>NC_134419.1:61720106-64120106 GCF_030867145.1 Opisthocomus hoazin
ATACTTCCAACATAAGCAGCTATCCAACCACTTGATTTTATTGTTTCTGGTTTTGTTGTCTCCTCCATAAATTCACTACTAAGAAAATAAGAAAAAAAAAAAAAGGTGCCATCACAACAAAGCAAAGGTAATTATGCAAAATTCTCCCCTTTTTGTATCTCCACTTCGTTCTTTGGGGGAAAAATGCAAACAACAGACCATTCACAAAAGTAACAGCTACACTGAAAAATTTCAAGGGCTCTTTAGAGCCACATTAAGAAATACTTTCAGTCTGAAAAACGCAGAAGTACCATAATAGGAAAGACTTCAAGCAGCGTTATCTACCTGGTACTCTTTGACACCTTTGTCACTCCAGACATTACAGCAAAGCAGCCCATGGTGTAGCTGAAGAGCGAATGTGAATTACAGATCCAAACAGGGAGGCAGGTTTGTCAGCCTCTCTCCCACAGCCAGAAATCTAGAGGGTGGCAGCCTTGGATAGATATTCCTCTGCTTTTACTGCTTCCCACAAGCCTGTTGAACACAGAGCAAGCAGAAACTTGAGGCTTTCACAAGAAACAACTGCAAACCGAGTATTTTTCCACACCTTTTGGTACTCACAGAACATGTGATATATTTGAAAGTCTCAAAAAAAGGGTTTTTTTTCCTAGTAAAAGTTAGAAAAATACTAACCAACTCTTAGAAATATCTGCCCACCAACGAAACAATCTGATTATAAATGCATGTTAACATACTTGTCCAAACTCAACAATAACTAGATGGTTGAAAATAATCTTTGAAAAATGTCAGAGTATGAAAATTACCTAAAATTTGACCACAAGCAGAACACTGTCTTCAGAGGGCAATTCAGCCTGGATACTAAAACAGTGGGTTTTCTTTTTCCTGTGCAATTTGGTACACAGTTGTAATCCAAAACAACTGTAGCAACCCTAAAGGAATTAAAAAGGAGGCATTTGTGTCAAGAAAGCTCAGAGGAAATCTACAGGTTGTTATTTAATGTGAACTGCTGGTAGTGCACAAAACAGTAGCTACTGTGCTACATGATCCCTTTTTATCTCGCTAAATTCCAAAGGGAAACCAAGTTGGGATTCCCCAAACGCTGCTGAAAGACACTTGCACTGATACAGAAAGAAATTCACCTCTTCGAAGCAAGAGAGCTTTGTACGTGGAGTAAAGGAATGCACTATGGGAATGTTAGAAAGAAGATGCAGTGCAACAAAAACCTCAAATACCAGAGATCACTACAGCAGCATTCTTGCCATATGCTGTAGCACAGACAGAGAAAAATACTGTGGGAGGAGAGGGCTCACATCAGAGCGCTGTCTGAAACAGCAGACAGCAAGGTCCTACTACACAAGGCAAGGTCAATGCAACTGGAGAGTCATCTGTTTAAGAAAACACACTATTATTAGATGCAAGTTATGCAGCACTTGTGCATACTAATAGAATAAAACCATTACCCCAAAAATAAATGTTTTCAAATGGTAGCTTTAACTTTCCACTTTCTGTGTCTCATTTAAAACATTTAAACAAGTAACAAAGAATACGGAAAATACCTATTCTGGTTTTTTATTACTTATTAAATATTCCAACAAAATACAATAATATGTTTAATTTTTTTTATGAGTGGCTCCACTGAAACGTCTTAACAAATTATTAAATTTTACTTACTGATAGCAATATAAAATAAAAAGTATCCCAGAGTGGACAGCCTATTTAAACTATTATGATATCCCTCAGACTACTGCGAGTAAAATATTACGGTAAATATACTGGCCTACAGAATACACTTCCTTCTACAAGACTCAAGCCTACGCTGTCTCCATACTCAAACGTTATGCTGGAGTACGTAAGTGTTTCGGCTGCAAAGAACACAGAAGGCAGCTCTCTGGGGCATGTCACATATTCCACAAGGTGTGTGTCCCTGCTACTTTAAATCATTCACTGAAAGAGCTGGCATTACCTGCGGCACCATCACTGACACTTGATAAATTGGAGAAACGCAGCAGGCTCTGGAGGAATGATAATTCTGGTGAAGCACTGAGATCATTCTTTCAAGCTGTTGCACTTTACCAGTTTTCAGTAAGTGATGGCACATCTAGCTTTTGTTTGAATATGTTGGATTATTTATGAATGACTGGGCAGTAAGAAGAGAGTATTGTGGATGGCATAACTTAAAATCAGTGACATTAATTAAGTTTAGCACAAGAGATGTCAGCATGACAAAGCATACGAAACCACCAAAGGACCAGACTTTGATCCCACAGTGACAGCCTTATAACAGAAGAAAAAGATTAGAGAGCTCCCAATATTGGAAATGCAAAGAAAAGCTGTCACCACTTTATCCTCAGTTCTTAAACATCAGTCTCATTTCAGTAGATGGACATTTTTGTCATTTTGTCAAAGAAAAAAAAAAATCAAAGAGTGAAATATGACCAATATCTGGCAGAACCATGACTATGGAAACCCCACCCACAAGCAGATACACATATAGGTTTGCCAAGACAAATAAAGCGGTATGCAGAGTAAGCTGGACTGCTCTCATATAACACATACTCAGCCATGTAGGCCCTCAAGTACACGTGCAACAACTCTCTTCTAAATGAGATTAAGGCTCAAGAAGGGACAGAATTAACCTAAGCAAAAACACCAATTTCAGGTTAGCATGCCAACAGCTTTCTAAAACAGAGCCACAAGGAAAAATACTATTTAAAAATTAATCAAACTGCATACTAAAGGTACAGGCAGCCATTAACCTGCTGTCTGCATAACCAAATGATAGCCATTACTCAAATGAAACCATCAATGGCTGCATTGTGAACAGGCGTGAGAATAAGTCTGTCCATGCTGGAGCAGCATGATTCGTTCCAATGTTTCAGTTACTGATATTTTTGAAAAGTATATGCAAAAAAGATGTAAATTACTGCTAATAATACTATCATTGTCATTTATAAAGTTTAGGGCTCATAGCCATAAGCCAATACTCATTCTGTGGTAGGTGCTGTACAAACAGAAAGCAAAACAACCACCCTTGTTCCAATGTGTGGTCCTTCATAAGAAGAAAATCTTAAAGGAATACTTTTGTAAATATGATGAGAAATTAAGCTGATCACTAAAAAAAAAACCAAACAAAAAACAACTTGGTTTTAATGTTTAACGAAAAATCCCTATGCAAATCATGGACTTCTAATGAAGTAACAGATTAATTGCTTTTTGCCTCCTTTATAACCAAAGTCTTCCTTTAACTAATTCTTGTTTCAAATCCAAGAACTATTGCTAAATTACAGCTGCTGTTCTCCAAAAAAGAAGAGCTGCTAACTTGAGCTAAATGTTTCCAACCATTATGAATTTACCACAAACCTTGAGGAACAGTTACAACTGTCACTTTTCAACATGTGCCTTGCATCTATGCTGGATTTCAGTGCAGGTTCTAGTCAGTGGATCTTAATATTCATCCTTCTCTTAAATAGAACAGCCCTTTGATAAAAGAAATACTCTCTTCTATGGGTACTTCCAGTGTTCAAATCGTTTCACAACATTCTTTTGGATAACCTAAATGTAGACAATTCCTTTTTCTCATTTTACAAATCTCCCAAACCTCAAATTATCTTATTATCTCTTTCATGAACTTATTCTATGATTTCCAGCAAATACAGTTTTCAGAAATTTTTTGTTCTGCAGTAGGGCTTTCTTGTTTCTTCAACCTGAAGGTTTTACTTCGGGGTTTTGGTTTTTTTCCTTATTAGATTGTTGGAGCTCTGGCTTGAACACCACACTTTTATTGGTTAAGATGCACGACATCAAATTAATTTGAACTGAGAGGACAGGAACTGCAGTGTCTGGTCTGCAGTCACAAAGTCTTAATAACAAACTTCTTACCATATGTGAAAATAGGAACGAACGCATTACAGTATACTAGATTAATAATTCAATATGGCAGAGCATGAATAAATTCTATTTAGAGAACTAAGAAAGACTCTAGTAATCCTCTGCGAATTTATGCATGGCCTGGACACGGTCTTTTATGATTTGGTCATTTCTCTCTGAAGCATTTCCTACTACACAAAATGTCACGTCTGTTTCTGGTTTCACCTCGTTTGTTTCATTGCTCCCAGATTTGTTTAGGTGTTTTTCATTTTGTTTTTGTAACGATCACAAACATCGGTTGCTTGCCATTGACTTTTCACAAGATGATATACCATGGATGAAAGATGATTATCTGTAGTTGGAAACGCATGACTTCTTAAACTACATAATGGTCACTGCTTTGCAGTAATTGCTAAATGACTTTTTCATAATTGGAAGGTTTTCCGATCCCCTTTCAAATACACAAACATATAAAACACACAGGTCTGAAATATTAGCAAACTTTTGTCGCATGAACACAACATTAAGCCCAACCTGCTCCTCACACAAGTGCCTTACTGCAAAACACGAAAGGTTTGACTGTTCCCTTGAAGCACACTGATCTTTCATGCATTTCTCTGCCACTCCGCCCAGCTCTCGGAGTTCCTTTATCGGAAGCCGAGTTCGCAGCCACCTGTAGAGGCTCTTCTCCGTACCACCTGTGCTGGTGGCATCCCAAGAGCGTGCAGCAGAACCGATAAGCATCACGCCCAGCCACTTTTGTCCTGATCCTACAAACACTCCGGTGAAATCACTTCTCCAAGTGTTTGCAGACTTAAGAGTCTTTGTAACTCAACCGCACTCCACTGAGCAGGCCAAAGAGAAGTCTGCAGCTGGAAGGAATGTGTTCGCCCTCAGCGCCTGGGTGCCAAGGCCCGCAGCGTGCCCGCAAGAGGGGCTCGCAGAGACCCCCGGGGGGGGGGGGAGGCGACCCCACCCCTGCCCCTCGCAGCCAGAGGCTCCATCCAGCGCCAGGTCTCCCACAAGCTCAACTGCTCCTGGCGGACTACAATTAGCCAGGCTTTAATGGGAAAAAATAACTGTTGGTACAATCAAAACGGGTGAAAAAAGAAAAAAAAGAGAGAGCAAGGAAAGTGAGGGATGAATTTATAACAATTTATAGCACGGCGGATAAGTGCAGCCCACCCCAATTCGCTTCTGCACTTGGGATGTTCCCGAGCCCTCCCGCAGCAGGGGGGGGGAAGCCCCGAAGCAAAGGTCAGTGGGAGGGCGCGGGCAGCGGGGGCCACGGGGTGGTGCCGCCGGGGCTGCGGAGCACGGCCGAAAGCAGAGCCCCCGCCCGTCCGCGGGCACGGCCGCAGCGGGCAGCCCTCCGCCGGGGCCGGAGGGACCGGGTCCCCGCCCCAGGGAGCCCCCGGGGAAGCGCCAGGCTCGCTCGGGAACCGAGGAAGAAGCCCGTGAGAGCGGGCGGGGGTGAGCAGGGGACGCACCTTTCAGCGCCCCCCCGGCATCTTCCTCCTCCTCGGGCCAGCCGGCGGCTCCAGCGGCGGCGCGGCCTCGGCGGCGGAGCGGTCTGAGGGTCGGGGCCGCCCCGCCTCGCCAGCGCTCCACGGCCGCCGCTGCCCGGGGCGGCGGAGGGAGCGAGGCGCCTACCCCAGCGGGCCGGGGGCGGGGGCTGCGGGCGCGCACCGCCCCGCCGGGCCGGGGATGGGGGGGGAGGGGCCGCGGGGCCCCGCCGCCAGCTGGCTCAGCCGCGGGGCCGCCGGGGCGGGTTCCCCTGGGGCCGCACCTCCTCGGCGGCGGGGAGAGGAGGTCCTCCGGCTCGACGGCTGCCCCGGCGGGGACACGGGGCACGGTCGTCCTCCGCGCGCGAGGCACCGCGGCGGGGCGGGCGCCGGTGGCCGCGCAGCTCGCCTGGGCTTTGCAGCTTCCCCCCCCCCCCCCCCGCCGCCATGGGCGCGCGTCCCGCAGCAGCACCGCGCGCCGGCGCCTCAGGGCGATGCGTGGGTCCGCGGCGGCCGCCCACCGCCGCTCGGGGCTCGGGTTTGGCGGCAGCAGCGTCCCTGAAGTACAGCTGCTTCCCCCCCCGTGTGCGTGACTGCTCGTGAAAGAGCAGACGGCGCCCGCAGCGCGGACCCCCGACGGCAGAGAGCGCACCCCGGGTCCCGTCCCGCCGGGACGGCCTTGCTCCTACCTCCGCCAACGGCCGGCGCGCCCCCGCCCCGCGCCTCCGCTCCGCTGAGGAAAGGCGCCGTCCCCCGCCGCGGGAGCCGGTCCAGCGCCACCGCCGTGCGCGCCCTCCGGGCCGGGGCCGGGGCCGGGGCGGGGGCGGGCCGGGCCGCGGCTGCCTCACCGCATCGGAATGTCGGAGCGGCCCCCGCGCCCCCTGCCCGGCAGCGGCGGCCGCGCATAAGGTGCCCCCCCCCCCTCAGCCCCGCTGGCGCGGCGGGACCACGGCCCCGGCTGGGGGGCGGGGGGAGGGGCGCAGCCCCCTGCCCCGCCATTGCCCCCGCGACGAGCGAGCGGAGCCTGAGGGCGCCGAGGGGGGAGAGCTGCCCCGCTTCCATCGGCGCTGCGGGAAACGCGGGTTCGGTGGGCTCGGCCGTGCGCCTTTGCGTGCCACCTTGTCCGCCCAGAGCAGGAGAGCGAGAAAACCCTCGCAAACCTTCGCTTCAGAGGAAGCATTCTCGTTTTTTAAAGAGGAGGAAGCCGGCCGTAGGTAACACGGATTTCTTCTGGAGGTGTTCATGCGAAGGGCACCGATTCCTAAGGCATGTGGAGGTTGTGTCCTGCTGCAGGGCTGTAAAACTTGCAGTTAACTTACTTCGTTCTCTTCCAGTGCCAGGAACTTGTGGTGCTGTTTTCTGAAGGAAGAACAAATCCGAAAGCTTGGAAGTCGGATTTATTACTGTGTGCTCTACTCTGTTACCTCAGCAAACACGATTGTCTCGTGAGGGTGACACACGGGCCATAGTATTGATGCCCTGTAGATAGCAACCACAGTGGAGAAAGTCTATTAGCAGTTCAAGAAGCACATCCAAAAACTCAGTGAGATTACCCACTCAAAATCTACAGAAGTTACGCATTTTCAAAAAATTGGGGGGCAGGGAGGGGCGGTAACAAATAAGGACAGATATAGTGTTATTGTATGGATTCACTTGCTACCTCCTGGCTTTACATTTATTATTTACTCTTGGACTTGCAGTGGCTTACAGGTTCTGACTATTAGAATAGTGACAGAAAATACATCCACTACTGCAAAGCACCTCAGGCTTTTTAGCAGCATAACATCAAAATCATTTCTTGCTTAGGAGGCATGAGACATGGCCAGTCTGAACTAATTCAGTTAATTAACTTACAACATTCATCATTCTATACTGAAATACAGTACATATTGGATAAAATCTGAGTCCTGCAGAAAATGTATTTCCTTTGCCTGTGGCCCAGATTTCATTCGCTGCATATAGTACTATCCATAAACAATGCCGTAACACAATAGTTTGCAAAAAGTAAAATTTGAGTAGTCAATCTATTCTTTTCCAACCCATGTTTGGTCTGATCTGCATCTTTTTCAGTACTTCCATATGTTCATATACTGAATATTGACCCAAAAATACATTCAATTAATAATACTTCAATGTACTTTACATTTCGTTAGTGCCAGAGGCATAGTAACTACTTCATAACAAATCATGCGATGCATTTTCAGCACTGCAACAGTGACAATGAATTATCCTCTAAACACACAGGCAACAGGAACCTTTCCATGGAAGCTTTTTCCAGGTTCTCACTGCTTTTCCAGTTTTAAAGAGTGCAGGAAAGTTACTATCACATTATTCCAGTGGAAAATACATATAAATTTTCCTTCACAATGTGTTCATGCTTTATTTTTTTTCAGGTTACAAAACTCCGACAATAAAAGGTACCCCGTACTGAAAAGAAAGTGATACATTTTACAGAATGGAAAATTTGGACAAATCACCATACCCTTGACTCGACAGAAGGCTATGGCATCTGACTAACTTCAGGCACATGTCAATGCCAGCTTAGCATACCAGGGATCAATAACATGCTCAAGCAATCTTGCTGCATTAAGGATCTCTTTCTGAGACCCAGCTCCTCACGTGTAAATTCACTGGGACGCAGGAACATTGTTTAATAATGGCAAGATCTGCAAACACTATGATAATGGCAGATATCAAAAAACTTATAACTGTATCTGTATAATGTATCTGACTTACAACAAAGTAAGTAACAAAGTTGTAAGTCAGACACAATGGTGACAGGTGCCTCTACAAAATCATCAGATGCTCGTTTCCTCCGGGATGACAGTCACTTCTCTGAATACTGTAGGAAAGAAGAAATCACCAAGATTACAGAGCTGCAGGACTGCCAACGTTGCTGCTCTCTTCCTAAAATGTATTTATGCAATTGATAGTTCAGAAATTTCATCCCTGAAAAGCATTGTGGACTGAGAAAAATTTAAATATGAAGGAATAATGTGTCTAGATATATCCAACTAAGATAGGCTGCTAATTAATGTTTTTAATGTGATTTCCTTCTTTATAAACATGTCAGAAGTTATACACAGATCATGAGAAAGAAGAATTTGCAATCCAGTTACACATTTATGGTTGAGACAAGCCATCTTTTTTCCATTCTGACAGAAGCAGATGGTCTGAGAAGCTGCAAGCAGATCTACTTGGGAAGAACCTCATTTCCTTGGTGGCACGTTGGAAAGCTGCCTGCTAGAATAGTTCCGTGGGTAATCTGTTTGCCTCTGTTACTGCGAGATTCTTTGGTTTTGGACCTCTCTTCCTGGTTGTACACACAACAGAAGTAACTCCCCTTAACAAATGTCACTGACCTTCTTTCATAATGAATTTGTTCCCGAGGTGGGAGAAGTCTGCAGGCGCTCATCCAGGACTCCGCTTCCTCCGAAGGGAATTCCTGTGCCCGCGTTTTGCAGAAGTGAATTTTGAGTTGCTTGACGACCTCAGCACTACACAGACGAAGAAACTGGTTTTTGGTGCACTGGACTTGACTTGTGGGTCACGGTTTCTTTTTAATATTCTCAGCTGGGCAGAAAGTGCTTTGAGAATGCTGTGATTTTCCCTTCTCTCATCGTACAGCAGTGTCCACTGTGTTTTCATGAGAGCTAACTGTTAGTCATCACGCTGTACCCTACTCCCTCAGGCCTGACAATGTAGAAAGACAACACATCCAGCTCAAATTTACTATATTGCTAGGCTCACTAGCAACACAACGTGAAGACACAAGCTCAAGGTGGAGATTCAGATATGAAGTTCCACTAACCTATGATTCTACGTATAGTATTTGTAGGTAGAGAAAAACATAGGACTTTTGGAAATAGTGATGCGTCTTTTAGCTCTGACCAGCTAATGGTCTGCTACCAACCATGTATTTTGGAGTCTGGGTTACAAATTTGATTTAAAGATGAACTTCAAAGTGATGCATAAATATTAGATTCCACACATTCCTGCAAGATGGTATTATTCGCATTATACAGATGGGGAAACTAAGGCAATGTGAGTTTACTTGGGCAATTTTCTCAATGTCAGGAAGAAAAAGGGGCTACAGTGATAGGATCAGTACTCAAGAATACCTGGCTTTTTTTCTGTGCCCAGTTGGAGCGATGCATTGCTTGCCTAAACTCTGCAGTATAAGGTAGAAAGGAATATTTTGTCTTTAATTGTGGTATTCTATAGCAATATTTTCAAACAAATTTTATTTAACAAATTACATAAAACACTTGAAATATGCTTTTAATTTTAAAAAATAGCCAGAAGGATTTTCCTTGGGCTTTGCTCCAAAATTCACCCTTCAGCTAGGACTAAAGAAAAGCACGCATGCTTGTGCACATGCAAACAGAAATTCTAAAAGAAAATCAGAAACACATGAAAATAAGGACTGAGAGTGTTTTCTTAACTGCACTCTGGTTTCAGTACAGCAAAATTTTTGTTGATTTACTAAGGGATAGCAACTTTTCTTGTGAAGGAACATGTAGGCCTTATCTGCAATTAATTCCTTCCTTCCATTAGACCAACTACCATTCTACACAAGTACAGCTCATGGACGCAGGGCAGTGACTGCTCCGTCAGGACAGCTCAGCTCTCCCTATAAAGCACAATTCTATTTCAATCATACAGGGATTCTGCCTTATGAGAGGAATTTTTACAGAAAGACGGTGTCAGTTGAGACAACTACTATTTTAGTAAAAGCCCAATTTTGAGACTGTTTTATTGTGATTGCTAGATAAATGATCAAAACCAGTACAATTTATATACTGATTCAAAATAATAAATATATGGAAGACAAACTACTTGAATTTCAGAGATTGCTTTTAAGTTATTAACTCTGGACTGGAGGTTCCGTATCAAGCCTCCTAGTCTACGAATGTTTCTGGGGGCTTTGTAACTATGTTACAGATTTTATGTCACTTCATGTGGTGTGAAGTCTTGTTTTGCCCATCTGACTATTATAAACACCAGCAGTCACAGGGGCAGTTCTCAAATCCTAATCAACATGCTCAAAGACTTTCTGACATTTCAGTTAGGAATTAAAAAAACCACACTAGATAAAATAAATAACTGTTTAAAAAGACTAGTAAGCTGAAACAGAGTTTTGGAATTGACATCAGCTACTTGACTTTCGAATCATTAGTAAAGTTGTCTTCCAATTAGTTTTTGGAAGAGATACAAAAGGTTTTGAAGTAAACTTCAAAAAAACCCCCATACATTATTTTCAAATATCTCTAAGATAAAACATTTCTGATAAGGATAATTAATTATAAAAATGGAATAATTGCATTATCACTTTTTTGGCTATACAAGTTTTCATCTGACAAATTCCATATTTCAGTGGATATAGCTCATACTAAAGGAAGCCTTTTACACCTCAACTGTATTCCCATCGTATAACTTAGCTATATTTTTAGTATCGATTTTTGCTACACCATTATTTCATGACAGTTTTTTAAAAGTTAGAGACTATATTAGAATAGAGGTCTTCAAAACGCTGGAGGTATAACTTTTGTTTACTTCATATTACAGTTCAGGGACAATGGAAGTCAAACAAAGTGTTAATAATAGTAAATTAATAAAGTTACTAAACCAAATAAAATTGAATACTAAACCATAATTTTCTGTTAATTGTCCCTAAAAAACAGAAGATGGAAATTATAAATCTATTAATGGATTAATCTATGAGAATTCGGGGGTCAAGAATAGTTCATAAATATTAGCAATATCTAAGTGCAAGCAATAAACACTGACATTCCAAATCAAATTATACAGCCTTAATGCAAATGTATTGAGAAGCCTTGCTGTATTACTTTCCTCATATAAAGTTCCTCAAATGCACAGTAAAGTCTTTAATACATCTATAATGATAAAATGTGTTGTTTTTTGAATGAAACTGCATGGCCCAACCAGGACGGAACATTGTTCTGAGCATCAAAACACTAAAGCTTGATTCATCTAAGCTCATTAGATTTTTTTTTTTATAACCCCATTAACTGTTCAGGTTCACCTGATTAATCCTGATGAACAGTATTTTGTTTCCAGGCTTGTTTCTCCTGATGGACATTTTCAGGGAAGCTTTACCAAAAGGCAGTTCTGTCGCCTCATAATTGTGCCTTTAGCTTGGATACCAAATGATTATTGTGCTCGAGGATTCACTTCATCCACAAACCAACAAATGAGCTGACTTGGCCATGCTCTGTCGTCACTTTAAACAAGCAGCCAGGACAATGAGTTATGTAATAAATTATAAAACCTGTATTGTCCTTAATGCCTATGTCTAAACAACAACCAGTCCACAGGGTCAATTTAATGTTCAGTTCCTTTACTAGCAACCTGCTGTAGTGTACATTTGACCAAACCCAAGAACCAACACAAGAATTTGTTGAGGTAACCAACCAGAACTGTTCAAGCCACAGGACATTTTAAACATCTGTTTGTTTTCTTTTAAAAGCTGAAAAACTTCAGTACCTACACAGTGGGCAATAATATTAGAAAACATGTAGTTACAAAGTATGTAAGTATTTTTACACTTCTTAGTATTAAGATACTACATGTCGGATGATTCAAAGTGCCCTCTACGTAAAAAGTTTAACCCAAAATCTCGTGGAGTTTTCCTGTGGAAATTTGGCAAAAATTGTTCCTTTGCACAGATATATAATACACACACATCTCAAGAATTTTAATTGTTAAAAACATGGAGGATATAAGGACAGAATTGCATAAAGTTGCCAAGAATTTTGTTGCCTTTTCCAACAGGTTGTGCTTCTTTTAGGACTCAGTTCTGCTGTTTGATATTAGTATAACTTGTCTTTTGTGCTACAGAAAACATGTATTCTTACTATAGCCAAATAAGGCCATTTTGTGTGTTACCTATTTATTGTGCATACACACAAAGTTTAATGTCCGCAGCCATATTATTTTCTGCTGTTTCTCTAGATACTCTTAAAGGATATGCCTGTAGATGAAAGATTATCAGCTCAAGACTAACATTAAGCTTTAATTACAACTTTGATATTTGAAATAAGCAAATCCTACTTCTTATTGCTATACAATCTTAGCATCAAAATATGAGACTTTTGCATGTAATACACAACCTTCTTGAAACTGGTAATATCAGAATAAAAGTACATTTTGCGGAAACTGACATCTGTTTTAAAGTACTAACCTGGGTATTACCTGATTCTTCCAAGACTAGTTGAGAAGAAACATTATAGACCTTGTAAAAAACCCCAAGCGTATCTAAGTTACTTCTAGCTTTCCAATAAAAACTCCAGTTGCTGGAATCACTTACATACAAAGGCTGCAGAACAGACAAATGTTTTGTATAATGTTGGCATACACAATTCAGCTGAAAGTTTGCCTCATCCTGAAAGGAGACATTTAGGTAGCGCTTTTTACAGTCTGATGTGGGGACGTTAAATTTTATGTAACAAAATCTAAATATATAAAAGCTTATATAAACTCATTTATCATTTTTATGAATTAGGGTAGAGTTTAAGTAAAAGTAACTGGCAACTTTTGCTGTTCAATCTAGTAAAAACATATTTCTGAATTCACGTACTCTGAATGCCTTCATCATGTGTTTGTTTCACATTTATTATATTCCCCTACCTTATGCAAGTACCTGCAAGAAGACATCTTACAAATTTGGAGGAATGACCTTACATGTAACGCACTTTGATCTGCCACTAGCTACTAATACCACTAGTTCGCTGAATGATTCCTAAAAACGCATTTGCTTTTGGAAAATGGATGTGTTCAGGAATAAGAGCACGCAAAACTCAACACACAAAACTTTAACAGCTGTTTTTGGAAACTAGTGTCCTAGAAGAAGAGGTAATACGCACACAGAGATTTATATGACTTAACCAAATGGTGTTTAGACACGGCAAAGGAAGTAAATTGGCAAGGTGAGGAGTAGGTGATTAAAGGAGAGTCGAGAATGTCATTCATAGGGCTAGATCAATCTTCAGTCTTTGCTGGGCAACTTGAGAACTGTGTCTTACAAGGAGTTAACGTCGGTTTGGGGAAGCCTCGCTCCGATGTCGCAGAACACAAAGGCAATTTCATCCTTATCACTCTTGCATTTTGGGATCTCCCATTTCTATTGCAGATGGATGGCTTCCAAGTAGAAAGCGTAATTCAGACAACGTTCAGGAAACCAAGGTGGTTTGGGTTACACAATAGAGTGTTTAAAAGAGCCTGGCCCCTTGCGTGCCTTTTTCAAATTTAGCTCTCCGATGAGAATGTAATGCTGTTCTTTGTTTTTCTCATTAAAAGCTATTGAACTGAAGTAGATTCCAACATGTATTTAAACTAGTAGGTTATTTAACCTGGCAAAAATAAATCAATAGTATAAAGAAAACATATGATTGGACTATTCAGATATTCCAATGTGTAACCAGTTCCTTTTTTTTTTTTTTTGCCAGCTTTGACTAGCATTTGCTAGCGCATGTGAATTCTGGGCATGTAACAAAAGGTCTTGCTTTGCCCACTATTTTGTCATTTGATACTATATATAAAAAAAAAGCTCAAGAATGAGCATCTGACAGTTAATGTGTTGAAGGATCCATCTTTTCCATCAACGATGGCAGACTACATTCTGTAATTTTACATTTAAAAGCAATCCGCTTCTTAGATTAAGTTCCTTTGCAGTTCTGTTGATATATTTGCTTTTGCTGTCACTGTGCTTGTGTACATGCTGTTTGTCGTAGCAACATATAGTTATACTACCAGCAGCATTGCATTGATACATAAATTAAACAATTTCTTTGATACTTACGGACATAAAAGATGCATATGCTTTTGCTACATCATCTTTCTTTTTAGAAGTGCTAACAATAGAATGAAAAATAATGAACATATTGCTCTAAATAGTAGGCTTATGAAATGGAAATAAATCCATTATCTGTCCAAATTATTCTGCAAGGTCATGAATAGTAATTCACACTGAATAGTAATTCACTGCAGTTCTAACTTAGCACTACATGAACAAATTAATTGAAGAGGACAATAAAGTGAGAAAAATCTTTTAGCACTGTAATAGCACCCATGTTTTAGCCTGGTAGGCACATCAATGCTTTACTGAAATCTATAAAAGCATGTAAATAATAATCTACTGTTTTCTACAAAGTCAGGTTGGCTGATTAGGTGTTAAAAATGTGAGAATATGGGAATATTTGCGGTTAATCCTGTTATCAGAAATGGGTATATATGACCAGGACTTTCCATGAAAGTAGCCAGACAATCAGGCTGAAAAAAGGGTAATCACTATTTTGCTCTTTGCTCATGAAATTAATAAAAAGGACATGAACTTTGCAATATCTATTATAGCCTTCACCCCCCAAAGGGAACATCATTAAATTTACTGTAAATTATAAAAATATAAAGTTCTAGCACTAAATATTTAAAGAAGAAAACCCCTGCCTTGTTCCATTAAATGCACGTAGTTTCACAGCTAGTTCTGGACAACTCAGTTTACGTAACCTTAAATACAACAGAACCTTAGTAAATTGTTCTTTCTTTTATAATAAAAACAAAATAAACTTCAGCTTCTGTTTTATATGCCGGCTGAGATTCTTCGCAATAATTCCTTCCACATCTGCTCTGCATCTTTCAGAGAGATATTGCTTTTATAAACCTATTTCCTTTCATCAAAATATCCATATGCTTTGTTTTATAGACATGTTGGTGCACTTTAAAACTGAGGCACTAATTACAACTTGGAATCATATGCTAAAGCTAAGAAAATAAATACCTATGTTTATGAGGCATCTAATACTGAGAGTCCCAAACAACTTAACAAAAAATTCCTCAAAGTGTGATAACATACCAATACAAGTACACCTGAAATTATCACACAACGTGTAAAAATAAAATTGAGAGGAAAAGAAAAAGAACCTAAAGAATAAAACTAAACACAGGCACCGTCAGATTCTAAACCAATGACCTAAAATCACGTGCAGAAATGTTGCCATCCAGATTACGACAGTAAAACCATTGCTAACGAACCAAATTGTTTAGGAAACGGGCTAGTATGGGAAAAGCTTGCTAAACCTTTTGTCCAAAATACAAATTTCTAGAATTTCTGGAGACAGAACAGTGTTGGTGCCTCCTCCTGATTTCGCGTTTGTAAGATGCTAGTGTGTGGTACATGTCATTGGCTTCCCAGCGAGCTGTCCGTCGATGGGAGCATTTGAGGGGACAGAGAGCGTAAAATGGATGATCTCCAAATCACATTAACCGTCACTAAAGGCAGGATTAGGAGAGTTTTGTATTGTCCTGACCAATCCGTGGTGCTGTATTCCCTTTTTCGTGTGCAGTCCCTACACACCCAGCACTCCTGTCCCACAAGGGTACAAGCACAGCAGCCACCCTCCATTCCACGCCTGGCAGGTGACAGTCCAAGCACAACTGAGGAACTGAAGGTAGCCACTGTTCTTTACAGCAAATTCTATGTAAGCTTGCTGTGATCCAGATAAAAATTAGGGGGCCTAAAAATATCTATTAACGTCAAGAGAAGAGAACTAGGATGTAATTTTAGAAAGTGCAACATAATCCTTCATGCTTGTGTCCTAGAAGTTCTTAACACACTAAGAACATTTACATGGGAGCAATGAAACGCAGATAACGCTTTTTCATTAATTACCTACCTGTAACATATTTGTGTTTATGAAAGAAGAAATCTGTCTTCTCCCAAAAATCGATCAGTAAAGACTACAGAAAAATGCTTTTAGTCCTTAAATGAAGCACTAAATATCCAATAAAAGGAAACAAAAGCAAATTAGAAAAACATGCTACAAAGTATCTGCCCAGACCACAAAACTTGAAAAGATAAGAGTGTCCTCTAGAAAATTTAGAAGAGCCGAATTAAATCAGCAAGTAGATTCCTTTCAAGGAAAACAGTGTGTAAGTTTGTTGATCACAACTGACATTTGGAGTGCTACAGGCTAACATAAAGGCGCACCCATTACCTCAAAACCAAGGTTCCCAGGTTTCAGTAAAGGCATGCTGAAGAAACGAAATTGTGGATTTAACACTAGTTTTCCTATTTTCTTCCATTCTAACCCTGGGATACGAGCTGTAATCTGAACCAAGCAACACACTGTCAAAGGTATTCTTCTACAATCAGCAAAGAACAAACTGTTCCTTCTCTTCGTTAAATCTGTACCCAATCACACAGACAGGGTTCATCGGGACAGTTTTGCTGCGGAGTACTTGCCAGTGAGAGAACAAAGATTTTCCTCTACATTTTTCCTTCCCCCTTTCTTGCCCCCCCCCCCCCCCCCCCCAAGTGAACACGAGATACAGGAGGCTGTTCTCTAAAGCTGGGTCAAGGTGATTTATGACAGGCACTTACATTAAAATTTAAAAGTTCTGCTGATGCAGGAAATATCGTTTATCTGTAAGTTTCACAGTTTTCATAGCTTAAAATAAAAATTCACAGCTTCCTTCCTTCCCTGAAAATACAACATAACCTAACTGTGCTGATAACATCATAATAGAAATTAGTCACCTTTATTACAGGTTAAGAATGGACGAACTGCAAGGGAATTACAGCTATGTGGTTCCTGCAAGCAAAGCAGAACAGTAAGATGAATCACCCGAGCAAACCAAGCTTCTGGGGCAGGAAAGACTACCTTGCTATTTGTAGTCCTCCCACAGGAGATTTCTGATTGTAGTATTTCTTTATCACGCTCCATTTTTAATAATGAAGAAAATGTTTTGCCATATGGCAAGAGTAAAGAACGTCAGCTAACTGTTTTCATATGGACTTCCTACGTACGTTACTACAAACAGTAGAACACAGGACCTTTTGCACATTATATAAAGATGATGTTTAATGAAGAAATTGAACACACATCTATTACAAGGCATTGGTTGGCATGAAATATTTTTGGTAAAGTGGAAAAATGACACAATCAGGATTACTTTTTAAAAGCACACAGATTTTCCTTCACATCCTGATCAAAACTCAACAGTGACCAAACAGTTTTTATGGTAGTATAAAGGAATGTTTGTTTTAAGAAATAAATTACGAATGGGAAAGTAGAAAGTAAATATTAATATCTGATTCACAGTGCACTCTATATGAAAGAAAAGGTATTTGCCACATAGCCTTTCCAAGTAATATTAAAGGTTTTTCTCTCCTTTAACATTGCTTAGCTTCCCAAAAACTGTCCAGCACTTACTATTAAATAGAACACCTACCACTGCCAGCTAACACCAGCAAAAAAAATCCTCCAGCCAACCTTCCAATGGAAAAAAGGTTAACGAGTATTTTTTCTAGCTCGCAGTAGTAGTTAAATGTGTCACCCTCCTCCCTTTCTAATATTTCTCTCCCTTAATTTAAGTTGAAGTTGGAACAACTGTTCCCAACTCTACCAGGCTCCCAGCGTTATGCATCTATGCTCAAAATCTTGCACAACTTCCCTGTTTTGTCGGCTGGTCTGACCGGAGAGGCTCTTCCAGCACACCCAGTCCTGTCCATACCCCTGTGCTGTGGTGACCAGAGCAGCACAGTTACTGGGAAACCCTGGCACTGGACCCATTTGGCAGCAGGGCCCTGGGGATGAGGCGCCAGCAGATGTACAGGGCATTCCTGACTGAGCACCTGCACCAAGAACCTGCTCAAGAACCATGTAGGGGTCTCACCCCAGCCTCAAAATTAAAAAAAAAAAAATCAGAGTGGAATGGAAAATATTTTTGTAAATCCCCCAGTCAAACAGGAGGAAAACAGAGGGCAATAGTTACAACATGTGGATCAGCTGTCCAGGCAGCGTATGTGCTCTGTTCCTATGCAAAACTAGAACCAGTAGCCTAAATTCATCCTAACTCACCACAAATTACCCCAAAGAATTTGGTAGTAAGAATGCAGTTGTCATCTCTGTGTTTATTTTTTTTTTTATATATATATAAAGAATGCTTAGGACATATGCCAGATATACAGACCTTATCATACTCAGCAACACGATTACTGACGAGACGTCCAGTTTCATTGCAACCTGCCCTCCCAGAGCGTGGACGCTCACAGGAAGGTGGCAGGCCCAGCGTGCTTTGCTCTCCCAGCGGAGTGTTTCGGGGCAACCCAGAGCTCACCAAACTGCAGAGCGCGCACTGCTAAAGTCCCCCTGTGCCCTCCAAAATGTTTTGCTCTGAGAGGGGGTGCAGGACACAGTTTAAAGCCTCAGAGAAGAGTTTAAGAGGTCATTCGGGGGTTGCTGAGCGGCATTCTACATAGTCATTGAAGTGCTTCAACAGCGTTTGGATTCCTATTTAAATGTAGATATTTACATTGTGCATCTCACTGTATTGAAACTTTTACTGTCTAAAACTATGGGTTTGGATTTTTAACAGGGCTTAATCTTACACATTAAGGACTAAATTAAAAAAAGATAGCCCCACCTACTGACAGAACAGTTACAGTACAGAGTAAAAATTAAAGAACTTCATAGTCGCTGACCAGAAAACACGTTTTCTTTCCACCACTTTCACACAGACCCCAGAATCCCTTTATACCAGCAGGGCAAGAACTCGGATCTCTCATTTTCGCTTTGCTCCATACATAACCTCAGATGACAAAGTATTTTCTCATTATCCTGTCCAGAATTTACAGCTACTTGACAGGTTAACATAGGAACTTCATTCAGTAGTATCAGAAAATAAAGTTCAATACAAAACTAATTGAAGAATGAAAAGAATCAGCTGAGACCTATTTCAACAGTCCATCTGCATATCCTATCTCGTGTACTGCTTCCCGTGCTCAGGACTGTAAGAACACCTGTGTCAAGTCAATACTGAGCAGAGCGAGTTACCCTCCAAGTATTGTACAACTTTAGCTGTTTGCTTTCAAAGTAATAGTAGGAAAGCTTTTTTTTGCTTTGAAATCCTTTGATCCCTTCCCCTCCTCCCCCCTTTTTTTTTTGAGTAGACATATTTCTAGAATTTTTTTTTTAGTCTTAGCATTTAGTAATAGCTTTCATCTCTTCATGTGCTATGTCACTACCCATTTGTAAATACGGAAGATTTTAATGTTGTCTATCCAAAAAGTTTCTTCCCCTTCCCTTAAAGCTTAAATTTCTATATATTATATATTTATAGTTGTTCCAAATAACCTACAGAACTGCCAAGAGAAAGTTGCAAAGTTTCTCCACTAAATTCTTCCAGAATTAGTTTTCTCCTGCCTATGTCTGGCACAGTAAGCTCTCTTGGAAGTACTTTGCTTTAGTGCCTGAGAAACAGACGGTGTCAAGTCACCCTACAATAAGTTAAGTTTTGAGCATGTAAGGTGGAGAAGAGGTTGCTGGATAGACAGCCTAACACTGCTAGTAATTCTCCCACTATGTAATTCATCTTACCTCATCTATTTTTCCCGCTACAGTGCTAAGTCAAGTCACACCCAGAAATAAAGATTCATTGCATATGCACAAAGCTCTCAGGTAGGCTTGTCCAGTTGTTCTCTTCTGCTCTTACAAATCCAGACAGCACTGCAGGAGGAAGCACTGTTATACAGATAACAAAATTACAATCTTTTTTTAATATTTAGCAATGGTGGTGGGATTGCAAATGAGATAATCTGTTTTTTCTTCTGCTTTTTCCCCTTTGGTGAAAAGTTAATTTCATTATTGAAACACTAGATAATGAGAAGCACTGGGATGAATTAAGCATCACCTTGTGACAGAACGGACAACGCTTGAATTCAAATCATGATGTACAGAAATAAAACAAAAAAAGCCCAAAAAAACCTCAGAAAAACAAATTGCCACTTGGACGCAGGAAAATGTAACTTTACTGACCTGTCAATGCCACAGTGTTTCCAGTTAAGAAATTGCTTCTTTTCATCTCTAGCTTGTTGCAAGGCACAAAAAGTGACGCAGCATGCTAATAGTAGCAGAATTTGAGGCATATGTTCTTATTTAACAGGGACTTTAATAGTTATTTCATAAAGCTTTTACAATCACTACATTCAAGTATGTTCTACTAATCAATGCAAAACCAGAGAGTAATTCTTCAGGTTCATTTTATTAGCAATGATGAATATAAATCTCTTATGAAAATATTCTTAACATTTCAATATATAAGAATTGTCTATAAAAATATACTACTACATAATAAAGCCAGTAACTTCTACAAAACATATCATTCAACATATATTTAACAATATATAGCATGTAGTAAAAATTGTTTAATTAATGCTGAGGGTATTTTTACCTCCTTTTTGTCAAACGGTAACTAACATGACATAGGAAATTACTCATTCTGATAAACAGAAGTGTTATCACCATAGAAGTCTATGTATGTTCCACCCTGAAGTTACCTGCATCTGCAGGAACATAAAGCCACAACTTTTCTTTGGATGCACAGGCAGTTATGATCACAAAAAACATTCTGCTGGTAACTGCAACGTCCTGGTGAAGTCAGCGCTGCACATCTGCTGTCGGCATTGCCATCCCGGAATCCACGCGGGGACAGAGATCATGCTTCCACCACCCTCCTGCAACTGATGTCACAGATGAGCCTACCGTGGTTAGAGAAGTGGAAAACAAACTCTTCCTAGTTAACTACTGCTAGTTAGTAAGGAAGTAACTTTTGAAGAGGCTGCCTCTCTAGAAATAAACTTTCTTCCAACAGACAGCTCTTGAACAAAAGCTCAAGGAAGAGAAAATAATGGGCGGGAAGTGTTTATACTATATACTAAATGATGATCAAGGATTGTATTAGCCATCTTGTCATTATCAATTACAGGAAGAGCCATCTTAGAACAGTTTTTGGAATTGGGAAAGAGCCTAGTTTCAGGTTTCAGAAGAAAAATGACACATTGAACTAGTTATTTCACCAGTGCTGTTATGCTGAGGTTACTTCATGTCCAGTGTTGGACAAATGCAGGAAATCCATTTTAATTATGTAAACTGCCCTCGTCTACACAATGAACTTGTCAAATTCTTAGTGTAGATGTATTTAGAGAGTTTTATAGCATACTTTGAGAACTAACTTAACCTGAAAGAAATTGGCTACTGCACTGCGACAGTACATACATTTTTCCGGCCATCAACTCTCTATAGAAGAGTCAGGTACATAAGGCTTTAAGGCTACAAAGTCCCACTGAAGACAACAGACGATTACAGTGTTTTGCATAGTAAAGAACATAAGAAACATGCTTGTGATGCATCAGTAACAACTAAACCATTTTACCCTGTGTTTATGTGCAAAAGAACCAATAATTAATTATTACTCTTTCTATTCAGGATCCACTGAAATCGATACATTGAATTGGTATGTTGAAATTCAAGCGCAATTGCAATGCAACAATATTTCATCATATTACAAAGGGAGGACTTCCTATAAGAAAAGTACATTTATCGAACTAAAAATACGGTAAAGATCACAACAGGACACTACAGGTGATGAACATTAATAATGTATTTCTGACTCAAAGCTCAGAAAAATCACATTTCACCCTGAGAAACTTTCTGTATTAAAACTTAAAAAGCTAAAAAAGATTTTGAAAGCAAAAATCCATCTAAGAAAAGAAAAAAATTTAAAAAAAAAGAAAAAAGGAAAAATCAGAATCTGAAAGAATCAAGGCTAAGCCTAGGAATTCTAAGAAATATTTTTTATTACAACAAACCCCAACATTTCAGGGTATCCATACTTTTGTATAATTTCATCCTCCTCAAGGCTTCCAACTAAAATTTAGCGGTTTGACCTACATCCGAGAGGCAGAAAAATTAAAAAATTGAGATGCCTGAAGAAACTTAAAGCTTAAACGTCTTCCATTCCCAAAATCATCTACAAGAGCTAGTCAGAGAAGCTAGCTTGTCATGCTTTATGACTAGAGAAGCCCTAGTCAAGTCTTTCATTCTCACACCAGTTAAAGAGTTCTCTAAAAGATGGATCAAAATCAAAATAATGTTCCAAAAAATAAAATGTTCTCCAACATAGGATCTTGTTCAGATTATTATTTTAACTTAAGTGTTTAAGGAAGTTTATAAACAGCAAAAGGAAATAAACAGATGGAGCCCATAAGGAAACGCTACAGGTTTGCACAAAGAAAAAAAAAAAACATCTGGGGTTTTTGGCACTACCGGTATGGAAATATAGCACGAGTTTCTGCCAGAACTTGAGAGAAAAATCACTAATCACTGTATCAGGTTGATGATTTCAGGTCAGCTTATTTTCTGCACTTGCTCTTGTGTTAAGGGCAAGAAAAGAGTCCTTTCTGCAGTAGTCTCTTGTCCTCTACTCAGCATAACCTAAATTCATTGAAATCATACGACCTAAAGATTTTTCGATATAAGCTTCCACATTATATTTACTCCATACCGACAAAGCAGCATTCATACACTGTAATTTAAACTATTATCTAATTCCTCTTCCTAATGTTTTCACACTGTCATCAAGTCCAGGCTACTCTGGTTTTGCCCTCTTCAACAACCTTACTAAGCAGTTATGCAGCTGGATCAGCTCCCAGAGCCAGCTCACCACACAAACCACGAGCACTGAGCCAACAGGAGGGACCAGGACTAGCTGACAACCGAAATTTACATGAATCTGAACTGCTTTGGAACCACAGCTTTGTAAGTGTCGGTTCAAACACATGCATGTTAAACATGCAGCGAAGCAGTACAAAATGCAGTCTATTTTCCTCCGCTCCCCAAAAGCTGTTGCTTAATGGCAGTGATGGCTGAGCAGCAGAAGAAACCATCCCAGTTTATAGTTTCAAGTATTAAGTGAAACAAACGGGTGCCAAACTGGAATTTTATTCTTACATCAGGCTTTAAAGAGATGTGAAAGTGGTTTCATACTACTCCTGACCTTGTCAGCAGTAGCTGAACTTCAGCCTTCAGGAGAAGCAGACAATGGGCAGCTCTAAGCAGGAACTGATTGTACTGCTGAAGTGGAAACTTCTCCTGTCCATAGACACACATGGATTCAGGGCGTTGGTTTATGTACAGAATCTTGTGCCAAGATGGCTCCCAACTTCCAGATGCATCTCGAAGTACTATACACATTCCAGACCTCCCGGACTCAGGTCCCTAGATCTGCCCTGCCAGGATGCAATGCTTTTTGGCAAAAGAAATGATGTGTGACTAGACATCTATAAATCAAAACAAGAAAGCATCTGCCACCTTTAGTGATTTTCAAAAAAAAACCAAGTATCAAGTCTACAGAGCACAGCATTCTCCTTTAGAAAAACACTGGAGTCAGTAAATAACTGAAAAACACCTCATGATACAAAGGACCAAATAAAGATCCAAGTTAAATTTTTCTTTAAGCACTACTGAGACCCAAACGTACGTAAAACTCCATTTGGGAAAATCACCTACCTGATAATAAACATATATTTCTCCCTAAACATGAAAGACACCAAGATCAGTAACAGAAGCCTTTTTT
This sequence comes from Opisthocomus hoazin, assembly GCF_030867145.1. Lineage (NCBI taxonomy): Eukaryota > Metazoa > Chordata > Aves > Opisthocomiformes > Opisthocomidae > Opisthocomus > Opisthocomus hoazin. The sequence continues at coordinate 61,743,911 of NC_134419.1, forward strand.
CTTAGTGTTTGTTGCTATCAAGATAAGGCCTACAGAAGTGAGAAGGTGTGTAAGAGAAGTGACTAAGTGCAGATTTAAGAGGGCCAGCTGGAGACATGGGGCTGATGCTGCCCGCTAGCACTGCCTGATGTTGTGCGGATGCTGCCATGTCATGGGATGCACGTGCGTAGCTCCACCCTCCCACCAAGCTCTCCTCAAACCTGTTCTGTTCTCCACTATGACCCTGGCCAACCTGCATTTTCTGTGAAACTGCAATTACTCTGAACTCTTGTAAATTCTTCAGATATAGGAGGATTTAAAATAAAGCATTTGCCTAACTTCATAAAGGCCAAGAAGTCTTAAACTTGGTCTCATAAAGAACTTTTGTACAAAAGAATCTAAACAAAAGGGTCATAAGCAGCATTTAAAAAAACCAATACTAAATACCTAAAAAATTTAGTATTTTGCATAGAACAAAGAAAAGTGCAGCTATAGCATACTATTCCACACCACAAGAAATGGCTCATTTACGGGTGGTATACCATTAACTATTGTCTCTCATCACTGAGACTGCAGCAACTAAAGACAGGTTCATTGGGAAAATCACGTTACAAAAAAAAGGGATTAGGTTGCTTCATTATGTCTGTAAAGCAAGTGCAAACTTTTTTTTTTTTTTTAAAGAAATCAAAGCCAATAGGTAATTTTCACAAGTTAATTTTCTCTTAATATTACTTGGAAAGGTGAAATATCCTTTGTTCTTTTGGAATCCAGACTAACAATAAATCCCCATTTGGCATCTGTTTCAGACGGGGAATCTCAAGCTTGTAAATGGGCAAGCTTTAGCTGTTCTATAAAAGTTGGATGTTTATAGGATTATAACTCTTTGTTTCACTCTAACTTTTGTTCTGCAATCCCTCTGGCAATCAAGCACAGAATAATATTAAGTAAGCCTGGGAGACTGATTCCCACTGCTCAGCAGAAAAGGGAAAGGGTCTAAGAAGTGGAGACTCAGGAATTTTAGGAAAATAAAATGCCAAAAAAGCTATTATCTGCTTTTGGTAGGAAGCAAGCAACGTCTAAATATCTTCCTACTTCTCATATTTGCATGCCTAAATACGAGAAAGAAAAGCATATACCTAATCAGTTGTTAAAACATCTTCAATTTTGGTGTTTTTTTTTTTTTAAATCAACTTATTTTATTGGATATAACTTGGTACTACAATTTGGTAAATGAGATATTTCAAATAAATAAAAATAAATATTGTATATATATTTCAAGATTGCCTGTTTCTGTAATGAATTAGTGTCTGTATTGTTAGATTTCATTTTGCTTAGCTTTTTTCAAGCTTTGTCGCCACTTACGAATGGCCGTTCCAGAACTACTAGCTACTACACAGAGAGCACCACCCACAGTCCACCAAGTTGGGAGATGATTAAGAAAAAGAATTTGTAAAATAAAAGCAAACACCACATCCATTGTTTTCATTATGGCTACAGGTCCAGCCTTCTCTATCTGTAATGCTTTTGTGAGAAATATCTGACCACCTAACCCTACCACGCCTATTAATATTAGAAGAACCCTATCTTTACCGCAATATGGTAAACGCCATTCATTCATAACAAATAACGCTACAACACATCCAATGAAACCAATGACTGCGTAATACCAAATTGACAGAAAATAATGCACAGATTTTCCCACTTTCCTTAGTATAATGAAAGTCGAAGCTGTAGATAGTGTGCTTGTAATTGCTGCTACAGTTCCTTTAAGGTGATCGGTGTAACTTCCTTCGATCCCCGTAACGTTTGACCCGAACAGAAATGGTGGTCTGGCAATAAGAATCACTCCAGTGATTGCAAAGAGGGTAAACAGAAGATCCCAAATGCTGTATTTCTCTTTGAGAAAGATCCATGCCAGCAACGATGTAAAAACAGGACTGCTGAAAGTTATAACAGTGGCATCGGCTAGTGGCATGACTTGGAAAGCATAGTAGAGAAGAATCATTGCACTAGAGCCAAGGAGTCCTCGGAAGAAAAGAAAAATTCTTTTACCTTTTGGTCCCAAAAACCCGGTTCTGAAAAAACAGAAATGTCACATTAATGTCACTGGTTTGCTTATTTCATGACCAATATCCAATCACATTTAATCATACACACCTTTCTAGACTGAGGGACTTATCTCAAATGTCAAAATATTTTTAACTGATCACAGACCAGTTTATTCCCATCACCACCCCCAATCACATTCAAAGTCCGCAACCTATTCTTCTAGTTATTAATTTTTTGCTTGCAAAATAACCCAAGAGTATCTACAAATTACCGTCTATTTTTTGGTTTTAAGAACACCACTTCATGAAGATCAATACATTTGATATGAACCCTGTAGAAACCTCTACAATTCAGGGATTCAAGATTTTTCAGTTTTCTGAACTCTATTAAATAAAATATCAGGTAATCCAAAACAATGCAATTACGCAACTGGTCTGAATTAAAGTAATATTACAATCTGATTTAAGTGAGTGATAATTCTAGATCTATTTTTAAGAAATAACTTTAAGTTTAAACATTTGCTACACTTACTTGTAGTATATTAAACCAGGAAGAACAAATGCCATTTGGAAAACACATCGAAACGCACTCACTTCCACTGAATGTACATCTTCTATTTTTTTAAGAAATAAAGAGGCCACTGAGAAAAGGAAGGCAGACAGTACAGTATAAAACAGACCAAGTCCTGGACAAGCAGCTTTCTTCTTTGTCCCTGCAAGAGACAAACTCCAGTTAATAATGATCAATTAGATTTCTCAGGTCAGTGGGCTCTACGTCCTGCAGTGCTACACACATTTGTAGCTATTCTTGTGGTAAAGAACAGGAGAAGCAAAAGAAACAAATGCAAATACCACATGTATTTACCAGACCTACTTTGAAAATATGTTTCACTGACCACCACGACTCTCCTTTTCTTCTTAAGGAGATAAGATATGAACTCTAACAATACAAAACCATTCCTACACTTCTCACAGTTCTACATGAGCTAGTAGGCTTCACTTCTTGGAGGCATCAAACTAGTTTGGGCAATTCACTACAGAACTAGTTGTAGGATTCTGACCACCACCCAAGGATGAATAAATACAACTGACTGCAAAATGGTCCATGGTCAGATTCTGGAACGCTGAAACTTATTAACTGGGAATTATCTGATTATTGAGTAAGTTAATTAAGGTTCCTAAGCAACAATTTAATTTCCTTTCTCACAAACACACACGTGAAAATTGTGTACAGAACCTCACTTCTGTTATACCTCATGTTTATTTTGCAGCTAACTCACCCTAAATTTGACCTAGACCTACAGAAGTTTTTTATAACATTCTTATCTTGCTGTTCAGAATCCAAATATTTTCTTCAAATAAATCCCACATATACATTTTTAAGCAGCAGAAGTTTAAGTGACTGATTTTAAAACATCATAGGCCTGTTGAAAGTACTGATATCCATCACAGTTCCATCAAGACCTTAGTTTCACCTTAGTTTTTGCTTATTTATCAGACTTTCTCTTCCAGAATTAGTTTCCCAAGTCTAATGGTTTCTATTCAAGCTTCCCCATTGCCTTAGGCCCTCTTCAGTGACAGACTCTTCCTCATTCTACTCATCATCCCCATCCTCAACTATCACACACAAAAAAAAGGCCAAACAGAGAGGGTGAACTGCTGCCAAGCTCAACACTGTCTCCAAAGAAACCAGCCTTTTTTGTTATTGCACTGCTGCACAAATGGAACAGTCTTTCCACTGAACCTTGAGGTGAACACCATGGAAAAGAGAACCCATGAAAAATTTGAGCGGGATGTTACCTTGCTATCTCTTTTCTTTCTGTCTGCACAAAACATTGGGTGTTACCTTTTCTTCGACAATACCCTCTAAAGAAAAGAGCGAGAACTCCATGTTCCTGAGGCAGTGTTCTGATAAAAGGGTGCTTTATCTCACATTAGTGTGGGAGCCCATGAGCCTTATGGATCCTCCACAACATAATCAGCAGGGCACAGCTGTGAGTTGCTTAGCAACTAAATATGGTTTTGAGAGGTTTTTTGTTTTGTTTTGGGTGTGTGGTTTTTCTAAACTAACAAAACTTGTCACAAACCATTTTGATTCTCCTTGAGATCAGCACTCAAGGCTGAGAAACTGCTTCTTACTACCTAAGAGCTGAGACCGTGGGCTGATACACTGTGTATAGCATTGTTTCCAGCTCAAACAGTTCTACAGACCCAGGCTTCAATACTGCCACCAGAATTTAAAGTAGGCAGAAGGCCGGCTCTTCAAGGAATCCAGCCACACTACAGCTGAAAATGAATGACAGCTTCTACTAGGTAGAAATATTTCTACTTAGCAACAGCCACTTACATAAAAGTGACTATAAAAACTACCACCAACCAACACCCGACCGGGACATCTACCAACTCTGAAACAGAGTGGATTTAAAAAATGTTCACGAATTATGTAATGTCCTAATCCACACAGTCATGCAACAGGACTGCAAGATCAACAACGTCTCTAACATTAACGCAAGAGGAATCAGAGTGGCCTATAACTGCAATGGGAAATCCAAACCCAGGCTGGCTTATGAATGAACACAGCACAAACAGAACTACCAACTTTTATTTCAGGCATGATAGCTTGTCTGATTACTACAGAACGAAGCCAGTCTAATTAATGGAAGTGTTGAAATGGAAAACCAATCAAATTGAAGCAAACTAAGTTGAAAGGATCTTACACCCAGAACTAAGCTTTGGATTTGAAGGAACAAAGAAAACCAGAAGGAACTCATTTTTCTAAGCTACCCAACACGCCAAGCCTATCAGAAACAGTGTCTTGTAAGACTAGAATTTAAACCATTAACGTCTCATATTATCAAAGCTTGTACTCGATGCAATGAGAAAGTCTTTTACTTCCTTTTAAAAATAAAATGGTACAAGTTCTTCCACCAAAAACAAGAATTTCAGTTCTTAAGAGTACTTCTTTCAAAATGCGTTCTAAGGAGGTTAGGTTAAGATAACATTCCCACTCCACAAACTATTAAGCCTCCAAACACTAGCCCGATGCCATCAAAACACTCCAGCACTCATGCTTTTTTCAAAAAAGTGTAGCAGTCTGAAAACAAAAAAGTTTCAAGTTGCACCTAAGCCTCTCTCCTGAGTGGCTACAGATTTGAGATTTGGTTTTCCAATTGTATTCGCTGGCCATCTCCACACATTAAGGCTTTCAAACAATCTCCCACTCCTGTTTTAAGTGTTAGTCAAATGCCCCCCGCTGCACACCATTATCTGTGTAAAGTCTTTTTGTTTGGGTTTTAATGCCATGCTTTCTTGCAAACAGTATTTACACTTGCAAAATGCGTCCAGAAGAAAATGACACTTGTCACATATGTCCACCTTGAGAAGAGCAGCAGAGGCAGAAGAGTACTGGCGGTGGGGAAGGTGGTCGGTGAGAAGATGATTCTCCCAGACCTTCAGGAAAGCCAGAAGAGGGTGATCATTCTGCACACCATAAGAAGCACAGCTCTCTCTCAGACTCCAGGAAAGCGACAGGAGCACAACACCCTGCGTATGAACTAATCATGGTCATGCAGACAAGATCTAGGCATGATTCATAAAGTTTTGCCACTGACTCAACATTTTGCTAGACAGACTAACAAAAAAAGAAGTATTTTTTGGTAAATAAATGCAAGTTTCTCAGGATTTCAGATACTGTTTTTTTCCCCAAGGTTTGCCTCAGAAGAGATGCTAACGGGAATTTCACTGAAGTACGCCGTCTCTTTTGGCCTGTCCACAGCTTACGAGCTTACGAGCTAACGAAGACTGCCATTTCATCCATTTTCTGATGGAAAGTCAGTTATGGTCCACATTTAACGGCAAACACATTTTCAGTGAAGTCGTTTAAAAATTACACACGCTGAAGCACTTCAGGTAACAACTTCAAAACTTCTTTTAAGGTGGTATTTACGTTTTAAAAGGAAGCCACGTCAGACTTACAAAAAACACCTTCGCGGCAAGCCTGTGGCTTCAACAACCCCAAACGACGAAGCGGCGAAGCCGGTGCTAAGCCGAAAACAACGAGCAGGCTCAGGCCGAGGGAAGGTGCGAGCCACCGAGGCAGCCACAGCCGCCACGGGGACGGGAGCGGGGAGCGGCCCCGAGCGCTCTGCCCGCTCCCGGGGCGGCCGCGCCGGGGCCCGGCGTCACGGAGGAGGTGGCGCCCGCCTCTCCCCTCAGCGTCCCCTTCACCCGGGACCTGCCCGTCCGCTGAGGCGGAGCGGGAGGCGGAGGGCGCAGCCGAGCGCGCTCGCAGGGGCCGGCCCGGTGCCCCCCGCCGGGCAGCAGGTGCGAGCCGCCGGGGCCGCCGGGGAGGCGGCGGGGCCGGCCCAGGTGCCGGGCGCCCTATGCGGCCGCCCCAGCTCGCTCGGCGCCCCGCCGCCGCCGGCCGTGAGCCCCGGTGTCCTCGGGGCCGCTTCCTCTTCCTCCGCCCCGGCGGCAATGTCACCCCGACAGCGGGTAGCCCACCCAGGAGGGCGCTGCCCCCCCCCGCCCCGCTTGCCAGACTGCCCCTCCTCACCCGGTGCCTTGCAGCAGCGCGGCCAGGACAAACCCGAGCAGGAGCCGCGAACGCGGCGCTCTTCGGCGCTCGCCGCCTCCATACCGGGCGCCGGGCACAGGCAAGGCTGCCCCGTGCCTGCCCCGTCCTCCCGGCTCGGCGGCACCTCCGGCTCCGTCCCGCCCGCGGCCGGAACCGCGGCGGCCTCGCCGCCCTGGCACGGCACCATGAGGGCGCCGGGCTGGCCGCGATGCTACCGGCTCCTCACGAGCCGGCCGGCACCTGGCCTCTTGCGCATGCGGTGCCACCGCCCAGCGCCGCCCGGCTCCCTCCCTCTTCCCGCCCGGAGCGCCCTGAGCCCGTGGGGCGGGGGGGCCGTGCCGGGTCCCGGCTTACCGCATCCCGAGGCAGGGCCGCGCCGGGAAGCAGCCGGCTTGCCAGTCCCCCTCCCACAGCAGAGACCTGCCCGGAAGCCCGCAGGGAGCCAAGCGCCCCTCCCGGGACAGGCGCAGCGCCGTGTCTGTTCCTCAGCCCGCGACAGCGCCCTGCGAGGGGCGCGGCGTGGGCGGCGGGGAGCTCTGCCCGGGCGGAGGGGCGTGGGCCGCGCCGGGGCTCGGCGGGAGGCCCCGGCGCCTCGGGAGGGGGAGCTCTCATCTCGCCGGAGAGCGGAGCGGGGCTGGCCCCGCCGGGCGGCCGTGAGGCGCGGGGCGGCGCAGGCCGCGGCTGCTGCTGAGCGGCTTTGTGAGGCGGTTGCGCTTGCCAGGACGTAAAACTCTGAGAAGGGATGGCGCGAAATTATGTTGCGGGCGTGGGTGCGTCATCTGAGCCCGCTGCTGCGCACGGGGCGGCTGCCTCGCGGTGCGGGTCACCGGCCTGCTCCTAGGCAGGACCCGCGCCGTGGTAGCTGGGCTCTTGTCACCGCCTCTGCGTGCCCTGTGTGCCACAGTGTGAGATCCCGCCGGCCCCGTCTCCTCACCGGGTGCAGCAGCTCGGCCGTCCTTCCGCGGGCCCATCGGCATTTGATGGCCGTGGTGGCGGCGGCGGCAGCATCCCCTCCGTCTCCGTCCGTCTCCGTGGAAAAGCTGCTGCCGGCACCAGCCGCGCTCACGGAGGTCAAAATGGGATGCGATTAGTCATTCCGTGTGCCTAGGAAAAGCCTTGCAGGGTTGTTGGCAGGGCACAGAAGTCATTTCACCACCTTCTCGCGGTACGTTTTCCGTAAAAAAAGCAATGACGCCTGTGTCTTTCGGGAGTCAGAAAGGGGAGTGGGTGCGAGGAAACACAGGATAGCCCCTTACCCGTCAGAGTGCAGAGGAGAAGCAGCGGAATAAATCTCAAATGCTAAAATTCTTGCCTTTTGAGCAAGTTGAGCTGTTATCAATAATTAAAATAGGGAGGAATTTCTATTGAAAGAGGAGATTTATGCTCACACATCTTTTAGCTGCATAGTCAGTGTTTATTTATTTATTCTTAAGAAGTGGAAATGTAATCTATAGCTTTAGCAAATTGAGTACTAAGTGCTAAATACAAGCTATTTCACACAAACTGTTTCAAGCTTTCCCTCAAGCTACCATATAAAAGCTGTTTCAAGCTTTCCTTGTCTCTGATTTAGCACATTTTATAGTCCATGCTAACCCACTAGAGGCCAGAAGTATTTCATTATCTTGGAGCTAGCATTTGATTAATATGACCAGAATTATTTTGCAGATTATTCTTAACTAATAATTAGATGTGTTGTATCAATTGTTTTTAAAAAAGAGAAATCAATTAAAAAATTTGTGTTGAAATCAGGATTAATTATTTCTAAAGATTTACATTATCTGAACTCCTCTTGCTGTAAACCAAGGAAATAAGTAAATGCCTGCTGCACTAGATAGAAACTGCTTTTATTAAAGTTCCTGCCAGTATAGTCCTCTACAACGTCTGTACTGAAAGCTTGACTAAATCTTCCCTCAGGGGAGATGCAATGGCAGCTGCACGTCCCACAAAGGGGCCAGCAAAATTTCCCAGACACCCTGAGGTAAGAAGTTACTCTTGCCTGACGCTGTTCCCTATCCCTCAGTTTAGAGAGGGAGATGCAAAAAAACCTGGCAGCCCACTGCTTTCCCAAGAAACATTGACCTCTCTGTGCTCTGGGGCAGCTTTCACAGGTTCTGTGAATCGCGAACACGAAGTGAGAGCTGTCCGTCCCAGAGGAGCTTTGGTGACAGACCGCGTGGAGGTTCTGCCTCTCAGCAGCCATCCTGGGGCGGCGATCCCGCAGGTCTCCAGGGGAAGACCCGGGATGTCCCTCGGCCAGCGCGCATGAAGCGGGCTTGCGGAGCGCATGCACCGATGAAAAGGCCCGTCTTCACAGTCGCTGGGCGGGCTACCCCCGCAGCCAGCAACAGCAGAAGCAGCTGGCTGACTTGAGTCCTCAGTGAAGAAAACCAGAGCCAAAACATCTAATCCATAGCACAGACACAGCACAAAATTCAGTGGGCTCTTACGATTTCTGGCTATTTGTTTACATACTTTGTTAAAATATGCAGATTCTGTATTTATTTTATAATACTACCACTATGAAACCCAAAGTAAAATTTTTAAGTGCCACAATGCCAAGTACTGTAGGGAGTTTCAAAGAGACTCTGCAACAACCCCCTCCACGCCGTCCCATGCCTGGCTTTGAAGGGGAACATCTAAGGGCAGTGTTTGTTTATGCCAAGACACATAAAGCGTTCTGTTTGCTCCTGGTCAAACTGCCAGGCTGCTCTCAGCTTGAGAGCTTCCAAGTTCTGCTTGTAAAGCACAACTCTCTTCTCTGAGGAAGGAGAGCGCTTCCAAAATGACACAGCAGTCACAGCTGCCCAAATTAACCAGTAGGCAGATGTAATTTGCAGTCACGCTGCCCTAGATTGGAAAATTAAGCCCTTTCAAGTTCAGATGAAGCCTGGTCTGTATAACACTGTGCTCAGAACTAGCTGTTCCTTCCTCCAGCACATTGCCAGCTTGCAACCAACAGTAGAACAGTAAGGGTCGCTTCTTCTCTGAGTACAAACTCTGTAAGAAAAACCTTTAGTGAACTTGGGCAATTTGACCACTGAAAATTAAACTGCGGCACCAGCTAGAATGGCATTTGTCTGGTTTCCACAATGTCATAAGCGTGGAGAGGGAGCCACCTTCTCCTGCATGCTCACCACTCTCCACACAGAGAGTTTTCTCATATTTTCATCCTCATCTAGAATTTAGGCAGACAGTTTTTGTCATTATAAATGCCAGGAACAAGCCAGTGTCGCCGGTTGAGACAGAGACCTGACAGGTACTTAGTAAAGTACTGTAATGAGTCACTGGCCTGGGTCTGCGTGCCTGGTGAGGGATCCTTTGGTGTTCGGTTTCCATCTCCCTGCCTGCAAGTGCTGTCTCTGAGTGGCTTTTCAGAAACTCGAACAGGCACAAATGACACAGCAATTACGTGGGTTTTGTGGAGAACCGTGGGAGTTTTCTATGAGATTATAAGAACTTCATCCACTACCACATCATTTCTTTTATCCACCGCTGAGATATCCTAAGAATCTTTTTGAAAAGCTGCTGCCTCTTGGAGGTTTAGTGAGAACTAAGTAATATAAACACGGTGAGCCCTGGAACTGAAGCAGCCCGTCTTCACCTCACCTCGGGGCAGCACTAAGGGCTCTGCAGAGCACCGGCAGCAGAGACAGAAGGCTGGATGCCTGGATACTGCACGTGGAACGCCCTGGTGACGTCTATCCCAGTTTGATCTTAACATCGCTGTGCCAGCACAGTTATGTACTGCTTAAGCTGTAAAAATATTAGAAGATTTAAATCAAAACAGCAATCCGTACTGATGGCTTTTATTCTGTAAAAATGCTAATTCTGTAAAACCACATTTAAGATCTTAATTTGGGATTTAACTTGTCTAGCAAGAAATTCATTAAAACTAATATAGCTTAGTGCAAAGGAAGTAACACAATAAACTTGCATTTTTTCCTTTCCTTCTGAAAAGGTTTAACAAAAAAATAGAGAAGAAAAACTTTATCAGCTTCTGAAATGGATCCAAGTCTTAAGTGCGTTGTAATAACCATTCACCTCTGCACCTGAATGCCATAAACCAGATGATTATTGCAGCACCAAGGAGTTTCATTGTCCCAATCATGCATTCAAACTTCTGGTCAACCCAGAGTTGTTTGGTAATCATAGAATAGCTGAGGTTGATGGGCACATCTGGTGCCTTAAAAGGTTTTCTAGTCCAAACCCCCCTGCTCAAAGCAGGGTCAGCTAGAGTTCAGGACTGTGTCCCTTGGGGGTTTGAGTATCTCCAAGCATAGAGACTGCACCACCCCCCTGGGCAAAGTGCTCCAGTGTTCAATCGCCCTCACAGTGAAAAAGAAAAAAAAAAGAATTTAAAAAGAATGAGCCCTTGCAGTCTCGCAGCCCAGTGAAGATGCGGTCCGTATGAGCTGCTGCCACTCCATCAAAATTCCGGTGCATGTCTTTGTGGATTTTGTGTCCATCTTGTGTGCTAGAAGAGACCCATATTTTTCAGCTTTACTGTTAAGGTGGATGGTGAAGGATACTCCTTTTTGCCATCACCACAAATTGCTTCCACATGTATATATATGACTTGTACAAACGTTTAATCTTGTGTCGAAGAGTGTGTTTAGAGTATCACAGTTTTCTTCCTCCTGAGTTGGTGGTTGTACTGAATAGTACTATAATAATAGGAGCTAGGCTAGAACATTGTAATAGTAAGGAATCCTGCAATTATGGTCAATATAAAGGAGAGATCCTCGGGCTCTTTTTAACTGTGTTTTTCAGATTGCACTATTAGCAGTTGCTGTTCAGGAGACTGAAAGTACTGAGACAAGCACATTCAGGTAGAAGTAAGGAGTATATGCACCAAAAAACTTCACGTGTTTTCAGATTTTTTTTTTACTTCTGAAAAATTGAAAAATAATGGATAAGCAGGACAATATTCAAGTTCTGCTTCTACACTTGTTTAGTGTGCTTTCAATCCAGTATTAAAGGTGTGCTTCTTATCTGATTTTGGTCACATAAAGGTCATGCAGCATTGCTTCTATCCTCAGATGGCTTAACTACATTGCTTGCTAAGCCATCAGGTCTCTGTAGGTAGTATTCATGAGAGCATGAATTAAAAATCATTTTCCATGTAGAGTGAACACTGTAAGCTTAGCGTTTTCTTTCTTGTATTTCACATAAGCTTCTCAAGAATTTAGGCAAATCTAGATGGTGATCCTTAAATTAAAAATATTATGTCATTTTTGGTTCTCTAAGCATGTGGAAAAGGCTGTTACTCTGATACATCTTGGACAAAAAAGTCTTATTTCCATCTCTTAATAAAAAAGCCATCTGATTCTTTCTCTGTCGTTTTGTGTCCACTGAAGAACATAAACATCTAAGCATACCAATAGAGTGAACTTCAGTAGCTCACTGGTAGACAAGAAAATGAACAGTAGTACTGGTTTTGTTGATCATAAATGTTTTCGCCACAGGCCAAACTACTGTAAGTTTTGTAAAGCACAGTGACAGGTGGCATTCGAGTATTTGCCCTGGTACTCAGAGGAATCAGCAGCACTTGCTATCTTCCTGCAGTGAAGTTTGTACATGTAACAAGTATACCATGCTAAAAAGGCAAAACTTACTGAGTTAATCTTGATGAACAGAGTCTTTAATGGTAAATGTATGTTTACACACCCTCTGTGCCTTTGCCTCAGGTGTATCTCAGGTGCACACACCTATATGTGTGTGTACTTAGTTTCTACTGTGATACAGTGAAGCTAATGAACAGAATTCCTACATGTTGCAAACTAGCAGTACTTGATAAAACATACATTGTCAAGGCTATTACTTCTACTCTTTTAGGAGAATCTGTATTTTGAATATAAGCTTGGCAAAGCAACCAATGTGAAAGCCTGAATTTGCAAAAATCTCGTTTCTGGCAAAAGAAGTGTGGGTGGTGTTTTATTCAGGCATACTGTTTCATTTGGTTGGCTGGGGGTATCCAAGTCCTCACTAAATGTAAAAATTTTCCAGGAAAGTGCATACAACTTTTTTTTTTTTTTTATACTAGAGGAATGTGTATTCAGTGTAACACAGTAACTGTCGTAATTCCTTTTTCAGTTGTTTATTGGGGCCATTTAAGCAGTGACAAGCTTTCAACATTGGCATTTACCTTTCCCTTACTGTAGTTTCTGATCTGATGTGTCAGTACTATTGCTAACAATGCAGAACATTATGAGATTAGCTATAAAACTATCTAAAGCTCTGTTCCCTTTGAGTAACTCTTTACTCGTAAAGAGTAAGATCATCCAGTGCATACAGAAATGCACAGTGAACAAAAAGAAAATAAGAGAAAATGAACAAGGAATCCAGAAAAAAGAATCCCATTCATTGATGGCATTTGATGTACAGAAGAGAAGAAATGAGCCTGCTAGCATTTACGTATGGATTGCCCTGGGTAGGTGCTTCTCCTGGTAAGCATCTCCTCCTGGTAGTTGCTTAAATTTAAATTTAATGTTTTGACATTTTCAGCCCCCAACATCTCATCTATCTCATTTAAAATTATTTCCCAAATCCATCCCAATTTCTCGATCTTTCAGAAAATTGTATTTGGCAATTTTGATAACTTTACTTGTTTTTTTTCCACCTCTTCCTTGGCGGAGTTCTTGGAAATTGCCTAGGAACTTGCCCTGTTACATAATGCAAATTGCCACTTACATGTAGCAGAGAATACTGTGTCAGCTTGTTCAATGCAGCTGCCAAAGTCGAAGGTCTTGCAAGGGGGAAGGACAGGTATTCTGTGAACTATAGACAGAGAAAACAGGGGTAGATAGCAGGTATCAGTTACCATTCTGCAAAATGCTTGAGTTGAAATAATGTAATCATTAATACGTGCTCCTTCTAGATTACTCAGGGAATTAGTAGTAGAAAAGGGGAAGTATTTCCTTCCTCCTTTGTAGCAGTCTGCACTGGGGAGAGAAGAGAAAGAGAAATAAAAAATTATATGACTTTAAAGTTTGTGGTGATTTTCCAGAGATTTTTTTTTCTGGCAGGCAGTACAGTACAAAAATCAGATAGTAGAAGTACAGCTTGAGTGCCAGGGAGTGTTAGAGCTCCCAAGGAGGAGTGGAGGAAAATGGAAATTGCTCCCAGTTGCCAGTGATCATTTTTGCTTGTTTTGTTCTGTTCTATAATGGCATTTGTAGCTGTTAAAAGAAGATAATTTGTTCAATTATATTTTTTTCACTGTCACCTTAACTGATTTTTTTACAGCAACAGGAATGACTGAATGTATAGTTTATCTTCATAGAAGGGGAGGGCACTATTTCCATCAGCTGCATTTCTTGGCACTTACACAGTAGTTTCCCGTTCTGTAAACTGTCTGCCTGGGGGTGCTCTGCAGGGCAGGGAGGGGGAAACTTCCTTACTTGCAACTCCTATGAATTATTAAGCATTCATTTAGATGCCTTACTTGAAGGAGATTGTTCTTCCTTGGCTTCTACTTTTCCTCAGAACAAAAATTACATACAGTGCACATAACCTCGTCACAGGTGATGGATCATTATTACTGTATTGGGAAGCTATCACACATATATATATTTATAAATATGAATGATATGTTATTTATATGAAACATATTTATGTTCTATATTTATAGAAACCTATGATATATATGAAAGACTAACATGATTCAGCCTGTGCATCTCTTATCTTGTTCTGACACGCTAGTGTAATGTCTGCTCCTTTCCATTTACTTGCACTGGTGTGTTCAAAGGGGAAGGATCTGAGATGCAGCACCAGCCGTTGTTGTGGGAGGAAAACCTTGCAACATAGGTTTTAAAACCCTTTCCATTTGTCAGAGTCGCAGATACAGGTGGGGTGTTTTTTGTTTTCATTATTGTTTAATTGAAGTCAGTGCTCCTTCATTACCTGCAGGAGCTGCAATGCACAACAGCATTCCTCATTATAGAAAAACCCCTGCTGCTGCCATGCATGCAGAATGTACCAGTTCTAGGCATTTTGCTGTCCATAAGAATACTTCCTTAAGGCAGGAAGGAAGCATGGTTTTTTTCCTTCCTTGCTAGAGGCTGAGAGGGTATCCTGGGAAATCATCGTGCTGTATTTTCCATACTCCTTTTTTTTTTTTTTTAAAAACAAGCATCACTTCTGGCTAAGTAGGCAGGACGTTGGAGCACATGAACCCTAGTCTAACTCCGAATGGTTATTTTTCTGTCCCTGTAACCTCAGCTAGCTCACCACCAGTGCCAGGGTGGCAGCCCCTCAAGGATGGGCTGACCAAGCTTTTGCAGAGTGTGCTGATCTCTGCAATCTGCTCCTGGCTCCCCAGCAAGTGGACGAGAAGCGAGCTTGGGTTTGATGACACATGCAAGCTGATTACTCCCTCTGAAATACCAACAAAACTGGGAATGTTCCGAAATGCAAGAGCTGGTGTCCTCAAGACCCTGCTGAGCTGTCCGTGTCTCTGGGAGGAGTGCCTGCGGGCTGTGGCTGTGCTTCAAGCAAATTGTCACTGGTGAGGCACACATGGAGCTTGTTCCCTTCTTCCAGGTGCAGCTTCTCGGCAGCCTGTCCCTTGCACGGGCACAAGGAGGGCTACGAGGTATTCTTGGACAGGGAAACAGAACTTTGCAATTTACTGGCTGAAGAGAGCTTTGGCTGTATACAGTGATATCACCATAGCAGAGTTTATTTGGAATAGTCTTGCCAGGTACACTTTACAGTTCGAGTCATTGAATTAACTGGTTATTCTGCAATTTTACCTAGTTACATTTACGGGTACTTTTAGACAACAGTCACAAACACCCCAATAGTAGGATTTTCTAAGAAGCAGTTGAAATAGCTTCCTTTTTTCTTATTCTTAGGTCCATTGATAGTGTTACTGCTCTCAAAATAACTTTGCAGAAATTCTGAAATTAGTTGTAATTCTGGAACAAACATTCATTTCCTATTTGGTTCAAGCTAATACTATATGACTGTCGTACTGCTGTTGCAGTTTGATGTACTCCAGAACCCCGTACAGACAAGCAGAGCTTTCCTAGCAGCTGCTGTACCAGATACTTTTTCTTGGTCTCAGCCTTGAAGTGGGTTTAGTTTGAAGGAGCAGTTGTTACCTTAAACGATGCTAAGGAAAAGTTGGAGCTAGGGTTTAAGGCTGGACTAATGCCAGCACATACGGATTATTTAAAAGCAGTGGATTTTTATTGGTGTTTGCAGTTTGTAATCCAGGTAGCTAATGCTTTCAAATGTAAACATTAAAAGGATGTTCTCTTTTCCATAATGTTCTGTATATCAGAAAATTTAGACATTCACAGGTGCAATTAAACTTTCCAAACCCAAACAGATTGCTTGACCACAAACTATTGTTTCTGTTCCAGCTTTGTCCTTTTTCTTCCTTTGTTTTGTACTGTGGAGCAATGTATTTACTGGTGCTTTTCCTGTACGGGCAGTATCAGTATGATGTTGTATATTGAGGACAAAAGGGCACAGGACAGGGTTTTCAACTTTCACAGTTATTTGGAAATTGTGAAATTTGGGGTTTTTTATTTCTTTATTTGTTTGGGCTTTTTTCCAAAATTGGTAATCTGTTCTTGTGTTTCAGAAATTACTCCCTCACGGGACAATGCTGTTACCTGGATAATCATAAGGTATGTTGCAACTAATATGTCTACAGCTCTAATATTCAACTCTTAAGAATAAGCATATAAAACTACTGAGTTCTGTTCTTCCAAAGGGTGTCTATGTCTGTCAGGACTTACATAGCTGAAGCCAGTCAAAGTTGTGCAATTACATTTTCAAGTGCTTGCAACTACTTTGCCAAAATTTTCTAATTGTTGTCATCCTTGAAATATATGTTGCTGGTATCTTCCAGATTTTTTCAGTGTTCCTGTTCTCAGTACTGTAAACGCTTCTGAACAGCTAATTCATATGTGCATCTTATATATTTTATTTTGTGAATCTCAGCAACAAAGTTGAGCTAATTTCTGAGCAGTGTGTCTCAAGGACTGACAATAGGCAATGACACACTGGAGCACAGTCGTTATCCAGCTGCTTGGCTGTCCCCTTGTCCAGAATGGCTACAGCCAGATGCTTCCAGCAGAAGTGCAAAGAACCTCTACTTCCCTAATAATTCAAAATTATTTTAAGTACTAATAGAAAAGAGAAATGCAATTTTAATGTAGTTTGTCCATGTTTGACTGTTTTCTGAATGCCAGGTTCTTGTTCTCAACAATGGCCTATTGCAATGAATGCCACAGTTTAATTTGGGGAGGGAAAGTATTTTGGTTCATGGCCTGCTGTTTGCTAAAGTGCCATCTTGTTCCACACCTTCAGTGAGCTTTACCACATTTCTCTGAGTCCTTAATAATTCTTCAGTGTGTTTTTTGAGAAGGCTACATTAGTACTGCATGCAATAGCTCAGATAAAGCGACAGCATTGGTTTGTTATAACATGTAGCATTGTATTCTCCCTACTATCCTGCACATGTTGTAACATTATTTGCTTTCTCCTGTAGCTGTATCTTGATCAGTGTCTTGCTGAGTTGTTCACAACAATGTCAAGTTGCCTTTCTTTACTGCTAATTTTAAACCTTGCGAGCATTGCTCTCCTGTGTATACTATTTTGTGTTTCTGGACCCTGAACTGCACTAGTCAGCCTGTCCCGTGTGTTTAGTTACCTACTTTCTCCTGCAATTTTACACTTCCATTTTCGATTGTCATTTCAGATACTCAACCAGATATAAATGTGGATCCTACTGGTCTGAAACTCCAGTAATTATCCCATGAACTTTTATAAAAATAGATACGATATTTGTTACATCCAGTTCTTTTGCACATAAATGGTTTTTAATGAAGAACTGTGTATTCTGAAGCTCTTTCAGCATTCTTGGATATTTACCATCTGGGCAGGTTGACAACTTGCTAACATACTGCTGTCGCTATCCCGGCCTTCGAACAGGAAGTGAGAATGGGTCAGAAAGTCCTTTTTCAATTGAAATAATTCAGTAGGAATCATAAAGTAAGGCTGAGTTGAAAACAACTTTTGCGAATTCAAAAATTGATTTGATGAATAAGAGATTGGGAACAGTAACATAATTATTGCCATCATCCACTCCAGCTTATTTGGAGAATAAATAAACAATTATGTGAATATAAATGTGCATATTTGGAGGCAAATATTGCTTTCTACTGTAGCCAATTTGAAGACAGAAGTATAACACTAGCATAACTAATTGGAGAAATTCGAAGTCTCAAAGCAGAAATACAACACCACTTCTGTATAGCACACTGGAGGTCTTTGTAGCTATAGTTGACTTCAGGAAAATTCCTGAATAGGGATAGGGTTAGGTTGGCCTCTGAGCGCTTTGTTTAAGTGAACTATAAACAGAGGCATGCCTTTAACACCAGCCACTAGAATTCAGAGTCATCGGCGATGAAGAAAAGTTGCCGTTAGCAGTAAGTCAGGCAGCACACCGCAGCTCGGTCTGGAGGAATCGAACTCCCCAAGACCTCCACATTTATCGGTTAGTTCCCGACCACAAGAACACATTTAGCCGTTCTAATCAATAGGAGTCTGAATCACAGCCTTACTACCTGGCTCAGGTCTCCAGATCAGCAAGCACGAGAGGCGGCGGCTTGCAGGCCTGTGGAAGGGAGCTGCAAGTGTTTGCGATGCTTGTTAACAAACCGGCGACGAAGCCTGCTGGGCGGCGGGGCAGGCGTTAACAGCCGAGCGTACTGCGTGCTTGGGTTTGCCTTTTCCACCTGCTGAACCTGAGCTGCTGTCCTGCCCCAGCAGGGCCCGGGCCCCTTCAGTGGGCGGTAGCCTGCTTGCCGCTCTGTTCGTGTCGCCGCTGTTGAGGCCGATGTAATGGGGAGGTGTCAAAAGGAAAAACTGCCACAAACTGAGATCATGGATGTAGCGCATGAAGTTTGTAAGCCTCTTGCTATATTTTCCAGGAACAAGGTGATCATCTGGATTTTCAGGGGACCCCACTGAGGAGGAACACATGGTGTGTTTCATGGTGGGGAAAATATTTCCTTGAGAGGGAAGACTCCCGGCCTCTTGAGACTTGCTGAGGGCTTATATTCTGTCCCTAGTTGTAACATTGTGGGCCTGCTGACTTCTCTGCTTTCTCTTGGTGCTATTACCAGTAGTGTTCATCAACAGTCTGAAGACTGTTTGTTACTTCTGTGGTTTAAATGTTCTTTATTTTCCACTGAATACTAACACAATATATTGTAATACTCATATACATAAATACAGCTATTAGACATTTAGCTAGAACATATCAAAGCATGTCACACATATTATTAACTATGCTAATCATTGTTTCCCACCCTCAAGTGTACTGTGAATGGCTGTTATCACCCCTTCAAATAAAGTTAAAAAAATAAAAACAAGATAATTAAGACAAGTTATAATTAAAATGCAACTCCAAACCAATAATACAATTTGTCACTATTTCCGTTTGGTTTGTTACCTTACAGAATGAGAATTTTCCTTACTGAATTCTTTTCTCAGTAGGAAGAGTGCATTTTGGAATAGTTTTTCAATGGAAAATAAGTAGAAACAAAAAACCTGCAAGTCCTGGACATTATAACAGAAAAAGAAAAAAAAGCTACACATGGTGTAATATAAGATATTCTGAACGGATTTTATATACCCCTTCCAGAGTAGAGAAGTGTATATTCTTTTATATTTGTGTTCCACTGAAAATATAATGAAGGAGTTGTAGGAATACAATACAATTCCATTAATAGTTTTTTCAGTCTTAGACATTTACATGACTAAGCAGCATCAAGGATCAGCAGTATCCATTAATAACTTCCAATACTGTCTTCTGTAATACTTTTAGTACTTTACAAACTCTGTCAGTCATAAACAAAACAATTGGGGAGTTCAGAAAATCCAGTACAACCACAGAAGACAACCAGTCAGCCGCAAGTAACATAGAGTTTGCTGAAAGAAATGGATTTTTTTAAACAACAATGAAAAGAAGTATCAATGTATATATGGTAAAAGGCTCTATTTTAGTTTTTGTCTGGGACTTCCACTAATACCAGAAGGAATCCTGAGGAGGACAGAACACGGCCTCATGCTCAGAGGAGCTGTTAAAATGCCCAGTCTCTGAAATGAGGAAGAGACAGCATAGGGAGCCACCTAACGAGCCTTTATGCTCTTCTATGTTAAGGATTATGAGTTCTGTTCTAAAAATACCCCAGTTCCTTATGTGGTGCAATGAAATGCTATACTTGCACAATAAGAAGTCAGCTGTAGTCCCTGCGAATCTCTCCCTGACACAAACTGACTAGAGAAAGGGACTTTCAAAAGACAACAGATTTAGATTCAGCATTTTACAGTGATTAGCCGACCTTCCAGAAATGACATAGGCATTAAGAACTTCCCAAATCATTAATGCTTGGCTACAGGTAAAATTTCCTGAAGGAACAACCAAATGATAACCCAGTTGCGTACTTCAGCAGATTAACCCTGCGCATTAATCCCTCACCACCCTCCACCGTATCGTGGCTAGTTTTACAGGTATTAAGAATGTAAAATTCTAGTAACTCACACCCTTGCAGGCTTTTAAACTCTTCCTTTAAATCAAGGAGTAACAGTGAATTCCTCTAAGTCCGTCGTATTATTTCAGAATAAGTTAACTCAGGAAAACAATCATAGCACTACTATAGCACTACTATAGCACAGGGCATGTACCTGGGTGGCTCTGAAATATAATTCCATGAAACACAACCTTCTCAAGGTACAATTGTGAGGGAATATATGAGGGAATATTGTTTTTAAAGAAATGCTGTTAGCAGATTAGCAAGGTTATCCAACCCCACTGAAGCTCCATCAGATGTCCCTAATATGTCCATAATGAGAAGGACACATAGCCATTACTTATATAATTTGATACAGAGTGTATGTAGGCAAGTGTAATGGGAGAAATCAGATCAAAATTAGTGCACATAATTCAACAGGGCCTTAAGTGAAAGACTGAAACAAAAGACAAGATGAAGTAGAAAACAGTTCATGATTTGCTGCTGGATTGGAGATCAGCTCATGACTTTCCACTTCATTCCTTTGCCATGCGAAGTGAATTGAAGAAGAGATGGACAAACTGCGTTGGCAATCACAGCTGTGCACCCAACATAGAGAAATAATAAGAGATAATTTGGCTTCATCTGGGATTTGAAATCATGCTCATATAAAAGTTAAACATTCATAAAGGAAACCTGTCAAGCAAGTGATGATTTATCAAGATGATTTTTGGAAATGTGTTTATCAAGAAAAAATTTGGAAGTTTCAACTGTGAAACATAGTTTAAAATCTTTCTAGTCACACAGTAAATACTTATGGAACAGGTAGATATTAAGCCAAATACTGACCAGAGCATAGGCAGCAATGGATAAGAAGGCATCAGAAAAATTAACTTATTAGAGTAGTATTGTTCACATGTGATTTTTTTCTTTTCATCTATTAATTTAGTATAAAAAATCTATATTCTTTATTAC
Organism: Opisthocomus hoazin; assembly: GCF_030867145.1. Lineage (NCBI taxonomy): Eukaryota > Metazoa > Chordata > Aves > Opisthocomiformes > Opisthocomidae > Opisthocomus > Opisthocomus hoazin. Next base: position 61,765,021 of record NC_134419.1, read on the forward strand.
AGAAGCATACGTCTCTTTTTTTTTAATTGTTATTTTTCTATTGTAGATGCTCTCAGCAGCATCATAATGCTCTGCCATTTCTGGGGTCTCTGTGAGTACAGGGAGCAGCCAGCCTGCAGAATCAGCTTGTGTCATTAGCTGCTATGCATAGTGTGATCAGTCTTATTTGCCAATCAATGTCTGTGAATGTTAGAAATTATAGAAATGTGTATAAACATCTACAGTATTCATGTGTATATTTTAATGATGACTCTGGAGCACAAGGCTTGATAACTTCAAGAGACGTGCAAAGGTGTCTAAAATCAACTTGAACTTTCTTCCTGAGCTGCACCAAATGATCTTCAGCGCAGTACAGGTGTCTCACAAGTGATGCACTACAAGTATGTAAAGAAAAAGACTATTTCAACTTTGAGTTTGCAGTAGATTTTCATGCCAAATTCAGAATTGGCATAATTTAACAGATACAGGTAGCTTTCCTGGAGTTGCATAACGCTACACCAACTGAGTTTGTCCTGCCACATTCAAAGTTCTCTGAATTTCAGAAGTATCCATTACTAAACTTCATTGTAGGATAGTGGAAAAAAAAACAACTTCACATTCACTAGCTTCATTCAGAATAATGAATAAATTAATTGAAAATTACAGGGGAAAGACTTGACAGGGACCTACAGTATCCATGCAAGCAATGTGTAACAGTTCGGATATAGAGATGATGCCAGCTGAGAAATAAGCTGTGCTGCTAGCTTTCAGCACAGTAACAGCCCCACTGTTATACCAGAGATTCGGGTTTTGGTGCTGCAGCAGGAGGCAGAGAAAGACAGACCTTTACATCATCTTTTATTCTGTTGATTTCTTTGTAAGTTTTTAGAAAATCGGGTACTTCCAGCTATACAGAGTACAAAGCCCCGTCCTACAACTGGATCTATATAACTGAACCCTCCATCCTACAACCAGATCTATACAATTGCTTTTTTCTGGGTGGAGTCCTGTTTAAATCAGCAAAGCTTCACATAAATGCAAGGATATGTCCAGGTGATAATTTATAGGATTGGGGTTCAATGCTGTATTTTTATCAAGAACTTGTTATACGTAAAACTCACCTGATCTGTGATATTGTGCATCTCCCATGCAGTACGACACTGCATTGGGCAATATGCTTTCTCGGGTTTATTTTATATGTGTATAATATATACACAAATAAAGAGTATCACCTGAAAATAATATTTGGAATGTGAAAGACACAAAAAGTAAACATTTTATTTGGCAGTTGTTTCAAACAGGTGAATAAATAAATGGAAAAGTACATCTTAATATTCTTTATAGCAACAGATGCAGTTGCACACATATTTACATACTGTGGATGCAAAGAACAGTTAATTTAATTTCTTTTTTGTTAAAAAATGCAACTTCCAACATCACTAGACTTGACAATTAAAGATGAAGATACTAGTAATACTTTGCTCTAGCAATCTCAACTTTTAAAGGCATTCATTTGGAAGTAAGATAAGAGAGTCATCATGCATTTAGTTCATTTTGTCCACTTATGGTAGAAAGTCTGATGTAATCTCAGCATTATGAGTGTCATGCGCTTAAGTCAACTATGACATGTGTATAAATCAATGTAGTTCCCTTAAAACTTGAAGCAAAGAGAAAATCTCGTTTATCGATGGAGACATGTATGAAAGATCTTGGTGCCTGTACGTTTAATTCTTGAAACTTGACAAATTTTGCCTTTTCAGCATCCCAATAATAGACTTGAGTGAAAGAATAATCACTTCCAAGAATGGCATATTGATAATTATTTATCTGAAGCGGCTGGAACACCATTGACCCTCGGGATGGCATCCTTTGTAAATCCAGAAATGCTGAACCACCCCATTTCATTACTTTAGAGTCCCCAATAAATCTTGTTAAGCAAATGTATACATCCTCTTTCACTTTGAAATGTTTCACTGCATATGCATCTTCCATATCTTGGATATCAAAACGCTTAACAAATTCATTTGTTCCTTTGTTCCACTGATATATTACAGGTCTTTGGGAACTACTTGACAGAATTAAGTGTGGTTTGCCAGATATTTCAAGATACTCCACATCAGTATCTCTGTACCAGGCGTGCAGAGACTGATGGGAATAAAATCCATTCCCATTCCATTTGTAAACTGTGGTGAAACCAGCCTTTGAGCTGTCTGCAACAACAAAATACCAGTCTTCAGCAATCCTGAAAGTTTCAATGTCATTGGGTTTTCGGATTTTAAGGATTTCGATATCTTGAATTTTTATAAACTTATTAGCAAAAATATCTCTTTTATATATGTGGGAGCCTCCAAACAGCTGTGCGACAATGACATACAGCTGACTCTCAATAACTATGGGTTTACACACAACAGTTGAAGTACCTATAAAAAGAAAAGTAGAAGACAGGGTTAGCACCACTTTTTGGATCAGCTGCTGTAATGTTATTTTTCGAGCAGTGTTCATACCTGTAATGTTGTCGTAATTCCTGAACATCACTTCTACATGGTCCCATTCCAGAAAGATGCATTTTCCGGTAAAAGGCTGAGCAATAACCACGTGTTCATCATTCATATATGAGAATGTATCTACTGACAGAGATTGGTATGGCAGGGACTGATAAACTTCAAATTCTGCAAAAGTGCACACAACATATGGTAATTACTGAGATGCTTTCCATACTGTACTGAAAAAACATCTGCTTAACAGATACCAATCTATTACAAATTACAGTATTTCATCACTAGTCCAATTTTCCCGTTGATAAAGGAGCGCTGCAACTTGTTTTTCAATCTTTCTCAATTAAAAGAGGTGGTGTTTTATGTTCCAGTTTTCCAAATCCTTATAGAGCATATTAAAGTCTGAGCCAAAGCTGCAATAGAAGACCCCACTCCCAAGTGATCTGCATGTCAGACTTAACACCTGCACAGAATTTGTAATGATTTTAGTAGAAGTTCCATCCAGTATGCAGACCCTGCAAAAATGAACCCTAGAATAAAAATGTATATAGCTGTGACTTTAATGTAACAAGATTAAATAATTTGAAGCACATTACCTGTAATAATGCAGTCAAATTCTTTCGGAGAGAGACTATTGATTTTGCGCTTCTTATATTCTGGTGGGCTTTCACAGTAAATGTCTTCAACTGTGGCATTGGTGCTGCCCAGCCATTCCACTAACCACTTCAGTTTGCAGTCACAGTTGAATGCATTGCCTCTAAGATCTCTACAACAAATAAATCATGCATTGAAAGTAAGTAGTCAGCTGATGTATTCCTCCTTGCAGGGCAACAACAAACTGGGCTCTTGTTAAATACGTGCCCTCTTCTTTATTCTCAGTTGATGCCTTCCTGCCTTCATTTATCCTGACCTGTAGTTATGTCTGCATACCAGAACCCACACAGATTTAATTATATTAAGGTAATCCAGGAGAACTTGATGATTAGTAGGAAATTTTTGTTGATTTCTCCAAGTTTACGGGTACACAAAAGCCTACCAAACTGTTGGCCACATATTTCAGGAGGTTGTTTCTTTTGGACTACTCTTTCTCAATAAGAGCATTTAGATAAGAAAACCGGAATGAATATAACCTGATGGTCAGCCAGTCAGTATTTGCTGTCTCCTTTAGCCATACTCATTTAGGGCTTTAGGAGACACAAGCAAAGGAGCTCTGTTCAAGTCTTTTACAGCTGTCTTCAGTCAGATTTCAGATGGTGTGTACAGGAACAGGCAAGCGCCAGGACCAGACTGTGTAACCACCTGGCCATGATCAGTCATGCCAAGGAACGCTACCAGACGGACTGAGCATCTCCACAGCTTGCTGCTGCAGCTCTACACTAGGAATTCAGCCTACCTTCATAATACAGGGAGCAGGCAAAGGATGTTCTGCGCTCATTGTCCCAAATCAGGTGAACCAGAATTTGGTGTGTTGTAAACAGGACATATTTCAGTGAAGCAACTATAGGATTTATCTGTTTATCTACACTGTGGATTTTTACTGGTATCTAAGTTACATATTTAAATAAGTTCATGTTTTGGTTTGGTTGCAATTAGATTTACTATGGGATATGGTACTTACTAAGACACATGATTTTGTGATAAAAGATAGCCTTCTCAGAAATTATTTTCACGTAGAAATGTTACTCCATTAAATTTCTCCCACCCTCCCCTCCCCCTCCATGCTCTCTCATGCATCCCTAAGGATACTTCCTTCTTATTCACTCTTAATGAATGTGCAGCTCTCTTACATAACTACTAAAAATATTACTTGTCTTTATAACTGGTGGAATATTCAAAACTAAAGCAAATTATCCACAACAGTAGACAAAAACCAAGCCTACCCATATTGGGTAGTCTCTACCCAGTAAAAAGTTCCATTGCTGGCTCTCAGTTTGAATCGTTACTCAGAATGTCCTCTAAAATAATCTCTTTATATTTTTAGTATAATTAATAGATTAATTAATTGTTTTCTTACACATTTGTTAAAGAATCCAAGCCTTTGAATATGTCTTTCGGAAGTGATTGGAGATTATTATTTGCGAGACTCCTGTAAAAGAAGATACTTCAGTATGAGTGCTAGTTCATGAAATCACACATTTTTGCAAGGTGTAATACTGTGTGGCTTTTTCTTCCTTAAGGTGAGGAACCCTGGTATTCCCCAGCACTTAGTTCTAAAAGATTGCATTTATGAATAGTTCATTGACTTTGTGATTTTTTCTTCCACTAAAATGCCATGCCTCCTTCTGCCTTTTCGCTCTTTGGCAGCCTTGCAGCATTTACAATACTTCACTTAGCAGTGTAAAAAGTGCAGTCACCTCTGGCGTTTTGCCAACACCATTATTTTAAAACAATTAGTCATGATTTGATCTACTGATGTTTTCCTTATGAGCTACCAATGCATGGTGTTCACATTACTGCAATTTCCCCACTTTCTTGTATCTCTTCTGCAAGAAAAATCTCAATACTAGGTTTCATTCCATGGGACTTAAGGTTTAGCTCATAGTTTTTGGAAATATGCAGTAATAGACAAGAAATTGCTGATCAGCATGAATCGCTTTCCTGGAATGTGCGTGTGTGTGTGTACGTATGTGTGTATGACAACAGCAAAAAACTGCCATTAATTCCCAGTTTTTAATGTTGGGAAAACTCCTTTAAATTCAGTGAATATTCTAACTAGTAAAAGTGATGAGGAAACGTGAGCAGGCTTTGAACGAGCTATATATTACATTTCAGCGAGACATGGCTGTATGAGTCCACCAAAGGTCTGGCTTCTCTGAGATATCACTGAGAGCATGACAGGAAAAGCATAACAGTGTAGAGGATAGCTTACGCTTCTTTCGATTAACAAAATTATTTATTACTTATGAGAAGAAATGAAAATAGAAAGAAATCATTCTAGTTTAAGATCCCAGTCAGAATCTGTAGCTAGTAAGACTTAGAACCTCTTCTGTTTTCGCTTGTAAACATCAAAGTTATTTATTAATCACAATTTCTCTGGCCAAGCAAAGCCACTTAGGCATATGCCTAAATTCAAGAACAGGCCCAGACGTACTAGGTCTGCTGCCTCATTTAAAATTAAGTATTTTCCTTATCGGGAATAGTAAGATGCCGTTAGTCCATTCTGAGCTCACCACTTTCAGCGTACATCTGATTGTAACACTGTTTGGTATACGTATCACGTGCTTAATTTTATGCTCAAGAGCAATTCCTTAAAAGTCAGGTAACTCACACTTGCAAGCTGAGGCAGGCCTAATGCCCTATATATTCTTTATATATTATTATATAGCAAACTGTGTATGATGATGTACTTAGAAGTAGGAGTGGTTCACCACTGCCATGGGAATATGACTGACAGAAAAATTTAGACAAGGTTTACGCATTTGTCAATTTTTGGATTAAAATTATGCATTTTATATTCCACTGTTAAAAAAGCATACTTATATATTAGAAAACACTGGCTTTCCTAGATGGTGCTGTATATGGTATTTGGTTTATAATAAGAGAGTAAAGGTTGAATCAAACATGCAGTTAAACTTATGGTCGCAGTTCTGAAAGAAATGTAATCAAAATTATATATTGTGCATAGAAATTATTGTCCAATCCTAACTGTAAGTTTTTGACATTATATTAGCAAATTAGTTTAAAAAGTGCTATTTTTCTTTATTTTTTCTGTTCTTACATCTACTCTGAGGAGAAGAAAAATTGTGTTGCATAACAATAAATACTAGATGTCTCTGTTTTACAATGAGGACACACTATAATTATCAAAGTTAATTGCATTATAAAAGTACAAATGTTTGGATAGCTTACTGCATGGCAAAGGTTATGTTGTGAAAAGGAAGTGAACAGAATACATAGAACAAAGTTAATCGTCTCCTCTAACTTCATGCAACTCACTTGTATGCTTATTTACTATGATTCTTTTAAATATTTTTTATGTCTGCAAGTACTCTCCTGTTTCTTAAATGAGAAACGCCTCAGGGTGCCAAATGATTATTCTTAACATGCATGTGCAATTTTCCCCAAAGGGTGGGGAGTGGCTCTGCGAGCAGATGAAACTAGTCCCATTTTGTGGTTAATGGACCTGCCTTTGCAGTTATTTTCTGAAAATTTCTCATTGTCCTTATGAATAGCACTCCATGCACAATAGCAGCATGATGCACAAATCTAGGTCCCAAAATCGTGCGTGCAACCACATGCAAACAGCAGTGGCTCCTCAAATGTGGTTCTAGCTTTTGTATGTGTTTTCTCTTGCAAAACTGCTGAAGCATCCCCAGAAACCAACATAACAGGCAAGACAAAATGTTACTCTTGGACTGTACGCTCTGTGGAGAAGAAACTGTGCCTTCCTCTGTGTTAGAGAAGCAATTTGCTCACTGACAGCAACAGCTACTAAATAAGTAAATGAATATGATAAATAATGTAGTGGACCCATTTGTGAATATAAAGCTATTCATGTGCATAAATATTCTGAAGATAGGGTCCCAATTACCAGCCTTATCCAATTATCTGCCTTTATTAACAATGCTACAATTACCCCTATACCTCTAACATGGATTTTTATGGGATGTGCACAGCCTGTTTATATGCCTTTTTCCCTCTCCTCTCTCTTTCCTCCTCCTCAGACCTAGAGCCATTCTATCAGTAACTTTATCTACATGAGTAGTCACAGTAGGCTGGGTTTCAGCCAGCTGTCAGTCTTGTCTGTTCTGACCAAAAAAGGGAAGAGTAAAGTGGCTTATGGTACATTTACTATGCGGTGAAGGATGTGGTGAATTGCAATTCAACTATTATATTTATGTATTAACTATTTAAAATGGAACCTTTACTTTCTCTCTTGTGTCAAAATATACAACAGAAAAAGTTAAATGACCCTGTTTCAAAACCCTCTTGGAGGTTATTACATTAAGGCCAAAAGGACAGAGTCCACTCCCCTGCCTGTGGCAGACCCCCCAGGATATATGCTTCAGAATGCAAATGCTCAGAGCTGGGTATAAACCCATGTCAGGCACACCCCAGATGTTTTAGCCTCCTTCTCTTACAGTATTTTTGTATTTTTTGTTTTCTCACAGTACATACTCTGTTTTCAATAAATTTATTGCTTACTAAAATAAAATTATTGCTAAATATAAACTTGATGTAAGGTAAGAGACAAAAGCCTGTCTAAAAACTGTCTCGCTAGCTCAGAGCATGAGGATGCGACTCTTGTGTTTGCAGGGAAATGTTCCAGGTGTTTGTTGGCAGCGTGCATTTCACCTGCTGAGCACAGCGTGAGAAATGCCTCTGCCGGGGCGAGCATAGGAAGCGCTGCTCCTTGCCGCTGCATTGGCATCCAGAGCACCTTTGACTATTTTCCCTCCTTGGCTGGTGCAGCGAGGGGGCTGCAGCATGCCCGAGGCTCCAGGAACGGCTGCAGTCTTCTCCCGGATCCTGGGCAGACTGGGGTACGTGGGGAGAGGTGTGCGCCCACCCCTCAGCCTCTCATCACCGTGGCACCTCAGCGCTGACCACGGCTCCCACCTTCCTCACCTCCAAGTCCCAAACTGGGACTCGCCTTGTCAGTGCCAAGCTTCCCGACCCATCCTGCTTTCTCACCGCTCCCACATGCTCAGTTGGAAATCCCCAGTGCTCTGAACAGAGAAAGTCAGGGAGCTACTGCCAAACATGTTCTGCTTGGAAGCTGTTTGGGTCCCGGCCTTTTACGCATACCACAGTTTGGAATCTTTGGTGGAAACACAAGGTCAACGTTCTAAGGAAATTACTATTAATACTGCCTAAACAAATGCAAACCAGCTATATATCAAAATGCAAAATTAAACAACACAGTGGTTCAGTTACTATATGAAATACACCAAGCAATATATTCAACCACTTTACTTACAGGTGAATTAAAGATTTCAGTCCTCTGAAAGTATTTCTTGAAATTGACTTAATGCTGTTGTTCTCTATGAACCTGTAATGGGTCGTAAAGTTATTCTGGTCAAAGCAATGCCTGGAACTTGGAAGCCCACCCACTCTACTCAGTAATGCCAGGAAATATACTTTTGTCCACTCACAAATATTCTAGATGAGGAAGGCCCATGAAAGCATCGTCACTAATAACATCAAAAGTGTTGGATGTAAACAACCTGCATAAAAAGATGCAAAACAAAAGAACATCAGGTTATTAACATCTTTAGGAAATGGTTCAGCAAACCATGGTAGGCGACATCTCCACTGACTGGTTTCATGCTTTTTGCCTGTGTGAGCACTACGGGATCGTAAGGCTGATAGATTGCACCGCAGTCTGGTGCAAAGGGAAGGACGGAACAACTCGTTGAGTTGCCTGCTAGGGCCATCTGATAAAATTCCATTGACTTCTGTGGGATGTAAACGTGGGTTTATCATGCCAGTAAAACAATGGGATTGTACAAGTGCCACTGGAGACATACTTGGACAACAATGAAATGTTCAAGTACTACAGAGGTCTAAAGTGTGTTGAAGAACACTTACTTTGGATGACAACAGGGGAAGCATCCAGCTGGTTAGCCAGACATCAGGTTGAATTGGCACCACTGATAGACTGGAAAATCCCTTAACTTACGAGTTAAACTTGTGAGCATATTTGACCTGAAGGTACTGAGAAGTTACTGAGAAAAAAATGGAAAATCTCTTAATTTAGCCAGTGTTCAAATCAGAACTATTTTTAAGACCATATTATACCTGCTGGAGATAGCTTTTAGTGCGTGCATGTATTTTTCATCCATCTAGCAGTAAAAATACCAGCAACACATTTAATTTTATGTAATGTTGTAAGCATTAAAAGTGGAAGAGCATTGATTTTTCTAGCTTTAGTTATGCTCACCAGCCATGTCCGCATTTGCCCATTTTAATTCAGCTCTGGACTGCCACACCCTTAATATGGTGACACATTGTCAAGTACGATGAATTTTACCTTACCCCAGTGGAATACTAGATGCACATCTAAATTTTATTCAGTTTGACCTGATGGATAAGTAGATTTACACTCTGACATTTTTAGGCATTCAGGAATTCAAGATTTCCAAGTATGAATTAATATACTTAATGACTTAATCTGTTATTTTGAAGTTTGCATTAAGAATAAATTGCAGGTGATATATTTTCTCACTTGTCTACTGCAGACTATGCTTCTTCCACTTTAAATAAGTTCCTATATATGTATGAAAAGTCTAAGCAGGAAATTCTTCCTTTTTGTTAGAAACAATGAATACTTCTCTCTCTTAGAGGAAGTAAGTATTTTTGTAAAATCTCTGAACGAGAAGAGCAAGTTAGTAAATCTGCTGCCTGCAACTAATTTTACTTTTCTGATGTGGTTTCACTGGATAATTTTTCCTTTCCTGCACTCTACCCTCCTTGTAATTTAAAGAACAGGGTGGTATCTCTTTAAATAGTATATCTATTTTAGATATTGCCAGGCTCATGGCATGGGTCTTGCACTTGGTGAGCTCCTTTGCCTCCTATCTCGTACCTGCCCCCGATGGCTGTATCATCCATATTTGATGCACAAAGTGGCTTTTCTCCCACTCTCTGACCTCAAACACCAGATTTGCTTGATCTGTGTCCCACCAGCTAGCTATTTCTGGGGACAGAGGCTGCACTGTGGCTAGGGACTGTACTGTTTAGCAGGAACTGTACACTGCTAGCAGGTACGGATCCCGGTGCCATGATTACCTCCCTTCTTTCTGTGGGCTTTCATGTCATCAGTTTATAAGGGCACCCTCAGGACATTGCTTATACAAAGAGTTACAAGTGCTGGAGATGAGAGCAGGAGATTTTCTCGACCTTTGGGGAATGCTCCTGCTGGTACTTCCCCATTGCTGTGTAGGTCCTTCGTATGCTTGCTGTCACATGAAGAGCACAGAGCCTATCATCCATACTATTCGAGAAGAAAAGCTCTCCTGGCCTGGGACTTATGAGCAGTGTTTAGCACAATGAGACCATGACTTTTCCAGAGACCATTGCCGCTAAAGTAAAAATAGTAGTAAATAATAATGGAGGCAAATATATTCCACCCTTAGAAACGTGTGACTGGCATACTGGAGATACCAAGTTACATTTGGACTCTAAAAATGTAATGCTGGAGACTATTATGTAAAAATACGTATAGGTTTCTAAATCTTGCTATTGGCTAAATTAAACCTACCAATATAGCTATAATCATGCAAAGCTAAAACTTACTTTAATTTTTAATTAACCTGAGTTCTCCATATTCTTATTTCCCTTGCTATCTTCTGCCAAAGGTGAAAATTTTTCGTTCCCAGTTACAGACTGGAGCACTGGCCCCACAGATACAATCCTGCTTCTATGGTCCATGTTTAAGGAGTCATTTGCCTTAGATCAGCGGCCTGACTTTCCAAAGATGGCAAGCAGCTCAGCTATCATGTTAGAAATCTACCTGGAAAAGTGTTCAGCAGTATTTTTTAGAAATGCTAGGTAGCAGAAGTAAGTAATCTGTCGATTGTTTGCACCATTTTAACAGATCTCTCATCAGAGCCTGTAATGGAACAAAACCTGCTTTTCTGGGGTCAGAGCTTTTGTTGCAGCATTGATTAGCAGCAGCTTAGAATGTGCATTTCGGTGAAGCATACATCAGATCATGCAAATTATCACCATGACTAAAACGCCAAAAGCCATTGCCAGAGACACAGACCTCACTGTAATAACTCAAAATAAAAAGACTGTGTCTGTCCTACTCCACCCCACGCAATCCTGCTTCCCCTGGCAGTGGGATGGCTAAGTGTAGGTGGTGTATCGTAGCCAAGAGAGATGATGTCCTACTCACTCTCTTCAGGTACAAGCTCCACCAGTGCTGCTATTTCTTTTTTTTGCTTTCCTTTGAAAGGTCCCTTGCAGGAATTATGTGAAATGTGTCCCTTTTGTGATCCGTGACCACCCGGGAAAAGCTTCTCAGGAATAAAGCACCATGGAAAAGCATTTAGGTTTCCATAGTAACTGCATTTACCTATTTACCCTGTATCCAAAATTGTACAGTATGTCTGCACCTCCTTATCAGCTCCACTTGAGGTAGCAGAGTACAGCTAGGGTCAGGGCTTCAGCTGTTGGCACCCCAGCAGTTTGATCTAACAGCCGTAGGGCTCCAATACACCAACATTTCACTTCTGACCACATCTAGCATGCACGGGAAGTCAGTCTGGGACAGACGTCCGATCTGGATTTTGATCACATCGGGGAGTCTGTCATGCCGGATTTCTGAGACAAATCTGGGTGTGTGTCAGGCTGGCAGCAGATCCACTATAAACAGTTCAGTTCACACCCCCTCTGCCTCTGTATAGCTCGCAATTACATAATCGCGTGCCCACATTTCTAGGAAAGCCGGTAAAAATCCTATATAGAAATGCATCTAATATTTAAACAGCCCAAATTATTCTTTTCCTGCGTATACCTCATCGCAGCATTTCATTTTGAAATAACTGCTTAAATTTTTTAATTGGAAGAAAAGCTTCATTACTTTCGTAGTTTTTTCCAGAGAACGTGAAATAACAAATAAGGTCAAATCCAGGCGCTACGCAGGCAAAACTCCCACTGAAGTGACTAAACTTCCACAGAAGTCAATGGCAATTTTACATGAAAAGGGACTTCAGGACCTGCCCCACTGCAATGAAGGGCCTGATCTGAGGGGTTCTGAGCTCGCAGTCCATGGGAGTTGCAGCTTTATATTGGGATCAAGCCCCAGGACTGCAGAAAAGAAACATGAATAGTTGTTGCATGCCCAAGTCCCCACTGTAATGTTAATTAAAGTATAATGAAGACAGCGTACGTTCTGTCATGGAAAGCTTCAGCATGTAATCATTCAAAGTAACACTGACAACAGATAGGCTCGCAAAATACTAAGTAGATACACTTTGAAAAAATTAAACATGCACTATCTTTCAAATTGCTAAAAAGTCTTGTATTTTGTCACCTAATTAATCTTCTCTTGCTGTTTCTTATGAAATTCATACTGAGACCCTTTCTAAAATATTTATGGATACATATACATTTCATAACAAAAATCGTATCATATAAATATTTCTCACAGAAGCTGCAGAGATGGTGTGAGCAAAAAACTCCCTTCTGGGATTTTAGTAAAAGCAGATCTCACAAAGGATCTGGAAAGAAGAAAAAAACAACCTTATATTAATGTAGTCTCATATATCCATGGCTATAATACTGATCTGGTCATCACAGAGAAATTTATTTATATATGTAAAAAAAAAATAAAAACCAAAAAAATGAATGTTACAGGTTTCATGTAGTATAGAAGAAGGTATAAAATGGTATGTGTGCACATACACAGACAGACAGACAGATGAAAGAGATGTAAAAATCAGTATTCAAGGATGCAGCACAATTTTAACACATTAGCCGATGATTCTGAATGCTGGAGGTACTCCCTGCAGCAAGCATCCTTCCGTATGCACTGAAAACACCACACATCCTAGTTAATTTTAAATCATAAATTAAATAACCAAATGCTTACAGCCCTTACAGTGAGATAACATCAGGCGGCACGCTGCGAGGAATAGATCTGGCATTTTCACATAAAGCATTATCTTTGGTACAAGTACACCAGGCAGGACATTTTGGCTTCACTGGTTTCTTCCCTTCAGTCAGCAAAAGCACAGATAAAAGGCATAAGAAATAAGCAATTCTTCTAAGGGGTCTGCTGGCATTTCCCATTCTTTTGATCCGCTCTCGTTCCAGCCAGTTGAAAGAATATCCCAAAACATGAACGGGGTTCTTTATTCAGCCATTGGATGTCTTTCTATAAGTCCAGGTCAATATTTGTCTCTGCTTTCCCAACCCTTTTCTTTCTCTTTCACTCTGTTTTTGTAGACAGAAACCTGCAGCTGATCTGTATGTTTCCACTCACTCAGGCAACGTACTGCTCAGAGAAGAGACCTGCGAGGTGCTGTAAGATGGGGAAAATCCAACCGGCTGAAGGGGAAAAAAAAAAAAAAAAGAAAAGGAAAAAAAAAAGACTTGCATCACCACAAAAACACTGAGCACAACACAGCATTAGATCGCAAAGTGATGTAACTGAGAAATACACTGCTTTCTGTTTTCACAGGGAGGCCCTTTGCCTGTTACCAAAAATAGTACAGCATTCTGTTTTGCTGGTGGGTGGGTGAGTGGGTGTGGGGTGGAGTGTATGCGTGTGGGGGGAGAAATCAGTCATCTCCTACTGGATCCCTACAACCTCGTGAACCTTTGAGAATTATGCTTCACATATTGCAAGCAGCAGAACTAACGGCAGTATCCACAGGAAAATGAAATCGAGTGAAACCATCAAAAGCATTGCTGCGAAAGCTGTTAGATTAATTTTTATCCTTAGCCCTTATTGCACATATTTGTACCACTGAAAAACAAGCTGCCACACATGGAAAATATTACAATGTATGAGAGAATGCCTACAACTGTCATTCCTAAACAAAATATTTTCTCATGCAAAATAGACCCAACTGCTTTTTTTTTTTTTTGAAAAAGAACCCTTCTTATTTGTTACATGTTTTCTGAGTTGGTTAAATGAAGTTGATCAAGCACTGTTCAAAATGGACAACATTAGTTCAAGTTAAAAAATTTATTTGCTTGGATACTGGTTTGACCATTTTAGACAGAAAAAAAGAAAAATGTCATTTAAACACCAGCTATGTTAAACCTGTAGTTAAGAATGGACCTTCTTTGAAAAGTGACAGGGTAGCGACAGATCTTGATGGTAGTAACAAATCTCCACAATACTGCCTGGGGGCTGCCATTGAAATTAGTGCTAGGTACAGTACGAACACTCTGTAAGAAACAGTCCTCAGCCTGAAGACTTTACAGTAAACTACATTAAATATTTTATAGGGAACTTAAGCAGCACCTAAGCGTTGTTATATAAGTAATGGTAAGACAAAACTAAGGAATGCCAAATAGCTGGAAAGCCATATGGGACGATTTTATTTTTTCTGATACAGGATTGCTATTAGAAGAGTTCTGCAAACTTTTAATAGGTCTTGACACTTCCCCGTCAGACCAGCAGCGCTGTTTGCACCACACAGATCACAAAGCCTACTAGGGTCCACCCAACGGTACAGAAGTGTAACACAGCCATGCCCACTGTTGGCCTCTTCACGTAGGTGCTGTCTCCTCCCCAGGAGACACCTGTAAGCTGGAAGATGTCCCTTCACTCCTGGTTACTCCTGCTCTGATTCCACATGGCCACCTGGCTCTGGCCCATTGCTCCTGCTCCACAGGCCACGAAATCTCAAGACCAACACCAGGCCGTGTCTGTCTTCCTCAGGAACGATGCCAGCAAGGCCCAGTGCATACACACGTACAGGTGCCCAGCGGGAATTTCAGATGCTACACGTGGAACAGGGCAAAGGGGGACAACAGCCTGCTAAACTGCAAGAAACTCGGCGTACGGACACTAGGCAGGACCCCGACATTGCTGAGTCCTTGCCTGGGCGGTGGCTGAGGCCTGTCTCCCTGGGTTGAGAGGAGACCCCCGGAGCTCCCACCCCTTGGTGGGACTGGATCCTCCGGGCCACTGCAGATGGCCAGAAATGCCTGGAAAGCTTCCAGAGGCAGCAGGCCACCGGCGAGGGCCCTGCTGGGAGAGGGCTCTGGTGCTGGCGCATGGGCACGCACCCCGCCTGGCACCCGGGCCTGCGGAAGAGGGCAGCGCGCGCTGTCTCAGCTCCCTCGCTTTCTGCGGCATGGTTTTCTGAAAGCTCTTTATTAATTTAAGTGCAGGCCCGCCCATGCTTTTGCTCCTAAGGAAACCGTCCCTGTCAGCAGTCTCTCCTGAAGCAAGATTGACTTCAACTCGGAGTGACGCCGAGCTGCGTTATTTCTGAGCCCTTCCACCTTCTGTGAGAAAATGTAACAGAATTACAGTAACCAAAGCACCAAAACCATTATAAAGCAAATGTCGATGCCTTCCCCTGGGTGTAAAGGTTACTTCTTGCTCTGGAAAAGATCTAATGATACAACTGAGAAGGGAGCCGGATCTGTGGGACTTGCGTAAGCAGGGTACGCCGTCTTCTCCCCTCCGAGATGTCCAAAAGCACAGACTTTGGTGAGGCGAGAACAGAAAATTCTCTAACTTTTTGCTGAAAGAGGACTGTTGTTGTTTGTTTGTTTTTTCCTGGCAAAGCTACCCATTGCCATGGCAATATTTTGCCATTGATGGTGCAACCCCGTGTTTCATTTCCTTCGGCTCATTCACTGAAATCCACCATCAATTACTTAGGCATTTCTTTTCAGTTAATACTCCAGCCACATTATGAACCTCCTGAAAACTTTGCAGCGTAGCGGTTTTCCAGTAACAAAAGCACATTCTGCAGCAGGGCAGTAACCTGACTCCAGTTTCGTCCGTGCAGAGAACAGCCTGGAAGTTAGTTTTCTATTCCAAACTACATGCCAAAACAACCGCTTTTTCTAAAATTGCAAATATTATGAATATTTATGGAAGTTCTGTCAAAAGGGAGGCATAAATCACGTTTTCCAGGGCCATTTTGTGCCAAGCTCAGTATCTCATTTCTTCCCATGTAGTGGTTCCAAACCAAACTGGTTCAAGGGTTTTCAGTGGCGTAGCTTGTCTCCAGCCATCGCAACACTTGGCTCACCCTCTACCGAAGCCACCACTGTTTTCTGCCTAGCGGAGCGGGCGACGGCCTGCTGTGCCCACAGCCCAGCGCCTGCCTCTAGGTCCTCGCTAGCTTGCTCTCGCTGCCGTTTCAGGTACGGGTTAGGCACAATGTGATTCAAAACGCGTTTATTTTTCTTTCAGCGAGGTTTCAGCAGGAGTTGTGGCTCGTGCTATCCACTCTGCTTCCCGTCCTTTGACAACGTTTCAACTGAAAAATCTTCACCTTGCTGTGCAAGGGAGGTGCTCGCCAGCAGACATGTTCCAGCACAGGCAGGGACGTGCCGCGCTCCTGGCTGCCACCGCGGGCTCGGCTCTCTCGGGGTGCCGGTGCGAGGAGCAGCCCTCGCGGCCGGGAAGGCACGGCAGGAGGGCGGTGGGCGCCCCGGCTTCCCTTTGCCCTCCCTGCGCTCCACCAGTGCCCTCTCAGGATTTCTGCCCGCTTTGTAACAACGGAGGATGCTCCATTGCCGCACTGTGCAGAGTGGCTTGTAGTGGTTCCTGTGCTTAATTAACACGCTGTGGTATTTCGCTTCTTTAATGCTGAGCAGAGCTAAGTGAGAATTAGTGACTGATTATTTCCCACATACTTACTCAACACGGTAAGAATCAAATAGCCTGTTTCTTCCAGTGTATCCAAATTGTTTGGTAACAACAACTTTTTGTTATAATCAGCCATCTAATAACAAGCTTGGTGCAGGTAGATGATGGTCAGAATTAAAGATACCTTTGCTAGTTGTCATGGGAGGCATTCACCACCTAGCACTACTTCGGTTCTCTGGTCAGACTTGGCACGACCCTTGTGACTTGGTTTCTAGAGCACACACATGCATTCATTATTATTAATATTTACTAAAAATATATTTTTAGCAAGTATTCTCCAATAGTTGGTTAAAATGTGAACAATTCTATGAGTAAACCTGTTTGCTAAAATATCTGAGGAAAGCAAACACAAACGGTCAGAACACAGAGCCAGAAATTATTTTTAAAAATATTTGATACTTTTTTGAGGGATTAACTCTGCTCCACTGACTATATTTGCATATTTGCATTAGCCCAATATGTTTTCATTACCAACATATGACAAAATTTTAACAAGCTTCCTGTGGTTCCATGCTGACTACACTTCCCTTTGCAGCTACATATACTGTTACAGCTATCCTTTATTTCATCCTGCTTCTAGAAAATTGTGTTGCCTTTTCTATGCTCAGGATGAGCTGCCTGCACCTATGCGGCCTAATCCAAAATCCACTGATGGTGATGGCGACACTTCAGTGAACTTTACTGCGCTTGCTGTTAAGCCTGTAATATTATACCACGCTGAGGCACAAGAGCCCGAATCACACCCCTGTATTCATGAGTGCCCTAAAGAATGAAACATTGTCATTGCTATGTTACCACTGCGTCTGGAGCAGAAGGATTTTGAGATCAAAGGCTCCTACCAACATCTTACGAGTCCGAGTTTTTGCACTCCCAGTGCCACCCTGTTAACAAATTCTGCAGCAAATGGCAAATTTCAAGCAGCCGAGACCAAGGCTGTACTTTCAGTAAACAAAACGAAGTCTTGTGAATTCTAAACAGTTCTGAAAAGACTATGCTTCCTGATGGATCTGGCACCAAGAGCCATTGCCAGTAAGAGGCCTACTGCAGGTTAGGCATAATAAAACTCAAGATGCCTTTACAACAGCTCGTAGCACAGACTAGCTGGGGAATGCTCATAGGGCTGCCCAGAACTTTTTATTTGGAAAGTTCTTCTGACTTTGCCCTGTCCTGTCTATACTGGTCCGTATTACGGATATCTTTCTTTATTACTCCACAAGAGTTTCATTAAAAGCAGAACAACCAGGCCAGTCCCTGTGTCAAAAAGCTGAGGAAATGGCTACTTAATTGCTGCCAACTTTAGAGGAAAGAAAAACTTGGAGGGTGGTCTCCTTTCACTTGCATAAAGTAGCCCGTTCACACTGTGAAGTCAGCAGTGGAGTTTTTTCACGGTGGATTTAGAAGTGATCAACTCTGAAGAGAGTCAGGTCGTAGCTCTCATGGCCAAAATTGCCTGGCGATGCAGAACGCCTACTGCCCTGAGCATATCCTGGTGAGTGTGCCGGTGGCTCTAGGACTGCTTGCTGGCATAGCTACACCAGAATTTGACTAATGACAAAAAGCATGTCAGGAGAGATGTTTATCATTCTTTAAGAAAAACAGATGCGCAATGTGTTTCATCCAAATGACTTCCAACAATCTTTGTAATTCTTGATGCTTTATTTTCAACTGCAGGTTTTTAAATAGTAGAGACTATTAGAAATTACCTCAGAAGACACTTTAAAGCTATAGGATTTCCACTGCTTGTGATTTCTGAAAGGCTCTCTCAGGCTGGGAGGGACCTAGGGAGGATACCTCATCCAACTTCCTGGGTAACCAAGAGGGATAAAGGCTAAGAAGCTAAATACTAAGTATCCAAAGTTTTGATATCACATGACTTTTAAACCAGTATCACAAAATTTTAAGGACCTAATCCATCATCTTTGAACATCTGATATTGACAATACTGCTAATGTTAAATGTGTTTACACGTTCAGTGGGATAATGCTTCATTCCAGTCAGACCCTCTTTCAAGGCAGGCAGGGAAGTGCTGCAGCTCGGTAGCTTTACCTTATGTAAGTCAAGAAAAAGAACAGAACAAACTATCACACAGAAAAATCCATTACCTCCCCTTCAGGTCAGACATGGACATAACCTCAGCTACTGGACTGGCCCTTCACTATGAGAAAGAGCCCACAAACCCTATCGATCTTGTTTTGTATTGACCCCTAGTTTCCTCTGGGGTCGTCTATCCCTGCTCCTCCAAATGAGACTGGATGTCTGTATAAATCTCAGAGCTGGGATTCCTCAGCTCTTCCCTAGCTACTGCATTCTGGTTTCCAGCAGAGCAGGACCAGTTCACAGAATCACAGAATAGTAGCGGTTGGAAGGGACCTCTGTGGGTCATCTAGTCCAACCCTCCTGCCGAAGCAGGGAAAAGCAGTTGCTTTCTCAGATTTTGAAAAGGCTCGTAAGATTTGTTACAAAGCAGTATGCTTTGCAGCACACAATCCAGTAGCACAAAGTTAACTGCTCTGCTGAATACTACCTGCTTTTTCTCCAGACCTAAACAAATAGTTTCTGCTTTGTTTCTATTGTCTGTGTTGTACCTTGAAAATGCTGACAATGGATATTTAGAGATGGGGGGGAAATGAAAAGGGCAAGCACACACGCTCAAGAGAAAACGAGAGCCCTATTCAAAGATGCGTGAAGCTGAGCTACTTCATGGTTCACAGCAGGAACTGACACCACGCCTGACACAGAGGGAAGGTGTAAGAAAGGAAACAATAAAAAGACACCAGGTTTTCACTTGCTGTAGAAATCTGCACTTTCTCAATCATTCAAGAAAACTTTCAAGAAAATTTGCCAATAGTTAATTTATACTATAGGAAGATCAACATCTCATGTGCGCGAGGTTGGGAATGGGGACATTTTTCAGCCAGACAACATGCCCATCCACTTCAGTGGAATGAACACCAGACTCATCACCTAGTGTGCACCCTACTGTAAGATTAAAGTGCCCTCTATAGGAACCTCTCAGGGAGGAAAAGTCATCTTCAAATACACAAGTTACTTTTTTTGCCTTTTTTTTTTCTACAGAACCTGATCAGAAATTAAAAGAATTATACTACTGAGAAAATCTATGGTTAATTTATAACTAGAAGTGGTCTCCTGACTTCTGAAGAAACGGATGTGGTGATATCGAGAACGTAGTTCTGTGTAATGCTTTCCTTAATGGGATGGTTTCCCTCTTCCCCACTCTTCCATGGGCTCTTCGTTCTGCCCTCTTCCACAGCTCGCTACCCGTGTCTCTGTCTCTAATGCTATTCTATAAACTGGATTAAATAAATGATCTGGTAAAAGAACAACAACAAAAAAAACTCCACCCTAAATAAGCCCAAATCCTTCAATAACAAAACAAGAATTGCTAGAGCCAGAACAAGCAGCTGAGGACACAAGCGGGCAGGGAGTATTGGTTTTGCTGTTAGAGAAAACGTATAGGGAGCCGCAGGTTTGTGGGGCAGTTTCATATTACAAATGCCCACAAACATTTAAATGAACCGTAGGACAGAACTGGTGACTGGTGACCAGTTTGGACCAAACAGAACAAAATATGAACCTCACGAAATGCCCTAGTATTTATCTAGCATTATTTAAAAGTGACCATCTAACTGGAGGACAGACCCTCAAGAAGTGTATACAAAGAGACACTTGATAATTATGATATTCACTCTGCCAGCCCCTTGCACTATTTATTAATTTAGTAATTGTTCATAGGAGGTATCCTTCATGCCTATAGTAAAAACACAGAAGCATAGAAAACCCAGTCCAGTAAGAACCCTGTATCCGAAACAAAATGTCTCAGATTTTCTAGCATGAGCAAGTGCTTTCTGCAGACCCAAAACAACATACCACTGTCACTGTAGCTAAATGCCATTTAATTGGCAGCTAGAGAAGTCTATAATACATTTCTTCATGGAAAAATGTTTGAGCTCTTCCAGTTTGCCAAGATGCTAATTAAAAACAGACGGCATGTTATAAAATCCTTTCCTTGACCTGTGCTATCTTACATTGGCCTTCTGTACTTTTTTCATGGCATTGGCTCACTGCAGAATTATAAACTTCTATTTAATTTTCCTTGTCATTTTGCAGACAGAAAAAAAAGTAACTAAATGCTATTTATTTAAATGTACATAGGAAATTTATTTGTTACACAGCAGAGATAACAGGCTTTTGAGGGGAGAATCTTTACTCATTAAAAACAGAAGGTTTCTATGTCCTGAATAATTCACAATGAAAGAAATCTCAGTGCCACTGAAGTCACTGAAATAGTTCAAGTAAAAGCCTTGCTGGAGTGCCACTGACATAATGAATTGCACAATGAGAAGCATGTGCCTCATCAAACACATATTATTTTTTCATCATTGCTAATCAAAATGCTTTCCAAAGCTGGGATTTGGATCAGCGCTGAAACATTTTAAGGGTCATTGGTGATAGCTCCACAAGTGTGTTTTACTGACATTTTTATTGTTCTTAATAATTCAAGAAATTTGGAAAAATACCTTACTTCGGTAGGATTTAATCCCTTTTACCTCACGCAAATACCAGACCCGCCCGACACCCCACCCCACGCTCAGGTGGGCACACTGCCGCTGCGCAATGCCCAGGGCAGGTTCTCCGTCAGGTGAGATGCCACACCAAGCTGAACTCCCTGGTCCCTTTCCCTCGCGAACCACATCCCCCTGCGGAGGAGACTCTGGAGGGCTGAAGAAGTCCATCACGTCTGTTTGCTCACATGTCAACATGCTATTTACTCAGTACAGCTTTAAGAAAAGATACACTCTTTTGGCTGTTGGCTCTCTCCCTCTGCAGTGGGAGAGCAAAACCAACACAACGTTGTATCAAAGAACTGGCTGTAGTTTTTAATGTCGTTTTTGGCTCTCTAGCAAGAGAGAGATACATGTTTTACTTACGACTGCTCAGAGGCTAAAGCACTTTCCCTACCATGAGTATGGCAACCTTCACATTTTGAGCTTATAACGCTTCCTATATATCACTTTTCTAAGACAATAATCCAAATGCCATACAGATGACTTTCTTTCAGATATCAGTCATTTTAGGCATCTGCAAGTTTCCACTGATGCTGCCCTTGTGATTTAGGCAAAGAGTCATTAAAACTGGAGGGCCTAATTCCCAGCCTCTATGTAATACATCAGTAAGAAGTAATAAGCTCCTTCGTTAAGCAATATAGCTCCCCAGCTAAACAAATGGCACACACTACTGATTAAACAAAGGCGCATGTGGCTTCTTTTCCACAGCCTTTTTTAAAGCAAATGGATGAATATATGAGAGAAAGAGAGAAGTACACAAAAACAGGAGTGGGAACTCAGCGAGCCGTAGAAACATCACAGAAATGGAGATCTTGGACCCCAGGCATTGGAAAGGGGGTCCTGAGAATAGTCTCTAGACAACTTCTTGGAGCAAGTATTAGCTTAAAAGAGCTTGGAGCTGTAAATAGTCTCCTGCTGTTTAATTTGCTCTTCGCTAGGGGGAATGAATGTTGTATATTCTTCGCAAATAAAGACAGAATCAAAGATACCTGATTCCATTAACAATTTATTTTCCTAAACAGAACAATATGAAAGATAATGACTTTTTAGATAACTGCTCAGGTCAGAAGCCGTGATAATGCTCTACTCTATGTTTCTGACACTTCTGCCTCCCCTCAGGGAGGCATATCTCCCTTCATATACACATTAGATATATTAAGATCTCTCTCTCTCTCAAGAGCTATATATAGCTTCTATTCACAGGCGAGCACTACAACTACTTATTCATTCTTTTCATGCTTTACCTGCTGTTTTCAAGGCTGCCCTGATGCTAAAAATAGCTTCACATATTAGAGGAGTGTTGCTATAGATTCAGAATGGGTGATGTTAGGAAGATAGCTAAATCCCTCTTTGCCGGGGACATGGAGGATCCACATAGATGTGGCTGATGGGCAGCTGTACTACAGACATCTGTGACCCCGGCTGTGGTGCCCTGTCATAGAGACCCTCAGGCTCAGAGGTTGGGGTATTGTGTTGTTCTAAGACTGCACTTAACTGCAAATCAATACAAATAATGGATGTCACCATAAGTTTAAGGCTTTGTTTTTCATACTGTAGTGTTAGATCACAGTACAACAGTACCCTCGTATATTAATAGCACATTAGCTTCTTTTTAACTGGGAAAACAATTTAATATTCTGTTGTATGGGCGCATTTTTCTGCAGGCATTGATGTCTCTAAGTAAGCAAATATCAAAATGCTTCGCTAGTTGTTCTTACTACAGAGTTGAAAGGATGACAATTCATCATCTACTTGATTACTTTCAAGACAGCAATGAAACCACATAAAAAAATTGTACTACATAACGTTGTTTTGAACTTCTGGCAGTGTGTCCTCTGACAATGCTGACAAAGCTAATGATAATTTTGGAAGTTACCTCCCTGTCTACAATTTAATGGATAGTGCAAGTGAAAAACTGCTTATGCATAACTTCCCAACTCCTATGCCACATAAAACAGTGAAGTGTGCTACAGATAAGTGTTATTTGATTGTTAAGGTTATGAAACCTACATTTTCAAAATTTGTCTGGCAAAAATTTTGGAATCATAGGAAAGATTTTGTCAAGCTTGAACATGTGGAAGTTTTGAGGACTGTCTCTACAACATGGTTATCTCTATACTCTGAAATTAAAAGCCTCTTCAAATATTTTCCAGCTTTAGAAATCACTTTTCTACATTAAGAGAATATCACTGGTTGCATCCTTTCAGGATGATGAAGATCAGATTAATGTAGATAATCAAGTGTCTGAATAAGACTTTTCTTTCACAATGTAGTAAAATCCTTCCAAGCAGTAACAATCTGTTCGTGAATTCGAAGGCAAGATACATGACTTAAATGACAAGTTGCAAGAAAGAATGAATAGCAAAATATTGGTCATTAAAGTAACCCCTACCTAGAAACACAGGAATTATATTCCACAGTACACATAAGCTCTCAAACGTGTAATAAAACAGGTTCATTTCTGTATACAGAATACCTTAAACTTAGCTGCATTAACTTTTTAAAAAATTACGTTATTTTAGAAAATTACAATGAAAAATTAAAGCTTAACAGAAAATTGTATGAGAAAGATTATGCTTCAGGAGTCCCGTATTAGTAACTGAATTTAATGTTACATGTCCAAATAGCAGCCTTCCTAGTTCTTAAAACTTGTGGATGGATTATGACCATATCCAAGATAAATAAGGTAGTCAGAAGAATATTTTCATTTTGTTAGCAGACTCAGATTATAGAAACCTGCGAAATACTGACTCTGTTAAGGCTGACTTTCAACTAAAAGTTAGTTGTACAGGGAAAGAGTGGCATGGATTGACTAAAACAACATTATTAAAATATATTAAAACAGATTCTAATATAACTTTAAATAACACAATCCATCTTTTCAGAACTGTATATTTGAGGACAGAGTAATGCAAATTTGAGAGAAAATTCCATGATATGCTAAAGGAAATGTTTTTTCACTCAAATCTCACTTCATGTCCTAACCCTTATCTTTCCTGTGGTTATGTGGTTATTTCCATTCAAGAAATGCAGTCATCTAGCGATGTAACTTAACATTTTAACATATCACTCGCAAACTGAATGTGGTTTCAGCAAGTAGCAGGATCTCCCCCAAGGTACAAGCTGGAATATTTCTTTTTAAGCAGGATCTCCCCCCAAGGTACAAGCTGAAATATTTCTTTTTAATTGTTACAGATACTTTCCTCAGCAGCTTTTTGAGTCTGCCATTTGTACTTCAAGAGTTGTGGATATTGCACAGCTCAGTCTTGCTGGCTATAAGTAACTTAACTTGGTATTTGAAACTAAGGTAGCCTAATTGTTCCCTTCCCATTCCACTTAGGTGCCACAGAATGAAGAGTATCCTGGCAATACTCTAAACGGAAAGGTAGATAGTATTTCAGTACTTTATGTCTGAATGATATTGGTGATTAAGTAACACAAAATTGTGTTTAATTTGAAATATAATCCCTATTATTTCCAAAATCTGGCCATTGGTAGTATAGTTTTACTAATGAAAGGTCAGTTCTAGCAGAATGGCTAATGGTACTAATTAAATGAGGTCTCACAGTAGTACTCTATAAGCATGTTCATAAAAAAAAGTGAAATTGGAGTTTTTACTGATTCATCCTACTTCACTGCTCAGAGCAGCCTCTTTATATCCCTCTACCCTTCCATTTCCACTGAATAATCAGCTATTGATCACCTCAACCCAGATACCATCAGCCTCTACATGCAACTACTGTACGCCTTTACTACGTAAGTAATCCTACTGAAATCACAAGGTGGAATGAGGGTTGATTCTGTCCCCATTATTCCCTATTATGCCCTTTTACCTCATCTTTAAAAAATCTATCTGTGAGATTACAAACACTTGACTATGCCACTGTACATTGCAAATAATTTCTGCTATGACATAATTTCTTAGCTTTAGGACAACCAGTAGAAAACTCTGTGATGAACATGCCTGATCAGCTGCATAGTACAGTCTGCAGGACTGACCTTCGTGATTCCCAGATTAAGATCTCAACTTTTGGTTAAGCAACACATCTCTAAAAGCACAGGTGTTTTCTGGAACCTGCATGCAGGAATAAGACCTTATTTCTCTATTACATTATATCTTAGACTCGGACTCTGAGGCACCTTTCTTTTCCACGTTTTCTGTGCCACGTACATGAGCAGTGCTGAACTGCTTCTATGACTCACGATAGTGACCATCACTCACCTTTTTATATAGAAGACTTTAGGTTCCATACGTTCACCTGTAACTGATTTGTACCCTGCTCAATTCTCATCATAAGTGAATTATTCTGAAGATATATACATGGTAGTCATTATGCACAAAAATGTGTATCAAAGGGAATGCATATCTTTTCTACTATGATTTAAAAGTACACTGGACTGTAATTTTGCTCACATATTCTTTTTATTTGCACAAAACAAATCCAGTGGGAAACAATACAATTTAAAGAAAACAAGTACATTGCTTGTTTGTTGGTTGGTTGTTTTTTTTTATTTCCACTTTACTATATTTTCCTTGTCTCTTCCTTATTACTTTGTTTCATTTTTCCCTCATAACTCTGATCTCAAACTGTAAAAAACAGATTTCTCTTTTTCTTGGATTTATGTATTTGAATGCCATCAGTCGCTTTTCCCCATAACAGATCTAGACATAAAAATAGGATTAAACTTTCTTTGCTCTCTTAGGAAAATGTTCATACTCTGGGGAATTTAAGCATAATGCACTTCTTAAATCTCCTCAAATGAAAACTGGAACACACTGGAGGAGTTAATTTCTATATTCAATTTATTTCAACAGAGGTTGGTAAAACTAAAAAGTAGTATTTTGTGCATATTGATAATTACTTTTTAATTAAATTCTTGATAGGCTGAAGTCACTATACTTGTTTATGCATGCCTACTTGCATGTGTAATCTTTAGTAAGCTTTGTTCTCAGCAGAGCTGCCAGACTGAAAGCCCTAGACACCAAAATTACCTGCCACACAACAAACATGGCACTAGCAGTGACAGTTAAAGGACAATAGGCAGGATTCTACATAATATGTCTCTAGGGATTTATCAGGTAAAATTCTTTGCTTTTTGTCAAAACCGCCCCCCCCCAACTGTAGAGATGATATGGGTGGTTATTTCCATGAATTTTTTTTTGATGCAAGTCTGCTTTATTATTTCCAAAACTGAATCAGTCTTTATGGGGTCATACTGGCTTTATTTACAATACACATATTAACAAGGGCTTGCAGCTTAGTTTATTTTAATATTTTTTGAAGTTCACATAAATTTTAGGATCAAGGTTGTTACTATGAGCGTTCCCTTAATTGCAACAAAATGAATGAACATTCTGGTTTTCAAGCTACTATGATAAGATTCCTACAGAATTCTGTATTCATAGTCAAGACAACTAAAATAGATGTTAGAAATTAAAAGTTAGAAGTCTTTATTTATCTGTGATTCATTAGCATGTTAAGAGTGTAAGTAATATTACCACCAAATAAAGTGTTAAGCATGACTTAAACTAGCTCAGTCCATGATAATGAAGCAATTTCCCCATATTTTTCTTCTCGGAGATTTTCACATGAACTGAAAGTTTCAACTACATTTTTAATAAAAGCCTTTGGTATTTTTTTTCTCTTAGCACCAGAACAAGCTTAACCTGGAATTTGAGATGTCCACTGTCCTCTTCTTGAGCTTTGGATGTGTTTATAAAACTAATTCCCAAACTTTGGTCTCAAAGTGCTCTAGAGATGGCCAACAGAAGTGCTGCCTTCAGATAAAAGTCTGACACTGCACTAGGCAATAAATAGCTGTGGAGGTTTGGAGTGATTTGTTCATCCTAGAAGTACAAGAGTCTGGAATAAGAAAGGTCCATGGGTCAAATTCTACTTCACATGCTCTTCTAAAATTCCATCATCTGTTGGCTCTGCCCTTAGTTACACAGAACCAGGGCCAGACTGTCGAAAGAACCAAGTTTTCCAATTTGTGTATCATATTGGAAGCCTTAGTGTTCTGGTAATTCTGTCCCTACATGCTGTATTTGACATTGATTTCCAATGGTGTTAAATAGCAATAATGAAGAGGAAAATTTCCACCGATAATTGGAATTTAGGAAATTCTATACTCATATAATAGGATTAGATATCATATTATTATCTCTGTTTTATCCTATTAACAAATGCAATGCGATACAATGATTGTGGTTACTTGTAAAAAGATCTGGGATTTTGGAACAAGGGAGGAAACTGGTGAACAATCAGATGCTATTTTTTCAAAGGCACTTTTCTAACAATGATTACACACTGAAATGGTAATTGCAATTCCAAAACAGCATAAAACAACACAGCTGCTCTTGAAATAATGGACATAGCATGGGCTTGTCTATGATACTTTTTGTAACTGACTCTATACTGGAAAAAAAAATTAAATCCAGAAGTGCTTTCATTTAATAAATTACTTTATCAGCCAAACAAATAAAACTGCATTTGTCTTTTAGCACAGCAACATTGACATCTAGTGGCTAGTTAAACTCCACGTTTGATATCCTTTGTACAATAAAAAACGTGGAAAATACCATTTACCGAATTGGACCAAAAAAACCCCGCATTTCAACAGCCTGCTCTCTTTACATTACCTTTGGATGATTACAGAATGACACTAGTCTTTAATGACTAGGCTGGAGCAACTAGCCCCAGCGACAGGAACTTCTGAGTGTGAGCCACTGCCCCTCAGCACAGCCCCACTGGTTTTCCCTGTCTGTCAGGAGTCGTAGGCTTGGCAGTCAGCTGCCTGACTGAAGCGTATACCTTGCTTGGGGCTTGTCGGGAGGCATAGTGCATCCCTAAAGTTGGACACAGGTACATCTAAAAGAAGAAGAACTACACTTACTGAATGTGACATTACTGGCATATGTGAATGTCCATTTTTAGCTCTACTTGCTTTTCTACAAATTACTAGGAGACTTCAGATAGAAGGAGATGAAAATCAGGAACATGACAGATGCCACGAGACTGTTCGTACTATGAAGACATGAAAATAAATGATTTGGCAACTTACTTCATAGGCATGTAGAAGACAGGAAGGTGCCAATATCAAATAATGTTAGAAAGTCTGATTTCCTCATTTTTCAACAAAATAACTAGCTTAATGGAGAAAGATTACATGGGATAAATCTCAGTTTTACTAGCGTTCTTGATGGTTCCACATCACTTTCTCATAATCAAACTCAAATGTAGTCACACATGTACTCTGCAAACAGCTCTTATAATTAATATGGTTGTCAGTGACCACCTTGCCCTCACGCTCCGTACCACTGATAGCTGCCTCTTCTGGCCTGCTGTGAAAGCCGCCTGATTTGCTTCACTAAAAATTGAACCATTTTTTTAATTGGCTAACTAAACTAATTTTGACTGAACAAATCAGAGGCTGTTGAGTTTAACCAACTTTACCAGAAGATCTTAAAAGGCAATTATCTCCTGCAGTAAGGCTGAGGTATTTCTTCCTAACTGAATATTGATAAGAGCTAAACAGCTATGCTTAGTGTTTCTTAGAAATATAGAGAGAAATCCAAGTCTGAAGAAGAGCAATAAAACATGTAAGAGTTCTCAAAAATGTCACCTATATGGAGAGGCTGAAGTACTTTCATGTCTTTAGCTTCAAAAAGGGAAGACTGTGGGCATGTGTGTCTTCCAGTATTTAAAGATCTGTTATTCAAATGATGATTAGTTATTGCTTTCTGTACCAAGTAGTGTAGGGCATTAAGAAATTACCTCAAGCAGCCACAAAGAAGATTTATCTTGGATATTAGGAAAAAACTCCTATATACCTAAGAGGTTAATAGATTAAGCTATTTATGCTATGAAATCTCCTATACTTAAGGAACAGCTCAATAAGTATGTCAGGTATGATTCTTTGAATTCTGCATCTTCATGATTTAATACCTTCTTTTGGTACATAGGTACATACACATTGATAAAAGTACCCCCCATAAAAATATGAAGGAATTAAATAAATAAATGAACAGGTTACCTAAGCAAACATAACGCTACCCCCAAATGAAAGAGGTCTGTCCTGAACACACATCCCAGATGTGAACATGCACCTTTTACTCTCTGGTACAAATTACATGAGCCAATATGTATTCATAGATCTTTTGATGTCAGCAACAGTTTTAGCATCCACTTAATGAATCTGGATGACTATGAAGTGACAAATTCAATCAAATAATTTTTGCCTAGTTTTTTTGCATACTAAGGCTATCTCCATGGTCTACATAATATGATCTGAGATTACATAGGTGACTGGAAGAAAGACAGCATGAAGGTAAATACAGAGAAGCTGATGAACCTGGGGATTATTTCAGAATCGTGGTTGTTACCTTGTAGTATTAAGGATATCTCTTGGAAGAATTTATTCAGGAAGAATTTTCCATTTCTTCTTCCCAAAACTTTCTATGGAATTGCTACATTAAGTCAACACAAAACTGAGTGATTAAAGCTGAGTAAAGAGTATGCCGATGATTTGAAAACTTGGGAGAGAAAAAATTTACTTCCTGAGGGTTTTAAAACTATGTCTGACGCTAGCTTTCTGGATACACTAGATCTCATACTTGGCTCATTTCTAGATTTAGGGCAGGAGCAAAGTAAGAACTGCAGTGATGTTGTCTCCTTTGTGGGCCATGAAGTTCAGGGCTACTGTAAGAGAGTAATTTCACGTTACTGCTAAACTGATCTAAGAGAGCTGCTGCTGAAAGGGCCACCCTTGTTTCTCACCTCCCCATTCCCTCCTGTCCCATCCCTCCATCCTTAACCTTTTTGTGCACCACCACTGTTACTCATCGGACACCACAGCAGGATAGTCAGAGGAGCTAGACTGGCAGAAAATTAACTACTGCAGTTCAGCCGAAGTGGTCATGAGCACTAGTGCCAGTTCAAGAAGAGGAATGCTCTCTTCAGCAGCAGCTAACCCATAGATCGATTAACCTGCAATGGAAAACCGTGCTCCTCACGTTTGGCTGTACAATCACTGAAGTCCAGCCTAAAATCGTAGGACCTTCTGCCCTGCAAAGCGTTATGCCCACCTCTTCTTCTTTGTATCTTTCTGTATCTTTCAGTCCTGTGGCACTCAGATAACATAAATGTCCTTTTTGGTGTCTCAGCATATTGATGCTAGACTTAAACTATGGAGGTACTCCCATAGGATCAAACTATAATCCATACACCAAGGGCTAAGGACAGGTCCAGTTTCAACTCCCAATTTATTTAGGAGGCATTTCTGATCCGCTTCCCCAGCTGTAGCTTACTGTAGCCCTTCTATAAAAAGCAGTCAGGTTATGTTTGAAAGCAATAGTCAGACATCAGAAAAGCATCACATAGTAAAATGAAGTTATCTAGCTGCTATCCCAGAAAAGCTGTTTATAAAATAATCAGCATCTACAACAGTTGCTATAGTTGGACCTACTGCAGAATTTTCCTCTGTCCCAGAAAGTTTATTTTTTCTGTATGGAGGCTTTTGTGGACACAGCACAATGCCAAGAGACTCAACAATTGTAAATGTTCCCTCTACCTTTCCCACTTTTCTTCAAAGTGCATAATCAATGATACCTTGGCCCAGTCTCCAGAATCATGTCAGGATTCATTCACACTAAAGCAGCCTGCTATTTCCGTAAGAGAGGAACAACAAAAAGATGCCTGCTATTACAGCTTCGTGTGTATACATTATTTATTTTGAGATATTTAAATTATTAATTAGGATAATTCCATTTTTGCAACAGAATCTCTGCCCTTTAGAGGAAATGGGGCACATTCAGTAGGACTTCAGCAGAATACCACGTACACTCGAGTAAGCATATTGCTACTCAGTTCCTTTCCCCGGGACCCTTCAGCATCACCTTTACATCCCTTCAGGGCAATAATAACGAGTGACACAAATACTAGGTCAGGAGAAAAAATACTTTTGCTTTTAGAACTGAGATTCGGTAGCCAAGGAGGTACACTGTCAGCTATGGCGGGTGACTGCCTTACTGCACAACAGCAACTAGCTATAACTTGTATTTTACAACTTGCATATTACACTGACAGTAGTAGTATTGAAATTTTGAAAATTTCCTTGTATCTGTGTTTTAAGACTCCAGGAATCAACAACATGGCTGGAAACTCTGACACAGTCCAGAAGAAAAGATCTGTGATGGATTAAAGCATTTCAGACCTCGGTGGTCAAAAGGCTGGTTCAGGTACCGTGATGGGAAGCAGTCTCAACTCCTTGACAGCTACCTGCTGTATCTGCTGACTCAATGCCGGAGACCGGTATTTCCCGGCTAGCTCATGAGCAAAGAGTTTTCGTTCATAAAGCTCCTTTCTCTGCCGCAGCCCACAGGCTCCCCAACTCTGATCACCCGGCTGCCGCGGGTCCTCACAGAGAAACTGGGTCACGCACGGCCTTTGCTTCTTCTAACCGCCAGATGCGATCGGAAAGGAGAGAAATCGCTAAAACACGTGGAAATCAATGTTCCGCATTACCTTGCCGAGGCTGCCCGGGCGTTCGCGCGGCTCTGAAGGAGGTCCGTGCAGCGGCGAGGGCAGCACCCGCCTGCCGCCGAGCACCCCGCCGGGGCCCTCCCTCCGTCCCTCAGGGGCCTCCTCCAGCGCGACCCCCGCCCCCCCGAGGGACCTCTTCCGCCGGGCCCTGCCGCCTGCAGCCGGCTCTGAGCCGTTACGGCCCCCCCCGCTCAGCTCCCTCAACGGGGATTCCCGCCCCGAAAGCGCCGGTGCGGGGGCGAGGCGGGACGGGGAGAAGAGGGGCTGGCTGAGGGCTCCCCGGGAACCACTGCGGCCGCGTCCTACCTTCCCAGAGGCGGAGACCGCCGCAGCCGGGGCCGCGCACCGGGTTCCCGGGCGGGGAGGCTCCCCTCGCCCCTTAACATGATGAGCGGCTTTCCCCTCCCCTCCGCTGCCGGCGCGGCGCGGCGCGGCTCGGCTCGCCCTCCCCCGCCCGCCGGCGCCCCGCCGCCCTCCGCGGGCTCCCCGCGCCCCTCCGCCCTCCGCCCGCCCGCCGCGGCGGCAGGCAGCCCCCGGCGCGGCCCCGCTCCGCCTCTGCCCCCGGTTTCCGGGAGGGGCCCGCGGGAGCCGCGCAGCGGCCGGCGAGCAGGGCCGGGCGGCGGAGGAGGAGGAGGAGGAGGAGGCGGCCCTCGCCCGCGTTCCCAGCCGGCAGCCGCCGCCATGGTGCCCAGCCAGCTGCGCCTCTCCGCGGCCGTGAGTGGGGCCCGGGAGGGAGGGACGGGCGGAGGGAGGGGGCCCGGCAGGGGCGGGCGGTGGACAGGCCTCGGCGGAGGGGCCGAGCCGTGCCTGTGCGGGGAAGGGGCCGAGCCGCCCTCCCCGAGCGGCGGGCGGGCAGCCGGGGGGCCGCGGCCTGTGCCCCGCGGCCGTCCGAGGGCCGCGCCGGTGGCGGCGGGGGGGCTTGCGGGCCGCAGCAGGCCGGGACAGGGCCGGGCGGCTTTCGGGGCGTGAGAACGGCTTCGGAAGCCATGTCGGGGCCCCGCGGGCCGCCTTTCGGTGTGGCTTTGCTCCTTGGAGCCCCACAAAGCTCTAACCCTCGCCATTGCGGCCTGCCGTTACCTGCCCTTTACTCCTGCTTCTCCTTGTATAGTTTTAGAACTTTAATAAAGGGGAAGTATCTTGTGGGTGTCTTTTTGCTTCGTTAGGGTGTCTTCGTTTTTAATACGTTCACTGTACCGTGTATGCAAATACTTGTAATTGGTTTTACAAGGAAGAGTAGGTTTGAAGCTAGGTGTACTCACTCTCAGGTTTTTTCCCCCCAGGTGGGGGTTGCGCAGCATCAAAGATGTCATCCAGGTGGGAAGGAAGCCTGCTGACCCCCGGCATGGCACCCTTTTTCTAGCAAGGATGCTCCTCAAGCCCTGTCCTAGATCCTGTGCTCTCTTCAGGCCCTTCCAGCATAGTTTGGTTGTACCAGAATGAGCACTTGGATCTTTTTTGGGCTGCGTCCACGCTGTGAGCAGAGATGAGCGCAGCCCTGTGTGCTGGGCAGATAAAGCGAGGGGTGGGAGGGACGCTGGTGAGGCGGGTAGCGAGATTAGGGCTGAGGTCAGGAGCCACCAGTTCGGGTTTTGTGTGTGGGATTGTTTGTGCGTTTTGTTTTTTTTTCCAAACTGTCTTTCTGTTCAGCTGCATGTTGTGATGAGGAGTCAATGCATGATGTGTCCATTTCGCTGTGTGCGTTTACCCCAGTGGAGAGGGCTAAAGGAGGTGCCTTTTCTGGGTGTGCCTCCTGCAGGTGCAGTGCTGGGGAGTCCACAGTGACCTGTGTTGACATCAGCAGATGACATCTCCTCTCTCTGCTGTCAGTTGCGTCCAGCGTTCGTACACTTGCTGTGTTTAAACTGCCATTTTTTAGGAGCCCTACATTTGTGGGCTTGGTTCTGTCTCCAATTGTTCCACTACTAATTAATCCAGTGTTGGGATTACTTAAATGTCAGTGATTTAGATGTATCCCAAAGCATGTTGGTACTTGATCTAGTTTTGTGGTTTGGGGAAAAAAAAGCTCAAAGTTGGTGTGACAGACAAAACACACCGTACTGTTTAAGTTACGTAGCTTTCAGGTTCATGTTTTGATAGAATGTTTGGTATTTATCTTACTAATTTACTAAAAGCATCTGAGTTTCTGACTAATTCCATCAAAGCAAAGATTATATGAAAGGCTTTATCAAATAGTGAAAGTAGTTATTTTATTTTTTCTTGGCAATTTCCAAGGGGAGAAATCAGTCTTGAAATTTCACTGCATTAAGCAAGAGTCTGTTTACACTGTCCTTCCAAAACGGAAGGATCCAGTTATGGATGAGATTCTTTGATGGAGTTCATTTTTACATTTTACCTAAAAGTCAGGTTATCTTGGTGTCATCCGAAGGCATCAGGTCAGTGATTGTTCAGCCCGGTCTCCACCAATGCCGTCCAACATGGCCGGAGCTACTGATATCAAATGTCAAACCCCACTTCTAGTACAGTACCTGTCCATCCCGCTGTTGCCTTCGAAGAAGGATTCACCTAGAAGTGTCAGGACATGAGTCATGGGTTGTTTTCTTTTTCACCCTGAGTTTATTTTTGAGCAATTGTAGTGATTCAGAGGAATGGCTGGAGCTCTGAAGAGTTTTGTTGTCAGAAGAGCAGACTCTCAGGACCCAGTCCTTAGCCATGCCGGCCCTTATATTCAGTCACAGCTTTCCAAAAGGCTGAGAGCCCTGCAGTGTGACTCTCTTGGAGCAGCCTTTTTTGAAGCTTTTTTTTTTTTTTTTTCCTATTAATTCCCGGAATCAGTTGGGAGCTGATTACTGAGCACATCTACTTCTTTCCTGGGGCCCATCATCCAAGGGCAACCACTTTGGGAAAACCTCCTTTTATTTGAGATTTTCTCGTCTTGCCTGTTTTTGTACTTCGTCTGTCTCGTGTTGACTTTTGTGCACATTGTGTTGGCTGGAACTTTCTCTGCTTTCGAGTGTGAAGGAAGCCCTCAGTGTTCATCTGGGAAGCATTACTTTTGCTTTTGAAAACATTCCTGGATTACCATGATACTTGTAAAGTTTAGAGGCCAAGTGTAACGTATTTGCTGCACACTGGTATTGAGCCTTTTTTAGAGACCACGTAAGCTTCATTAATAACAGTGGTGACAGGCTTGCTATTAGAACCACGTCAGCTGGGAGACCTGCATCTGAACTGGGAATTGTCGTGGGACTGTGCTGGGAGGGCTTCGCACCATTGCTGCTCTTTTGCACCCAGTGCATGAGGCCCACTTAGACCAGATGCTGCAGACATCTGCTGCACTTTTTTTTGGTAACTGATCATTTTTGTGTCTCCTGGCACAAAAATCGATCCTTGACCATCAGTGTGTAAAGTTAGTGTTTTACATACTCTGCACAACACAGACCAGTTGTTGGTGTCAGTAGAGGATACGGTTGACTCTCTCCAACATGGCATTTTTGGGACACATTTGCATCCAGAGAAGGCACCTCATCAAAATCATCTGGAAGAGATGTGTCTTTTTGCAGATTTTGTTTTTCTCTGATTTTTGTCTGAGGAGGAATATGGTTGTAGGTAATGTGGGAATCAGCAGCAGTGAATCAAATACACTGGTTTTCTAACCCAGTTTCTTTTCTCATCCACAGTCTGAATTACCAAGATACTTAGGAAGCATGTATTGAACCTTTCCTCTTGCAGATGTGTAATAACCACCCGTCTTGGTGGTTTCAGCTCAGTTGTGTAAATATTCCATTTGTGTAAATGCTTTTTTGGTGTCAATGCTGGTTTACACAGTTCCCAGCTCTGGCTGTTCTCTTCCTGTGCTGCCCCTCCAGCTGGCTGGTATAGCTGGTTGGGGGACTCTGGATGGAAACTTACCGGGGTTAAAATGATCTTTTTTTGGATGGGATCATCTGTAATTTGGGTGAGTTGTTTGATCTGGTTCATGTGTAGTTTCACAACTGAGCAACTGGAAGGGAGGTACAAGAGTAGGACTGAGGGAGAGGAGATGGAATCTACTGAAGCCATTACTTCTGCTGAAACAACTGGACATGTAACTGTGCCTTGAAAAATGGAGGTGAAGGACCTGGGTATCAGTCAGTGCTTGATTGTTTAATTGCATTAAGATACGGGATATTTTGGTTTTCTTATATGCATTAGTTTGACCTAGGAGTCCCAAAGTGTGTGGACAAGATTTCATTTCATGATAGAAATGTGCTGATTAGATGGTACATTTTTGCAGGCATATTTTTATTCTGTATTTTAGGTATCATTTCAATAAGCTTTCCAGCTACCAATGTAAGATTTAATGATCTAAAGTGCTGTACCACAGCTCAAGAAAGCTTTGTTCTCATCTTTCTTTGTTTATAGTGTGGGCGCATCAATTGCTGTCCCCCAGCCTTCTGAAGGAATAGTTCCTGGGGAAAATACTCACCTTTTTCTTGTATAAGTGAGATTGTTTGAAAGTAAAGAACAAAGATGTTCATCATCCTTTTGGTTATTTGCATCTATGTGAAGATTAAATACGGGGACATCTGCATATAAATTATTTATAAACCAATCTTTTGACATACTAATGATGTCTGTCTGCCTTGTGTTAGTTGGAATATGGTCTGCATTGTCTGTTGAGTTTGGTTTGGTTTAGACATGTGAGAATGCACTCGCTTGCTTGCTTTCTGTCTTTCTCAGTTTTATTTATGCATGGTGGACAGTACTGTTTTCTAGTTACGCCATGTCCATATTGCATTAGCAGGTATATTGACTGCATTGTCGTTTATTATTTTCAGGCACGTGGCCATGGAGGCTATGATTCTGATTTTAGCGATGAGGAGAATGGGGAGAAGTCTGTGCAAAAGACTAAAAGGTAATGTAATACAGAATTCACACTTCGTATTATGTATTTTGTGCAAACGGCCTATTACTGTGTATAGAAGATTATGCGGTGGTACGTGAAGTCTGGTGTTGAAATGGTTTTTGAAAAATCAGTCACTTTGGTTCCTGCAACTCCTCGTGTCAAGCTTGCCAAAGCATGCAGTCTCCCGGGGGCAGCTGATTATGATCCATTCTGCCATGTCCATCTGGTGTCTATATGCCCCTCAGTTCTTGGAGCAGAGTGTTTCATTTTTCCGAGCATTAGTATTAACTGCTGGGGTTTGGCTGCGCTGTTCACTTCACTGTGACCCATCAGGACACGTGGAACTTCTGAAACAGCGAGGCAAAAAAGGCCAAGTGGTGGCAGGCTTTGTAGATGTAAAACACCTGCTTGGAGGAAGTGAAAAACTGATGCTTCTTGTTTATTACTTAGTTTGTGAGGAGACCTGGGAGTTGGTGAATTGTGTTGTACTCAGTCCTTGAAATTTAACTGCATGTCTCTTATTTGAGATCACCTTTGCCATTCTTTCAGTGGTTCGTACGATTAGTGACCTTGAATTGTGTAGTCTGATCTCATTATTAAGATTTTTATTTTATTTATGGTTTTTTTTTTTTGCTTTGGCACCATAGTCCTTCAACACTTTCTGCACTGTACTGAACATTTTGCCTATGTTTTATATATATTTTTCTTACCTTTTTCTGTCTCTTCCTTGGTCTGTTATTGGACTTTATTTAAGAGGGCTTTCTGGAAACTTTCGTAGGACTCTTGCATATTTTCCTTGGTAGTAACATTGAAAGAATGGGATTTGTAGTGTCTGCATTCTGGGAAGAAAATTTGTGTTTTAATCATTGGAATAATAGCAGGCATTGTGGTGTTCCATTTATTTTATAAATGTAGCTGTTCTCCATTAAAACAGTGACTGGTTTTGTTTAGTTTTCATTTTCTTTTAAAGGCCATTACTCATTATGCCATTCCAATTTCTAGGTGGAATATTAGCTAACCATCAGGAGCCTTTCAAAAATACCATCATTACCCTTGTTCTGGCACACTGCTGCTGATTCCCCGTAGGGCTCTAATGGGGGTTTACTGTATATGTATATATCCTTTTCTTGCTGTGTGATGATACTTATTTTCACTTAAGGGAAAGAATAGTCTCAAGTTTTCTCCATATTGCTGTTGTATGGAGTCTCCTTATGGGAATTTTGTGCCTACAGATTCTTTTGAGCAAATGATACGCTTAGTTTCTAGAGTCCTATATTCCATAGCTTGAAACATAAATTCCCTGGCTCACTTTCTACAGGTTTCTGACTTCCATGCTTTCTGCCAGCTAGTAATTATGGAAAAATCTTTTATTCACCTCTATTGAGAAATGAAACTAACTAAATATACCTTTTACTAGCTACAATACATCACTTTATATTTAACTTTTTATTACTTCGTTGAATTCTGAAAGTATTTGTAGCTGCCCACTGACAAGTACAGTTCACAATGCAGTACTTCAGTGTTAAATTGGCGATTCTTGTGATTGCACTAAGAGAGGCAGAGCTGTTTAATGAGGTGTGGCATGAAAGGATGGGGTAGGGTTACTAGCAGTCACTCTTAGCAGTGAACACACTGTCCTTCCTGTTCCTGCTTGGCTGTGTAGCTGAGATTTATAGAGGGCTTTAAATGTAGAGTGAAACTGAGGAATCTTCAGTGTTTTTTCATTGTGGTTCTATAGTGCTAATATTGAAAAAAAATGAATGTTACAAATTTATCTTCTAAGCTATTTTCTTTAAATGCTAACTGTAAGCAAATGCCTTTCCAATTTTGTTCTGCAAATGAAGTAAAGTCTAAGCTGATGTTTGTTCAGAAGTTTGGTTTTATTGGTGTAGAAACTAGCAATATAACAGTTTTTGTTATTCAAGTTAGTGCAGAGTTTGGCGTATGGAAATTTTATTGCTTATGAAAAGTTCTAGACTAACTTTTCTTCCTTTTCCCCCCTACCTTTAGTATAAAGGAAGATGGCCTTCTGATAAAGCCATTCCAAAAAGTGAAACAAGGCAGTGTTGTTCACAGACAATTCGCAGCTGAAGAATGGGACAGGTATCTTTTATCTGTTGCTTTTGTGAGGCATTTTTCCTGTGATGTAAAGATAGCTTTCACTCAAACACATTTGTTATTAACAGGGAAGAAGCAAGAAAAAGAAGATTTCACTTAATAGCGATGGACGCCGTATCCTTCTGTTTTGTTTTTCTTGAAGTTTGAAGATGGGACACAGTATATGGTGAAACACTGGGATTTCTCAGTTATCACAGCAGTTGCCAGTGCAGCACCGGATACTGAGTAGTTCTTCAAATTAGCTTCTTTTTGTTGCCAAGATGTCTTTGTGAACGCTTCTACTCAGTAGAAGCATTTCCAGATTCTTCCTGTATGCTCATTTGTTCTGTTTGGGACAAAATTATTATACAGTGACATTTATTTAGACTGGCACAAAGACATTTGCACTTTCAGTTGAGTTTATAGGAAACATAATTCTGCATAAGGCTGCTATTATCTGTGGACAAATACATCTCTACTGGCAATTTAAGAATGTATTAGTTAAATCAAAAGTGTATTCAAAACAGCCTTATGTCCAGTAATGCCTTCTGCAGGTGCTCTAATGTAAGCCTATTTAGTAGCATGTGCAGTTTTATTTTATTTTTTTAATCTCTTAATCATATTTCATGCATAATTTGTAACTACTTTTATAACTACTACCTTCTTTAGTTTACAACCTTTCTCCTTTTATTTAGTTTTCACCTGAGGTAGTCATTACATGTTTTGACTGAGTGCATCTGAAATACCAGCACTTGCTTGTTTGTTTAAATAGCTGTTCTTAAGCAGTAACGATTAATGAATAGGAAAGTAAAAACTAATGAAATATGGAAGCACTGACTTAAATCTGGAAACTCCAGTAAACAGAAAGTAACTTCTCCTAACCTGCTTAGAATTTGACCAGGCACTATATCAACCATCATAT
This sequence comes from Opisthocomus hoazin, assembly GCF_030867145.1. Lineage (NCBI taxonomy): Eukaryota > Metazoa > Chordata > Aves > Opisthocomiformes > Opisthocomidae > Opisthocomus > Opisthocomus hoazin. The sequence goes on from NC_134419.1 coordinate 61,804,786, forward strand.
GCCTGTAAAGGGGGCATATGTTGATCAGTCCCACTGACGTTGTAAACTGTCATTCGCCACAAAAAAGCCCATATATTCTTGAATGACTACTAAACTCATTGTGTAGAGACTTGTATGAGTTTCTGCTAATATTTTTGAGTGGTTCCTATTTAGAACCTTTACTGTTATGCAGCCTTAATGCCCAGTCACTCAAATGGCAGCACAAAATAGTATGTTGTGTTAAATGTTTTTAGTTTAACTTAAGCCTTCTGGACTTGCTTCTATATTCCTTCTGTATGTGGTGGAAAGAAAGAAAAAGACAAATACTGAGGTTAACTTAACTTTTTGGGGGCCTTTGGAAAATAAAATGTTTTCTCAATAAAATTCTAATGCATGTCAAAAGAGTGGGTTGATACAAATTGCTAACACTGAGGCAGTAGTTGCCAGGATATGTACCAGGAGATAGTGTATTTCCTAATTTGCTGCTTCAGAAACACTATACAAGTTATTTGAAAATATTTTTAAGTAGCTGTGTATAATGTTTTGTCTGTGAAGAGGCTTATTTTCTGCATAAGTAATTACATATTTTTGCTTAAATTATGATACAAAATGTGTTTCAAGTCATGTCTCCGGGGCCGAATTGTTCTAAAAAAAGCATTACATATTTTCCCGTGATTTTAATCTCCAAAGCAAAGCAGTTAACTTTTATTTGTATGTTGATGGTAAAAGGTAATAAATTGTTCCATTTTAGTAGCCAGACTATTTTTATAAAACAAAAATACAAAAAAGTTTAAACCAAAACTCCAGTACTAAGAAGCTGTTGTCTAAATTACAACTGAAAAAGTGAACCCAGTTTCTGTGTATATGCATACAGAGCATCTTTGAGAAAGGAAGGCAGTTTTAGAAAGGTTTGGCAGCTAAATGAGGTTTTAAAGATGAAATTGCCTTTAATTCTTGTATTTGGAAAGTAGCTTTTATAAGCAGTTATTAAGAAAAATTGCTAATTAATTCCTTTCTGGAAATTACTGAGCTGTTTTTGAGAAAAGAACTTATTTCTGTTAAGTATATAAAAAGTTTTTGTCATTTTTTTAGTTTTAAACTGCAGTAAGATAAAAGAAGTTCTGAAACAATCCTTAATTGCTTTATTCAGTATGAAAGACATAAAAAGTTGGTGAATGACTACATTTTATACTATGGTGGCAAAATAGAGGATTTCCGACGTTCTGGGTAAGAACCATTACAGTCTTTCCCCTCATGCCCCCAAAGATCCCCTGTTAATGTAAAGCCATTAAATATATATTATAGCTCTGGGGGGAGAGGGGGATGTAGCTGTGTATCAAATTAGTAATTCTTTTGGTCTCAAATAGTAACTACAGTCATTATAGATATCTAAACCACAGAACTGCACTGTTTCATTTTGCACCGTTATTTTTATATTATATAAAAACTTAACCATGAGATGAATTATTCTCGTTGTGTTACGTAAAAGGAAAGATGACAGGTGAGCATTAATTGAGGGTACACTGAGAAATAGCTGGCAGTCCCTTCAAAGTAACAATCTGAAATACTTCCGAAATGTGCAGAACTGCTGTCCATTGTCCAGAATAATGATAACTTTCTTTAGAGCTATCTGTAACTGCCTTCTAACATTACTGTCTTCAATAAACAGTATTTTAAAAAGTATTTTCAGACAGGGTCAAGTCATCTACAGTTTCAGTGGCCATTTTCCACTGTGAATTTTTCATTTGGGAAAAGGTATGCCAGGGAATACATTTTTTGAAAGTTTTATTCCATATCAATATATTCCATTATGCGGTGAGGTGGAGATTACAGCTGTGAAATACTGATGTTTACCAAATTATTATTTGACTGACTTTTCATTTTAATGTTACATTGTGTTAAAAAAAATGTGTCCTTTTATAGAGCAAATGACAAGACGGATCTTGATGTTATTAGAGAAAACCATAGATTCCTGTGGAATGAAGATGATGAAGCAGACATGAATTGGTACCTGGAACTATTACAGAATATGTTATTTTTAGATCACTTGTGCTAAATTTGTGATGCCCCCTACTAATTAAGAAGTACTGTGCATACTTAGTGATCATTTTTTAATCTTTAATGCATTTAGAAATGAAAGACCTCTAGGAGGTCTTTTATATCTTAGTATTTCTCAGCGGCATAATGAATCGATGACAGAACTAAGAAATATTTGTGCATTCTCTGAGATCCAAATGACTGTCCTGAAAACTCTGAAGGAAGCCTAGTTTGAAAAAGTGTAGTTTCATTTGTGCTGTAGATATATTTTAGATTTATTTTTCCAGTTTTATGGAAATTACCCGTTGGCTCAATGAGCGTATTTCTGTTACACTGCTAGCTTTGCAACTTGGGTTCTTCAGATGAAACAACATGTCTTTGTCTTGCGAATGTCGTTACAATGTAGAATGAATTGTAACATGTTCTATATTTAATAAAAAAATAATACTTTTTGTTATAGGGAGAAGAGGCTTGCAAAGAAGTATTACGATAAATTGTTCAAAGAATACTGTATAGCAGATCTTGGTAGATACAAAGAGAATAAGGTACATTTATTATTGTAAATCGTCTCGGGTTTAAAGTATGTTCTTTTTCAAAAATTGCCTTATGTTCGTGGATGTGTTGTGAAACCAGAATGTTAGTACCCCTTCCCTAGAAGGACAGTTGTGAGAACTTGTCAAGTTATTTAATAAGCAGCAGCAGTTTGAATCCAAGCATTGTCACTGCCCCAGAAATGTGCTTCTGTGGGAACAGGAGCATTTCTGTTGGTTGTTTTTTTATGAAGAGGTACATTGTGTGTAAGAAAGGCAGAAAATGCAGAGAGGTTAAGGAGAGAAGGCTAGAGAGGTTAGCCTGGAGAGAAGCACTAGATGAAGCCTAAAAAAACACTGGAAATGTTACTTTTTTTTTTTTTTTTAAAAAAAAAAAAAACAGCAAGTCTAGAAAGAGAGAGTTTTGTACTTGAATGCTGGCAGAAACAGTTTTGGAAATGACTGTTCTAAAGCAACTTCTTTCGCTAGTTGTTCTTTTCTGTTTATAGAAACAGGATTTGTATGTTCTTTGTAAATAAATAGAATTTCTTAAGAGAAACAGCCCAATTCTAGCACTGTTTTTTCTTCTTAACCAGGACAGCCTTTGTCGTGTCCAATTTTTTGGCTGACTAACCTCTTAGTCAAAACAATATGTGAATTTTTTATTGTGATTTTGCAAAGAGCGTTGCTGAACTCATATGTGTCTGAGTGTTGTTAGAACATAGTAACAACCCAGCCCTGCAAACAGTGTCTATATAAAGTTCTTTGAGACTATTTACAGTATTGAAAATTACATTCACTGGTAAATATTTGCAAGGACTGGGCTTCAACTCTTAATATTAGGCAGAAAAGAAGACGATCTTCTAAAAAAAATTGGAACAGAAAAATGCAAAAATTAACAAAAAGTAAAATGCTGAAGATGTCTTTCTTTTTATTTTTGAGTAAATTGTATTTTATTTTCATATAGCTGTTTCATATCCCTCAACCTCTGCCCCCCCCCACCAATTTTTCCATTGAGCATGCTTACAGATTTTGTTTCTTTCGCTGCTGTGCCAAGTTTCCACATGTTTGCTGTCTTTTGTGGGAAAATGTTCTGCCCCAGTTTCCTTTTTGTGTGTGTGTGTTGTGTGAACAGTGTTTCCCTGTCAGACTTCAAACGTGGCTGTCCTGACTTTGAGGTCACTCCGCATTCCTGTTTATGCTCACAGGTCATTACCTATATTTTTGGAATTGTCATGTCAGCATAACTCTGCTGTGTCATGTAATTTGTTCTCTTATATTAGGTTATGCTTTCTGTTCTCAAATACACTCTGACCATGTGAGACTACTTTCTTAGAAATTCTTAGAAAAATAGAAAAAAAAGGTGTTTTTCTCAATTACTGATTTATCCGTGCCCATGCTTGGTACAGAAGGATGTCAAAGCAGGTTTTTTTCTTGGAAGTCAGAAATAGGCTGCTGGTCCCATTCACACCAATGGCATGCAGTCTATGCTTTCAGATTTTTCCTGCCTTGATTCTTTTTCTGCATTTCCAGAAACTGGAAGTTGAGTATCTTTAGCCCCTTGTGCCTTCTGTTTTGCAGTGCTGGTGCTATGAGAGGTGTAGGGTGGGTAACAAGCTTCTCAGCTGGCCAGCCTTTCATATGATAGTTGTTGATGCTTTATCTTCATATAAGAAAGAGATTTTTTACAATGAGAACATTCATTTGCTGGAACTACCTCCCCAGTGACATGGTAGAGTCCCCATCACTAGAGGTTGTCAAGATGCGATTGCACAGGGTGCTAGATCATCTCATCTAGGCTCCCTTTCCCATGAAAGTTTGGACCAGATGATCTTTTGAGGTCCCTTCCAACCTGGACCATTCTGTGATTCTATGGCTCTGTATCCTGCTAGGTGGTATCAAAGTAAAGTTGGAGATCAGTTTTCCGTGAGGTTTTATATATATGTGTATATATACATATAGCATAGATTGAGACTTGCAATACATAGTCATCTGTCTTCACAACTGTAATTTTTTGGCTGCTAGCCAAAATCTTCTAGCCAACCAATTCTTCTAAAGACCTCTGCATAGAGATTGTAGCTCAGGTCTCATTTATAACTTTTCTTCTCGGAAGAAACACTGTTTTGCTAGGTACTGGATAATGATAAGGACCAGTTTCATGGGAGGGGCTCTCCTGAGGTCTGAAAAGTAAGCGGAACACGTCGAAGACTGAAGCTCAAAAGAAAACAGCAAGAAGCCCCAAGACATATGAACCCCCACAGCCACAGCTGTGCTCCGGTTTCTGGTCCAGACTGTTTCACTCACAGATGTGCATGCATATGCATATACGCATATGCACATGCAGAGATGTCTGGGACTCCTCTGGTCCCATAGCAGAGCCCCCTGTGCTCTCATCCTTGGAGATACACAGGTGCTCTCCCACCCGGAGCTGGCTGGTGGAGAGCCACTCACTGTCCTTGCTCCCAGGCCACTTCACATAGCTGATGGCTAGGCTGGCTTGGTCTTTGCTGGCACTCACACACTCACGTGCACACCTGCACTCGCCTGGCTTGCTGGCACTGCAGGCAGATGGGACCCTGTGACCCACAGTCCCACTTTTCTTTGTGTAGTTAGGACATACAATCTTTTCCGTCTCTTTTAATGAGAAATGCCAAGGTGACCCTCTGGTATGAGACTGCTTAGAGACACTGGAAGAGTGTGCACTGACAGCTCTTGGTTGTGATGTATCTGTTACTCCTTACATTTTCCCTAGATGAGAATTTTTTAGGTCAAAGTTGTCTTTGAACCTTCAGCGCATCTTGTTTGCAAGATATGAGGCTGATAAATGACGGTCTGTACTGTCAGATAGTTGAGTTCTGTTGTCAGTTTTGCAATGCAGCAAGGGAGAGTGCTCTGCATGTGAGTTTCACTTTGATGCACGTTGGACTAGAAATGTTCTCTTCTCTTTGTTTTCTTACTTTCCTAAAAAGGTTCGTATTTGCTATCTGTACTTTGTTTTGTAGCTTAACAGATTGGAAATGTCTCCTGTTTGCTAAGAAGTGAAATCTGTCTGACACCTGGTCATTAAACAGAATACATTTTATTCTTTTGTTTTTATTTGCAGATAATTTTCAGATTTCTAGGCCAACTTGTCTTCCACTTGGTAATGTTAATGTTTGCTTTTGTCATTGTTTTGCAGCATGGAGACTTTCGTCTGAAAAATATTTAAAATACCTAATGGTATTTTTCCACAGTGTTGTCTACATTCATACATTTCTTTTTTTCTGAGAGATGACTGTGGACATGTTAGTTGTTGCTGCAGCCAGTGCGTATCACACAAACAGTCCGTATTTAATTTAGGAATTTCGTTGTGTGTGGATATTAAACACTATTTCACATTTTTAAAACTGTAATTTTTTATGAAGTTAGCCATTTGATACTCTTTTAAAGCACCTGTTTTGGAGTTCTTCTACTTGAACTTGGTCTACCTTGTAGAAATAGCTCATTTAGGATCTTGTTGAACTCGTTTAACAAAGGTGAGGCAGAATAAATGCTGTCTGCTGACCATGCTTTCGCGTTCCGTAATATTGCAGGCCGACTATTGAAGAATCTACCCTAATTTTTAGTTTTCCTACATAGTTTAATCTGTTCCTGATATTTTAGCTTAGAGCAATTAAATTACATTTACTTTTTATTTTATGTTTACCTTAGCCATGGTCGCTCTCTGTCATTTACTACTAGTTGGTGGAAGAATGATCGGCAAAAATTAACGTGGATGAGGACAACTTTTGTCCTAGATGTACTACAGGTGGTTCTGCCTCCCTCCTTTCTTTTGTTTTGCCTGTTTTTCTTGATATCACTACAGAAATGCTCTGCAAGGATATAATCTGATTTATATCTTATTGAGTCAAGCTCAGACTGTGAGGGAAAATTTGTATAAAAGTGTACTTCAGCAGCAAAAGCGAGCATAGATAACTTGCTGATTGGTGAAGTAGATGTACTATGAAAAAGCATACATGCAGACAAGGTTGATTTTTTTTTTTTTTTAACTTTTCATTGCCAGCAGCAGACACTTGCAAAATTCGTGACAAAATACTGTTGAAGTTTAATCATAAACTTACAGTATTTTTCAGTTGCATCATAAACTTTTCAGAATCAGAATACCCTGTAAAACAGCAAATATCCTTTAAAAGAGCAAAACCAGTTACCATCACTCTGTGGATCCACTGGTTTCCATTATGAATTCTATATTTACAGATGTATTTTACATTCTCTTTTCACTGAACAGTTCAGCACAGTTCTTGGTTTTTAAAATTGATGAATTTTTGTTTGAAGCATGAGTGGTGTAATGGTACTTTAGACCACACTGCACATTTTTAGAGTAGGCCAAACACAGCCTGATCCAGCCTTAGCAAACTGTCATCGTACACAGTATGACAACAGAACCTGATCTTCTCCTGTGATTTTTTTTTTTTTTTAACCAGTGAAACCAGTAGGTGTGAAAACATTGTTTATGTTGTAATACCAGTTTGAAAATTAGTGGCAAATATTTTGCTGGTGTACAAATTTTTTGTTTTCTTAGACATCTTCTATGTAATATATTGACTTGGGGAAAATCAGTGCCAACAAAACATTTGGCTACTGATGTTTTTCTGCTCATTTTTTTCAGCTTTGTTATTAAAATGCAAAGCATTTGTATGAGAGTATGGCACATTCTTAAAAGCCAAAACTTCTGTTTCCCTGTGTTTTCTGATGTTCTCTGAACCACGTACCACTTCATGTATGAGAACTCCATGCTGTTGTCCTTCAGATAAAGAATTATTATGATTTATTAAAAAAAAATCAACAACATTAAAGACCCCGCACAGCAACAGATACCTGTACTTCTGTACACTGTTTAAAATTAGATGAAAACCATTGAAAATCAGTCTGGTATATTACAGAGTTTATGCCACTGCATCTACAAAATGCGTGTTTGTGTGGGTTCAGTCTGTGAGTGCACCAAGAAAAGTTTCATATTCCAAAGGGTGCTTTGGAACTCATATGCCAAAGATGGGCTTTATACCCTTCTGGTTTTGTAACCCTTCTTCCCCGTCTTCCTTCCACATCTTCTAACATGAAGTTCAGATTCTTCTGCGCTTTGCTTATAGAGCAGCAATTTTATCTTGTTGTTGTCCTGCGTTCATGAATTTTAAATAAAAATATGATAGCCCTTTTTGAAGAAGTTGTGTGCCTCTTGAGTTTTATCCCCTCTTTCTACTTGTTAGTGAAAATAAAATTGTTTTTCCCAGGCTGTTCTCACTCTTTTCCATCTTAAGTCTTTTCGCTAGGCTACTTGCCGTTTTGAGAGGATGAAGCAGATTCTACTGGAAAACAAAAATAATGCATGGGTTATCTACATGTGAAGTTTCTAGGCAATGTACAGAGAAATACAACTTAGTTGTTCGACTGTTTTTTTTTGTCTTAGTCTTTAGGATGTAAGAGTTGATCCATTGGTACGGGCTAGTATGACTTTTCAGTATTCCAGTGGTCTTCTCAGTTTTTAGTGTGGACAAAATTGCAATGAAGTATGTAGTAAAGTCAGTCTGCCTTAATTTCCTATTTGTTCTTCTGCCTGCTGTGAAGCCTTCTAGGAAGTTGCTGCTCAGTACTGAACAGCATCTACTGGAATTTGAATTGCATATGTAAATTGGAATCCCACTGGCGGGCAGAGGCTAAGAGATATTTTAATTAACAGGGAAATAAATTAAATTTACTAAGCAGAATTGAATGGATGAACCATGTGCAAGACATCAATCAACTGAAATTAGTCTTTACATTACTGAATACGTTGACTGTTCACAACTTAATTGTGGTTCTTATCTTGACAGTTTGGATTTAGATGGCGACACGAGAAAGAAGTAATTTCAGGAAAAGGTAATGCTCTCCTCCTTTTTATATTATGTTTCTCCTTAATGCTTTTCTTGCTGCTTTTTGACATAATTTTCTTAGACAGTATTTAACAATACCGATAACTTGATCAGATAATAATGGACAATAAATTGACCTAACTTCTAACTTTGCTGTTTTATGCCACATAGCTCTAGAGTGCACACTGATCTGCATATATGAAAACTAAGAGAATATGTGGTTTGTTTTCACAAGATTGGATTTGTAATGACCACCAACATAATGCATTTGATAATGTAGAATTTCACGGATATGTTCTTTTAGCTGCTTTTCTCCAGTAGTTCTAATTTACCTCATTAGTCTTTGATACCTTTAACTGAAATATTTCAATACTTCTTCTCAGGGAACAATTTTCTTGAGAGTTTCTCCAATGCTATTTGCAAAATGTTAACTTTTTAATTGAAGTTCCATGTCTGATGTCTGGTTTAGGCTAAATAGCTTTTCAAAGCTTCAGTGGGAATCAGTAGGAATGGTTGTCATGTCTCGCGATCCTGTTTCTAAATCCGTACCTTATTCTGGCTGCTGCTGTGTGTGAGTTCTTACTGATGCGATACTGGGACTTGCGCAGTGGTCCCTATTCCATGGCCAAGGCACAGGGACTTTTTCAAGTAGCTGAACAAGCGAGAAAATGGTGTGAGTGTATTGCTATTCCTGTGGGTAGATCTTCCTACACATGTATGGTTTTCAGAAGTCATGCATGCACACTCAAGAAAATTGCATGGAGTGATATGTTGATCAGAACAGCTCTTTAAACGGCTCTATTTATTATAATATATTACAAGAAGTTAGAAATACACTTTTTTTTTTTTTTAAAAAAAAAGGTTATATTTCACAGGAGAAGGTGTGAACATTAATGATGGGGGGGTTTTTGAACTGTAAAGGTTAAAGCTCCTGAAGGTAGTTGTAGTTATATGTTGCATTCAGCACTACAGATTATATTAACGGATAGTTACACTTTATATTGTTACATGCTTTATGGAATATTTAAAAAAAATTAAAATTAAATGAGAATTGAGTAATTTATGAACAATTATGTCTTCATGGGGAAAAATAATTGTAATTTTAATATCTGGTACTCCAGATTTAAAAATGTGGGAGAAAGTGCAGAATTACATGTTTTAAGCTTTTTAGTGAAATCCTGATGGAAAGCGTACAAATAAAGACTTAAGAAATAGTACCTTTCACCACTAAGGGGCGCAAGAATTCAGCCTTCTCTCGTGTATTAGACGCTCATTTCAAGCACTGTTTCATATAGCCATTTAAAAGAAGGCATGAATCTTTAATGCCTTTCTTTTGCTACTTTTAAGTATAAATCAGTAGTATTTAATTAAATGTAATAAAGCATTAATACCTATGTGTCTGATAGTTCACACGAAAAAAAGGAGAGCGTGTGCTTATTTTAGCTGTGACAATAACAGCAATGGCGAGAACCATTGGACCGTGGTGTGGTTTGGGGTATCTTGAGAAGGGAGCATAGGAATGGGTTACTCACGTTTGGGTGCTTTGTTTTCGAGGTCCGTCTTTGTGAGGTCATGGAGAAGAAGGGTTAGGACAAGTGAAAGGAGAGGTGTCGCCTATATTACTCATTGTAAATGCTAGGATTATTCCTTTCTCTTCTTTTCTTTCCCACTCCAGTCTTCTGCCATAGGTGTTTTGAAAGTAGGTCGTATTGGAGATTGCTGTTGTATCTTCTTAAATTTAAAGTGTAACCTTAATGGCAGTAAATGGTGTAATATGTTGCCAGTTTCAATAAATGGTTCCACAACATGGTCATTGTCTTAATTAAAATCTTTAGGTAGAAGCCCTAGTTTAAATTTTGTAAATCAGTGAATAGTAGGCAGATGAGTTAGTTGGTCTGAAAACAAATCCTTAAAATCTTTTAAACTATTTAAAAAATACATTTGACATGCATTCCCAAGTACTTTTTCTCTACTTTCAAAGCAAGAATAGTAAGGTATAGGATAAAATTTTAAAATAAAAGGTATTCTAGGCAAAAGGCAATAGTGCTAAAAGTTTTCTGTAGGAAAATAGGTAGCAAGTTCATTGGGTAGAGGTGAAATAGGACTTCTTCAGCAATAAGCAGAAAGAGCAAAGCTGAACGTGTGGGTATATTTGCTGTTTTCTACTTATTTGTATTTGTAGATTAAGTAGTAAAATACTCAAACCTGACACATAATTTGGCAAAATAGAGTTTAATACCTGCAAATCGATCTAGTCTCTGTTTTTTTCATAGTTTCATTGAACTAACATTTCACTGTTTTAGCATAGTAGTATCTTTCTTAGCCTATTTTATATATACATAAATAGACGTATTATATGCTTTACCTTATTTAAACAAATGTTCTTCCAAATACATTTCCATTAATTTTTTTCCAAGTAATTTCCTCCATGGAAAATAGGTAGATTATCAATACCTGGGTAGTGCACCATGTATCCATGTACCAGTCTGATACATCTGAATTCTGATCAAAATGCATTAAAGTCTGTCTTTCGGCTCTTTAGGTTTCCTTAGTAATTTTCAGTACTTTGTTTAGCTTGTAGTACTTACACTTTCTGCCTATTCAGCTCTTCTGCAAGAAGCAGAAGGTGCTAATGGTTTTTGAAAGCACACATTTAACAGCCAGATTATAGGAGTTACAATTCTGAAAATGAAGGCAGTAACTTCCCTGCAGCTTGCAGCAAGGTGACAAGACTTCAGATAGAAATGGAATTTTGGACATAGATTTTTCTTGCTGGTGAAATTAGGTAACTGTCCACTCAGCACACTGGTTTCTATGTCTTTGTTTCTTGGACATCTAACTATCGGAAAAGTCATGTTTCAAGTACTGAGTAATCTGGTCCATAGTTCCCTTTGATTTGGGTTCCCAATATACATGATGGGGATTGTAATGATCTCTTACTTTGCAAAAATATGGTTTTTAATGCTTTTATGACATTTAGGTATACTAGAGTGATAAACACTACTAAAAAAGCCCTCAGAAAGAGTGGAATTCTGTATTCAAGTCAGGATTTGAATATGTGTGAAAGGGGGGTGAGAGAAGCCTGGCTGTCTATATGTGTGTATGGCATGGAGCAGGGATCTACTGGAAAAAAACCCACCATGATTTCAAATATTGAGGTGATCATAAGTGTGAGTAAATGTGTAAGGGCACAGAATTATGGTGCTTTACACAGTCAAAATCTGGTTTACCTAAGAATTGCCTTAGCAATTTGAAGAAATTGTTCCAGCTATGTTTTGTTTTGAACATACAGCTTCACAGCCAAAATGTAGAATATCCAAAATGGCTTTTACATACTGTAAAGAGCAGCTAATCATAAATAAAACTGATGTATCTCTCTTTCTCTCTGCCTATTTTTCTGGGTTTATTTGGGGATTTTTTTTCAGAAGATGTGAAGTAAACAGAGTCTGGTTAAGTTCCAGGAAGTTTTATATAGTACAAATTTTTCCTTGTAGATTTTTACTTCTTTGTAACAGTTATAAATTATTCCTGATGACACAGGGTACTGATAGCCATAACTTTCATAGGGTTAAACATATTTAATTTGTAATTTTTTTTTTTTTGTGGAAGTCCTGGGATTTTTTGGTTGAAGTGTTAGCACTGCAGGTGGTTTTACATTGCAGAACTGAAGTATCTGAGGACACTGCCAATCCATTGGTTAACAGCTTAAGCAGAATGTTCTGAGGTTAATCGTTCACCAGCACTCCTGCTTGTGATCCTGTTAATACACATCCTTACCACCAGCTCTGCATACAAATCAGTCTTCTGCAAAGGGAATATATGTATCTTTATTACTGCAATACTGGGAACACAGTCGCATAAACATTGATTATGTGCAAATTGTTTTGAAATTAGTGTTGTTTTTAACATAGTAAACCCAAGGAAGCTTTTAAAGCTGCTATATAGTTTCTCATAGAATTGGATTTGCTTTTGTTAAAAGAAAAGTGTTTATGGAAAGTCATTCGAATACAAATTGTATGACCAGTATATCAGGTAAACTATTAAGGTAATAAGAATATGGGCATCTTAATTTTGTACGTACATGATACTTTGAATAGTTTGATATCATTACAGATGTATGTCTAAATTGCACCTCCTGATCCATCAGCCTCTGTTAAATAAGTAATCATTTAAGACGTAGAATGTATCCTAGTGACATGCAGAGTTCAGTATTAGGCTTATTATTTCATAACATAGGCCTGCATCTATACATTGTAAAACACAGTTCAAGTTATGTCCTTTCTTTGCAAATATGCAAAGTATGGTTGATTGCTTTGGCATTAGCTGTTACTGTTTCCTTAATCGAGATGTTACTTTTAGATTTGGGCTTTTTTATTTGAAAGAATTGGAAAACTAATAGCAAAAACTGAGCAAAACTGGAGGTGACAACCCCAGACCTATGCTTGTTAATCATTGAACCATGGTTTTCTGTTTTTGACCTCTTTAAAGGCCAGTTTTCCTGTGGAAATAAGCACTGTGATGAGAAAGAAGGTCTGAAGAGCTGGGAGGTGAATTTCGGTTACGTTGAACATGGTGAAAAGAGGAATGCACTTGTGAAATTGAGTAAGTCAGCCGTTTAAGGATACGTACACTTAGAAGAAGTATCTTGTGCTTTTAAAGCTATGAAGTGAGACCCAATGATAATGATATTAGGTCATGGAAAATGGAAAATGCTGAATAGGAGATAATTTTGCTAAATTAATTACAGGTAGTATGATGGTCTTGATTTAGAGAGGTCGACTTTTATCATATATGACAAAGTTGTTACAGGGTGAGCACTTCATGCTGTAGAATTGGTGGTGTCATAACATTAGAATAACTGATCATAAGCTGTTTTCTATACAAGCATGTCCAGTTTTAACAGACAATACTGCATTGCAAGGAGGGTTTCATCATTACCATTGCTTAATCAGTTATGTGGCTTAGGAGTTCTTAGCACTTGGGACCAGGCAACTTCTTGCACACTTCCAGCTCTACCAATTTTATTTTTAACGCTTATGTTTTCTTTCAAAAATTCTAACTTTAATTAATCACTTCCTTTTCCTGTCTTGGCTCTTGAGTGGGATTTTATTATTTAATGTGGTGTACATTTTGATATGTTCATCAGATAATTAAACTTATCACAGTTTACACAGCTATGTGGTGTAAAACAAGCTAATAGTGTTTTTTCTTTTGTGCGCAAGGCACTGAATCTGGCAGCACTTGGTCTCTGGCAAAGCTTCAAGAGACTTGCAGCTCTTCAGTATAATTGTAGAACAGTTTGATCTGTCCACAAAGATCTATAAAATGGGATGTCTGTAAGTGACAAGCACTGATACTTTTTTATGAATAATTTCCAGTGCTAAACCTGTGATCTCTGTCCAGTTTAGTACAATCTGGGTTTGTACTGAAGACTTTTATTGTGGTATTTTTGTCAACCCTGGCTGCAATTACACTGTAACTTCTGTTATGAAGGAAAAGCTACTGAAATTGGAATATAGTGTTCTGCCTAGTTTTATGTATGTATTACTAAGTTTTGTTAATTATGCTTATCAAATACATGGATGTAATGTTCTCATTCTCTCTTGTTCAGGACTATGTCCAGAATGTTCCTACAAACTAAACTTTCATCACCGGTAATGAATTATTTTGAAAATATGGGGGCTGAATTACTGATAGATTACAGTTATGATGAACAACAAATAGGGGGAAAACTTCAGCTAGATGATTAGGAACTACATTTATGCTGAAATAGATTCTGTTCTGGAGTTCCTATAAAGTTGCTGGCGTGACACTGTTGAGAGTTAGACATTGTTGTGCTAATGAAAGTACAAAATCCCTCAAACTGGAAGAATCCCATCCCCACCCCCACAAAAGCTTCCTTTGCTTAATTTCAGCCAAGTGATTATTTTTCTTTTCTGAAGGTTTATGCAAAACAGTCTTTTTGATTTTCCCTCTTGCTGTGTTTAAGAGCTGAAATGCTTTTCCTTTTCTTAAAAATAGTGGTTATATCTGTGAGCCAAAGGACTGTGCATTGAATTTTTATTTCTTTTTTTATTGTTATTTATAATCTTACAGATACCAAATTTCTATGATTTTCTGAATCTCGATGTGGCATTAACTTAGTTGCACAGCTCAGTGATGAAGCCGTACAATTACCTGAAAAGCATATGAAAGGGAAACCTTTGAGCTAGGAAATGAGGATTTCTTTTTTAAAGTAACACAAATCAAATGTGCATCTAGATGGATATATCCAAGATAGTTCATTGATCCATTTCAAAAGTTAGTTCATATTCAGTTTCATTAAGGCACTGTGTAGGCACATATTAAGAAGGAGTATTAACTCAGTGAGATTAGTTTGATTTGTCTTGCTTCTTTTTGGAACTAAAATTGTAAAACCACTCGAATTCAGAATAATCATGGTCAAACATTTTTTCTTTGTCAACTGCAGTATAATACTTACTTTGAAACAATTTTAGTGACTTCTTTGTGCAAAGAAACAGGAAAAGTTAGCCTATGTTCATACAATAAGCCTGTGAGTAATGCTGAAAAGAAAATACATGGGTGGTTGGAAATACATGGGTGGTTAGTCTGCAGCAGGTTTTTAGGCTTAAGATTCTTCTACCTCAGGTTTTGTCACTATCAAATATGAAAATGTATTTTAAAACCTTTATTAACTGTGTTTTTCTCATCACACATACAGAATTGTTTGCTAAAAGAAAAAATAAGATTTCAATATAAATAATAATTTGGCATGTTATAAAGTTATTTTCTGTATTTAATCTTTGATTGCCAATTCATTGATTTTGTTGCCTGTATCAATGTCATTTTAGCAGCTTTAGCGTTTCCTGTCCTTTGTCTTTAGCTGTAGAGCTCTAGTGTTTCTATAACACTTTTCATTTTAACTAAATTCATTTTTTCATTTCAACTAGTGATAGGTTTCAGAAAAAATGAGAACTGTTTGACTGACTGAAATGTTTAAGATTTACTGTTGCTTGAGGAGTATGTATAACAGAGAAGGTGTACGTTCATTTTTCTTAAAGGAGGAAAGAAGTCAAAGCACACAAGAAAAGAAGCATAGACGTACCGAACTCTAAAGAGCCAAAAATGAAGAAGACAAAATTATCTTGTTCAGCAAAAAAGAAGTCAAAAAAAAAGACCCATAAAGGTAAATTAAAATTTAAGACCTTTGATTTTTTTAAATATTCAGGTAAGTTAATTGAATCTTAGTTTTGCTGTAGCTACATATGTATAGATATAGATATGTAATTATGTATAAATATGGGTATATAACTTTCCTGACTGTGTAACTCAGGTAGTCAAAAAGATACATTTCTTACGTAAATTTCCTAGGTGCACAGAGAAGATAAATTTGGATAAAAAAGGAGGTAAATTTCTTACATTTTACAGAGAGGGAGAGCCTTTTGAAAAATGCATTGCAAAGAAAATTTGTCCAAGAATTGGACATTGCATACCGTAAAGGGCTGTGAAGTATTTAATTCCTTGAGGCTTTGGGGTTGAAAGCCTTTTGGAAATGTTAGATAACCTTTTTACACCACAGATTTTGGGATAACGTATTTGAGCTCAAACTGATGACCTTTGAACTCATGCAAACAAAATCTTACTTCAGTGTTTGCTTGCTTTCTGTGAATGTATGGTGTGTGCGTGCATGTGCACATGTTTATGTGTAATATATTGTGATAGAAATAGCTTTGTAAACAGTTTTAAGATAACAGATAAAATGAAGATAAGTTTACTATTTTTTAAATGATGTTTCTTTCCAGATCAGGTTTCTTCAGAAGAGTCAGATAGTTCTGATAAAGGTAACGTATTTGAATATCTTCTGTATTTTATGTTTTTGTAGTAAGTTATATTATTTCATGGTCATTTGTGATTGGTCTTAGTTTTACTCGTTGGCAGTTTTGATATTTTAAAAGACGGTAAGAATGCTGTGTGAAAACAAGCAGAGATATGAAGGGTCAAAATAATTACTTACAAATTCTTGGAGAAAAACTTAAGAGATTTTTTAGAAGGAAATCTTTTAAGTAAGGAATAAAAATGTGGGCAGAAAACATAATGGAAATAATCAGAAAAAGAAGGGGTCAGGTTATTCCATATAAGAGTAGAGGGTTCAAAAATACGTACATTGTTAATAATTACATGGGTCCAGGTATGCAAATATATGCTGTGTTACGTGTGCTGTGTAAAGAAAGTAGTTTTGCTATATAAGAACTACTCCATTTCCTTTCAGGGGATGATACTATTATGTATTCTACTCAGAAAAGTAATAGATTTTAAGTAAATCCTAGGCTTTAACTGAAGTCTTTTCCAGCTACCACCTGTAGTACCTTGGAGACCTACTTCTTGTGGGTGGAATCAGTCTCCGTGAGCCCTTAGGCACTGGTTGTCTCTCTATCTCAGTCCCCAGTTTCCTTTTTGATGAAACAAGCCCCATCTCCTGGTCATGCCAATTCTTGCTGCAGACTGTCTAGAAGGGACTGAGTGTTTCCACTGATTGCTCTGCTGTGCTGTACGTTTTTAGGAATATCCTCAGCACCTACGTTTTCCCAGCGAAATACAGGAAGACCTGAAGCAGTCTCAGACCATGCCCTAAGTCTCTGTTTTGTCAGGAAAGCTCTGTTGGAAGATTGGGGTTTTTTAGGTCAGGGCATATTTCTGGTAACAACATTTTTTTTTGGTTTTCACCCCTTCTGTATACTTACACGAAACTGTTATGCAGTAATCCATGTTTTCTGACATGGTAATTTACAACTGATAAAAGTTGTCATTCAAATAGAAGTAGCATAATTGATTCATTTAATATAATGAATTGAAACTGTGTTGTAATTCTGTACTTGTGATTATAAACTCTGAATTTTAGGAATTTTAGGAATTTGCTGCTGTTGTGTCAAGATCAGTGTTTTGACATGATTGTTGTTATGTTGGGCCAAAAAATTAGTTCGTGATATCTAAGAGTATTTTTGGTGCTGTATTGAATAATATCAGAAATGATTTTGTTTTTACTTTGTGCAAAGTAAAGTGTTCTTTTTATTCTCGTGGTTACAATTAAACATTGCTCCTAGCATTATGCCATCTAAATTAAAATAAATTATTTTAAAATTTATTTCATAAGCACTTTATTTAACAGATTCAGATAACAGCGATGCACAAGATGGCCCTTCAGATGCTGACTTTTGGAAAGGTCCTCTACAAGAAGCAGATGAAAAATCACGGTTAGTTTGATCTAGTGAACTTGTAGCTAGTAAAACAGACTGTGTCCATTCAGAACTGAAAAGGGAGAGGTTTTTTCCTGAGTGTTTTACTGAATATTCTGACATTTAGAATTATGTCAGATCTCCTTCCATGTGGTGAACCTAAGTATGTTTTTTTAAAGAGGAGACATACACAAGACTGGGGGAGAAACACATGTAAAGCCATGCCACTGCTGTCTTACCCCCTACCATACCATTAACGATCTTAGAGACAAATCGTAACAGTCAGCTCACTGCCGTTGCACAGAAGGGGGGAAACGTGAAAGTTATTGGAATATATTAAGTCAAAATGGTCTATACGAGCTACAAATTCTAATCAGAAGTCTGCTGAATCTTTTTCATACAAAGATTATCTCCTAGGTACAGATCCAAAGCAGAACTGCCTTTGACTTTTTTGTGTGTGTTGGGTTTTTTTTGACAGGGAGGAGGAGTTTGATGAGTATTTTCAAGACTTGTTTCTCTGAAACTTCATATTGATGGAGGCTGATTTTCTTCATGAATTGTCAAGATAGAAGTCTGGAAACCCAGTCATAATTGGAGACCGGAGACCTCTTCCTGCCAGCATACTTTTTCTGCAGTCACTCATATGGACCACCTCAGTAGGTTATCTTTGTAGAAGGCTTCAGGTCTAAAAAGTTTCTTTTTCTTGTGGTGGGCTGTATACCCATGAAATAAGAGAAGTAATTGTTTCAGTTCAGTGCAAAAGATATATGGCACCCAAACTTAAAGCGGGAAGGATGTAAACAGAGAAGAATATAGTTCATTGACATTATATTAAGGAAGTTGGCTTTTATCCCAAACTTCAGTTATTGTCAGATTTGTGAAAAGGGACATTTTGGAAGATTCTGTTATTAGTTTAAAGCCATACACTTTAATATATTCATATTTCTAATTTATTAAACAAGGAGTTAATAGCCTTAAATGTATTGGTCACGTAGACTTTAATATTTGGGTATTAGTCTCTGTAAGTATTTTCAAATGCTGTTGGAGAATTTCAGTTTTTATAAAATATGTATTTTGCTTGAATTGAGTAAACCATATCTGAAATGTCTCCCCTAGTCCTTAGAAAAGTTTAGTTCATTGTGACTTTATTTTAGATTTTAGTTAGAATATGATGTGACTGATAATTCCACTTATAAAAATCTGGTTGATTGGTGAAATTTTTGATGTAAAAAATAAAGTCTGTGCTTTCTACTTGACGTGTACATGTGACTTGTATGTTATCTGTGGTTTCTGATCTCCTTAACATTGATTGGATGTTAATCCTTCTTTAAAGTGTAATCCTAAATATATAAGTAAGGAATGTATATTGCTTGAGAAACTTACTGGATTCATCTTCCTCTTCAAATTACATCACAACTTTAAACATTCTTTATTTTATGTTTCCAAAGAAACAGTTGTCACATGAACAGTTACAGTGGCTATTTTCTTTGTCGGATGAAAATTACTTTGGATATAAAGGACAAACTTTTTTTAATTAAATGTTCATGTTAATCTGAGCAAAGTTAACGTTGTATAAAATATATTTTTGAGAAGTACTTCCCACTGTAGATATATTTATAGAAAGTATTTATACTAAATATTTGATGTGGAAAATGTAACAGCAGAGATGGTTGCGGTGTATATATGAACATTTTACATGCATTCATATGAAGAAGTTGAGAACTCTATTTACAACTATCACTTAACATAATTACATTTGAAACAGTTTGTACTTACATAATAGATGACAGTACAAGGACGTACTTAGGGTGTCCTTGAGTGAGAAATAAATGTAGCCTTGCATGAAGGCTTCTTTAGATAAGAAGGTGGATTTAAAGGTTAATTCTCTGTCAACTTGCAAGCTTGGTTGAGAGTCAAATCCAATCTGCAGCAATCTGCTTACATGTATGCAACTTGCCCGAGGGGGCTTTTGTCGAATGTGTCACTGTATTTGTTGTTTGAAGTATTGTGTATGATATGTTCTGGATAACTAACTCCTCTTTGGGTCTTCAAAGTACTGTTATGAAATGGTACAGTATACATAGTAAATACATCATTTAATACAATTTGAATAAAATTACATTATTAAACAACCTTGAAATAGCTTTGTTTAGTACCTGCATTTAATACAGAAAAGAATACATGATACCCAGTTTTATGTGATAACTAAGTTTGCCTAAAATATGTGGCCTGTTTGTAAGTAAGGATGTAATAAGTGGGATGTCTTTTGTGGATTCCTTTAATTTGGGGGGATAGCTGTACGCAGTATCTGTATTCATAGAGCATTCATAGAAAGGTATATAATATGGCAAATCACTCTTCTCGTTTCTCTGTGGATTCTGAGGGTGCTTCAGAGGAAAAAAGAAAAGTATGGGTCTGCTTTCTTTAAAGGGGGAAGAGACGTGACAGGATGAAGTCTGCATGTCAGACGTGTCAAATGCAATTCCTGCAACAAACATCCATCTCCGCTTAGATTTGGAGCTTGTTCTAGCGAACACTCAGACCAGTGCGTAGTGCACTAGCTGTTTTCCTTCCGTCATCTGCAGGAGGAGCTGGCTTCATGAGACCTGAGTAGAAGGCATGGAGTGGAGTCATTCTTCAAGAACAGAAGGTTTTGCTAGGGAGATTGTTGTTGATGAAGACCTAATTTATGTGCAGTCTTTCTGCTTAGTTTCAGAAAGGGAGGTAATGTGAATTCTGGTGTGCTCTACTTCTGCTGTCCTCTGCCTCCCAAGATTAAGTTGGTGCCAGTTCATTGGTTTTCAAATACTTTCATTTACTGCATTTTAGAAAAGGTGCGTTAGGAGTACATGAGCCTTCTAAAATGCCTTTGAATGTAGATCCTGCTGTCGATGTATAGGTGTCTTGGTGAACTCGTATGCAAAGTATGATGTTTATGGTCTGCCTTTTTAGATTTTTACGATAAAAGGTGGTCAGTTTAGGAACTGTGGGCAGAGCCATTTGCACATGGGCAAAAGAGTGTTTTTTCGGAGCTATGGCTACCATGTACAGATTTATCCTTGGCAGTTCAGAAAATATACTGTGTACCGTGGACCTGCTTTTAATAATTATGAGCCAGGGAATTGTGTTGAGTATTCTTAAAGTGAAGGAGATGTTTACTCTGGAACTTTTTATGGTACTGAGAATGAAGGAAGAGGACAATTCCAGATTAAGGAAAGACGCATAATATAAAAATCTAAATATGTAAGTTAGAAAAATCACAATTTTTCATTTGAATTGTACATGTTAGATTCCATTCAGTAATTTCATATAAGATCTGTCAAAATAATTTATATTTTTTCTGGACAATATGCAGAAGTTACATATTTTAATAAAATTGCTATATGTAAATTGAGTGACGTGAAAAAATATCTGGAGTAGAGCACACAGTTAACTCATTTTGCACCATTATTTTTCTTTTAATTTTCCAGTTTTTATTTGTACCTTTTTTTTACCCCGTTAAAAATTATTTCCAACGAATGGCAAGTGTTTAAGAGGATTGTTAAGAGATCATTCTAGACTATTCTATGCGAAGCAGAAATCCAGTGGGGCTCACTGAAGTTCCTTCTAGATGTCTTTTCTGTAGCAGAAGCAGTGTTTGAGAGAAAGAATTACAAAATTATACATGTTTTGGATTTTCCATCCTCTCCACTTCCGCCACCACCTCCAGCTGCATTTTCAGCTAAAAAACAGAGAAGGAAAGTAAAGTGAGTATTTTCTGTTAATTGTAGCTGCTCTAATGTCTTGTTAAAAAGGTGTTGCTTTTGTGATACACATATAATGTGTGTTTGACCTTCTGAAAATTGAACATGAACTACTTGTCTGGGAAAATGGAATAAGAAGCAGTAACACATGGTATATATACATACATGTATATAGTGTAGCAGCTGATACCAACATTTCTCAAAGGACCAAACACACACTGAACCACTCTTACTGGAAAGTTTCAGTAGTTAAATACACATACCTCTGGCCCACACATACAAAACTGAGGTATGCCAGCCATGCAAAAGAAACAAACTCTTGGATCAATATAATCTGTGAATCTTTTGGAAGCAGATGATACAAAAACTTTAATTTGACCTAATTGTATAAGCCTTTATCAAACCCTGCATGAATCCCTTTGTAGTTACCAATTGAGAGAGAGACACTTTCCAAGTTTATTTATAACGACTGATTCTGTTACTGTCTCTCTCAAATGATTCCACAGATGTTCATTGGTCATAGTTAAGATTCTTTCAATATAATGAACTGCGTTTCCAGGTTCACTTAAGGTAAGATACTAATATTAGAATTAAAACTTACATTTGAAAGCTGTGGATCACCATGTTACTAGGTCATTTTCGACCCTTTCCACCTGCATTGAAACATGTCACATAATCAGTGTCCTACCCTCTGTAATTTGTGGATATAATTAACACTATGTTGCTACCTATGTATTTTATTTTCTTAGTTTAATACTGCATTCTGTTTTAGTTTCTGTTCTGAACTTTCCACTGTAGTGGTTCAGCAAATATGTTTATTTTGTTTTCTGCCTACCGAATAAGTATGAATAACCAGGTCAGTGTGATCTAGAGAAACCACCGTGGTTCAGCATGTATCAAATTGTTTTGTATGAACTGACTTAAACTTGTATATTTACATCGCCTTGATTTGACAGTGTCAGATCTGTTCTTCACAGATGTGCATGGCCTCATTCCAGTGCACATTTAAAAAGATGCAAAATAATTCACTTACATTTAGTGATACCAGCTGTGATATGCAAAGGTCAGATCCTTAGCTCCTGCAAATCAGTCTGTCTATGTTTGCCTGTGTAAGCTTCCTTCTAGGAAAATACTTCTTTCCTTAAGTTAGTGTTTAAGTGATTCCAAAATACCAGTGATGTAAGATGTCCTAACTTCAAGTAGGAGTAGAAATACAGGAGTCTTCCTAAATATATAATTTATTTTTTATTTTAAAAACCTTATGCTTAAGGGCATAGGATCAGACTGTAGTAACTATAATTTTGCCAAGAAAGCAAATGTATAAGGAGATCTGTGTGTAGGTTCTGGGTTGTTTTGTTTTGTTTTGCTGGTATTTCTGTGAAGTTCAGATGCTTACATTCCAGTGTAAGGAAAGAGGACTTTATTCATACTCACAACCAGGTAGTTCTCAGCAATAAATTGATCTTAAATAAGATTATATGATTAATTGCAAAAAAGTGTCTTTCAAAATAAATTTGGAAAACAGTGGGTGGGCATAATTTTGGTGAAAGTGTGTTTAAGTGGTATCACAGTGTGAGTAGGCCAAAATATTTCTTGTAATTTTATTACAATAATAATATTTGACTCAATTTGTTAAATTTCTCATTGAAAAGTCTGCTTTTATTAAGCCATGTAGCTTTACAGTACTTTTTTTAACCACTTTGCAACAACTTTTTTTTATTTTAGCTTAGTATTATTTATTTTAGGAGCTAATAACTCTCTAGTTCCACTTCACACTCTGACAATAACTTGATGTGTTACCTGGGGTAGCCTCTCTTTTGCATGAAGTGTGAAAAATACTCACCTATTTCCCACAGACACTGATTAACAAATAAATTATTCAGTACTGTTTTATATTTTGAAGATGTGAAACACATACATAGAGTAAACGAATTTTTCTTCTTGAAACTAGCTGACAATAATTCTGTAGTAATCGTGTTTTTGTTTTAATCTCTGAACCTTTTCAGTTATCTCGGCTGATTTTCAGAGCTGTTGGCCTGCTGTTCCACACGCAATACAGGATAGAAATGACTGACTCATTTCACTCTTACACTTGAGTGACACGTTCTCAGTTTCTATAAAATCAGATTCTCTTGCAGGTTATCATACACAGAGCCATACTTTCACTGTTAGGACTTGGGCTGTTGTAGGAAGATTAGTGTTAAATTTGTAATACGAGAGAGTGCATTTCAGCCAAGAAACTGATGGTAGGGAACTAGAGCCAAAAGCTTTATCTTAAATTTGGAAAAGAAGTGGGGATTTGCACTGCTTTTTTATGTTCTTCCAAATGCACACTATCCATTCCCATCTCTTTTCCTCACACTTTTCATTTTCAACTTTAGTACCTGAATACATTTGGGGCTGATGCCACACAGAATTTTGATACATCTCTAGTATTTCAGGTGATTGCAGCATTCACAAAGAAGTATTTAATTGCATTGTTTTAAGTCTTAAGACAAAAGAAATTTTACATTCACTTCACTTTTGTGATGGTCATATTTTCTATAATTCTGCAGTATAGAAAATGAGGTCAGTGTACTGGATTTGTGTAATCTTTAAAGGTTACTCCTCTTCCAGGTAAAGATAAAGCTAATTTGGCTAATTCAGAACTTGCATACTATTAGTTTAAAATTTAATAGAATATTGCACAAGTGCATTGCGTGTGTGAATTTGAGAGCGAGAGAATGTGTTGACTGCCTTACAAATATATATAAATGAAAACCTTAGAAGTTACCTAACCTTTTTTGGCAGCCTCCTCTTCTTCCTTTTTCTTTTGTTCCTCAATAACTTTCATCTTCTCTTCATATTCATCAGCTCGTGTTTTCCATTCAACCCTGTTGTTTTGAAGGCCATCAAACATAGGTGTAATTTCCTTGTGAAACCTCGAGAATTCCTATACAGATAATTTAAATTAGCAAATTAGAAATTTTTAAACACTGACAATTTGTGAAGTCTGAATTTGTGGAAATACTGCTGCTTTGCAGAGAAAACAGTAAGTTTCTTTTTTCTATTAAATCTTTCAGTATGTGTGCTAGATTAATCAATATTTCATTTGATTTCACATTTTTTCCAAGCATTTGTTCCATCTCTGGTAGTGGATTTTCTGTAGAAGAGAAAAAATTTTATAAGAAGTAGTGTGAGTACCTGCTGGTGCACTTTTGAATCCATGTACCTGGCCATGCAGTGGTGGCATATTATTGGAAATACTGTGTCAGGATAATAATGTCCTACTGTGCACAGTCAGTTAGAAAAGATCTGAATTGTATGCTACACATTTTAGTGTCTGCCATAATCCCGTATCTGATAGTCTGATTCATATAGTACAATTGTAACTATGATAGATGGTATTTTATTATATGATTTTCAGTATTGGGGTATAATAAATAAGTCTAGTATCCTCCAGTGTATTCCAAGCAGAGGAGAATGTATCTGAAGATGTTAAAATACTACATGTCACTTTTCTGCATGACATTTTGCGATAATATTAAAAGCTAGACAGGGATTAATAATGTTGGCATTTCAGTGCCTTACAGAAGATGTAGAATATCTGTATTTCCAGGATATTGTAAGTTTCCTATTCTCTTTGCTATGTCATTAACTGCTTTCTGTAGCCACGCACATGTTGTATACTTATGTTAAATGAGACTCTAGAATAGGACTGGGCTTTCTAACAGTATTTCAAGGTAGTAACAAAACCTCAGCTGCCCTCAAGTTTCACTGAGATCTTCATTTTTTATGAATTTGCTTGACATCTCAGGCATTTGCTTTGTGGGAACAATTCTTCCATGTAACAGAAGACTGAAAAATTGTGTCAGTTGTGATAGTTGTTTATCCTGTGATCAAGAGTCCTGCTGCTGTCTAGAATTTTTTAACTGCAACATTTTGTCACTAATTGTGCCATCAGAACTGCTGCAGTGGGAAAACAAAAATATATTCTTACCTTATACACAAATGTGCATACAAAATCTATGAAGCCAACTTGGAGCTTAGGTAGTTCATCTCCTTTATTTCTGTCCATCATAGGCTAGAACAGAATAGCAGTAATATCAATTATGTAGATATCATGCTTTTTGGTATAATTACCTAGTAAGCATCATGGATCTATTCAATGTTTTAGTAACAGTTAATATTGCTTAACACAGTTAAATTATTTAGTACTTACAATTGGTTGTTGCTGTAGCACAGTTCTTTCCAGGTCACCTTGCTCCCAGAATTCGTTTGCAACCATGAGGGCAACCTGAATAATCACAAGTCAGTGGAAGTGTCAGCATAAAGCAATAAATTTAAATAAATAAAAAAAAAGAACAAGGCTTGCCTGAAAATGTGAAAATGTTGATTCATCAAGAACTGGCATATGACTGTTGACTACTTAACTATTATCACTAACTTCGACAAAGAGAGGACGTATTTATTGCTAGCTGCATTATTCCTGAGAAGTTTAAAAAGTTCTCCAGAAATACAGAGTTTTGGTCAAAGACAATAGAATTCCACTCTTTCATCCCTGTAGAGATAGTCAAGCACTTCTTTCAAAGATTACAGCCGCTTTCTGGTGTGCTTAGGGCTTTTTCAAGCAAATCATCTCTACCAATATTCTGGAGCATGCTGAGTAAATGCTGATTATTGTCAACAGGAATATGGCAACATTAGCAACATAACAGAATCTCCTAATACCTGTAATGTGTATTACTTAGAGGGCTCCACAAGCATCTGGCAGTTGTATTTTGATTATGTGTTGTTAAAACCTATTCCTGTAAGGCTAAGTGATGAGTTTCAGCGTGATGGTCAGTAACTACTGAAGTACTGGAAGTACTTCTGTACAAAGCAGTGTCACACTGTATTACAGAATTATTTTTACTGTGTTTAAACTAATTTGAAATGGCACCAAGATCTACAGAATAGACACAATTAATTCAAATCATACTGTTGTTAAATCTGTACCGTAAAAATACCTGAAAAACAGTGAAATTTGGATAGCACAAAAATAAGTGAGTGATATTTAAGGGTTGCTAGAACAGCTGACAGAACCAGGGATGCCAGTTTTAGCTGAAGGACAAGCAGAGAATGGTGGAACAACTGTAGAGTGGTTGGGGAGAGGTGTCATGGAACCCCTACACTCACAGTGGCAGAAAAATAGAGGTTTTCTGGAAACATGGTTGGGTGTAGATACTTAAATATCTATAAAATTATAGTAAGTAATTTTTTTTAAATGATCATGCACCAAATAGGCAGTAAAACAGATAGCAAATGCAGTATTGGCTGTTTGAAAAGTGCCTACCTTACTTTGCACTTCCCAAGGCTTGGTTATAGCAGACAGGTCACATCCAGTCATCATCATAGCCCTTTGAAAACATGAACCAAACCAGGAATAGAGTTAGGATGATGAGAGAAAGAAGAAAAAAAAAAAAAAAAAAAAAAAAGGAAAAAAAGGCCTAGATTTCTTAAGGAATTTAGATACCCAAGATGCACATTTTGAGAAGACTGTAGACATCTATTTCTAACTTCAAATCATGGTTATGCTCACCATCCAACATTAACAGTAAGACTTAATTTACACGTTTAGGTGCCCAAATTCTTTCCAAATCTGGTCCTAGATAACTGATTGAATAAAGAGTAAAATATTAACCACCTACATGATGACTTCTTTTTTGGTTGGGTCGATAGATATATATTTGATTGCCTCCTCTTCTGTTTCCATTTTTTCAATTGCATCCACAATCTTTTGAAACATAGTTCTTTTCCTGTTAAAACATACCAATAAACCATATATAGTTCCTGCTTTAGAAATTAAATAAAAAACAATATTTCTGATATTTATACTTTTTCAAAGTAGTATCCTAGTCATAGTAGTACCAATGTGACACCTTCCTGTTGAACTCAAACTTTTCAGGTAATGTAGCACATTTAGATTTTGCTATATAGCACTGACAAAGAAACAAATAACCAATTTCCTGACATTCTTGGTTTTTTAGTATTACATTTGTTACTTCCTCTAACAGAATGAATTGGGAAGAGTGAAGCAAATATTAAAAAATATTCTTCCACTCCCTCCCCTCAAAAATCCAAAGAAGCACTGAGACCTGAGAAGAACTTTGAAAAACATAAATGTGTCTTGCTATTGCTTAATATATCTTTTAATTTATATTTACAATGAATGAAATAATGGAATTACTGTACCCTAAAATTTAATAACTGCTGTTGAAGAACTTACTAAATTGTTTCCTGTCTGCCGGCTTTAAATTGTCCCAGTCATAAGACATTTGGACCAAAACAAAAAGCTCCATATATCTTTAAGGAAAATATCCATTGTAAAAGCACATGAAGTTAGTAACTTAGAAACAGAATGGATGATTTATATTTGGAATCTTTGGCATATTTAGCACTGGGATCAGTTGATGTCTGCAGTTTTGTTTTTAAACCGGCATCTTGATTTCCATGTCATGAGCATACTCCTGTTTAGTATGAGTAACTGTAGTATGGTACACTGAATATCACACGTGCACACAAACTTACGATTTGGCTACAGAATCCACACTTCTAAAATACAGTGTTTGCTGTAACTAAAAGCATATTTGAATGATCTACTAAGTGTGTACTAAGTATTGTATACATTTATGTGTTCTCTAATTTGAAAGCTTATAATGAATCTAAGAATGTCTCAGGTTTTTGTGGGACTTAGACTTAATGACAATTTTAAATATAGCTCTGCATTCTGCATATAAACACCTCTGTACTCTGCATATAAACAACAAAAACTACAGTCATAAATTGTATAGGATGGACAATGTTTTCAGTAGGAAGTTATACAGAACTTAGTACTTACTTGAAATACAAAGCCAAGTCAGTTGCTATTATTGCAACTTCAAATAAGTGTAGAACAGTTTCATACTGGCGCTTATTTAGGTTCTGGAAGATGTTTAAACTCTGCAAGATGGAAAATTTACGAATTCAGTTCCTTTTATAACACTGTCTTTGGTTTGTACTATACAGGTTGTCTCAGAATAGTATAATGAAACTGGCTAACTACAGTCCCTAAACTAAAATAATGCTACAAGTGAAAAATTATTCAGTTGGTAAAGATGGCCCTGATTCACGGCTAATAAATGGCTCCATAGCTGTGTGAGTGGCAGCTAAGTCTAAGACACCGCCCACGGAGGCTGCACAAATAACGAACGCCACAGTGACTCAACCCGTTGCAAGTCCTGCTGCTGCCATATATAAATGAGAACGAAAGAAAACCACCCGTTTCCCACGTAATTAGTAAAGAAATGGCAGTTCTTCATAATTTCTTTACAGTTCACATTCCATAAACCTAATTTTCCTAGACTTCTTCAAGGTTCACAGTAGACGCTTTTTTCTTCTGTTAGCCTGGGTCAGCACAATTTGCCTGCAGTGCTATTGGGGACCTAGTATAGTAAGTGCAATGGCCTTTTCCTCATGCAAATGGAATGAGAGCTTTCACACCCAGCATTTTTCTAAGTGTTCTGGTTTTTCTTCCTTCTTTAACTGAGGGGTCAATACCTGTGAGAACAGGGGGAGCAGTGATGCTGCTGTTGAGAGCCTCCAGAGGATCGTGAGGACTGCTCCAGCAGAGAGCAGGGACTAGTCCCTGCCATCTCACATTTGAAAAAGTACATTGCCGTCAATAAAGGCAAAGGTGGTTTCTGGGGGCTTTTTAAATCATAAATGGGGGTGTTTTATGATCATTGTGCTACTGGTTAGTGTAAGGATTTATTCTGTGGCCTCATGAGGTCAGGAAATAAGACCATCACAGGGATTAGAAAG
This sequence comes from Opisthocomus hoazin, assembly GCF_030867145.1. Taxonomy (NCBI): domain Eukaryota; kingdom Metazoa; phylum Chordata; class Aves; order Opisthocomiformes; family Opisthocomidae; genus Opisthocomus; species Opisthocomus hoazin. The sequence continues at coordinate 61,834,017 of NC_134419.1, forward strand.
TGAAAAATGAGGGTGGAAGTGGGTGCCTGCCATGCTGCTGCAAACAAGTGGGGTGGAAGGGGCACATGTTCAAGCCTTGCCTGTTAAATCTCTTCTTTCTCTGCAAAATATGTAGTAAAGAATTGTAAATATTCTCTTCCCTTGTAGCCAGGACAGAGGCAGGCACCACTGAGGGACGGATGGCCGATCCCAGCCAGAGGAGCAGGGCTCCGCAGGGCAGAGGGCCCTGGGGGCTGCACCGCCGCCATTTTGTTGAGCCTGAGGAGACTGTGGTGGGGAGCCTCAGCTCTGCGGCTGCTGCGAAAGGGCAGCTGCGGGCACCTGCCTAACTCAGGGAAGGTCAGTAATGGGAGCTGCAGCAGAGCCTCATGATACCACCTTCTCTGGTTTAGCAAGGTAAGGTGTGTGGGGGTCTGGCGTGGGAGTAAGGGGGCCCTCCATAAACAGCTCTATCCCTTTGCTCCTCAGCTGCCAGAGCCAGCGGCTGAACTTGGACCTCCTGAACCAGGGGCAGCATTTTTATTACAACATTTTGTATGTATGTTTTGTATTATCTGCTCTGGTTTCAATATCAACTGTTTTGTGAAAGTGGAAAAATCCTGAGGAGCGTGAGTAAGGCCCAGAGGAAAAGCTTCTCTATCCTGAGTGACTCTGTTTCTGGCGGAATTACTGATGTTTTTCTAGAAGTGGACAATGCATAAGAATTTGGCTAAAACTTCTGAATTTTAGCATAGTTTCTTAATCTTCACCTAGAGGAATGAATGAGACACGGTGAAATTTGGAACCTCATAACTTAATTGGATCTTTTGTGATGATCGGTGCGAGCAGAAGGTTCATGCAGACATACCTCATCTTGCAGTAGGGTTTTACTGTACTCTAGGTGATGCCTTTCTAAAATGGAAGAGCCGTGAAGTTTTGCCAGCGGAGCAGCTGACCTGTTGAAAAAGAAGTAATTCTTTATAATATTTTGAAGGCAATATTTTTTATTCAGGATTCAGATTTTTAGGATTAAAATGCTTATGATCTGCATGTTCAATAGTTTATTCTATACATCTTAACCATTGGTATGATGCAGAGCAAAAAAAAATACTTGCTTGCCTTCACTCTTGTGACTGAGTAATGATGGAAATTAGAGAGTATTGGGTGTGCAGTGCCCACTAATGTCAAAGGCAATGTTAAATGCTTCAAAACTTAAAAACCCTGTTTTTTAAAGCATGCCTCTATTTTGCCTTGCACATTCAGTTTTGCTGTTTGTTTAATTTACATACCTGCATGCCTTAAAAATGGCCTTTATGTGTCTTTTAGTATTTATTGTGTGGCACAACTTTTGAGCTTTCGTCTGTCTGTAATGACTGTGGGCCACGTCCCCTGTGATTCTAACTTACTGTAACTAAGTTAAATCTAAAGTAACAGTATAATGGAGTTTAATTCCTCCAACGCCCTTGGGCTCCTCCCCTCCCCCAAAATCACTGGTTTATGGACTACGCAAGTTCTGACAGCTCAGGTGTGTTCAGTCTTATCACAGAACTCAAAGCATTCCTCTGGCCTTGAGCTAAGCTTCAAGTAGAGGAAATTCAGCACCAGATATAGTAGTGGGAGGAAGGGGGAAGTGTCCTCTCTATGTGGGCTCCAGGTGGTTCTGCATGTTTGGAAGTGTATTTTCTTCCTTTCTTCGCTTGGCTAATGATTCCGTTCCTTGGATAACTGAAGGCGGATTGCTACATGCTACCTGAGTTTTCTGAGTTGTGATTGGGGCTGTCGTGGTAAAGCCTGATAACTTTTATAAATAGCTTTACTGTGTGTGACCTCGCGTAGAGGGCTTTCAGCTAGGGAAGACCACAGCAGGAAGATTTAAAACCTCCCTTAAACTTATTTGGATGAGAGGCAGTCCGCTGAATAATAATCAGTGTCTGTCATTCTCTCTCTCCTACGTCACCTGGAGAATCCCTGAGAATAATCAGAAAATCCCCTTACGTCACTGCTCCAGCTTGCAGGCTGAAACGCCTCTCCTGGGAGGAGTGTGTATGCAGGGTCAGGGAGGGAGGATGAATCATTCTGGAGATACAGTCGGTGGGAAACTGTACTCAGAAAATTATGGTTATAATCTTGTACATGTGACATTCTGAAAAATATGTGTCCTGGCTAGCACATACAAACAAGCCCTAACAGATCACATAAATGACTAAATGGTAGATTCTTCACTCTTGAGGAGAAGAGTGGGTCTCACCATGATATGTAAGGTTGTAATAAGAAGGTAAGTTTAAAACAGAATGGATTAATATTGTTTTATTTTATAACAAGCATCTGCTAATTAATATTGTTTCATAACAGATGGGAAAAATCACAAAGAGATCCTTTAGAATATTTTCTCAAAACAAAAAGGAGCATGAATTGAAAAGCTTAACCTCATGATGTGTAACTTACTGGCATGTGGACCCAGCGGCAGAACACAAGCTCTTTAGCTCAGAATCCTGTATAACACGAGGAGATTACACCTCAGGAAAGGACCTACATCAGTCAGTAAACTGAGGAGGGGGGAACAACGGAGCTAGTCAAATCAGACAGTAGAAAACAGAATAAGATGCATCTTAAATTCTGTCTCCCTCTAAACTGGCCCTTGTCTATGCCACGTCCTGAAGCCAGAGAAGTGCTTATGCCCTGTCTTGAAGAAAAGTAATCCAGTTAGGGATTTTTATTTACTTTTCTCATTTCTTTGTGGTCTCATGTGCATGAGGCTCTGCTACAATCCAAGCATTGCAAGAGCTTAGAGTCTCTTAAAAATGAATTGCAGCTCCAGGAGATTCTTCTAAGATTCTGCTTTTGCATTTTGTCTTTGTGTTTCAGCTGTCATGACAAATGCTCTGAGGCAGAAATCTGCCGTAAGATAAATGTTCATTCATGCTAGATGAATACGGAATATATACCTTATATTTTTGCAAGTTTTGACACATCTTTTTCATTTGCCACTAAAAATACTACATATCTGAGCATTTGTACTTACTTCATCTGATACAAGTTATTGGTCCCTCTGTGATCAATGTCATGGCAGAAAGCAGCAGCAACCATGGCAAAGGCTTCTAGATCAGTATAGTATTTCTTTATTTTACCTGTCTGTAGAAGAAAACAGACAATTCTGAGTGTGTACCTTCCTGAATTTTCCAGTAGTAACTGAAAGGATAACTAAATAATGAATGTAAGGTTAATATTAGCAGCATTACCATCAGCAGAGTAAACATTGTTTGTCCCACGTTGAATCCATGTCGCCAGTTATGGTAAGTGATATCTCGATAACCCTTCCTGACTGTGTACATCCATCTTGTAAGGACCTATTATGAACAAAAGTGATTAAGATTGTGCTGTTAATTGAAACAAAATGATGGAATTCCTATAAAATTACTGGAATAGACTATGAAATTACTGTAATATTGTGCAAGTTCTATGAAAATAATTGCTTTTCATTGAATTAAACATGGAAACAGCAAATTGTCCTTGTGTAAACGCTTGTTGATTAATTCCTTCCATAGCTCACACAATTTCAGGGTTAGTTTTAAGACTTTATGACAAATATGTAAATGTTTAATTAAGAGTGGAAGGTTGTTATCCACCCATAATATTTTAGTATTGCCTACTTCTACATTAAAGTATCTACAGTCAGCTATTTTTCTTCTATCTTAAAATAAATATAAACAAGACAAAATAAATCAGACCTCAGCTGGGACTTTGAATTTTTCAACAACATTTATCTCAAAGAACAGTCGTATTCCACAAGTTATCAGGCCATGCTCTGTAACGGGAAAGTCACTGAAGCGGAATTCATACAGTTCTAAATCTTTTGGATCAGGTAATTCTTCTTTCTGTTAGGAAAAGTCAAACACACAAGGGTTTTTCTGGTAAGAACAAAGTTGGAAAAACTTTTTTATTTTCTTTTCTGACTTTAGTAGAAACGTTGCCTAAGGGCAGTATGCTTACTGTATCTTCAAAGGCCTCAGGTTTCAGCTCAAACTAATGTGTAATAAGCTATGAAACACAATCCTGATACTGCTGGCTTTCTTTTCAGTGAGGATAGGTAAAAGTCTTGGCCAGACAGTGTTACTTCCTGCTCTGAATTACAACACAATTGGTTGCGACCATCTCAACATTTCCATAGTTCAGAAACCTCAGGCCTTGGAATTTCTCCTTCCTGGTATGAAATCATGTGATTTCATGACCACTCAGCCTGGTCTCAAGGCTGCAGTTCATCTTTTTCACAACCAAAATTATGCTTGTTAAACATTGTTCTTCCCTTTTGGATCTTATAAATAATGACGAATACAGTGACCAAAACCAACCTGTCTAGAAGAAAATATTTTTTACTTTTATGGTAGAAGAAAGTATAACAACAGCATTTTTCTTAATAACAGAAGGTTTGCTGGCATGCCTTCCTACCCATAACCCTGTCTTCTCTTGGAGACACTATATGCAAGCAAAGACATTTCTGTGTTTTTCAACCTCTGGAGTGCTGGTGGTTTGTTTCTGCTCTGCAACCAACTGTCAAAATTAGTCTGTCTTACCTTGTCTCTGTGACAGTCTCTCTTTGTCTGTGATAGCCTATACATACTTAATAGACAGACCTGTAAGTTTGATTTAGCACATGCAAAGAGGACTGGAAAATCCTACAAGATCAGATGTAAAAATTAAAAAAATCTTATTTGTGTTCTTGTTTGTCTGCTTGCAGTAGATTCTAGACTGCTTGGTGTTTGAATGATCTCAGTATATGCATAAAGTAGAAGTTGTTACAATGCTTTAAATGCACAAAACATGCAGTATTCATGGTTGTTACGGCTTACTTCAAATCCCTTGGAGTCATTTACTTTCTAGTGCTGTAGCTGATGGTGATTCTGCCCTAGTCATTGCCTTTCTGTAGTTTTCAGCAGTCTGTTCTGAACAATCCTGACCACTGATGAAAATGAGGGATCATTCCAGAAGCAGTGGACTGTGTAAGGGCATAATCTTCTCCCCATGTATAAATTTCATTAGAAGCTGTCTGGATGCCATTCAGGGATTTTTCTCTGAAGTGCAGATACAGAGCTGAGCCCAGCTCTTCCTTGTACTAAAGAAACTCCATAAAACCTATACTAAGTTCTAAAATGCAGAGGATATGAAGGTTAAGAAGCCTGTATTAAATTTAAATTGCCTATTCTGTATACATTATATAGATTCACATTGAATAGCCCAACTGGTAATAGCGATATTAGTGAACTGTTCTATAACACTTTATCTGTATATCCCAAAGCCTAAGAAGAGTGGTATTATATTTTAAAGGATGCATCCCAATCCAAACAAGAATTAATTCAGCGAAGTCTGATGCAACAAAAAAAGTAGATTATATGATCACAATTACTTCCTTCCTCCATAATAGTCTCTAAATTATCTCCATTTTATGGATAAGGAAAAAGATGACTGAATGTACGCATATGTTTCAACAAATAAGGCTGAACATCCGTGCAAAGGTACTTCCTTCTCCCTGGGATTTTCTTTTATATCTACTCTGATCTGAGGTCAAGGACAAGGAAACCTGGAGCAGTTGTGTTTTAAGACCCATTACTTTGTGAATCATCAGATCTAGAAACACCTGCTTTATCCCATTAGCTATCTGGGATTCCAGGTCTTATAATAGGATAAAGCATTTGCATGTAGCCTTGGCAGTGCGGAAGTTACAGACCTTTGAATTTTTGACCCCACAATGTTGAGAAAACTTATTTTAATTGCTTTTAATAATTCATACCAGTATTATGTTTTTATGTTTGGAGCCTGTACCATAATTATCACTTGTTGCTCTACCAGTGGAGAGATTTTATAATAGTTATATATTAATTTTTGAAATTTTTCATGCAGCTAAATTAAATTTACTTTTAAAGTTATGTGAAGCTACACACGGTCGGTTGATATTCTTTGGTTTCACAACTTGCAAGCTGTGTGAGCATCTGTTTTGTGGGAGCCAGTAAAACCTTAACATCTTTGTATTCTGGCATGCACGTGTACATAGCTAAAAATAGTTTACTGAGATGTTTTCCCTATGGCTATGTCTACATTAGCAAACGTGGTGCAATAAGAGGAAATATGTGAAGTGGTTGGTGCTGGACATCAACAGGTTTGTGTATATTTGACCTGTTATCTTCAGCCTAGCTCTGTTTTGATCCATTAACAGAGGGAGTTCATTCAATGTTTTCCTGGAGCACATCTTTGACTTTTTTTGTTTCAGATATAGTAAGCCAGTGCATGTGCTCCAGGACTGCTGCACAAGAAAAAATGAAGTGCACTAAGTGAGAACAAACAGGCATTTTCCTCCAAAAAGGCACTTCTTTTCAAGACTGAAATACGAAGGCAGTCAGAGGACTGCACAGTCTGGAAAAGAAAGTTACTCATTTTTGGTTTAGCAGTAGCAGCATTTTAACTGATTAGGTCAAATCTGTATTGTCACTGTGAAGTCACTAATCACTGTCTTCGGACTTCTCTCCCTAAGGAAATGCAGGAAAATTAATCTGAAGGTAGGTTAGTTCCACTGGACGCTCCTGCATGTGTTCTCTTACTCAGAATGAAAATGACCTTACATCAATGTCCTTTCTTTTATCTTCAAAATCAAATAAATTTGATTATAGGTATAGCACTATCCACACAGATATTTAAAGAAGTTAAAAACTGTAAATGTTAATTCGTGTAAATGTTTCTATATAACCCCGACTATCCAAGTCTGTTGACACTGATTTGGGATAGAATGTTTCCCTGTAGGTAACAGTGGCGTCTGCACGTAGAACGACTGAAGACATATAAATCAACTCCATCTAACTTGTGGAACTGATAGCTAAAATCAATTGTATTAATCATGATTTGGCTATACACAACTTTTTCTATAATGAGGATGCATGACTATCTGACGTAAACACACTACTAGAGTCTTCAGTTTAATGACTTACCAAAATCCTGATCAGATCCTTTTCATCACATTCTTCTAAACTATTTACATTTAATTTCTCCTTGTATTTCTAAAAAAGAAAATGAGTAATAAATTCAGTTTTTGTGTAGCAAATATCCTACTTTAATTTTGTGACTGTGGACAGAAACTTACCAGTATAGATTCAACTTCAGAAGGGGTCGCCTTTGTCTGGTACATAAGCATTTCTTGAGCAATGTCTTTCCTGTTTTCAAGCTTGTTCATTTTGTCGTAAGTGTCAGTATTTAAAACAGACCACCCAAGGAACTGTGTGAGAGTCTGGAACAAAGCCAAGCAAGGTGGGGGTGATACCATGACAATAAAATTAAACTGACAATTTGAACTTACTTTTCTTAAACTGCAGTTTATGGTAGTGCCCTTTGAAAAGCAATGTATACTCTACTTGTTAGAGTCCTTTACCTTCCATGAACAGGTTCTGTTAGCACCTCACAGCTTTCAATGGCATTGTTTGTCTCAACCTAGTAAGTAAGTTCGCATATTCCCATTTGGAATGCAGGACTTCGAGGTTTATGAAGCTTAAGTTAGCTGAATGGACTTGGATACACTGGGTAGCACCTTATCTTGCCCAAATGCATGTGACCATGAACGCTATGGGAACTCCCATGATCACAGGCATGATATCCATTGGCAAGCAGCATGCTGTACCTGCTTACCCACTGCAAATTAGGAGATGCTGACCGTCACTAAAATTATATCTGACTTTTGTTTGTTATTGGAATGTGAATGATCTCTCATAAATTTTCAGGTTTATAAAGGGAAATAAAATTTATGATTCTTATGAAACTGTATAGTGAAGAAGATAGACATTTGGTTAGATATTAATACAGCCTATTTGAAAAATTTTAGACATTTTAAAATGACTTTTTACAATAATATTTTTATTAACACCATATGGCTCCTTAAAGCCTCTGATCCTATTAAGCTTACTTCAATGATCTGTTCATCATACTCGTCAAAAGGTTTTCCATCTTTCCTATTGTAAAATGTTGCAACTCCCACAATTTCTTCTTTTTTGTTGACAATAGGCAATGACAGGACATTTTTGATAACCCATCCAGTCTCATCCACTGGTCCTTTCTGTAGGAAAGCCAAAGAACAGGAAATGTTTTATATTTCTTTGAAAGCAGTAATACAGCTATTGATACAGGCAATGTAATACTAAGACTCCTGCATCACAAACAAAGGAGAAATTATTTATGTAATCAACTGTAAAACTAATTGGTGGAAAGTATTAGCATATTTTTCTACAATATCTGTAATTATTAACATTATTTCAATTACCTGAAATGTGAAATATTCATCTGCTGGTGCATTCATCATGTTACAAATCTGCAGCATTAAGAAAAGGAGATGTTATTTAAATGGAATATAATGTGCACCAAGACTTGGCCTGATATTTTTAAAAGGCATATTTAGTTTCTTAGCTAACAACAATGAGCACCCTAGCTAGCTACAGAAATTAAAACTCTTCCTATTAAATTAGATGTGGTTATTCTAACAGATGTCATTCTGGAGTGCTCATCACAAAATCCCTCATGCATGATGTCTCACAATGCATAAGCATAATGACTAAGAAAATAACTTCCAGTTTAAAATGGCATGGGGATTTATAGAAAAAAATAACTGAGTACTAAGGGTTCTGTCCTTATTGCTATTAAAAATGACGTAGGATTACTAATAACTGTCATACATCACAACTTTGAGTTACGTATATTGTCTATGCAAAAGAGAGAAGAAAAAAAGAAAATTTTAAAACTGTGTACATGATGATTTTCTTACTTTGACATTTTGTTGTGAGACTTAGCACACCTGGAAAGTGACATCAGACACACATTATTCCTCCAATGTCACCACAATCAGAGGGAAATTTTCCTGATGTTTTGGCTGTTTGTTCTGAGGGCTTGTCTCCATCCAGACTACTGATTCACGTGGTTTCACTGGGAACCAATGACCCTGGAAGCAGCATGGTATTTTTGTATAGGTTTTTGATCATGGGGAGGTTTGGGGGGTGTTTGTTCAGTCAGAAGAACAGCATGATCTAAAACTTCTAGTTTTTACTTTTGCTGTGAACTTACAAATCCATTTTCAGCAACATATGTTGGCAATCCACTGACAAGACACCAGTGATCTGGTGGAGGTGACCTTTAGAGAGAGAATGAAATTAAATTATTTCTACAATACAGACATGTTATTATTCTATCTCAGTAATATATCTAATTACCACACCTTTGCAGATTGCCAATGAGTACTCACGGAATTACTTTGATTTCCTCTTTTCCATGTAAAATATAGTCAATAATCTTATAAAAGTTGACTTCCTAAGTAAAAAGAGAAAAACATGTAGGTGACCTGTACAACCTCAATGTCAAAATTAAGATTAATAAAAAGCAAAATTAATATTCTCACTCGTCCATCAGGTGTCTTGGGGCCTTTGTAAGGCTCTGCCTCCCCCAGCCGGATTGGCCACTCATCATAGAACTCCTGAGAAAATGATACACAGGGTTTAGCAAAAGGGAAAAAAAAATCAGTTCTGTGTTCATAGCTAACATGACGTTTGTGGATAGCAATTTTGTTTCTCCTTCTCCATAGCTGTGCTATGGTCACATTTCAGACAATATTAAGAAAACATTTTAAAATATATTCCAGGCAAGACTTGTTTGCCAGTAAATTGCAGGCTAATCTGAAGCTTATCTCTGGATGGAGGCAGGTGTTTATAAAGCAATAATCAGATCTGCACTTCTCTCTTCTACCCTTTCTCACATAGAATTATTAGTATGAAAAATTCTTTCAGAATTATCCTTTGTGTTTATCATAGTTGTATCCTTTGCCATGCTTTTATTTTGCACATCATTTTGGTAACACAGTTATATTTTATATCAATTACCCCAAAGGGTTAGAAAGCATGGTAACTTTGTGTCTTGGAGAGACATGCACTAGAAATACGCAGAACAAATTAGTTAGAAGGATGGATTTTATAACTTAAAGTTAGGAGTAGGATATTTCTAGCCAGTAGGCAAAATGATTGTTACCTTTTCTTTAGTCATGTCCAGCAGTCCAACAGAGTATCTTTCACAATTCAAATACATTCGAATAGTATACAGTGCTTTGTGAAACTGCCGTTCTATATCTGTTAGCTCTTCAAATACTTTGTTGGCAGACCACAAAAGCATCTATTTGCAACAAAAGAGAAAGAAGGTAAGTGTTCACAGCAGTAAGAAAACATAGACATATGAATCCTAGGCATTCCAGAATGAAACAATAAGGTGCATTACTATTATCAAATAAAAAAAAATAGATACTATCCCTACTTCTATAAGCTTGGAAGAATATAAAATAGTGGGAATAGTAATGGTTTCACACAAAAATTAATTATTATCATTAACAAATTCTTCTATACCTGACTTCTTCGGGATTCAATATTGTAGAGATATGCCATATGGTGATTTTTTAGGACCAAAGATATAAAATTGAGGTATTTTTTAAAGACCTAAAAATGATAAAGAGGAAAATTAAGACAGAACTATCAAATCAAGAGGTAGATTCACTCAAGCTACTTGTTGAACTAACAACTGTACTCTTGTGTGACATTTGAGGTTATTACCTCTTCATCCTCTTTTGAGAACTCAGTGGCATTTAATTTGTTGAGTGCCATCACAACAGCAAGCACCTCTTTACCCTGCATAATTGGGATTGCCAACATATTGATTGTCGTATAACCAGTTTTTTTGTCCAGAAAGTCAGAAAAATGGTTGTTCTGAAAGAAAAGAGAAGGAAAAAACCCCACAAATCAAACACATAACAATTAGTTACCATGCCAAGAGCAAATGATAATTTCATTTGAATATTTATGTTTGCAGTGCTATGAGCACAATTTCACAGTGCAATAGTTTTATACTATCAAAAAACCATTATCGTTATTTAACCCAATCTTCCAGAGTTATGTGTACAAGATTAATTTAGGCATTGGTTATTAATATAGCTTCTGAAACAGAGTTCAGTGCAGGTTTTTATTAGAGTGATGAGGAATCTGAGGAATTAAAAATAAGGGGAAATCTAGGATAAAGGAGACAGTAATATGACACCTTGGCTACCTGAGAATCTAATACATATGGCTTGCATGTAAGAGAATTGTGTCATAGCTATGTTAATATTTATTATTATTTATTTGTTTAGATAAAATTCATGATACTGTCCCATCACACAATGTTTAAAACTACCATATGCCCTGGAATGTATATGGCTAAAAATGGTTCTGGCAGAGAGGCATCCCCAGCAGGTAAGCCTCTGGCTGAGCCATTTCTTGTTCCTTCTTGTCTGACAGACTGCCGTTCCTGCAGCTCCCAGTCCAACTTACTGGTCTTCTGGTGAATGGGAGGGTGTAGGATCAGGGGGATCAGGACACAGAGCTGCTTTCATTGGGTGTGTGATCCTGTGGGAGTGAGACCGCGTGACTGGTGAATAAGCCACAACTAACTATCCCACCAATTTTATCCTTGAAACTGAGTGCTGAGGAGGGCTTAGTAAAAGCTGTTATTTTCATTCATTTATGTAAAAACTACTGGGAAACTGGTTCATGTTTCATGGAAAATTGTTTCATTTCCTCATGTCAAAGAAATTCGTGGTGATTTCTTTGAAAAGCTGTAGTGTGCTTTTTAATTTAAAAAAGGGATTTAAAATTTGTCAGGAAAATCTGTTTGTCAAGGGTTGTTGTGTTTTGTGATGTTCTTATGATAATACATCTAAACGAGCTGAGTTGAGTTGGGGGACTGAAATCTGTCAATATGCACATTCTGAGAAGTGACATGGTTCTACTAACCAGCTAAAATAGCCAGACTTTGTTTTCTCTGAGCTTTATCCATCCCCTAGCATCTGCTGCTTCTAACAAGTCAGTGCTCAAATTTCTTCAGAGAGATGAGCACCCATCCATCCTGGTCTACAGTAAATGGCAGATTCTTCCTGAATTTCCTTTAATGGGTCTGCTTCTGATTTCTCAAGGTGATGCGCGGTTGGTGCTAAATGAGGATCTACGAGGTGGTGAGCAGCTTGGTAACCAGGAAAGGTCAGACTACATTATAACACCATGGATAGGAATGGCAGCTGGCCAGAGGGAGGCCAAAGGAGTCCTGTTTTAAGGACATCCACCCGGAACCAAGTTTCCCAAACCTTACCAACCCCCTACTGTCAGCAAATACTCGTGAACCCACTTATAAAGTGACTGATTTGTTACTGCATGTCTACCCACAGAACTGATAAATATTACTGTTATTAATTACTGTATTAGCTTAGGCTAGATTTGCGTGGTGGATCTCAAGGTCTTTTCCTTGCTGATGAGCTGGAGAAGGTTGCAGGACGCCACATAATGGAATTTCTGCTTTCATAATTTATACACAAAGCTACTTAAACAAACAAACAGACAAACATTTTCTAGGTTGTAAAATCAAGTATGAAAAGGCTAGGATGTGCCAGAACTAAAATTGTTTGTCTACTATTCAGATATTTCCTCTTAATTTATTATTTCCCCTCTTCCCTCTTTAAAAATTGTTTCTGGTATATGTTGTTTTTATAGCATATACAACCCTGAGAAGGTAGACTGGATTTTATTATGTGTTCAGAATGTTAGAGTTTATTTTTCCCTTTAGTTCTTCATAGTCTTTCGACAGCCCATCTTTTACATTTGCATTTTAGATTTCCATCTAGGACTGCATTTCTGTGAAAGGCATTAAATGTGTGGAATTAACTCTGAAATATCTTTTCTGTATTTACTGACTGGGCACTCTTACAGAGAATTGATTCTCTTAAGAATAGCCTGTGTCATCCCCGTAAGTCACCTTGAGAAGAATAGAAGTAACCAGTATGTTTTCTCTGTAGTTCAAAGTATCAGGCTGTGTTTGGGTCCCTGGCAGGTGTAGCCAGTTCTGAATACATCGTCCAGGTGAAGAGGGGATGTTTTCTCTATTTCTGTCAAACTATCCCTGAGTTGTTGTTTTCTGTTTTTCTTGGAGGAAAGTATAGGGGTATCTCACTTAACAGACATCCAGGGAAAATACCAGTCAATCTGCCTCTTTTATGTAAGCATCAAATACTGTCCTGTAGTCTGCTAAACAAGTATGTTATTACATGGAAATATTTTATTTTCTCTGAGATGTGTTACCTACTGACACAACCATCCTGTTTTGGGGTGTGTTTTGGGGCTTCAGTAACAGTTTCTGAATCTCTGTCTGTTTTAGCCATTCAAAATCAAGTAAATCAGATAGAGAATTTGACCCTATTTTGTAGTCTCTCTGTCTCATCAAGAGCATAATGAACAGGCCCAAGTTCCTGATTTTAGCTCATTGTGTGCTGCTATGAGGGAATAAATAAAAATTTCACACACTCCTGGATTTCTGAATACTTAAAAGGAACCTGTATACATCAAGTGAGCTGAACCAGCAGGACACAGCTGCGGAATCTTTATTTGTTTAGTAACTCCAGACTGAAGGTACAAGCAGTGGTGTTCAGAAGTGTTCAGAAGAAGCACTTTGGTCATACAATTTTTGCAGATGATAGGAAAATTTTAAAGAACGCAAGTCTGTGTTAAGTTCAGTAACCACAGCCATCCCGAGTTGTGCCCAGACAGTGCAATGCAGAGATATAAATACCTCATAACACATTGGCGGCATTCCCATAGCATATACAGAGATTCCTATCACACATGATTTGCATATACAAGCAAAAATTTGTGCTTAGATTTAGGCTCTTCATTATTGAATATTTTGCACATAATTGCTAGGAGTTTTGAAGCCTTTATTTCCAATGAAGGTTTTAAAATATTTTCTCTTGAGAACATAAGCTGCTTTTGTTTTCAAAGAAAATAACTTTTCACACTGTCTGGAAAATCACGTTCATAGACAAATAAGCCAGAAATACGTTCTCCAGTACCAGAGCCAGAAGAACATCTTGCTGCTCCCATGAATATACGAATGTGGACATTTAGTCTGTTTGAGCTTGATCTTATGAATTCAACCATCTTTTAGAGCAATGTTGTGAACTTTCAGCTCTCAGTTAAATCATAAAATAGGCTTAAAAAAAAATGAGGGAAAGGTGATCTGTTGATAACTCCCTAATTGTAATACATCTGCAAGTATTTTCTACTAGCTCCATTCAAAGCTAAGATACTTAGCCATTTACTGTACAATGATCAGTTCTGTAAAAATATCCTAAGATGTGCAACATGTCCTGCACTAAGTTAGCACCAGCATACAGGAGTGGAAAATCAGGGCGCCTCTTTATGTTCATCTTTCTGTTATACGTGATAGAAGGTAACTGGAGAGGGGTTTGGAAGGCTACTATAGATCTAGCTTATACACTTGAAATTAGTACCTAATTCATGTTTCTTGATTCTCTAAACCATGACACCAGTTTTATCTCACTGTAAGTTATCAACACTACTACACATAATTATTATAAACTTCTTACCAATGAAATAAGAATATAATGCTCTATGTTGAAATCATTTGGCCTCAGCTTTTCAATTCCTTTAAGTTTTATGAGCGTAATTTCCATCTCATAGCTAGCAGTGGAATTTACAAAATAAGAAGTCACTCTTGTGAAAACAATGTAATTACACCTCCATGAAAGGGAAAAATAAGGCCATTCTTTCTAAAAATATTTTTTTTTTCCTCACATGACAGTTACAAATAAACTTGCTTACTGACACCATACCACATCTGATTCTGAATTGTAGCTATACAACTGTAAGTTCATGTCTCTAATAAGGTAAAATAAATATAAATGAGAAAAACTTACTCTCCTGGAAACCACAGACATTTTGAGAAGAAAGTTAATTTTTAAAAGACTACATAAGCAGATAATATTTCATGATTGTGTAGTTTGTTTTTTTTTTTAAAGTGTTACTTTATTGTTTCTGAAAAGTTCTTATTGATGGACTGCCCAGAAGAAGGAACCATCTCGCGTCTCTCTTCTTTCATGGCTCTCCCTGCAGATCTCAGTTCCTTTCTTGGGAGTGGTATGTTCTTCTATGTTTCGTTTTACTTGTTTTTAAAGACCTTATTTCTTTCATGATGAATCCTCCTTCATTGCTTAGTTTTCGATATCCCACAATTCTTTAATCAAACTACGCAAAAGAGCTCTGCAAAAATTTCTAACCTTTCACAGGCTTTATTCTATGTCAAGCTTAAAAAACGATGAAGATCACCATTCCAATGTTCATTGACCCATCCTACAGCATTTGACAAAGGAGGTACACCTCCCAATATCATAATGTTATCTCAGGATTTGCTACACTGTGCTCCAGAACACCGAGCTAAGCCTTGAGCATTTCTGATTGGATTAATGACAAAATGCAGCCTGAAGCAAGTGAGTTTGACACTATTGGAAACTCCAGGTCAAAGTCTGCAGTGTAAATTATTTGTGCAGTATAAATTTGATCAGAAAGTGCAGAAGCTATTGTAAGTAATGGGAGAGTGTAACCCGTGTTAATTTAATTTCCATTGCACATGCAGAAGTATGTAATTTCTGCAAATGCAGGAAAGACAGAGAAATGATGAAGTGTGAAGAGCAACACAAAACAAAAATGTGAGGGAACTAGGATCCCTCTTCTCTCTTTGGCTAGTCAGGGTAAAGATGCTCTGGTTCATTTGAGGTAATAGGAACAGGAGCTCAGAGTCATTAGCACCAAGGCTTCTCACATCTCCAGTATACTTGATTATTCCTAATTGCTTTTAATTTGTCACACCCTCAGCATCTTCATTATACATGTGGTTTGAAATGTTAGGAAGTGAGACTTTCCTATTAACTTTTCTTCCTTAACTGGGGGCCTCGCTAGGAAGCAGCATGATGTAATTTTGTTCATGTCCCACAGATCACATTTACACCTTGGTTTTCACATCACCATCACTCCCATTCAAAAAACTCTTACTGTTCTTTCCTTCTTGTGTCAACTATGAGTGACATGTTAGTATCTGCTGTGCAGCCCACCTCTCCATTTTGAGTTTGGCGAAGTGCACCAAATATCACAGTTGAAGAGAAGTCATAAGACTTAATCCTGCAGCTGAGGTGGTACTGCCAAAGAAGCAGGTGCCTATTTTCCTCCACCTCTTTCCTCTTATGAAGCACAGAGGAAGCATGACTTTCTGGGACCCCTTGCAGTTATGACTACTTTGCTCATGTTGGGCTGGGGGTTCTGGGTTGCATAGATAAGCTCAGACTGGTCAAAATACTTCATCCTTTGGATGTGTGATGACCGGAGTGTGTCTGGAGCACCACTGGAACAGGAACCACAGGAACCACTGACATCAGCAGCTGGTGTCACACTCTCATAATTATCACACATTTCTTTCCATCATCTTTACATGTTTCTGTTTTTCTTTCTGGTAGCCCTGCAGTATTTTCTCCTCTTC
Organism: Opisthocomus hoazin; assembly: GCF_030867145.1. Lineage (NCBI taxonomy): Eukaryota > Metazoa > Chordata > Aves > Opisthocomiformes > Opisthocomidae > Opisthocomus > Opisthocomus hoazin. The sequence continues at coordinate 61,850,406 of NC_134419.1, forward strand.
CTGGTATTTTTTTTCTCCCACTGATAATCCTGCACTGGTTCATATCTCTCAAACAAAATTTTTACCACTGTGTAGGTGGTATTGGTGTGCTACTTTTCTTCATCTCTTATTTCTTCTTGTCCTAATTTCAACTTACAAATTTTTTTTTTCATAATGATATAATTGAGTACAAATGGAAAATAAAAAGCACCTACCATGAGCTATGAAAATGTCATCAGTCTGATTCAAAACCAAAACCAATTAGCAAAATGAGTTGGTCATTCATTAAGCCGTACTCAAAAAATCACGTATTGTCAGGGATGTAAAGCAACTACATTTTGACATGTAGCATACCAACATTGCAGAACAAATTGATTTTGGTCTCTTCAAGATCACTGGAATTTTGCAATTGAATCAAGTAGAAAATAATATACATTTAACAGCATTTGGGGGTTAAAACTTTTCAGTCATTTGATTGGAATATCTGCTTGTTAATTGCCATATGTAATGGCTATTTGGCAACTTTTTGAAATGGAATTTGTATTATATTGCTTTAATATCTTTTTCATATAAAAGAAGAAAATTAGGCTAAAAGGGAACTTTTAATTTTAATATTTATTGTTAATTTCTTCTTTAATTTTGGGAGCTTTCCTCTTTTAACACAAGTTAATTCAAGAAAAGAATTAAAGGTTTGGGTTTTTCTTCTGGAAGGCACGATTAATAGAAATTTGTTCCTGTGTTAAAATATTTTCTTGTAAGTTGACTGAATCTTTGTCTTTATAACAGCTTGGAACACATTTCCATTTATGAAAATCTGGTTTTTATTATCAGGATGATAAGATAAAATGGAGGAGCAGACATTAACATTTACAATGCAAGTTCTTCCCAGGTAAGAGGCTACCTCTCCATTTTTTCCCCATTTTTAGTTTATCTCGGTATTGTTTCTGTCAATTCTTATTACTTTCCAGACATTCAGGAAGGCAGTACTTCTGTAGCGTTGTGTATCTTTGCTCTCACTTCTGCTCATCTTAACAACTCTGTTTCTCAAGAACTTCCCTCTAAAATTACTTTAACAATCTTACTCTGGCTTTTGAAGCTTTTTTAACATACTCTGCCTTGTTAATACATTGGATATTTGGGTTTCTTCTCCAAGATCACATTACAGAATCACAGAATGTTAGGGGTTGGAAGGGACCTCTGTGGGTCATCTAGTCCAACCCTCCTGCCGAAGCAGGGTCACCTACAGCAGGCTGCACAGGACCTTGTCCAGGCGGGTCTTGAATATCTCCAGAGAAGGAGACTCCACAACCTCCCTGGGCAGCCTGTTCCAGTGCTCCGTCACCCTCAGAGGGAAGAAGTTCTTCCTCATGTTCAGACGGAACTTCCTGTGCTTCTGTTTCTCTCTCGGCGCTTTTTGCCGCCTCACCGCTGCGGTTTTGCCACTGGAGAAAGGGTCCTTCGGCGCGAGCCTCTGCTCCAGAGCCCTTCACCTTCAGTAGCTTCAGTAGCTTTGTTAGGGGACTAGCAGAACATGAGTTGAGAACTGAGACATCTTATTAGCAAGTGACTGCCCTGCTTCCAGCTCCACCACAAAGTGACTCCATTCTTTCCATTTTCAGGACAACTAGTTGTGCCATTGACCATCTTGCTCTCTCCCATGCTTTCCCACTGCTTCATATTTTTGACATGGATGTGCCTGATTCCAGCAATGTCTTCTTGCCCTAGGAGGGAGTCTAAGACCACCAGCTGGTCCCAGGACCACTGCTGTGTGTTACCAGAGCAACTGTTTATACACAGCAGCTGGGCAACAGTTCGGTGTCCAGGTCTCCTCACTGCTAGATGCGAGTTTGAACCACTGAGCTGCAAAACCATGCTTCCCTTCGCTATTTTCTCCCCCCTCTTAAAATAATCTTTATTTTACAATTTGGTGTAGATTCAAGAAGATGGATCGAGTGTCTTTTCTTCCTCGCTCCAGGTTCAGACAGCCTGAAGTCTGGGGACCTGCACATTCCCATGAATTTGAAACTCCTGTCACTTCAGACAGGCCTGTAATTAAAGTCTCTCCCACCTTTGCATTAAAGAGACATAGAGCTCCCTGAAAAAAGGACTCATGCAAAGTGAAGCTGAATCAGTTTATAAAGGGATGATACAAGTGCTTGCAACTTGAAGATGTATTTAAGTTGTTTTGTATCTTAGGTTTCCAGTGGTTAAATTAGTGCCACAATGATCACTGCTCTGGCTGTTTAATCTGAAGAAGCACCAGAATCTCTCCACACTCTGTTGTTTCTTCACTTCACTTCACTTCACTGGGGGTAGTAGGTTCCAGTGCAGGACCTCTAAAAATGAGGGCTTGTTATTTCAGCATCAGAACATTTCATTCCCTTTATGGATCTAATCCAAAAGCCTTCACCTTTTGAAGCATTTTTTCACCATTTATATAATTTTATACTCTACTATAACCAGGAATATTATTTCTTGAATTTACAAGCCTCAGTTAAATCTTTGTCTTCAAATATCTCTGAATTAAAAGGAATAATGCAATAATTTAAATACGCGATGGATTAAAGCACATATATATGGTCTTTATTATGGATTCTTAAAGGCTGAGAATGTGAGATTTTGATTCCCCAGAAGACATGCTCCTTTTTTAACTTTTCTTACTTTTATTTTGAAATAATGCCTTAACAAAAGATGTAAGGTAATTCTACTTTTCTTTATCATGTTGTCCATGTTATCAGTTAATATTTAAAGAATACTAGTGGACATACCAGCTTTTATGCAGTCTATTATTTTACTTTGGAATACTTCAGTCACATGCTCTGCCAGAGCCTGGGAATAATGTGAGGCAAATTATTAGGGTAGTGGTCCTGCCTGGCCTCGTATTTCTCACTACTATTAAATACTGGATTAAACACTGTTATCTCTTGCATTCAACAGGTCCATAATCTTGTGGGGGAAGACTGTTCTGGCTACTAAGTTAATTACGGAAGGTCTGTATCTTTTCGTCTGCTTTTCTTTTCTGAAGCATTAGTCAGGATGAGGAGCTTCCTCACGTTTATTGGTGCCTTTCCAGGTTGAAGAAGGAGATAATCCCTAAAGAACTGGCTACAAGGCACTGAAAGTGGAGTCTTATGTTTTTCCAATGATTTATTGCCGTTTTGATCTTTTATTATATTCACTCTCGTTATAGAGCGGTGGTGACTTAGGCATGAAAATGTCTCACTGTAGGTTTGTCAATGTTGTCATGTACTTAAGACTTAAATCTGTGCTGTTTGGATATGGATTGTGTCAACAATAGAAAGTGGTTAGATATCTTTAAAGTACTGTAGCCATCTAGAATTATTCATTGTGCATTTTGTATTCTGACAAGGCAGTAGCGGCAAAATTCCTTTGCAAACACAGAAACATGTGGGCAGTCCTGCTCTAGGCACCTCTCACATAATATTAAGGAGCAGTGCGGTGTCCGATAGAAGGCACATCTTTCTTCATCCTCCTGATCTTTTCTCATGTAATCAGCCTTATGAATTTAGAAGGATTATCCTCCAGTCTCCCCATGTGGTGGTAAGCGGCAGTAAGTCAGATGTTTCTTGTCAGAACAGCAGTCACTGAAGAAAACATCTTAGTGGTCGGTTAAAAATCGACCGATTTGTTTTCTCAAATCAGTCATTCTTCTGTTTGTTCCTGTGGTTCCTACTTACATCTGAGCTGGTTTACTATATATTGGAATGTTTTTTTCACATGTATATACATTTTCATTTGTTTCTGAGCTTTAAAAGCAGTCCATTATTTCTTTATGCCTGCCAACTTTTAATGTGATAAAATACATTACTTTTTATTTACATCCTGGAAGACATGGATAATTGCAGTGTATAAAGATTTTTAGTATTTACATTGAGCTTAGGACACTGAGGTGGTTTCCATCTCTAAAATGTCCCAGAAATTTAAATTGACTGCAAAGGAAATATACTGAGGAGCCAGACTGTGATCTTGTATGATTATCTTAACACCATTTGATTATGCTGAGTTTTTCCACATAAGACTAAAAAGAGATGAAGATGTCACCATTTGATAATATAAAGTTAGCTGTTTTTAAAGAAATCTACAACAATGAAAGCATATTTATGTTTCTCTGTGTTTTGCAGAGCAGTTTCTGAAGTTCTTATTAATGCATGTTTAATTTCTCTTAGGTCACTCATTATTTTAATTAACATTTGTAATAACCCTTATCAGCACCATAACTAAAGAGGGTGATTCTGTGCAAATTCAACAGGAACTTTGAAAATGTCAGAGCAGCTCTAACTCCATAATCTTTTCCTATACATGGTTCTGAACAAAAGCCCTGGATCTGGACATACTCAAAATTTGGAGCCATTTTAAATTCAAAGACAGACTTGAAGCTGAACATGTATGTTGACATCATCTGCATCTGGCTTCGTTCACCTACTTATAGGCAAGCATCCTCACTACAAAAGCTGCAAATGAATTATACTGAGGTGCATGTATGGCAGCACAGAATGATAAGACAGAACACTGGCAAGCCCATACTGGAAAACAGAATACTTACTGGTCTCTATTAATCTAATATTCTTCTCCCTTATTATAGTAAATTACATTACAACTATTGTACAAGGATACTGGAAACACCTCCCTAGGCTACATAATGTGGTTCTAATGGATTTTAAGTAAACTCTGCTGCTGCTTTTCTCATGCTTTTGGTCTGGATTTCTGTCTCTGCGATGTTTTTGAAGAATGACTCTGTACCACAAGCCCTGTGCAGGAAGCCGAGTATACAAATGCACAGAAACCCATTCCCCAAGAGAAGCCACTTACCTTTTTCACATCAGGTATATTAAAAAACTTCTTGGTATGAGCAACCCATCCCGCTATCCCGATGTCTAGAGGAAAAACAGTCTCATTGTCTGGATTCACCAAATTCTCCTCATAGCTGGAAGTTGGAGTGACGTTGAGAAGCCTGGTGGCTACCTCTGGAATACCATTTCGGGAACGATAAATAAACATACTACACCGATCAGCTGCCAGCAGCTGTGCCAGCCTCTGCAGGGCCTTGTGCACTATCTTTTCCATAGTTCCTCCTTCATCCTGGATTTCTGTTAGCAGCTCAAAAAGTATGTTACACTCCTCCAGACGGGACATGTCTTTGAAGCTGACTCCTTCCTTCACATCTCCAGGGCTCACTGTAAAGATACTTCCCAGCACTTCTGCCCTCATTTTTCGGTCAAAATACTCCTTGGCAAACTGGGGGTTGTTCTCCAAGTATTTTTCAACGGCATCTTTATTTACCTCAACCATTTTTGCTGGATTGTTCTTAGGATTTCTTTTAGAACTGCATCACCATCAAAGCAGGAGTGGTAGCAAGAAGTGGTAGCTTGATACTAGTAAGAAAACGGTACTTTATACATGTTGTATAGCTCACAGGCATAGTACATTCATCTTCTGTGGCTTCCAAGCCTTCTGAAACTCTGGAGATATGACAGAAGGCACTGGCTTAGCATCTTCTTAGTGTGAGATCTTGGAGACTGCTAATTAAAGAGATGTCAGGACACTAAACCCCTGAGCATTCTTAGCTCATAAATCCTAAGGGAATCATTTTAGCATTTTGAACTAACAAATCAGTTCTTAGACCTTATAAAATTGTCTGATGTGTAGATATGTATACCTGTATGTTGTCTCCTTCATGAATATATATATTGTGCTACACACACTGAAGTTCCTACTGAAACGTTTTATGAGGAATTCCACTGAAATACTTAGCCCACATTATACACATGCACAGATGTACACACATGTATTTATGAGAGGTACGTAAGGAGAGAAAAACAGAATGTTACAGAGGAAACTTTAAAACTTCATAATTTAGTTTTCCTCAAAATAATCAGGAGATGATTGAAATTGGATTACTAAAACTAAATAATTATGAAGCTATACATGCATAAAATGGGTCAGATCTGAAAGACCTTACAAAAGTCTGAGCTTGCTCAAGTGATTTACCTAGGTAAAGACAGAGTAAAATAATTAGAATTTGACTCAGCACAGCCAGATATGACTTATATGTAACTTTTTTTCAAAAATAAATAGTCTAAGGGAAAAAGTAAAATCAGAAAATCACTTGAATTCAAATTGAGTTCAGGAGATGGTATAATTTTTACTCTAGAAGCATAAATAACTAAACAGGGTCCTGCAATTAATGCAGTTTTCTTTATGCCTTCTTCAGAAAAAGTGGGAGATCTCTGCTCTCTTAAATAGCAGGAAAATAGTAATAACTGCCACATAATGGGCAAAGAGGGAATCTTAAGTCCAGTTGGGGCTTTATAATGTGTTTGAAATTTCCTACCATTGGAAGTTCAGCATTACTCACATGAATGGAAAAGAACTGATGAAAACTGCGTTGAATTTTAGGAGCAAACACCCCAGGGCTACGTGAGTGAGCAGGCTGAGTTTGAGTGCCAACTATGACAGCAAATTATCTGTGTTTATTGAAATAGAGCTGAACTTCAGCACAGTAGGAGGGCCTGCAATACAATTCATCTTACTTCTATTTATGGCTTCTGTATTGATCAGCAACCAGAGAGATTCTTGGTATAAGGAAAATAGACAATATACCCTTTGGCAATTCTTAAACGTTGTCAAAGTACAACTTTATCTGTCTGCCAGAGGCCACGGTGTGTCAACATCCATTTTTATCAACAGATCTGAAAGAATCAACATGGGCAACTGACACTGATCCTCTTGTGCACCAAGAACAGGTCAGCGATTGGTCTGTAATAGCAGCTAACCCAGTACATTAGTTTTCCCTCTGACTGTGGCATGAAACGCTGTGTAAGACACTAATTTTTGCCAGTCTGCAGTTGCCATAAAGATTTGAAAACACGTACGAAAATCAGCACAGTATGGATACATTCTGGTCTGGTTCCTTCTCTCTGGCTGGGTTACTTAATCCTAGCAGCCTGGGGGCAGCACAGGACCCTCGCTGGTGGGTGTATGAGATTTCAGGATCTTCTTTAGAGGTGTGAACTGGTGATACTAATTTTGTGACGGGACTGTGCAACTGCAGCACGGCAAGACGTTCTCACCATTGCACGCATGTATGGTTCACAAGAAAACAGCAGAAAAAATGCACATATATCTTAGTCTTTGAATATGTTTTTTTCACAATTTCATCAATATATATAAAAGCAATAGGGACATGAAAATAATTTTATATGTATTTACCCATAGAGTTAAATTATTTCTTTTCATCTGTCGTCTTCCTAATTTGTAGCTCAATACTTTTCATGCTGCTCTTTAAAAAAGAGGATGTTGAAGAGCACCAGTGAAATTGTGTGAAGGAGTAGCAACATGTTTTTGCATTACTTGTTCAGTCATATTTTCTTACTGACTTTAGAACATTCTACATAGTAGTTTTTTTGAAGTAGAAAGGGTCTGCATATGATCTGCCTCATGCCCAGCTAAAACATTCTAGAAAATTTTCTTCTGTATAAGATTTACACATTCATCTTTATCACATATGAGAAACTATCTTTACAAACTTTAGTTGTTCTTTAAATTGTGATTACATTATTTCTATGAAACAGAGTATCCTGTCACTCTCTGGAGGGAGAGTAAGCGAAGAAAGGCAACCTGATAGATTTACACTGATTTCTTTGGGGCTGGAGGCGTTGGTGGGTTAACATTTTTGTAAACTAGCAATTTTATTATTATGTGTTTTTATTATTATGTATTTTTTTCATTATACAAGACCACCTAAAATGCTCATCATGGTTCCACCAAATCTCCCTCATGCCCAGCTGTTTTTACAAATGATACATTACACTATTTGTACTTTGAGATAACAAATAAAGATCATATTCTAATTAGGCACTATTGTAAGGTGATATATCTTTATTTGTAACAAAATATTTCAGATGTAGCTGGGTTGTCCCATAATAATTCTTAAATCATCAAACAATTTTTTTTAGTCCTAATTTAGGTTCACTCTTACAGTTGCACTCTTGCTCTGTAAAGTGTTTATGAAATGACATGGAAAGAAGTATGAGAAACCAATAGACGTTCTTTATGAAGCTTCTGTTTTGAAGACAGTTAAGTTGGCTTTTTTTCAACAGCTGCTATACCAGTTGTGTTATGTTTCATTATGTGCACATATTGATTGACCATGAATAATTAAAGCAAATCAAGAAGCTGAAGTGATTTAATAGAAATTAAAATGTAGTTTGGTACATCAATGTAACTTACATTTATGGAATTCCTCACATTAGAGTTAGGAAAATACAGTGTATTTGTATTGACGCTTTTTTGTTTTTCTTATATTAGTATTTTAATAAATTTTGTAAATTAGACAATTTAAAGATTTCAGAGCACTAGCGTCATAATGGATTTTAAAGTTTCTGTGCTTCAATAAGACATTTATTTTCTGTTCTACCTCCTTTACTCTCATTTTCCACACTGTTGAACATTTCGTCTTTATTAATGCAAATTCCCATTTGTATTTAGGTTTATTAGAAGAAACTAAAATTAAAATAAAATATTTCACATTTCTGGCACTTTCAAACATGATTTTGCTATCATCTTTCCTAGCAATTGTTTGATAAGATCATCTATTAAGATAATAGATTTTAATGTAGGATCCATTATATGCATGGAGGTTTAACATTGGAGAGTAACCTCGCGCAGTTATTTTCACTGCACTTTTAAAGGCAAAAATAATATGCATTTGGCTTTGATTCTTTTCCATGCTGAGGTAGTTTGATTTAAAAACATGATGAGCAGGTGCTATATTTTTCAAATTGTTTTAATTTCAGAAAATATCAGAAATACATGGGCTTTGTGATTTTAATACACATGATGTCATTTGCCTTTGATGCTCATAGTTAATACAGAAATCAAACTATTTATGGAGTAGTTCTTAGTAGTGGACCATTCCTGAGCCCTTGTGATACATGGAAACTCCTAAGCAGGATAACTGACAGACGTGGTTATTTAAATAGATTCAAGCAGCACGTAAATGTCAAAGGCATTTATAAGGTTTCCCAGTTCAGCTCAGTGTTTGTGTCTGAGCATCTCTGTCCATCTTGAGAGCTGTTAATGTGGTTCATTCAGTTAAAGTTTTCTGAAGAAACAGATCAGATGTGTTTATTTCAATTGCATGGCTTTTGATGTGGATAATTTTGTGGCCACTGTCTGGACATTGGAGATACATACGTATAATCCAAGAAATTAATATTCAGAAATATTATTGATTTTTTTCTAAATGATTAGGTTTTGAGAATGGATTCTGTATGTATTTACAACAGGTACTGTGTGCCCCTAACACAGCCAGGTTTTGTCACTGAAATGTTTTGGTGTCACTGATCTGGTATGTTTTGGGGACCTTCATAAACAACCTCCACTGTCATGTTTATTTAAAAATAATTTTCTGTCCCTTTTTATTACAAATGTAACCTTAAAAATGCAAACACTGAAGATAGTAAGTTGGCTGCTTTTTTCATACAGCTGCAAATTTTCATGGTCCCTTAAAACTACGAATGGTTAGCTCTGGGGGTTCATGAAATAAGTAGTCAACAGAGATTTTAGCTTCTAGGGAGAGTTCCTGAAGTAAATGGCCAGTCTAGCATGAAGGAGTTAACGTGGGTTGCTGGATGCACTGTAGCTTTGACCATGAGCATGGGTTTCTTGGTAGCTTGGCATCAATTTTATAATACAGACTAAGCAAAGGACAGAAGCTCATCCACATTTGCTCCCTGGTGATCTTAGGTTACCTTACCATTTTTTTTTGCTGAGAATGTTACTAAGCACCACTGAGAAGGGTCTGACTTTGTCGTCTTCATACTATCCTGCCAGATATTTATACACTTGATAAGATCCTCCCGAGCTCTTTTCAGGCTAAACAGTCCCAGCTCTCTCAGCCTCTCCTTTTGTCAGATTCTCTTATTGCTCACTGATCGTCATGGCTTTTTGCTGGACTTGCTGAGGTATGTCCCTATCTTTCATGACTCATAGCTTAAAGCTCTCTTCACCAGGCTGGCCAGCCTGTTGACAAACTTTACATCTTTGTTTCAAGTTGTTTCTATTTTAGTAATACATCTAGAAAAAACATTTCAATTCAGAACCACAATCCTCACAAAGGTTTGCTAAAGAGAATAAAGATACCATTTTAAACTAGGTTTGTTTAAATACTGTTTATGAAGAGTTTGATGTAAATTTACTTCTTAAGCAGAATGTCACGTCATTAAATTACAGAAACAGGTAGCACACAAACTGGCATGGTGCAAAAGCCAATCTTTTGAGTTCCATCCTGTCCTTGACCTCTGTACTCAGACTGCCACCAAGGGGAACAGTTGTGATGGTGACAGTGTACATAGTTGTCCCTTACAAAGTACACAGAGCTCCTTGGCTCAGCTCATAGGCATTTGTTGTCACTTGTAATAAGAGTTTAATTCACCAGGGCAGTGGCTACACTTCGATTCACTGCTCTGTGCACACAGCAGTCTTTCATTCCCCCGCAAAATCTGCCTCTAAGTTTAATGGATACCCATGTCTGTGAATAGCACTCTATAAATAAATAACCATAAGAAGACAGCAAAAAGTCTTTCAATCTATATGCAGTCTGGCTAGAAATTGATACTCCATTTCCTATTAACAGTTCTTTGTGCCAGATTTCTCCTAGGAGCTTGACTTATTCTTGTGACCACAAATAAAATTCTAGTTCTTTTAATATTTAAAGCTTCAATGTTGCAGTGTTAAAAATGTTTTAAATAGTAATTTGACTCTCATTTCTTCCTTTTTATTATAAAGTAATAAATGAAACTAAAATAACTCCTACAATGAAAGCTTTTTTCTGCCATTTCCTTTGAAAATCTGACATTTTTCTGTGTATTTTCGGTTGCTATTCCTAATTGAAAATATTGCAGAATTTTAAAGGCTATTAATGTAAAAAATACTTCAAACACAGAATCACTGCCGGAAGTTAGCCCCTTTTTTGGCCTCTCAGTAAAATTCAAAACATGCTGCCAGCTTCCAACATTGAAATGGGAAGTCATATATGAAATCTATTAAGCTCTGTGTTGAACTTAGCACAAGTTTTGTAAATGTATGTTTTACATTAGAGGTTATTTGTATGTTTATGTGTTATCTAATATTTTAATAATTCTTTTAAATGTTGTTGTCTGAGCTGTCCCAGCACCCCAAAATCTTTTGATGCCATTGACTTGATCTATGCACATTGCTCTCAGAATCATTTGAAATCCTGGCCCAAATTCTGTTCCTTTCTATTTGCATGAGAAGTACAAGTCTGCAAGGGGTATATCCAGGTTCCAAAGATCTGAATGAGGACCACTTGCTGGCACCATTTCTCAACCGAATGCATAGCCCAAGTCAACCCAAATGATGATTAACTGAGACAAAGTTTACACTGTTTATGAGTTTACATAGTTGTGCTAGCATAGCTGCATCTGTTAGGACTGAGAAAAAATTCACCCTTGAATTGCCGTAATCATGCTAGTCTGCCAGCAACCTTCTATCACTCCTCTAATACACTCCTGAGCTAGACGTAACTGACAACAGAGGAGGCTTTTTTGCCTAACAATTTTGTCTCATTGAACCAAAGAAATGCTTTAGCATTGTGAAAGGACTTCATTAATATAGACTGTTGTCTCAGATAGGCAGAGTTGGAAGTATAGCTAAACCAGAAGAGGCATAGAGCCAGACTTTTACTATATAACCTTCAAACTGTACTGACTTGCTCAGGTCCTCTTCTGCAATTGTTGACATCTGACTGGGAAATACTGGTGTGACTCCACTGTAGTCATGCTCCCACAAATCCACAATGATAACAGCTGAAAAGAAGAGTTTTCTCAGGTGTTGCCTAGAGTTTGTAGAGATCCCAGACTTGAGGGGTTGAATGAATTAGAAGTTATGATTATGAAGTCACTGCCAGGCATCTCCACCAGATATCAGTTGCCAAACATTACAGAGATCAATGGAGGCACACAATTAAACCATTGCTGTGCCATGGCTAATAATTAATTTAAGAGACTGTTATGGTTCTTGCACATATTTAGAACCGATCTTATTAAAAATTATTAACAGAAGTGTATTTTTGTTTCAGTGAAACCTGGATTGGTCTCCTGTCTGTAAAACTGCTGAGGACAACATGCAGTAAGTATAACAGGACTACAGACCTAGAATTTCAGAGGTAGTCAAATGTCATCAGGTTTTGATTCATCTGGATGAGTGTCTGTAGGCTCCTTTGAAAACCTCTGCCATAGAATTTTCATGGATAATTATGTTATTGACAAAATTTTATAAGAATAGTTTTGATCCTGAAAAAGCCTCTCTGGGAATATAAAGCAGCATACAGATTTTTGAGGAGGACAAGCTTAGGAGAAATAATAATATTTCACAAACTGCTAGAGAATAAAGAAATAATTGCTTACTTTGGTATTAAAGAAAGTAATAGATTTAAAGTTTATAAATTAAGCTATAATCCATCTTCTTACTATCAGTCATGTCAGACAGTGAACAAAGAAAATCCATGTTGATTCTGATCTTGTAACTATGATGAATTCATATATTAAGACTAGCGACAGTTTTGTAAAAGTTTTGTAAAAATGCACATGTTAACTGACATCACCATTACCAGGGCTGGAGCAAGGTTCTAAAATCCACCAGCGGGATATAGATTGCTGTTTCTCTTCAGTCCCTGTGGGAATTGGCAAACTTGAAAATCTTGGTTTAAAAATGGAAATGTTGGCTTATTGGAAGACTACTGTTGAAAGTTTCAGGACAATTAATATGCATCAACCTCTCTGACTACCTATGTTAAATATGTTCTTTACTCCAAATAGAAGCTTAATATTAAACATAATGAAATTTTTGGTGTCTGAGGTTATCCAGGGAATCAAAGACTTCAGAGCAGACTTGGAACAGTCCTGAGAATTTGATGTTTGAGAAAGTGAACAAAAACATACTCTCTGTGCAAAAAGGTTCCAACACAAAGCAGAAAAGGAAGAATGACAGATAAATCAAACAGGCTGTCCCACAGTTTGCATTACATATGAAAAAGATTGTAAAGGGCAGCAACAGCAAAAAGTTTAATAATTTTATGAATACATGGAAGGAATAGAAAGCTGAAGTAAATTTCTGGGAAAAGCCATGCCGAATAAATTGTTTTGATTCTGTACATCAGCTACTATTGAAGTATTTTTTATACTACATTTGTATCTCCATATTTAAATTATATTTTTGCTTAATTCTTAACGTAATGAACACAGACCTTTCAACTAACAGGCCTCTGCCTTTATTCTTTCAAAACTGGGAGATGAAAAATGTAGGTGAGTTAGTTCTCTTGGTAACAATCATTCCTATCGTGCTCTGGTTACATGTCTAGAAAATAATTAACAGGTTTTCTCTAATGCTTCCTAAAGATGTTGAAACTATAGAATAAATATTGACTGAGAGGCAGCAAAACTTGCCGGGACAGGAGAAAATAATAATGGTTTATATAACTGAAAACAGTTTGCTAAAAACAGAACAGGAATTCTGTAAGCTCTGATTTAAAATTGATGTCAAAAGGGCCAGATGTGGTGCATGCATGCACACATACGTGCTGCCACCTTTACTGTACCACACAGAAGTGCTCTGTTGCCTTCCTGAAGATTTGCAGTGCCCCAATTCTTGTCCCTGGGAGATGATCATGAGATGGTTTAGCACCCAAGCCAGCCATTGGGAAGCAAGAAGAAACCAGTCATGGCAACCTGAAGAGGTTCTGGCATGACCAGGCTTTCAGAAACATTAGCAGAAACTTGCAAATCTGATGTTTACCACCATTTATCAGAGGAAGAGAGGAAAGGAATTTGGGGAAGAGGTGGAAGAAACAAGTCTGCACCTTGTAACTGGGCTGAGCACATTGGGTAAGCAGGACTTTGGACTGCAGTGCATAAAATCAGAGAGGAGGTGGAGGCAGCTTACTCTGTCCCCGTGCAAAGATGGAGTGCCTGTCTTTTCCTTTGTTCTCCCCACACATATGCACAGCAGCCTTTCCCCCATATGTGAGCTCTGCTTTTGGGTTAGGAAAACCAGAGACAGGCATTTGCTCCTAGCGCCTGCTTGGCTGCAGGTCAGGGTCAAAGACCACCTGAGCCCATAGGTGTTATGCAAGAGGCTGTTGTGAAGGGCCCCCAGCCTGCAGCATGCATCACCCCGCCTCCCTACTCCCCTTCCAATGCTGGCTTTGTACCTCAGGGGTTTGCGAAAGCACCAGGACTATATAAAGCACTCCCTGTCTGGGGGCCCTGTCACTGTCGTCAACATTTGGGCTCTCAGGAGGCTACAGGAACCGGCACTGTCTGTAAGGGACCCTGCTGTGGTGGGCTGGGGACAACCGGGTGCCTTGCCTGCACATGCATCAGGGAAAGCTGCACAATGCCCTGGGGACCTGTCAGGGCAGCCTTCCTCGCTTTCCTGCTTGTGTGACAGAGCCTGTTTCTGATGCTGTTCTCTGTCTGTTTGCTGTTCCTGCAGGGACGGGATGGCCCATGCGGAGAGAGCTCTGCCCTGGCTGCTGCTGCTGGCACTGGCCTTGCTGGGCAGCAGCACTGCGGAGCGGGACTGCCGAGTAAGCAGCTTCAAAGTCAAGGAAAACTTCGACAAGACCAGGGTAAATCTTTCTCTCCTGGATCTGTGATGTCTTGCCTGACTCCTCTTCCCAGTCTACAAAATCTGGCATTCAGTAGCACCAGTGTGTTCACATTTTCACTCAAAGTCACAGGCTGCAATACTGAGAAACAGCAGAAGTGTGTGATGTTGCCCACACCTCCACAGATGCTGGATCCTGATGCATTTGCAGAAGGAATACTGCAGAAACCGAGGTTTAGCAGGCTTGTCTCAAACTGTATGGTCTAAACAGAAAAGGAGTGTAGTGATTTGGTTGTTTCTATGAAAAATTAATACTCTGGTGTTTTCAGACATCATTGCAACGAAAAAACATCTATACATAGATCTGTCAAGATCTGCCAGTTGTTATCCTCTTCCCACCAAATTTTGTATTCCAAATACTGGACAACTGCAGATACAAGTAAGATACTAAAAAATGTCAGTTCTTTCACAAACCCTGGCTGCACTCGGACGTATGTGTGGGTTTATGCTGTTGGAACAGCTAGATTTGTTTCTTAGGTACAACTTTGAGGCATGGTGTCAAAGATCTGCACGTCCTCTTCTCTGTCACCACCCCTAGTTTGTAATAGACGTCTGTCTGTAATGTTTTCCATACTTTTAGGTCTAACTTCAGCCTTTCTTATTTCTTTGCAGTACAGTGGCACCTGGTATGCCATGGCAAAAAAAGATCCTGAGGGGCTGTTTCTGCAGGACAACGTGGTAGCCCAGTTCACCGTAGGTGAGAATGGACAAATGAGTGCCACTGCAAAGGGCAGAGTCAGACTCTTCAAGTAAGTTGTTTGCAATCTTCCTCTTGTTCCAATGCACTAAGCTTCTGCTTCGCTTACTGGTGCTCTAATCCTACCTGCTGTTTCCATGCTAGTCGCACGGTCACACTGAATCTGTGCTGTTAGGTTTGAATATGATGTTTTCTTTCTCTCTGGCTACAGTAACTGGGATGTCTGTGCTGACATGATTGGCTCCTTCACTGACACAGAGGATCCTGCCAAGTTCAAGATGAAGTACTGGGGTGTTGCCTCTTTCCTGCAGAAAGGAAGTGAGTACTTGGCTATACAAAATGCAGAACTACTTGGGAGCCTGGTTATGCTGTATGTTCATTCCAGGGAGAGAATAGGTAGTGTTGGATTTCTTAAACACACTTAAAACACACAATAACTATCATACAGGAAAGCCTGAATGTGAACAAGGTAATCACTGGTTTTTATATGGAACAGCTGGTTGGCCTTCCTTAAACAAGTGAAGACCAGGCCTTTGTATATCTTTGTATTTCTTTTGTTTGTTACCCAACAATATAATCAAAGGTCACTGTTTGGAAAGAAATGAAAGGCGGATGAAGTATTTTAGGTCTTGTTTTAGTTCAGAACTCAGTTACCGGATGCTTCTGTTCTCTCTGAAAAGCCTAACATCAGGCTGGATTGAGCAGGGAAGAGGATTTTGCAATTGTTATTTTGCTTGGTCTCGTGTCTGCAAATGTAGAGATTTATCTCTTTTAAGAAACAAATCTGATCCAGTATATATATATATGCATATTTTCCTGTCATCTGTCACACGCTATGCAAAATTAGTTTATTGAGCCAAGTAGAGGTTCAGACACTTGTAGCTTGAGACATTTCCATGGATTGTTTCCAAAAGAAGCAGGCAGAATTTGGAAGTGATTGGAGCTCCATTCTCTCCAAAAACACAGTTACAAAGAATGCTTTGGATGCCAATTGTTCTTGAATTGTTGCCGAATCTCCTCACAGCATGCTGCTGAATCATGTTTTCATGGATACTGTGGATTGCTGGATGACCCCAGACTCTACCTTTCTAAAACTGTGGTCCCCACGCACGGGAGAGATGGAGAAGAGAATGTACCCTTTTGCTTTCACCAGCACAGACATAGTGCAAGGGGGAATCATTTGCTCCAGGAGAGGAAGGTGCAGAGATGACACTTTTTACTGCAAACACCTAGGTTCACTTCTGTTAGCACAGGGTGTCTGTGTGACCAGATATTTATCAGATTAACTAGCTACATAGTTAAGAATTCTCTGAAATTCTAACTGTGTTTTGAGAAGAGGGTTTATGATAGACCTTGTAGCAAATACACTTCTAATACGCATGGAAACTGCTTGATAATATTTTTCCTCAAATACAGTTTAGGTAACATCCCTGGTAGGAAAACAGTTATGGTCTTGAGTAATCTGGAGCATGACTAGCATGACCAAGAACACTTTATCTTCTCTGTTTGTTTTTTTAACTATTTTCTGTCTGACTGTTCCCCTTTTTTGATAAAATAAGAAAACTCTCTCTGTACTTCATGGTAATACAGGGTTCTTTTCTGTGTTTATTGCTGCATTTTATAATGATGTTCAGGCATGGATTTACAAGACATTTATTAGCATTTCTTCATGCTGCTCTTGTTCTGTGCCCATGTTAGCAGAGAAGCAGTGGTGCCAACCATTTCCTCTTCTCTCTATCACTGTCTCTCATAAATATGCTTATTTTCTTTTTTTAAAAAAAAAACCTCTCCCCAAAAGATGGAATTAAATACTGGACACAGGAATAAACTGGACAGGAATAAACTAAGAGCTAATCTGTTATCATTTAGACCGATCTTCATCATATTATTTTCTTTACAGAGTTATGGCAGCAATCCCTCCAGATTTACTAGATTTTACTGGTGTTTCTAATACCTTTGCTTCTTTGCTATGGTTTCTTCCAGATGATGATCACTGGGTAGTGGACACAGATTATGATACATACGCTCTTCATTACTCCTGCCGCCAGCTAAATGACGATGGCACTTGTGCTGATAGCTATTCCTTCGTGTTCTCCCGGGACCCCAAGGGATTGCCCCCAGAGGCACAGAAAATTGTCAGACAAAGGCAGATAGAGCTCTGCTTGGACAGAAAATACAGAGTTATCGTTCATAATGGTAAGAACATTTTTTTCTGTAGAATTTTGTTTCAGGGTTTAATGACTAAAGCACTGGGATTCTCATGCTCATTAAATAGCAAATGCATGAATTCTTTTACTTTGTGGCTGTAGTATTACCTTTGGAAAACTGGAGCTTGCAGTAAGTTATTTCCAACTTTTACTCCATTACTTGAAGGAGAGCTAAGGTGTATAGCTTTTTATGCGGCGTATCACATCAGCTGAAACAATAATTAGAGGGAGTTGTAAAACAATTAAATCAATGTAATATGAGTAAACATAGTAAGGATAAACTTCCGAGTTGCTGTAAAAGGAAATTGTGTCTCTTTAATCAGATCTCTTTGTCTTTCTCAACAAAATAGTTGCTGAAGAGAATAGAATGTGTTTTCAAAAACTTCTTTGAAAAATTCTCCATAAAAGGCTTTCAGGAAAATCAGAAATCTTGGAAAGGATGTCTTAAAGCAGACCATTTCTCACAGGTCCTCATGCCAACTGTTTCAGAAAGCGTTACGGAAGAGGGACATATCCCTCATTCTGGAAGTGTGACCCTATCTTGAGTCATATAGTCAGGCTAAGCTTGCAACACAGGGAAGGTTACAGATCAGCTCACCTGTGCTCAAGTATATTTGAAAAGGCCAAATGGCAATTTATGCTACTTTAATCAGTGATCTAAAAGAACATATAATATACTTAGTCATAAAGATTACACCCAGAGTAGGGAATAGTAAGAATCAAGAAGACAGATCAGAAAATTTAGGGCAGGTGAAATACTAGTGTACCCATCCCTACCCCTGCCCCTGCGTTTCTGGAAGACACAGTATCTAGAGAAGACTTAGCTGAATGTGAACTCCCAACGTAATGCTGTGGCCAAAAAAGTTAATGTGATTCTTGGATGCATAAGCCAAGGATGCAAAAGATTAGTTTACAGACTCATATGAGACCGTTGTGCTTGGCATAGGTCTGCTTGCTATGTCACATTTGATGGTAATTGTAACTGGAAAAGGTACCGATAATGAATTAGAAGTTTCAAAGAAAAGCAGAGAAAATGATAGAAGGTTGTAAAATGTGCCTTCTCGTGAGTGCTTCAAAGACCTTGATCTTTTCTCATCAGAAAGAGGTTAAAGGCTGACCTGAGCAAAGTCTGTGCTTGCCCGCAC
This sequence comes from Opisthocomus hoazin, assembly GCF_030867145.1. Lineage (NCBI taxonomy): Eukaryota > Metazoa > Chordata > Aves > Opisthocomiformes > Opisthocomidae > Opisthocomus > Opisthocomus hoazin. The sequence goes on from NC_134419.1 coordinate 61,869,143, forward strand.
AAGCAATGGGAATTGGCTAATAAAGGATTTACAAACGCAGAAATAATAAATTAAAATGGATGGAACTTTAAACTGGATGCATTCAGAGCAGAAATAAATAGCCATTTGTTTAACTCCAAAGGTCATTAACCTTTGGAACAGTTTACCAAGAGCTGTTGTATGTTCTTCATCACTGAAATCTGCAAATCAAGATTAAAGGCTTTTCTAAATGGCATGTTAGAATAAACTGGGATTGACTGAAGGAACTTTTGTGTGTTATAAAGAAAGTCAGAACAGATAAGCACAATCAGCTCTTGTGGCTCTGTTACCTGTTCATCTGACCTATAAACAGAGAGTAATATATTGCCATGTTGAAAAGTAGGTATGTGATAACAGGGTGCCTGTAAGATCTGCTAAGGTGGGTGATATTTAGGATACTGATTATTGACCTGGAAAAAGTGCCTGACAGCAATGAAAATAAAAATTTTGTCTTGAATGAGAATACGGAGACAACATAATAGACAGTTGAGATTTAAGGCAGTCAAGACTAAGAGACATCACAAACGCAAATGAAGTTGGCTTTTGTGAATTATATGTATGATTGTATAAAGGGTAGGACAGAAAGGAAACAATGTCGTTATATAAATTGATGATACTTTCTTGTTTTGAATGCTGCAGTCACTGCTCTTCAAATGAAGTACAGCAAGAATAAAAATTTCTGAAGATGAGAAAACAAAATAATAAGATGAGGGATGTTTTAGTATTAAATCCAAGATAGACTGTAGATATACAGCTGTTGTGCTGTGACTTTACGGTGTGTGTGTTATGGTGGTTCCTTGCATTTCTGTCAAACCCAGAGAAAGTACTATCCCACTGTAAAATACTCCGACTATGTCTTGAAGCTAATTCTTTTCCACAGGTTTTTCATTAGCTTTTTAAATGAATACTGTACTCGAATTTAGTTCCCCAGAAAAACCAATAGATGTACAAAACTTACCATGATGGAAAAAAGAACAAATCTAAAATATCTGTCTTTGTATACTGTCTCTTTAAGGCAAAAGAGAAGCCTAGGAAATTACGAGGGTTTTGGTTGTAACTTACATTGCATTTCTGATAGTAGCTCCTTTCCAGATATGGATCAGGCTATGATACACTTAGTATCTCAGAGTAATAGCTCAAGTTGCTTTAAGTTATGCAATGTGAGTGTGGATATCACTGTGCGACTGCTTGTAAATACAGTATGACGTCATGTTAGTAGATTTGAGAGCTGAATCTGCTGTTAGCATTTGCCAGAACAAAAATTGTGAATTAAGTAGTGGTATCTTCCTTCAGCTAAGTTACTATTGCCATTAGAAGTTTTGGAAGTCAGGAGACCCTTATTTTGTTGAAAAACATTCTTAAATTAATAGTTTTTAAAAGGCAAATAATTTGAAGCTTGTTAAAGTAAATAAATAGCTCTTCTATCACTCATCTGTCCAGTACCTTGTTTGCCAAAGTATTAAAATGCTTAGGACAGGTGTAACAGATTGGATGAATTCCTGTTTTGTTCCAAGTTGAAAATTCTTTGGAATTATAAACTGCAGAGTAAGGTACTGTCATTATCATCACAAGTAACAGACTGCTGGACTCAAGAGCATTTTAAAGAAATTAGATATGTATGCACTTCAAATTTGGTGAAAGTTTGTGTATTTTAATTTTGTCTAGTGTTGATGAAAAATGAAATTTTGGGTTTTGTGTGTTTCAGGATTTTGCTCTTAAGGAGATCCAAAACTATGGAAAGAAACCATGTAACAGCACCATGGATGTAAAGCTAACACATTGATCAGGTGTTCTCTTGAAAACCTTTAAACAGCTTCATTTAGATTTTGAGTATATTTATCTGAGCTGTGTAGCTCACCTCGTTAATAAACCAATGAAACATTTTAATAAACTTGGATTACAAGGGACACAAATTGTTTGTATGCACATCTGTACCTATGTAGACATTGGTTTTATTAGTAAACCGTTATCTTAATGCACTATTTTGAATTGGTGACAGATGGCAATAATTAAGAATGTACTCTTGCTTTTTTTTAGTTGTTTCAATTCCTGACTAAAACAGTTTTAATTGAAAAAAACAAAATATATGTATTTGCTTTCTAAAACTTTTAATTTCTTTTCAAATACAATGTCATCTTTTTTCTAGGAAATACTGGAAATCGTTCCCAATAGCATTATAGAAAGGAGGAAGGAATTTCAGTAACCCTATATATCACTGATTAAAGTTTATTATATGACTATTGAAGACATAAAAAATCCGCATCTTTTTTAAACAACTATGCGTCTGTTTTAAAGAACACAACAAGTAAATATTTATTTATTATTTATAAATTAACAGGCATTATGTCCATATTTTTAATCTGAGATGGAACCAAATATGTCATTCACTTGGTGATAATACATGTTTAACATCTTGTTTCCTACCTGAAATAGGTTAGTCTGCCCAAACCTATGTTCAGGCAGTCAGTTAAAATGGGTTAAAAAGAAAGAGCAGATACTTTCTGAGGATGTGCATTTTTACTAGAAAGTTGATCTCTCTTACTTAGTAGAAAATAGAGTAAAAACAGATCAGGTGCCCTCTTGACATAGATTCGCTATAACTTCATTAAAGTTAATGACATTTATGCCAACTGAAGATGTATCCTCATAGAAATTAATTGATCTAGTAAGAATTTATTTCAACTCTTTTACATTCACCAAGTTCACTGCCATATTTGATTTATTTCAATGTAACTGGAGAATTCAATCCATTGGATTAAACTGTCCAAATCTTGCTGAGGCAAAGCAGTGAAGTCAAGAAAATTTTACCTGAAGGAATTAAAAATACAGATTTAGCACTTTTTTTTCCTTCTCTGGCATTTAATACTATAACATAGTGACCTATTCAACCTGGGATAGTGTAGACATTAACATCCGAAGTGTGGCACAGCTCAGACTTCAAATAATTATTCGGTAATGAAAGACAAATTTGGTTGTTCATGGTTACTTCTTCTTGCAGTGGTTTCTGTACCAGCCCCATGTCTTACAGGGTTCCCTGTACAACAGAGAAGAATTTCCTGACATTTACGTCTGAAATGGGCAACATTATACAAAATTGGATTGACAGCAGAGTTGGCAAAAGTGAATAACACTATCCAGAAGAAAACTGATGGCAAAATATTTAAATCATTATTGAAGTTCTGGACTAAAATTAAAAGAATAATTATGATAATTGGGCTCCACATGATAAAGAAAGAAATCATCAACACAAAGAGGGCTCGGAATAGTTTATAGTCTTGCTGGGAAACACGTAGCTGATGATTTTCTGAGTAGGCTAAGCCAGCAGTTAAACTCCTTCTTGATGCTTTTGTAATCTGCAGTAAAAGAGAAGAAAGTAACTTATATTGAAACCTAGAAAAACTATTAACACATTTTTACAGGTGCAAAAGTAAATCTTGGCACATGATGTTTCTGTTTTGAAAACTGACTACAAAAAAGGCATTGCAGAATTCAATTTTTACTTTTTGTCAGTGATTCAATTTGAAACATTCTCACTTCAGTAGCTTTTTATTTTTCCTCTCAGCTGTGAACTCAACTCAATCTTAGTCAAGCTGATTGTTCTCCTCAGGGCTCTCTACCAGCCATAAGTACTTTTCAGCATAAAACAGAGTCATAATTACTCATGAAATCCCATTAACTTAAAAATATGACCTCATTTGTTCTATCTAAATAAACCCATTGATTTTTTTTTTCATAAATGTAGACTAGACTGGAACATAGTTAACAATCCTACTGATGTGCAGGAAGGAATGCAATCCAGTTCTCTTACAGCCATGTTGAAGTTCAACAAGGGCAAGTGTAGGGTCCTGCACCTGGGAAGGAACAACGCCATGCACCAGTACAGGCTCGAGATGGACCTGCTGGAGAGAAGCTCTGTGAAGGGGAATCTGGGAGTGCTGGTGGATGACAGGTTAACCACGAGCCAGCAGTGTGCCCTGGCTGCCAAGAAGGCCAATGGGATCCTGGGGTGCATTAAGAAGAGTGGGGCCAGCAGGTCGAGGGAGGTTCTCCTCCCCCTCTACTCTGCCCTAGTGAGACCTCATCTGGAGTACTGTGTCCAGTTCTGGGCTCCCCAGTTCAAAAGAGATGAGGAACTACTGGAGAGAGTCCAGTGGAGGGCTACGAGGATGATTAGGAGACTGGAGCATCTCTCCTACGAGGAAAGGCTGAGGGAGCTGGGCTTGCTTAGCCTAGAAGGCCGAGAAGGGACCTTATAAAGGCCTATAAATATCTTAAGGGTGGGTGTCAAGAGGGTGGGGCTAGACTCTTTTCAGTGGTGCCCAGCAACAGGACAACAGCCAACGGGCACAAACTGAAGCATAAGAAGTTCCATCTGAACACGAGGAAGAACTTCTTCCCTCTGAGGGTGATGGAGCATCAGCCTGCCCAGAGGGGTTGTGGAGTCTCCTTCTCTGGAGATATTCAAAACCCTCCTGGACAAGGTCTTGTGCAGCCTGCTCTAGGTGACCCTGCTTTGGCATGGGGTTGGACTAGATGACCCTCAGAGGTCCCTTCCAACCTCTACCATTCTGTGATTCTGTGATAAGGTAGGTATTAGAAGGAGCATGAATTTATTACAGTAACTAAATCATGATACATTTTAAATTTGAATGGGATTTTATGTGAAGCTTTGTGTAGACTTTTAGTTTTTCAGTCAGTAATAAGAAGTGCTTTCTATGAACTAACCTGAAATCTTACAGACCCTTTTCTCACTATGAAAATCTGTGTCTTGTAAAAGTACTGTCTGATGTAATAAACTAAACTAAGGGTAGTTTGGGAATCTAGTATTCATGGATGTGAACCATCTGTCATTAGGCAGAATATTGAATCCCAGTGACTTGCAGAAAACTCTAAATCTCATGTTCTATATCCCTGTCTTCACTGAGGTTGGCATAGCACAATAAGTCTATTACATTCACATATCTGATGCAAATAAAAGAAAATTGAAATATTTAGCAAACAAACATCTAGGCTAAATAACTGAGATGCTGTTTTACCCCCTGCATGGGTAAAGAAGGGGTGTTTTCAAATGCCTGGATCAATTCAGTGTCTAAGTAGGAAAGTCAAAAGGCATAAGGCTCTTCCTGCTACTTGTATGTGTGACATTTCCCTTTAGCAATAGCTACAGGAAGGATAACACTAATACTAGCAATACTTAATAGCTTTCTCGTTCAGGTAAGGAAGAAAATGGTTATATATACATTGAGTAATTTGTCTTTCTTTCTGCAGTTTTCTGAATTTGTCACAGAGGCAGATGGCCTAGAAAAAATATTCATTAAGAGCCTAGGTATCTACCAAAGATTTCAACAGAATGTAGGTGTATAAATCAAACCCTGTGATCCAAAAATGGGCTTCTTGGCAGCTGCTGAGCCTGAGAAGGGGACAGCCTCACTAACTGCTTCCCTGATTCAAAAAGGGCAGAGAATTCTGATGTTTTGAACATGTAAAACTATTCCAGCCTGATGATCTTCTGCTATACCCATTTGGAACCCAGAAACTGGGCTAACTCCTCCAAACAATCCGATCCAAGAGTTGTTCTCAGAGAGCACCTAGCCTGCCTTAGTAAGAATGAAGGTTTCATAAAATACAAAGGACTAACATCCACTTCTAATATAAAAGTGGGAAAACCAAGCTCTGGACCCTCCTCAGCCTCCACTGTTCAAAATGTCTACAGAATGTTCTCATCAGATACCTTTGTATCTGCCCCATGTAAGTACCCTCCATCTTTCCTGCTGGAGCGGCACAGCCTAGAACTAAGCATGCAAAAATCACCAAGACTGCAGTCAATAAGACACAGCTGCATCTTAAGGAAGTGCTCGACTGAAATGAGGTGGCAGGGATATGTTTTGGATCCCTTTTTGGTCTGCCTGGTATAAGGAATCTAGGTACCTATAGAGGGCATCTGGACCACACTCCAAGAACCAGCAACTTAGAAGTCATGTATATATAAATATGTAACTTCCAGAACACGAACTTCTTTACTAGTTACAGCCTTTTATATACGTCTTGCCTGAGAGGGTGAACAGTGCAAAAACAAATTACTTCATTACAAATCATGGCTTCTAATCTGTCATTTTTGCCAGGCTTCTGGGAAGTGTTACCTAAAAATAATACTCAGTTTCAGATGAAATTGTAAAGAATACATTTGTAGCGTATATTTGTTAACAACTGTGAGGTCTTGTATCTGTAGTGAATCATCATCCTGATAGATGCTGTATTACTTGAATATATGAATGTTTTGAACTGCTTCCAGTAACACTGAGCATTGCACTCTGTGTTCACTGTCATCACTGAGTGTTCTCACAGAGTGAGAGTGAATCTGCTCTTGGGAATGACTCAGGGATTAAGACACTCTCCAGCTGAGTTCTGGTTGCTTTCTGTGTGAGAGAGAAGATTTAATTAGAACAGATGGGATCCTGCTATGGGCCTCGTTCCTTTTTCAGCTCAGGAAAAATGGTAACGCATCTTGGCCACCTGTGTTACCAAGCTGGAAAAGAAATGTGAGCGTGGCAGCATGGGGCTGTCTTGTAATGCAGTATTCCAAACACCTTCTCGGGCTTCTAGCTCCCTACATGCCACTGCGTTTTCCAGATTTGCCTGTTGCAATCTGGATTCTGCAAGGACAAGAGGAACCCCATTCCTGTCCTGGTCTCTGACCAAGGACTGTGGAATTCCTCGGCCTGCAGATTTCTGCGGTTCGTTCCAAAGGCTCAGCCTGCCCACTGGCTTACTGTCTGTTCTTTGCCTACAGCAAATACGAGGTTGCACAAGGCAAGTGTTTTACTTCACTAGAAGAGGTTTACCTCCAGGTTATAATGAGCTTACGGAACGTACAGAAACTAAGAGCTGATGATTTTGACTATGAGTTTAAGCCTGATCAATAGGCAAGTACATGTAGAGCCCAGATTCTAGGTCCTAGGATCATGGAAACACCTACATGCAGCTCTGGTGCATCTACCCACAGCTCCTTGGTGCTCAGCAGTTTGTCAGTTACTTCCCTGCTCAATAATCTGTGTATTTTGTGGTTCCTTTCCAAGGAACCAATTTTCCTTACACATAGTATGAGAAGTTTGATTACCTAATACAAGAATCAAGAATCGTTTGGGGGCAGTTGCTAAAAACTAGGCATTGCAGCACCTACTTTGAAGATTTCTAGCTCTTTCTCACTCTGTTTTTGGAAAAGGAATGGGTAAGAACTCAGATGTTTTAAAAAGAATTTTGGTAACTAATATCATGCTTGCTAGAATATATATTAAAACTCTGTGGTGCAAGGTGTCTTGCCCTACATTTCAGCAGGTAAAAAACATCCACTCAGAAAGAAAGTAGCAGCAGAGTGTTTAATTTATAATTTTTGTCTGCAAAGTTTGAAATTGTGGAGGAGTAAGTATATTCTAACGAGATGTGTGTACTAAAAATACATGCAGAAAATGAGCAGATCTAAAAGGGGATGGATTTTTTATAGTGCTGCCTCTCTTTGCTTTGTTACAAATCTGTTGTGACTGGAGCTTAGGCTCAAGGAACGCAAAATCTAGTTTTCAGTTACTTGAAATGCTTGACTCTCAGCATTTAGGAGATAGACAGTCTTTAAATATGAACAGCACATAAATAGAGCAGTGTACTAAATATTGTATCTAAATGAAGACAAACTTTGTGTTGGGCTGCTGGTAATGCGCTGTTCAAGCATGTTCTTAGTTGAAACGCACAGGCTGTTACGAACAGGTTGAAGTGCTTCATTTTACATCACACGCTTACCGCTTACTGAGCAAATGATGTCTACTCCCTTTAGGTGTACTTGTACTCAGCAACAACGTGCTGATGCCTAGCGAGTTACGGTTTACTTCCCTTTCTTCCATAACTTTCCAAAATTTAAAGGAAAAACATACCTGTAAGATTTTGGAATAACTGATGACAATGACTAATCCTGGTATTAGAAAGAAAACAACGGCAAAGGTCACATCCCAAACGATTTCTCCTGCAATGCTGGGCCAAACCAAGGTGCAAATCTGAATCTCCTGTTTACACAGAATAAAGAAGAAAATTAACATTGTACTGTTATTTTTACTACAAAGTTGTCTTTATCTTCCTCTGTGCCTGCAGAGAAAATGGCTGCAGAATGAACCAAGTCTGTGAAAACTTTCTACTCAGAGCGGTCAAGTACTTCCACACAACTACGAATAGATGTATCGTCCACAATCCAGATATTACCATAAATTTCATATCAAATGCTAACATCAACTTTGGAACTGAAACTTACAGACCTGAGACTTGGCCATGTGTTCCGACTGTCGCGCTGGGTGTGCTTCTGCGCACATGTGGAAACACCAGGCAGACAAACCCGAGCACGGGCAGCTGGCACAGGGGCTACCACGGGCGCCGGGCAGCTGCTCGGCTCTGCCGGGACGCGCTCCCTCGGCAAGGGGGAAGGAAGGCTGCCGCGAAGGGGGATTCCCGCCCGCACCGGGGAACGCAGAAACAATCCTAGCCGACCGAACAGGAGAGCGGGGCGGGAGCGGACGGCGGGCGCGGGGCTCCCGGGCTGCCCTGCCGGGGGCGGCTCCGGCCGCTCCCCCGGGCCCGGCCGCGGCGCCTGCCCGGCACGTAGCGCGCCGCCCGCTCCCCCGAGGCGGCCGAGCCTCCCGCGCCGCCCGCCCCACCCGGCTCCGGCCGCAGCCCGCCGCTCCGGCCCGGCCCGGCCCGGCCCCGGCCGCCCTGGCGGCGCCGGCCCTCACCTCGCCGCCGGCGGCGGGCAGCCGCAGCACGGTGAAGAAGCAGCAGAGCGGGAGGGTGGCGAGGGGGGCGAAGCCCCAGATGAGGAGCAGGGCGGCGGCCAGCGCCTTGCGGCGGCGGAAGGCGGCGCGGCGCAGCCGGGCGATGCTGACGACGCGCTCCAGGCTGACGGCCGCCAGCGAGAGGATGACGACGGTGCCGCTGAGGCTCATCACGTAGAAGAGCATGTGGCAGACGGCGTCGCCCAGCACCCAGGACTCGGTCCAGCGCACCACGGCGATGAAGGGGATGGCGGTGATGAAGAGCAGGTCGGCACAGAAGAGGTTGAGGACGAGGCAGTTGGCGGTGGACAGCCCGTGCCGCTGCCGCTGCACCAGCAGGCAGATGCCCCAGAGGTTTCCCGCCAAGGCCAGCAGGAAGATGGCAGCCAGGGCGGATGACTCGCCGATACGCAGGGCCGTCACGTTGTGGCCCCTGAAGTCTGAGAAGAAGGGGAAGTAGGTCGTGTTCCCCCCTGGCACGGCCCTGGACCCCGGCATGAGGGTGGCCAGCGGGCATGCGGGACCCACCGCGGGCGGCAGCGCCAGCCCTAGGGGAAGGGCTGCGCTCCCAACCACCACGGTGGCACCCGCACTGCCCTCCCAGCATGGGGCAGGCGGCTGGCCGCCATCCCTCTCCCTCCTTTTCCTCCTGCCCGTGCCGCCGAGGGCTCGGCCGTGCCAGCCGGGCGGTTTATGGCCCTCGCGGCGGAGTGGAACAAGGAAGTGGGAGGGTAAACACGGCGCAGCTCACACAAAGGCGAGGCTGCCGTGTGTGGGGAGGCTGCGAGGGGCTTGGGCAAGCGGGGCTGCCCGACACCTCCCTGGCGAGGGCCGGGTCAGCGCCCTGGCACCTCCACGCTGAGAGGCCCGGGCCTGGCCACCTGCTGTGGGGCCGGCCGTGGTCTGCCTGGCTCTGCAGGCGGGCCCCTGGGGCGCCGGTGACCAGCGAGGCTGCCCGGGCTGCTCCCCTCGGCGGGGACGTGTGCCGGGCTTCGGGCAGAGGGATGGCTGTCAGACCGCTCCAAGAGCTCTGCTCGGCAGACCGGGATAACCAGCGCTGCTCTAAGGTAAAAACAGACGGATTTAACCATCGCCTCGTGTCTTGATAGGGGAGTTTGGAAACGGCAGCCCTCTGCATTGCTTGTGCTGACTGTGGTCCGGTGTGGAGGACAAGTGTCACTGTCTTGATTTTTGAATCTGTTTACTCAGTTGATCCAGAGTCATACTCCCCTGTGCTGAGTTCTTGCTGAAGAAGCCTGGTAAACTGAGACATACCTAGCAAATCCCATCTTTTCTCTGGACTTCAGTTCCTGAAAGCAGTTGATCAAAGTGTAAATGCAAATTGGCCTTTCCGCTTATGCTGTTCATTCCAGGTGATTTAGAAATGGACTGGGAGTGAAGCGCATAAATCGTCACAGACGAGCAGATAATGTCTCATAAAAGAAGATAAAATGTTTTCATAAAGTGTGTAAACAGTCGTATAACGTTCAAATTCATTTGACTCGGTGCCAGTGTAGGTGCTGAAGGGTGCAGTGACAGGCTTGGCCATATGGAGCTACACCTTTTGATCAGGTGAGAGTTACTCCAAACCGGTGTGCTGGTGGGACCGGGCGACCGGGTGGTGCTTCCGTGCTACCCTGGGTGTGACCCTGCCATCAACCGCTTACGCAATGGCATTAGTGGGGATTCCAGATTAGTGGGGATTCCAGAAACTCGTTCCCTCTGAGGGACGATCTCCTAATGAGGAACGACAAGAGTGAGATCTTGCCTGGACCACTTCCCACATACTTTGCCAGGGCAGAATTTACGTTGATGTTAATTAGCATGTTTTCTCCTGAGCTATGAGTGGTTCTAACTATCTATGCTGTCTCATCAAACAGAGTTTGCAGGGCAGCTTAAACAGGTGGATGAGATGCTTCTACTAATTCTGCTGATTTCTTTGACTGTATGAAATGTGGGCAGATTTGCTGTTAAGTGGGTGGCTGCTGTGAACTATGAACTCAGATGAAGACAATAAGAGAACTTGCAAAGATGATTATTTTGGCAGCCAGCAATACAAGTGTCTGGCAAGTGTCTCAAAACACATATTTTATTCTACATCGTTTGCTGGGAGAAAAAAGTGTGCACCCGTACTGCAAAACTTTCAGCAAAGTTAATAGAACTACTGAGGATGATTATTCATATTTATGATCAAAGCTTTACATGTCTAGCCATAATTTATGCTGGCTTTGCTATAGGCTCCTTCTGTAAAATTCTTAGCAATTCTTGAAATATAGCAAATACCTTCTAATTGCCACAACCTTACAGGTCTGGGACTTTATACAAGCTGACGAACTCGCCCCAAAGTTCTGGGCAGCTGGCGGCAGCGGTGATGTGGTCAGCTCTGAACAGAGGCTGGGATTTGGGAAAGCACCATCGTCAGAAGACTGGTTGTACCTGTGTGAAAACTTGGAAGGCATTAATAGGATGGGTGGGAGGCAGCTGGAAATGGTAGCACAGATAAATGCAAATTGTGTTATGAATGAAATCTTTAGCCCCTTTGGCATTAGTGGAAAATTAAATCAGAAACTGGTCCTGTCGGTTCAGGATAAAGTAAACACATGTGAAACAGAATGGGGTGAGGAAAATAGGAAGAGAAACATCCAAAGCAGCATTATTGAAGAAATGAAGGTATTTTCAGTCAGGGAAGAAAGGAAGACCACAGAGGAGCAGAAGGTTTGAAAAAGAGGTGATGTGTGGAAGTATCTGGATAGACCCTTGATCTCCTTTGGAAAGGGTCACCTTTAGCTTTGGTCCTTAGGTGTGAATGAGAACCTTACTTACTTGGCACAAGCCTGTTGTTTGCTTATCAAAGCAAAATGCTGCTTTTAGTGCTCTGTTAGTGAGCAAGCTCCACAGTGACTTGTGTACAAAATCCCGTACCTGGGGACAGCAGAGGTGTGAAGAGACATGCACATTTCCATGGGCTTTAATCAAATGAATGGGAGCTTCTTGCAGGAACAAAAACAGTCTGATTATTCCTGGGTCTAATGGATCCATTATCTAAAAAAATAGTTTTCTTTTCCCTCCCATGAAGTACAAAAGCTATACTTGCTGTTAGGTAGCTACAACCAGCACAATGTGAAACCGAAGGAAGGGAGGACTCATAACCTCGGTAGAGCTGCTCTGGCGTTGCTGGGACAGGTGGATGCTCTGTGGGGTACGTGCTCCGCATGTACTGATGACAAGGAAGTGGTTAACAGAACGCTTGGAAACCTGTTTACGGTTGCTTTTGTGCTCAGAAGTGGTGAAACATGGACACAACTCAGATTTCATTGTTCTAGGTTAAATGAAAATTGCGGGGACCTCTGCGGAGCTGGTTAGCTGGCCTAGCGGGGGAGAATCTTGTGTCCTGTTTTGCGTTTTTTTCGCCCTGAATGAAAGCCTGAGTTTTCGCCTTCTCTGGGGCAGATAAGGGCTGTGTTACCTGGTACCGTAAGTCAAGCTCTGTTTTTCAGATTGTTCCCCTGACAACCATGAACTGTCAGGACAGATGGGGATAGTTCAGCTTATTTACTTCTTTGGCGTAAAAAATATTCCCAGAGAGAGTGACCTCTTGGGCTGGGTCACTCTGGGAGACGGGCATTCTTGTTCAATTTGGACATGACCTAGTAAAGGTTTTTGCCTTATTTATGCATCCTCTTATATGTAGATTGGCATTTAAGTCTTTAGGTCTATTTCCATGCACCTGTATCACAATGAGTAAATAGTACTGACTTCTGTAACAGATGTATTGCGTATTTCATGTTTGCTAAGTGATGTAACTTCATTGCATTAGAAATGTTGACTCTTTGTCTTCACAGAAGAGGTTCCAAGCTTGTAGGTGACTCAGGCTGTCTGTATAACAAGGGTTTTAGCATAAGTTGCAACCAAGATTAGCTTTCTATTTTCATTTTTGCTTATACATACCATACTGCAGCTATTCTGCTTCTAGACACTATTAATTCTGTGCTTACAAGAAGTTAGGCCATTGTAAGTTTTGTTTCAAATACAAATCTATTTTGATTTATTTTGCTTTAGGAGGTTTTCTAACTGCTCACCCATTGTATACTTTCGTATCAGTGAGATGAAGCATTTACACCAATGTCCAAGGGACAATTCTAAACATGTAATAGAAATATAAATGCATCTATTTGTCTTCATAGAGTAGCAGGCTCACCCACTCCAGTGTCCACTGAAAACAGTAGATGCTTCTATGGATCTGTGTGAGCATGTCAACAGCTGGTCCCTGTTTCTTCTTGGGAGTCAGCAAGTCACTGTTTCTTCTGGGGACTCTCATTTTCCTGTGGTCCGTATCTGTCAGAAGCCAGCATGCTTGCTGGGCTATGTGCCAGTGGCACTGTAGTTTCAAGCTGTAGCAGCAGCATTACTGACCAATGCCTCAGTCAAAAGCAGAGCTGCTGATAATACTCTCAGTAAATGTGCTTTCTAATAAGAGCTGGACCAGGTTTTTGTCATCAAGACCACCAGAAATGTTGCCAACGGGAACACTGAACAATTTCCTCATGACTTGCAGTAAGGGAGGGATTTCTTTCTGAAGTGCAAATGTAAGTACATAATCCATGTAAAAGAGAATTCCCCTGGAAGGTCATGATCTCTGTTATGCTGCACGCTAACCAAGCCTCACCAGGGTGACTCAGCGCTGGCTGGACTGTTCTAACTACATGAGGCTGTTTCTTGACTGTTTTAGGTACTGTATTACACTTACTCATTAGCCCATGGATTTAGGGAGTTTATCAGTGAATACAAGGTATCAGAATGGTTTATCTGGACATTGCAGGATCTGGTAGAACACTCTCACCAAGGAACTGAGACCCTGAGTGAGATTTACGTAGAGAATTGTAGTCCGATATTTAAGTGCCACTGGACCTTTGCTAACTTTCAGGTGTGCATAAAGTTACTTACATTTCTGCTGATGAGCTTTGGTGCGGAGCCATCAAATCAAATACTATGATGTGCCTCTGAAGGATTTACAAACAAAACTTGCCACCAACCTCTCTTGCTCATAAGATGTACTCAGACATTCCCTGAACACATTGGTCCACTGGGTTGCACGCAGAGCAGAGATCTCAAATGCCATCGCTTTCCCTTGTGTTCAAGAACCCACTGATTAGAGAATGCTCTTATTCATTGAGGTTTAAGGAGAATCACCTTGCTTTCTATCCCTCATGTCTCATCTTAGAAGAGTAACTTGTAGGGAGCAACAGAGCTTCTTCAGGTCAGAACTGGGATAAAAGCTTTACTTTTAAAGGTCAGGCATTTCTGAAATAAGGTCTACAGAGTGCCTGTCTGCTGCAAAGAAAATCTGTCCATGTTGGAAGGCAAGGCTTGTGCTTAGCTGGCATTAACCTAGGGCTGGAGAAGCAGAGAAATCATTCTTGCTACATCAGTGAGAGAAAGTACAGATAACACTTTAAATTCTGCTGTAAACCCTTCTGACTTCCCAAATGTAAAGCTAAATCATGTAATTTCCCACACTGTTCATGTTTTTCATTATCAGTGGCTGTTTTTGGGTCTGGCTGCATTGTAATTTAATATGAGATTATTAAAGAGATGTGACTTAGACGTTCTCATAAACCATGTCGAGGAAGCGTGGATGCCTGAATTAGGCTGTATAGTTTTCTGTCTATTTGAATCAGATAATATTGACCAGATCAGACTTGTTGCATTGATAAAACTTATGCTTTTGCTGATGCAGTGTGCTCATTCACCAGTTCATCAGGGAAATTAAATCTGGTTGCACTTCTGTCAAGAAGCCAGTAGGATATCACTACGATAAGGTCCCAGGCTTGTTTCTTACAGGATATTCTGAGGCACCTTATTTTGCTCTCTCTTTTTGAACCTGTTAATTCAGTATGAAATACTGAAACTTTTGATTGGTCAGAGAGACAGCAAAATGAGTATGTCCCTGACTACTGGTGGGGACTGGCTGTAAGGGGAGGTCTCATTTCATGGATACATGTCCTGTTTGAAGTCAGCTTTTTTTGCAAGAAGAGGCTCTTGTTTGTCTTAGGCAGCCAATGCTAGAAGAGAATTTACGTCTGTGAATCCTCAACAGCACCTTCTTTCTGCACACATAGCCTTTCTTGAGGAGTCATGTTTCTCACTGGCTGGCTTGGGTAGCTCGCACCCAATACGCTGCCTTCCTGAATCCTGTTCCTGGGCTCCCTCGGGAGGGGAGACCAGGCTCCCCAAACACCAAAGAACCAGACACCATGGCGCTGTTCCTTAAAACAATGTGGGAACAAGGCATTTCCCAACACCAGGGAATAAAGTGACATCAAGTTGCACTTGTGTCGCTTATCTTGTTTTCCAGCAGGGTCGAGATGCCTGAGTGCAAATACTAATTTAAAATGGTTTTGTCTGCTCAGACTAGAAGTTCATCCAGACATAGCAATGCCAATAATGGTCCAGTTGAGAAACAAGGCGAAGTTAAACTGTTACATTGACTCTTGATGCAGAAGCTACTACTTTATTGCATGGAGTGAAATAACATGAAGAATCTATGCAGAACAACCATTGTATAACCTGGTGGATTTTTATTTAAAGGTTATGGTGTGTCATTTTGCAGGTCTATACATGTCATTAAAAATAGGGCTTCAAGGGACTGTGAGAAATCACCTGGCTGGTGTCCCTGACCCAAGGCAGACTCACCTGTCGGGAATGGTTTAGATAGTGACATCAGGGTCGCTGTAAATCTCCAGTGGTGGAGATTTTGCAGCTTCCCTAAGCGATGTGTTTCGCTGCTCATCTGTTCCAACCACCAGAAAGATTTTCCTTATGTCAGAATATCTCCTGTTGCAATTCTGACCTTGTTACTCTTCTCACTGAGCATAGGAAGACTTTATGTCTTTCCTGTGTATGAAATTTTGCCATTTTTCTTCATGGTCTTTTCTAGACTGCATAACCCTGATTCTTTCATGAATTTGTTCAGAAATCTGAAAGACTTCTACTACATTCACATTAGTCTAAATTGTTCTTTAAGTACAATACTCAAAACTGGATACAGTTTTTCCAGCTAAAAGTCTCATCTGTTATTGACTAGAAATGAAAACTTACGGGTAAAACATGTAAGAGTCTGTTTATTCATCATGTTGTAAAACTGTTGCAAAGTCATGCAGGTGGGATGTTGAGTCACATTCAAGTTTCTGTTTACGGTAATCCCCAGACACTTTCTGGAGGAGCTGATACACTGTCATAGTATTTATTTTGGGGTTTGGTATTTGATTATTCCTACATGTAATACTTCATCCTATTTGTTTCAGATCATTGGTGTTGATAAGCTGAAAATTCCTGCTGTCCTCTAAAGAGCTCTCAGTTCCTACCTTGGAGTGTCTCAGATGTGTACTTTAGCAGCATCTGCATCACCTACAAAAATATAAATAGTTTTGGATAGATAGACTACCATGGAATTGTCTAATACAGTATTCTTAGTTAAAAATTTCATGTTTTAAAATGGGCTTAAGGGGAGGCTAGAAGAGAAATCCATTGAGAGGTAGGTACTAACACAGAGGAACCACATCTGCCTCTTAAAGCTTGAGATTACTAGAAGGTCCCACATGTGCATCCCCTGTCCTTAGTCTATGCCCTAGGTATCCACTTTAGGCTGCTTGTCTGAGACACTACGTGTTTGGCCATGTGGGTCAGAACAAAGATCCATTTTTCATTTCACTTGTGTTCTCTGTATTGATACTTAATTATGGAACGCAGCTTTTCGGCCAGTTGTGCCACCCATTGTATAGACTAGAGGAAATAGTTGTATTTCCCTACATTGTTATGAAACTGGCTTTTGAAACAAAAGGTCCGCGTTACCACATCTTTTGCCATTTCCCTATCCACAGCACTTGCTCAGTTAAGAAAACTGGGGCCACGTGACATGATTCCCTCTGCCGGTTCTGTGCCAGTGGGTTTTTTCCAGGAACTGAAGTTAGGTTGATTTGGTCTGGAAGTCTTTGGCTTCTCTTCTTCCTTGTTAGGCACCACACATTTATTTCCTTCTCTGTCTTTTAAAATCCCACCTACACTGCAGAATTCTCCAACACAGTTGCTCACTGTGCGGGTGCCCTCAGAGACGTCCTGCGCTGCCCTTCCCTGGGAGATAAGCAGCTGCCTTGCTCCGGGTGGCTGCTTTGAAAACAGCCCAGACAGACCCCAATGCTGACAATGGGGCCATATTTTTAACAGTCGGAGACTTTCAGCAGGACCATCCCTTCCTGCAGGGAGTTACCACTTGGCTACCTGATTCTGTCGTTTTCCAAATTAGAGAAAGGAAAAAATTTGGGAATGCTGCAAATAGTATTCTGAGTTGAATAGTCCCACTGTATGTAATGTAGCTTGTATTACTGTATATACTGTATCTTTCTTGTTTGATAGAGATAACTGCTTATAATTTTTAAGGTAAAACCATAGTCACTACTGTTACTGTAATCTTAATATAGTTCTCACATAGTTAATCTTAGCAGTTCAATCAGATTACAAGAAATGGAAACTAATAGAGAGGTTGATTGCCAGATTAAAACTGAAATGCCTAGAGCTCCTCTACTGCTACATTTTTATGGCTTGTAAACTCGCACCTGTCTCTGCTTGGTTACGGAGATACATCCTGGTTTCAGCTGGGATAGAGTTAATTTCCCTCCCAGTGGCTGCTGTGTTTTGGATTCAGTAGAAGAATGTCGGTAACATGGATGTTTTCAGTTGTTGCTAAGAAATCAAGGACTTTTTCCAGTTTCTCATATTCGGCTAACGAGCAGTGTGCAGGAGCTGGGAGGGAGCACAGTCAGGCAGCCAGCCCAAGCTGGCCAGGGGAAATATTCCATACAATAGATGTCATGCTCAGTTTATGAATGGGGGTTAGCTGGCAGGCAGGGAGCTCTCGGCTTTTCTTGTTTCTGTGGGTTCAAATCCTCTCTTGTCTGGGAGTTTGAACTTTTCCAGGAATTTTGTGAAATTCATTTTCTGGGGTTCTGTGATTGCTGCTCAGAGACTGGCTCTGAATTAGTCTCCAGGTGGTGAGAAAAATTGTACCATATATAGTTTGTTTGGGATATTCATTATTATCATTGTTGTTAATAGCATTATTAGTAGTACTGGTATTTCCTTTGTTGCCTTATTAAACTGCCTTTACCTCAACCCACGAGTTTTACCTTTTGTCCATTTCTCCTCCCCATCCCACTGGGGGAGGGAAGGGGAGGGGTGGGCGAGCGGCTGTCTGGTGCTTGGTTGCTGGCTGCCAGGTTAAACTGTGACAAGATATCACTGTTACAGAAAAAAGTAGCCAAAATTTTAGAAGAGTCACTGTTTTTTGTTCTGGTATACTACTCATATATATATCTGTTTGTACAACTAACTTGCTTAGCATTAGTGGCCAACTTTACTGATGCCTTAGGCCACATGCTGTGACTCTGCCACCTGAATACCATGAACTTTCGTTGCCAAGTTCAGTGAAGGAGGGTCCCAACGACTCAGTTGCAACTAGAAGATGAGGAAGTGGTCCATTGACAGCAGCAGGGCCTCTTTGAAGATAAGGGAAGAATCTTCAGCCTGCCCAAAGACAATGGAGGGCCCCAATGAGTGACAGGCCCTAATAACACCGTTCAATCAGCTGCCACTTGGAGAACTTGTGTGGGGCAGGAACTGAGATTGTAAGGGTAGAATTGCCCAGGGATTTCTTTGTTCCAGGTCCCTCTCCAGAGGCACCCAGCTTGAGCTGTTCTACACTGCTGTGCCACTCAGTAAATTCATCTGGCGCAAGTCGTGTTGGAGACTCTGGTTCAGGAAACCTAGGGTCGAGCCTGAGGGATGAGGAAGCACCTGAGACTGAGTGTGTGTGTGGGGAGTCGAAAAGGGACACCCATCGGCTCACTGCGAAGGGACCCCCGGTCCCAGCAGTTAAAGTCTCGGGTGGTGGGTGTGCAGCTCCTTGAGTTATGGGTGAATGCTCGGGCAGCAGCTTCTCCCTTAACAACCTCGAGAGCAGTGTTCCCCCTAGTTTTCTTGAAGACAGCACACCATTTACATTAGTGTTCTTTGCCAGGTGAACAGTGACGTCCCGTTGTCTCTAAATATTTGCGCTGTTCAGTGTGATTCTTTTACAGCATAACCAGCAGTACGCCTCCCTGCCACTTTTTATCTGCGTGGTTAAACAGAATTGGTTTACTGCAGTTTGTCTAAACGCCTGCAGTACAGTTCTTGGCACGTGGCAAGTAGCTGTGTGAAACATGGTTATCAAAACCAAGAGTAAGAGAGAAAGCTCTGGAAGCAAGTAAAGGATTAGAAGTTGATCAACTTGATGTAAGAAAAATGACAGAGCCATCTTTCAATTGTTATTATTCCACAAGAAGCTCTCCTTCTGTAAAAAGTCAGCTGTTATGCACTGTTTAGCTGTCTTTCCAACCACAGCACATTGCATCTAAACGACCTAATCCACTTGCTGTTTACAAAGAACATTGTATGTGAAGGCCAGGATTTATAAATATGTGAGTATTGGCGGACCCTTGTATTAATCCAGAAGTTTACCTAGACCAACATCTTCAAACGATGCAGCCTTCACAGAATTTAGGTTGAAATTCAATTACTTGAAATGGACGCAACTCCAAAAAAGACTACTGAAATTGTAAATACAAAGTGCTTGAAATAACAGCTTTTTAAAAAATTACTTCCTGCCTTACAAAGAACTAAACTTACAGCTAAATCTTAGCATTAAGATGAGCTCATTAGGCACAAACCTCCCTTTCCTACATATAACTGGAGAGAGGAGCAGCAGACCTTTTTCTTGTTCATTCACTTTTAAGATAAAAATTAATTTTCAGTGTTAGACTCGTTCTTAGCTTCTGAAGAGTGAAAAAAAGCAGTGATATGATCTGCATGCTCTGGGGAGTTTGAGTTTTACAGTTGTTTTTAGTCATATGAAAGTGATGACTAATATTTGCAGTTCTGTCTTCAAAACAGGTCTTTTGATGCACTAGAATGTCATTTTGGTATTTTTCGACATATAGCGCGCTAATGTTGTGTATAAATTTATGAGTAAGATTTTTTTTTTTGTACTTGGGTCCAATATTTAGCAAGCAGGACTAAATGCATTGTTAAAGTTCAGAAGAGATGCTGGCATGAGGAAAACTATTTAAAGGTTATCACGTTATCAACTTCATGAGTCTCCCTCTACAGTACCAGCTTCTACCGAGAAGGCATTTTGTGCTAATTTAAGAAAGCCTCAGAACTACTGAAAAGAAAACTGCTGACCTGTAGCAGGCAAACTTATTTCATCTATAATACATAAAAGATCAGAATTTCCTTTTGCAGAAACTGTGCTGAGTACACAACTGGGAATCAAGTATTAGCTGATTAATGTGTTGTTAAAAGACAACTTAAACTTCCAAAAGTAGTTTAATTAGAGATTAAAATTATAAGGCTGCATAAAAAGCACAGCAGTTATCCTGAATTTAAAAGATGTTTAGAAAGACAGACATGAAATTAATGCAATTTCCCTCATAGCAAAACCTTGAGATTCTGAAGAATAATTTATATTTTACTCGTTAGTTCATCGTATCTTTGGCCAGAAAACCTGTTGCTACAACTAAGCAAAGTGTCAGACGCCAAGATTCACCTGAGACATGGCCAGGGAAATTAAAAAGTGGATAGACAGTGGCTAATACAACCGATTTGTCAAAGATATTTCAGACACAAAGATAATAGCTTTTAACATTTTCTGTCTGTCTCAGAAGCACTGGATTTAACTGATCTCAACATCACTTGAGAGTACAATAGTTATTGAAAAGAACTTGGAAAACACCTTCATATTTAAGAATAATGTTTAACCATTGGAGATTAGGGTGAACATTATGGGGGAAATGCATGCAGTTTTGCAGCAAGGCGTGATGGAAAAAGCTGATACTAGCTAGCAATCGGAGTCAGCATACCAGAGAGACACCTTGGGTATGTCACTCTCCTCAGCAAACCATAAACTTGTAAAAGAAGCAAATTTATCTTAACTGGTGTATCTTTGTAAAGTTTTCTCACTTCAATAATTTTTGCAGCAGGAACTGCACTACAGGTGCAAGGGGCAAAACGCTACCAACAGATCCAGGTTTGCAGTAGGTGCTAGAGGAAAATAATGCTGCGATTGCAAAGCTAAGGGAATATTTTGGCAGTTTCTAATTTGTCACAATAATTTATTGCTAACTTGTTTTCTGTATTAATACCAAAATACAGTGACACTTCAAATTCTCTAGAGCAATATATTAAAAATTGCACTTTTAAACTGGAACATTTGTCAAATCTAACAGATTGAATAACTGACATTTTCCAACTATAACCTCTGAAATACTGAAGTGCAAACAAGCTTACTTCAGCATAATTCTATATCCAAACTTCAAAAATGGTCTCTGACATTGTCGGAAATGTAAACTTTTTTCAGTACCAAGGAAGTTTGTATTTCTGATGACTTTTTTTTTTTTTGAGAAGAGCTTAAACCTTCATCGGCATTTTTGTATGAGCTCTAAGTCACACCTGACTGTGTGGAAAACAAGCTACTTGTTATCGATGTTTTCAATGTGAATCTTAAGCAGCAAAGACCTCTTAACATGAGCCTCCTGAGTTTTAATGTATCGAGATGGTGATACATTACACATGTATGTGATACATATATATAATAATATATATATAATATGTGTATATATACAAACTACACACACCCCATGTATATATAAATATTTATACAGTGAACCTACTAGGGCCAAAAATCTTTTGCAGCTATTGCAGCCAGTTAAGGTACAAGCACAATCATCAGGATTCACCAACCAAGTACTGGATATGCCAAACATTAAAATAAAGTCTGACAATAGGTGTGCTTTTACTATTCTCATTTTTAATAGTGAAAAAAAAAAAAAAAGTCAGTAGTTTACTATTTTAAGATATTCCTAATTCTAAAAATACTTCTATTTGCAACCAAAAAAATGCAGTAGCTGTTGCAAAAATGTCAGGAAAAATATTTGAGGCCAAATAAATTACTGTAATTGAGTTTCACGAAAACATTATAAAACTGTTAGTCCTTTATACAACCTTAAGAAAAAAAAGCTTTAAAAAGATCTTTTCCCCTTGTAGAAGGGCATGTTGGCAGTGTGTATAAAGCAAATACAGTAAGTCCATTTGGAGCTCAAGCTGTACAGAAGTCAATATGTGCTAACAGTTCTCTATGCTGGCTTGTTGGATACTGCACTTTACATCTGGGACACTCGAGAAAACTTTCATCAAGAAGGCTTGAATGTTTCAGGGGAGGACTTCTGTCATACGTGGTCAGCTTCTCTTCAAACGCAGCTTCCAAATCTTCTTCCGGTTCCATACGTCCAGATTCCTGGAGTTTCTGGAAAAGGACGTGTTAGTGCAGGACTGAGGCATGCATGCACGGATTAAGTACTGTAGGAAGGAGGTCTGATGGCAAACAAGCGTTGTGTGTGTTACGGTACTAAAGGTGGAATGCTAGAGATGGCTAAATGCAGTTATGCTCCTCGTGTTGATAGCAGAGGGCCTGTTGTACAATTCTAATACTACATTTAAATTAAACTGTGGGTAGCTTTTCTGCAGACTACGACAGGTTTCTCCAATGTCTGACTGGGAATCCATCCCCAACCATCCTCCTAGCCACTCACACACTATCCTTCTGCAATAAAATTATGCCTCAGTCCCCTCTATGTAGGGTACTGCCTAGTTACCTTCTCAAAAACTCTGCCATGACTTTCTCTTCTCCTCCTGATGCCATGCGTGAAGTTTCTATGTGTGAAGGCTGTCCCTAACTGTGAAATGCACCCGGCTGTCTATTTGACTGCTACTCCTCCTGAGCGCAGAGAAAGTCAAAGCTGTAACCCACCTGCTCTGCCCAAACTTCTGCTCTGCTCCCAGCAGCAGCAGGTTTTCCAGCGGCCTCCTCTGGCAGCAGCAGTAACTGCAAGCCTAGCAATCGAGGCTCTCCCAGTGGCAACACAACAGTGAAGAACCTCGGTATCTCTGAATTCATTCCATTCCCTTCCTCATTTGAGAAAATACTTCCAAGTTGCATACAACTAAAAGGGAGAGCAGTCTGCCAGAGTCACAGAAGAATTCCTCTCATCCACAGCTTGTCAGGAGCTTTTGCATTTGCCTTCTCTGTAAAAAGCACAGCAGCCCCAGACCTGATCTAATGAAGGACATGGGTATCCAATTTGCATTTTGAACTTCATTTAAAGTAAGTTATTTAATTAAATTTTAAGTAAATTTAATGCAGTTTTGACAATCCTATTCAGCTATCACCTAATCTTACAAGATACCTTATTGTAGAGTTCCAGAAGCACCAACAGTCAAAATGCATTTCTGCTCAAGACCAGGGGAATCCTGGATACAACAGAGCAAAACAGATCAACGGCTTGCTTAATGCTTAATCCTTCCCTAGAAAATTCTCCATTAAGTCTAGGGCTCAAATCTAGGTGGCTTTCTTTGGGCTTATGTAATACACAGCAAACAGACCACGGCCCTCACAATACAACAAATGTCCTTTTTCATAATAGGGAGTTCATCTTTTTGGAAATGAAAAGCCCAGGTTTTAATGACCATCCTGCATCAGATGGAGGCGGGGGAGGAATTCAACTTCAGTATTTAAGGACTGTGTCCTGTTCACCAGCAGCAAGTCTGAGTAGAGGCATACTGCAGCTTTGTCATTGTGCAACAGACAAAACTAGATACACATCTGAGATAAATACAGTTATGTTCCATGCTCAGCAACCCGACTCTTCTCGATCTCCTGCAGTACTACTACTCTGTGCGTGCTGTAGAGAAAAGTGATGCCTAGCTAGTTGACATAGGCTTCCGCACCTTGGGGCCACACACCTGAGGGATGCAAGGGCCTACAGTGAATACCTGATGACATTAACAGAAGACTCACTATGCTTGAAATAAGACCTGAAAGTGAGAAGATGTACATTTATGCAAAATCCCTCACTAAATTCACGTGCAAGTTATTCAGTACATACCAGAGGTTCCAGACGGGTTATTTGCTCCCTGGCCTTGCGCAGTTCCATAAGGACTTTGTTTAACTGATGCTGCAAGTTCTGGCGATCAAGCTTTTCATTCTCAAAGTCTGTGGTGCATATCTGGATCTGGCAATGTCCCAAAGGGAAAATTAAAGAATTAAAGTCAGAATTATTAAGAATTGAGGGGGGAGAGAGAGGGAGAGAAAAGTTTCCCCTTTAAATATATGAAGTTTTACTCTGCTATCATATCCTGAAATGATATTAAAAAAAAAAAAAGAAAGAAAAAAAAATCACTTGTTGCTTTCACTACAGTGAAATTCATACATGCCTAATTATGAAAATCTTCTCCCTTAGTACAAGTAGAGTTTGAAGTTATTTTGGTTGGAGGGTATTTCAAGCTGTCTTGCAGTCTTAAACTGAATATTTTATAGGAAAGAATATAGTGCAAGTTCTCATTAAAGTGCCAGTTTCTACTCCAGGATCTTTCTTGTAGCAAGACAGTTTAGACAGAAGCTATGGGTAACATTGTACACCCAAGCTTAGAAAGTAAATGTAACTTTTTTTCCAAATAACATCATCTAGATCTGTAGGAATGTATTTGGAAAAAATAAAGAAGATACAAATAATTGCATTGCCATCTTTTCTATAACTTTATCAAGAGTATATTACAAAACTTCAATGAGCTGATCGGTTTTAGGAGGTTTCCCATACCTAATGTGGGGCTGTACAGCTGAACAAGTGATTGTGGAGAAAACAGCACCAGGTTTGATCACATCCTCTTATCTGTAAAAGGTTACAGATCTTCCTCGACAGACATGTCAATTTTTAGAAGCATCAAGAGATTATTCACCAGTTGAATATTCATGTCTAATATTACTTTATTTAACTTCATTTATTCTTAAATTTGAAAAGCTAGTCTAGGAAGCCTTTGTCTGTAATACAGATTAAGTATCAGCATCTTGGCATATAATTCGTTACCTGTTGTTCCAACAAAGCTATCCTAGTGTGTTCCTCCTGCTGTTTGCGCAACGATTTACGAAGAAGTTGCACCTACAAGGTAGAAAAACATTTTTAATAAAAAGCTTCCACATACAACAGTTAACAAGATTAACAAATAACGAACTTAAAGAGGGATGGATGTATATTCGAACACCAACAGAAAAATGTGTGCCTGTTATGCAACAGCCAAACCCAATTCACATATCTCTACTTCTCTGGGGAAAACCCCAAGGAAACATTAGCATTGTATTGAAAAGAGGAAATGCTGGATGATGTTATCATTAAAAAAAAAAAAAAAATTAAACAACTTTCCTAGGTGATTGCTTGGATGCAGACAAAAATCTACACACAAAATCTACGGCTGCACTAACATGCCATGATGTTAAAACAAACAAGCAATGCAACTTTTTTTTTTTTAAAATAGAAAATTTAAGACTCAGAAAGTACTATACTATAATGGATTAAGTAAACATAAAAAAGTAGAAAGATCCTCCATTACCAGCATGTATCAACTTTTATAATGAATGCTGTTGTTCAGCTGCAAAAAAAAAAAATCAACACCTTCTAATCATTATTAACCAGTGAGAACCAGCATGTGTTTAGAGAGCTAAACTGCTTCTTGTTCTGGTTTTAGCCTACTTTGGTGTCCAGTAAATTTTATTCTCCTTATTTTAATTTTCACTTCTACAATGCCTTGTTATTGACCACAAACTTCTCCAAGTAGCAAGTCTCTCTTATTCGGATGCCCTGAGGACAGTCCTTCAGGGACAACTTTCCAGTTTGTCTTCAGCAAATATGTGATCATGATTTCATGTCCAGAAGAAAAAACAGATTTTTTTATTAGCGTCACCATGCTGATAGGAATATACGAAGACACCACTGTAACTCTCCATGTAGAGGAAGTAGCAAAGTCCTCATGAGTATTCCAAACAAAAGGAGGTAAGCACTGAATATTATTAAATACCAACATATAGCACATATGTGTCTGCGCCTGCCTTTGATCAGCCAAAGTGGTTAAAGTAATGGGTGCAAAAAAAGAAGGAATGAAGAATTAAGAACTTCACATATCAACTGAATTATTTCATTGAAGTCATCACGGTACTCTGTGGGAGATGGGCAAGCCCTGCGAACAATTAGAATCTGATGCAAAGGCAACAGGACAGATCTGACAACAGCATAAACCGCACATATTGAGCAGCCCGCCTGACAGGCGCTTCTTAGGCTCTACGGGGAATTACAGAACACTTCTGCGTGGTTTCTGCCATAGCCATCTTCAAGACAGTGACAATGTAAGGTCCGTCCCTTCCCCTGCTATCTGGCCATTGCTTTCTCATACTCAGGTGTGCCTGCATAGTTCTTATCCGTGGCATCACACGGAGAACCAAATGCAGGAACCCATCTGAATGGAAAACAAACAAACAAACCCCAGCTGCACGGCCCTCACGGCCGGCGGAGGGGCCACTATCCGGGGGCACAACTGCTTACCCAGTGAGTGAGAAACTACAAGCCCACTTGTGTGTTTGTAGCAACCAGGTGACAGCAAATGTCAGCAATATTCCATAGCTAGGACCACATGACAAAATAGCCTGTATGGACTTGAATATTCACCTTTCCTGTTCTCATTTACTATTAACCTTGAGGATGAACTAGATTGGACTCCATTAAGTATTCTCTCACTTGTCCCTCTTGTCCCACAAGATCAGGGAAATAAGTGAACAAAAAAGTTCCTTGTTTAAACAAGGAAATTTCACGTAAGTTTGGATTTTGATTCAAAACAATATATTAAAGAAAGAATTCAGTTCTAACCACAGGGACATGAGCCCAGACATACATAAAGAACAGTTACCAGAGCAAGTGAGTGATGGTCCATTCTGATTAATTATGACTTTTCAGTTCTCTTGATTCTTTGCTAATGATCTTAAAACTCCAAATACATCCACTTACCTGACATAAAAGGTCTTCAGACTTCTTCTTTTCTTCTCTGAGCTGTCCTTTAATACTTTCGTTTTCTTGTTTTAGTCTCTGCACCTTCTCTCCTTTCATTTTATTTTCATTTTCTAAAGTCTTCATTTCAGCAACCTGCTGCAACTGCAATAAGGCATTTAAACTCATTACTTCTTGTTGTGTTTCTTCGTACTTCTTTTTGAATTCGTTAAGTTCAGATTTCAGCTGGGTTATAGTGTGTCTTTCAGTCTCAAGATCACTCTTCGCAGTTAGTAACAGCTGGTCATAGTATTTTTGTTTTTCTTCTTGTAGTTGACCTTAAAGAGTCAGAAATAATTGAGATAGTAATGTGGGGGGAAAAAAATCATTTAAAACTCAGAACACCAAATCTTTGACAGCAATTTAAGGCATAATGATAGAAGTTGACATTCTAGGCTATTACACAGCTCAGATTGGCACCAGGCTTTACTTAAAACAGCTTTCAATACTTCTAATGCAGTAAAGTCTCCTTACCAATGTAGTTACTGGAAAACTACAACTTGGCTTGCGTATAGCATTCTGTGCTACAGCCACTTCCTTCACTAACCCTTACAGCAATATCATGTCCTTTGTCCCAGTGACACAAGCTCCATGGCCCACGCATAGTTCTTATATGGCCTTGTGCATTGTACTGACACATGGGAATCAAAGCCCAAAGACACTACGTTCTTACCTCCAGATTCAGGCTCCTCAGCCAAGGTTCTGCCATTACTCCCTCCCCAGAGGTACCCAGAGGTACTCTGGGGAGCCCGATGGGCTCTACTCCGCCACTGCTGACCATTTACTTCTAAATTGCAAATCAAAGGGACTGGGGGGGGGGGTTTGATAAAAAAATGCCTACTTCTTGGCTAGTGATTGTTACTTAAACCAGAGCTTGAAAAATTTCTGCTTGTCAACCCAAAAAAAGTTTACTACGTGGAAAAAAAAAAGGGGGGGGATAGTCTGTAGAAATTCAGTAGTAACAGAAAATATAACTAGAAGCAGAACAATGAATGCAGAATTTCACAGGCTTTGCTGATTTTTGGCACTGTAAATTTCTTGACTTTGATACTTTTCCTGTTGCAGGCTTCCCCTCATTCTTCCAAATGCAATTTACTACAGAAAGTTGTTTGCTTAACTCTTCTCCCTCCTCTCAACTATGAGCTAAGCCTTACCTTCTCGTTAGCAATACTCCTTTATAAGGTGGTGAGATCTTCAGAGATACCAAGTTCTTCCTTGGAAAAAGCTGTCACACCTAATTTCAACTTGTATAGCTAGGTTCTTAGAAACTTGGATCTCTGCTACTGTCTAGCTGCTTCAAGAGGGGAACTTTCTTATACCCTGGCTCCTAGTCTCCTGGCTGCTCTGACAACAAAGCCTTGACTGCCGTTACATTTCCTGGTGAGGTACTTCAGTCTGCCTACCCCTAAAATACTGTTCATAGGTTTCTAAACAGCACCAAAACAAGATTGTGATATTTTACTGTTTTCCATAAAGATTCAAGCAGTAATACAGAAACCATGCCACTACACGTGAATTACTAAGTGGGAAGTATCTGTAGGCACACTCTTCCTCCAGACGATGCTAGTTCTATTTAGCGAATTCCACATGCAGGTCAGTTGTAGCATATACGAAATTAATGAAAGAAGCCAATTCCTTCTGGTTCTTCTGTTCAACGCAATTTTAGTTTTATTCTACATGCTGGTCAAGCACAACTCAAGACAATCTGAATGCAAGGTACCAAGAGGGTGCTCGTTATTGAGGAATTACATAGCACAGAAGTGAGCTAGGTGTGGCCAGATCCATATTGCAAAACACTGGTTTGGAAAGGTGCCAAAACCTACCACAGGTTTTCATGCCCTGTAAGAACTCTTTAGGTGAGTAAAGAACGTGGAGTTCTTGAGTCATTTTTACAATATTTATTTTGAAAAAAAAAACCTAACCTGATCCGCACCTAGCTAATAAATCCTTAATGCTTCCATTATGTAGGTTGAAAGTGTACTTTGAAGGCTGGGAGACATACATATATCTGTCTCAATGCTTTCTGCAAACAGAGAGGTTGCTAATAGAGTGTCAAGGCTGTTAAAAACCATCTTTGAAGTAGATAAGAACATGAAATATTGTCAATCAAGCAATGCTGCCACATGACAAGAAGCAAAGCAATTTTACTTCCCCAAGTTTTACCCCTAAGAAACCAAAATGTTAAGAAGAAAGTCTTGATTTTGTTTAATTGTGCTGTAATTTGTTTTCAGAAAGCTTATTCTATAGCAAATTATGATTTGGGTCACTTGTGGGGAAAAAATAAAGTCGATACCTTCTGAATTGAATTCTTTAGATTCTTGGTGACTAGCTATTTCTGACTTCTGTTCAAGTTCAAAGATCCTTCTAAGCAGTCCCCTGACATACGCTTCACGTTGCTGGTCATATAGTAGCCACTGCTGGTTTTTCTCAAGAGCCTTCATGAAAAGGAACAGAACAACAACAAAAAAGCCTCTGGTAATTTATCAGATTTTGAAAGTATTAGTCTTATTAAAAATATTAAAAGTTATATATTATACAGTTTAAAGATAAGCTAGTTAATTCTGCTGCAAATTGTAGTAATCTTCTCTGTGCAATAAACAAAACCCATCTTCATTTGGAAAGGTAACTCAGGTTTTGAGTGTAAGCTAAAATTGCAGCAATATTAAATACTGATTGGCTTATTTCTTGGAATGGGAAAATTACTTAAAACCGAAGTTGTTCATGAATCATGCCCAGATTATGAAGAATTCACCTTTCAATGTCAAATATAAAATAATAGATCTTGAAAATGGAATAAACTAAGACTGTATCATTGCAAAATGAAGCTTGTAAGAAAAACATGGATTTTATATCCGATTGGATCATAGAATTATTTGGGTTGGAAGCGACCTCAGGAAGTTTCTAGTCCAACCTCATAATATCCTAGACAGAGTCAGCTTCAAGGTCAGACCAGGTTATCTGGGGCTCCTGCTGTGTCAGCAACCACTTTGTTCTGATGTTCCAAGCGAGGTTTTTCAAAGATGATAGAAATATTGTCTTTTCTTTTTTTTGCAAGTCTTTTTTTAAATTATTGTCTTGTCACAAAATAATTTTAGGTATTATATTTTAGAGGGAAACATATCCTCTGAGGTCCCATACTACCCAAAACCATATATGGTGACAATTTGATTGATACAGATGATTTATACTTGCAATGTTGTGCATGAAACTTACATCTTTCAGTTGGTTTTCAACTTCATGAAGACTAGTTGGTGATCCAGTGCTGTTTGTTACAGTTTCCTGCAGACAAAGAACAACCTGTTAAGTATTTTTTAAAACAGGTGCTGAAACAGTAGAACTAGTCCTGTATAACTATTAATCTCAGATCCTTTTTAAAGGATCTAAGTTACATAGAAAATAATTTCATGTATTTAAAATAAAATCTCCTGGAAGATTCCATAAGTCTGGAACTCATAGAGTATTATTTAAATACACAAAAAAGCTAAGTGTTTTTTCTGTTTTCGTATCCTCATACCAGTTTGACAATAAGCCAGATCTATAGGAGCTGCTGGGGAAAGCTACAGACCTTGACAACTTCGTTGGGACAACAGAAGGATTATGAACACCTGGGAAACCACGCAAGCCTGTCTGGAACCATAAGGATATACTGACTTGTTTTCTGAGACCTGATCCACAGCAGAGCATTTAAAGTATGAGTTAGAGACTTCTTTAGACCCATCTAAAACCAGAGAGCAGTTAAAAGTTACACTTCTTTCATAACCTGACATGTTTATTCACTGCATGATAGAAAGCTTTTTGAAATTGTGTAGCTACAAGTCAGAAAGAACTTTAAGGAAATCAAAATCACAGAATCACAGAATGGTCAGGGTTGGAAGGGACCTCTGTGGGTCATCTAGTCCAACCCCCCTGCCGAAGCAGGGTCACCTACAGCAGGCTGCACAGGACCTTGTCCAGGCGGGTCTTGAATATCTCCAGAGAAGGAGACTCCACAACCTCCCTGGGCAGCCTGTTCCAGGGCTCCGTCACCCTCAGAGGGAAGAAGTTCTTCCTCATGTTCAGACGGAACTTCCTGTGCTTCAGCTTGTGCCCATTGCCCCTTGTCCTGTCGCTGGGCACCACTGAAAAGAGCTTGGCCCCATCCTCCTGACACCCGCCCTTCAGATATTTATAAGCATTTATTAGGTCCCCTCGCAGCCTTCTCTTCTCCAGGCTGAACAAGCCCAGCTTCCTCAGCCTCTCCTCGTAGGAGAGATGCTACAGTCCCCTCATCATCCTGGTAGCCCTCCGCTGGATCCAAGCTGCATTTTTCAAAGTTTTCCTGTGATTTTTACAACATTGTTTAGAACGAGTTTTATAGCTGAAAAAACCACAGGAAATCTTTGAATGCAGTTAGTAAGCTTTAGCACTTCCTAACAAAAACAGGATTTAGAGACACTACAATTGCTCAGATTCCTATATCTATAAACATTACAACGCTGCCTCCATGAAAACGTTCCCAAAATTATGTCATACAACTGTTGTTTCCATTTCAGAGTATACCTGCTGCTCATACACCACCTAGCACTTTCAAGCAGCATTGCTAGACTTGATTTCAAGTTTTCCAAGACATTCAGTCAAAACATCAGTCAAATTCTGTTGCCTTCTGCTGATAAATCACTAAAAAATTTAAAAGAAAATTCTGATTTTAAACTAGAAGATATTTTGGTAGTTCATTGACAAAAATATCATGGAAATCCGTTGAATTCACATACATTTTAAATTCTCTAACAAAGTTCAAAGTCTCTTCAAATTGAAAATAAACACACTGCATTTAAAATTGTATTTCCTAAGATAATACATATACGTATCACTTCTAATAATGCAGTATCACTGAAAATTAGTAGATTAAGATATTTTGCTATGTATTTGACTAAAGCTGAATTTCTAGAAATTACTCAACTTCCCTTTAGAGCATGGGGAACCAGCACCATCTGCAGGTCAAAAGCTGGAAAAGACTTACAGGCACCTGCTTTTAGGCACCAACTTCCCTGTGCCCCTTACTGAAATACTATTGCATTTTCCGTGGAAAATCAGAACAGGCAGGGGCGGAAAAACAACTGTAGAAAACTGAACGCACTTGTAAAAGCTGCCAAGTACCTGGCACCATACCTATTAACCATTTTAAATGAGAGAAACAACTCATTATTCCTGTCGTATCTTCTATCATGTTGAAATATTTACCGTGTGTGATGCCATGTAAAGTACAGGCAATTAGTTTTAACAACCAAGGAACAAACAAGGATTCATAGGAGAAAGATATTCTCATGGCTGAAGCTGCATTAGGTGAGGAGCTGTTTGTCTTTATTAATGCCCCAGGTCTCTATTACTGCAGCCTTCTGAGGCTGTTTAATCATTGAGCATACAAATCTGAGGAGGGCATAATATCTGCTTAAGCAACAGTGGATCATTACATTAGTACCACTAGTCGTACCACCCGCACGTGAGCTTGAAAAAGGGACCTGGCCGTACAACATCAGAGAACTCTCCCCCCAGTTGCGTTGCCTGAAGTTGTGCTCCCTGACTGTTCTTCATTTAGCAGTCATTCTGGACATCATCTCTCTTCATACAAGAATATTTCAGCATGCAATGCAAACTGTAAGAAGAATAAAAATCCATCCCATTTTATAACAGGTACTGGTGCTTAGTGGGCGCATATTCCAAATCTAACCTGCAAACACGTTAGACCTGAAATTTGCAATTACTGTGTTTCTTCTGTGCTTACCTGGGATGCTTGAAGACTACCAGCTCTGTTTTCAAGCTCAGAACACTTTGCAGTAACAGTGGATAAATTACACTTTAACCGGTTCATTTCTTCTGATAGAGAACGAAGTAGCTGTTCTCGCCTTTCTGCTTCCTTTGTTTTTTCCTCTAGTTGACTTTGTAATGAGGAGACTTCACTATTCTTGGTTTTGGATCTAAGCTTGGCTTTCAGGTTTTGGATTTCTTTGTCCTTCTCTCCAAGAAGACGATTGTGTTCTTCTTTTTCTTTTTCAAGAGAAAGTATTTTCTAAATGAAACAGAATAAAAGTGTGTCTCAAATGAGTAAGTGTCAGCCTATGCAACAAATGCATTAGCAAGTTTACAACTGTTTGAGAACATACTAATTTTGAAGGGTTCTCTCTCAGCCTTTAGTTAGCTGAGAATAATACTTTTCACTCAGACAATACTACAGCGATCATCACAATGCTACAGTGATCATCTGAAATATTTCAAGTGACAGTAAAAACAGTCTGAAGTAGATGAAACAAGGAAAGAATGCAAAGAACCAAATTCCACAGACTTGGTAGGTACTCGGTTTTGTATACAATACAGATCACTACAATATATGAACTTTAAAAGACAAGCAGTACAAGAACTCTTGAACACTTTCAGTGAAGATGTTGGTGATAAATTTCTTAGCGTTCGTTAGCATATTTAGTAGCGTTTAAGAAGCAGCAGAGTCTTCTTGCAAACTAAATGACAATAAGTGAAGTTACAAAAGAGTTATAATAAAGCATTCAGGAAAAGGATCCTGTTTTCCAAATTATCTGGCCTTGTAGTTTCAAAATGTGCTTGAGTAGATATTGTCAAGAGGCACTCTCTTTTCAGGCAGCCTCCAGCACAGGTAATTATTACACAGCATGAATACTGCATTTGAGATACCTTGGGGTTCTCTGTAAACTTTTGTTAGGATAGCATTTCATTTTCCATGAGAAAGGTTGATGTTGAAATCCTACATGTTGATTATCAAGTCATTAGAAGATGACAGAGAAACTGAAAGAAATTGAATTTTAGAGAGCCTCATTTACGGAGTGGTGGAAAACCACACAGCGCTCACTAGAATTCAAATGTTGGCACCAAACAGTAGCAGGTACCTAGAATATCTAACCATGCCTGTGATTTTCCACCTGTAAACTAGGAACCCAGTACTAAGTAATCAACACTGAGCAAGCAGCAAACTCCACCAGACATAGCAAATACAGTAAGGAGTTGAACGACAACAGCACACGAGGTGTCTAGCCATAGCTGGTACTATGAGTCCATTTAAAGTTTCCCAGTCCTTCCAGGACGCCTGACACTACTTGACTTTGTCACATACCAAGTCTTGAATTTCTTTCTCTACAACTTCAGGTTTACCTTGAACGGACTACAAGGCATGGAAATTACAGTGTCCCAGTTTCTGCGCTTTGGTTGCAATGGAAGAATAATACAGTGAGTCAATCACAGTTTTATTTACCTACAGCTGAGTGGGAGCTTGAGGATATAGCTCAAGCAAATACCCAGCACTTTTTGGCACGTTCTTAGGCAACTGTTTGCAAACACAGCACTTTTTGCAGGAAAAACAATTCTCAGGGACCAACAGCCGGACCGGTGAGAACAGGTCTCACTGGACTAACTGGCACCTCTGGCCTCAAGTCCTTGTATTCAGCGGCCTTGCCAGATGGCTGTACCTGGATTAGCTCAGTCATCGCTGAGAACAAATAAGTGAAACCAAACCAGCAGTGACACCAACGCCAAGGGAGTTTCAAGAGGAAAGACGGGCACCTGGCGCACGCCGCCGGGCGCAGCGAGGAGATGGCAGACGCCAGCTCCAGCACACGCATCCACCTCACCTCCAGCAGCCGGTTCCTCTCCGGGCCGGACGCTTTGCTCTTCCCTTTCACGACCTCCTCCTCCTTCTCCTCCTCCCTCCCCGGTTCTCCCAGAGCCGCCTTCTCCCGCTTGCCCTTTTCGGGATCACGCTTAGGCCTGGAGCTACCCGACTTTAAGCCCCACTTGCCAATAATGAGATCTTTAGCGCTCTTGGAATTCATCGTTCAGCACCTACGAGAACCGCACCCTGGCGGAGGCGGGGGAAGGGGGGACCCCACCCGGCAGCGGAGGCTCCGGCCCAAACCCGCTTCCGGGAGTTTGAATCCCGCGGCTCCGCCATCGTCACTTCCTCCCGGGCCGCCCCACAACCGAAGCGAGCAGTACGGCGTCTCCTCAGGGTCAGAAAAGGCGGGGGGGAGGAGTGAAAGAACGCTTCCGCGAGGACGCTGGCTAGAGCGGGCTGGGCGGGGCACGAGCTGCCCGGTGTTGGGTAGCACTGCCCAGTTCTCCGCGGAATGCTTGAGAGGAGGCTCCGCATTGGCAGGCGTGGGTGGCCGCGTGACCTGTCTGGCCAATGCCATGGGGCCTTTCTTCTCCCTACCTCGTTTTTGTGCCGCAGGGCACGTGCTGGCGGCGGGCAGCTGTGAGGCGCGGGCTGCCCCGCGGCGGGGGGCCCTTCAGAGCGGGCCGGGCGGTGCTGGTTCCCCCTCTGCGAGGCCGCCATTAGT
This sequence comes from Opisthocomus hoazin, assembly GCF_030867145.1. Classification (NCBI taxonomy): domain Eukaryota; kingdom Metazoa; phylum Chordata; class Aves; order Opisthocomiformes; family Opisthocomidae; genus Opisthocomus; species Opisthocomus hoazin. Next base: position 61,904,324 of record NC_134419.1, read on the forward strand.
GTTCGCCTTCGGGGGGATTGCCGTTTGGTTGCGGAAGGGCGGCTGTAGAAGGAGGGGCGGTACCGGGGGCGCGCCCCCTCATGCTGCTTCCCGGTGGTGGCCGCAGTGCGCCCGCTGTTGGGGCGGCGAGGGCCGCGGCTGCCATCTGGCCGGGGGACTTAGCCGGGACCGGGGTGGGTGAGGGCGGAGGAATCCGCTGCGATGCTTCAGCCAGGTCTGCTGCGTCCGCTCCGGGCTGTGTCTTACCTGTCTTTATCCGCGCTCCTTCCTGAACGTGTTGGCCTTAGATGACATTTATAATGTCATGATATTTAGATAGATGATATATGGATGAGATTTATAAGCATTTATTAGGTCGGGGGCCTAATAAATGCTTATAAATATCTGAAGGGTGGGTGTCAGGAGGATGGGGCCAAGCTCTTTTCAGTGGTGCCCAGCAACAGGACAAGGGGCAATGGGCACAAACTGAAGCACAGGAAGTTCCGTCTGAACATGAGGAAGAACTTCTTCCCTCTGAGGGTGACAGAGCACTGGAACAGGCTGCCCAGGGAGGCTGTGGAGTCTCCTTCTCTGGAGACGCTCAAGACCTGCCTGGACAAGGTCCTGTGCAGCCTGCTGTAGGTGACCCTGCTTCAGCAGGGGGGTTGGACTAGATGACCCATAGAGGTCCCTTCCAACCCCTACCATTCTGTGATTGTGTGGCATTCCTGCCCCAGAAATCCTCAGCTACCCAAAATCTGATAATTTTATAAAGGAAGCAAGGTCCGTCTTGGCTTCAAAATTAAGAAGCTAGGATAGTTCTCCTGCAACCAGGTAAAAACTAGGCTGAACTTTGTCCACCTGTGACTGATCTTGCTCTACCTTGCTGGCTTCCCCTCTCATCTCTGCTGAAAAACATATTTTGCAGTGGTACTGTGCACCAATTGGTTTTTCACATCTGGTCCGCAGCTGAGAAAAACTGCTGTGAAGCTGAACACGGGGTAGCTTAGAGCAAGGAGTTCTTTTTGCTTATGTAAGTTTAGTTGTTTTCATTTTAGTGGAGTTTGCAGCATGTATTTATGTTTAGAAAAAATATTTATAGGCCTCCAAACAATACAGAGGGTCTTGTCACATTTTTGAACGTATTTCCTTAATTATTCTTTATTTTTACTAATATATGTTAATAATTTCTCAAGAGATTACTAAATTCGGCGTGTTAAATGCGGAACCTGTAGTATTTACTCTGTGTAAACCGCAGTTGTTCCAGAGCACATCTGAAGGGGGAGCCCTTAAACTATTTTTGAAGACAGTAGGTATTTTGTGGTTATACCCTTACACGGAGGCAAGCTAAAAAGTTTTACAAACAATGAAGTTCCAAAACTTAAGAGGAAAAAAAATATAAGCTATCTTGAAATTTAATACCTTGGTATACCAAAAGGCAGATGTGATGTATCTTGAGTACTGGGGTTCTGCTTAATGTTCGTGTTGCTTATGCTTATTCTTGTCTTGCTTACTTTTAAAAGACGTACCACGCAGCGTAAGAATAAAAGCGACGAAACCATCTGCACTCGTTTTTACACTGTGCCCTTTCTGCTGCTGGGCTTCACTAGCGAGAGCTCTTTGTGCAGCATCACAGAACTTGGTGTCAATTTACAGGTACTTTTTTTCATAGCCTTCAGCAGCTAGTCGGTCATAGATCCACCCATAGACCTTCTTTACTGTAAACCAGCTATTCCCTGCCTCCTCTTCCTGCTAGCATTTCAGTCCAGAAGTCAAGGAGTTTGAAACGTAAGACTTCCTTGAACTTCTCTGGTAACAATCGACGTTTGGTCAAGACTGGAAACAATGCTTCGGGTGATTGTGGAATCTGCTACCAATATCCCTAAAACTAAGTTTGGGAAACCAGATCCTATTGTTTCTGTTATTTTTAAAGGTAAGGAAAACTGCCATAAATGTACTTGGGGAGGAAGTTTTCTGAAGGACAGTGTCCTATGTAAGTATTTGAAAATCTGTGAAAATATGTTTTCCTGAGGTTACATCTCATGTAGCTTTAGGGAAGACACTTCAATTAGAGAGACATGAGTTACCTGAATGAAGGTTGAACTGGGTGGAGTGCATTGGTCTTTTCTGGCCAGCAGTGCTGCTGTTTCAGGATCGACATTTTACAGACATTTGCAAAGGCTTAGCCCTTTGCTTTAAAAACCCAAATCTAACTGCATAGATAAATCCACTTTTAATTATGGTATTGGAGATTAAGTTGTTGGTTTCCATCTGAAAAACAGAATTCCTCTGTCTTGATTACTTTGCACAGCCACTACTGTCCACTGCTCACTGTTACACCAATTTTTATTGTGACTGGTTTATGGTTGTTATTACCAGCATGTTGAAAAACTGTAGTACTGTTACTGAAGTTGTTTGATTTTGGGTTTTTTGTGGGGTTTGTTTTGTTTTGTTTTGTTTTACAAAATGAATTGCACTTTAAAATTTTGCCTGTTGAGATAATTTCATTTAAAATAAAGATTTAGGAAGGAAATCACATTTTACACTTTCATTGCTCATTTTACACATATAGGAGAAGGAGTAAACTGTGCTAAAATTAGCATTTATATGTAAACCTGGTTGTATTTTACAGTATATTTTACCTGTTGCCATCATTTCCTCACTTGGCTAGACGAAAGGAACTTGATTTCAAGTGTTGTTTTATCTTTAAGGTGTAGAAACCTCCAGGCAATTTTGGATTATGTGACACAATAAATTGAACTGTGACAAACTGTCATCTTAATTCCTGGTTACCTGGTTTCCTGACTGTGCACTGAAATGGAAATGGTATTTCCTAATGTATGAAAAATCAGTGCAGGGGTTTGTCACCTGTAGAAACCAAATCTGAAATCATGACATTTTGCTGGAGTCTGGAAAAGGACAAGGCAGTGCATGCCCAGTATCTTAACTTCCAAAAGAAAAAGCTTTTGGATACTTAATTTCAGCATCAGAAAGATGTGATATCATTCTGTTTCTTTTCCTCCTTTTTCCAAGTTTGTTTTTTTACCCCTCTGTATGTTAGGGCAAGCGGCTGAGCCTGTCTCAGTAGCTTTTGGAACTTCCTAAAATAAGATTTTATTTGCCCTGCAAAAAGTACAGTTACTGGTGTATTGTACTTTCTCTGGTTTGTTCCATTTGTTTCTGCTGCTTCTTAAGCATTCATATTCTCTTTTAAGTTCCTTGTCTTTCTCTTTGCTGTCCTGTCACAGCTTTGCCTTTCTGTGTTATCTGTGTTCCTGCAGTTTCATACTCCAGTTGGTTTATGCCTTCGCTTCCTTAAGCCTTCAGTGTCTGTTTAATTCCAATTCCCTCTTGTAATTTTTTGTGCCTACTGTGTGCTCTGATGCAATTCAGTTTTACCTAGTAAATAGAAGTTACAGATTTATTTTTTCTTCTGTGTTGCTGGATTTGTTTCTCAGTCCTTCAGTCATCCAAACACAGAATTGGGCAACAGACTAAATTAGAGGAATGAGTTTATATTGATGCTTTATGGGCTATGACTGGGATTTTTAATGTTCACAAACATGCTTAACCATTGTCTTAAATTCAACTTCATAATTGTGACAGTTTTTAGTAGGAAATTTCTCATTATACCTGCCACTTCTTTTTATGTGGTTTTACTACATACCAACAGTCTCATTTTTTGCTTTCTGTCTGGAGTCATTCAAGGCAGCCAGAAAATATCAGGCTTTTGCCAGCTATTGAGCAGCTCTGATTTGATTTCTAAGTGGAGTACCTGGTTGCCAGGTGCAAGGGCGTAGGGATCATGTCTGAAATATGTTGACCTTCTGGCTGTTTATGTTTGTAGATGTTTTTTATACACAGCCTGTTCCCCCTCACCCTGTTAGTATGTTGAGATGGGAAACCAGTCTTATTTTTGGGAACGTGTACGTCAAAGGGCAGAAATTTTTAACAGTAGTCCATAGCCACTGTAGCTCCTGGGGAACATAAAAAACACAACTGGGAGTTTTTTCCAAACTGGGAAGAACTCAGACATTTGCAGGACTTTGGCCATAGCCCTGCAGTACATTTTCCTGTTCTTGTTTGACTCTGCAATATTCTTGGAGAAGTCTTAGAGAACAGCACTCAATTGACAGAAAATTGCTGTGGAAGTTGACATTTCATTAAACGGTGTTTTGTTTGTTAGCTTTTTCAAACTTTAACTTACATAGCCATTGCTGATGTTGGGTTCAGTAATTTTAAGACTTCCATGGAAACACACAGTATCTCTTGGGATTAGACATTTACGGCTACGCTGGGGGAAAAAAGGCCATGATCCTACAACTATTAGTATGTAAATGACTCTGCAAACACTTTATATGTTAACACACATGCGTTAGTATAGTTTAATCTGTGTATAGAATAGAATTCATCAAATTTGTATAACTAAACTAGTTATAGGTTAGACAGTACAATTAGTAGTGACATATATTAGTTACATATTAAGAGGAAATAGGCAGCTGTTTCTGTTGTGATATCTTATATACTACAGAGGGGGTTTGTGCAAGCGTCTGACTTTTTTTTAGACATTTTTGTTCAGTCCAGTGGGATAGACCTTTTATTTACTTTAAGAACAACTCACTGTTCAAAGAGAACTACACCCTGAGAGTAAACGAGTATTGCTGTCTGGAGCTGGGTGCTGTTACTGCAGAATTCAGAGTTCGTCGTCACTTTATGTGAGAAATTATTAGTCAAATTAATACGGAAAACTGTGCCATTTGCTGAAGTGGCACTAAGTGGTATGATTAAACCCGTACAATTCTTTTGATTTGTCAGATATACCAAGAATAATGTGTAATTATTCACTGAATTTATATTTTCTGTTTTGCAGAGAATTAAATTACTCTGACTTTAATTTCCAGGTTTATGGAGGTTTGCCCTTTTGATCCTGCAGTTGCTGCCAACATGCAATCTGAATTCTTCATTCACAAAAGTTTAATTAAAAACTTAGTGAACTGAAATGTGATTCTCTCTTGAATATTAGACTTAAGACTGTTCTAAAAGATAATGTTTGCTTCTGCTATTCCCCACCTACTAAATTGATAAAAATGCTAGTTATAATAGAAGAAAAAATTTAAGATGTAAGCAGTGGTTGTTTTGCAGTACTGTAATTATCTTTCTAATGATGGAACAGTTATTATTTGAACAGCTCATGTTGAATGAATTTTTTTGAACACTGTCATCTCATTGACTGTCATGAAGTTCTCATTACATTCATTTCTAATTGAGAATGTTAAGCACCATGTGGTAGTATAATGTCTTTATCATGATAAAGCAAATAATGATTTATTCTACAGTACCAAGGTTATTGTAGCTAGTTTTCAAAGAAACAAGTATATAGAGTGTCCTACCTGTGTCCATTATCATTTCTTACTCTTATTTCTTGGTAGGGCCAAACTAAAAATTATGACTGGCGGTATCTTACAGTTGTTGTGGTTCTGATGTGGCTTACAGTCTTGGCTGCTGTAGCTGGAGTCATCACCAGAAGAGGAAGGCAGCCCCAGGACCTGAAACTTATGTGAGCTCCTGGAACAACTGGGCAGTCCATCTTACCCTGCTTGGCAAAGATTTTTTTTTTGGTGGGAAGAAGAAAGCTCTTTGCCAACACTTTAAAAAAAAAAACAAAAACAAACAAACAAACAAACCCCCGGTGCATTAAAAAAATGATAAAAAGTGTAATAAAAAGAAAGTCAGTCAAGTGAAGAAAATACATGCAAAATATGTGCTCGAGGAATGTGAATGCTGCACTCAGACCGAATAAATTAGAACTAAAACCCAATGTAAGCTGTGTTTCCCAGTGTTTTTCATCCAACTTTCATACAAATGCATAACACAAAAAGTTTTTTTCTTAGTGTAATCTAGAATATGCATATTGTTAGTGGAATCATAAATCTTGCTCTTGCTTTTATGAAAATGGATAGTGCAGGGTGGAAAATTTTACTCCTTGTCAAGAATTGTCTTGACTGTTGTTCAAGCCAGGTCTTTCATTACCTTACATAGTTACATTTGAGCCTAGGCAGGGATCATAGGACTTTCTTCCATTAGTTCTGTCAGGATCAGGTCTTTGATTCACTATCTCCTTTACAAACAGCTGCAACTGTTGCTTTTTTCACCAGCACTGAGAACATTTTTTCCCCTGACTCCCAGCTCCTATTTGTAGGGGCACTTGTAGTGCCAGTGCCAAACCCCAGATATTCTGAGGTATTCAGTTTTGAAAATGCTTTCTCTCCTATTAGATAATACGAAGTTGAATTTCTCTTACTAGCATGTTAATTAGTTCTTTGTTCCGCAAAATGCGAGTCCGCAGCTTGGTATGTTATGAATGCTCTTTCCTTTGTGGTACGATGTGAGTCAATATCCTGTATAAATTGTAGACAATTCCTGTTACATAAATGTGAGTCAGTTCTTGCAATTTGCAGTATGGGCTGACTTTTTTTCTTTCAGTACATCCAACTTGTCCAATAAAAAGAGTCACCACAGGCTACTGCTTGAATAGTGGGTAGATGAACTTGCCCATGTTGCATATCTTTACTCTTGCTTCCCAGGCCTTTGCAACGTTTTCCTGGCAAACCATAATCTGCAAATAATAAAAATGCTATTACCTTTACTGTAGTCCTTAAATACATGTCGTGTGTCTGAAACTTAGCCTTCTTGTGGTGGCTGAGCATTTTATAGATCAGCAGTTAGTTTACTGACTGTGCTTAGACAGACTCATTTGTTATCACTAATAAATGCAATTTCTGTTTAGAAAGCTGCGTGTTTGCCAGTGTTCTTTTGTGCTTCTAAGTGTCATGTCAAGACTTGTTCTCCATCAGAGCTGTATATGTATAGTGCAACTCAAAAGTAAAACTAAAGCTGTGGCATGTCGTTTGCTTTGAACCTGTTACGAGAACAGGTTTGTGTTTCCTGTTTTAATAGGTGAGGGGGGCCTGCAGAAGGCCTCTGCAACACTTGAGTTGTTTTATTCCTCTCAGGAGAAGGAATTTGAATTGAAATGCCACACTGTATATAATTTACACCACACCCCACACTCCTATGATTTGTAGTTGACCAAATGGAAATTTTACCATGAAGTATGAAAAATTTGTAATTTTTAAGCTGCAGTGAATGTCAGTGAAGTGATCTGCATAACCTCTGGAAACCATTTTTTCAGGAAGGACTGCATTTCCTCATATATGCCCGTGTATTTCTGCTAATATTTCCTCATTTAAAACAGAAAGTGCTGACACCGAGCATATCTTCTTAAGATTTTTATTTCCAAGTGATTTTATTTCAGAGCTGAACACTGACAAGTATTTTGTAACTTGGATATGGTAAATGTGTAACACACTTTCTTTACTACTGAAGTTCATCACTTTGAGGTTACTGTTTGGTTTGATGTCTCCAAGCCTTTTAGTCTGTCTTCTTTCACCGTTACTGCAGTTGCAGTCAAGGGTCATAAGAGGTTGAGAAACCTAAACATTAATTTTGCTTTTTGGGAATACATGTAGCTATGCTTAAACAAAACAGAATAAAAGGCCTTAGCTACTAAAATTGCCCCAGGGACTTTTTGATTGTAAAATGTGCAGCTACTAGAAGAGGCAAAAAGAATTGGAACACTTAGCTTAAAGCTCAAACTTTCTTTTGAAAAATGAAAGGAATACTTGTGATATTTGTGTCGTGCTTTAGCAAAAACAGTTCATCACACTTTGTTTGTGTTTACAGATGAAAAAAAGAAAACAAAGAAAATTGACAGTGAACTTAATCCTGTTTGGAATGAGGTAATTTTTTTTTAATCAATTCTTGGTCTTTTTTCAGACAAAAGACTTGTTAAATTGATAAGTCAATATCTACAGCTGTGAATATCAGTTAGAAACAGGAACAAGTGATATGTGTTCTTGCAAGGTGTTAGTAAATGCAGGTGAATGGATTCATGTTGCACCATGTATTTCAATTCATTAAGCAATGTTTTTATGTAAAAGTAGATGGTTACCTGGTAAGTTTGTGGACTGGTTTTGTTCCCTCTTACTTTGGATAAAATTATATTCAGCCATTGCTTACCCACATGTATGGGAACATAATTGGACCCTTTATTGTATACTAGGAGAAAACCCTACACAACTAGAATGAGTCAGGTGTTGAAGTTCCTCATGGTTTATTTGTAGGACTGGTCCTATTTTGCACCTCCAGTAATGTTTTTCTTGGGGAAAATGTTTTTTTAGTAGTGTTTTTTCACAACCAAAAATTACAGATTATTCTTAGATGGTCTAATTAGGAATACAAAGAAAGGGAACCTACAAATACTTGTCTAAATTCAACTGCAACTGACTTCAACCAGTATTGCAAGGGAATATTATCAGATCTTATGAATGATAAGAAAATACTTATGTTAGTGTGAGGAAGTGGAACTGCAGAAGAGGTAATGGCTCAGTATTAAGCAATTTAATTCTTTTTCTGTTACTGTTATTAGTAACTAGCAAATCAAGAATGTGCTATGAGCATGTTCCCAGATTTTTAACTTTGTTTTTGCAAATGTAAGCTGGTCTGGTCTGTCTCTCGCTAAATGCAAAATCTATTTCTGAATAATTTTGTTGTATACACTATTCTGCTGTTAATTAATTTACATGTAATTTGTCATTATAATTTGGGTTTGCTCCATTTTTTTGTTCAGATTCTTGAATTTGACCTGAAGGGAATTGCTCTGGATAATTCATCTTCCCTGACAATTATTGTGAAGGATTTTGAAACAATTGGACAAAACAAGTATGTTCTCTTTTTTTTTTCCCCCAGTATTAAACACATGGTTTTTGACGTAACACCTGCTTGTAGAGCCAAAAAGCCACTGGGCTTTCTGTCCCTCACCGGCTGAGTTGTTACTCTGAAGCCAAGTGTCAGCTTTCTTTTTATGCTTCATTTTAGACATGCTGAAGCTAAATTCAAGGAACGTTTTAGGCATTTAAGGCAGAATTTGGGTAAAATTTAGATCTCTTCACCTATGACTGTCATTTGAAAACCACAGCTGCCATATTTCATTTGGTGCTTGCTAGTAACAAAGGTCCTTGTGTAGCTAGATTGATGCCGCTACAGATACCTGGTGCAGGTTGTCATTCTGCAGAATGGTGCAGGGTGGTACCCAAGACTACTATACATAATAAGTGTCCAGAAAGTAGTTCTGAAGAACTCTTAATTGGCATTCTTGGAGCACAGTTAACACAAACCACCAAAAATTACAAAATGCAGTTATGGCTCTTAACCGTCTTCAGAATCTCCCTGAGAGGCTATATTTTACATCACTTAAGTCTTGCCCAGGAATAGGGGAAGCCTAAGTTCAATTTCCTATTTTGTCTGGAGGGATTGAAGTGCTAGACTCATCTCCTGAGCGACTGATTTAGCTATCAGGATAAATATGTTGGATAAAATACACAAACTGTCTTGGGAATGGAATCTGGGTTTCTGTTTTTTTTTTTTAAGGGTCCTAGCTAGTGGGGTCTGTAAAATGTCATGTTCCCACTGTACTCTTCCTGGCCCAGTGAATCATGAGTTCTCTGCACAGTCATTAAAAAGCTTGAACTTAAGAACAAAAGTAACTTCTCCAGGATCGACTTGCAGAATCTTTTTTGATGTCAGATGTGAGAGTAAATTCTCTCACACTTGAGTAGAGAAATGAATCTGTCTCCAGCTGTTGGCTGAGTGTTATAAGCCTCAGGCTCGTTACAGAATCACAGAATGGTAGGGATTGGAAGGGACCTCTGTGGGTCATCTAGTCCAACCCTCCTGCCAAAGCAGGGTCACCTACAGCAGGCTGTAGAGGACCTTGTCCAGGCGGGTCTTGAATATCTCCAGAGAAGGAGACTCCACAACCTCCCTGGGCAGCCTGTTCCAGTGCTCCGTCACCCTCAGAGGGAAGAAGTTCTTCCTCATGTTCAGACGGAACTTCCTGTGCTTCAGCTTGTGCCCATTGCCCCTTGTCCTGTCACTGGGCACCACTGAAAAGAGTTTGGCCCCATCCTCCTGACACCCACCCTTCAGATATTTATAGGCATTTATTAGGTCCCCTCGCAGCCTTCTCTTCCCCAGGCTGAACAAGCCCAGCTCCCTCAGCCTCTCCTTGTAGGAGTGATGTTCCAGTCCCCTCACCATCCTTGTAGCCCTCCGCTGGACCCTCGCCAGTAGCTCTTCATCTTTCTTGAACTGGGGAGCCCAGAACTGGACAGAGTACTCCAGATGAGGCCTCACTAGGGCAGTGTAGAGGGGAAGGAGAACCTCCCTCGACCTGCTTGCCACACTCTTCTTGATGCATCCCAGGATCCCATTAGCTTTCTTGGCAGCCAGGGCACACTGCTGGCTCATGGTTAACCTGTCGTCCACCAGGACACCCAGGTCCCTCTCCAGCAGGTCCACCCCAAGCCTGTACTGATGCATGGGGTTGTTCCTCCCCATGTGCAGGACCCTGCATTTGCCTTTGTTGAACCTCATCAGGTTCCTCTCTGCCCAACTTTCCAGCCTGTCCAGGTCACGCTGAATGGCAGCACAGCCTTCTGGGTATCTACCACACCTCCCAGTTTGGTGTCATCGGCAAACTTGCTGAGGGTACATTCTAACTCTTCATCCAGGTCGTTGATGAAGAAGTTAAACAAGGCTGGGCCCAGTACTGACCCCTGGGGGACACCACTTGTTACCAGCCTCCAACTAGACTCAGCGCCGCTGACAACAACCCTCTGAGTTCTGCCATTCAGCCAATTCTCAATTCACTTCACCGAGCACTCATCCAGCCCACACTTCCTGAGCTTCCCTAGGATTATGGGAGACGGTGTCGAAAGCGTTGCTGAAGTCTAGGTAGACAACATGCACGGCTCTCCCTTCATCTACCCAGCCAGTCATGTCATCGTAGAAAGCTATCAGATTGGTCAAGCATGATTTCCCCTTGGTGAATCCATGCTGACTACTCCTGATAACCTTCTTTTCCTCCGCTTGCTTGATGATGGCCTCCAGGATAAGCTGCTCCATCACCTTTCCCGGGATGGAGGTGAGGCTGACTGGCCTGTAGTTCCCTGGGTCCTCCTTCTTGCCCTTTTTGAAGATTGGAGTGACATTGGCCTTTCTCCAGTCCTCGGGCATCTCTCCTGTCCTCCAGGACCTCTCAAAGATGATGGAGAGTGGATGTTGCATGTATGGAAGATTGGCAATGCTGTTGCTACCTCCACTTCTGGTTATATTCTAAAAACATTGTTTAAAAATGGATTGAGAATCTTTTATTTGTTTTTTGTTTGGGTTTTTTGCTTTGGTTTGTTGTTTTTTTTAAAAGAAAATATGTAGTTTGATATTAAGATAGTCTTCTGTGATAAGTAGATTGAATAACCTCAGCAGAAGAAGAAAATGGATAGCTAGCTTCCCATTCCTTAAAGGAGAACTCTAGACTGTTGTAAAAATGGGGTGGGAGGCTGCTGAGAATTGCCTTTTCTGACATTCATTTCTTGGATAGGAAAGGCAAAGACTCCTACCATCAGTAAAGGATTTAGAGATTAGGTCTTCAGTAGATACAAATACCCATTTTCATGATGCCCCTGACCTGGAGGAATTTAAGGCTCTTTCTCTCCTGCACCATTAGTGTGTGTCGATAGGCTTGAATCCTACTGTAGAAGTCTAAACTCTACCAGTGTGGTACGTATAGCACTTGTATACCTGAAACTTCTGCATTTTTCAGACATCTAAAAATCAAGTATCGTGGGATCCAAGTCTGCAGATCTTTTTGTATATGGTCCTTTATTTTCATTTGTGGGAGGCTAAATTAAAGTTTCATTTGTGCAGTTGTTTGTTGAGTCCTCAGTGCTCAGAACAAAAAACTTCTTCATGTAGTAGTAAGATAATTAGTTTTGACAAAATCAGGTTTGTTTGTTTGTTTTTTTTTTTAGAGAACTGAAGATAAACAAACAGTAGCTCTATCTACATGTGCCTGGAAGGATACCACACAAATAGATTTCCTTCAACTAAAAAATTAAAAATGTATCTAGTTTTTCTACACTTGAAGTAATTACAACAGAAGAGATGCACAGTGTGTGATTTTCTGGAAATTTTTTTTTTTAGTTTAATCTTGCCGTTGAAGACACTGAGAAAGGAGCCACTTTGAACTGAGGCTTCTGTCTTTATATGGAAGGAGCTGATAGAAAAAGTTTTAGAGTACTGAAATGCTGTCAAGTACCATGTTGGCATTTTAACATTTTTTGTACGCTTACATTCTTACAGAATAGAAACATGTAATAAGTAGACATGAGAGTATTTAAGGTGTCTTGTTGGACTAACTTTTAAGAGTAATCGTTGCATTTTTATAACTTTTTTAAAAAAATAAGAATAGATTTGTTCCTATTAATTGAGTTGATAGGGCCTTTTGACTGTGCCCATTGAAAAAAATTGTTGCCATGAAAAATCAAAATGGTATATATGGGAACACTAGAAATCAATTAATTCACATTCTATCAAAAAAACATAATATATAAACTTTACTAAAGCTGGAGGGTACTTTTTGTTGTTTTGACCTGGACTTTGAGGTTCCTGTTCTGGTAAGGTCTTGTGTTGGGGCAAGCTTAATCAGAAAACTTTTCTTCTAGATAATCTACAGCAGGGATAGAGTGTATTATTTGGTGTTGAAACACGCTTCTACTAAAAGCTCTGGCAAAGTCTAGGAGTTCTTTCTTAACATGCATAACAAGATAACGCTTCATCGATGTGTTTAATCTTTGGCTATCCCATGGTGGTTAAGATCTTCTACCTATCTGTGCTTAACTCATAGGATGTTTGTGTAAAAAGGTAAATATATACATTTGGAGAAGCATCACTCATAGAGCTATTTTTTAAATCTATGCAGAAAAAAAGAACAGCTTATAAAAAATGAGATGCCAGTTCCCCAGTTCCCTACTTCTTTGTATTAAGTCCTAGATTTTAAACAAGGATCTCTTTCTCTGTTTGCTGTGCTCTCACCCTCTCTCTTTTTGGTCATTGCCAAGCAGTGTTGGGTGTTGCTATTTTGAAAGGGAGTATGATATCACATCATCATCTTGCTTTTTTTTTTTTTTTGTGGCAAATTTGGATAGTTTATGACACTGAGCTAGGCATACATTCATATTTTTTGTTAGTAGTCCACTTCCATTGTTAGCTTTTGTTTACTACTTTCTGCCTCCTCACAAGATGTGAATTCTGGCTTTTACAATACTCCAACAGCTCTGTCGTAAAATGACTGTGAGTCGAGCTGATACCCTCAGATTTCTCATTCCTGAGATTCCTGTAGCTCAGTAAAGCAGGAATATATTGCACGCCTCTGACTTCAGGGAAGTCCCAGAAATCACAGAATTTGATATGGGAAAGCTTGCCAGTAATCGGAATTTTGTAATGTTTTCTGACATTAATCTGATTAATGTCAGAAAATAAAGGGAGGTGCTTATCTGAAGCCCCTAAAATGTTTCACTCTGTATGTAGGTTGGTTCAAAGTTAAGCAGGCATGTGGGTTTTTTTTTCAAATCGTATTTGTAAAGATCATCTGGACTCATATTTGCAGCACTTAGCCCCCAGCTTGTGCAAATGCCTGTTGTTTTGCTTGGGTTTATGCACTGGAAGTTGTCCACCACTTACTTATTCTGTGTACAATTTAAAAAGCAAACTAGAAAAATTCTTTGGGAAAGTGACTTCCGTATATGGAGCTATGCAAAAATGTATGTAGTCTGTACCAAAGACAGATTAACACATTCAAAGTAATGCTCTTTCAAAATAAATCCTCAATAACCGCCACATATTTGCAGGGTGTGATGTGTTTGGAAGGGCTGATGGCAGGGAAACAGGATAAGGGGGTGGGAAAACATGAGTAGGCTTCCTGGCTGTAACAAGATAATAGGAAATGTCACCCTGGATTTCTTTTAAAGACACAAAGCACTTTCACAGCAGAAGAGATCTGGTATTAATGAACATTCACATTTAAACAAAGAAGCATATGAAAGCGGGAATGTGGAACAAGTTTCCCACATATGACTTGCATGTATGCATAACCTGTATTTCTGTAGAGTTACTTACTCTATTTACTAATACTGAGTTTGAGAGAGATTTAGGACTACCATATCATAGTTTTGCCGTTCTTTCACAGTATCCTCTTTTAATAATTAAGAAAAAGTCTATAGTTAGATACGTGCCTTTGGTGCTGCAGCATTCCAAAAAGATGCTTGGTGGAACAGTGTGCAAAGACACTCCCCTGCTTTGTCTGAATGCCAGTTCAGGACTGGAAAGATGAAACATGATGCCTACCTAAGGTCCTTACTATTGAGAGCTATTATAATTATAGCTTAAAAAAAAAAGGAGGGTAGGGGAGTGAGGGCTGGACAATATTGTATTAATTTTTACATATAAATTAGGTGTGGTTAATTGAACTGAAATCTTTCATAGGTAAAGGCCCATTATTTCAGAAGTCCAGTGTTTGCCATGTGCTTTTGATGTTATTAATGAGCAGAGCCATTAACTTGAGAGATGTATCTGGTGTTTAAGCTAAGTGAGATTTCAGTCTAAATCAATAATCTTTCCTTTAGAGGTTCGGGTTTTTATATATTTTACTTTAAAGTCTAAGTCGAATTGGGATTTAGTTTTTGAGTGTAAAGGGTACATCTAGGGGACTGTGCTGCTGGAGAAAGAGCACTGGGAAGAAACTACACCATGTCTTTGGCTTTGTTTTCTCTCTTCTGGAGGAAAATAAGCAGTGGGGATTGCTATTGTTATTTTCAAGGCAGAGACAACTTTTGCTCAAACATTCTGCAACGTAGGCTAGAAGCAGAACACTGTGTTTCTCAACTCAGCTCGCGCTCTGTGGCTGCTCGCTTGCAAAGCTCCTAGCCAAAACACACTCTGGTATTCCATGCAATGTTACTCCTGATTAGTGCTGGGCACCTGGTCCATCGCTGCGCCTAAGAGGTGACCACACAACCCATACTCCCCTCTAGAGCAATCCAGCAGGAGACTGTGATATAACCCATTATTTGTTCTAGCTCCCAGAAACTTATTTAGCTGATCATCCAGCCCATTCTTATACTGACGCAGGAAGAGTACAGTGGATGTTATTTTGTTTTCACGTTGTGCCAAAACACTTAACTCATTGCTTTGGCATGTTTCTGTAAAGCAAGCCTGAAAGAACATTTAAATATTTTTTCCGTTTCTTTTTTCCTGGAGATAGAATTTACTGCTTCATTTACAGGATCACTAAACTTTCGGATACAGATTAAATGAGTGCTCTTTGTGGTAAAAAGACACAGTCATTGGAAAAGATAAATAAAGCAAACCACGCTGGCACGTATGCAGACAATCATAGGAATAAACTAGAGAGGACTCATATGATCCATGCTTAGCTAGATTTTCCAGCATAAGATGTTTGAAAAGAGAACACATCTGTTTTCTATTATGTCTAATACTGTTAGTAGAAAGATTTCAAACTCTCAGAACACAAATCTTTATTCAGTTAAAAAACAAACAAAAAAATCCCCAGTAACTTCAGTTGTCCCTATGAAGTTAAGGAAAAAAAAAAATGTTAACAGGAAGCTACAGTCCTGTCTGAATGAAGTGATTTTCATTCTATTTGAAAGAGAGTGGGGATTATGTGTTTCCCCATGTTCTTTGTGTAGTTAGTAACCTAGCAACACAGAGGAAAAATAGATTGGGCACACCCTTTTCTCAAGCCACAGATGAACAGTGCAGCAAATTATTTAATCATGTTTAAGTATTTTCCATAGTTAAATAATTTCTAGATTGTTTGAAGCCTCCTACAGCTGTACCCTTTTGTGTGGATTCATTTCCACGTCAGTGTGGTTGTACATAGTTGCAGGTTTTCATTGCATACATTGTATGCAAGATCTAGCCTGGTAAAGGGTCAGTTTGGGGGTTTTCTGCCTTATACAAAATAGTATCCATGCTTTGTTTCTTTTTAAAGTTTGTTCTTGCAAAGAGTATTATCAAATAACTGAAGAAGATAAAAATAGTTGGTTTGCTCTTAATAAAAATCTTAAAACACAGCACGAACAGAAGGTGAGTGTAGGCCCTTGTAGCATAGAGTCTATAATGAAACATGTACACTGAGAAAGAAAGGTTGAGTGTAGCAATTATAACTGCAATGTGGGATCAAGTTTGCTGATGAGAACAGTCAATATAAATCTCTGCCAACATAAGCCCTTAAAATAAGTCAAAAGAATTTAAATGCTTGACTCTCAGGGGATTAAAATCACTGGGCTTCCAGTAGAAGTAGCATGTAAGCAGCTGGAGGATGTGATATGCTAAAGAATTTAGTACAAATTGCTACCTTCAAACAGAGGAGGAGTAATAAAATGGTTGGTACTGTGAGTTAGCATTTCCTGATCCGGGCATGGGTGTGAAGTTTCACTTCTCTTGGTTATTTGGGCAGCTAACAGGAAGTGCTAACCACAGCACTAACGGATTAATTAGCTTTGTCACAAATGCAACACTGTGTTTAATAGTTGGTCATTTAAAGTTGGCTCATTGAGTTCATGCTGATAAACTAAGTATTTCCCTTTGATTGCTGGGAGGAAAGTATCATAGGCCTAGTACTTATAAGGTATATTTGAAGTGGTTTAAAATCTTCTAAATGTAGCCTTTGCATTTATCGTTGGTGTCTTATTCAGTGGTAGACAAGAAGGTTTAAACTGCTTGTGGCAGGACAGGTTTTTTGCTTTACTTCTGCAAAGCTGGAAAAGTTCAAGAGACCGGGCTGACTGGGTACATGATACGTCACAATAGTAGGGGTTGGAAGGGACCTCTGTGGGTCATCTAGTCCAACCCTCCTGCTGAAGCAGGGTCACCTACAGCAGGCTGCACAGGAACTTGCCCAGGCGGGTCTTGAATATCTCTAGAGAAGGAGACTCCACAACCTCCCTGGGCAGCCTGTTCCAGTGCTCTGTCACCCTCAGAGGGAAGAAGTTCTTCCTCATGTTCAGACGGAACTTCCTGTGCTTCAGTTTGTGCCCATTGCCCCTTGTCCTGTCGCTGGGCACCACTGAAAAGAGCTTGGCCCCATCCTCCTGACACCCACCCTTCAGATATTTATAAGCATTTATTAGGTCCCCTCTCAGCCTTCTCTTCTTCAGGCTGAACAAGCCCAGCTCCCTCAGCCTCTCCTCGTAGGGGAGATGTTCCAGTCCCCTCATCATCCTTGTAGCCCTCCGCTGGACTCTCTCCAGTAGCTCTTCATCTTTCTTGAACTGGGGAGCCCAGAACTGGACAGAGTACTCCAGATGAGGCCTCACTAGGGCAGTGTAGAGGGGAAGGAGAACCTCCCTCGTCCTGCTTGCCACACTCTTCTTGATGCACCCCAGGATTCCATTGGCTTTCTTGGCAGCCAGGGCACACTGCTGGCTCATGGTTAACCTGTCGTCCACCAGGACACCCAGGTCCCTCTCTGCAGAGCTGCTCTCCAGCAGGTCCACCCCAAGCCTGTACTGTTGCATGGGGTTGTTCCTCCCCATGTGCAGGACCCTGCATTTGCCTTTGTTGAACCTCATCAGGTTCCTCTCTGCCCAGCTTTCCAGCCTATCCAGGTCACGCTGAATGGCAGCACAGCCTTCTGGTGTATCCACCACTCCTCCCAGTTTGGTGTCATCAGCAAACTTGCTGAGGGTACATTCTAACTCTTCATCCAGGTCATATACAAGTCTTAGGGATGGCCAAAAAGGTACTTAGGCAGAGTTAAGAAGCAATACTCATTTTCTGAATACTGCCAAAACACCTGATGAATAAAAGTTCAGAGGATGTATTGAGCTATTCCAAAAGCAGAAACTATCCCACTTGATGGTGTCAAGAGACCACTGTGGTCTGGAGTTAAACAGGCAAATTTCTGCCTAGGCAAGAGGAAGAAAGCTGAAATAGCTCCAGCAAAGAGCAGTGTCTTTTGAGAATGAATAGGTGATGGAAAGTCTTTGCAGCTGTGCTGATAGGAAAGGACTCCTTGCCACCTTGAGAGTCGTGACTTCAGTGGGAGATTGCATGCAATCCTGCCTTAAGGTAAAAAGTCTGCAGAGTTCAGAGGAACACAGCAACTTCACAGTGGTTGTGCAGCAAACTGGGGATCTAGTTACATATCAGAAGCAAATACAGTAACAGACCTTGCAGCAAAGCATTAAACAGCAATGAACTGTTAATGGACATGTTGTCACAACAACTGCTGCTGCTATCTGACTTAGCTGACTTGGTCTTACCCAACTTAACCAAAGATTGAAGATCTGAGTGAAGCATCTCAGGAAAAAGGCTTTCTCCAAGACCTGTACAAGTGACAAAGATGAGACCTAGCGATGACCTTGAGGCATTCCTTGTTACTTTTGAAAATACCACTTCAGCTGTTGAGTAGCTGTATGATCAAAACCGGACTGGACATGGTCCTGGACAACCTGTTCTAGATGACTCTGCTTGAGTGGAGGGGTTGGACTACCTGATCTTGAGTGGTCCCTTCCAACCTCATCAGTTCTGTGGTTCTGTTAAGGGAGTGGTGAAGCATCCCAAATCTGGTGAACAGGACCACTTCGGGGAAGGCAAAAGATTAACTGCTAAAGCTTAGAATTTGGCTAAAGCTTAGAAGTATGCTAAGGTAGCGTATAGGCTGAATATTAGATTTCTCACTCTTGCCAGAATGGAAAGAGACTGGAGACTGTTGTTGCCCAACCTGTTAAAGGAGGGGGAAACAAAGGACTTTAGAGGCAACTAGTAGCAAGCAAGTAGTCTATATAACTGACTCCCACTTCAGTCTTCTCTAGGTGATCAGCATTTTAACAACAATTACTCTGTATTCAAAGTGTGCACAGTTATCATTTGCACAGGACAGATGAGAATGCAGAAATGGAAATTTAAGCTGGGAAATTTCAAAAGCACTGCTGTGAACAGCTGATCTTGAGTTAATGTCACCAGATAGGAGGGTGTGGTTGCTGAAACAGTCATCCAGATGATATGAGACCGGGTGACCTCTGAATTGAAGTTGTTTTTGGAGTTAATGTAAGTCACTCCAGCTCATATCAAATCAAAATAGCAGATCTACAAGATCTTCTTTGCCTTTCTCTAGAATCAGATTTGCCCTACTGGGTTTTGGGAAGTCTGTTGGGTTTTTTCCTTCTATGATACCTCAAACCGTGTATGTTTCTCCCTGTTATTCTCAAATGGGAAGGCATAGTCATGGTTGAAGGATTTTGGGAAAACAAGAATATTTGGAGTTGGAAGTTTTTATTGATTAAATTTGCAATGAAGGGAAAAGAGTGAAGTTTTTTTTTTCAGTATCCAGCTGTTTAAAGGAAATTCAAGCATTTGTTCCTGCCACCTGTAGGAGTAGTTTCCCATTTGCTTATTTCATACTTGCTTTAAAGCTATTAACATGTTAGAAGGCTATGTAATAAAGAGAAAAATGCAGTAAGATACCCAGTATTTTTCTCTTTTAATTGTTTTGGGATTTGCAGTCATTATGGAATGAATCTTTTCTGCTTTTCTCTGACTGTTGAATACAGCGTCAGCGTCTGTCTGCATGACACCTGCTCTTTACATAGAAGTTTGGTCAAAAATAGAGGGCGATGTTCTTGTTGCTGTGCAATGTCAGATTTACATGACTTCTATATAACACCAATCTATGGGATGTTGAAGCCACAGTGGAAAAATAAAGCCTCTTTGTGTTTGAGAGAGACCATCTGCTGTTGTTTCCTGAGCTAGGTAGAGATTAGTTTAATGTCAAGATTTGCTACATCAAATCATAAGCAATGTCAAATAATACTACAGTTGGAGGGATAAATAAGACCATTGCATGTATATCTGATGTTCCAAATCTAGGTTCGTCTTGTGGGTTGAATGCAGTTTTGATTGCATAACAGGAGAAATTGCTTCTTAAGCTCCCTGAAGTTGAGAAATGCATGGAGTCAGTGTTTCAGCTAACGTCCAGCTCTGTGCAACAATTTGTAAAAGGTGAAAATGTACCTAGTGTTGATCTAATGCTCACTGAAATAACTAGGTGGGTTTCCATAGTTTTTAAAGGGCACTGGATCAAGACTACAATACTGAACCTAGGTGTCTATTCAGTAAAGGGAGGAGAAGCAGGTGTTAGAAATGCCATCAGAGTTTCAGTTATGGTCATCCTAGAACAACTTCACGCATTTCCTCTGTAGCATGGCCTGATCTTAAACTGCTTTTCACATCTAGCCTGTCCCCTGTGTGTGATGAATACGTGAGGCATAGCTGGAATGTATTACTGTTCTCTGGCAGTTTGGAGGGCAGAATTGAAAGGTTTGAGTAGTGAGTCAAAACTATCAAAAAGACAACTGGGATTGGAGAAGCGAGATGAACTGGGAAAGCAGAGTTGACTGAGGAGGTGATGGCACCAAAGTAATTCTAACAGGTCATTCAAACAGAAACTGTAGTTATTTTTTTGTGCGCAGCTAAACAAAACTTGTAATGTGAAGTGCCTGGAATGTATATTTGCAGGAAATTAATGTTTTTTACTTACCTATCCTAATGTACTTTGCAAAAAGTGAATGATGTTATCATGACATAGGACCTGCAAGTAGCTACAGTAATGCTCTTGCTCCATGTCAAAAAATGCCCTTGCATCCTTAGCTCCTCCATGAAAAAGCACTGAAATCTATTCAAAGGGACCTCAGTTAAGTTCTCTGCGTACAAGTCTTTTTTCCGCTTTGGCAGCAAAGCTGGTATTTTGTTTGTAAAACATGTGCTTTGTAATATTTACAGGGTGAAATTATCTTGGGATTTTTTCACTGGCAAAAATCTCAGTTATTCTAATAATCCACTTCAGTACAGGAGTAAACTGTTATTACATACTATGAGAACAAAATACAGTGGCAGATATCATGAGATCAATGCCACACTGTTAGAAACTCTAAAAGAAGTTTCTCAAGTAAAAAGTGCATGCAGTTTTCACTTGTTTGAAGAGGATGGGAGTGGCAGATGCAGTCCTGAAGTAGGCAGAAGTATCTTAGGAGAATCTACCACATAACGTCAGATCTCCTGGCCAGCTTTGGCAGGCCTCTCTAGAGCCGTATTGAAACATTCTGAGAATTTAGAGACAAGGACATGAACCTGTTCCAAAACATAGAGTATGAGCAAGAAGATTAATTTTGTGAAGGCTCTAGTAAGCACATTCATTGCATTTGTTCGGTTTAATTGTTTTCATTATAGAGGCGTGCATTTGTATCTCTTTCTGTGTAGTACAACAGCTGTCGTATCTAACTTTTGTATATTACTTCTCATCTGAGAGTTTGGAAAGCTATATAGGGAAAGAAAGTATTACATCCTTTAGTTTACCAATGAGAATTCAGTGGCTGAAACAAGTGACATGACTGTTGAAAGTTATACAGAAGTTTATTTTCAAAAATATGCATAAAACTTATTTACAGTTAAGTTTTTAACCTCTTTTAGGTTATAGCTGTGTCTTACATAAAGAACACCAGCACATTTAAGTGCATTGAAACAGAAAATACAAATTAGCAGTACACAATTGTTAGATAACATTTGCGATGATCTATTGTTGTCTCTTGGCTTTTAAAGTCATGGCTGAAGCTATTTGTTTGACTAACAGACCCTAGCAAAAGCCAAAAGGGAACTTCTGTTTGATGTATACTTGCATTCTAATAATGACTTTTACTTCATTTCAGATTAATTGGCAGTGCATCCGTAGCACTTAAGGATCTTGTAGGTAACCAAAGCAGATCTTTTCCCTTCAAACTCATACCTCTGCTAAATGAAAGGGGACAAGAAACTGGAGTGAGTGGCTTACATTTCCTTATTTTACTGTATTCTTGATCAAAATGTTACAGCAACAGGACTAACAGTGAAACAAAAATATTTTCAAGTTATTTTTACTTTATAAATTAAGTGCTTGGAATTTTGTAGCAAAAGCTCCAGAGGAAATTTATAGCAAGATATGATTATGTCTATACCATCTGCGTTTGTTTAATATCCTTTAAGTTACATAAATTGTTTTCTCTGTATGTTATGTATTTGTGTTATAAATATTATAGGCCACAGCATATGAATGGAAATTAGCCTGATGTTGAAAAAGAGTATTTTCCTAAGTACCAGATGGAGATCTCACACGCGCTTTTTTTGCTGTATTCTTTTTAATATCCACCTGTGTCATAGCACTGATTCTAGAAAGCATATAATCATGTACGTGTTCACCGCCAGATCAGTTCAGCGAGTTACACGTGTTTAAATTTAACAGAGTTATTAATTGGTTATTAACTTAGTTATTAATCCAGTAGTTTCTAGAACTGGGACCTTACTGTGTTTGTGCAGTCTAGCTGTTAAGACACTTCGTACTGCATTCTAGTACACTTCATAATAAAAGGCTTTAAGGGTAATTTCAGTATCTCATCAGCTGTAGTTGGTCACAGGGTTAGGCTTTTTTTGCTGACTCCTCATGCTGTTGTGGCAACTAGGAATAATAATGGTTTGTTAAATAATCGAAAACAGCAGTCAAGCACAAAAAAGACAATTCTATGACTAGAATGGAAAATGACATAGTGTTTTTCTTTCAGGATGGAGCTATGAACAAGCAATTAGAAGAGCCAGATAGGAAATTTTACTTGTGGTTCAGACTTGTTATGTTGTTGATCAGACAGTGTTATCTCCCATTGCCTTTGTTTTTCCATCTGCAAATTTAGCATGTCACCTAGTCTGCCATGAATATTGTGGAACTAAATAAATTAATATTTGTAGAACATCTTATGTACTTGTATTGTGACAGATTTTTCTAAATATAAACACAGTGATTCCATTTGTTTGATATTATTTTAGAGCCTATTCCATTAGCTTCAAATTCTGTAATCTTTATTATTTGTATGTGTATATAGCTTTATAACAGTTTATGAGTTTACTAATAGCTGAAATTTTATTACAAACTGTGCTGTGACTTTAAATAGTTAACTGTTCATGTACAGTGTTAGAACAGCATGCTGCTTTAATCTATTGTTGGGAATAATGTGTGCTACATAAAAACCCATGTATTTCTCTATAGGCAACAATTGATTTGGTAGTAGGATATGAGCCACCAGCTGGACCTACAAATCCAAATGATCCAGGAGGGACCAATATACAAGAAGGTATTTCAATCTCTTATCAGATTGTTATTGTTAAAAGATCATGGGCATATGTAAGAAAAGGCCAGAAAGTGATTCAACAGCATTGTTCATCAGAAAAAAATGTAACCCAGAAGCAAGCATGTCAAGACTGCCAGATAGTGATTTTAAAGAAATTAAGGATGATTCAGAACTACAGCTAGGAAGAAAATTGGCATTTCTTGACACAAAATGCTTTTTAGCATAATTTTCTCCATCAGAATCAGGTTACAAAAGAATGATGTTGCGTAAAAGCTTTTCAAAATGGCTTTTGTTTAAGAAAGAAAGGTTTTTGAATGTTCAAAGAAACAGCGGTTATCTGGTGTAGTGCTAGGGCTAACCAAAAAGGCAGGGAAGTCACATTTTTGGAAAAATATATTCTGTTGCTTTCAATGTCGGGGAGCTTTGTGAAAAGATTTTCTTAAATAATTAAACTTGTTCTCCCTGTAGAATAAGTAAATTTTGAAAGACACTGTTGTATCTCATATTAGGCTTGATATTTGATAA
Organism: Opisthocomus hoazin; assembly: GCF_030867145.1. NCBI lineage: Eukaryota > Metazoa > Chordata > Aves > Opisthocomiformes > Opisthocomidae > Opisthocomus > Opisthocomus hoazin. The sequence goes on from NC_134419.1 coordinate 61,927,960, forward strand.
GCCTATGAAATACTGTGATCAGTAGGGAATATTCTTTGGTCTCTATATCATTTTAACCAGGCTTTTGCTGAGCGTGTTTTTGAGATCCTCTGGTTTTCCAAACTCTTAAAAGAACTGTGAAGTAATAACAGGTTTTTGCAGATGACAGGCAAATAATTACCCTAATATCCAGGCTGTGTTTGTGCAGAAAAAAGTAAATGTAATAAAAGTTATATGTTTGAGGAGAAATAAATCAGTTTGACCATTATCTGCTGATAGATAGTAACATAAGAAAGAAAAAATTGAAAAGAGGAGTCTTCTGGGGGAAATCTTGATTCCATGGACTTCACTGACATGTGTTCTTGGGGAATGGATGGATAGGTAACGGAAATACAAAAGCTGTGTGTTAAATTACTACGCTTCAAAATAATTTTATAGAAATTTGGGCTTGAAGGCTAGAAATGCAAATTGACTTATATGAGATTATTTTGATAGCTTTTAAAAAATGTAATTGAACTATAAGGTAATGCAGGTAAAATAAAACATGGCAGGTTTTTTAGCTAGTGTCCAGCAACTGCATGAAAATTATTTCAGTGCAAATTATCAAACACACCTTAGTTAATTATTGTAAATACCTATTTCCCATGAAATGAAATCACCACCCTAGCTGAGATTGCCACAGCTCAGTTTCAGGAATTAAAAATTAAGCGCTAAGTCAGGGTGTGTAATCAATCAGTTGCGTGTATCCAGCCAGGCAGATGGATTTTGAGAGACGTTTGGAAGGTGGGGTCTTCCAGTTATAAAATAGATAGTATGTCAGTCTCTGTGTTTTCATGTCTCTTACAAGGATCACTGAGGACTTCATTATGCAAAGTGATTATCACCCTGTGTTAGCAAACTAAATCAGAAAGTTAACAAACATTCTGTTAATGCTAACCGTCAGAGACACAGCTTGTTCTTCCTGTAGATTTTACCATAGTCACTGTCCTTCAGTTAAGAGAAGAAGCTGGAAACATGAGGGAGTGACACACTTTTGTGGTCTAGCTATTTATGGATCGTGTTTCGCAATACTGGAATCTCACTGTATGATCCAGTATTGTAGTGTCGTGTGGTTGCAGAGTAGTCTTCTACAGAGGTATTGTGATTTCAGAACTGTCAAAGAGACTTACTAAGAAACTTTAACATTCCACAGCTAATGCTGTGGAGGAGAATTCAGTTTTATTTTGGATGGCAGACCCTAAATGTCTTCATGTTTTGCAGATTCTGAAGCAAAAACCGATGATATGCTATAGCCTAGTCTTGCTGCTGGGAAACAGCTTCAACTGGAATAAAATTACTCACTTCTAGTGTATTGTGAACTAGTCTGGTGATGATTACAGCTGAACCATACTTTGCTAGAACTTCAATCGCTTGGTTCAAAAAAGTGTGTGGGAATTGTATTAGGTACTCTGCATCCTGAAGAGCAACAGGTCTACAGTTAGCATGGTTAGGATATAAATTTGCTCTTAAGCAGACTAAAATGACTAGCTTTCAAAAGGAGTCGGAAGCATGTGTTTAGCAAAAAAAATTGTTGAAATGAGATAATAATGCAATTTTAGTGGAACTCTTGGATGTCAGACTCTTACACCTGTAACTTTAATATCAAGCTGTACTGTTTGTTTATTAATTGCACTGGTTTTTTACTGTATGAGATGGAGAAGATGATGGAGGTTATGAGGATGACTTGGATGGTCCAGTTGGTGGTATCACACCAACAGTTCCAAGTGGCACGAAGGAAGCCCAGCTAGCTAAACGCATCACCAAAGGAAAGAAAACACGGAGAATCCTTTCTAACAAACCACAAGATTTCCAGGTGATAGATTTCTTAAAAGTTACATGTTCCCTTTTTCTGCTTGGCATGACATTGCTCCTTTCACATAGCCTGAGCATAATTTAATGTCAGATTGTGCAAATCTAATGCACTGTAGAGATAATTAACCTCTTCATTGGAGAGCCTGTATTTCTAAAGTATTCTTCAAATTTGCCTGTTACAGAGATGTCAAATTCTGTACACTTCTGACTGAAATCTAGATGAACCTTATTTATTATACAGTTGTATAGATTTCAAACTACAATAGCAGCTTTAAAAATAAGTAGTAAAAGCAAGTAAAAAAAAAAATTTACTGAAATAATTATTCCCAACTGGTCTTGTAAAATTCAAGTAAAATTATACTTGCTATCATAATTAAGTGTGAAAAGTCTGTCCGGTCCATATCTGCCAGCTACTTCAGGTGTTGGCTAACTTTTCTGGTGGTATAGGAAGAAATTGTTGGCACCAGGATGATAGATAATATAGGGAATTAATTAATACAGGTTTTTTTTCCCCCCAGATTCGTGTTAGAGTCATTGAAGGTCGTCAGTTGCCTGGAAATAACATAAAACCGGTAGTCAAAGTTCATGTTTGCGGTCAGACGCACCGAACAAGAATCAAAAGAGGAAACAACCCATATTTTGATGAAGTGAGTGGCTTCAGTACACTGTAGCTGAAATGTTGATGCTATCAAATGTAGAAAAGTAGTTATTACTGCTTTCATTATAATTAATGCATAAGAATTTGCTAATATTTAAGTGTAATTATGCTTAATATGCATTTTGCAGTTCCCAGTCTCTTTCTTTATGTTTTCACATCACTAAACACATCTCTGTCACTGGCAGTGTTAGCATACAAAGCTATCTAGAAGGAAGTCAAACTTTAGCTGAGACATATGGAACATGTTCTTTGATACAATTGGCCATATGACATAATGATGACTTTGACTAGTTGTGTGCAGGTTATAAAATCACACAAAAATTAATTAGGAATCATTGTAGACCTCTATGGTGTGTGCAGACAAGCTTTCAGTGCAATGCTTTGGGTCAGTAAAACTCCCACACAGAATCTGGAAATGTCATTGCCTTGCTGCCGATGATTTGTAAAAGCACAACTAGATTTCTTTGTCCGGATAGCAATCTGTACATCAAACACACTGAAATACAGGAGAGAATTCAAAGCCGTAGAAGGGACACAAGAATGATCACATGTCTGGAAGACAAATGTTGCAAAGCTTAAGCTTAATAGAGAGAATGCTGAGGGATAACTCTCATTATCTGGACAGGTGTGGAATGATACTTCAACTCCGGCCATTCATGGCATCAGGAAAATTCAGAAGATTTTGGAACTGGGTGGCAAACATGTTTAACTCATGCAGGCAAACCCAAGGAAGTTACAAAACTTTGAGACCTGAACTAAGCTGTAGGTAGCAGTCAAAAGTTTTGAAGCAGTGGTAAAAAGCAGGGAAGGGAGAAAGCCAGTTGCACCATGTATTGAATCAATTCCTAGGCAATCTCAGTATCTGGACTAGGCTAAAAATGGAAAAGGACAGCCCTTGTTTATGTACCCTTCCATTTTGTTGGATAAAATACTGACTGGAGTGTAGCTGGGCTCAAAGACCCAACTTGGTGAGGCATATACTATTAATAAAACAAATAAGCTAATAAATACTGTATTTATCTTCGTGCTGTTAAACTGTCAGATTTATTCCTGTGGCCTTGAATTTCAAAGATGCAAATCATTACATTCACTATCACAACTAGCCCTAAACAAGACCTTTTTGACAGCTACAACAGAGATGGCTAGACCAGGATTGAGCATCCTGGAAAATGAACAACCTTTGTAACTCCCAAAGTTGTTTCCCTGGGGAAAATGTGAAGTGCAGAGCAAGGAGCAAGGGCAGTGATGAAAGTTTGCAGCACAGCTATGCCTATGGCTTTCATTCAAATGGAAGTTGTGACTGTCTTTTGTCTATTTTGTACTAAGTTTATTTACTAAATTTAGTTTTTTATTCTGTGCTAAATTATCATATAATGTGTCCAGCAAGGAGGCAGGGTAAAAGTACTGGAACAGGCATGTTTCACATACCTCTTAAAAGAATGTTTTTGCACTTTCTATTCAGAGAATTATGTGTTTGTCATTTTGAGACAGGTTTTTTTTTGTTTTTATCTTAACAGATATTTTTCTACAATGTCCACATGACTCCTTTAGAATTGCTTGATGAAACAGTTAGCATTCGGGTAAGAAAAATGGTGCATGTTCAAAATGCTGCTGGATGCGTATAGCATTGGCTGGCCATTTCACTATGATGTTTAGGAACATGCCTGTTTCATGTTTGTCTGTCTTTAGGTGTATGATTCTTATTCTCTACGAGCAGACTGTCTAATGGGAGAATTTAAGGTGGGTATGAAACAACTTGCACATCTTGACTAAATTAAATGTAACGAGGAATTTTTTAAGTACTTGTTCTAAATGTTTACATTTATACTGCTTTAGTGTGGGGCCAAAGAATTAACCTGACGCTGTCTTGCTTCTCATGATAGGGACCATTTGCTCAAAGCACTGGTAAAGAATTTTCTTATTTGAGCAGAAGATTATTGTTAAAGAAAATTGTATGTTTTATATACCAAATTCTCTAACTTGCATCCAAGAGAAAAAAATATTTACCAAGAGATAAATTTTTTCTTCAAAAGGTATTAGGGTGATTATTTGGTATGAGGTAGGGTCTGAAGAGATAATTTTATTAGGTAGCTAATAGGCAGGATGGTGATATGTGTGGCGGCATAAAATACACATTCTCAAGTGATATGGAAAGATGTTCCTTTGATCAGAAATTTGTTAATTAAAAGAGATGGTGGAAAAGTCTCTTAGTTAAAGTCATTTCTGTGGTTCTAATGATACTAGTGAGATTGTCTTTATTTGTATTTTTTATGGTCAATATTGGAAGGTAGACGTCTGGCTGCTGAAGGTATTTCTAAGGCAATACAGACAAAGAATTCACACTCACAATTGTAATGGCTGCTGGGATCCCCTATTATAACATTTCCAACATCAGCATTGGCTGTGTTTTCTATTTGCTTATTTTGTACTGCATAAATTCAGTAGACCAGCTTTACACAAAAATATGCAAGTGTGGAAGAGTGCTCTTTTCTAAATGAAGCAGTTTCTGCCACAAAGCTGGTTGCTTTTGCTTCTCACTGCTTATTATTTATATAATTTCTAGTGATTCAGACAGTGTTATATTGCTCTGTGGAGGATTGATCATTCACTAAGCAGGTGACAGCATGTCATTCAGATGCCTTCTGTTCCTGCAGGCACACATTCCAGGAGAAAACCCCAAGGGTAATTCTCTGTAGAAAATCACCCTTTCAGACTTTACCTGCAAGGAATACTAGCCCAAATTACCAAGAGCAAACATACTTACCTTCCTGAACATGTTTGAAATCTGATACAATGAATACAGTCATAGTGTATGTGCAATCCTGTCCAGATTTGACACAGTGGGGGGAAAAAATTGCCTGTCATCTTCATAAAACAAAAAATGAAATTAGTAATTTTAAAAAAAGCTTCACTTATGGAAGTGAAGGATGAGATGTAGAGCAGGAAATAGAAACAAAAGAATTCGGAAAAGATTGTCTGAATTCAAGAATCAGTAAGCTAGCCCTGTCTTCTGTCTCTGATAAATGACAAAGCTGGAGATCTGAGGAAGGAAGAAGGTAACTACAGCTGTTAGTTCGAACACATGTTTTCTTGCATTTTCTTCTTGGCTGCTGTATCCATTCAAAATCCCTCATTTTTCAATGTAAGGCTTTTTCTCTTTCTCCTCCCAAGAATGTGCTGTGTAGACTTTCTTTTGTTTGTGATGAGAACAATGTAGCAGTACTCATTAAAAACTTGAGGGGAATTGCCCTAGGATTTTTCTGTTTTGATATTTTGTCAAAGGTAATGCTTTTAATCTTCATTTCAGATTGACATTGGCTATGTTTATGATGAGCCTGGTAAGTAACAGGTACTTCAGAGCTTCTTTCATGGCTTGAAACTCAAAACATTTAATTACATTTCTAAAGCAAAAGAAGAAAGTTAATGGAAAGTTATTTGAGATTGCTGCTTTAAGTATTAACTTTAAAAAAATCCAACAATATATAATTCCTTTCAGAGGTTTAAAGATGAAGTACATGAACCTAAAATTTGGGTATTAGTTGTGGTATCAAAGCCATAAAATATGAAAAATAATGCAAAAATATTTTATAATTGTGGCCCTGAATTAGTATGCCACAGCATTTAAAGACCACTAGATCTGTTGTTTTGAATGGCACTATTTAGAACTGTCTAGGACAGAATAAATTTTTTAAATAATTAGTTTTAGGATAATTCATGCTTTTAGAACAGTTGATGTTGATTTTATGATTTCTGCCATTTTGTTATGGATGTTACTGGGGGTGGGTGGTGGTATTTGTTTTATTTTTAGGCCATGCAGTCATGAGAAAATGGCTTTTGCTGAGTGACCCTGAAGATACAAATTCAGGCGCTAAAGGCTATATGAAAGTCAGCATGTTTGTCCTGGGAACTGGAGATGAGCCACCAGTAAGTTTCATTTAAATGTTTTTCTTCCCCTCTCCACCCCACGGCTATTTATTCACATCCTCCTGACATTTTTTGAATACTGTATAATTCACTGTGTGAGCAGTATTTAAAAGTAAGACAAGATTTACAAATTGTTTCAAGGCATCCAGTAGTAAGCTGCTAACTCAAAGCTTATTGTGTTATCCTGTCCAATTAAGCAGCCTCTGGACCAGCTCTGGCTGAGTTGATCTACCATTTGTAGATACTTCTTCACATCCTGGAAGAAGTAGAGATGTGTTAGCCTGGTGTTTCATGCGAGCTAATATGTAATTCTGCTTAGCATAGCTAATCAGGCTGAGCAACATATTGATACCAGTTCCAGGACTAAGTCAGGAATGTCTCCACTACTACATAATGTACACAAACCCACAGAGAAACCTGAGTATAAGAAAGCTCCAGATATTTGCCAGGTGACAATCAGGCCCATCAATAATTACAGGTTAGGCACAAGAAATTTGATGCATATGAAAACACTGTAGGCAATCCAGTCCTTAGCTGTCTGCTGTACTGTCAAGGTAAAAACAAGTCCTCTTTTCTGTGTGAAATTTTTCTCACTTGGCCATTGTTTGTAGTTTCAGTTCTGCTGTTCTTCCTGCCTGAGATTTGTGCATACTGCTACTCCTTAGTTAAGTATAATATGGTCCCCAGAGCCATGGAAGATCTCCTTCTTGTTCCATATTAACTATTTCTGCTATCTTCATGATTCTTGGAATCACAAGCATGCATCTAGTTATTTGTGGTGAAATTTTTTATTTCTTATTTGCATTTAAAGGAGGAAGCAGTTAAGTTCTGGTAAATTATATCAGAATTCTAGGCATTTTCTAACTGCAGTAAGATGCCTTACAACAATATTCGTCTTGAGATAAGTGTGAAAAGTGTGTGAAGTTGGCGTTGTATGAGTGCCATAATCAATATCATCTGATGATGGTGATTCTAAAAGTGTGATCACAATAGGGTCCTGCACTTGAGTACTTCAGAGATAAAAATGTAAGTAAAACAGTTTAGGTAGAATTAATTTTTATGGCTTGATAATTTGATAAAATCTCATTCTTTATAATGAAACTGACAACAGTCTTCTATGTGAAGAGTTTTGTGGGCACCAACTGATCACCTTAATTCTGTATGTTACTCTGTCTTTCTTATATACCAGCTATTACGTACCACTGTATCTCCCAACAGGTTGAAAAAAGGGAAAGAGATAATGAAAGCGATGACGTGGAGAGCAATCTGTTATTACCTGCTGGAATTGCACTTCGATGGGTCACTTTCCTTCTCAAAATCTACAGAGCTGAGGACATTCCACAAAGTACGTAGCTTCTTACTACCTGTCCATCAGTGTATTTCATTACCATTAGAAATACTTGTGTTAGCTGTTCAGAAATATTCCTTGAACATAAAACATCTCGAGTGTTTAACATTGTTACTTGAGCCAATAATTCTTTGATGGCTTAAGTAGCCCGTTTCAAATCCTTGGGTAATGTTCAGTAAGTCTACTTAATTCTTGTAATGGATAATTTAATATGTTACCCATTAGATTAGTAATGTTCATCTGTTGCTGAGTGGGCCACACAGCTTCTGGTAGTGAGAAAGGGTCATCTTCATTAGCCCTTCTCCAATCACAGAAGTTACATGCAAGTAACTAACAGACAAGTAAAGCTGATCTGCAGATAAGCTGAATGTTCTGTGCATGTCTAGCTCAAGTATACAGTGCATGTGTCAACTTCGTGTTGTATCCCAATCCCTGCCCGCTTTCAAGAGGTTATCAGACAGCTGGTTCCCTGCAGCCCTCTTATCCAAGGCCATTTAGATCCTAGTAAATAAGTAGTACTGCTGCTGGCCCCCTGAACCTTCTTCTTCCAAGCAATCCATTAATTCTTCTTCACAAGTGCTCATAGCTGCAGCTATTTTGCAGTGGGGGAAAGGCCACGGGACTGCTGAATCAGTCACCTGATGCTGTTATGGCCAGGGCAGTCTGTAGTGCCAGCAGCCTGCTCCTGGGTGGCCACAGGAAATGAGTAACTTGGAACTGGCTGTATCCCAGAAAGCTGCATGCAGTACATGGGCTATAAATTGAGCACGATGAGCTTAAATAAACAGCCTTGGAGGGCAGTGGAGCTTGTAAGCTGTTTGATCTTAATTTGTTTAGTGAGATTTTACTTGTGTCAACCCTATATTGCTGAGACAAGGGCTGTTTCTCTCATTATATGCAATATGTGTGTTCTGATAGAGTGTAAGTGGCTTTTTATCCCTTCTTAGCATAATTTCTCATCTATATCTGTGACAACAAATGAGTGTCTACAGGTACATGCATAATGTTTTTCAAATACAACTCTTCCTCTAAATTCAAGAGCACATCAGCACTCCTTATGATGTTTCAAAAATTTATATTCTTGAAATCGCTTCTAAGCCTAAGTTCTCCATTTTTACCAGCAACACTCTTCGGAATTTTGTTTATCAGATTAGACTTACCCTACCTAGATCTGCAAGCTGGTTGATTTCAGTGGATTGCTATAGGCAATTTATTATTTAGGCTGAATAAATAAATAAAATAATAATAAAAAAGCATAAACCTGAATTTCTTCGTTTACATCTCTCCAGTGGATGATGCTTTTGCACAGACTGTCAAGGAAATATTTGGAGGAGAAGCTGACAAGAAAAACCTGGTAGATCCATTTGTAGAAGTTTCTTTTGCTGGGAAAAAGGTAATTTAGTAAATATCTGAATCTTTGTATTCTAATCATAGTCCTGAGAACAGATTTGATACGCCAATATAAATTTTTAAGTTTACTGAAATTATGGAAATAAGAAAGCATTACCCCTAAAGTTCACTTCATAAAATAAGGACAAACTACAAGGTAGAGTGGGTGTAAATCTGATGACTAATAAAAGGAATGTATGACTAAATGCTAGGAACTGATGCATGCCAGGTTGCCTGCCTACCAGTTGTTCCTGACTGCTTTTTGTAACTGACGGTACAGATCTTTCTGGACAGGTTAACAGCATTTGTACATTCTGTCACTAATGGGTTCCTTAGAATACCAAATTTGAGCTGAAGCATAATTGCACAACCTATAGTCATTGCTAGCCAGTCATTTTTATTTTTCTAAGAATAAAAATGTCAGTCCTTGGTTATATATTTGTTATATATTCAGGTTGCCACGCCTGGTAAATGTAGAAGATCTTCTGTAGACAGGACCAGCAAATAATATAGGCTCTCCTATAGAGAATATTCTTCATCAACTCTAGAAACTGCATAAAGCAGGCTGGAATCAAGTAATGTCCCCCTTCTTGTTTCTCTGCTGTGATGAAAGAGATGGGTACTCGTGTGAAAGCACATTAAATAGTAACTGTTGGAAATAACAAGCTTTTTTCCTGGAGGGTAACCCCAGTCTTAGGTTTAAATACTGTTTCAAAATTTTCTTTTCCCTCCAGTAGTCATTAGTGTTGCATATGCAGATTGGTTTAGCAGTATTTACCAACTGAAAACTAATGCCTCATTGCAGCATAAACCATTCAGGATTCATCATTAACTACTACCCCTCATCTTACCAAACAGAATATGATTTATCCTAAATCATAGCTGGTATATGCTTTTTTGTCTGTTTTATCTTTGATGTGCTGTATAGTTGATTTCATTTCTTGCAGGTTTGCACAAATATAATTGAGAAAAATGCTAATCCAGAGTGGAATCAAATTATTTATCTTCAGATCAAGGTCAGTTTTCTTTTTCTTGTTGCTGTAGAAAACACCCATCCTTTCGGAACTCAGGGCATTAACATCACAGAGGTGAAATAAGTAATGAGTTATTTTAATTGCTTTTTTTTCAGTTTCCCTCAATGTGTGAGAAGATAAAACTTGCAGTTGTTGACTGGTGAGTTGTGCCTTTTAATCCAAGTCCTAGACAAGGTATATTATGTTAAGTCTGGTTCTGTAGATTTCAGGTATTTTTACAGCCCGTGAGAGTATTTAAGCAAGTGTTTAGGTATCTTCCTTTATAGTTTCTTTACAAGAAACCTGATTAGTGTAATACGGGAGTATTGTTTATTTTGTACAATGAGCACTGAGCACTATTGCTGTTTAGGTGATAGTGTAGGAGTCAGATGACTTCTTCATGATACAGCCCACTTTTGTTTCTAGCTGTTGCCATCTGCCTTAGTAATACTAAAACATTCCAGGTGATATAAAAGGTGTGCGCACCGTTTTGGAGTGCATTTAGTCACTAGTAGCTTGCTTCTGTGTAGGATGACCAGCATTATATTTAAATGAAATATTTCTTTTTTTCTTTTTGTAGGGATCGTCTTACAAAAAATGATGTAGTAGGAACAACATATTTAAGTCTCTCAAAAATTGCTTCTTCTGGAGGAGAAGTTGAAGGTAATTGATTGAGCAGTATGTAGCTTGCTATCTTCTCTTCCGTTAAGAGCAATAGCACGGATCAGTGTTCTAAGAAAGTATATTTTCCTATAGTTCCTCAATTCTGTGGCAACAAGACAATCTGTTTCTGGAGTTTTCAAAACAATGTTCCTCAAAAACATACTGTGAGACTTTTCAAAGTAAACTATTAAAATTTTAATCTTTAAATCGGATCATCATGGAAATAGCAGTAACTAATTCAAAATTCAGTGTTCTGTTATATAAAATCAGTATTATAAAAAGTTGTATATAAATACCTATATATAAAGGTAAATTTGTGAGTACTTTCCCAAATTCAGAAAACTATGTGATATCACAATCTATCATGAGTAAGATATGCAAATTTACTAAGATACTTAATAAGACATTTAATTTAAAAACTATCCGGAGTCGCTGTTTCAGAATCACTACTTCATTGGGCACTAGTAGACAAGACTTCTTTTGCCACCTTGTAAGTGCATCTGTCCTTTCTCTAGGAAGAGAACCTAAAAGCTCAGGAATGTTCCTAAGTTCCTTAGTAGTTAGCTTACAGGAACTATCTAGAACCACCTGCTCATTTCCTATGTGCTACTAGACTGCTTTCAGATGGTGGGGGAACTTGGATCAATCTCTGCTCTCATCGGTAGCTTACTAGAAAAGGGCACTGCATCTCATTGCATGAGTGCTCCCAATGACTACTTAGCAACCCTTATTTCAGTAGCTTCAATGAATGAAGATTTTGGTTGCAGTATTGCAATCACGGACAATTAACTTATGTGCTTCAAACAGTACAGGTGACTGGATTATGTCATTTTATGTAGTATGATAAAAACCAAAACCCAAAACTGATTAACTGCAAGAAAACAAATTTAGCTAGGCAGGATATGAAGTTCCTAACATGTTGTCCCCACTGGACAATACCTTTGTAGTAAAACTCTTCTTTACAACATAGTAAGAAACAGAAATAATAATACAAAATAATAAGAAATGTTTTTTGGTGCCAAGATTTTGGGAAACATAAAAACAAAAATCCTGTTACATCTTTGTTTTAATATAATATTGTGATTATTGATTATTTCTTTGTGATCTATACCTATAATCACCTCTTCTTTTTATAGCAAGATTTTTCATACAATTGAGCCAGCTTCATGACAAGGATTCTGTGATAATTTGCCAGAAAAAACATTTTATCTTTTTAATGAATAATATGGCATATTAATTGTCCATACAGAATTGTAAAGTTTATGGCTAAACAGGCTCAGCATTTATTTATCTGACTGCCTACACTAGGTTGAAGGACACTTGCTCAGAACCTTTTCCAGCATTGCCACAATAAGAATCTAAATCACTATTTTTTCTGTTGTGTTTATGAAATCTCTGTGATATGTACTTGTTGTCTGAGACAAAGCTGTTTGTCCTTAAGTTGGTAGCTATGTCAGGATTTCAAAAAAAAAGTCAGTGGCTCCAGTGCTGTAGTGACTTGAGCAAGTATTTATTTTATCGGATGGAACTGTGTTTTCAGTCACATAACTTCAAGCTTCTAACCCAGTCCTCTTAGAAGTACTTCTGTTGAAGTAAGATTTTGTGCAAACATTCTTTTCCTATGTCCCACAGACAACCAGAGGCAAAAGAAAGGGTTACAGAAAAAGGCAATGGGAAAAAAGACAGAAGGGCTGGGGCTGTTGGGGAAAATTCAGCTCTGGAGAGATCACTTGTACGACCCACATAAGTGTGTAACTGGAACTGCTGTCAAGTCACAGCTCATTTATACTTCAAACCCAAGCACTTAGTAACTGAGAAAATCTTGTTTGAATTCTCTCTCTACTGAGATTCTGACACTGGAACAGACATTTCCATGTAACATCACAGGTTATCTTCCTTTGAAGTCAGTGCCATGCCTGAAGCCTGCACTGGCTTCTAAAGGTTTGGGAAACTGAACTAGTCTATAGTCTTCAGTAAATTAAGGTATCCTAACAGGCCCTGAGATGTAGTGGTTTTCTTAAATGTTCTTAAGATTTTAAAATAATTTTTAAAATAAAATTTTATTTTGTGGGGATGAGGACTATACAAAGCTGAAACATAAGCATCTAAACAATATATTTTGTCAGTTATGTGCCTTATCTTTTTTCCTTTGGAATTTCTACAGGAAGAGCAATACCTTCAGATTTTAATCAGGAAGCAAAATTCTAGCCCACATTAACTCTATTTTTTCTCAGGCCTTCAACTTTATTTTAAAGCACATTGCTATGTGATGTATTTGTTTTTAAAATGCTATTGTCACTTGTCATGTAACTTCTTCTCTTTTCATAATATAGAATTTTCATCTTCGGGAACAGGGGCTTCATCATATGAAGGTTTATATCTTTGTCTCTTACTGATTTTGCTTTCCATTGCCCAAACTGAGAAGTATTGCCTAAGAAAAACCATAATCTTAAAAAACATTTTAAAATAATTACTTGTGTAAAAGACTTCATCATTATGATTAAAGAGTATCAAACATAACTAAAACTGTATAAAACAGTTTTGGCACTGGAACTGGTTTGAAAATATTTCTCTTTGGCTGGTGCTTCAAGCTGTGTTTTAGAGTTGAGCATGCAGTTGCTTCAGCTATAAAGTACTCTAACAATGGCTTGCGATTTTTTAACGTAGCTATGAGATTGTAACTGTATTTGCAGCTGCAGAGCCCTGCAGAAGTAAATAACTGCCTAAAATAATTAGTGGCTGTTTTGCTTATGCTTAGCTAGCTATATAAATGAAGTCTGAAAAAGGAAATCTGATTCTGTTAAAACCTGGAGAGATGGCTTTTTACAGAACTGTCTAGGCTGACATCCAGTTTTGAAAGACTTTCTGGTAAATATTTATATAGTGAGAAATAAATACAATTGGACTGCAGTTGAAAGGTAACAAAGATTCATCTGCACAAATACTTCATCTGCTATCTTTGTTTCCTAATGAAGTAATATTACATTAAAGGCTGAAATAATTTTTCTGAATCACTGTCTGTAATATGTGATCATCAACTTTCTAAATGTAAACAATTGAATTTTAAATGTAAATAAATACCAAAAAATATTATTTTTATTCCAGGGTTGGGAAGGGGTTTTTTGTTTGGTTTTTTGTTTTGTTTTGTTTTGTTTTGCTTTTAAATTTATATTCTGTTTAATTTATTAGGATCAGTAAGTAGTGAATGTATTAATTCAACACAGATCTGTACCTTAAATCTAGTCATATTGAGATCTGATATGAGCAGTTCAGTGTTAGAATTTTTAAAAAATTGTACAGTATTGCAACAAGAGTCTGAATTATTTTCATTTTGATTCATTTCTGATTCAGATGTAACAATGTGAAAGTATCCAAATGCAAAATAGAAAACTGCAAATCTTTATTTTAGATTTTTCAGATTTTATGTGACTTTGTGTTGACAGGAAATTACATCAAGACATCGCATTCATTTTTTTTATCCATTTGTGTCACACAGTAGTCATTGTGGCAAAGTTATACAAGGCATAACCCTTTATTTTCACTTTCTTATCTCAACCATCCTTTCCTGTGATAAATGCATCCTTCTTTGCGCTGCAGATCACTCAGGATATCTGTTGCAAGGTTTGGAACCTGATTCTCATCCTTTTTTGTACCAGGTTCATTTGTTCAAAGACAAAAGCTAGGATACAAGAAGGAAAAGAATATAGAATCTCTCCTGTTCACTCAAAACTAGGCAGTATTTCTCTGCATGTGTGTTCCTTACCATGTTCTAATTCTCTTTGCATTACTCATCAAATTTAGCAATCAACAGCCTTGGCATGTGTTTGATTGTTACTGAAAGAACAATTACTTCCCTTAAGTATAGATTTTAATTGGCTCTAAAAAGAGCTTTTTAGAATCTCATTCATCTAATAAATTTGCAAGGGATGAATGCAAACCCAAAAGATAACAGTAGTAGTACAACTGAGGCTTCCCTATATATACTTTTCTGCTAAAAAACAGAACACTGCTCAAAAATAAAAAGTTCTGACAGTAAGCATTAGCAATGGTAATGCCTTTTCAAGTTCTTAGATGTCTTAAATATCTGAACATAAACAATAGCTTTGGTGTGCAGTTTCCTAGCTTAGCTATTAAAACTGACAAAAATATCTAAATCCTTCTTAATTTTTTTTTTAGCTAGATTAAGACATTGGGAAATTTTAGCTAGTCATGGAATAAGAATAGTATGCACATTAGAGTTTACTGTCATCAGAATTAAATGAGAATTAACTGAGCTTGCAGACTTTGTCTTGTATGAATTTTAGCTTACTGAAAAGGGAGTTTGTGAGAAGCAATGCACTGAAGCAGTTATGGTTAGAGTTTGCAGCAGTCTTGTTTCACCCTGAAGTATAGCCACAGAAAAATCATACTAAAAATTAGAACAGTAGGATTAACTATGCTAAACAGTAGGGGCTTTTTTCTGCTACGGTGTGCATCTTTTTTGTAGCTGTTTAGCTAGAACAATGGCCTGTGCAGTTAAATGAATGCAAATGTTGTTTTACTCTGTTTCATTGTTTCTAGAAAATATGTTTTCTGTTAACAGAAGAGTGTATTACTCTTTCACATAAATGAAAACCTGGTATTTTGAGTGGGGCAGAAGTTCTGTTTATTCTGTGGGTTTTTTACTGCATGAAATAGTACCTAGTAAGTATTATACAATGAAAAAGAAGGTTAAGAACAAGTACAGTCACTGGTATAATTAGTTTAAATTCATATTGTGTACCCAGAGAATAAAGTGTTCTTACTTTACTAATAACTAATACGTAACTAATACCTAACATTTGTTCTGCTGGGTTTGATAATAATGTTAATTGTTTTTCTGTCTCTGAATGATAATTAACCAAGATATAATGGTGATTTTTTTCTGTTAGTAAACACTGGAGAAACAGAAGTTGGCTTTTTACCAACATTTGGGCCTTGTTACCTAAACTTTTACGGTAGTCCAAGAGAATACACTGGATTCCCAGACCCATATGATGAATTAAACTTTGGAAAGGTCAGTTTCTTTATTCATTGTTATTAATAAAAGGATTAACCCCAATTGTTTCTAATCAATGAATGAATTCATTTTAATGGGTTTTTTTGTTTCACTTTACACTCCCTTTGGTGTTTCTTTTTGAATAATATTTTATGTTTATGATTATCAAGGAAGTATGATAGTTATTTTCCATTCTTATGTGTTTTGATTTTAAAGGTGGTTTTGAAGGAGCAGCAGTGGTTTTGATAATTTTCACCTTCTGCATCTGTGCATGCATTTATATTTCTTATTTCCTTGTTTTCTTAAATATATATTTTTCAATTCTAGCATTAATTAAAGTCAACTGCTTTACTTAATTTGTTCAAATATGTACATCCATGCCTCTGCAGAATTTTTGAGAACACTTCAGTGAAGTCAGATTCATGTACAGCTAAAGAAAGAGTATGCTTCTTTAGGAGAAATACATAAAATTGGATTCAATGTGTGATTATGTTACAGGGAGAAGGAGTTGCTTATAGAGGGAGAATTCTGGTTGAACTATCTACAGTTCTTGAAAGCAAACCTGTTAATAAAAAGTTAGAGATGATTCCTAATGATGACTTACTGGTTGTTGAGGTAAATCCTTGTTTTACTGTCAGTGTTGGTAATGGAGATGTGCTTTGTCTGGTTATTTTTGGAGAATGATCTGACTTACTAAAATTGAAACATTGGAGTTGAATCTCAGAATTAAAAGAGGTGGATATTGGTGGTGAGGCTACGAAAATTTCATACCGTGGTAGCTTCAAACGTTAATTTGAAACATTTGTATAATCTCAAATGTAGTAATTTATGATACACACAATGTATCTTTTTGGTTGCTTCTCAGAAGCTAGTAAAAATACTAAAATTATTATTTCAATTAAGAAATTGCTATTGTTTTCTATAATTGTGGAACCTGATTTACAAATATTGAAATACAACTGAAAAGGTTCTTCTCGTAGAAATACCAGCGCAGACGAAAGTTCTGCTTGGCTGCTGTGTTTCATTCTGCTACCATGCTGCAAGACACCGGTGAGCCTATTCAGTTTGAAGTTAGCATTGGTAACTATGGCAACAAGTTTGATACCACCTGTAAACCTTTGGCATCAACAACTCAGTACAGTCGTGCTGTTTTTGATGGTAAGGATGATGCTGCTGGTATGGGGATAAAATAATGTAAAATTCTCTTTTTGAGGTGCTACTTTATAGCTTTGGAATAACAGCCCTAGCTGCACTAAAAACTTACTGAAAATGTTACAGAAAAGAACATGTGGCTCTTCACAGCTTTTGAGATGAAGTTACATTTATGGAATACATGCTGCAAAGCCTACTGAGGTTATTAGAGAAATTTTCACAGAATTCAGTGAAATCTTTTGACAATGTACTAGATGTGCACAGGAAAATTGGCAAGAAAAAAATCACATTATTTTACAGGTATCTAAAAACTAGGGATTAAATAGGGAAAATACCTTATGAACATTCTGATTTAGAATAAAATAAAAACTTAGTTTTGAACCGGGTGTCTAGCAGTCTAGAAGAAAACAACCCAGGTAGATCACAGGAAAATATATTTTGGCTATAACTTTTATTTTATTAACTGCAAACAGTAGTTCCTGTTTCTGTGTATTAAATGAATTAATCAGGTTTACTCTGGAAAACGATCACTTGAATATTTTATTTCAGAGTTACACTTATATTAATGTGCTATCTACATCAGTAAGTTATGGGAAAGAATAATTAACATGTTAACAGAAAATTCATTGAAAAAAATCCATTGGATTTTGCAAAAAAATGAAGTGAAAGTTTAGCATCTGACAGACACTACAGTGACTGAAAAATACAATCCTTTTAAAAGATTGGACTAGCTTGTATGTGCTTAATAAATTGTAGTACATGAATGAAATAAGTATAGCAACTTGTGTACAGTATCTATTCCTGGCATGAATTCTATCTGTAACATACAAATATTTCATACCAGGTAATTATTATTACTACTTGCCATGGGCGAACACAAAGCCAGTTGTAACACTGACTTCCTTTTGGGAGGACATAAGTCACAGATTAGACCCTGTGAATGTAATCCTAAACATGGCTGAAAGACTGGTAAGACATTTAAAATCTTTCTTTTGCTGATATGCTTTTCATTTATACATTTTTTTTGTGTAGAGATGTAATTAAAAAGTGACATTTTTGGCAAATTATGGAACAGTTTTCTGTCATTTTTCCCTCATTTTTCCTATTCAAAATTAAACGTAGCTCAGTATAACAAATGACACTGCTAATCATCAGTCTGTATTCTGGCATGGCCCAACATACTCCTGCTTGAATCTGCAGGGAATTCCCATAGGAAGGGAGAGTCCTCAGTGTTGGTTAGGGCATGTTAAGTCTGTAGAACTGTTATGTGCTTTGGAAGTTAGGTGCAATATAATTAAATAATACTAAATACAGTGAGAAAGACCATAAGAATAGACCTGTTAAATATGAATCAAGTTTGAACATCTGAGTATTTTTTTATTTGGGCTTTATTCATACAAATAAAAAGATTAAAGTCCTGAAACTCATATTGACCATAATACCTCAACGGAACTTTATAATTGCAAATCCTTTTCTTTTAAATTCCTCAGCAATCCAACTTGGCCACCCTAAAATCAGGAATGCAGGCTAAAATTTCTGAAAACCGATTAGCTGAGATATGGTTGAAGCTGATTGATGAACTTACAGAAGATCTAAGGTAAAAGTACCTTTTTTATCTCTTGTGTTATCATTCTAGGCCTGCTCAGAATCTTTGCTATTGCCTTTACTAAGTCAGAAAACAAATTCTAAGGACTATAAAACTGATTACCTCTGTGAACTGACCTGAGAACTGGAATTACAAAAGTCTCTTGAAGTAGTAAAATGGCATGGATATTGCCAATGAAGTCATCCAAGCCAGTGAATTTTTGTAATTCTCCTTCATCGTAGTCACTGACAGTAATAAAACAGCATCTCTTGAAAAATCTAAGGCAGGACTGTTCTGAAAATGTGAAATTGTGGATCTCTGCTGCCCTTCTATCATCTTACCTTCTTTAGAATTCCTTGTGTACCTTTTGTTTGCCCATGTTTTAATATTATTTCTGAAACTGAAGAGGGAAGAAATTCCGTGATTTACTGGTAAGCCCAGAATAAAAACTTTAAAAGCTATTTAGACCTTAAGGGCCATAAAGGTGATATTTTTGAAGAAGCCTTTAGTTGACATGCCTGTATGTATGGGAGTGTTCAGAGAAGGCAACAGGTATCAGCACTTAGGGTTTTGAAGGAGAATAAATTCTAAATAGAGAGGAAGGAAATGTATGAAAAAGAGACATTAATAGAAGGAGAGATGTTGAGGGGGGGAGAGACACCTGAAAAACAATAAAGTGGGTAATGAAACAGCACAGGAAAAGGAAAGCGAAAAACGAGAGAACAGTTGTTATCCATTAGAGAAAAGAACAGAGAACATGAAATGGGAGAACAAATTCATCAAGCTGTAGAGCCAATATAAAAGTGAATAGAGGAGGACACAAACACTGGAGATCAGTATATACTAGCAAAGATATGGTGGAAAGCTTATGTCAAAATATAAACTAGTAACTTTGGAGAATACCTACTGTGATCTCGAAGAAAGCAGAGAGAAAACTGACATACTTTAGAAAAGCAAAATGTGCAGGGCAAACTATTGTCACACGGAGCCATCTAGTGAGCATAGGAACTTCAGGTTTTATATCCATTATGTCAACACATCCTCCTGTCACACATCTGCACTGTTATTAATTCAGTCTGTTATTTTATAAAATATCACTGAACAATTATGGAGCAGTAGCGCTTTGATATATCAACCAAGTGAGCTTCCCATTGTTCATAAGATACAATGCTCTTTATGTTCTTTTTCAGCAAACTCATTAAATCTGTGTCAAAGATGTCATCCCCTGTGTTGAATTCATGGAACAATTTGGCTTGCCGTGCTAAAGTTTAAATGAGTTAGGAATCTTGACAGAGTTTTCAGTGCACTATTTATACCTAAAATGAAATTTCTGAAAGTTCTGATCTGGTACATTTGATTAATGTGTAAGTACTTGCACCCAGGGTAGGCAAAACTTGCATTCAGATTAGTACAACTAACTATAGTGGAAGGCACAATTGTCAGTATCAAGGTTTTGCAGAATTAAAGCCCTTAGAAGTGCATGGCTTGTCATTAAAAGTAAGTCACAGAAGAGTCAGTCTTTTCAAATGTGGCAATGTTGTTGGAATTTTTTTTTTTAAGTATCATATTAAAGACCTCTTCATGAACTCTGTTAAAGAGATATAGTCTTTGGTCTTTGAAAAGCTGCCTTTTCCGCAAACCTCCACCAACTCAAAAAAGCTCATTTTTTCCTGGGCTCTACCATGATGCTTTAGGATTTCTTGGTTCCACTGAATAGTTACTCTGCCCTCTGGTGACTCAGAAGTTGTCTCACGGATTTCTTTTGGAGTTCTTCCATGTTTTGATGCCAGAGGGTTAGATAATGCTAAGACAAGCCATATTTGTATATTGAGTTTCTGAGAATTTACAGTTTCCAGTAAAGGAAAGGAACCTACTCTTGGTGTGAAGGCACTGATTTCATCTTAGAGGTGTACATTCTGAGCCAGTAATTTTCTAATTTGAATGTATAGGGAAATGGATTTTGCTTAGTTTGTTAGCAGCATTTACATTAAAGCATACACCTCGAGCTTTTCTACGTTGGTGCTTGTTATGTAAGCACAGCATGTCCCTTGCTTACTGTAAACATTTTGTTAGGTGGAAATCTGCAGAAATAGATGCTATAGCACTATTCCAGTGTTTTTTAATCACAGGAAATAATAGCACTCAATCTGTTGCCATTCTATACATGTCTGCATTTAGTGTGTGGCTAAATAAAATGCACTTACATTATTAACCATAATAAATATTCTCTTTTCAGTAAATCATTTCCCGTCATAGAAGGCAAATCTAATATTACAGTCCTTGACACTCAGATAGAAAAACTGCGCCTCAGGTCTCTCAGACAGATTGGAGAAGCAGCAGCAAGGATGAGAAATGAAGCTACTGATGTGAAAGCCACTCTGACAGAAATTGAGGATTGGTTGGATAAACTATTGCAACTGAGTGAAGAGGTTGGTACGACACAATACCAGTGATTCAGTTGGTTTAGAAATAGCTAACACAAACTGGTGTAATGTTCACTGCTGATCAAGCAATATCCTTAGAATTGTACTTTTAGATGCTGTGAAGGTAAACATGTTCCCCTCTGTAATTAGGATTTACTTAAATATATTATGTTCTAGTTTGTTAGCTCTCTTCGCTGAGAGCGTGTGTTGGGAAATAATCACCCTGTGATTTGTAGAATAGACACTATTCTGTTTAAAGGGACAGTATTTTGTTCTTTCCCTTCTTCCAGAATTGCAAGTCACATTGCTGGTTCGGAGACTACAGGATATATGTTGTACTTCTACAGCTTGTTAGCCATAGTAGTCAACTTCTAACAGAGTTAAATCTGTTTGTGTTGTTTTTTAAATTTTCAGCAACATCTTAACTTTTCATCTCGGTTATCTTGTAATTGGTTTTCACAATATTGTAGAAATGTGGGTTTTTTTTCTTTGTCACTTCTGCTTTGCAAAGTTACTGATTTAAAAAAAAAAAAGAGCAGTTAATTTGGCAGACTTGCAACTAGCATACAAAGGTGTGCACAAAGCTGCAAAAAGATAGTAGGCTGTTTCTGTCTTGCACTAAAAGTCTTATGATGATCTATCCTTAACATGGAAATATGACAAGCACTTAAATATTTAGCAGGTTAATCCAAAGCATTAGCATTTGGGGTCAGTCACTATAGTCACCATAAAGGAACTAAGATACAAAATGTCTCTAGAAAAATGTGCAAAAGATATAGGAACTGGGTTTTTTTAATAAAACTTATTTGCTTTACAACAATCTCAAAGGTATTTTTAATGATTGTTTCAGAACTATGTATTGTGTTACTTGAAAACTTGCTCTGTTTGTCATAAATTTTTGTTTATTATTGATGCTGTGATAAATCCTTTGACATAAATCCTAATTTATGTTTCTGTTGTCTAAGCATTAGATTAGTTTAGCATTCTATTAATTACCGTTCTTCACTTTATTTGCCTCACAAATAATCCACAGCCACAAAACAGTATGCCTGATGTAATCATATGGATGATCCGAGGAGAGAAAAGACTGGCTTATGCTCGTGTTCCTGCACACCAAGTGCTGTATTCCACAACAAGCCCCGAATCATCTGGTAAATATTGTGGAAAGACCCAAACAATCTTCTTAAAGGTACCTTTTTTTTCCCCCTTAAACAATAATTAACTTCAACTCCCTAAACTGTGCTGCCTTCTGACATGAGCATGAAACATGCAAACAAATTATGAGCAATGACGTGTCAAAACTCAGGACAGATTAAAAGCCAACTGCATATAGCTTCTTCAAAATACCACAGAAATTGTGAAGTTCATCATAGGTCAGTTAGAACCAGCATCAGCCCCTAATTCTGAGGCTTTTCTGAAAGAGCTCAAAATTGTGACAGGACTTTTAAAATGTTACTGGGGTTGGTGTTTCGGGATTGGACATGAATGGCAACTTTCAGAGGGAATAATTAGTCTAAGTCAGAGAAGTTCTAAAAACCTGTTTAAAGTTTTGGATGGTTTTCTGCAAGTAACATAGACGTGTGTCTACACCCAGAAGTTCCCTAGTATGTCTCTCTGATTGAGTCTTACTCTTGAATAGGAATGCCTTTCTCCATTTAAGTTTATATTGTCTTTAATTGGAATAAACTTAACCAGAAAAAAGGCAATCTGACTGTAGAACAATAGCAGAGTTTACAGAGTTTGTCAGTGTACTAGTGGTTATATTGATTAATGCTTCAGTGCAGACAAGCCTGTATCTTCATGTTTTTATGCAAGCCCCCTTATCCCGCAAGTTACAGTGCATTGCTTCTACATTTAGTGAACCATTCTGACTAACCTCTGCATTTCCTGACTCTCCTGATAAGAAACACTAACATCAGCACTGAAGTTTTTTTAGAGTTATTGTCATAATTAAAAGTTCACTGGTGGATGAAACTTGGGAGACAATGTATGCGAACAGGGATGATACTACTGTTACTGTGTTTGGTTTTCACATGCCCTAGGCAGGTACCATTTAAAGAATGTTTAATTCCTGAACTATTTAGGCTTTTGAGGAAATGCAGTACAGGAAGAGATAAATAAATCATGTATTATTACTCATATCTCTATGTTATTGTATATATTTTACTGAAACGTACAATACCTGCGTGACATAACAAAGAATAACCTTTTTTGTTCACATGCCAGTATCCACAGGACAAGACGAAAGATGTCAAAATGCCTGTGGAGTTGCGAATTAACATTTGGCTTGGGCTGAGTGCAGTTGAAAAGAAGTTTAATAGCTTTGCAGAGGGAACGTTCAGTGTTTTTGCAGAAATGGTATGTCCATCATTGCGTTCTTACTTTAAACTTGGACATGAGTGTTAGGAATTCAACGAAATTGGAGCTCTTCTGAATTTTTTTTTCTTGCATGCCAGGCAGAAAGGGAGAGTAGTACTTATTTACTGAAACAAGTGGCCCCCATTCAAGGCAATTCATGGTCAAGTCCATTGTGCCTACCAGACGAACTTCAGCAGACCAGATTCTGAACTGTTTAATCAGGTGAAAATCTGGTTAACTCCAGTGATTTCAAAGACATTTATTTTAGATTTTTATCAGTGTAATTAAGATTGGGATCTAGACCATTATGTTTTGGCATGTGAATAACCCTTTTATTTTAATTGTTTCTTCACTTGTACAAATGATACCTGGATACAAGTGGGTTTGTTTAATAATAGTTCTTTTGTAGCAGTAGAAAATTTACTGTTATGGGAAAAACTGGTCAAAACCAGTAGATTTTGCTGAGCAAAAGCTGTAATTTGATAACATTTCAATGGTAAGACTTAACAAATTTGGAATAAAAATCCTTAAAATAGTCCCACAGCATACAGCAGAGATTTTGAATGATAATGGTAAACTTCAGGTATCTTTTATATGCCCCATTACCTAACAGTGCATATAATCCAACATCGGTATAATAGCTAATGAAACAAGACATTATTACAGAGGCTTCTGTCACCATTGCACCTGTGTTTAAATATTCAGTAGTGCTGTAGTAAGTCACTTAAAATTGTCAATGGTCAAAGCCATTATTTAAGTATAGAGTTTAAGAGGCTATGGAATATCTCATTTTTTGCTCTTTAGACAGCAATCCAACAATTTTACAGGAATAAGAGCAGAAAACTCAAGACCATCATAAACTATGAATAATAGCATTAGCATAAGGGGAAATATACTGTATAAACTGTGCTGACATCAGAATCATGGACCTGGTAGCTTCCATGATAAGACTATAATTCAGTTTTATATGTCAGGAAAGAAGATACTATAAATAGGAAGAGACTTATGATGGAAAAGAATGAGAGGATCATGTGTTTAGGGGACAGAAGAAAATCGTTTGAATAATGTAATACTATTGTATTTAACTAAGCTTTAATTTGGAGGAAGTTGTACTGTAGTTATAGAGAGGCATTAAATTGAGAAGATAGTGTAGTTTAGCAGTGAAATCATTGTTTACCAGGCAGCACAGAAGAAAATGAAAGAAAGAAAATAATTATGACATTAGGGAGTAATGTGGGAAAAGGACTACCTAATTTCAGAGAAAGTAAACACATAGCAGAATGTTTCAGTTTTAACAGTTACAAAAAATTTTTTTTTTCTTTTTCCTCCTAAAAGCTTTTCATTCTTCCTAACGTACTGATTTATTCTTCTCAAACAGTATGAAAATCAGGCTCTTCTTTTTGGAAAGTGGGGCACCTCAGGACTTGTTGGTCGCCACAAGTTTTCCGATGTCACAGGAAAAATCAAACTGAAAAGAGAGTACTTTCTACCCCCAAAGGGCTGGGAGTGGGAAGGAGAATGGATGGTTGATCCTGAAAGAAGGTCAGATTTTCTTAATTTTATGCAGGCAGGAATAAAGAATTTTTATCTCAGAGTGTAGAGTAAAAGCTCCTCTCTCTGTTATCTTGGCTGAGAAAGAGATTTTAAGCTGAGCTTTCTAGGACAGTAAAAGCCAGCCAATAGTCAAAGCTAGTTAATAACACAAATTTATTTTACTTTTTAAAGAAAGTAATGTTAAACATATAACAGAAAGAATGCTTCCATTTCCTACAAACCAGCTTACAGTAGAAGTTCCCATGTGATGATGGGCGTACTGCTTATACTCTCTGCATCTCGGTGCCTCATCTTAAAAAAAGGGAAACTTTCTGAGAAAGTTACTGTGAGGATCACTTGTGTCTATGTGAGGTTCTCAGGTCCTGCTGCAATGGTCTCACGCAAGACACTTAGATAGCTAGACCTTCCATAGATAGAAACTTGGCCCTGACATCCAGTATAAATCTGCAGTACATGATTTATCAACACCATTACAGCATTTGCATGGTCGTTTGCATACAGTGGATGCTTTTTTTGTGTTTTTTTCACTAAACGTTGAGAAGGTCCATTGTCACAAGTTATTTCTCAAACTGACTCAAGGCAGGGGTTTTCAGAGCCTAAGGCTGCGGTGCCGTATGACAATTACTGCCCTGGCGGACTGAATTCATGAGGTGTCAACCCTCCTCCAGCTCTAACAGGTTCAGTCTTCCTCTGTCAGAGGTTTTCAACTCCTGAGTTGTGCCAGTTCAGCTATTTGTGTTGCCACACTTTAAACCAGACTGGGTAAATGATCTGTTTCACAAGCAAAAGCCAGCATGAGAAAGAGATGACTTTCTTTTGTCTTAAAAGGTTTGGCCCATTTTAAATTCTTGTGTTCTGAAGGTAAAAACAAATACAGGACTTTTGCTATAGAAAAACTGTGCAGGAAAAATATGTGCTATTATTTGATCCATTTTAAAATCGTGTCAGTTTATAGGTATGAATGGATGGACTTATTTTCATATTCAGTGAACAGTTTTTATTTCAATGACTAGTCTGACATCAAGTAAAGCAATAAGAGACATAGAGATACTTTCTCAGATAATGGGGAAAAAACCCTACTGTTAAAAATGCATAAGCATGTTTATGTCTTGCATCTGCTTTTATTGGAAAATAATCTGCATGGCTTCATGTGACCAGCAGATGGCATTTCAGAACATACTTTAGTGCTTTCTGACTCACCGTTAATCACAAGTGTCTGATTTAATGTTCTCATTTCTTTTACTTGCAGGTTAGAAAAATGTTAGCCAACTGATTACTTGCCTTGTCCATAGCATAAAAGGCAACAACATTAAGTACATTGCCGAATTTTAGTGCATAACTAGATATATAAAAATTAGAAGTGCCTATAACTGTCGTGTGCAGTCTGGGGTTTCCTGCATTTAAATATATGGTTGTTTTTATTTTTCTAAGAGTAAGTGCTGAAAGCAGATCCTGGATAACACAGCAGTTAAAACATTCCTGCTAGTCACTCATTCTTACGAGTAGTGTTCCTCCTGTTGCTTACTACTATTGCTTCCATTTTAGGAAGACATTCTAAGTACACTGTACTCTTAATAAATGGAACTTCACAAAGACGGACAATCCAGAATTCCAGCACGTGTGCACATTCTGTACTTGTTTCTATATATTCTTTGTAGCTAACTAAAATATTTTTGGTTTAGTATTATATTTGCTTTGGACTTGCAGTTTGTTGACTGAAGCTGATGCTGGTCATACTGAGTTTACTGATGAAGTATATGAAAATGAGAGTCGCTATCCTGGAGGAGAATGGAAACCAGCTGAAGAGAGTTACACAGATGTGGTGAGACTTGTATTTTTCACTAGAGAAGTAAAGGTTTAAGAGAAGGAGTTCTAGGTTTTGCTACACAGTCTATTTCGTCTGTTAATGCACAGAACTGTTATGTTTCCCTTACATAAAAGAATGGAGAAAAAGCTCCACCACCACGTGAGTTCACATGTCCTCTTGGATGGATGTGGGAAGATGATGCTTGGAAATCCGATTTAAATCGAGCAGTGGATGAGCATGGTAAGATATACTGTTTATCTGATGATTATTAGGACAATCTGTCATAGTCTATACTGAAGGAGGACGCATGTCAAGACTGTAGCAATGTCCTGACCATTATAGTGTTTGCCATGTGGAAAAATGTCAAGGAAATTCTTGGAAAACAGTTGCTGAAGGAATCAGATAAAATGACATTGAGAAAGTGTTCGCTGTCTGCATCTGTCTCTATTTCATAACATAGCATCATCATAAAATGTCATCAGTTGCCCCCTAGCTGTTGGGCATCTAGGGTTTGCAATATCAAATAGTCATGTGTGACTAAAGGTTCATCCCCTGTAGGTACAGTAACTCTGGTTCCCATGCTTTTCTTGTTTGTATCTTGCTTGTGTTTCTGGACAAATACCAACTAATCAATTCTGGTTTAGGATGGGAATATGGAATTACTATTCCTCCAGACGCTAAACCAAAGTCATGGGTTGCTGCAGAGAAAATGTACCATACACACCGACGTCGAAGACTGGTGCGGAAACGTAAGAGGGATCCAGCTCAAGCAGTAACAGCAGGAAGGGTAAGCAGAAGAGAGATGCAGTCAGAGACTTGCACACTGTAACATTTTCAGTTTCTTTTTTAAAAAAAAATCCGCGTGAGATTACTCATATCCTGAATAAAGAAAAAAATTTAATACCAAACAAAAAAATCTAGAACAACCTTGTATGTTTTAATTCTATTCCTTTGCTTTGTCTTTTTGTAAATTGATGTTTCCAGCTTTGGATTTTGAGGGGATTATTATGCCTGCCAGAGCAAGTATTGGGTTTTTTTTCATTACATTTATACAACACTGTGGATAACAAGGATTTATGTCTTCCAGGGAATATCATCATATGAAGATCAAGAAGGATGGGAATATGCTTCCCTGATTGGCTGGAAATTTCACTGGAAACAACGCAGTTCTGATACTTTCCGTCGAAGACGATGGAGACGAAAAATGGCTCCCTCAGAGACACATGGTGCAGCAGCTATCTTTAAACTTGAAGGTGCTTTGGTAAGGGACAGAGTGTCAAAAAACTCTTTAAAAGTTCAGTCTGCCAATTTACAGTAAATACACAAGTTTATCAGCTATTTTAGTCCCTGAATTGTTGGATTGATATATAACTGAGGAACTAATACAGTTTATATTCTTTAAATTGTTTAAAGTCTGAAAAGGACCATTTAAGTCAGAGTAAAAATTCTTGCATAACATGCCCATTACTTTATTTTTCAAATTATTTTTATCATTACATTATGTGAGATTTAGAGCAAAAGGCCAAATTACTGGATGAGCCTTCTGTAAGTAAAGTGAAAATATAGCTCAATCTTTTCATGCACATAATTTAGAGGTATTAACAGCAGCACAAAAACCAAAAGGCACTGAAATAGCTGCCCCTGGTTAGTATTTGCATGTATAAACAACCAAATACAGGAAAGGACTGGAGAAGCCAGAATGTCATATGTAACAAATAGATCATCAGAATGCAACTATTCCTCAAGTTCTCAGGTTAACAGAGCTTCATAAATAAGCTGTATTGGAACAAAAAACATGAGAACGTTACTTTGTTTCTCTAAAATAACCATTCTGAGTCTGATTGTGACAAAAACAAAAGTTTGCTTTTTTTCTCAGTTTGTTTCTCTTTTTTGCACCAAAAGTCAACCCATGATTCATTGATAGCATTTTCTTTCTCAATTTGGTTCCACAAACTTTAAAAATTCCCGGTTTAGTTTCTCTTCTGACAGTATTTCCAGGGCTATTGCCAGGATAAAGGCTTAGAGCAGTTCTCTGCAACAGCGCAGCGCGCAGAAGACCTGCAGCCTCTCCTTCATGAAGAGCTAGTGCCTCTGCAGAAATAAGACATTCTGGAAAGTGAGATGAAATGACTGGATCTGATTTCTGCACAGCTTCAGTGGCAACAAGAAATGACCTTCAGACATTAGTAAACATCTTTTAAAGCACATTTACTCTGGAAAGTAAATTTCTCCTTGTCCTGGAGGAAAGACTGAAACCTGTATATTACCACACACAGTCCACTTTGATCAGGTTCCTTCTATGTTTGTAAATATGCAGTAACTTTTTTTCTATATGTAACTTCAGGGAGCAGACACTAGTGTCGATGAAGGAGAAGGGAAGAGTTCAGACAAAACCAAGGAGTCAGCTACAAAGGTGTTTGGTGCCAATACACCACTAGTTTCCTGCTACTTTGACAGTAGGTTCTTTGACAATTCCTTTCTTATAAATCATATCTGTTTCTCCCTGGTCTCAAACAGAACTGTAATCTTTGTGGTTTAAATCTAGGTTTATATACCTTCTATTATAATTATGAACCAATCCTTGATTGGGACCTATTTAGGCTACTAAAATTACAGTTAGTCATTTTGATATTTCAGTCCACTGTCACGCAGATGTTTTTAAAATCTGTATGGGACAGGAATTCTAAAGCTAACTATTGCAGCACCTGAATTTTAGGCTGTCTTTAAAGGATGCATTTTTAGCATTAGTGTCCCTCCATAACAATGCATGGAGCTAAGCCAGCAGAGAAGATCACTGTACAGTTAAATTTTTGCTGTTTTAGCTCACTTAACCAGCTGACCGCAGGGTCAGACAAATGCCTGACCCAGAGGAAGCAGTAAAACCATGTACTTGAGTTGGCAAAGTGAACAGAACTGTAACTTTTCCAACTTGGCTTGGCTTTAAATGCCTTGGAATCACTGTAATGGGATTCACAAAAGCAGGGACACTGAGATGTCCCTGCTATTAACTAACAGTGTTAGTTAATTAACAGTGTTAATTAACAGTGTTAGTTAATAGGAGTAGAGGCCATTCCCATCCACTCCTAGGACTCGATATCCTTTTTGAGGATCTTTAACTGGAACACTTGTCTGTATTTGGACTCTACAGAACTTGATCTCCCTGCTGGGAATGGATGCCTAAATCTTCAGTCTTGTCTTTCAGAAGCTGAGGAATATTATTGCCATTTCTTTTAAATAATGACCCCAATAGGAGGAAAATGGGACCTTTTCCTTCCAGAGTTCAGAGATTTCAGCTCATTGAAGCTATGAGTGGTTCAGATTTTTTCCAAGGGCTGAAAGACTTAGAGTTGACATCTTTTGAAGAAAAGCTGTAGTAACTTCGCCACATGCTGTCCTCAGTTTGGGCCACTCTCACATCTTCCTTTCAAGCTATTCCACCTAGCCTGCAGTGATGTTGTGGGGTTTTTTAATCTTTTAGGCAGAGTTGTAATTGGAATAATTTTCTAGAACGAACAGCTGAAAATGTGAAACTCCCCGGTCCCTGCAAGCACTGTGGTGAATACTTAAATTTAAGCACAGGAATGCCCAGTTCTTAATTCTCTTTGGAGGAACTAGATTATCACACCATTTCAAAGAGGAATTTTTGAATAGAAGGATTTTTAGATGATCATACAGTGAAAAAAGTGGGTTTTTTTTAATTTCTGCTTTAAGTTGAGTTGGAACAAATGTTCTCAGGTGCTAGCTCGTTGGTATTTGTACACTTGTCCTAGAAAAGAAAAGCTGAAATGTTACTACTGTGCTTGTGCTTGAGTTAAAATGTGTAAGGTATTTTTATAAACTCAAAGTATCTCCATTACAGAAAAGAAGCCTGTATAATGCAGCTGAACTCTTTTTATTTATTTGATACAGGAGTATATACTTACCATCTTCGCTGTTATGTCTACCAGGCAAGAAATCTCATGGCTTTAGACAAAGACAGTTTTTCAGGTATGTAAAAATCCTGCTAATGGTGCAGAAAACCCACTTCTGCAATATCTTAAATCCTTACATTTTGTGCGTGGGTTCCAGCTACTGAAACTATGCCATAAAGGACGTCTTATCAGCTTCGTTACATATGATCTGGATGTGATTAGTACTGCCCCAGAAGCTGCCATCAAAGAAGTGCTCTGAATATGCAGCACCTGCTGCTGCCAACGAATTCTCAGTGAGGGAATGGGAATTCAAATGAGGTCTGAATTTCCCATGGCCAGTCCCTTCCCTGTGCCTTAGCGTCTCCTTCTAACCAATGCCTACCTGCAGTGCCTAAGCTGTCCTGCAGGAAGCTTGCACAAAAGGAAGCATGAAGAAAGCTGGATGGCTGTTATGTCCCCAGATGCCTCTCAGTATTCAGTATTTTGTATTAATTCATTACTGAGATGAACTTGTAGAAAACTACACTGTGCCTTACTAATAAGCATGGCTTTTGTTTGTTTATACAAGTGGACCTGTTGCCCTTTTATTACCAGCTCTTAGGTATTCCAACAGTGTTGTATCCATTTGGCATCTTTGTACTAAGGCTAATTCAATACTGAAGTTATCAAGTATTTAATTTTTACTAATTAAAATTTCACTGGGAAATCAGAGAGCAAATTGAAATTAAATTCTGTAAGAATATGATTTACACTTCCTTTAAGTGAGTTCAGCCAAAGATAAAGAAGTGGGCAGATTAGAATTTTCTTTCCCCATCAACCTCCATTCGTATCCTTCTTTTTCTCCCTGTTTTAATTAATAATTGAGTAAGTGTAATGCATTTGTTAATTTGTTACAGAAGATGTAGAGCTATAGATACTTTTGAAAGTTTTGAAGTTTACTGAAATGAGGGGGGGTTTGTACAGCTGCCTGTGTGTATTTGGTCTTACTTCAATATGCAGCACTTAAAAGCAATACAAAAAAAACAATAATAAGTGCCTCTAATTTGCATATGTAGAATTCAAGATGGGTACCTCAGATGCAGCCACACATAAAGTAGCACATGTACATTTTATTTTCCTCTAAAAGTAGTTTGAAGAGTTAGCCAAATTTTGTAAAACTGTCGTCGGGTACCTAGCCAGAAGCTGTTGAAACTGACCTAAAGATAACCTTTAAAACAGCCTCTAGTCATTAGCAATTGCAATTTGTTCAGGAAATGTTAATGACCATCATCGGATACCTTCCACAGAGCTCTTGATGATTTAAAGACCTGCCAAACACTGGGCCTAGCCCACTTCAATCATTCAGTTGTTTCACAAGAAGAGGTTGCTATAAATAAGCATGTTTGAAACCAAAGCTTGATCTGAGCAATACAACCTGGGAGAATTTGTTGTCTGGCAACTAGTCAGAACCAGAATTATTTCGCTGTATTATTTATGAGGCTGTACAATTGTATATCAATGGAGACAACCAAAAAAAGCTTCCATGGACAATACTTGAGATTAGTATAGCCAGTGTTTCATTTTAGTTTTCAGGTTCTCTTTCTGATTTGCAAGACAGTTTATCATTTTCATTTATTACTCTGTTAATCAAGACTTGTATAAAGGAAGCTATTTGGTAATCAAATGGAATTTGCTCTATTAGATGTAAATTATGTGTATGTGTGGGCTTTTGTTTTATATAGAATGGCTTATAGAACTGGTAATGACAAAAGAAAAATAACATGCTATATTTGAGAAAAATTGTGGTTGTGTGCCTTACAGCTGGATGGGGTTGTTTGTAACTATGCTTTTAATCTTTGTATGGTATTTCAGATCCGTATGCTCATGTTTGTTTCCTCCATCGAAGCAAAACAACTGAGATAATTCGTTCAACTCTAAATCCTACATGGGATCAAACTCTCATATTTAATGAAATTGAGATCTATGGGGACCCACAGACAGTAGCCCAAAACCCACCTAATGTTGTTATTGAACTTTTTGACAGTGACCAAGTGGTAGGTGAACGCTTTTTATCCTGATTGCTTTTTTATTTATTTATATTAATTGAGAATAACATTAATAGCTATGATTGCTTTTTTCGGTTGCAGGGTAAAGATGAATTCCTTGGAAGAAGTGTCTGTTCCCCCATGGTCAAGTTAATCCCAGAAGAGGACATCACACCAAAACTGCTCTGGTATCCTGTAACAAATAATGGCAAAGCTAGTGGAGACATTCTTTTTGCTGCAGAACTTATTTTGAGGGATAAGGTATATATTTCTTATGTATATTTTTTTGTGTTAATATAATATATTCCTTTCACATTGGTCATCATGTGAAGAATTGTCTTAATATTTGCAAGGTATTTCATTTAAGGAAGATGAGAGAAACTAATACTTATATTTGTGTCTGAATAGGGTGGTGCCAACCTTCCACTTCTTCCATCACAAAGAGCACCAAAGCTTTACATGGTACCTCAAGGAATCAGACCAGTAGTTCAACTCACTGCTGTTGAGGTATCGTTTATTCTTAAACTAACCGAATACAAGTACAGTCATCTCATCCTCTAGATAGTACGTTTGTGTATTTGCTTCAAGGAAAAAAAACATATAGTGAGAGATACGGGGAATATTTTTCTTGAAGTGTTTTTGAGTTTCATTTTTTCCATTAATTTTCCTAGAACAACCCTGAAATTTTGTCAGTCACATTTTATTATTGAAAACACTTCCTTTCTTCTTTCCTACTTTTTGAGTATCCTATTAAGCATATTGAAATCTCTCCCGCTTTTGCTTACATTGGATTTTATTTTACAGATTCTGGCTTGGGGGTTGCGGAACATGAAAAACTACCAACTTGCACCTGTTATGTCTCCGAGTCTCATTGTGGAATGTGGGGGTGAAAGGGTGGAATCTGCGGTGATCAAAAACCTCAAAAAGACACCAAATTTCCCATCTTCCATTCTCTTCATGAAAGTTGTACGTTGCAAAAAAATACATACCAGCTATCTACAGAAAAATCAGTTATCCCACACTTTTAAAGGTCAAGGATGTGTTATGCAAGAATGAACAGAAAAACCTGCACATCCTGTTTTGACTTAAGTAATTTACTGGGCTTTAAAATTCTAATCAAGATCATGTAAACATGTCTGCACAGTCATTGGTAAATTGTACAATTTTATATGCATAATCCAGTGCAGTACGTATATATTTTTTGAAAAGGCATCAATTTACCTGCAGATGTGTGGCTACTTTCCTACTGCTAGGATGGGAACTGTGCAAAATTCAAGAAAATTCAAGATTTGAGGCAATTAAAATTATTCTTACTTTTATTGAATCATAATATAAGGTTAGAAATTTTCATTCACCATACAGCCATAGAACATACTAGTTCAATATTAAATAAATGAAGTAACAGCTTTAATGTGGGGGGGAATCCTTATTCTTCATTTTCCTTCTGTTTGCATTATAAACAAACTCTAACCTTTCATTTTCAGCTGTTGCCAAAAGAGGAGTTATACAGTCCATCTCTTGTTATTAAAGTAATAGACCACAGACCATTTGGACGGAAGCCCATTGTGGGACAGTGTACTATTGACTTACTGGAAAGCTTTCGCTGTGACCCCTACACTACTAAAGAAGACATTGCACCACAGCTGAAAGGTAGACAGCTGGAAAGTGAAACGTTTTTCTTATGAGATGACAGAATAACCTATCTTCAGTGTTTACTCTGCATACTGTACTTATGAATAGCCATCTCACGTTGTGTACTTATCTGGAGACAAAGTGATCTGAAGGGGAAAAAACCCCATCTAACTCAGAGCATTCATTAGTGCAGTATTCTGTGGAGCATAAGAGGACAGAGTACAAAAGCAAGTCCACTCTCAGCCTTAGTGTACTGGTTCCCTGAAGTTTCTCTTTAGTATCAATATATTTAACTACCTGCAGATCACCCCTGCACTAAGTACCAAAGTAATGATCCAGTATTCCAACAAGAATGCTCTGAATACAATGCTGAGATTTTCCTGTATATTTTTTCCAAGTTTTACACTTTTTATAATTCTATATATTTGAGAAATGTTTGCATAGCCTGCACAAAAATACGTTGTGTATTTTTAGAAAAAAATGACAACTAATTGCTTTCTTTAGAGGATCAAACATACAGCCAATGAATTATTTTACGTCTTCTCTAACTGCTTGGTTACAAATTTCAAATCTGATGAAAATATTTAGTAAGATATTTGTCCTACACCATATTGCCTTAATAAAATCTTTGGCTTACAGTTAGTATGCTCTCTGCTGCACCTCGCCAGGATACGGTAATTGAAATGGAAGATGCACAGCCGCTACTAGCAGCTCAGGTAATCTTTGAAATTGGATGCTTGACTTTCTTCTTCAGATCTGTGATTTCTGAGAAACTATCTAGACAGCAAAATTGTCAGAAACATACGCAAGCTTCTGGAAAGCCAAATGGAACAAAGTTACTTTGTGACAGGAAAGCAAAGGAAATACGTTAATAATTTGAACCTCTGTTTTCTTATAGTAAGCAGGAAACTATAGGGTTTTGTGCATGGTAAAGTTCATGCAGTAGCTTAAGAATGAATTCACTTGTTCAATAGCTACTAAAAGCGTATGATAGAACATTACCTAGCTGTCCACTGGTGATGGTTAGCGCAGACTGACCTTGCACAGACTGAGCGGTTCTAAATAAAGGATATAGAAGTAGGTGTATGGTTTGGTGGGTACAGAATCAAAGCCATGATAACACACACCTTCAGCCGTTCATTTTTATCACAGTCGTGGCTTTGCCTCTCTTACTATGAACTCATCTAAAACTGGTAACACTGAAACAATTTTTTCTGCACTAACACTTCTTTCCTTTTCTGTTGTGCCTTGTGAATCTCTCTACTGCTCTGATTCTTTCAGGACCACCACAATACAATTTTACTTTCCAGGTAAAAAATAATTCAGTTTGCAAAATTTTACTCTTGAGCTGAAACATGAGCGAAGACGATTTCCAGACAGTACATTTTCAAGGAAAAAATTTTATTATTTTAGGACTGTAAAATGTTCCCCTTACCTATAAGGTGTTTTAATAAATTTCTGATAGCCTGTTATTTTAAAGGAAGCACAAAAGTTGTGCCCTTTACTACAGTAATTTTGCAGGCTCTTAATCCAGAACTTTGTTTTTTCAAAAACGCAGAATTTTTGTTACAGAAGTCCCAAAGTAAATACTGCTGAACTCTGCTATTTGAGTATGTTATTGATTGCATTGTTCCTCCTTCATTTCTTCTTCTGTATCTAAATGTCATGATATTCAAACTCTAATTTAAGTATCTCATAGACCATGTTCTTGTATTTACTTTTATCATACATGTAAATTGTCAATATTTAATTTAAATAGTCTCTAACTTTTATCTGAATTAGGCCTTCTAATACAAATGCTTTATAGCTGGCACAGAGAATTTTTATTTCCTTCAAAATTTTTAACAAAAGAGATTAAGAAAATAAAGAAAACTTAGCACTTTGAACTCACTGGCACAACTGACTGAATTTGTGTCGTTGCTTTCAACTATAAGAGGGAAAATTTTAAATGCTGTGTAAGGTGAAACACAATTTCTTGTAGAGTTTGACATCACCTGAGCCAAATATATTATAACACTAGATACAGTGATGGCATACATATGACAAAGGAAAGAAATAGTCAAAACAATTCAAACTGAAGTAAGTACAACTGTGGAAAGTGTAAGTGATACACAGACAACACCCTGAGGACACCAAATGCCGAAATTTCAACAATTACATTCCAATTTCCAGTGTTTAAGCAGTATGTCAACAGCACTCAGCAAAATGGCTTCTCCAACAACAGTGCATGTATGTATGTACCCAGCTAATGCATGGGGACACTCAGAACGGGGTTGGATGGTGGAGGAATGTTCATGTGATGTGGTTGTGAGGCTGTACTTCTCTTGGCAATCATTCCATAGAGAGATTTTGGAGGAAATGGTGCTCGTAAGTCTAGTATGATTAGTTACAAACATTAAGGCATCCTTATTCTGAAAGTCTTACTGTGTGTACAGTATGTATGAACTATTAAAAATTTTGTGTGTGTGTCAGCTTACTTGGAATCTATTGGCTAAAACCACCAAAATCAACAGGAATTATTTAACAACACTATTCATATTAAAACTTTGTTTAGATGTCTACTTTCTGGAGAATAAAATAAATCTTCAGTAAATAACAATCTAACTTTTCTAGGGATCCACTGTATCTCTTAATTTTCTTTCCATAATTTCACCAAGTTCAAAAGGCTAATAATTCAGTGTTAGTGTCTTTAAAACTTCACATATAACAATCTACAGTGAAGTCACTGGGTACATTAAAAAGAGGACAGTAACTGTTACATCACCTTTTACCATGTGAATATTTCACTCCAAAATCTCAAATTTATCATATGGCATTTTATTCTGTGTTTTGGCATTCTGTGAGCACATCCTGCCTACCAGTTTTAGTAACAATATCCAAATATTGAAGGCTCATTATTTGCTTTGGTAATTTTTAAGAAGGTCTTAAAGTTTTGATTGATTTATTTATTTTCTTAACCTCTTCTTCACAAAGCTACCAAGTGCATTATCTGAAGAGACATTTGAAGGTATATCAAGGGGAAAAAGAAACCAAACCAAAACCACAAACCCTAATTTAAACTCTGCCAACATGATGCTTTGATGAAAGAGTCAGAGTTCTACACAATATACTCTGTGAAAAGGCTTTAAAATGGGAGTTTAAATTATTACTGCATAATTATGCAAGCTACCCTTCATGTTGTAAACATTACAAATCAGTGTTTAAACAGTCAAATCTAAATACCACAGAATCACAGAATATTAGGGGTTGGAAGGGACCTCTGTGGGTCATCTAGTCCAACCCTCCTGCCGAAGCAGGGTCACCTACAGCAGGCTGCACAGGACCTTGTCCAGGCGGGTCTTGAATATCTCCAGAGAAGGAGACTCCACAACCTCCCCGGGCAGCCTGTTCCAGTGCTCCGTCACCCTCAGAGGGAAGAAATTTCTCCTCATGTTCAGATGGAACTTCTGTGCTTCAGTTTGTGCCCATTGCCCCTTGTCCTGTCGCTGGGCACCACTGAAAAGAGTTTGGCCCCATCCGCCTGACACCCACCTTTGAGATATTTATAAGCATATATTAGGTCCCCTCGCAGCCTTCTCTTCTTCAGGCTGAACAAGCCCAGCTCCCTCAGCCTTTCCTCATAAGAGAGAAGATCCATAAGAGAGAAGCTCCAGTCCCCTCATCGTCTTTGTAGCCCTCCAGTGGACTCTCTCCAGTAGTTCCTTGTCTTCCTTGATGGCAAAGTGTTCAAAATTACCTCATGAATTCTGCCTGTAAGTTTTGCAAATCACTAATGATATGGTTTCTGAGGTAAATCACTCCAATTGACTTCGCAAAATCTGACAGTCCCATGCAAATCCGAAAAAAATATGCTGTATTTCTGATTTGAAGTTAGATAATACTAAAATACAGTAGACCTGAGCATCCCAGCAAGATAATTACTTACAGAATAGAAATGGGAGTAAATGACTTTGATACAGCAGGGTGATGTCCTGACCTATTGATGCACTTGGTTTGTACTCACAAAATGTTTTGCATATTTCTTCTGCTTTGCACAAAAATGTATGGATTATGCCTTTAAATTAAAACACAAGGTATGCTATACTAACAGTAGCACAAATCACACTTGCTAATCGTGGTTTCCACATGCAATGAACGATGCTTGCTCTTTATGGACTATTGGGTCATAATTACGGTATCTGCAATTTAGCAGGTGAAGCATTTTGGATTGTGCAGATCATTATTACACTAATACGGATAAATATGTAGACACATATACTGGTTGTTACCGTAATTTATAATTCTTCGTGGTTTTTTTCAGACTTCAGAAAATCCACAGCCTGTAAACAATTGAAAAACAATAGTAGAAGGAAAAGGCTGTTGAGCATTAGCAAATCATTTTATAAAGACGTAAATATTCAAAAAGAGCAAAAAAAAATCACTTGAATTTTATGTGTGTGAAATCTGTTTGGAAAAGAATCTCTGGAATAGATTCAGTTTTGTAAGCACTCTTAGAAGCATTTTTCATCTGAAATAAATCAGATGCAGTGCTCTCTGCAACCACAGATGAAAGCAGGGAATGATGCTACTGCGGAAATCAATAAACAGAATCCAGAGTGTGACACTGCAGATGATACAGTACGACAACCAAGTTTCTCTCAGGTTTGCTTTGTTGTGTAAAGAACAAAGCACAGGGTGATAATGTCTTCCAGTCCTGAAAACTTGCTTTTTAAAATGTTTATATATACGCTCCAGTTTAATATCTAGGACATACTGACAGCAGCAAAAAGAAAAAAGTTAAAACACAAGGTGTCTGAATAGTCTTCAAAAGTATTTATAAATTACTGATGTTAGTAACTTACTTTACACACATACTATACACAAAACCCTAAACTTTTAAAGCCTATTTAACTGTATAAAATTCCATAAATTATACCCTTACCATTGTTTTTATTTTGCTCTTTTTTTATGAATTGATCCTCATGAACAGCTTACGGAAAAGGTAATGTATACTGCTTCTAAAAAATGACACGTTACTTTCTTGTAAATGAGATCTCCAACTGAAAATGAGTATATCAATACTGCCTCCTAAATTAGCATTTTAAGCATGTGGATGAGAACACAAATCTCAAAATGTTTCACATAAAGCCTACAATCAACTTGTAAAATAGTAAATTTAGGAAAAATATGCAAGACTCAAATAATAACCCCTAGATATTAAAACAACAACAACAACAAAGCCCTCACATTTAATGATCTGTATAACACTTTAAGACTCTCTTTAAGTCCAAACAATCTTAAAGATTTTTTTCAAATTTACACAGCAAATGAATACAATTCATTAGCAACTGAAGTATGCTTTCAGGGACAAATAATTATATTATGCAATCCCTGTGGATAAATACAGAATATAACACTCTGTTGAACAAAGTGATTATCAGACTTAAATAAATAAAAATATTAAAAACCCCACAGAAATACTGTCTTAGTGGAATGTACAGGTTGCTACCATCTAGGGTTTCATGAGGCCCACTGAAGTATTCTTTTTAAGAGGGCAAGACTTGCTGATCCTTCTTTTCAACTGCATTTGGTAAACATTAAGGTAGATCTCCCAGCTGACAAGATTCTGTCAGGACACAGTCGCCACTGGTTTTAACAGAATGATGTTTAATGGCACGATGGTTAGAGCAGTTACAGGTCCGTCCTAGTGTTATTATGTGGGAAAGCTGAAAGCAAACTAGCACATTTATCCCTCAGGAAAAAGTTTTCACCATGTTCACTGCAGTTTTTACAGTAATGCAATTCCTGTAGTGAATACCAGGTGCGATGGTGTTTTTCCTTAACCACTGAAACAGTGACTGCACTGGCTAAGTGTCCATTTATCTCCTCTGACGTCAGTCATCTAGAACTTAGGTGGCCAGGCTGTGCTGCACTGCCAGAAGGTGCAGGAGAGACATATGTACACCTCCAGAAATCAGTCCTCTGAGATAGGTATTTAGCTACCAGTAATTAATTGCTTGCCTGGAGATGGCTGCCTGTTGACTGTCAATACAGCTGGATTATAGACTAGATACCTAAACCTGGGTAAAAGAAATTTCAACTTTTTAGCCTTAATATTTACATTCTAATTCTCTTTCAGGTGAATCTTTAATATTTAATTGTTCATTGTTTCTGCTGTATAGCATTATATAAAAGAGGCTTTATCTCCCAATAAAAGACTTTTTAATTTGCTTTTCTTTAAGGAGGAAGAAATTGTTGACTGGTGGAGCAAATTTTATGCTTCAGTAGGAGAACACGAAAAATGTGGACAATATATCAAAAAAGGCTATGACACTTTAAAGGTATTGCTCAGGATAAAATAAATTTAACTTATCTCAATGTTTACAGGCCCAAAACTTGGACAGAGCTGTGCACTTTATTTCTTTAAATACTCTTCAAAATTTAACCTTACATTATTTCCTGTAAAGGTCCATTACTAATTCTTGTGGTGAAATGGAGGTTTTAAAAAGATATCTTTGCTTGTTTTCTACTGAACTACACTTTATTAAGAGATATATTAAGAGTTTATCTAACCTTCAGTCAAA
Organism: Opisthocomus hoazin; assembly: GCF_030867145.1. Taxonomy (NCBI): domain Eukaryota; kingdom Metazoa; phylum Chordata; class Aves; order Opisthocomiformes; family Opisthocomidae; genus Opisthocomus; species Opisthocomus hoazin. The sequence goes on from NC_134419.1 coordinate 61,968,811, forward strand.
TGGAATTTTACTCTTGACTTCTTTGGGTGCCAGGCAGATCCTAAATAAACATATACATTGAGAAAGAATGAACATAGAGGATCAGTACTTTTACTGCCTGTTGGTTAAAAGCTGAAGCCAGACCACTTTCATTTCTCATCTCACACACCTAATGAAGAAAGTAAAGATAAGCTTGTGAAATGCTATTTACTCTCTACAAGGCCTAAATGAAGCTGGATAGCATGTTCTCCAAACACTTCATTTGCTTCCAGTTTGCTGAAAAATAACGATAGTTCCAAATGCTTTGGTTCCTTAAGATATTCCATCAAACATACCATACGCTTTGCAATGCCACAGTGGTGGAACTGGTATATATGATCATTTCCAAACTGTGCTTTTTTCATTTTCCTTTTTCTTTTCTTTTTTTAAGGTGTACGATACTGAATTGGAAAAAGTACCTGAATTTAGTAGCTTAACAGACTTCTGTGATACATTTAAACTATACAGGGGCAAATCTGAGGACAGTGATGATCCGTCAGTGGTTGGGGAATTCAAGGTAACTTTCAAGTAACAGACAACAACCAAATGCTATGTGCCGTCCTTTGTATGTCAGTGGTTATCATTTAACTAAATCTACATGCAAGCATTCCAGCTTAAATATGGATGCATGTGTTAACAGGAGTAACAGCGCTCTTAACTACTTAGATACAGGTCCTTCTTCTTCAAGGAAGATACAGCTACACATTGTTCACACTGTATGTGACACACATTAATCTAAAAGAAACATCTTTCCTGCTAGTGTGATCTTCCCTGGTACCTGTGGAACAGAACCCTTCCAGATAACTTCTTGAACAGGGTTAAGGTTTCACCTGCAGATGTTCTCAGTGAGGTACATTTTTAGCATGAATTTGGAGAAGGTATTTTGTATTATTTCTATGTCTATGACTTTTAAAGATTAAAATAATGTTAACATTGTATGTTAAAAAAAACAACCACCAAACATTAAATGATGCTTTTAGAGAGGGAAACAAATACGAAGTATGTATTACATATTCTCAGGTGGAGCAAACTGAGTAATTGTGTCGAAATCAAAAGATCTGTATTGATTTAATCCGGCTAAGGATAAAACCTTGCCTTTGTACTAAGTCTTAGCCAAAATCCACTAAAGTCAAACAAAAGACTTCTAAGTGACTGTGGATCAGGCTATCATTTTGCTATTCCTATACAAAACAGAGTGTGTATGTGTAGGATAAATAAAAAACAAACCTAGCAGAGTGACTTTTCTACATTTATCTTGACTGAGTCTTTATATTATTTTTTAGGGATCCTTTAAAATCTATGCACTACCTGATGATCCCACTATTCCAGCTCCTCCTCGCCAGTTCCGTGAGCTACCAGACAGCGGGCCTCAGGAGTGTATTGTGCGAATTTATATTGTTCGTGCTTTGCAGCTGCAACCTCAGGACAATAACGGGCTGGTGAGACTTTCTGCTTTTGGAATGTCTGTGAGCTAACTCTGCTGTAGTATATTTTCAATAAAGTTAGTCTTGACAACTATTTCTTAACAATATCTTTTTCTTATTTTAAATAGTGTGATCCATATATAAAAATATCCCTAAGTAAAAAAGTAATTGAAGACAGAGATAATTATGTGCCTAATACTCTCAACCCAATTTTTGGCAGGTAACAAACTTTTTTGTATTTTCAATTTATTGTATTTTAGAATGTTTTCCTATTTTCTAAGTTAAAGCATTATTTGACATTACTAATGCTTTCTTCATAGTTATATACTCACAGTTAACTGTGAGTAAAGTTGCATAAGGTATTTCCCTTTGACATCACTGGACTACACAGGTGTTTAGTTAGTCTGCAGATTTTCTGTATAACATGGGTAAATTGCATGAAGTCAAACAATGTATGTATCTTAAAACCACCTTGTGTTATGCATACAAGAATAACAAAATATGCTTATAGAATATGCAAAAAGTTTTAACTCTGAAAGCTACTTGGGTGTCACAATGAGTAATCAGCTTAACATGTATTCCCAGTACACTGGTCTTTCCTTCAAAGGCTACTGATATACTTGAAATACATGAATAGAAAAATACTAATTAGGAATGGAGAGGTTACATCATCTTTATAATTACTAATGAAATTATGGGTCTGGTTTGGTGTCCAGAGTTAGAGGAGGATTTTGATAAATTAGAAAGTTAGGAGAGGAAGACTAGAAGGATTATAAAGAGTTTGGAAAGCGTACTTTGCAATGACCTGCTACAGGATTTCAATTGGTCACATTAGGCAAAGAAATCGACAGCAAAGAGACTTGGTTACATGCACGAAGTACCTTTAAAATTCACAATTTTTCCAGAATGATTCTGGAAGTCAAAGTTTAAAAGTTAGACTAGAAATAAAACAAACCAATAAACAGATGCGGAGAATAATAAACCAACTTCACCTCAAGGGTAATGGATTCAGCAGCAGTAGAAGCCATGAGGCTTTGTATCTTGAAAGTAAATTCAGAGAATGAATCTGAGAAAACTTTATGGTCTTTTTTGTGTAGGTCAGCTAGATGACAGAATAATCTAGAATAATGACCTTCTAGTCATACAACCTAAACTTTTGGACCATAATTTTTAAGTCTCCAAGTGCGTTTGTATTGTGGTAAAAAAACCCTAGAATTGCTAACCATACAGAAACTATGGACTGAACAACCATCCTTTTTACCGAGTGGCTTGCAGAGCCACACTAGTTTCTTTCTCAGTCCCAGTTCAAGCTGCTGCACAGAAAACATCTAAGTAATAGATTGTGCAAAAAGGAAAGATGCAATATCCACAGGAGTACAAATGGAATTACCAATAAGTGCAAACAGAAATTGGAGCATGAATGGTAAATACTGCTAGATTTATCACCACTAGAAGCATCCCTTTAATATCTTGTAAAGGCTATTGCTCAAAAATAAACTAAAAAGGTTTTTTTTAAGTTTAAAAAGAAATAGGATTGCTCTTTTGAGCAACGGCATTAACTGGATATTTTTATGTTTAGAATGTATGAACTCAGCTGCTTCTTGCCTCAAGAAAAGGATCTGAAAATTTCAGTCTATGACTACGACACATTGACTCGTGATGAAAAAGTGGGTGAAACGATAATTGATCTTGAGAACAGATTCCTTTCTCGTTATGGATCTCACTGTGGCATCCCACAGCAGTATTGCATGTAAGTCATTTTGTCTATTGAAAATTGTTATCTGTGAGATCTAGTACACAGTCTCTAAAAATATCTGGGCTTCCTTCATCTTAATTATATGGTTAAAAAACAATGCTATGGCTTGCCATGGGTGATTGTTGTGCTCATTCTGTCATCTGAATTCCGAGTTAAGCTGCAAAGTCTCCAGAAGAGCCTTGACTGAAAACCATAATGTCAAACATTTTAATATTCTGTTTACATGGTAGTATGTGGTTTTTCTGTCCAGAGAATACACACTTAACAGAATTCTCTGACCTACTCATGGAAATAAATATGAAAGCATCTGTTAGCGTAAATTATTCTGATACATAAAGGAAAAAGCACTCTGTCTTGGAAGGTAACTGAGCTGGTACAAAATTAGGTCACTGTATCAGACTCAAGTGGCCTCAATCTACACAGTTAGAGTGCTGCCATTTCTGAATTAGTTTCATAAATACATTTTACATGATGTGTAAATGCCCTGAACAGTGAATAATTTCAGGATGTGTTTCTATGCTTTCCTAAAAGTTCAGGTGTGAATACCTGGCGTGATCAACTAAGACCAACACAGTTACTGCAAAATGTAGCCAGGTTCAAAGGCTATGCTCCTCCTGTCCTCTCTGAGAATGGCAGGAAGATTAACTACGGGGGACGAGACTATACTTTGGAGGAAGCTGGTGAGCTTGTTCACTTACGTTATAATTCTGTCTTAAATTCATATTGATACAAATATAAAATTTTTCAGTTTTTTATGGAAAATTAGAAAAAATATTTTCTTTTTTTTAATGTTGAGCAGAGTTTTCTGCTAAATTTTAAATACCTGGTTTTAAATTTTTTAAAAGGTTCAAATGCAAATTCTGGTTCATGACCCCATGTTCTTTTTCCATTTCTTTTATTTCAGAAGTTAATAAAATTTTGCATCAGCATCTTGGTCCAGGTGAAGAGCGGCTAGCCCTTCACATCCTCAGAACCCAGGGTTTGGTACCTGAACATGTGGAGACAAGGACCTTATATAGCACCTTCCAGCCCAACATCCCCCAGGTACTACGAACCGGTTTACTTCTGGCTTCTTGAATGCAGAAATAGAGCATTCCTGCACTTATATCATGGTGTCAATAGAGTGGTGTCACTCAGGGGGAAGAAGACTACAAATTAGTATTACTTGGCTGAGAAACTAAAGCAGGTTAGTCTAGAAACATAACAAAATGCAGTTACATTTTGCCACTAAGACCCCCAAATGACACCTTAAACACTGACAGAGTGCAAATTGTTACCGAAATAAACTGGAGTATGTGTTTAATACCTCACAAAGAATAAAGGAGACAGGCTGGCTCAATAGCTTCCTAGCTACAGTCAACAAATGAGACCAAACTTATAATTTCTCTGCAAGGTCCAGAGGTGCTAGTTTAAACACGAGTATCAGACCTCGCTGTTAGAGAGGAACAAAGGCTAACATTTGTTTTCTAGTATTTACTAACCCACAGTGGTTGTTTTTTTAAGAAAGTTTCTGCAGCAACCAGAAAACTTATCTGCAAAAATGAAGGGCCTTGCATTTGAAATAGAGTATGAAATCTGCAGTGGTTGCTTTACTTCAAAGGGGACTAACCATCTACACTGGGTAGGCCACCAGCTGCAAACTATCAGCCACACGTATGACACTGTACTTAATACCACCTCTGAGAGAACAGAAACTTCGACCTACAGAATGAGAACTAGTTAGGCACCTAATTTGCACTGCATTCACTAGGAATTAACATCCCTACCGTCTTCCTGAATTCTTGGCATTGTTCATTTGAAGCAGCTTATGTAACATGAGGGATTGGGCTTGCTCCTATCTGAAGTCTGTAGACATTCTGACACTGGTAACAAGAGCTCTGCCTCTGTGGCTAAAATTGGTACTAAGCATGTCAACAGGTACTTCCATGGAATTACCGTGACAAACCTGTATGCAACAAACAATCACAGAATCATGGAATACTTTGGCTTGGAAGGGACCTTTAAGGGTCATCTAGCCCAACCACCCGGCAGTGAGCAGAGAGATCTTCAACTAGACCAGGTTGCTCAGAGCCCCATGCAGCCTGGCCTTGAATGTTTCCAGGGATGGGGTATCTACCACTTCTCTGGGGAACCTGTGCCAGTGTTTCACCACCCTCAAGGTAAAAAATTGTCTCCAATCCCTCATCCATCTTCTCCACTGCTACAGGGAAAGCTCCAGATGTGGGTTGATGTTTTCCCCAAAAGCTTAGGACCGCCAGGCCCTCCCTTCAACATCACTCCCCGAAAAGCCAAGAAGTGAGTATCCGTATATACTGCACACCATCTGGCAGCCCTGACAAAGGCAATGTAATTCTCTTTCCCCAAACATCTTCCCTCTTAGGTATATCTTGCGGGTGATTGTCTGGAACACCAAAGATGTCCTTCTGGATGAAAAGAGCATCACAGGGGAAGAAATGAGTGACATTTACGTGAAGGGGTAGGAGCACCCTTGTCATGTGACACTTACAGATGAATGATGTTCAGAATGTCCTAGGAATGCCTAGACCATGTGTTCCAAAAATAATTTGGTTCAGCCAAGTCAATGCACACTACAGCCTCTGAAATAGTGCTAACCTCAGAGAAGTATAGAGGTATTACGAGATCAAGTATGACCAGTTAATGTGCAGTGAAAGATCCCAGAAGTTCATCTCCTGAGACAAGAAGCAACTGAAAAGATAGTGAGCTAGTTTTGGTGCTGCATAATGTGGATTCTTAGTTTTTACGTTTCCTAGTGTTAATTTAAAAATAAATAGAAATCAGAGAAATATACTACTACTACACTATTGATCTAATTTCTCCTAAATAAGAAATAAAAAACCCCTGCCAATAACTCACCACTGATACAGTACTCTCAGCAGTTCAGAAATTCAGTTGCTACTTACAGTGCCAAATTGGAACCAAAGTGAGAAAGGGTGTGAAAGACTCTCCAGCCCTCTGTGAGCAACTCTTACGGCTTGTTTGCAGCCACTCAGTGACATGGTTACAGTACAAACCAGCACCAGTGTAGTCCCACTGCAAACACCAGACACATCTCTCTCTATTTTCAGATGGATGCCTGGTAATGAAGAAAATAAGCAGAAAACTGATGTTCACTACCGATCATTGGATGGTGAAGGGAACTTTAACTGGAGATTTATTTTTCCTTTTGACTATCTCCCAGCAGAGCAACTCTGTGTAGTTTCCAAAAAGGTAAGTATTTCTAAAGATTGCAGTATTTAAAATACGGATTGTAATTAGTCTGATAATTTTGTACCTACATATTGAAAGAGACAGTTTGGCTCAGTTCTGGTGTAAACAGATTCAACTTTGCCTTTGATCCAGGAACAACACAATGGCAGCAACAGCAGTCTTCTCTTAGTAACGGCAGGATTAGATCCTTAATACTTCCACCAACACCAGAAGTACTAACAGACCACAGCTTTGAATTTTCAGAAGTAATTTTAAAAAAGTGCTTGGGTTTTTTTTTTTTTTAATTTTAGGAGCATTTCTGGAGTCTTGACAAGACAGAATTCAGAATCCCACCCAGACTGATCATTCAAATATGGGATAATGACAAGTTCTCCTTGGATGACTATCTGGGTAAGACATCTAAGAAAAGAATTGTTGTTATCTCAAAGTAAGAGATAAAAATGAACAATTTTGAATTACTGCATAAGGATTCTGTTTACAAAGTGAACCACTGCTTTCCCACACAGTACAGGGTTGCTTGTGCTCATGAATCAACGAGTGAATATTCACTCAATAAAGGCCTACTGGCAGGTAAACCAAAATACTTTTCATTCAGGTAAGCCCTATCACAAAGTGCGTGAAATGATAATATGCATGAAAACTTACTTTGCTTTATTTATGTAAAATTACTTAAAACAAGGGTACTTCAATTCTAAGTAAGAGTATTGACACAAGGCTGTAATTTAGGTTAAGCAATCTTCTTCACACCACTATTAACCCCTACTTTTTCTAGAGATACTGCTTGGCAGAAGATTCTTTGCACTGTATTAAGACAGCTCCAAAGCTTACATACAAACCACACCAGAAATTACATTAGTAGTATATTGCAGTATTTGGTCATCTTCTATTTAGGTGTGTGGGAAAAAAAAACCCTCTATTAAAAATCAAGTGATCTTGCATCAGAAATGGGGAGGAGAGCTTGCTAAATCCAATTTGTCAACACCAGCACCTCGAACACCAGCAAGATGCACTTAAACACAGCCTGATGTGTCCCACTTCCCTGCCTCACAACATCCTTAGACAAACAAGAATGTAATGTGTCTGTTGATTGTTCTTCCTCTGTAAGAGACAGGAAAGGTTGATGTTGAACCACTGTGCTGTATGGTTGTGTTATGCAGTGTTTATTTTTTTGTCCATCTCCTAGGCTTTGTGGAGCTTGATTTGCATAAAACAATAATTCCAGCAAAAGTTCCAGAGAAGTGCACTATAGACATGATTCCAGAGTACAAGGCAGACAGCTCTCACAAGGCTCCCAGGACCGCCTCTCTCTTTGAACAGAAATCCATGAAAGGATGGTGGCCATGTTATGTTGAAAAAGATGGCTCCCGTATTCTAGCGGTATGATGACTTCTTTAAAGAGTACTTAAAACATGCTTACCGTGCTTTTCAAATTATAAAGAATGACTGTAAAGAGTGCCCCACTTAGCTGTTAGCTTTCAGGGAACAGACAGAGGAGTAGTAAACAGATCATTCCATGCACAAGTTCAGGAATTTTGCTCTATCAACAATTTTTTGTTTTAAAGTATGAGTTTAATACTTAAGTTTATTCATTTTAACTCTGTTTAACTTGAAGGGCTCTGGCACCAGATTGAGTCATGTTATCTCAACAAAGCAACCAACCGAGTTATTATGTGAATGAATTTATCACATTATTGCTTATGAGAAACACAAGACATCCTAAACACATCAAAGACTAAAGAAAAAAGTTTAAATCCATAGCATTTTTGTACACAGCAAATATAATTTATATACTGTGAATGCAGACTAGCCCATGATTATGACGGCAATCAGAAGACCTTAACCATATTAACCTGTTCTATGAAGAAATATAAATGCATATTTATCACTTGATAGAAAATTAAGCCTTTCAAGTGGGTACTTCTTTCCAATGTTTTTGCCTTTAAACTTTATTACTGGAATTCAATAAATAAGGAAAAATATTCAGAAACATCTATCAGCCACAGCAATATCTAAAAAAAGAGATATCTAGTCATTTGGAAAAGATGCAGTCCTTGGGTTGTTCTTGAAAGAAGAGAAGAATTGGGTTTGTTTTGCTCTTGAAAGAAAAGAACAACTGTGTTTGTTTTGCTGAATTGGAAAAAAACAATGTATGGCTTAAAACAGAACTACAAATTAATTAGCTGAACCATTTAGGTACTGTGATTTTTTTGTGTGTTTGTCATTCTCTGATACTGTGCTGTGACACTGTCATAGTGCAGAAATAAGTGTATTTTGAGAAGGAAATGGAAAACACACAGATGTATACAATGAGCTGATCCCAAACTCTGTTGTACAAGTACCAAACGAGTACTATTAGTGCTGTTTCAGTAAGATGCTTGTCTCATGCTGCACGTTTTCTGAAGGGTAAAGTTGAAATGACACTGGAAGTTGTCAACGAAAAAGAAGCTGAGGAAAGGCCAGCTGGAAAAGGAAGAGACGAACCCAACATGAACCCCAAACTAGATCTACCAAAGTAAGACATTTTTCTCTCATTAGCTCGAGAAATCTGTAATATCTAGCTACTATGATGTTCTTGACAAAATCCGCATGCGGTAAAAGATGTATCAGACATCAGTTATCCTTTGCAAAACCTTGCTTAAAAAGCCAGTCTTGTTTCCTTCTGCAAGCATCAGGATAAAATGCAAGGCAGTTTCAGTATTAATGGCACACATTTACTGAAACTACTGTCTTACATTACAAAACTATCTGTGTTTTCTTCAACCTCCAGACCAGAGTGTTTTAACGTGTTATACTCTCATGCTTCAGTATTCCCTGTTTTGTATGGGTAATGAGTAATGCTTGTTTCTTTCAAAATGCAGCCGACCAGATACTTCCTTCCTTTGGTTTACAAATCCCTGCAAGACAATGAAATTTATTGTGTGGCGCAGGTTTAAATGGCTCTTTATAGGCCTTATCATCTTGCTGATTTTACTCCTGTTTGTAGCAGTGCTCCTCTATTCACTGCCGGTAAGAATTTTTAAATGTCACTGTTCTTCAGCTGTGGTATGGAGTGAGCAATATACGAGTCATCAACAGGATACACTCCTCACTCAGACTAGGGTTTCTTTCAACTCAGTTTTAGCAGGGAGAGAGGGATTATATCCTTATAGCTATAAACAACCTCAGCTGATTTTTACTGAGAATTAAAATTTATGTTAAAACTAACTTATTAGCTAAAGATGGAGCAAATGAGTGCTTCAGAAGCGATAATAACATGCACAAAAAAAATAGTTAATAGATGGGTCTAGAAACTGGATTTCGGCCTACTTTAATCTGAATATCTTAATCATTTTTACTGTATTTTAACTGAAATTACCATATCTTGAATACGTTCTGATCTATTTTAATATCTTAAATGTCTTTTTAAAAAAAGCTACACTGAAGTATTTTATATACATCTTTTTACCTCTATTGTTTCTTCCCTCCTCTCCCAACAGAACTATTTATCAATGAAGATCGTGAAACCAATTTAAAGAAGAGTTTTTTACCTCATATTTTTAAATAGTAATGAAGTTTCGCCTCAGGCTGTGGACCAAATTCAGCAAGGCTCTCCATCCTTTTTATCTGCTAGTATTTGGAACTGTAAAGTAGATAAGTAAGAATTTAACCAAGGTTAGCCAAGGTTCAAGGGGTCATGACAGGTGTTTTTAAAAATCATAGGATAAAAAAGTACATGAAATGTGAGAGGGGTTTTTTTTTTTTACTTCAGTAGTATCTACACATGGTAAAGTTCTGACTTCCTTGCTTTTAAACTAGCTTTTTCATAAAAATCACTCAGGAGGCTGCCTGCTACTGCTATCTCTATTTTTTAATGGATACTTCCTTTTGAGAATTCCTTTCTTTTGGGTAAACTCTGAAATTTTGCATTTTAACTTAATGAAAACCAAGCACTACTTATGTATACCAAAGAAACCTGACAGCAATCAAAAAAGAGTCAGACGTTGGTTCTCTCTAGAGAAGTTTTCAGCATCATGCTGCTTAAAAGTCTTAGTTACCACACTGTGGGGTTGACAACGCTACATAGTATCTTGACAATGACTGGGTGTGCACAGAAATAAATCATACGTGTTTACTTAGTATAATTTACCAATGTTTAAATAAACTTATCCACAAGTAAAATGCAAGTTTCCAGTTTTCTTTATCTATTGCAAAACTGCAATGCATTCGATATTGTATAGTGTCTATCAGAGGATGGAATGCCACAAGTCTGGACTTTAAGGTATTTTACTGTTGTTTACAGTGAAAAATAAGGAAATACTTCTGCCCAAAGTTCTAATTAATTTCTTCATTAATTAGGAAATTAATAACTGAATTTTGTTGAATAGTTTCACTGTATTCCTTGTATTTAGAGATGATCTCCAATCAAAACTTAAGAGGATACACAATGCAGATTCAGCCCTTGTTTGACATCTGTTCTGCACGTGGGAAGTATTTCACTTAGCCTCAGTCTCATCTCCCTAGGCACAGTAAAATATAATCTGCACTAAAAATCAGGCTATAGTCTGGGATTCCACCTCACTTTTGCAGAGGGCCAAAGCAGAAGCACCTCTCTGAATATTCTCTGGTACTTGAAATGTAGGAAATCTGGAAATGTAGGAAATCTGCAGCAGAACCCAAAACCAGCATTTTGTATGACTGTCACACTCCTGACTGGATAAAGACTTCAGGTGATCTTAAAAAGATGATAAAAGTAACTGCAAGAATGAATTAGTCTTGAAAAATCTCTGTCGTTGTATTTACAATGCTTTCTTAAAACACAGCACTGTAAAATAAGCATGCACTTGTCAGGCAAAATAAGTAAATTATACTGACTTAATTCTGTTGAACAAGCTAGAGTAAAGGTATCGCATGAAATGATTTCCAGAATGTGAAGGCCTGCTGCCTAGAGTGGAGCAAGCAGCAGTCATCCTGTCAAAAGCATAACAATATCCTTATTTTTTGGCTGTTAAGAAACTCCCAAGCATCTTGACCTATGAACAAGAGCTCAGAGCTGGAACTAATCACCATCCAGATGGATTGTCTCTTCACTAATGACAAAAAAGTACTCCAGGAATAACTGGCAATTTGCACGAGCTGGTGTTTGATCATCCACTATTAAAATCTGTCTCAACCAATGCCATAAACCTGACAGACGATAAAAATTACGGCAGCCTTATTTTCATTGTAAGACAAGAAACTGTGTTGCTTGTAAGGGTTGTAATTAGACAGCATTTAACTTGAAAGAGCATTTCCCAGAAAACAATGATGAAATGGAGATCTGAGCAAGCCTGTTCACCTAGCATTTGAAGAGCGGCAGGTACTGCCCTTCTGCGTTGAGTTCACCCTCCTCCTCCAGATGCCTCTTTGTCCAAGCATGCATAGGCTTGATAGTTTCACTACAATTAGCAATGCTATTAAAAACATAACTGAAAAGTCTAAGAAGCCATTCTGTCTCCCAGCCGGCTCCAGTCACAAGCAAAAGAAAACACATGTTCAGAAGAAAGAAAACATGATCTTTAATATTTACATACAATGCTAGTCAAATCTGTAATCCCTGGTGTAGCTGCTGCACATGACTAACATACAGTAGGTTTTTTGCCTAGTTCCAACAGTCAGCGAAGATTTAGCCCCGTGCAGGGAACAACTTTATGCTGCTCTTGTTCTGCATTGACCACTGGGATGTTCACTTTGGCCAGGACAGTTCTGTACTGCCCCGGCTGCCAGCACCGAGGCAAACATCCCTTCAGGCCACAGAAAAAAGGGCAGAATGTAGGTGTGCCTGATACCACTCTTCCTTCCAGCAGGAAATTACATAATCCCAGGAATTCCTCCTCCTATGAGTTTGCTTTGCCTACAACTGATACACTGACCAGTATTATGGCCTGTGAGCTGATAGGGCCAGTTGAGCTGCACTGCTGTCACTAAGTCCCCACTCTGTGCTTCACGGAAGAGATTATCTGGGTCTGACTTCTCTATTCTGGGGAAAGAAAGTGTTTGATGAGGCTACTGTCTCTGCACCTGCATGTCATTCAAACACGAGATGCTACCAGGCTGAAACAACCAGGTAAAGGCTAAACCTAAACAGAAAGTGCTTTTAACAAAAAAAGGCTAAACAACCGCAGCATGTTAGAGTCCTCCTGTCTCTGACATCATGTAGGTTCAGAGAGCAGCAGCTGCACTCTTTCATACACTCGGGTATCCAAGCAGCGTGTGACTTCCTATCGGCTGCTTGCTGTCGTCACCCCCAGCCCTGACTAGTGGAACGGGCTGTAAGGACGTTAACAGCTACTGTCATGTACATCAACTAGACAGCTTGTACAAGAAAGGATCATCACGTAGCTCAACAAGAAAAATTTGCACCCAAACCAGCTCAGTGTAAAATAAAGAGGCAGTAAACTCATCACTACGTACAAGTTGTTCTTGCATTTCTGTGAACAACCACAAGATGACAGCCCAAGTCTCACGTGTTCACAAAGTCCCTCCAGCACTTGTGTCTTATTCCTATCCTAAATACATCTCCCATATGGAGCTAAACAACAAGATACAGTTAAGGGAAAACACAGCCCCATCAAAGTCCGTTACTTCTAAGTGTATTGGGAAAGCACAGCTGTAAGCGCCCTTGGGACCTGCCTGCTATGTACAACAGAGTGACTCAAGTCTGGTCCCCACTGACTTCAGTGCTGTCGGGCGAGTAGGATTTCCACTCTGTGCACTAGACGCCTAAGAATCTATTTAGCAACTTGAAAGCAGTACCAAGGAGTGAGACAGCAGCATTCAGTGCTGAATCTTGTGTCAAGGCTAGCTCAGCTAGTAAATGTGCTCAGCTTTTTACAGAGTGCTTTCCATTGCTGAGTTGTGTGTGTCATGTATAGACAGGCTGTCACATACACAGACAGGGACCTGAATTAGAAAGACAATTCTTTACAGACCGAAAACTAGAATGTTCTTTAAAATTTCATATGCAGAAAATAAATGGGAATACACATTATGTCTGTCAGGTCTGACCATGCTCTGACCATAAAGCTACCCTTTGAAAAAGTTAGTTTCCTTTGTAACCTCTGCTGTGGCTAAGAGATGAAATCCATTGACAAATGTGAGATGAGAAACACAGTAGGGAATAAAACCACACTTCCCTGAAGCCATCAAAAAATTCTGAATGCGTTACAATTGCTCATGAAAGCCACCAAGGCTGTTCCTCTCCCAGCTCTACAGGATGTCAGGGCTAGCAGCAAATAGCACTGGGGCATTCAGAGCACAGCAGGAGGAACAGAGACACCCTGAACAGAGCAGAGGGACTGGCAGCCACCTCAAAGGGATCCATCAGTGCCAGCACAGAGGCATGAGGCACTCGCTGCAGCCCTTCAGGGGAGCTGCCACGAGATGGTCCATGAGCGATAACGAGCCTACAGCACATCTTACACCAGCCCAAGTGTGCGCCTTAGAGCTCGCAGCTCAGGGCTGCAGCAGGCTGCCAGCATCCGTGTGGGGTCTGCAGACCAAACCACCTCCCTTGCAGTCCTTTCTGCAACAGTGCTGCCACCCCAACAGCAGGGCTGGAAAGCGTTCCCACCAATGCTGCATCAGTAACAGCACGCTCAGCCAGGCAGCAGGTTTTGGTTTAAGCCTTTCAGGCAGAGAAGTGAACTGAACCTGCATTTCCAGTCTCCTGTGCAATTCCTGTCAAAGTTAAGTAATTATGGTGAAACAACAGAAGACACGGTCACCACCATCTTCGAAAAGAAAGTGTGGGCATTCAGTGCTGCAGCCGGTCGTGCTCTCAGACCGCCTACTGCCTCCAGCCCAGGCCTTCAGAGATGTGGAAACTTTTGGTCACGATGAAGGTTAGGTGCCAAGCTGCTCAGCTGTAAGAAGATACATGTGCTTCCAGAAGGGAAGAGATGCAGAACTAGGAGTGACTGGAGAGTTTATATAAACCTGAAGTGCAACTGCTGTTAGGCAGTAATGGAAGAGTTACAGATCAGGTGCACTTAAGCACCTGAACTCCTATCTGTACCCCTTTACACAGCTATGTCCTCTGTTGGGTCTGCCACTGAGAGCAGCTCAATATGAAACAGCAATTAGGAAAACTAATAAAGTTAGAGGCATCATCCAACAGGCAACGACTAATAAACCAGAATATGTTACAGCATTGTATCAACCATAATCCTCTTACATTCAAACATCGTATTTGATTTTGCAACAGGTCTCAAGGCACATTATAAATGAATAAAGATTCAAATGTGGATAACGGAAGTAATCAGGACCAGGCAGGTAGGGTAAGGCCCCCTGTACAAGAAAAGCTTAAGAGGTCAGCACCAGCCCGGAAAGTGACAGAGTAACAACAAAATAACAGATATCTAAACTAAGCTGCAGAGAGGTAGACAACATCTAAATCAGAAGCGTTTCCTCAGGCACTGTGTTAAAACCATGCACATGCACACATGAAGACTCCTCCTTCCCCTCCAAACCTTTAACTAAAAGGCAGAAACTTTACAAAACATTAAAGAAGACACTTTAGTGCAGGCTTTGGATAACTGTGGGAACACACTGGCAGAGCACAGTATTTGGTTTAATAAGAAAAAAGAAAAACTGTAACACCTCCCTGCATTTACACATTAGGACAACGTCACAAAATACACTGGCTCCTATACTTCACCACATCCCCTGCTCACTGCCAGGAATCCCCAGCAGGGTATTCCACTTGGAGACAGCACTGTGCAGCTGCGAGCAGGACTGTACACCGACAGCTGTGAGAGTTGCCTGTCCTTGCAGAATTCCCAAGTTTTCTAGCCTTGCGTGCATACTCCTTACTGCTCAGATTATCAGATAAAATACCACAAAAGTCACCTCTAAAGATCACGGACCAGCTTCAGACCATTCCCACGAGGCCACAGTTTCACAATGCATTGGCGGCATTACTAACTTTAGATATTTATTCCTATTCACTACAATGCCCCTGACTAACAAAATCAGACTTAGGACAAAAGAAAACACCACCAACCTTTTCCCACACCCTTTCTGAATTTTTTTAGCGTAGGACTATTCTCTTATTTGCTTCAAACCATAGCACTATGGTGTGTTAAAAGAAATCATGGGTTATGGCCTTGAGAAGAGTATCTGAAACCGATGTAGTCATCAAACAAAACACTCTCAAACTGAGTCATCAGTGAGTTCCTTTGCCCCAGGACTCTGTTTCAGGACTGCAGGCAGACTCAGGGAGACAAGAATACATCAACAGCACAGGAATGACCTTCAGAAGAATTTATTTGCTCAAAGGAGGACAAACAAATAATAGGGAAAATAAAAATAAATAAAAATAAAAAATAAAGTAACAAAAAAGCACTTAGCCACGAGTCCACATATGCACTGAAAATGGGGGTGGATATTGCAAACATGACAACTTATCAGTCGAGATAAAGAATCCTTTAAGAAGCCCAACACCTACTCTAAATGTAAAAAGACAGATATCAGCATATGCTGAAACACTGAAAGCTCCAGTTAGCAGCAGCAAAATGTGACGCATCACCGTCTTGGAGAAAAGCATTGGGCTTCTGCAGCACAGTTCCAGATTTCTTAATGCTCCTTTCCCTGACTTCAAGGGGAGAAACTTTCCTGCAGTATTTTGTGTATGAACCTGCTCTGCTTTCACTGTCCGCTACACGAAGCCTTTGTTTTCACTAACAGAGGTAACAAATGTTTTGTTTGGCAAGCGATCCAGCCAGGAGCTGACAGCACGGTTAGGCAGCGCCTTCGCCTCACCCCAAAGCCTGCCTGTCTCCTGGGCCCTGCGGGGACCACCACAGCCAGCCTCTGGGCCCGCCTCGGCACCCCCGGACCCACCTCGGCACCCCCGGGCCTGGCAGAGGACAGCAGGCTTTTTGCAAAGCTGAAGAGCTCCCGGTTGGGAGCAGGAAGGAGCCAAGTGAACTTGTAAAACGAATCCTGCTCCAATCAGATCAGCCTAGCCCAGAACACACACGTTCTACCACATAATCCCCTGGCCCTCATGCGGAAGCCTGCACTGTAGATGCACTATATATGTATAACTGCTACTGTTAGAATAGTGAGGGGGGAAAAAAAAGACTAAGACAAGTATTTCTGTCAGAAAGGAACCGGAACATGTAGCAACATCTTCACCTGGTGTTGCTATGCAGGGGCTCTGCTACTGGGGACCTACTCCAGTTCCTGCTTCTGTTTCTCACCTTAAAAACCCCTGAAACAAAATGGGACGGTCCCACTGCGTTGTGAGTTCAAACACAAAAAAGTAGACAGGCAGAAGCCATCAGCTCTGAGAAAGGATTTACTTTACTTCTGTCGCGCAAGCGTGTGTGCGTGTGTTTTTAATTAGAAATGAGATGTCTCCACTCATGTTGCCCTGATCCATGCTGTGCCAGCTTAAACCGTGCCGATGAATCTGAACAGTCAAATAAACCTCTGTCCCTCCCCAAACATCCACCATTCACATTAAATAAAACACGTAACAATGGAGGGAAAATAGACCTGAAAAGAGCTTATTTCCAAATGCAAAGGTCTAACCTGAGGATAGCTATTTGCATGCAAATCTGAATTCTTCTTGCTCATATACATGGATCAAGAATTATCTGTTCACTTAACACTCTAAGCTTCTCTTATGCGATTAACAGGGAGAAGCAAACTGAAGGAAAATGGAATGGAAATCCCCCAAAGCAACGAAAGAGAACCCAACCTCCCCTGCTCCCAAACTAGGAAAAGACCCTGAAAACACACTTGTGCTCTCAGGGCAATAAGGAGGGAAGAAAATGAGTTGGCACCCCAAATCCATATTGCAAAGCAAAAGCCAGGCCAGCCTGCCACATCATGGAAGAGTTGTGCTGGCAGCATCAGCTCTGCCAACACACCTCTGAAACGCCTTCCCACAGCAACTGTTCAGCACGTGGACATCTGCTCCATAAAACCTCAGCTATAGGATACATATCCACTGCTGCATGTCACTACTGGTTCAAAAGCTGAGTTCTCAGTTTGGAAACACCAAATTTCACCTCCGATATTTTTTTTAGCTGAATGCAATGAAAAAATAATTACTGGGAAAATTTGGTGTAAAAGCAACTAAAAAGGGGTAAAGAAAAAAATCCATTGCCCATCTGTGAAAACAGCATGCTTGTTGGTTTGACCACAAATAGCAGTTTCAACGAAAAGCTGCAGAAAGCTACCAGAATTGCCTGTGGTAGCAGAAGCAACATCTAAATGGGCAAACCCAGAGCCTGATGCAGTGCCGGAGCTGTTACAAGCTCTCAGGAATACAGGCCAGGCTGTAACAGGCCCTCGTCCCTGTATCTGCAGAAGATGCAGAAATCCACAACACCGCAACTGAAATTTCAAGCTCAATGAGTTTATGTTTTCTTTCTAAGCATAATAAAGTAATTACATTTTACCCTGCTTATCTGAATTGGAAATGGTCTTTCTGCTGGTGGTTCCAACCAAATAAGCTACTCCAAGCCTTGCACAAGGTAGAAATTGTTTCTGTTAATTCCGAGAGGCAAGGCCAGGTGAATTAGCTACTAATTTAAGTCCAAGTCCTTCTTTTTTATTATTTTTTTTTCATTGTTCTGAGTATGTCCAGGATTAAGGCAGACTACAAACTTGCAATGGTATGCATATAAAACATCTGACCCACACTAACACTTACAAGGATTAAACAAGTTACTGTAATTTTAACCAGAAAATCACCTAGGCCATACGAGAATGAGAAGAAATACTAGTCATAATATCATGAACTGGTCTACTCTTCCAGTCATAGAACAATAGTGAAAAGCTATATGGAAATGGCTGGCAGACACAACACCACAGAATGAACTCTGATGTGAAAGCCAAGTGCTAACATGAATACACCAGCTCCAGAAACCTTGGTGAACTGTAGTCTTGTTGGGTTGGCATTTATCATATGAGCTATTTGTAAATGTCTTTCATATTTGCATTAAATAAGCAAGAGAATGAGTAATGGGGAAGGAATCAAAAGAAGACAAGAATTAGTGGTATATTGAATTATACCATATAAGCCACTACATTATAGTAACGTGGCTCTACAGAATTTTCATTTTTTGTGATGCCAGTAAGAAGATATATTACGAAAACTACCAATGATTTATGTTCCTGGAGAAAAAAAAGAACATCAGAAAGCAGCGATCTGGTGAGAGTAACATTATTCAGTGAACACGACCGCTTCTGTGGGCTCCTATCATAGTTTGGCCTGGAGGGGACCTTTAAAGCTCATCTAGTCCAACCCCCCTGCAGAGAGCAGGGACATCTTCAACAAGACCAGGTTGCTCAGAGCCCCGTCCAACCTGGCCTTGAATGTTTCCAGGGATGGGGCCTCCACTACTTCTCTGGGCAATGTGTTCCAGTGTTTCACCACCCCTACGGTAAAAAATTTCTTCCTTATATCTAGTCTAAATCTACCCTCCCTTTAGTTTAAAGCCATTGTTCCTTGTCATATCGCAACAGGCCCTACTAAAAAATTTCTTCCCGTCTTTCTTACAAGCCCCCTGTAAGTACTGGAAGGATGCAATAAGGTGTCCCTGGAGCCTTCTCCAGGCTGAAGAACCCCAACTCTCTCTGTCTTTCCTCACAGGACAGGTGTTCCAGCCCTCAGATCATTTTTGTGGCCCTCCTCTTGACCTGCTCTAACAGGTCCATCAAAGGACTCTTTCTCAAAAGTCTTCTTTTCCAAAAGTCTACATTACTCATCCACGACTGTTAAACAAGATCACAGCACACCAAGTTTCTCAAAGTAACACTACTTTGACAGAGTTACACCAAGAAGGACCCCATCTCCTCTTGACACACAATGCATTTGTCACTACAAAGCAGATCTGCCCACAGAGATGTCGCTGTATCTTCTTAGCTACCACTTTTATTGTGGTATTGGATAATCTGCTATTAACAATATCTGACAGTCAAAAATAAAACTCCCAAACCTAAAATTGTGCATATGTTTCTTAGTTCCTTCAGGTAAGTACATCTCTCTGGAAGATTTATGTCTGACAAAGATGAGTATTTTTAACCAATTTCCGATAAAAATGGTATCTCTCAAAGGCAACTCAATTCTAAACTCATCTGTCTTGACTCATAATTCAGAATTACCCCATTAAAATCAATTATTTGGCATAGGACACAGAATCGCTAAGCAACTGATGAAAGGATGTGGGATTTAGGGAGGATTTGAGGGAGAGGAAGAGTTTACATAACAACAAGCATCACCCGGTGATATTACAGAACATTCATAAACATTGGTGCCCTTATGTTACCTGAGAAAATCAAGTTAGCATTTGTAAAAGGCACTATTAATTTCCAAATGTGTTGGGATTTTTTCACAGAACAAAATTTCTAGCAATACATAAAACTAGGGCAAAAAAGGTCTAAGGATGAAATGATCATTCCTAAGGACGTTCCAAGAATGCACAGTCAGGGTTAGGAGAATACAAGACCCCACACCCCAGTGTTAAAAAAAGAAAGGGGAAGAACGGCTCCTGACCAGGTTGCCTCATGACCGCGCTTGCCTCAGCAGCCTCAGGTGCCATGCAACCCTTCAGCCACACACTGCTCTGACAATCTGCAGAGCCTCCACTTCCCAACGCAGCCTCTGAGCAACAGTTCTGGTGCGTAAGACGCAAAGTGCAACAGTGATAGCATGACACCTATCTGCTGAGTACAAAGCACTGCATGGCTAAACTTAACCAGCATTTCCTCCAAACGTGTCAAACACTCCTATGCTTTCATTGTGTAAACCATCTACAGAAAGAAGTGTCACAGCACATAAGGAATTTCCTAAATATGTTTCAAAGTTATTAGTAGATATTACCTTTACTAGACTGCCTCCCTTTTCCCACGTTATAATAAGCAAGGTTACTTCAGCATAGCTGTTGTAGTTCACTTACCTACAGAAATTCTTCCTTCACTTCTCTGCACTCTGACAGGATGACTGCAAGGGTGTGCTTTGTAACGGAGATGCTAAGTCATAGTATGTCAAGTTATAAACACCTGAATTGTGAACTTATCTCATATTATTCAGAAAATAATTAAAACATATCAAAGCCAGTGAAATTTTAGGAGACCTACTTTTACTATGGATTATCTTACCTCTTGAAAAAAGTTTGCAACAAAAGAACTAAAAGGGGTAAACTACGTTCATTAGCTCTCCGAGGTGGACATCTGTGGATTTTGGAAAGGGACTTTTTACCAGTTCAGAATTTTGCCTGTGGAAAGGCCAGCAGGGACTCTTGGGATCCTTTCGGTTTTGTCCTGCGCTAAAACCCACAGGGAGACTGTCCCAGTATCAAACTGACACTCAGACATTTTAGCTTTTTGTCCGCAGGGCTCCACCTAGGAGCACAGTTCCTTTGGTCTGGCAGAATGGATCATTGGACCCATTATTATCAGTCAGGTCTTCTCTTATGGTCCAGCTACCTCTAGATAGAAGCCTTGCTGCTTAAAATGCAATCAGCGTCCTGTTTGTGTTATGCACAGTGTATCTCCACTGAGCTCAGCCTGCATGCACTAATGAGGGTCTGAACTCTAATTAGCACAGAAGACAGTTTGATACTTACTAGTACTTACTATGGCACATAAGCCAGTACCCAGAGGACAAGTCATTCAGATTCTGGATTCATCAGCTCCTGCTTCCCCACAGTAAAACCTGGCTGCAGCCTCACCCTTGAGCATGTCACGCAGAGCCCATGATGCTCCACTAAGCTTGGAAGATCCTAGGGAATCCTCACGAACAGTTGCCTATGGCCAGCAAAGGCCCATCTGCTAATTTTGTTCCTTCAACACAAACATCAATCTGTGATCTCTCTTACACACAGTATCCTCCCTGCACTCTCTGGGTTTTAGAAAGATAACAGTAATTCCATTTTGCCATGAGGGGAAGGAAAGGAAAGCATCATTATTAGACTGTGCTAAGTGCTCTGCTAACAGGCAACTGCAGGCTTGATCTAGCTGTCAGTGGAAATGGGTAAGGCCCTCCTAGACAGCGTCGATAAATGATTTGATATGTGTATTTTAAAACAGTAGCTCCAGACCATAAAAGCATTGTTTATCAAATGAAATACATTATGCTTAAAAATTCCATTATATGCATTTCAAGGGAAAGAAATTTCACTGCAGCAAATATACTACTAAAATGTTTCTGAGGTACAAATATCTCATCCCCAGTTCTTTCAGAAACTGCAAACAAATAATTAGCCCTTCTGAACTCCAGAGTCTGTAGCCTGTAGTTAATGCGATGTTACTAATGCATTTATAAACACCAGGCTCCAAAGCCAACACTGAGATATTCCATCGTAATTTAGATCTCTCATTAACTTCACCACCCTGACCAACATGCTGTCACTGGCAGAGCGTTTGACAGTTTACATTACCTGCAGACATGAGTTCGTGTCAATTCAATTAAGAAAGATTAATTCCAGAACTGACAATGCATAAACATTTTTAAATTACACCTGGCCTTGTTGGCAGTGCTTACTCCAAGACTGACTTTAGAAGAGAGAACATGTCTTTAGCCTCCTGGGCAGAAAGGGAAACTAGAAGGAAGGTGAAAGAAAGAATTTATTATGAATTCAGTACTCCATCATACTGTCCGAGTCTATCTTTTTTAATCCCCCCCGCCCTCCCCTCCCAATAATTAAACAAGCTTATCTCTCACTGTCTGTTAGAGAACGAAAGGAAACAGGAAAGATTCGATCCAAACAGCCACTGCCAGAAACATGTCAGCGACATCTTTATGATGATCATTTGCTGACTGGTTCAGGTCTAATTTGTGTACATTATTGCTTTGGAAGGCATTCAGATACCATGGTGATAGACACCGTACGAGAATGTAGATAGATAACATTTGACATTTATCTTCATGAACAAAGATCTGGGTAACTCCCTACTGATTGCACTTCTGATGAGTGAAGATAAACGTCACATCAGACTAAGCCATCTCGTATTCTAGTGAGCCACTCTTGGTCTTGGCTCTGGTGTGTAAAAATATCTAGGTTCAGTGCGTATGAACAGGCTTAACTAGGTAAGCATCAAGCTCA
Source organism: Opisthocomus hoazin (assembly GCF_030867145.1). Classification (NCBI taxonomy): domain Eukaryota; kingdom Metazoa; phylum Chordata; class Aves; order Opisthocomiformes; family Opisthocomidae; genus Opisthocomus; species Opisthocomus hoazin. Next base: position 61,991,316 of record NC_134419.1, read on the forward strand.
GGGTGATAAAATGATTTGCTCTCTGTCATCAAACAGGTCAGGAGTCAGAGGAGCCAGATTTTTTAAAATCTGGTCCAAGGTTTAATCTACTAGAAAAAATGTTCTCTGAGATTTCAATGTAACACTTACACAGCCATTGCCTAAAAAGAGTATTTTAATAAGCAAAAACTCTCTACCGCTACAGCCATATCCATGCCGTACCCAAATCAGTAAACACTGTTGAGAAAGAGCGCAGTCCCACATGAGTATCACTAGTATCCTGCTTTCGGAACCAGAGCCTCATCTTTGTGCTAAATTACGCTGAACGATGCAGATACACCACCTTCAGTCATACTAACGCTGGCTGATGCCAAACAAGGCAGACATCCTTAGCGCAACAGGAGTGGGAATCTCTGTGAAAACATGAACTGGGGGTACAAGAGGGAGCATTTATCCAGCAACAGGAAAGGCACAGAGAGGTAACACGCTCCTGTCGTTTTTAAGATGATGGCTCATCCCATGGACTCTTTCTGCTGTCCTATTGAGTGGTGATAACCCTTCGTATTAGGGTTAAACAGGACAAAAGAAGTCACATAATCCAGAACCATCTGACATAACATTCAAGATTCTTATGCTTAGACACAACTTTTTCTAATTTTTCTGCACCCACCAGTTGAAAAGATGGATTGAGTGGCTAGCAAGGTACCTTCAATTCATCAAATTTGAGTACTTCTGCACTAGCCAGTATGAGGCTGCATAAAAAACAGCCAAATACAGTAAGAAAAACCAAACCCTGCAAGTAATGTTTTGAAATCCCTTCTAAGGTATGGGTTTAGGCAGATGTTAAAACGCTGGTCCAATTCAGGATTTCAGCTTGGTTTCCTAAGAAGCAAAGGCTTATGCTACTGTATTATTTGTTCACCACTCTCTCATCAGTCCTGTCCTAATAAGCTGCTGGCCAGGCTCCATCTCACACACATAAGGCTTCTAGATGACCACCAGCTAAGAAAATTCAGGATTAATCCAATAAAAGCTGTAAGCGCTTTCATGTCGGACAGCAGGCAGGTATTACGATTAGGGATCTCTATTCCCTATGAAATGTATAGAGCGAAGTAGATGACAAAACCAAAGCCAAAGTAGTCAGCACATGGAGCAGCCTACACCTGACCAACAGAGAAGCACTTGGGGCAGGTGTGTCTGAAATTCACCCTCCGCACAGCTCAACTTTCTTCATAGATCTGAAGCCTCCCCTGTGGGTAGAGAATGACATCAAGACTGATGCTTAGCTCACTCAACATGGAATTTTAGCCCTCAAGGACCATTGCTGACTTTATCCAATGATTGTTTTGTGTAAAGGTGGTGCACTATTTATTTTTTTAATCAATATTTTATGTTTAAATCCTGGATTGTATTTGCAAGAGTATTAATTGTTCGCCACTACTGTTATCATAAGGTATGCAAACAACACATTTCCGGATTCTCTCATCATCTTATGGGGGAACTTTCAGTTCTGGTTGGAATTTTTTTTTTCCAAAGGCTGATGATTTTTAGGATGTGCCAGGAGAAACAAAATGTTTCAGAGGCTAAATCTTTTTCAAGTCATTTCAGGATTATAAAAGTCCAAAGAGAAATGCCAAAAAAAAAAAAACCAAACACCCCCCCCCCCTCAAGACAATAAATAAATTGGTCTCAAATGCCACCAAGGCAGCATCTAAGTCTTTTCACATATTCAGCCTTGCATCCCCCCCAAAAAACCTAACGCAATGTGGAGGGGGGAGAAGAGTAGTCCATGTGTGACTTCCATAGTGAGCCTCTGTATAAACCAGAGATGCTTAGAGTGTCTGGAAAACACACTATATGCATGCACATTACAGTTCTCACTTATCCAATCAAGCTGTACTATAACACACTACATCTGACCTGGTCACCACACCTATCAAAGCTATTTTCACCAGACTCTGTTATCCTGTCTGACAAAGGCACCCACCTGTGTGTTTCCTTCTTGCGGTGAACACAGACTTGGCCTTCTGAGCACTGAAATTCATTAATCTTAGCAAAGTGGAGAGAACTACAGCTGAAAACAATTTCTTTGGAGGTCCTTCATTAGAGCAAGATTTAATGTATTTGTATTCGTAATTCCAGAAGTGCACAAAAGAAACCTGGACTTCACTCAAATTTTATGAAAATAAATTTGAAAACAATAACACCTACACCAATAGACAGTGCCAAGACATTAGAAATATGTAGCTATATTAGGGAAGAAAAACAGAATTAGAAACATCATTGCAATCCTAGGAACTGCTGTCATTCTGTGGAAATGACTTTCTATGTGCAACGGGAAAAGACAGTCACAAACCGCAGTGAAGCCATACAGGACAATGCTTCAGCTGCACAGAAGTTACTAACCCAGGGAGGCACGCTACAGGAAAACAGGTGACATCTCTGCTGAGATTTTTTTAGTCGAGCCACCTATTAAATAAATTCATATTCTTTCATCTAGTGTCCTGGTTTAACAGAACAATTACTTCAGAATCAGCGCTAGATGATGTTGAATTTCAAACGTCTCTAAATAACCAATTTGCAAACTAACTGTTGCTATTTTCTCCCATCTCAGCTTTGGAGGAGATGCGTTTCAGATTGAATAAATGTTGATGATACTCATTGGTTAAATCCTTTGGCTTAATTTTTGGTGTGGGTGTGTGTGGTTTGGGGTTTTTGCCTTTTATTTTTTAAACTAGAAGACATTATTTTTTTACTTGGGGGGGTGGCTGTTTTTTAAAGTCAGGTTGTTTTCAAACCAGCCTCCTCCAGAGGAGGGACAACGAGCTTGGGATCCAATGGAAAAACTGTTGAGGAAATTTTTAGGGGGAAGTCATCATAAATCTATTTTAAAAAATCTGTATTAGAATAACAGATGTTATTTTCATGTGAGAAGATATTCTCTATTCTCACTCTTTCTTCCTTTCTAACACACCCATTTTTAGACAGCTGACTGGCGTAGCTATGCTATCTTTCCCTGGAATACTGCCTTAGCTGGAGGAGAGCCAGCATCATCACTTGATGTCTCAGGAAAGTGAGGGGGGCTTACACTATGATTTCTGTCAAGGATCAACAACAAGGCAAAACATGCATCTTTAGATAGTTGAAAACTTGCTGTTCTGAGCTTTGGGCGAGAAATCTTGATGCATACCAAATTGGTCCTACTGCTGGTAAAGTGGAATAGCTGATAAATCTCTTGAATTTAAAATCTTCTTCAGAAGTTTGTGTGGGTTTTTTAAGGAATTCTGAGTTCCAAACTGTTTTGCATGCAACTTCCACTCACACTGCTCCGTCCACTGCATAGTCTGTTGTTTCACGCAGAAAATAAGTGATTAAAATAAAAATTAAAAAAAACAAAACCAAATAAAAACAAAAGGCAGCATGAGTGCCGTAGCAGAAAACTATGCCAAAGCCTTTGGATTTAAGCCAGCTCACGGATCTTGAATTTGGAGCTGAAATATGACTTTCCCAGCCTAGCTCTTCTGTTCATTTAGTAAATGTTCTGAAAGTATTAATGTTCACTTCATTAACAGTTTGCTGATTTTCATAATAGTGTGATTTTTATGAAGCGGGAACAATAAAAAGATAAGTTTCTCTTTTTGAGAGCCCATTCAGTGAGATTAAGAAATAAACCATGAGTAGCAACTGAAGAACACGGAGATGGCTGTTAGCTTTGGGTCCAGCTATAGGTACTTCTTGATATACTGCATTATTTTTTTAAATTAGATTAGCCATAGAGACAAATGGCAGCTAAAATAACAAGAACAGACTGACTTCTCTTACATTCTCCTCCTCTGCAAATAATCTGCCCCGTTAAGGTGTTTGAATTGCAAAAACTGTTGTCTGCATCCTTCTTGAGCTTCTCTGTAACCACTGAGGAGACAGAAGTTTGCTGCACTTCCCTTCTTAGGGCCAACAGATCCTGATGTTGGGAGTAATGGGTGGTGTTTGGGGCCACACATGTGCAGGTCACACTTACTGTTCTTGCAACCATGTGAAACATGTTCCAGGCTGCAATACCCTGGGGCTAGCAAGCACAGAGTAGACAAGGAGGGGTAAGGACAGCACAGTTTTCATTCTTGCTTTAGGCATATCTTTCATGACCACAAAAGAGATGCCCCGTTGCTCTGGCATAGCAAGATCACTGGCAGACTGATCAGCCTTTTTCAGAGGAGCCTAAGTGCCAGAGAGATTCCCCCAAAGGCCTGGGACAACTGAACAGTTTGAAGCAGAATACAAAATAATTTATGTTCTACAGCTGAAAGAAATGTTTGTGCACAAGCGTGAAAACAAAAGCAAGCTAAAAGGAAATGGAAAAAAACTCATAAAAGTTGCATGATATATTAAGAAAGGGTTACACAAGAGACAACAAGGCATGTGTGTGCAATTAAAGAAAATACCCAGTAGCTACAGAAAGCAGCTAGAAAACAGAGTAACTACATAAAGCTGCAGAATGGACAAAACAAAATGATAAAAAAGGGCAAGCAGGAATAAATAAAAATGTCCCTCCTCCCTTTGTATCCCATTTGTTAAACTTGTAAGATCTTTAGGCACAGCGCTACCTCATCATGTGTTTCTAACACCTATAGCACAAACTTTCAGAAACTACAGAAATAAATACTTCTAGAGAATCACAGTGTAGTATGTGGCAGATGGTGCAGTACCAGAACAAAGAAGGCACTGAAAGGCTAACACATTTAACGTATCTTATATTTTGGTTTTGGTCATGGAGGGGTGGTTTTGTTCCGACTCTCTTTGAAAAAGAGTATCATCCACGTTACTACACGAGCAGCCTCTGCATCGGGCAACAGAAGACCTCCCTCTGAGATGTTTAGACCCCTCTGTGTTTTCCTGAGTCAATCCAATATGACTACAGGGAAATCTCAGTTCCCTAAAAGAGAGGCCATGACTGACATCAAATAGCATACTTCACTGCCAGCTTTGAAAGCAGCTATTTAAATTCTGTATAGGCTTTATCCCAATATTGAGTTTTGGTACAGATTTTTTTTTTTTTTTAAACTATTAACAAATGGCTGTGTATAACTTCTTGCATTTACCAGTTTTTTAAGTCTCAAAATATTCAGAAGTCCCTTAAATTAATACTGTTGCTCACATTTTAGAGCAGTTTCTCGTCTGCATGAGCCACATCTAAATCGCATCTTCCAAACACAAATGATCTTTGTCATTTTTTTAAAAGTCCATTCTAGGCTACATTAAGATAAACAGCTTTTGTTGTTTTTTAAGCATACAGAGAAAAGCAAATCTACTTTGACCCTTGTACTTTCCATTTTCGCATTTTCTTTTTTTAAACAGCAGACATTTCATGTGTTCCTAAAACATGCCACAGCAAGAGTCATATGCCAATAGCTGCATTAAAATATCATGCTGATTAAATAATGCCAAAAGACCTGGCCTAAAATGAAATAGGCAGGAAATTAAAAGTTACATCTGACACTTCATCTCTAACTCAAGCCACAGAAAAAGTTTAAAATTACAAAGATTCTTTTATCTATGAAATCCATCTGAGAGCCTGAAGAGTGGGACAGAAGGTGGTAGACTGTTTGCAAGTTGTGCCATTGCAGAGTCACCTAAATAGTCTACCGTTAACCGGAAAAGACAAGAGAACACACAGGACAATCCAGGATGCTGTAAGCCACAGAAACAGGGGTTGAGCAGCTGGCACTACTCCCACCAGACACTCCCTTTGGCTTTGGAGCATTCTGAACCCTACACTCAGCTACAAAAGGGACAACAATACTCCCGATCACTTAGATCATTAAATGTTTCAGGGCATTTATAGAGGTAAATATGTTGATTCCACTGGACAATTCTATTCATTTTTCTACTCGTGTTATAGCTCCACATCCTTCATTCCCTTTCCTGGAAATGGCATGGCTCCATTTTAGGAGCATATGAAGCAATTTCAAATGAATTTAGAAATCACTTCCAAAAGAAAAACATCGTCCTAATCCATCTCTTCAGTAATACCTCAGTCTGATGTATTTTAGTGTTGTTGAAAGGTACCTCCAAAATACTGTGAAGTTTCAGCTGTTCTTAAAGAAGCAAGAACAACAAACAGAAAATGCAAGAAAATTGGCACACCTAAGACCTGCCCTGGCTAGAACAGTCCAAGAGAGATTCTGAAATTAGCTGGACCTCTCTGAAACACCACCAAGTCATCCCTGGATTCAGTGAACTAGAGATATGGAAAGCAGTGATGACCTATGAGCTTGTGCTCAATGAATATCAAAAAGGTCTGGTAATTATCTGATCGCACCAGTACCAAGAGATATGCTCACTTATCAAATGCATCTAAGCGACCTGGGTCTCTGTCTTAACAGTAGGATTGCTCCAACACTTCTAGCTGAGCAGATACCCAAAAAAAGAAACCAGTGTCCCCAGTGGGAAGCTGATACACTTCGCTGGCTCATTTCATAGTCAGGTGACAAGAGGATGTAATAAACCACAAGATACTGCCTTGAACCATAAAAGCTTCATTAAGTGGAAGTGCTGCCCTAGCAGTTAACAGACCATGAAGAAATATTCAAAAGGTTATGGGTGAGCTCACCTTTCTTCTTAAGTGGAAGACAGAAATCACTAAGTCTTCATCTGCCTTTGGTCTTTTTCTTCTGTAGGAGTTCCTCATCAGAAATCAAGAAGATTGCAAACACCTGGATGACATTAAGCAGCTGCAGTGGATCCAATGGACACATTTCTGTGGAGATGAACAGGGAGGCATGGGGCTGAAATTGAGAGTAACAATAGCTCTTTTTACATTGATGGCCAGAGGAGCTTGATCATTTCTGGGTATGGTCAGTGTTGAACAGTGTCCCTTCTAGTAGGGCCTAGAATCACGATGTGATGCTGCTAGAACACACAGAACTCAGCATACCTGAGAAGCAGATAGTGCCATTATGGGCCGGAAACGCGCCTATCCTGAAAACACAGCATTTGGACTCACCTTCACCAAAACTGAACCAAGACGACTTGAACAGATTACTGATGGAAGAAGAGACTGACAACCAAAGCTATATACAGAATTTGCCCCGGGTTTCGAGTTTATTTTTTTTCCCAGCAGGTATTTACATGGACTGAAGACTGATAATAGAACAGCAGCAAACAATAGTAGGAGCAAAATCTTCATGATTTCTCTACGTGAGAGAGAGTTCATCCGCAGAATGTTTATCCCCCAGGCAGCTGAGAGGAACTGAAATTGTGCTAGACATACTCCACCTGCACTGAATGTGAGGGACAGCAGAGCCTGAACACACACCTTCCTGTGAAGGCAAAAAAAAGGTCAGTCTCAGGAGTGACAGCACTGCACACTTGCAGTGTAAATGCACTTGCAGACTATCACTTCAAAAAGAACACAGTTGGGTCCAAGTAACAGACATGATACACAGGATCCTGTATTATACTCAAGGTAGACATACTTAGCTAATGACCACAATACCACTTACTAATAATTAAAAAGATGAAATCTAAAATATTATCACTCACACAGAAAATATGCAATGAGTAATCAGCAGCACTGTGACCAGACAGGAAACAAAACCAGAAAGTCTGTCTTGAAAGCAGGGAAGTCACAAGTTCACAAGCAGAGAAGAAGAAAGGCCCATAAGAGTAAAGACCCACAACACAAGAAAGAAGAGAGGGCACAACTCTAAGGAGGGTCCAGCAGCTAAATGAAAACAGGCCAAGTAAAGACCAGCTGTAAACAGGATACATGCAATGTGTGGAAGAGATTCACCCCTAACAGTCCAGACAGAGAGAAGAGCAGTCTTATTTTGCAATACACAGCTACGGTCTGTGTTAAGCATGACTCCATGTCATACAGTACAGTCACAGCTAAGCAGCTCTCCCTCTCTGCTTTCCGCTTTCTTCTCTGCTTAGACCATGGCCAAGTTTGCACCAGTAGGGCAATAGCTTAAGCAGAAAGAGTTCAAAAAAAAAAAAAGTCTAGTTCAGTGGCATTCTGACCTTTTCCATGTGTGAATCCAGGTGAGGCTCCTTGATCCTCTGGCAAGCAGGCATGAAGGCATGAGTAATCTAAAGGAGCTGCAGGGTGATGGCATCAAACCAAGCTGTGGAGTTAGTAAAACTGTGATGTGAAAGTCAGGTGGTCTCCTCCTGGCTTCTTTACAGGAAGGGCAGGGGATAGACCTGGAGAAAGATAACACGGAATTCTACTGAGTGCAAGGCACACATTATGAGCAAAGAAAATACAACAAATTTAAGAAAATACTACGGAGAAATCTAAATTTTTAGCTTTTCAATTACCTTCCCTCAAAATGAGACTTCAACAGAAACGCTTTTTGCTTCCATAACGTTCAAAGATTAGACAGTTTAAACAAACCTCATCTTTGGTAAAAACACCTCTCAAAATCTGAGGGTAAAGGAAATCAACAAATTTTATGCAGATTAATAATGAGAGTCAAACAACACAACTGCTTCAATGGGTGAATAAGGCAGAAGGAAAACTATCTATCAATGGAAGATAGTATCAGCTGATCTCAAAACAGTATTATACATCTCCAGCCAGCAGGTTTCTAAGCATAACACCACAGCTTTTTTTGTTGTTTTTTTTCCTTCTCCCCCACTCTCCCCGCAACTCCTTAAGACACTTATGTAACGCAATTAAAAACCTCAGATATCCATTTCCATTACCGAGTTTTTAACATTCCCACAAGAAGTTAGGTCAGAATGCAGAAATGTTGTCTGAACAGTTATGAGGAAGAATTGCAGTTTACTAAACAAGTACTATTAATATTGCTACTATTTGATGCATATTGTATTTTCACTCTGACTCAAAGTTTTTTGGCCCAAATCTGTGTAATTAAATGTATCACAGTAAATACACATTCATAAAGAATCTCCTATTTATAATTGATCATGAGATCTTAGGGACTCTGTATAGCAATCCAGTAAATAGTAAAAGATCTTACCTCTAAGTCTCGTTATATGGGTCATGAATAATATTAGAAAGAATTGCTGTGTCTCAAAACTGGACAACAACAAACAAGGGACCTACAGAAGAGGGATAACAAACACAATAGACCAAAAGAGAGAAACATACATTCAAGGCACTATGTCACTGCCCTACTTCACTTATAAAAGAGCTGGCTAGTAATGAGCATCAATTTAGTTTACGTTTTTTAATGGTATGGCATTATTCTAGACATACATCCGCAGTCAAAACAGTAGTGGCACATGAGCTTACTTTTGTTTTACAACCAATATAATTCCAAAATTAGCTAAAAAGCAAAACCATTTAGAAAAGATATGAAACTCAAATAGGACACCCACAAGGCAAATCTGTTTTAATCACGATTTACCCAAAAAGAAGTGTAAAATTAACACAAACACGTCCATTTTCATCTTGACTCTCTGTAAATGTTTAATGTGAAAAAATGTGATAATTAACGTTTCTATACTCTTATGCTTAAGGAGTCATTACAATCAGCCTTTGTTTGCCACAGAGTTGGCAGCACAGACCTGCTGCATTTGAGAGGGGAATGTTTTAGGGTCATTTAACATTATATCACTCTTGGTGATCCAAGAGCTGCTATAATTCTGCCAAAGAGTATAGAGAGCTTCCCAGTCAAGTTTCATCCTGATTTTGATTATTGTTTATCTCTAGTCCACATCTGAATAGTTGTAGTAAAATAGAGGAAGTTCTACTCCTGAATTTGAGGTCAGCTTGTAATGAACCATGGTTTCAATCGCATGAACAGCTGCTTCTTTTATAAGCAAAAAGGGTTCACTTACAGTTCAGGGTAACACAGTAATAATTTAAGGAACAAGGAAGCTTCTATTCATTTCTTTATTTTTTATATGTTTTTGAAACATTTTGACATATGAGTGCCTATAGTGGACTTGTCTGAATAGAGTGCAATATTAACACTATTCTGCTTTACAAAAAAATGAACAAAGTGAATTTTAAAACCAGAAATACAGTAGACCTATCAATCATCCTATAAAAGCCTTTTTCACCAAGAATTTCATTTTTCATCACAAGAAAAACTTTTCTTGAACTTCTAAAACTTTGTAACTCAAGTTAAAAGGGACATAGTAAATTAGGTATGCTCTCTGAAAACAGGACCAAAAATATCCGGAAATTACAACAAACCAAAAGGCGGAAACATCCAAAAAACCAAGACATTACTAAGGTCAGTGGGACATAAAATTTCTTACAATTAACCAGGGCCTCAACAGAAATAAAAGATGTTGGGTTTTTTTCCCCAACATCTAATTTGTAAACGCTCTTCTGGATGAGCAGGAATTATTTCTATGAACTACAGAACTAACTAAATAAAAGAAGATTAATGAGGAGTTTCACATTTGTTCTCTTCTGCTCATTTGTCCAACTAAGATTTGTTAAAGTACTTGTAAGCTGAATGGTTTTAAGAGGTGAATTTAACAGCCTTTTGGCATTTGTCATGTCAAACATATTACGGCTTCCTATTTTTGCCAAAATCCATGTTGATGCTTTTTCATTAATCATCCTGTTTGCTTTTGGCAGTGTGTAAGTCACTGGACTGGAAGTCAAGAGACCTAGACTGTATTCCTGGCACAGCCATTAACTTGTCATATGATCCTAGGTAAATCTTTGTGGGCCAGATTTACTCATAGTGATTCTTAATCATCCAAGAAATCCCCATGGCAGCTCACCAAAGCTCATTCTCAAATAATTTCACATTTTAGCATTGACCATCCTGTATTAAGGGCTCTGCAGGCATTCCCAGAACTTCTGTGAGCTTAGTTTCACCATCTGTACATGGAGAGAATGCCCATTTCATAAAGTCCTAAAGGACTGCCATCTTTTCACTTTATGTTCCAGTAAGGGTCTTATGCACTTTGGTGGATGTATTAGGGTTTCTCCCTTGAACAGGAGACAAATTGATTTGTTGCTCCTGATCACAGGCCAAGGATGAAACTGGAGGTTTTCAATTCTCTTCCCCAGGAATAAATGAATATCCCTGTTTCCCACTGCACATCAATCCTTAAAGGTGGCAAGATGCTATTTTAGATACTCAGTAACTCAGTATACACTAGTAACTCAAATTTTAAGCCTAAAATTTAGACAGACTTCTGAACTCTCCCTTTATGTGTTTTTTCCTCCTTCGATACTTTCAAATACCCAGCTGTTTCCAAGAAAGTAAAAAGGAGAGCACCTTTGATCATGAGCATAATACAATTCAGGAATAAACATGAATCCAGAAGTATCACAAAAAGCAAAGAGAATTTTGTAATGAGATTCCCCCATCACCTTACAGAGATCTCATCTCAAATCTGTGCCACTCACTGGATCAAAGCAATCTGAGCCGTGCTGAAACTGCTGAAAGGTCAGCACAGACTGGGAATGGAAACATATCCACTGTCATTGCTGTGAGACTTTCAACACCGGCCTGTTTTCTTCTCACTTCAAGGCAGGATTTTTCCACTCCCTGGGCTCTGCCTGCTCTGCCAGTGCCTAAGTCACCCCCACTCTCATAACACTGCCTTCTTGCCTTCAGTCTACTCACTCCGAATCTCATGCAGAGGGATCCTCTGCATCCCAGCAGTGTTTGTCTTCTTACGATAAAGTCCCAATGGAAAGCACAATTGCCTGTCTATGATCAGTGTTAAGAAGGGCAAGGAATATAAGCATAACTGACAACAGCAGTGTATCTGGCATTCAGAGCCACTCCAAAGGTCACTGATGCGAAGGATGAGGCTGCCGGCCATCAGCCAGTACCACTTGATGCTTCGGAAGTCCAACACTAGGAATGCATTTGAGATGTTGCGAATTACTGTGTAATATTTAAATATCTCTCAGAGCACACCACAGACATCCCTACAGTAACACAGAAAACACATGGCCAGGCAGACACAGGATTAAGCCATAGCCCCCACTTGCAGTCATCCTGAAAAGAACTTCTCAGTTCTCCTTCCTAACTTTTATAGAAGACTTTACCCTCTATGCTGCTGTCACTGTCACTTTAATTCAGCTTGGACTTCTCCAAGCTATTCCACATCTGTGCAGCTCTGTTCAGTGGACCTGCTCCTTATTTACAGCAACTGAAACGGTGAAGAGAACCCAGTGCTTTTACTGTATCTGACTCTTTTCACTACTCAGCCATATGCATGCATTGTTCAGGTGTGATACAGCAAGTGTCTTGATTTCCACCAGTCCTCTTAAACAAGATTTTACTTGCCAATACCAGCACACTCACTCACACCAGGCTCTCCTACTTACAGGCATTCATTTAAATGTAGCTAATTGCTTTGCAATGCACTTTAATTTCTGTTTATTTCTCTGCTTTCTTTAGCAAGTAGCCCTCATGAAGTACGAATGTTGCTAGCAGTGATTTCACAGATTACTGAAGGTTCACTAGACTTTAGTGGTGTTGGGGTTGGCTTCTTTGTAATGTATTTTAGCGTGCTGATAGCAAGACAAATCCAAATCCAAGTGTCTGAGAGTTTTATTTTACCTAGAAGACAAAGCAATGGAAACTTTCAACTCACCTGAAGGAAGATTGTCACAAAGAATTCTAAAACCTAAACCCTAATCTAAGTGGGCCCATGTCCTGAATTTAGAGGTTTCTCTCCCTCTCGCGAAATACTCAGCTGTTCACAGGAGAACTAGGTGATGGAGAGAGAATCCCAGGAGGAAAAGACTGAGAACATTAAACATATGAAAGGGTACAGGACTATCAGGCTGTGCCTTTAATCCTCTCCCATGGTTGAGCTGAGTTATCAGACAAGTAACAAACAGGCTCTTGGCTCCTTTCTGAAGAGGCTGAAGTAGGGATGAGCTAATTCAGCATTTTATGTGACCTAATTCAGAAAATATGCAGCTATTTCACTACAGCATACAGCGTTCTGCAAAGTTATTTTATTCATATCTATGTATCTCTAAGGCTTTGGAACACTTGGAAACTTACATTTCTGAAACCTCCTGCTCTCCACATGTCCTCCCTCTTCTCTAACACTCGCTGTAATTCATCTCTTTACCAGATGAGAAAGGAACTGATTGGTCAGAGTACACTAACCTCAGATTCCTTGTTGGATTGCCCATTTTTACAATGTCATAGAAGAACGGCAGAATGCACTTGCTACCATACATTCAATGGAACAACACACTGCAAAGAATAAGTAGCATGATGAAAGCAATCTCTCCAGGTCTCAAATCCTAGCAACAATTCCTGCCAATTCTTGGAGCACACACTTGTGGCCACTGGTTAATGCAAGTTCCATATCTGCAACCTTTTTTACTTTTTCATTTTCAATGGAGAAAAAGCCTTACGGAATCTTGACATTTCTAACTCGCACCATTGCTTCTTTTCATGCCCAGTTAGATTTGTTCCCATTAGTCTTGATCCTAGCCTCTCATTTTTCTACTTTTGATGCTTCCTAAAGCAAGGATGACTTCCTGAAGCAGAAGCAGAATCAGCAAAGCAGTGTTGTTCATAATACTGCTTCGTGTTTATCCCTCTGCATTACAAATTTTATTTCCTTTCTTGCTGTACCAAAGTAAGATATCTTGGTAAGGCAGACACTCCACCCCACAGGCCTGTATGTGTCCTTTTATTTAAAATTTAGCTTTGGGACTCATGTTTTGAACTTCATCAATATTTGCTTGCATACATCTGCCCTGCACAAACTGCAAGGTACACAAATAATCCTTAAGTGCAAATAATGATTTATGTAACAGAAGTTTTTAACCTATTACTTTAGCTACCAAAAGAGATCAAGAATTAGGGATACTTTACTTTGCGTGTTCAAGGCTGACAACAGTATTTAGTATTGTCTCAATAAGGTACAGATCCTTCTTGTGAAACTGAAAAGTTCTCAAAATGCTTTCTAGTTTTTCAAAGTTACTAATTGTTTCAAAAAAATGAATGCTCTGGCAAAAACAAGCAAAACCCCACACACTTTCAAGAGCAAATTCTCTCCTTTTCTTAAAGCCTGTGGAATACATAAAACCATTTCCCACCTCACATACAGCAACGAAGAAACTATTTCTACAAAAACAGAATCTTATGGATTATAGAAATGTATTAAATGTTAATTTTAAGGTTATACATCGTCTTATTTGTACACAAAGAGATCTCCCAAATGTATATCAATATATTAAAACCGATAATTTAAGAAAAACCTTAAAAATTGTATAAGAATTGTGTGCATTTGAGAACCGTATAAATGCTAAGCCACAGGCAATGCTGTTTTTCTGAAATATCCCCCTTAAAATTTTGTCCCATACTATGCAGAGCTCCCCAGACTTGATTAAAAGAGCTCTTGAATTTTCCTCCTGGAAGATCTCTGTCTGCGTTCTCTAGTACCACAACACAGATAAGAACCAAATGCCAGCTTATAGACAAGCACATACATGCAACGAGTCCATTTTTGACGTGAAAAAAGACTGATCTATAAGTCGGCCTTCAATTCCAGTCTAGAACCTATTAAGGGAGACAGAAAAGGAGGAGGCGGAAGAGAGGAAGGCTGCCCTGAGCCTGCTAGTCCTTTCCGATTCTGGCCAAGTAGAGTTCTTCGAGCACAGCTCTTGTTCTGTGCTGTTCCTTTTTGTCTCAAAGGCAAACAGAGAGAAGAAAAAAACAAAACCAACAGTAAGAAATTAACAGGAAATAACCAAGCTCAGAAATGTTTTTCTGATTTAAGTTCTGGGAGCCTCTGTAAGTGCATTCATCTATTCCAAGCTTCAGGTTAACTCCTGAGTTTTGATGAGAAGCGCTATTATTTGGAATGAAGCATTTAAAAGTTTGCAGCCTATACAAAAGAAGGTTCCAAGAGTAAGCTTTTCCTTGATTACACAGCAAGCTGTATACAAACATTTATGTCATGTTTTTAAGCTTCTGTTAGCCGAAGAACATCATGTACAAATTATCAAATCAGCAGAACTACAACAATCATCCCTGATTATGTATCTGTTTAGGAAGTTAGACTTACAATCAACAAGCAGTAACAAAACATGAATTCAATTTAAAATGTGAAGGAAAAAAAAATATAGTAGCACTAATGAAGCACATTGTACCAGCCAAGGTATGGAACAAAAAGCTTACAGCCAAAAAAAGACAGCAGATAGAAATAGAGACCTAAAGAGGAGGTAAGCTTCTGACTGCCAACAAACACGTATTTATTTAATGGATGTTATTACCCGCTCTACATTAGTGAGCTCTACTGAATGGATCAACCCTAACGAAGTCATTCAGAAGCAATTATAAACCAAACAAGAGGCAAGTAAGCATTAACTAAAGTTGTGATCGGAACAGGCCTACTTTGTAGTGTGAAACAGAATTGCCTCCATTTTTAAGGTTTCTAAATTAAATAAGAGAAAATTATACCTCTGGCAAAGGCACACTAAGTGCTAGACTCCTTGAAAGACTTGATAAGATTTAGGCACATGTATTTTTTAAGCCCTTGAAAGCCTCCCCCACAACTTACTTAACAAAACTCTCCGACATATCTCCAGCAGTAACACAAACCTTTGTACCCTTGTGTTCTCATCAAGAAAAAAATTCAAGATAAAAGGTGAAGCTAGTGGGTGTCACAAGCCCTGACCCTCTAGGACTTCTGAAAAGAAATTAATCACATTTTATGTTTTGCTGCTTTCTTATAAGCATGCTACTTGTACTTCAGGAGATCATTGCTTTAAGGCAGCAAAACCATGCCCTCTGCGATGTTCAGTTCATATATGGCAGTCAACTTCTCATAATACTCTGAAAAGGAGAAATACCGAAAACACATCTTAGATGAGGTCTACCTATTAAGTACATATAAAATTTTAATTAATAAAAGGACTGCTTATTTCTCAAAGTTAATTATAAACAGCATACTACAAGCAGGAAAAAAAATATCATTGTGATCAAAGCACAGTGTAGTGCCTTTTATTTGTTTCCACCTTGAATCAGTCTGCATTTTTGAGTTAGGTTAAATCTGCCAGTGCTTGTAATGATTCCTGCTAATACAGCTCATCTGATAAAGAAAAACACTTCTGCAATGGGTTACTAAGCACAGTTCACTGCTTACTAAGCACAGTTCACTGTGTGCTTAACAGTTCACTAATTTTAGTTACAAAAACCAGTGAATCTACCACTTTACCAGGTGGCATCACTTTGTTTCGTTGAGATGTTTGTAATAGCAAGTCATTAGCTAAAACCATATCCATCACATTAGCCCAAAACAGTATTAAGACTCATCACTCACTCTTTTCTCTTTTAGCTGCTAAGCTCACTACTGTCTTTAGTTCTTCTACTTTAATCACCACTTGTTTTTTATATTTATAGTACTTTGGTTTAGCATTCCTCTGAAGGTCTGTTTATGCTAAGATAGTGCTGAGGTAGGTATCTGTTATTTTGAGGACGCAACTTACAGTCAAGGATAAGGAATCATACAGGTAAGCGTGAAGAAAACAGAATGCAAGCTGACTAAAAAAGTGGAACACTGTTGGTGGGTTAGTAACACAAAGTGACAAAGGGCCATTACAAGTAACTAGAATAAAACACACAAGAGAAATTTCAGGTTCTGAAATGGTGCAAAGGGGTACTATACTGTGAACTCTGATGCTGGAATTCAGACAGCATCACTGTACTCTGTTCACAGAGCACATGATAATATACCAAGCAGGAGATGCAGGTATCTGACAGAGCAGGGATAGGTTTTTTTTAACTAACCATAGTACATCAAGCAATATTTAGACACCAAATACAATGCAAAATTTTAAGGGTGAAAAGGAAACTTTAATAATGTTCTATGTGCATAATAAGAGTGTCAAGCATGGCACTTCCATATCATGCCAAATACAGATTCCTCAGGGTTTTTAAGAAATGAACAGCAAACATGCACCCACATACAAACATGAGAACGTTTTAATCACTTGTAAGGGTGGAGTCTTGAAGAAATTGGTGCTGAAGTCTCAAACTTCATGCAGTGAGTGAAAAAATACTGTGCACGGGGTTTGCTTTCTTTGCTTTGTAACACTGGACGTTTCTATCCTGGTTACAACAAGCAAATCCAACTACCATTTGTGTTAAACCAAGGAAACAGCAGCTCACTGAATTTCCAAGCTGAAATCTACAGGAGAGTTAACAGGAGTCAGAGGTGCCTAGAGTCTGGTACCTTCAGTCACACTGATTTGTACTAGTAAAAAACAATTTAAAAACAAGCAAACAAACAAGACACAGGCAACAAAACGTCCAAGTATTATAAAGGTTAGCTTTCTTACTGGACCAATGTGAACATGCAGCCCACTCCTGGCCCAGTATAAACATTTTTCAGTCAGATGATGTTTCATTTATATGCCTCTGTAAAGAGGAGTTTCCTTTATGCAGATAAGACTGCAGCATGCGCACGTATGTATGTCTGCATATGCACAACGGAATGCGTCTCGACCATGGAAATCCCATCAGACTGCAAAGGTTTATGAACGAAATCCAGAGGCCTCACAGGATGCCATCAACGATGGGCCACTTTATAGATTGGGAAATAACAATAAGACCTTAAAAAAACTGGAACCTGTAGCCAGAGACACACTAATGTAAAACAGACTGCCTGTTGAATTGCATGCCTGATAGAATCGTTCTGAAACATTCTCTTGATAGAACCATTCTCCACAAACTATGCTCAAGGAACTGCATGGCTGTTCAGAAAATCAAATCAGCTCTAGATATGGCAACAACTGCCAGTATGCCATTATGCAGCTATTACAGTACTAAAAAAAAGTTTAACAGAAGTACTGGTATTGCCATACTTTGCCCTCCCAACTTGCCTAATCTCATAAAACTGTAAACTACGAGCAAAAAATTTTTACTTCTGTGGACAAGTTTTACTTCTGTGGATACACTCAGGTTATCCAGACCCAGCTTTCCGCCAACATATTTCAGCAGCTATTGTGTAAATTCACGTACTGTCCCGTCACTCTGATCTGTTTTAGAAATACAAAATTACTAAACCAGGACTTAGCTACAACTTTCTTTAGGGTTGGCAAGTTACATAAGGAGGAACAGAGAGGTTTGATGTAACTAAATACTAGCTAAAATAAATGGCAAGCTCCTTTGTTTAACCAGGTCAAATCCCGCGGTCAGCATTCAGAAAAATGCAGAGTGAAGTTAGTGGGATTCCTCACTAGACAATTAGAGCAAATTGGCCCCTGTGATAATGAAAATAAATTATTTCTGAAATTTCAGAGATTTTAAGCAGATCAGAATAAGCAGGATATGTTTTTCTATTTCCATCTTAATATACAGCTGATCGCTTTATATTTAGAGGATGACTGATTCTTCAAGGCACTTTCTCAAAATTACAGGAAAACATGACAACATCCACCCATCTCAGTCAGTAGTCATGCTACTTTAATCTACATTATTTACTGGATCACAATGATCATATCCTTCTTTTGACCCCCAACCTTGAAAAAACACCACAGACTGTTAAAATACTTACAGTAAAAGCATCCATCTAACCTTTCTACTCAAGAAAACAGTATGCTGTATCAGGAATGAAAAACTGGTTTCACTGAGGCTCACTTGACATAGGAATGAACCCACTGCGTATGGAAGTTAAAGACAAAGGGTGTTAAAATAGGAGTGAAATGTTGCAAGGAGCGTTTCCCCTTAATGAATTACTGGGAGATTTGTAGCAGGCCAGCCAGGGTAAGTCTTTCAGCATGTGTATCCAGAAGTGTCATGGACTTGCTGCACTATATCGTTGCTGCCCTTTCCATGAACTGGGCAGTTTCCTTTCACCAGTTTATTTTCACTTCTATTCTGGCAGCTGTCTACAGCAGTAGGCATTTATCTTAAATAATTTGCTACTTGTTGAAGAATTCGGGGGGGGGGGGGGGGGGAGAATAGCCATTCTTGGTGCACCATGTCATAATTGATTAAAAAGAAAATTCAATAAAGATAAAACAGATTTCCCACCAATTTTTCCCCCACTTCAGAAGAGATCTTATACATACAGGTACCTTCCCCTTCCCCCAAGCAAAACACCACCAGAACTTGCTGAATTTAACTTTCCAATTATTGTTAAGTAGCAAAATTTGTGGAAGCTGTTTGTTTTTACTTAAATCTTCCAAAGGCTATTTCTTACAGAAAAAAGCTCGGTAAAAAATAAACCTGCTAATAAAAAAAGTGGAGGTTAGGGCTTTTCCTTTGTTCTTCATACTACTAACCTCTTGCAACAACGAGGCAGAGCCTTTGCTGCAAACTACCTGTTCCCATGTTCAGCAACTAACCTCAAGAGCAGAGTTTCTGGAACAAAAAGATAGGACAGTGGAAATTCAAAAGGTAAGAGCAGCATTTATTTGGGATATTTGCTGAAATGCACTTTACATTACCTTGATTTCTGTGTCATAAGCAAAATAATAATTTGCCCAGATTGTAGAGCACTGTGGAAGAAAGAAGAAATGTCAGTGTCAACTGCCATTGGCAATATAGAGGGCTGTTCCAAGCAGGGAAAAAAGATGAAAAGAAAGAAAAAAGTAAACATTTCCATTCTCCTTACTAGCTACAGTTATGGGAGGCTGGCAAAGTACACTGCAAAGCAGACCTTACAAAGTGTTTGGTAATTTTTATTAAAGAGGAGCAAAATCAAAATGAGAAAGAGTGAAAGTAAAATTGCATTCTTGTGTTGCATATATGAAACCCAAGGGAGCAACTGGTATTCCAAGCACTGGTTGTTACAAATGATTTGATGAAAGACCGGTAGCTGTTAAACTTTAATGCTTTCCTAGGCTTTACACAAATTCTGTGAAGTCAGAAGTTCACTGCAGCAGGTGAAAAACCAGGCAAGCCTCCCTAGCCCTCATTTTCTCTCATTTGAATGCAACAGTTTACACTGCAAGTTTGTATACTGTAACCCCACAATAAAATAAGCAGAACCATAATTTGCTATTTAGAGTAGCTCATCTTTCCAGACTGAGCTAGCACTAAAACAACCATTTCGCAGTTGCAGAGCTAAAAAAAAAAATAAATCCATTGCTTACGTAACACATTCATTACATTTACAAAATGCACATTGTTCCTGTTCCTCTATCTCAGAATAAGTTTCAAAAGCAGAAAAACAACAGACAATGTCGGAAAACAAAATATTTTCTTTTCACCATAAAGTCTGAGTAATAACTAACTGGCATTCTTCAAATGGAGATTAACAATGTTGAACCAGATGTTCTCCATTTCACAAGGGTCTGTCTCAAAAATACCCAAGACTGATATCCTTTGGAAAATCCTACCTCCAGAGTTCAAATTCAAGCTTAAACAAAACAAAACCAAACTGAACCAACACTCTCTCCTGCCCGCCCCGCAACCTCCACAGCATGCAACACTTCCTCACTCCGCGTGTATCGGTATAAACTGATAAACAAAATGAGTTTAAAAAGTTATGCGTGCACGTGATTATGTGAAGCCTGTTAGAGAGCAGTTGTAATCAGAACCTCAACTGTAATGACCTGATTCACCTAACATTTCAGCAAAAAATTAACTTCAGCTATGCGGGTCAGTCACCTTGAAGTTGTCCAATACCAAACCAACAGCCTTGATTCCAGTTAAAATCAAAACCAGACAGATTTGGTCCAGTTCTAGTCTGTTAGGAGTTGGTTGAAATTTTCATGAGAATATGAATTTCCATGAGGATTGAATTTCAAAGAGCAGACATCTTACAAGAATCGTTAACCTTCAAATATCTCCCGTGGAATCTTATTGCATGTGGATGCCATTTCACCTGCAACCATTTTTTCAATGCAACCTTAAATTACACTGGAGCTAAACCTCTTTACTCAGTATTTTTAGGGAAGCACCAGTGAGAGTGCCATCTGTGTTTCCCACCATACAGAGGCTAACAAAACTATTCAAATTTTAAATTAAAATTCAAATTAAAACCTAGCAAGCTGGTCAATTTACAGATGTGATGGAAGCGTCTCCAATCTGCTACAGCTATGTTTACCTAGGAGGCAGAATCTAAACAGAAATGAACATCAGTAACAAATTCTGAAGATCATAAAAAACATTTGACATAGGAACCAGTCATCTCTGGTAATTTGCTTAGTTGACCAAAAGCAGTGTGGCATCGTCACACTTGGGTACTTTCAAATCTAGATGAGCTCCTCTATTGTAAATATCCGGCAAAGGACTACATAATGTATAGTCAGGAGTGCTGTTATCACTGGTTTATAGTAATATAGATACACAAGTCGAAGCGCTGATGACAGATTTATCAGTATTCTACGACTAGAAGTGAATCTAGCCCTAATCACGTATGAGGTGACAAAGAAGGAAGAGTCAGCCAGGGGCCTGTACGTTATCCAAAAGAAAACAGGAAATACAAAGTCGGAGCACAGGTACCTAGCAAAATTTGTGCAGCCTATCAGTTAAGTTTTATTTTCTTCAGAACTCAGCCTGATGGCCATATTGATAATGTAACAGTGACTCTTGCCAAACCAACATGCCATTGTCAGCTTCATTCTATTCACAGCTGATTCAACAAAAGCTAAGATTAGCCAATATTCTGCATTATAAAAGTCTCTTTTCAACTGCCTATAATTTTGCAACTCTCCAACCGATTAATCTGAACATTCCTGTTTCTCTCATCTGCCCTGGGACAGTCTTCTGGAGAGCTTCAGTGCAACTGTACCACTGCTCACTGAAACAGGAATAACTTTGCCCCATCAATACATTCAGATGGGAACGCCTAGCACTATAATGCTTAAGAACAAGGACTAAGACTTGGCTGGGGAGACTGTTATTTCACACTTTTACTAGATCAGCCTGGAGACTAGGACGAGGAGCCAGTGGACGGGCAAAGAAAACACCAAAAGATTTGATCAGACCTCAGCAAAAGAGTTCATGCCTGCAGAGTAATTATTTCATCACTGCGTAGACAACAAGCCACAGGTGCTGCCAGTCCAAAATCTGTGACAGAAGTCTCTGTGAAATCAACTCTATGAAACTGCATCTTGCGGAAATACATAGATGTTGTTCACAAACAAGCAATTTTTGTATTCACTTTTCTTTAAAAAACAACCAGCCAGTAATGGCCAAAATCCTTTAAAGCACAAGCAACATAATTTCTTTTTCTTGATAAATCAAGTCTAAATACCTCAGACTGGAGTCCCAAACTTAGCAGAAACTCTTGCACCACCTTCCCTGCACTTTAATCATACTTTAGAAAATGGACGAGAGCCACCATCACCCTGTGGAGCTGCTCGGAAAACAGAATTTCTTAACTAAGATCTCCAAAGCATGTTACAGAAGGCACCCTTGGGAAAACTCAGTATATATGACAGATAAAGCAGAGGGTTTGAACCTCAAATTATAAACAGCAATGTGCTCAAATTAAATGGAAGAGGCATTCAACAGCAATTGCATGCAGCTACAAAAGCAGTCAGTCTGTCCAAAATATGTGTTAAATCATGGCCAGAGTTAAGCCAAACATTTCTAGTTTTCTTCCCCTTCATGTTTTGCTTCCTTTACTAGTTGCTGATAAAAACCATTTTGCCGCTACTCAGCTGGGCAGAGAAAGAGACAAAGCCAAAACCCAAAAGCTGGTACACGGTTTATTTACTTAAAAAAACACGTTTTCATTGTAATCTGAACAAGGCTCAATAACTACATTCTGAGAATTAAAGATTCAAACTCAGTGTTCTTAATTTGTATTTTTCCACAGAGCCAAGCCTTCCAGCCATGCTGCATGGTCTAGTGATGGTCAGAAGAGGAGACTGGGAACCTTTAGGATACTGGGTCCTAGTCCAAATTCACAGCACTGACTCATAGCCTGGGACGAGTCACTTGACCTCCTATACCTCAAACAGTCCAGCTGGAAAACAGAGAAAGAAAAGCAGCAACTCTGAATGAGAAACAGTTATTATAACTGAGATCAGCTCCTGGACAAATCAAACATAAAATAAAATGTGTTTTCCATATGGAAGCTGCTTTCCTAAAGTGGAATAAAATGTAAATGCCTGTCAATTGTAATGATCTGAGAGGCAAGTGGTGAGAAAAGCAGCTCTGTGACAGATCAACAGGGAAGACTCAACTAGGAATGAAGGATAGTTTTTGAGGTGCAGAGAAATGGGAGACGGAAGGTAGTCAGGCATCTGGCAGCAACAAAGGTGAAACCATGATTTGAAGAGGTCAGAGACAACAATGTGTCTGAGTCAGGAAAAGGTCACTTATTCAATATTCCAGCTGTAAGATGAAAGAATGCAAGTGGAGATTTTTCAGAGCAGAGATCACAGATGCGAGAACATCTAAAAGGTGGACTGTTATTTAAAAGGGCCACTGACAGACATGATGAATCCATACTCTTAGGCCAAACAATTTCTCATCAACTCTTGATTTTACCTTTTCCTTCTCCTCTTTTTCACTTCTCTAAGCAGTCATCCCCATTTTCCTGAGTTTCCATCCTGCCCAGGAATCCAGTCTTTTCACTAAATTTCAATAGGCCAATCTGAAATTTAACAATGCTGCACTGCTTTAAATATTGGACCACCTGAAGAAGCGTGATCTTCTAAGATTCTGCTAAAACCCTCACATCACAGAAGTACCAGTACAAGGAGATGAGATACTCCCCAGGAAACAATGCAGCCAAGTCTTAGTTGCATGTTTCCCAGCAGATCCAAATGCTGTTCATCCAAAAAAGATCATAGATCTCTTCCTGCTACTCTGCCACCACAAAGACGTTATGGAAGCCTGAGATAGAAAGCTCTATGCTTTTTTTCCATATAGAAGATAAGTCTTGAGCCCACGTACTTCACTTCTCCTGGACAACACACCAGCATTCAAGCAAGACTGCTGCAAGCACGTCTGTGTGAGAAGCTAACCAGCTCTCAAAGTAAGGGTAGAATCAAGAAGACACTTCCTCTGTTCTGCCTCTCCTGAGCTGTGCTTTCTGCAGAAAGCCATTTCATTAAAATACTGTGTTTTTGAAAAAAGCCTATTTCCTATACCAAGAGAACAGCTGAAGTAGCGGTGTCATTCCTTTTGGTATTTACATGAGGCTCATATGAAGGTGAATAGATGAGACTGCTAGTAAACTAGATGAGTTTTAAAGAATAGCGCCTTCTAGAAGCACACAATCCAAACCACAAAAGAAACAAGTGCAGCACCATTTGAACTTGGAACAGATAGTGATCTCCAGCACGTCCACAAACTTTCAGATTCACCAGCTGAGACCTCATGACTTAGAGTAAACAAAAACTACAAAAAGGTCACATCTCCTTGAAGCAAAACATAGGCTGAACAGTCAGTCAGTGACAGCAGGGAACTGTGAACCAAGAGCTAGAGTCTGAGAAGCAGCCATCTACAGATTGCACAGGGAACTGTAAAGAAAGAAATTTATTTCCTCGGACTGACTTTACAGAGCCAAAACAACTTATGACAGTGTTGTGCGAATAGCACTATCCCGTTCAAGTTGAAACCTGCCATCAGGAAGTCCACCAATCTAACTGACCAAAGCAGCAGCTCCTGTGGAGACTGTTACAAACCAAACATTGAGTTTAAAGAACTGGCTGTATCAGAACCCTGCAGCAGTGGATGCCCTGACAACGCAGCAGCATTGTCATTACAGTGAACTAGTTAATCCTCTAGAGTTTTTACTGGGATGGGATAACCTCCTCGGGCACGGGGCAAGCCCCCGGCGGTTACGGCATACCGGGGTGGAGACATGCAAACCAGCGAGGAGTGCCACTTTACTGTGTGGCCTCGGGCAGGTCCACAGGCTACAGAAATGCACATTGGCAGCTTCCTACAACGGTACAACTTCCAAAATACTGTGGTGAAAACTATCAATAGCACAGAGTCTTTTATGGGCTGCGAAGCCGATACTGACAGTTCCTCACTTTCATCTAGCCAGAAGAAAACTGAAGCAAAAAACCTGCTTTTAACAGTTATAGTAAAAGCAATTTAAAGAAGAATAGGGAAAGAGAGTGCAGCAGCTGAGCCACTGGCTGAAGGCTAAAGGAAGCAGTGCTGAAGGCCTAGGCAACCTACAGTCTTGCAGTCAGCAAGCAATACAGAGAATTAGACCTGCTAACCACAACTTGGCGAGGTACCTGATCTGATGAGGAGGAGGATATGAAACATGGAATGATGTTCATTTATGGCTGGCCTACTGTCAGTGACTCTCCTTTAACAAGAAAATGGGAATTGTTCTGTAAGCTCAAAGCAAAGCTCCCTCTTAACAGTACCTTTAGCAAGAAGTCAAAGAAAACACTTGGGAATCCCAACGCAGAGAAAAACCAAGACAAACATCTTGTTGGAATTACTACAGCTGAACATTCTCAATTATTCTCTTTCTACTGTTTTCATCATCTGTTTCTTTGCCATTCACAAGTGAGCTGCTATGTATTTAAATACTCCTATTAAGGCAGTTAAAAGACACAAACACTTCAGCAAGTCGCTGGAAGAAACATCTCAGGGCTCCTGTGGAGCAATGACAAAACTGAAATTATTGCCCAAACTCGTACAAGGCTAGACCACATTGACTTCGAGTTGGGACTGCAATTTACCACTTCCCTGTTCCCTTCTGGGAACACACCAATAATACTAAATTATTTTCAGACTTCTGAGCAGTCAGAGGGTCAGGTTCTTACACCTTTTGGTGTGCTTTCTGTTAATGCAGCAAACGTGCACTAGTGCACAAGCCCTTTTTTCTGTGGTCTCAGCGCCAGCCTCAGCTTTTCTGTTGTTCAGCCATTATTTTATGCGACTTCAGTTTAAGCTCCATGTCAGCCCCCAGAAGACTGGTGAATCTAGTAATTAACTAACGACACATTTATGAAGTAAAACACTGTAATAATTACTCTTAAAGGATACTATTTGAAAAAGAAGTTCAAAGCCTCTGCTGCATTGTATGGGTAAGACCAGGAAACACTGAATTAGTAATGGTTCAACCACTTCGGAAAAAACATACAAATTTTCCACCATTGTCATCCAAAAATATTTTAAATGTTTTTAAGTCAAGTCTAAACAGAATGTTTCTGAAATCACCTTAATGATTTTTCAATCTTACTTACCTTGCAAGCAGAGCCAAAAGGCCAAAATAGCACTGAAAATTCTCTTCCCCAAATATGTGCAAATGGACCAGTAAGAGATTAATACCAGAAATCAACTTTTTGTTTCAGGTTTTCCAGTCAACATTTGAAGTCTCAAGAAGCTTGGGAAAAACTGACATCATTTTAGGTGCTCAAATCAACAAAAATCAGAACTTCAGCATCCTTGAAGCAGGCAATGTGCTTCCTTTCTATGCTGACACACTGTCAGTACGTCAACATAAGTAACATAAAAAAGATTATTTATACAATTATAATAAATAACACATGTAGCAAATCTGTCATATTTGTTAAATAATTTGTTATAACAAACAACAAATTATAATAAATAATTAGAAAGGCTTAGTAATTCAAGCTTTCATAAGCAATACAATACCTATGCCTGTCTTTCTCCCATCCTAGAGTTATTTCTATTCACTAAATAATCTGATCATTCCAATCAACAGCAGCCTGAATGGAAAACTGGATTGTATTTATCACCAGTATTATTCTATTTCAGTCAAAACAACATGAGTGATGAATACAGTCTAAGTTATGAATTGGTACTAGATGTGTTTGACCTTTTTAGATAGCTTCAGTAATGAATCTCAGTGCCTATCAATTTTTGCTGTTTGTACCTACACAGAACTGAGAAGACCAATACAAAGAAACATCTAACAAAAAACTGAGTTGCACTTGTTTTTTTAATTGATATTTCAATTTTCTCATTATAACTCTAAAATACATTAAATCCACTGTATAGCAATTACTGTACATTTAGGAGAACTGAGGATAAAAACAGGAGAACCTATTTAGAAGTTTTCACCTGATAGGACCTGTCATATCGAATTAGACCCTGAACATCTATTTATGCAAGAAATATCTATAAGAAGAGAAATACTGGTCTTCTATTGTCTCACTAAAGTTGATTAAAAGAGACAATAAAACGAAGAGTACTGTACTGCATGAACATTATTAGTGCTGCAGCCTGGTTTCAGTAGAATATTCTCCAGTAAAACTCATATTCCCAAATGGAAAAAGAAAATGGAGGAAGAAAAATAACCTATCCTTCCTAGCTCTTCATCTGCTATACCAGCATCAACAACTGGAAGCAATGCAGGGCCACCTCAACATTGTTAACTCTATCTTCAGTTAGAAATTTACACAGGACTCTGGCCTAAACTGTGCAACAACAACCACCCCACCCCTCCAAAATTCTCTTCAGCTCACAGGTTACACAGCACTTCAGGAAGATTGTACACGTGTTGTACCTCTACACGGATTCACACATAGTTCTCAGAGAAGGAACAAAATGCTCAATTGGCTTGAAGTCATCTCCATACCTTTTCTGATGTTAAGCTGCATCACAGTGTCTAAGGTCACTTGCTGACAACGTTACAGAAGGTTGCCCAGAGTCTAAGTGACGATGGAGCCTGTGGCTTTCATCTCCACTGACTCTCCTACCACCAAGCCACTTCCACAAAAGGTGGAGGAGAGGGCAGGAGAGGTCCCGGAAGACAGCCTTCCTCACTAGACCTAGAATTCTGAAAGCTTGTTGTACTGCCCTGTGATTCTTACCCAGCATAAAGGAACTAAGGAAAGACTTACATGCATATGTATAAATTAGCTTATAAGCAAACCTTCAGAGAAGGTCTGTAGCTCATGCTGCAGATACTGATGTGGTATATAATGCTTCCTGACAGCACTAGTAGGAAGCTAGTGCCACTGAAATGCACTGCTTGTACTCTGGAGATTCTACTTTCTCGTCCCTGGCTTCTTCCCACAATTGCCTGGAAGCAGGCAGGAAGCTCATGCTTGCTGCAGCAGAGCTAGCCCCGTGAGGGAAGTGCCACCAGCTCCTGCGATGGGTGCACTTGGGTAATATACTGCAGCCGAACTGCTCAAGATAATGAACATCTGCAGCTATCAGACAAGCAGTGCACTCTTTCTTACAACGTGTAGTTTCTCCATTTAGCAGACACAATCCTTCAGACAGAGGGAGGAGGTAGGGCAGTGATCCTAACAACAATCTCTACTCGCATCACAAGCTCCATCACAATCTCAACTGCAACTATGGGCTTAGCAGCACAGATTTTGAACTGTTGCAGACATCACCACATCTGACGTTTCCTCATTCTCCTCTCTTTGTTGTTCACAGAGAACACGATTGTTAATTTCTTGCCTGTGCTTCTATCTGTCCTTTGCTAATTAATGCAACAATAGCAACGAATTATTTCAAACAACTAAATGACTCCTTCTGCAAAGAGCACATGCTTCATACAGAGACCAAACACAGCAATTTTAACAAAAATTTTTTTCATTTTTTATGCTTTCTTTAAATGAGAAGTTCCAAGAGTGTTGTAACTATACGATAAGCCCCAAAACAAGGTCCCAGCTCTTACACAGCATAAACCAAAGTTCAAAAATTCAACCTTTGTCTAATGTAAAAATCAGAGTATATGTGATACAAAATGTATGTGCTACTAAAAAATACATTTCTGACAATGTCATGTTGGGGCTTTTTTAAACAGATGTAGCAATTCTGGGGAGCCCTAGATTACAATTTATGAACAGTCAGGGACGACAGCCTCAAATTGTTGTTTCTGATTCCAGATTTAAATCTCAAAAAGAAATGCTCCTGCTTCCTGATATATCGAGTCTCCAGACCTGCTAGAAGGAAGGAAAGAGTAAGGCATAAGGAATTCCTTTTCATGGAAAAGAAGCTGAATTTATTACAGGCTCTTCAGTTTCTGGTAAGTTTCCACATTTAAAAAATAGTTTTGCACAAACTGTTTTTGCCCTCACATTTTTATTATCTAATAAGTAAATGAAAATGGCATTGACTGACTTTTCATTCCTAAGAGTCTTATACGCTTGTAAAACCTGCTCAACTCAAGACTCTATCATGAGATGACATAGATTCAATCTTTAAACAAATACATAAAGCCATGACCCATTTGTTTTGATATTCTGCAGTGTTCCAGACGGGGAGAAAAGCCATCACTGAAACCATGAGACATACAAGACTTCACAATTTATTAAGAAGATTAGCTGGGTTTAGTTTGCACAGTAATGATTAGTCACTGAATATGTGTTGGTTTGAAAGCCTAAAAGGTCAGGGATCAAGGAATTATTTCGCTTAATTGTGTTTAGTTTTTTTCTGTTTTTTAAATAGTTCAAAGTTTCTTTAAGTCAAGCAGAACTTTACAAACGCAGAGCTCCAAGTACATTCCACAAAGAACAACAAATGCACCTTAAATATCGAATGTTTTTTCGCTTTCGGATTATATTTGTAGAACTGCCTGCTGTGAAATGACAAAGTTCATGGTTCATCTGAACTTTTGAACTCAAGTGAGTATTTGACACAGCAAAACAATCTAAATGAACCTAACACAAAGTTTTCATAGTTTAAACCTAGCTTTCAGGCCTTTGTCTGGGGCAATTGGGTAGGAAAGTTCTTTATTGATGTTGTAAAAACTACCAGTTTAATAACAGACAGAGAGAGTGGAGAGATCAGTGGAAAGAGCACCTTAGCATTTCTGAAATAGTGCTGGTTTGGTAGTTCATTGAACTTTACCTGACCCCATTACGAAGGCTTCCCCAGGACAAGTCGTAGCTGCATTTGTGACAAGACTGAAGCTTCCTATCTTATTTCAAATAGGCTCCAGGGCTGGGAGTTCACAGATAAAGTTAGTTTAAAAAAAAAAACAAAACAAACCCCACAACTCTGCACACATGAATTCACTTGGCTCTCTGTGTTTCTATTTCATTTTTATGTTCAGGTTGAATTCTCTTTATTATAGAAAAGTTGAAATCTTTTTTTCCAAAAGCAAAAAGTTTGTCGCCTGCATTCCTGACATACATCAGAAAGGGTCCTTAAAAAAAATGGGGAAACACTGTGCATTTAAGATTCTTATGCTGATGCTCCTCACAGACCCTAATCTCGGCCTGCTTGCACGTGACTGCTACAATCCCTCCTTAATGTTACTAAAACTTCCACAGCAGTCTCATTTCATGCTCTATCAGTTTTAGACCTACCAACCAACAAAACTTGGAAAACATTCCAAGGCTTATAAAATTAGTTTTAAGACCCTGCAAGATGTCCTATCCTTCAAGTTCACCATCAGTTTCATAACTCACTAGCGCATATGGCTGACAGAGATCTCTGACCACAGTACAAGTGCTGACTGCGTACTACACAGAGTGCAAGCGAGCCTCACAACGCCAACAGGTGAGTGATAAAATGCTGCAGCTGTTCAGCCCCCCGCAAACTCCCTGTGAAAAATACCCCCACTGCACGAGCACCTGTACGTCAGCAGCCTGTACGGCCGAGTTACTCACTACTTCCTTCCACCCAAAAGAGTGAAAAAAAGCAACCAGAGCTTACTTACAGAGCAGCTGCAATAACCACTAGCAATATTAGGGTTCTCGTCGCCTCTCTGATGCGGCTTACTAATGAAATTATATATGACAGGAAGGCAGATTCGAGAATCAGAAAATCCCGAAAGCAAGTTACAGACTTAAATTAAAAGAAAGTATAACTAACTTTCTTTTCCGACTAAATCTTCCAAATTTACCGTTTTAACACCAGAGCCTACCGATGCAGCTCTCTCCCTGACCCTTCCACTCGGCCTGCTGGCACGCTGCGCTGCCCGGACACCTGCTGCTTCCGCCCGCCCCAGAGGTCGCCGCGCCGCAGCACCGAGGAAAGCAAACACCCACCTGGCTGCGTCTGAAAAAAGAAAAAAGCAGGAAGGCGCGGGAGGAGGCGGCGGGGCTGCTGCTGCCGGGCCCCCGCCGCACCTCGCACAGCCGCGAATCACCACAAGGAAGAACTCCGGCCGGCGCCCGAGCCAGCTGCAGACCCGCTTCGTGCCGAGCAGCTGGACAAAGAGGCGCCTTCTACCTGCGGTTAACAGCCCCGGGGTCGTCTTCCACCGCCTGCAAAAGGCACGAAACCCGCCAGGCTTTTGCAACGAGGGGCAGCCGCCCCCGGCCCGTCGCGGGGTCGGGCGCTGCCTGCAGCCGCCGGCCCCCAGCGGGGAGAAGCCGCCGCGGTCACGGGAAGGCAGCGCGGGAACGAGCCCGCCGGCGCGGAGAGGGCAGCCCCGGCCGGCGCCCCGGGACCCGCCGCGGAACCCTCCTCGGCGAGGCGCCGGGACTTCCGCCAAGGCGTGCGGCCTGCTCCCCGCACGGCCCCGCGGGGGCTTCTCGGGACCGTCCCTCCGTGAGGCGGGCAGCCGGCGCCCTGCGGGCCGGCCACGCGTTAGCAGCGCTGCCTGGAAAAGGCGGCGGCACCGGCAGTTCGAACGCAGCCCTCCCTTTTAACCAGGGAGTCCCGTCAGTGACAGCTCAGGATTTTTTTTTTTTAATTTACTTATTTTCAGTTTCAGGACCCGCCTGTGCTCTACGGTGTCCCAAAGTACGTGAAGTAGCTGACAGGGGGTCCCTGGCTCACCGTTTGAAGGGCAACACCCTACTGAAACTCCATATAGGGACCTGATCTAAAGCAGTAACATTCTGCACGCTCCAACACTCGTGTTGTTATCGGAGATCTGAAAAACAATGACCTGAATCGCTGCTTGATTAGTTCCATACGTTGTCCACGAAGTATCTAAATTCACACCCGAGATGCTCTACGAATTAACCTGCCGAATAAGGACAAAGTTGAGTTTCTCCACTCCCCTCCCCAGCTGTCGAACACCCGCAACCAGCCAAGCCCGGCCCCCCAGTGCAATGGGCACCCTGCAACGGTGCCGCCGCCCGGCCACCAGCTGCCGGGCTCCCTGAGCCCTGCCGAGCGCTGCTTTCCAGCCGAGGCTTCGGCAGCACAAGCAGGAGCATTTCTTTGCCCCCC
Source organism: Opisthocomus hoazin (assembly GCF_030867145.1). Taxonomy (NCBI): domain Eukaryota; kingdom Metazoa; phylum Chordata; class Aves; order Opisthocomiformes; family Opisthocomidae; genus Opisthocomus; species Opisthocomus hoazin. Next base: position 62,023,214 of record NC_134419.1, read on the forward strand.
CACGACATGTGAATGATTTTCCTGCTTCCCGCCCCTCTGGGAGAAGGCTGTGGGCTGGGATTCGCCTAAACTGGAGAAGGAGTGGCTGTTGGCACCCATTTTGTGATCCAGGGAGAGAGTTACCTCTGGTATCTGGAATGGTAATGGCTAGGAAAGATTTTGTTGCCAGCCCCCCTGAGGCTGTGGTAACCTTCACAGTGACAGGTGTGGGTGACCAATGTGTGTTCAGTCCTTCAGATCCCCTTGTCTTTCTGCTGGGAAATTCAGAACAGTGTAGCAAACCCATTCCCCAACTGAAACACGGAATCCTCTGTGAGCCTTAGGAAGTTGACCCTTGCTCTGCAGACCCTGTGTGTGCCCCTGCGCTCCCATTTCTGCCTAATTTGTTGTAGGACTTGTACTGGCAACCTATTACAGAAGCATCAATCAAATCAGCTCCTAAAATGGCTTGTTAGACTGCTGTGTTGATGCATGCATTTTTAAGAGATTTGGAAGGAGAAAGTTCAGAAGCAAGCAGTGCCACTGAAATTGGCTGGGGCTGGTTTTGTTAATTCTGCAGTAAGCAGCAAGCAGAAGCAAAGTAGCAAATACACACGAACATGCCGAGTGCTGTGTTTGGAACTACGCAGCAAATGCCACAAGCTTTTTAAAAGTCTCTGTCATCTGTGACATCTTTAATCACAGAGAGTCTCCCCGCTTGGTGCTGAAGGAAGGTCAGGTCTACAAGGCAACTAAAGACAGCTAGTAGATCATGCAAAAGTTAAGTCTTCCTTTTACGGGCCGTTGTGTGTAGGCATTTCATAAGCTACAGGGTAGCAGCAAATAATTCTGGCCTCTGAGAGACATAATTTTGTACACAGTTTTATTAATTGTTGTTCTGTTGGCATCACTGCAGGTCCTAGCAATGTTGCATAAGTGCAAAGCAGAAAAAGTCTCAAAGTCTTTGCCCCAAAGAGCACTACTATTAAAGAGAACAAATTACAACAGAGCTTTACAACAGAACACCAGAACAATACTCATCAGCTTGAGGAGCAGGCGTTTCAGGACCCCAGAAGTCTGTTTTTGGCAATTTTTTTGTATCTAAGGTCAATGAAAATAAATAGGTTGCACTTCTTTAGAAGTTCTTAATGGAGCTTCTGCCAAATATATGGATGAAAACACTCTGCTGCTCTTTTGAAAATGTAAGAAGTGGAAAATAGACACTGGCATCATTTACAGATTAAAAACAGGAGTCGACCTTTAGGTGCTGAATGAGAAGCTCATATAAGCTATGAACCTCCTTAAAAGAAAACACAATCACTTATGCTGACCTAGACTATGGAGAGAATGATTGTGAGAGAGAGGTAAGTGAAATAACAGTCTAGGAAAATAACTTTTAGCCATCTTTCTGAACAGAAATGAATAGAGAGGAACTGAATTTGTGAAAACCAGGCACAAAGATATGTTAGAAACTGAGAAACTGGGTGGGTGAGAGTTTCATAAAAAGGTGTTAGCTGTGTGGGTATCTGGAGGTCACAGATCAGGAAATATCTGTAAGATATAGTGCCATGTCAACACTGATACCAACTCAAGTATGTGGTGTCACGCAGACAAATGGGTGAGGGTTTATTGCATGGGACTCCACTGGTGCACATGGTCTGCGGACCAGTTCCTTGAATCAGGATCCAGCTGTGATCATCTCCTCTTTGGCAGCTAACCGCAATGATTTGTTCTTCAGGTTGGATGTTGCCCTGGGCATTTAGTTTTTCTCTACCAGTTTTGAACCATTTTGAACAGCATTAGAGGTTAAAGTGTTAACACAGGTAACACTCAAATAGTTCTAGGCTATGAACTCCATAGCAAAGACTATTATGTTTCATAACCATAACAATGTTTTCTATGGCTTGCATTTGAAATATTGTGTGTTCAGTCTGTACTCAGATTTGTCTGAAAAACAAACAACTCTGAAAAACATCATATGGAAACTAATTATTTGGTTCCTCCCACTGATCTCATTGCACTTCTCTAATCACCAATTACACCTTTTATTTAGTTAGGTTTGATGTCACTGAATCAGGCTCTCAGCCCATTATTTTAAAGCACAGGATCAGCATATTAAGAGAGATGTGAAGAAATGCACTAAGACCTTGAACAGTTATCACTGTAACTACAAAGATTTGTTTTTCATACATTTAAACCAAAGGACATTTTTTATCTTCTCTTCCTGGTATTTCCTGTACTGCTTTTATGTAATCAGTACCAGCTGTATTGTTAATACAGCTCCCAGCAATGTAGATTTCCAGCTCAAATAATTGACAGCTTTCTCCACTGACCTCATCCTCTATTGAGGCATCGTCTCTAAAACACTTTCCACAGACACACTCTTACTGCTTGCATACTCTTAACTCCTGCCTCTGGTTACTGTACTGTCAGATTACGTTTGGGTCTCTGTCTATCCATTGTTCGGAAATTTCTGGAAATTAATGTGGTGACGTTGCTGAAGTATTATGAAATGTTTTCTTGGTCATTCTGCAATCAGTTGTAAGACCATGATTTTTGCAGAGCATCCTTTTTATTTGATGTTCATGCTTGTGTTGTCACCAACTGCTCTTCCTCTGTCAGTACCTAATACTGCTCTCATATTACAATCTCAACAAACACTCAGGGATCTGTACAGGCCACTAAGTTTTTGGTGAGATGCTCGTTGACTTTAGCCAGTTTGTGGTCTCTTTGTTGGTTTTGTTCTGTTCGCCGCTCTCTTAATTCTCTCAGGAGTATGGTTACTCACTTAAGGACATACATTGCTGACCAAGGTCTATCCTCCAGATGAGTTTTCAGTGGAAAAGGTAACACTGCAGTCCCTTCAAACCCTCTATTTGTGGGTGGTGTCAGCACTGACCTTGCGGTGACCATACTGCCCTGACATACTCTCGGATAAAACTCTGAAGAACAGATGAGGTAGCCCCAATACTTCCTCCCTCTGCCTGATCATTCAACAAAGGTTTCCCACAAGATGATCTGACATCTTTCATCTGTACTGGTGCAACTGCCTCCCTTATCTTGTTTGTGGCAATACCTTTCCTTTTCCAGTACCTAGGCCTTTGGCTTACACATTTTATCTGTTTCACATCTCTCCAGCTGATCATGTTTGTTTTCAAATCTGTGTGCAATCTTTAGCAGTTGTGTGTCATTAAAACCAGCTAGTAGCAACCTCTGTTAACTGCCGCCTCCTTTTGCAATGAGGCATGCTGTGCTGCCTCCGCATCTATTGCCCCCATAAACATCACATCTGTGACCTCGGTTCGTTCTCTTCTGTGGAACTCTGTCACTCTCTTGGGATGCACGTTTTATGCAGAGGGATTTTCTTTACCTTTTGAACACAGTTTACCATAGTTCACCATGTGCTGGCAGTTTTGCTTTTAATGATTGGTGCTCCATTACTTGCAGTCCTTCTGAGTTCTCTTCCTCTTGGCTCAGTGTGCAGTTTGTAGTCTACCAAACCTTGCACTTCCTTCTCTCTTCTAAAGCAACATCTCCTCTGATCAAATTAATCTAGGGGCTATTGTTTAGCATAATAGTTCACCTGGCCTTTCTATCAGATATCATCCGAACCCAACTTCAATTGATTAAAAGACCCTTTGTGATGTAAGTGAACTCTGGGTTGGACCTTTTAGTGTTTAACCTCACCAAGTTAGATTGTACCTTGCAGAGTAGTTGAGGACATTGAGTTTTCAACATTTTTTCTCTATAGAGGAAAAATAAGTTCTGTTTCAAAAGACCTCTGTTGATCTTACAGTCACAAAATCAAACTTCATTCTACATCTCACAAAAAGGCAAAACAAAACAGAATATTCCAAATCCTTCAGTGAACTAAGCTAGGAAAGCTACAGCATGCGTGTCGTTGCTTTTCGTGTAACAGAACGCACTTTGATCCGTGGGCTCTAAGCTGTCTCGGTACAACTGAAGCAGGACTTTGTTGTGAAATTTGTGCCTGTGATACAGATTGCTTTACACAGCAGGATGTACATCTTGCCTTATAACCTATGCAGCATTGCTTAAAGCTAGCAGGACTGCGTTATGACATTATCTAGGGACAACTACTTTCACTCTTACAGACATCCAGTGAAGTAAGTGGCATTATTCACTTGTGTAACGTAAGCAGAATTCATTCTCAAATGAATGTTTTCAACAGATCTGTATGTAGACTTGACAAAAGACTGACTATCGTGACCTTTTCTTCCAATATACGTCTGTCATTGACTTTACATATTTTGCTACCGGATTTTCTGCTTTATTTTAAAATTTTCTGTTTAGTATTTTAACATTTTTGGTCTACCCCAAAAGTAAACAAAGGAAGAGGTGAAGGTGTTGCACAGACACAATTGCTTCAGGCAACTGTCAAATGTAAAATTCAGTGGAAAGCTTCACTCCTTTAACTCAGTTGAGGAATGCTGCAAAAACAGGTGTTGTCTGACACAAGCAATAATTATCTTTCACCTTGATGGATGTTAGTTTAATCTGTTTTTTACATGGTAGCTAGGTCTCAGCTGGGTTAATGCCAGAAAGCAGATGAGATGTTTTGCCTACTTTGTGTATGACAATACCCCAGACAGTTTTGACTCCCCTTTTCTATTTATTATATGGAACAGTTTTAATAGTGTCAGTCATTTATCCATTAAATTTTAACTCTAGATTCATTATATGTTACACTATCAATGTATTTTAAATGAGCTCACAATTCAACTGCTGGCTGTTAAGTACTTTACTGGAAGAAAAGAAACTAATGAAGAGATATGACTAAATGACTAATTACTAAAACACAGATGGTTACCTATGCAATATTCACAAACCAAAATGACTTAAAGTACAAGGCTAGAGGAACAAACTTAAAAAAAACCCAACAACTGGTTGTCATTCCTTTGCATATTTTTAAACTAGAGGAAAAAAACTCTAAGTTCTATCTTTAATCCAAAATGCTCTATTACTTTCTAGTATCCAGTGATTACACTACATCCATCATCATATTAAGCCATTCCAAGCTGGACTACACCCTTCCTATGCCCTTGGGCAGACTTTCTATCCCTGTGGGCATGGGAATGGTCTATAAACCATGCTAACATTGAACTTGGCACAATTTCAGGGATTCTCTTTGCATTAAGATAAACAGTGTTTTAACAGTTTCTTCAAGGTGTTAGACAATAAATACAGCAACTTAAACAAAAGGCATGCAGGGCCTCCTGGCTTGGCAATGTTTTCTACAGAGCTTGAATTAGTAGCTGTGTGGTACACCACCTCTGATGTAAGATTCTTGGTGGTATTTCATGCTTGCACACACACATGATGTTATGTGTTGGAATGATTTCTTACTAGCACTCATACTAGTCACAGCTGGCTGGTGACTGATGCTAAAATGTGTACGAGTGTGTGCTAATTTCCACCAGATTATGTTGTCCAATCAAGTGTCATCTGTTTCTTAGGAGCTCCTGATGGATAAATTTTCTGAACACCTTTGTGAATCAGCTACCTTCAGGAATGAGAAGAGGTCAACTTTCAGTGGTGCTGCAGTGCTTCTCTAATTTACGTTCCACCTCATAATAGCTCTCACATGACACAGAATTTCAGCATGACAGTAGCTTTATGCACTGAAAATGGTAGGTTAATATTAGCACCATTGGTTGCCTCTGAACATATGCCCTACTTCTCCCCCTGTACAGAACGGCCAATGGTTTAATATGCTCCTTGTAATACAGACTGGTTTTGTCACGTGTGAGGGCTATGAAGCTTGTTTAGCTGGCATTGAAACATTATTGCTAGCTTTCAACTTCCCAATTCTTTCTCTTAAGGAGATTTGAGTTGGAAGTTTTAAAAACGTTGGCATACATATGCTTGTCTCCATAGTCTGCATGCCATAAGATTCTTACTCATTTCACCTGCCTAAGATAACTACCATTACTGTGGTGTTATGGTATTAGGCTTAAACAATATGAAAGCACTGTTCCAAAGAATAGCACATAGCAGGAGCAGAAGACACGAATACCTGAAAACCTGTGTTGAAAGCAGACTGGGATCTGCAGAGCTTACAGATACATGGGGAAAAATTGTCCCAAAATCATATTTCTGAAAGAGACTATTGAAGAGGAGTTCTTAGCCCCCATGAAAGCAAAGTACTGAAGGAACATGGAGAACTCTCTGTAAGAGTTACCAGTAAATTGGAACATTCTAGGATAGTGGTAAATTTTGTAACTGTGCAGTTTGCCTCAGGGAAAACAAAAGTCACTAATACAGATGAAAAGATCACAAAGTGCAGAAAACATTACAAGACAGACCTACATAGTAAGGCAGAAGCCTATCCATTCATCATAGAACAGGAAACCAGAAAAATAACACAGCAACCTTCAAAGTTGAGGAATTTGATTTCAGTTGGGTACCTTTATGCAAAAAATATGGAAGTATCGTTGAGTTACTTAAAAACCCTACCCGATGTATGTTTTCATTCCTTACTATTTAAATGTGTGTAATACTTTTTCTCAAATATACTCATGCTTCTCCAGCAGGAAATGATACCAGGATCATGTTTTCTTTTCCAGAGGACAACTCAAAATGAAATGAAATAAAAAGTGCCTGCATTTGAGGGCAGCATTTTATGTATCGGGTATACAAACATAGTTTCAGAGTTGTGCATCCATTTTTTCATTTTTCAGGTTCCCCATTTCAACATGACCCTCAAACCACAAACCTTGCACAGAGTACAATGCTTGGCAGATGATTTTACACTCTATGGATTAGAAACAAAAGATGAAAAGAGATCACCACGTGTGCTTAGGTATTTAATAAAAATACTTATGGATATCTTTATATTAAAAGTGAAGTGTAAGTCTTATAACAGGTGCCCAGGAATTTCTGTGAAAGACATTCATATGAAAGATTGGCCAGCTTTCAATATGGAATCTGGTTCTATTTTGTCAATGTTTTTAAGATGGCATTATGATTTATTTAGCAGCAGCTGGAGATATCATTACTAACATGTGTGCCCCTCCCAGGGTAAGTGTTGGAAACACTCAGCAGGCACCTCAGATACAATATTAATGTTTTTGGACGTTGCTATAATAGACAGAGAAAATCCATACGTGTAAAGCAAGAGAAAAAAAAACTCTGCCCCTGGGTAGACAGAAAATACGACAAAGCAGAAGGACTCAAATTTGTACAATTACTACGAATTTTTCATTGAAAACCTCAGGAATTTCAGACTATGTAGAATCCCATGTCCTTAAAGAGTTTTCTTTTAAAAGGTTCAGACGCAAACCGTACAGTAACCATACTAAAACTCCAGTAGTTAGGACAAGAATTGAGGAACTGAAAATCCATGTTGAAGTATATCATTCACCAGAAGACTGGGGTGGTTATAAACTGAAGCACGCTGTACCATATGTGAAATGGGAATAATATAATTTCCTTTCCTCATAAGAAAAATGCGAAAAAAAATGCTTTGGGACTGCAGTACTTGGGTATTACATTCATAGTGACCACACACAGGACAGACCAATTTTAAAATAGATCTCAGATGGTGCTATTCAGGAAGCTTCTTAGTGGTTTGGGAGTGAAAATTGCAAAAGAATAATTGAGCTCCATATAGCCAGGCCACAGAAGCACAGCCATGCTCACAGAATTCATACATCGCCTCCAGGTACAGACAGCAAACATGGAGGAGTTGCAAACCTCTCAAGACCCTATAAAAGTATTTAACTTCAGACAGTTACCAAAAAAATTATTCAAACCCTGGAAAAATGCCATCCTTTGTGCCAGAATGACATGAACAAAAGAGTTAACAGAATCAGTGAATTCTGGGTAAAACCTTCTAAAGAATAAGGAATAACTCAAGAGGACAAATACAAGGAAATGTGGCACCATTTATTAAATGTTTTAAAATAAAAGTTGAAGACCCAAGGAAGAAGGAGGACCAAATACCACTGAGAAATTTACTTCACAGTGCTCACAGAGTGTGTGGTAGAAATACACAATAATTAAAGTTAATGAAGAGTAGAAGCAAAGACCAGTACGAGACAAATAATCTTTCACATATATAAAAGCACAAAGAGCTAGAACATATTGTCAAGCTGACGCATGCTGTTTAAAGGAAAAGTCAATAAATTCTTTATTCAAAATCAGCAAAATTAGAATTGGGGAGAAAAAAGGGAGAGAGAAAACATTATTTCTAACATTATTCTAAACAACACGAGGACTGTCAAAAATAAAAATACACTAACATTCGTGAAAAAAGCCAAAAGTCGAACTGCAAAAAGAAATTCTTCCTTTCCCTCTCCCACTTCCTCAAGAAGGCCGGAAGAAATTGGAGACCTGGAGATTTCTGTAGGGAAATAGGGATAAGAAACACCTTCCCAGTGCAGAAGCAATACCAGGAGAAGCAATGCAGCCTGATTGCAATGCAGCAATGATTGCTGTTGCATGTTTGGATGTGTGTGCCTTGGGGAAAGCTGACTACCCCTGATCATACCTGAACGTAATTTGACTGTTGAATAGCAACTGCTGAGTAGACTCAAAACTTCAGAAGCAGCTACTGCTAAACTTTGAGAAATTCCCAGTAAAGACTAGGTTTCCTCCTCCAGCACACCTAGACTGATGTGAACATACTGTTAAGAGCACTTTAGCCCAATACAGAATAATGAGGCTCTAAAGAAATATGAGACTGACCAGCTCAAACTTTTGTTGGGGGGAGGAAATGACCACCAGTTGTTTTCTTCTCTTTCTCTTGGACTTGCTGATCAGCAGCAATCTTTCTCCTTTTCACTTGTGAAGGAACTGTTCACTGTTGGAAATGGAAAAGAAGCAGATCTTTCTGCTGCCCTGCTCAGAAGACCACTTTCAACATACCACTGCCTTTCTGTAGTCTTTAATAAGCATTATGTTACTAACATGGCTAAAATGAGAATATAGAACAATTAAACCTGAACCTTAATCTGCTTAGGTTTGGCAGGCTATAAAGTATATAACATACCTTTTTAATTTTTCCTTTCCTATTGTACCCTCCCGAAGCCATGTACTGGAATATGTAAAAAATTAATTGGAAGAAATTTTGTCAACAGGCAGATGGTATCTTCAGTTTTGTGAAGCGGTTGCATCTATGACCTTGGAATAGTGTCTATGTTTTAGGAAGACAGTCTCTCCCTTCCTGTGTATAGAATCATTGAAGGTTTTGGGTCGGAAGGGACCCCTAGAGGTCATCTAGTCCAACCACCCCGCAGCAAGCAGGGACACCGCTAACTAGATCAGGTTGCTGAGCCCTGTCCAACCTGGTCTTGAATGTTTCCAGGGATGGGGCCTCCACTACCTCTCTGGGCAACCCATTCCAGTGTTTCACCACCCTCATTGTAAAGAATTTCTTCCTTATATCCAGCCTAAACCTACCCTGTTTTAGTTTAAAACCATTACCCCTCGTCCTGTCACTGCTGTCTCTACTAAAAAGATTGTCCCCATCTTTCCTATAGGCTCCCTTTAAGTACTGAAATGCTGCAGTCAGGTCTCCCTGCAGCCTTCTCTGATCCAGGCTGAACAAGCCCAACTCTCTTAGCCTGTCCTCATAGGAGAGGTGCTCCAGCCCTCGGATCATTTTTGTAGCCCTCCTTTGGACCCGCTCCAACAGTTCCATGTCCTTCTTGTGCTGAGGGCTCCAGAGCTGAACGCAGTACTCCAGGTGAGGTCTCACCAGAGCAGAGTAGAGGGGCAGAATCACCTCTCTCGACCTGCTGGCCACGCTTCTCTTGATGCAGCCCAGGACACGGTTGGCTCTCTGGGCTGCCAGCGCACACTGTCGGCTCATGTCCAGCCTTTCGTCTATCAGTACCCCCAAGTCCCTCTCAGCAGGGCTGCTCTCGATCCTTTCATCCCCCAGCCTTTATTGATAGCGGGGATTGCCCCGACCCAGGTGTAGGACATTGCACTCGGCCTTTTTGAACCTCATGAGGTTCACAAAGGCCCACCTCTCCAGCTTGTCCAGGTCCCTCTGGATGGCATCCCGTCCTTCTGGTGTATCAACCGTACCACTCAGCTTGGTGTCATTGTAGTCAGTCTACAATTCAGATTTCAGTTGGGCTTTTGATGGGATATAGCTGATGAGGGCTACTGCCTCCTTTTGTTTCCCACCATTTAAAGAGATATATGGTGATGAAGAACACATTTTTAACTACTAACCTTGTCTTATCATGGTTTCAAAACAGCAATCTTTAAAATATAGCTGGAATATAATTATTTCTAGCATTTGTTCCTTATTACAGATCTCATTATAGATTATGGATCACTCTGTAAACTGAAGAATATGTCATGTAGGCATGAAATATACCTATACATTTTTATTTTTAATAAAGGTGTTTTAATATTTCCTATTTCTTCTGCCTAAACAGCGCATTTTTACCAGAAACAAATACTGCGCTCATATAATAACAATATTTATCCATCTAGTTAACATCACTGGCATTTTATTACTGAACAAAGCACAAAATATAAAAGAAGAAAGATTTTTCCCTTAAATGAGAAACCCCAAGTGGAAATATGCTTTCTGTCGTTTTAAAGCAGGAGCTGCAGCATTACAAAAGGAACACAAATGTGCGAACTTTTTTCTTCCCTTGTCTTGCGGCTGATGTGCTTAGATGGGTCGTTTTGACATCCCTATGAAAGGTATGAAACTCCCGCATCAAGGAAATTGCCTATGATTAAGGGATAATGTGAAAGGATGTTTAATCTTTTTTTCTAGCCCACCTAACACATGTTAATGACCATCAAGAGTTTTTACCCTTCCTTGCTAAATGAAAGACAAGGCTTTTTATTGTCTTCTAAAAAAATTACCTTATCCATTGTTCTTTGTGCATTTGACTTGAAACACAAATACGTACACAAACGCCAGAACAAAATACGCAGTCTGTCTGTGCCTGCTAATTTACTAACTAGTCAGAAATCATTTAGCTAGCAATGATTTGTACTTTACTGAAAGAACAACATATGTGCAAAATCCAATTACATACCTACTAAACATATGAAATGTGTACACAGTAGCGACAAAAATTGTTACAGCTGTGTATCTGTTGTAAGAAATAATTTGGCATTTAATTATTCTTTAATTTCTGATCTTGACTATGAAATATTAATACAAAATCAATGGAATGTGCTAGTTTACTAGGGGGGGCTACAAGAAAAGGTATACTTTTTTCATGTTTTGCACCTATGCTCACTGTTGGTGACAGCTCCATTAATTTTGAATTCACTCTATTGAATTCACCCCATTATGGAACAAGTTTATATAGATACACTTATTGTGTGATTACTGAACATGGTATGTATATGCAAGAGTTATAATTATCCTAAATTTATGCCTGGATTTAATTTCATGTACCTATCAGATCGAATTGCTTTACATTTTTAAATGATGTACAGGAAAAAATACCTTGTAAGATCTGAAGAGATGAGTTAAGAGAACAGTAGCTCAGACTGAACTTCTAGGAATCACTGTGAAACTGTTTTCTTACTTCCCTAACAAATTTTGATATTAAATGTTTGCATTCTAAAACATGGTAATGATGGTTTTGGATGATGACTTATGGGGCACATTCAGCAATACGGAACAGGCAAAGATCTGTTTTCCTTTGTCAAATGCGAAAGAAGAAAGCTGAGACTTTGGTCACTCTGGAAATGGATTATGTAGTTAATCCAGTAAAGGATTATGGAAAATGAGAACTATTCCTGTACCACAAGGAATACAGATGTTAAAGATTAGTAGTAAACAGTATACTGTTTATAAATATTTATTTTCTCAAGTAAATCAGACGTTTAGTAGTGCTATTACAGAACTGGCATACTTCATGATTTCTTTTCCCTTCTTTTTTTGAGAGAACATCCAGATTAAACAAAATATCCCCAAAAGCCCTCAGCTGTATTTTTTTGATTATTTACATTCAGATTGACTATGTTTTTAAATATCCTGCTTTCTGGAGTAAGTGAAGCTGGGTAAAGCAGCTATAAAACCTAATGATTTGTGTTTCATAAGCTTGGTTTCAAATGTCCCCGAGTTTTAGAAGCAGAACATTTTAAAGATAACCACTCATTCAACTCCATACTGAAGGTGTAAGACTAATATTTTGAAAACCTCTAATTCAAAGACCTGTTATCTTTGCTTGACCTTATTTCCTGTCATTGGCAAGAAGAGAGTTGCTTCTATTCACTCTAATAGCCATATAGTATAACCCTTGCTGTGAACAACTGCTATTTATGCATCCCTTTGTAGAATGCTCCAGTCTTGGGAAGTCATATGTCTGCCTCAGAAGGGTCATTTACAAACAGCCTCTTGTTTGACCTAAGGGATACATCACATTGCCTTGCCCTGTACTTTTTACCTTGTATACTGTACTTCCTTCCTCTCACGTTTAACACAGCACAGGTGGTTCAGTGGTTCAAAACCAGGTGTCCAGGTCTGAAGTAATCTGCAGAAATGTTTACCTTCCTCTAATTTTTAGCTGGATTTCAGAAGTTATAAAAATGCAGTTATTTTTCTTCAAGGAGGAAAAAACCTGTTTATTGTGGTTTCTTTCTACTTTGTAAAGAAAAGATTTTGGTTCCTTACCAGACGTATTTGTCATCTGACCAAATATGAGTCCAAACCACATACTTACTCCCTTTTCCCCAAAAATATTAATGGTAAGTCATTGATTAAAAAATTTGTAGGAACAAACAAGTACCAGGAGTCTGTATCTGAAGCATTATAAACCTTTTCCACTATTAAAAGAATGGCTAATATACACATTACAGAAAGCATTTTACAAGAGAGTCCAAGCATGAAATCTTTTTGAAGCCTCTCTGCTTTTCAATTAGTTTTTTTTCAATAGTATACAGATAGATTTGTGTAGGTAATTAGATCTGCTTGAGGTTCTCTATAGCAGAAAAAGAGAAAATTCCTCTTTTCCTTTCTCAATGAAGTTGTGCTTCACAAAGATGTAGATCTCAAAAGAACATAAAATCATAAAATAATACAGAAATGAAGGCATTAGTGTATACATGAAGGCATTAATATATATCGTGTCTATGTAATTAGGAGAATATTCATATTCCCTGAAGCATGTTTTTCTATTAGGACAGACCAACTATTCCAGGTCCCTATTACAAACATTTAATGAGTCAATAAATAAAGATATATAAAGATGCACAACTGTAGTCACAACAACTTTGAAAGAATTTCACCATTTTGATTCTGAGTAGAGAAACCAATAGACAAAAAAAAAAGGAAGTCAGACAGGCATTTAAAAAAAATATGCTGCTACTGCATTCTATCCCCTCTGCTATAGGAAGAATTAGCTATTGAATATTGCACTGATGTACCACAAAGTTGCATCTGTTAACTATATCGTCACCCATATATGACATGCATACACTTTTAATTTTTCCTGACAAGTTAAGGATTGTTTTGTAGGAAATTGTACAGAACTAAAATATGAAGCTCAGCTCTACCAGTGAGAATTCAAAATACGTGTATCAGAGTACATGAGACATTTTATGATGGTTTTGTTTTGAGAAACTAACAGAATTTCTGGGCACAGAAAAAGCCTGCAGCAGAGCACTTGATGCTGTGCTTCATGAGTGGTTATTAGTTAAGGTAGAGAAGGTAGGAGCTGAGAGGGTTGTGAGGTAGATCAGAATTGTGCTAGGGGGGAGGTGCTGAAAGGAGGAGTGTTTGATCAGAGGTGGTTAGAGGAGAAATTATTACTGTAATTTCTCAATGATTAGTTTTGTGATCATCTTGTTTCATGACAAAAAGCCAGAGAGTGGTGGTGTCCAAAAGAGAACGATCAGAATGGCACACAAGAGGAACAGATGCTCTTGAAGACAACAGAAGCAAAAGAGGGATGAAAAGTAATATATAAAGTACAAGTATGTATTCAGCAACTAATAATGAGAATTTAAATTAGACTAAGGGTCTCATCAGCTGGAAAGAACTGAAGACAAAAAAAGGATCATCAGGTATTACCTGATCACGGGAAGACTGAGTCACCAACACGATACGGCTGTGAAAAGCCAAAAGTGATCCTGGAATATATGAGGTGAGGCATTTCCAGTGGAAATAGTCAAACATTCCTAATACTGGAGAAGGTGTTGTTCAAGCCTTATTTGGAAAACTGTTCATATTAGCCCACTTTTTAATCTTTGTTCAAAATTGAATGACCAAAGAGAAGACTTGCTGCACTGACAGGATCTTGGAGAAGAGAATGAAAAGGCTCATGTGGTGCAATAGAGTGAAGTCTGCTAGGGTCATTCTCTGTAAATAAAAGAAAAAACAAATAGTCAAAATGGGAAAAATTATTTAATTTCAAAACCAAATTAGTGCAAGAATAAATAGATATAGTCTAGCTCTGAGCAATTTTTTTTCTGAATTTTGAAGAAAGTTTTAACTACTAGAAAAGTGTCATTCAAGAAGAGCTTTCCATTAAGAATAGTGGAAGCAAAATCATATCTGTTTTTAAGACCGAGTTTGATACATTTTGACAATGGGGTTTGTGACCAGATAGTAGTTACCTACAACAGCAGTGTCAAAGAAGGTCTCTTCTAGTCCAGCGCTATCATAACATATATTGCTCATGATAAAAAATACTCTGTTATAAAAATTACCACATTGTTGCCAAAATAAAGTTATTCGTAAAACAACACCTGCAAGGTATTGACATATTAATATAGTTTCTCTCAAAATTAAAATCTAGAAACAACAGTTCTTTGTCTCTCCACTTCTTCCCACCATTTGCATCAGCAGATACTAAACTTGGTAAGAACCACTTCACCAAGCAATAGTAAAGGTAGGAATATATTATACAAATTGTTGATGTGGTTGTGTTGAAAGTTCAGTATATCATTACTTCCAGAAGAAAACGTATCTTAGGATGTGGTAAAGTGTAGAAATATCTTTTTACAGTTGGTGAAAATATTTTAGTTTCTAGTTTTTGTGGCACATGACAATATTATGCTAAGGAGTTATTAGTTTGTAGCGTATGACTTGCTGCTCAGTCCTGCTGCTTTAACTCAGACCTACCACAACTTTTCAGACAAGGTGATTCTTCTACATTTATTGTGCATTTGAGTAAGGAATGCAAAATTGGATCCCCGCTTACTACACTGAAATAACATGAACAGACCAAATGGGGTATGAGAGAATAAGGAATTTATATTTTGCATTGATTCAGTCCGTAACACAGTTGTTTTCTGGATTTAACCCTCATATGCCAAATTCTCCTACTACTTAATAAATCATTCAGAAAGGTTCAGGTCTATGAATATCTGTTATTCAATTCCACTTTCCAGGTAGAGATAATAAAGTGAACAATATTCACATTCAGGCACAGAAATATTGATAGTCCATTAGGAAATCTGCGCACTTCTGCAGTAAGCCAGTGTTGCTGCTTCTTACCTCACTCTTGTCAGTTTTAACGACTGTTCCCAGGATCACAGTGAGCAAATATGCTCACCAGTGCCTTGGTCTATGCTGTTGTCATAGGAAACAATTGAACTAAAGCATGGAGGGTAAGACTTGAGCCTTTGGAATTAGGGTCCCTAGGAGCTTAGTTTTCATCCTTTCAAGTATTCTCCTCTCAAAAATCAAACTCGCTCATCATTAGAAAGGTTGAGTGTCTGTTATCCAGCACTAAGGTTGTAGATGGCAACGTTAAAAGCAGATGGAGCTGAACACATCAACTCCCCACTCATCTAGCCACCTTACCACCATGGTGGCCAAAATAATAACATCAAACTCATCCTCAGCCTAATCAAGCTTTCTTCAAAAGACATACAACTTCACAAAAAGGCATAGCCAAGTCCCTCACTTTCAGATGAGCACCCCAACTCCTGTGTTAGAATCCTACTTCTTGGACAGACCAGTGAATACTTATAATCTTGCTCTGGCACAATTGTGCCAGGCAAAGTCAAATTTCTCCCCTGGAGCTGAGCACTCCACTGTGCTGCCGGAGGCTCTGGGTTAGGAATGCTTTCGCAGCAAGGGGGAGAAGCGCGTCACACAGCCAAGATATGAATTACTTAGGTGTCCTAAGTCTTGGATGGCAACTTTCACTAGTAGGCAATTACATGAAAAGGAGACACCATTGTTATTTTCCCTCTTTCAGGTGATATCCTGAGCATATCTAGTAGAAAAATAACACATCTAGGGCCCTCAAGACCTATAGATTATTAAGCACAAAGATGGGGCAGAAAATACCTTTTGAGACTCTTAGCCCATGCTTCCGATTCCTAGATGCTATGACAAAATTTTAAATAGTAACAAAATAAACAAGTATAGGTTCTTTATAGGACTCCTGGGCAAAGACTGGGTTGCTAGAGAAGACCTGCAAGAAATTTAGACTAGATACAGCCTGGCTTTTCAAATTCAAGTGGAGTTTTGCTACCAATTCAAGTGAGGTTCTGTCCCATATTATACCTTGCTTTTGTACATGGTCACTGTGTTAGACAATGCCATCTTGACAACATGTCATTATTGATTAACTTGATTTGACTGTTTTAGCAATTTTTTATCATGAATTCAGAATAAAATATGTAACAGGGATTGTTTGGTTTTGTTGTTTTGAAAGAGTTGGGTATAATTGAGCAAAAATGTAAAAATAATGCAGCAGCCTAAAAATACTGACAAGAGCCAGTTAGGATTCACTTCTGAATGTCCACCTAAAATTGCAACCCAACAGAAATGAAATTTTTCTTCCATAATCTTCTATATACCAACATACATCTTTTATCTTTTTGGTAATTCAGCCAGTACGCAGATGCATGAGAATCTAGAGTTCTTAACATTTCTGTTTTGCCAACTTTTTTCATATAGGCATTTGGGCAGGGTGCTGTGACTTTCAGTTGTAGCACATTAAAAGATATGAATGCAGCAGCCTGTTACTGCCTTCACCTGAATGTTACCTATTCCTGAAGGACTCAGAAATGAAGTAACTGGGTGCTGGTTTTTCTCAGTAGAGCTAGTTAAGCTTTTGATCTCATTGTGATCTCCAGAAACTGCTCCTGAAAGTACACTGGATGTGAAAGCCCTACAGAAATTAATTTCCCTGCTTTTGAAGGGACATGGTTACCTCCTTAGCTTCAACTTGTTCTGCAAATGCCTGCTGTGTGGTGGAGACACCGGGCAAGGACAGGCTAGTGTGCAGAAGCTGGTCAGGAGAATGATGCAACACCATCTGTGTTCCTCAACTGGCAATTTTCACACAGCCAATGCGTTTGGATGAATGACCTTGGCTTCTTGTAGAAACTGCCAGCCTGGGGAGCAGAAGCCATACACTTTCTAATGACTTGGAAAATAACCACCGTCTCTGTGAGGGAAAGGGTCTGATGATTAAAAATTCTTCCTATCAAATTAGGACTGTTGAGTTATGAGGATGCTGAGCAGATACCATAATCATATAAAACTAGGGGGAGTGGTTTTTACCTAAAATCCCCCAAAGGAAGAAAAAATATGTCCTGAATGAAAGTAATCCTTAACCAACCTCTCACATACCTACAGGTGCAGGTAGAACACACCATTTGTTTAATATAAACATGAAATTCTTCTATTGAGTGCTTAGTCACCCATAATCCTGAACGCATCAATCTATGTCATAAATGGCACATATCAACCAGAATGTTCACCTGGGAAAAAAAATATGCCACAAATTACCCATGACATGCTGACATTTTTCCTTACCTCATTTGCACTTTCAATTGAAAACAATTAGCCAGCTAAACCATTATTAATAACATTACCCAAACACTCTGTATGTTACTGGTTGCACAGAAGCTGTGAGAAAACATTCAGCCTTTTGTCTGAAAAACCTGACCCACTGATCACTTTCTGCTACCATAAATTGCTTCTCGTCTGGAATTCCCTGCCAAAGTCAGATGCTGTGCCTCCACAGCCGGCAGGCAGAGCAGAGCCTCCCTCCACGGGGTGGAAAGAAGGGATACGCAATGCTTCTTACACAGATCCCCTCGCAATAAACTGATAGCTTGTGTAAGCCTAGGCACGTTCCCTTCAATGAACCCCCATCTATTGCTCTTCTCCCAGTTTAATGGACAGCTGATATTGCTACCATTATTTTACATTCATGTAAACAGGGATTTTACATTCTGCGTAAACAGAGTTCTGGTTTGTTCTTTATTTTTTTTTTGTGAAGATATATGTACAAGACTAACAAAACCAAAAGTTTCACCTTCCCCAAAACAAGTCAATAACTCCATTTCTCTGCCTGATGAGATGAAAAACTACGTGAATCCAAGACAGGTGCTACTGTCATTGCTCAATGTACTTCTGGAAGATGCTCAAAGTGATGAGCACAGCAAGAGAACCTATGTAGAACATAACAGATGAAAATCTAGCACAGAAAATAAACAGAGCTTTGGACTCAAGCAGCTAACACGAAAGAGCTGTTGGTGTAGGTTTGCCTACAACAGCGTTTTAGGCACTGGCTTGGCCTGTATGCACCAGTGTACCAGGCAAGCTCTTCTTCCTAGTGCCAGGACATTCTGGTAACAACTTTGAACACAGAATTTAACGGTCAGGAACATCTGAACAATGTTTAAGACATCAGTTTAGTCACATTACTGCATTGTACACCAACGGTAATAATGCCCATCATCCAGTTACACATCTTCATAGCTGTTATGCTTTCAAAGGAGAAAAACACTTTCTGCAGGGGCAGAGAGAGATGAAGGGACATACTGAAGGTGACAAGTAAGGAATTAGCAATCCCAGGAAGGGAACTCAGGCCCCAGCTGAGCAGTCTGGGACCTACTCAGAATATGTGGAAACCTCTTTTCTCTGCGGTAAAGAACGGTGAAAAGGGCGCACACTTTTGTTAATAGATAGTGCTGCGCTCCATGTCAAAGTGGTGCTATAATTGGCATCCAGCAGCCTCTGCATAAGGCCACATGGTTAGAAGAAATTGCTAAATTATTTGACTTGTAAACCCAGTTTGAAATGCTAACTGCAGAGTATTTGTCTGAGTGATAAACTCTTTAAGGAGAAACCTTTGATCTCCAGTCAAGTAAAGACCCTTAAAAGTCCTGAAGTCTGGAGTAGCCAGCCCTAAAGACCTTTGTTTGCAGCCATCACTGGAAGAGGGGGAGGGAAAAAGCGTTTTGCACAGTGATTGCCCAGAAGTTTGGCTTTGCTTGTAAAGCTGGAAGGTGAAAGGGCGTGCAACTCTCTTCCCTCCCCCCAGCAAAAGAGGTTATCCAGCTTTATGGTATAAGGCAATCCTTAACTTTAAACTAATGATTTGGGCTTAGCCAAGAAGATTATAATCTGCAAAAAAGGTTTATAGACAGTGAATTTTCTTGTTCATGAAAAAAACATTCTTGAGATCAAATTGGAAGTGCCCTGTGCAATACATTTTTGGTTTCTAACACTGAAATGGGAAAGAGTTCCATCTGCATGCTAGTTCTGGTAGAAACACTTAATTCACTTTATCACCGAGTTCAGATCAACAGGGCCAAAGCTAGCACGTGTGCTAACCATCATTCTTCAGCATCACTCAAACTAAAAGCAGCAGAGTGTTGGGCTGCCACTACAACCCTCTCAGCAGAGTGAGAGGACAGTTGAACCATATGTAAACTCTCTCCTGCCACGGCACAGGCAGCCCCCAGGAAGACAGGCAGGCTTACTAACCTTTTCTGCCTTCTGAGTTTATTCATGAGTAATACTCTTAGCTTCCAAAATTCCTTGTGACAGAAGGAACTAGAGTTAAAAAAAAATCTACCAGAAATTGGTAAGGCCTGAACGTCACTCCTCCAACTTCCTCCTGTGTCCTTTCACCACCACCACCCCCTGGACAAAAGTTCACAGCTGACTAGCAATGTCTGTGAACGGCGGATCTTTCACTGCTAGCTTTAGCCTCTGCTGAGCTCCCAGATGGGATGGTGTTGCTTGATGGGGTCATCTGTTTACTTAAAACAGGACTGGGATCAAAAGTTCATTTTCATAGACCATTAATGGATAATGATATATTAACAACTTCGGCCACTGCTGAGTTGGACTGGATGTGACTCATAGGTGAAAGACACCGTATGCCATGCACCCTGTTTCTTACAAGATTTATTTGAAGTACCTTCCCTATACTTCTCAGCGAATACGGAAACAGCCATCTTCCATACCAGTGTAGAAGATGTACCTGTAGGCAATCTCTGAGACATTATTTTCGCCTTAGAGGTCACTAGTGATCCATTACACCATATTTACAGGTGTCCCACCAGCCACTTGGATTTGTTTCGATGCATCAGTAACACTCCATTTATGACCAGCAAAATCTTACTCATCTTCCACTTTTTTGGTCACAAGAAAAAGTCTGAGCGACGTACTACTTGTGGAGTATTAAAGTCAGCACTTGTGATCCAGACAGAAGATGAGGGAAAGAGAGAGAGAAAAAAATGAGGAAGGGTAAAAGTGAAAATTTAATTAATTTCCAAGTCTTCAGACAGCAGAACTGAAAAAGTGAGCAACGATTCATATTGCTTCCAACAGGCAGCCCCCTGAAAAGTGGAAGAAATATGACAGTGAATGATTTTTGGTGTAAAAGCCTGAGTTATTTAGCTTTGAAATTATTTGACAGTGTTTTTGCCAATTAACCATAAAAGCTCCAGTCCAATTGAGAGTTATGGCAAATTTCTACAGAGACACAAAAGAAGACTTCCTTAATCAAATAGGGACACTCAGAGCATGCAGCTGACTGACCCATCTGCTGAAGGCCCAGCATCTGCCTGGAAAAAATGCATTTTCTCCTGGAGAGATTTTTTTTTAAGATTATTTTTTTTCATGATTATTTTTTTTCCTCATGGCAACTTTAAACACGTAAGAGAAAGTAAGGGCCCAGGTCACCAAATCCCCCCTCCTCACACAGTCGCCCAGTGTACAGCTAACTCCAAGAGGACATGGAGCCTGTCAGCTGTCAGTCCTTCCCACACAGCACAGGTCCTGCCCAGCTCTCTGAACCCCTCTCCAAACCCCAAACCTCAGGTCTTTAATGACAAATCGTAAGGCCTTTTCTCAGCTCGAGGGTGTTTCTCCCTATGTAGCATGGTGCATTTTGACTACCCCATCAAATCCATTAGAAAATGCCAAGGAATGGTGTAGGCCAGTGCCAGCTGCTTCTTCAGCTGGAGGAAAATCAGAAAACTGGGAAGGGAGAAGTGGGAAACCCTGGTGCCCTGGGCAGCACCAGCACAGCTTAAGAGACTTCTGCTACGGTCTGTAGATCACACAAGTGTCTGGTGGCACCCATTAACTGCTGTCAGCATAACAATGGCTCTTTCTCATGTCTGCCCATCCTCCCTGTCCCAGTTAAATGAGCTATTTCCCAGACAAATAAAGGCTGGAGAGACTGCCTTCACTAGGGGTAGGAGACTGGGGAAGGAAATTCAGATGGGAGTGATGGCAGCCTGCTGAGAGAGCTGGGGAGATGGGGCCACCCTGAGCACTGCTATGGGAGGTGAGGGGACAGGGAAAGGCTGCCAGGAGGAAAGCCAGGTACAGAGAAGAGAGGCTCAGGGATGAAACCACATTTACCTTCTGTCCAGGGATCTGCAGGAGGGAAGGGAAGCCACACTGAGGGGCAGATGTTAGGAGGGATCAGGGACATGCAGGAGGCCAAAGGAGGATGGGAAAGGAGGAAGCTGACAGTGAGGTGACCCTGGTGCCCGTACCAGCTCATCCTACAAGAGCTGCAAAGTGCCCAAGTGTTCAGTAAAACCAGCAGGCAAAGCGCTAGGTTTCTGCTCTCCTCACTTAACGTTTTCTTAGTGTACCTGTGTCCTCTCCATCTGAAGCAGCTGAGCAGGCAGGAGGGCAGCCATGCCGACCTTGTCCCAGGCTGGTGGCCTGACCCTGCTCCTGCCCCTTTTCTGCTTTGGCTGCAAGGACAGCGTGTATGATCCCGACGCTTCTTCCGAAATCCTTATGCTTCCTCCAGCCTTAGGGAAAAACAAGCAAGCAAAGAGCAGCAGCCACGTGGGACACACACTGTGCTTGAGAGGTGACAGGTCAAACTTCAGTTCCACAGTGTATCTGTGTTTCTTTGCCTATTGTAGGTAATGTGAAGATAAAGAACATTTTACATATTTCTACCTCACTTTCTATAGTTAGATGTATAACTACATACATTTGTGTAGTGTGAGTAAACATTTCTATGTCTAACCTGACTGCAGACTTCATGATGTCAGAAAAAGCAAGCAGTCAGTTTTAAGGAATTCAGGAATACGAGATTGGTTTGTAAAATCACTATTGTATTTTTGCCACTTCTGCTGAAAACAACGGTTCCAAAACCACAGCCAGCCACAGTGATATAGCAGAGCCCAGAAGCAGGGCTTGGAGAAGCATGAAGTTCAGTACATGAAGAAAGCACAGCAAGACAAAGACTTAATTTGTTAGGAGACATTGGGCAAAATCTTTCTCTACAGCAATGTTAATTATAAGAATACAATTAGCAAAATAATTCAAAGAAAACCGTTTTGAGTCTGCATCACTGTAAGCCAGCAGAAGTGTGATAGCTGTAGAGTTCAAAGCTTTGGGACCATCATTACAAGTGTGTCTAACAGCTGTAACTCAAGGGTGACCTCTTAAGCATCTTTGCCAAGGCAGCCACACTGGGGAATGAACCTACTATTTTCCCCTGTAACAGTTTTGTTTACAACCCTGCTCTCCTCTTTCTGGGCATAACAAACAAATTCAAAAGTGTGAGGTGCAACTTTCTTGAAACAAGGCTGCTGGCCCTAGGAAACTCTGAGTAGCAGGGCACAAGGAGAGAAACCCCTCCGGTACTGCACAGCAGCTTGTTCAGCTGGCAGAGCTGCGTTCAGGGGGAGTCCTGCCGAGCAGACTCATCATAGGACTCTCCTTTAACGCAGAGGGTTCGCTGGGAAGCAGCTGTCAGGGAGAATGCTGTCGCAGTGGCACCTCTTGTGCCATGCAGAAGGCAGGGCCAGGGCACGTGATGGCAGCCTGGTGTGGGCAGAGCAGGTCTCTGGTTTAGCAAGGCCAGCTGTGAGGTCTGCCTTGTTTTGTAGGAGATGAGGTCGAACGTTGCATCCTGCCCAGATCTTTCACACCAATCCTTTCCCTGCTTGTGCCTTTCCTAAACTCACCACTGTCCCACACGCAGAGTCAAACTACAGAGCATGAACAGCATCACTTTTGGTGTGAAAGACAGCCAAACACTAAAAGTGGGGCTTCACGGGCCACTGCAATGAAAATCCTGTTTCAACAGAAATTGTTCATTGCCACCTGTACACAGGAGCTAGAAGATTAACACACCGCTGTATCGTCACAACCCGGCGTGGGCAGAGATCGTTGGGGAAGACAGTGAGAGCGTTTTTGGGAACGTTTTCATCATAGACCTCCTCAAACGTAATTCTCTGATGAAAGAACGAAGCTGATCAGCCCTGCAACCAGAACATGACTGGCAGGCGCTGACTCAGCCTTTCCCAGCGGCTATCTTCTTCCCAGTTCAGCCGCTCCTTAACTCCCTGTTACACACATACTGAGGCTTCGGTACTCTGAGGCATCTGTCTCTGCTCACGCTTTCTGAAGGCTGCAGTAGCAGGGCAGTCAGCTGAGCGCGTACTCGGAGGAAGGGCGCTTGCAGGAGGGAGTGGGCAGCGCAGTTTCCCCCTTTTCTCTTCCAAGCTCATTCTCTTCAATATGCCCCTTCTTTACATTGCTGGGGCTTTCTTTTCGCCTTCGTGCTTTCACACTGGTGCTGAATTTTGATGAGACAACCAGGTGCAGCCCGTAGCATTTATTTATTTAGAAGCAAATGCAATATTTTGTGAAGTATGTTGGAGTTACGGAGAAGAATGCTAGGTCAGCTGCTTCTCTCAGTCCAGAATGAGTTCTTATATTTTTGAGTGGTCAGCTAAAGGAAATACTTGCCGTGAATCCACAACTGTATTTTTTCTTTTAGATATTCCAGACACTTTTGGTCTTACATTAATGTTAGCTCTTTATATAATTCATACAGTAGCCACAGGCACCAAAAAAAAGTTAATTTCTTAACTGTAGCTTTCCTCTTTTTGTGTTTGCAATTTCAATTAACTGTTCTAAGTAACTGACAACATGGAATATAAAACATTCCTGCAACAATGTAGGTCTAACAGCAATTACGTTGATTTACTCTGGACCATGTTAAGTTCAGGGAGTAGGATAAAGAGACAAGAGTTTAAAACTTCTTTCACACTGATGTAATAAATTCAGTACATTGCTTTAAAGTTAGGGCAAAATAGCTGGTAACTGAAAGTCAAAAAAAACGCCTTGTTTTGTTTTCTACTGTGATAGAAAACAATAGATTATGGGAAAGTTCTTCAGAAGGTGATCAGAGGAAAAGTTCACCAGCATCTATCATGGACTGTGTCTCTGTGGCCTGCTGGGATAGGAGGGAGGGACATAAAGGTGTCAGCAGTTGAACTGATACGGTAAATCACACTAGGGCTAGTAAAGCGCAATGGCAGCCTAGTGTAAATGCCTTCAGACTTCTATTTCTTCTCCGAGGTTGTACTCGGGACACGTCCCCTCTTTGTGACCTTATCTCTGGGGCAGTGGGCTGTGCACTGGTCTCTCCTCTTTAGTTCATGAGCTCTAATCCATTTGCAGGTTAATAAAAGGTGAAAAGAGCAATCACCAAGGAGCCACCAAAATAAACAAGTAGTACCTTTGACTGCTTGAGGATTCTCGGCTTTCCTCATCAACATACTCGGCCTGCCTCTTCTCTCTCCTTCTAAATACTTTGATAATAACTACATCTGTAAACTGTTGATTAAAAAAAAAAAAAGTACTAACAGTGTGAAAACCAGGAGAACAAGATGATTCCATAGAAAGTGGATGGTTCCACTTTGCACACATGTGACTTGTCTCTGTAAAATGTACTTTTGTGTGTATGTCCCTGTGGTTGAAATCTTCAATATTTTCTAGAAATGCTGACTTAGAGTTAGTGCATTTCAGTGACTGGCGTGCTCTCAGTCCCAGTTAGAGCAAAGGTATGTCACAAATCTGAGCCATTTCATTGCATACAATGAGAAAAAAGGTCACAATGTGCCATTACTTCAAGCAATCTGTTGATTAATGAACTTTTTTTCTTTAACTGCTAGATTTATAATGCATGCGCTAGCTTGCTGCAGTGCTGTAGGCAGCATCATTAACATCAATAATGTATATTTAATATAACGACACCAAAAAGCAAGAAAAAATGGGACAAGAAGGATGACACCAGGGTGAAAATCACCTGCGTGTTATGCAGCCAGGGCTGTGGTGCGGTGCTGGAGCAGTGGGACTGTTTGCCTCGCCGGTGCATTCCCCTTTGTTCCCATCCTATCTCCTTCTTGTCAAAGTTAAGGACAATTCACAAAAGAGGAGGCTATTGCCCGGTCAGAGAGGGGTTTCCGGTTACTCTGTGGTCCCCAGGCTTCCAAAGGAAGCTTCCAAGAGAAGAAGGGTGTTTTGTGACTAGGTGTAGTATGTTGACTAGTAAGTAGGAGTAAAAAAACCCAACCCTATTCACACAGGTTGGCACTACTATAGCTAGGAGGGTACTATCCAGTCCTGTCCTTCCTTTCCCACAGGATACAGACAGGTTGTTAATTCAGAGAGGCCTAGGTATAAAATAAAGTCTATTGGGCAAAGCATACCACAGCCCCTTGCTTCTTTCAGTCAGTTAACTCAGCAAGCCAAGAAAACCAAGACCTGCCATCATTCCACTGCAAATTCAGATCTAATCCTGAAAAGATGTTTGTTCTGCCGACATTTTACACAGAAAAGCAGTATATTTCTGAGACACAGATATACTAAATTAATGTTGACCCTATACATCTAAAGCAGAAAAAAAAAACCAAACACCAAAATTGGTGCTCTTCCCTCAAAATAGTGATTCTTAGAGGAAGCTAGTTCATTTAAAGCAGCATTAACAAAGATGACATAACACAGTCTTGGTAGGTGTGCACTTGGGTGCACCTCCTTCTTAAGCTCTCTCAGCTGTGCCTAGACCGCTGCTTAGGACCCAGATCTGCGTACTAACACTGGTCTTTTCAGCTCCCAGCCACCCTAGAAAGTTACTGACCTGCCTCCTACCCAGAAGACTGCAAATGGGACTGCCTTTTGGTTACTTTTATCTCTGGAGAGATCCTGTGAGGGGCCCTCAGCTCAGGAATTTATTCCCCACTTTGCTCGAAAACAGCCTCCAACAATCTTTGACCTTCTGGGTGAGCTGTGAGGCCCAAATCCAAGCATTTGTGTTGGGAGAGGCAGAAAAAAGGTTGGCATTTGTGGGTGTGGTAGGAAAGCATGTTGTCAATAGCTGATTTAGTCCTTGGTTTCTAATTTTCTCGTGTTGTGGCAGTTATCCTGTACAGCAGGGTAAACTTAACCCATGGAGACTTTGGCTTTCCTAAATGGTCATAAACTGGGAAAAAAATGTACTGGAATGAACCAGTGTGTGAATGATTGTGTGTTTGTGAACAAAATGACCTGGCAAACCAGTACATCGTAAGTCATTTTGCTAAAATAATCCTTCTAGCCTTGCAAATCACCCAAGTTCTGCATGTGTCTCTGGGGCACTAATAGCATCCACAAGTGAAACAGTGGTTTTGGGACTGCCGATAAAGGAACAAATAACACTTTAATTAACTGAGAACACTGTTGCCCTGCCTATGTTGCAATGAAAGGCGAGCTGCAAACACCTATGAAAACAGCACTATTGTGCCCTACTACCAAAGTTCTCTTGTCCATCACCCTTTAAATATTTTAGTCTGAGATTCTCTAAAGGCTGTCTCTGCTGCTCTTACTCTTTGGATGTAAACAGATTTGTTAAATATTTTATTTCTAACCCACCCACGAAGTTACATTCATTTATATAACGTAATGAAGGCTGCATTATTCATTGAACTTCTCATATAACATTTTTCATAAGACATTATTAAACAAGTGAAGCAAGCCAGTCTAGTAATGAGTCTTTTCTAAACTTGCTGCCAGTTGTGTTTCCTTTCTCCTAATCTATCTCTCTAATGGTTGCAACTAATAAACTTTTTGAATCTTTGCTGCTAATCTGTATATGTTTTGCATTGCATGCTGGATGTATAACTTGACAGAGAATTTACAATACAAACCACCTGGCAAACAAAACTATCTAGATTAACAAATGCCATCCGAACCTACCCACTCTTTTTTGTTATAATAGAGAAGATGACTACATGTAACACAGTACCTTTAAGCCATAGATAAAGTAACAAATTCGGGGCTGGAACATACCCTACCGAGCAGTATGTCCCAAACACAAGATTTGTGACAATCTTTTATAATTTCAAAAACATTGCCAGAAGCCAATAGATCAAAGTCTAGTTTACAGGAATGTTCAGCAGAGACAGTCTTCTACAGGGTCCTGTAGTCTTGTCCAGGATCCTATTCGACTGTTTTAGGGGAGATGGTGTATAACAATTTTAAGGTAAAGAAATTCTGAAATGGGTTGTGTGCACTTGGGCTACTTAATCTGTGTTTGGGACTAAGTCAAAAGTACTTGGATTTTCAGGGAGCCTGAGCAGTGCAGCTCCCTTTCAGATAGAAAGGAATACTTGAATATTTCTATCTAATGAAAATAAATTCTAATACTAAAAAAAAAAAAAAGATCTAGGGGTCTAATATTATGCACATTAGTTTTAAATTACGGGGGCATATTCTTTTATCAGCATCCACCTTGAACACCTCTCCCGATATGTAGAAGTAACAAAAACCAGCAGCATTCTCTTTTCAATGATGACTAGACACAGACTTGAAAAAACTGTTTTAAAAACTTCCTAGAGCACTTAGGAAACTACGACTTGAAAGTCAAGGATGGAATATTTTACGTATTGTTAAATATTTTTCTTGCTACCTCTCCAAAGGTTATTCTAAATGAATGTCCAGAATAAAACAAGAAAACATATGCCAGCTTGAAATGGGATAGAAAGAAGAGCATCTTTTTGTCAGCCTCTCATCCTGCAAGGTCTGGGAAGAGACTGCTATAGTAAAGGAATAAAATAAAACGTCAGAAAAGTAAAAGTGCAAAACCTTAAGCATACAAGGCTTCAAATCATACTGTGTCTTCCACAGGTGCTTTAATGTACCAAAAGGAAAGAAATCCTTTTTCAGCTCAACTGCTGAAAGTAACACAAAAGTAACATGTCCTCATTTCACTAAGACAAAATAAATAATTCTGATTAAGTGATTTTTAATCAAACAATATTTTTTGTTTCCAATGAGTCTTCAGCATTCATTTGCACATTTTTCTTACTCATGTAACCATTTTAAAGAGTCACTATTACCTGTTCTGACCTTATCTGGACTACTATTGCCTTTCAGTCAGGAAATGACTGATCAGGTAGCACTCCTCAATGTCAGTTTACACCAATGCCACTCTTTAAGCTCATTTTCAGTCAAGAATGGATACAACTGCATGTTGTTACAAAGAATCCCACATTAAGCATCACATAGAGACTTCAGAAATCCTAAGCACCGCAGATGCTACTGCCTAGCAGGAGCTATCATTCACGTGGGTTTAGGAGAAGTGTAGGTCCCAGTTACCTACCTTACCCTCAGAGAAGAAACAGCATGCTACAAATGAAGCACGGCTATTTACCCCGGAACCAAAGCATAGCACTTACTGAATCATATGCATTTTTTTTGAGATAGAGACCTAGTCAAAGATTTTTCTTTGAAATGACAGGTTAACTAAGAGGAAGAATACAAAATACCCCAGAAATGCCCAGTTACAAGAAGGGAGTGAGCGCTCTCCACCAAATCTGGCCTATTAACATGCCTGAGTGCGTGAGCTTTGGAGCACCAGTCACTTCCCCATGGTGACACTTGCAAAGCCAAAGCTAGAGCATGGCTCTAGGAGCTACCTGCTAGCAGTGGTGCAGAACGAAGCAGCTGCGTCCTCTCCCTGCCTTCTGTCTCCACCACAGCACTGAAGCACAAACCACTGCTCATGCAGTGAGCTGGAGTGAGGACCTGGTCTGCCTGAAAACAACAGGTGTTCCAGTAGATAACTTTTCAGCAAGATCAGTTCCTAGATCCAACATAGTAAGAGGAGTAGGGCCTGGGGGTGTAGAGGCTGGGCAGCCCCTAAATAGCAGACACAGTCTCAGCCAGTGCCCACACCAGGCGCTGCTGAGCAGGCAATGCTACCTAATCATACCAGAGCTCACCTGAAACTGGTCTGCAGCCAGCATATGAGCTCTCAAGATACAGCTGCGTGGAGGAGATTAGCAGGGGTTGTAAAACCTGCTCAAGAAGTTGGGCAAATATTTTAGCAATTAACCCACACTGAGCTCCATGTTACTGCAGGCACGCTGCTACCACTTCTTGGGATAGCTTGTTTAAGGCTAACTCCAAGATGCCTAAATGACACAGCAATGACAGACCATTTAACTACAGAGATAAATTATACAGGGACAGTGCCTAACATAGGTTATGTTGTCATGATTTACAACAGCTGAGGATGTGCCCCCAGATGTCCAGACAAAATCAAATTAACAATATGATTTTTTTCTCCAAACATAGAAGTCTTGCAAACTTGACTCAAAAATAAAAAAGGAAACAGAGAAATGCATGTATGACCTTAGACTTACACTGTGAAAATGTTCGTACTTTTCAGACAGCACTTGGATTCCCATTCTTTATAAAAACAAAATATAAACTAAAATAATATGAAGACCATGCAGAAAGTTCCCACATATAAAAGACTTGAATTAAAAATAAACAAAGCATTTGAAGACTATCAGCATCTATTTGGATTTGCAGAATGCTGTAATATTAAGGAAGAAAATGTTAACAAGGGATACCAAGACAAGAGTCTTGCTGTTCTCCAGGCTTCAGATCACCTCCAAGTCAGGAGCAGGGTTGCAATTTTCTGCCACTATATTGGTAATAAAGGAGTCTTAAACTGAGATTATGCATCAAATCCCTGAAAACCATAATGGTACAAGAGGTTTGCAGTAGTAAAAATTATTTAAGATTTTAAGCATTGCCAAGAAGACTCAGGCACAATCTAGAAAAAATATCTTTTGTATTTTAAGACTACACGAAATGGAATACGAACAAGTCTTGATAGTTATGCTCATATGCAGGTTGAATCATCTAAAGTCTTACATTAGAAGCTTACATATATAAAATGCTAGCTGAAAACACATCAAATGTATTGTAGAAACACTTAAAAAAAAATCCAGAACTTCACAGATTCTATTAAACACCTGCAGCAATTTTGAGCAACTTAACTCCATCCTTATTTTTGACCTTGGGAGAACATAATGAAAAAGAGATTGTTTTCCAGGAGCAAACAAAAAATTAAACTAGTCTATATGGCGCTGTAAGTGTTCATGACACTGAATTACATTGGTTTACTTTGTAGATGTTAATAGAGCCAGCCTATGTTGTTTGACTTTTAAGGGAAGACTAATAGGTGTAGTAAGGGGGGGGCAGGGGGGAAGAGCATAAAAAACCTTATGGTCAAGCCAAAACAGGGGTCATGCCTAGGGCATTTTATCTGCCCTGCTTACACACCCCCAGGGAATTGCATCTCAACAGTTGATTCCCTGTTAATCAATTCACATTAGTGCCTGCCTTTTAGTTTTCCCTTTGCTGAATTCCAGGAAAGAAGTTCTTAAACCAAATGCATGCTCTGTCTCTGACCCAGTCAGCGTTGCTGCATTTCAAGAAGAAATCACAGCAGATTTTATTTGCTCTGCCAGCTGACAAGAGACACCTTCATAAGTAAAGCTCCATAGCCAGCAGACTCAACACAGAAGATCCAGTGGTCTGTTTATACAAGTCAGCAGTAATATGGAAGGAGAGGACCTTTATGGAATTTTTTTCCTCAGCCTATTTCTTCTAGCTACAGCGAAAGAGTCATCTTACACATTATTATTCTGCTTCCCTTTACTTTCTTACTTACTATGGCTCAAGATTATGTGCTTGATAAGGAGACCTGTAGGACTTGGTATCACTCCATACTGTTTTCGGCAAGTGTGTTTGTTTTCGCACTGCTCTTGCCACTTACATGGTAAAATTTTAAAAAATTTACTATTCACAAGTGAGAATCACATTTGGGGTGGGAGGCAGGGGAGAGTTATGAGCACAGAAATAGCAAATAGCTCATTCACACAAGCAGATCCAACTTCACATCCAAACCCTTTACACCCATTGATTAAGGTACTCTCTAGCATACACGCAGAGGATCATCAAAAATAAACTTTATTATCAAACTTAAAATTCACACATTAAACATAATATCTAGACAAAAATAATACTGAAAACATTCTCAAACAATAACCATTTTAGGTAATTTGGATGAGTAGCTAGTTACCACTGTTTCAAATGCCTTTAAGAATAATTCTTAATACATACACCATCGTGAAATGTCTTCAAATGCTTAGCTGGCCAGCGTTCAGTAAGACTTTTAAATAGGGGAAAACTTATTTCTATAGAAATAACATTATCTAATTATGAATCAGAGACCCATAATTGTAGTGCTTGGGGAAAAAAAATATCATAGCCTTCTGAAATATTTAGAAGACATAAATAACTACTGTACATTTACAAGTTTAAATATTTAAAGGCCTTTGTTACTACAAAAAGTTGCTATGTACATAATTAGATGCTATCTAGAAATCCAGCTGAGGCAAGCATTGAGCTCTCAGATTTGGCCACTGAAACCTATGAATTTGGTAGGCAGATTGTCCACAGGGTACACTATGGGGCCCGTTTTCATTGTAGGAGGTCCATTCAGCAGCTGCCAGTCACAGCTCCGAGCCAACTCCACTGTAAATATTTTTAGAAGGACTTTTGCAAACTCTTTGCCCACGCAGCTCCTCAAGCCCCCACCGAAAGGAATGAAACTGAACCTAGAAGAATCCTCTGGAGATGGAGACATGAAGCGATCCGGGTTGAATTCCTCCTTGTTGGTAAAGAGATCTGCCACATCGTGGGTATCGCAGATACTGTAAATAACATTCCAACCTTTAGGGATCTGGTAACCCTGTCAAAAGAAGAGAAAGGAGACGTGAAGCACCCTGTTGCATTAAATAAGGCTAAGTGTCAGCACAGGGCACCCCATCTCCCCTCCTGGCTTCCTGCAGGTCCCTCTAAGGCAGACAGGCTACGGGCACACACGCGTACTTTGCGGCTGCACTGAGTCAAGCCCAAGCCCCGCTTACATTTAGCTCAAGAGTCTTGAGTGCAATTCGAAATCCTCCAGGAACAGGAGGGCTCAGCCTGAGGGTCTCTTTGATGACACAGCTCGTGTACTTCAGCTGCTCCAAGACCTCCATGTCCAGCTGCTTCTCTTGGTTGGGACTGCACAGTAACCCCTAGAAAGGAAGATGCTGCCATGACTTTTATGGAGCAGGCAGCCAGGGCCCCAGCAAGGCAAAGCAGCTGCCCCTCAGCGAGTAGCATTTCCCTGCCACCCCCTAAAAGAAGGGCACCACCTGGGTGGAGGAGAGCCCTGTCTGGGACACCTCTCCTGGAGGTGCCTTCCCCCTGCCCACTCCTGTGAAATGGCTCTGGGGAGACACACACCTTCACCTGCAGCTCTTTCCTCACTTTCTGCAGGACATCGTGGTGGAGCCCTAGGAAGGCGATCAACGACGTGGCAGCGCTAGCAGTGGTTTCATGGCCTCCAAACAGCAGCTCTGTGGCAGACTCCTTCAGCTCCTTAAACACAGGACAGAGGAACACAAAACAGGTCTTGAATATAACATCACCTCCACCAGGTCCACTCCACCACCAGGTCACTCCGCATCCCTCCCAGGCTGGCGTGGACACCCATGGGCCAGGACGGGGGTGGTGCTTATGCTCCCTGAGGACATGGCCATGGTCCTGTGCTCCCCATCCAACAGCCCGGCTGCAGCTTCTGCACCCCCGTGCGCTACACGAGCTGAGTTACTGCATGGGGAGAGGGAGTGAGCCTCCCGCTCTCTCCTTTTGGCCCCAAAAGATAAGCATGCTGCCGCCAGAGGGGCTGGGGAAAGGGACAGATCTGGCCCTGGGCAACCTCACCTGCATGTTGAGCTGCTCCCCGTTGCCCTGCGTGTGCTCCATCAGCAGCTGCAGCGCGTCCTTGTAGCCACCCTCTGGCTCCTTGCGGGCCATCTTGGCACGGATGTTCTCCTCAATCTTGGCGTGGATGATGTTGCGTGCCCGCAGGCCCTAGCCAGGCAGCAGGGAGAGCGACGTGGGACTTGGGCAACCACTGCCATCCCTCCCGTCCCTTCCCTGCTGCCCTGGCTGCAGGGGCACCCCTCTCCTCCCAGCCCTCCAGGAGCCTTACCCGGTAGAGCCCGCTGAAGGGCACGTCGATGGGGAGGGAGAAGAGGTTGCGGATCATCTCCTCGAAGGCCTCCACCAGCTGCTGCTCGCCGTCGGGGCTGGCCTGGCGGGGCTGGAAGCCCAGCAGGATCCTCATGGCGATGCGGAACATGAGGCGCTTCACCTCGGGGTACACCAGCAGGCAGGGCCCGGCAGCGCCCAGCCACCGCGCCAGGCAGGAGCTCACCTCCTCCTGGATGACGGGCACGTAGTGCTGCAGGGCGTCCCGGGAGAAGGCCCGCATGATCACCTGCCCGGGGGGGGGCGAGGAGGAGGAGGACGAAGAAGGGGACAGAGGCTCAGCCGTCGCGCCGGGGCGGCTGCGCCCGCTCCCCGCCCGCCGCCCGGGCCGTACCTTTTTGCGGTGCTTGTGCTGGGCGCTGTGGAGGTTGGAGAGGCAGCCCGAGCCCAGGATGGTGCGCACCGAGGCCGGCCACTGCACGGAGACCAGCCGGTGCTCGCCCAGCAGGATGTGCCGCACGTTCTCGGCGCCCATCACCCGCACCGTGGGCCGCCCGAAGAGGTGAGTCTTGTAGATGAAGCCGTATTTCCTGCGCTTCATCTGCAGGAATTTCCGCCTCTGGATGGGGGAAGCGGGAGAATACAAGAAGTTTTGAAAAGGCGGAGAGGACGGTGCAGGGAGGGCGGCTCTGCCCCACCCGGGCGCGGGGACAGGGCGAAGCCGCGGCTCACCCCCCCCCCTTCCCCCGCAGCCGGAGGAGGAGCCGGGCGCCTCTCCGCTCCCCGCCGCACCGCCTCGCCTCACCTGCAGCACCATCTGTAGCGTCTCCCCGAAGAAGGGGAGCCCCATGGTGCCCGGGGGCAGCGGGAGCGGGCAGCTGGGGTCGCGGCCGCTGGCGCAGTACAGGTCCCAGAGCTTGACGGCGGCCAGGAAGAGCAGCAGGGGCAGCAGGAAGGTGCACAGGGCGCTGGCGACCAGGGCGGAGAAGCCCATGGCTGGGGAGCGAGTCCAGCCCGGCCCCCCGGGAGCTCCGAGTGCGTGGGCCGGGCTCGCCGCGGGCCGCCTTTTATACCCTACCTTGGTCCGATAAATTAGTTCACCCAAAGTTCATCTTTAATTGCGGATTGGGGCCTGGCTCCTCCCCCCGAAATCTTTAACTGTTTGCTTTGCGCGGCGCATCCCGCCCGCCGCAGACAGCCGCCGGGGAAGGGAAGGTGCTGGCGGGCAGCGGCTCGCTCGGGGCCGGCTCCCCGCTCCACCGCGGGCGGGCTGCGGGACGCCGCCGACAGCCGAGGGCCGCCCGCCCCCTCGGATTTATCGCCGGGGCTCGTCAGAGACCAGGAGGTTGCGCCGAGGCGGAGAAATGCCCCGCTCCAGCAACCGGCTGCCCGGAGACGCCTACCCTCGGGGCTCCTCCGCTCGTCCGCCCGCCGCTGCCGCCGGCCGGGAACGGCGAGCCGGCGGCCGGACGGGGCGGGCGGTGTCCGGGGCAGGGGGAGCCCGGTGGCTCGCCGGGCCGAGCCGCACCCGTGCCGCCGCGTCGGTGGAGGAGCCTCCGCTGTCCCCCGGCTCACTTCGAAAGGCCCGGCTTGTGTTTCTGGCCGGCCGCGGAGGAAGGAGCCGCGGGCGGGGGCAGCGGTCCGTCTCAGCCTCCCGATGCAGGTTCAAGCGCGGGTCACCGAGGGAAAGGGAGGTGAGCGCCGAAAGGAAACACCTGACCCGCCGTGCCCGGCCCCTCGCCCCGGGAGCCGCTGCCCGCCCTCGCATCGCGGAGCCGTCGGGGCTGCCGCGGCCGGGCAGGGGCCGGGCACGCCGCCCGCAGCCGGGGCGCGGAGGGGCTCGCTCCCGGCGGCGGCGGGCGGGCACTGGGGTGGCTCCGGGGCGGAGCGGGGGCTCGGCCGGGAGGGGGGAGGCTGCGCTCGCTGGGCGCCCGCGGGGTACCGGCGCGGCCCGCGGGGGCGGACGGGGCCGCGGAGCGCTCCGCTGGGCACGGCAGCCACCAGTAAACTGTCGTGCGCGGGGGGGTTGTGGGGGGTTTTGGGTTGTTTTATTTTTTTCCCCGTTTTTGTCTCGTTTTCCCTCCCTGTTACTTTTGCTCCTTGCCCCCAGACAGGCTCAATAAACGCTGGAAGTTGTGTGTGTGTTTGTGTGCGGGGGGAGACGTCACTTTTAAATACTATTTTTCTGGCAATCAACGCATCGCACGGCACCCTCCCTCCCCTTACGATGCCTTGCGGGAGCGGGGCTGCCCGCCTCCGCAGCCCCTTGCCCAAGAGGGACCCCCTCCCCCGGGCACCTCCTCGCCCCGCAGCCCCTCGGCGTGCGGGGCCCGGCCGGGAGCGGGGCCGTGCCCTGACCCGGCGCTCTCCCCTTGCCGGGCGCTGACCTGCTTGTGACCTACAACACGGACCGTGACATCTGCGTGAACCCGGCCGGCATCCGCGCCAAGTTCACTGTCTATCAAAATAACGAGATACGGTGGCCTGAGCACCGATAATTGCCACAGGAAGGCTTTATTATCTCCCCAGCTGTGTATTCTGCTCGAGAAGAATCAAATGGTAAAGAGTGAAAGGGATAATTAAAAACATCTTGGAAGGGGGTCAAGAAATTAACAGCCTAATATGAACAAACTTTGATTACAAGTAACAATTATTACACTTCATTTGGAAATGCTCGTGTTTATCTGCAAACAAAATCAGTTTCAATTTTTTTTTTTTTTTAAGCTAGATTCATGTTACATTTTTCGACGGGTGGCTACGGGGCTTGTTAGCGCTCGGGGTAATTTTTCAGTGCGCTGCTGGAGGAGCCCCGGCCCTCCCGCACCCGGTGCTGGGTGCTGAGGCGCAGCCCTGCCCGCGGTGGGATCCCGCGCTGCCCGGGGGCCAGGGCCACGCCAGCAGCTCCTGCTAATTAAAGTCAGTCATTGCCACTTGCAGCCACCACCTCCTGATTTCGCCTCCGGTAGCCAGAAAGATTCACCTTGCAGGACGAGGTCAGGAGGGGCAGAGGCTCTGGTTCACGACGGGGTCGACCTGCCAACAGCACTTAACTCAGCCCTGCAGTTCAACCTCTTCCAGATTTGACCTGTCACTTTTGGGAGCCGCATTTCTGCCCCAGGTAGCGTCGTGCTCGCTGCCCAGCCCTCCGACAGCAGCGCGGGCCCCGCCCTGCAAGGGGCCCTGGCCAGGGTGAGGTCGTCTACAGCCCGGCATTGAAGCCGAATGGTGACTGAGATTCAGGGGACGGGGGAGCTCCCCGGAGCCAAGGGACTCAAGCCTCGTGCCGCTTTTCTGCCCTCGCGGGCCAGCCTGCTGGCTCTTCGCAGAGAGCACACTGTGCCATCGCGCCTGGGATGTGCTGGAGGGACGCACCAGGCGAGGGGTTTCCCCCACTGCTTCCACACAGGGTATGTGACAGTGGCGAGCAGACGTGGAGCTGGAAGGAGCGTATAAACACACTGCAGTGGAGCAAGAACCTGAGCCCAGCTCTGTTCTCAGGGCACAAGCAATAGGATTCAGTTCATTTTACACAGGAGAGAAATACCCTGTGTCTCAGTGAGGCAGGCTGTACTCAAAGGCCACCTAAAAAGGTGCCCTCAGCACCCAGGCACCACCCCCTGGATGGACCCACAGAGCTGCTGTCCTGGCACCTTCCCTGGCAAAGCTAGGCTGCAGGAGGTGATGCAATCAGTCTGGCCAGCCAGCCACCATGGGGCCTGTGTCACCTTGCAAATGCCCCCTCTGCAAGGTGGACACCATCATCAGGAACAGGGCACTTTCTACCACCAGTCAGACATATCCAGAAATGTCCACTTTCCAAACGTTTATTCCCTGAAGCCCCCTTCCCTGCTTCAGTGCCATCCCTCGGTCAGGCTGCGGCTGGGGAGCGCATCCTACGGCAACCCCAGAGCAGGGCTTCATGGCAGACCCTGAGCAGCACCATGGCGCTCAGGCACAACATACACAGCTGCTACTACTGGGTGAATGAGACGTCCTCTGTATACAGGCTCTAATGGGAAGTGCAGGAATGAGATTAAATATTTACAATAAAAACCACTTTAGACCCTATTATTCTAGCTACTGCTGTGGGCTGGGCAGCCCTGGCTTGTGTCTTCCTGCAGAGCCCTCCCATCTTCCCCCTTCTTACGTCTAAAAAGCTGCAGTGTGCAGGATGTTCATCCCGCCCCTCCCGTAACGCACCCATAGGAGGCAACCCTGGGACAGGCAAGCTCTGGGAGCCTCAGGGGTGGGGCTGGGAGTTTTGCTCCCCATCCCTGGTGGCAGGAGATCTGTGTGGGGCAGGGGCTGGCTGAGCCCCCACGGGGGATGCTTCAGCAGGTTTTTCCCCCGGGCTGGGGCTGAGGCTCACCCCGGTGCTCAGGAGCAGGACTCTGCAGGACCCTCCTCACCGGCTTGCAGACCAGGAGGGGAAAAATAAAGAGACCTCTGGGGTTTTGCTCTGCAGCGCCATCCCCAGCCCGGGGCAGCAGAGGCCAGTCCCCGACAGCCATGGGGAGGCATCGACGGCAGGGCTGAGGGCGGCAGCGTACCCCCGGGCTCAGGCCTCGCTTCCACGGCCGGGCTGCAGGGGGTAGAAGTAGAGCTGCAGCCCGTCGCCGACAGGGTGCACGATGGGCACGGTCTGCATGGTGGGGTAGCCAGGGGTGGCTAGCTCCCAGCGGGCCGTGCAGACCAGCTCGATGGCCAGCAGCTTCAGGATGGCCTGCGCCAGCTCCTTGCCGATGCAGCTCCGCACCCCGCCGCCGAAGGGGATGTAGTGGAAGCGGCCCGCTGCCTCCGTCGGGGCGGCACCGAAGCGGTCCGGGTCAAAGCCGCCGGGGGGGCTCTGGTAGACGGCGGCTGTCTCGTGCGTGTCGCGGATGCTGTACATGACGCTCCAGCCTTTGGGGATTTGGTAGCCCTGCAGGGGGGAGGGAGAAGAGGGGAGGAGAGGAGCGTTATGTTCCTGTGCAAGTGGCCGTGCTAGCAGAGGGGGAGCACAGGGAGCCTGGGGACAGTCCCACCACATTGCCCATCTGCTCTGCAGCTCCTTTTCTCCCCAGCCCAGCTAGGACCCGGGGAGGCTGCTGGGTGCCGCCTTCCCCTGAGCTACACTGCCAAGCACCACCACAGTGCCAGACACGGGGGGCTTGCAGGCAGCAGCTCCCTAGCAGCCCGCCGGCGTGCAAGGCACTTACATCCAGCTCGAAAGTCTGCAGAGCTGTCCTGTAGCCTCCGGAGACTGGGGGCAGCACCCGCAGCACCTCCTTGATCACACAGTCCAGGTAGCGCAGGCGGCCCAGCTTCTCCAGGCTGATGTCCGAGCGGCAGCGACAGCTCTGCCCTGACGGCGCCCGGAGCTGGGGGCCAGCGCAGGGACCGCTCTGGGGGAGCGTGAGCTCCGGCGGGGCACGGGGCTGCGGGGAGCCTTCCTCCGCTGGGCTTGGGGGCTGGCGCTGGTCCTCGCGAGCATCTTTGGCCATGGGGCAGAGAAGTGTCTTCTCGCTGTCCCTGCGCTGGGTGGCCAGGGTGTCCAGGCAGGGTCCAGCAGGGCAGCACTCACACTGCTG
Organism: Opisthocomus hoazin; assembly: GCF_030867145.1. Classification (NCBI taxonomy): domain Eukaryota; kingdom Metazoa; phylum Chordata; class Aves; order Opisthocomiformes; family Opisthocomidae; genus Opisthocomus; species Opisthocomus hoazin. Next base: position 62,062,127 of record NC_134419.1, read on the forward strand.
GTACAGCTCCTGGGACACCAGCTCCTGCCTTATTTTTTCAATCACTGCAGGGTGCTTCAGTAGCAGGAGGATCAGAGAGGTGCTGGCACTAGCCGTGGTGAAAAAAGCAGCGAATATGAGCTCAATCGCTGACTCCTGGGAGAGGAAGGAAGGTGACAAGTTTGAATACCATTTTAAACTGCTTGTGATTCAGGCGGTTCTCACCTTTTGCAGGTTTTGTCCCTGTGCAGAGGGCCCTGCCCCTCCTCTGCTCTCCACAAACCTGCACCCACCCTGGGCTGGCAGGGACCAAAACCTTGCTCTTCTATTTCTGTACAAACTGGACATCCACTTGCCAAGCGACTGATGCAGAAACACAGCTGAGATGAGTACACACCACCTCCAACGAAGCTCTTTTGAGCTCTCCTCCCAACATTTACAAATTTTAAAGAAGCATTTTAACATGCCTTTTAGCATGCTGAGTGAAGTTCATTTCCAGCACTATGCTTTTCACCTTTACCTGCCAATTCCCCTTTTTGCCCAGCTTTTACCTTTCTGCCCAGCCAGGGGTTATGAGGCTGTGTGTTTACGCATAAATCCTAGATGCGCTGGCAGCTAAAATGGGTTGCATTTAATCCATCTCCAGTCATAATCAACCGTTTGCTTGTCTGTGAGGGGACTCAAACCAACGGAGTCGAAAGCAGAAAGACCCCCTGCTACAGCAGGTCAGCAGGGAGCTCTCCCGCAGGGACGCACACACCAGGCAAAGGACTTGCTCGCTTTCCAAGCTTTACAGCCCAAAGCAGAGCAGTGTTCCGGATAGCTCCGTAGCGGATGTGTCCATGTCCAGTTAGGAGGTTAACCAGCCCGGGCAGACCACAGCACTGTCAAGTCCTCAATATGTGCCCTATTGCTGCTCATGGACCCCCACGCAGCCTGCCAGTCTCCTAGGGACTGTCTGTGGGGTCTGTATGGCACAGCACACACCAGCCTGCTGCGGGCTGTTTGCAGCACCCTGTGATCAACTTTTGGAAATTGTTTTCCCAAAGTTAAGGGTTGCCCAGAACTGGGTCATGGAATGCTACATCTCATGACAGCAAACATAATGCTCAAATTCACAGCACTGTCTGAAGGTGCCAGTGGTTCTGCAGCACTGGGCTGGGAGCGCTGAGGCCAGAGACCAGACCCAGAAGCCATGGGAGAAGCCCGAGGGAGGAGCACAGGGAGCTGCCATCCTGCGAGGGGCTGGGACCTGGCTGGCACGACCAGCACTGACAGCTCCAGCCCCGGGGCAAAGCGGAGCAACACCCCTGGGGAAAGCAAGCGGTGTCCTTTCACAGCTGTGCGTCTGGATTTTGAATTGTTCTGACACAACTGGTTTCTGGAGAGGTGAAGCCAAAAACACAGGGGAGGGCACCTGAGGCCTGAAGGTACCTGGAGCCACGTCTGGTGAGGTCAAGGGTAATGTAACAAGGATCACTCTTTGCTACCGTCCCCAGCGCTGTATACTGGCTGGACTAGAAGCTTTTGCCAAAGTGCAGCTCTCCAGGGCATCTCTGAGCTGAAACAAAACCTCTGAAATAACAGATCCCTGTCGACCCCTATCACACCTCCTGCAGGCGTTAGCAGGAAATTTTACATTCACAAGGCAGCAGACCCAGATGAAAAGAAATCTCTCAGTTCCACCACTTGCACTTAAAACCCAAGACATTCCAACAACACGCAAGGAATTTAGGGCAGGCTCTGCGATTTGAAACAACAGCCCTTCTGACTCCCTGCCTCGACCCCTGACAGTGCTGCTACAGAAGCTGTACACCAAGCTGCTGACCTTCCCTCCCTGCTCTCACAAGGCCAATGTAACCGGTGACCGGGAGGCAGCATCCTCCCACAGCTTCACCAGTATCGTCCCTGCGCTACAGCCCGACTCCCCGTCTGGGGAGGCAGGACCGGCAGCATTACGGTTCCACCCAGCCAGCCAGAGACAGCACTGTTACGTAGGATGGGGAGTTTTTAAATCCTTCCAAAGTTTTAAATGTTTTAAAACAGTACTTTTAGCGAAGTGATACCTCTTTGATGACCTTTACACTTCAAGGGTCCTGCGAGATCATTCCAGCAGTGCAAATCACAGTGTATTTAGGAAAAATTTCTGGGAAAACAGTTTTTCAAAATCCCTTGAACAGAAAGCAAATTAGCAGCGACTTCTGTGGCAGCGTTTGCGGTGTCTCTCAAAGTCAGATATATCCACGGCTCTGAGACAGCTTTGGACTATTTACCCAATTACAGCATTTCACTGGATGAGAGCTCTATACTGTTTTCTTAGAGCGGAGAATACTGCCCCAACTGCAAGCACAGGCAGTTTGGTTTGCAAGTCATTTTGTTAAATACAGACCAGGTAAAAATTTTCTAACTATAAAGGTACAGGACAGCATATGAAAATATTATTATTTGAATCAGCTGGCCCAAGGTCATTGCCATGTCACTCCATGTGAGGTTTAATATCTCCTTATTCCATTTGTGGTCAGAGCCAGGGACATGATAAGAGATCATGTAGTTATTCATGTGTAATATCCATGTGAATACTAACAGAGATTAATCAATCAATCACATTTTGAATCTGGCAATTATTTAAAAAAATAATTATATGAAAAAAATACATTCTATTAGAATTAATAATATAATAAATAATTATAACAAAATTACTTTAAGAATATATGCTGGTTCTAACTGCATCTCACAGTCGCTGTAAAGTCTTTGAAATATTTTTGATTTAGAGATTACACTTTTACAAAATATTTATAAAATATTAGTCTTTAGATAGTTTTCTTTAAATACCTAAATAAATGCTAAAACTATGCATGCTCAATACTTTTAAACTATATTAAAATACTTTTAAACTACATTCTGCTGCTGTACCCATGCAAAACTGCTTCAAAACTTGTCATATAAATGCAGTGTTGTCTGTCATTCACTGACACCAAGGGACCTGGAGCTATGAACAACATGGTACTAATGACAATTTTTTCCCAAGGCCATTGGCAAAATACTCTTCATATTCAGCTGGTAGTTTTGGCTCAGTGAGGACCACTGTGTCCATCCCTAAGTCACAGTGATGCATCATGTTGCAGCATGGCAATCCACAACCTAGACGATCTCACTAACGACAAGGTGATAGGGAATGACCCAGAATCCACCATTCCATCCCTGGACCTGCTTTGACACACCGTCTCAGAGGTTTCTGGGCTCGCAGCCCCGAGGAATGCGGTGACATGGTCTACAGGCCGCGCTATGCCAGGTGCTGCGGGATGTTTGCGGAGCATGTGATTAGCTCCAAATATTTCCAGGACAGGATCTTGGGGGCTACCAAGTGCACACTGACAGACAGAGCCCTAGCACAGCCACATAACTCTACCAGCATCCTAAGGCAGGCTGAAGCCTGGTGGCCGTGAAATGGAAAGGTAGAAGAGGCTTTTATTCCTTTTTTAAATGTCAGCTCTCTTCTAACACAGAGACCAGTCCCACAAGAGCGTATGAGCATGCCGAGCCCAGGCTTTCTTGCTCGCACTGGAGATGGTGTCCTCAGAGTTGGTAAGCGGAGGGCCAGAGCCAGCGGCTGGTGGTGGGTCCCCACACAACCCTCCTCCTGCCCCTCAGCCCAGGTCTCTCAAAGAGCCACCAAGTCGGAAGGGACACAGCAAGGGGGAATTCTCCTTACCTTTAGCTCCTGCATGGTGAACTCTTTGCCGTGCTCCTTGGCACTGTTTATTATGAAATCCAGAGCGTCGCTGTGATCTTCCGGGCTGTTTCTCTGCAGTTTTTCCTGTATAGCCTTCTCCATAAACTCATGTAGCATGTCCCGTGCTTTGATTCCCTGCGGGAGGCAGACACAGTTCAGGAGAGCCCTAGGAACCGCCCCCCTCTCCAGAGAGAGCAGGGGACCCCAAGTGTGGCAATCCTTAATCCTGGGATCTGTAACAGCAAGAACTGTTTAATCTGTCGCCCAGCCCCAGAGCCTTGCAAGAGGCAGCAGTTTGAGGGGAACTGCTGCAAATTCTGTTGCCTTGCTGTCGTGAGTCAAATCGACAAGTCCTAAGAACCACTCTGAGAGGAAAAGCCAGTAGGAGACCCACGGTACCAAGTCCAGTGGCTTCTGCACTGAACAAACACATGGTTGTGTCAGGTCCAAAAGAAGCTTGTCCAAAGGGACAAGAAGAGGTAACTTATTAAAACTGCATCCGAGCAGCAAGGCACACCTGAGCCAGGAACAAATGAGCGGCTTTACCGGGGTATAGTAGATAGAGACACAGTCATCACACCCAGCTCATCTCCAGCTGCACTGCACGCCCATGCAGCAAAACATTCAGGTAAGACCTCAGCAAGTCAAGCGACCAGCAATCTCTTTGCAAAGTGGGATGGATGGAGTCAGAGAGTGTGTGGCCCCGCATCAAGATGCCTCCTGCAAAAGCCAAAAGGACCAGAGATTTGGGACGAAAAATGGCCAAGACCAGATGTTGGGAAGAAGACACAAAGGCCGAGATTTGAGGTGCGGAGGACTGGACAAAGGAAACGGGGCTGGGAGCAAGAGGAAAGACAAGGGGACCTAAATGCAGGTTAAAGAGGTTGGTCTGGGCCCAGACAGGCTGCGGCTGACCTGAGAGGGGGCACGGAGGGATAGGACGGGGGGTGAAAGCTCACACTGGTGACAGCCTGCGAAGGGAAACTGGACAGGGCGAACAAGAGCTTTGAACCAGTGGAGAGGAGCAACAGGGAGGCTGGGGGAGACCTGGGACTGGCTGGGTGAGGTGATCTGGTGGGGCAGAGCTCCCAGTGGAAACAAGAGATCAGGCAAGGCCTGGCTAAAAGGGGCAGGAGACTTGAGCTGTGGTAAGGGTGAAGAACCCACAGCCAGAGGAGGGAACGCAGACTGAAACGGGAGAGGAGGGGTGGGACACAGGACCAATACCTAGAGCAGGAGTGTGGGGAGGCAGGTGAAGAAGGGCAGGGCAGCAGGGAAGAAACTGGAGGTGAAAGAGGCAGAGGAGATTGTCCCTCTGCCATGCTGCCCTCCAGCACCCTTCACTGTCTCTCTCTGCCGCTGGGGGACAAGGGACCAAGGACCATAAGAGGGCCTCAAGTCCTTGGGGTGCCCTGCAGTGCACTGTGCCCACCTGCCTTCGTGCTCATGCCCACAGACCCCTCTGCTGTGGGCTGACATGAGTCCAGGCAGGATGAGATGGAACAGGACCAGACATGATGGACTAACTAAAGCCAACAGTGGCAACATACAGGCTGAGGGAGGAGAGGAGCCCTGCGCTGCACAGTGAGCTGGAGCCAGTGCCCAGAGGTGCTGGAAGTCAACCATGAGCAGGCAAGAAGTGCAGAGAGGAGGAGAGACAGCTGGGGTGGGCAAGGCACCAGGCCTTCAGCACTGGAACAGGGTGCTGCAGATGTCCTGGCCCATCGAACGTGCCCCTTGGTGGGCCTGGGGACAGGGGGTCTGTGCTGCTGGGGCCGGCTGCTCTGGCCCCAGGCAGAAGAAACGGGGCAGGCGGCAGTACCTTGCGCAGCCCGCTGAAGGGTATGTTGAGGGGCAGGGAGAAGAGGTTCTCTACCAGCTGCTCAAAAGTTTTGGCCAGGTCCTTGAACTGCTTTTCCTCCAGGCGGAGCCCCAGCAGAATCCGAGCTGCAATGCGGAAAGTTAAGGTTTTAGCGGAGGAATAAACTGCGATGGAGCCCGGCTCCATGCACCAGCCCCGCAGCTCCCAGCTCACAACCTTCTGGATCCGCGGCAGGTAGCTCTCCAGGGCAGCGCGGCTGAAGACTCTGGCCAGGATCTAGGAGGAGAAGGGGGGGGAACAGAGGCAGGCGGTTAAGGAGGGGGGTCCCACGCGCCACCGAGGCCCAAGCCTGGGCTGGGTGCCCCGTCGGGGCGGCCGCGGGCTCACCTTGCGGCGCTGGCGGTGCAGGTCACCGACGGAGCTGAGCAGGGTGTGGGAGCCCAGGATGATCTGCGTGCTCTGGGGCCACTGCGCGCTGACCAGCGTGTGCTCGCCCAGCAGGATCTTGCGGACGTTCTCGGCGCCCGTCACCCGCACCACCGGCCGGCCCAGCAGGTGCGTCTTGAAGACGTTCCCGTGCCTCTCCCGCCGGGAGCTGTGGAAGCGGGAGCCCTGGGGGCGAGCCGCAGGTCAGCCCGGGGCTCCCGCCCGCCCCTGCCCGCCGCGGCCCCTTCCCGCCGCGCCGCGCTCACCTGCAGCAGCCAGTGCAGGGTCTCCCCGAGGACGGGCCAGCCCATGGAGCCCTCGGGCAGGGGCAGGGCGCTGGCGCGGTCCCGGCTGCGGCTCCAGCGCAGCGCCCACAGGTGCCGGCACAGGGCCAGCAGCAGCGCCGGGGCCAGCAGCGCCAGCGCCGCCGCTTCGGGCCAGCCGAGCCCCGCCGGCATCCTCCTCCGGGCGCCGGGGCAGCGGCGGGCGCGGGGCGGGGGGGGCGGCCCCGTCGGCGGCGGGGGGGGGGGGGGGGGGGGGGGGCCTGGCGCTCGGCGACTGGCCCTGCCGGCTGCTGCCCGCCTGCTGCCGGCTGGCCCCTCGGCCACGCTTATATAGACACCGGCCACCTACGGCCGGTCCACCTTCGGGGGTGACGTATCCGCTGCATATTTAAGCGGCGCGGCCAAGTGCGGCGATTGGCGCGGGAGGACCGGGGACAGCGACAGAGGGGCGCGGGGCCGCGGCCGGGGCAGCCCCCCCTCTCCTCGGGGCGCCCCCCGCCCCGGCTGGCAGCCCCCCTCCGCCCCGCCGGTAGCCCCCCGGGCCGGCCCTTCCCGCCGCCCGAGGAAGGCAGCGAGTCCCGGCCCGGCCTCCCGCCACCACCCCAGCCCCGCGGGCCCCGCAGCCGCCCCGCACCGCAGCCGGGGGGATCCCGCGGGCGGGGGCCCCCGCAGCCCCCCGAGCTGCACCCCGCCGTCGGGGCAGCCCGGCCCCCGCCCGGCCGCGCCGGGGCTGAATCATCGCAGAGCCGGGACCGGCGCAGGTCCCCGGAAACCAGCTCCGAGCGCGTCCCGGTGCACGGAATCAGACAGCAACAGGGGCGAGGTTTATATTACTGTATTCAGACCGTCAATAACTTAAAAATACAGCGAAAATGTACATTATTTTTACAGGTTCCATTTGGTTTGTATTTGTTAGACATTCTCTTTGTGTCTGAAACAGCCGGGAGGGGACAGCGCAAAGCGCCCGGTGGTGGGACGCAGTGCTGATCGCTGGGACGGGGCTGGCGGGGCGGGAGGACGCGCGTACGGACCGACAGATGCGGCACGAAACCAGCAGCGGCAAACCTATTCCTTACCGGGACCTGGGGAAAAGCACCCGGGATCTTACAAAAGTACAGTTAGAAATGGTAACCCTGAGGAACAAAACCAAAGCAAAACGTCACATTATCAAGAACTCCAATGGTTATTTACATTCACAACCTCGAGATTAAACCCTCTTGGGGAACAACGCCTACGAGCCCTAATCCTAAATAAATATCAAGTCTAGTTCTCAGGTAGTTTTCAAAGGTACCAAAAATCAGAAGATTTTTTCATACCTCCAGACTACAAAATCTGGTATACAAAATGATATCCAATCACTTTAAGGCTAATATACATTTAATGCAGGAAAACAATCGGCGGCATCTGAAACGCAAGTATCTCAGTGCTTAAAAAAACATCAGATTAGGATTCATCCAGAAAACAACAACTAAGGGATCATTTCTGAAACAATTCCTACCCGGAGCAAAATTTTGGACACCATGTCTGCAGATATTTAAATAACGTATTTACAGTTCAGCTGTTCCATGTACAATACGAGCTGGTTTTTATTGTACAGTCTCATTTTTCACCATTGGTTTACAATATACAAAACAGTATTCGATCCATTAAAAATACGTACAAAGAACTGTTTGCTGAAGACTCCGTGTACAAGCCAACTGTTGCATTTCTTCCTTCACCCGGTGAAACGAATGTCCTAATTGATTCCACTGTTTGCTTAGTAGAAATAGTGGCTAAGAAATAACCCCTCGGCGCGACGAGACACCATCAGTTTAACAGCCCTACGTGTGCTGGGACATGCCATTCACCAAGCTCCTAAGCTGCTTTACTACAGTCTCTATGAGCTTCTGCTTGTCGCGATCGTTCTTCCTGAACTGAGCAAAAATGTTGTTCTTTTTGCTAGAGTCTTTCATCCTGGAGAAATAAAAAAGCAAACAGCACAGACACATCAGAAACACAAACCTGAAAAGGAAAAATCCGTCTATTTAAATAGGTTTACTTTTGTTCCTCTTTTGGTCTTTCTGCTAACAGGAACTGAACGATGACAAAATCTGTTACCTGTGTGTTCTTCAGATAAACTTCCACGACGCGGGACTCGATTTAACAAGCGTTACTGCCAAGCTGCCCGGCAGCATCTCGCAGGCGTCCCTCGGGCAGGACACCGGCCCCACCGACCGGCCCGGCGCCCGCCGGTGTCACCTCCCTCCCCGGCGAGTCCCGCTGGGCCACCGCCGAATTACCGGGTGCCGTTACTGCTCGCCTCCCTCATCAGTGGATTTAAAACGAAATTCGGGAAATAGCGTAAATCGCGGCAACAACGTGTCGTAGCAATAAAGGCGATACGTACCCTCTGTGCACCCTGCAGCACACGCGTTCGCCGCCGGCAGAGGAGGAGAGAAAACAGCGTTAGCGAACGCCGTCGGGCCCCAGGACGCCCCGGCGTGGGTTTTTCAGCCTCCCCGGCCCCCGCGCCCGCCCTGCCCCGGCCCTCCCCAGCCCCCGCGCCGGCCCGGCCGCGGCCCTCGCCCCGGCTCTACCCGGGCCAGCCCCCCCCCAGCCGCGGCCTCGGCGCCCCCGCCGCTCTCGGCCCGGCCCCGCCGCCCGCACTCACTTCTCCAGGAGCGCGAGGGCCGCGCCGGGGCTGACGCGCAGGTATTTGGAGGCGGCCTGCCCGTAGTCGGCCAGGTAGGTGGACCAGTCCCACACCATGAAGAGGTCCAGCAGCTGCGGGGAAAGGCGGTGGGGCAGCGCGGGGGCTCTCGCCGCGAAGGAGGCCCGGCCGCACCGCCACCTGCCCCGCGCGCCCGGGGGCGGCCGGGCACGCTCGGCGCTAGGAGGGAGCGCGGGAGCGCGCTTCGCCCGGGGAGCGAGCAGCGGACGCTCGCGCCCGCGGCTGCTCGCGGGGCTCCCCCCGAGCCGCCGGCAGTCTGCGCCGCGCCGGTCCGGCAGCCCCGCTGCACCCGCACCCGGCCCCGCGGCTCGGCCCCGCGCCTTCGAGCCGGGCCTCTGACGCCCGACCTCGGAGCCGGGGTTGCACACGCAGCCGGCCTGGCCCCCACCGCCTAACGCGGCCCCCAGCGCCCCGCTCCCGTGGACGTCGGTGGCGGGGCGCCCCGGCCTCCCCGCCCGGCCGCGTCCTGCTGCTGAGGGCTAACGGGGCCTCCGTCTCCGGCTGCCCGCCAAACCGACGGTGAGCACCAGTGTGGGGGGCCACCAGCACCGCTCTGCCCTGGCTCACAGTGCCCACGGCTGCTCCCCTGAGCTGGGCCCTCAGCCCAAGCTAGCGCCCAGTCTTCACAGCTTTACATTTATACGCCTCCTTTCTCCAAAGTTTTCCACCTCCTAAGCCCTTTCTTCTGACATTTTCAATAAAGTGTCTAATTTAAATAAATTGTTTTCTAATTAATTACTCCTTCCGTATTTGTAGTGTAGTCTTTTGTGAACACGTAGTAACATTTCCTGGCTTTATAACGGACCTCCAACGCTGCTCTGTTGTTCCAAAGTCCTCCAGCGACTGTCACAAACCCCAGTGACATACAGATTTTGCATTCAACTATCTCATATGGGTGAAATGTGTGTACAAAGCAAGGAGGCCATTTCATTCTCCACTGGCTACACATGCACGATAGCTGTCAAGGTCAAATGCAAGCGGTTCTTTCTCACAAAGCGCTTTCTCAGGATGGGCACCACCAATTCTACGGAGCGGCAGAGAACGTGCCTTTAGTGACTAAGCACACAGACCTGGGAAGGCTCTGGTAACTCGGAATCAGTGGCGTTTGTGAAACCCAAGGCCTCAGCGCTGCTGCATGTCACTCACCACTTCCTACTACCTGCGTCAGAACAGTCAGTCATGCCCAGTCCTCATGGAGGCCGTGGGATATACTCAAAAGGATGATCGGAAGAGTGGAAAGATAGGACAGGCTGATGCACAAGACAAGCTGGAGGATAAAGCTGACAACCACAGGAACCCAAACTATATAATCTGGAGACTTTGTGTTCCCGCTCTCACAGAGAAGCAAACAGACTGTATTAATAAATTACTACTAATTACAATGCCACTTGTCATGGGCTCTACGTGGGAGATAGTCCTGAAGACAGGACTCTGCCAGTGCTCCTGCAGCAGCTGTGTTCAGTAAATCAAAGGTGAAAGATTTCATTTCTTATCCCTGCTGTAAGACTGAAATTGAGTATTCTGGGTAAATCCTAAACAACCCTGAAGCTCTGTATCTTGTTAGCAATGCGCGGCCCAGAGCCACCAGTGACTGATACAGTTACAGTGCTGACAAGTTCAAAGAAACTTCCCTGCCAATATTGCATGAGAGATTTTCACACTGTATTTCCAGTGCTTTAATCAACCATGTGATTGTGTCGTGGCTCTGGGACGTCTCAGTGATAGCGGTGTCCGGCATGGAAGATTACATCTCATGTGTCACCTGACCAAACACAGGTAGGCACGTAGGGCTCTAAACAGACCACAGAGTCTGTTGCTTTTCAACACATGAGGTACAACAACGTCCCAAGAGAACATGAAGCATATTCTGTGCACGCCAACACAGTCCTGGCTCTGAAGAGTGAACACCCCGAGAGACACTATCCGCAAGGGGTAGGTACCCCAGCCTCTTCCTTGCCCCATGCTCGGTCAAAGAGCTGCACGCAACCAGCCTCAGGCTATTATAACTCCTAAGCTAACGCAGCTGTCATGACACGCAGCAGGTTAACACAAAGGACCAGGGACATGCGATCCAATGACACATGCCACTGTCATAGCTCCTTTCCCTCCTTCTGCGCACGTGTTCAGGGGCTGCAGTGTGACAAACATGCCCTGCTGCTGGAGTAATCGCGACGGAGCTGCAGACGCTGCTGGAGACCGAACTGCTGCTGTGCACAATTACGCATTGTGCTTTTTGCCCCCGTCACAGCTGCAGTTCCGCGCTGTGGCATACTGCTGTACGTAATGGGCTTTGACAGCACATACTGTACGCTGTGGGTGGGCAAGGGCTGCCTGGTGTGCAGCTCTTCAGATCTGTGTCCTGGCCATTCACATCACCTGCATCCGACTTGGCACTTGGCGGACGTACAGGCAATGCGGGCGCTTTGCGAGGGGAGCAGGCTGGCGAGCAGCCAGCGGCAGCAAGGACAGTCTAGCAGAAGTGAGCTGCTGCTCCCAGGACCATCGCAAGCATACAGCACGTAACTTCAGTCCACCCACACAAAGCTTCCCTCAAGCACAACCTCAAATTCACCTTCGCTCCCGCAGCCATGCATGCTGCAGAGGTATCGACCCTACAGTCTGCTTCAACTTCTGCTCCTCTGTTCCTTTCTGATTTACGCTGCCTTTTGCTACAAAAGTGTGTGCCCTAGTTAAACGCAGCACTTTAATTCCTCTTCCTCTTATAGAAAGACTTCTATTGAAGTGGGACAGTCTTAGCCACAGGCATATGATCTGGAAGAGAGCCCATCCATTCAAAGATGCAGAAAAATATTTGGGCTACTTCATGTGATTTGAGTATGTCTTGGAAAGACAAAACTGACAACAAAGCACTGGCCTACCTAATCCTTTGGTACATGATTTTTAGTTTAGTAAAGGATAAAGTTACCTTGAAATTTATACATGAAGATTATTGAAAATACAAGAACATGAAGATGCAAAAAGTCTGTTTTTTAACTCGTGCAAACAGATAGCTACAGGAAATTCATCATGAAAACTTGGCCAACTCTTCAACAGAGGAGAAAAAAAACGTAACTTTTTTCCTATATTTCTGCTGTATTCTCATTTACAATAGATGCATATTAAAATGATTTTATAATGTGACAGGGACTAGGTGTGTGCAAAACCACAAGGAGAGGGAACAGCCTTTGGTAATGTTACATGGTACTCGAGGTGAAGATATAATGGAAGTACTTTGTGGATTTGGCTTGACATGCTGAGGTGACTCATACTACAGAGATGCAGTATGTGAGATGTTAAATTTCACTGAAATAAAAAAAGGTTTTAAATCTCGGCAGTTTTAAATACTGTGATTACTGGTAATGTGGAAAAAGAAAAATTGTATCAAGGGCAAGTCTAATCATAAAAGTGTTAATTTTGCCAAAAAGAGTATCAGCTACAACTAAAAAAACAAACAAACAAACAAAAAAAACCCCCAAAAAAACAAAAAAAAGCTTTAGGGATTTAAGTTCAGGTGAGCTTCTCAGTTATGAAGCATGAAGTACAGGCGAATGTGCTAGTTCTGTGATAGTAGTTCTTATTATGGCAAATAGAATCAACCTATTAAAGGCTAAATTAAAGCAACATTTCCCTACTACTACTTTATCCACTAAAACCGCCACTATTACCGAGATAATAACTGAAAATGAGATGTGTTGTCTAGCAAGGAATGGTCAACGTTGACATGCACTGTAGTAGAAATACATGAACAGAGATAGTCCTGGCCATAAATATTTTCCTGCCTCAAAATTAATCAAAATCCACACAGTGTAGTACTTCACACTGGTGCTGCTGGCTGCGACTTCCTCAAGGTTAGAATGTGCATTGTTTGCCTTGAAATGACAATAGGAAAAATGCTTATTTTGCACATGCATCTTTCCAAAGTTAACATGTACAGGAAATACTTCAAACCGGACAGAAAGGCAATCTCTCCCACTACTCTGAGAGTCTGGAGGCAGTGCAGACCATTAGCTGCTAGTCAGCCGCTCAGCCTCACCTAAGGACCCACCCCAGGGTGCTCTGTCAGAACCAGCTTATCATGCAGCTGAAACACTGTAAAGCACCTAATAAACTAGATGTACGTACTCTACTAGGCAAGAACAATGGCACTGTTGTACTCTCTTTATCCCATAACAGCCATGAAAAATAAGAATAAGCTAGGACAGGCAATGCTATACCTGAGAATTTTGTAATGAAGCAGAATACACTTCCCTAGGAGCAAGGGAAGCCCTTCTGACTAGGAATAATTTGCAGACAAGTGTGTGTGTGTTTGAGCCCCAACAAAAAAAAAAAAAAAGGGAACAAGCTTTATCCTTTCTAGCATACCAGACAGAGTGTCCAACCCACGGTCCACTTCTTTACATTTACAAGATAGATATCCCTTATTCAGAGGATTTGCCTCTTCTAAAGGTATGACAGAAGGGGAACCTTTATCCAACATCTTGGAACAATCAGGGCTGATGAATAGAGAGCAGCACGTTCCTTTTACTGTATATGAAATAGTGTTGCCTTCTCGAACCATCACATTATTAGTCACATCCATACTTCTAATATTATAGATAACTTAAGCCTCTGGTTGCTGTTGTGGACTTGCATTTTGAATGATGCCCTACAATACATTGATTTTCCAACTTTTTGTTCTTGTCTATGTATTTTCTAAATGCCTTTTATGCCTAACATTAGCTCTTTCTGCTCGAAATAAACACCACTTGGAAAAAAACTTGTTTATATATACTAATATAAAAGGCTATAGTATTTTTTTTACATTATACGGATAACACTGCTATTTTTAATTAGAAGACTTTCATTATAAACACACCAATTTTATTGTAAAAGATACTACACTGTTTTTTGGTTAAAAGAGGTCCTACTTCAAGACCTTGATAGCTAACAGCTTTGGTTAACACAAAATATTAGAATATTCATCCTTCGGAAGGAAACAAGTTCTTAAGATTTTAGGGACAGAAATTTGGCTTCAAATAGGGCATTTGCACCTACTCTTTAATGTCAGTACTCTTGCTTTTTCCCAGTATCTACGTGATATGGCCGTGTTTGGATAGAAATTACTGGTAATCATCGCTCAGTAAACCTTTGTCTTACACTACCTAAAGTCCTGAGCAGCTCGGCTGTAGTTCCGTATTTAGGCCATCTTGCAATTACGTGAGAATTCTGTGCTCTGGGAACTGCTGGAATCGACCATCCGGCCCTTTCAATGCTGTTTGAGCCTCTTGTCACATCCTCAGATATCATACAGATGCCCTTTCCTTTTTACTGCTGGGCAACTGTCAGGAATAATCTTGGAAGAGAACGCAACTTGGGGAATTAGCTATGCGCAGAGTCAACAACAGAGACAGAAGGAAGGGGCAAGGGCTTTGCGGAGGGAAACGGGGGCAGTGTGCATTAGACAAGACCAATTGTGTCGGCTATACTACCAAAATCTTAACTGTGAATTCCCAAGGTAGCCTAGTGCAAGTTGGAATGGTGCTGCTGTCTCTTCTGAAGCAGCAAGAGTGTCAGCAAACAGCTTTGGTTGTGCAACAGGCAGAAGCGATTCGGGAGCTGGAGATGAAAATGAGGAGTGGTACACTTCCTACCCTGCTTGTCTTCCCATAAAGTCAAATATTCCATCAAAAGAAAAGGAATTCTTTTAACGCATCACTGCCGGCTGCATCCTCCTGGCCCACTCTCCTTGCTCCCAAGCTGAATATTTCTTGTGCTAAGCAGTTTATTAACCCCTAATCACCCAGTTACTTCTGCACTTGATTGCATGTGTAATTACCTTTTGTCAGGTACAATTTGCCTGATAAACACGTCAGAACACTTGCTGCTTAGTCTGTTGAAACAGATAACTGCTGTCTTTCCACAGCCTTGGGGCATAATTAAGAGGGAGAAAAAGGCAGCGGCAGCAAGAGCGAGCAGGCGGCTTGGGGAGGCCGGGCCCGGCAGCCCGCCAAGGCCGGCCGTGCCCACCCGAGCGCCGCCGGGCCGGGGCAACCGGGCAGCCCTCAGCACCGGGGACCTCACGCAGGTTCCCACCTGAACTGCAGAAAACAGCGGGGTGACGCCTCTTTGGGGAAACAACCCAAACCACCCAGCACAGCGAAGCAGCAGACAGCGATATCGGCGGAGTCCCTGTCAGCGTTACGTGTTGTACGCTCCCGCAGACTCTCTGGGATGGGACCGGAAGCAAAAAATTAAAAGGCGGCAGAGAAAAAGAAAATCAGGAACAGCAAAAAGAGCGAGATTTAAAGAAAAAATAATAAAAGAAAGAAAAAAGAAAACCTTTGTGGCATTCTTGGGCTCAGTCGCTTCTGCTCTGTGCCCTGCAGTGCCCGCAGGTCGCGTCGCAGAGCGCTACGGGGAGCGCAGAACGCCCAATCCTCACCTGACCTCTGGATAACCCAGCCAGGAGATTAGGCCATTTCCAAGCCGAGCAGGTTGTCACACTGTTAGGCCAATTGCTTCTATTGACACTCTGCATAAACATCTTACACGGGGTGATCAGCAAGGACTGTTCTGCCATTAACGCTCTTTTTATTTTGTCATACCTAAGCCCTACAGAATAAAGGCCTCTCTGAGGAAGCGAGAACAAAAGGGTCAAAAGGTCACAAACACGCTTTTAAGTAGGTAAAAATCGGGGAAGTTTAGATTCATCGGAAAGTGCAAATTGCATCTTTTTTGCATCTCGTGACATCCCAGCACGCTCAGCTTTTTCTAATTTTACTTTTCGCAAATTCATTAATCTACTTAACTGTGCATTTTTACTTTTACTTTTAAGCAAGAACATGCTATGATCTTCATTTCAGGAAATAGCAAGCGGTCTAATCTGCTCAGCTAATCGGTAATCTAAACAGATTTAGACATTACCATTAAAATCCTCATGGGGAACAGTGTGAAAATACATCAAATTATTTCTTGAAGTGGTATGACTGAACACTCTCCCATACATACAGTTTTCACCTATAATTTACACAGCATGCAATTTGCACTCTGTACAGCAAAATATTCTATATTTTCCTTTGTTTTGCTTCTGCTTTGAACAGAGATGGAAACAATCTCCCTTTAATAGTATAAAAGCCACCTGCTGGGCATCGCAGACTACAGCTAATTGGTAAATTCTTTGAAATTTAGATGTAATGGATTTTGACCTCTTTAATTAAAAAAATCGCAAAGCCTAGAATACTGGTGAATTCTTCTGGGAAACGAACGGTGCCAAGCATACACAACTGCAAGCTACGCCAAATCTTTTCTTGGGAGACAATACAGAAATAACATTGCAATTTTTATCTTGAGGATGCGTGGCTTTTGACCTAGGAAAAAAGCCCCATGACTGTTGTTAGCTATGTATCACTTCAGTCATTAAGATAAAGGCATAGAAATTCTATTAATATTTCAATTATTACTATTTGTATTGGGGTTTGGAGCTAAAAAGCTCCGAAGATGAAGGGGACTTTTCCATTTTAAACATAGTAAACTCACAAAAGCCACTCACGTCCCACTCCCCAACATTTCCCACCCCAAGAAGCTCACACCGTACCTATATACACTTCTTATTCAGAAGAACAAACGGCTTTGCTGACCGAAGAGGAAGCCTGTCAACCAGAATCATTGTTGTTTCATAATTTCTGACATAACGTTAACCTTTCAGTGGAGCTATAATCTCATCGGTTTGTGAACTGAGGCAACACTGTCTTCCTTTTGTTAGAACACTTATTTATACTCTGCCCAGCGTAACGGGGCCATGGTCCATGACTGGGACTCACAGGCACTGCATTAACACAGCCACACAACAATGACACTTTAGTCTCTGCGTATTTTTCATGCACAAGTACACATGAATATACGTTACACAGGTATACACTTCTTTCCAACGAATTAACAAAAACCCCTGCATGAACACGAAGACATCACCCCCATTAGTTCACCAAATGTTATCTCCCTGTTTACGAAAGCACGCATACCATGAAAGCACTTACTAGATTGGAACTAAAACATGAAGGACCAGAATCAGACCTGGACAAAGACAGGTCTTATTCACTCTAAAGATTTCCTGATTGCAAAGAAACAACAGAAGTGTTTAAAATATAGATCTCTAAGTCCAGCTTACAAGGAAAAAAGACAGAGTTTGCTAACTGTAGAATAACACTGCATCAACCAAACACAATTATCGCTTAATCAGTTGGTGTTTGTTACTGCTGACAAATATCTTGTTAGCCTGGTTAGCAAGTCTGCCTGCCACTTGCCAAAATATTTTGTTTTGTTTACTCCTGGTGACTTATTTTGTGAATGTGGTTAGTTTTAAAATCCCCCCCTACTGATCACATAACCGGAATAACATACATTGGTCTTGTGTTTCAAAGTGTAAATTGATCTCTTGATCTGTGAATGTCTCCCTATAGTTTATGCTATCCGTTTTCTGGACTGGTACAACAAATGCATTTTCAAAGTGATCTTACGGGGACTTAGCTATGCAATTCCCATTAGTGTCAATGGGGGTCGCAGGCTAAATTCCTAGGCAATGCTTTGAAAACTGAGCCCTGGATTTTCAAAGGAAGGATAGTTTGTGTTAGAAAGGCAGTGTCTTTCGGTTTTTAAGCCACTGCATTAAAAGTGGATTTAGAAATTGTGCCTGAATTGGGGACATTTAAATGTTCACAAGAATGAAACAGTTTTATATTTAAATGCTTGCATCTGTTTTAAATTTATACATGAAAATCGTATCTGTCACTGTCATGATGGGACACAATTTTTAACACATTTGTAAGTGTATAAGGTATAAACTCAGAGGTTATGTCAGCTCAACCACTGGGAATTGTTGTTATGCTAAGAAAAAAACCAGAAATTACTTGTGTTCAAACCTGTGTCCTCTGTAACCCAAATTATCTGAAAGTGCAGAATTCTTTCCTAAAATCTGGACCTTGAGGTACACTCTGAGAGATGCCTGGTCTTGTTATATTCATGAGCAAGCCCAAATACATTTTTTTATTCTTTGACACTTCAAACAAACTGAGGCCTGCCTACAAAATAAAATGCTTTCTGTTGAAGTCATGTGAACAAGCTTGTTGCTATTACCATAGCCAGAAAAACACAACATATAATTTTTACAAATCTCATTAAAACTTCAAGCAGCCCAAGACGTAACATCTAAAGAAAGTCACTGAAAAATAGTCACTGAGGCAAATACAAATAGCTAGGCCCTATGCAATACACAATATAACAACAAGTAATACCTCTTCTAAGAAGATTTAATTACAGTGCACGTTTATTGCGAAGTGTGTTTTTCTTCATCATTAAAGAATAAGCTGGACTGGTAGCAAAAGAACTGTCTTTTGAGTCTAGAAACAGGGAAGAGTTTGAAAAGCAGGAGCCTGGCAGACAGTCAGGCTCCAGAGGGCACGCGCTCGGGCCAAATTGTTCCTGTCAAGCCCGTTAGCCCGTACATGAAGTCCTTTTAGACAAAGCATAAAACTATGTCAGTGGTAAAATCTGTGTGGATTAAAAACTGTGTATTATGCAATGGTCAGGTCTTTCACTTTTTTTTTTGTTTGTGAGCTTCTGATGCAGAGGCGTACACGCTCCAACAGCACGCAGGGGTGACAAGTGCAGCCCCCCAAAACAGGGCATCTGCCTCTGACCTGAATGAGACTTTGAAAATACAATTTCAGCTGTTAAAATTGTGAAGCATTTAATATAGAACAGTTAAATTTAAACTGTCATTTTCATTTGGCTTCTGTTTTTTTTTTAAACACAGGTTTGCCAGCAGTACTTAAACATTGAAATCTACCAAGATCATTATTAACTGAAGAGGCAACTTTTGCAGTTTAGTTTACTTAAACCTAAATTTTCTATAAACAGTTTTTTTCAGCTGCACAAGACTTATAACAGGTTTCCTTTAAACTATTTGCGCAGCTACAAAATAATGCCATAAACAGACTGTGATGTGGCACAGTACCTTAAAATAAGTTTCTTGGAGATTAAAACTGTATCATTTGTCTCATTCTTTCCTGTAAAAATCCATTTGAGGCGTTTCACTAAAAAGATATATTAAAAAATTTCAAAATCTAGTATTAAAATCAGATTTTTAACCACCTTCTCTGGTTTAGTTGAATGATTTTTAATGAGTCCCACCTTCTCTGGTTTAGAGATGGTGAGACTCATTAAAAATCATCTAACTTTGTGTAACTGGAAAAAAATTTAAACACAAAACACGTTCACTTCCATCCACACTGTGTTCTCCAGCTGAACACTCTAGTCCCATCTGTCATATTTAATATTTAGCAGTATCCGTGTGAGTAACTCTAGATGCCTGCAGACTCACCAGAAGTCAGTATATATACTTTACGCTGAAAAGTCATTATCTGACAAATGCCGTTTTGAACTAGCTAATCTGAACTGTGCTTGTATACACGCACACCTAATCCATAAAGTCAGGCTGCTGTACCCTAGAACTAAACACACACAGTGGTCTGCCCAAGTATAATTACAACTCCAAGTTTAAATTTCAGTCCGATTACTTCCAGGATTGAAGGAAAGAGTTTTAGATAAATGGTCCTGGCGTGTGAATGTAAACTGATGCCTACAGGAAGACGAGCAAGCATGGCACAGCTCCGCGGCATCAGCCTTGTGCTCACAGAGGAGGTGAAGACTTCAGCTCTTTGTGTGAAGCTGCAGCTCACAGAACTGACCCAGGAACCTGGCCACTGGGAATCAGCGACTCAGGGGTAGAACAGGATACTTCCTTCTCGTAGCTCTCCAGTTATTTCTCGTCATGTTCTGACTTGGACCAAAACACCAGAGGAAATTACATCTAAGAAAAATACTGCAAGTACATTGTTATAGAGATTGAGGCTTTCAGCCTAACAGGAGGATATACATCAGGTCTATAAGGTTTATGAGCATCTCTTGTATCTGCAGCATCTGGTCTCCACAGAGGTCCATAATCTCTAGTGTGCACTATGAAATACCCCATCTCCACTGAGGTAACCTTAGGTCCTACAGCTGGTAGGGGAAAATAGTTTGTTTCAACGCAACAGTCTAAATTTTTTACTCTATAACTTTTTGCTTTGGTTTATTTTTAAAATTTGTGGGGTTCTCAAAAACCTGCAGATCTAAAATTAAAAAAAAAAAAAAAGCCTTAGCCCTCCAGATTATTCTCTTAGGTGGCCATCAAAGCTGCCAGCATTTTATATACAAGGCATCTCTCTGAAAAGCCTCTGCAGGAAGCAGATACAAATACAGTAACTGTTTCATAAAGTATCTCAGCTTATCTTGGGTGCCGAGTCAGAATATGTGGAAAGCCACTGAAATCTAAGACATAATAGGCCAGACACCAGCATCATTCTTTTTCCATCCAGAAACAAAAATCCAGTGCAAGCCATAAGGCACAGACGCTTACAGCTGTGCTCATCAAGAGTTTACCGTAAACAGGTAGTTATTTCATTCAGGGTATGGCTGCACAACCACCCTTCACAGCAGATGAAGTTACATCCCTTAGGGAAAGCTACACTAGACCCGGGAACCACTGAACAAGGAATTCCACAATCAGCAGCTCAGGAATGTAAATACAGATGAGTTAAAAGCCAAGCCAAAATCACAAGACAAAAGTTTCATACTGTTTCCTGGACAACCTTCACTTTCTTCTTCAATGACTACAAGATGTTTACTTCCACATTTATATCCATCAAATGACTCTAAAACCATTTTAGCAAATACTACAGCCCGTATAAAATGCTTGTACTTGTTTTGTTATTCTTGTCTAGATAACTTGGTTTAGCAAAGGCTTCTGAGCCCAGTAAGTTGCTGGAACAAGAAACCTGGATAACTCAGAATTTGTTTTTTGTTGGCTTTTTGCAAGAGATCTTTCTTCTCCTGCTGCTATGTTTGCAAACGTATTAGGAAAACCCCTTTCTGCTTAATGTCAAGAGTCCAATATTACTTCTTTTCTAATAAACACACCTTCAAGAAATTATTCTCCTTAGAAGTTGATCTTTTTCCTTTAGAATATACCTTTTCTCCTCACTTCTAAGGTGACAATCTTTTCTTAAAGTGTTTCATGTGAAAAATTACTTGTTACAATTGCTCTGGAAGAAAGAATAATTCCAAACTACGTAATGTGATTTGTAATAATTACTCTTCACATTTTAGCTCCAACAGATCCCAATATACATGGAGCTTTTGCTGAGTAATGATGGCACAATTTAGCCTCTAATGCCTCCTGCAATTTGAAAACCTCTTCCCCTGATTTTACTTGCCACTTTGAAATGTTATCCCTTTCTGGTGAGTAATCCTGTGCTAGATTCTTTTGCTTCTTAAATGAACATTATTCTCACCCTTTATTGACTGACCACATCTATTATCACATGTAAGCAGTGTTAATCCTCTAGTAATTAACACCCTTATTAAAGTAATTTTAACTCAAAGAAGTTTAAATCGCATTATTTGGTTTATTTAATTAAGATAGGGGGACTGTTTTACACTGTCATTTGAGTTTTCAGCTTGTGCCTTTCCCATCTACCAGTTATGCAGGTTCCCCCCACCTCTCCCCATTACCTGTGTATTTCTGTCTAGGAATTATTCGATATTATTCTGTTTCACTGTGAACTTTTTTAAGTATCCTCTGTGTCAATGGATCCAAGACTTAGACACCTTACCGAACACATTACCATTCCCCAAACTATCATCTGGATGTACATTTCAACAATATTATCAAATCTATCATTCCACAGGACTCAGTATCTCGTTAGTGCTTACAATGAAAGAGCGACTTTTAATGTCTTCCTCATACATCCTAAGCAAGGATAAAGATTTTTTATTTAAACTTTAGACTGGCAAAAAGAAAAGAGAATCTGGATGCACTGAGTTGTGCCACTCACAAAGGCTGGCTCAGCACTTTCTCTGTTACTTTGAAAATAAGTCAGGTTTTAAAATTGCATTTTTTGTGTGTGTTTTATGTGTGTTTTGTGTTTACTGCACGTTCCTTTCTATGGGAAAATATCTGATGGCCGATGTCTCAGGTAAGCTACTCAACTGACATGTTTGACATAGGGTCAAAAGATGAAAACTGTCTTCTGGTTTAACTGCATCACGTTACACTGTGCACTCTGGAAGAGTGTGGGCTAATTGCATGTCCTCCTGGAACGATTTCCTGCAGGCACGCCACTGAAACCAGGAAAGCTTGTGTTCTCCTGTGAATAAGGCAATCCGATGGTTTCATGGACTTTGTACACCACTAACTGTGTACTAAAAGTCCTTTCCTCCCTTTGGGTAAAAACATCTCTTCAAGCTTCTACTGTTTGAAAAAGAAATGTTTTTAATGGATCTCAGCATCAACCATGGAAAATTATAAACATAGAAAGAAAAGGAGAACAATAAAGTACATTCATAGACAGTAACTGACTTTTTTGTCTGTGTGCACTTCATTCTATATCTTTACATTCTTCTTTTTGCCCCATCATCTACTGCTTCCATCTACTCATCTTTCAACCTTTTTTTTCCCCCTCTCCATTTCTTTGCATTTCTATTCTTATTCACTCTTATTTCTCCCACCATCACTCTTTCTATGATTGCAGGATCTTCCAAGTTGCACTGCTCCATTGCTACTCATGCTCTAGGGAAAGTCCTCTCCAAGAGTTTTTCTTTAGGTTCTAAAATATAACCTATACCTGAATCTTCTGTGTTAACTTTATTTGTTATTTCCATAGTCTTTAATGAAAACAGTGCAACTTGTAAGACGACAAATTGCTCCAAACCTGACACACACATAAGAGCCATATATGTTAACATGGTATAAGCCAGTATGACATAAAACTGTGGCTAAGAACATGCTGGTTTAGTCACATTGCTTATAGTACAATTAGTTCATTCAGAAACCAGTTATTTACATAACAGTATGAAATTCAATAATTTCTTTTGCCATCTATTACTACCTTTGTACTAACAGAAAGAAAATATGAGGGCTTCACATCCCAAATGTTACTGACTGGAGGCAGTCAGATAGTCAGAATAATATTTTTTTATTTCTATTTCTGCAGTGCTAAATAACTGATCAGAAGATCAGTGTCACATAATGGTACATATCCTACAAACACCTCAGAAGACATGATCTTTTTTTCTAAGACACTATGATCCAAATGAAGAAACATTCATTAACCACATTTCACTTACTCAAGTCCTTACCATACTATGCCTATGCAACTCCTTCCTTGTGTTGTAATTGTTCTGAAGCAGAGAACAATTCTTCTTTTCTTGTTGTAAAAGATTCCTTTGATTCTACTGGATTTTATGTTTGCCCTATAGTTACTTCCAAAGAAGAGACAGGCTAACTTTCTTTTTCACAGAAGAAAGAAGCAAAAGGAAAAAAATAGGATATTCTGCCTGCTGCCTGTGATTGACAGATAATTTAGAGAAGGAATGGAATCTAAATACGTTGATTGATGCAGCTGAAGAAATACTGAAGGCAAATCTGTAGGGTTAAGGGGTTAGTAGCGTTGCCCAATACAGACTACATACCAGTGATACTACTAACTCGGCTAAGGCTGGAGAATGTAAGCAATCTGGGGGCAGGAATTACTGAATACGCTAACACAGCTACCAGTCCCACGGCTCCCTGATGGGAGAAGACGACTCATAGATGTTAAGAGAATACAAGTAACTTGAAGAAAAACAATAATTTTCTTCTCTTGTGTTTTTCAATTAACAATGCTCATTCATTACTCATAGGAATCACATACCACCCACTGGATTCAGAGGAAGTCCTGTGGAGCTGCAGGCTCCAAAACTGAACTCCATCCATCAGTTCAGGGCTACAGAAGGGCCCAGACACAATGGTAGAGATCCTGCAGCAACTGGTTGTCAGCAGGAAGGCAACAGCGTGATATAAAGTATTCACAAACTTCAGGGAAGTCACGCACCCAGATCTTCCTTCCTTGTATTTACATCATTTCTTGCACAACAAAGATAAAGGCGAGGATCAGATGGGAAGCAAAACTACTAGCAGAAGAAAACAAGAGAGAAACTTCATTCAACTGAATAACTTCCACTGAATGGGATGTATATCAGTGACTCAAAGAAAGGGTAAGTAGGAGTTTACAGATATCATAAGCACACGGATCAATTCCTTCTAATTCAAGCAAGAGATCTGTTAATTGAGAAATTATCTGAAAGAGAACCTTCTGAAACTTTTCTACCTCCAGGTCCTTCTGCAGAAGAATAAAACCTTCTCCAGATAAAGCTTATTTAGTGCTTTCTTTCATAATGTCATTGGAAATGACTGCTTCACAGTCTCTCAGACACGAAGCATGCCAGTTTTTGAAGAAATTCAGTATCTTGCCCAGGAAAACTGAAGCCTTTGGGTTCCGGCATTGTGGACAACGTATACTTGCGATATGCACTTCAGCTGTTAAGGATACAATTTTAGTGCCATTTAGGTCATGATCTTACAGGAACTTCTTCTTTAACTATGGGATGAGGTTTCCTGAACAGAAAGGTTTTCCTAAGATACGAAGTTTTCATCATAATAAGTAATTTGTTCAAAACCTACAGAGCTGTTAACTATTTATACACCTTGTCTTGTGAAAGTAGTGGGGTCTAGGAAGAAGAGCTCAAAGCTGATTAAACGTGACAGTTGGTAGTATTCAGACAGGGACTCAGATATGTCCATACAAATAGTCTTAATGGCAGCTTTTGCCTACCTTTTTTTTTTTTTTGTAATATCTGCTTTGATCAGCCTCTCCAGTGAAACTTTCAGTAATTTCTGTGATAGCAGTATTTAGAAGCTGGAACTCCCCTACACTGTTCCAAGAAGTCAAGTGTTTCACCTGCACATGAAAAATGATATCAATAAATGCCATTTCCTGTCTTAGCTCCAAAAATTACAAATTCACCTAACCCACCCCCCCGTTCAACTAAGGCTTATGTTCTTATGCAAAGGCTGTTATCTGCAGGTCTCTAAGTCAAGCTGAGCCAGTGCTTCATGAGTTCCGTCATTTTCTAAACACACAGTACAGATTTCTTGTCAGCTCATCTAATTCTTGCATATATCTTGTTCAGTAAGTGGAGAACTAAGGAAACTGTATCCCTTAAATGAACTAGATTAAAGAAACAACAAGAAAATTGTTATTTTTGATAACTTCCATGGTTTAGGCACCTACAGCATTCTTCACTGTCAATTAGGAGATGACATTCAGTTTAGGCATTATACCTTTCACCACGTAGTCTTTTACGCACAGTCTACTTTACTTTCCTCTGGAGAAACTGGTACAGTTTTTGCCATGGGTGGAGTAGTGTATCTTGCAGTTAAATAGCCATATGTATATTGTTTTAGTTACGTAAGGTATTGATAGGGCTACCGAAGTGACGTAACAGCATTTGTACACCGAATTCTTAAAACCTGTTTTCAGGTATGCCAGAATCTAGAGTGAAAACTTGGTGTGCTATCAGCATGTTATTTGCACTTCTCCGCTGAAAAAGGGGCATTTAGATGTTGAACTGGATACAATCTGTTTTGCACTGAATTTGATGAATGATTTAATATCCCAAAGAACACACATACACCCAATACATGGCAAGTGTGCTCTTAGTTCCTCGCAGTAATAGAGTAGGAATATCTATTGCCACAAAATGACTGACTTTCCATCCTGCTTTGATTCTGCAAATCCTTGTCAAGATAGTGTATCCAAAGCCCCCTTTGCTAATTTCTGTGCATTTGTTTCCAAAGCTTCCTAATTCTTACCAGCTGGCAGCTATAAATCCCATCCCAGTAATGAGCTGGCCTGTTTCTGTGTACAGAGCACTGATTGAGATCTTCCTCACAAGTATCTATACACACAACTTGTGATCTGAGTCTACTGCGATTACCTACAGGCTTCACAGAATCTAGCTGAAAAGGAGAAATGAAAAGTAAGAATATAAGTGCTTAAAAACAAATTGTCATGTTTGTGTGACAATTACCATTTACTTGTAAGAATACAGTACTCTGAAAAGGCATTGTGCACCCCCTGCAAGCCGGATAACACACATATAGCATGCAGTTAAATAACTGTGTCATTTTGAACATACTACCCCTCTATGATGCAAATACGAGATACTGAGCCATGAAGTGTCCTCGTTCTGCTCACAGTGTGCCTCAAGGCCTCCTCTGCTTTAGTGTAGAGTCAATTTATGGAGAAGGGGAAGGCCTGCAAGAGTGTTGCTTCCTCCCCCAGCAAAGCAAGGATCTCTGGTCTGAAATCCAAAGAAGTGCAACTCCTGTTCTGTTGCTGTCTGAAATCTGACCTCCTTTTCTTTAGCTGAATTAGCAGCATTGCACTGAAAACTAGAGAAGCACAAATCCCATTACATAGCACCCCGAGGCTGGGCTTCATGTTACAGATGCAACACGCTCCTCTGCTTTTTCGGAGAAGCTGGGGAGGGCATGGCAGGGGGGGGAAGGGATCAGTAAGCATTGTGAAAGAGCCTCTGTGAAGATGAAAATCTCAACAACAATTTCCCTCAGGAAGCGAAAGATGAAATATTCTATACTATTGCTAATTAAAATTCAAACTTTTTCTCTTATGAAAGAGAGATTTATCTTTCAACTGAAGTTTTTAAGACTTACTCCTGAACACACTATTAGGGACTTCTGCCTCCTGGAAAATCCTGATGTGTTTTCAGTTCAAGACTCCTCTCTGGACCAGAGGCTAGGGGTGGGTGTACCCTACTCATTTCAAAGCCTAGGCACTGTGTGGGCTGGCAGCTTGTAAAGGAAGCCACAGCATGCCTTCAGAGCCCTCGCCCTCCAACAGTCACGGTATATAGGTTTGGCAACAGGCTGCAACTTCTTCTCTGAGGTCTACTGAAGGGCTCAGGAGCATTCTCCACAGGGAACACAGATGGTGAGAGCTTCGGCATGCTTCACGTTGGGGGAATCGGAGACAAGTCAGAGCTGAAGAGCAGTTACTGCCACAGGAAATGAATTCAAATTAAACATTGCAAACAAAACAGTGGGGAAGACGGAGCTGTCAGCCTGCCTTTAGTGGCAGACAATCCCATGGCTGGGACTGAAGCCCAGTGATCTGTTGCACAATTCCTACCTACAATGAGTTACTCCTGAGTTTATCAGAAGGACAGTATCATCTCTCAGTGATGAATGAGAAGCAAAGAAGAAAGAGGAGGTCTATATTAAGTACTTGTAAGAATTTTATCCTTCAAATGAACTTACTGTTGCATGCAACACTACAGTTCAGAAGGTTAGCAGTATTTCTCACCAACAATACACCAGAAAATGCATTACAAAGTAAATGGACAAGCAACCCAAGAAACTATCAGTGTAATTTCCATTATGCTCTGGAATCAGAAGAAAATGTATTAAACTTTTAAATATCAGGTATCAATTTTTAGAAGGAATATATATTGTGTATCACTAACAACCTGAGCTCACAGAAGGGCTTATCCACATGCTTATTTACACACAACCCAAAAGTCTGACAAAAATGTATCTTCTAATGCTTCCATGGTACATTATTCTGTATATTAATCACATTGATTGCATTATGACTTTATGTCTAATTTATCTCTAATTTTAGCAAAATGTCAACAGAAATTGCTGAAAATCTTCAAGAATTTTCTCCCATACCTATGCAGATTTATGGACCTTGTAATTCATAGCCCTTAGTCTCACAGACTGGGACACATCACTATCAGACTGTAAACTCTATGTTACCATATGGATGGAGATGCTGCTGCAGTGGTTGCTTAACTCTGGGGTCCAACAGCATATGATTACGTTCACTTGTGATTGGCTGCCCCTGTTGCAGGACCGGCACTGACAGCAACTGGAAGGTATTAACAACATGTACTTAAGTGCTGAAAGAACACAGATGAGACACAGCTCTCCTCATTCCTGGTAAAATAAGGAAATTCCACAGTCAAGTTAGCTGAGTACTTGTCTGAGATCAGACAGTAGTGGAAGAAGGCCTGTTTGAAACTGAAGCAGTGCTCGTGGCAGGGAGAAACACTAGAAATAACTTGTGAAGTCAAAAGTGAAAAAGCCAAACTACATTCGCAGCTTAGGTTGTAACTCTGCAGGCAATGACTTGATTTCAAGAATAGGCATTTGTTACCACCCAGTTGGTTAAGAATCAGGAAATTTGCCCTAGGACAGCAACTATTGACCTCTCAGGCTACCCCAAGGTTATCGTTCCTGTCCTCTACACACAACACTGGCTCTCCAAAGAATAACGCATACATTGTAAGATTCAGGTCTTTTCCTCACAAAGTATTTAACTGCCCAGGACATCCAAGAAACTGCCTCACATTCCAGAATTGTAACCCTAGTGTTTAGCCACTAAAGAAGAGATCATAACCAGGACAAAACTAACTCATGTCAGAGGCTGAGCTTTCTCAGAGACTAACTCAAGAAGGATGAACTAAGACCTGTTTACTTTTGAAGGTTAATTCCAATTGACCTAGGATCTGAATTGGTAGCAAAATCCCCAAAGTTCATTCCACCTCACTTTGGCCACTGCACTATTTACCCAGGCTCCCTATATAGACAGTAGCAAAAGATTATCTTCAGAGCGTGCTGCAGGTTGCAGGAGAGTTGGGTCATCTCCATGAGATGCCAGAGACCAGGCTCTTTAAAGCAGCACATGCCACTTTGATAATTGCCTTGCTGAGCTGGCCTGCCCCTCAGTGGCTTTAACTAAATGGGGTGAACGGGTGCACATAGCTACGACCTCAGGTCATACACTAAGACAAGTGGCATGAGGCATGACACAGTTACTGCAGCTGTACAGAGCCATGAATCTATCCCAATTTTATCAGCAGCTGCTTGCTGCTTTAGGAGCTGCTGAACTAGCTGCAGCTGCAAGTTTCTAGATGATCATGGCCATGTGATTCTTCAGTAGTATGGGCAACTGTATACTGGTGTTCTCCCTGCAGTGAACTTCAGGTTTCTCTCTAAGCAAATGCTGTGTGTTATTCTGCAGTCCTACAGCCACTGCCTGTCTTCCTGGGTCAGAAGCACAATCCCCTCTTATCAGCCCAGGGATGAAACTACATAGGTACATATATCCTTTGGAGAATAGTCCATTGGCTGCTATAGATGCAAAGACTTCCAGTGATGCAAAAGCCAAGTATGTTTTTGACTATGTTCATTACCTACCAGCCAGCATGAAGCAAGTAAAATGGACTCTTCCATTTGAAGTAAACCACTCGCATAGAAAAGACTGTCCAGACATGAAATTATCCTGGATTCTTTTTTTTTTTAATAATTACTCAATGTAAGCTTTACATATAAGCTTTTATATATAAGCTTTTAAGATATTCAGAAATTATTCCCTCCCCCCACCCCAAGTTACTTTCTGTTTTGTCTGCCAAACGTATATAGCAGACCACAGTGAAAACATCAAAATAAAGAGTCACATATGCACATAAAAGTCTTCCTCCCGGCAGAAGAAAACCATAGAATAGAGAACAAATGCACTCTGTGTGATTAGCCAACTGCATCGAGTCACCTCTGTAAGATGACGAGATACTACGGTTATGGGAATAGAACAAAAATCTTTATTGACTAGGGTTTCCACAGATTGTTAAGATCTTTAAGGAGCATGTTAAGTGTAACAAGAGCATAATAGGGGACAGTATAACAAGGAGGTGGCTCATCAAAGGAGACATTGGTAAGTGCCTGCCCCTTCGTGATTCCTAGCCTCTTAGAGCTCCCTGCTACTAACTACTGTTCTCTTCTTAGAGGCAACTCTTTCTCATGCCACCTTTCTCTTTCTGTTTGCTCTTCTATGTCTGTGGAAGGAAGAAGGAAAACAGTGGGCCTGCTGCAGACAACATTGTCCATACATCATCTTCAGAGAAAGACGGAGGATCAGGAACTGTTAGGATGAAAATACCTATGGCAGCTCTTTTCCATGGTAATCACCCAAGTGTAGCTCTTCCCTCCCTGTCTTCCAAGCTGGCTCCTTGTAAGTTACTCTTTAGTAAAATGTGCTACAATGTTCTACTGCCCAATCCTCATTAATCTTACACATTGCCCTAGTGCAACAGAGAGAGAGTAAGCTGTTGTTGAGATAACTGGCTTCCATTAGCAACCATGTGATTGGCAGGACGATAAGTCTTTTCCCTTGCAGGTCAGCTGCTTTTTTAAGAAGAGGGCAATCCTGCTGATCCATCTTTTAGCTACAGTCTCTCACTGAGTCCCAAATCTCCTGCCTTTTAGCTTTGATACGGTTCAAGCTTTCCCCCTTGTATCAGCCCCTACCTGTCATCAGCTCCTCTGTACCAAACAGCCAATATCAGGAGTTTGACCTCAGGGCACAGTCCGGGTGGGCAGGTAAAACCTGACCACTGGACCTACTTCCTTATCTTTCATATCCTGCAATTCATGAAGAAGTATCAAATTCAAACTAAAAACCAGAAGGATGACCTTTTATAAGAACTTTCTGAAAAAGGCTCTGTTGCCTTTCTAAGTATTCTTGAAAAGAACTGTCATCCACCCTATTAAGATAGAAATGGATCACAAATAAGGAAGAGGAGGAAAACACTGCAGTTGTTTTTAATGTGTACTTGCAATACCTTTTGGTAAGGCATGCAAAAATATAGTAAAAAAACAAACCAAAACAAATATACTAGAACTATTCCACATCTACAAGCTCAAACTGCAACCTAATAAAGAGAATTAGACAGACTTTTGCTGTTCATGAAGTATCTGAAATGGATTAGATTCCCATGGCATACACAGCATCCTCTATAAAGTGTTACCTTGCATCAAGAGAATTCTAAATATAAGTTGCTAACATAAACCGAGAGCTATCATAAGCAACATAATCCCTATAAATGTGACATGCTCAACAGCTGGTGTTTAAAACATACAAAAATATTATTTATTTCCTGTAGCAAGTATGTACACACCCTGCCCTCCTGCATAGCTGGAAATCACATTTTCCCTTGAAACAAACAGGCTCTGCAAGGATTTATGCCACTTATGTGGATGACAGAAACAGTGCCAAAATCTCTCAACATCCTTTCCCTTCAACTAAACTGACTTAGTACTAAATGGAAGATGTTTAGTCACTTCTAGCATTGATAACAAAAGAAGAATAAAAAAGAATCCAAAAGAGGAAGGCTGCTAGTCAAGGCAAGACTTGTGGTATTTGAAGTCTGGCAGAGCACGTCTTTACACTTTGAATGCTGGAAATCCTAATGTACACGTACCACATGAACAAATCTTCTGACCGTGATCCTATATCCTCCTCACATAGTCCACACTTATCCCATTGTTGATATTGCTCATCATTATATTACTGTGCGAATGTGACACATAACTCTACCTTTTAAATTCTTCATTTAAAAAGACACTTTAATGAAGTCCTAACTATTGGAAGAAAATGGAATACTTTTGCCTCAAGAATTTTCACTTCTGAAATGCATTTTCATTATCTCACTGTGAAAAACCTACTAAACTATTAAAAGCAAAAATATTCTTACTACATAGATAATTTGGTATGGAATTCTTTCTACATTTCTTTTCTGATGACTTTGACAGGCTCATAATGGTGTTGACAAATACCACCAACATCTGCAGAAAGCTAAAGATCCTCCATGTGCAGTTAATGATTCATTTTACTATTTAAATAACACTTATACTTGCAATTCTGTGAAATAACAAATTCTTTCTAAAAGCTTGCTTCAAGTATGAAAAGTCTTTTGAAAATTAATTGCTATGGGTGGATATAGTGTTAGAATTTGCAGAGAGCAGGGAATACAAATAACTATATGCAATGAAGATAAGTAAATTTTAGCCTGGAAAAACCTTCATTTTGGCAAGAACTGTGGAAAAGTGCTTCCAATATTAAGGCATTTAAAATTAAATTTGATACATAATAAAGATCAGCTAGTTGGAATAAAGCTGCTTTCTAACAGTTTAAAAGAATTCTATGTAACAAATTAAGGAAAGGAAACGGTAAATAATACCATGCCTGATTCTGCTCTCCAGGGAGCAGTTTTGTAGACAAGAGCAATTGCCAGAGTGGAATCAGGCCAGCACATACCAGGGTAACATGTACACTCTTGCAAAAAGGCGTCCCAGGACCTTTACAACATCGTCAGGATCAAAACGGAACCTTCTCCCCAGGTACCAGCACCACCAGTAGCACAGTGCCCCCTAACCTCACACGGGAGAAACGGGTTGATGCTGAATTACAGGGAATAGTGCCACTAACAACACTTCAAATAACTGCTTTTCAAAACTAATTACATGGGAATGCAAAAACATGAAAGGTTCCTGAATTTAATAACTTCAGCACTGGTCAAAAGGGGAAATTAGTAGGATAAAAAACAACAACTAGTGTCTTACTTGTCTGAGGTCGATGAAAGCTAACTGCAGGGTGTCTCCCTGGAATCCTGGCACAGGCTCAGAACTAGCAAACACTGCAAAGAAAGGTTAAAAATATTATGGATGTAGACTGTTTTCTAAAATTAACAGAAAATCAGGCTCTATGCAACATAAATGGTAGCTAGCATTAAAATGAAATTAGTTTGCTAGAAAGACTAAACTAATGACTCAGAGTGATTAAAACCAACCAAATGTACAACTTTCCCATCATTTTTCCAGTAATCCCAAAGAATAATACCTTTACAAGTATTGTTAGGAATTTTGCTTAAAATTCTAACCCAGCAGTAACGCTACAACCACAGAAACCAAAATCTTTTTTTGGCCTGAGGCGAATAATAACTGAAGAATTTCTAAATAATACCAATTCTATGGCTGTCAACATATTTTGAAACATCTGTTTTCGTTGCAGCATCCACACTATAAAAACCCCACCTCTAGCCAAACAGCAATAAAAGACAAACACTAAGGTGGGAGTTAGTTTAATGTGTAGACAACAGGTGGAAAGCTCTATGTGCCGCAGTCAGAGCAGAGTTGAAACCTTTTAGCCAGCTTATCAATAATGAACTCCTGCTCTTTTTGAACCCCAAAAGAGGCTGTCAAAATTGGAAGGCAAAACTATATTAAAAATACACAAAAAAAGTTAACATTTATGGTAATGAAAAAATGTCAGCTACCTGTTTAAATTAGGAAATGATCAATCATAAAAACAGACTTTTTGATGTTCTTCTCCCAGTTACATGTTAATAACAAAGACACTTGCAGAAACATCCATTGCCTCACATCCCCACTGAAATTCGACATCTTATTTCAAAAGAGCTTAAGAGAATTCTTCTTCTGCTCTTCAGTTAGGGCTCTTAACAAAATAGATATTACTGTAATGGTGTCAGACAGGTACAATCTGAGGCAGTGAAAGATAACATATTTTTCCAAGTTTCAGAAATAGGTCATTCAATGGTAGAAGAAACAGAACGTATGTATCCAAAAAATTTCCAGATCCAGTGCTCAACTTCACTGTGCCACATGGACTCCTACTAACAATTAAAAGAAATATGAAATTCTTAACAGATTTTTTTTTTTTAAAGTCTAGTTAGAAAATTTGGATCATCAAGTGAAACTAACATCCAGAAAGACACCGGTGTCCAAGCTAACATAATGTTACAATAATGGGCCCAATCACTTACTTCTGAATGTATGGTTTCAGCTTACAGCAGACTAATGAATTCAGACAGACTGTTCACAAGTCCAAAAATTATTATATGGAATGTAACTGTAAATTAAAATACTAAAGATTCTCACTGAAGTGTTACAAGAAGCTACCAAAATACTCTCAGAATATCTAATAATAGCTCAGTTAATAAGATGAATATAGTATCAGAGTAGCAGCTCGCCCTGGTTCTGGCTGGGATAGAGTTAATTTTCCTCTCAGTAGCTGCTGTATTTTGGATTCAGTAGGAGCAGAATGTTAGTAACACAGATGTTTTCAGTTGTTGTTAAGAAATCAAGGACTTTTTCCAGTTTCTGACATTTGGCTAATGAGCAGGTGTACAAGAGCTGGGAGGGAGCACAGCCAGGCAGCAGGCGAAGCTGGCCAGGGGAAATATTCTGTACCATAAGTGTCATGCTCAGTTTATGAATGGAGGGTGGCCAGGGAGCTCTTCTCTTTTCCGTGAGTTCGAATCGTCTCTCATCTGGAAGTTTGAACTTTCCAAGAGTTCAGTCTTTTTTGGAATTTCATGAAATCCGCTAGTTCCGGCTCTGCAATCACATCTCAGGGACTCGCCGCAAATCAGTCATTGGGCAGTGAGAAAACTGTATTGTATATAGTTTGTTTTGCACATTCATTATTATCATTATTATTAGTATTACTACTAGCATTTCCTTCATTGTCTTATTAAACTTCATCTCAACCCACGAGTTTCCCCTTTTGTCCATTCTCCCCTGATCCCGCTGAGGGGGGAAGGGAAGGGGTAACTGAGCGGCTGTTTGGTGTTTAGTTGCCACTTGATGGGTTAAACCATGACACAGCTTTACCAATAGAGGCAGAATTTACTACTTGTATTGCAGTAGTGTAAAAATTTTTATGGACAGTCTTGTAATACGAGAATGAATTAAAATGGAATTTGACTTGATTCTTCACCAACTAAAGGAATAAAAAAATAGTAGCCAAATACCCTAGGGAGAACACTGTAATGTCACAGCCAAGTATTGGTAACAGTTGGAAAATGCTCACCAATTACTGTATTCAAGTCTGAATTTTAAATTGCCTGGTTTCCTACTTCATAAGTAACAACAACTTTCTAGGGGAATTTTCAGGGAGTTTCAATCTACCACAAAGATACTTTTTAAATAAAAAAGAAGAAAGATAAAAAACAGTAGAAAAAGCATATCCTAACCCCAGTATATTACAGAGAGAATTTGTTTTAATAACACACTCTTTAAAAGCAGCAAAGAGTAAACAGTCTGTACAACCACCAACCTGCAGAACAAAAGATCTCCAGGCCTATGAAAGCACACTTCTGAACACCCCAGGCTAAAGGGCTGGGTGTCTCCATGGCTGTCTTCTGCAGGCATTTCATGGCCACTGGGACCATCCTTTCTTCAGGGATGGACAGGCGTATGATGCTGACCCCCGTGGTCAGCCAAACACAGTATTTAAAATGGGAACACCATACTATAGCAGGGCATTCTTAGCCATGCCCTACGGCAAACAGCTAAAGAGAGATACATGGGTTGTGAGCTATGGCAGCACACTAATAAGGAAGGTGAGTGTGATGGTCAGAAGGGGTCTTTTCCACCTCCCCTAAACAAGGAAGGAGAACCTGCACTATTCTTGACAGATAAGGCCCACCTGTATCTGATCCTGTATAACTTTCTGTTCATGCTGAGTACACTGAGACCAGCTTCCCTCACTAGAATCTGAGCTCCTCCAGCCACTCCACAATGGCAGCACTGGCAGAAGGAAGCTCTATGGCAAAAGAACAGCTACAGAACTGAAAAGTGAATGTACCTGAAAACTGTGACCTGCAGCAAAACTTTTCAGTTAGCTGCTGGCAATTTGTACTTTGGGAGTTACCTTCCTATAGTGGGATACTTTTACTTGCCATAGCGCAAATATTTGCGTCGTTTCTGCAACTCATCAGGCTAACATAGTTTGGCATTTATCCTAATACATTAAATAATGCAGTATGATTTAGTTTCTCTATATAGTACCTACTACCATTGCAGCTATAGAACAAGAAGCACACAAGGTACCAAACTTAATTAGTATAAGCTTTGCTCTCTTTAACTACAATTTTATATTATGAATAGATTTACAACACCAGGGACACTCATTATAGCACAAGCATTTATTCTCACATTTGTGTCATTTTTGACAGGTGACTACAGTAGAACTTGTTTCATTATTACAATTTCATGAGTCCAAAGGGCAAAAGGATAATCTACTTAGGGTAACGGTCAGACAGTTCCCCCTCCACCCTCAGCTCAGGGCTTTTAACTTTTGCTAACAATTTCACAAAGCTAATTAAATATTTTCTACTGCACAGCATTTTAGGAAGATATTATAAGAATAGGATTAACATTCTTAATGTCTTTGTCCTAAGGGTCCCTTTCCAGATAGTAATGAAACATTGTCATACGCATATCTTCTAAAATATTCACCCCATACTTTCATTCTAGGCTTAAATAGGATTTAGAGGGGTAGGGGGCTGGTTGGTTAGTTGTTTTAGTGTGCATCAGAGCATTCAGTAATTTTATAATATATGAGAATGAAATGCAAAGACCACCATTAAACTGTCACATATAGTGGCAAACAACTGGCTGGTTGGCAGTTTGAATCAGAAAAGTCAACTTTTTCAGGAAAATAAGCTGAAAATCTGTATTACATGAATCTTGTATTCACAAGGTTTCTGTTAACATTTTCTTTCCCTGCACTTTGCTGATACTGTGTAGACCTTTTCTGTGTATACAGAACAGGCTCTTTGGGACAATGTATGTCCACAGTATGCACAATCTCAACATACAACAATGTACAACATCCAGTTTGGAAATTTACAGGAGGTAGGATCCAATGAAAAAAGTATGTAGTGATACAAAAAGAGGCTGGGACGTAACACATATGCGAGAATGGTAAATTTAAATATTGTAAAGCTGACTCCAGTCCATTTTCTTTTGAATACTTTGATCTTTTCATTACATTTTGAATACAGGATATACATGAATTGATGTGTCTATGTGTTAATCAGTATCCTCAGAAAAAGGCTGTGTCTGCTAAAATGGAATTTAAGACATCTTTAACTGTAAATTGTACTGAATTTTTACTCACTTCTAGATTTATTAGCAGGTCTCTTAATTTTATTCTCTCCAACTCACATCTTTTAGCCATCATCTGGCTGTGCCTCTCTGTTGGTCTGGGAATTCAGTATCTAATTCCTGGCAAACAGTTTTGCCACTCAACGGCAGAAATTAAAACTCAGAGTCCAGACTTTGGATCAAAAGCTAAACTAACACAGTTTTACTCCAGCCGGATAGCATTGATTCACAGGCAGGACAGCAAAGCTGCAAATGCATTTTCAAAGGAAAAGGGGAGAATCAGGCGACTATCGCAGCAGACGCCAGCCACTTTGCAGCCCTGTCGGAGGCTCCAGCTGTCCAAACAAGCCCAGAGGGGAGCCCGGCAGAGG
The DNA here is from genome assembly GCF_030867145.1 of Opisthocomus hoazin. Classification (NCBI taxonomy): domain Eukaryota; kingdom Metazoa; phylum Chordata; class Aves; order Opisthocomiformes; family Opisthocomidae; genus Opisthocomus; species Opisthocomus hoazin. The sequence goes on from NC_134419.1 coordinate 62,099,179, forward strand.
GAGGGAGCTGCCAGCGGCTGGGCAGCAGGCCCCCACCCCGGCGAGACCCGGCTGCTGCCCCTGCGCTGCCATGTGTGGCTGGCGGATGAAGGATGGTCTCACGTGAGTTTAGTTAACCTGACTTCTCCGATGGGAGAGGAGGCAGGTAAAGCAAGGGGCCTCCAGAGGAGAATATACCGCCTTTTCAAGGATAAACAGGATTTGGGTTCCTTAGCTTCCGGCATGTCCACCTGGAGAGCACCTCTGTGTGTGCTCAACAGAGAGCACTTGGGTCAAGATCCCTCTTGGTCTTGGATACTGCAGCTCTCCACACAGTGGGTGAGAAAGGAGGGACTTGCAGGAAGCCCTACGCAGGGCTGGTTAGGAAGGTATACTGCATCCTGCTTTGCGCTGATTCTCTGCTAACCCATACTCATTTATAGACAGGACCCAAAACCTTTTCTTCCTTGCACAGATCCACCTCTGCATGAAGAGGGATGCCCACTCAACTGTACCTCCTTCTGCCAATTAATCCTGTCTCACAATTCAGCTACGTTAAAACACACAAACTCTAAAAATTACATTTAACTCTTCCAGCAATCAGAATTTCTGACAAGTTCTAATTCCTTAATAAAAAGTTGATGTAAGGTATCTAGATCTGGACGGTGTCTCTGAAAAGCTCATTTTCCATTATGCACACCTTGCTTCTCAGAAAGTGAGATACAGCAACCCACATTTGACTTTCATCTTCAAGAAACAGCAAACGCCTCCTCTCCCCAACGCATTTCCCTCCTCAGGAAATCGAAATGCAATGTCCAAGCAAAAGACTATTCTTTGGGTTTTATTCAATGGGACCTAGTACGTTCTGTTTTTCTGAATACTGTTGTAAGAATTCCAATCACCCTAGTGGAAGATCCCCACTGAGAAACAATTGTGCAAAACACAGATGCAAAACACTGCTCTAAGTTCTACAACACATAGAGAGAGTGGAGAAATACTTCAATTAGAACAGGACAAACTGAAATAAAATTGAAAGCTTTTGGAATATTTGGAAGGAAAACAAAGATCACTTTTTTTTTTTTTTAATAAATCATCACAGAAGACCACCAGATACTACTACTATTCTTGAGCAAAAGTATCAGATACTGCCAGGTTTTCTGCTCTCCTTTTAGAAGTTAGGCATTTTGCATAGAAATGAAGTGCAGGATAATGAAATCCCAGAGTTCACCACAAGATCACCTCCTTCCCCTCCACCTTCCTTTCTTGGAAGTCCACTTATCAGTCCACCTATTTGCTGTGACTAAGAACTTCAGCACTTACTGACTTTAACAGATTGCTGCTAATTAACAGATTGCTGGGTTGTTGGTTGGACTGTTGATTGCTTTTTAATGGAAAAGAAAAAAATCTGACAAGCAATACCATTTTCCTGCTTTTATTTCTATCTCCTCCAGTTTATATTAGAAAGAATAAAAATGCAATCCGGAAGATCAGAGTAAATATCTAGAATACTGCCAAGAATTTAAAAAAATGTATCTTGTAATATTCATAGCTTTCTACACCTCACATAACTTTTTAGTTTAAAATGCATCTGAGTATACTGCACTGTGTCTGTAAGTAAAATGTCAAACCCATATACACAATACAGTAGGAAACTACCCAACAGTTGTGAATTATTCGCACACTCTAAGCACTAATTTAAATGTCACTGTTGTATCCATTAATCCCAAAGTGCCAAAGCATAAAGCTGGGGGAAGGGTGATGAGCAAGAACATAAATCACAGGCATCACAGTGAGGCCTGGAATGTGCCTGTGATGGACCTTATGAATGAATCCACAACAGCAAGGCAGTCTGAGCAAAATCTTGTGTCAAACCCTTATTCCACAGATTATAAGATGTCATTTGTTGCAACATACTATTCTGACAAGCTTCCATAATCGTATTTAAACTTCTCAAAGGTTTTCTGCGCAAAACCAAATTTTTTCTAAGGTGCTCTAAAAGCTTTAAAGAAAGGAAGAATTAAAGTTTATTCTATTTGCATCTGTAGAACCCACACTAGGAAGGTATGCAATGGTGGAAAGAATGCATTTTTCAGTCCAAGTTACTAGTTTTCTGAAACTTTCTCATTTTGGCCCAAAGTTTCCCATGTCATGTCCATGCCATATGCTCAGTATAAAAGCTACATATAACAAAACATGTTGTCTTACAGTTACATTTTAATCTTAAAATAATGAAACATTATTATGTTAGATTAAATAATACTAAGATCTCTTCACTGATTGAAGTTTCCACTGTGCAGTAGCCAAAGACTGTAGAAAGAGCGGTAATAGAAATTAGCATGGTACATATCAGGGCAAAGGCTAAGAAGAAAAAGGTGTGAAAACAACCCAGAGACCAGACGACAGTCGGACTTGTTGGGACTTCTCATTACTTTGCTGTGAACATACTGTTTATACCATGAAAGTCACCTGCAAGGCATGCATTTTATCCCCTGTACTGCTAGAAATCCCCGAGTGAAAACACTGAATTGGTTAATCTATACAAAGTAGTGAAGCACTGTGTCATTCATGGATGATATTTTAAATATTAGAAACAGAGTAATATGGTAGTGGGCAAGCTCTCTTCACTGTTACACTATTTGTTCAGAAGGCAGATGACTGTGTAGTCAGTGCACCAGTTCAGCTTGTCTAGATGAATGATGATGGTGTCAATATTATTAATACTATGGAATTTCTGTTTTTACAACTGGCATCTTTTTTACATCTAAGATCTTTTTTACACCTAGGAAACTACACAAATGCACATACCCATACCCCTACCCACCTACCTGAAAAGAACACTATTAAATTTGCAACATCAAGCTTACTAAAAGTCAAAAAAAAAAAAAAAAGTAAAACCATCATCTGTTTGGCCAACTCATGCAATCATGAGACCAACTTTAATGTCATGATCAGAAATATTTTTTCAGTCGGACCCTGATAATCCTGTCAGTTTGTTCCCTGCACTGAAAGGCCTTAAGGCTGTACAAGGAAGGACTGTCAGAAAGATGCCTGCTCTACCTGTTACAGAGTTTAGCTGGAATGCAACAAGGCAGGAGCAGGAAAAACAATCGTATGGTTAAAATGTCAAAAATTCCCCTTAACTCTGTCCCTGGACTCCCACAAAAACTCTTTGTGATGCTAACCAAATTGCTTGAAATCAAATTTCCAGTTTCCCATAGGTGGTTGCTAATTGAGTAGTCATCAATTTTTTCATGTGTCCAAACTAAAAACCTCAGGATACGACTTGCAGAACTGCTCCATTTTACAGCTGTCACCAAAATAATTGAGATCCATGCTTCAAACACATAAGAGGAAAGGTACTTTGAAAAAACAGAGCATAAGAATCTAAAAATTTGCATTGAAAAAAACCGCTAGTAGGCCTTTTCACTGTATCTCAGTCATCAACTATGAAACCAGATCTAAAACCTATTCATAACACAATGATGTTATGGAAGTAGCTTCTTTCATACAGATTAATAGCTCACCCTCAGCAGTGAAGCTCCATGCAAAACACGAGGAAATTAATCCTGCCTTCAGTGTTGGACTGAACCAGTTTTATAACATAATTCTGATGCCTTATTTTGAACAGTGAGAATAAAACAACATCCGATGTTTACTAAATGTGTACTATTTTTCTGCACAGTAAGGCAGTAGTAATTCTGGGAGGCAGAAACCCTATGTAACAGCACATTTAAAATCATATCATAAGAAATAAACTCAAGAGGGAAAATTTAAAATTTCACAGACATTTGACCTTTTTTTCTCAACTATAAAAGCATAATATTTATGTAGTGGTTTGGGGAAATTTTGTACTAGACTATAGTGTTTTTACTGGATATAGCGATTATGATCCCATTAGGAGTAGCAACAGATGTATGTTTCAATCAGATACCTGAGTTTAAAAAAAAATTCCTAGAAATGTTAACATGCTTACTCACAAACACTTTTACAAGAAGCTGTACTGTAATAATTGTTTTTTCAAAGACAAAGCCTTAATAGATTATGGAAAAACATCACTACATGGCTTACATTAAAGAACTTACTTGCAGTGCTAAGACAGATACAGATAGGAATTCTGGAGCATCTACTTACATTCACACTGTATCACATCTAAATTAAACTGCTGAATTGCTCCCATGCTTATTTGTTTTAATTCACTGTCCAGTAGCATCTGCATTAGGGACGTTGAAAGATGCTGGCAGGCTGACATGCAAGCTGTCTGGGCCACCTTCCCCTAGTAGAAAGAGCAACAGGTTTTAAGACAGAAACAAATAATACGTCACTAAAGAACTGCTTATGTGATTTGATTTTAACATACCCTCAAAGCCTTAATGCAGCAGGACTTTAATTAGAAGGAGAAAGATCACACTTGCTGTTATTTGTTTGACCTGTTTCTATTTTTTTGTTTTGCTTTGTTTCTATTAAATTAATCAGGGAACTAAACTAAATATATGTTAAAGCAATTATTGGTACTTCTTCCAGAAATCCAACAGTCTTCATTAATACAAGGACATTTCAAAAATAATAACAACGTAAGCTGACGAAGCATATAAACAGCTTTGTGGATTTTTTTTTTTTCAAACAGATTGAAAACAGGAATGTAATGAAAATCAACATGCTGTATATTTTTAACAATAGTTAGTAAAAAAACCCCAAACTTTATATAAATCAAACCCACTGTTCTCAGTTGGAGCATTTCTCGTAACAGCTTGTGCTAATTATTGGCACTTTAATTACTTGAATTCTACATCAAAGCTTGTTGCTAAATTATTTAAAGTATTCATGCTTATCCACAATCTTTTCAGGTGCTTAATACATCAGTGCTGTCAGTAATCAACTACTTACAAAATGAAATGTAGCCCTCTGCTGTACAAAATAGAAATAATTTTCCTATCACAGTCTAGTTAGTAACATTTCTCTTTATGATGTATATGTAATTGAGACAAATCATTTTCCAAACGAGACCAAAACCAAAGCACAAAATCAGACATTAATTTGAGAAATGATTAAAAATTTAGTACAGAAAAATGGAAATGTACGGAAATTCTACCTTAGAATTAAGAGAACCAATTAAGACCAGATACTCAATCAGATGGCACCATTCTATTCACAGCAGTGCAATCTTTTAGAGCAGAGTGATCTTGGCTTTCAAATGCAATTATATGAATCTCTCCAGTTTCATACATTTATTAAACCATGCTTCTCAATCCAGGACTATGTTGCAATACGTACTGAAACAATGGTAACTATCAACACACTTACATGAAAGAAATCATAATTATGTAATACGCCTACTGGAGCACACACGACTATTGTTTTACTTATATCCACCAGATGACATGTATTCTCTAAAGCAATGGTTATCCAGCTATTTACTGCAAAGTCAGGTTGATCAATTCACTCTTGACTCACAGAAACACATACAGGCAATGAACAATGATAGACAGCAGTTCACTGTCTCAAAAATTTTGGAAAGTTCTGCTCCAATGTCTGAAGAAACAGATCTTGCCCTTCATAAGACAACTTGCTCATATAATTGAATTTTCATGTATATATACAACAGAAAGCAAATTTCGCCCTAAATATTTTGTACTTTTAAAAATCCATTCTTTGTTAAAATGTAATTAAAATGCAGACAATACAATGGAAAGCGTTCACTGTCCTCACATGTCACACTGAAACATTAAATGGCTTTTGCTAATACCTCTTTAGCATTAGGACACCTTGAACTGTTAGGAGCTTTATATCTAAAATGAGATATCAGTTTCTTAATTGAAAATCTCAGAAAAGCAAATAACATTTTTGACCAAAACAGATGAACTGACAACTAGGAATGTAAGAAACAATGCAAGAACAGCATGCTTAAAAGTCTCCCAAACCCAATGGTAATTACACTGGGAGACATGCAGCTCTATTCCCCAAGCAGAACAATGTCAATATGAATGGAAAAAAAATAGGAAAAAAAGTGGAAAAGAGAAGGAAAAAAGGAGGTGAGAAGGGGAATCAATGGGCCACAGTTCATTTAATTACAGTGTAGTAGGTTTGAAATACTTAATGGAAATGTCATTTTGATTTAATGGAACAACTAGTGCATCTCTGTTTAACATACTGCTCCATCAAATCAGCTCCATGTCCTATTTATGCTGCCACTATAATGTAATAAAAGTTCAACCAGATTAATAGGTTGTCAAGCAAGATTTTAACATTCAATTTATGTTATATGCAAACAATGTGTTCTCCTTTCTTATTTTAAATAAATGACAATTTTATATTTCTAACAAGCATCTGTAGTTAATTGGTACAATCTGGCAAATATCAATAGTACTGGAGCACCAGATAATGGTTACAATACAGAAATGACATGGTAAAAAGCCACTGGACTTTAAATACGTATCAATACATGTACACTTAATGTTTATTTTTAAATTTCCTAAGATGGAAACATCCTAACATTTAAACTCTTTCCAACTATGTAACTTGAACTACAGGCTTATTGTTCACATGACGTATCAACAAATAATGGAAGTTTACTATCAACCATTTATACTTACTCAGTACAATCACTCGATTTTCTTAAATCTAGAGAAAAAATGAACCTACGTATATCAACAAAAATGCTGAATTTTAACTGAGAGAAATGTGAACTTTACTGTTATCCTCTTCAAAACTCAGTGCTTCCTAGTTCAAAATACATTGGATGTATGATATTCAGAAAAAAATGACATTAAAGTTTGTGTTTGACAAATGAGATCTATTTAAAATCTCTCTCCAAATTTCCACCCTCCACCAATTAATCAATTCCTTGCCATTTATTTCCTAACGCATCTTAAAGAAGAAATTTAAGGATTCATGAACATAACACCACCATGTTTCTTTTCCAGAATTAAACAAATCTCGGTTAGTTTTAAAGCACTCTTAGTGTTTATTATTTGCAAGTTTGGGTGCTTTTATTTACTTTTTTTTAAGGGGGGTGGGGGCATAGTTACTGTAGCTAGGAATTAAACACCTATATTCAATAGCATGCAGAGATTCAGCAGGCTTCTCACATTTGCTCCAGTTGCCTTCCATTTGAAGACACCACTATTCTCTTCACTCTGCCTATGCTAATTGCTGTTATCTACAAAACCTATTCTTCCACTCAACCAACGTAAAGTTTAAGAAACAAGGACCCTATTCTATAAGCAAAAACACCTGCTAACAGTGTTAAAGGCAACTGTTTAAACCCTTCAAATTCTGCTGAAATACAAATTTGTAAAAAGAGAAAACCCTTAGACAAACTTCTTATATTTCAAAAGAGCTCGTAAAGAGAATCTGCTGACATATTAAATCCTTTTTTATAGGACCCAAAAGCTTTTATCCTAAGAACAATTGCAGTAAAGAGACATTTGGCTCCTAGGAAATTCCCTAAGGGTCAGCCATATGCATCCTTCCATGGCACCTTCGTGGTACTGCTAAGACCCATGCTAGCTGCCTCAAAAGCAGCTTTCATCATTCACTATGGTGTCAGTCAATATGATTTATGGACTGCATTCAACAAAGTCAAAGCATATAGAATGAGAAATATGACTACAATCTGCTAATTTGTTTTGTATTGAGCCACTCAGAAGTCAAAGACCTGATGTCAGGCTGAGACCAGCAACACAATTAACTGGCCAGTGACAGATTCATCCATCCTCCCTGCTAGGCAGTGCCAATCAAAGACAGCATGGAGCAGCATTTGGAGAAATCGGTCAGAAAACCTATTCTCTAAGTAGTTTGCGGAGACTGTTGAATGACAGTTTTTGAATACAGCTGCAGAAAACCACCACCCCTTCAACCTCACTGCAAGCTGTGAACTTAGGCTTTTGCTGCCAATCACAGAAACAATAAAATAACACAAACTGCTATCCTCAGCATAAAAGAATATAACAAAACTTATCTGTTAAATCGAAGAAGTTAAGCTGAAGAATTATTTTAATAATATGAAATGACCTAATGAAAAACTTTCTGAAAATGCAAAGAAACTAAACATACAGATTATAGCAGTTATAATAACTAAAGCATTCTATTACTTAACATCAGGACTAAAATTCAACTTTTGAACTACTGATAAAACACAAGTATACCAAAAAACCACTAATGACATTTTTAAGAATCAATTTTACTTCCAGTCTCTACCGCAAATTCTACTGAAATAATAAAAATACCTACTTGAAAGCAATTTCTAACTGTTACTTTTCAACAGTTATTCTTTTCCAAAAGGTTGTCCGATACTAACTTTGTACTGACAAAGCACATATCTAGAATAAAACTTCAGGAAATTCTAAACTTAGATTAAAAACACTTACACATGCACCCTCTACCATTTCAAACTAACTGATCTGAAAATAAAAGGTAACATTTTTCTTTAACTGTTCAAAATAAAACCTAACAAATGCAGGTCCTTAATAACAAATTTGATAATACAATTGATTTCCTTAGATTAATGGCTGTATAACGAAATTTTAATTTAACTTTTGATTTTAAGTATCTAGTGGCACTATAAACTGCAATATGAACTTAAAATTGGATGTAAAACACCTGAAAACAGCAATAATCTCAAAAGACTAAATTCTTGTGACTTTATAAATAGAACCATTAAAAACTGCATGACTGTAAAATTATAATCTTTCAAAAGCAATGCAGCCTCTGTGCTCTGCATCTCTGAAATTCTGCTACTGCTTGGTGATGACATAACTAGCACACTGACATATATGAAACATTAACAGAAAACATTTCTACACAAAACATTCAATATTCCTAGTGCTCACGACACCTGTTAGCTTGACAGTTCAACATGAGGCTGAGCAATCAAATCATAGAAATATTCATTGGAACTAGTCCAGCCTCCTATGTGGAGTAGGACCACTGCCAACAATAGTTCAAGTCCGTTGTCCCTTTTTCTGGCTAAGCCTTCAAAACAACCGAGGATGGGAATTCAACAGTCTCTCTGGGTAACCTCCTCCCATACTGCACTACTCTCTTCATGCAGACTTCTTCCCTAATGTCAAAGCTTCATCTCCCAAGCTTCTACTTGTGACTATAGCCACATGTGAATTTGTCAGTCCTACGAAGAAGAGTGTGGCTCCATTACCTTTGTATCTGTCATAAAAATCATAGGATGGTTTGGGTTGCAGAGGAGCTTAAAGACCATCTAGTTCCAACCCCCCTGCAATGGGCAGGGACACCTTCCACTAGACCAGGTTGCTCAAAGCCCCATCCAGCCTGGGCTTGAACACTTCCAGGGAGGGGGCATCCACACCTTCTCTGGGCAACCTGTTCCAGTGCCTCCTCACCACCCTCACAGTAAACAATTTCTTCCTTATATCTAATCTAAATCTACTCTCTTTCAGTTTAAAGCCATTACCCCTTGTCCTATCACTACATGCCCCTTTAAAAAGTCCCTCTCCAGCTCTCTCATAGTCCCCCTTCAGCTACTGGAGGGCCGCTATAAGGTCTCCCTGCAGCCTTCTCTTCTGCAGGCTGAACAGCCTCCAGCCTTTCCTCACAGGAGAGGTGTTCCAGCTCTCTGATCATCTTTGTGGCTCTCCTCTGGACCCACTCCTTCAAGAGGTTGTAGGCTGCCACTAGATCTCTCCTCAGCTTTCTCTTTCACTGACTAAATAATCCACCTCCCTAAACCTCCATTTGTTAGTCATGTGCTCTAGGCTCCTAACAACTTGTAAGGCCACTGCCATATCCTCTCACCAGATCCACAGAGCTACTACTCAGCCAATTGCTTTCCAGATGGTAGCAATGAATGCAGTTATTCCCACACTGTGTACTCTAAGTGCCTTACACATTTGTTCACTTAAACAGCACAGTGTACGTTTGTTGCTACACACTGCTCAAGTGAACAAGACTTAATCACATTACTAGAGAAAAATGGTAAAAGTAAGTTCAGAGAGTCAGTATTCAGAAGCCATTCTTAAAAGAATAATATTAATTTCAACATTTTCATTATCATGTAAATGCTTATGCCAAATCAAAATAAACTCCTTATACAAAAATTGATAACCTGAAAACAATCAGGGCTTGGAAGAATTCTTACATGTAATCCATCATCACCTTAAAAAAAGAGAAAAATCGAGCACTCACATTCCCTTGACCCTAGGCAGATGTAGCAGACAAACGATGGAACTTTCAGATTCTTTATTCTTTATTGTCATTTATATCACTCTACTCTTATTCTGTATGCATGTCTCAGCTGCATTTTGATACCTGACCTCTCTTCCTAAAGGTCTCATAGTCTCCTCTAAATTACCTCATTTGGCATGCAAGGCACACCTCACCAACCTTCTGCAAGGTTTTTAGGGCTCCTGCTGTCCCAGTGTACGAAAGCCCGAAGTTAGTCATTACCCTGATCCCTGCATGCAACCACCCAAGGTATACAGCAAGGCATCAGCAAAACAGAAGGGTCTTTTTATTAAATGATTAAAAATTGAAGCAATAAGCCTGCAGGCAGTTCATAGTTATTCAGTTCACATGCTTTTTCTTCATCTCGCATCTACTTACCGACATAGCTGCATGGTCATTGTTGTTATTCTGAGAAGGAAACCAGTAAGGCAATCAAAACAAAAAAATTAAGATGTACTGTCAACATCAAAAAAAAAAAAGAAAAAGAATAAAAAATTGGTAGCAATAAAAGCTAAGGAAAAGCTTCCAAAAAGAACAATTACAGCTACATAATTCCTTTTTAAACCTGTGAATTTATATAGTATTTTGTTCAGGCATAACAAAGAGATCATAATTTAAATAATACTAATTTGGCAATAAAACATTTTTTTCTGTAATGAGAAACTGTATGTCAAAATATCAAAGTAGCAAACTTCAAATGATGAAGCATCTGTTGATATGCCTCTCCAAAAAGTTTTCATTATAAGAAACAATATATTCCAAAACACTTTGGTTAAAAAATAAATGCCATGTTTACTGTTTTGGCTTACAGAGGCTATCTGGATGTTACCAACATACTTCATTCAAGCAAGACTCAGAATGGCTCAGGACAGTAAGAATCGAAATGTAATACAACCCATTAATAAATATTAACATAAATCTAATGGTAATACAACTGCAGGGTGGAATAAAGCTATTTTATTTTCCAGAATTGCTCCTTAAGTACAGTAAACAAACACAGAGGAGAAAACTAAGATGCAAAACTTCAGAGACGCAAGACATTTCCAGTGATTCAAGTGGTATCAGACTCTAACTAAGTTGTGCCACAAAGTGTGGAGATTCAGTGAAACTGAGATCATGGTCTATCCAACTTAGATCTCTAATGTTCCCATAAAAATAATACAAATTGCATAAAACAGATATGGAACATAAGAAGTACTTTTAAAAAGTTACGGCTACATTGGTACAGAAATAATTCAGTATAACCCCACATGGAAGCACAAAAGGAGACACACTCTTGTGCATTCACACAGCTTACACATACAGCTAAAATAAAACAAGACTCTAATGACAGGAACTCAAAGACTGCTTTAATGAACTTACCATAACATTTCTACAGGAAGACTAGAGTTTGAAACATTATCAAAGAGAAAGTCAGTGTGACCCTTGAATGAGACTACGGAGAACTAGTGCGGCCAACTCATGCCCCTCGCCCTAGCTCAATGCCCTCTACCATGATTGGATACGCTCAGCCAGGAAGAGAAGAAATTCCTCCACTTGTCCTGCTCATTTCCTCACTAGAATTACAGCCAGTGGCTAGGACTTTTGTTCTTTGATTTCTAATTACAGAAAAGATTCTGAGAAATTATTTTGAGCAATGAAATGTTTCTGCCAGCCATACAAAAATTAATGTGGCAATGACACTGTGACACTAATGAAATAACCCATTAATGAAAACGAATACTACAACTATTTAAAATCTTAACTATAGCATATGTGAATCTAGCTTAGTTTCGCACTCCAAAGCTCTTATTAAAGAGTTATGGAACCTAGTTCTCCACTTATCTTTGAAAATGCTTTTACTATACATTTTCTCTTACTGAAAATAACTTACTGTTACAAATCTAACCAGAACCACCATAATGAAATTGTACACACATTTTCACACAACCTCCACAGCTCATGCACAACAACATTCATAGGACTGTGCATTTCCACAACTGGCCAAGCCACAATAGAGAGCGATACACTGGACAAGTCAAAAATTAAAGAACCCTCTTGCTAGACCAGACTAGTCATCCACATAGTTCTACATCCTGCCTGTTACCAGACCAGAGTTTGAAATTACCAAACAACCTCTTCACGGGAACTAGCTTTCTCCAAAGGTTGACTTGTGCTCCCAGGCACATATTTCTATTCCTTTCACTTTTCAAGTCCAAATGCCACAGCTGCTGCTTTCCATCTCTCAACACATTACTTCATGCTGTCTGTGGCCCATTTCCAAACAGCGATATCGCAACACACACTCATGACAGACTTCTGTACATCCTTCTCTAGAAGTTGCACATCCCTTGACTGCTACATGCATGTGACCATTGAGGAGCAGTACCATTTGTTCACACTGCCTTGTATGTTAAGTTACAATGAATTTAACTATCCAACAAACTTGCTGTTCTTTAACAGAAAACGCTCAACTGATTTGGCACAGAAGCACATGCCTCGCATATCACACTCACATCAATATTATGGGATCCATTTTGAGTGGGTTATGTCTTCGAGTCAGTAAAAAATAAAACGGAGACTGAAGAATCCCAGCTTCTTCACATGTGATCTGGCAGACCAGATAAGCCCACTACACCAGCAACTTCAACGCCTTGCTGTGCATGTAAAGAAACTATCTTTTACTTCCGGTTTGCAGCCTCAAAACATTCTATGCATTGAGGACTTACTCCTTACAGGCATTGCATGTGGGTAAAGCACTCGGACATCATTGCGACAGTAGCAACCGAGGACAAGCTGATGAAAAGCAGATGTAAGTTGAAAGACTTACTGAAGTTACTCCAGACCTATAAAGCTGTAAACTAGTATGATGATAAATCAAACTAGTCTTTTTTGTCTTAAACAAGGGGAAATCAGACAACGGAATGTAACAATTAGTACATAAAACAGGTTAACAGTACCAGACAAAATAACACAGTATATATCTGAATATGTACAAGGATTAATTTTAATAAAGCTCAGTTAACTACAATCAAATTACCTTTTATGATCAAAACTATTTAGGTAAAAACAACCATGGAGAATGTAAGACCTCCATAACCTTATGCAGAAATGCAGGATTTGTGCCAACTCTGCACTGTTTGAATCAATGCATGTGTACACAGAACCAACATGTTTAATTACATAGGCCATCTGAGGCTCTAAAAAACTGCAGGAGTTCTTACACCATTTGTAACTTAGCTGTTGTCAACAATATTACTAAAGTGTGTAAAGTATTTTATAAGTATTACCATGGGTAAGCATCATCAACATACTGAAATACATCTGAAAGCACATCTGTACTGAAAAAAATTTTAAAATGCATCTGTCAGCATATGCACAATTCAAAAAATAACATCTACCTTCAAAATCTTAGGTTTTTAAAATAAAATCATGCTCTAGTAGTTTGAAATTAAACTTAATTGTGAACACTTACAGGTAAATGAGTAAAAACTTGAAACGTGCTTCTCAAGAAGTTAATAAGGTCCATTAAGTATCCACTGGCTCTTCCATCTGATTCAGACATTGTCCAATCATAATCAGCAATCTGAATAAATTCATCTATTTTTTGGTTAAGTTTTGTGTATATTTCTCCTTCTGCAGCATGCCTCGCATCCTGAAAAAAACCCGTACATAACTGTCAGATTTCTAAAATATTATTAGAATGCAGATCGAATTATTTTCACCAATAAAACTGAAGTCTTATGTTTTTCTTAGATTCGAAAAATATTTTATTTAAATAAATATTTTAACTTCTGTCTTACAGGAAGTCTGAGGCAGTGGTTTTTAAAAAACTCCCATAATGTATACTACAAGAGTGTTTATAACAGAATATGCCTACAGAATAATTTAAGTTCTCAGACACAAATGAAATTAATTTGAATTTGAAAACAAAGCAGTTGCTTTACTCTTCTCACTACAACCACCTGTAATTCAGCCTTATAAATTTATCAACTCTGACACAAAGTTTATTTGCCCTCTTTTACAAAGAAAATAATAAAAGAATCTAATTACTTTATCTGTTATGCCTAGAGGTCCAGCAGTCGTATGATTTTTATGTAAATAATGTCTTAAAACTGTACATCTGAAGAATACTCATAATTTTTCATCCTCCTTGAAACATACTGATCACCACCCACTGTGATTCGGAGCACTCCCATACTTCATCCCACCCCTACTTTTTCTTCTGCCACCACCTGGATTCTACTTTTTGGAACAGTAAAGAGGTAAAGCCTAACCTTTACTGTGAAGTGAGTTTACGATGCTATCTGCCTTGTTTCTTTCGGGACAACATCAGAGATGCAATGGGATCTACATACAGATGCTTGATAAGGTGTATTTTGCTGGAAAGGCATGCTTTTGCCAGCCTTCAATTTAAAGATACTCGGTAAATCCTATGTTCTAATTTGGGCTTAACATGAAACTTTCTTCACTGATCTTGAGAAATAATTCAAGTAAGAGATTTGATTTCAAGTGAACTAGTCAGTTGCTGAAGGTTTTTAGAGAGCAAAAATAGGCTGGATATAGTGGAGCAACATAGAAGTGTACAAAATACCCATCACTAGTTTCCTTTGGCAGAAAGCAGTCCAAAAACATGGCACTTCAGAAAGGTGCAAATAAGAAAGACAAAAAGAAAAAAAAAATCAAAACAACCTAAGTTTAAAGGTGGCACCACATCAAGTGTGTCAAATTCAGTCTTCAGTCAGGCCCCAGGCCCTGAGACACCTCAGGAGGAAGCAAGAAAGCATGTGACCCTACTATTAAAGTCAAATCTATATTTAAAGTTTCTAATTAATTATAAGCTCTCAGTTTCAACAATCTATAATGACAAGACTTGTAAATATATCTGCTTAGGGTTGGTGCAATTGCTTGGATTGTTTGTTTGTCTGGCTTTGGGTTGTTTTTTTTTTGTTTGAGAACGAAGGCATTTACAGAGTGGCTGTATCATCTTCACCAGTTAAGATGATTTACTGGCAATGACAAAAACTTCAGTTTTTGTTCTGGAAGGCTCTTTTTGGATATATTTTATTTTGCTTTGGTTATTGGTTTACAACTGGAGCAGCGTGCTGCCAGTACTTTCAGCAAAGTGTGTTACTCTATTCCCTGAGAAAACTGTGAACAGCCGAGCAACTGGATTTCAAACCCAGAAGTTCTTTCTGAGAAGCAGCACTGCAAATCCCATGCCAAAGTCAAGAAAGAGCGAGTTCACAGTACTCAGATTTGGTATGACTCCTAGAGGCAAATGAATTAACTCCATCTCCTCTTTTAACATGGTGACAGAATTGCATCAAAACCTTTTGAAAGCTCACCAGATTTTGCTCCGTTCTAAAGCGAATAGGGAAAATGATGTGGTTTTATTAAATGGCTTTTCTCTCAGAGTATGTCCTGAAGACCTGCACAGAATTTGACGCTGTGCATCTGGCTCTCCAACAGCCATTATGCAGCTTAATGCTGAGACCATGGGCTCAAAAACTTCTGCCAACTAGATGTGCAAATTCATCTATTTATGCTTTGTGTGAATGCTGATTTAAACACAGGAAAACAATGGTTATCCAAAGTTGGAAAAAGTGGCTATAAATACTGAAAGCGACACAATTTTTTGATACGATAAAATGAAACATGTTTTGGCGATTTTTTTTTTTAATTTCCATCCATGTGAAACAATGCTTGAAGAGTCTGAAGGACATCTTAAAATGAGATCTTACATATAAAAGGAGAAAAACAGCCCTCTAAAATAGTAGCCATGAAATAGGTCTGAAGGCTTCTATTAAAAAAATTCAGTGCAGATGTACTCATAGGATCATCTCATGGAATGCAAATGTGATCAATGCTGCTAATAAAAGGAGATTTTTGACCACTCATAAAGAATGGAGGTGGCATGATTTGCCACCAGGAGATGAATTTAATAACCGTAGAACATACCAAACTCTGTGAGGGCCCAGTTGGGGAACTGCAAGCAGTTTTTCATTAAAATGGAGAGGGGGGGAAAAAAAGCGGGATTAACAAGAAAAGAATTTTCTACTATAAGTGGAGAATGTTGTACTAACAAGTTCTCCAGGGAAAGAGACAGGAGAGAAACCATAAAAAAAAAAATCTTACATGTTCATCAGCGTTCATTCTGTATTTTTCCAAAGTGCATAGGTACTAAGCTCAGTAAAGACAGACATAATATTCTGTGATTCCCTCCACTAGAACTTAAGTAGTTTAGAGGACAGTTAAATATGACTTACAGCATAAGCAATCAGCACAAAATATAACACCCTTTCAACTGCATTTATTAAATTCAGGGATAAAGAACATCTTACCTCTTAATGAAATGAAAGACTATGGCTGCATGCAGTATTTTGTTTGAACATTAAAAAGATTATGGATTGACCTTACAAGAAAATATCTACAGATACGCAAATTCAAAGACACACATGCACTATCAGTACACAACAAGCAAACTAAGCAGCCTAGACCTTAAGGACAGGGCAAAATTCGTAAAGCTAATGCTAGGGCAATGGTAACCTAACTACAGTTGCTAGGCCACAACCCTTCTGTCTTGCATTCTTCATCAAATCCTTAGCAAAAAAACCCGACAGTTAATGGGAAAATTGTTGGCAATCTACTGGAAATATGAAGTGTCTTGCAACGATGATGTCTTATTCCACCTCACCCACCTTTTAACATCTATACCAGAAGGGCTATTGTAATAGGATAGGCTACGTATTGCATCAAGAGTAAAAAAGGAAGCACAGAAAACAGAACCACTCTCAATAGAGTTAGTCCTCTTTGTCCCACAAATACAAGAAATCACCCTCCTTTGTTTCAGTGTACACTTAAAAAGCCCCAAATACCTAAAGTTCAAGTGGCAGCTGCTTTGGAATCCCTGATGACTTTCTGGTTTGATTTCTTTCTCTTTCAAAAATTTCTGTACAGAAGCCTCAAGTGATTAAGGTGGCAACACACTGCCTGAATTAATGGCACAAGGTAACCTATGCAAAATTATTATTCTGTCAGAATGTTTTATTCAGAAAGAAAACCCCAAACCACCCTCCAAGCACACACATTTGCTTCTATTCTAAACCAAAAACCTACTCAGCCAGACTTGGTCAATGAAATACTTTCTGCCATCCATTATGTACACGAATACCAAAACTTGGTTCTTCAATGTACGCAACCATCTGGTGCTCGAAAGAAGTACCTGTTGCTCAACCATCACCAGTGCATGAAGGATCTCTAAGGCACAGCGCAAGAGGGTTTCTGGTGTAAGGCTATTCAGTGGCCTGAGACCAAACCATCTTTGCACTCAGCACAGCTGAGTCCAGCTGCTGGGATCTTGTTTTAGCGCTTACTGGCATCTTTACCACATAAAACAGCCTGAGCAAGGATCAGGATTTCGACTAGTTTATCTTAGGGATAAATCTCAGTCATCTCCAGTTACCTGACATTACGCGTATAAGTTGTCTCCATCAATTTCACTTTTACGTGTAGATTTCTCATTAACAACACAGGTGTCTGCCTTGCATCTGAAAAATGACTAAGGCCTTTTGAGTAATCTTGTGGAGAGGGACTTCACAGATGAGGGTATGGGGTTTGTTCTGCCAAGGACATCAGATGTGACTATACAAGTCACTTGGTATTTTTGCTTTAGTTTCCTCTTTTCAAAATTCTTCAGAATTTCCGTACAGACAAATGCAAGAACAACTAGGAGAACTTCACATACTAATGAGATGAGGAGCCATACATAGAAAGAAAACTGAAACGTTGCCATGCTAACTGTTGAAATTACAATTGTTTATGCTGAATATGCATCACCTATGATTTACTTTAGCTTTTTGAGATGTAAGCTTAAGTACTTCTGCCATTTCTGAAAAATGTCAGAGAAAATACAGCTTGTGCAGATAAGCAGTTGCCATACACTAGAAACAGTTGAGTTCCCAGTGATCATTTTCAAAAGTATTATTGTGTATATAAAGGACATGTAAATAAAATACGAATTCTAAAAAGATAATTGAGTAATTTATACTTTGTAGCACACTCCTAATACTGCATTTATATTACTAAGTTACACAATTTGAAAATATACCACAAAATATTTCTATGGTAGAATAAAAACAAATAAATAATACAAACATTTTAGATTAAACTAGCTGTTTTGTTTGATCCCATTCAGAAAGGGAGATGTTACACAAACTGGAGCTTAATCTATTGAAAGCTTCTGATGCGGTTCAGCTTAGCTTGTAATTTCATAACTTAATAAAAGATGCATCTGAAAGATAATATTGATGCTCTTCACGTACTGACGTATTTCAGATCATACCGATAACATAAAAAGTGTTTATCTACTCAGTATTACAACTGAAATCTTAACAGTTCAGAATTATTTTAGAGTAAAAAGTAAGAAAGTGTGCAGCTTTGCCCTCACCCCCTTTTGTTTTAAAATGCTTTATTTATAGTGATTTTAATGTAACTTTTCAGACATAGTCATATTACGGATGACATATACCATACCTTAAATGTAGAAAGTCCATAAAGTCTTGCAGTGTGAACAGTGACTTGTGAAATATTTGTAATGTTAGATATAAAATCCTCAAGGTATTTACAGGCTTGTTCCAGGTGTGTTGTGTTTATGATGATTTGAACAAGCTACAAGAGACAAAAAATTCTCATAGAAATCCTTTTTGTATTGCCCATTGTCATTTGATTTTGTAAATGATTACTTGTTTCAGCAACGATGCTACTAGCAATTAATTACAGCATTTCAGGTTACAACCTGTCAGTTTTCAAGTTTGTTTTCAAATGCCACTCAGGAGTAATACTACAGTTTACATGCTAATGATGCCATTTTAGAAATTAACACTGCAGATGCCTACTCAGTGAAATAAATCCAATTTGTATTCCAGAATTAAAAAAGAGAAAACAAAGGATAATATATTGCCAAAAGCAATTCACTAATTTGTACCATAAAAATACTTTTTTAAGAATTACTGCTATAAAAAATAATATTTCCCAATATTGTCTGCAGAATGATGTGTTCTCAGGTTATGGAATTTCAAAAATAAGGTTGTCAATTCCTTCCCTCACCAACAATGGTAACAATCTGCTTGTACATGACATAAATGTATTTATAAGCAGGACCTGCATTCATATCCAGTTCACAAATTCAGACAACGTACATAATGCACAGTAACTGAACCGTCAGCATATTTTAACTTAATTTTCACTGCATACTGTCTGTTTTAGTGAACACTAATGTAATGCTGGGTAAAATAAGTTTTCTCTAGAACATTTTTCTCATAAAACATATTGACTCAATAAAGCAACACTTCAAAAAATACTAGTGAATTTATTTTCATATCCTTGAAAATATTCCAGTACCCATCTCAATAACATAGAAAATTACGCCTCACAAATTGTATTGCTTGTCTTACTAACATGGCAATATATGATTTATAGAGCTCTTTTCTCATCGTCTTCTTGATTTCATCTACACAAGAGGTTCTTGCAGTTTAAAATCAACTTTCAATATGACCTAACACTGCTCTAATGGCAACCACTAAAGTCCTTCTCAGTATGCTTCAGGAGGTACCTGCTCTCTCCTGACATTGCATGTACCCGCAGTAAATGTTCAGAATGACTCCCTGTCTCTGTCTTATTCTGTCCAATAAACACATTAAACCAAGAGTCCTGATGAAGAAACAGCATGCACAAAGCTACTAAAATACTTTAATTGCAATTACTACAGAAAAAGTTTCATGTGTCAGAGTAAACTTGAAATTTTAGATTTCTTGATCTGGTAGGTATACTCTGAAACTTCAGACAGTTTACGCAACAGAGATTTTCTCTCCTCCCCCCCCCCCCCGCCCCCGCTTTTTTATGGTAAGAACAAGAAACTCAACAATGTGCTAGCAATTGCCAGACAGGAGCAGAACACATGAACCATGCTCTGTATGCAACCAAAGTAGTAAGAGCCTTTGGCTTATTTCTTGCAAATCTCTGTTTATCATC
The DNA here is from genome assembly GCF_030867145.1 of Opisthocomus hoazin. Classification (NCBI taxonomy): domain Eukaryota; kingdom Metazoa; phylum Chordata; class Aves; order Opisthocomiformes; family Opisthocomidae; genus Opisthocomus; species Opisthocomus hoazin. The sequence goes on from NC_134419.1 coordinate 62,119,363, forward strand.
CAGGAGACAGAAGTCTTTCATTGTCATCTCCCTCTCAGAAGGCATCCCTTTGTAAATATACTTCCAACTAGACCAAACACCATATTGTTATTATTTATGTAGCAGATATTGATGCTTTTTTATACTTCATCTTCCACCTCTTTAAATTTTTAATTTTAAATCAAGCACTACTTGCTCTTCTTACACAAATCTCAATACCACAGTACATCTCAATTTACAAGAATAGTTATAGCATTAATTGTCTTAAAAAACACAGTATTCAAAAAAACTTACCTCTGTTAACCCTATATGAGGTTTTTTAATTAGGTTCTGTAAACAACTACTTAAAGTTCTTGTAAGCAACAAATTTGTAGATTTTCTGAGCATATCATCTATTTCTGTTGAGCTGAAAAAAAATGTTTATTTTTATAACTATACTGTAAATTACAATACTTCGACAGTAATACTTAATACTTTTCTTTTTTTCCCTGCATAAGGAACTTTTCATGTTAAGAATTTCTTTTGTGCATTTCATTTCTGGTTGCTCCAAGTCTTCTGTGATCTAACACACAGAACACCTCTTTCATTGACCAAATTATCCATTAACTGAATTGCAACACTGAAGTAAAATCTGTTATTTTTAGATCTTGGACATGTTTATTGACACAGCAGTTCGGAAAGAGTAATTTGTGGGTTTTAATGAGTTACTAAGGAGGTCAGCATGCACTCATTAGTATGTGTAAATTGTAAACAGTATCAATTAAGAATGTGTGAAAGCAAGTCATTTACATCTTTAACAGTGCAGAAGTGGGTGACCAGCCACGAATACCTTCCAGATTTCAGATCTATGAATGTTATTTTATGTAATTAAAACTAAGCTTTAGAAGGCCACAAAAGGAAAGGAAATGGGAGAATTGTGATTTTTTTCCAACACAAAAAGGTGGGATCAAAGAGAGAATGAGCAGGCAGCAGCATGCTTTATTGCAAGAGAAATCATTGCTAAGGAAACTCAAAGCACTGAGAAGGGAAAAACTCTTCGAGGTAATCAGGGATGCTACACAATTATTGCTGAAGTGGTCAGTATCAGAATATATTTTCAAATCTTACATGCTTTGTTAAATAAATAAAATCTCTAGATTATTCAAATGAGTCAAATACTGTTTAAAACACCCAGCAGTGTTTTAGACTGTTCATCATGCCAAGCTACCTTCACCCACACAGACACACACATATTGTATACAATATATATCCACATATAGGAAATATATGCTATAGCATTGGGAATCACAGCTTAAATATATCAAATTATAAATTTAAATTATATGTAAATTTTGAAACAAAGTTAGCAAGTACACAAGAAAATATATTTTCAATTTAATATATAGTTTTAGGTCACCTGGAATTTATAGGTTACCTTAAAGTCACATTGCTGATGTTTTAAGCTTACCTGCGGTGAAGTGACTCTGAAAACTTAAGGCTTGCATAAATAAATTCCTTAACTTGGATATAAATCTGAGGCACTGACTGAGACATTGGAAGCTTCTTTGGAAAGGATTGCTGTGAAAATAAAAGATAATGCTATCTTACACTTGAAATTGACTCTAAGGAGAAGCTGGTATTAAATGCAACAAATAGAAAGCCACTTAACACTATCAATATTTTAATCTACCTTTAGCTTTTCTGTTTTTCATCAAATGCAAACAGTGGTATGTGCTGGACTGACTTCTACATCTGTTTAAACAGCTTATAAGCAAAATAGAACTTTATCACTTCTCTAAATTACAATAAAGTTTGGAGATGTTCTGTAATTTAAGAACCCTCTGCAGAAAGCAATTTACAAACACACGTAAAAACCAGGTCTCAAACCCCTTTTAGTCTGAATGAACAAGACAGACATAAGCTCCAAAAATGCAAACTTTTTTTTTTTTTTGCCAGAGAAAGCAGGGGGGAAAAAAAAAGGGGGGGGTTTAGAAGTTGAGCACATCTGGGATTTTCAAAGCATCTTAGCATCTTGAGAATGTTTTGGCATGTATATTTACTATCATATATTTACTTTCTCGCGATAGTTCACAAAACCAAAGCAGTCTGAATTATTTTTGACAATTTGGATTAACGTAGGAAATACTAGCAATCTGTAAGAATAAAATCTTGCTTCTTACTTTAGTTTTAAAGCTGATATTGTATTTGGAAGGACAAAAAGAAATAAATTCATTTAAATCTACACATGCCAAATAGATATTTCTGCATTGAATACATAATTTTTAAAATCCACAAAACAATTAATTTTCTGTTTACTCTATGACAAATGAATGAGAAAAATAATTAACAACTGATATCATCCCCACAGAATTCCATTTCTCAAAAAAAAAAAAAGCATTAATCAACAGCTCAACATTTGTGTTTTAAAAAATGAAGACAAAACAGATCACCTTGAGATTGTCCTAACCATACCTCTTATTTAAGATAAGGTGGTGTGACTAGTACATGGTGTAAGTGTCAGGCTTTCTTGTCACTCAACAGTGATAGCAAACATTTATTTAACGATAAAATTTACTTTGAATATGGGCTCATCTGATTTCAGCAATTAATTTTTACAGATAAAACAAGTGCTATTACATACAACTATTTCAGATCATCACAATATTCTGTCAGCAGGATTTGAGTCTCAGCCTTCACATATTCAACTATCTAAGAGAAGTAGTTCTTTATCCTCTACTGTGTCTGGCCAATACAGCAGGACACAACACTTTCTGTCTGATTATTAGAGTAAGCAGCAAGAAAAAAAACAACGCTAACCAGACACACAAGCCAATTGTTTCACTTCTGAATACAGAAAGAGAGTAAAACTAGATGATATAATCAAAACATGATAGTTTGGCACATTCAATCTAAATAGCAGACTGGGGACAAGACTCTCTTCTGTCCAGTCAGACTGGATCTGCTATGTTAAATATCTAGTAGGTTCAGGTCATAATTCTGCCTTGTGTGCCGAAAGCAACTCTTCTGATAAACTTGCCTGTAAAATGTGAGGGTGATTCATCCTAACCTACAGCTAAAAATGAGACACTCGCATTCATCTCTTTTTATACTAAATGGAGAGAAACACACATTTTCAAAGGTGAAATTTCCCTTAATCTGTAAAAGGCATCAGTGTTACATCAAATGGAATTAGCCCCCTGGGGTGTCTATTCCTGTCTATCAACTACACAGGCTCCTTCAGGGACTAGCCTGAACTTACACACCTATTTTTAGGTTTTAGGGTTTTTTTCTTTAAACATTGAAATGTTGATTAAATTAACCCACCCAACGGGACCTCCCAGTGCCTTATAGCCTGAGGCAACAACAGAGAGGTGAAGTGGATGGGATTATAAACAGCAACCAACAGAAGTGATGTTGGAGCATTTATAAAGTTTCCCCTCCATGAGGATTCCCTGCTATTTAGTAACCCATAAGGTAACACTGTACTCTTTCTTTCTACAAGGATACTTAATGATTCTTTCCCCTCTATCCCACTGCCTAGTTGACAAAACTTTCAGGAACGTTACCTTCGAGACTTACGTCCCTTTGCTAAATTTGCTTGAAGTCAACTAAACGGCTTCAAAAATTGCTAGGACATGATAAAAACCTCAGACTGCCTTATTTTGAATGCTGCCCTTCTGCTTTACATACAGGCTCTTTTCAGAGCTATATAAAAAATGTTATTCCTGCTTTACAGATGAATGAACATGGACAGAGAGATGTGAAGTGAGTTACCAGCACCATGCAGCTGGACAATGATAGAGTTGGGAACAGAATCCAGCCTGATTCCCAGCTTTACTTTCAAGCTCACCAGCCCAAAAACTAAGCATCAGTGAGATTCTGCCCATAAAAATACATAGAAAAAGTGCTGCTCACTATGAAATAGAAATCCCTCTCTGCGTCATAAACCAAAATGAAAATTGTTGGGTACAGAGAATCCATTTTCCTGCTGCTGAACTAAGAGCCACAGCTTTGTGTTAATCATATATACATGTAACTGCACATGCCTACACAAGTAACCTCCACACACGCGTGCTGATACATCAGACAGAGTGGGAGGGGCTATCAGATAAAATTATTTAGTGCAAGTTAAAAAATCTCTGCAATTTCTTAGCAAAATATGTCATGATAAATAGTGTCTGGGGTGTGGTATACTTCCAACACTGTAAGGGATTTCCATTCTGTTTATCTTATTTTAGTATTATAATCGCTAAGTAAATGAATTTGATGGAGCATAGCATCCGGCAAGCACTCTGGAGTCTTATTCAAAAGTCAGCCTAAAACCCACCTTTAGTTTTTCATCTTCACTGCAATACTGTATTAATGACATGCAGTTGTTACATTTGCCTGGTAAATCCCTGCTGAATCATAGAATTAAGAGTATCTTTTTACTTCTCCAGATATCTGTAGTGATAAACCAGCTTCCCTCTACAACAGTTACTCCCACTGTCATGTGGTTCTTTGATTTAGTTCCCCTCTGCAGACTCCATCATGGGCCTGTTGTTTCTTCATTGGTATTACCAAGACCATATTTGACCAGCAGAATACACTAACCACCTTTCTGCCACACTAGTCTGTAGTGAAAGAATGGCTGAGGCTATGAAAGATTATCCTATTGGAGTGCTAGTACGGCAGAATTATTTACAGTCCCTTCATGTTTATATTGCTGTACATGGTCAAACACAAATAATTAATTTTAAAAGCAAAATGCAAAAGTTGTTGTCTCTAACATATCCCTGTTTTACACATATATTTCCAATACTACAGCATACAATATACTGTGAATTATTAAACCAAATGAGTTGCAACAAAATTTAACTAAAGACAGACTGTATTATAATTACATAAAGACTGTATCAATTAAAGTGTATTATTAATTTGTTTACAGAACAATGGGTTTCATTATTCAGTCAAACATGAGAGCACATGACTAAAGCTTTAATTTCCATATTTATTTATGACTGGATAATTACACACAAAGAAGGCGATTTAGCCTCTTAATCTACCTAGCTTTTCAAATTTTAATTACTTTTAAATTATAAAAATCATGACTATGCCAAGTGTCCTTAACTGGATCTTGACAAACTTCAATAAATAATTTTTTTCCTTACCTTATCAAGTTCTGGATCTTGAAAAGGAAATTTGCTTATAACTATTTTGTATTCATCCTCATTTGCTACTGGAATAGGGCTGTAGTTGTCCACTTCAAAAATATCCCTGGTGAATTAGTAAAGTGGAAAAAATGTAGGACATGTAATTTCTTTACAGCATTGTCCAGTGTTAAAACATGTAAATGAATATAAATTTTACTACCACACTTAGGCATGCAGCTTCAAAAAGTTATAAGCTGCAATCGTTATAATTTCAGACACCCAAACTATTTTAGACGAATTTGAAAGTACCTTGTATATGCTAACTCTTTACACTGCATCTAATCACAAAGAAAAAAATAGCTGAAAGCATTTTAATATGTGTGACTCAAAACATAATAAACCATAATAAAGCAAAAGAGCTTTAGATCAACTACTGTGCTCCAGGGCAAATCATAATGAGATACTTGTTAATTATGGTAGCTTACACTTTGCCTACACTAAAGCAGATATTCAGACTGTCTCACTTAGGTACCACAGCTACATATAGTCAATGGAGATGATTCAGAGAACTTCAACTCAGCATGTGGCCACAGCTTTATTGAAGTACCCTCTGGACTTCCTTACTAGTCCATTGACTATACCAGGAGTCTAGAGAGCATAAGAACCATAGACACTAGACTTAGCTGGTGAATTTAATTTTAAGGTTTTCCATAAAACAATGTAACTTTTTTTCTTTTATGGTAAACAACATCAGCACATTTAGATACCACAGTCTATCTGCACACAGGCTTTGGAGTACAGTCCCAAGCTGACCTGTTTTTGGGTTTACAATTTACTCAATCAAATGATTCCAAGGAAGGTGGAAACCAACCTGCATTAAAAAACCAGGAAGATGTACTGGCAATGTCAGTAGTCTGTCAGGGAGATACACATATCAGCTAACTGTAAACATTAAGACAACCTAAATTAGGAATCTAATGCCCTATTGCAATAGCCTAGAGTGATTAGGTTCCTAATGAAGAAAAACAGTGTTTCTCTCCTAGATATTTCTCCAATCATCTCCCTTTGGCGGAATTCCTTCTCCCTATTAACTACAAAAGCAGTCCTCAATGGCTCTTCTCCTGAATATTAGTTACATGTGATGAATGCTTTAGTCCTACCCAATCTGAAATTCATATATAATACTGAGTTAATAAATTCTTCCAGAATTACAGCTCGATCAAAAAAAGCTTTAAGTAAGAAAAAACCCAATAGATACAATACAAATACAATTATTTTTAAATACTAACCTGAACAATCCAGACCACTTTTTAAGAAGTGTTTCATTGTATTGGTCTCTGATCTCAAACAAAAGATCAAACAGTCGATTCACAGGAAAACCATAACCCTAAGGTATAAAAATCAAGAGTGGATAATTCAAGAACACACTCAATTCCTACCACAACACTTTAGGACTCTGAGACAAGACTTGTTATTCAATCTTGTCACTTCTATAAAACAAATTATAGTACTTTAAACACACCAATACAATTAGAAGATCACATATCTTCTTCTCAACTACTTAATGCTATGCTTTCTTTCGGTTTTCAAGCAGAAATTTGTCTTATTTCTTTATAACATTTTAAGATGTTATTTGCACATACATCTAATCTTTTTTATCAGTCTGTTAAACATTGCAAGAATACTTGCCAATGATGCTCATTTGGTCTTCCAGCTAGAGGGCTAATGATAACTGGAATGTTATTCTTGCTTAAGACTCGAAGTAAAACATTTACAAAAGACAAAAACGTACACAAATTACAAAGCTAACATTAATTTTGCATAGATACAGGTAACTGGATGCTAGCCGGATAGCCCAGAACACGTACATTAAGTTGATAATACTGAAAAAGAGGAATCAAGGCAAGAAATACATATATTTTAAAAATATTATTGTGTAATTTTGTTCTTGATTCACATACATGACATCAGGGACATCCAAAGCATTGCACTTACCCACCTAAAGGAAAAAATTGATTCTAGGAGTTCCATTTAAATTACTAATATAATTACATACCTGCAAAGTATCAGCAAACACTACAATGAGATTCTTCAGTTCCAGAACAAGGTCGGGATCACTGCAATACGACTGAAAGTGAGAAGTTCTGGTTTTGTTTAAAAGACTTAATATATGGGACATGTGTTTCTAAAGAATATTAGCACAGAAGGTTAAACTCTCCAGCCTTATCCCTTTACCTAACTGACTGCCTTAGTAAAAAACAACTTAGACTCACTTGCCTTCATTTAATCCAGCTACATGAAAATATTTTTTTAAATTTTTACATGAACTATCCGTAGTATAAAAGCTTAGAAAAAGTAAACTAAAATACGAGATTCAGTAGATATCAGTATGTTGTACTGAGAGTCAAAATCAGCAAATTACATTTATTTCAGTGGAACATAAGCACACATCAAAATGCTTTCCTAAATCAACACTAGAGAGGCTTCCATAGTACGTGCTTTTGAACGCTAAGCCTGGGTCTAACTAGTGCTAACTGTGCCACCTCCAACAGTTTCCCAGCGGTATGGGGAAAACACTACCAAAAAAAAAAAAAAAAAGTAAAAAGTCACGACTTTAAGCTATTCAATCTACTAAAAAGTAAAAAGTCACGACTTTAAGCTATTCAATCTACTAAATGACTGAAATTTGATTATCAGAGGTGTGGAGTCCTATAACTAAGGCTTTCACCTCAGTTTCACTATTTGCAGTACTGGATAAACTAACAAATATTTATATTAAAATAATTTAAAGCACTATGAAAAGATAGTATTGGTTAGAGACTATATACGCCTGTTTCACCTTTAATTTTTGTTTTAGCACACTTCATTAAAAGTAAGGGTTTGGTTTACAGTACCTCATAAGACAACACACACTTGCCTAAACATTATTCTGTACTAGGATAATGTTAGCAAGAGATTGTGATAGACTTGGTTTTGATGGGAGTTATGCATTTTGAGAAGAAACAGTGATAAACTACATGACAAGACATTGAAGAGTTCTTTGGAGATTCCATCACTTTTATTCCTTACTGCATTCTTACATAGGTGTATAAATCGATACATAGCCAATTAACTTGCAAAGTATTCAGCTTAATAAAATGCTGAATATCTCTCAATTTATCCCAATCATCTAAAACAAATTAAAAAGTATGAGAACATCTCATGTACTACCGATCAGTAAAGGTCCTATGATAAAACTATAGTTGCAATCTGAACTTTTCCCCCCACTTTTCCTCAGTATATATGAAGTGTAAAATATTCCTTGAAGATCAATTGTAATAAAAGTAAAAATAACATTGCATAACGGAACTGCTTCTAGCAAACATTAAAAAGAGAAAGATAAAATTCTTCTATTTTTTCCAATAGTAAAAGTTATACCACTAGTAAACTCTGAAGCAATTTACTGTCAGTCAGTCTGAGTAAACAATGGTATTCCATTGATTTTCACAGAGGAATAAAAAATAGCATGCAGCTACTCAGCATCATTGGAGGTAAGGTAGAAATATAACTTTAGGAGACATACTTCAAATATACAGAAATGCTCAGCTGATAGAGAATTACATTCTAACATCTGTGAAGATTTTTCTAATGCCTTTACTTCAACATAAGCATATTACTACTATAGCATTGAACAGACAGCTCCAAAGGTTTTGCTGGTGAAGTTTATTTTGGAAACACAGCATTTGGAATGATAATTAGGAACTATTTCCTGGTGGTGCCTTCAGTGCTGAACTATTCAATCTGATCTAACGAAGAGGTCAGTTGAGACTAATGAGGAAGGATTGCAATAATAACAGCAGATTAACTCTGCATATTCTAAACTGTTGGACTAAGAGAAGGTTTGGAAGACCCAGTGAGTTGTAAATCAGTGGAGGATTATGCAAATAGCCCATGGCTGGGGATCACAGCCTGATACTGTCAGGGAAAAACAAAAGCTTGGCAGGCTCCTTCCCAAATTTGAGCAATTTTTAATCACAAGGAAAAGAAAACATGAGAGGGGTGTAATTTTTCACTTTGTTACTATCCAAGATTTAAATATACAGAGCTCTGAAGTAATAGGATTTAAACTGCAATATTGATAAGACTTCTCACTTACTGAATGTGTTCTAAGAACAGCAACAATCTTGGAAAGGGCCATGTTCCAGAGTTCATCAGTGTATGTTCTAGTTACCAATCCTTGGGTTACATGTAAAATGTGGTCTTCTACTACAAAGAAACTAAAACAAAATGATGTTTAAATTACTAATTTGTTTTCTAATATCAGAGCAAATTCTACTCTTTCACACACAAGCACAGCCAAACCCTTCCCCACTCGAGCAGTGACACTTTGGTAGGTTTGGTATTCTCCTTTGCTCAGCATGAAGCCAAAATGTGAAAAGTTTGTTTCACGCCAGCTGGAGCCCAGGCTGCTGGAGAGCCCTTGTGGGGCACTGTACTGGTAGGATCTGGATGCTCTTCCCCGCTCAGATCCAGCAATAACCACCCACATGATTTGTGTGGAAACCGGATGTTGCAGAAGAAAGTTTTTGGACAGTGGAAGCACAGAGGGTGAAATAAGAATCAATATAGTAAAACTGAAATAAATCTCCATTTAGAAAACTTACCCTACAATTTGACTGAAGTATCTTCTATAGCCTTCTACTGTTTCATGCTTTTAGTGAAAAAGAAAACAAGTTTAGGAATAAAAATATCACCATGTATTAAGTACAACCCAAGACAATACAAAAAACAAAATACTGGTTACCATGCTTGACTGCGGCTGCAGAACTAATCTTGCTTGTTTCCTTCTTTGTTTTCTGTAGTAATTTTCAAACACTTCTCCATCACCCTAGCACAAGACAAAAGTAGTTAAAGAACATTATCTCAGTATGAAAATAACACTTCTTAAATTAAGGGTACAATTCTCTTAAACTAAGCCACGTATTTTACACTTGTTCCACATATAGCCTTCCAGCTGACAACAGCAAAGTTTTGCATGCATGAGATGCAGAATTTTTTTTTTTTTTTTTTGTAGCCTACAGAATGCACTACAAATAAAAATTTGGCTTATGTGCCTACATTCTGTCAAACAATATTATGTATTTTAAGCACTATTTGTATTTTTAAACTACAGCTTTCAGAGTATAATAATATTTATAGACAAGGCATATTACCTATTACTTTATAACTGCAACTCAGTCTCCTAAAATGTTTCTCTAGGTTATTCAAGAAACTAACTGCATTGTAAAGTTAAGCTACAGAGATGTTTATGTGAATATATGATATGTCAGAACACTGCGTGTATTAGCTTCTCCTGAGGAAAAAACAAAACCACACGAGATTTATTTAATATTTTATTATTCTCTTTGGAATTGGTACATATAATTACTGTGGATTTGGATTTTTCGCCTGTCACAGTCCTCAAAAATACAATACCCTCTGTGCCTAATGATTATATTGTGAGGAATTCAAGTGACATCCTACCCATCTCATTAAGACAACCATTCAGTAGAAACCATCTGTCCATTTGAAATCAGTGCTACATTGACTCATCTACCTACTGAATGCAATGTTATTTATATGCAAGCAGAATAAAGCAGCTTAGCATTTTTAAGGTTTATTTTCACTTCACAAGCCTATTATTAGGCCCGTGGCATTTAGAAATTCCACTACCTGGGCTTCCAAAAATCTTCAAATAAAATTATTACAGAGATTGTATATTACTAAGTCAGCATTACTTACCTAACTCCTTTATAAGATACAATGAAGAAAGTTTAAATATCATATTTTAAGTTCCTAATAAATATTTCACTATATCTAGAAACACTGCTAACCTCACAAAATCTAAAAGTAAAAAAGAGACTTGGCTTAAGAACAAAAACACACTTGAAACTGAGATGCAAATTTGCTAGAACACTTTCTGCTGCAGCAGAGCTTTACAGCTTGCTATAATTTGTACTAACACATACTGATCAGACATACCAACCATTCACCTCCAGCCCAGACATTCAATGCAGTTTTCAGACGCACAAAGCCATTATTGAATTCTACTTCCAAAGCCAAATCTCTACTCAGCCCTGATACCAGCTGCTCAAGTGAAAAAGAGTAGCTATTCTTCTCAAATCCACACCAAAAATGGAGATGTAAAATATCTCATGATTATTTATAGACCACGCTATCCCATGCAATCAAGATCAGCAATTCAGGCATAACAACTATTTTAAACATATGTTCTAAAGCAATCGGCAGAATATAGCAACAACTCTGCTGATTCACTCACCGAATAAGCAATGGAAAGGCAAGATAATACATACTGAAGCAATGCATTTGTTTTGCCCAGCTTCCAATAGTTCATGAGTTTATATCAATAGAAATAATAAATCAATTGACATTGGATTATAAATTCATGGGATATTCCTCATATATCAAATGTTGCTTCACACCATAGTTATATTTATTTTATACTGCTATACAGCGTTTAGTTAAAAGGTAACACTACTTGCCAAAGGGATCAAAGGTGTTTTCAGTAGAGTTCAAACATACAGCATCTCCCACAATACATGGGCTAACAAAAGCTCTTTATATATATTCCCCAGAAGTTTCTAGTCTAAAGAAAGGTTACTCGTCAACAAATACAGTCTACGTTTGGTACATATGTACCTTGTAATCACCAGATTGCAATCACAAGCTATGTAGTATTCTGAGGTACACAGAATCCTGCTTGCTTCTTCAAAGTGAAGAAGCAGAGTAGAAAACTTCTGTGCTGTGTAAAACCAGAGTATTTTCTACAGTTTTGCAGCAGAGAGAGAATTCACTAAGAAGGTGTCATTTTCTGTAAGTCCTTGACATAGAAGTGTAATAAATAGACACCTGGTATCAACTCCCCTCCTTTGCTGTCATGAAGCCCTCTCAACTCCACAAGCGGTAGTTTACAACAGGAGGTCAATGAGAAGGACTCCAAGAAGTGGTTAATGCAAAACTCTTGATAACGCTACCACGGCTTATTAATTAGATGATGTTAGCAGGAAAGACAGAAGCCCTATTCCGAAGGCATCAACAACCCTTTTTTCTAAGTGGCTAAGGGCCTCTGATATCAAGAGAGCACTCAAAGTTGTTTTCTGTCTCCAGTAAATTTGGAAGCCCACACACTTTCTGTGCAAACCCAAAAAGCATATTCCTGGACCAAGGATCCAGCATCAGGATCCCTGTCAAACTGAAAAACATAATCACATATTCCTTTTAAGTATCATCTATCAATTTTACTTCCTGTTCTTTTATTACACTAAAGAAAGAATAAGCAGATGTTGTCAACTGGTGTATTTCATTTTACACATTCTTTTCTTATATGCTGTTTCACACTTATTTCCTCTGTACAAAGAAATGGTCCACTCTTTTTTTAATAGTTCTGGCAGCCTGTCTTTCTGTCCCTCCTGTTCTTTAATTTAGATGAATAATTACTGACATAATTACTGATGCTTTTGTTCAGATTCCTTCTTTAAAAAAAAAAAAAAGTAACAGTGAAATAACACCTAAAACACTATTTCAAGATACAAGCTTTCATGTTACACAGCTGCATGGATTCCACAGCAAGAGGATAACATAGCCTGAATGCTTGAAACCAGGTCCAGCTGAGACTGTAGGATTAGCAACACTTATAAGTATGTCATCTATACACCTCTGATACTTATTCTATAAGTAACCTGACTTCAAAAGTAACTGAAACATAGGAAAGGTGAGAAAATAATAAATACACTGTTACCAGGTTTCCCCAAAAAGCTCTCATCCTTGTTAGCTTATGTATTGTATCTTGTTACAGCAGCTAAAATGGGCTATTGCGTCTGTGCCACTGAATCCAATCTAATCTGCCTGAGCACAGCCTGTCACAATCTCCAGTATTTGCTTGTCTTTTTGCTCTACTATTCTGATTTCCACAAGATTCAGACTGAATATTCCCACGTTTTCTAATATTGATCATATCCCCCTAAACATTTTAGTAACATGGAACATTTGGGGGAGTGAAAGTACCAGTACCGCTATCGAGGCAGACATGCATATTTCACATATATTCTTAAGAACACTTATGTCATTAATGTTTTGCTGTGTGTCCTTTATTATACATATAAAATAAAACACGCAGTCAGGCCCTGAGTATCCATAGCCTACCCATCTCAGCCAGCTCATCCAGAACTACTGCTACTAGAAGCAATATGCTTGCTTGCTTGGGTACTATTACAGTATGAAAAATACGAAAATGAGCATTCAAGTTCAAAAACTAAAATATCTTTCTGACATCACACTGATACATACCAAAACTGAGTAGATGTGCAAACACCTATAGACTGGAGAAAAATCTACAAGGTCTTGGGCAGTTAAAACCTGAAGAAGGAAAGGAAAAATAAAAGTATATAAAGCATAAAACCCATGTAATCTGCAAAATGTGATACATTACCAACAGAACTTGTCCACCTAACAAGGACCCAAAAATGGATGCATTCTATCACAAAAAAAAGCAAATTAATTGCCTGACTCTCCCTTCTCTTTGTACTACAGTACTAGATTTTATTTGTGTTACAAGACCAGACTCCTTTCACTGTGTTTTCAGAGCACCAGATTTAAAGGTCTAAATACTTGCTGTTTTATTCAATTTATGAATACTAAGTATTCAATAGCTGAAAGAGTTCTAACACAAGCTGAATTCCTCAACACAGAAATGCTGTCTTCAAAAACAGCAGAATATTCCAGTAGGCCACATATAATTTACAGTGGGCAGGTAATGTTTGATGTAATTGCAACTGAATTTCAGAATAAGTACAAGTTCTATCCAACTGCATGTCCCCAAACATTATGTTAAAACTAGCATTAATGCAATTAATATTTTGGGACTGTTTTTCCCCCCTAAAATGCTGATCTGGACTGGTATCCCTTGAAGGTGATCTCTGGTTCTTCCTAACTAACACTGACCATCTCAGACAGTGTACTGCAAGTTTTGCTCAATAAACCTTCAAAATTAACTTTAAATAAGATGTACTGATTTACTATAAAGTTACCTCTTCTTCATGTTCATCATCATCTTCAAAAGTTCGCTTCAATGTAATTTCATTCTTCGATTCCAAAATTCTGCTTCTACCTAAATGCATATTCCGACCATAGTTTACATTATTCTGCTTCTGAAGAGTGGTACTAAAGGTTTTCTGCTGCTGTGCCTGTTTTAAAAGTAGTACCAATAAAGAGGGATGTAATGCAAATTTCATTACTGAGGAGTATATGCTATGACATGAAAAACAGGTGGTGCTATTGAACACACACCAGTGTAACTGCAAGATGTGTGTTCTCAGCCTACACCAATTATTTTGTCCTTTATTGATTTGGGATGATAAATGAGTTCAATAGCTAGTTTCTGCATAAATTTTTCCTAATCCCCAGAATGCAATTTAAAAGGTAGACAAAATTAAATAATCTGTAATTTTCCTGATCATAAATTGCAGACAGAGAATTAATATTTAAATGAAGTACAGTTATCACAGAGTTTCCAGCTATTTGTTTTCTATCTTCAGTCAAGCCTTAGTGAGCAGCCAGCTGCAGAAGCCAAATGCTCTATATTGTCCTTACTACCAAAAGAAATGTAACAAGGTAGTACAGTACTATCTTACAATTAAGTTTCATTTATAATCATCAATGCTTCATTTCACAAAAACCTTAGGTGACAAAATGGCAACCCAACCTGAACTCTGCCCCACAAAAAGTGAAATCAAAATTTTACTTGCTCTCCAAATTAATTTTAAAAGCATTAGCTGCTTTAAAGCTTGCTCAGTGCCAGTGCTTTTAAGTAGCAGATTATTTTGTGATGGAACAGACAAGGGCTCCAGCTGTCCCAGTCTCCTCCTGCATTTCACACCTCAGTCCTCTGTATTAGTAGTACTTTCAGAAGAACTGGGAAGTTATCTCAAACACTTCTTTTAATCTTCTTCGTCCTTGCCAGCTGGTCAGATGGCGGCTTTTCGTTTTGGTGGAGTAGCTGCTGAGTTACAGACTGTCTAGGAGCTGACTGCTCAAAGTATTTCACATTTTTTTGCAACTTGAGATATACAGTATTTCTCCTTCCTTTCTTAGGGAGGAAATTACTTCTTGTCTAAGACACAGATACAACTTTGGAAAGAAAGTTTGATGCTACTGAGGTGTCACGCTGCTGCTTCCTGTGTTAGCCAGGGACTGCTAGAATTGACCACTGCATGTCCAGGAGAAGCAGCTGCCCAAGATGTCAGCAAGCATTTCACAGCTCTCCATCTTTACTCAAAGGTCTATGTGATGACCACAACCCTTAGACAAACCTTTTGGGCTAACCTGAGACTATCAACACTGATATTTTCAGTAAATAACAGGACTGAAGTCATCCTGTTAGGTCGGCTTACCTGCTTCATGGCAGTCTCACCAATTCTGTCAGAATGCTTTCGAATACTCTCCAAGAAATCCTTGAGATCTGACATGGATATTTCTTTTATTTCTTCACGCAGTTTTGGAAGATTTTCTATCATTATCTGGCAAAAACGGTATTGGCTAACTCGAGGAAGATACAGATTTTCCAGCTGCTCCATTGTTTTTAAAGCAGAATAATATCTACAAAGAGATTAAAACCAAATTATGTAGCTTCTTATAAAGCTTTAATAAAATACTTTGTTTATCAAATATAGGATATCAGTATCTTGCATGCAATCAATGTACATCTAATGAAATTACTCTGTTTTTAGAAAAATTTAGAAACAAAAGGTCATCCATATAATGCTTTAGATTGGAAAAAAACCACTGAACTGTCAGAGTGACTCAGTCAAGCAAAAATTTTAAGCAGGTTCCTATGGTATTAGCTGTTCTGATCAACAGAATCCTAATGCCACATGGAGTATTGTGCAGAATGGAGGCACCAGAGTCATAACAATTCTCTTCTCTTCTAGACTGAATTTACTAGGGTTTTTTATGAGTTCTCTAAAACACAAATTGCCAATCACCCAACACTGCAGTATATGCACCACACAATGAAAAAAATCTTAGAAAAGTGTGCCTGTATGTATATATCTTTTTTAGGTATACGCGAACATACACACACACCCACACCAAGCCTCTTTCCACCATCCTTAGCTGGAAAAGACATGCATACGCTTACCTCAAGCAGTATTTTTTCCAGCAGTATATCATATTTTGCTGTAAACCATGAATCTATTTACTCTTCCGACAAAACACAGCATACCCCGTCAAGAAAATTACTACTCTGAACAAGCACTAAGGTCAGAGGGTTTTAAAAAAAAAACAAAATGACAAAGACTCCATAACTTTCTCCATTCTTCTGTGTTCTGTTAGCCTACAGACTATTTGTAGCAGAAATATGGAAGATATAGCCTGAGAGGGGGAATAACCAAAACACCAAGAAATGCTTCCTCTCATGTCCATACACTATGCAGATGTTGTACAGTATATTCATAACTATGTTGTGAAATTTTACATAAAGGACAATCAGTTTAAAGAAATGAGTCATGTTAAAACTACGCATAAAAATTGATTTAACTGCAAAAATAATTAAAGACAGACTCAAACAATTCTGACAACAGAAAGCTACCGAATACTGAGACATCAACTCTATCTATTACTACAGCTATTTACCTGTCTTCATTCTCAGTTCTCTTATAGATTACGGGGTTGTGGGGCCAAGACTTACATGCTAAAACCATTTAAAACCTTCAGGCCTGTTGCACGTAAGTAAAATTTTGATGCTTTCCACTGATTTACGGAAACATTTAAAGATGGAAAATTTAACTGAGAGAAATTGGATTTCCGTGCTTCCTCTTATAATCAGTAGAGAGATGAACACCACAAGGAGGTAATTCAGAGCTGAGTCAGGCTCCTACATGCCTGTTCCTGAAGTCAATACCCTTCTCTCTCATTTTCAAATGTCACACAGGCTCCTAAGGCTGAATGCTTGTGAAAATCTTTACTTTGTTGAAGAGATGAAGTCAATTCCAAGACAGACAGCTAAACTAAGGCGGCAATAAACAGAAACACCACAATCAACAAATCTGTGATGTCAGTCTTTTAAAGTGAGGTGCAGGAAACAGGTTAAACATGAACAGGACAGAAATTAGTTGTAGATGTGACAATAATTTTCCTTCACACAGTACTCTTACCAGCCACTCAGCCCAGAAGGCTTCTGGAAAAATGAATTTAGATTGGCCTACTAGAACAGAATAAGGTGAATTAATGCCTTCTAGCTTGGTATTGAATGGGAAAAGTATAAAAACTGAGATCAGACTGATTTAACTTGTTGTTAGTTCCAACCCTTTCTTTCCACAAAAAGAGAGTAATAGCCATAGCCCGTTTTTAGTTTTTTGTATTATAACCTTAGTTCCTTTTTCTTCCTCAAAGTCCTACACAATCAGGACTGGAAAATTACCAAATAATTTTGAAAGGGAAAATCTGAATATGAGCAAAGTCCCTTCAAATGTTCAAGAAAACCTGGAAAAGTGTCCTTTCCAGTTCTTCTGCTTCTGGATATTACTGTGTAGATAGAACGAGTAAACACTTTCAAACTGAAATACAATTCGAGCTGCTGGCTACCCTTCTGTAGACAAGCAATAATAAATTATTAATACTTCAGTCTTAACTTCCTGTTCCATTCTGAAATAAAGACATTGTTTTGAATTTTCCCAATCAAGACATTTCTAAGCTAACAGTTCAGCATAGCTGGAGGATGGGAAAAATCTTCTCTTTTCTTCCAGAACACAACTGCTTTCAGAAGACTGCAAATAAAGAGGTTTCAAGTGTAAATTAGGAGCTTTTGTTTATTATATACTTGGTTTATATAAAAGATACATAAGGTGACAGGAAGGTTGCAGATAAGAAGGGGTCTGGAGGTTTTCTGTGTGTGGGTTTTGTTATTTTTAAATAGTAAACAACCAAGAGTGCCACATGGTGAGACTTGTGGGGAATAAAACCATAATGGCATCAAAATCGTATAAAAGGTTTTTATTTAAATTATATGGATCAGCTTATCAGAACACTGTTAGTTCATCTGGAAGGTTTTTGACTGCTGTCTCTAAGATCAGAATTAACATAATCCATTTTAAATCCATTCTAGAGTCCCTTACTAATTATATATATATGGAGCTCAGGACCTTGCCCTTATAACATCTGTTCTGATAAAACACTGAAGTCTTTTTAATTTGAGGGTCATCTGCAGGTCAGGATTTAAACTAAAAAGTTTTGCATATCATTTAATGGAATGATGTATTTGTACATTTTGCTTTAAAAACATTCCATAGATTTAACTCAATGCTGAAGATTTTGACAACAATATTATTAGTTCCCATCATACATATTCATGTCATAAGTTGAAGACTGAACATTTGAATACAAATGAGTTAAAGAAGTATTTTCAATGGGCTTTTTTTTAATATAAATATAGCAGTCCTCTGTCTGTTCTTCTGAGATAATCCTGTAAGAATATGTTCCCCAAAGCAAAATTTATAATGTAAGCTCTGAAACTGAAGACTCAAGTTTGAAACACCAATAGAGGTCATATGATAAGACTGTCCAGAACTGATCTATCTTGCCATCAGAACCAGAAAACTGTAAGATGGATCTTACTAACATCTCCAAACTATAAAAATGGAAACTTCTAAATCCAGCAAGAAGCAGGACTGGGGGGGGGGAACATGAACAAAAAAAACCAACAAAAACCCCAGAAGATTAATATTAGTGGTTTGCATCCTCTTCTTATGTAACTGAGCTGGCGTTTTACAAAATGTCCAAGTCACAGGCACAGAGTATAATGTGAAACATCAACACACAAAAAAATCCAAAATAGAAAGAAAATTACCATTACTTTAGTGTATATGAAGTATTAAGTTATGTTTTAAATAACAGAGAGAACTTTTAAGATTTTTATGAGTGAAGCGTCATCTGGGGGCAGTTAAGAGAAATACTGTAACTTACTAAAAAAGCCCCATCAAGTTAAACTAGAGCAGTTACACTGGACAGGAGCAAGATGAACTCAAAGGCTGTGCATTTTAGTGAGAATAACGCATCTGTACGCAAGCCTTCTGAGTAAAGAAATGTATAGTCATGTCCCACAACTTCCTGTTGAAAAAACAAGAGGAGAGACAATAACCTTCAAATCTTGAAGATGATGTATTAAAACTGCACTTGAAAAACCTTTCACCACAGGAACAACTATTTATTTATTTTGTTTTTAAATCTAGTTGCCTTAGCAATTTTAAATCTATTTTTTAAACTTCCCCACCACACCAGTTTTGTCAGCTGCCCCAAAGCAGCACAAACTGAGATCAAGACACTAACTCGGAATTTCTGTAAAGTGAGTCAAAAGCTCAATATTTCTGAAAATCAGATTAAAGAGTTGCTGTGGAAAAAACCCCAAGATCTGTGGAATATCTTTTTCATCCGTAATGATGTGGTAGGAATTTTTTTTTAAATAGAAATTATTGAATAAATAGGATTGTGAGAACAATGAGAAAGCAAGTAGCTGACAGCTCAGTACCAAATATGTGTTCTGATGGGGTTTTTTTGACAGATGCATGGTACCTCTGGGAAGTATTGATTTGCCGTTGGTAAAATCCAGTGCTTCATTTTGACACGGTTCCAAAACAATGCAGAAAACCAAAATCAAATCACCATTGGTTTTATCTGTTCCAGTACCTTTCCATACGAACAAGGGTAAAACCAAACGATATAAATTATGAAGTCCATCTATTTGCATCCTTTATCTCTTAAGGTTTATTTGAATGCTTGGAAGGTTTATGCAGAGAAAGGCTGCATGACTTGTCTCAGTGAGACCTGGTAACCTAAATAACTAATCAACTCTGTCTTTCCCACAGTTCAGAAGAAAGCTTGTAGTAAATCAGTAAATAAATCCAAGACATTCAGGGCAAAAATCTCATTCTGGAAGACCTTACTCTTTCTTTAGTCCTTCTCACAGTAGATTCAAGAAGAATCAGCAACAACCTTAGCAGACGGATTTATTTATTTTCACTGTATGGGAGGTTTGGGGGTTTTTTTTGTAATAGTTATTGTGGAAGACAACTTGCAAAAACACCAGTTAAAACAATTCCCAACTAGACCACAATCTCTTGAAGCAGCTGGGAACTTTCTCCAGAGACACATATCAAAATCCAAATGCACACGCCATGGTAACAGAGCTGTATAAAATGTCTGATGATCTTATCTCTGACTTTAATTTAAAGACCTAGAGGCAGTTCAGCCTAAATGCATAGTCCCCACTAGGTGTTTTGAAGAGCAGTGGAGAAACCACACCTCTCCCTTGTGCTTCCTCAGCTAAGACTTTAAACCCTCCATAACTCTCTCCAGCCAATTGTGTCTGTTTAGAGTAGATTCCGCAGTTACTTCCTCTCACAACTATAGCTCTTGTCAACTTGTGTTATGCATGGCTCAGGACACAAATAAATAGGATACGGAGCCTTTCACCTCTAGGTCATCAGTTCAAATGTAGCCCATATTCGTAGGGACCAAAAGTTGCTACCAATAGATGGCTTTTCGGACTCCTCAGTAAACCTCCATTCTATCCATGTACACCAGCATGTATTCCAGACCCAGAATCCTGCATGATCTTAAAAGGCAGCTGTCATGCAGAAAAGGAAAGGGAATTTCAACCTTTATCCTGAAACAACTGTCTCCCCAAAATATAGAATATCCACACTTTCTTCTTCCCTTCCTTTCAACATCACAAATTCTAGTTTTATTCACAGTGCAAGACTAAGACAATGGAATAATGAAAATGTATTCTAAAAGGCTGCAAGCAGAGCAAGTCAAAAGAAAATAAGGTTTTTTTTAAAAAAAAAAAAGACCAATGAAAGTTTTCCTGCATTAACAAATCTCAGTGAGTGTTTATGAGAAAACTTATCTTTCCCTAAACAAAACAACCAGGAATGTTTATTTAAGACAGAGATTGTGCATGCTCCTCTCTCTTGACTCTTCCAGGAAAGCTTCACAGCAAAACTTAGGAGAGTCGGTTTTGAAATTCCTTGCACCTGCACTCATCAGCTGTCAGGTCCTTGCACTGATGCTATGGATGTTCTTGCTATTGATGAGTCTCTTAGTGACAAAGGCCAGAACACACTCACTCTTTGGATTTGTTGCCTGCTAAGCCACAAGGAAATTACCATCTGAATTAACTGCAAGTTCCAAGTGACAGCCACCTCTAGGTTGTATTATAGGGAACTGTAAGTTACAGGCAAAGTAGTAACTGTAGCATAGCTAATGAAAGAGATATCTGAGCTGGAGCAGTAGCCTGCAGCAGAGCCTAAACCTTCTGCACTCCATGTGATTTCAAGGTATGGTACATCAAAGCTATGGCATCTCCCCTCTCCCTTAGATCTTTTTCTGGTATGACAATGACATGTCCAAACCCCTCAATTCAGTATATCGTCCTTCAACTTCTAAGACTTCCTGTCTGGCAACTCCTTCCACAGGAAAATAATCAGATGTGAATCTCTTAAATAAGAGAAAATTATTTTTAGATTTAAAAAGTACCTCAGAAAGCACACCAGCTATCAGACTCTACAAAACTACTAGCGAACACGGAGTCAAAGTGCTAAAAGCCATCTGCAACTTTATCTCACCTAAGTGATCTCTCCATGATGACATTCGGAACTATAACTTCCCTTGCAGTTCTAAAACCAGAATGTTGCCTGTCTTGCCTGACAGAGCAAGGGAATGTCAGAACGCAGGCCTTGATCCTAATGTTTCTGTATTTTCAACACGCAAAACATAGCATACTCTACGGACCACCTTGCAGAAGCAAGTGGCAAGCAGGGCGCTTCAGACAGCACACCCTGCAGTTTGTTCTCTGATCAGAGTAGCAAGGGCACTGGACTGTTCACGTCTTTCTGCTGAGCTGCTCCAAGAACACTGCAACAACACACTGCCAGCTATTCTAAGCAGACGTCCTGTTCAGAGGAAACAGTGTACAGCAGTCAAGCTGATTAAATCTACGACACTGCTTCACATCTAGCAAGTTTTGACTGTAATAAGAGACACCATAGTGCCATAGCTATTAAGCCATTCTTAAAGTTCTTCTATTTCTGCAGAAGACCTCCCAGACTGCATGCATGCACAGGTATCAAGTAGCACATGCACCACTGTCGAAGATGCATCAGATTTGTTGTGATGCTCCTCGATCTGATGTGTACAGTAGATCTGATGCATTTTGGACATGTCTGCACACGGACTTTTGAGCTGATGTACTCATATACAGTGGCTGTTGTTGAGGATTTTCAGATGTCCAGCGGTATGACAAGAGGTGTTGGTTAGCCAGACAAACAGTCCAAAAGAAAATATAGATTACACAGTAGCCCTGTAGACACCTGACTACGCCTAGCTAACTCCAAATGGAAAGAGTCAGGTCCAGATAGACTTGTTTAGCAGGCGCTCACTGCAGTGGTGCCAGGCACACAAAGAGGCAACGACAATGATTATGAATCCAGCAAGGGAAGACACAGAGCAATCGGCGTGACTGAGGCTGTATAAAAATCAGGCAGCGATGAAGGTGGAAATGACGCTGTAGAAATCAGGCAGAAGAAAACAGCAGCAGTAGTATTCCTGGGGTCAGTGTGCATGCGGTGCAAGGCAGCAGCATGAGCCCCAGTGGGACACAACAGCAGCTACAGGGGGTCAGGAGCAGCCAAGCTGCCATGGAGAGAGAACTGGAGATACTGGGGTTACAGCAGCAGCTCTCTGAAAAGATGGACAGTGAAGACAACACAGGAAGGAGCAACTGGTCCAGTACCAGTTAAAACCATTACTCTAGAAATCTATTTTTAATTATGGTTTTAATTTTCCTTTAACAAGTCAGTTTGTCACAGAGGGAAAACAAACCCAAATCACAACACATTCTCTGCACTTCATTCTCATGGTCCCATGCACACAAAAAATATGGATGGAGATACTTTATAAATAAGCATGACATGCAGTGAAACTACGGTTAAGTAAACATTATTTTTCATGGCATTCACTAAGCTTCTAGAAGACTTAAACATTTGTTCACTTGCAGTGACACTCTTGAAACACAGACAGGGTATTATGAAACAAAGACGACATGCACCAAGCTATAGGACTTTGAATACTTACTTGTCTACATTAGTGTTTGCTATTATATCAGTTTATTCAACGTTTTATTTTACAAATGTTTTATTTTACTCATTGAAATAAGTTCACTCACCTTTTTACATTCATCTGTTCTTTTAGTTTGCTGTACATTTCCAGCACTGCATAAAAACAAGCAGATTAACCCATGGATCTTATTGTGGCTTTAGTTAGTAAAAGAGGAAAATATATATTGTAAAGGACAAAATAAACCATAGAAAATTATATGCTAAATTTACCTTGTTTAATTCCTCCTGTAACCTAAACATAACAAAACCAGCAAAAAAAAAAAAATTCTAGAATGCAGCTAAGAAAGAAAAAAGAACTAAACTCCTAACAGCTTTTAAATGAAAAAGAGTTAAGATTAAACAAAACAGCAGACACTAGATACATAAAACATTCATTCATTTGCTACGTACCATAAGTTTATCTGCATTACCAGCCTATGACCTGTCTCTATTAAATGGCAACAGTACCACCTACTGTACTCGTAGGAAGTCAACAACAAGACTTTACAAAGAAAAATTCTCAAATCTGTTTTACACCAGTATCATGAACAGGATAAAATCCTTAGAGAGCCGTGTGCAGTGCTACAATACTGCCTTTCCGAAACACCATTTAGAGCCCTTATGTTTTATAAAAAAAAGCTTGTAATGACACAGTGCTAAAAGTACAACGCTGAAATAGAATCACTAGTATTTTCCATAGAATTCAAACAGTAAAAACCACCCTCTTCAGCAACAAATTCATTGGTCATCATATTTAAAATATTACTTCATTTAAAGCTGCATGCATCTACACTGTTTGCATAATTTATACCTGTCTCACTGTCTTCTCACAAAGTGACATAATTGCTCTATGTTAAATATTGTAAAAGACATGGAACCTACATGCTGACATCTTTTTAACACCTGTTAATTCTTTCGTTAAACTGGATGTCACAGGATTACGACTTAAAAAACAGAATTCTCTTGCATTTTGGCTATTATGACTTACTTTATTTAATATGCCATCATATTTAGCTCAAGGTCACTCACCTGGAAGACACAACTGTAGTTTTTCCACAACTGTTGTAATATTCCGTTGCTGAACTCTGCACCGGATGATTTCTTCTGTTTGGGCTATCACCTTAGAGATTTTAATTTAAAAAAAAATACAAATAAATAAAATCACAATTAAATTATGCAAATAATTTCAATTTGCTACAAATATTCATAATATCCACACAGGAAGCACCATTTTCTCACCTCTTTCCCAGCATCCTGAAGCCTTCGGTTGGTATCAGTAACTTGGACCTTAAAAATAATTTCACCTTTGTTAGACAAATATGCATATATTGCCCTGATGTGACTGCTCACCCTTGTAATCAGATCATGCTTCATGAGAAACTTAGAACAAAGAAATGCAAATTCAAATTAACTCTACAGCTTGAACTTGAACTTTTGATCGGAAAGGGCTTTTGTTAACTTCAATTACTTATGACAGTTCTTTCTAACAGATTCTGTGGCAAACTTCTCAAATTTACTTGGGATTTTTGAACTTTCCTTGTTTCTGTAGGTCTGTCAAACAATTCAAATCATTGACCCAATTGACCACTGGTCCCTTTTTGATAACCTCAATGAGCTCTATGGGCCATTCATTGTCTGTAAGAAATGGTGATTGCATTTTATGGTAATTAAACATTCATACTTTACTGAATGCAAACACTGGGTGGTTGATTAACATCAAACGTGGAAATCTCCAAACCACAGCAACATTTTAATGCTGCAGGTGCAGGCAAAGCTCAACCTCAGATTTTCCCACATAGTAAGTGACTCATTAGGTCATCATAATAAGGAAGCACATTCTAGTTTATTAAAAATCTCATTAATTTCTGAACAAAGATGCTCAATGACCTCATTGACGCTGTATTTGGTCTCTTGTTATCTGAATATCCTTTATATAATGCTCTTCTAATCATAACCTCTGATGAACTACGCTCATTCTGTCTGGTGTGCATATTTTGCTCTCAAAAGTGTAAAGAGAGCTAAAAGGGACGGATCTCATAATTCTACGTTCAGATTTGGGAGTAAATCTTAGTTCTCATTTCTAATGAAAACTATTAAGTCCACCTACTCTCCTACTGATTACAGAGTAAAGAAAATTTATTTTTCACGCACAATTGCAGTATTGTTATTCTTCTAATCAAGACTCTAAATTCTTCTAAGGTCTGACATGCAAATGCAGGATTAGAAAAAGACCTATGTAAGAAACATTGGTTTTACCATTTGTTGCTCTTTACCTTCTGAGAAAGCCTTTAAAAAGGGCAAAATAATTTTGGTAATGTTTTCTGAAAATATACATTTAAAAAAAAAAAATCAGAATTAGACCTAATAAAATAATCAGCTTTGTAAATGTAAATGTAAATTACCAGATCAGGCAACACAGCTCTAACCACAAATCCGAAATAACCCATTTTTAAAAAACTGTTGCAAACATCAGTGTATGTTATAATCACTCAACTCTTATTCTTCAGTAAGGGTCAGGTTCCTTCTTTTAAATTCAAAGACAATGATATATGGAACTACGAAAAACTAGTTCCTTACCTTTAATTTTTCTGCATCAGCCCTAACTTTAAGGAGTTCTGTAATAGCATCCACAAAGCCCTGATGGTGAAAATTGCACATCTTTTCTATCTCCCTGTCATGGTTACGTATGCAGGCATCTAGTTTTTCCATAAACCTCTGGTGTGCATTTGGTTGGTCATCATATACAGACCTGTTAAATACAAATAAGAAAAACAAAAGTTTACTTTTTTCCTCCAGTGAAAAACAGTATGCAAGGATCTTTATTGAAATCTCTCTCCTAAAAAGAAAACAAAAGCACACAAACTTGATGCTACGGTGGCATCATTTGTGATCCATTCCACCAAAATCAGCATTAAAAGAAAGCGATGGCACAAAACTGAGAACTGAACCCAGCCCTTATGGCATTAATCCAGGTGCTTAACCAGTTACAACATGGTTGACCTGAGCCTCACTGGTCTGTTATTTATGCCCTAATGCTCAAATACGGGTACAAAAGAATCAATTTCTCCGACCACCTCAAATAGCATGGATCGCTTTTCCATCAAATTCCACTCTTTGCTAAATATAAAGAAGTGCAAACATACAAATTTGCTTTTCTGGTATTCTTAACATCAGAATTATCCAACCACATCAGGGGTGGATGCTTCCAGCCAGAACAACTGCAGCACTGTGCGGCAGCAGCCGGACCCTGGCGGAAGGCAATTCTCACTGCTCCCTGCCGCCTCCTGCCCATGCCCAATGGCTCCCAAAGCAAAACCATGGCATGTACATGCCTAAGGCTGCCACCTCAATGGGAACCAACTTTCAGGAACGGTTAAAATCAGGTCTTTTGAGTAATTTTACTAAATGTTTCAACAGTACACTTATAAAACATCAAGTAGGAAACATGACTCCTGGAGAAACTGCTGGTGTAGCTTGCCAAGTTGCGTCAGGAATGGCAAGCTGCGTGGAAAAATGCTCAAGTATGAGAAGGAGCAAAGGAGACGGGGTAATTTAAAGCTTTAGATTTTAGCAGAGGAAGCAAGAAAAGAGGTAATAGAGAGAACTGTACTGGAGATGAAGGTATGAAGTCTCCCAAGACTGGCAAGGCACAGGCAGTTCCAAAATTTGATTAATAACTCAATATAGCACCAACAGCAAAGACAGGTAATTTTTGAAGCAACTTACTAGCTAGAATGCGAGCAGTAATATGAGGATGACAGTCATACATATGCAACCATGTTCGTACTGCAAACTACAAGCATTCAAAAAAATGAGATCAAAAAAATCTTTAAAATGCTTTTTTTAGCCTCTAATTTCCTTTCATAATTACGACATTTTCTCCAGAAATACATACAGAGAAGTTGCTTTTAAAAAAAACCAAAACACACTTAAGATGGCAGGGAGGAGGAAGCTGAAGTTCCAATGGTCTCAATGTTGCTTGTAGAAGTACAGTCTTAAGTTCAAGACCCAGCTGACAGTGAGTCAAAGCCTCTAAAACTCATGAGTAGAGAGAAAGTACTTCCCTCCCAGTCTTGTCGGAGAAGTATGACTTCCCATATTCTTCAAGATCCTCTTTTCTAACCAGACAGCTTGGCTCTGCCAGGATCTGGGGGCATCATCACCCGTTCAACAAACCCATAACTGAGTGTCTGACAAGAACCTGACCTTTCAAGGAAGAGAAGAGTATAGCAGAGATTGAAAAGACTCTCAGAACTAGACTCTTCATCCTTTTTGAGTTCCTTTTGACCATGGACTCAGAGAAGCAACTGATGTTACAGAAATGAGAAAGGTAATACGCTGTCCTACATGCCAAAGGAAGAAAGCCAATTCCTGATAGCCTGCTTGCTATAGGTATTTTGTCTCAGAAAAATCTATTAAATAAAATATTCCTAGAATATTCCCCTTTTGCTTATGCAGGAAAATAAGGATACAGTACTGAAAGGCAGGTTCTTTCCTCCAAAGTGCACCAAGGGAAAAATACAAGATTGTTGACCCATGAAGCGGTTCACAAAGGGAAAAATGCCCCTCACCCATTCCACCACTGCAGTTTGAAATGACAGCTGGAAGGAGCAAAGGTGTGACAGTCAGCCTCTCCTCCTGAGGTTCCTGTCAGACTGCCTGAAATGGACCCCTCAAGGCTGCCCAGCATGACTGAGGTTTAAAGGGCCGTGGTAGAAGATCACGAGTGACCCACATCTCCACACAGAACCTGGTGCTGACTGGAGGGAGAAGCAGCAACCTGGCCTGGGAGGAAAGAAAGGTGCAAGACACATGGTCAGCACTGAGTGAGCTTTCATCAGGCAACTTAATGTTCTGCATCTGAAGACACAGGGGGAAGCAGGTAGACCATATCAGTTACCTGTAAAGAAATGAGCACGGGATGAGAAAAAGGTTCAATAACTGATGTTGTAGTGCTCCAAACTACATAGTACAAGGTGGTTACATGAGCACTGCTCTGTCTCTGTAAGAAAAGGGTCAGAAATGTTGGAACCTAGAGGGTGAACATGTAGGAACAACTACCTGGCTCCAGAGTACTGTTCCTGGAAAAGAAATAAAAATATTAGGAGGACCAGAGGCATCACATAATGTATTCACAGGTATCAGAAATGCATGAGCTTCCTCTGAATGGGCTGGACTCACCATCTATACTGCACCAGATGCTAAAGCAAAAACCAGAAAAAAGTTCCACTTATTAACTGCTTCCTTGAGCCTTTTATCTAAGGGTGGAAGGAATCTCCAAGTTTAGGTCTCCTTCCAATGTTCTCAAAAGGAAGTGAGAAAGGAGTATTATTATCACAAAGATAGGAGACTTCCACCTATCGCTGTGTACTCATAACTGTAAGTTCTGTGACATAACCATAAGTGAAAACAGTAGTAAAACACAGAAGACCAAGTATACCAAAAATGAGAACAAGACTGTAAAAAGATGGTGCAAGAGGAACTCCATACTTCAGTTTGTACCACCAGTCTTTCTTTCGTGGTAGCAATGCACTGTCTTTCTGGACTTAGTTATTGCCTGATTATTTTGGGATATCCAGTAGCTGCAGTTCAACGTGGCTGTCTTTGTACCTTTTTGTTGATTTCAGATCTGCCAACACTGGCAGCCACACTCTTAAAATACTGAGGGAGGGAAATAATTTGCAATCAGGAGATCTCTCTTTAAAATGTTATCAAATAATTCCACACAACACAGCCAGAAATTCTGGAAGAATGAATGATGTAGCATAGGCAGTACAGTATTCACTGTTAAAAAATCAGTATTTATTATTTTCCTCACTATTAAAGCTACTTATACTTCAGTTTAATGATAATAAGTAAAGTACTGATTGATAATTCTCAGGGGTATTATCACAATATTTAATTCAAAATCATACAGGGAATAAATGTTTAAAATTGTGGAAGAAGAAATCGATACTGTGTACATCCCGATGCACTGCCTTAACCACAAGATTACCTTACCTTACTGAAATTTTAGTTACTATTTTATCTTCTACACTGTACTGTTTCCTGCATGGATACTAATACAATGGTGAGCTGTGATCTAAACCAGTGCTTTGACAGAGCGCCTTAAAATTCACTAGTAGTATAAATTCCATATTAATTACATATGTAGACAGCTCCATCTTGTGGGAACAATAACAAATCAGCCCTCTTCAGCACACCAGTGGAAAAACTCCTGAAACAGAACTACTTACCTTTAAAGAAATAAATCATCACAGTATTTAAAATAAAATCACACTTTTTACCACAACTTTCTGATCTAGGTGAGAAATAAGAAGACAAATTAAACAAGTTTATTAACTTCCCTAAGACGCTGTACTCTTAGGCTGCTATACACATGCTATTTCAGAGGCTTTAGAGAAGTCTGACCTAAAGCACTGGCCTTTTTGAAAGCATAAGTGTATGTGAGAAAGCCATGGACAGAAATTGGGCTTTTTCTCAAAACTGCAAGCACAGCTGAGGCGATGAATGCCTGATTTACCCACTACAGAACATCACATGTAGTACAGTATGGTTTATTTCTGATACTGAAGCTTATTTTCTACACATTCCTTTCCAAAATTACCTACAGTTATCTACATAAAGTAACTGGTATCTTCAAATATTCATTTGAAGGTGTACACTTCAACAGATTATGGCACTGCAAGCAATCCTGATAGCAATTTTGCACTTTACAGAGTTAAACCATCAGGCAGACAAATCACCATCCTACGGCATCTTGGAGAAAGACACAGAATCCTGAAAGCATCCTATAGCTGATTTTTTTAAATTAGAAGATAAAACTGACAGAATTTACAGCGCTTGCATGCACACACACACAGAGTTCTGCTGGGAAGAGAGTGAGGAAGTGCTAACCCTTCCAGATGCATATTTTCAGGGGAAAAAAAAAAAAGAAAAAGATAAAAGACGAGAAAATCACTGATGTTGGAGACAGAAGTTTGTACTTTATTTTGTCTCAAAAAAAAAAAATACACAACATACCATCTTAATTTTCAATCTGGAATGAGACAACATTAACTTCAGTGACTAGTTAGACATCAGCACTGCGAGTCAGTGACAGGACAGGTACTATTTCATTCCTAATCGAATGGGGCAAGCACCCATGAAGAACACGAGCAGAGATGAAGGATGTTTCTGGTAACATGTAGCAGGTTATTTGTCTGTATTTCCCACAACTCTGTACATAGACATAGATATTTTTTTGTCTGACTCATCCCAACAACTGGACAATATGAGTCATACTAATGCGAGTCTATGTCAATATAAGATAGTGCAGAAAGTACTCAAAAGAGGAAAAAAATTAACTAGGAATAGTCAGAGACAGCTTAACCTAAAGGAGAAAGATGTCTCAGTCACTGGCTCAATTTTGCTGCAATAGGGGTATTTTTACCTTGATATTTTCTTACCAGCTGGGCTGAAGGGAGAAAGACAAGCATAAAGAGATTTGAATTCAGGTCTCAACAAAAAAATGAAGCAGAATTTTCCTATATGCAATCATTTTCCAATTGAAGAAAATCAAACAAGGTTATTTTATACTTCATAAAAAACCTCTCTAAAATTTTTATTTTCAAAACTGAAACACAGTATGAAAAATATGTGTTTAGTAGGTCTTACTAGCATTTTTGTGTTTACATGCAAAAATCTATTGAAGCACCAGAGGGCACCATTCTACGCACAAAAATACTAGCCACTGAGTAAATAAAGAGCTCCACAGCTAAATATCAGCCAAGAATCATAAAACCTAACCTGCCGTGAATTCCACCCGACCCTTTAGATAATAAAAATAATTTTTAAAATCAATTATCCTCAAATCAACTGATCCTTCTATAATGACAACTCCATACATATGCATCATCATTCAAAGGCACTATCATAGATCTCTTCAAAAACATATTTCTCCTATCATTTCTTATAAATATTTTTTGTGCATGCAGCCAGGATACATGTCATTAAATGCATGAGTGCAAATGTGATTAAAAGAGTAACAGCATTTAGCTAAGGAGGTGGGAAATAAAAAGTTACAGGTCAAAAAGAATCATAAGCCCAGAAATTAATTTAATACATTGACTGCACTACTGGAAAGGTAGGCAAAGGAAGTGCATACAGACCAGTAAGTCTCCTAAAAGGAGAGGAGCCTAAAACTGCAAAGGGGTTGCAGCAAATACTCCAAATCTGCTTTTTCCCTCCTCATCCCCAGTCTTCACACCTACGTCATCTTCTGCTAGAAAATGAGAATAATCAGAAAGCTGAACACAGCTTCCACTGTTATCTACTTGGTGGGAGTTCAGCACAGAAAAGTGAACTGCAAGAGTAATCAGAATAAGAAATAAAGTAATTTTGTCCCTTATATCCACAGCAATAGCTGTAGACTTTCCAATGGTAAGAAAAACTCAGGTTCCAGGAAAAAAATGAACTTAAACAGTTTGTTTTATTAAAAACAAAACTCCGTACTTTCATAAGAAAATAATGACTCTGAGGACATTATTAATTCCTGGTTGGTGACAAACAACTGTCAATTAAAAATAATTACTAAAATGATCTATTAAGTAAAGAAAAAATATTTAACAAATATAATAACAATAACCTTTTCGGGTTTTAAAAAAATTGTTATTTCTTGGGTTTGGTGTTTTGTGTGTGTGCTTGTTTTTTTAAGTGGGCAATGATTCGATTTTTAGTTGCAACCCATACTCAAGGGAAACATCTTTGAGCTTATGAATACTATTGTAAATTTTTATGGTGAACAATTCTCTTCCTAGTAATCTTTCATAGTAATAGGTTCTAACAGAAGCAAAGACTCTTAAAACAGATGGTCTATCTAAAAAATAGCAAAAAAAAAGTCAGAAAATAGAGGAAAAAATACCTATCTTTTTACAGGACAAAGTAGCTCCTCACTAAGACTTGTCACCTTCCACCATTTTCACACACCCCCCAACCCATCCTGCTCTATCCCATTTCTAGTACGAATTGCAGGTTCCTCACCCTTGCCTATATTGCCACAGTGTCTTCCATTTCCTGATTACACAAGACATATGAAGCAATTAAAAACTGTATACACACATTCCTTTCAGGGTACTGATAACCACTTAGTGCCAATCAGTTACATCTCTGTGAATGCAGTGACGATGATGGGAATTACACCTATCTGCATAACAGCTGTACAAGTTTGACATGGAACATAAGCCTGACCATGCAACTTCTGAACTGCAAGGGATGCAAGAGAAAAAGATTCATCTGTAGACCTTCAGATTTAGCACTGTGGGGAAAAAAACCCACAAACATCCACAAAGACTGATCACTTTGATCAGCTAAACCAAGTCACAAAAAAAAAAACCAAACTCAGACATACAATTCTTATTCCACATTTCAAAGTAATACTTCAAACACACAGACAAAGAACCCATCTCTCAAATGAAGAAATTGTGCTTGTGGAAAATCATGTTTTTAGAATTCATACCTTGCTACCAAAGCCAATTTTGTACTGAGGCTAGAGAAGCTCTCAGCTAGCTCCCATATACACACACATTGCAAGAAGTGGCCCAGTAGATGTTAGTCCTCTCCCTCCATTTCCCATTTGATTAAAAAAAAAAAAAAGAGGGATTAAATAAAGTTATAAAATAATATTTACAAGTCTAATTTGCACATTGAGTTCAGCGGAATCGATGTAAGCACAAAACACTGACCACACAAATCAAGATTCTGCCCTTAAAACAGACCTGTCATTGTGACTATAACCATGGCATCCCTAACCATGATACTACATCACACGCTCCACTTAAGCTGCAATTTCACAGGAAACACTGCAGCAACTTCCTTTGTCCTACAGTATACAAAGATATTTTCTGTTTACACAAACTGCAAACTTTGTAGGGATTTTTCCATGGAGTAGTGTCATATAGGTTGCTGCATACAGCCTAAAAAGCTTTATAAAATAATGTCCAGGTGTTTCCTGTAATTCAGCTGCAGTTATGGTAATAAGCACATTTCTTAAAACCCAATCAGCCTTTCCAAGCCAGGCACTACCTAGGGTCCAGTTCTGCCATCCTTCTTCATAATTACATCTCACCACTCTATTTACAAGATTACATTACATGCCAGAACAATGCAGAACTCAAGCTATGGCCTAATCATAGAAAAGATTTTATTAATCTTAGTTTAGCTGTAATGCTTTACTTGCCTGATTTTCCTGGATGTGCAATTTCTGTGAATTGTTCTCACTAATAGTATCCTGTTTCTATGAGCAGGAAAGGGCTGAATACAGTTTGTTAGTTAACATTACTTCCTATAAGCAGGGTCCATACTCCGTAGTAGCAGCACTACAGCAGTCATTGTTCATGCTGGATAAGCAATGGATCACGCTCACGGCTGTTAATGGACATCCTCTGCAGCGAAACATGAACTGATAATCAGTAAACCCAGATTTGCAACAGACTTCCTCCTTCCTGTTTTTACACTGCTGACCAAGGAGATGCCTCTTCCTGCTAAGCCTTTGTGCGACTTACTGATGTATGAAGCAAGAAACTGAAAAACAAGTGCTGCACTACTATTTTTTTTCCTAATTATGTGTTGTAATAGTAGATAAAAAAGGCAGCAAAGAAAATGCCAGCTTCACTCACTGTGGTACTTGGGTATCGCCACGTAACAAAGTGTCAAGTTTGGCCATCTGTTTCATATACCTGAACATATACAGTGGACATAGTTTGAACCTACATTATTTCATAGTAAATAAAATAAGAAAGTGAAGTCCATACAGCAACATATTTATCTTCCCTTAATATTTCCACAGACTGTAACATAAATTGTTCCATTTTGGGAGCAACGGATTCATGTATAAATGAAATTGCGAGCTTCTAAGTTATTTTTAAAGATTTGATCAGATTTCTTTTACACATGCCGCAGAAATAATTAGCCATCTATTACAACCTATAGCTAATCTGTCTTCTTTATCCAGGGCACTCTAGACATAGCCTTCGAGATAAATACGTACCAATTGTTTCTACAGAGCCTTCAAAAGACATCTCAAAATAGAACAGAACATTTAATGTCACAAATGTCTAAGTTACTTATTTCAGTAAGCTTTGACTGTCAACACTACATAGTTGCAAATACATCATTTTAGAAATCCAGAAGTTCCAGATTAAATAAAATATCCAATAATTGAAAAGTTTCAAAACAAACTGGATTAAGAATGTATTCTATTCAATACAGATCAAACCACATAATTCTTTGATGTGTCACATTCCTCTGTAAACATATAACCAAAGCATATATTTTCCAATAATTTTATATTACTAATTTTTGTTAACTCTATGAGCTCATATAGCCTACACATAGAAAACCATCATGTATTTTTCTCATGCAAATCAGCAGCCAGTACTATATATCCTTTGCACATGCACATCTCCCAGGATCACTGAAGAAAAGGAAAGATTACTTTAAAACAAGTCTGTTTTTAATTCAAAAGCCCAACTAAAACTAACTCACAGTGTTTCTCTCTGTTGGGAAGCAACTAACAGTGTTGCAGCAACTGACTTCTACTGCTCTTTGTTACCTTACTCCAGTCCTCTATCTGCTCAATGAACAGACTAAGCAGCAGAAAATCTATTCATGCCTCAGGGAGAGGTGACACTCCAGCACGCCACAGAAACTCCACATTTCAAGAGAAAGTAGCACACATTGGCTACCTGATTACAGTTTCCTAAGTTTATGAAACAAAACAGAACAAACCTATGGTACAAAAGTAACATAGTTGATACTGTTTTATGTTGAATTTAACCAAAACCAAAACCCAAAGAAAATGCTGCTTCACTGAAATCAATGGGTAGAGACCCTTCAAAGTCACTCTACGTATAAGGAAGCGTGCAAATTGTGAAGGTCCCAGTGACAGCTCCTACCAACAGAAACATCTAAACCCCTGCAATAGGGAGGAGAGTGTATTAAAATCGAATTATGCAATACTTGAAAGTTTAAGCACCTCTTTTTGAAATTGAAATGTCTCAAAACTATCCCCCTAGGTACACATACTACAGTATATGCATTATTAATTTTGTATTACTCTGATTCATGGGAGAATTGCAAGTTACCCTCACTGCAGCTTTGTAAGCAAATTACTTTCTCCGAGACATAGTGAAAATTCCACTCATAGTATTAGAGCTGAACACCTTTTTCATCCTATATTAAAAAAAAAAAAGTCTCATCTCTCTCTGCAGATCCCTAGCACAGAAGTGTTCAAAGACATCTTGTAGGTCCTCTCTGTCAAACGCCAAGTCTTTCCATGAGGGATGATGCACTCTAACACCTGCTTCATTCCTGCTTAATAGTGATTAAGTTCCCTACTAGTCTGGTATTACTGGCAAAGGTTGAGGTACAGGAAGGGCTTCAGCCAGGCTCCAGAAGAGATCATTAACTCCTTCCTGCATGGGACACAATTCATCAGGCACACAAATAATTCCTTAGTAGGCACAGACAAGGTGAGGAAGAGATGCGTTGTTGTGCATGCTTTAAGCCGAACATGAAGTTGAACATGATGTCATTGTTTTACCTAGGTCTGTGGCGACAGGGATTAGGTTTGGGCATTTCAACCACAATCAGATAATAGCCAGAAAGACTGGCAACAGCTAGATTTTATAACTAGCCATAGCAAGCCCTCCAGTAGGATAACATCTAATGTGATTACTTGATGCTGATGCAAAGCTAGGTTGATGTTTTTAAAAGAGTTAGTACTTAATAATTGTTTACTACAACCCATAGAAATAGTTTCCTATCTGCGAACCCATTTCTGGCATTATTTTAGAAGCATTATTTAAGAAATCTCAATCCTCATAGATTTTTATGAGCTCATTTTAGTAGTATAATCCATAAAATGCAACATGACAAAACTTGCTTAACTGCTGTTGCTGTAATTTCAGCCTTGTATGTGCAAACGCTCTAGCACTTACAGGTAAAAAACAGGCTTACATTCAATTTAATTATGCTAACACTCCTCAGGTAGACATCTGTATTGAGGAAACTGCAAAGTCTCCGAGCAATGGTTCAGCAATGCATACAGAAAGCTAGAGTACAGTGTACGCTGTTGGCTTCCCAAAAAAGAACTACAAGCAAGTAAGTACCCATGTGACTGGCATTTGTGAAGGATGTAAAATTATGCATTTCCTATGCATATGGCATGTCCAAAATCTGGGTCAACAGACACCAAGTAAAATCAGCTTGAGGAATAAATCGATGAAGAAACGACATGAATAACAACTGACTTTCTTGAATTTAGCTGATGTAACAGTGAATAAGCCATACATATGATGGGAAGGCTAAGTTTAGATGAGACACAACAATACTGATTGCATGAACCACCTATAAAGTACACTATCCTGGATCCCTCAGTAGATGATCCCTCTACTTTTAAAGCTTTAATTTATTTTGAAACGTGTTTCCTAAACATGGGAACAATTTCAAGCTCTTTGGTAATGCTTGTGAAATTGGAGAGAGCTATTTCAGAAGTACTCTTCACATAGGTTACTACTTAGGTTAAAGCTTCACTTGGCAGTTGCCCATTTGGAAAACACTGCAAGAACTGAGTCAGAAGCTGATACATGAACGCTCAAAAAGATCAAGATAACCCGATTTGCAGACACACATTTCATGACAAACTTAATCAGCATTGAACCTAAAGATTTTTTGCACAACAGAAAAATGCAGTGCAGATATGATTACCCACAAACAGTTTCAGGTTTTATAAAAAGTACAATAGTACTATGTTGAAACTTGCAGCAACGGAAGCAAATCCTCACCTTCTCCTCAAATATTTCTTGCCACCAATGGCAAATCTGCTTGAAATATCAGGCTAGTCAACAGTTCTGCCACTGAATATATAAACGCCAGATTATTCAGTCTATAGCACACGCTCTTCTTATACTGTTTTGACCCTATGTAATGGACTAGAGATTAAAAAAAAAAAATGTGCTTCTTCATAGCAATATACATGGTGATAGACCTGCTTACATAAACAGTTGCTTTATCTGACTGTTGCCTTTCAACTTAAACACTCGGCATATCATCAAATCCTGCACCAAGTGACAAAATCTGCAACCGACACTACAAGCCAGCCACCAGTTTTTCAGGATACACTGCTCCCAGCGAGCAGGACGCTCTCCTTACTCTACAGCAACCCAGTTGCACAACAGGAGTTAGCAATTATAATGAAGTGATATATAAATATACATCAAAGTAGCAATTATAATAAAGTGATATATAAATATATATCAAAGTACACCCTGTGACCTGATCCAAAAAAGACCATAGCTAACACACAAGGAATTTCTAGTTCCTTTGGGCTACTTTGCAACATCAGTTTGAAAGGGAAGTAGGAATGAAACACATTCACTTGAAAACTGAGCAGGGCTTGAAGACACAGCATTAACGAAGACACAAACTACTGATTTTCAAACCATAAAAATAGCTTATAATATTGTAAAACTTTATCACACCATTTGAAATTGAAATACATGATCAAAGCATTTCCATTCTGATTCAATGCACTGGTTGATGACCTCAAAGTCCTTTTACGTTTGCTCTATATTTAAACCAAGACCAAGCCATAGACAAAAATGTGATCTGTTGGCCCATAATCCAAAACCAAAATAATGAGAACACAGAAAAATGCCTTCAAACAATCATACCTGACAAGTAAGACCACAGGGCAAAAATGAGGGGAACCACATTTTGTCACTGGATAACCACATCACAAATCCCAACAGCCCATTATCAAGTGCTCAGAAAAAATATTTCCCGGCCTGCAACTGTGTTAATTCTGTACTATCTTCCCACATCTGAAGAAGTCATTCATACTGCCTATGCTACTGCTTACTAGCTATTCCGCTAAAGATACAGAATCATACAACTAAATCATGCCTGCTAGTAATAACAGTGTACATTTCTGGTAAAACAAGTTATGTTGAGGCTTCAAAGCATCCTATCACACTCCAAAAGGTATTCTGGGCACTTTGTTCACTTGGCTTTGGACAGGCCCCCTCAATGGGTACAGGAATACTCCACAATACAAATTACAGCCTACAGTCTGGGCAAAGCACCTGCAGTTGTGAAGCGTACCACAACTCAGAGCAGCAGAATTAGACTCTCACTTTGTTTTTCTACCTCTGAATTTTCTTAGAAATCTTGATCAGGAATGGACAAAACAGTCTTGCTTGGACCACTACTGCTACGTTTGCTTCCTCAACTTATTCCTCTAATGATGACTTACTGAAGTGTGAAGACACTCTTAAAAACTGACTCTTCAAATTTTGTTAATACGTATTTCTATGGAGTTCAGGGAGGGCTTGAAAGTTTTTTGTTATTAACTTTTCAATATGTTTATCTTTTTTGGAGAGGGATATGGGAATTGCCTTTCTTTTTGTCTGTTTTCTTTTTCCCTTATGAAGATTAGAAATGCGCTGACAACTCTGGTTTTGCAAAGCCCAAAAGTATGTACACGAAATGAATTACAATACGTTAACATGTTACATAAAAAGGTGAGAGTGACAAGCCTTTAACAGGTGTTGTCATTAATCTCATTTAGTTAGCCATTAAAGCTAAAAAGATGTTAAGTTTCACAGTCTGCCGAAAAAAAGATTAATCTTGGCCTGCTATATACCCAGTCTGCCTATTTAATGAAATGCATGCTATACAGTTGATTTAAGTCTCATTTATAATGACTTAGTAAATGTCACTAAATTTAGAAATGCAAGCTAAATACCAGCAAATTTAAATCAATAAATTCATCCACTTAAAATTAAAAAAGAAAAATAATTTAATCAAATACAATCTCTTCATCTTGTATTTCTTGAGATGCACAGCAATCTTTAGGAGCTAACTTACTCTCCTAAAGAGGAAATAATGCCCATTGTACTAGCTGTACCTTGATTCCTCCTATAAAGGACCTGTGTTTCACATTCCTGTACATGGGTACATCTCAGCACTAGAAAATCACCTGCAGGATCAGCCTGTATGTTGTTCCTTATCTGTAAATTACATACAAAAACATTATGTATCAATATATGCTATTATTTTTTGTATCATAATCACAAGTGCTGCCACTCTTCTAGCAGGGTAGGAAACAGCCCCCTGGCAGAGACAGCGACACCAAACTAGCAAACGAAACAGTGAAGAAAAACAAGAGCAGAAACATGTTTCCATGGAATCTATGCGTGGCCCACAAAAAAACTACACTTCTTTGTGAAGCACGGATGTATTAGGAAGATATTAAGATCTCGATAGGAACAATTAAGGATAAGTCAGATCTTGCATATCCTACGATCTTCAGCATTCCTCATGCTACTTACTAAACTGCTCACCTCCAGCCACTACTTTTGTTCTGCTATTTAAGTAGGTATGTTGGTACTTCATTTCATGTCATGATGCTATAAATATTTCCCAAGAAATACAAACCAAAACTATTCCATTTCTCGCAATGAAATTAATGTAATTTCAGTCATTACATGAGCCAGCATCAATGGCTTCCATGACTGGAAATCGATGGATCATTTTATGTTGTAGCTTACGCAACTGCACACAGAATTACTCAACTCAATTCTTTGATATATACTGTTCAGCAAGTAAAACCCAGATCTTATGCAGAAAATAATGCTTCATTTCACTTTCACACTTTTGTTCATTGAAATAGATCTTGAAATTAGATGTGGAATTTTAGACTTTTCAGTTTCACACAGCTATTCACAAATTTTAATAGGTATACCTGAACAGATAGCTATAGTTTTATCTTCAAACACTGCTGTTCTTATAAAGTAGCAG
The DNA here is from genome assembly GCF_030867145.1 of Opisthocomus hoazin. Classification (NCBI taxonomy): domain Eukaryota; kingdom Metazoa; phylum Chordata; class Aves; order Opisthocomiformes; family Opisthocomidae; genus Opisthocomus; species Opisthocomus hoazin. The sequence continues at coordinate 62,159,477 of NC_134419.1, forward strand.
CATATTTTTGTGACGTTGGCTGGACTTCTTTCAAAACACTCAGCCAGGTGTGACCATTTTTTAGCTTAATTTTTTGATTTAGAAATTAATACAAGGGGTTAAATCAGACCAACGTGCACTTATTTTCTAAATATTCTGAAAGTCAGCCATGCAAAACTCTCCTTCTGAAAAGTCAGTAAGATAACCAGATAGATAAGACAGATGCGATACAAATAGGAAAAGAAAGGACAGGAACATGTGAAGAAATTAAGAAACTAAATGTTTACTTTTATAAAATATTTGACACATTTTAAATGTACAATATGAGTAAGAGATTCATATTGTACCTTCCCCCTTCTACCCCCCTACCCATGCACACCTGTGGTTCCCAAACATGCCTTCTTCCACTGTGCACCCTGATTCTCTGGATGTCCTTTACACAGGTTCCTCTGACATAAGCTCTACACTGGAGATGGCAGTGAAACTGCAGTTCTATTTAATGTTTTGTTGCTAAGTTTTTTGTTTTGGTGTGTTTTTTGCAGACATCAGCTCCAGCCTGCCTGGGCTTGTTAGCTGAAACATGGCTAAACTGCCTCCAGGTACAACTCAAGTCTGAAAGCATCTCAGCTACTTTCAACCCGAGCTCACAAACTCTCACAGGTGAAGCTGCTTGTGATGCTCAGCTTTGACTCTCCACACCGTATTCCCAATACTGGCTGCGTTTAAAGAACAGTGAGGAGAGATCAGAGCACAGTTTGCTCTGAGCTGGCCTCCAAGACAAGGCTGACCCCACAAGCAGCCCCCGGTGATGTGTGGGCCGCCCCACTGCACTCCCTGTTTGGGCTCTCTGAGGACTCCAGCCTCGCACAAATGCCCGGACTGCCACCTCCCACACAGTCCCCAGCACCGGGGGACCCACTGCAGGCACATGCAGCCAGCTACAAATTTGTTTGCCGCAAAGTGCAAAATGACCCATTTCATGCTCATTTCTCTTCCTCCAGTTCTCGGCACTTGGTTCCCCATCCGTGTACCCCGCGCTCGCCCTTTCCCGGCCCGGCCCACGCTCTGCAGTGGGCACCATACACTCTCCCGGGGAAGTCCGCGGGGCGGTGCCCATCGCCCTGCTGCCACACAAATCGCCTCTCCCAGCTCCCTGCACACAGGCTCTCCATGGCTTCCCAAAGAGACAAGGTACAGGCTCACAGCTCTCTCTCCCCAGTTTGGCTAGCACCTGCACTTTTTCACTTCCTTCCGACATCCCTAACGAGGGAAGCATCAGCACAGCTCCAGGATGAAGATCCCCTTCCACCTGCGCCTCCTCCATATCCCAGCCCACTCCCTCCAGGCCCCGCCCTTCTCTCCCAGCTCAGACCCAAGGGCACCCACACGTTCCTCTCTAACAGGAAAGATGCAGCAAAACCTTTTCATCAATGTGATGGCTACACCATTTGGCAGTATGTGGAATTGGAGAGAAATGAAAAAAAACCCCTCAAAACCACTGAAGTCACCGCATTTCAGAAATGCTCTGAACAGCGTCACGTTTCCAGAAGGAACCCGGCTGGAGTTGCAGATCTCAGGCTGCATCAGGGAAGCCGGCACGCAGAGCAGCCCTGCGGTCACCGACGCCAGCGCCCACCCCCAGCGCGGCTGCGGCCCCGCTCTCCGCACAGACCCGGGGTACCGGCACCCCCAGGGAGACGCCCGGTGTCCAAGCGCGGGGCTGGAGCTCTCCCGCACCGGCTCACGGCGGCGCCCCCGGCCCGAGGCCCCGCTCCGGCCCCGCCGCGCCCGGCCCCGCCGGAAGCCGGGCAGCGCCCCGCGTTCCGGCAGACAATGACAGAGGGAGGCCAGCCCGGGGGCGGGGGCGCGGCCGCAGCCTCCGCTCGGCCCCCCCCTTCCCTCTCAGCGCCGCCGGCCCGGGGGTGACAGCCGCTCGCGGCCGCACCGGCCCCGCTCCCCACCGCACCGCGGCGGCCCCTTCCCCCTCCGCCACCCCGCAGGCGGTCGGGGCGCGGCGACCCGCAGGGCCCGGGGCGGGCGGTGGCGGTCGGGCCTCCGCGGGGCGCCCCCGGGGGCTGCGAGTCTCCACCCGGCCCGGTGCGGCCCCGCGGTGTCTCCGAGGAGGAGCTGTCAGAAAGCGCGCCCGGGCCGGGCCGCGCCGGGCCTCGGCTCCCCGGGCGGGCGGGCAGGCCGGGCGGGGCGGGGGGCTCTCGCCTGCCGTCGGCGCCGCGGGCACGGCTGCCCCTCACCTCAGGGTGGGTCCCACGCAGGCCGTGTCGGTGCTCTCGATCTCCTGCAGGATCCGATCATGCTCGGGCAGACTCTCCGCCATCTTGGGTGGGAGGGACCCGGCGGCCGCGGCTCTGCGGGAGGCGCCGGGGAGGGACCGAGAGCGGAGGCGGCCGCGGAGCCGAGCGGGGCTTCCCAGCGCCGAGGGCGGCCGGCAGCCCGGGCTGGCGAGAGGAGGGAGGGGAAGGGGCGGGCGAGGAGGAGCAGGTAGCAGCTGGCCGCGCCCGCCCGGTTCGCCCCAGCTCGCCGGTGCCCCGCGGCCCTCGTCAGAGGAAGGGCTGCGGCGGGGACGCCCGGCCAAGCCGCTCCGTGCGCTGGGCGTCTGCGGGCGCTGCGGCCCGGTGGGGACCGCGGGCAGCTCTGCCCCGCGCGGCGCCCCGTGGCAGAAGCGGGAACCCCGGACCCCGAGCCCTGTCCCCTTCCCGCGGCGCCGGCCTCCGGCGCGGAGGCTCTGCAGGGCTCTCTGCGCGCGCGGCTCGTTCCCGCCGTTTCTGCGGGTGACGGAAATTTGGGGGTCGAGGGGAAAACAGAACCGCCGAAAAGCGCGCTTTGTGCGTCGGCTTGCTGTGTTTCACTGGGAGCCGGCGCATGGTTTCCTGCTGCCCTCGAGCGCCTGCACAGCGAGGCTTCGTTTCTCGGTGAAGGAGGAATAGCCCGTTTTCTATTGAAGTTGCACACTTCGTGTTTTGTAGGCCTTGGGTTCTGCACGCCGGGGAGACGGGGCACACCTGCCCGCTGGGCAAAGCTCTCCGCACACAAGCGGGAAGCCGACGCAAAGAAGCAGGCCTGAAGTGCGGAGCTTCAGCGCGGTGCGTGGCTGCCCTTGCAGCGAGGAGCTGGCAACCGCTGATGACCGTGAAGGCATCGAAGGCGAGGCACCAGCCAGTGACAACTGCGTCTGGCACCCTTCCAGTTCCTCTGATCAAACCCGTCCTCTCTCCTGCCCTGGTGCAGCTACACCTGGACGCTAGCTAGTACATGGCACCCAGGACCACGCAGATCTTGTCTATGCTTGTGGTTTTATCGTACTCGGTGTTGATTCAGAGGAATTTATTGATGACACCGACTAAGTCAGCAAGGACTATTCCAGGTGTAGACAAGTGCCTACAAAGCGCATGCTGCAGAAAGAAAACAGGGAAGAACCTACACGCTAGCGCTGCAGTCGTATTTCCTTCAAGAAATCACTCAAACGCAGTAACAATCTTCCCACGTTCCATTTTTTTTCCCATCACCAAATTACTGAAGCAGTAGATTGACACGTACATTTTTCAGAGTAAATTACGCTTTCTTTCTTTAGCCTGATAGTCACTGCAACCTGATGCCTACAGTGCCAGGCAGGCTATTTTTAAAACTCTTCTACAGATACTGACAATATACTTAGACACATAACATCATAATCTTTTATGCATTACTTTTTTGTAGGGACGAATATGCAAATTTTTTTCAGTTGCACTTTTAACATTAAATGGTTTCCATAAGCTGCAAATGAAAAAAATATTAAAATATTCAGATATTTAGGAATATCAACAATAAAACCTTAAGTAGTCATGTCTTCAGTGATTAAAAAAAAAGTTGCATTTTTTAAAAATCTAGGAAGCAACAATTTTTTTAAAATGTAGCTGTTAACATCAAACTAAAACCACTGCTACACACAAAAAAAGCAAATTTCCCCTTGTTTTCATATTTAAGAGTAATTGCTTTCTTCACAGAGAATCTGCAGCCAGCCTTCAGTAACGGATAGCTTTGTGCTGGTGAAAAGAAAGAGCTGAGTATGTGACCTTGGTTTGTATTTTTTCATTTAGGGCCAATCATATTGCGATTAAATTCAACTTTCCTATAGATTTCCAAGTCAGGAAAATGCTGTTTCTAATACATTGGGCTGACTGAAAGAGCAGCTATAGAATGGATCAAATCCATCATGAACAATAATATTATCTGAATGATGCATACCTTAAGGTGGTTCCAAGAGGCAGCTCAAAGGACTGGATCTCAGCAAGGGCATTTTCATATATCTGATCTTTGTTTTCTTCTATAAACAATTCTGACAGATTTGACTTGCTTTTCCTTGCCATAGATTAGCATGAAACTGGTTTAACTTTAGGAGAGGACTTTTGTTCTGATTATTATCGTTGCCGAAGTGGCTCCGTAGTCAGCAAAACCAGGCATGAAAAAACAGATCCTGTGCTAACCTCGTGACTCCTGAGGACTTTGTGTCCAAGAATGGTGCACAGCTGCTGTTTTCCTGTCTCTGCTGGTAACATTTGCCTCGTATGCAGCACCCAGGCCTGCACAGTCCTTTTTGCGTTTGCGTCCAATTTATCTCAACAGGAAATTTACTGGCAAAAATCATATTTTTACATCCTTGTAGTAGTTCACCGTAATAAATATTAAGCTTGAAATTTAGTCAGTTCGAAAACACAATTTTAAAGTCATTTCAGACACTAGATATCAATGCTCAATTTCTCTGTTAAGTTTTATGAGATTAAAAATGCTATTCTTTTTTAAATACTGTATTTTTCCTTTGCTGTATAAAAAGCCTGCACACACAAGAAATTAGCTGATTTATGAAGCAGGATTGTAGACCTTGTAAAGCAGACTGGAAAAGCAGAGAAACTTTTATGTTCTCATCTTTTCCCTTTTCAGCATCAGTATGTGCTAAGAGAGTGCAAAAAACGTTCTGGGGTAACTGTGATTTTTATATGAGCGTGCAATAAACAGAACTGTTACTAATTCATTACCTGCGTGGAAGAAAAAGAAAATGGGTAAAATCCTACAAATACTGAGAGCAGTGCCGCTGTGAAGTCATTTTCGTTACGATGATGGCAAAGAAAATACTTTGCACAGCTGCTGCCAATTACTTCAATTTCAGGCAGTTATTTCAAACATGAAACTGGACTTCTAGACCTTTCAATTTAAACAACTTTTTAGAAGCCAAACTCAATATTGTGGGGCATAGTTAATCTTATTGTATTCAGTTATTTTGGATATTTCGAAGGCTTTAATCAAAATTTGCCTCCTGTCTCAGTACTGCTCCTGACAAAACTGATGGGAGTCTTGACACTGGTGGTGCTGTCAACAGTTAATTGAACGAAAACAGAAGTTACTCATTTCTGACTGGGGCAACATACTGTTTTTTCACTTCTCGGTGCCCAGTGGGAACACTGACAATTTCATGTCAGTAGCATTGGGGAAGAGCTCTAAAGGCTACAATGAGTTACACACATACACATCTGTAACTGCTGCACTTGAACAAGCTGCTTTAATAATCGCCTATTTATTTTTAAACCAAAATTAAGCAGTTGCTCTGTGAGCATTAATATCCAATACATTTCCTGCTTTTGTGTCCTAAACAGAGTTGTGAGCCATTTATACACTTTTATACACTTTTCACAAGAAATTGGAGCCTGTGATTGACCCATCCAGCCACTGGATGTCACACAAATGCAGATGAAAGGATACCGTAACTACTCATTCTGTTCTTAACAGACACCAGATTCAGCATTAATTTCTGAATTATGAAGTGACACCGTGAAAATCAACTGCAAAAATTATTACATGGAATAAGCTGAAGCTTAAGCTTATTCATGTGATAGAAGAAAGTACATCTGATGACACTGTGGCAGAGCACAAGCAAGCCAGGTACGTCAGAGACGCCTCAGACATCTACACCCAGCCACCACACACCACAGCTCACAAGAAAAATATGATGCAGTGATGGGAGCATGATGCCCTAGAGAGTGTGCTTTTGTGACTGTTTTAATGTGATTTTTAAGTGAGTTTGATAATTACAGAGGGTTTTGGACCAATCTCTTCTTCCTTCTTTCCCAAAAACTCATGCACAGAAGCTTGCTTTAGGAATAAATCACCCAAAATAAATGGTACTCTGAATCTGTTGTGCAAATGTTGTAGGTATCACAGATGCCTGGAAAGAAGTATGTTTAATAACAAAACAAAACCATGTAGAAAAAAAGCGCAAACAAATACAAAATTGAATGAGCAAGAAATAGGCAGGTGTCACATCTGTTTGGTTGTGGAAATGGGTGCTGAGGCACCTTGTATCTCTGCACAGGGTTAGACCAAATTGCACTGAGCCCAGCTGCTTGGCTCTCTGGAGTGGTTTACACCTATGCTGAACCCATGCAAGACTGTGAAGTGTGGAGAAGGATCTAACACATAGTGGTGGATCTGTAGCTGACCCCAGATCCGTGGGCAGGAGTCCGTTAGTACCTGCAAAAAGCCCTTTCTGCTGCAGGCAATACGGGTTCTTCCCCGTCCTTTCTGTCCAACCCGTGCTCCCCCTTTCCCTTCCTGCCTTCTGCGCCTCCCTACCTCTTCCATAATCCTGGCGCTCATTAGATGTGCCCAAAATCTATGTCCTTTAGCCACACATGAGCTTTTGCTTCCTCCAACCAAGTTTAGGGCCACTCTCAGAAGGCTTTAGGGAACTACCTTGTCCAAGGAAACAAAGCTTTTTTTTTTTTTTTGCAGAAAGACAAAAGGACAAATTCAGTACTGTGACATGGCACAGGCCGATTGATACATTCATAAACTTCTGGCAGAACAGTGTATCTCTACTTCACAACTATACCTAACATGCTCAGAATCATAGAACCACAGAATGTTAGGAGTTGGAAGGGACTTCTGTGGGTCATCTAGTCCAACCCCCGTGCTGAAGCAGGGTCACCTACAGCAGGCTGCACAGGACCTTGTCCAGGCAGGTCTTGAATATCTCCAGAGAAGGAGACTCCACAACCTCCCTGGGCAGCCTGTGCCAGGGCTCCGTCACCCTCAGAGGGAAGAAGTTCTTCCTCATGTTCAGATGAAACTTCCTGTGCCTCAGTTTGTGCCCATTGCCGCTTGTCCTGTCACTGGGCACCACTGAAAAGAGTCTGGCCCCATCCTCCTGACACCCACCCATGAGATATTTATAAGGTCCCCTCGCAGCCTTCTCTTCTTCAGGCTGAACAAGCCCAGTTCCCTCAGCCTTTCCTCGTAGGAGAGAAGCTCCAGTCCTGGTAGCCCTCCGCTGGACTCTCTCCGGCAGCTCCTCATTTTTCTTGAAGTGGGAAGCCCAGAACTGGATGCAGTACTCCAGATGGGGCCTCACTAGGGCAGTGTAGAGGAGGAGGAGAACCTCCCTCGACCTGCTGGCCACACTCCTCTTAATGCACCCCAGGATCCCATTGGCTTTCTTGGCAACCAGAGCACACTGCTGGCTCATGGTCAACCTGTCGTCCACCAACAGACCCAGGTCCCTCTCCACAGAGCTGCTCTCCAGCAGGTCCACCCCAAGCCTGTACTGGTGCATGGGGTTGTTCCTGCCCAGGTGCAGGACCCTGCACTTGCCCTTGTTGAACTTCATCAGGTTCCTCTCTGCCCAGCTCTCCAGCCTGTCCAGGTCTCAGAGGCTGCATCTAATTAGACTATCAGCAAAGACAGTGCTAAGTATTTAACTTTTTTTTTTTTAAATTTATGGTAGTCCCCATGCTGAGAGTAGGAATTACCATTTCCGAGGCATCATACTTGTGCTACTTGAAATTTAACCAGGGCAAGAGGCCTGAGAAAGTATTCATCTGCTAGAAGTCCCTGACAGAAAAAATGGAAGATATTTTCTGTGTTTGTTAAATTCTCGCTGTTTCTGTGAAGGTGTTTCATTGCCTGGACAGGCAGAAACCTCAGGGCCCGTGAGCCATAAAGACAGCTGCTGCCATCTTTCTGAACATCCTGAGATTTTCCTTGGAAAAAATATACCAAAGCACCTATTTCTTGCTGAAGGTGTAGAAATGGTTCACCACCCTGTATAGAATAAGAGGGGAAATTGAGGCAAATATGAACAAGATTGTGAAGCAGGATGCAGAGTCTTATCTAGAGCAAAACCCACTTTTGCCACACCCTTTCTCCCTTTCCTCTCCCAATTCCTACGCTTCCCCAACCCCAATGGGATACCAGAGGGCCAAGAACTGCTGGTGTAAATCTAGCCTGCCTGTGTTAATGGTTTAAAAATACATTTTACCCACATGACAATTACAAAAAGAGTAGCATGTGCTATACTAGAGAGTCATCCCTACTGGGTATGTAATTCCAGTGTAGATTACTTTTAAATTACCATTGCAAGATTAGCAACACCAAGTCATCAGAGATTTGTTTAATTTTCTTTCCCAGTTGGATTGGAAGCCATTTTGAATGGTTCATGGAAAAGAGGGAAGGGGGGAAAATGTCCACTCTCAAATGGAATTACTGTAGATAATTTTCACACACAATGCCATCCATAACAAGTGACTTCATTAGTCATTGCCTGGATAGCTCCTCTTTACATCCCCCCACAAGGACAACAATGGCATTAGTCATTCCTCTGGCATCTCCTTCTCTGGTGCTGCCTCCTTTCCTGGGCTCATCCCCAAACTGGACCCTGGCAAACCAGCCCATTCTCCCTAGAACCCGCACCAGCTGCTCATGTTCCCTGTCTGCCTGCTTCTTTTCTGGTGGCCAGACCCATTTCTGCCTGCCTCTCAGATGAAGCATGGTGGCAACAACCCTGTCAAATCGTTCGTGGGACAGACAGGCAGATAAGGAGCTGCTGGAATTACTGCTATCTTTTGCTTCAGTGCAGATGTGCTTTAAGAAATTCTGTTTAATCTGTAACCTGACCAGCCGCCTGAGCTTCTTGACGAATACTGCCATCAGAAGAGTTACCAGGGGGAAGAAGGGAACTCGTGACTTGTTTCTTGCTCCTTTGTCTAGTCCTCCAAATACCTCTAATCACCAACATGCATATAACCTGTACCTCACCATCAACAGTACAGCAGCATCTAGCTCAGCCTGGCCCATTTGATGGGGACAGAATGATTTTTCTCAAATATACCACTGAAAGTTTGGAATGAGAAGGTGACTAATATAGTGCTCAAGACTATGCTGCCAGGAATCAGGCACCTTTGCCCAACCCAATACAGCAAGAGTAGCTACGCAGGAACAGATAATGCAGTGTAACCTATGCGGTAATAACCTATGTACAACATAGGCTGGGCTGAATGGAGTGCCTAGAGAGTATCAGCTTGAGCTGGCAGCGACACACTGAAGACAGCAATCTTTTCTCTATCCAAAGGGTCTTCTGGTACCTTTCTAGGCCCCTTCATTCATTCATACACAAAAAAAGTATTCTTTGAATTTTTAATTTTTTGAGATAAAATCATGCAATTACGTATGAAATAGGAGTTCAAAATTAATTTTAATAAAAGGTATAGTGGTTACCTACTTATGCTTTGATCTTTATAATCCACTGCTTTTTCAGATTAAATACATCTTGGACACATTAATAAATTTGATATTAACCTTTAGAAACTGTAAAATAACCTTTCCCACATTAGGTAGAAGGTATCTGTGTATGATTCATAGCCATTTGCCTCAAGTGAATATGTTTTTTGATTGTCCCAAATGCACTTTATTATGACAAGGGTTTGCAGGACAATCTGTGCTTTAGGTTATTGCATACAAAATTGTTATTTCTATTTAAAAGTGGCATTTATTATCAGGTATTACATACGCACCATAAGCCAAGGGAAATGTGTTAGGAATTGTTTTAGTGCTCAAAGCACTACCATGACTAAAAATCTGACTTTTCTAGAACTGAATTGCTACCATCTGTCTACAATGCATTAGTGCTAAAACATCTCTTTAGCAAGCGTCTGATAAAATGTATTCTTTTAAGGTTGCTGACTTCCCTGATCACTCTATACTGCCAGTGTATTACATACCAGCAGGGAAATGACTTTGTTTCTTCAGAGCATTTAAGTGATTTATGCTTCCTGAATTGTAGTCAAAATCTGTAAATACATTGCTTTTTGTTTTAATAACACTGTTTAAGAATTAGACAGTGTATATAACAATATTCACCAAAAGACTGAGGAAATAACATTCTATTGCACATTTACACCTGTTATTTTTATACTAAATTGCTCAAAACAGTACACATCTCTCTTGTTAGGAGGGCAGTGCATCACTACTTTTGACATTTCATGGACGTCTTACAAGTGCCTAAAAATATCAGGAGGGCTCCTCAGCTGGTGCTGATGTTTTCTTTGTACAGGTCAATAAAGCCATCAAGACTACTGTCTGAACAGAGGCACTTCTGCCTGACGGCAGCGGGAATAAGAGGAGAATCACTCTCATCATCCGTGTTTATATAACGTTCGATGCCATTGAGGAACTACTATTTCATTTTCATTGCAACATACAGACCATGAAATAATGTTCAGCCCCAGCAAGAAGGCATATGCAAAAAGCAATAACAGTCCAGACTAAATAAATACATCTACTATATTTTAATGCAACATACGAATTTCAGCTTTGAAGGAGACACTGCTTAATAACATTGGATAATCGCTTACAAAGAAGCTTCTTTATTGTTCTCCAAAACAAAACACTGATACACAAAAAAATTTTCTCTCCACTTACTAGTCCTTTTAAGAAATAGGCATCAGTTAAAACCCTGAGTCAAGGATGTGCTCCAGGAGCCTGAGGGCTTTGCTTCCTTGTAGGCAGCAAGGAGCTGTATTACAGGGACTGCCCTGGAGGACATTGCTTTTCTGGAACAGGAGGGCTTTTTTTCTCCCCTCCTTAAGAGCATCTAGTCCTAGATAGCCTCAGCTTTTAGATTCCTTGTGTAATCCAAGAGAACTTTCCTGAGAAAGCCAGCCCCTATTCTAGTCTGGGATATGAGCATGTCAGAAGTGAAAATTACTTTTGAGGTTAGGATGAGTGTATGATGGACATCTGACTGGTGACAGGCAAGTGATCCCAGCTTGGCAAGCTGCTCTGTCAGCTGGACCACAGTGACTGACAGACACTGTGTGCGCTTTGAGCCTATCCTCACTGCAAACTAAAATGCTTTAACTGAAACACCACGAACTACCCACTCAGAAGTTTGATCACTTTTATCATGGCCTATATTCTTTAAATGCTTTGGGGAAAAAAAAAATCCCTTGTCTAAATATAAGCTTGGATCACTTCAGCTAACAATTAATTAAACTGTCTCCATAGGCATTTTCAGTCTCTCAGGTTCTTATTTCAGTTTAGTTAGAACTCCACCTAATTGACATAAATGAAAGAACTCAGCCTTAAAAAAAGGAATATTATCAGATAGCTTTTCGTTCCAGTTCTCTGCAGATCAGGCTTATGCTTCTGCTACATTCAGTGCTTCACTGAAGTTTGCAAGAGGGGATAATTAACATTAGCTTACCGCTGCATGTTGGTTGGTATTTTAATCGCCCTACTAGTCAGACCTGGCCACAGGAAATCTTCAGAGTTAATTTGGCTGAAGGGCCCATGCCTAACTACTTAGTAGTGTTAACACCAATAAGAAAATTTAGAGGAAGTATCTTGACAATATCTCCTGCTTAGAAAACCTGGGGTTTATTACTGTGAAAGATCAAAAAAACCCCATTGCCAAATAGTACTATACTTCAAGAGAAAATCTTTTTCCAGTAAATGAATGCAGGAATAATTACTTACAGTATCACACAATACTAGCTGCTTTTTGGTAATATTTCTTAGGTGTATTCAATTAACATAGCAGGTTAGACCTTGTAAATCAACACTAATAGCTCTGAAAGGAACCGCTTGTTTTTTGAGAACATTCCAGTCCACAAACACTTTTTCCAGTGAAAACTGAACAATTACAATAAGACTGTGTTTTGGTAAGAAAATAGGAAATGATGCTAAACAAAAGGGAATGTTTATTTAGAAATTCCAAGGCCATTAATTTATATTAAGAAACTGTTTGTGCTCAGAGACTATAATCAAAAGGTGATGTGAATCATTGATCACAAAAGGACTTTATAGATAAGGAGCAAGTGCGGTGCTGGATGATTGTATTATATATTAACAACTTTCATGAGCAGCTTTCGCTGATTCATTTGGCAGGAAGTGAGCTGCCAAAAGAGATTTCTAGGGGAGGAACAATCAACAATATTTTCATATAAAATAACCTCCAGTTACTGTATTGTTCTCACAACATTTGATAATGAATGCTTTCCTGTTTAAGAAAAAAAAAAACCATAAATCACAAAAACAAAGGCAGATCTGGTTTAGTGTTATATGGCTATAAATACACATGCAGTCTGGCAAAGTAAGGGAAGGGTCTGATCAATAAAAAAAAAATTGGAGAGCTGGTAAGTACTCCTTGTGAAATTGCTGCACAGGTGGGAATTAAATATATTGTAACTGCTGGTCTTTTAGAAGGAAAAAAAAGTCTGTGCCTTTATCTACCTTCTCGGTAGGAAGCTCACTGGATGTGGCACTGCTGGGATTTCCTCCAGAAAGCAGTACTTGGTTTCCATTCAGGAGACCAGGACCTCCACGGACACCAAAGTTGAGCCACACTGGGTGCTAGCACCATGCTGGGAGGCTGTTACAAATGACAGAGGAGCTCGATGCTTCAAAAGTTGAAGCTGAATCACCATAGACAGACCCAACACAACAGGACAGGTCCTGCACTCCAGGACACAGGTGTCACCAAGCCAGCTGCAAGCCCACCAGCATGGTCCCAGGGCACGCACCATGGCACGGTGGCAGCTTGGCCCTATGAGCGAGACACCTACAAGAGCAGCACAGTGAGCCAAGGCAGCAGGTCCCTGCCCTCTGCCAGGGTGAGAAAAGGTTGGTGGGGTTGCGTTATATATATTCCATTGTAGCTAGCCCACAGCGGGTGAACGTGGTGAGCCCACAAGTCCTGTGCCTTCTGGCCTATGCCAAGGATGCTTTGCCCACAATGGCAGCAGGGATCATTCAGCTTTCTTAAACTCTTTCATTGCTACCACAAAAAAAATACAAATGCCTGTAACTGATCTTAGTTATAACTTGGTTTGTGATGTGACTGCCCAAACACAACGCATTTGGGAGCATGTGGTGGAGAAAAGGATGGGACAGAGAGTATGTACCAAGGAGCTGGGGAGAGTAAAAGATGCTGCAGTATATCTTACAGGCATTTGTTGTAGGTTCTGCTCTAACTGGATACCAGTTAGATGTTATTCATGACCAGCTGTGTAGCTCTAACACAGACTTCCCTATTATAAGATTTTCTACAGTACTTGTCCTTAAATGTGTAGCAACTAAACAGGGGCAGATTTAGGAAGCAATCTATTAGAATGATTAATAAAGGTTTTAAAGACATCAAGAAGGAAAAAAATAGAATCCAAATAAGTTAGCAGTTGTGGATTTCATTCAGCACAGCACCTGACAGGGTTCTGGTTCAGCATCTTTCTTTTTTTCATTATAAAACATATAGCTCTTCTCTGACTCAGGAAATCCGACTTAGGCAACTATGGAAATATATTATTGCAAAGCAAAAATGCCATGAAATCAGGAGCCATGAAATTCCACTTATTTCACCACAAATGACCATCAGAAAAACTACTGATTACCAAAATCCTGTCAAACTTACAAAAAAGATTCTAAAGAAAGCATTTTCAGATTTTTCTGTTAGAAAATCGTGACGTGTTTTGATAGGTCAGCAAAACTAATTAACATAACCGGAGCCTGAAATCAAGATACAGCTCATGTACAGTTAATGTAAATACCGACTTCAGAAATGGTTTAAAATATCAGATGTTGATGCCAAATAAATACTCACACTCTTACCTCTGCTGGTAGATCTTTTCCAGAGAACACGGACATCACATCTCTCGAGAACAATCCATTAGAAGATTTAAGCTGTGCTGATCACGTAGCTTGTCCGAATGGCAGCTCAACCAACAAGTAACTGTAGTCTGCCCAACCAGCACTGGAGGAAAGACAAGCTTAAATAATTAATCATGGCAAATCACAGATAGTGGGAACATCAGAAATTTCTGACCTGAGAATCAGTTGTTAATAATGTAAAATATTCTAAACAATTCACATGCAAATACTGTAACTTATCAAGACAATGAGGATACGTTAAGCAAACAAAATTTATAAAACTGCAGAACAAACTGCATTCAGCAATGTAAACAGATTTTGGTAATTAAAAATCTATTATTTAAAGTCCAAATGATTATTTAAATTGCATTTTCCCTATTGCATACACCAATCTACCTGAGATAGAGAGAGGCATCAAAAAGATCTCAGGAAATGTTACATATTCAGTGGAATTAATTAGTAGCAAATGCAGAGATTTAACACAACTTATCTCCAATTACCCAGGAAAGACAATAAAGATATCTGGGTCACATCAAGAATAAAACCAAAGCATTGGTCGCATCAGGCCTGATATTAGGCAGCAAGAGGGATGCATTGAAAGGTTTAGAATGGTTTCATTCCTCCATTCATTAGCCAGAGAGGTACATTTATAAGACAAACCAATGAGAGACATGCAAGATGCAATCCATGGAAAACAGGGTAATACCGAACCTTCACCAGTACTGGAAGGATTCAGATTTGCACTGTACATAGCGATTCTGAGGAAGTTAAAAAGCAAACAATTATTTGACTCAGAAGAATTGATATTGATAACTTAGGAATATTTTTATATTCTCTCCTCTTACTTTAGGACTAGTGAGAGAAACATTCCTGCAGTCAGTCCAATTATTTGTTGAAAAAATTGTCAAGCTCAAATAAAGAGTGATTTAATATATTTGTATAGTCATATATTTTATATATTTATAATTTTAGATAGTTATCAAATAAATAGATATATATCTTTTCTCTCTAATAACAGGCATTAGAGAAATGTGTAACTGTGGTGGGGTGTCACTTTATTAAACAAGTCTTGTCTTGCTTCATAGATTTCAAGTAAAGAAGATATGTGCCTTCCATGATTAATCTTCTTAGTGACTAATTATAGCTGGAGATGCTGTCCCACAAGAAACTTGTGTCTTAGCCATTGCCTGCCACCTTTCTCCCCCACCTCTCAGTCTAACGTAAACTTTACACTTATGGTTCCCTTTTCCTCTTAAAGGCCACATGTCATTTTCAGAGGTGATGAGCCCAGCAGTGTAAATTCTGTCACCTGAAATGGGGAATATAACATTGTCCCCCGTGTCTTCTTCAAAATCTTAGGGGAAAATTTACTCAGAGACAAAGTAATTAAGGTTTCAGATTTTTTTTTTCTTTTTTAATGCTTTGACTCCAAGCTTGCTTTCACAACACAGGTGTTTTCCTTGCCCAAGACAAGCTACCAACACACTTGGAGCCCACCACAGACCACTGCCCAGGCACAATGGGAAGGAAAACCAGCCTTAACTACGAATTTTCCTGTGTATTTTAACCAGACACTTAATGATTTTTTTTTTTTTAAATGTAGGGTTTGAGTTTGAATAGTACTTCAAGTACTAAACTGTCTCCTTAATGTTTGAAGGGGATTAAGTTCAGAGTTCATTGTGTTGTCTGTCATTTTAAAAAGATTAGATAGTTTAGTTCGGCTCCTACTGGCAATGTAAAAGTCTCTGTATTTATTGACTGTCTGGAGTCATTATCAAAGCTTCTAAAACCAATCGACACCTTGTAAACAAAAGTCCCATTATTTTAGTGATCCTGATAAGATTTACATGGTACCCACATTTTTGTTATGATTAATTGAACTGTTAGAGATATTCATACTGTAACAGGTTATATGCTAAATGATTACATATTCAAGTAGCAAATTAAGCTTTATGTTGGTTTGGAAAACATGAATGAATGTCTTACTTTATGTCATATATCTTACATACATACATCTTACTCTATGTCATATGTAACTCATAGTTTTGGGTTTGGATCAGGAAAATTCAGAAAGGTTTCAAATATTCTTCCAGGTAAAAAGATCCTTTCAAAGGGATGAAATGATATTTTAAATTTGGGGAGTTTTCTAGTGACTATTAGTAAAATGAGTAACAATATCATGTGGAGGAATTTGACATACTAAAATAGTAGATTATGGTCATGGAGTAGGAAAGCTGTACACCTACTTGATAATTGTTAAATTGTATGAACTATTTATTTTTCAAATAACCATACAAAAATCAAGTTGAATTGAAGGTCCAGACTTCAAAGAATTATTCTCAAGAAACAACTGAAGGGTTTTAGTTGGTTTATGAAGTGGCAAAGCTAAATGACAGGGCTGTCAACTGAACAATCACATTGTAAATATTACCCACATAAGCAGTCCTGTTGATGATGCCCCAGTACCTGCACTTCCAAGTCATGTGCTATAAATACAGCAATGCATTTCTTTACATTTTTGAAGTAGAATTATGCATTTCACTGTAATTATTTAAAAGAAGATGGATTATTAAATCATAAAGCATAACTGACAGACTAAGCATGTTCAATTTAATTTGATAGTTTGGGCATAATTTTATAACCATACTGTTACAGCAATGTTCTTTTCACTGTGATCATGAAAGGAAGTAAGGAAGTTAAACTACTCCAGGAGAGGTAGGATCTTTTCTTAGACCTGGTGATACAGTTGGTTAAAAAAAAAAAATGTTTGTGAACGCCCAACTTACACTGAGCACATCATGCAGCGCTCTGACAAACTGGTTTGAAGGAAAGCCTGTTCCTATTGAACTTCAGCTCACATTGTGCAAGAAGTGTTTTTTTGTGTGGTGATCCTTCTGCTGAACTTTTGTTTGCTGACATTTGAGAAATACTTGCTACTGCAGATGTTAATCCAATGGTGTTAATAAATCAAATCAGTTTGTTAAAACCTCGTGTGTTGACAGTGCCAAGGTATCCTGTAATCTGTGACAAAAGGATCAATAAAAGCACATGAAAACATTACCACTGTGGGACAATATTGATTTTTGTCTTAGAAATACTTACTTAGCTCCTGAACCAAATCGTTAAAATCAATGGAAAGTCTCTCATTGACTTCACTGGGCTTTGCATCAGATTTTTAGACTGACAATTCTTGATTCAGGTACTGTTTTTAAAGTTTGCAGGTGTAGAGCAGGGTCCTGATCTTTAATGGCAAGTCCCTGGCATGCCTGTGATGCAAATAAGAAATACCCCCAGGGACGGTTCCATTGCGTGGTTTCTTAGGAAATACAAATTTAGAAATTCTGCATGATAGGCAAAAATTTAATCTCCCACCATTGTTACTACTTCTGTTTGTGTGACATGGTTCTTCAAATTTAAATCATCTCCTTTTTCATCATATTTAAACACAATGCTTTAAGTAATGCCTTTTCTCATTAGAATAATTTCTCAAAGAATTTATAGTCTTCAAGGTAAAGGTCTGTGTAACGGGATTATAACCATAACAACTACACAATAGCATCAATAGGGGTACTTCAGTTGCGTTTTTTACTTTCCCAGTGCTTGAATTTATTGCTACACTGTAAAGTCTCTATTCAGAAAAAAAAAAATACATTTAGCTCAATTTATAGAGCTGACTTTGCCTGAGAAAGATTAGAACTAAAATGATTTGAGATAGAATCAAAGAATTCCATCTTTTTAATTAGTCTGTTAAAGGCAGGAGCACCTAATACAAATATTTAACTCCGTTGTCGAACACTACTGCTGAAGTCATGAAGAGGAAATTTATAGGGAGCTCTAAAGTCACTTGACAATTATTTTCTTGGGTTATGACTTCTCAAATTGCTGTTTATTGCCAATAGCACTACATTTCAACATAAATAGGATTTGTGGGATTAGTGCACTGTCCTGGTAAAGATGTTTAATCTTCACTTTAAATGAGATATGGTAATTGAACCTCTTTCTTTTTGTGTAAGAAGTGCCTTTAAACAAGGTTAGCTATTTTTATACACACTAATGAATCACTAGCTAAAAAACCTTTTTGGTCAGATGCCAGACTTGCCTTGTTACCTGCTGTTCTCAGTAAATATAAAGCATGAGGTGAAGAGGGAGAAGAGGAAGGGAAATTACTACTTAATGTTCTAATAAGAAAGAAGGCATTTAACCAATAGTCCTTAAAATACTTCAGCATTAATGGGATTAAAAACGAGAAAAAACGAAATGAAAAAAAAAGATCTCTTGGCCACTAAGTAGCTGGTTCAAATTCAGCCCGCTTGCTGTTTAAAAAAGTCATTTGAACATTTTTCGGGTTTTTTAGTAAGTTTTATGAACTCCTTTTTTGCAAGTGGACTGAAGCACAGCAAACCTGAGCAGAGAGCTAGAGACAGGATTACGTCTCAGTTTTAGGATAAGCCCTTTCAAGCACAGTGAAAGAATGCTCAAGATTCACAATGTGATTTGCTTTGTCAGAGCCCAAACAACTCCAAAACTTCTAGAAAAATAAAGGACCCAGGCTTCTACTGGTTGCAAGATAGCAAGCATTTTAAGATCACTTTAAATAGTTGAGTACAACACAGAGCTGCTTATTGTTGGACTCAAAGTCCCATGCCATAGGCAATCAACATCTTTGAGACAGTCTCAGCAGCACTTAATACTGAGCCTTCCAGTTCTCCTTCCTTAGCTACAGGGGTCATTGCAGCACCATTTGCAGGATGAACGTACCATACCTGGGCATTCCCAGCACAAACTTTCCATGTAGGTAGGTATATGTCTGGGGGCGAGACACAAGTGGTGCTCTTTTAACATTTGCTGGTTTCAGCTAGTGAATTATGGAACCCTATTTTTGCATTTTCGGCTTCCCTTGCTGTCAGGGTACAGTTGACTTCTCTTTCTGTGAGGCATCAGAGGCTGCACTTACGCCAGGAAACTAATCAGAATTGGGACCTTTTCTGTGGCTCTGTGGGCAAATGGCACAGCACAGCTCCCTTCCACGAGTCTAGACAATCTCCCGCTGTATAACAGTAGGGCCTCGTTCTTTCTGACCGTTGGGAACCAAGTGGTGGCTTCTGCCATGCCCAGGCATTGCAATGAGGAGAGCTGGTTGTTACAGGCGACAACTGCCAATAAAACAAAACAGACATTACAGGCCTGTGCCCTGTCCTGGTGTTCACCCATATGGATGCAGCCAGGCACATGACCAGCGGCTCTGTGATCCACCCCGAGACCCAGCTGCACTTGGCATAGCAGTATGACCACTGTCCCCACACATACAAATTTTCAAAGGGCCCAAAAGTCACCAATCCACTGACAGGCACCATTGCCCAAAAGGTGAAGCAGGAAGGATTCGCTGAGGATGCGCCCTTGCAACCGCTGGCCCTAAATATCCCACCAAAACAAGAACTTTCCCAGGGTCCCAGCATGAAGTAACCAGGCTCTCCTCCCTCAAAAACATTGCAGAGTCCAGCCATGCAAAAAAAGAAAATATTTTCCCAGCGATATTTGAAATCCCTTCACCCAACAGTGAGAGACGGCTTGAGGCAGGGGCAGGAAAGGGAAGCGGCAGCGCAGCTGCCTCCTTACTCGGTGGGGAAGCCAAACCGCCAAGCTGGCCAACCATGACACATCCCTGCAGCCTGGGCACAGCACACCTTGGAGCTGGATTTGGGAGTTGTGTGTTTTTCCCAGGCTGAAGTTCTCAGCACTAGAGAAAGCATTCTCCCTGCTGGGTCTCTTCCTAGAAGGTCTCATTTTGTACATTAGGACAAGTTCTTGTTTTTCATGCTGAAGAAATGAATCTTTGGTCACTTCCGATTTCTGTCCTGAGGAACAATTCCCATTTTGTGTGACTGCCAGGAAGCTGCTAAATGACTTCTTGGTGCCTTAGAAGTGTGCCTTCTCACGTCTGATGTTCCCAAAAGTTAACATGCAAATTCATCAATGTTATTAGGGCACCAAATGCAAAGAAATATACTCATCAGCTGTCCCTTCTTTCAGAAAATGATCTCATCTTCCTCTCCCTTATTTTATCTTACAGATTTTGAGACAGTGGAATTCACATTTGTAGGTCACTTGTCTGCTCTGTTTAATTCTTGTTAATGTTAATTCTTGAATTTCTTGTCAAATTCAGAAATGTCTGGTTAAGAAAGTAGAAATGTTGTATTTCTCCTCTCCACTCCACTCTTTCTGTGCTCCCTTGTGAGAAGCCCAACTGTATTAGACTGTAGCTGTGATCTTCTCTGCCAAAATAATGTAGTGACATTTCTGAAAACTGGTGAACGATTGTTAAAATTCATCCATGGCATTTTGCAAATATAGAAATAACTTCAAGATAAGCCATTCAGATTGCATTAGTAATATAACTCTTATCAAATATCATTCTTCACCTATTTTAACTGCCTTTTTGTATAACAATTCATAAAAAAAAATTAGAAGTTGTTCTGTTTAGTTTTATGATGCCTAAATCAGTGGTGTCCTAGCAACAACTCATGCAACAATGAAGTCATGCCAACAGATCCCATATTTTTCAGGATTCATCAAATCATTCTTTCTGCACATACAGCTTTCATAATTCTTCCTTCTCTATATACGACACTGTATGGAATCATGAATCACAAACCCAAAAAATTAAAGTTTATACATGTTTTCAAATGTATTAAAGCACCTGTCATTAAAAATGAAGATGTTAAACTTTCTACAGGTTAGAAGGTAGTGGAGTTTAGCAAATGGGCCAGGGTTTGTACATAGAGCTGTCATCTTTTAGAGAAGACCAGAACTATTCCACTCTGCTAAAGTCCCTTTCAGGTAACCCACTAGCATATTTTAATTAGATTATTTTGATGTCATACTTAAGCACATTTGTGCAAGGGGACACAGCTAGTGCCTCATAGCTAGAGGGAAAAAAGAAAGTCCTACACTAAATATAATGAAGCATAACAAAAGACAATTACATCATTCTGCGTGGTGCACTTGTATTTACCTTCTGCTAACGGCACAGTACAGCAGACCTGGTGAGATATTCCTAATTGCACTTGCTGGTTAATTTAATGGTCAATCACTCATTGACTACTGCCAAGAATTCAGAGCTGAGGATCTTGAGTTGTCTCTCCCTATGGCATTTATGTGGTTAACCAAGGTAAGGTCTATACCCATACACTCAGACACCAGCTGTTAAAGTGCTAAGAGGTCACTAGACACAGTTTCTAGAGGTCTAGACAGGCTGTAAAGAAAGGAGCATTTAGCAGAGTCCTGGCTTTTATAGACTCAAGAGCATCCTACTCACAAGTAGAGATCTACTCCAACATGAGAGGAACCCTCAAAAAATAAACCAACCTCCCATCCCAGTCTGGCTAAACAGATTTACAAGAAGATTTTGAAACAATGATCAGTGTGAAGAACATCTGTGTTACCCACAGAAATTCTTGTTTAGCATAAACCCCCACATTTTCATAAATCAGATACTACACAACCATACAGACATAGGTCTCCCCATTTCTATCAGTCCTTTAAAACAGAACTGGCCTACTTAAATCAAATACACAATTCACCAGGCAAGGACTTAAAGACATGAACTTACTCAGATAAGGACTACTGTCAAGCTCTTTAAAACTGTGCAACTAACTTTGAACTCCTTGAAGTAGGTTTACATTCAATATTGAATCCAATCGTAGAACCTCATCCACTACTTTGCTCATCGAATGCAACTGTTCAGAAAACTGTGCCTATATAACATATCCAGTCATACCCAAAACCAGCTTGCATATGTTTTCAGAAGTCTTGCATCAATTATATACAATGTCATAACACCATAGTAACCAATAACCATACCTGCCTTTGGCAAACATTCATCCAAGAATGATAAATGTGCCAAGCACTGAAAGCTATATCATCTTACTCCAACTTACTCAGCTTCTGGATTTCTTAATACTTCTAAAGCAGCTAGCAACAACTCCAGTTTCCAGTTTTTGCATCTATTACAAAAAGTACTTAATTTTGGATATCTAATTGGCCTCAAGTTCAAAGTAATCCTTCAATGACCCTTAGAGCATATTGCAATGAAAATGCCTTTGAGTTCAATTTCCGTCTTTCTATCTAAACTCACATGCACATACAGATGTTCTTTCTGATTGTAGATAGTCTTTTCAAAGACCGCTTAATATAAAAGCAGAGAATACTATGGAAAAATTAAAAATAGAATGCCATAGTATCTGTATCATGGTAATATATTTACATAGGTATATAGCTAGGATTCAAAAGGCAGCTCACTACTCATTGTGTAATGGCAAAGACAAATGACTGACTTTTAGTGAGCACAGCAGCTACTTAATACAGAGCTTAGTCATTTGCTTGAGAATAATTTTAAAAGTCTGAGTTCCTGTTAAGAGCAATGGAGAAACCAATAAGTAAACCATTACTTAGTAATGTTTCAATAAACTTTAATATGTGTCTTTTTTGAACTGGCGTTTATCAGCTGCTGAGGCAGCTGTGATGAAATTTTTCTTTGGAATCTAATTACTTGTAAGACTTTCTTTTGCAATCTATTTTGCTGAGTAGTTTGCTGCAGAAAGTTTTGTTTCTATGGTTTGCGTTCCTAACTAACGGCACATACACCAAATCCAGGATTAAATATTTTAATGTTTGTACTTCTTTAGCCCCTTGAAAATTTGACTTCTGAAATCTTGCAGCATAATCAAAGTGATAAGTCATGAAAAGGGGTAATGTGTTAATAATTTGTTATTCATATTTAGTATTTATAATAATATGATAAGCTACCTCATTGCCTTCTAGTATCTTTTGACTGACGAAGGACCATGGGATTTCATGTGGTCTTAATGTAACAGCTGAGGATTCTTGTAGCATTGAAGAATCTTTGTCAACACCTGGCTCTGTGATACACTTATTCTATTCATTTTTGTAAATAAAGGATCTAAAGAGCAAAAAGTCTTCATTAAAACTGGTAAATTGATTTGCCAATCCCCAGCCTAACAAGCATAGTCTTCAGATTATTAACTGGAACCAAGGTTGATTAGACCTGTGGCTACCCTTTAGATACATTTATTTATGTCCCATGTTTCAAACGCACCATCCTCTTGTGCATCTGGGAATACAGTTCTGCATCTGCAGAATAGTCAGGGTGGGTCATCAGGAACTGAGTACGTGAGACGCCAAGTTGATCTACAGAGCCAGAATCTCTTAAGCTTAGGGTCAAATCCTTCCTTCTCTGCTTAAATACAGAGACAGACTTCTGGTATATACATGCACTGCCCAGTAAGTCACACTGCTAGGTGAAAGCATAACTACGCTTATTGCTCAAGATTTGCTAACCTTTATGTCTTAAAATAAAAAAACGCATTTTATGAATGCCTTACTGAACACAGTACATCTTCAGTAGCTCCCTATGAGAGCCCCACTGAAGCACATCCCATTCCAGGTTAGCTGGTCAGGAGTGATGCTGCCACAACAGACACACACAGAGCTGCTTAGGACTGGGATAATACATGTCTCCAGAAACAAACACAACAGCTTGTTCTCCAGCACGTTAAAACAAGATAAAACTAATTATTTGGGACACAAAAACAAATCCTATGTTATTTAAATGTGACAGCATTTTGTTGTTCTAAAAGAGCCTCTCTGTGCTCCCAAACGGCTCCAATCACCACAGCACTGGAGCATTGCAGAACCACGAATGAACTTACTGTGCTGCTTTGAGTTAAGGAGATATCAGCTGTTTCACAGATGGAAGTCTGAAGTGTAGGCTGATTTTACTAAATAATTTGGCCAATGTTAAACTGCAAGTGAGTGGCAAAGCAGAAAATTGAATCCAGATTTCCCAAACTCCAGCCCAGTATTTTCAGCACAAGACGACCCATGCTTTGCAAAAATGGGTGCCTCTGGTTTATTTCTGGTACTTCCGGGTTCTGATGGGGCTGGAAGTATTCCAGCAAAAGAAGGAAGTGGAGAAGAGTGTGAAAAATGAAACAAATGCAAGCATAACCAAACTTTTTTCTGCAACCTCAAACTTGTTTTAAGTTGAGGACAAATCTTAGAAATTCTTTTTTCAAAGCAAATCAATGTCTAAATAAAAGTCTATGACTTGGGATCTGAATTTCCTTTTTAAAAGCAGGTTAATAACTGTACCTAAAAATATGGAAGAGGATAAAGCAGTTTAGAAAGTCAGACATTTGAGGTTCAATCTGAACTTACTGCCGAGCATAGTCTTATGGAGAACTGTTGCCCAAAATGTTGGTTCTGTAGCCTAGGATACAAGTTGCCTGACCTCTCCCCAAACTGGATCAAGGAATGAGAATGGCAGAAAATAAGTTCATTTTCTTGATAGAATTAGTTTTCTTCTGTTTCGGCTCTCTCTTAACTGGCCGACTGCCAGGTCAGACAACCACTGCCCCGGTGCACAAAAAGGGGCAGGAAACTATGGCACACAGAGAGAAGTGGGACCACGCTTTTCAACAACAGATAACTGCCAGAGCAAAGCTAATCTAACACCAAACCACATTAAATGAGGAAAATTTGGTCACAAATTAAGGTAGCCATTTCTTTTGGACCGAGAGGAAGAAGGGCCTCTGTCCTTTGCTTTTACTCGCCTGGAGTATTTTTCCAGACTGGTACCACCATGGCTGTACAAATATTATAGTCTTCTGAACAGCTAAAACTTCTATGGGATAGAGTAACCCATCTCTGACAGAGTCATTGATGCTAAACAGACACAAACTGAGGTTGTGGATCCAATGTTAGACTATCTTGTAGGATAAGCGCAGACCTGATCAAGCATGAAAACCATAATCACATAAGCCTTGGTTAATCAGCTACATTTAAGCTTAAAAAAAAAAAAATCAAACAAAAAAAATAGAGAAAGTGTGTGCTGTGCTTTATGTCATAGAGTCCTGCATTTCTAATCGGGTACAAGGTTCTGTAAAACCATCTATTGGAACCACAGCCAAAAATTTACACACATTGTATAGAAGCTTGTCTGCATACTACAGTGTAATTGCTTCAGCTTCCAGAAGGCAACAAATTGCTAAGATAGGTGTTGTTTTTCAGTTTAGCACCAGGCTCCCAACAAGATGAAAACAGCTTGTGGTAAGTATAATAGCTATCAGGCTGAACAATAGCAATTAGAGCAACAGCCTAAACCCTGTGGTGTCTCAGGAAAATGCGTGAACGGTCTTCCTAGTGTGGTGATAAGAAGTCTAAATTAACATGTATTAGCATCCCTGGGAGTTCTACAGCAGCCCCAAGCCAAGAAATTATTAAGCTGGTGCTTCTTCATCCTGGCTGACCTTTGTTGGATTTAAGCAGAACTTAGCTGACACCATCTTACATGCTTTCCTGAGCAGGGACACAAGTGCCCTGAATCAGGTCCAAAGAAGAAGGAAAAGAAAAAAAAGAAAAATAAAACCACAGAAGGAATTATATTTAAAAGCATCACTTTAAATAGAAAAGTGAATCTAGTAATTCAGTTGATTAGACTTTCCATGCCCACTGGAGTCCACAAGCCAGGGGGTATCAGGAGAGGTGGACCCTCTAGACACGCTCAGTGACACATAGGGTACCATCACCTTCTTAAATATTCAAGATTTCATAAATACAAAAACCAAGTCTATTGTATTCATCAATGTAGGCAACAGCAACACCTATAATTACAAACAGCAAAAAGAGATCAACATGATGAAGACAGTAAATGCCAACACATCGTTGCCACTCCCTTGCCCCCCCCCCCGAAAAAGGGCAGTTGAGTTGTAGAGTGCAGTTTTAGGGTGTTGTGACGTTCCACAAAGCAGAACTACACAAAACTTCCAGTTTTCACTGTGCAAATGCACGCATGTGAAAAGCTATATGGCTGCTTAGTACCCGTAAACTTGATTCACAGCACCGATTATCCATACTGACTAACAAAAGCAGGGTTCCCCCCCCCCCCAGTGAAAATGGAAGTATTCTGCACAAGGCAACAGCACGCATTTGCTTCCTGCAAAGTATTGTTCTCTTCACAGTAAAACAATTTTGGAGCAGCAGGACAGTTTGTGAGGTGGGATCCTGACTTTCACTTTTGCTATATAATCAAACTGAAAGAGAAGGGGAGCAAAGTTCAGCTTCTTTAAAAAAAAAAATCCTTGGTTTTAAGGGCTTTCCTGTTTTCCAGCCAGCAGCGAGACTTTGTTCCCCACAAAGGACTGACAATGCTCAAATGACAGCGCAGAGCAGCATGTCCTACACCTTTCAAAGGTTTCCTTAGCTCCACTGAGCGATTGCTAGGGCCCACACCACCCCTCCTGTGGAAAAAGTGGTGGGAGGCAGTAGCTGAAGGCAGGAAGACACAAGAAAGTGCCTCTCAGGGTTTCCTTGGCATAGCGGAAAACAGTGGAATTAGAAAACTGGATTATTTCCCAGCTCGCTCTTATGGATTGACAGGAAAGAGTCTGCCAGAAGGTCGAGTCACCCCAACAGGTTTGGGCTCTGGGGCCCCACGTTGCTCATTGGCTCCCCCAGCAGTTACTTAATGGGATTTGGAATAATCTCTTAACCATGTTCATCAACGCATACAGCAGTCAAAATAATGAGAAAAAGGAGAAAAACCCACCTCAATCAGTTTCTGTCCATGTTCTATTATACCTTTTTTTTTCCACAAGGAAAAAAAGAGACATCAAGAGAGAAAAGACTTTTTTGTCTTTTACTGCTGAGTAATTTAAACTTTTTTGTCCCCCCTTTTAAAATACTAGCAGATTTCAGTGAACAGAGAGCATGTTGCATGATGGATCTGAGGGTGGATACCAGATTAACTTTGTATTCTCAGTTTTGCATCTGTCACATGGTTAAAACATGCACCAAAATCGTGCGGGAAGGCGCAGAAATGGACCCAAAGCTGCAGCTTTCCGGACTGGCAAGTGGATACCAGGCTCTGCAACAGCCGGACACTTATCGGCCAACATGAAGCCAACTTGTGTTGAGTAAAAGGGCCAATACAGTTAAGTAAGAGGGGCGTGGGAGAAGGTGGTATTAAAAAAACAGAGTCAGCGTAGAGGAGCTGTTGCTTAGAGCAGAAGTATTGCTACACAGTTTGAATAGGCTTCCTGTGGCTGCCCAGAAATACTAACATCTGGCAACGCAGCCTGCTATACCGTAGAGGGAACTCCTTTGTCAAGGGTACAGAAAATAGAAACATAACCACAAAGGTGGGAGTGCAGGTTCATAAGCTGTAGTCAGCCTCCTACAGTAACTGTTGCTGCTATTTGTTGTAGTCTCATTAAGCTTATTTGACACATAGTTGTCTAGATAACCATCTACCATTTCAGATTTGCTGGAACAATAGCCAGCCAAAAACACATGGATTCAATATTTTAGAGTGCTTTGGTAACATAAGCAGGCACTGCAGCAGTCTACACCAAGTGAATCCCAGATGGGTTTGCTTTTTTGGTTTTTTTGATTGTACAAGTAATATTTTGGTTTTCACCATAGTTTACACAGTGAAAACAGGCAAACCATGTCACTTTTTTAAAATGTGATAAATTTAAAAACAAGAAGTGAAACAGTGCAGATACCTGAAACTACACCAATTCTCCTAGCTTTGCTACACTACCAACAGAAATAGTCCTGTCCTGTTTAGATAGACTTTGTTTTGCTACATGACTGCATATGCAGCGAAGTGATATCAAGTCCTGAGGGTCCACTCCTTTGATGAGTTAAGCACACAAAGGCCCACATTTTGATGCAATCTGATATCATATATTTAAGTCCTAGACAAACTGCAACTGTGAGGAAGTGATAAACAGAACTTCCTGCACAAAGCTGCCTGAGATAACACTTTCCATGGACTGGAAAAAAAGAGACATGATTGCTACAGAACTAAAAGGGAACTGTTCTGCTCTTAATAAATAACCCTTTCTTTTTCACGTGGCTATTGCAAAAGCTGAAGCACAAGTGACTAAGATTTGGTACGCTGTGGAGCACTTCTACTCACACATTTCTGAAATGATTCTTTGAGGAACTACACTTAATTCTTAGCTCTAGGTCTGTGTTCTCCTGAAGGCTCCTATGCTGCAGCTGGAGTCTTGCAACTCAGAAAACTCCCAGCTAATATTTTTACTTACATTTTAAAGAAAGTTCTAAAGAAAACTAAATTAAAAAGTTTGGACAAATGGAGGAATAAGGAGAGATTGTTTAAAGAATAAGGCAAGATTGCCTCCAACAAGGGAAAAATCCTATAGGAAACATTATTAATTCCTTCTCACAGAATTTCCTCTCGATTTTGCATCAATGTCACCTCAAACTCCAAGAAATTTAATATATTTATAATTACTTTGAGTTCACTTTGTGAACATTCGAGCAGCCAAGTTTTTCCTCACACTGGAAGTCATGGGGGAACATAAGCTTCAAGTGCGAGCACTTAACATGCACCAAAAGGTTTTTTTGAACTAGATTTTAGAAAATATTTGAAATATGGAGGTATTTCTTCATATAAAAACAGACTAGAACACAAATTAAAAATCCATGGAAGTTAAAGGTCAAAAGCACATGCAATTTCTAATGCAAAATATGAAGAATTCATAATAAACTGTTCACAAGTTGTTGAGGTGCAGGGCAGAAGTAACACTTGCGAAAAACTTACTGTCAAAAGCACAGGCAAATGACTGAAGTCTGGAAGAGATTCCACAGGTCCTTCTACAACAGCTCACCTACTAAGCAGACATCTATTCTAACCTCACATGGTGATATCCTAGAACCAGCCCCTACATCGAGTCCTCCTTCTGAGACACCAGAAGGGCTCCAGACTTGGGACATTACAACCTGTTCCAATATAAAGAAAGGGTCTCTTAGCTTTTGCCTGGTCAGTGCATTTCTTTTTATACTTTCTGTTTATATTATTTTTTTGAGAAGCTCAGACTATGTAGAGAGGCAGTAGGGAAGCAACTGCAGTATATTAAAAGCAATCAAATGCTACCCATCATTGAAGAGTCTTAAAACTTCTGCTCCTGTTGCAAGTTCATGAACTAATACAGGAAAGACAATGATTGGTTAAATTAATGTGACAGCTCTGTGGTGATATTCCCACAGATTTGCCCTGTACAGTGTTTCTTTACACATAAAGAGCCGTAATATCAGCATTTCTTTTGGTCCCTTTTGGACCCCACACATTACTCGTCGGACCTAAACCTTGCCACGAGCCGCGCGGTGAGCTATGACCAGAGCACTGTTGAAGATGCCATTAGCACAACTGTGCTGAGCCCAGGCAAACCAAGCCAGAAATACACAGCACTCTTGGTCTGTAAAATACCAATTTATTTTTAAAAAAAGCCAAAAACTTTTTCAGCAGTCTTTTTAATTGGATCATTTCAGAAGGCTGGGTTAGAGCACAGCCACACCAACAGGGGAGCAGCTACAGCAGTAATCTGTGTGTCAGGCAGGAAGCAGAAGAGGAGATTTTTCAGATTTGACTCAAAAAACTGTAAATGGAAACACAGCCCAGTGATTGCCAATGACTATGCAGTCAGAGCAACGTGCTGCAGAAGAACAGGCCCAAAACTGCGGTCTTTCACGCACTCAATAGATTCACTATAGCAGGAGCTAACAAAGATTATTTTTCCAACAGCCTTTTAGCCATACAGTTGGGAAAAGAACAAAGTGCCATGGATGACTATAGGCTTCTCATCATATAAGAGACACTAACTGCCATGGTGGCAGCAACAGGTAAAAAGTTTTTAAACCAATGATAAAATACATAAATACTAGTCAATTTTGGCCTATTTCCATTGTTTCTACAATATATTGCAAATGCATCAATTTGCTCATTTGTAATCTAAGTCAAAATTGATTGCTTTCCCTTTAATCTTATATGTTTGCTAATTTTATTCTGAGCTATTGTAGATTCACTCCCCTAGAGGGATGCCTCTTGCAGATAATCAGTTAGCTAGCGATTTGTATTTCTCAGGTGAGAGATGTTATTGAATAACAACTAATGAAATGACTTTTCTTCATGAACTGAAGGGCTGCTTGTTCACTTGGGAATTATGGTAGAAATTATTGAACAAACATTTTTATCATTGCCAAAACAAGTTTCGTTTTCATTATACTAAGTTATCTTGAAAGCAATATTTAGCATAACACTTGAGTGACTACTTTATCTTTTACTTAGATAGCCCAGTGATAGGCACCTTAGAAAAAACGAAAATAGGTAGTAGACCAAACTATAAGTAGCAAACACTCTCAGTCTCCTCCTCTTTTAGTATGAATACAATTGAAAGTCTTGACAGTGGTAGTAATCGCATAATGGGCTTGAGCTCTTTATCTTGGCTATGAATGAATTATTGATTTTTCAATTGCAAAAACAAGTCTGCCAAGCAGACACTTGTGACTACAGAAAGAGTGCTCATCTGATGTGAGTCAGTGGACAGAGAAGTCTTGTGCGTCAGCAACTGATTCTTAAAACAAATAAAATGTCACTTAAAGAGCGTAAAAACAACAAACAAAAAAAACCATTTAATTTTTAGTGTTGCAAATGGGACACTGTGCCAACTTTGCTCTGCATAACAAGTCTCAAGAAGCTCTCCTGGGAATGTTTATACTGTGTTTCTATTTGGGCCTCATATTTGCTTTGAATTGTGACAACAGTTTGACTGTTTTCATGCTAAAAGCTTCCTGTCTTTGTCATGAAAGGAGCTTTTCATCAATATCTATAGACAACAGTCAAAACAGGAATTCAGGAATATTGCTGTAAATTTGATGAGCACCCACCTGGAAGTGCCACCCCGATGATCCCCCTCAGCCCATGTCTTCAGTAAGTGTCAGTACCCTAAACCCTACCGAGCGTAAAGCACAGGGCAGCCGGGCCCCAATCCCGCTGCCGAATCTAGCTATGCTGTCAGTTACAAAAGATATTTATTTATGCATTTAAAAGCTCTTGGAAAAAAATTTATTCATTTTCTGTTCTAATATGATAGAAAAAGAACTCTGACAAGCATGCTCAGGTCCTACTACAGTGTGAAAAGTAACCAGTACGAAACACTTTAAAGAGGTTCTTATGTACGTAAATACACATACATGTGTACATGTATACAGATAGGAAAATCTCATACATGAATATGTGTATAAGTGTTTCACATCTGAGATTTGCCAGTTTGGGGTTTTGATTTTTTATATTTAACACTACAGAGCAGCTTACTATTTTCACCACTTTCAAGTCAAATGAACTATTTACGTCCCAGTATCTTGGAATATATTGACTTCCACCTACGGGAAATTCTACTTGAAAGATAGAACTATGCACAAGACTGATCAGGCAGAAGTCACAGCATCTTTACCTGGAAGAATTAGTTACCTCAAAACTTCGTCGCAACAAAGAGAAATTGGAAAGTATGATTCGCCTTTTAGATTGCTTTAGTTGAGTAACGAATAGACTGAACTTCCTTTTTTTAAAGTGTAGCCAAATAGTGATTATGCAAAGTATACAATTCTAAACATCTAATTAAAGAGCAACCCAAATCTTTACAGCCGAATAAGCTGCTAAAAAAAAAAGCCAGAAAACCTGTGCCTTGTGTACAAGTATTTTTTCTTAAAAAAAAAAAAAAAAAATCAGCTACTCTAGTGATTCATCTCTCCACACATTTTCACCTGTGCAAAAAAAAAAACAACTGTCTACAGGACTCAGTGGATTTTTCTATCAGAGCACTTTCCATCTGAAGGTCCCAGGGGACACACACTATTTCCTAATGGAGAGAAGAATAATGCAAACAACTGTGATACAGCCTGGCTCTCCAGTATCTTCATTCAGGACTGAAACTGAACCTAATTACATCATACCAAAGAAACAAGAGCATCTTACACTTTTCCAAAGGTCATTTTAAGATGATCTTTGAGTTGGGTGTACTTTCTTCCCATCAGATATGCACAGAAAAGGGAACAAAATATTATGAAAATAAGTTTGAGTAAGATTCACATACTTTGGGAGACGTGGCAGGACCTCCTGATAACTACACAGTGAAAGACAATTTTTGAACTTTTTCCTTGAAGAAAGCTGGACATCTGGGACCATGTAATTCCAGTGGTTTTAAAAAACTATTCAGCACAGTGGAAAAGCATACTCCAAAGCTGATGTATTTGTCTACACTTCCTGAGCAGTAACTTTGATAACATTACTACAGACTTACTCTGGTAAAGCCAAAAGTAGCAGCAGGGTTTGTTTTTAATGGCTACTTGAAAAGATCTGGGATTCTCTGGACATTGATCACTCGATTGTAATTTCTGTAAACTTCAAGGAAAAGCTACCAACTGTTGCTGTAAGAGCCCTCTTCTACTTGTTTTTTTGAAACCTGAACTAAATCAATTCTTGGTCAAGCATCACATTAGTCCTGTCACAGAAGGGTAGCCCCTCAACAATGTAATTTAGTGCCTTTAGCTGTTCCTTATGCACACTAACGGACAAATTTAACTATGCAAAAAACAGGTGTCACTACCCAAGAACTCTTTTAGCAGGAACAGCATCTGCAGTAGTTTTTTTTAATCAGACATGGAACTGCTTCTTTCCAGCCCCCGTTATTGTATGCAGTTGTTTTCAGAGCTGTATGCTGAACAAAAGTTAGCGAGCATCACACAAACAGGCACCTAAAGGATATATGATCCATTTGGAACAACAACAACAACAAAAAATCTTAGCACTCTCTTACTTTACTAGGGAATGTTCATTAACATCATATTTGGATCAGGACACTTACTTACTAAACCCCTCACATCGATTTCATTTTCAGAATCCTCTTAGCATTCGTTTAAATTTTTTCTCCACATTTACATACGTTCAATGCTGCATTACTTTATGATGCAGATTGCCCATTGCTGTTGGGATATATATGTTTAAACAAACAAGTCTGAAAGCATAAGATACTTCAGTAGTAAAAAAAAGACAATGTAATGCTTTTGCCATCTTTTATGGCAGAAATACCACTTTGTGTAATGGGCACTATTACTAGATTTTTAGTTTAGCAGCCAGGAATGTTGACTCAAGTACTTAGCTTATATTACCCTGTTATCTGGGAGCAGGGTCCTCAACAGTAGAGAAAACTATGTGAGACATTCTTGATACTCTGTTTAACTTACTTTACTATGTCTCTGAGGTGTTAAGTGAAGTCTGTCACTATCCCAGTAAAGTTCCTTAACTCCATGGCTTTCACAAATTTATATATCCCATTTATCTTCCAGTTCACTTGGGAATTACAGAAGACCTCAGCGGAGTTGTAGCTTTTAATGAGCTTACACAGAGCACAGGGCCGAGATACCGAGCTCGCTCCTCCCCTGGAAGGCCACAGCTCAGGCAGGGATACAAAGATGACTGTGTCAGAGCACAAGCTAGACACGCTGCCCTTCCACTGCCTCTAGCCAGATAGCCAGGAAAAGGCTGACTATAGGATTTCTGTACATCATTGTTTCCTGAACATGGTGGGTCACTGAATTTCAGCTAACCCGTAACATCAAATTTCTATCTGTGCTAAGGGTTAATACACATGGTTAACTAAAACATTGTAAAGTTGTGTGCCTCAAAGGGCATGCTGAGTTTACCTGCCATTAACTGGAGAGCTTTGCTGAAACTTGGGTTTCCCAATGAATTTAAACTAATCTAAATGCGTGCTGTGACTGAAAGAGGCAGCCCTGCCCCTACGCAGATGCGTGTTCTTACTGCGTCTCTTCTCTGAGCATGAGCAGTCATGAAACTATGTGGCCAGTTAGACAAGGGAACTTCTGCTGAAAATTAACTTGAAAAAATACAAATAGAGTGGTGAGTTTTCACTAGCATGAGTTTTCACAAAGTGTATGGGAACAATGACTGGGGAGAGAAGGGCCAGAAAAACCCTTTTTGGCTGCAAGTTCTTAAAGCGATGGTGGAACCATCAGGAGGGGACCGCAAGCTACCACGTGGCTAGCAGGAGCTTTCTGCAGCGATTTAAAACTGGGTTGTTTTGAAATAGTGTGTTGGCTGTATGCTTCTATGCTGCCTCCTGCTGAGGATGCTAAAGAGCCTGGCAAAGCTCACAAACAGCTCCTTGGTAGGTAGGTATTATCGCTCCTGTTTTACAGCAATGAGGATGTGGACAGAGCTCGGTTCACTTACCTGGAGCCAAAAGCAAGTTAGTGGAAGACAGACAGAAAAACAAAACCAACGATCCTTGATTCCTACCACTATGTTAATTAGTAAATCAATTGTGACCAACACGCAGAACATTAAGAAATGCCCCCTGAGCATTTACTAGCGAGTTAGGCAAATGAGCAGCTGCGTAGCCACACCAGGGTCTGCTCGGCTGCACAGGCAGAGCATGGCAGAGCACACAGGGCCAGCACCCGCGGGGCTGTGCACCCTGCCGCAGGAGGTGGCCCGTCAGCCTGGCGAGAACAAACAAGGACAGGCAGCTCAGGAAAGACGCAAGATAGGAACTGGACGTAAATACACAGCAGCAGATGTTAACATCAGGTTCTTGAAGGTGCGGAGTGTTGGCTCATCTTGACCTCGTCCTGTCCATGGTGGTGCTCTGCACCCTGCGTGGGATCTTGCTAGTCACGACAAACAGGAGAGAGCCACTATTTTGTTGTCCCTAGCAGGTCAAGAAGAATGTGCATAGCCCCATGTGCCTGTTGTTATGTTATACTGCTCCCAGCTGGAAAAAAACCCAACTATAATGCTACTGAATGAGAATGAGGAGGAGGTATTTTACTCCATTTTAAAAACACTCATTACATAAGGGTAGGAAAATCTTTATCATTGCTTTAGGGCCTGTACGAAGCCATGCAAAAATATATATTGCAGCCTCCAGTGTTCCTTTGAGCCTTATGGGAGAAACAATGCTTTACGTCACTGTATGGAGTAGTAAAAATCAGATTAACACCCAATCTAGCATAGCTTCTGACCCTGCGCTTCTGACTTTTTTACACCACTTCTTATTGACACGAATGATGGCACACGCTGTGGGGTATTCAGATCTCACCTGTTCAAAAGGCAGTTGCTAGTTGGCTGTTAAGTATTTTGATCTTGTGGTTTTATAGCCTCCACTACAACAAGTGAACAAGATGCCTCTGCCCTTGAAACCACAAAGATCGCAGTGAACATGGGCCTTTGAGGTGCCATCAGAGAAATAGCAAGAGCTGATGAGCACAAAGCAGTTGGGCCCACCAAGCATGATTTGGTGTGTACCGACTCATTTTCATCTGTCTTAAGGATTAATAATTGTGCTTATAAGTGTTCATTTTCTTTTCGGAAAGGTCATCTTAACCTAGAGTGTACTAAATTGTGTTTTCACCTCTCCAAAATTTCTGGCTGGCAATCAAACTATTTATAACACATGCTTGATATTAAAAAAAGGTCCAAACTTCCTTCAGCAAGCTCCAATAAGCCACATTTTGTTCCTCCAGACTTTGGGCAATATCTACTGTTCATTTTTTAAAAAGGTCGTGTACAAGAAAGATTTGGGCAGAACTCAGGCATCTAAAAAAAAAAAAAGTGTAACCCAGCTCCTTCCCCTAACACAGGGGGCAGATTTAATTTCCCTGACATTTAACCTTTGCTGCCTATGAGCAGGCGGGCCTAGGCCTTCCCCAGCACGAGCATTATTGCCTGCCTCAACATATCTTAGATATCTGGCCTTGCTAATTGTCTAGCTGATCTATGCAAAGGCTGCTTTCTTTTTTTTCCTACCCAGAAGCATTTCTAACCACTAATAGAGGAACTGGCTTATTGAGCCAGGAAGTCGAGAGACTCATCAGGATCAGATATTTTGGCTGCAAGGACGAGGCAGCAGAACAACAGCAATGGTAGCCATGGAGGACAGGGATGCTGCCATCTGACAGACCCATGGGCTCTGGTGAAACATTGCTTCAGGGTCTCTGTGTTCAGCCTGTTCAGAGGGGCTCACATTGGTCACACGTCTCTGCGGTCATTCTTGTTTTGCCTCAGCAGCAGCCCTGGGACGGGAGCAGTGGCAACGGTGGGAACAGAAGTTTTTTGGAGAAGAAGGGTAATGTATGGCCTGGGCAGACAGCTCAGTTCTTCACTGCTTCCCAGACTCCAGGGGAACACTAGTCTGGAGATCCTAATCAAGGAAGCATCTGGATGTCCAGTTTTACTACTAGAAGCCTTTCCCAACCAGTTGCCATGCCAAGTGCTTCCTCTCAGTTCCTATACCAGGACGTGCATGAAACTGACTCGTGACACTTTGCCAAAATAAGGCCATAAAAGGGAGCTGAGCGGTGTTAAAGCTATTCACTGGGCATAGATTTCCATTAGAAGTTCTGTATGTTAGGAGGGCTTTTCCCAGACCGGAAGGAGCTGGAAATGTAGGCTCCAACAGCTCATCAGTGCCACAGGGTTTAGCAACTGCTCTCTTTCTTTACACTTCCCACTGCATATACTTCAGGCACAGGCACTAGCAAGTATCGTGAGAGAAGTCACAATAATAATAAAAAATCTGTATTAACCATGAAACCTTATAAAATAAAAAGTAAACACTGTAAGAGCAATAATTTCCTATGTGTTTTTATCCTCTGAGCTTTCCCGAGTTGGTTGAACTGGAATTTTTACAGATAGTTGCTACAGTGTCATTTCAGATGCATTAGCGCAAACTCAGAATAAACATCCTAGAAACAGTGGAGGAGCTTCATGGTTCCACTACCACAACAAAGACCAGAACATAACCCACTGAAGAACATCCTGAGGCCAGACTTCGGGAATGCTTAGAAGATCCAACAGAACCAAACTCTTTCAGGTAGGAGTCCCTCCTCCTACCATAAAAAACATATTAAAGGCAACTCCCTTAAATCTTTGCTGGAAAGCAATTTATGTCATAGTGATTTCCGTCAACACTGTCATCTTTGTTCTTTCAATCTTTGATAGTGCGGGAAGGAAATCAGGCAATTTGTGGATATTGCTGCTACCCTTCAATTCTACTGATAATAGTTGTGGAAACATACACATAGGAATAACTTCCTGAATGAAACAATATTTAGCGCGCATAGAAGCTTTTGTTCTTGTTGTCTAGAGGATATATAATTTTACACAACCATAGTGATATTTAAACGACCATAAAGAATATCACTAGGATGTGTGAATGCTCTCTTTGAAAGAAGAAAAGCAGCCTGATTAGGTGGATTTTTTTTTCAGACAGAAAGGACAAACAGATACATGCTAGCTCCATTTTTCTTAAGCCAGTTGTATCATAACAGGAAGTGTTACTCATTCTAAATCTGATGTTGAATTATTTTACAGGAGAACTATCATGAGCAGTGGACAGAACTTTCATCTTTTTATTTCATAACCTTGGACAGATTTTCCAGGAGAAGAAGCCAAAGTATCATCAGCTGAAACACACTCAAATCACAGGACTGAAGACACAGGGCTTTGATTTTCCTGCCCCCAAAATTATAGAGAACCTACACAGGGTTTTTTTGACTCAAGTATAAAAAGCAGAGAAACTCCTGAGGAATATATCTGTCACAGCAAGATGATAAAAAATACAAAACAGTTAAGTTTCCCCAAGTGATTACACTTTATACTCTTGTAAGACAGCAATGACTTGGGAACATAAAAATGGCCATACTGGGCCAGACCGACAGTCCATGTAAGCAAGTATCCTCCAGCAATTACCTACTGGGCTGGATAACTAGGGAAGAGAGCAAGAACCAAACAATGAATGAAAACCAGAGCAAGCTGAAACAGCCTTTTACAACTGGATACACTTACCTAGTTCTTTCATCAGAAATGCTGACGGAGAAGAAGCTAATGACTACTCCTCCCAAGTCTCTAGAAGGAAGACAAGGGAGCAAACTGGGCCAGAGGAAGTAAATTAAGTCAGAACAAAGAGACAACAGGTGTTTCTTATTTTCGTTCATGGTAGGTGAGTAGTAGGCTTGTCATTTCCTGAGGCAGAATTCAGACCACGATTTCTAAGAAATCATGGGGTTTGTAACTTTATTAAGCTTAGCTTTTTGTTTCTCTGTGCTGGAACATGAAGAGATTATTAGATGCTCATACTTCACCCGCACTGTATATTTAGCAATTTTATTTTCTAGGGTACATAATTGTGACCTTGCACATGTTATTGCAAAGTGCTATCATTATGCCTCTCTAATTTTAATACAATACAAAATTGGCAGTTCTGATGTTACATAACGGGTTAAAAATCACAGCATTTTCCCCTTCCAAGACAGTTGTTATTATTACCAAATGGTTATCCAACACATCTGAACAGGATTAATTGAGTCTCACATTGAATGAAAAAAAACATGCTCAATGCTTTCCCAGCATTTTAATATATATATATATGTATTATTTGAAATTTGCTTATTTTATTCACTTTAGTAGAACAGCTATTTCTGCTCTGTCTGAGAAGGTTGAGGGAAGTCTTTGGCATCTTATATCAGATATGACAAATTTCAAGTACAAAGATCGTAATTCCCATCACTCTGCACACCTTGCATAGTTATTCACCCTAATTCTAGGTCTGAATTATTAGCATCTGAGATTTAAAAAAATAAATACAGCAGAAATTAGACCACAGATTTCAATCTACAGTGTTTTGAGGTACTTTATGCCATATCAGAGGACCATACTAGATCTCACCATGTAAAA
Organism: Opisthocomus hoazin; assembly: GCF_030867145.1. Taxonomy (NCBI): domain Eukaryota; kingdom Metazoa; phylum Chordata; class Aves; order Opisthocomiformes; family Opisthocomidae; genus Opisthocomus; species Opisthocomus hoazin. Next base: position 62,198,058 of record NC_134419.1, read on the forward strand.
AAACCAATGTGTGTGTTTTATTTCCAGTCATGTGGGGAGCAGTGTCTTTCAGTATTTAATTAGAAAAGCAAAGTAAAAAATAACTCTTCTGCTTTAGATAAATTTGCTTAAAAGTTTGTACAAATCTGAGTGTTTTTTAAGTTTAAATCTGTAAAACAGCCTGATGACTGCTTCTTTACTCTTTCTGAGTATGCCCAAGATTATAACCTTAACCTAGATTTACAACTATAAACTAAGTCTTAATATAAGAATGTCTCTTCCTTTGAATTTCTCACTGGAAGACTGAGCTGTGCTATAACAGGGACGAGATATCGCTGACAGTCACATCTCCAGAAGCAGGCCAGGATGGCTTTGTCCACCACTGAGGCGGGGAAGGAGTTTGTTCTGAAATTCAGTGGATGCGGTTAGGTCAACACTAAATACTTCTGAAGATCTCATCCTAGTCAGGGTATTTCAACTTCTGTTTTGCTCTATTAGGTGAGTACATGGAGGCTTGGGTTTTGGTACTGCACTTGCCCCATCTAAATGGCAGTTATGTAAATAATATCCTGGCCAACAAACATGCTGGCCCATCAGCTAATAAGTATGCCTCCAGCAGCAGGGGTTGTGTGGGAAATGAAAGGGGACAAGGAGTGGAAAAAGAAGCTGTGTGGCTTTCATGCAGTTTCTTTTACCCCCTCTGGTGACCTATGTAAGAAGACCATGATGCCTGTGAGAAGAGAAGACTAAATTTGATGAGTTAGGAGCGTTCTTCCTGCCCTTGTTTTATGTTTTTTTTGGGTGCCTCCACCCACACCATTGTCCCATTAAAGCTGTGGCTAGTTGAACCCTGAGAACTGTGCATGTGAACAGGAGCATCTTCAGCAAGTTACAGGACTTCAAAGCACAGCCTTCACTATCTCCGTTACCAGTGTTATATCTATGTGTTGCCCCGCTCCAGAAGTCAGAAAATTGAGAAAACACGTTTGTTCTACACATCGGTTCTTATTTGCATTCAGATTCTTCTGGTCCTTTAGCTGCACATTTTCTAATTTTTCTTTGTCAATTTCACAGTTACAGGGTCTTTGGACTTTCTTTTTTTTTTTAATGAAAGGTCAGATTATCACACAACACCAAGAGCCGAGGCTGAAAATGAACTCTAAAACCCGGTGCAATAAACAGTGCACTACAAAGAGTTGGCGACACCTCTGTTGCGCGACCCTGGGCTAGCCTGTGCCCCTTTGCTCCCTTTCCACTGAGTAAATAGATGCCATAGGGGCGACTCTCTGTGTACCAACCTCACACGTGAAAGCTGCTGAGACAGTGAGATCACAGAGACCTTTGCTTTGGTGTCATCATCCTGGAAAGACAGAAGTACTGAATCAAAGGTGTCACGCCTTTCATGTGAATAAAGTGCTGATCCCACAAGCTCGGAGGCCACTGCTGAGTGCCGAAGTACTGCCTTCACGCCAGGTCAGCAAACAAAAGGTGATGTTCCAGTGGTCCCAGAGCCTGCTGGTTCCCATGAGAACCCATCTCTGCTGGTTCCCATGAGAATGTTCATCTCTACGCTAGCACAAGTGCTAACCTCAATCCCTCACGCAGGTAACTTTGCCTTGATAGCGACCCAACAAAATGGGTTATATGAGAGAACTGGTAGCTCCAGCTGGTAGACCTGGGGCACAGGAACAAGGCAGTTACCTAGACTTGTCAAACACATACCACACAAGTTGGTGTAGGTAGGAGGAAAGCTCTTTTTATTGCTTTTAGACGCACAGATGACTCTGTTTCCTAGCTGGAGGAGCACAGCAGGACTGCTCCCCCTCCCAGCATCTTGCCCACTCTTCGCAGGCCCTGAAGGGAGGAAGGGGCTTTCTGCCACCCCCCCCACAGCTGCCACCACATCCAGCTAAGGCAGAGCCTCTGCGCCCCTGGGGACAGCGTGAAGGGCGGAAGGGTGGGCCCAGGGAAGGAAGGAGTGGGTGGACTGCAAGTAGGCACAAATATGTATGACTCTCCTCCCACCTTCTAGTGGGTCTTACTGGGGAAATTGTTTTCTTTCCCCGTCTTCTGCTCTCCCCAAAGCAGAGGGAGAAATTCAAGCCCTGTCGCTGAAATTGCCACTGGTCACAGCAAAGGATTATCATACCCTTGGAGGCTGATGGCTGGACACTGTCAGCAAGGGCAGGGCTGGCCACGCACAGAGATAAGCAGCAACTGAAGTTCTTAAAAAAGGTCGTGTCCTCAGGTTTTGGACGTCTCCATAGAATATAAGCTGTCGGTGCTGGAACTATTTTTGCTTGGTTTGGGTGGAGGAAAAAGTTCTTTATACCTGTAAAATAAAAACCATTGTTTTCAGTCTCCCAAGCAGCTGATTTTCTGCATGCCTTCCCTGCCAACAGCCAGTCACCAAAGGTAAATGCTCGTTTTACTCATGCAGATGCTGATATTGGCTTCAATGGGATCAACGGAATAAAAAGGAAAGAGAATGGGCAGGATGAGTTGTGCTCTTTCCAAGTCAGTGCCTTGATTGTCCTTGCGCTTCTGGAGACAGGGCAAAGGTCAGGTTTGACTTAAAATTCTGCAATTCGTTTCATTTAGATAATTGTAAAAATGTGCCAGACTTCCTAAATAGACACACATTTCATATTTCTAATAGAATTACTACACTGAACACGGAGTCTTATGCAACTCACTCACTCCTTATCTAGCAGAGCTTCAGCCAGTCCCGCACGCAGCCATCGGCCTGCCAGAGCAGTGAGTGCCTCTGCGTGCGGGAGTAGCCCTTCTCGCTGGTATTGCATTTGTCTCCTCATTACTGTTTTACCGATTTTTGTAAAACTGGTAAAGGTCTCATTCTGTAAGCAGAGCCGGATGAAGTGAAAGGTATCACAGGAGAAACAGAAATCCCCAGCTCTTGTTTAATTCCTCGGGCTGTCACAGCTGTCCCGGCAGTGCTGCAGCCCTGTCAGCAGGTCAGTGATACAGCATCCACTTCTGCAACCAAGAAGAAAGAAGGATGTCAATTAGAAATCAGTGGTAAAGAATTTTGCTGCATTTATAACAAGACTTGATGTAATCTGGACTTAACAAGAGGAATGTAGCTCAGCAGATGTATGACCCAAGCATCTGCCCTGTGTCTGAAGGAATGGCTGGAGCCATTTCGTACCATCATCTCAGACAATGTAGGTGGCTTTCATCGTCTCAAACACACCTGTAGTTGGGCCTGTGAGTATATCAGCTCTTCTCAGGGGAAATGGCAAGTAATACAATAGAAGTCAGTAGGACTAACAACATTCTTAATGCAGATCTTCTGAGCCCAGGGTACTTGGCACTGGCATATCCACATTGTCTGTAAGAGCTGAGGTGCAGGGTAGATAAGAGTTGAGGTGCAGGGTAAAGTGTTGCCCTGAGGTGAGTTGAGGTGCAGGGTAAAGTACAACCCCGCCTGGGTAATAGCACATGCCTGGAGAGGGTATTAGAGCTAGAGGATCCTCTGGAATCATCTTACCTGGTCAGAAGGGGACATCTAATTTGGTCCATTTCAGCTTTGCCATTTTGTGTGGAAAACTTTTCTTGCTACCTGTTCACCAAAAAAAACAAAAGTCCAAGCAAAGGAAAAAAAAATCCCTACGGAGAAGAAACTGAAAATAAGGGAAAAAATGGATGGAAGTCCAGTGGTAGTTTTAACTCCAGCTTTAGCTACCTTGACAGCAAGAGTGCAGTATTTAGATAACTTTTGGCCACTCGGTCAATTTAAGCTATTTTTGTACCATCAAAACCTGATTTATAGTCTGGAACTTATCTACTGTAGTACAGCCAAATGAACTTTAAAGACCAACCTGTTATAAAATGATCAAAACCAAAGGTTTTAAGGAAATGACAACTGACCCCTCTCCATAGCAGCACAGCGCTACAAGAGGCAGCTGTAATGGCATAAATGGACAGTTTATCAGCTTTCTGCCAGGGACTGACAAAATCATGTCAAATGAGGCATTAAAGCCCTAGTTTTGAAAACTGTGATAAATACCAGCTAATCTACTGACACAATATATAGTGAGTCAAATATTTAGTTTTGCATTAAATCTAAATCCAACATTAGAGCATTTCCTCTTGATTAAAGAGGATAAAATGTAGATGTTATTTTATGCTCCAGTTCCCACGTCTAATTGATGCTCAACATTCGGAGCCGTTTCTGACATTACAAATGTATTAGCAAACATGACAAGGAAAGAGGGGAAGCACAAGGGAAACAAGTGCAAAATCTATATTCTTAATTCATATTCCTCCATTTGCAATGGCTAATACATTATTGCAGAGACTATTTGCAGACACTTGCCCTGCCAGTGAACAGCTAACTTCCCTGACTGCTTGTATAAACAGCCTTCTAGATCTGGAGACAGGCGTTGTAACAGGTAAGAAAGCACAGACTAATTTAATTTTTGTATCATTAGGAATTAAAAGCAGGGCATTAACAGATTCACAGTAAATGCTGGCTAGGCAATATAGGCATGGAACAATATGACTATTAAAACCTAATATTTGTGAGTGATCATATGAAAAGATTTGTTAGAAAGTATTATCTTGGGAATAAGATGTACCTAACTAGAGGAAAGATTACTGCCGAGACAAAATAAAAGACTTTGATGTTTTTGTATTATATATTGCTGATCTTAATGGGCATGAGGAAATTCTGCTTTTAAATATATATATATTTATAGGCTAGTTAATTACATACTCATATCTAGAAATAGAATGAAATAAATCCTCATGAATTACTGAAATATCTTCATTCATCATGCATTATATTCACAGCATTGTGCTTTAGCTGATTGTTGGAAGGCAGAACTTTGAGAAATGTGTTTCATTGTCAAATACTATGGCTTCAGATTCTTGTAGTTTCAAAATACACTGCACTGTAATTGCTCCTTGTCTAGAAAACATGTTTTAGAAAGCTTAAATGCAATCCAGTGTTGTGTAAGACAGCATGACCTCAACACGAATGAAAAATGAATGAAAGATACAAAATAAGTAATAACCTACCACCTTCATTTTAGGAAATGTTTTCAATTATTGATTAGGGAAAAGGTCTCTCTAGGCTGACACTCCTAGCTAAGTCTGCCACATAAATCAATATTAAGGGCATCCTGCGAGATTTGGTGTAGCTCATGCTACCAGAGAAACAGTTCTTCATACTTTCAAAATAAAATGAAAAATCACTGAAAATAAACACAGAGGGGAAAAAAAAACAAACAAAAAAAACCACAAAAAAACCCACAAAACTAAGGAGAGCTTTAAAAGATGGACTGCAGAATTAAATGCTTATTATATTCGTACAGAAGTCCATGGGACCTGATGAGATGCATCCCAGAGTCCTGAGGGAACTGGCTGATGTAGTTGCCAAGCCACTCTCCATGATATTTGAAAAGTCATGGCAGTCAGGGGAAGTCCCCAGTGACTGGAAAAAGGGAAACATTGTGCCCCTTTTCAAAAAGGGTAGAAAGGAAGACCCTGGGAACTACCAATCTGTCAGCCTCACCTCTGTGCCTGGGAAGATCATGGAACAGATCCTCCTAGAAGTTATGCTAAGGCACATGGAGGCCAGGGAGGTGATTCGAGACAGGCAGCACGGCTTCACCAAGGGCAAGTCCTGCCTGACCAACCTAGTGGCTTTCTATGATGGTGTAACAACAAGAGTGGACAAGGGAAAACCAATGGATGTCATCTATCTGGATTTTTGTAAAGCCTTTGACACGGTCCCCCACAACATCCTTCTCTCTAAATTGGAGAGCCATGGATTTTATGGGTGGACCATTTGGTGGATAAGGAATTGGTTGGATGGTCACAGCCACAGGGTAGTGGTCAACGGCTCAATGTCCAGATGGAGACCAGTGATGAGTGGAGTCCCTCAGGGGTCTGTACTGGGACCGGTGCGGTTCAATATATTTATCAATCACATGGACAGCGACATCGAGTGTACCCTCAGCAAGTTTGCAGATGACACCAAGCTGAGTGGTACGGTCGAGACACCAGAAGGACGGGATGCCATCCAGAGGGACCTGGACAAGCTGGAGAGGTGGGCCTGTGTGAACCTCATGAGGTTCAACAAGGCCAAGTGCAAGGTGCTACACGTGGGTCGGAGTAATCCCCGGTATCAATACAGGCTGGGGGATGAAAGGATCAAGAGCAGCCCTGCTGAGAGGGACTTGGGGGTACTGATAGATGAAAGGCTGGACATGAGCCGACAATGTGCGCTGGCAGCCCAGAGGGCCAACCATATCCTGGGCTGCATCAAGAGAAGCATGGCCAGCAGGTCGAGAGAGGTGATTCTGCTCCTCTAATCTGCTCTGGTGAGACCCCACCTGGAGTACTGCGTTCAGCTCTGGAGCCCTCAGCACAAGAAGGACATGGAACTGTTGGAGCGGGTCCAAAGGAGGGCTACAAAAATGGTCCGAGGGCTGGAGCACCTCTCCTATGAGGACAGGCTAAGAGAGTTGGGCTTGTTCAGCCTGGATCAGAGAAGGCTGCAGGGAGACCTGATTGCAGCCTTTCAGTACTTAAAGGGAGCCTATAGGAATCACAGAATCACAGAATCACAGAATGGTAGGGGTTGGAAGGGACCTCTGTGGGTCATCTAGTCCAACCCTCCTGCCAAAGCAGGGTCACCTACAGTAGGTTGTAGAGGACCTTGTCCAGGTGGGTCTTGAATATCTCCAGAGAAGGAGACTCCACAACCTCCCTGGGCAGCCTGTTCCAGTGCTCCATCACCCTCAGAGGGAAGAAGTTCTTCCTCATGTTCAGACGGAACTTCCTGTGCCTCAGTTTGTGCCCATTGCCCCTTGTCCTGTCGCTGGACACCACTGAAAAGAGCTTGGCCCCATCCTCCTGACACCCACCCTTCAGGTGTTTGTAAGCATTTATAAGGTCCCCTCTCAGCCTTCTCTTCTTCAGGCTGAACAAGCCCAGCTCCCTCAGCCTCTCCTCGTAGGGGAGATGCTCCAGTCCCCTCACCATCCTCGTAGCCCTCCGCTGGACTCTCTCCAGTAGCTCTTCATCTTTCTTGAATTGGGGAGCCCAGAACTGGACAGAGTACTCCAGATGAGGCCTCACTAGGGCAGTGTAGAGGGGAAGGAGAACCTCCCTTGTCCTGCTGGCCACACTCCTCTTGATGCATCCCAGAATGCCATTGGCCTTCTTGGCAGCCAGGGCACACTGCTGGCTCATGGTTAACCTGTCGTCCACCAGGACACCGAGGTCCCTCTCCGCAGAGCTGCTCTCCAGCAGGTCCGCGCCAAGCCTGTACTGGTGCATGGGGTTGTTCCTCCCCATGTGCAGGACCCTGCATTTGCCTTTGTTGAACCTCATCAGGTTCCTCTCTGCCCAAAAAAAAAGGAAAGCTGGGGACAATCTTTTTAGTAGAGACAGCAGTGACAGGACGAGGGGTAATGGTTTTAAACTAAAACAGGGTAGGTTTAGGCTGGATATAAGGAAGAAATTTTTTACAATGAGGGTGGTGAAACACTGGAACAGGTTGCCCAGAGAGGTAGTGGAGGCCCCATCCCTGGAAACATTCAAGACCAGGTTGGACAGGGCTCTGAGCAACCTGATCTAGTTAGCGGTGTCCCTGCTCGCTGCGGGGGGGTTGGACTAGATGACCTCTAGGGGTCCCTTCCGACCCAAAACTTTCTATGATTCTATGATTCTATGATTCTGATTCTGTGATTCTATATTCAAGAAAATTACACTCTGATTCCTCTCCATCGTTCTATTCTGCAAAGGGTTCTTGTAAATGTATAGCTGTGTATCAGCATGTGTCCTTCAGGGTGCAGGGTATGAGATATTTGTCACTTAAGAAGCTGTATGAACTTTAATGCTAGTCAAACACCTTAAAAATTGTTTACCAACAGCAGTGAGGCAGGCTTCTCCAGCGCACGGGTCTGTGAAGGGGAGGAGACTGCACACAAGTGATATTCTTATACAACTCACTCTTTTGGTGGGTAGTTGCTTTTTATTCAGTTTCCTCAGTTTCTTATCTCAAAACCACAAAGACCTTAAGCAGAACGATAGTTCAGTTCTGCAAATACTTGGCCCTGGGCACTTTCCTGAGCTGGCTATTCCTAGAGCCTCTCTCTGCAGGACTTCCTATCGCACAGGGCTCTGCTCAGAGCAGAGCTCCCAGGCTCTCGTTTCCACCAGGATGGCTCTCCTGGCCCGCTCACCAAGTAGGAAGTCAACCCACTGTTGATAGCAGCTATCACCGAGAAATGCCTTTGAATCACTGCTTAAAATGGTTTGATTGTTCCTGTAAACAAATCACAGCCAAATTTGATATAATTCCAGAAACTGCAATGGTAAACCAAGTTATACTGGCTCTACCCCTTCTGAAAATGGGTTTGTGCTATTTAAACCTGAGAAAGGTTTCAGTACCATTTTGGACACAGGGGTTGATCACAAGAACACAGGCATCACAGACTTGTCTGGCTTGACAGTACGAGTGAGTCATGAAGTAGCTCTACACAGCTCCCACGCCTTCTGCACAATTCCAGTGAATACAGAGCAGTGCAGGACAGAGGCATCCCCCTCCCCACACCCTAAAAAGGCAATAGCCATTCTAAAAAAAAAAAAAAAAAAAAAAAAAGAAAAAAAAAAAACAAAACCAAAACATAGACCCTGAGAAGTTTTGTAGTCTGAAAGACGTAAATTGATGTTGTTTATTGAAAAGCAGTTTTTGTCTTTTTCATGCCATTCTTTGTGTTGCAACATAAAATACCTGCTGGCATGTACCATAACATTAAGGAAGACTCCCTGTGAATTTGGGGTTGATCTCATTATTTGTATTGATGTCTTCTGTGGAATCCAGTTGCCAATTTACATAACCTCAAAATGCAACACTAGCAGTTTCATTTGCCTTGCACTTCGCACTTCACACTTCAATTCAGGAACCTAAAAACCTAAGTAACAGTTATACAGGTAGTTTGGGAGCTACTGATGTATGGGAACGTCCGTTGTATTGGATAACTATTGGAAGACAGTAATTATAGCTCCTGAGAATTTTGGAGGCATGGGCTCTAAAGCTGGGGAACTGGCACTTTTTTTCATCAGTGCTGTGTGCTTTTGTTCCTTCTTCGTATTTTGACAGTCATGTTTGACTCCAGAGAGACTGTAAGGGGTACATGAATTGGCACAGAACCAGAAACAGCCGTCAGTGAGAATAACGCCAAAACCTGGGAAGCAGTGGTCTTACTCAGTTTGTTCTAGCTTATTTTTCAACTTCTCATATCTACCATTACACCTTCGTGAAGAAAAAAATAAAGAAAAAAAAAGAAGGCAATTCTTCCTTTCTCTCTCATTCTGGAACTCGATTCATAACCTCTTGTTACATCTTTGCACTGAGAGGAAATCATGTCTAGCTCCTTTTGAGAGTTCATCAAGTTCTTGTGACTGAAGTCACATTGCTTGCAGGAATGAAGAAATTCATCCAAGACTCCTTCTTCTGCAAGGAAACAAGCTGTCTTTCTATGAACTGGTCTAAAAACAAAATGAACATACAAAAGTACGCAAGGAAGCAGAACTCTTGCCACGTGGGTTTTGGAAAGGGCTTCTCACATTACTGTGTAACAGTTGACTGATTACCTACCTTTTCTGGGACAGTCATCCTCCAAAATGAAAATGTGTTAAGCTGGACGAATGTGTTCATGTGATGTTTGGAAATATATAAAATGCCCCACATTACAAGCAGTGCTTATGTCAGTACCGCGCACACTGTGGCAGATAGAATCTGGGAGGTGCTACGCAAAGCCCTCCATCAGCAGCTGCCAACGTAATGAGGCCAGGCACCGGACGAATCATCCTGGCTGCTCCGGAGCCTCCAGAGCACCATTACCTTGAGCTGACGTGTTGGCGTCTATAGCATCTCCACAGCACAGGGCTTCTTCCTCCGCAGGGAAGCCAAATGCTGTCTTAGTTTACATTTGTCCTTATAACGACCTCTGTTTTGTGCCAGGCACTGAACAACTTCTTACATTTATATTTGAAATAAGTTTAATGTCAAGAGATTGCGATTTTTTTTTCTTCCGTCTTCCACTCTGTTGATAAGGTTTGAATATTTAGACAAAGCCTTAAAATATTTAGAAGTTTACAGTTCATTTAAGCAAACATAAGAACATATTTCATAACCATCTTTGTCTTTACATACCTGGTACATGGTAATCATTCAAGATTTCTCACACAGAAAAAGCTTATTCAGATGCTAAAAATATCACATGTTTACACTTGTAAGTCACCATTAGCAGATGATTTCCCTAATGCTTTAGACAATATAGTAGCAAAGTGCAGCTGCTTCAGCCAGAATGGTATTTTAGTGATTTTTAAGAACTTAATGAGATCAGGTAATTGACTAGTGAAGCTAAAAATTTTACCTTCAATTAAACAATTAACAGCTCTGTACATCAACATCATCACCTTCGCCCCTCCACCTCTCTGTTATCAAATCAATATGCGGGCAGCAGTTGTCTAAGAAACCACTTCCTCTGTGCTTCTAAACCAGTGTTCCGGACCCATTTTAAAGCATTTATTCAATCAGTCTGGTGTAATTTGCAAATAATGGAAAGTATGTAGTAATGCAGATTCCGTAAGCAACTAAGGAAAAACATGGCCTTAATTCATTTGTTGTTTAATGGCATTGTTTATCCTACATTTGTTCCAGTGCAACCAATAAATAACTTCGTACTCTACATTTTAAAGTATCTTCACGGGTGCCTCAGTTGGCAGTGCCAAGTGTATTGATTATACATATAGGAAATAAGATTGTACGGGTCATGTTAGTGAATCATGTGATTGACAGTTCGGGAGACAGTCATGAGGCAAAAGTATTATATTTTTTGAAAATGCAAAAGAACTTTAAAAAAAATTTGCCAGGAAACCCTTTCCAAGGGCTATATTACAACAGGGCAATCTCATTTTAGAGGGGTTGATAATGAATCAATATAAACTGCCCTCCCCAACCACAACTGTGAGTGCAAGATGTTAATTTCTTGAAGCATGGGGAACTTCTGCTGTTGTGCAAACGATTCTGAAATGGAGCAGTCGTATCCCATCGCACGTTGCACTTAGAGCAGCTCTGTTGTCCTGTCACCCGCAGGCAATTGCAGCACAATTCTCTCCTCTAGCAAAAACGTTTGTTTCCATCTGCAGGCAGCATATGCTTTGCTGCAGCAATAACACAGGCAACGGTTAAAAGGGAGAAAAACTGCAGTGCAATGTGGAGATGTTAAGAGGTAAATTAGTGACTTTTCAGTGTAAGTTTTTCTTTTAATTAAGGCATAAATATATTCTAATATATGCTGATATTCACCACCTGCACTTCCTGCGAGCACGCCCTGATGGCCCAGACACTCCCAAGGGTTTGGGGAGGGGGGAGGTAGATGGTGCAGCAAACCAGTGCCGAGCATGAGCAATATTCATTGTGAGAGTAGCACTGGCAGAAAATGGGTGTCTCTTATTTGGCTATTGCAGCGTCAGCATTGTCTTCTCGTACCACAGTATGGGAAACCGTGAACAACATGAAGAATACCTGCATGCAGTTCTGACCAAGATTTTCAAAAGCAACTAGTGATCTGATCGGGTTCAGTCCTCAGCTTCCCAGAAAGAGTTACAGTAAAGGTGTGTGATTTTGGGCAAGTGCTGTACGTCTCCTGCCTGCTCCCAGAGGCAAGATCCAGGTGGCAGAGCCTGCCAAAGTGGCCGTCTCTGCGGCTGCCACTGTCGCTGCTGCTCCCCTGAATAAAATGAGCTGCTTCACTCGGGGTAAGATGCGCATGGGGGGAGGAGGCTGTTGTTGCATCAAGGAGACAATATTGCACAAGGCACAATGTCGGTGGCCGAGCCAACGCTGCCTGTGGGAACCTCCCAAGCCAAAGCCAGAGAAATGGGCTTAGCTCAAGCAGGGCAGACCCCATCCATCTCCCAGCAGGGTGTGCTGACCACTAGGTCATCCCAAAATCTTACCAAGGTGGAAAGCCACAGTCCAACCTGCCAGGGCAGTCGCTGCACTTTGCCCAAAACAGTAATTTGACAAATTTGTCTTTGTCATTTGACAGCCTTCAGAAGATGTTCCTGGTTTGCTCTGCTGCCTGCACCAGGACGCTGTGGGGGCTGCAAAGCCACTGTCCCATCCTGCTCTCTTTGCCTCTGAGCCCCTGAAGCCTCTTCTTCTTGCAGCACAGCTCCTCCATGGCTGTTCCCACCCTGAATTATACAGCTCTGTGTTTGTTTTCAGGCAACAGAGCAACTCATTCACAGTTCCTGCCACATCTAACTGGCACTGACATGCTCAGAGCCAAATTTAATCTCGTGTCTTACTAGCCAAGGAGCCCAAAACCAACCAGCTAAACTCCCTCAACTAGCAAAAACTTTCTCCAATGTGCCATCAGAACTCCGACACCCATCAGCCAAAATGAACCAAGCTAGTGCAGATCCTTTCTTTGAAGTGTTACCATCTTTTAAACTGCTCACGCTAACTTCAGCTGTTTTCATTCAAGGTAGGTTAGGAAGGGGCTCCCCTGGCAGAACCAAAGGTGTCTGGTGACAACTGGGAAGACAAGTCCCTGGAGAGTAACCTTGGCAACTGGCCCAGCCTTTCGCAGAACTGGGTCTTTCTATACCTTAGGTCTACAACAGGTCTGAGCTGCTCTCTGATTGACTGTGTGCTACACTAAGTTTTTGACTGAGTAAGAGGGTTCCTTCTTACATAGAGAAGGAAGTGGAAGAACTGATGTGTATAAAGCAAAGTTACTTCTTCCCTTTTCAACCTGTGATCTTTATCCTGATAGCTGCAGTAAGTCATTGAGATACAATTGCATGGTAGTGGACAGTCCTGACTCATTTTAAAATGGCTGTACCCTCATGTGGGTGTATCCCAGGACAACTGCTCTCTTTCAGTACGTCTAGACTAGCATAAAACTTGTGCTTTTAAAGATATTAGCTAACGCAGCTTGACTAACACGTTTTGAAACCTTGCATAGATAGGACAAGTCAAACGCTAAAAGGTGTTAAAAAGTGTTTGCTAAGTCATTCTAAAAATACAACTTTTATACCTGTCTAGACAATGACAGAATACTTTTTAAAATGACATGCCACGCTCGTGGGAAGTCCCACTGCAACAGGCAAGGAGAATTATAGCATAGGAAACAATCAATAAGAAGTTTCTCTACATAGGTCTTCAAAGCAATAGCACAGATTGACATTTGGGGAAACCCTGAAGGCCTTGTCTAGACAACAGGAGAAAAAGATCCTTTTTTCAGTAGATTTAGTTCAGTCAGGCTCTCTTTTTTTCAAAAGCAAAACCCACTTAAAAGTGTGCTTAAGATCATCTTCTACTCAGTTTTAGCAGGTCATAGTTTGGGCTCCTGGCTGGCTGTAACTCAGGCTGCTAAAATCATGTTAAAGGTATTGAGGTCTATGTGTTTGTCAGATGGGATTTTTAGTCCTTAAATAAGCTTGATTGAATTAAGTCTCCTGGAAATTACCTTTTCCCTAAGGCTGATGAGATGGTAGCTCTTTTTTCCATGCCCATTCAGTCTTTTAACACAATTCATTTGCCTAAATTGCACCAAGACCCGCAAAGTCCAGTCTGCCTTTAGCATTAGTATTTCCAGCTGACTGTGACCACCACTCATTGCCCGCAGGCCACCAGACAGCAATTGGCTTTGACTTTGACTTCGATTTCATTTTACTGAAATGTACTCAGACAAAACCCTCGATCTAATCTGTCGTCTTCTACAAACTCAGCAGATAAATTCTTAGTCATTAATATGTATCCTTACACTGTTTTGCTTCTAGCAACTGCCTGCAGAGTGAGTAAATTAGAGTAACTGTTTCCCAGAATTGTACTAGCATCTTTGACATCTTAAACAATGCTTGCAGGAAAGAAAAAAAAACACACCAAGAAAAAAAAAAAAAAACAGGGGGCAAGGGACAAAGTCACTACCACAACTGAAGAACAAGCCTGAGCCCAGCCTCTCTGATCATCTAAAGTCAGGTCCTTTTTTATGTGGTGGTGGGGACACAGGACAACTATTCTATTTATTATTAAGGCTTCATGACATGGGTGGATATCAGGCCTGTAGGAAATAAATCTACATCTCAATTAGTCCCATTAGAGAGTATGTCTTTATGACATGGGTGGGTATGTGACATTCGGGGCGGGAGGGGGGGTAGGGGGAAGGGGGAGGGGGAGAATTCACAAGTCACCAACTCAGTTGAAAGAGTCCACCAAATAATAATTTGCTGATGTAACGCCAAGTGACCGAAATAACACCGTATTTACTTGCTTGAGATTCCCTGGTTTTAGTAGTCATTTGTCAACAGCTCTCAAACAATGGGGTTGTAAAATGGAGCCACTTAAGTTATCGCGATGAGGCCTTTTCACAGTGGTGTGAAGTTTTTGTGGCCTTGGTGTGCACCACCTGAAATATTTTAGAAATATACATTGATTTCCTGTTTTGAATAAATAGGAAGAAAACGAATCTCCTGTGCTTGTGAGGCCTGCAGCAAACAAAGTGTATGCAAGACAGAGACTCCACAGTCGGCAAAGGCTCTTTGGTAAGCAGCTGTCACCTAGAGACCCGAACAAAATCTTTCTGTCCTTGCTAAGCCCGAACCACCATTAAACATTAATGGGAAGTTGATCTGAATCAGACCAGCATGCTCTGACCTGCTGTTGATGCTTATTTCAGGTTTTCAGCGCTGTCTTATCTTGAAACTTTCTCACGCGCTAAAAAAAAGTCTTTACAATCTAACCTTTTTTTTTATATATGTATACATAGCTGAAAGACAGTAATAGTCATGCAAAGAGTTTTTGTCTGCCTGATTTTTTTGTCCTCGGAGAAGACAGGTAATAGCAGGTGACTTCGGGCCCTAGTATCATTTATCATGTTGCCCACTAAACCCTCCATTTATCCGATATGACCAGAGGAAGGTCCTTTTCAGTGAAAGCAAACAATTCAGAGCCCTAAGTTATTATTTCCTATTATTGTGCAATAAAAGAGGCTCTGGCCATTTCAGTGTGAAGGATAGAAGTGTCCAGGCTTGCAAACACCATGCAACCACTTTCCTCCTGTCCCCGCACAGCGTGGAAGCGCTTGAGGCTCTCTCGGCGAGCGCGACCAGGCTGCCCGATGCGTGTCCGGGGAGCCGCGCTGCGTGGGAGGCAAAGTACACAGGCGGCCGGGTCAATATCCTATTAGGCTAGAAACAGTTCTGCATATCAAAGGCCGACGAACTTAATGACTAAAAATATAAGTACCTGACCCGGAGGATTAATCACACACTGTCAAGCTGAAATTGGTGCAATTCTTCCAATCATTAACGTTTTGCTTACAAAAATGTGCTTTTCTGTTTGTTTTTCTGCTAAATGATAACCATTTTCAAGTTGAATCGGCTGATAAAAAAGTCGAAAACAAGACGGGAGTTGTGCTGGAAAGGTCATACGTGCTAGTTCGGCATGAAATAGCCAGCGGGCAAACAAATCGGAGAAAGCAGGGTGGCACGGAGGGGGCTCGAAGCCTCTACCCGGCGGTGCAAAGTGCCTTGGCTGGCTTTCTCCCGCCGAGGAGTCCACCCAGGGGGAGCCGCTCGCCCGCCCCCCCTGGGCATCCCCACGCGGGTCCGCCTCGCTGTGGAAAGGGGCTGTGGGCTGTGGGCGGTAGATCCAGCTGCCGGGGGGGCTCTGTGACTGCGGCCGGCTCCCCTTCCCCCCCCGGCGGGGTGCTTTGCCCCGGGCCGCCAAGCCGTGAGCCCCCCTCCCCGGGCGGGTGTGGGTGGGAGACCAAGGGCGTTTCCACTGCTGAGCCTGGGCGACAGCGCTGTTGTCACCTGTCCCGACAGCCTGGAAATCCACATCCACGGCCCGGGGAGAGGGGGGCGAGCCCCCAGCCCTGCCGTGGCAAGTCTTTGAGCGCGGCTGGCTACCGGCTTGCCCCGCCCGCGGGATGCCGGCATGGAGGGCAGTTTGCCGGCGTTCGCCCGAGGCCCCCGCACCGCCGGGTCGCTGCTCGCCGCCCGCCCGTCGCGGCGGCTCTGTCCCACGCGTGTTCCCGTCCCCGCGCGAAAGCACAGCCGTCACACGAAGCCGCCCTGCCGCGCTCTGTGGCCTCCGTCGGGACGGGCAGTCGACAGAAGGAAAACCGGCAGGGAACGGGCCCGGACGGCGCTGCCCGAGCGGCCTCCCCCCCCAGCCCCGGGGGCTCTCGGCCGGCCGCCTTCGTCCCCGTCGGGGCCCGGTCTGGGACCCGCCACAGCAGCACTGGGCGAGGGAACATGCGAAGGGTGGAAAATCGTTTTCCCCCTGCGCGCTGTCCCGCTGCCCGCTCCGGGCGGCCATTTCCTCGTCCTACGAGGCCCGGGGCTGGCGGGGCCGGGGGTCCGGCGGGGCCGGGGATCTGTGCCCCCTCCCCAGCGCGCGCACGGGTGGCGACGGAACCTCCCCGCCTGCCTTGTGTTCTCGGGCCCCGTTCCCGAACGCAGTTTTCAAATACTAAAGCCAAAGCCACTCAGTTGTACAGAAAGCCCAGCCGCTGTCTCCCGAGGCGTCAGCCCGCTCCGACGCGACGCCCCGGCTGCGCCACGGGCCGGGGTCCCTCGGCAGTCACGACAGCCATTTGTCGAGCCTTAAAATCCTTCCCTGCCACTAAGAGCCTCCGTGGCACCCGGCCGGGGTCGGCTCCCTGTCCCGTGGCGGGGAGGCGCCGGGCTGACCCACGGGGATGCCCGGTCCCGGTGTGGGGGGGCATCTCCCCGCACCCCCGGGCCGGCACGATTTCGGGGAAAGGCCGATGAATAACCACTGTTGACTCAGCCGGGTCACCGGCTGCCCCGGCTCGGGTCGATGCCCGGCCCCGAGCAGGTCCCCCCGGCCCCCCCCGCCGGGTCGCAGCGACTCCGGGGGCAAACGCCTACACTGCCCGGCGGGGCCGCACGCCGGGCTGCCCTCCCGCCGCAGGGACCCTTCCCGAGCGGCCACCCGTACGGGCAGGACCCAAACGTGGGGGGCCAGGCTCAAAAGTAGCCGAGGAAAAAAAAATGCGCTGAGCCCACGCGAGATCTCTGCAGCTGGAGGGCGGCCGGTGGCCGGCACGGCACCGGAGAGGAAAGCCCGACGACAGCACGCCCGGGACACCGCGGGCGGGGGGCACGGCGGGGACTTCTCCTGCCAGTAAGCGGAGGGCGAGCACGGCGGGTGCTGCGGAGTTTAGTTTTATTTCACAGACAGGTCCATCAAAAATTAAATACCAGGTTTCGCCCTCTGTTTTTTTTTTTTTTAAACATTGAACAAATATGTACAAAATATGAACAACGTGAGGTATAAAACCGCCAGGCTTTTAAAGAAAACTCGTATGTACAGAAGCAGATATGTATACAGTAGGCATTATCTTCCCACGGCTGTGTGCCTCACTTGGCCCCCACAGCTGATGCCGGTTTCTCTCCTGCAGCAGGGCCCTATCACTCCCCGCATTTTCTTCTCAAATATAAAATCTGTAAAAAACAGCACTAGAGATCTTCAAGGAGAAAAATACATATTTTTTTCCTGCAAATGGAACCATCCAGATTGCAGGGCAAAGTCCTCAAAAATCTGAGAAGGCACATTTCATCTCACACGAGAGCAAAAATGAATCTGTCCAAAGACTCCGCCTGGCGAACAGAGGGATGTCTCGGGGAGAGCACCATGGCAGGTAAAACGTTGTGAGCATAAGGCACTTGTCAGGATGGCCAGATCCCTCCCTATTTCACAGAACATGTTTCTCTGCTTGCAAAGGGCATTTAAATTAATCTACTTAAACTACATTTGTTTACACATAGAAAGGGCTTAGCCCTGCAATCCGTACCCACTTCCACACTAGCTAGAGAGGAGTTTTGCCTGATCGCCAACAGCAGCTGATTCAGAACCACCCCCGTGAGTAAGGACAGGGCACAGTATTATATCCCAGTTAGAACGTCGATTAATGTACAAATATATCTTACAAATAATTAAATACAAACCATGTTCCTTTAAACAAATTAGAGATCTGCCAAAAATGGACTGTTTGAGGAGAATACATCTTTCTTTCTCTGCTTACTATAAAATAAGTCTATTTGGTGTTGGGTTTTTTTCTTCCAGTGGAACGGTGAAAGTTTTCTCCTGTAGCATAATATTCTTCCAGACCAGCCCCCGGTAAAGTGCAAGCCGAGTCAGGGTCCACTCTCTGCATGGGGCCGTTAGTGGGTGGGATTGTAATAGCCTTTATCGCCTTCAATGTCCACTTCTTGATCAGAGTCGTCGGAGACATCTGACTCCAGGTCCTCCTGTGAGGCCGGCGAGGGGGTGTACTGTGAGCCGTCCAGGGAGACCTCCTTACCCTTCTGCTCCGGGGTCGGGCAACTCTCCGGCCTTTGGTCACTGTGACTGTCGGCACCTTCCACTTCTTTTTTGGTGGCCTGGGGGTTCTCCTGCAAGGAAAGAAGCCAGCTTTACACAGAAATACGGGCCACAGAGCCAGGAGGCCTGGGAATCCCAGCCGTGCTGGGTGGGAAAGCCACCCTGGGTTTCTTGCTGGGAAGGGCAGGTGTCCCGCTACCTCCACAGGCCTCCTGCCTATCAACCCGCCTGAGTGGGCCGGGGCCGGGCGAGGGCTCAGCCGCACGCAGGGGCTCGGCTCTCACCCCACTCCCCAGCAGCCACAGGGGCCGGGGCTGTGAATAAGGCTCCTTGGCGATGGTTATCGCAGCCACTTCAAAAGAGCCAGGAGCTGCCGGAGCCCAGGAACCTCTGAACTTTTGTCTTTAGCAAAGCAAATGTTTATTATGAGTCTACAAACACTGACACGCAGCTTCCTCCCGCCCTGATCTTTCTTTAATTACACCCAACAGCAAAAGGAGGGAGGCCGAATCCATCAGTGGCGAGAAAGCAAACGGGGAAAAATTACTATTCAAGCTAAAACTCAAGATTAAAACACTCACCAAAACAAACCAAAAACAAAACCCTGTTTCCGAAGGCAGGAGAAGCCCTGCGTCGGCAGCCGTCAGGGGAGCCCAGGCCCCTAAGGGGGCATGAAACGATATTCTTCAGAGAAAGCAGGCAGAGACACGTACCCATGATATAACCGTGCGGGCTCGGAGAAATGGATGCGACTGAATGAAAAGGAGGAAATGACTTAAAATGGCCGAGATCCCAAGCGAGCTCTCTGGACACTGCGGCGTGGGTCGGGCCCTGCCGAGGCGGCAGCTCTGGGGCCCAACCTGCCTCTTCCCAGCTCAACGGCTTTTTATTAAAAAGCCAGCCAAAGTACGGGTTGAACCCAGGGGAAGGCCACAGAACAAATATATCTAGAGCGTCGCACTGTCATTAGTTTTCTTATCATTTTTATATTAAAGGCTGATTTACCAGTAAAACTCGGCTGTCCGTGTTACACTTACTGAAGCTGGGCTCGGGCCACAACGCAGGGATTTGTCGCTAATCTTTGAGCCAAAGGGCCTCGACCTAGCCGAGCCGGGGAGGATCGGGCCCTCTGGGCCCGGAAAAAAATAAAAGATCTCTCTGCCTGAGCACAGTTTCTAAGGGAAGAGAAACCGCTTCAACCTCTCAGTCTCATACACTGTAACTACTTGTAAATTAAAAGTAAAAGCTACGCGATTTTCCATGCAGCTCCTCAAAACAAACACTGCGCTTGTACCTGCCTCTCCCAACGTTTGTGGAATAAATCGGCTGGTGTTTATTAAGAGAGGGCGATTTGAAAGAGCCGTAAGCATTCTTCTCCAAAACAACTGCCTAAGTAATTTACTGACAATTACTTATCTTCTCCATGTTAATTGGCTAAACAACATATGGGTTTACAAAACAATTAGAGTGGAGTTTTAATAGGCGGTGTGTGAAAGCCGGGCATAATTGATATAGGAACTACATTAGGAGCTTTTAACGTTAGTGCTGCCTGAACGAGCCCTCATGGATTCCAGCATGACTATTTGCCTTTTTAATCAAGGTGAAGAGGTTAAACAGCCTTTCAGATGACTTCTGCACACAACCTGGAATAGGCGAGCACGGCGTAAGATAAGCCAATTAAAATCCTCATTTCTATAGAAACGGAAGCACCCCCATACCTGCTTTAGCCGCCTCCATTTGGCTCTGCGATTCTGAAACCACGTTTTGACCTGAGCAACGACAACGAGAGAAGGCGCGGGGTAGTCTCGGAGCCGGTAACCACCGGGAGCCTTACCCGAGCCACAGAGGGAAAGCAAGAGCCGCCTCCCCCCACCCCCCCCAGCCGGCCGGGGGTCCCAGGAGCGGTGCGCCCGCAGCCGCGGGGCCGGGGTCCCGGGGGCTGCCCAAGGGTGGGGTGCGCGGCCCTGCGGCGCGGGCGGGGCCTCACCTGCCTCTCGCTGAGCTGCAGCATCTTGGCCAGGCGCTTCCTCTCCGGCGGGGAGAGGTATTTCTGCGTCTCGAACTTCTTCTCCAGCTCGATGGTCTGGTCGTTGGAGAAGCGGACCTGTCCGCCTTTCCTCTTGTGCAGCGGGCGCTGGATGAAGGGGCTCCACAGTAGCGGCTTCCCTGCGGAGAGAGGCGCAGCGCCCGGGTCACGGCCGGCCGTGGACACGCGTGTCCGGGACCCCCGGGCCTGGCGGCGCGCCGGCTCCGCGCCCGGTAATCCCCCCCGCCCGGTTTTGTTCCCCCCGGCTCCCGGCCTGACGTTTCGCCGCCTCTGATTTTTCACCTCCGCCGAGCGGAGAGCCCAGCTAAAGCCACTCTGCGGGCTCGGGCAACGCTTCCGTCAATGTGTTTCCTGTTGGGCTACCTCGCACAGAAGAGAGAGAGAGAGAAAAAAAACAAACCAAAACAAAGCAAAAAATCCCCAAGACAAGACCTTTGCTTCCTCCCGCACTGTCACTGCGATGCCCCGCAGGAACCGTCCGCCCCCCACCCCCACCCCCCCCGCACCGCTGCCCGGCTCCCCGTGGGGGGGACGCGCCGACACGCTCCGGGCGAGCGGCCCCCCAAGCCCCCCAGCCCGGCCCGGGGCGGTGCGGCGCGGGGCGGGGAGCCGCGTCCCGGGGCCGGAGGCTCTGGCCAGCGCCACTGAGTCACTCTGTTTGGCTTTCTGTCTTGCTGCCCGCACCCTTTGAAATTTGTCGCATTGTTTTTCGAGATTTTTGCTTGCGTCAGGCTTTAGTAATTCTGGTGCAAAACAGATTCAAAAAATAGGAAGCAACTGGTTATTTTAGCTGTCATAAAGTCACATCCCACACAGAGGAAATGAACAATATCAGAAAAACGGATCCCGGCTATCAGAAGTCGAGTGTTTCCTGAATTTGTCTGTATTGAGGATGTCGATAAAGTAATCAGCAACGTGCACGACTCCCGGGGAAGAGCCCGCTTCAGGCGGCCAGGAAAACACTTAACAGCTTCTGAAACCAGATTTACTCCTATCGAGAGCTCAAGGTTTCCTGTATGAACGGAAAGGGTCAGCCTCTTTCACTGCGCAAATGTGGTGACTCAGGTCCAGTTTTGCAATCACTAAGGGCAAGTGCTGCAGCCCGGGCGCGGGGCTCGGCCCCCGCACCGGGGACGCTTCCCCCGTCCGGGGGTGAGCCGGGGGGCCGCCGAGACCCCGACCCTGTCCGCCCCGCCCCGCCGGGAGCCGCGGGGGCCCCGGCGAGCGCAGCCGGCCTCCCGGCTGTTTTTCAACTCGTCCGCAGGAAAAGGGTGAGATCTGCCATGCGATCTCCCGGCACAATTAAAACTCCCCACCAAAACCGCACGCGACGCTACTGAGGACACTCTGCGAGTCACTCGGCTGAAGGAAAACAAATCTGAGTCACCGCGGCCGCGCACTGCGGTCCCGCTCCCAGCGCCGGAGCGCGCCGGTCATTTACTGTAAACGGGCCGGGGGCCGCGGGGAGCGCGGAGCGGCGGCGGGGCGGGGGGGGGCAGGTTTCAGCCCCTTCCCACCCCTCCCCAGCCCCTGACGGCGGGACGGGGACGGGACAGGACGGGAGCGGCGGCCGCCGGGGAGGACGCGGATGTGCGGGGGGGGGGCATGGCTTACCCAGGGGGTCCTGCCGGATCAGGGCGTGCGTGTAGTCACCGACGGCGCGGGGGAAGGAGTAGAGGGGCCCGGCGTAGGCGCCGGTGCCGTAGGTGGCGGCGAGGTGGTGGGAGAAGGCCGGGTGGATGGGGGTCGGCTCATAGATGGGGGTCCGGTACGGGGACACGAGGCTGGTGAAGGAGGAGTTGGGCGACGGCAGCGTCGGCGGCGGCGGGGCGGGCAGGGAGTGGGGGGCCGGGGCGGCGGCGGGGCCGCGGCCCAGGATGTCCTCGATGTAGAAGGGCGTGGGGTGCGCGGGCTGGAGCAGCGGCGTGGGCGCGTACAGCGGGACGCCGACGCCCAGGGCCGCCGCCGGTGCCGCGCCCGGCGGCTGGTACTGCATGGCGCGGCCGCCGCCCCCCGCCCCCCCCCCCGCGCCCCCGGCCGCCCCTGCGGAGAGCCGGGCCCGACCGCGGCGGCTGGGCGCTGGCACCGGGGCCGCGGGTTTCTCCGGGCTCGGGTTACCCTCCGATAGGTTTCTATTGGCGCGGGGCGGGGCCCGCGTGGTCGCTGTCCCCTTCCTGCCGCGGCTCCTCCAGCCAATGAGCCCGGCCGGGGACGGGGGAGCCGCCCCCCCCCCCCCCCCGCCGGCGAGCGCTCCCCCCGCCCCCCCGGGCAAACTCCCCGCGGCGCCAATCAACCGCCGCCGCCGCGGCACGGAGCGGGGCGCGAGCGCCGGCCCGCCCGCCCCCCGACGGCAGCGCGCGGAGGGCCCGACGGCACCGGGCGGGGAGGGGGGGCGGCGCTGCCCCCCGGCGGCTCCCGCTGCTCTCCTCGCGCGCGGCACGGGCTGCCCGCGGGGGAGGGCGCTGACCCCCGCGGCATGGCCCGGCCCAGGGCTGGGGCAGGAGGCGGAGAAGGGGGTGCGCAGCCGTCCGCCCGTGCCCCCCTCCTTTGGAAAGGACCCCGCGGGCTCTCCGCGGACCGGGGAAGGGGCGGGCGAGCGGGGCCGCGTAGGCTCCCGACCAGTCCCCCAGGACGGGGCCGAGAGCTCGTCGGGGCGCGGAGCTGTGCGGCGCGATTTCCCGCTCCGCGCCCGCCCGGGCACCGACGGCCGGCGCTGTCCGGTAAGGCGGGGGGGGGTGTCGCGGCGCTGGGGACCGGCTCCCCGACGGCCCCGCGGGGGAAGGCGGCGCGGCGGCCCGGGCAGCGCCACCTGGCACCGCCGGCTCCACGTCTGAGCGCCGCCGGGTGTTGTCTTCCGTCCGGGCGCCGCCGGCTGCCGGCCCCGCGGCGGGGCTGCCCCTCGCCGAGCCCCGCTCGCGGCCGGACCGGGTGGGGGGCAGCGACCCCCCGCTGGCCCCGTCACCCCCCCGGGGACTCGCCCCGACGGCAGCGGGTGGCGCCGCCTTCTCCCCCTCCGTGGGAGCGGAGGTGGCCGGTGCCCCCTGCGCGTCCGCGGACCCCGCCGGGTCGGCCGCCCCCCGCCCCCTCACACCCCGAGCCGGCGGCGGGCGCGGAGCTGTGGCGGAGCAGCAGGTGCTGGGGCCACTTTCTTTTTCTTTTTTTTTTCATTTTCGGGGAAAAAAAAGTTCTTCAGTTCAAACCCACGAAGATCTTAATAACGAAGAGGCTCAGAGCAAGACGAAAGGGTGTTGGTGAACTGGAAATACATATATTTTTAATAATATAGGGAGGTTGGGATTGTTGGGGTTTTTTCTTTACATTGTTAACAAATGCCAAAACTCACCTTTAAAGCGTGGTCTTGTGTCTCGTAAATACCAGGTACACGTAAAGCGAGCTGACAGTTTTGATTATTTTTTCTCTCTGTGCTCAGTCTCCCGGGCATCGCTCTTTCCAAGGGGGTTAGCTCATGTTTTCAGCTGGAAGTGTTGGATTTGCAGCTTGATTTACTTAATAAATGTACAGTAAACCGATGACCCGTCGCCCTCTGGAATAACGACGTGCGTGATACGAGGCGGCGGTGTGGAGGGCCCCCACGATATTTTACAAGCTGTCGATTCAAAATCCTGAGAACAAGTTGAGCCGAAAAGAAAAAACCCATGTTTTGCTGTATCATTGGAAAACAAATAAATGGAGGAAGAGATTATTCTTTTCTGACTTTTATACAAGCAATAGGCCTGTTAAAAGGAAGTTTTAATGGCACGGTTATTACATTCCACTACCACTGCATAATCCCTAACAAGAAAAATGAAGCACTTAATTTTGCAGTCCTACAGCACCGCCCCTCTCACATTCAATTGTTAGACCTCAGCCTTCCTCCTTCCGCGGGTTGGAGACTATTAAATCCGCATTCATGAAATGTCACATTTATTGAACTACATAATTTTTTAATATCACTAGTGCAGGTTTTATAGTTGATTTTATTGTTTTTATGGCCATTCGGGGCTCTAAAACCCGGATTTTTTCAATGTTGTCCTTATAATTTTTTTCACACAGTCAGAACTAATAAAATAGAACAGTTGTGACTTTTTAATGCAAGGGGTCTTGGAGTTTCAATATTTTCACTCTGCTGGATACTAAAACCAATAAAAATACATGAGATTTTAATTATTTTCTGGATTAAATAAAACCTTTTCCCTTTCTTTTGGAACATACATTTCGTTTGTAGTTGCTGTTGTGAAGGAGATAACGCAGCTTCGGATAAAATATGTTATTACCAATATTGCTGCGACGAACAGAGTTTTGACCAGATTTTACAGTCTGAGGGGCATTGCGACTACGGTGCTGCGGACACCGCCACCACATCAGCGCAGCCACGACGGTGCTTTAATATTTCTGCTGTTTCTTCTGCAGGCTCCCTCTGGAAAGCACTCCAATTTATCTGAAAAACCTCCGGAGAGAGAAAATACACTCATTTCCCGATTTTTTTTTTTTTTTTTTTTTTTTAAAAAAGAAACCACCTTTCACATTAATTTTCTTGGAATGCGCTTGAAACACCCCCAAGTTTTCTGGCTAATCTGGGGATTTCTGGAGGGCGGCGAGGCGGGATGCGTGCGTCCCCGCACCGGCACAAGCTCAGCCCGGAGGGATCGGCTGGAGAAGTCATTAGCCTGGCTGAGAACTCCGGGCCCTGTCCTCCCCCTCGCTTTCTGTGAAGCCCCGCGCCTTCGAGAAGTCTTGAGCTCAAGGAAAAAAAAATGAAAGAAATAAAATAATTAGGCCCCCCCTTGCTGCAGGCGGCCCCGCTGCCGGCCTCGACGGCGGGGCCTGGGGGGACGCCCGGCTCCCCCGCCGCCGCCCGGGACGCGCTCCCGACGGGGCGGGCAGCGAATGCAGCTGCGGCCGGGGGCGGGCGGCGCGAACCCGCCGCTTGGGGAGGCCCCCGGCCCGCGGGCGGGCGGGAACGGGGGCGGAGGGGCTCCCCGGGGGCAGCAGCGGGGGTTTCGCTGCCGCCGGCCGCCCCCCGAGTGCCCCCCGAGGGATGCCGGCGGCCGGGCGGGACGGTGCCCCGGGCCCTGAGCCTGTCTCCCCGTCCCGCGTGGAGCCCGCGGCAGCTTTCCCCGCGGGTGGCGAGGGGGAGGAGCCCTTACCGGTGGGCCCGCTCCCGGTGCGGGTGGCCGGGTGTCCCTCGCCCCGCAGCCCCGGGGCGGGAGGGGGGAACGGGGGGCTCGCCCCTTTAATAGGGCGCTTGCGTGTCGCCGTGCTCGCGAGCGGGTGTGACGGGGCCGCGCCGACGGGGGACACCGGGAGGGGCGCGCGGCTGCGGGGGCTGCCGTCGGGCAAACGCCCCGACATAAAACCACGGTAACGACAATCAAAAGAAAAAAATAAAATCAAGCAAACCCCCCCAAACGTCGGGAAATCAGGAAAACGAACGCTCCCAAAGCGAGCAGCGAGCGGCGTTTCCGCCGCGCCCCCGGCCACCCGCGACAGACGGCCCGCGGAAGGTGCCTGGTGCCTGGCGTGGTTGTTCCGGGCGACGCGTGAACCACCCCGCGCTTTGGCAGTGAAACGAGCCTCGAAGCGCAGAAGTCTTTCCTTGCCTCGCAGCCTCTGTTACCACTAATGTGTATTTTTTTTGCATGGTACCTGCCCGGTTTTTGCTTTCAGAAATGGGTGTTTTGCCCAAAATAGCACCCTCTGTGACACTGCCGACTTCGGGAGAGTCACACCAGAGATGAATCATTCCTAGCTGGAATCACTGCATTTGGCTGTACAGAATTCGCGAGCAATCCAGCAGAGCCCATCTTTTAACAGCCGGAGTGGGCTACCAGCAGCGTCACCCAGGGCGCTTTCCAAGAGGATCCAGCCCACAGCTATTCCACCCCTTCCCATTATTGAAAACATTTCAAGACTCTTCCAGAAGAGGTGAGGCCGCAGCCTTGAACACCTTCCAAGGAGGAAACAGGAGGGAGTTCAGCTCGCTGATTTTCCTAGCGCCGTGGAAGCCAGACTGCTCCAGACAGAGGCACTGCGCGTTGCGGGGTGATGTCAGTTGGTGCTGCTGTCTTCCAGATAACTCATCTGTTAGATATTCACTTCTCACATCTTCCTCCTCCTCACCGTCATGATTTGATTTACTAAATGAGTTACAACCGTAATAAACATTAAGGCAGGTCAGTCTCAAAGGCGTCCACAAGATGTAGCAGAACAAGACAAATCTTGGTCTAAAAGGAGTGGACAGCATACAAACTATTATTCTAGGCAGAGCTGGCAGGAGCTTATCATTTTCCATCCTACATCCCTATATTAATCTGATTATGATTTTGCCAAATCTAAACCATCCAGGTGGAAAAAAATTCTGTTCTGAGGGAAACTGCCTCATGCTGAGTATGTTTAAGGTTTCAGCAAAACTGGTTCATCTGTTTCCAAGCACTGGGTTAGAGGAAAGCAGATTTTTTTGCTGACATTTAGACATCATTGCCTTGTACTGAAAACCTGCGATGCCCTGCCACAAGGGAAACTTCAGGAGGTGAAAGCATCCAGCAAAACGTCAGCTGGGGCTTGCCTCCTCGGTTCTTGCTTTGCTCTTCTGCCCGCGGCTGTGGTTTGCAGTTGGGCAAAACAGAGATCCCAGACTTCTGCAGAGAGAGACACGGACACCTCGGGAATGTTTAGGCCATCCTTGGGCCTGACTTCGCTCCCCAAGGGTCTGAAGAGCTATTCTTTCTTGGCACCAAATATTTGTGGGTATGAGACGTGCTGCCACCAGCAAGTGCCCTTTTCCTACACGCTGTCACCAGCTCTGAAAGAAAAAAAAAAAAAGCTACAGAAAAGCTTTAATAGTACTTTTGAGTCTTGTCAAAGATTTCCAAGCCAACACATGCCAGACCCTCGGGGGAGCACACAGGTAAGGTGCCTCCATTTCCTCTAGCCCCCAATATTGTTAATATATCTCCTGGGACACCTTGCCTTGCAAAGTGGGATATGCAACATTTACGGCTCTGTGGTAAAAGGAAGGAACACATGGCCCCATATTATAAACATCGCTTAATACCGTTTTCTTTCTGGACTGGGCTGTCCAAGCGATTGCCATGATACCAGCTTCTCTAATCCAGAGTTTAAATCAGCTGAAGCGTAACATAATTCACCAGAGTTTTCTTCTGAATTGCAAAGAGGCATCCTACAAAACTCTGTAGGCTTTATGTTTTTCGGAATGCACTTTCCTAACCCTTCCTTGGCCTGAAGCGTTTCTTATCTGACCATTATGAAAATGTGGTGAACAGCGCTATGAAAAACAAAGCAATATATTGTTCCTTACAGGCTCGTGTTTCCTATATATCTGCCACCACAAACCATGAGCTATTTTGGATCCTGTCTAGAAGTACAACTGAAAGCTGCTTGGTTAATTATATTTATTTGGGGTCATGGCAACTGTAACATGTTAAAACTTCTCTATATTCTGATGTGTTGGCTACACACATAAAGATTACGCCCAAAAACACATAGAATTCCCGGGGGCTAGATTGTCTCTGACATCTTGCACAATCATTTACGTAAGTGCAAACAGAATAAAAAATGCTGCTAACACAGACTGCTGGCTACTGTACACCCACTCTGTGTTGATATAAATGACTATAACAAGACACCAGACAATGGAGAATCTGGAATCTGCCTAAACTACAGTGATGACAAAACATCCTTTTTTTTTTTTTTACAGAGTAATCAGAATACAAAATATTGTACATTTCAAAGAGGACTTGTGCAGCAAGATTTTTTCACTGTAACAGTTCCAATAGGTCCAAAGTACACACACCTAAATTTGATGTGAGTAGGAATTAGCTATGAATAGGGGGTGTTAGTTATTTTTGTTAATGTTTTCCAGAGTTTACACATTCACTCTACATTTTTTAGCAAACTTTATCATTTTGGCATCATAAAATCAATCCCTAGGTACATTTGTTGTATCTGGAGCTGATACGCACATGCAGTTGCTGTTAATAGTCAAATATAGAAGCTTACAATAATGATATAGCGAACTATTAATGGCTGTTTAACAGCGGAGTTAGAAGGATGGATCTGAAATCTGTCCTCGTCTGAAAAATAGATTGCTAGACTCTCAGGTACAGAAACTCTTCAAAGGCCTCGTTTCCATGGGTAGGAGCCAAAATACCTGGGTGGAACTGGCACTAAAAGGCTAGAGAAGGAATTACCTTAGAGACAAACTGAGAGCTTGCGTAATGGGTTTGCAGTCCATCGAAGCTGATGATTTTCATAGGCAAATCATGAATTTTTTTGTAACAAAAAGGACAGAATATGCCTTGACAGTTGCACATGGAAACACCTCGTAAAGTACAATATTAAATGGCAGAAACGAAAGGAAGTATCATTTTTCCTTAAGGCAGAGATCTCCCCCTCTCATTCCCGCCCCTGAACTGAGGTCTCCGTGTAATGGGAACTGCGTAGCACAGAATTGACTGGTGAAACACGGCAGCACCAGTCACAGACGGTACCCAGCCTCGAGTCTCCGAGTCCAGAGGACCTTACTGTGCCAGTTGTACCCTGTGAGTTCACACCCGAGGTAGCAGGAGAGTTACCACACCACAGAGTTTCCTGATAGTGGCAAAATCTCAGTGTCCCATAGTACAAGCTGCACTTTCAGCTACATGGAGAGTATCTGTCACCCGCCAGTCAGGACTTCTGGTTTGTGATGGGGACTGAGGAGGATGCCACATCCCCTGGACGCGCAGCTGAGCTGGCCTTTGCACAGTTTGCCCCACTCCAGGTGCAGCAGCGGGAAGGACTGACTTCTGAGTTAATCCAGCTTCACCAGCAGCTCTGGTTTGGCCCTTGATAATGCTGTCATGGAGTGGGGAGAAAATCCCCATGATTTGGGAGAGAAAGCAAAACCAGGATACTTTCCCCAGCTGAAGTGGAGAGTAAGGGCTTCTGTTCAATGTGTGGGATATAGATGCAATTGACATCCAACTTGGAAAGTTATTTTATTTTTAATGCTCTGAAAGCATGCGCCGTTTAGTAAACAGAGCCTTGCTTCAGCTCTGTATTCATCGTTGGCTGTCTAAAATGATGTGAGCTCAAGCTGGCTCGGAGGAAGGTGTAGGTGGGCATCCTGAGGGGGTCTTTGCCATGTCTGGTTTTGTTCACCCTCTCCAGAAATAATCACCCGTCAGGGAAGTCACTGTTCAAGTCCCTGCAGAGGCTGGAAATAAGGGGAATGCTTTTGCAACCTGCAGGCTTTCCCATGCTCTACGAGTTTATTTCATAGCCTTTGGAGGTTTCCTATTTTTCTTCCCTGGAGCCTGGTTGGCAAATTTGTCTTGGTTGAGCTGTCATGTTTCTGTGCTTTGCTTCTCCGTGTCAGCAGTGGTGGTCACGGAAACGTGTTGAATTGCTTTTTTGCGGCTCTCCTGGTGGGCACAAAGTCAGGCCGTAGCAAGGTGCCTTCTACCAAACATAATTACTCGTGAACGGAAACCGGGACCACAATATATGCTGGAATGGCAATATCCACACCACAGCTTGTACTCATTGTCATGCTTTTGGTAAAAGCAAAACAAAAAATAAATCATGCTTGACACAAAAATAAATATGCCGATATAAAATCTGTAAGTATCTGTAAAATCTGTATTCAAAACATAACAGTTCTTTCCCGATACATTAAGGATTTGATTTGACTTACTTTTCAGAACAGCTGCTCTTTCTCAACCCATCCTTAGTTTGGCCATCTCATAATCTTACCTCATCCAAGTACTGGGGCCTGAAATTGTAGGTGAAAACACAGATGTTTTAGTGTTGCAGAGCCTAAACCACAGCCCAGATATTTTCTTGAAGTCAAACCACGACATCAGAGCCAAACCCGATGCAGATGCTAATACAAATCTCGATCTTTAACCATACTTTGTTTATTTTAAAATGCTTGCTTTAAAACAGTGCAGCAAAATTACTATAAAAAGATGTAAAG
Source organism: Opisthocomus hoazin (assembly GCF_030867145.1). Taxonomy (NCBI): domain Eukaryota; kingdom Metazoa; phylum Chordata; class Aves; order Opisthocomiformes; family Opisthocomidae; genus Opisthocomus; species Opisthocomus hoazin. The sequence continues at coordinate 62,228,475 of NC_134419.1, forward strand.
AAGTGTCTGAATAGTATCGTCAGCAGCGAGACAGGTGATACGTAGCTTCTGAGAAGAGGCAGCTGGACTTTAGATTGGATAGTAGGAAAAATTTCTTTGTGGAAAGAGTGGTCAGGCATCGGAACAGGCTGCCCAGGGAAGTGGTGGAGTCACCATCCCTGGAGGTGTTCAAAAAACGTGTAGATGTGGCACTGCAGTATGTGGTTTAGCAGGCGTGGTGGTGTTGGGTTGACAGGTGGACTTGATGATCTTAGAGGTCTTTTCCAACCTTAATGATTCTATGATTCTGTGAATCTATGATTTCAACCCAGAACTTGGTGCTGCATCCTCGTAGATGCTTGTACGCTGTTCAGCTCAGCTGCCAAATTAGCAAATTCAGAGGCAGATCTACAGTCTGTGCTTCTGTGCCTACATCTGCTGGAGCAGGCACACGCAGGCAAAGGCCAGAGAAGGAGCACCGCACTGGGGCTGCCCTTCCCCAGCACAGTCAGCAAATCCCCACATTCGAAGGCACACCTGCTTCCAGGGACTCCAAGGCAGCGACAGGCCGTGCCGTTTGTGGGGGTCATTCATACAACAAGCAATGAGAAACATTACGCATATGGATTGCATGCCAGTCCACATGGTTCATCACATGTCCAGGTACGGCCAAAGATATAATCGGCATGTAAACAAAAATAGGATTTTGAAAATCTGTTCAGAGTCACTGGATACATAGAACATCTGGGGAGGATATGCAGAAAGTGGACTTCTCACCAGGACAGAGACTTCAGAGACACTGTAGGTTGTGGAGGAGACCCACTAATTACAGGATCATAAGAGACCATAATGATTCCTCGTATAATATTACCAACATGTACTAGAAATGTACGGCAGAAATATCTTCCTTTCAGAAGAACAGATTCTACACTGCCCTCTGTGTAGTTGTGTGCTTTAAATTTTTGTAATCTGACTTTGGGAAATATATACAATTTCAGTAATTTTCTTAAAAAGATAATGCAAATTAAAGTTTCAGGATTAATTGACATGATATAACCAATTAAAACTGAAAATAGAGGTAGCTCACACGTATTCTTTGAAGAACATCTGACCTGGGAGGAACTGGGTGAACCCTGTCTGACTTTGCCATTACATTACCTTCTGGGAGGCTTGTTCTTGAAGAAAGCAGGTCTTCTACAGTCTCAGGTGCACTGAAAGTCTGTCCACAAGTAAAGGCAGGTTTAGTTGGACCATGATTACACAAACAAGTCAGAACAGTCTACCTTTAAAGATAAATAAGTAATTTAATTTTAGGATGCACTTAAACCAAGACCCCACTACATCGCTTTATTTCTGTGGCTTCCCAAGCTGCTGCCTTGTTGGTTTTCCCTTTTTCAAATTATGTTACATTTCACCTCAGGAGGGAAATGTTACATTTCACCTCCCACCTCAGCTGGGAGACATGACCTTGCTCTTCATGTAGCCTACACAGCACCCATCTGACACCTGTAAAATATTTAACTGTAAGAATGTATGTTAAATTCAGTTAGCCAGGATAAGTGTGTTCTAGAGATAAATGGGTTTGTTTGGGAGAGAGCACCACAGCCTGTCACAGCCTCTGTCTGTATCACTGAAGAGTAAATTCCTCAAGAGTCAGGATGCTCTGGATAACCATAAAAGCACAGAAAGCAGCAGCAGGAGGCCGGGTTGGCCAGGTGTGCCACACAGTGCGCACTCCTCAAATCCCTGCTGCAGTTACATCTGTCACAACCCAATGCTCTTGTATTTTCTGCCTGTTGCATTTTCATTCCATGTTGCAGTTGCATTTTCTACAGTTTTCTCCATATTTAGTTCACGTATGCTCTTTGGACACGTCAGTCTCCATGTCTGGGGTTTCACGACATGAACAGCTTCTTAGGAGCACGCAGAGACCTATGGATAAAGCCCAGACAGGGTTAGTCTTTCTGTATCTGCCCACACCCGAACTTAGACCCAGGGATGTTCTTTCTCCAGAAAGCACCTGAACCAAGGTGAAGGTCCTGCCAGCATTGCCCCAGGCAGGAGTGTGAATGGGACATGGACAGAGCTTCTTTCTGCTTTTGGGACACGTAGAGCAACGACTCCAGCGGCACCATCGTGGGCCTTTCTGCTGGGCCAGGAGTTGGTGGCCCAAGCACCTCTTCATAGCGCGGGCAATGGCGCTGACGACCTCATGCCAACACTTCTCTCCGCTGGATGAGAGCATCATGACCTGCGTGCTCCTGGCAAACATTATGTGCGGAGACCTGGAACGTCCAGGTCAAATCCAGACATGAGGCAAGGCTGGGGATGATGAAGTATTGTTACATTTTCTTTCTGCTAAGCCCATCATTACTTATGCTATTCTTTTGTCCCACACTAATCAAGTTCCTCTCATTCCTGCAGGTTTACACTTAAAACATTACTTAACAGTTATTACGTCATCTTACTCCCTAAGTGTTGGTTAGCAAACTCTATGCTGTCAGCTCTTTGCACTTTTTCTCATCAGCTAGTTCTTCCAAGCATATAACCTACAGTTGGCTCTTCTTCTCTGAACTTCCTCCAGCTGCTTTTCCTGGTAACGAGGTGCAGAGAACTGTGCTCACCTTTTCCAGATGCTATCGTGCATCAGTTCCAAGAAGAGAGGCTTGCTCACTCTTTCCCTGTGGTGCATCTCCATGAGAGCCCCAAATCATATTGACGTTTTTAACCATCGCATCACCTAGCAAATTCAAATGCAAATTCAGAGGCCCTCCTTGCTCGGCACAGCAGTCAGCAAATCTGTTCCGCCCTCAGAGAAAAGGAAGCTGGTGGACCTCGCCATTTTGACAAACATTGCCATTTCTGTAGGGAGCTCAGATTGTTTTCTAACTTCTCACACCAGTCAGGTAAATGGGCTTATTTATGACAGGGAGAGGAACGATAGGAAGTACTAACTAACCCCGTACTGGTGGTCAGAGTAAAGCAAAAACAAAGCTGATTTCCAGTTCTCTGTGCTGAGACTGATTTTCCATTGTCGTTCCACATTATCTTCTCATTTAGGTCTGCCCATGCAATTCTGTTGTGCATCCTGTAATTCTGTTTTAGTAGGTGTAAAACAAACAAGAGGAAGTTCTTTTTCACACAGTGCATAATTAAATTGTGGAACTTGTTGCCATGGGAAGCACTGGATGCCAAAAGTACAAATAGGTTCAGAAAAGAGAAGACAAATTAATGGAGGATAGGTACATTGATGTGTATTAAACATAGTAGCTTGCTCACAGCCTTTGGCTCAGGAAGCCCTTGTACTGCTGTTTGGTGAAGGCAGGAAAGGTTTTCTCTGTGCCTGTTTCTCGCACAGTTCCCCTCAGTAGCCTAGGCTGGTCACTGTCAGGAAGAAGGCATTAGATTTTACGGTCTGTCTTAGCAGAGCAGCTCTAATTTTCCTCTCCTAATGGAGACACAGATGTCAATAGATACAGGTAAGTTTAAAAAATTAATCTTTAAGCTGAAAATTGACTGTGACACTTCTGAATTTCTCTTCAGACATTTTTATCAGATCTGATCCAGCTGACATTAATACATGAAGTTTACAGCACAATGTATCACTGAGATGGGATATTTTAAGCCTTCAGGGCAGCTAGGTTTGTTGGCCCAGCCAAAAGCTTGATTTTGCAGATATTACACGTTGGATCAACTTCATTGGGGGCTGATGTCAAGAGGAAACCTGTTATCTGTGCTGTGAAAGTTGTATCTGCTCTTGGAGCTCTCTCCTCTACCTGAACAAATGCTCCCACCGGTCAATGTGGTGCCGTCTCTTCTTGTTGACTTTGCTCTGTAATTGCTGGTTATCAGTCTCTCCTCAGACTTCTCAATTTGTCCTGACCGACCAGCAAAATGCGCAGAGCCGTACACACACAGTCAGAAAGGAGAGGGCGGTAGGCTGACGGGGAAGGAGAGTGTGGCAGGCTGGCGAGGCGGGGGGCGAGCCTGGGCCCCGTGGCCACCACTCTCGCCTGGGCAGGGAGCCTCACCCCATAGGCGGCACCAGTTGCTCCAGTCCAGGAGGGAGGGAGGGAAAACTGGCCCAGAATTCTGATAGCATCATGAGTTGCTTTCGTTTCTTGTTCTGTGTATTTGCCTGCAAAACATGTAGTCTGATTTCATCTGTATTGCTTTGTCATTGAGGTTTCTTTCTGCACCATTCAGAATGACAGAAGCTCATTTTGGTCACAGCTCTGTTTCCCAACTTCTCCTGCATTAGCTCAGACTGTGCTAACTGCCTTAGTTACTGCAGACAAATTCACTCAGGCAAGGTAATGAATAGAATCAAGTGATTTATTTCTATCATGGAGAAAGCTGTATATGTTTATCCACATTATGTTGTTAAAATGCACGTGGTTAAAAGCCAGAAAACAGTCCGGTTTTTGGCAAAGGGCCTGACTCACCGGGAAGTTAATAGCAATGCAAGAGGATCGAATTCAGAGGCCTCATTTTCTCATTGTCACCAGAAGTACAGGACATTTCCTTGGATTTTGAAGAATTTTTCAGATCCTTTGGCTGCAGGAGGGAGAAGGTCAGACTGCACAATCATCTGACCAAATTAGGTATCTGCTACTCTAGCTCCACCTCACAGTACTTTAGCGTCTCAGTGTTACTAGCTCAAATTTCCTAAATGTTGCTATAGTTCCTAGTTGTGTATGATGGTGGACTCTATGGAAGGAAAGCTTACATTCAAGTCAAGCGTTAGGAGCAGCACTGGTTCTCTTTTTTTGTCTGAGTGCAACTGGGATGTAGAACATGAACTCCCAGTGAGGGGTGCAGCAGTGACTACAGTAGCACCATGATGCCAGGCAGGGGAGGGAGAAGACCACGGTCCAGCAACTCTGGACTGGAAACTGGGGACCTGGACACCCACCTTTGCCACAGCACGCTGCTGCTGGAGCTCAGGTCACCGCATCCATGCCTCTCTGTGCCTGTTCACCTGCTCCCTGACTGGTCTTTTAGACTAAATTCTTCTACAGGTATGATCCACATAGCGTAGCGTATCTACATAGTTCAGTGTGTCTTGGCAGGGAGCTCTTGGAATGTCCATAATTTAAATATTAATTAGGACACAAAAGCAGGGATCCAAATGTTAAAGCTATAGTCTTGAAAGGAGCTATCAAAGGCCACTTTATTAGCCCTGTTTCGCTAACAAGTTAAGATGCTTCCATGATAAACTATGATCAAGGTTTTTCTGTCAATCAGTTATTAACATATCAGTCCTCAGCTTTTCCAGTGCCAATTACTCTTGTCTTTACAGACCGTGTTGCACTACTCATGATGCAGAATATTCCCTAGAAATAATAGGTTAAAATAAACAGCCAACCCAAGCCCAAAGGAAAAGAGCTAGTCCTGGACACCACGCAAGATAATCAGGGAATAACTAACACAGATAATCAGCAAATCATTCAAATGAATTGATTTGGCTCTGGCTGGCGTCCCTGTTTCTGCCTGAAAGCTTCAGTGAAATCCAAATAAGTGGCGGTTATCTTGCTGTCTCTTCCTGTTATCTGACTCTAATGACAGCAGGGGAGAGAGGGGGAAATCATGTCTTTGAACAGGATCACGGCCTTTCATTTAAAGTAAATAGTACATCAAAATGGAAACTGCCTGAAGAATGAGTCTGCCTTGGCTTAGTCCTGAGCAGATTAAGTAATGTATTAAACCCAGTCAATGTCAGATTCTTGCAATGGCTTCAGCACCCTCACTACAAAGACACACAGAGAATCAGAAAGTGCTACTTATAATGACCTGAAGGTGGCTAACAGTACAGCGTGAGGTAGCTGTGAAGAGTCAAAATTCAGCCAAGGCTGAATTTTATGTTTCAATGAATGTCTTTAACATTAAAAAAACACAATAGGAAAATTCAAAGCGAGTGATACGTATCCCAGATTCATCTATGCATTTGTAGCATCCGAGGTAAAATCGTTACCTCCTTAAGTTCCTGTGTAGCCGATGGAGAGAAACAAGCAAGGCACCCAGCAATGAATCACCCTTGGAGGTTCCCATCTTCCTCGCCTGACTTCGGAGAGAGCAGGGCACGATAGCATTCCGACTTAGGTACCTCCATTTAGGTGCCTAAACAAACATGGGTAAGGTGAATCCAGGCCATGCTCTGCTCTGGGACGAAAACATGGGGCCAAGAGGTGTCAGGATCACAAGATGCCTGTCTCCACCTGAGCTTCACCTGGACTTCTGAGCCCCATCAGAATCAACCAGGGCTGCTCAAGAGGTGGTGAGGCCTGAAACCGCACAGCGAGCTCGAGCCGGATTTGAGATCAGACCCCTCAGCACACAAAATGCAAGTGGAAATAATTGCAGCTCCAGGAATATGACGAGGATGCAGGTAGGCAGCAGTGGTAGTCAGCCCTCAAATCATGGCAGCATCAATTGCCAGCACTCCTGTGTCAGCACCCTTTTCCCTTTCAGTCAGAGCGGGTACTCTCTTCTGACCAGATTTCTGTGGCTGCTCACACAGCAGGAATACCACAGAGACGAGGAATTCTCTGTAGTACTTGGCTCCTGGCAGTGCAAGATCCATACTTACACTCAGAGTAAGCAGCAAAGATCTCTGGAGTCAGATCTTCAAGAGTGTCCGCACAAGGACAACAAAGCATCAAAAATACGGCATGCACAAAGTGTTTTATAGCTCTTCTGTTAGAGAAGGCTGCACCAGTAACAATGTCATAGGGCAACCGGTCGTCACTTGGAGTTACAAAGGATTTCAGTGCCTTTTGCTCTGAGCACCAAGCTAATGTGCTGCGTTAGAATTGAGCAGAACAGACACACTGGGTTGGCATCTATGTCGCAGCCCAGCAACCGGCAGCCAGACATCTCTGGTGAGCTGTACTCCTTGGGATGTGCTGCTCGCTTCCCCTGCGCTCTGCCACCTAGCTAACCCTTCTTTCCACAAGCTGCAAAGCCGTGAAGAGCCAATGGCAATTACCTCTAGCAATACAAAGATCCTGCAGCCAAGTGTGTTTCATTAAAAAAAACAAATTTATCAAATATTCAGCCTTACACCACAGTTCAAACCAGTCTTCCAAAAGCACTCCCTCTTTCCTTTCAGTACTGGCCCAAAACACCAAAGCAGCAACGACGAGTTACAAGCCTGTAATGTGGCAAAATAGAACTAGAAACCAAAGATTCGTACTACAGTAAAAATATACTGCGAGCATTCTGATAGAATTACTTTAGTACTGGATAGTTCCCACGTTGTCAAAGCTCAGGAATGTACCCTCACTAGATAGTAAGTTTTAAGATAGTACTTTGGGCGCTTTTCCAAGGTCTCTAACATTTGCTGTATTCCTCCACATTTTCAAAAGATCTTACCCAGACGGATGGATGGTATTCAAGGATGGAGAGATCCCTATCATAAAAACAATGCAATTAAAAATGATTAAATAAGTTCCAAGTACTCTCATTTTTGCAAGGTCCAAATTAACTTCCATAATAATTACTCTTTTTAATACTTAAAAACCCCTAAAAGTCAGATTTTATTGTAGATCCAAAATCTCTTTCAACTTGCTATTCTGAATAATTTAATGGCAAATCCAAGAAATGCCAAGACAAAACTTCATTGCATAATACATTTGTACTTCATTCTTTATTTTGTTTTACTTCTATAATTTAAAAAATGTTTTTATCCTGTTTTATTGGAAAGAAAATAAACCAAAAGTGAGGCTTTAACACAAACAGTTTTTCCCAGCAGTAGGTATAAACTCTGGAAAATAAAATGCAGGTTGAATATGTTCAGGGACTATTAAATGTAATGGAAAGAAAGCATGTCTCACTTAACTGAATTTTTGCTGCTAAAGCAGTTTTATGTTTGCTATTCACAGGTACTAACATTTATGATAGTAACCTTTATAAAGTCAATTTAATTATCTTTATCTTATTACAAATAATAAATTTAGTTGTCCTATGATGAAAATCAATTGTCAACATAAGCTATGGTTAACATCTAATAAAACAGCCTTCTGTAAATCCATGATTAATAAGATTGGCTTCTGTATTAACTAACAGACATCATAAAATTTCCTTCCTTGCATTAATCTGTATATTCAAGGTTCATCCTGATGGATTGAGTTTCCTAAAATAAACTGTTAGAGCGAATGAGCAGAATTTTGGCGCCTATCATTATTGTGTTATAACCATTTGAATATATATCTATAACTGAATGGTTTTGAAATTAATGTCATATTTTAATTAAGTCATAGAAGATAGTAGCTATAACAAATGGTAAGTGATTTGCTTCTTTGTTTCCTTTCACTTCTGAACATAATGATAATGCCATTTAGGTTTTGGGTTGAGCGTTAGGGGAAGCTAATTGAAATGTGAAAAACCAATTTCCCAAAACAGTCTTCACATGTGATAGGGGTTACTTAAGTTCTTCTGTGTCAAAAAAAAAAAATTTGAATTTACTCCCTCAGAAACATGTTTACACTTGTTGCTACTTCCAAAGGGGGAGCAGCCGTGCTCAGATTCAGCACGAAGTTTGTTTTCTGAAGACAGGGGCTCTCTGTGACATCCTTCGGTGTCTTAAAAGGTTCCTCTCCCTATGACACACGCTATGCCCAAGGACAGCGCGAGGACACAGCGGCTGCTACAGTCAGTGCTAGCTCCAGCTGACATTGGGTCTAGTCTTCCAACAGCAGAACAGTAGTAACATCACACCTATCCTGAGAGATCCCAAAGCCTTCTAACAAAGTAAGGGAAGTGGGTATGCTTCAAGCACCCATGAAAATACCCAGGGTATGCTTGAAGTACCCTATTTCTTCTTAGCAGAAGAACCCCACAGAATTAGGGATGAACACAACTTCCACGCTTGCCTAGACAAACCCTTGAAATGCCATGAAATCTTTCGGCCACAGAGACCAAACAGGGCCTTAGATTTTTTTTTTTTTATTTTTAAGCATCACTATCAACTTAGTACATACTTTGGAAAACAGATAATCTGATCCCTCACCTTATTACTCTAGTATAAATCAAGTGACTGCAGCAGAATTAGCCCCATGTAAGACTGAACTTGTGCGGTGGGGAAATTGGTCCTCTGAGAAATGGTAATTATTATTACTTGAATGGCTGGGGAGGAGGAGAAGATAAGTATCTTAACATCTATTTAATCTGCTTTGTTTAATATTTGCCATAAATGCTAAAAGACCATATTTTTTTCCTGGCTAATTGTTATTTTTCACTTCACAAAATTTCTGTGTTAATTAGGAAAAAAAAAAGATATTTTTTAAAAATTAACTTCTGCCAATGAAAATACAATTCCTTATCACATGAAAAAAAAATCTTCACGTATTAGCTTTAATGCTCTGGGCATTGCCAGAACAAAATTATAGTCAAAACTATATATATGTTATCAACAACTGTCGATGATTACATCTGGAAAGATCTGAAAAAACCTAATGTACTTTCATGTCATATTTCTGTTCATTCTGACATTTTGATCATTTTTAATAAAGAAAATGCACTAGTCAAGTTCCAAGTTTTAGTCATTGTGCCTAATTCTTTGAATTACCGTGTTTGGGTTAGGAACAGACCAAGGGTCACCAAAGCATTTCAGGTACAACTAAGGAAGTCACAGGAACATTTGTATGGGTTTAATATTTTGAAGAAAAAGGAAACAATCCAGTTAATCTCTGTCATTTTACAAAATCTAAGTCTGTGCCACCCGAATGCTGACAGCCTTCTCAGAAAGTTTTAGAAGTCTGGAAATATGGAACAACTTTCAGACCTCATATAAAAAAAGCAGCTTGTTTCTAACTTCTTCCCTGATGAGAGACTTGCTGGACCAAGCATTTGCTCCTTTTCATCTGTCTGAAGGGCATTTGTGTAGCTATAACGTGACTTCCTTTTGGTAGCTAGACCCTTTACTAGGGAACCAAAGATGATTTTAGAAGTATTCTGAACACGGGGAATTAAACATTCACTTTGCTGCACTGTGTTCAGCCGTTTAGCATTTTCAAGATTGAGCCTAGCAATGCTGCTGTGAATTGAGTTTGTGTTCACCCTACCAGAGCAGCCTACTTCGCTAGGCGGTCTACATCTCGTCTATAAGACTACGTCACATAAAGCCTACTAGTGTGAAGCCTAGCATGATATATTGGTATTTAACTTTATAAAGTAACTGTCTGGGTGGGCGTGCAGTTTATAGAGCATCACCCTCTACCACAAAAAGTAGTTTCTAACAGAGAAAGAAAAATAGCAGTCAATGGTTGTAAACACTTATTTAAATAGTATATCCTTACCAACTCCATATTTTTAAATTTATTTCTTTTTTCCTGTTTTTAATGCTCTGGAACATCAGAACTCTTTTTTCCCTCCGATCTCTTTTTGATTTAAAAGGAATGTAAAACTTTCTTTCTCCAGTTCCTTCTAGCTTGATTTTTTTCTTTTATCACCCCAAGGAGTTACAGGCTTCCTCTTGTTTCCTCTACCCATTTAACAGATGATCACCGTGGTGACTGACACCTAACAGAAAAAAGAAAGGCAGAGTCTAGCAACTACACACCTCCTCCTCACTCCTCTCCAGAGCCACACAATTGCTTCTGATACCCCAAATAAAACCAGCCATTGCTAGCAGCCATTAGGCTTAGTCTTTCCTTTCTCCAAATAAACATTGCATCACCCAACACTCTGAAGTGCCACAGCTCCCCGCTTTCCAGGAGGAAGTGGGAAGTTTCCTTTCCTCTGCTTCCTCCTAACTGCTCATTTTTTCACTTGCAAAGCAAGCTGGTGACTCTGAGTATCTGTGCTTCTCGTGGCTCTCTCATCGCACTCTGTGCATTCCCCCTTTACATGCATTTAAACTCCTATTTTTCCTCATTTCATTTCCCCGCATCACATTCATCCTACCTGGGTTTTTCATTAAATCAAGAGCTGTCCCACTTGGCCACTAATCCAGAATCCAAAAAAACTCATCAGGTTAGTTAGAACACAGCCGTATAGTACAGCCCCAGTCACAATTCTCCTCTCACGCTCAGCTGGACCTTCAGTCAGGGTACAACCTCGCTACTTACTCTGTGGAAATGGCTTCCTCCTCTTCTTATAAAGAAAGCCTTATAACAAGACAAATTCAAGGCACCATGTAAACTAGCCTGGACAACGCCATTTCTTCCCTCTTTGTTCGACCTGCAAATCCAGTGACTTTATACAAGAAATGACTCTTGCTTTATTTCTTACCCTCCTTTCTCCTTCTATCATGCATGGTACAATATACTGAAACAAACAGGTGTTACTTTCTACTTCGGGCAATGCCTGTGCAGTGGGGAACCCTAAGCACAGGTCAGGACAGGAATTGTTACTTAGAGTATCTATCGGCCCTGCAGCAAAGCTCAACAGACTGGTTGGATCGACTTTTTCACAAATGCAGGTCTTCATAAAACAACCCCTTGCCCAAGCTTGAATACAGAATCATTCTTGCGGCAGCATAAACTTGATATTAGCTTTTGAAATCTGTTCTTTTAACAGATACATGACAAAAAGCTTGGCAAAATGCTTATTTCTCAGTCCTCGTTAGGGGCCAATACTCCAGCTTTGGACTAAGGCTTTAGTGGTAGAGCCATCTAGTGGGAGAAGAGGTAGGGACACAGAAGCCGAGACAGGTTCTGCAATCCAAATTACTCATCCTGTTCAGTTTTCTGGCGTGACCTCCAGACACCAGGGCCAATGCAACGATGATCTGCACTGCCAGCATTACAAACAAAAACCCCCATGACTCTGAGGGGTACTTCAGAAAAAGAGAGTGCGTACAAGCAGTCCATCAAATTCGTACAGCTATTAGGGCACCCAGTTACCAGGAAAGCAGCCTGTGCCTGAGGAAACCAAAACACTAAGGTAGAGGAGATGGTTTCAAAGAGGATAAAAACAGGAAGCATAGATTCTGACATGATTTTATGGATTCGAGCCTCCCCAGGTACTGGCTGGTTCAGTTCATTTGTTCATACTGATTCTGTGAACTCCATAGTGAAAATCATAGAATGGTTTGTGTTGGAAGAGACCTTAAAGATCATCTGGTTCAAACGCCTCTGCCATGGGCAGGGACACCTTCCACTAGACCAGGTTGCTCAAAGCCCCATCCAGCCTGGCCTTGAACACTGCCAGGGAAGGGGCATCCACAACTTCTCTGGGCAACCTATTCCAGTGCTTCCTCATCACCCTCACAGGAAAGAACTTCTTCGTTGTATCTAGTCTAAACCTACCTTCTTTCAGTTTAAAGCCATTATCCCTTGCCCCATCACTACAGGCCCTTGTAAAAAGTTCCAACTTTCTTGTAGGCTCTCTTCAGGTACTGGAAAGCTGCTATAAGGTGTCCCTGTAGCCTTCTCTTCTCCAGGCTGAACAGCCCCAACTCTCTCAGCCTTTCCTCTTCGGAGAGGTGCTCTAGCCTTCTGATCACTTTTGTGGCCCTCCTCTGGACCCGCTCCAACAGGTCCATGTCTTTCCTTTGCTGACGTAGTAGGACAAAAGGCTTGTTCAATCCTCTCCTATTTGGCTTAGGCCATTCCAGTACAGCTGTAGCACCAACTCTTCTGAGTAAATTTTAGTTAGTAAATGATTTCTTGAACAGTCTTGGAAGATCATGCTAATATCTAGTCAGTGGTGCAAGAAAATGGATCCCAGCTCCTGCAGAGTTCTTCAGTCCATTAAGGTCCTGGTGCCAGAATTTGACAATACACCAAACACTCTGAAGGAGACAGTCCTGCAGCTTCCAGTATTTCAAGTCCTTCACAACAATAGAAAGATTTGGTAGATAAGCTAGGTACCAAGATATCACAACACCCCCGAAACACAACCAGTTAATGGTCTATCTCATGCTAGTGCGTTCAGAGAACCAGTGCAAGGGCATACCTCAACCTGGGTTTTTCTGTCTTGGTCTATCAGCAGGACTGGTGTCTAAAGCACACTTAGTTGTACTTCAGCGTAAACTGCGGCTGTCCTCCAGTGTCTCTCCCCACTCCCATCATAATCCTATTCATCTACTTTTTTTAGCGCATCATAGCTTGAAGTTTTCTTCAAATTCTCAAGTAAGCAGCAAGAAAAGAAGAGCTGGTCAAATGCTGCTGTCAATTACATGATAGTCCCTGTTATTATACAACATAGGAGCTGCAGGAGTTTGCATGTTTTAATGTTAAGTATCTACATCTTAAATGAAATGCTGCCAGTTTACATAAGCTGTCGTTGACAACATCACATCCAAGCCAACATATCACAGGTGCAAGTTAAGAGGAGGATAAGAACAGTAGGGTTCAAAACAACTGAAAATAAAACCAGAAAAACCCCAAATGCAGCAGTGAGACTAGCTTTCTTACATAGAAGGGGCACTGAAGTAAAGCTGTTGTCTATTACAAAACAAGGGAGGGGAACCATTCTTTTCTGACATCACAAGACTTGATGTAGTTGCCAGTGTTACAGCTAAATTAAACCTGATAATGTAAGATGAAAGTCATGTAAGCTTGTTTTACGCTGAGGGAGGTGCTTATACACTTACTTTCCATGTACCAATGATTTATTTGAAGTATCCCAGTCAAAAGACAACTATCTACTTCGTAGAAACAGGAATCAGACTAAAAAGCAAGTACAAAACCAGAACATTCATCGTTAATTAAAAAATAAAATGGTAGCTGGTAATGCTGACAAAGCATTTTCCCCACATCCCTTTCTGCTGTTTTAAATCTACTGAGAAACAGAAAAGAATCTTTTATTTGACAAGATAAAGTCTATTTAATATACAGCACCATAATCGGCAAGTTTTTGTGGTTTTTTTTTTTAAAAACTCTGTTAATACTTTGCAAGCTACAGCATATAAAAATGGGACAAAGACAGGATATCTGGCAGGCCAATCTTTTGATTCAACTTTGCATCAATATATCACTATACAGAGACAGAATAACGAAAGAAAGTTATGGCTCAGTAGACATAAGTATTTCAAAACAGGGATCTGCAGTGGATATATCTTAGTTCAGCAATCTTAAAGGAGGCTTAGATTTGGGAAGAAATTGTTCCGTCATATCCTCTATTTTGTTCTTCTCCACTGTAGCTGCAGCTTTGTTCTCTTTATCCTTTTTGTGACTCCTTTTGTGCTGGGATTTAAAGAAAATGCCCAATAAGTTATGCATGTTCAGAGAATACCAAGAAGTTAAAGACTACTTGCTTATGTACGATGCAGTATATAGTGTTCTGAGAAAAAACATGTTGGTACAACTCCTGAAAAAGGTTCCTAATATTGTATTCACTAAAGAGATTTGTTGTAGACATCTGGAAGTTCAGCAGCTATTTTTCAAGGACCTACGAAAAGTAAATGCACAACACCCCCACACTCCCTGCTGCAAGCCAAATCCAAGCATAATATACCAGGGGTTGACACAGATACACTGGCAGAGCAAGAGGGTCAAACCAAAGGAAGTAAAAAAATTTCAGTGAAGAATCAAGAATGCTAATGTTTCTGTCTAATCTGAGAAAATACTCCACATCTACTTTCAACTTTTCCATTAATACATGTGCTTATGTCAAGTAAATTATGACAATTTTTTTCATGCAGGTTTATTTGCTGAGGAGTTTTCTACTGTCTGTCCAGCTTGTCAAAAATCTGCATTATTTTATCTGCTGTTAACTGTTCTCAGAATCTGCTGTTATTTTAGCTTAAGTTTAGCAAAGCACATTCTACAGGATTTAAAGAGGTGGTGAGACTACACTAGATGAAGTAGGTGACTAATTACAGCACTATTACAGAACAGTAATTTTTCTTCACTTTTTAATACACAGCTGTTTGGAATATCTGTGAAAGTTACCTGGAAAAAGGGAATGCCACCACTTGTGTGGCAGCATATCTTTATATCCACTAAGGATTTGTCACTAGCAAAGCTTTCACTGGATTCTTGCAACCCTTCCTCCTCTTCCAACAGGTCCTAAAACAGAAGTTTTCAGAAAAGTGTATTTAATGTCTGAATTTCCTAGGTGAATGTACTAAACATGATCAGGTCTATAAAAGACACTGCACTTCCATTTCTGACAAACAGAAATGACAGTCTAAATATTAATGTCTTCTTCTATTTTTTAAGATATTGCTTTTGTCAAAAGCTCAGGACACGTGACTCCAAGTACCCTGTAAAACACAAAGGCTGCAACAGCTCTGGGGTTCAAATCAACTCTCCACAGTGGCATGAAAAAACTCCTGAAGACATAAAATCTTCAAAGAGCAGCCACATTTGCCATTCATACACATACCTGATCTGCATTATCCTCCACCTCTTCTGTTACACTCTTTAGCACAGCATCAAGCTTTGGTTGCTTTTGTCTTAATTGCTTTAGTAGAAGTTCCCGGGGTTCTGTTCTCACAAGTGTGACTGGATAGATGTAGTCTCTTCTCTGTGGAGTTGTCCCTTTAATGAAGATCATACACTAATGAAAGGCACTATTAAACACTTTCAGCAATTGCTTTAACTACAGATCCTCAGTTCTACCATTAACTCAATACAGAAATCGTGCTTTGTTCAGTCATCATTCTCTGCATGCACCTTAAAATACAGTGCTACCTTGCTAGTTATATTATGTCCCTGGTCAACCTTCACTTATGAATTCTGCAACTCAAACTGCCTTCTGTAAGACCATTCTGTCCCCCACCTACTTTAAATACCTGTTGGAATATCCACTTTAAGGTCTTCTTGCAGGAAACCATTAACCTGAGTCAGTCCATGCTGTGCTTCCTCATTAAGTGCCAGTTTCTGTTCCAAAAGTACCTCCTGATCAACCTTTATCTGATCAAGAAGGCCATTTAGTACCTTCTCTTCATCTGCCTTCTGTCTGCCAATATGGTCAGCAATTTCAGCTATTGTTTTATCACAGCTTTCTTCATTTTTCTGAAAACAAAACAAAAAAACCCAACCAAAAACACCACGTTAACAGGAAAGTTAAGGTTGTGGCCTCTTCTCTAAGATGTGGTGCATGATTAGTGACATGACCTGAAACGAAACAACTGAGAGACCTCAAATTGAGAAGTTTCAGAGCCAGTTTTACACTCTCATTTTGAGAACTATCTTCAGAAGAGAGTCAGTTTCTTAGAAAGTATGATCATTTTAGAAAGCTACTCATAAAGATGATGCCATCTGGTTCAGATCATGCTTCTATGCACAACCCTGCACAGAAATAGGATATTCAAGCGAAAGTGAAAATCATACAAATGCTAGAAGCTTTATGCATTTGTAGCGGAAAAGAAGGAAAACATACTCTTAGCCATTCCAATTGGAATGAAACTCCTGAATTATTCAGCAGGTATAACATACAGGGGTGTTGCAAATGTTTTTAACACTTCAGTTTTGCTTTCTGAAAGTTAGCAAAATGTTGGATTCACCTATTTCATTACTTATTAGAATAATAAAACAAGAAGGCTGGGAAACGAAGCTTGTGATGGAAATTAAAAAAAAAAAAAAAAAAATAGAGAAAGAAATTCTCAGGTAAGAGGCCAGAACTAGTAGATACCTAAAAGGAATGCTTTTTCACATAACGTTAATCCATCTAACCAATAAAATCACTTACATCCTCCAGAATATAGTCGGTATTTGATCATTGTGCATATCTCCCAGGGACATTAATGGTAGATAAAGCTTTAGAATTAGAGATATATACTAACAAAAAGATGTTAAAAGCCCAAATTACAAGTGAAAGTTAGCTGCATGGGATTAATCATGACACCATTTTTTGAGGTTATTTGCACTTAAAGGTCAAAGTTTTCCTCTTATATTAGGCTTTTGATTTCCTCTAATTGTATCTATTTAAGCTGAATAACACGAGTCTGCTGTGATCAAGAACACACTAGTTTGTTCTGACTATAAGTAAGAACTTTCCCCCCCCCTGCAAATTGCACTGTAAAAGTTAGTATCAGAACGTTGTATTAGACTACAAATTACTATAGGTACCTTTTGTAAACACTGAAGTTGCTGTTTCTCATCACTGAAAGACAACAGCTGCTGATCGGTAAAGTCAACTATCTGAGCAGTTGTAAATTCGGCCCACTTATCAGTATCCCGAGACACATTTTTGAGATTGCCAAGAAATTGTTGACAATGGTCAGTGGATTCTTCCAGCATCATCTTGTTTTCAGCATTTATGATCCTGAGCTCTTGAGAGAAATTATCGAGAGATGCAATAAATCTGCTATGATTTGAAGTTGTACGGCTGACTAGGTCTGTAGTTTTCCTGCAACAATATATTTGTAACAGGTTCAGAGATTGTGAAAGGTGGATTTTAACACATTCATGTTTACAAATACTTGAGACCAGAACCAGTGAAGCAGTACAGTTCTATCAAACCAGTTAATTATAACATTGTTGCGCTGTTTAGTAAATGTACAAATTACAGCACTCGGAGCAGCAGGTTTGTTACATCCCCTAAAAAACCTCAAACAAATACCCACCAACTTTGGCAAGACCTTAGTTCTTCAGTCTGCAACTGAATGAAGCATGCTGCAATAGATACGCTACTATACTTCAATCGAAGCCTTTATGGTATGAAGTTCTGAAGTGCGGCCACACTGAGGGCCATTCATCAGCATATTGCCCCCAAAACCATGGTCTCTCATCTGCAACATGCTCAAGAGACAAGTTTGAGGAAAAGCCTTGTAGAGCTACCTTTTACTCTGGGGAAGGGCAAACTATGATCTACATTCAGTGGCAGAACTCAGCTCTAATATACAGGTCTTGTCCAGAAGACTTTATCAGCATATAAATATGAAGAACATCTAATTTTGCAGTCCTCTTCATACACAGTTTTATCTTGCATCAGTATACACCAAAAGTAATCTGCCTCTTACAGGTGAACATTGTCTTGCACAGCAGTGATGGTGGTCTTCAAGCTTCCATTTTTTGTGAGTACATTAGTGAAGTTCTTCTGAGTCTCCTGAGCAAACAGGTCAAGCTGGCTTTGCAGTGAGGACAATAGCTCATCCACACTCTGTTAAGAAAAACGTCACACATTTCACTGTTATTCTGCACTTTTTAACATTCTTCAAGGGTATTTGAATGCCTCTATTAAAAATGCAGCAAATAAAAGAGCTTCGTCATCCTAAAGCTGAAGATACAATTTTTGTGTCAAGAAGATACAGGCACTTTGCTTTTGGAGAGATATGTAAAGGCATATATACTGGACGTGCTTGGAGCAAGGGTAATTTTTTGTTTTTTTTTACCTTTCTACATAAGCTTCCAAAAGCAGCCAAACAAAGGCTGAAAAGAATTAGGATCATCAAGTTACTGTCCTAACATTTCTTCTGAAGCAAGTACAATAATTTACTGCTATAAAAAGTTTAAATCAAAGCAAGCAATCACACTTGGTGTTAGGATTTCTTATTACTCTAAGGATACCTTGGTATGTGCCAACCTCGTCATTTCCACTTCTTCTTTTAAATTCTCACAATCATTCTGAAGCTGAGCAAAAACATTGGCTGTTTCTTCCCGTAGTTCTTTCAGAGTGAGAGAAAGATCTCCAAAGAAGGTATCCATTTCCTTTTTATGACCCTCCATCTTTGGAAAGAGTTTTATTTAAAGTTAGAAAATGTCTTTAGGTAAGAACTGGATCTTTTCCCTACCATAATTTATACAGAAATAAACTCTACCCTAAGGAAATTTGTGAAGGCACTAATAAAGCATTGTGCATTAAAGGAGGAAAACAACTCTTTTAGCAATCTGAAGTTACAGACTAGAACTAGGTCTGGGCTTTTCCAAACACAAAATTTAGCATGCAAGGTAGAAAAAAAAATAAGGGAGAGACATACAAGGTACAAGAGCAAGAAGCAAGAGCTGGTAAGCCACAGACTATTTGTTGTTTAAGTCTGAAAATTAATAAACAGCCTCTAGACACAGGGAGTTGATTTCACATGAGTTCTAACTGACAGAAGGGGAAAATTTTTCCATCAGAGTAACACGTCACTAGGAACAAAGACCTGTTTTTGACAAAATGTAAAAAGGGAACAGAAAAGTGAGGCTGCAGTTCCACACAAATATCATGAGACACACTAGAACTAAAAATGGAAGCAAAGAACTTTTTTGTAAGTGCAGTGTTGTCTGCACTTATGGTTATTGTTAACTAGATGCAGCATCACATTCCCTAGGAAGCAAAGTGACAACAAAAAGTTTGGTATGACAGTAGGAGAAATTGGGAGTGATAAGACCTGTTTAATTTGGTTATTTCAGATTCCTACAACACAGGAGAGACTTTATTAAGGATATTATCAAATACTTGTTACATATAGCTTTAAGCATCCATGTTTTATCATTCTTCTTGTTGCATTTAGGTGAGCAGTTGTGCCAAACAGGTAACAAGCAAATACACCACACTCAAGTAGAAAAGCAGTCTGAAAGAAAGAGCTAAAACGTAGAAGTCATGGGACAGAATATAGGAGCAGAGACCAGACCAGAAGTGGAAACACTCTAACCCACTGCAGAAAAACCACCAAAGGGTTACTGTAAGTTAAATAACAGAGCACAAGGTAAGAGACAAGTTGTGTGCATTACCTTGTCAGCCACAGCAGAATATTTCTTCAGGTTACTCTGAAACTGACAGTTTAGCCCCAAGACAAATTCTACCATTGGTGTCAAGCTATTTAATGCTCTTCCTAATCCACATGTATGTTCCTCCTACGAACAGTCGTAAAAAAAGAAAAAGAGAGAAAGCAAAAGTAAACAAGGATATGACTGTTCCTTCATCTGCATTTATAAGAAGCTATCCACATACATATCCATGTACTCCACTATTACAGTATTCGCTATATAGTACATTACAGCTTCTGGTAGTGACATGGGAGGGAAAGTAGGGAAGGGCATAATCATGGCCAAGTGCTGAAGCAGAGACAGCTAGAGAGCATCAGAAAAAACTATACAGTATTTACAGAATCCGTTTTGATCAAGAACAGTTTCAAATATTTAAGTAATATAAAAGTATGTAAGTTTACTAACAATTAATCTCAGCAGCTCGACTTTACAATCAAGTGACAGATTTTCATGTTGTGTTACTTTTTCAGACATGTGAGAAACTTCAGTAGACACCAATTCTTTAACAGAGGCAAAAGATGCTGATACAACTGATGCAAGAATATTAGCGGCTGAAGAACTGGTAGACAGGAGGTGACCTACGAAAAATCAAGAAATTACAAATTTTTTTTAGAAGTTTCACTGTAAGATAGGAACTCTTATTGCTCATCACCTTTGACAGCACAGGAAGGCTGTTGATCATCCCAGATACACTATTATTGGTGCAACTGTAATCATTACATTGCTTAAAATAAAGCCTCTTCCACTTACTAAGACGGATTTGGTTTAGGAAATGGTCTTTCGTACTACTGTTGCAAAAATTCAGGATGACATACTGATACAGGTATTACACTTACCTATAAAATTTGTGTAAGATATCAACATCTGTTGCTGCTTCAAACTGTTTTCGCTAACTGAATCTTGTATTTTGTTGAACAAAACATTCATTTGTCCTGCAAACATATTTTGGACAATAGCATTGTGTTGATCAACAGCCTTCTTACGGTCCAGTTTCGCATGGAGACCAGATACATCTTTTGTAGTTTCTTCAACTGTATTAAGTAACTACAATTTTTTAAAGTTATTTTAGTTAGTCTTTAAACAAGAAGTCAAGCATATATTATATAATGAAAAGCAACTGTAATTCTGACCGAGTTAAAGCAGAAGTTATCTCCCTAGAAAGACAGGTATTTATTTCCCTTTACATCAAGTTACAACTGTTCTTAATCCTGGTGTTCTGTCATTTACAGTCTTAGAACACAGGAAAAAGTTACTTACTAGACACCATTTGTTCTAACTTTCAAATTAAAGCATTAATAAAGAACATCCTCAGTATTTAAGGAATTAAGATATCATTTATCACAGAACAGTAACCAAAAAAAGTTCCTGACCACTTCAGCTTTCTCTGAAAGATTTAACAGTTAATATATTAATAGTACTCAAGCAAGGGAATTCCAGCACTAGTTCTGTGATAATTAATTCAGAATTCAACCATATAGTGGATTCTTGGTTTTGTGGACAGTGTAAATAATTTCTGTACCCATTTCTCTCACACAAACACTCCACAACCCACGTGCAAAAAACTAGGCATCTCCTTCCAACCTTACAGGAATTCCATTAGAAAAAATATTTTGCATTGACTAAAGATACAAATTTCATCCCTTTGCAGTTTCAATGGCAGGACACTCACTCACTCTCCCCACGTCAAGTCTGTTTCAATAATTATGACCAACCTACAAACACATCAAAACTACACCCCAATATATAGAGGTGACAGGGCAACAGTTTCCACTGTTCAGTAAGTGTAAGTTACTGCACACATCTCTGCAAAGCTTTTTACTATTTTTCTACCCCAGTTATGTATAACTTATTCTTTCGTAGGGCCAGCCATAAGTTTCTAGTAAAGAAAACTACTTATTCTGCAAAATAACTCCTGACAACAGATATCTGCAAAGCACTGGAACTCTCATGACAAACTGGCCTGACAAAGGTAGCTCCAGACCAATCGGCACGTTTAAGAGTCAACTGTCAATACTACCATAGAGGAAGTCCTGCAATCTTAAGTAGCTTTTCATTATAATACAATTTATAGAGTTAATCCTAGTTTTCCATCTTAAATTCAGGTTTTGTCACACTCGTATCATGCTTTAGCAACAATGACTTCATAGAATCATAGAATAGTTCGGGTTGGAAGGAACCTGAAAGATCATCTAGTTCTAACCCCTCTGCCATGGGCAAGGGACACCTTCCACTAGACCAGGTTGCTCAAAGCCCCATCCAACCTCGAACGCTTCCAGTGAGAGAGCATCCACAACTTCTCTGGGCAACCTGTTCTAGTGTCTCACAACGCTCATGGGTAAAGAATTTCATCCGAATATCTAATCTAAATCTACCCTCTTTCAGCTTGAAGCCATTCCCCTTTGTCCTATCACTACAGGCCCTTACAAAAAGTCCCTCTCCAGCTTTCTTGTAAGCCCCCTTCAGGTACTGGAAGGCTGTGATAAGGTCTCCCTGAAGCCTTCTCTTCTCCAGGCTGTGAACAGCCCCAATTCTCTCAGCCTTTCCTCACAGGAGAGGTATTCTATCCCTCTGATCATTTTCGAACAGCCATTCATTTCCCTGAACAGCCTATGAAACGCCTAAACACGGGAAGCTACTTTTACAGTTAGGTGCAAGAACTGTGACAACCTTGCTAGCTGTGCCATGAAGTTTTTGTTCAGTGTTTTCCAAAACTGAAACCACGTATTCTTCTTCAGCCAGATGAACCTTGGTTTCTTCCAGATCTTTTTGTGTGACTTCCAGTTCTTTCTCCTTGATTTGCAGATCTGATTTACACTGTTCAAGTTCATTTTTACTAACTGTGAATAGTTCAGTGATCTAAAGCGGAAGACAAACACATCAACAGGGCAACACTGCTTTTTATAAGTTCAACAGTCCTGTTTCACATCTCTCAAATTATGACAGAATACCAGAAGGCAAGTTGTCATCCACCAATGTAGTTTCAGCTATAAGGCTCAGAGGTCTTAAACCTAGACTATAGATTTGGATAGTCCCTGTTATTCACTGAAAATATCACAAACCACCATTTTCACTGTAATAATCCCTTGCTTCCTCACTCAAACCACAAGACCAAACAATTGTTACAGCACAAGAAAAAAAACCTCCCACTAAACAAGCCTAAGCAGATAGAATGAAGAAGAGTCAGTAAAGCTGATTACACAGAGTAGTTACGTATTCCAGCAAATTAATATCTGCATTTCTTTTAAAGAGGAAGCTCACATTTTCTGTGTAATTTATTAATGGGACCTCATCACCTTCTCCTGTCTCCCCTCATTCTTCGCTCCTAAGTGGATATCTGTCAACTGATATGATACCATTTCACAAGCAGATTTTTGCTGAAAACCCAGCAAAGCAAAATAAAGGTGAGATGGAAGACATTAAAACATCTTTAAAAAAATAAATATTGCATCCTTCAACTTAATGTATGATATTTCAACTTCCTAACTTCTAGGATCAGGAAACATCCACTCTTGACTAATTTAGGAACTTCAAGAACAAAAAAAACTCTTCAGACTGTTCTTTGCTCAGACTTATTCCTCCTTTCCCACAGTTCAGAAACGTCGCTTACCCTTTTCACTTCTTCTTCCATGACACTGATTTTGTCAATATACTCTGCAATTTGCTCTTCCTGAACTGTCAGCTTCCCATTAAGGGCTCTAAAGCAAGGATTAAAACAAACAAATTAGTCAAGTAAGAGCTGATTTCAAGATTATCTACCAGTTTGTATCCTACATATTTAGTAATTCTGAAAAATAAGTATTGCAAACTTCCGTATGAAAAGCAGGTAATTTTCACTTAATGCAGAAAGGATTTAAGACAATTTCCCATTTTAGTGTAAACTAGCCCTCTTACAAAATGAAATAAACCATATCATGTTTGCTTCCTATACGAGCTTCTACTGAAAGAAAGGCTCCATGGTGTAAATCTGCATCCCGGCTATACCTGTGGTAAGTTCCACATATAAAGTCCTCAGTGCAAACCTACTCTTTAGGCTTCTATCTGTGTAATAATTAATTTCTAAAGAACAAGTTGACTAGTCAGTTAAATTCTCCTGACTATCTTCAATTTTCTGGTGTGAAAACAGATCTGAAACCATTTCTGTATAAGGATGGATACCAGTATCTTGAAATTTGTTGTTAGTCATTTTATAGCAATTTTGAAGACATACTCATAATTTTCAAGGGAAATATAGACTCCATTTTTTTCTCGTGCAGCAGCAAGGTCTCGCTTCAAGCGCTCTATCTCTTCAGTGTATTCCTGCATAAAGAAACAACCACATGTAAATCTGAAAATTTCTGCTTTGCTTTCAAGATTTAAGCTTGACTAATACTTCACAAAGGTAGTGCTCTATGGAAGTTTTGCACAAGCACATGAGCAAAGCACTTTAGTTCCACTCCAAATAAGTTCAGTATACCACCATTTAAATTCATACCATTGGATATATTTAGAGGATTGAAACTTTCCACTTGAATCGTACTTGGCTACATATAACAGCTTACAATGGGAATCTTCATTCATGTATTTGACAAGTTCACTTTAATTCAAGCACTTTCTAGGAAATGAAGCTGCTAATACAGCAAGTCCAGAAAAAAAATACCTGGTGTCATTTAGTGGCTGTCCATTAACTCATAAACAGGTAATCCATACACAGAGTCATAGCTAGTAGCAATAGCTTTCTCTATCCAGCTTTACTCTTAGCAACTGTTTCAGTATCTGCAAAGTGACTAATGCTGTACCAGTACAACAACTTTGAAAGCATCAGCTCAGTGATTAAAATCACCTCAGAAAAGCACTGCTGCTAGTTATAGCTTCTCCACAGCTGTGTAATTCCTGCACAGCAAAAACTATGTTAACAGAATCAAACCTAACCTGTAACTTAATTTGTTAAGATACATGTCTATCTTACCTTAATAAGAGCTTTTTTTGTTAGCTTCTGATTAACTTCAGGCTTGTTCATTATGTTCTTTGCTCTGTGGGCATACTCCAGTGTACTCAGTGTTTCCTGTGATAAACAGATGCAACACTAGGTCAAGCTGAGGAGTTGACTCCTATTTTTGTATCATCAGCAAAATATTCTGTCTATTTTAGGAACAGCTTTTCAGACTTAAATTTACCTCAAGATTTACAGATGCAGGAGAAACTGTGGCAATTATTGATGTTTTTGTTCGTCCTCCAAGAGAGTCTTGAAGGATTCTTGTGAGTTTCGATTCCCTGTATGGAATATGTGGGGCTCTTTCTACTAGAGCAGTAATAACTCTTCCTAAAGTCAGAAGAGACTGGTTGATATTCCCAGCTTCACGAGCTCTTTTGTCAACTGCCCCAGATCTACCAATGTTTTCACTTCCTGCAAGATCAACCTGAAAGACAAGTGAAAGCACATGCTTCTGTCTCAAATCACCCTGAAGAATGCTTGCCCCATAGTGCTGCAGAATGCCACACACATGAGCTAGCTTATGAGTTGTTCAGGAGACATTGAGGTGCCAAACGGGACTGACATTTCTCAGAGCGACAAATATAGTTCATATTACTTCAGGAAAAAATTATTTTCCCCTTATTAGAAAAAAACCCACCTTAGATTCTCGAGAGAACGAGATCAGATTTTTTCCGGTTCATTACTTTAAGAATGTCATCATTAACATTTAGTTCAAATACTTACCAAGTTTAGCTTCCCAATTTTAACAAGTTCTTCTCCATCTACTGTCGTTTCTTTCATATGGATGGTAATTGAAAACACAGAGTGGGAACGGCTATAAAAGAATACAGTTTCAGACAGACATCCCATTAAAGCCAAATGATCTGCTTGTTGCATGACCCTGCCGCAAGTTAGGTATCTGTGCTCTTTTTAGGGAATACATTTGGCCCAGTAATTGGGACTTACACATTGTCAATACACAAAGCCATTCTACCAAGTATATTTTTGTGTGTATACATATGAACACAGTACTTAAAACCAGTGATGAATCATTTCCTACATTCAATTGTAGTAAATATTATCTATTTCAAGCAAAACCAAAATAAATACTTCGGGTTTGCTTACATTTATGTGTTTTCAACTCGCAGACATGTCAAGAAAACTGGCTTGTAGATTTTTTAGTTAATACACTAAGAACAGTTTTACAGATGTGAGATTAAGAAATTCAGTTTTCTTTATTCAGGCTAAGAAAATCAGCAAGTAGCCAAATCCAATATTAAAAAATTAGAACTTCAGTTTTCATTCAGAACAGTAGTACAGTGTAAGATGATTTGAGCTTGAGCTTATTCCTTTAGTAAGCTTTTACAATAGGAAGCTGGCATATATAGAAAACCTTAGATGTCAAATTACACCAGTTCACCCATGCATAAAAAAAACAGTCCAGACAGAATGAATTCTCTAAATGTCATGTAATTTATGACGAAATTAGTTACATGTTCTAATCTGCAGCAGCCAAATACCCATTTCCCTTGCACCAGTAGGCAGATGCGCTCAGTATACCTTTAATTTAAAATTTGACATGGGCACATTCCTTGCTTATTGCAACACTGGATCACTACTTGTTCACAGTGACATAGATGCCACATCTGCAGCTCAAGAATGAGAATCAGTAATAAAGAATGGTATTTTTGACCAAGGTGTCTCTACTAGATTATGCCTACGAGCTGCAATCATGTGAAGTAGTCCGCACTGCCACACAACCCTCGCCTCCCCCCCAACCTTTTCTCCAACTTCCACAATCCAATTTGCAAGTTTTCACAAGCTAGGGTTTGAAAAGAGGGTCTTGTGTTGGCCTGTAAAAAATATTAGCAGTATTTTGAAATTCCAACTTCAGTAAAAAATCTAAATATACTATTTTCTACTGCTGCGAGGAGAGCAAAGGATACGTGAGGCTCTTACATCAAGTTTTTATTGAGTTAACAGGATTGGTGAAGAAAACCCTCAACCACCCATAAACAGCTAGAACAAAGACAAACCACCTCTCTAACACAGGTATATCAGCTAAACAACTTCCAAACTTGAAAGAACTACAGCCTTCTTTTTGAAAATGTAAAATATCTACTGCAGAGAATAATTATCTCATGCTAGTACATACAATATGTCAGACTTCTGTCTTCTGTTTCCATAGGCATAGAAAGCTTTGAAAAAGTTAACTACTTAACTTTGAGTTGTAATTAAATTTCAGCATTCTAGATGCCAGATTAAGAACATTCTGCTTGGAGAGAGCTAGGTGGAATGCCAGGGCTACTGTTCTAACTGGACACTGCATATTAACATGGGATATATTCGCAACAAAGCATGCAAACTCTCAACAGGAGGGCAAGTTTACTTAAAAAGTCATACAGTGAGAAACAGCTTGCCCACTTTTAGTATGAGAAGCATTCAGATTTTATAATGCCCCTTCATATACTTACTAGAATCACCCCACAGGACATGACAAGAGATTCTAACGCACATTTGGCAATCTGAACTGCAATACACAATCTTGAGATCATGCCAGGTTTGCACTAGCTTCAACATATTTTACTTCTTTGGTTAATAAAACAAAACAAAAGCCTGTCAAATGGGGAAGGTTTGTACCTGGAATATGCATTCATGTAAGTAGCTGCAGTTGTTCTTTTTGCTGCACCCCTTTCCAGGATTTGGTAGACTTCATTTTTGTTGTGTACAGTTACTTCTTCCAAGCCTTTAATAATTACACCCCTCTGTCAGAAAATAACACATGCTTATTATACATCTGCCAACAATTCCGAAAGCCTTAAGAGAACAAATTTTGGAAGACAACACTAACCTTGTTTCGAGGGTCATCAAACATCTGCAGTCTTTCTCCAACATCAGGAGTAGGATTCAGAAGATCAAAAAGCTCCTCATTATAGATTTCCAGAAGAGAGACTTTCACTGAAAATTCGGTACCATTCTCTGTGAGTTTTTCAAATATTTGATGCAATGTACGGGGTATTATACCCGCTAGTGGATCCTATAAATTAAAGTGAAGTATTTAATACATAAATGTACTCAAAGAGCTTTGGGGGTGGGGGGTGGAATTTCATCTAAGTAGTCTGATATAAGCAAGAATACCTTGGACAAAGATCAT
This sequence comes from Opisthocomus hoazin, assembly GCF_030867145.1. NCBI lineage: Eukaryota > Metazoa > Chordata > Aves > Opisthocomiformes > Opisthocomidae > Opisthocomus > Opisthocomus hoazin. The sequence continues at coordinate 62,256,148 of NC_134419.1, forward strand.
CTTCCATATAAAGATCACCAAGACTTGTATGCATGCATTAAAGATGTAAAGTTGTGATTTTCATATAAATGAATGAGACCATTTGCTAATTTACAAACATTTAAGGAAAGTCACCTTCCGGATTTGAAAGGCATCAACTTTAGGTTTTCTTCAGCCATCTGCAATTTCTAACTTTGAACTACAGTACAGAAAAAAGACATTTCAGAAGTGAAAATATACCTCGTCCCAAGTATATTCCTCATTGGGTGACCGCTCCCCTTCCATTGTGAAGGTCTTACCAGTACCAGTTTGGCCATAACTGTGAGAATAAAAAATTAAAATGAAAACAAGAAACTAAAATTCAACTAAAAATTCCTAATAATAATTACTGGCTTACTTACGCAAACACTGTACAGTTGTAGCCCATAATAACTTCATCCAAAATGGGACACACAACACTCCGGTATACATCAATCTGCTTTGCCTGAGCTCCAAAAACCTGTTGAGGCAAAGACAACACATCCCATTTATCCATACAGTAATGGGATGTACCACACAGTACAGTAATCAGACCATAGCAGAGAAATGTACTAGCACGTTGCCCGAAGTCCCCAACTTGACAAGCAGTTACCATATCAAACGTGTAAGTCTTTCTTGATGTCTTATCTGTCACTCCTCCAGTGCGGACATTAACTTCCTTTCTTGCTTGATCACAGTCTACAACAGCATAGGAGTTTGCTTTACGTTCTGAGGCACTGAATGGCCTAAAAAGACAGGAATTAAGAATATCAGATTTAAATCATTGCTAACAAGAACATAAACTGACAAAGCAGTAACATCACTCAGCTTAAGCGTCCAGTACAGTATAATTGGGCAAAAGTAACAAAGATTTTAACTTAACAATTTCTCCCAAAAAGCATGGGAAATGACCTCAAGCTGAAAACTAAAAGCATGAAATGCTATTTTATTACTCATTTAGTACTGCTACTGCACTGGATGTCTATGCTACCTGTATAGTTGACCTGAATGGCCAACTTGAAAATAGAACTTCTACAACCTTGGTAATCACAGAATCACAGAATGTTCGGGGTTGGAAGGGAACTCTGTGGGTCATCTAGTCCAACTCCTGCCGAAGCAGGGTCACCCAGAGCAGACTGCACAGGACCTTGTCCAGGCAGGTCTTGAATATCTCCAGAGAAGGAAAATCCACAACCTCTCTGAGCAACCTATTTTTACAGTAGAGGAACTTCAGGTGCTGTCTCTTTAAATTATGATGTTTAAAAAAAAATAAATACCCAAAACCACAAGCACATGGCATCTCAAGTTTCCTGACTCTTGTGGCTAACGTTTCTTCCTCAACATAGCACTGAGGCTGAAGTGTCAGATTCTAAACAGACCACTAGACACTTTGTTGCAAGACTGACTGGTGACAGGTGACAACTGATGATAGCTAGAATCTTGTTCACAGGGGTAAGTTACAGCTTCAGTTTTGTGACTTTTAAAATAGCAGGAGGCTGAACAATGAATATATTCTGCTCTGTAATGATGTAACAGTGAACAAGTCAAACACAGGAGCCTTTACGGTGTGATAGCCCACAACTGTGAGATCAGAGGAACAATTAAGCTAGACTGGAGCATACATGCATATCATCTCCATGTGTCGCTAAACAAGCAGCAACCTGGTATGCCATGGTGACATTTGATCATAGGTCCATCCTCTTAGGTACAAAGCTTATTAATGTGCATACTAATAATGCTTATGCAGGCATTTTGAGTTTCCAAATTCATGTTTTACTAAAGCACAGAGAATGTGTTGCTTGAAACGGTTTTTGGTAAGCACAAACACATCAGGTTTTGGAAGTAAATTAAGACAATTGTATCTATCTAGCTAACTGCAAGATAAATAGAACCCGAGTGATGCACAAGTAAAAGGAAAGGTGGAAGGAACACGTACTAGCTCAAACAACACACTGAAGCTCTACTAGACAAAAAAGAGTTGTGCAAGCGCAAAGGTGAGCTAAAACATTTTTAGGGCTGAGACTAAATCTGGACATAGGACTTAGTCAATGAGTTACAACAAAAGCAAAACGCTACACCACGGACAATCTTGATACTACTGTCATATTGAGCTTCGTATTTAATTAAAATATACACTGATACTTAGTGAGGCTAGTCCAGAACAATTAAGACCAATCAGGTGAAAAAGGAAATGATTGCTTTTGACAACGTTTCAAACTCAGTTGCTTCAAAAAAATTATACTTCTTTTGAAATAGTCTTGATTTACATCAACACTTTCACCAATCCCGCAACATTTGTTTCAGCAGCTTTTTAGTTGTGATGCAAAAATAAGAGAAAATCGCTTTTAATTTCCATTTTCTTTGTGCATCTGTAAAAGCAAAACTTTCAAATGTGAGGATATAATAATTACAAAAGGCGTTAATAACAATATTATGTAAGCTAACATTTGCAGTTCTGGCTCAAAATAAGCCTTCCAAAGGCATTTTTGAACACTATTCTTAACCCATTAGCAGCATTGCAGTTTTAACAAGGAACACTTCAAGAACATTTAAGATGCAGTGTCACTGAGCAAGTCTTTAAGGTCACCTCAAAATTGCACAGAGAACCTACTTTTATGGTACTTGAAATTTGTCATATGACACCAAAACCTAAATTCATCTCATCAACCAAAGCAGTTGGTCATTATTGCCTAAGTTGACCCCCACAGAATTCGGAGTCTGCATCACTGAAGTTATACGAAAGATTGACAGGCGGGTGCAGCCAAAAAAAAAATCTTATCAGCTGCTAAATTGTAGCAGCTTCCCACAGAAGCTCATAGAAGACGGAAATTCAGTTTTTGCTTGGTGGTTTGTTTTTTTTTTGTCTTGAGTATCAGTCATACTAACTCTCCTCCAGCTCTTCTTAACCTTCCTGTACAGCCTCGCACCGGGTGTGCGCTGAATCAAGTTGGCAAACTGCAACTTTTGCCTTTTTAAGCTGTAAGGGACTACTCACAGCCGCGCTAATGCTGCGGCAGTCTGCGGCAGGGCCGACTGCCTCCGCCGGCCGCCCCGCAGCGCACGCAGCTCCTGCCCCGGGCGGGCGTTGTAAAGCGCAACGACGAGCGCCGCTGGGGTGTAACGGCGCGCTCCCCAGCAGCGATGTTCCCGGTGAGACACCGCGCAGTTCCCCGCTCCGCGGCACGGCGCAGAAGGCGCTTCACACCGGGGAGCCAAGGGGCCTCGCCGGCTCGGGGTGGAGGAGGGAAGGCCGCTGCCGCGCCTACCTGCACCGCACCACCACCTGGATATTCTTGCCCTTCTCCTCCTTCTTCGCGCCACCGCCCTGCAAGCTGAGGGAAGCCATGGCGGGCCTCTGGGCGAAACCCGCCGGGGGGGTGGAGAGGCGAAGCACCGACCGCGTCGCTGCTCCGGAGCGCCGGGGGCTCGGGCCAACCGCTCGCCTCAGCCGCCACGCTCCAGCCGGGGGCGCGCGCTCCGCCGCGACTTTGAACCACGCACTTCCCCCCGGCACGGCCAATCAGCGGGAGCCCGCGGGGCACCATGGGACGGATTTTCAAACGGTGGCGGTGACGCAAGCGCTCGGCGGAAGCGGCGCGGCCGCCCTGTCCGGCCGTGAGCGTACTGCACGCCGGGAGCTGTAGTGCCCGGCCGGTCGCCATGGCGTGACGGCGCGCCGCTGGGGCGGGGCGGGGCGCGGTGCGGTGAGTTGGACCGGGCTGCCGGGGGAAGGCGGATCTCGCGGTCCGGGGCGGGGGGGGCGCATTTGCGTTACGGCGCCTGACTCGGGCCCCCACAGCACTGTGACGTTCTACCTGACGTCAAACTCGCACGTGCGGGGCAGCCGTTTTTTGGCACCAGTACGGCAGGCGCTCAGGAGGGGGCGGCAGGGGAATCCACTGCCGCCGGACACCCACGCGTTGAGGGCACCCAGACCTCTCCCCTCGGTTCTCCCGGATTCACACCATCGGCGTCATCTGCCGTCATGAGTCAAGACCTCCGGCCACCCCTCTTCTGTCCCCACCGGCTCCGCCGTTAGTCCACGCTTTCTTTAAACGCCACACTCGGAGCAGCACACCTAGCCAGTGCCCGGTTACGCAGAGACAGTACAGTACTGCTGTTCACGCGGTTCCCGGCGGGCACTCCCTGTCCCCTCAGCCAGCAGTGCCCACCACCTCTGCGTATCATGTGTGCTTTGACTCGGGCCGGTCTCCAGCGCAATCCATCAACGTCACTCTGAATTCTGCACCTAACTTTCAGCATGCTTCCAGGCTGGTATGGCCCGCTCAGCTAGCCGGAGAATCCTATGCCAGAACGAAAATAAATAGTTGAAGGCCCAGCCCAAAGCACCGCGGGTGCACCACATCCATCCTTCTATTCTGAAACTAGATCACATGAACCACTCACCAAGCACAAGTTTGCATCCTCTCATTAGCAGTTTAATTTGTGTCACCCTGGCTTCCCTGTGAGAGCACGCTCTGAGATGGCACTAAAAGCTTTGCCAGGTGGAGATCTATGACAGGGTAACAGGTCTTGTGGGCAGAGGAGAAGCAGCAGAGGCCAGAGAAGATTTAACCCATCTGTCGTGCCTTGTTCTCAACAAATACTACCGGCTCGCTCCCACAGACTGCCACACTGTCATCCACCTGTTACGGCCTACAGTGCTACAGCGGTTTGCTGGTTTTGTTCTACGGCTTTCCCAGTTGCTGAAATTCGGATTACCCATCTACAGCTTTGCAGGTTCCTCCCCTCCTTTTTTTTTTTTTCCTTTTAAGTCGGCTGCTTTGAAACGTACACCTCCTCCATGAATTCTTAAAGTTAATAACAAATGAATCCCAACCCGTAAGGCTTGAAGTAATTTTTCTGACAATGACAAGAAGCAGCATCACATTATGCTTCTCCACCATTTATCTCAAAAGTCAGAACAACATCAGAGCCCATCAATCTCATAGTAGGCATGAAGAACAGGATCTGAGAAATACACACATTATTTTTATAGAAAAGGGCATGGGATTGGATTCCTAGTCTGCTGTGAGCAGAAATGATTCAGAAAACATTAACCTTCAACAAATTTGTCTGCCATTCTGAATACAGACTGATGATGAGACAGGACAATTATACTGATTAATAACAATTTTCATTTCCAGCCTTTCTAAGAGAGTATTTTCTGTTTGCTCCGTATAAAACTTTACTGCTTGCATGCCACAGAAAGCAATACAATCTTAAAATATAGAGCATATAAATATATTACATAAAAAGAAAACTACTTTTCAAGGACAGACATTTGGAAGTTAGTAACTGCCAGATGAATTACTGCCCTTCAACATCAACTTTCAACCTTTTGGCCTCAAACCTAGAAATAAGGCAATGATTCTGCAGAAAAAGCTTGTAACAAAACACTTACAATTTATGTGCATAGACGAGTCTGTATTTTGTAATAGTCTTAAAGCTTAACTTCCTGACCAAAATGAGTTTGGTGGGTTGCTATTACTAAGAGATGCTATTTTTTTTCCCCTCTAATGAAACACTAAAAATCACAATAATACATTTTGTTTCAGTTAAGTGAAGATTTAACCAAGTGAGAAAATGAATATAAGATAAAAGCAACATCCATTGCAAACACATTGAGACCACCCCTTATTCTTACTTGCTTTTTGTACTGCATATATGCTAAAAGCAAAAATAATTCATACAGGCAGTTGTGTAGGAGCTACTGCTAGACTGAAAAGTCATATGCAGGTATGGGAATATATCGCATCTTTACCTTTTGCTCTATACTCCTTCGAACAGATCATACAAAAGATGACAGCACTAGAAGACAAGAAGTCTTTTCTTCCCATTTCTGCCTGCTTGCTGTTTTCTAGTAGGAAAGCATAACTTCTATTAGTCAAAATTTTGCTCAAAATATAAACGTGTCTCTCATAAGCACAGAAGAAAATAAGAGATCATTCGAACCTGCATTTAAACAAGAGGAATCTATTTAATTATTAGGAGTTGAATCTGGATAACTACCTTCGCCATAGCTGTGGTAAGGGGAAAACATGTATATCTGGTAATCAAATTAGCTTAAAAAATGCATACAGTTTCATAGCTGCAGCTCTGTTTTACAAGATCAATTTATAGCACAGGTCGTACATTTTCTTAGACTACATAGAGCCGAAAGATACTAATACACTATAAACACAAACTGGGTAACACGGAGCTAGCATTTCACGGGCAATAAAAATAAATACAAGAAAAAAGAAGCAAGAATACTTCTGATAGTCTTAACAGTGGTTGGAAGAATGATCTTTAAGAAGGCATGTACATCATCTGTGACAAATACGTTTTATTTTTAAGAGAGACAAAACATTACAGAACAATGTATTATAATACACACAACTGCCAATGTAATGTCTTCAATAGAGATTACTAATCCTCATTTATTGATCAAAAAGAACAATTTTTCACTAAAGCTGGCCAATAAGAAGTTATTGTATTATAGTGATATTCATCGACAATGCATGTCTTGGAAAAAAAAACAATCAGTGTTCTCCTAGGAGTTATATCAGTTGACCTGGGTAATTATAGGTATGGAGGCCTGACAAATAATAGAATTGTTGACACTAAACGTGATTAGCTAAATTAAGAAAGGTTATAATAATGGAGAGATATAATTAATACAAATTAGAAGTTTCGGTGAGACTCCTTCAAGGCTTAGTAATACCTGTTTTGATTACCAACATGCTACAATGTATGAGCTGAATTGGGCTACAGATGGGTCTTCACCTCAATTATCAGTGAGGAATTACTAGCAAGTAAACCTCTTTATATTGAACATTGTAAGAGTTTAATATTGTTTAATATTATCAGTGACATAGGAAAAATTTACTGATTAATTGCATATTCACATTAAAAGGGAGTTGATCTGCGCCTCAGATAAGCATAAAGCAGTTTCTAGCCTTTGAACACCCTGTCCAGTTGGCCAGTAGTATCCTAGACTCCATGCTGTCCACATACGGAAAGTTAAACAATAATGACTTACACACACACTGTACCAGAGTACTCTCAGCTGAGGACAGGCTTCTCCTTCATTCAAAGTACCAAGACAATTATTTCACTGTTAAAAATGAAAGATACAATGCAACAAAATAACTACCTTATTGCTAAACATTAAGGAATCGATGCATATATAACATGAGTAAAAACAGAATTGGTTTCAGCTAGCCAGGGAAAATACACAGATAAAGGATCTCTTTTTTCTGCATGTGTGCCAGATCACTGTCCGTCACAGACACAGATGGTAGCACTTGTACATCTTTTTATAGTTATAGTCACCATAATAAAAAATCAACACCACACATAGGGGGGTGTATGCATTTGTGTAATTAGCTCAAAGTAAAGCTAATAATTTTCCATACGCGTACTTATTTTCAGTTAAGGCATGTAACTGGACGACATCCTTTACGCAAAAAGGAAAGAAACGAATGGGAAAATTGGAAACAGATACAGACTTGACAGGACCCACTGAAGTCATCAGGAAATGTCTCCTTGGATTATCTTTTAACTTTAATATTTTAAAAATCTAATTCACTGTTTTTATACTAAGAGCAGTCAACAGACAATCTTTTTTGATATATGCCTTGTCATGAAATTGCCACTATTTATTCTGGAGTGGAAATAACAATCCTAAACTATGCTTTTTACAGCCTGAGGCCAGTTTGCTACAAAGCCCTTTTATATACAATTACACTTTGAATTTAATCCAGAATTTTAGCTAGATGGAAAGATATGCTTCCATTACACTTGCTGCCTCATGTCTTTGAAGAGGAATATAAAATACTGGTTTTATTCTAAATTATTTGTAACCTGCCTACTTTGAAGATCACTTTTCCTGCACTGTACAGTTATGTCACATATCCTGAGGTTAGGTGTCCACTCCACTACTCTGTAAGGCTTCTTCATGGGAATTTTTGAATAATTTCCATATTTACTCTAAATCATACTTAAGTTAATTTGATGTTTTGCATGGCACCTGTTTTTCTACTAGGGCAGATGTAGAAAGCAGGACTGAAAACACCAATCATCTATGAGCAATTAAAGTTTCACAGGGAAGAAATCTTAGTTGCTGGACTACACTGAGAAAGGAATATTACTGAAAGTCCTCTTTTGCTGACAGTGTCCTATGAAAAATATCTTTAAAACATGGAAAAGTTATCCCAAATAGTGGGTGAGTGTAATTTTGGCTAGTATAAACTGAAACAGAGAAGGGTTAGATTATAAGAACACAATCTGCTCTGAATAAACATCAGTGCAATTGAATAGCCAGTAAATAAGCTTACAGGGAGTAAAGTGGATAAAATAGGTGTAAAGTACAGTAGGTGTGACCTCTGTTGTGCACTTCTGCTGCAATAGTTACGTTAGATGCTGAGGTGTGATCGTTCATCATCACAGCTACAGAAGCAGAAGCATTTGCTCTAGATGCAACTATTCACAGACCACCACAGTTTTGCTGGTGCAGTCTATTTTGCTTTCTATGGATTGCCCCCATGTATATCCTTGGCAAGATCTATAGGGAAAGGCGGGATTTATCAGAGCAGCTAAACATACATCAGCCCAGCAGTAGCTAAATACATACACTAGGCTTCATTAGGCTGGCAAACTCTCTGTCAGGACCTGAAAAAGGAATAAACTGCCTGAAACTCTGTATACTTTCATGAACTTTCACCCCGACAAGGTAACTGATACAACACACCTACAACTTGTGTTAACAATAAAGGCAGGAGCATTTCTACTATACATCCAATTTAAGAGAGCAACTCCAATTCACAACCTCTTAATCCCCCGTTGCTGCGGAGAGGGAGGAGATAGATCACCAAGAGGCACTCATCTGACAGTGTACTTTCCGGCAGACACAACAGTATTACCCTCTCTGAGGGTGACGGGGCCAAAGTAGCGTTTAAGATCTCACCTATTATCCTGCCCTCTTCCACTCCGGCCTGGTCTTGACTTTTACATGCAATAGGAAATGGAAAAAAACCCAGACTCCCTCAAACTAGAATCCCATGAGGACAAAGACACCCTTCATTTTCACAGGAGTTAACATATTGTGTGAAAATTAGGCTCCCACACAGTTCTAAATCCAATCAGTTAATTTAGGTGAAAACTACCAACTGCCTTGCTCCAACGAGGATTAGTTAACTTGAGAGACAGTTTTGTGTCTAAGCGGAGGCCAGAAGTGTCGGTGTGCTTGATGTAGACATGAATGTTTTAAACTGGGTAGCTCAGGTATTGGTAAGAGCGTCTCTATAGCAGCGCAGACCTCAGTGGAAACCAGCAGCTGAATGTCTACCCAACTTTTCTGACAGATTCTGTTGACCATATGGAGTAGTGTGCTGCCACTTCTAACAGCTAATTTGACCAAAGCTGACTACTTTAAAGCTACTTCCGATGCATCTTCAGTCCCATCTCTGGGTGCAGAAATAACCTTAGCTAACTCATTGGGTCACGTCCTTCTACCTTTTGATGACAGGAGGAGGGTTCTGTGAACTTCCAGCTGTGAGATACCACCTGCAATAAAAGGCAAGCAGTGAGGAAGCTAAAAATCAGGCATTAAATGTAGCACATTAAGGTGTTTTTTTTAAGCTTTGAGAAATAAGACATAGGAAAATAGACACATCTAAAGAAAGCACATTACTAGAACTGCAAATAGAGGGGTTTTTTTTGTTGTTGATTTGGGTTTTTTTCCTGGAAAGGAATTAAAGCAGTCGGCCACAACCACGCCTTTCCCATAGGAAAATCTACCGGGGGGGGAACGGGACACCACGACGACACCCAACATCTCCCCAAAAACCCAAACACACGGAGTTGTACCAGAACTTCAACCTTATCCATCATTTACACCTCGTGAACTCGCGCTGCGAGGCGAGCCCTGGGCCCGCAGCTGCCACGGGGTGAATTCTGTCCCCGGGAGGGGGGACAGATTTTGACACCCGCCGCACCGGGAGATCGGAAATCTCTGCCACTCGGGATGGCACCGCACCCGCTGCACTCCAATTACGAGGCGCCTAATTACCTTTTGTCTTGGCTTTCGCCGGCAGGGACGAGGAGCCGGGTCACCAGGAAGCGGGCGGGCCGCTCCCTCCGCGCCGGGCCGCAACACGGTCCCTTCGCGGGCGCAACCCAGCCCCGCGGTGGCGGGGCAGCCCCGGTGCCCTTCAGAGCCGCGGCCCCGTCCGCCTCCGCCGGGCGCGGCTTCCCGGCCCCCCCCCCGTCGCGGCTAGTGTCGCCCCGGCTCCCCGCCCAGTCACCCACCCCCTCGGCCGCCTCCGCCTCCTCCCAGAGGCCCCCTGCCCCCTCCCCAGCCGCAGCCCCGGCAGCAGAGACAGTCTCCCACACCCCCAGGTACGGGCCCCGTTAGGCCCGGCAATGTGGCGGCGGCCCCGCCGGGCGAGGAGGGCGGACGGGACCCCGAGGGCGCCGGGGAGGGATTGGCCAGGCGGCGAGGGGAGGCGGGCGGAGAAGATGGCGCCGCCGCCGGCCGCGGCGCTGGGCAGCGGCGCGTGCTGAGGCGAGCGGAGCCGGGCCGGGCCGGGCGGCAGCGGCGGGGAGAGGCCGGGCGCTGGTGGCGGGGCCGGGATATGCGGCAGCGGCTGCTTCCTGCGCTGAGGCGGGCTCTGCTGGGCTTGGTGCGCCCCTGGGCCGCCCCGGCCTCCCGGTTTTTCCCTCAGTGGCGGCAGCGCAGCGTTCTCGGGTACGGTGCTTGTGCGGCCGGGGCGGGTGGGCCGGGGCAGGATCCCGGGTCCCGGCACCGTGTGACGCGCCGCGAGGTCGGAGATCCGCTCCCTTCCCCCGCTGCGTCGTGTGAGAGGCGGCGGCGCGGCCGGGGAGGGGGCACCTTGTGCGGCCAGGGGAGTGCTCGCCCTCGTCACGGCTGCGGCGGCTTCACCCCCAGGTCCGTGGGGAGCCCGGGCCGCGGAAACGCGGGGCTGGCGGCGAAGCCCCCGGGGGAGAGGTGGTGGGGGAGCTGGGGGCGGCGGGCCTGTGTGTGCCGGGCAGGCCTGCGCCCTGCCCTGCGCTGCCCGCCCCGCGGGAGCCCGGTGTGCGGCCCGGCTGCCGTGCTCGGGTGCCTGGGGCTGGTCACCCGCTGTGGCGCGGCGTTGGGTGCACGGGGGGCTTCCTTTGTTGTTTGTTCCCCTCTCCCCTCAAAAAACCCCACCAAACCAGCATTTTCACGTTGCTTAACTTGCCATGTCTTCCTAAGCTGTAAAAAGAAAAAAAAAAAGAAAAAGAAAAAGTTGTTTAAAAAGAAGATGCTATCAGAGTTACCCAGAGTTGATGAGAGCAGCCTCTGGTTTGCGCCGAGCTGCCCAGTCCAGGGACTGAGGGGTCCCGGCTGTGTGTGTGTGTGTGTGTGTGTGTGTGTGTTACCGGCTCCAGTGGGGACAGTGCAGGAGGTGATGGAGGGAGGAGCAGGCGAGGGGCTTGACATGGCTCACTTCAGGGGCAAATTAAAAGTGCGTAACAACTCGGGAAAGTTGTTCCAGGAAGGGAACTGGGTGAGGGAAAGAGGAAAAGTTGTTTTCTTTCTTTTTCCTTTAACGCTGTATCTGTTACCTCAATCGCAAAACCTATATTTAACAGTGCAAAAGTAAGAGACGTCAAAAGTAGTGTCTTTCAGGAAAAAAAAAAAAAGTGAGTTATGATGACTCATGCTGTCAATGCTCATGTGTCAAAATTTGGATGCACCGTTATTGTTCATAATTGCTATGCGTGCTTCAGTATTGTAAAGGTAATCCACAGTGTGTGTGTGGAGCCAGTGCTTCTTGCAGGCTGTAGTTTCTTCTGCTAGATTACTCCTATTTAAGCATCTGAATATATGCAGTATTTGGACCTAACTTTGAATATGTGAGTAGGCCTTTTGTGTTTTCATGCTGCCTACAACCATGGTTTAATCATCTGTTTAACTTTAATTGTGAATTAGAATTTACAGAGATAATAATGAAAGGAGAGCAGGCATAGTGCTTTTACATGATTTTTTTAAGATGGCGAACATGTGAAAATTAAGAATCTCTTTTTCAATTACATGTTCCTGGCTTCTATTTCTTAATTTTGTTCATATGCTCACCTTTTGTTCAGCTTTTACTTTTTCTTCCCGTATGATTTTTAACCTTCATCTGCCTGTGAAGTAGCAAGATAATTTCTCAGAATTTCTCACCTCTTCCTTTTCATCTCATGTACAGAATGGAAAGTATCTATTCTAGTTGGGAAGTCCCTGGAAGGGTTCATTTTTGCATGTTAGCATGCTTTTTTGCTCCCTTTCTCATTTCCGTCTTTACTTGTAAGGCTGTGGCTTAATCACTTAGGTGAGTTAGTATCTTTGGGAGTTTGATCAGTGTCAAGGATATGACTTCTTTTTCACATGAATAAAAAAGTAGTTCCCTACCCTGTTAGGTCCAGAAGAAGACAGAGGGAAGGGACAAAAACTTCATCACCTCCAGTGTTTCACTGAACTGGAAGGTGTTAGGCTCCTAGCGAGGGGTCATTGCAGGTTGTTGTAGAAGTCATTTGCTAAAAATACTATCAGACCATTTGAGAGATTCCATGTTGGGTTGCTATTTTTTATATATTAGTCCTATTGTATTAGATGCTTTCATAAGATTTTTGATATATTGATCTTTTAGGAGATAGGAATCAAAAAGTTTGTAATTAAAAATGTCTGTAGAGGAATTCATTTAGTCGATTTTGTGTCTAGTTATGTATTTGTATATGCAGGGTCTGTCAATGAGCATCTTTATGTTCTCAGCTTTTATGATGTCTGTAGGTTGATAATGCTTGTGAGATAGCACTGTCTATATGTAATAAGGTGATTTTTGATGGAGCTTGTTTGAAAGTTGTTTTATTATAGTTTTCTATGTAGATCTGACCTTCTGCAACTGGTTTTTAGAATAAGTCGGAATTATAGCTTGCCTGAACATCTGAAATGGAAAAAATGCTGTAGAGTTGACAGTTTACTTCTGGCATTAACAGTAGAACTAGAATTGTCCAAAATCATAAAAACTATAACACAAAATAGGTAAACAGCCAGGACTTCCTTTGTTGAAACACACCACTGACTCTTGTGAACTGCTCATTGTTACAGGTCTGTTGGTTGTGTCAAAGCTCTGGTGTCAGATAAGCAGTTGCTTTTAATGTGGGATTGCAGTGCTTTTCGTGATTCAGAATCCTAAAATTTTTTCTGTTTTTGTTGCTAGATTTTCTTGCCAGTTCTCTCATCTTTCTGTGTATTTCTTGTTGTTATGCAGTATAACTAAAGTTTTAGTCTCATCTTGTTTTTTGAATTCAGACCTCACAAGTTTTTCTTTTTGAGGATGTGAGACAGATGGTAGCATAAAGTGTTAAGTGAGTTGGCTTTACAAAGAGTCTCGGGCAATCTGATGTGCTATTTGCACATGAAATGTATGAGATACACATCAAAATACACTTAGAACAAAGCACAGAGGTCTCCTATAGCAGGCAGTTTTGTTTCCTAGCTGTGCAGGGCCGTGCACTAGACACCACTGCTGCACTGTGGTTGTGGACCAAGCCCTGCAGCTGTAGGGTGGTGGAGGAGAAATGTCAGGGAGGGAGGAAGAGAGAATGAGAACCACTGGCTTGCAAGTATTCAATGCATAAAGCAATTAATTGAATTAATGAGTAAATTTCTGAAGAAAATGAATAAAATACACTTTCAAAGAGCTGGTCATGTAACACAGAAACTAGTCTTATCAGTTGTGTTCTTAACACGCAGTTGAGACTGATGAAAATAACGATGCAAGCAAAAATACTATGCCGCATCTGTGAAATGATTCTGGAGATCCTGTATCATCATATTGTCTGAAGATTAAAACCAAGTAATTTTACGTAGAAAAGAACCTATCTTTGACATAATGAGAGGCTTCAAAACTCTTTTGGAATTTGCCTAATTTTCAGCAATCTTGTAAAAAATTGAAAGAAACAAGTCCTGGGGAAAGATTAATATCAATTGTTTTCTACTTCTGGTGAACCTGGATAGAACTTGTTTACCCTGGAGGGTGTGTTTTGATGAATTTTTTGGGGCAGTTTTTTAAGAGATAGGAAAAGTAAGCTGAATTGATTTAGAAATTTTAAAAAACTTGTTATCCTGTGTTGCTATGTCTGAAATCAGATTGTATAAAATCCTGTTTTTTGATTTGACTTTTTTATCCAATGTTTTGGAAACTGTGGAATGATCAAGTTAAGGAATGTGGTTTTAGGGCGGTAAATTAGCTTTATGGTATCTTGGTTGTGTATCCCATCCCGTTTGACCAACACGAGACTGTTGTAAGTGCGACATTTTGCTACTCAGGCCAGTTACTCAGCTGGGGCCTGATCTTGCATGTGAAACTACCAGGGCCCTTGTTTTTGCCAAGTTCGCACATGGTATTGTCTCATTAGTGCTGCTGGTAATTCTTGTACAATTCCTGTGCAATTTCTGCTGTCACATTGGCAGTGAAAGCTGTGGCAGACGAAGTTTTACTGCTGTGATCTACAGGTTGTGGAAGCTGGACCCTTCTGGGAATGAGAGCAAGGCAGGCGTTTGCCCTGGCCACTGTCATTAGGAGGGAATTTTCTGAATCGGTTACAGGCTTGGCAAAAAGCTGCAGTCTGAGGTTCTGAAAATGCTTTGATTGTAGCGAGACTTCAGAACTTTTTAAAAATTAACTACATAACAAAACCTCATAAATACTCATCATCTTCAAACTTGCCTGATTGGGCATGATTAGTTGTTCTTAATAACTTGGTAGCACTGATTACATTATTGCAGGTCTTTGCAGTTGGAGCTTTTGTGTATGAAGTAATATGCTGAATTCCTCATGAGTCCAAAAGTGGTAAAACACGTTAAGATTTTGATCAGTTTGTCTACTTACGCAGTCTGTTTGCCTGTGTATGCAATCAGAAAAGTGTTGGGATCTTACACATTCTCTAGTTTCGTGACAAGTAAATTCACAGAAGATTGATGCTTTGTGGATGTTGAATAATGTGAACTGTTTAATCTCTAAATGTGCGAAAGAAGGCTTGCTAAGTTTGCTGATGAACCTGTAACCTGAAAGAGTTAGGGATAGTCTCTTCTGAAGCATCCTTTGTGGTAATGGTCATCTGAGTTGATTTAGTTTGGATTTTTTTTTTGCGATTACTCTTTCTCCATTTTTGTTAATGATGTAACAGAACTTAGTAAAGACATTTGTCTGATTTTAGGAAATAACCTGTACTGCCTACAGTTTAGTCTAAAAAATAAATTTTAATTACAGCAGACAAGTGAATCGAGAAGTTAAGAGAGGAGGTGGATTGTTGGTTGATTTACTGGTAACGTTACTGTTAAACGTATAAGAATGTCACAATGCCATCAAATTCTACTGCTGTCGTGAGGAGAGGTAGGTGCAAGAGACAAAGATGAGAGGTGAAGACCTGTGTAAGAATGGAGATTTATTTTATTGTTGCAAAGCCACGAGCTTGCCACTGAAGGAGTTCATGGACTCCTCCAGAGTGCTCAGTTTAGTGCTATCACCCCTGTAAAAGAGGTGAGAAAACGCTGGCTGGTAGTTCTGCAGCCTCTTGCCGAAACACACAGCACTTCTTTCACTACAGGCATTGGCAGCTGAGGAAATCTTCATGTAAGTTACTAAGAACTGTAAACCAAGATGGATTAGTGAATAATACAGAGAACACATTATCCATTGTAGCTCCCTTGCAGGACAGAGCAGAGAGGTTTTGGCTCAACAAGTTTCACTTCTATTCCTCTGGTAAATGGTAGGCTATTAAGTTTGGAATTAAAAAAACAAACAAAACCAAAAAAACCAACTAAAAAGAAATTGATATAAATAAAATACAGAACTTGAAACAGGTGCAAAATGTGACATTTAACATTACTGTGGTCTTTGTATAGTTTCAAAGGCACAGAGCTTGAATAACAGTTGTGTTGCGGTCAGCATAACATATCAAGTGTATTCAAAAGACAGATGAAATGTAAGCTGGAAACGAGGAGCAGTTCAGATCCTAGTATATACAAATGTAAACTTAAAGTGAGTATGTTGCAGCACACACAGGTGTGTCCACAGAAGTAATTTGAGTTCAGTTGCATAAGAGCAAACCACAAATTTTAAGGCAACTAATATAAATTGAAAGCAAGCATCAAAATGTGCCGAGCTGACAACTGTTTGTTGCCATTCCTCTGGTTACTTCAAGCTCATTAGTGTTTATAGCCACTCATCTGGCTCAGACCTGTGTACCAGCATTTGGGACATACTTAAGTATGTGCAGCCTGTCATGGCAAAAAAAATCTTGAAAAAGTGCTTTGGAGTTTGTGCTTTGGGTGTCATATTTTTATTAGCTAGTTAGATTCTTGCGTTGAAGTAACCCTCAGGAGTTTCTGTTAATTGGTTTTCAAATGTGGTCCTTTAATTGTTCAAACATTGAACTTAGGTTTGACTACACTGGCTAATTTTTAATTAAAGTAAGTTTACTAAAATAACGTTGAAAGATTAAAATAGTTAGGGCGAATCATAAGTAACTGAATCCCACTCTGTAGTACTCTGCGGGTGGAACCTGGCATCCCCAGAGAACCTCGCTGGTTCCAAGGGACTGCCTGCTTGGAAATCATTACAAAAAGGAAACCTCAGAGAATAGAATATAATTTTACTTCAAAGTGCTGCAGTTTAAAATTCAGCATCTGTTTTAACTGATAGGTCTATTTTACAAGTGTAGTAATTTTGATGATGACAAAGAGTGTTTAATATTTTCTAGTCATTGAGTAGGGACACTGCTCTCAGTTCAAACATCCCCATTCTTTTCTCTTTTTCTTTCCAGCTCTGTCATCCTGCCACCTGTAGTTTATGAGCCAGTGGAAGCTGTCTTTGCTTTACTGGGTCTTTGTTGCTTCTGTTTAGTGAAAGTAATGCAACAATATCTCTTTTAATGACATTTTTGTTATCTGTTAGCTCTGAAATAAACATAGCATCTAGTTTGTGGATGAATTTCTTTGCTACTGACCATCAGCATTCAACGCTCACTGTAATGAGAGCATAGCAAGTAGATATAGCATACGTACTTCAGGACAGCATCTGAACACGACTTTAGGAATTAAGCTACTTCTCAAAAACCTACATGAAATATAGAATTTTTTCTATTTCAGTTATTTTTTTCTGTATGGTCAAAAGCAGTTCCATTGTCAAAAGTGATTTGTAGTGTTTTAGGATTCTTGTGTGACAGAATGGAACATGATATTGTTATAACGCAGTTGCACTTAAGAGAACTTAAAAGTTGCACAGAAAAGCAGTCATATGAAGGAATGTTTAATGTTATGTCTTACAATTTACTCCTTAAGAAACAGTCATTGTATGGATATTCTATCTTAAGTGAAATTTTCTTTTCCAGCTATTTCAGTAACATAGCACCAGGAGGAATGGTACTTAAGCAGTAAGGTGTTGGTCTTGTTCTTTTGATGCATTGCCTTCCAGAAGTTTTGCATAGTTGATCTGCTCTTGCTTTGATATAAGTTTTCTGGTAGTACAGTGTAGTTTGTGGGGAAATAGTTGTGGGTTAATCATGCAAACCCGTTTGAAGTTGGAGAGAATGTTGTATTTACAATGCCTATTGAAATAACAACGAAGATGGAGATACAAGTTTAAGTCCTTGGTTTGAAGGCTTAATTACTGATTTTGACCTCTTGAAAATTGTAGGATTTTTCTGTACTGAAATTTGACTACCAAGCTGGAGGTAGCCTATGAAGGAGGCAGAAGTAGGGAATGATAATAAAATGAAGTGGAGGTGCACAGCTTCACAAGGCATCAACTGAAATCTCATAACGTTTCACAGAAGCTGCGTAATTTGATGAATCACATTGGAAAGATGAGTCATCTGAACGAACAGTAAATTTCTGTGACTTAATGATGTGGTGTAGAAATAATGAGACACCAGATGACAAGGAAATTGTACAATATTAAAAAGAAAAAACTTGAGAAGTTTATAGTATATGTGCATCTTATGATAAGCAACTAGCATCTTAACGAGATGGAATATTTTGGCTGAAAACCATGTGATAGGTGTTCCTTAGCAGAAGTGAAATCAGGAGATTCAGAGACCTCCTTGCTCTCCTACACACTTATATTTGTCAATCCAATAGAGTTGTGTGCAAGTGAAATACAATTAAGAACAGTTTAGTTACTGATTTTCATCTGTGAAAAGTAGTATCTATTTTCATTTCATAGATTTTACCCAGTATGTTAAGTTCGGTAGAGTATTTCTGCTTAGGACTCTGAACTTTGAACAAGGAGGCATTTTTTAAATCATAAGTGTGGATTATATCAGTGCTGTTGATGCCGAGCAACACAGACGTTGCCATACTTGGAGTAACAAGATAACATAATACAGGGTTAAACTAGTGGATAAATAACAAGTTTAAATGAGAGTGTAGATGTTTAAATTTAAATTCAGCATTTCAGTTGCTGTTTAGTGATTACATTTGACTGCACTTTTTTTTAAAGTAATTCATAGTGTGAGAACCGTGTTTTACTAGTGAAAGTGTTTCCTCCTAAAATACCTTGAGCTGCACATTGTAAAAAGTTACTTCATATTGTGTATGGCTCTTGCTTAGAGATATTCAGATTCTGATTATTTATTGATAGTTTCTGTACTCAGCACTTCTGTTTTTTTAATTTGGATTATAACTCCTGTTTGTAATTTTGCTTTCTTTCATATAAGGGCACGTTACAACTTAAGTCTATTCAAAAGTTCCAAAATAATCTTTTTACTTCTTTCAGAAGTATTCAAAGGCGTAATGCTTACTTTGTTGCTTTCTTTTACCATAATATCTTCTCCAGTTTACATACGTATCTCCTTCCTCAAGCATAAGTCCAGTCTTACACAAACCTTCACTCTGCTACAGGTAAAATCTTAATTTTCTGTTCGTGGAACATTGTTTTTCACTGATTCTGCAGTAGACATTATGTTCATAAACTTTCTATCCTTAACATGCCGTTAATAATGAGCTCTTTATCAGCTTCATTATAATATAAAACACCAACATTGATGACTGCGCATCTGCTGGCTTCAAGTTGGCCATTGTTTTTATACCTTAGAATCATAGAATCACAGGAGTAAATGGGAAGGAGATAATCCAGAGGGACAGTAGCTTGCAGAACTGCTTCCTGTTTTGAGAATGATACAGTGTTTTAGGAAGGAGGTTTTATTAGTTGACTCACTTTTTCATTTGTAATTTTAAACTGTAAATAAAATATATAATCAGATTTTCTTTTCTGAAGTTTTCTGTTGTGTATCCAGTAACATGGAGTATGCAGTTGATTTGCTATCTAGAGAGTCAGTTAAAATGTCATGACTGAAGACCTGAAGCAGTGTGTTGAAGATTGTGCAGTTCTTCATGTGCCACATCCCATACGGTCTTATGGCTTATATGTACTCCTAAAATTTGGATGAAGTTTCTTGAACTGTACAACTTCAAAATGGAAAAGTAAATACTGGTGAAATGCATTGTTATCTGTGTGATACTGGCAGGACCATACAAATTTTCTGATGCCACTGTGTATGTGTTGTGGTGGGGAGTTGACTTGGATCTGATTTTCTTTGTAAGTGATGTTAGTTCAACAACAACTAATGAAGTTCGTGTAGTAAGTTACTTGGCAATATGGCAAGCAACATTTCACCACAGCAAAAAGTTGAATTTGTTTGGTACTATACATTTATAACAAGCCCGGTTCAAAAACCCTTCCTGTAAAACAGAGGTAGAATTCCATGGCTGTTACAGGAATACACCATAGATCTCTGATTTCCTGTTTCTAGGGTGTGTGGGTTTTTTGTGTATGGTGTTTGTTCGGAGGTTTTTTTGTGTTGGTGTATTTTGTTTGGGTTTGTTTTTTTTTTATTTAACTTGCCGCCAGGCAGTTTCACTCTGCCTTCCCAAATATCCAAGTCTGAATGTCACACCTTTTCACTTGGCACTTAAAAAAAAAAAGAATAACCAGAGTTTATTATTTCAGAATCACATTTAGTTTCTTAGCATTTCAGAATTGTGCCATTAAAGAAGCATGTCTCATAGTATGTCTGTTAAACTAATAGTAGAAGTTTAAACATGTGAAACTATTCCTGCTTATCATTGTAATTCTGCAGTGTGTTTGTATTTTTATGGCAATATTGTAAATTGTGTAAATAGTGTCACCCTTTCTTGCCTGAGTGTGCGAATCCGGATGTTTATTAGTAAAATGTTGTTTATCTGACAATCACAAAGTCATAACATTCGTGATATAACCACCAATTCAGACACATGAAATACTTCACTGAAGCCTGAAAGTATACTTGAGATAGCAATGTAGGCTTCATTTAATTTCATTTTTATAATAATTGAATAAGGGGATCGTATTTTTTTACAAAGTTATTTTTTTAATTACCTTTAGTATGAAACTTGACACATTTAGTTACGTGATCTACAGTTTTATCATGTTGCTTGGTCTTCTGGGGTTTTTTTTGTTTTAACAGCAATATCTCTCAGGATCTGAACTGTACTTTTAGGCCAGTTCTATGAGTTTTGTGCAGAATTCTTGCTGTCAGTATCACCCAGTATTTTCTAACATAATATTAAAATATTAGCTGGGCTAAAGTAAAAATAGTAAGTGGAATTTTTTCTGTTTTCTTTAAGGTTTCAGCAAGCAATAGACAACAAAATGAACAATCCAGCTATTAAGAGAATAACAAATGAAATTATTAAATCACCTGAGGATAAACGAGAGTATCGTGGTCTGGAACTGGCAAATGGCATTAAAGCTCTTCTCATTAGTGACCCCACCACAGATAAGTCTTCAGCAGCACTTGATGTGCACATAGGTATTTCATGCATGTTGTGTTCATTGTGTCATTAATAAAAATGCTTTAAGTTTTGGTATCTTAATTGCAAATAAACTGACAGGAGTGGTATCCAGTTGGCAGCCTAGCCTTTTATTGTAGTTTAGAGTTTTTTTAATTCTCTGACACCTCAAACTGAAAATTATTAGAGCTAATTAAATTCACGTATAGTACTCTGTTTACTTAAGTGTTGCTCAGTCAGTAGAAAGACTTTTTAACCATTAAGTTTTGTGTTATGAAAGATCTTTTGTAAGCAGAAAAGGGGTGGGTGTGAGTACAGTCATTTCAGACAGCTCCATCTGTTATATGAGACTTTTTTTTTAAAGTTATTGATGTGTAGAGGTGAGAAAATGCTGTAGTGCCAGAGGGGTTGGAACGGCACTCCCTAACTCCAGTGATGCTTAAGTGTGCAAACAGAAATACTGGAAATAGAAGGGGAAGGCAATTGCTTTGACTCTTTGGAATGATGGCAGCCTTTTCTTACATCTGAGGTACTTCTCAAGATTGTGTAGTTTCTCATTAGCTTGGAAGGTGTGATGCACGCACGCATTACTTAAGCATCGTCTGGCCATGTTTGTAGTTGGGAACTCTTGCTGCTGTTGGCATTAGGACAGAAGTAGTAGAGCAGCTTTGAAAACTTGTGGCCTGTATTATTATGGAGATGGCTGTCACAAATCATTTTCTAGTTCAGACGATCCCAGATGTGGTTTTTTTAGGTAGTGTGACAGTAGTAGCCAACTGCAGCATCCAGTTCTTGCACGTGTGCCAGAGGAGATGTATCTCTTGCATTCCTCTCTTCTCTCCCATTGCATGTCATTGCACACTCCAAAACAGGGCTGCCAGACTTACAATTCCATGTTTCTGGCTTCTATTCTTGCACATCATTATTGTCTTCTAATCTGTCTGCCTTCACACCTACTAGCTAGGCATCAATAGTTGCTTGTGTTCAGGCAATTACAGGTTATCATTCGTCCTATAAACCACAGGATAAATACCTCCTTAATTGTGGTTGGCAATTACTGCCTTTTAGCACAGTGCAGTTATTAAAGTCAAGGTATGGAAGTCAGGACATTGTGATCTGCCAGGTCTTTACAGATGATGAGTCATGGACTTCAATTGAAAAATTGTCTCTATAAGGCAATGCAGGCTGATCTGGAGAGGCAATTTGAGACACTAATTGGTTCAGTTACTCATTCTATTTTTTTTTTTTTTTTTTTAAGGTTGGCTGTAGCTGCACAAGTGTCTGCTTATATCTACAGAATTGAAATAATTGTGTAGGGCAACATACTGTAATATAAAGCACTTTAAAAGACTTAACATTTTAGTATTACTTTTTATGAATGGTTACATGAAGTTTTTCCTCCTGCAGGATCCTTGTCTGATCCCCCCAACATTGCTGGGCTTAGTCATTTTTGCGAGCATATGCTGTTCCTGGGAACCAAGAAATATCCAAAAGAGAATGAGTATAGCCAATTTCTTAGTGAGCATGCTGGGAGCTCAAATGCTTTCACAAGTGGAGAACATACCAACTATTACTTTGATGTGTCACATGAACATCTAGAAGGTGCACTAGACAGGTAAATAC
Organism: Opisthocomus hoazin; assembly: GCF_030867145.1. NCBI lineage: Eukaryota > Metazoa > Chordata > Aves > Opisthocomiformes > Opisthocomidae > Opisthocomus > Opisthocomus hoazin. The sequence goes on from NC_134419.1 coordinate 62,278,616, forward strand.
ACTTTTTATATGCTATTTGAAATTGTGTAGAAGTTTTTTGATAGTTTTATGATTATGATATTGAAGAAAGGGTTGAGAGTGCTATCTTTTGTTAAAACTGATACCAGGTATTTTTCAGTTCAAAAGTTTAGCTCATATTTTTTCAGCTGGCGAAGTTCTTCACTGAGGTAGAGTTTTTGAAGTTCAAAGGTTGTGTTTACACTGAATATTTGTGAAATTGTGATGCACAGAATATGATCATGAACTTCCGCATTGTGCAAATACTCTGATTGTATAAGCAAATACTATGCTTCTCATAGGATCCTTATTTCATTGATAGCAAAAAGAAGGATGAAGTCTAGAAATATATTACAATGCCTTTAGTAAAGGAAATTCACTGAAAGCTCTGCCGTTTGTGGGAGGGAACAGGAATCGAAAGGTGTGTAGTCAGTGAGGTAAAGAGTGGATTTTCCCTTTGACGTTTTCCTGGATGTCTGAGAATTTGATCTGCGAGATTAAGAGCCTCTTGCAGCTAAACTTCAAAACAGTAGAGTTTTTCGGTGTATGAATTATGATACAAGGTCCTTGATCCTTGTGGTACCTTATATGGTGAATGTGTTGTCTGCATTTCTAGATAAAGAAGTTGAGAAACAAAGATAGTGAAACAGTGTCAAAACTGTTACAGAGTTTATAAGTTTTGCATTGAAAAATATTCAGCTGTTTTCAGGAGGTACCAAACTTCATACTTTTCTGTTACCATTTATGCACAGTACTCGTGACTTGAATTAACATTTTTCTTTTTAGATTTGCCCAGTTTTTCCTGTGCCCTTTGTTTGATGAAAGCTGCAAAGACAGGGAAGTGAATGCTGTTGATTCTGAGCATGAGAAGAATCTGATGAATGATGCTTGGAGGTTGTTTCAATTGGAGAAGGCTACTGGAAATCCCAGTCATCCCTTCAGCAAATTTGGAACAGGTTTGTCAGAATTTCAGTTATCCATCCATTGAAGTTCTGTGTAACATACATAGTATTATTGTTTGTATAGAATTGTGAAAGATAGACTGAAACAATTACCTTTTTTCCCTCTCCATACATGTTTATTATGGTGCTTTATCACATTTTCCACATCATAGACCAAACAGAGCTAGACAGAAACATAGGAAACAGGATGATCCAAGACTTGCAGTACAGTGATAAAGCATCCTTTATGATTCTGATAATTACTGCAGTGAGTGGTGTTTCCCAGTTACTGAATTTGTCGTAATTTGGTGCTGTTAAGTCTTTGCGTAGAACAAAGTGAATGAACTGTGTTTAAATTGTTGTTAGCCACATGCTCTTTGTGCTAACTAGTATTGCATTAGGACTAGATGACAGTGACTAGGTTGAATCAGAAAGATTAGCAAAGTAACATGAAAATTACTAAGTAAGAATATAAAATCAAAATCTTGCGTATAAAACACAACAGTAGTATATGGATAGGTAAAATGGTCTTGGACAAATCCCAGTCTTATAGCATTGGGTTTTTTACAGACTTTATTATTCATAGAATGCTTAGTAACAATTTAAAATAAACACCCCAAAACCTCAATTTAAAAAGCGTTAAAGTAGGATACCATGGTTACGGTCAAAATTACAGATGTTTGATGCTTTGGCAGAAGTTTTAATTTTTCTTTTTCATAGAAGTTATTCTCAACACTAGTTTATTTTTGGAACTATCAAAGTAACAGGGCTATTAATTCATGCATCGCACTGTGTAATCCTTGAGCCTGAAAGTGTTTTGTGACTGGGTTAGTTTGCTGGATGAATAGTTGGTGGAAATATTTGGTACAGTGGGGTGATGGGAGAGCAGATAATGGGCTTTAAGGACTGGTTTCTTCCTGTGTCTCAAGAAAGAGAATAATATTTTTGCACCTGTTGATGGAGGGCACAGTTGAGGGGCTGGTAGCAAGCCGCTACAAGAGCATGTGTTGCTTGTTCACCAATAAATAGAGGCTGTCTGAAACAGAGAAACTGTATCTGCATTCTCTAAACAGGTAAATTTGAAAATAAAGTCTTGGGAACTACATATTGGTAGGCAGGCAGGCATCTAAAAGACATTCTGTAATCTCTGCTACTGAAGAGATTATTTAATTTTTATATAGCACTCAGAAAACAGAAGTGGAAGTTGCAGAAATAGTTTACTACAATTTAAGAAGGTTTTAGAAGTGACACAAGTGAAATGTTTTCATGGGGAGAATACCCGACAAGGGCTCAAATTCAATAGCAGTAGTCAAACTCACATCTTCTTAGATTAGGCTCTGATTCTGAAATTAAATTATAGCACGTAGCCTTCCTGTAGACCTGACTTTGCAGAAGTAGAGCCCACTTTGGATGGGTTTTATTTACCCAAAGAGATGACAGCTGTGATAGGGTTTTCATGACAATTCCAGTTGGTGGCATCCTTATTGTTTCCTTTTAACCTGCTGAGATTATGTTAGTCTGGCAGAATGCAGGAATGACTCCATTTGATGCTTCGGGTCACTCATAATTGTGGTGCAGCCGGTTTTGCCAGCAAACCTTTTGTTAGCCTTTGTCTGTCCAGAGAAACAAATGCACCTTAATCTTCCAGTTTTCTTGTTAGGATGTGCCTTGTGTGTCCAGATACCCTTCACACATCTCCCTGATTTAATGCCTATGATGCTTCTACATCTCTACGCTCAACAGTGTCAGTACTTTCCCAGGCACTTTTACACTGTCTAGTGTCCATTGTCCTACATCTACAAGGTGTCTTCTGGCTGTTGCCTTTTAATGTACTCCAGTAGAATCATAGAAAGTTTTGGGTCGGAAGGGACCCCTAGAGGTCATCTAGTCCAACCCCCCCGCAGCAAGCAGGGACACCGCTAACTAGATCAGGTTGCTCAGAGCCCTGTCCAGCCTGATCTTGAATGTTTCCAGGGATGGGGCCTCCACTACCTCTCTGGGCAACCCCTTCCAGTGTTTCACCACCCTCATTGTAAAGAATTTCTTCCTTATATCCAGCCTAAACCTACCCTGTTTTAGTTTAAAACCGTTACCCCTCGTCCTGTCACTGCTGTCTCTACTAAAAAGATTGTCCCCATCTTTCCTATAGGCTCCCTTTAAATACTGAAAGGCTGCAGTCAGGTCTCTCCGCAGCCTTCTCTTCTCCAGGCTGAACAAGCCCAACTCTCTCAGCCTGTCCTCACAGGAGAGGTGCTCCAGCCCTCGGATCATTTTTGTAGCCCTCCTTTGGACCCGCTCCAACAGTTCCATGTCCTTCTTGTGCTGAGGGCTCCAGAGTTGAACGCAGTACTCCAGGTGAGGTCTCACCAGAGCAGAGTAGAGGGGCAGAATCACCTCTCTCGACCTGCTGGCCATGCTTCTCTTGATGCAGCCCAGGACACGGTTGGCCCTCTGGGCTGCCAGTGCACATTGTCGGCTCACGTCCAGCCTTTCGTCGATCAGTACCCCCAAGTCCCTCTCAGCAGGGCTGCTCTCGATCCTCTCATCCCTCAGCCTGTATTGATAGCGGGGATTACCCCGACCCAGGTGTAGGACCTTGCACTTGGCCTTGTTGAACCTCATGAGGTTCACACAGGCCCACCTCTCCAGCTTGTCCAGGTCCCTCTGGATGGCATCCCGTCCTTCTGCTGTAACAGCACAGTCACTGAGCTAAAGCATTAGCTTTATTTTACCCTATGGATTGATTCTGTGGGAATAAACACAGTAGGATATCTAAAACTTCTGCGTTTTGTTTGTCTGCAGATGGTGAGGGATATGGACTGTTGGGGTCGATGTAGTTTGAGAGTTAGCATGACTAGGCCGCTTAAGCAAAACAGTTAGCATAACTGAACAGGCTGCTGGAAAGGACAGCTAAGAATAACAATTGAGAAAGTTCTGATAGTGCACATGATGTGGGTTAGCAAAAACAAGATGTGTTCAAGGACATGCAGGCGGTCTGTTGCTATTGGTGTTAGTGCATAATTACCAATCATAAGGGAATATGGGGTGCGTGAACAGCGCGTGATTTATGTCTGTAGCCTATCCGAATAAGCGTGATCACGTGTGCAGATACGAAAAATGTATATAACCATGCAAGCAGACCAATAAATCGAATCGACTGTGCATTGCACCAATGTGTGAGAGTCATTCCTGTCACAGAATCACAGAATGGTAGGGGCTGGAAGGGACTTCTGTGGGTCATCTAGTCCAACCCTCCTGCCGAAGCAGGGTCACCTACAGCAGGCTGCAAAGGACCTTGTCCAGGTGGGTCTTGAATATCTCCAGAGAAGGAGACTCCACAACCTCCCTGCATGGATGCTGAAACTTGGCATTGTGGTGACCCCGACATGATACCGCAGCCGAAGAAGGCAGGGGACTGCCGGCCGGTGAGGTAAGCCGGGCTGCCTGAGAAGGCAGGAGCGGATCCGCGGCACGCCGGGGGGGCGTGAACATCGGCAGCATGGGTTCCACTGTATCAGTGTTGGAAAAGGCGGCACAGAAAAGCCTGCCGGAATTGGCGGATTGAGCCAAGGCGAAGTTAACTGAAGGAGAGATATTGGGACTGTTATTGAGGTACCGCTGACGAAAGCTGATAGCAATGACAGATCGGTTGTTTGACTTGGATGAGTGGCAGAGAATCGGGGACTCTGTGCAGGTCGGCAACAAAGAGGAGCGATTATTAGCCCCTGTTTTTCGAGCTGTCAAAAGCATGATCAGCTGAAAGGAACAAAAGCTCAATTGAAAGATTTTGCAGAGAATTTTGAAAGAACAAAGTCTTGCAGTTTAAAATCCCTGAGGAAATCATTACTTGGAAATCAGTGCATACAGCTTTAAATGCTCTAAAACTTGCAGAAACTATCTTAGAAGTGGTTGCTACTCCTCCACCGTTATCTCCAAAGCAAGGACAGAGCTGCAGTCTTTTGAAATTTAACCCTACATACGACGAAATTCCTACCCTAGCACGAGAAGTGCGGGAGGTAAATCTGCCAGAACCTGACGATCCTTTAAATCCAGAGAAATGGGAAGTGGGGTGCAAAATCCGGCACCTCGAAAGTGTACAACAGGGTCCCTCTACAGCAATTGGCGTACCCGACCTGAGGTCAAAGCAGGGTGAATTCCAGCATAAAACCGCGCAGTCCATCAGACACAGCACAGCCTCCAGTGCCAGCGACCCCCACACCAGACGGGTCAGCAAACCTTACACCTGGTGGGGCACACGGACCCCCCCTGGGCAACCAGTGGCCCGGCCCCCCCCCCCCCCCCCCCCCCCCCGCAATCCCAGCATGCCGGCCTGTCCCGGCCAGCCCAGAAGCGGCGCGGCAAGAACCATCTTCCTGACATTCAAGGACTTGGTTGGAAAAAGTGTGTATAATTCAATCACTGCAGTAGAATTCTTGTATCCTTATCGCTGCAAACTGTTCTAGCTGATTATGATATTAATGTATGCTAATGAGTTCTCGAGAGTGCCTGCTTTTTGGGGCTCTGGAGTTAAGTTTTGGAGAGTTAATTATTTTGCTGCTTTCTGGTAATAGATTTTGGGTACCCAGGTAGGACGCTGCTCTTGAACATCAATGGTCCAAGGGATCGCAGGACCTCCAGCCGGCACCGAGGGATTCTCGGGGAGAACCTCTGATCCCTGGACCAAAAGGTTCTCAGCACGGACCATTAATAAGACAAAGGCATTCTTCCAGTATTGTTTCTTGTTGCCTGCCTGCTAGTTGCCTGCTAGTCATAGTGAAAGCTTCACAGCACTGGGCTGTATCCCTGGGGAGAAGTGAAAGTGCCCTTCCTAAAACAGAATTGAAAAGAGAGTACTCTTCCTGAAACTGAGGCTTGGGAATTTTTCTGTTAAATGTTGAATATTATTGTAAGTCCTTGTCTGTTCATAAGTCTTTGCATTGGAGAGGAAAAAAAAAAAAATCATAAGTCTTTGCAATATTTGGATTTATGTTGAAAACTTGGTGTGCTTGTGCGTGTGCGGTGGCAACTATAATTGTGTGATTTTATGTGTTTGTTGTCATAGTGTTTGTATTTCTGTGTTCTGATGATTTGGTTTCTGTGATCTAACGGATTTGTCTGGACCAAGTAACTGCCTTTGCGTCTTTGGTTTGGTGAGTTCTGCAGGTATTGTATATAGTCAATGAGTTATACCCTTAGATACATTGATTTTAGCCTAGGTTATTAATATGAATACAGGTTATGGTATGCACTTCACATCTATATATCTTTTTATTAGCATTTGTGTTCTTATGTTTGTTTTGAGTGTTGCACTGTAGCAGGGCTGTTACTGGACCATAAAGCCAATAGTGATGCTTAGGTGTGTCAATGTAGCACTTGCTTTTTAAATTCATTAAATAAAAAAGGGGGAGATGTAGAGGAAGCAGTGATTATATTGGTTCTGTGTATAATATGCATAACACAAAAGGCACTAGAGACAACTGTAAAAAAAATTTTTGTGATGCAACTAACACCAATTGAGCAAATGTTTCTAAGGCAATGATAAGATAGCTTAGCTTTTTATTGAAAAGAAAAAGGAGGAGATGTTGGGGTCGATGTAGTTTGAGAGTTAGCATGACTAGGCCGCTTAAGCAAAACAGTTCGCATAACTGAACAGGCTGCTGGAGGGGCCAGCTAAGAATAGCAATTGAGAAAGTTCTGATAGTGCACATGATGTGGGTTAGCAAAAACAAGATGTGTTCAAGGACATGCAGGCGGTCTGTTGCTATTAGCGTTAGTGCATAGTTACCAATCATAAGGGAATATGGGGTGCGTGAACAGCGCGTGATTTATGTCTGTAGCCTATCCAAATAAGTGTGATCACGTGTGCAGATATGAAAAATGTATATAACCACGCAAGTAGACCAATAAATCGGGAATCGACTGTGCATTGCACCAATGTGTGAGAGTCATTCCTGACCCTGCACGGATGCTGAAACTTGGCAATGGACAAAGTATTTTAAACATAAATTATCCTTTTTAAGTGTCAATAAGAATCCTTGCTTTTACTCTGTGGTGGGTTGACCTTGGCTGGATGCCAGGTGCCCACCAAGCCGCTCTATCACTCCCCTTCTCAGCAGGACGTGGGGAAGAGAATAAGATGGAAAGAAAATCATGGGTCAAGATAAAGGCAGTTTATTAATCAAAAGATGCACGCGGAAGCAAAGGAAGACAAAAGTTTTATTCTCTGCTTCCCGTCAGTAGGCAATGTCCAGCCACTTCCCGGGGAGTAGGGCCTCAGTACACTTAGTGGTTGCTCCGGAAGACAAACGTTGTCATAACGAATGCTCCTCTCTTCTCCTCCTTCTGTCTCTGAGGTTTTACTGCTGAGCAGATGTCATATGGTATGGAATATGCCTTTGGTCAGTTTGGGTCAACTGTCCTGGCTATGGCCCCTCCCAAGATTTTGCCTGCTCCCAGCCTCCTGATGAGGCAGCAATGTTGGAGAGACAGCCTTGATGCTGTGCAAGCAGTGCTCAGCAGTAGCCCAACACTGGTGTATTACTGACAGCTTTCTAGCTACTGACACGAAGCACAGCACTATGAGTGCTGCTACAGGGAAAATTAACTCTATCTCAGCCAGACCCAATACGTACTCACATGTGAACTTTGACAATTAAAGCAATATATTCAGACAGACTCTCTATGATGATTTGTTGACTGTTGCAGTTGGAATTAGACTGGTATCTAAGCACCAAACATCTGGACAATGTACTTGTCTTATTTATGTAGCTAATTCTGCCTCATAGACTCATATTAACTGATATCTCTGATTGTAGGATTTGTGCACTGGGCATACATGCACAGCAGGGATGCTCTCCCAGTCTTTTCTCTCTTTCTTGCTGTTTTTGTTGTAAACACACAGGTCAACTTTTCTCCTACATTTTCTTGCCTTATGCTTCCTCCTCGTCTCTTGCTGTCTGCTGTACCTGACCTGGTTGTGGCTGAAGGGAGTTACTGATCTCAGAGTTAACAGATCAGAGTATTAGTTTGCAGTTCTGGTCTGTAGATTCTGTTGACCATTTTGTGTGCCCATGTAGTAATGGGAAGTGGAGTTGATTAAAATCTATTGTGCTCTTTCTAGACTCTAATTTTTCTGTTCTTTGAAGTTCTTACCTTTATTAAACATGAGTTTTGACTATAAATGTGGAGTATGTCCTTAGAGTAAATTATTGAAAGCTTGATGTTGATGTAAAGATTGCACAAATTAACAGGAGGATAACTTAATGGCAAAAGTTTGGTATCTTTTGCTTATGGGCTTACGCAGAGAGAGTTGTAGTTCTCTTCCTCTCTAGTGCTGTTGCTCTGCTGCAGCAACAGCTCAGCTGTTTGTGAAGCAGAAACTGAACAGTCACAATTTACAAATCAAGTTTGTAAATTAGTGATTATTTATTTTATTTAATATACTAGGCTATGATTTGTGGCACACAATGCCACAAATAATTTTGCACAGTGATTCCTATGACGGGAGTGTGTATGTGGGACTAAAACCTACTTCAAATGTGCCAAAGAAAAATATTTTTCTTCTTCTGAATTAGAGCCTGGGCTTACTTGCATTGCTTTGAAATAACCGGTTCAAATTAAAAAGATTAATTTGGAAAACTAAAACATCCACGGTTCTTTAGGAATGTGCAGACTGAGAGTGGAAGAACTTATTGTCTCTGATGAGCTGGGACAGTATTGATCCAGCTTACCTATTATGTGTGAGAATTATTTTCAAAATTACTATCTGGAGGAAACCAGATTTATTAATTGATATTTTTCTTCTTAATTTGTGAATTCATAAACATCAAGTATTGCTAACTTTTTCTGTTACAGGGAACAAACTCACTCTGGAAACTAGACCAACCAAAGAGGGAATAGATGTAAGACAAGAGCTATTGAAGTTCCATTCTACTTACTATTCATCAAATTTAATGGCTATTTGTGTCTTAGGAAGAGGTGAGTTTTGTTCTGTTGGTTGAGTAAGACTTCATGTTTGAAGAAAATAAAGTATATACAAGTGTCTGAAAATCTACAAAAGGGAAAAAAGTAAAACTTGTACAGGCTGACCAAAGATAATTTTATGTTTAGTGAAGTCTTCAAAGCAACATGCAGTTTATAAATTTATGCGTTTAGAAGGTTACAATAGAAAAAATAAGCTGAAAATTTTAAGTCTGTTATCAAGTCAGCAGTTGCTGTCATTGTGTGTTTGTCTTCAGAAGACTGACACCTGTCTGGTTTCAGATATTGGGAGGGCTTTTGATACTGTTTTAATATTTTAGACTTATACTTCCACTGCAAAAATTTCTGTATTATCAAAGGATAAACCTAACCCAACATCTATATAAAAAGCCTTAACTTCAGTTTACTTCTGAAGTAACAGAGGTTCTAACTGCTTAAAATCTTCCACAGTTGAGACGACATTTTACCTAGGTGTACCAAAAGCTTAATAACAAGTGTCTTTAAAACTGTTTGCTTTTTGGAAATATGCTGGCAAACTGGCATTTGTATGGTGTTTTACAATAATGCTCAGATGGTGCATATAAATGGAATAAAATTCATTAACAAAGCGAAATCTTCATTGACAACTGTTTACAGGATGCTGTGTATGAAGCTGATTAACAAAATGTACCTGTTTAATTTCAGTGGTAGCATATACATGAATCATTTTTTGTTGTAGATTTTTAAGGTGAGCAAACACTGTGAGGATTATACTTTTTAGCTGAATCCAGGTTTGGTGCATATACTTGCTGCTGAATCAGTTCCAGATGCTCTTAATTCCTTTCAATTAAATTTACTATTATATCTCACCTGCTGTAACATCACATGCTGATTAGAATGTGGTAAAAGGTTTTTTTCACTGTTGCAAGCTGAACAGTAAAATGTATTGAATTTGTTTTGTTTTGTTTTGTTTTAAAGGTGAGGTATCAGTTGTGTTACTGGTAGGTAGATAGGTAGGTAATACCACTAGGGCTGAACGCATGTCATGTGAAAATGCCTTGCTTATACTCCTGATAGCAGTGGAAACTTTCTTCAAATAAACACTGTAACATCAATGAAGATAGCTTGTAAATATTTGTCAATAGTGTGAATTGATTTTTAATGCTGTTTCAAAGAGCTGCTTCGCCCTTCTCAGTTATTTCTTCTATTTTACCTGAGCAAAATTTAAAAAAACCTTTTATTTTCAAAAAAAAAACCTATTTATTAGTCCAGGGTGAATAGATATTGATCAGAGTTTGAAATAATTGAATTAAAATTCTCTTCCTTCTTTGGTTTTCAAGGTTTCCAGGCATCTTTTTTGCTTTAACTATTTCTTCACTGGACAGGCGATGTTCCGGGACAGACAAGATCTGCATTTCAAATATCAATAGAATGTAGAAAATAGTCTTAAAATCTCTTGCATTTCAAACATTTCTACAACTTGCCATCCGTATTTTTGTACTACAAAACACAGAAATTATTCCTGTTAAAATCCTGAATTTATACGGGTTTTCCACAATCAAATTCTTTCAGTGTGAGATGCCCTTGTAAAAAGTTCAGTACCTATAAAAATTAGGAGCCTTTGAAACATCTGTCTTTGGGATTTTTCCTTTCAGTCATATAAAATAAATAAATACATTTTTGAAAGGAAACTCTCAGGCTCTTTGTTAGTCTGCTTGTATACAAAATGCTGTACAACTCCCCTTGTTTGACATATTTAATTAGTAGTTGTCACTGTAATAGTGAGGTGCTGTTTGGACAAAATTTGCATCTTATTTTCCCTGAAAAAACACATACCTTTTCTCACTCTGTTATTTGTTCAAGCAGGAGAATTATGCAATTGCTTTCCAGAAGCCTTTACATTAATGACTGATACGGCTGTTTGAGGGCTTGCCTCTAGCATCAAATTTGGAATTTTACAAAGTTCCACGTTCTTCCCGATTTGTTTGTTGGTTTTTTTTGTTTGTTTGGTTTGGTTTTTTAATTTTATTTTCAACGATCTCCACCCAGAAAAAGCAAACTGCAGAAAACAAACCTTGTTAGCATTATTCCACAAATTCTTTGCTGAAATACCTTGTTATCAATGTAGCAGTACTGCTAATTAGTACATAAATAATTAGTTAAAAATTCTGTAACAGAAAAATATGTTGAATTGCACACTGCAAGCCCTCCATGATTTCTCTACTCTTGTGCATTCTGAAGTAAAGGAATGTTTAAAGCTGCGTGCAGCCTCGTAATTCTCTGATTTTCCTACCACTTTATATATGTAATGTAAAACAAATAAAAATATATGCCAGTAAAAAGTGTGGGGGGGAATCAGAATATAATTTCTTTAGTAAATAGTGATAAATACTCAAAAGTTTGCAAAAATTAAGTAACAAATTTTTTATCTAATCAAAAGCAAAATTCACTGGGTAGTCCTAGAACAGCTTTAGTACAGCAGTTCGTGTATAGACTTTTAAGTCAAAACTTTTTCAGTAAGAATCACCCTGGCAACTGGAAATCTGTCTTAAAGAAAACCCTCACTGTAGTGAGGGTTTTTGCCAGAAAAAAATTGCCAGAATCTTCAGGTAATGATTATGCTTTTTCTAATGTTTCTTTTTTCTAGAATCCTTGGATGAGCTGACTTGCTTAGTGGTAAAGTTATTTTCAGAAGTAGAGAATAAAAATGTCCCTATACCAGAGTTTCCCGAACATCCTTTCCAAGAAGAACATCTCCGGGTATGTATGGAGAGACACATCTTCCATCGGGATCATATACCTTAAATGATATTTTTTAGGTTTCAGTGATATATTGTGCAATTCACTACTCTTGTGTCAGTGTCCCTGTGAAGTTCCACATTTCTTTCTTAATTTTCCATCCACCTTTCCATGTTGAGTATAGTTTTTTATAGTTTATAGTAAAGGTTGTGCGTTTGGTTGCAGCTGTAAGCAACTGAGAGATGATTAATTCTCCTTCTGTTTGCATTGTGAATGGCTGAAGTGTTGCCCTAAGTTTTACATAACTTTACTTTCAAGATTTTGTTGATGTGTTTGTGGTAGAATGTGTGTTTGTGAAGGGAATGTGATATGTGCTCCTGAGATGAGTAAAATAATGAGAGTTACCTTTTGTTTATGGGTCTCCTTGTGTATTTTCCCCCTCAGCAACTTTACAAAGTGGTACCTATTAAGGATATTAGAAATCTTTATGTCACATTTCCTATACCAGACCTTCAGAAGTACTATAAGTCAAACCCTGGTCATTACCTTGGTCATCTGATTGGGCATGAAGGCCCAGGGAGTCTTTTATCAGAACTTAAAGCTAAAGGTAAGTCCTTTGAAGGTAAAGAATTAAAAAGTGATTTATTACACTTTTTTTTAAAGCTTAGCTATGTTTCACTTAAAATTGACCTCTGTATGATACATTTAAAGCCCCCAGCTGTTTCAGTAATTAGAGTTGTAAGTCATTTTGTGCTTTATTTTTGTTTCTGTGGTGGGTAAAAATCAATAAATAACAGACGCTTTGACAATTGAAGCTATTATTTCTTGCACTCCCCTTTGCCCATGTTTGAAGAGTTCTATGAACTTTGGCGTAATGATCTTGTCTCTGTTCTATCACTGACTTAGAGACTACTGTCAGGTCCCTTAACGTCTGGAAGACTACAGGAGTGTATCTTTCACTATTTTTCTTAATATTACCGTGTTTCAAACAGAAATAAATGACCCAGTAATCAAAGAATCTTGAGTTTGTTGTATCACTCAAAGCACAAAATAAGATAGGTCTGACTTACGTTTAACTTACACTGTTGTTATAGGCATTAAGGAAGAGAAGAAGAATGTGTAAAGTAGTCAAAATGTAAAAAAAAAAACCAAAAAACCAAAAAAATGTAATGTTGCTGAAGCATACAAAAGTAGCATAAATTGTTACAAATCTGTTTAATATATTATCTTTTTGATTTCATAGGATGGGTAAATACTCTTGTTGGAGGACAGAAGGAAGGTGCTAGAGGTTTCATGTTTTTCATTATTAATGTGGACTTGACAGAGGAAGGACTTTGTAAGTGAAGCACTATGTCTGCATTCCATGTAATTCCTGCTCTGATGGGTTTATGTTTGTATCCAGAGAGACTAGCTATGTTTATACCTTGAAAGCCAGTTTCTTTTAATTAGCTGGTTATTCTTCTGTGTTCAGATACTCTCAGTATGCTAACACACTTCATCTAACATAAGAAACCAACTTATTTGAGGTTATGTTAAAGTATTTCATGGAATATTTTAAAAGTAAATTTCTTTAAAATAAAAGGTTTTAATACCTCTGTGTGCTGCTTATTCATACCATTTAGACCTGAGTTAAAATATATTATAAATCAGTATTTAACACAAGACATGTTCAATGCAGTTCTCGGAATTAGATGAGGACCTAAACACATATCTTAAATTCATGTCTGAGGAAAAACATGTTTAACTTTGCCAGTGGGATTGCATATGTACTTAAATATCTTCATGTATCAGGGTGTAATTAAAAATAAAACCTTACGTACTGGTGTTCATCAGAATTTTTTTCTTTGTGCAGAACTGAGTGAATTACTAAGCAAGTTTTTTTTTTTTTTTCCAGTGCATGTTGAAGATATTATTTTGCACATGTTTCAATATATTCAAAAACTACGCACAGAAGGACCTCAAGAATGGGTTTTCCAAGAGTGCAAGGTACAGTGATTGGTACTTGAAATATACAGTGGTTGTATTTTTACAAATTTTTGGATTAGAAATAGAAACAGATTCCTTGGCTGTGGAAATAGCCTTTAATAATCACATGGTAATCAAGTTTGTTAATTCCAAAGCTGTAACGTGACACAAATGACAAGTACATTCACAATACATTGTTTTAATGTAGATGTGAAATGCTCTTACAGAACTGTGAGGTGACATTTTATCACAGCATAATGGAGGTGGAGGAAGAAGTATCTTATTCTGTGTGCAAGCATTTTGTATAACCTTCCTTAGTCTTCACTGAAGGTGGAGGAGGGGAAGGATTTGCCTTGAGGGGTAACATTGAATTGTGTCGGATTGTATAGTTGAGAATGTAAAGGCTGGAGGACATTTAATGTGCTGTTTGTTCTCTCACCTTTTTGAGAGGTGAACTAAAATTTTATGGAGTACTTTGGCTGTACGCTTCAGTCTTTGCTGAACTGTTCATGCTTCTTGTAAGTCTTTATGGTTCACAGAATCACAGAATCGTAGGGGTTGGAAGGGACCTCTGTGGGTCATCTAGTCCACAGAGGTCCCTTCCAACCTCTGTTGGTTCTGTGTGCACAGAACAAAAAGTTAAAAGTATCCTATTAGAATTAAATAGTATTGCACTTCTCAGTGACAGTGTGAAATAAAAACTGTTTTATTTATCTATATGGTCTCATTGGTTCACTACAAATACTTGGGTAAGGGTTTCTTGTTCCATCTTAGCTTTATAGGAAGGATAGGCAGGGGAGATAAGGAGGGGGTGTCATCTATATCAGTGACTGGCTGGAGTGCATGGAACTCCACCTGGGGATGGATGAGGAGCAGATGAGGAGCTGATGGAGAGCTTATGGTTCAGGATTAAAGGCAGGGCAGGGACTGGTGGCATTATAGTGGGGGTCTGCTACAGGCCACCCGCCCAGGAAGACTGAGCGGACAAGGCCTTCTGTAGACAGATAGGAGCAACCTCACTTTCACAGGCCCTGGTCCTCATGGGGGACTTCAACCACCCTGATACCTGTTGGCAGGACAACACAGCAGGGCATAAGCAATCCATGAGGTTCCTGGACTGTGTTGATGACAACTTCCTTCTCCAGGTGATAGAGGACTGCCTGAGGAGAGGTGCTATGCTGGACCTTGTTCTCACCAACAAGGAGGGGCTGGTGGGGAATGTGAAGCTCAAGGGCAGCCTTGGCAGCAATCACCATAAAATGGTGGAGTTTGATATGGTTAGGGCAGCAAGGAGGGTGCACAGCAAGCTCACTACCCTGGACTTCAGGAGAGCAGACTTTGACCTCTTCAGGGACCTGCTCAGTAGAGTACCGTGGGATAAAGCCCTGGAGGAAAGAGGGGCCCAAGAAAGTTGGTTGATATTCAAGGATCATCTCCTCCAAGCTCAGGAGCGATGCATCCCAACAAAGAGGAAGCCAGGCAGAAATGACACGTGGCCTGCATGGGTGAACAAGGAGGTCCTGGCCAAACTCAAGCAGAAATAGGAAGCCTACAGAGGGCAGAAGCAATGACAGGTAGCCTGGGAGGTATACAGACAAATTGTCGGAGCAGCCAGGGGTCAGGTTAGGAAAGCTAAAGCCCTGATAGAATTAAATCTGGCCAGGGACATCAAGGGCAACAAGAAAAGCTTCTATAGGTATGTCAGTGATAAAAGGAGAACTAGGGAAAATGTGGACCCTACCTGGAAGGAAATGACCTGGACATTTCCAGGAAAATATTTCTGGAAATGTCCAGGACATGGAGAAGGCTGAGGTACTCAATGACTTTTTTTCCTCAGTCTTCACTGGCAAGTGCTCCAGCCACACTGCCCAAGCTGCAGAAGGCAAAGGAAGGGACTGGGAGAATGAAGAAGTGCCCACCGTAGGAGAAGATCAGGTTAGAGACCAGCAAAGGAACCTGAAGGTGCACAAGTCCATGGGACCTGATGAGGTGCATCCGCGGGTCCTGAGGGAACTGGTGGATGAAGTTGCTAAGCCACTATGCATCGTATTTGAGAAGTCATGACAGTCTGGTGAAGTTTCCACTGACTGGAAAAGGAGAAACATAACCCCCATTTTTAAAAAGGGTGAAAAGGAAGACCTGGGGAACTACAGGCCATTCAGTGTCACCTCTGTGCCCAGCAAGATCATGGAGCAGATCCTCCTGGAAACTAGGCTAAGGCACGTGGAAAATAAGGATGTGGTTGGTGACAGCCACCATGGCTTCACTAAGGGCAAATCATGCCTGACAAATCTGGTGGCCTTCTAGGTGGGCTTACTGCATTGATAGATAAGGGAAGAGCAACTGATGTCATCTGCCTGGACTTGAGCAAAGCATGTGCTGCTGTCCTGGATGACATCCTTGTCTCTAAATTGGAGACATGGATTTGATGGATGGACCACTCGGTCGATAAGGAATTGGCTGGATGGTTGCACTCAAAGAGTTGGGGTCAATGGTTTGATGTCAAAGCGGAGACCAGTGATGAGTGGCATTCCTCAGGGGTCAGTACTGGGACCGGTGCTGTTTAACATTGTTGTCAGCGACATGGACAGTGGAACTGAGTGTGCCCTCAGCAAGTTTGCCGATGGCACCAAGCTGTATGGTGTGGTGGACACACTGGAGGGAAGGGATGCCATCCACAGGGACCCTGGCAGGCTTGAGAGGTGGGCCTGTGCGATGCACATGAAGTTCAGCAAGGCCAAGTGCAAGGTCCTGCACCTGGGGCGGGGCAATGCCAAGCACAAATATAAGCTGGGCGGATGATGAATTGAGAGCAGCTTTGAGGAGAAGGACTTGGGGGTGCTGGTTGACTGGAAGCTCAACATGTCTTGGTAGTGTGTGCTCGCAGCCCAGAAGCCCAGCTGTATCCTGAGCTGCATCAAAAGCAGGGTGGCCAGCAGGTCGAGGGAGGGGATTCTGCCCCTCTGCTTCGCTCTGGTGAGAGCCCACCTGGAGTCCTGCGTCCAGCTCTTATCCCTGTGTCTTTCCCTTGCTCCTCTTCTATCAGCCCCAGCACTCCTGAGGCAGTGAGGTGAGTCAGAAGAGCTGGCAAACTAGATTGAAAAAAATCTTCTTTTGAGTTTATTTTCAGCTGGATTGTTGGATTAGCCAGGCTCTGCATGGTTGCGCAGAAGGATCGACTGTCCTTTTCATTTGCTTTATATTCTTAGATCTTTTTAATTCACCCTTGCCATTGTATTCTTAGAATGATGCTGTTCTGTTTCTGTGGCTAAGAGCATAAAGAAGCACACTTTTTCTGTCTCTAAACTTATCTTTTGGCTGGCTGAACAAAAGGAACAAAAAAGAAAGAGGGAAAGGCTTCAGTTCATTAACATACAACGAATGTTGCACTGGAACACTATGCAGTGGTTGTGTCAAAGTTGGTGCGTTTTCAAATTAGCAGGAAATTTAAAGATACGATGGGACAGGTCTCAGCGTGAACAGGACTTAGAGACTTGTGTAACACTTCACATTGTGAGGCTATGAAATTTCTTGTGAGTTTTGTGCAACTTGAATATTACTGAAAATGTTTGTGTTAGGTGTCTAACTCCTATAACATGGATACAACAAAACTCCTTCCTTATGTAATAAAAAGGAATTAAGTAGGTAATAAATATTCTTAAAAGAATCTTTAGTATATGCTTTTCAACCCTTCCAACATTGTTTCCTAGGATCTAAATGCGGTGGCATTCAGATTTAAAGATAAAGAACGACCACGAGGTTATACATCAAAGCTTGGAGGAATGTTGCATGTGAGTGGAGGATGGGGTGTGGTGTTGGTTTTGGTTTTTTGGGGTTCTTTTTTTGGTGTCGTTTGTTTGGTTTTACAATATAGTAACCATTTAGCATGTTTGATTATACTTTTAATAAATACAGGTATTTGCAAAGGTCCTTTGCACTTCTTGAGCTTAGGAAGGTAATACCATGCTACATAGATCTTAGTTTTGGCAGTCAGTAAGTCACATTCCCTTCACTTTCTACCATTTTATGCTTCTATACTTGATGGAACTGATTTTACAGGAACTGGAGTTGCCATATGATCTGTTTCAGTGTTTGTTAAACCGTATGTGCCTTGTCATTCTTTGTCTACCTCATGGCTAAGTGTTCTCTAGGGAAATATTGGAGAAATAGTATTTTATCATGAACACAAGCACTATGTTTCTAAATGTTTCTGTTGTTAACAATGTTGAAATAGTGCAGTAAGCAGAAATGTTCCTATTAAGATAACCAATTAGAAATGTTTGACTCTACTAATGTGATTACGTATTGGCACTGAAGGAATCATCACGTATCTTAGTCTTTAAACTTCTTGCAAAATTCAGTTCCCTCACTTTGCAGTAAAGGAAGATGTCGGTGGGTTTTTTTTTGTCTAGTGGAGCTCATGCACCTTTTATACATTGTAGCCATTTGCCATTGCACATCTGGTGTCTACATCTACTCAGGCATTTTTGGTTTCTTTGCAGGGATTCCTGTTAGTGCTCACACACCTTTAATTTGTAAAGTCCAGAATAACAACCTTTAATTTCAGAATTGTCTTTCTGTTTACTAAAAAGCCTTAGACTTACCTGAAAACATTTAAATGGATATTTAAAGGCGCTCCTATTTGGGATGCTGTCTCTTGCTTTTGTTCTGTCAAATGCATGAAATCTCTGTAACAAATAGACTTCTGACTTCTGAAACAGTCTTTCAGTGGTCTGTGTGTGTTGGATGATTCCCAATTACAATTTCTGTCTCCAAAATCAGACCAGGAAGTTGCCAGCAGTGTTATGAAGAGTAGGGTATTGATTCAGGACTTTTTTTTTCAATGCTTTTCTTCTGCTGTGCTTTGCAGTATGAATGGTAATTCTCATTCCGCTGTTAGTCGCTTAAACACTTAATAGAAAAGTGACTTTTCTAGTTCTCTGTATTGCCTGAGTCATACTAAGTTTATGCTTTGAATTAACCAAGCAAGAACTGTTGTTTGGTGATTTCATGCACTTATGAATACTATTTGTTTTTCATAACTTTGAGAAGAACCTGTGTATAAATTAGCATGAGTAAATTTAATTTCATAAGTTGTTGCAAGTTTACCAAAAGGATTTAAGAAGGCTTTTTATTCAACAAAATAGTTCATCTTTAAAGCACATTTGTGATGGTCTAAGGAGTCACTACTAAGGTCTTTCTGTCAAATTATATTTCATATTTGTCAGGTGTAGGCTTGACGTTTTCCAGGTAGTTGTTCCCTGGTTTGCAGTGCCTTTTTTCTTTTTTTTTTTTTGCCTCCTTAATTTTGTAATTTTAAAAAAATCATTGTAATCTGATTGTTGTATGTAGATTGTTTTAGTCTGGTTTATTTTAGTTACATTATGCTCTGACCTTGCTGAAAAGCAATTACAGAATCACAAAATGGTTGAGGTTGGACTGGACCTCTGGAGGTGACCTTGTCTAACCCTCCTGCTCAAGCAATACAAAAATGAGAAAGTAACCAAATAAATGTTATGCTCAGTTCCTGTTGGTGGGCAGACTGTGGCCTGTGTTTGTAAAGGAAATAGTGTAGACTTCTGGTCACTAAATCTGAATTGCTTTGGTAATTTCAGATTAGAAGTGCATAGGTTACTTAAAATCTCCCCTTCAGGTTGCTTAGTCTGCTTAGCCATTTATGCAGAATGTAGTTAAATGGGCATTCTACTGTGAATCTTTTGGACAAGACCTTTCAAATTCTGTATCTTTAGCATTCACGTTTGAATTTTTTGTGACACAGGTTTGATTCATTGTCCTTGGTCTCCACCTATGCCCACACTACACCCCCCATGCTTTCTCTTTTCCAGAATCCTTTGTGTGAGCTACTCTGTGTTCTGGAATTTGTTCCACTGTAGTTTTTTTGAGTAATGTATGTAGTTCAGAAAGCCATTTCATAATCATTCTGGCCATAAAATGTACACCTGTATGGCAAACTGCAAGTACTCGGTGCTTAGGTCACCTGGTATTTTTCCCTTGGTAAACAGATGTTTATCAACAAAGTTTTCCTGTCCACTACATTAATCATTTTCAGAAGAATTTTGGCTGTTTTTTCTTCTTAAATTGCAATGTACCTTTAGAGATCTTCAGTTTGATCCTAAATAAAAAATTGTGTAAATTTGTATTATACTTTTAGGTAATTGAAATATACTTTCTTTTATATTACTGTTAATAAAAATTTGATTTGTAGAGAATCCTAAAAAACTTACTGTTTTTTGTTTTGGGGGGTTTGTTGGTGGCTTTTTTTTGGGGGGGGGCGGGGGGGAAGTTGCTTCTGCTTTTTTTTTGTTTTTTCCCAAATGCACTCTAATGAGTACTTGGTGTTCTTTTATCTTTAAAAATATCCTCCAGGGGTCAGCATTTACCACGTTATTTTTGCTTTAGTTAGTTGAAAACAGTATTTAAAGGTGGATGACTTTTTATATTGAGATAAAATCTTTCAAGAGAATAACAATGGTAATACGCAGTATATAATATTGTCTAATATAGGAGAAACATGGTTGCAAAGTTAGAGTACTATTCCATCCTGTTTAGTTTGAAGAGAAAAATTTTAAGACATCTATGCACTTCTAATTTGAAATTGCCAAGGTAATGCAGATTTAGTGACCAGAAGTATATGATTTTATTTCCTTTACAAAACAGTAGTTTTTTTCATGCTTAGTTTTTGTTTACTTCATCTACATGTTTCTGGGCTTTGTTTTTTAGTATTATCCTATAGAAGAAGTATTGGCAGCTGAATATTTGCTGGAAGAATTCAGGCCTGATTTAATAGAGATGGTACTGGATAAATTGAGACCAGAAAATGTTCGGTAAGTTAAACTGCAGTAACTTGTATTTTAACCCAAACATTATAAGAAAGCAGATGAACTAATGGAAACACAAATTTTTAGGTCTCTCTTACAGCTCCAAAGTAAATGTCACTGAAAAAGAGCTAGTTGTTCTGTGTGTTAATGTCTCTGCTCCCCATTCAAAATAAGCACTCATCAGTGCATGCAACTCTTCCTGTGCAGACAGAAACGTCCTTTCAGTCCTTTCTGTGCAGAATGTCTTCCTCAGATGGAGATAGTTTTTAGGAGGATACTTATTTGGAATAGCTCAGCTGTTACTGAGAAAAAGTCTAGTAAAATTATCCTGCCTCACTGAATTCTTGCGACATTTTATATGGAATGCTCTAATACTTGTGATTTGGAGCTAGGTCTGGAAATCTGTTAAGAGGATGGCTTTTATCTTCTGTGTATATTTTATTTTTCCTATGGAGAGCCTTGAAACTTCATGCAGATTAGCAGACCCTCTGAAAAATACCAGTTTATGTGGGTAGAAATAGGTGTGTCTTCAGCTGTTAGAATCTCTCAGACTTCCAGAGCATCTCTGTGATAGGAGTGTGACTGTACTGCACATGTGCTTTCTTTGCAGAGTGTGCTGCAGTACAAATTTCAGGGCTCAGTCATTGGTCAGACTAGGTGTTGAAAGAAAAAGGGGAAGGTTTTTACTCCTGTGCTTTTGAGGGTCTTCTGTTGTCACGAAAGCAGGGTGGAAGAGGGAGGCCAAAAGAAAAAATGCACCTAATGTCTGTTTGAATACCTGAAGAACAGTAGTGTGACCAGGAGGCAATATGAGGGCAATAATGCTTTCCTGAGATGATGATTTACAAGTGAAGGAATCTGGAAGCTGCAGAGAAGAAAATGAGGGCAGGTGAAAAAAGGTCTATTAATAGAGGAGGAAGAAGGGCTGGGCAAATCATAAACAAAGGGAGGAAGAGTCTGGGACAAGAGCTGGCAAAGGACATCATGGGGATAATTTAAGGGGGGATATTGGTAGCTGTGGGAACTGGTATCTCGGTCAAGGATGGATAGAGGTTGGCTAGTGTAACTGCTGGGTGTGGTTAAGTGCAGACTGGAGAAAAAAATGAGAGGGGCATAGGAATTGGGTCTAGTAGGCAGAGTGGAGGTAAGAGAGCAAGTCTAGAAGAAAAGATTATGTCAGGCTTAGCAAGGATATTCAACTGAGAGTCCTGAATCATGGAGACAGGACAAATAGAGGCAAAGAGAAGAGGTCTGAGATAAGGAGCCAGAGGTAGGACAGCAGCAGAACTGATGGGACCAATCTTGGAGGAACTAAGCGGAAAAGCCTGTGCATACTAAGTGCAATATAGTCTACAACGGGCAAAGATGCTAAAGTTTACGAAGTCTTGCTTTGCTGCCCCCCCTGCAGATGTATGATTTTTCCACTTTTTTTACCCCGGTACAACTATTGTTTCAGTTCTTACAGAATAGAAGTGTTCAGGAATTACCTGATAAAATGCCAGTACTGTGTATTGCTCTACCTGACCTGACAATGTAGTTTGAAGGTGTGTAATGAAAATAACAGGAATCTGCAGAAAGAGACAAGTAGAGATTCAAGGTTAAGACCATTTAATGCTGCCCAGGAGAACTGAACTTCTTTGCTTTGTCACAAGCTTCCTAAATGATACGAGACAAGCTCCTAAAACAAACTTTTCACAGCAAGCCAGTAGTTACTCATTCCTTTTTGTTTTCTGGAGTATGCCTAAGATCTTAAGATTTAGCTAGAGGAATTGTTGAGCACATGAATCCACAAACAACTCAACAGAAGCTTTGCTTTTAATCTGTGAGGTCCAATGCAAAGTGAAGAATTTTTTTAATTTTTTTTTTTCTTAAATCTTAAAATGAGCATCTAAAATGAATGGGCACTGTATAACTTTGTGGATCTTTGTATGCCTCAGCATCCTGTTGTTGAAAATAAAGTCTCTTGGGATATTTCAAAATATGAAATTAGTTGCTATAACACCGAGTGCTGTGGAAGAGACATTTTAGTAATTCTTTTTATTTAGAGAAAGGTGGATATTGGAAACAGAATAAGTCAGGTCATGCATTGAGCAAAACATATAAAATATTGAATAACTGTTTCTTAAGTGTTCTGTGCGCTGAACAGGGCAGAGGTTCAGTAGGACAATATGTAAATCTGTGTATGTATTTTTATGTATGTACAATGTGATGCAATCTTAATTACTAGAAGGGTGCGTGAGCATCAGTTACATTAGCACTTTGGAGCCTGATTTTTTTTTTTAATTAGATTCTTTTAAAATTTCTTTTGTGTATATTCTAATAAATTGTAATGTTAAATTAATGGTGTAGAGATATTATTAAAATGTATGAAAACACAGTAATAAGCTCTTGCTTGTGATTCTCTGTATCAGTCTTACTGCATTTGAACACCTGTTTGAACACCTGTTTGTCAGTGTTTTGGAATCCAGGTGTATGATACAAAAAGTAGTGATTGTGGAGGGTCTGTTTCTGAGTATGTTCCACACTGAATTTTTCAGACAGTGTTGGATATGGAAAGATAGCGAGGCATGTATTCGTATATTTCTAGAGTATATGTATTTCAGCCTTCTGAAATTACTGTGAGTTACTTAAAAATTTGCGCATGAAACTTCACTATGTTTGTATTACAAAATCTGTCTTGTGTATCCCTTTAGTTTAAGATGCATGTTGCATTATTTACATAAGATTCAAATAATTATTGGGTAAAGTAGGATAAAATTGGATTATGAACTGCATTGGCGAATGTCATGGGATTTTGGTGTTCATAGGGGTATACAAGTAATAATAAAATAAGTGGAGCTGCCTAAGTCGGTGACAGTAGTTGCCATAGTAATTAATACCCTTTAAAGAAGGGCCTATGTCTTTGTGTGTGGGTGTACATCTATGTGTAATGTGTGTGGGATACTGCAACTGAAGCTTGAATGTTTCAAGAGATCATATTTTGAACGAACAATACTTTAAAGAAAATTGCCAGGTTCTCTTTCCTATTGTATTAAACACGTTTATTTTGAGTGTATTTTCATGTTGATCTACCACCCAGCTTCTTGGAAATTTGATACAGGACCTTACCTTTGACATAAACACTGTTTTTAATAATTAAAAGAGACAATATATAATTACTTCTCTGAAAAAAGCTTAACCAAATTCCACATGAATTTGAACTTTTAACTGGTTTTAGAATTGCTTACAAGCAATAGGTAAACCTTTTTTAATACTGGTTTGGTAAACAAGCTACAGGTGCTTGATCAGATCTCATGTTTATTGTAGCTTCACAGGGCTTTAAAATCTGGGTCTTAACATTGCAGGAAAACAGTTAATATTATCTTTGGGAAGGATACCTTTCGTAATGTAAATGGGGTATTTGTTATTAGCTGGAAAACTTCCAAAGCATCTGCTTGCTTAAATTTTCAAAAATTGCTGGAGTAAATTAATACATGTAAATACATTCGTAGACTCCCCAAGCTTACCAGATGCTGCTGGATGCCACAGACCACTCATCAGTTTTCTGTGTTACTTCTGTTGCTGGCTATGCCAGCCTTTCGACACTCCCTTCCAGTTGACAGTACTGCAGCATAAAATAGCCATAATTAACTTGTTCAACAGTTATTAGTGTGAGAAAGGAAAGTGTAGAGAATACAGGTAGAGGAGAAAATTCAAGTCTATAGAATGTGGTCAGAAGCACAGGAATAGTCGTGAGAATTTTTAGAAGAATTCAGAGTGTTACATGGTGTGCTTTTTTCAAATATGTAGTAAGCAGCCATTTCACAATGTTCTTTTAGTTAATATAAGCCCATATTTGCACTTGCGTTTGCAATTCTGCATTCCTCTGTCCTCCATTAAAAAAAGGGGGGGGGGGGGAGAAAAGAGCAAGATGAGCAAGAATTTTGTTAGGGAAAGAGGAAAAAGTAATTCTAAACAGATACAGAATTTAGCCATAACTTATTTGAAACACAAGCAAACACAGAAAAGAATTGTTTACCGTTAGGTATATCTTTTATTTGTAGTAATTTTTTAGGGTTACATGAGTCTTCTCACATTTGACAAAGTGACTTGCTGGAGATAGGAATATTATCCACACTTGGTTATTATGGATTAATTTTAAATAAAAAGAGGATTTTTGTTTTGAAGATGGAACACATCTAGAGCAAATGCCAACTGACGATGCTCAGCTTTAGTATTTGAGGCAACTGGTAAGCATTGATCCTTCAGATAATAGAGGTAGTTGTTTCATCTCAGCTTTTCAAATTCAGCCTGTTTTGAATGCTGTGTATGTGACTTACCAAGTAGCAAAGCATAGTACATTTAGACTGGAGAGGCACAGCGATGGGGGTGTTTTGGAAGCTAAATTTGATGGAATAGGTATGCTTTTCTGTACAGGAGTGTCTCAGAGTTTTCATAATGTAAGAGTGATGGTGGCATGGTGACTGAATCAAGAAAGCTTGTGATCAGAGAGGGGTGATCATCTAGTGACTTCTGTGTATGTGGATCTCCATGTAATCTTGGGCTTTACATGTCTTAGGTCTCACCCTGCCTTCTTCTAGCGTGTTGTTTCTGTGCTTTCTTTTTGGATGCTGGAAGAAATATGTTGTGTTTAATCTTCCCTCAGGACTAGTCACATTGTCTCTTTACCTTACCTGGCTTAAGAAATAGATGTTTATATATTTTTAAGCACTTGAATTAGAAAGCTAAATATTGGGAGATAAAAGGACTTTCAAAACTGGAGTATACCTGGTTTTATGGCCTCTTCAGTTTATTGTTTAAAAAATTATGCATTCTTTTTGTTGCAGAGATTTTAGTAGGGCTTAAAGGTAGTGAAGGTAAGTAGGTTAGTTTTGTGAAGCTTAAATACCCACAGCTATGCCTACAGCTGTCCTGTTAAGGCTTAAATATAAATGCGTACAAACTAGAGAGTGACTGAAGACTGATGAAATGCAATTCTAACAGCGGAATTCCGCAAAGCGCTGCTGAATGGACCGAATGAGGCCTGCAGGAGGCCGATAATAACATAGCAGTGGGCATACTTTGAGTTTGAAGGGTATATGGTCAGAGCAATGATAAATGTATTGCTTATTATGTGTAGACTAAAACCGTGCAACTGTTTGCTGTTGCCATAACAACTATACATTCACATCTTGGAACTCTTTGTGTTCAGACTACTTGTCTTCTCCAAAACTATAACTTACAAAAAGAAACCCAAAACATCACACCAAATTTAAGATTCTTAAGTGTCGTGTGGCTTTCTCCTGCTTCTCTAAATGATATGTTTTTTCAGTGTGGACTGAAAAGTTATGGTTGTGCTTCTGTGTAGTTTCTATGCTAATACTGCAGGCTGATGTTTCTCAGATGTAAAAGTGTAAGTCCTTTCAATTTTAGTGAGAATTAAATCGTGGAATCATTAAGGTTTGAGAAGACCTCTAAAATCAAGTCCAGCCGCCAACCCAACACCACCATGCCAACTAAACCATGTCCTGAAGTGCCATATCTACAAGTTTTTTGAACACCTCCAGGGATGGTGACTCAATCACCTCTCTGGGCAGCCTATTCCAATGTCTGACCACTCTTTCCTAATATCTAATCTAAAATTTTTCCTAATATCTAATCTAAACCTCACCTGAAGCAATTTGAGGCCATTTCCCCTTGTCCTCTCGCTACTTACTGGAGAGAAGAGACCAACACCTGCCTCACTACAACCTGCTTTCAGGTAGTTGTGGAGAGCAATAAGGTTCCCCCTCAGCCTCCTTGTCTTCAGACTAAACAGCCCCAGCTCCCTCAGCTGCTCCTCATAAGACTTGTTCTCTAGACCCTTCACCAGCCTCGTTGCCCTGCTCTGGACGCGCTCCAGCAACTCCATGTCTTTCTTGTAGTGAGGGGCCCAAAACTGAACACATTACTTGAGGTGCGGCCTCACCAGTGCCGAGTACAGGGGCATGATCACCTCCCTCCTCCTGCTGGCCACATTATTCCTGATATAAGCCAGGATACTGTTGGCCTTCTTGGCCACCTGGGCACACTGCTGGCTCATGTTCAGCTGGCTGTCGACCAACACCCCAAGGTCCTTTTCTGCCAGACAGCTCTGCAGCCACTCCTCCCCAAGCCTGTAGTGTTGCATGGGGTTGTTGTGACCGAAGTGCAGGAGCTGGCATTTGGCCTTGTTGAACCTCATACAGTTGGCCTCAGCCCATTCGTCCAGCCTGTCCAGATCCCTCTGCAGAGCCTTCCTACTCTCAAGCAGATCGACACTTCTGCCCAACTTGGTGTCGTCTGCAAACTTAACTGAGGGAGCACTCAATCCCCTCATCCAGATCATTGATAAAGATGTTAAACAAGACCGGCCGAAAACTGAGCCCTGGGGGACACCACTTGTGATCAGCCACGAGCTGGATTTAACTCCATTCACCACCACTCTCTGCGCTTGGCCATTCAGCCAGTTCTTTATCCAGTGAAGAGTACACCCATTCAAACCATGGGCAGCTAGTTTCTCCAGGAGGATGCTGTGGGGAACGGCGTTAAAGGCTTTACGAAAGTCCAGGTAGACAACATCCACATGTTTTTATTCAGGGCCTCAGGTGTTTAAAGACCAGAGTTAATTAGACTTTGCTATTTCCATGTGATTGAAACAAAATATTAACTTGTGTTTAGTGCTGCATTCCTCTTAGACACGTTTTAAGCACTTGTCTTTTGAAATTTGAAATAGAATGAAATTCACTAGGAATTTTTTCATCTTTTACTTAAGTAAGATACTTCAAAGTATAGTAAAATATAACAAGGAATGTGATTTTATGGTATCTATTCTTTTAAATTGCTGGCATTTTAAAATATCTTGGGGGGAAAAAAATACCTTAGTTAAATACTACTAGAAGTGATTTCCTGGTGTGTTCGAGAAAAAGATTTGAGAAAGCCACTCTGGATTTGGATTTTTAGTGGGCTTTCTTGAAAGAACAAGTTGAGATTATAGATGCTAATAAAAGGGTTCTCTTGTGGTTTACCTTTTCTTTTTTTTAAGGTCTGTATCTATATGCATGTGGTAAACTTACCAGTCCAGTAGCTCATTTCCTTCTTAAGTCTTTGCTTGAGCAAATTGTGTAAACTATAAAAAAAAACTGTGGACATGTTCTTTTAAATACCTGTATATGTTCTGGTTATCCGCCATTTGCTGGTGCTCATGTTTACCTTTCTATTCTCCCTTTTTCTGAAAGAACTAGTATGTGCCACATCATCCTAACTTTGCTGTTGGGGTGGTTTTCCTCCTGTTTGGGTTTGTTTTTCTATGCCTTGTGTAAATTGTGTCTTGCAATGGCTTAGTTGACATTGATTTGAATTTTACCTTTGTATCACAGTTGTATTTATAATTTCCTTTTCATAACCCTGTTGAAATTCACCTACACTAAGGACTTTTCTTGGCAGATCTGTATTGGGGTAGATGCATTCACAGTTCGAGACTACTGTTCAATGTCTTTTTAAAAAGTTTAGCTTTTTTACTGTTGTTTTCTTAACAAACTTTGTTTTTAAAAAGCATGGAAAAATATCCATACTCACAGATGGTAGCAAGTATCCGTATGTGCTTCTGTTTGACTTAACCAAAACAGGAGGTTTTCATATTCTCCTCCCCCCTCCCACCCCCACACACTACTTGTTGCGTTTAGTGGCTTAATTTCCCCAAGAGAGAAACCTTTTTAAGATGTAGGTATCATTTTTACTTGTTCAAACTGCATTGGGTTTTGCCAGCCATCTGTGAAGATAAGGGAATAAACTTGGCGTGTGTCACAATCTTAGCTGAAAAATGCAATTTTCCCATCATTTCCAATACAGTTTTTTTCCACTCATCATCTGCGGAATAAATGCTCATACTAAAATTGAAGAAGCTAGTGACTCATCAGATTAAGCAACTAAAGAACATTTTCCCCAGTATAGTAAATGGACTTTTTCCTCTCTTGATATCTGAAATGCAGCACTAGTACTATCCTAGAGGGTAAAATGAACGCCAAAAATGCTGGTACAGAAATTTCTGAGGGCTGGAATTTCAGATACTGAGCAAACAGTTATTTCACTGCAGTTGGTGATGCTCATCCCTGATGATAAATGTGTTACAAATACAGAAAGTATGTGTTTATTTTTTAATTGCGTTGTATCCGAGTAAAGATTTTGAATATCGCAATTTGTTCACTTATTTCCCCCCACAAACCATTGTGTTAGTAGAGACCTAGTCTTATTGAACCATAAGAAATAACTTGTGCTTCTGCAGAATGAGTGGAGTATGGCACCCCGGCAATATCTGCATGTAGCTTCCCCTCTTACTCTCTTTTCTAATGAGATTTGTGTGGAAGTGGCTTTGAATAGCCTTTGTTTTCTCACATCACTTGTACTGATGGTTTGGGGGAAGTTATAAACAAGTGTAGGCTTTTGCTGGTTTTGTCTCAGTCAGGTTATTTTATGCATTGGAATAAAATGCACGTAATTTTTTCCATTGTTTGACTGTCATCATTTGGAAGACAAAGTTTAAATCAGTTTCTAAGAAAGCAATTATTTCTTTTTAAGTATAAATTCATTTTTTTGCAGCGAATTTACTTTGACATATCTGTTACTAATATCACAAATACTGTGGTCTCAAAGTCTATTACTTTTTCACCCTTAGAAGCTGGAATTTTGTTATGTTAATCTGGAATATAATAGATGATAATCTTTCCTGGAAGTGCGTTCATTTTAAAGCACACATTCTTTTCCTAAGTAACACTCTTCTGTGGATCTGTCACTTGTAGCTTCAGTTTAGATTTCAGGAGAGTGAAAACCAAGATGGAATCTAGTAAATATGTATCATGTTATAGAAATTGTGCTTGGTTTTGAAAATTGATCATAACTGAGGACTACAGCAGTTTACATGTACAAGAATGTACACATTAGAAGTAAATTGCATTTATAGTTTCAGCTGTGTTCCGTGTTCATGAATGGCTTGGAAGCTTCATTGCGCTGGTTGAGTTTAAATATGTTTTGGGCAGGTCCTGTGAAAGGAGGCCTGATTGCCTGTGTTGCTTTTCCAGCACATTTCAGCGTTGTCTTAAACCATGTGGGTGTTCATAATGTTATACAGCAGCACACAGAAATGAAAAGCAAAAGTAACATTATATAATTGGTAACTTTAAAGATGCATCATGATACATTTAAATGGCTGCACAGTATTTCTGCCTGTGGTGCTGCTTTTCCCCTCTTTTTTTTTCCTTTTCTGGTGTTCATTGCTGTTGGTGCTTGTATCTTGGTGTAGGTTAAAAGCCTCAGGCAGATGAAGGGCATTTTGTTTCATTTCATGTGATTGTGGGTATATTTCTGAGAGCTCAAAATTTAAGTAATCAATCCAGTAGTGATTTGGGGTAGAGGGAGGGCACGAGGATCCCTTGAAGCAGAACTGCTTGTAGAATTGCAGTGCTGATTTACACAATTTAGTTTTCCATGCATTGAGCAGACAGAATTATTTTTAACTCTTTAGTGTTAGTAGGTTCCTACAGCAAATGTTTGGGTGTTTGGATTGTCGCTACTGCTTGAGCGTCGATGTGTTAGAGAAGGGTAGAAGGAGGGAGTGTCGAATAACAGACATCTGTGTGTTATAACATAAAACACCTTTGTCATGTTACTCAGACCACATAATTATTGGAATTTTATCAGGATACTATTTTATCTTAATACTCCTCTTTTTTTCCTTTTTTTATTTGTGTTTTTTTACTTAATGGATGGAAAGGCCTGGTAGGTTGCTCTGAAATTCTAGTAGATTTTGTGGTTTTTGTGGTCTCTTAGCAACTTCATCTGTACATGATAGAGCTTTTGCTCACCAGCTGTCCAAGTTAAAATGCAAAACATAATAGAATATTTCTATGGTGCATTTTAATGTAAACAACAATCTCTCCAGTATATTTCACCCTGTTGACCGAGCTAGTGTCTGTTGTGTTGCAAAAACAAATATTCTCTGGGATTATAGTGCTTTGTTCTTTGCTGAACATTTATTTAGTATTGTTCCTTTTGTAAAAAAAATGAAATAGATGTAATGTGAACAGATATGAAACCATTTTACAGAATGTCACAATAAAAATGTTAACCATTTCCATTGCCATTTGCAATGAGAGATGAAATAAGGTATCTTTTAAAGATTAATATTCTTATTCTGGTTTGGATATTGCATAACTTTTGCAGAGAAGGTTATTTTGTGTACGTGTGTGTGTGTGTTCATGCTAATTGTATGGTTCTTTCAAAGGTGGGGAGTAAATATTTCTCCCTTCCTCAAGCCAGAGGAAATCTGCATCCCTGAAAGATGAGATTTGATTGCCCCTCTTTAGTGTGTAGGATTTAAAATATTGTTTCAAAATTAGACTGTCTGTGTGCAAGTCCTGCTTCAATTTTTTAATCCATTGCTAGAGATTGTCTTTACAGTCCCGTGTGACAGAGATGCATTTAAATAAATGACAAGTAAGTCTAATGCTATTTACCCCACTGTTCCCCTGCTCCTCGAACTTCAACGCACCGATGAAATTATTAATAACTTTTAAATATTCATCACAGGGGACTCTAGAACTGAATACAGCAGAGTCTTGTTTTCTCCAACCTTCTTGGATCATTTAGTCATTTATGTGTAAGCATTAGATGAAAAAGGAGGGATGAGGACATAGGCATTTACAATATTAATAGTCCACATATTTAAACTTTTCAATGTATTGCAAAATTCATCCCAGGGGTATTTTCCAGTAACATATTTATGAAATAAAATACTGTACTTTGAGGCATATCCATACTCCTGTTTTGATTTGCACCACACTTTTCCATGCACATTGGAAATACACAACAGAATGTTCCTGGCCTGAAGATAAATGTGATTAAAAAAAGGACGTTTACATTGCATATAGTTTGATGTTTTAATGTGCATTTTAGCTGTCTGCACAGGATTTGACAGAGTTTGTTGTGCTATTCAGCATCTAAGGACTGTTAAATATATGTGGGAGTTAGTTGTGCTACCTTTTTTGACCATTTCAGATTTCGTATCAACACCTGTTTAGTGTTAAAGGTAAAGGTAGATACTTATTTCCGTTGAATATTCTTTTGTGTTGTACGTTGTTAAAAAGAATTAAAGGAGTTTTATTGATACCTAATATGAAGACTACTGAAAAAGTACTGATAAGTTTGTCATTTTCTTTGTTCTGGATTTCCTTTTATTTAGGTGTATTCTTTAGTTCAAGGAGCGTCTGGATGATGCTCTTCGTCATATGGTTTAGTTTTAGGTAGTACTGTGAGAAGCAGGGAGTTGAACTCGGTGATCCTTGTGAGTCCTTTCCAACTTTAGATACTCTATGATTGTATGATTTAGGTTTCTAATTGAGTATAATTTCGTTGTATTGACTGCAAAATACATTAATCTTCCTGCTTTTCCTCCCTCCCCCTCAAAAAAACCAAACCAAACAAATTAAAAAAAAAAAAAAAAGGAGAAACAGGTATCAGTCTGAAACGAGAATATAAGAATGAAGAAACTCACTATCAGATTATGAATGGGAGAGTGAAACTGCAATAGTGTAATCTAAAACGCTAGGATCTGGAGTAAAATTTCTATAATCAGTTTTTTCACATATCTGAGTAATGATATAGGTGTTAAAAATGTTGTAGTTGCTTTATTAATTTTGTAGAAGATCTCAAGGACTGCTTTCTGTGTTTCTGGAACAAGGACAAAGCCTGAAAAATAAATAGAAGTTGCATGCAACAACAAGTGTGTGTAACTCTAGGTTGTAACCTAGAAAACCAGTAAAATTAAATGATGCTGATAACCTGATTTCGTGGTTAACCTTAGTGTGCAGTTCAGTATGCGTGTACTCTGTAATTGTCCAGAAATAAATGCATTCTAGTGATGGAACAGAAATAGTGTTCTGAGTAATTTCTCACAGTCTTTTCTCAGACACATTCATACCGAAGTGCTTTCTCTCTTTGTTTTCAGAGTTGCAATAGTTTCCAAGTCTTTTGAAGGAAAAACTGATCGAACAGAAGACTGGTATGGAACACAGTACAAGCAAGAAGCAATTTCTGATGAAGTTATTAAGGCATGTTAAAACTTTTAATATATTCTAATATCTGCAAGTGAAAGAAAGTGATAAATTCTTTGTCTAATTTTTTGTTTAGTTGAAGGGAGAACTTAAATATACTGCTCTACATTGCGTGAAAATTGTACAATGAGGCTGTTCAATGAGAAGGATCTTATGTTGGTCTTTAGATTTCAAATATTTATTACGTGGGATAGATAAATTTTAATGGTTTTAAACCATGTTAAGTACAGGGACTGTTACACCATTTTTGTGGTAAAAGATCCATAATATGTAGTGGCTACTTAAAAATGTAAGCATTAACTTTTTAAAACTTAGAAGTTTCTATTAGATGTTAATAAACTAATCTGTTCTTAAGAAAGGATTTTTTTTAAAACTGCTGTATTGTAACAGTGTTTCTGAAATTGATTTTTACAACTTAGAAAATGTATATTTTGCAAATTAAATGAGCTTCTGAAATCAAAACTCCAACAAAGGCGGTGAGCAAATCCATAATGAAACTTGTTACTAATCTATTCTTTTAAGAAGAGATGGCTGTACAATACACCCTAGAGCTAAACTGGACCTGCTGAGCATGCTTTGAACAGACATTGCATAGGAATACTTAATTTCCTTTAGCTTGTCCATACTTATGTTCTTGATTAGAATTCTTGCTTATGTATTTAGTTTAATACCTTCATTTAGAGTTCACAGTAGCAGAAAAGATGAGACATAAAACCACATTCCACTCTACTGTAAACTTCTGAAGATTATTTTTTGTCTTTTGTCTTCTTCCTCAGAGAACTTCATCATGCTGATAGCGTACTCCAGCTTGGTTTCCCAGATATTCCTCTCTTTGCCTGTTATCTTAACAGTATTTACACATAAGCTAAATATATTTAGCTTATAAAAGAAACAAGTATATAGCCATTAATTAAGCAGAAATTCTGCTTAGCCTCATTCTTTCTCCTGTTTATCTAGACATGGCAAAATGCTGACCTGAATGGGAAATTCAAGCTTCCAATGAAGAACGAGTTCATTCCTACTAACTTTGAGATTTTGCCATTGGAAAAAGATGCAACACAGTACCCTGCCCTTGTCAAGGTAAGCTGTCTGTATTTGTTCTGTTTGCTAGCTCACCTTCTGGGAAGTCAGCAGTTAATTCCTATGTGTTTTTGAAATACAGATCATGTCATATTCCAAAGTAGAATAAACAAGAGAGTACAAAACTTAAACATATTGCTAGAAAGACAATAGGAATTTCATTCTTGCTAAATTTTGGATTATGACTGTTTGGGTTCCTATGAAAATGAATCTACAAGCAGCTTGAACTCTCTTTGCCCTTTTGAAAGTGTGCTAACAGTTGATAGAAATAATGTTAAAGCTGTTCATTCAGCAGAAGGGTGACTGCCACTCTTACATTTTTTTGAGCAGTGTTCAGTAAGTCAAGGGTGTAGACAAGGCTATTTTTTTTTTTTGTAACTGCATGTGGAAAAGGCTTGTGATTGCATGGAAATAGGGAGAGAGAGAGAGATGTAAACACGTAAATAAACATCATTCTCCAGTCTCCTGGAAGCATCATTTAATGGTCTCAGTACATTCAGCAAATCTCAGTTTTTCTGAGTCCCTAAAAATTACTTCTCGCTACTGAAGCATAGTTGTCTTTTCTAATGCTCAGCTCTGTTTTAGGCTTAGTTGGAGGATGAATAGGAAAAGTCTTCTGCAATTAGATGTTGTGCTTCAGCTCGAATACTCAATTCAGGAATACTTTTTACACAGTAGATTAATATAGTCTACTTTAGTGCAAAGATATCCTTCAGGAAAACGTGTTTGTTCTGCACAGCGCATTTTAGGTATATACTTGTAGTATTATTAATAGAGGAAGACTTGGAGCACATGTTTATGTTCATCCTGAACTGAAACCCTAAACCTCAGCAGGGACGCATACTACAGCTCTATTAAGTAGCACTAATTGGTTTGCTACAGAAACTTGATGGACCTGCAGTGTCTCTGTAGAAACTAGGCAATTGATCCGCACAAAAGCTTTGCTTGAAGGTATCATCGCTTTAGAGATGTGTTTGCTTTTAGTTTTTTCTTTCCCTTTAATATATGTTTTCTGAGGGAAAACATTTCTAATCTTCTGTAGCTGATGAAATAGACATTATCTGTTTTGCCTGCATCTTTTTAATTTTCTCCCCAGCTCTCTGTCTGTGCCATTTTACTTTTGTGGGCCCTGGCATTTGTCTGACCACACAGCAAAACATTGCAAGAACTACAGCAGCAGATATTAGCTGTAGAAAAAAGCATTTTTTCTGCTGTTTTATGTGCCTAAGTGAGCTTACTATGGACCAGACCAGTGTTGTGGAGACAGGGAGGGATGGGAATGTAAGTTCAGGAGCAGGATCGCCATTTTCGCCTCTTTTGTAATGGCACATCTTGCCCTGAAAAACCCTCAGGAAATATGAGGGCCAAATTGAAAAATGAGGGCCTCTCAAGGGCCAGATTTTTACTATGGACTGCAGCTAGCCATCTCCAGCTGTTGGATTAGTTCTCCAGTATTACAAGCAGTCTCTGCTGTTTATCACTCTGTCCCTGATGCAAGATGTATTCTAAACTGCATAGTAGCAATTCAACAGAATAAAAATTTTGTTGTCTCGGAGAGAAGCTGTAATTTGGCTTTTTAGTATGAGTCAAATATTGTGTAGAGGAAGGTGTACTGTAAGAGACAAGATTTACTTCTTTTATGCAAAAAGGTGGAGGAGAATTCCATGCCAAATCCCTGAGAAGCAAAGAACATCTGCTCAAAATTATGAGAAAGAGAAATAATTTTACATTTAAAAGTTCTATCTTCTTACGTATAGCAATTTAAAGAAAAGGTGTTGGGGGGGTAAGGTTAACTAGAGTTGGAACAGAGAGAGAGTATGTATTTCACAGGTTTTGTGGGAGACAAAGCAATAGGGAGGATGTTTAGATTCTTTCCTGTACTAGGTGTTTATTCTAAAAAGTTTTTGGTGACAGGTATTTTAACTAATTTCCAACTAGTTTTACTACTTTTTCTAAATGTGTTTTTTTTGTTACCAATATTACTTTAAAACGACATACAATGCATTAGTATTTTTTACTAAAAGCATTAAATACACAATTATGTTCTTAGTCTGAAACATGTAATTACACGGTGCTGTAGGGCTGCATAATGGTACATCTTTTAATGACAGCATTAGCAGGGAATTTTTTGAAGCTAACGCTATATTTGTCTTGTATCACTCCGGCTCGAGAGAAGTAGTTCCCATTCTGATCATAAGCTCATTCACAACGCTGCAGCCATTTGACTGCTTCTTAAGGTGACATACAGTAAGAAGACTCAATAAGGATAGATGGATGTATGCACAAATGTATATAGCAAGGATATGGATTTAAGGGGACAACAGTAAACTGAGATTTGAAGTGGTGAAGAGACTTTTTTTTAAATAGTGTAATATATTACAGTTAAAAGGTGACTTAAGAAAACCTCTTTCTTGACACAGGACACTGCTATGAGCAAACTGTGGTTCAAGCAAGATGACAAATTTTTTTTGCCAAAAGCTTGTCTCAACTTTGAATTTTTCAGGTATGCAATGTTAAGTATATCACATAAATTGCTCTCCAAATGTTTCTTGATTGTTGGAATCTGCGTTTCTGTGACAAAAACTTTCTTGCATGTATTGAGGCTTTAAAACGTTTGTCCTTACCTGGAGATGTGCAGTAGGATACAGATAGCAGAAAGGCTCGTGTAAGTTATGCGGTAGTTGTGTAGCAAGCAGCTTGAGGTGCTCCATCTATATTAACGGGAAAAGTTTATCTAAAAATACCTGAAAATTTTTTTCTTCTGTTTTATTTGCTATACCTGAAATATGCCAGCCAATAGGACCTACTACATATTGCAATATACCTCTTTAAAAATGGGTGTGTATTATTTTTAACTAATGACTAAAACACAACTATTTTAAGGTAGTGTTTTCTTTATAAAATGCTATGCTGATAATGATTTTAGCTTCAAATTCTGTTGTAATTCACATAAAGTTGTGGGATTTTATTTAGCTGACACCGACAACTGATTATTTTTTTTTTAGAAGAATACTATCTGTATTGCCAATGAATGTGTGATTCTTACCTCAAGATGCATGATAAAGTGCTATAATGTTAATTCTTGTCTTGCATTATTTTCATCACAGGAAAATTACTGCTTTTTTTAAGTGAGCATGACAATGATGTATCTTTTTAGTATTCCTTTCAAGCAATAATTTTAACTTTTGAATTAGAAAAGAATGCTGCTGTCTTTAGGGTGCAGCTATTTCTGTGTTGGATTACAGAAAGTGAAAATAACTTCAGGAAACTCTCCTTCTTTGGCCTAATGAAATGATTCAGTGATATTGCTGGAAAGGCTGTTATGTGGGCTCTGAAAGATGCTCGTAGATGCACTGTTGAGTCCTTGTTTTCAGTGACACTTGAAATTTTTAGTGACAGAATTTTAGATAGAGGGTTTTTTCAGAGTGTCAGATCTTGGTATTGGTGTTGGTACTAGTTGGGAAAAAGGTTGCCTGGGCTTTTCCTTTTTCTTTTTACTCATGAAATCACAAGGCAAACATTACAACTGTTTCAACTTTGTGTCCAGGACATGGAAGATCAAAATGGTAACAGCCTTCTCTTAGAGAACAACAATTGCAATACTTTGCCTTCTTTACTCATGCCTGGCTTTCCTTTGTACTATGTTTGGCCAAAATCCAAAATAGGATTTTATTGATGGACGCTGACTTTATGTTAATATAGTTGTGGGTTTTTTTAAAAGAACAATTCCAAATGAACTATGAGCGATGCAATCTCTATACCAATTTGTCAACGATTAAAAGATGAGAGTTGATTTTATGTAGAGCACACAAAGGTAGAAGTGTGTGCATATATGCACAGTATCATGGAGTCATAGAATGGTTTGGGTTGGAAGGGACCTTTGAAGGTCAGCTAGTCCGACCCTCCTGCACTGAGCAGGGGCACCTTCAGCTAGACATGTGGTGATGGTCTTTCACAGGTAGATTTGCACTTTCATCTCACTGAGCCCTTTAAAAAAGCCAGGAGTACTTGGGCTTTGCTGACTAGTGTAACGGAATGATTTGCTTCTTTTCTTAGGGTTGGGAGTGAGGGTTCTTTCCTTTTCTTTAAAAATGAGATGGTAACTTTATATGAACGGATGTGGAGGAGATTTTGACAATATTGGGTAGATCATCTCCAAAAGAAGTTGTAAGCAGGTTTGTCTGGTTTTGATATTTAAGAAAGATTCTGAATGAATCTCTCAGTTTTGAGACTGGTCATGCTGATGATCATTGGAGGAAATGGTGGAATGTATAGTGTTTGTTCATGAGACTTAACGAAATTACCCGTAGCTCTTGTGGCCAAGTGAATTGGTGAATAAAGCCATCTTAATCACATGGGTTTTCATAACAAGTTTTAGCCTCAGTTCTAGATCAGAATATGATGGCTTGTAGCAGGTTAGCAGAACTTGTTCACACTACAGACAGCTTCAGTAAGATGGGAAAAACTAGGAGGATTTCTTCTGCCTGCAGCCCTGATCATCACAAATCATTGGAAGAATTCCTGACCCAGATGCTATAGCAGCAATTGCTGTGTAGATGAATTAAAGAGGAAGTTGATGAGGGTAGTTTCTCCCTCAAACATACAAATCCAGTAGGAACAATCAAAGTATATAAACCTCTTGAAGCTGGTTTGTTCTGAAACTGAAAATCTTTACAAGGCACAAGTC
This sequence comes from Opisthocomus hoazin, assembly GCF_030867145.1. Lineage (NCBI taxonomy): Eukaryota > Metazoa > Chordata > Aves > Opisthocomiformes > Opisthocomidae > Opisthocomus > Opisthocomus hoazin. Next base: position 62,316,927 of record NC_134419.1, read on the forward strand.
TTGCATTAAAGAAACGCCACAGTAAAAACCTCTGACATGGGACTTATCATCCTGCCTAAAGGATGATGATAATCTTTTGCTTTTGTGTGAATTGTGACTTAAGAACTCAACAAGTGTCCTTTTTTAAAAAGGAAGCAAAATAACAATGCAATGTGCTGTTGTTTTGAAAACTTTCTAAAGGTAGTTACAAACTCTGCACTGCAAGTTTCCCGAGGTTTAGAGAGATGAATGTTAAAAACGCAATGCTAAATATTTTTAACTGGATACTTGCTACTTTCCAGTTTAAGAAATATTTCAAGCAACTTGAGTTGCTCATAAGGTAATGCAGGATCAGCACTTCAGTGTTGATTCCAGCTATGTCACTTACAGCTCTGTTTGAAAGTGGAAAAGACTAGATTTCAAGATTTTTCAAATGCCCTCTAAGTGATCGAGTTGTTCTGCTTTCTCAAGTCTAGTTGAAAAAAGGTAAAGTAGAAATAAGCGTTTATTTACGCAGTTGTCAGTAATAGAAGGCAACTCCCCAAAACAGTGTTATAATTGGTTTGTGTTGTTTTTCCCTTGAGAATTAATGATTTGGTAGTCTTCGTTATTTTCAAAACTCCCCGTTGGCCTTTGTGAGCTAAATGAGTGTACAGAAGTGATAACTGGTACGGACATAGTAATCCCTCAGACTGATTAAGTCTCTATTCTACTATCAAAATGGAAAAGAATATAATGAGTTTGGAGGAAGGTTTATGATAACATGGGATTGACCTACATCTTGCTTTCAATTCAGTATTAATTAAAAACTTCAATATTAATTGGATTTGCATCGTTGGGCATATCGAAATTGCTCAGTTTTGGGAAATTCTCATTGTAGGGAGAAATGCAAATAGCAGAGTAATATTTTTTTCCTTTTTTTTCTTCTTAACTGACCTATTTGCTTAAGTTACACAAGCCCAAGCCCAGAATAATTAACCCAGTGGTAGTAAAAAAGCGTATCCAAGGCTAATATTTCATACTGCTTCCCACACTTCCTTTCCTTAGTCTAAAAACTACTTGGATCCTTCTTAAAAATACCTTTGTGTAAAGTATTTTAAAGTTATCAGCATGTGTGTTGTGGCGACGTGATCTTTGTTTTACTACATTAATGTTGGTATACGCTATGAAATACCATGCTACATAGGTGTAGATATGTACAATAGCATGTCTTAAAATAGGACCATTAGTGACTGTTTAGGGAAAATAAATGCAAATGGCGTGGTTTTGAATTGTAGATAGATACTGCGGATTATTTCTGTGAAACTGATAATGAATTTACATGCACTTCAGAAATAAATATTCATAGTACAAATAACTTGACTTTGCAAATATTTAAAACATAGATATTTAACAATTAGCACAGTTGAAACATGGTTTGAGTCTTTTGAGTTGCATTTGTCTTTTTGAGAAATTTGTGACAGTATTGTATGTGATCAGATGGTTCTACTACAACAGTAGAACTTGTATAGTTCTTGCCCTTAAAAATACAACACAAAAAATCATGGTGGTATGAAAATGGATATGCTAGACTTCTTTCCTGAGCTGAACTAAGCATGTACTGCATATTTTTCATACCACAAATTGCTAATATCTTAATTTTTGTAATAGAAACTACTTTATTTTCTGATAGTGTAGAAGTGTTAATTAAATTAATGTTCAGTACATGGGCTTTCATTTCAGTCTGTTAAATTATGTTGGTTGTTCAGGTTGTATTTAGTTTATTTTACTCCGGATGAATTCTGACTATGCAGCAAAGTAAATATAACGTGTCTTGATTTATGAGTACAAATAAGAGAATACCTCTGGAATTTCCAATATATTTGACATCGCTCAAACCATAAGCAAGCTAAATAATTATTTTCAGGTATGTTCATATTTGTCTTCGAAATAGGAATCCTTCATAATGGGCTCCATCAGCATACTCGCAGTAAATATTGTTTCCTTCAGAACAAACTTTAAAGGCAAAAAGAAACTGAGAGATAATTTAAACTGCATATTTTACTTTCAACATTTTCTTCCAGCCCATTTGCTTACGTGGATCCTTTGCATTGTAACATGGCCTATTTGTACCTTGAACTACTCAAAGACTCCCTCAACGAGTATGCATATGCAGCAGAACTAGCTGGCTTGAACTATGATCTCCAAAATACCATCTATGGGATATATGTAAGTACCCAAATCCAGGAAAAGCTTAGAGCCTTAAAACTACTTCCACTCATCAACATTTTTGTATTGATTTGATGGAAGGACTTTGATTTTAAAAATGGGTCTAAGGCTGTTACTCCTTTTGATCTTGGTTATTAACCATCCTTTCTTTAATTTTAATTTTAAGTTGAATTTTTTTCAAAGTCTTCAACAATCTTTCCATTCATATGAAGCAAATTTTCTTCTTTATTTTTATATTGTTCATGAAATCAGTCAGTTGTAAGATCTGTTCCTCCATTTAAAAAAAAAAAGAAAAAAGCAACCCTAATCCAATCTTACATATTTATTTCAGTTTGTCAGATAGTTGTTAAAGACTTCCTGACTGACGGGGTAGAAGACCCCCTTTTCATGCTATTAGATAAATGATACACTTCAGCTTTCCTGTTAAAGAACTGGTGATCATGAGGCTGCATATACATACTCTTCAGTCACGTTTCTTCATCCATTACCTTGTCACTGCTTGAGGTATCAAAGCATTTCTTTTGTTTTTCTTTTTGTTAGTCGCTACATTTATGCTGATCCTCTCCATTGCAACATGACATACCTGTTTATCAGGTTATTGAAGGATGATTTAAAAGAGTATACATATGCAGCACGCCTCTCAGGTTTGGTCTATGGCATTGCATCAGGAATGAATGCAATACTTGTAAGTAAGAAAAAAAACGCAGGAGGAAATAAACAGCTTGAGAGTTGTTGAGCTTGGAGAAAACATTTGACTTCCGCATTTCTAAATGAGATGGTTAATGTTTTTTTTCCTTGCATATATCTCATTAATTAAAGGCAAAGCCAAACTGTATTTTAATCAGTACTGAGTGACCTGTTTAAGGTTGCGGTGTCTTGTGAACGTGTGTGCAGTACAACTGTTGCATTCTGGTTCATGTTCTTGCTTGCTTAGTAATCTTGAAGGTGCTTTTGCTGGTTTCTGTGTAAAAAGATTAACTTCTGTTGAACGAATCTCACCTTTACAGACTTCGTTATAATTCTCTAATTCTGCTGTAGTGAGCTGTGGAAATGCATTGTGCATGTGTTTATTAGAATGCAGTGCTGGATATTTGTGGCTTTTCCTTAGTCTTTGTTTTTATTATACATTTTATTATCTGTTTTAAAGTGCTGACAAGACTTACTTGATAAGTACTGATATTATGATAAAAGGTTATTTCTTACTCAGCTTCTTCTATGAGATTCATGGTAGGAGATTTTAATAGTCTCTCTTGAAGTTTTGTTAAAAGCTTTTATTAACCATCATTTATACCAAAATGCCTTTTGAAATTTCCATAGAAGTATTATTTTCCAAAGCATCTTAGTAAGAGGATATACTGTATATTGTCTTCACATTTTCTGTATGAAAGAGAGTGCTGTAATTTCTTTTTTTATCCAGTGCAAATCTGATTCCCTGCTAGCATTCATTTAACTTACTGCGAACACGATTACCTGTTCTTGGTGTCAAAACTTGCTGATGTTTCCATGGTCAGAGTTAATTCCTTTGTGGGGGAGGTGGAGGGGTGTATTTGTCTTCATTTTCAGTCACAGTTTAGAAGTTTAGAGTTATTTTAAATATTACATGGTTTTTGTAGGGTCTTTATATTCTTCTACTCCAAAGATTCTATTTTCACGTATTGAAATCAGTTTACTCCGTTTTGGTATCTGGGAACTTCTAGTATACTTTTCTATATCATGAGAAGTTATATAGTCAATAGGTGTAACTGTGTGATGTTGATCGTTTGAGCAAGGACAGACACTACACTGAAAATGGTCACCCATGGTGATTGTTGAACAGTTTGGGTTCTTACGCTAATTAAGGACATCAGCCTTTGTTGTAAATCCATTTATGATAGCTTTTTCTTCAAATTCATGGTTCAAGTATGTTTCAGCAACTATAGCAGAAAAAATTCTTCCTACTGGAAAGCAGGAATTCACCTGTATGTTGGTTTGTGTCCTAAAATTTAGTTTTACCCATAATAATTAAACTGCACAAATACAGTTAAATTCCTGGTTTGAGATACCAAATTTTGAAGTTGTTTTCCCCCCAAAAGGCCTTCTAATGCCTTTGTGTAGCTTGATGCAATCATAGAGTAATTTTTAAGTTCCTGTGTTGTTTTTTTTAAACGACCAAGTTTATTTCGTATATACTTTCAGAAAGATGTGTTACGATCAGATCGATATCTCAATAAGATTGTAGACTACCTTCGTGTTTCAGCCCAGCAGCATCCTGGTTATAAGTTGTGCTGCTGTGGACAGTACCCGTTTTCTTGTAATACTGCTTACTTCCACTTACATAAAATATTTTTTTTTGAGCAATGAGATAAATGTGAAACAAGGTTAAAAGTAAATTGGAGGGAATATTTAAGAAGGCTGTGAATATAGATTCCATTACTGAAATGAGACACCTAGAGCAAAACCATGTCAGTACTCCAAATGTACAGTTTACTGACTGGACTCAATACTTATAATAATTAAAAATCTGTGTTCTGAGTACAATTTGCTTACATCAGCATGAAATCGTGTTAATTCTCTGTGTTCATAACTCCTGTTCCAATATGCTATATTATAATCGTCGGTTAGTTATCTTTTGATGGGTAAAGGGATTTTATTTCAGAATGAGTTAATGCTGAAGAACATTGAATTTAGAGTAAGTGCTGAAAAGCGTGTTGTTCATGGAATTATACAAGACTTGGTAATTGTTCTATTCTTTTATATTCCACATTTAAAGCAAATTATGCGCTTTTTCCATAGCTCTCTGTAAAAGGTTATAATGACAAGCAACATATCTTGCTCAAGAAGATCATTGAGAAAATGGCTACTTTTGAGATTGATGAAAAACGATTTGAAATTATCAAGGAAGCGGTAAGCTACATGAGAAACTTACATTTTGGAGAAATTTAAAATTGAATGCATTGACTTGAAATGGAATCTGAGGGCTGATTATGCATGGAAATATAGAGTGAATTTCTGCCTCATTGGGACTGCAGAAGCTGTTTTCTTTTGTCTTTTTTGTGGCCATGTGTTCCCCAGAGTGTTTATCTTGCATTCTTCGGTTAAAAATAACTGGCCCTGGAATCTTCTATCAGTCAGTCTTTCTTACTGATTGCAACTTGCTTTGCTAGGAGTAGAAATCTAAGAAGGCAGACAGGATGGGGAAGTCTTAACTTTGTATCCTGTTTTACAATTTGGAAAGGCCCCAGCGGGATCTAGCCAGAAAAGAAGGGGGAAATGGATGAAGGGGGAAAGGAAGGGTTGAAAAGATTTGCAACATTTCTTCTCCCCAGATGGGAAGAGGAGCTCTGCTCCTGGGCCAGGATCCTTTGGTGCAAAAGTACCCAGCTGGTGAAGCACATACTGACTTCTGGATGTCTGACTTCCTATATTTAATGACTGATCTATATATACGGAATATAGGTTAGATTTTTTAAGCTCCTGAAGTAAATTTATGAACAGTGATTACATTTGCTAAGCCAAACAAGATACATAATTGTTCTTCAGGTGCTTTCTTTAGAGCAAGACAGAGGTACAACAAAGGAAATGGGCAGATTAGATACTGGCACCCATAGCAGTGGGTGATTGTGGAGGCGTAAATGAGCGCGCAAGGATTAGACTGGTCTTGGGGAACAGGCTGACTTAGAAATCATAGAATCATAGAAAGTTTTGGGTCAGAAGGGACCCCTAGAGGTCATCTAGTCCAGCCCCCGTGCAGTGAGCAGGGACACCGCTAACTAGATCAGGTTGTTCAGAGCCCTGTCCAACCTGGCCCAGAAAGCTGGCAGATAGTCTGAAGTAGATGAGAGAGCTAGGGCTACAGGGGAGATCACTCCACGCTTGCTATGGTCTTACATTAATAGTCTGCTGCCGGTGATTTTTGAACAGGTGACTGGCCTAGACAGACACCGGGGGGCCATCTTTAATTCTATTTAGTGGGAAGTTCGAAGCAGGTGTACATCATACATGAGGTAGATTTGTTATAACAGCACTTTATTTAGGTCTCTGTGTACCTCAGATACAGGAATTGTCTGAAAAGTTTTAACTGGATGTGACAAATGTCAAGGTAAAAAAAACCAAACCACAGGTCTGTGAGTGATCTGTTTTGGATGATTTTCTTTTGGTTTAAGATGTTTCCCTGGTTATCTTTACAGTTCGCTTGAACTTTGTATTATGCATGTTTTGTCGTTTTATAGACTTTTGTTACATAGGTCTTTTGTGTATGTAGAATAAGGACAAAATACAAAAAAGTCAGATCAGAGGGGGAGACTGCAGTTTTTCCCCACTTGTCTACACTGAACAGGTAAGGGAGATATCAGCTTCTGGCTTCCGTTTGGAGTGGATAGAAGGATGCTTCCTCAGCAGCTTCATGCTCGCTGTTTTTTCTCACTCATGTGCCCTGAAATGAATTACTTTTCTCTTATACTGGAAATGATCCCAGCTTGCCAAAGCTTACTAATTTGCACTTTCCACTTCCTCTGGCAGAGGAGGAAGGTTTTGCTTATTTTGTGAAGGTGCAGCTGGACTAGAAAGGAGTTTCTTTGGAGAAGCTCACTGATTCTTCTCTTGTACCTCCGTTATCCAGGCAAAGAATGCAAAGAATTTTCCAGATGGTCCTGTATTTTTCTAAGTAAGTCAGCCTAGGGAAGCAACTGGGAGAAAAATACATTTTCTATTAGTGGTATTCCCCCATCCCATCCCCGGACAGTTATCACAGAATGCAGATTTTCTGAGTGGAGCAACTTGATCTAAATACTTATTTAGGTCTAACTGCAATAATTTAATTTCCAGTCATTAATTTTATGGACAAGTTTGATTTTATGCTCGTTAAAATTATCTTAATGGTTACTGCTTAATCCATCGTTCAGAAGCCCACGTTATTACTAAGGTAATTTAACACATTTTTTCAGCAGGTCTAGCAAGCAAGAGAATGTTCTTGACATTTGAAATGTATCTTTTTGATGGTACACAAAGTTGAGAGTACAAGGTTAATATTTTATGTTTAGAAATAGAGTTCGGTAATTTGAATTTGATTTGTTTCAGTACATGAGATCGCTTAACAACTTCAGGGCTGAACAGCCTCACCAGCATGCAATGTATTATCTCCGACTCCTGATGACAGAAGTTGCTTGGACCAAAGATGAATTAAAAGAAGCTCTAGATGGTAATGTTCTGCCAGTTTCAAAGTTCGTTATTTTTATTTTTTCTTATGGAAAATGTCTTGCTACAAAACTAATGAAGGTACCTGTTTTGAAATCTGCCCATTATTCAAGTGAAACCCATGCAGTGCCAGACCTGAGCTGATGCTGGTGGATGTCGATCTCTCTGCGCTTGTCGTCCAGTTTCTGGAAAGTGTGGTAGTTCAGGCAAAAGGCCTCAAAAGGCAAAATGTGCAGGGAAGAATTCAGGCAAATCTTGAACGGCTTTGTGGACATGAGCGTGGGTGCAGTGAATCCAGTGCTTAACCAACACTGCTAAAATCATTTGGCTGGAATTGACATCTTGCAGACACACTGGAGTATATCTACATTGTACTTCCCAATGTGCATACTGTTTTGTTTTTTCCATTTCAGGAATTCTTAACTCCTGTTTCTGTAGATAATAAAGAAAAAAAGATATAATTTCTGTAGGTAATAATGATAATAAAGAATGAAGAACATTGTGGTTCTTAACAAAGAGCAGGCACCCCACTATATTTGGAGGAAGAAGAAATTTCAAATTAAGAGATTTAATTGATTTTAATAATAGCTGAAGAACTCTTCCCTGTCTGTATCTGACTGTGTTACAACAAAAGGCTGTTACTGGGACAGTTTGCGAAATATCTTGTGATAGCTTCTTGGAGTATACCAAGACATTATTTTCAAGAAGAATATATGGTTTTTGTATTTATTTGAGGGGGTAGATTCAGAATACACATCCATAGTTGTCAAAGACTGAGACGTACCATACTGTTTGGAGTTGTGGTGCTGAAAACTGCTTCATTAAGATAGACTCCATAGATGCCCTGAGCCAGCTGCACAGTGGTGTGTGCTTTTTAAACAGGATTGCCCCTGGACAGAAATATAAATATTTAGTTGTATAGTTTCTTGAATGATTACAAGTATCTCTGAGATTAGCAGTAGTGCCACTGCGGCTTATGAAGTCAATGACAAAACTAATGCTGATTTTTGTGGCAGTGAGTTCAGCTATATGTAGGTCATTCCTTTTTTAATGACTACTGAATTCTGAAAACATAAGAATTTTTCTGTTCCATGTGCAAGTTGTTTTTAGAAGATTAATGCTACTATATTCAGCATAAGAATAGCTAAATACGGAATGCTGGAAAGGAATGCTGTCTATTTAGTATTCTGGAGATCTGCTGGAAATACGGGGAGTTTATGCATGATTTTTTTCCCCCCTCCTCTTTTCCTGTCTCACACTAAATATGACCCTAATCTTTTGCACTATTAATAAGAAATTCTAGAGGCAAAAATTAGGATTAGTATTATACAAAAATTAAAAGTTGATTTGGAATCGGGGAAAAACGTGGAAATGAATTTTTACTGGTGGTTAGTTACCTCTTTTAACAGGGGGAAGGGCTGATAAGCATAGTATAGGTTTTTCTGATACAAATCACAAATCTGTTAGCTGTATATGCATCCCCCACTGAATAATTGAGTGACCTCTTAATCTTGAAGCATTTATCTTTTCAAAACTTCTGTGAAATCCATGAGTATTGTTAGTTTTTATTTTAGTTGAGAAAATAACAAAATTATAAATTAATAGGTTTGGTGATATAGTGTGGGTATGCTTGTAGTGTCAGGGAATTAAGAACGAAGATAGTGACTTTGGGATGAACCCCTCATCCATTCAACCATCCTTCCTCCCTTATTCCATTGATTCTATATGTTAAACTATACTTTGCATTATACGTGTAAACTGCTTTGCAAAGACAGGCTAAGATAGAATGTGTGTGCATGTGTACTCTGGGATATATTGCAAAATATTTTCTTGTGTATTGTTTGTTACAAAGATACTACCAAAACACCGTATTTGACTTGAGGTTCTTTTTTTAGTCTAGATGGTAAATGCACAGTGTGTTCCTTGAGCATTATAAACTACATGCTGCTTGTTTAGTTAATAACTAAGGCTTTATCTTGGAACACCACCTGAATGATTGCAACTGTTTTCTCTGGGGAATGAATGTTTGTTCAGCATGATTGGAAAGAAGGCGCTTTTTTGTTTTCTTTTTGGAATCTGGGTCAGACGGTATGTGAATTCTAAGCAAAACAAACTATGTGATGGGTGCTGCTATTTAGACCTGGAAGCTTTCCAGTGTTGCATTTTTAAGGAGAGATTTACTTTTTCATGATGGTGATTTTGTCCTCCTCTAAGAAGTGCACCATATCTACTTACTTACTGTAAAAACACACATAATTGATTTAAGTGTCTAAATATCTATTCTAGATGTCACTCTTCCCCGCCTCAAGGCCTTTATAGCTCAACTGTTGTCACGGTTACACATTGAAGCTCTTCTCCATGGCAATATAACAAAACAGGTGGGTGTGATACTTTCTTTAATAAAACAATTTTTATTTAAAAGCAGCATAAAAGATGGAAGACTAGTTTAATCTTCTCAGATCTTAAAGCAGTTTTGTCAAATGTGATTTCATAATTTGACTTTGTGGTTTTTTAATCTTTATGAGAGTATCATAGTGTATTTTTTTCCACTTTAGATTTATTATGCTAAGTGCTGCCCTTGTATTGCTCTTGGAAATTTAACAAAAAACAACTTACGATCTACATATTTTAAAGTCTGTGTTGTGTGTCATTACTGTGATGTGATCAAGCTGCATAAGGAATGATGTGCTGCAGATCATCCTCCATTTAAAACTTTCAGACTAGCTAACAAAGATTTAAGAATCCAAGATCCTTCCAAATGAAGTACTTTGTACAAAGCTAAACATGGATGGTGGGCCATAAAAAATATATGTCAGCTCTCAGCTGTGTCTTTTGGGGAGTAAAAATTGGAAAACATTTGTTCTGTCTTCCATTACAATAGTAACCATTTGTATTTGTATAGGAAGTCTAACCAAATATATGTGTATATTTACCAATACAAACTGTAATACCTGTCTTGCACATTTTTGCCATGTTTTTTTTGTGGGGCTGGTATAGCAGTATTTCTGTGTTATACCAGCTCTGTGACACTTTACTAGCAGGAGATGTTATAAATACTGCTAGTGACTGCTGAATGTGTGGAAAAGAAAGTTAACTAGTAGTTAAACGAGTCCTGTTCAGAACATATGTGTGAACAATCTTCTTGTTGTAAATACTTTTTACAATGTTTTAATATGGTGACTGGATTGGAAGAATGTGTAGCATGTTTCTCTAACCTTTCAAACTGTTAGACCTCAATCTTTTTATCTTTGTTATTGGGTGGGTTTTTTGGGGGTGTGTTGGAGAGGACATGTGTTTATTAAGTTTTCAGACCTTTTGCATGTTTTTGATAAAAACATTTGTCAGTTTGTGGCAGTGCAGATTAAGAGATGTTGGCTTTCAGCCAAAAATACTTTGTAGCAAGTTACTGTAATTTCCGGTCTGCAGGCTACAAGAACACATAACCCTAGCGTAAACCTTAACACCCTACACATAAACAGGTAAAGCTTTTGAAGTTAAATCCTTGAATTAAACTAATTATTTTAAATTTTTTTTCGCTACTTAAGATTTTTATGATTATTATTTTGATCCATCAGATAAAAGAAAGTATCTGGGCAATGAGTTCTGATACTGCCAGCACGTCAATGGAATGCATGTTTGAATTTAACCCTTAATTTGTTTTTTTTAAAATTCCATCTGGTGAGGTGTCATTTGCTTTGCAAACATACATTGTAGGTATCTGGCTTTCAAACTTTGAAAGATGAGTACATCAAAGTGGTGAAGGGAGAGCGAAAAAAAGCCCATTGAACTTTAATTTCAAAACCGTTAGGGAGGAATAGAACTAGTTAAACATAGAAATAAGACAAATATGAAAAACGCCCACAAAACCCTGTTCCCCCAAACCCCCACTTCCTCTCATCTACTTAACTTCTGCTGTGTTTTTATGAAATTACAATATCCCTACTTTCTATTCTTGGTTCCCCCCCCCCCCTTCTCTCGTGTCACCATCAATAATTGGAAAGTCTTACCCTGCTGTTAGGTGCAGAATAACCAACAATCATTAAAAATCGTCTTACATTGTCTCTTCCAGGCAGCACTAGGAATTATGCAGATGGTTGAGGACACTCTGATTGAGCACGCTCATACAAAGCCACTCCTTCCCAGTCAGCTAGTGAGATACAGAGAAGTGCAACTTCCTGACAGTAAGTTAATTTATTTATTTACAATTTTTTAACACACATTCAATTGAGATTCTCTGTCTGCTAATGGGATTTTAAAATTAGTATTACTTTGTTGCTAGGGGTTTGTGTCAAAATCAGACTTACTTCAAATTATTTTAAACTTTAAATTTAAAAATACAGTTAGGGTGTGGTTTTGTTAATAAAATTGTACACTAATATATCATCTTTCTGGTATACTTCAAAATGAATTTGATTTCATTTTTAATCTCTGTATGTAAATTGGATTTCTTGGGGGTAGAAACTCAATAATCTTTAAAGTCCCTTGCAAGACAAACTTCTGTGATTCTGTGATTCAGTCCTAGTTCACTCAGTATGATTTATGGAAATGGGAGCCCTGTCTCACTCTGTGCTACACGTAGTATACACATTTGAATAAACACCATTCTTTAGGTGATTTTGAGGAGCAATTGACCATTCAGTGAAGGATAGACCTAAACAACTCTTGCTTCTTGGAAGAAATAAAAGTTCTTAACACAAGTTAACTTTGTTTTTTTCCTAATATAAATTGTTTTGGTATGGTAGTGTTCGTATATGATTTTACTTCTATTGTGCAAAAAAATCTTAGAAAGGAAGTTCAAGGAATTGATGGAAGTTATACAGAAATGATGATATAATGTCCTGGTTTTGGCTGGGATAGAGTTAATAGCAATACAGCCAAAGCCAATTACCCATAGCTGATCATCAGCCTGTGAAAATTGCCATATACCAAAGAAGCTGTTGGTATTAAATGCTGAATTATTTTTAATGTTCATAAATGTTTCTGACAAATCATCTTTAAAAACTATTTACACAGTAGAGGCAATGCAGAATTCCACTCCAGTTCCAAAAATATTTGCTTGAGAAGCAGCCAATTTCAATTTACTTGCTGATGTGCTCAGGCTATGACATTTCAATGTGTTAAAATAATCTTTTCTTGTTTCATGAAAAGTATGCTGTTAGTGGAAAATGTGCTTTAACAGTCCTAAACCATTTATTGTAATTCCATTCCACAAGTGATAGACCATTATCTTTTTAATGATGGACAAGAAGAGTGTCTGTTTTTGTGAACTTAAATGTTGTAACTTTGTCTTTTAGGAGGTTGGTTTGTGTATCAACAGAGAAATGAAGTTCATAATAATTGTGGCATTGAAATATATTACCAGACAGACATGCAGAGCACTTCTGAGAATATGTTTTTGGAGCTCTTTTGTCAAATTATCTCGGAACCATGCTTCAATACTCTGCGCACCAAGGAACAATTAGGTAGGTTTTCCCATAGTGATTATCTGTGTGTATGCACACATGCACGCATACTCATGCACTTACATGAGACATGATGAGGTGTTCTTTCCCTGCGTAGTGAATGTCATTTAAAGGGAATTTGGTAAATGTGAAGGATTTTAACTGCTTGTGACTCAGACATGTTACTGTGCACATACTCTAAATTGAGAAGAAGCAAGCGTAGTTTTTAAGATGATTCTGAAATATCTGAAACCAACTCCAGCTTAAAAAAATGTTTGATCACTGTGCAGAAAATTTCGTATCTAGAATTTTTACCAAAAGGAGATTAGATCAGCTTCCTAAATTTTAGCTGCGCTTAAAGAATCTGTAGTTGTTCGGTCTTTTCTACTTGTGATCCTACTTCTAAGCACTCTGCATGATTCACAGACCCTAGCTTAGGAATACTGCTGTATGGGTAATGGTAAACTCACATGTTAGTGAAGACTTAAATATGTTTCAGATATTTTAATAATACAGCTGTTCACCAGTAAGTATAAATAATTGTCACCTGAACCAGTAAGAGACTGAGAACTGGTAAGTTACTCCAGACAGGATATTAAGGACAGATAATAGGAGACAGAGGCTTTGTATGACAGTTTGCATGATTGAAATACTGGTGAGGAGGAGTGCAGTTTTTCGAAGGTGAGAGGCAGGGGCATGTCTCAGTGTGATGGCTATGAACTACCGGGGAGATCAGGCAAGGTTAGACTTTGTGAGCAACTCGCAGAATCAGCCATACTATATTGATCATAGGGATTTTAACTATCGAGATATCTGTTGAAAATAGAGCAGAACCCAGGTCATTTAGCAGGGTTTTGGAATGTGCTGGTGGAAGATTTCGTATAGAAGTTGGAGGTAACAGCTAAAGAGGAGGGGGTGAACCCGTGAGATAGAACTGTGTGTGTCCAGCACTGCGTAACTGCCAAATTATGATAGAGTTCACAAGACTTAAGAGGGAAGACAGTAGAATTACCAGCAAAATTCAGTAAACTTCGTGGAATTGTTAGTAAGATCTCTGAGAAAGCCAAGGGAAAAAGGAGTTCAGGAGTTAGGAGTTTGCTAAGCAGTAGAAGTGGTAACAAGAACTCATTCAGTAATACTTTAGCAGTGTGAGAAATAGAAAAGTTGTCAATGGTGGAAAAAAAAAGTCCAAATGTTTAGGATGGTTTTGTTAGTTTTCACTGAAAATATCAACTGTGACTAGATGATTTCCAAAATAAATACCAGTGATCAAAGTCCAAGGCTTACCTTTGAAAAGGAAAATAACAGATTAAAGGTTGTTCAGGTGAATTAGAAGCTTTTAAAGAGTTCAGGCATGATGAACTCTACCTTACATTACAAAAAAAAAGAAAAGAAAAGAAATCAAGCCTGGAATTAGAAATCTTGTAGCTGAGAATTTGTGGATGATAGATGAGGTACTGGAAAATAAACACAGGTAAATGTTACACATTTCCTTAAAGGAAAGTGAAGAGGGGGGAAATAGCACATCAGTCAGCTTAGTTAAAATTCCTGGAAAATAAGGAATAAGTTACCAGTTACCAAACAGGTTCTAAATGTTAAATATAGAAGATAACAGAGACTACTTCTGGACAAACGCAGGTCAAACTAACCTAACATTTTTTAATACAGACTTTGGCTGTATGGATGGAAGTGGTGATGTCGTATGTCTCTTGGTAGTATGAAAGGTGTGTAACATTCGCAGACAAGCCAGAGAGAGCACCTAGGTGGTAATGCTCCACATTTGGATGCAAGGCTGTTTAAAAAATCATGACTGGAGAATAGATAGGAGTAGTTCATTAGAAAAATGGTCTTCTACAGAGCTCTGCTGTGATCCAATGCTATTTAGTATTTTCATCAAAACCGTGGATGGCAGAAGAGTGAATATACTTACTAAATCTTCAGATAATACTAAGCTGGGAGAGGCTGCAAGTGTGTGGGAAGATAGAATTAGAATTCAAAATTAGTTTGACATTTTGGAAACATGACTTGAACGAAGAGAATACGCAATTTGGTAGGAACAGTTTGGCAGGAATAATCAGTGGCACAGATACAAGGTAGGAAGTAACTGGCTAGGTAGTAGTTATGTAGAAAACAATCTACAGGTTACAGTGGATCAGAATTAGGACATAAATCAGCAGTGTTGTGCTGCTGTGTAAAATGCTGGGACATACAAATGGCAGCTTCCAAGATGGACACACAGTAATGCTCCTATATTTTTCAGGTAAGGACTTTGAAATACTGCATCCATATTTGACATGAGCATTGAGGAATGGTTAGAGAGCTATGAAAAAAAACACTTAAAGACTGAAATATGACAGATTTGTTATTAAGAGAGGGGAAGAAGACTGAAAAAAAGGCTTGGGTGTTCAGATAAGCAAAAGCTGCAACAAAAAGGAAGGGAATAATATTTTATTTGTATCTAATTGATAAGATGAAAAATAGTGGTCTTACATTTCAGCAAAGGGAATTCAGATCAGACGTTATGAAAAAATAGTAAGAAGTTCCTGACGTTGAGTCTAGTGACGCACATGAGTACAGCTTAATTTCTGGTTACATAATCCTGATGACAGAATTCCTTTTGTTCTGCCTTGGTCTGCCTCATCTCCTCCTTGCCTCTCCCCTGAACTGATATTTACCTCAGTGAAATAAAGATGTTTTAAAAAAAATACAGCGGCATATTTTGAAAACCTGCATATTTCATTTATAATACAGAATTCAACTTAGCATAAAATTGTATTGCTGTCAGCATGCTGTTTTTGGCAGACTTGATGCTGGAACAAGGGATTTCTTTTAATTTGTGATTGTTCTTGTTTTGTCAAGGCTACATTGTGTTCAGTGGTCCACGTAGGGCAAATGGCATACAAGGGCTGCGATTTATTATCCAATCTGAAAAGCCACCACACTATTTAGAAAGCAGAGTTGAAGCGTTCTTAAAAACTATGGAGAAATGCATAGAAGATATGACAGAAGAGGCCTTCCAAAAACACATCCAGGCTTTAGCAATTCGTCGTCTAGACAAACCAAAGAAGCTGTCTGCAGAATGCGCTAAATACTGGGGAGAAATCATTTCCCAGCAGTATAACTTTGACAGAGGTAAGACAAATTATAATTCCTTTAAAACTGAATGCTGTAGTTTGACTACACTTGTGACTGTTGCGTGTCATATTCATTTGGGAACGACTTAAACTTCTACGTAGCCTGTGCATAATTTAAAATATCTTTGTGATTTGTGTCCTGTAAGTTGTATTTCTTCTGTCTGCCCTGAGAAAATACCTCATTTGTGGAGCCTGTGCTCTCAGTGCTCTGGGAGCTGTTAGTAATAGAGGATAAACTTTTCCCTGACATTCACCGTATCATGGGGGGTGGCAAATGCTTCATTGACTTTCCATTCTTTCCCTTAAGGCTCAGTGAGACAATAGGTCATGGACTGAAAGTGGTTTGAATGCAAATGTTGGTGTCGCATAAGCTCAGGTTTCTTTCTGTGCTATTCAGACGTCTGTATTACATATGTGCCTAATACTTGACTGAGATGCATTCAAATACACTTCGGCATTTCTGATGTACACGCAATCAAATGAACCCTATTCCTCTTCGTGTTGCGCAGTTCTTTTGAGGGAGCGATGGCCGAGGCAACAGCAGGTATCTTAACCGATATCTGACCTGTCTCAGCTTAGAGTGGACTTGAAGAAATATTTTTTGTTTGTTTGTTTGTTTTTTCTTCCATTCATGATATTTTGAAGATTATAAGCTTGTAGAAGACCAATCAAGATCCAACTTCTATTGTTATTACTGATAATGGACTGACAGTTATTTACATTGTGTATTTCAGTTTTATTTTTCCCTTTTCATCACTGTTTGAAGATTTTTAATCCAAAATACTGAGGCACATTAGTAATACCATTTCTAACATTAAAAAAAAAAGTGTTAGGTACACATTGTATTTTCCTCACATTTTCATGTCTAAACTCTTAATCGCAGCTGTAATTTTCCATCTTCCATGCATAATATGCGTCCGACATAAAACTCACTCTGTATCCTGTGTCTTCTTTCTGCTTTACATGCACAGCATTGGCCTTTCACAGTAGCAAATACAGTCTTTTTTGTTGACAATGACAAACTGAACTGTTTTAATAATTTTAATAAGAATTTTGAATTGTCAGCTAGCTTGGTCTCAAGAGAATGACAGCTACTGACAAGGTTTCATGCCTGAGTATAAGGAGTGGAATGGAAGCTTATCCCCTCAACTACTTTTTTTTTTTTTTTTTTTGTCTCATGAAACCATTAAATTTTTCTCTGCTTTAAGTGTTTCTGGTTTTACCATACTTGGATCTGTATTACCTCTCTGGAATGTCTTACTGCTAGCTGTAGCCATATCTTTCAGATCTAAATCCCACTCAGCTTACCGTTTTCCTTCACTTTTATATCTTTAATTCACCTCTACACACTAGTAATTTGATTTCATTAATGATTCTTATATGTCTGGAATTGTCAAAACCAGAAATTCATATTCCAGCCTTAAGAAGTGAAAGGGGTTTTACTTTTTTATTATTATTACTTTTAGTGTTTATGTAAAAATTTTCTCCCAAATGTCATCTGGTTTTCCAAACTGTGTTTATTTTTTTAATTACTTCCGGGTAGAATTTCATATTAATTATTCACAGCCTGTCTCACAGACTCATTAGCTGTGTATTTGTTCTCTTGCATGCATTTCTTGCTTGGTCTTCCTGCTAACTGTAAGAAAAGCAAGTATGCGTACAACAAAAACCATTCCTGTTTATGCAGCAATGATATTACATTATTAGTTCATTACAATTTAATTTACATGAAATTATGTAGCTACTGAGACATATTGTTCCCAGATATCCTAAAAGTGATTATTCCTTAACAGGTATGGTATAGGTACCATTCCTTACATTTATTTAAAAGTACATCCTGCCAAAGTACGTTATACCATCTTGTTTCCTGTGAATAAAAGCCGTCTACAATCAGCCTGCATTAGAAACATGTAACGTTGATTTGAAGATAAATTACAGAAGTAGGCATATCTTTTTTAGCTACCGAATAATATACAGTACAATCAGTGTTCTTCAAACATGAATTTTTTAGCAAGTCCAATCAAATGGACTTACTGAAGTATAATTTTCTTCCAGCCTTCCAATGACACTTTCAGTGATGTATTAGCTTGAAAGTTAAGAATGAAAAGCATATCATTTGCAGTCATTTAACAGCATCTGAATTTGAAAGAAAAATACTTTGAATAAATAGTGTGCTAATAACCAGCTATGATTTGCAGACTTGTTCTAATTTTTACTATTGTTGTGCAGATAACATTGAAGTGGCTTATCTAAAGACCCTGACCAAGGATGATATTATACAGTTCTACAAAGTAAGTTAGTCATGTAGTTAAAATGTTGCTTGGAAAGAGATTTAGATATAACTGGATGTTAATTATATGAACTATGAAAGGGTATAGTTGTGCCTGGTTTAGGTAAATTATATGATTGATGCAGATACCTTAATAATAATTTTGTTTCCTGAAAGTTACTTAGTTTAATAGCAACTAGCATACTGTAAAAGTTGTGGACAAGGATCGGGTTTTGTTGCGGGGGTGGGTTTTTTTGGTTTTGGTTTTTTTTTTTTTTTTTCCCCGTTACCAGCTCTTATTCTCCTCTTGTCTCATTTATCCTTTCTTTCTGAATAAAAAATGTGCTGCTCTATGACCAAGTCTGGCCAAAATTGCAAATTTGTTCTTTTATTTCTTTTCTGTTCTTCAACCAGGAAATGATTTTGTGTGCATGAACTGTGAATGAAACAGATACTTCTAAAGCTTTGTTCACTGTAAATCAAGACACTTTTTTTTCTTCATCTCAAAGTTAGGCAGGACAAAGGAGCAGCACAATGATGCAATAATTGTATATTGTAACTCGACATGAAGTTACTAGATAGATATCTAAGCAATTAAAATACTAGGGTCCTGTCCCATCACCCCACCCTGTCCTCCTCCCCCCCCCAAATAAATTTGGCCTCATTCTTTTTATTTTGTAACAGATTTCATAGGCAATGATAAGTCACTAGGTTGCAAAGTGTACATATGATTTTATTACTTACGGAGCAGCTAATAGCTCAGGGAATACTTTGAAAAATAATGTAGACTTACGTCTTTGGAACTCATTATTGGATAGAAAAATTTCTGCCCATGAAGAAGCATGGGTATGTGTATATCTGTGTGTTCATATGTTGTCTTTTGAGGGGGGCTAATGTCTTTCAAAATGGTTTCTCTTTTGTACTCTGTCTTACCCTTTTCACCATTGAAGGTCATTTTTACACAACCATCTATTTTTAGGAGATTTAATAATGCTTAAAACTGGTTATTATGTACATGGCACAAGGAGCACTAACATCTTTGGTTTGTTTTGGGTTTTTTTAATAGTGTGATAGCATGAGTGAAGATTTGCAGCAAATACAAGCTTAGTAAATGGAATTTCAGTAGCTACTGTATAATAATGATAACTCAAACAAGTATCCACATGCTGTTTTTGTAGGAGTCTATACTGTTTTGCTTGCACTAACACTCAGTACATGATTATCCAGTATGCCAGAGCAGAAATAACTGGCTAGACTGGTGGGCTAGTCCAGCGGAGTTGAATAATTCTGTTCAGGGTGATGTGCTTCCAGAAGGTTGCCAGTGATTGAGAATTCTGCAGAGATTTTAGGTTGCATTCCTGATACTATGAAAGTTAATGGGTGAATTCCTATTACTGCCAGTTTTTCCGAGTCCCAAACAGTACGTGAATTTCTTAACTTGATTGTAAAATAATTCAAAGTACTGTACGGATGACTTTTAATAATACTTGAAGGGACATCCCAAAATTCATCCCTCATTTTAAAGCTTAAATTAAAATTTAAATGCTTTCATTCTTTTACTGTTTTATAAATATAATATCTGAGAGACAGTTCCGACACCTGAAGGACTCGATGGTTTTTACTGTAGGTGCTGTTGGCAGTAGATGCTCCCAGAAGGCACAAGGTATCAGTACACGTCCTTGCAAGGGAAATGGATTCCTGTAAGTATTGCGCTGAATATAGTATTTAATCAATTCATGTTCAAGCAAGTCATAGTTTAAGACAGCCGTGTTACATGATACAAGTACACTATAAGTAAAACTCAGCTCTGGAGATTATATAACTTACAGAGGAAAAAATATTTCTTTTTATAGGTTTTCTTCACATGAGTGCTTCAAATTTTCTGATTTATGTTTGTGGCCAAGTTTTTCAGCCATTCTGAAGTATATTGATATTAAAATAATATATCTTAAAATAGCACGTCTTTCTTCAGCAGGAGATTTTAAAACAAAACTGTAATAGTCCTACAGGGAAAAAAACATTGGGATTTGCAGTTATCAATACAATGCGGGGGGGGGGGGGAGGGGAACAAAACAAACCCCACAAAACCCCACAACCCTCTGGGAATGTCAAACATTATGTTTAAGCTTGAGAAAGTCAAAGTTGATGTAGGTTTTATTTTCAAATAATCTGGATTAGCTGTACATTTTAAACTGTGTTGTTCTATTTTAGAATTCAAGAAGGTAAAGGTTAAAATTATTTCTGGTTAATATGAAGAAGCTGAGAGGAAAAACTTCTGTGTTGTTTTGTGTGCATTTTTCACCACTTTATGCTGGACTTAAATTCCAATGTGTAACAGGTTGCAGAATCAAGAATACTAAAGGCTTGTGTTGTAGTACCTACAATGCCAGAATGGTTTGTTGTTTGCTTGGAGTGGTGTTTTCCCAAGATAAGGGTGAGCATGGGAGACAATGTAACAAGCGGTTACTCTTAAAGAGATTATAGCAAGGTATTCTCTCCACATACTCCCCAGTCTAAAACATTTAATGTGGCATGTGGCCTCTTTTCTGCCATGAAGGAGATACTGGGACTTTAATGCATCTCCTGTGAGTCTAAATGAGCATTCTTCCAAGTGCAGGTGCCCGTCCTCTAGCAAGTAACACCAAGGAGGAAGGTTAAAAAGCTTCCCAGAGAGCACCATTCCTCCTGCAGACAGACACACACACCATTTTCTCTGAGAGTGGAAAAGAAATGGAAGCAGTAGAATAGAGATCTGGGATTTTAGGAGGGGGAAGCTCTTGAACTCCCAGGGTGAAGGTTAGGGCTGAAATTTGAGTATGGAGGTGGAAGAGACGTTTAAGGAATTTTAAGACTAGAATTTCTTGCAGACAAGTGGATTGGATGCAGGAAGACGTTTTGGGGGGACTGGAGTAGGGCGGGCAGGGGAGACTTGGGATTGCTATCCAGAGTTTTGGTACATGGAGTAACCCCCACGCCTCTGTAGGCATGTCCTTACTAAAAGATGAGCTGTTGTTGTATTGCTGGCATTTACTACTGTTCTCATAACCACTGACACTTACTAGCATTTACTACTGGCATTTACTACTGTTCTCAGAATTTGTCCTGGAAAATGGTTTGAAGTATTCATTGATCGGTAGATTAGCAATTTTTATTTCTACATTCTCTTTATGTGTAGGTAGAATGAATAAAAGCCACTGCCCCAGCACATGTTCTCAAGTCAAGTCATGGATTAAGCTCTTTGTATTTTTAAAGACAACCGTGGCGTATAAAACAAAATGTTCAGAAAATCTTATTTAGAGACACTTTAAAATTAATAACCTGTGCTTTCTATAGATACATATCTTATAAGAGGAAACAGTTTATTATGTAAAAGGTCCTCAGTTATGGTCCTGAATTAATTCTGGTGATGTTAAATAGGCCCTGTTGTTGGAGAATTTCCATGCCAAAATGATGTGAACCTGGCACCAGCACCACCACTACCACAGGTAAAAAGAAACAACACACAAAAAATTCCAGGCCGTATTCTTAATCTGGAAGTTTAGTACCATTAAATACAAGTTTATATTTATAACAAACTTCTGGAAATTCAAGCTGTTGTGGGGCTCATGTTTCAGCTCTTTTTCACATGTATTTTGTCCTCAATAACAACAGGGATTTTTCCTGATTTTTTTTCTTTCTTTTTAACAGCCTGTCCTCTGTTACCTTTTGTTCCTTCTATTCCATTGAAATGAAAGCTAACAGCAGTAGTTATCTCTGCTGAGTGTCTACAATATGGAGTAAAATGCACATTATTATTGTCTGAAAATGGTGATTGTATATGATCAGATGTATCAAGTGCCAAGAGAAAGATGCATGTGCATCAACAAATTTATCACCTTTGTTTAAAAAAAAAAAACAAAAAAAACCAAACAAAATTCAGTCCCAAACCACCACCACCAAAACCAACTATCTGATCATTACCTTAAAGACTAAAATAGTAATGCACATTCCTGTCAATGTGTAACCTGTGTCGGAAGCAATTTGACAAATTCTGTTCATACAAGTATCACAGATTTCACTGTGTGGTTAGATATGGTAGCACTGGGCCCTTACTGGACCTTAAATGTATTTTCTTGAAGAAGGATGGTAGCGTTCATCCCAATAGATAACTAATTTTTCCCAGTGCAGTAGTAAATCTGTGTTCTTATTCAGTACATGGTGAAATAATCACCATGGATGGAAATCTCTATAAATTATATGTGGATATATTAGCCAGTGTGACTGAAATATTAAAAAGTTACTTTGTTGCTGCAACTAAAAAAAATGACTCATTGAATTGCTATTTTTATGATCTTACCTCTGATATTCAAAGTATAGGTGGGATGTTCAGAGGTAGAATTTGTAAATGAGTAGACAAGCTCTGCATTTACTAAAGTTCCTGCCATTATTAGTAATGCAATTACTGCATTATAGCTATTGTTTTAAATTATCTAGACTAAATACGAAACCATTTATTTCATAAGAAATAACACTATATCTGGGGGGATCCTGTAATCATGAAATGTGAATCACTAATACCATAGAAAAGAGCAAGAATGGTGTGTTTATATGTAGCTGTAGAGAAAGTTAAAATGGAAAGCGAGGAATTTCTCACTTTTCTGATTAAAGACATTGAGCAGACTTTTTCTTGCGTACGTTTCTTTGCAGCCAAGTGTGATTGAAAATATGACAGAATTCAAGCGCAGTTTGCCACTCTTTCCACTGGTGAAACCACATATCAATTTCATGGCTGCAAAATTGTGAAGATCCCCAATGGATGAAGAAATGCATATGATGAGTACTGACATGGTTTCAGGGGACTTCATGATGCACAAAATTATTAAAGATCATTAGGATAAATGGCTCTGTCCGTTATGAAAGTCCCGAATTCCTTCTTGATTCTTTTGACATTAGCTGTGTGTTAGGGATAGAGAGTATATAAAAATCAGTTGTGGTCATGTGTCATTTATATTACAGACAACCTGTTGAAAACCAAAATCAACTGAAACAATAAAAAACTTGTAGATGCAGTATATTTTTAAAATAGTATATCCCTTCAAATTTCCATTTTGATAAAATAACCCTCCAGAGGACACAAAATTGCTTAAAATATCCTTACTACTCCTGAGAAACACTGTTTAGTATCCCAATAATTATCTTATTGGGGGCTGGAGGGGGTGAGAAAAGCAGGTCCTTTTTGGGATGGGGTCAACAATTTTTCTTAAAAATAGAGACTTTCACTTTTTTTTGAAGTGACATGTTGAATGATACTTTTTTAATTGATCCTTAATGCAACCAACATATTTTCTATTTAAGTTTTATGAAGACCAGTGAGGAGGAAAAAAAAAAAAAGGAAATTTGACAACACAGCAGTAAGAGTCTTAATGAGAATAATTGAAGATATGGGCATAATTTTAATCTTTCTATACAAATTTGGGGACATTTTATATTAAAACTAGTAAAATGCTGCAGACACTTCAATAGTGCATCTAGATTTTGTTACAAAAGTGTTGTCCTGAGCTCTCGATACTGTCCACATCCTGTTCAGTTCTTCAGTGTTACTATGAATTGTTGCCATTTGGTATCTGAAATACTTTATTTGGTGTCATTTTTTGTTTTCAGTTGCACATGTACTGATGGAGAACTCAAGTCTATTTTGCCTCATTTGTTATGTTAGGTCTCAGCCCATCAAAGTACTTACTGGTGCAGATGACTTTAAGCACATGATAGTTCTTGACTCAAGAACAGGTGAATGTCAGATATGGGCTCTGTGATGAATCAGATACGTCACTGTTCTGATACATCTGTGTGGATCCGTCTTGTCTTTCAGGAAGGCATTTGGGACAGTGCAGTACTGCTGTAGCACGGGGTGTGGTGCAGGTTACATCACAAAATGTTTGTTCCTACTTTTTTTAAGAAGGCTGCACAAAACCCAGAAGGATCAAGAATCATGCTGAAATACTATGTGTGTATATATTCCATAATTTAGTAAAACAATATATGGTGTCTAATCTTCACCAAGTTTACCGACTTCTGCAGAGCGGTCTTGTGCTTGGGACAGCCCCCAAATAGACAAAGGTAAGGGAGCATTTTACAAAGCTCTCCTACCTGTTTAATGCATAAAATTGATTGTAGTTATTCAGACAGGTTAGAGTATGCAAAGCACTGAAGATATCAAATCTGCTCATCAGGAGTGTTACTGAGAGTTTGCTGCTTATTAAAAGAACCTGAAACTAAGGCACTAATGTGACATGAATGTTGTCATACATCAGAATCCTGGTATATTTGATAGGGCTGTTCTTGTCATTGAAGCAATGTTCGTTCTCATGCTGGCTCTGAAGCAAAATTAAATGAATGCTTGACAGAGTAAGGGCCTTAAACTGTATTTATCTGAGAGTCTCTTCTAACTGAATGAACACAGTGTATTTAAGAGTTGTTTTAGAGGTTAACAATACATGTTTCAACATTTTTTTAATAAATTTGATAATAGTTTGTGATGTAACCTCTTGCCAAGGAAGGCCACTAGCTTGTTTTTGTAGGCTGAGGAGAAAAATAATTAAACATAGTATAAGCAGAAACAGTAAAGGTGTCTCTGTTCACCACATTTTTTGTGGGTCCTTCATAAAATGGGCTTTTTACCCTCTTCCATTTTGCTTTTGTTTATAGTTTTCCTTTAGTAATAGTATTTGTATTATATATATTAAAATTTTGACAACACATTATAAAAATATATATTTTGGGATTTAGTATTTAAACGTACCACTCTTACGGTAAATGAAATGGCTTCTATTGTGTGTAAAAATAAATTGATACATATATATTCATGGAAGTACTATCAACTCTAGTTTTAACAAATTATATAAATAAATTGGAATGGCAGTGTATTTAACACAAGCTCACAAATCATGTTTTCCAGAGGAAAAAAGGTAGAATTTCAAAGTTCCATGACTGGAAGTGGAAACCCATGTAGTTTTCCAGCAACTCTTAATTGCTTTGAAGTGTTCTCCAGCATTTTACAGTTTCTGAGTTTGATATAGCAGTAAATTTTGATAAACTCAGGCATACTATTGGGTTCATTTTAATGGATCCAAAGCTGCAGTGTCTACAAGCAATAAAAAACTACCTAGAATACACTGTAATTCAATTTTAGTGCTTGTTAATTAGTGTATGTAAGAAACCATAAATTATTATTACAGAACTGTAATTTTTGCAAGTGCTATTTTAAGCAGTTGATGTGGAATTGGGTGCATGTGACACAGCCAGTATGACAGAGTGCTAGAATTATTCTGTTTACAATAAACAATCTGAATTTAATGTTTGGAGTTCTTAATTTGCTTCATTTTAATTTTTTTTGCATACTGGAAATGTTACATCTATCAGTCTGTGTGTGTTGTTTACTATCTGTTAATGTGTGATTCTTCTGCGATACAGTTGCTTGGACTAGTCAGGCTGCATAGCATTGCTGGAGAAGTGTTCCCAGTCACTTCTGGGGAAGTTGCAGAGGACTTCCCCATGTGGCATCCCACACCTCTTAAGTAAATCCACCTCTGTTGCTCTTTGAATGTGTGAAGACTTCATAACATAAAGGTAGAGATATTTGCACAAGGCAGGATTTTAATTACCCAGTCTGTAAATTCAGAGCATCACTGCAGCCAGACTGAATTGTGCCTAGTGCAGCTTTACAGTGTTGCTTTTGAGGAGTTACTTTTCCCTGGTCGTTTTTGTTTCTTGCACACCAGAAGATTACATTTAGAAAGGTTAGGAGTAAGTGGGATTGTTAGAATGGTAAATAGCGTCTATTCTGAATTCTGACAGCGTAAAGATACAAGTCAGCAGGCACTTTTGCTGTTCTAATGGGGCTCCTTGAAGTAGTGTCTTGACAGTCAGCAAGAGAGACAGCTTTTGTCCTTGGCACTGGGGAAGAGTGGTTGGTCCTCTCAGTGGAGAAATAAAATGCCTGCAACCCACCTGGAAAATTATTTGTCCCCAAGATCAGGGCTCTCTTTCTCCACTCCCAGTTGTTAGGGATTGGTGTAAATCTTGACTCTTTGGCTTTACTGTCTTTTGCAAAAAATTAAGCTATCCAAATTTACTTTGACTATTACTGTTAGCAATAAAAAAATGCTTGAGCATTTTCAGAATATTGCTAAGCGCTTGAACAAGAGCAACCCTTATCAATAATGTGTTCCACAGTGCAGTCACAATATGTGGGGAAAACATTACACACCTTTTTAACTTCATTTATTATTTTCTAGCTCTTGTTTTAACACCAAGGTCAGCAGAATTTTAGTCTATCTTCTCTCTACCATTTAACTGGTTCGTACGCTTTTGCTGTAGGTCCACTGTAAAGTGAAAAATCGTTATCTTCTACACCCTTCTTCATGTTTTTTCTATTTTTTTTTTAATTTTAGTAGCTGACCTTTGAACTGATATGGTCATTTGCAGTGACACCCGGGTCCTTCCCTTGAGCTGATACCTAATTTGATATTCAAATCCAGCGCTGAAATACTCCGTTTTCAAGTCCATTTTTAATATTGTTGCTGCGTGCTGCATAATACAAGGCACCTCTGTGCTGTTGTAAAAGCAGAAGAGATCAGAAACTCGGGTACCTTTCTTACCTTTCATATAATTTCAAAAGCAGCCTGGCCTGTGTAGGTTCTGCTGAAAGGCCTTTATTTGAAACATTTCAGAGTCTATTTACCATTCAAAGAATATGCTCGTAAGTTGTAGTATGTGCTTTTCATGGAATATAACGCTAGTAGTGTGTGAAGTCTGAATTGCAGCTCAAAGGAAGAAAGTGTGTGTAAGGCCAAAGGCCCAGCAGAATGGGAAATGTCACAGTTAAACCAACTTATTTGAACGCAGGCATCTAAACAGAATTTAAGATTGAAAATATGTATGGCCTTTTAATATTTCTAAGCCACCCCAAGGCTGTTAACCTGAAGTGCAGCATTAAAGGATGTAGACACCACACTGCTGAGCATTTGCCACTGTTAACGTTTAGGACTTCCTCTTCAGTGGTGCAGTGCAACATTTTGAATTAAATTTCATGGCTGTTGGTGAGGGAAGATACGCTCTTGATGAGGGAAGACACACAGCTCCAAGTGGACTTCACGCTGCTGTGGCACTGAGCGAGGAGGCAACTAGGCTTAGCCAGTGGGAAACTCTAGTGAGAGGCGCCTGAGTTCAAATCCTACATCTTTCTGAGGATTCTCCACCACCAAGCTGTGTATTAGACATGCTTCCTTCTGCTCCAGATTTGCATTACAGCTTTTCACTGCCTGCTCGGCTTCGCTTTCAAGAATGGGAGCAAGGAATTGCGGCGCTTTCCTAGTGACTGCCAAAGATAGGTAAACTTTATACAGGAGCGGCAGCTGGAACTCAGGACCCCCTTGTAGCTCTCCCCTCCACCCATACGCAGAACTGGGTGTCCCACAGTACACGTGGGCTCGTACTTGCCCATGTTCTGGTGCTGAATGCTTGCTCTACAAAATTAGAACAGGTTCAACAGAATGCAATGAGGAGGTCGCCAACTGACGTTAATGACCTTCTGGGAAGTGGGAGACATAGGCTAGAGAAAATTCTAACAAGATGGAAATGAAGTTGATTTTTTGGTAACTTGCGCTAACTGCTGAGTTGTGGCACAGTAAAACATGCGTTTTATGTGAAGTCTGTCATAAAGGATAAACTCCTGTGATGGGAAAGATAGAAGACGACCTGCTTGTGAATTCCAGGGAGATGTAGGAGATCAATACTAACGCACTTTACATGGTTAAGGTGGAGTCATTTCAGAGCATGTGCAAAAATGGTATTCTGGGATACCGAATGTAGAAAATGTGGGTGTGTACAAATGCCAGTGAAAACGGAGGCTGGGCTTTGAAGATTGAAATTTTGTATGTGATGCCTTTAAGTGGACAGGGGTCTTAAAAATTTGCTGAATAGTACTGAAGTGGTGTACTTGATAGGGCAACGCTGGAACTGGCTTAAAACACCAGAAATAATGTAAACATTTCACAGCAATAGTGCTCAAAAGTGGCTCAGTTGGAAAGTTTGAAAAATACCAACTTGCTTTGGAATGAAGTGTAGCAGGACAGATTTCAACCGAAATTATTGTTTGCACATGTGTGTAAAAGCCAGGGACGTTCACAGCAGAGTAGTGCGCATCAGTGCTCCAGAGTCAGAAAGCTGTCAGACAGTTCAGCATTTCCCCACTTTATCTTTTCGTCAGTACAGTAACTTTAGCCTCCTAATACTTGCGCATCCAAAGCCTTGTGCAGTACCAGGTGAAAAAGTGTTTCTTATGACCACTTACTGCAAGTGAAGTTCTGTTTCGACTCTGAGATATCAGTATCATTCACTGGCACGTACCTGTTAAGGGTGAAGCTTCAGGAATCTGAAAAAAAATCTATGCAGATAATTCTCCTCTTCACAGGTTTTATTAATACTCATTTCCAGATAAAATTGTGGGAAGAGAAGGTAATTGGGACAATTCCACACCATTAAACATATTTTAGGAACACAGGAATCTGTACATTTGACTGGATCTGGCATCTCCACAAGCTGATTGTTTAGTTCTGATAAGTTGCGTGTCGTCTTCAAAGGCAGGGACATCCGCTGTTCATCTCGCATTGCGTCGTGTCTCTTTGACCAAGCTGAGGTGACGAAATACTCCCATGGTCACATCAGCCAAAAGTGTCACTGATAGCCCTTTAGCACTGGCATGCACCGGGTGTGGGCTGCATGCGTGTTCTAGGACTTTTTTTTCTGTCATTAGAACTTACCTTCTAATTGTGGCAAGCTTTATCCATAAAATTCACCAAAGATGGCATCTACAGTATGTCTAAGCCCAGAGAGCCACACTGGACTGCTGCTGAAGCTCAGCAAAGTGGGAGATTTAATCAAGTAGAACTATTTCAGAAATAATTTGAGAACAGGTGCTACTCAACCTCAGCAGGAGACTGATCTGCGGTTGTATGCACAATATGATTTTATTGCTGTGAATAATCTAAAAAAAATGTACCTTATGCAGCCTTTTCCTGGAAGTAGGCATATTTAAGAGTGGAATAGCTTGTAGGCTTTGTGTAACTTGAAGAATGCATATACAAAGAACGCTTGTAGTTTGGATTTTCCACTTGAATTTAAATGTCAGTAATCATTAGTTTAAAGATGTTATGAATGTGAAAATAAAAAAGATTGTATTAAGCTCAGTGTATGCAAAATGTAAGTGTGAGCTGGGGTGCTTGCCCACACTATGAGCCACTTAATAAAAATAATGTTGAAATGGAAGATAATGCATATAAGTTGAAAGCAACTAGTTGCACACAATTTTGCACTTTGTGTCTGTCTATCTGCTATGTCATTGTGTATAAATTACAAATTCCTGTGAAAAGGGGTCATGTGTTATGTCTGTAAACTACCAATGCACAACTGTGGCGCTGTATAGCTAATAGTATGTATTGGGTTTTTTTAAATGTTGAATTGAGTAATTAAGAGTGACTACAAGACCTTATTTTCAGGACAACTGGCAGTGTCTGAACAGTCTAAATTTCTTTGAAAGTAACAGAATAAAAGTATCAGAATCTCTCATTAATTTTATTAGCTCTACATTCTCTATCAGACGGACACATAC
Organism: Opisthocomus hoazin; assembly: GCF_030867145.1. NCBI lineage: Eukaryota > Metazoa > Chordata > Aves > Opisthocomiformes > Opisthocomidae > Opisthocomus > Opisthocomus hoazin. Next base: position 62,346,777 of record NC_134419.1, read on the forward strand.
AAAAAGGCAGTTGAGATAATTAATAACTAAACACTTAAGCTGGCCTAACAACTGGAGTAAATATGTTGTAGTATATTGATAGCCCTGATTTATAAAATATGTATATCTCAACAATGGTTTTGGCATAAACTCTAACTAGTCATTTAAAATAATCTTAAATAGTGTTGGAATAGCTGAACAGTCCTGGAAGTCTTGTAACATTCATGTGTTTTCTTTTATTTGAGATCCAGATATAGGGTCTCAGTCTTGTACAGAAATGCCAACAGGGTCCTATAGTTTCATAGCTTGTCGGACTGAGCTTTAATTTGGCGATGGTGTTACAGAGATCTTCTGTGACAGAGATCTGTTACAAAGATGCCGGAGGAGCTGCCTGGCTGTTCCCCAGGAATCGCCATACACCGTGCAAGCAAAAAGATAAACACCAAGATAATGTATATCTATGTCTGTAGAGCATGCATTTGCTACATCATTAATCTCACTTTTTCTTAAGTAAATAACATACCTTCTCAAAACTGTGTGGAAAGACTATATCTGGCTGTCCAGCAGCTCAGGAAGAGGTGACTGTTCAGAAAATGGACTACAACATGAAATCAAAACCGAGTGTAGATTTACATGTGTGATTAAATAAGGAATAGCACAGTAGGTAAGCTTAAACTATTTTACTTATTCTCATCGTAATTTCTGGTTCATTGCATGTGCTGAGGTGCCCTCGTAAGTGATACCAGAAACATACTGGCGACAGCGTGCACAGTCCTGGTAGGCCGGTACTGCAGGAGAGGGGTTGCGCAGTTTGGAGAGATGCAGTGAGAATGAGGGGCTCTACAGCAGCCGTGGAGCAGCAGCAGCTCTGCGATATAAAAGCTAAATTTATAATGTTTCTTCCTGGTCCTGAAAGTATGAATGGCTGAAGGTGGGAGGAGAGGAGAGCGATCCTGTCTTCGTTGGCCCCTTCCAGCTCAGATGCCTTGGGCAAACAGTAAAGTTCTGTTCTTGAGCAGCAGCTCCATCAAATCAAATCTCCTTAATCAACAGGTCTTTCCTTTGCTTCGATTTAATATGAAATGTTACTACCTTTTCCTTGTCAGAAAGGAAGATTAATTACCTCTCCTCTTTTGCAGTATTTATAGTGTGCTAATTAGTGCTATTTGCAAGCAGTTACCTGTGCCTCCAGGTAATAGCTGTGCACCTGTATTTGAAATTACCTGTCACATCTAGTCCCTAATCTTTGGAATGAACGGGCTATTTTATTTATGGTGATGCAAGAGAGGGAAAGCCCTGAAGTTTGACTTTTTTGGTCCCTTGCGGAGTCTTTAGAGTTGGCACTTAGCAAAATATTTTTTGATCTGGAAAGTCAAGTAGAATCGACTTAATTGACAGTAAATATTGAACTCTTTAGTGTCATTTTTACAGTAATAAATTTGAGAGTAGGATTGTATGCTGAATTTGCAGAGGAATGTAATTACTGCCTGCTGTTGGACTAGGTTGGGCTAAGGGAAGACCAGGAAAGGAAGAATTGATTATTTTTAGGTTTTCTTACCTGTTTAAAAGTTTAAAGAAAATTTGCTATGCAAGAAAAGAAATTGCATAGCTTAATTTGTAGAAAGTGTCAAGGTTTTTAAACAGGTATATGTTATTTTTTTAATGAGAAGTTTAATTTTCATTGCTGGGAAAATGTGTACTTCAGAACAAAAATGTCAGCTTAAACCATTCACCATGAGACAAGCAGCTTTCATGGTACCTTTCCTTCACACTGTCGTTAAAATCCTTGGTGCTATACAACACAGCATTTGCTGTTACTCCCTGTCGCAGTGAGGAGTTGTGCATCCCAGCTTCATGCATGAAACTGTTTTCTTCGTTCTGCTGAGGAAAAGCCGTGTGTGTACGATTCTGCAGATGAAAAACTTGGAACTTGAAATGCGTAATCGGAGAAAATAAATCACTTTGAAGTGGCAGAAATGGTCCAGAGGTGTGTTTTACAAGGAGCGACGTGTTTAAACTGACCTCCTCCTCGTCGCCTCACACGGGGGCGGGAGGGGGGTGCAGCGGGCCTGCGCCGCCGGGCGCGGAGTAACGACCAGCGGCAGCGCCGAGCCGAGGCACCGTGAGGCCGTGAGAGGGGCCGGCTCCGGGTGAAGAGAGAGCTCGGTGAGGCGATCGAGAATGGCGGGCGGGGGGATGGGGGCCGCCTGGCCTGCTGCCGCGGGAGCTGGGGATACGCGGGGCAAGATGGCGGCGGTGGAGCCCGGCGACCTCCTGCTGCCCAGGGGTACCCGGGGCTGTGCGTGCCGTGGGCTGCCACAGGCTCCGCTTTGTCTCACGGCCTCCTTTCTTTTTTTTAGAGGGTGGAGGGGTGTCCGTAAATGAACGGGGTTAATTTACAGCGGCACCGAGCGCAGCGAGTGGAGCCATGGCTTTGCCGTGCACTGAACACGCGGCTGACATGACGCCGGTTGTTCTGAGGAAGAAAGTACGTGTGTCAGGTCACTGGTACACCATGAGTGAGATGATCTGAATTCGCTGGCACCGCAGGCCCCTGACCCTGCCCGCTTCCCGCCCAGCCCTGGGGAAGGTTGTACGCGTGGAGCGCTTGGCACTGCAACAGACACCACAGGGAAACGCAAGAAAATGGCAGTTTTGCCTTTGGAGCAAGTTTCAAAGGGAGTAGCACACGGGGGCTGTGGGGAAGAGTGAATGGTCCCATCACAGACAAATCCTTTCACGAAGAGGGCAGAAACAAGGGTGCGTAGACAGCCACAGTTACGGTGTTTCCTAGCATTTGACACAACAGGGGGGCTTGGCCATAACGTGCGTGTAGCACGGACTTCGAGGTGTAATTGCCAAGTGTTCAAACAAAACATGGGAAACTGAAAGGGGGTGGGGGGGGCAGCTTTCGGTGTCTGTTACCTTAGTGACATGGACACGCGTTATCTTGTGGAGAAGAACCATGGGATCAGTCACGTGCTGGATGTGCCAGCAGCGAGGATGTGTGTCTGTGCGTTAAGTCCCCATCACTGGCATTTCCAGGTGCTGGAGAGCAGCAAGGGGGCCAAGGCACAGGCACTGCGCCAGCCTCTGATGCTGACAGACCTCCGTGTCAGCTTCCTGACCATCCCCTCCCTCCCCTGTCTCTGGATCCACATCCTTCTCCCCTGGCCAGTCTCAGGCCTCACCTTACCCATTTGTCACCTGCCTCCTTCACCCAGTCTGTGACAGGCTGCACCCTGAGCCCTTCTCTGCCTCCCAGGCTCTGTGTCACAGATCAATCCCCACAGTCTCTTACTCATTTTTCTGAATGACTGCTCAGTCCCCAACCTCCTTGTCCTTCGTTCACTACACCTGTTGCTGAATCCACATTGTATCCTTTGCCTTTGAGTGGGATAGGCTAAGCAGGGAAGTCCCTGAGAGCTCTGGAGGACAGGCATTTCTGCTTTCAGATCCAGGTATACATCACTGCAGATAGCAATAAGGTGCTAAGACTTGTTTCTTCTTGGAACGTGCCTCTCACACAAAAAAAACCCTTGGGAAATTCCAGTTCAGTTTCATGAAATCCCAACGGAGCAGCTTCAACCTTCAAATTTTCAAGGTGTTTGGGAAGAACTGGCGGATGAAGTTGCCAAATGACTCTCCATCATATCTGAGAGGTCGTGGCGGTCTGGGGAGGTCCCCACTGACTGGAGAAGGGGCAACATCACCCTCATTTTTAAAAAGGGATAAAAGGAAGACCCGGGGAACTACAGGCCAGTCAGCCTCACCTCTGTGCCTGGCAAGATGATGGAGCAGATCCTACTCGAAACCATGCTAAGGAACATGGATAACAAGGAGGTGATTTGGGACAGCCAACATGGCTTCACCAAGGGCAAATCGTGCCTGACGAACCTGGTATCCTTCTATGATGGGGTTACAGGATTGGGGGACAAAGGGCGGGCAACTGACATCGTCTACCTGGACTTGGGTAAGGCATTTGACACTGTCCCGCATGATGTCCTTGTCTCTAAATTGGAAGGACATGGATTTGATAGATGGACCACTCGTTGGATAAGGAACTGGCTTGATGGATGCACTCAAAGAGTTGCAATCAATGGCTCGATGTCCAGGTGGAGACCAGTGATGAGTGGTGTGCCTCAGGGCTCGGTACTGGGGCCAGTGCTGTTTAATGTCTTTGTCAGCAACATGGACAGCGGGACTGAGTGCACCCTCAGCAAGTTTGCTGACGACACCAAGCTGTGTGGTGTGGCTGACACGCTGCAGGGAAGGGATGCCATTCAGAGGGACCTTGACAGGCTGCAGAGGTGGGCCTGCGTGAAGCGCATGAAGTTCAGCAAGGCCAAGTGCAAGGTCCTGCATGTGGGTCAGGGTAATCCCAAACACAAGTACAGGCTGGGCAGAGAAGGGCTCAAGAGCAGCCCTGAGGAGAAGGACTTGGGGGTACTGGTGGATGAGAAGCTCAACATGAGCCAGCAATGTGCGCTCGCAGCCCAGAAGGCCAACCGTATCCTGGGCTGCATCAAGAGAAGCGTGGCCAGCAGGTCGAGGGAGGTGAGACCCCCCCCACCTGGAGTACTGCATCCAGCTCTGGAGCCCCCAACATAAGAAGGACATGGATGTGTTGGAGCGGGTCCAGAGGAGGGCCACGAAGATGATCAGAGGGCCGGAGTGCCTCTCCTGTGAGGACAGGCTGAGGGAACTGGGGCTGTTCAGCCTGGAGAAGAGAAGGCTCCAGGGTGACCTTATAGTAGCCTTCCAGTACCTGAAGGGGGCCTACAGGAAGGATGGAGAGGGACTTTTCACAAGGGTGTGTAGTGATAGGACAAGGGGGAACGGCTCTGAACTAAAAGAGGGCAGATTTAAATTAGGTATTAGGAAGAAATTCTTCATCATGAGGATGGTGAGGCCCTGGAACAGGTTGCCCAGAGAAGCTGTGGCTGCCCCCTTCCTGCAAGTGTTCAAGGCCAGGTTGGATGGAGCTCTGAGCAACCTGGTCTAGTGGAAGATGTCCCTGCTCATGGCAGGGGGGTGGGAACCAGATGATCTTTAAGGTCCTTTCCAACCCAAACCATTCTATGATTCTAAGAAGTCACAAAAGCCATGGCCTCAACCACCCATCTGAAGTCCTCCCTACCACCTCATTTTCAATTCCTTGCTTCAAACTTTGAGACTGTCAGAGACCTGCCGCAATTTCTCATTAAGTGACCAAACTATCACAGAAGAAATCTTCCGTAGTTACTCACTGTGGGCCACATAGTGTGGTGTTTAGTTTGACAAGATTCTTAGCAATTGGAAACAGAGTCTTATTAAAGGAAACCTGGTGGCAGTAGCAGCCTTCCTGTGTCAGGTGGGAGTGGAGGAGGAGGAAACATTTCATTGCAGAGCTCTGTAACTTAAGGCTGACTGATGCTTGAACAGAAAGGATCCTGCACATTAGCCTTGCAAAAACTTGTACTAACAGTCCCCTCTTGACTCTAGACTTTCTAGTCGGGGGGGGGGGGGGGGGGGGCTTCTGTGTGCATGTGGGTATGTGCAGGCACATGAGTGCTGGGGAAAGAAGAGCAATATGAGCCTTCATTACGTACCAGAAGAGAAATTGCTTTGGCAGCAGTAGGTAACTCATTAACCGCCTACTTAGCACTGTGAATGAAGAACAGAATTGCACAGCAATATGGAAATTGTCTGCCCCTTTCTCTGTTCTTTGCTGTGCAGTGGGAGCTTCCTTTTCCCCCTGCGTCAGGCTCGCCACTGCCTGTGAGCATCCCTGGGCTGCACCTGGCCGTGGTGGCTCGCTAACACAGCTGCTTGGAAGAGATGCCTGGTTTGCACATTGGAAGGATAAACTGCTTATCCTGTTTTCTGCAATTCTGTCACAGAGAGCAAAAGCTCGTCTGGGTGGTTTAGGGTAAATACAAGGCAGTGTGGTTGAAGGAGACAGAAAATGGAGCAGGGACTCTGAAGCAGCTGATTTGTATTTGAAGGCTTTATTCTGCTTGCTCTTTCTAAAAATAATTTTTTTCTGGTTTGGAGAAATGAGATATAAATGATACCCTGGCAAGAAGTGCCTAAAATCTGACAGATGAATAAATTGTACTCCTCAGAGCTGTAAGCTCAAAAAGAACATTGCAGAGATAATGCATGTTCTTGGCTTGAGAAAAGTCCTGTCCATTAGAAATATACCCCTCTGAAGACTGATCTGAACTTTTGAGCTTTCAATTGAGTAATTGCTCTGTGAGATTTGAAATATTTTGAATTATTTAATTTCCCATTCACTGAAATTGAATAACATTGCAGTTGGTGATTTAAAACTTTGTTGAATTATGACATTTTGTTAAATTCCCTTTTGTCTTTCGTCAGTTTTTTAAGATATAGAAAGAGCTCAGCTAATGCAGGTGTATCACCCCAGTACAGAGGAGAGATGAGTCAGAGATTTGTCAGCTTGAATGGCCTTCGACCTACGTATGCCTACTAAACACTGTGATGCAAGCCTGAAGTGATGTTACTTGCATATTAAAGAGGAAGACTAAGAAAGCTAAAGCTTCCTTGCTGAGCTCTGTTCGTCTAACCCTTTCTGCTACAGCCGTTCATGATGGCGAACAGGTCATATTCACATACACAGAGCTGTGATAAGTTATCTCAATCTAGCAACACAAGAAAGGTGAATTCATGTAGGCAACTGGGGGCAAGGCTGACGGCGAGTTTCATTGAGATGACTGCACCGGTCTCATGGCTGTCTTGAAAGGCGCAGGTGCGCATCTCTGTCCTCCTTCACAACCACCCACCTCGTGCTGTTGGGCCGCTGTCAGGAGCTGGGAGTGGGGAAGTGAAACAACTCCTCCCAGGAAGGACAGTGTGAGCCATTACAGTGACTTGTTTAAAGCCATGCCCTTGGCCTACACAGATTTGTAGGAAGTCTAATACGATGTTACACACAGTATGAAAATAGCTGCATCTGTTGTTCCAGTGTCTTTCTTCATTCACTTTTGAATTCAGCCTTGTAAATCAAAAGTCTCCTTAAATTTTAATAATAGCAGTTACTTAAGACCAGTATTTGAATAACGGCGTTAGCCGTTAATGTACATCCCACGTAGGACTTAGAAATACGTGAGTGAAATGTGTACGCAGACAGCTGCTTTTGAAGCTGGACTACAAGGCTGCCCGGTCAGGCCGTTGGCACAGTCCTGCACGCCTGCTGCCTGACGCACGCGTGCTCCAGGCAGAGCGGGTGCAGCCAGCCCCCACCCCCTCCACCAGGACCCACCACGTGAGCTCAAGCGCAGCATTTTTGGTCAAAGCTTGTGCAAATATTGATGCCTCAGACCACAGGGAGTATAAACGCCAATGATCTGCCCCATTCCCAAAGTGCAAACCAGACATGCTGCCTGTATTAAACGAAGAACAGCCTCAGCCATGACTTGGAGAATGTATGATGGGAAAGGAAATTACACCCTTGCCAATGACAGGCCTGCCAAAGTCGTTTAGGATGCAGCACATTGGTCTGTAACATTTCAGATTTCAACTGAGGGCAACTTTCTCCCTTGTTTGTATCCTATAGCTTATTTTTGTGTCATCCCTCTAACTTTACGTTTCTCTGACATAATTTATAGCAAGCTATTTATGGGACTAGAATAACTGTCAGCTTGGAGAAGGGACACGGTTCCTCCTGTATACAGTATGGGTTAGAAGGCTGTTAGAAGGTTGCTGTCACAAAATGGATAGCAGTATACCTCTATCTGAAAGGAGAAAAGATCTGTTTCTTACTCCAGTTTCTTGCCCCTATTGTAATGAATAGTCCAAGTTTAATTTCAGGATTCTGTATTCTCTTTCCGTTTTAGGTACGCCATGTTGTATACTAACATCATCAATACACTAAACATGCTCTTTCTTACTTGGACTTCCTATGCCTAATGTTATAGTTAATCATTATTTTTAGATTGTGAGTTATTGCTGTCATACAAATCCCCCTGAGACACTGGTTTTCATTTAAAAGGGCAAGTGCACTTGCTTTGCTACTGCACTCTTGTCTGCCCTTTACTGCATTGGAGCAAAATTTACTTCAGACAAATGGTTCTTGTAATTTTTATATATCCTTTTATACACTGTTCATTAACTTGAAACATCTCTTGATGAGAGAGCAAATCAACAGGCTAAACAGTAATTATCTCCCACAAATCACCAATCCTTGATAGAATAAGGCATATTTACAATTTATTCACCAGTGTTTGGCAGCAACCATTTCATGATAAAACAGAATGCTGGTGTTAGGAGGTACAATCCAAAGATAAGCCGTCATCGAGACAGGATTTCAAGAGCATGACATGCAAGTTTTAAACACAAAGAAAACTGAATTCATATTTTGGGCTCAGAAAAAAAGGCGAAGGCTGGAACTGAGAACAATTACAAACCTCTGCTGAAAAAATTGGTGCATGCTCATCACCTTGGTGCTTGCAGACAGATTCAAAAAAAATCTCTGCTCAACAGCAGGTGCCCACAGGAGGGAAAAAAGCAATCTTCCCCTAGGATTCAGTCCTGAGACTAACCACCACCTGCTGTTTTCTGAGAGAGGAGTTATCCCTGGAACACTGCATTTGCATTGTGTCTGCAAACGTCAAAGCTTAGCACAGGACAAAAACATCATGAATTTAGCAGCAGTACCAATTCAGATAAGTACAGGCTCAGCTGTTGCTAAATTGGCAATTATAACTAGATAGTCTCCGCTCCCCCGCCATCATCATTGTCGGAGCTGGAAGTTTTGTCTCAGTTCAGCGAGTATTCTATTTTGTAAGCTCTCATTTGTCTTCTGTTTGACAGCTTACAGTGATTTTGTTTAGCTGTACTGATGAACTGCTGTCAATAGAAAAAGCTCCAACCACCAGAGGCATACGAGAGAGCAGGATTAGCCAAAATCTACAATTCCTACACAGTTGGAAAATGGGGAGATTAACTGTAAAAGGACTAAACCAGAATATGAGATCAGATTGTCTTCTCACATACTGCATGTGTTCAGGATTGCAAATCCATATCCAACTATCCTTACCTCTGACCTTTAAAAATAACTTCTCAGTGCAACCATAACTACTGGCAGGAGCAGCAGAAGCAGCAAAAAGCAAACAAGAGTGCTGGCAAGTCCTAGCATTTTACCTGCTGGGAGCCTGGATTTGCTTTCAGATAATGCAGAATTTTAGAATTCCAGCATCTGCTCTAGGCTGACATTGCAACCACAGCTGTGACAAGGAGGGATGATCTTGGTCTAGACATGATGTGAAATCTGTATCTCTTTCCTGCCCAGCAGCTGGTATGGTTCCAGAATCCTGCCACAATGCTCTCATTTGTATCTTTTGTTACTTTGCAGACTCTGAGGCCACCCTGGCCTTTGTAAAGTTGTTGCACTGTGGTCTGGCTGCATTTTGGTGTCAGCGCCTAATAATGCACCACGAAAGACAGAGGGTTTTCAAATATTGTTCCTGCTGGGGAAAAAAGGTGCATGAAGCTTGTTCAGTAGAGCAGATTAGCCTCAACCCCATCCTTACTTGGAGCAAGTAATAGCTAACTCAGCTGTCTGCATTTAGGCTGTGCTTTCACTGTGCAGTGATGGCAGAGGGCACCCTGTGCCCTTCATGCCTTTGACTCTACAGCATGACTCACGGGCCTTTCCTATGGCCTAGGAGAACTGGACCTGGCTTCTCTCCCAGAGGACGAGAGAGGTACTGGTCTGCCTGCCTGGCTCCAGTACAAGGCAATTACTTTCAGGTCAGCCACAAGCGCTGTAGTTGCCCAGTGCCCCAAGAACAGACCCCTGGGTGCAGGTATGCAATAAGCTGGCACCATCTCAGGTCTGCAGATCCTTTTTTTGTAGGTATCATTAAATAGGAGTGAGGGAAAGAGGGTCTCGGCCCAGCTCTGAGCTTTCTCGCAGCAGTCCTTCTACCTGTCCTGCTACGTGAGCCGGGAGCAGGTTAACCCTGCTGCCTGGGTGAGCTGTTAGCAGCGGGTGATGGTCAAGCCCCAGGACACGTGCATCTGCCGTGGACTGCAGGTGCTTCCTGCAGGGGCAGCTGAGCCTGAAGGCAGGAGCATCAGGGTCTTGCCCAAATGAATCCCATTAGCATCCAGAAATCATGTGGAAAGTAGGAATGGGCAAGGTACAGTACGATTTTAAGTACCGGGTGGCATATCCGTGGCCCACTGTCACAGAGTTGCTCTACATGGATCTGCTCATCCAGCAAAGACCATACCTGAGCTGTGTAACTGCACCTTGAACCAGCTGAAATTTAATCTGCAAGAACATCCAGCTGTGACAAATTTGTCATAGATGCTCGAGAAACTCCACTCCCCCATTGGGACTGACAGTTCATGTTGTCAAGTGGTTGCTTCGTTTCTGTAGAGGGAAAAGGGAATTTGTAGGACTTCTGGGACTGAAAAATCAGATTGTGCAGATAAAAGCAGCCCTGCAGTCACTGCCTGTAACATCCTTCACACTTCAGTCACTAGCTGATTTTGTTTCATCAAGTGATTCTTCACCTCCTCTTGCACTGCTGTCTCCAGCCAGGTGAGACCCCTGAACAAGATGAAGAGAAATGTTCAAAGGGCAGGATCGCCAATACAGCAGGCTGCCACTCTGGTATCTCCCTTTTGTTTTGGTATCAGTATTGAGCAAAAAGGCAGAGTTTGTTTTGTGTGTGCACATGGGGAGTGGTGGTATAAGCTGATTAGATGTTTCCTTTTTTAATGCCAATACATTTTAAAAGACAAAATGAACTACATGCACTACTCAAGACATAGCACCAAGTTCACCTGTTAATAGCACTGGAATTTAACTTCATTGTACATTCTCCCCATCCTTCTGCTTCCTTATCTACTGGACAGGGACTATTAAGTCACGTTACTGTATTTTGGTGGTGATACTGTTCAGTTCCTGCGCAAGTCAATTAGCAAAGAAAGAGACAACTTTCAAAACAGGGTTGTTACAGAAAAAAGATATTTTGAGGCCATCTAATTACATCTCAAAATGCAATAATAAGGAAAGAATCAGCTTCGGGAATACAGGAAATGTTAGGATGCAAAAATACACCACTCACTTTTGGCGCCTGCTTGCCATGTGCCACATAATTGTGGGGCATATTTGATTTATCCTAATTACATTTCAGTATATTCATTTGTTTTCTGACTGGAGCAGAACTGCCGCATACTGAATTCAGCTTGCTTCTGCCTATCATGCATTTCCTGTGGTGCGCGGTATCACAAGCCTTGTTCTTTTAAAAACAGAATAGCACCAAAACAAAATTAAAAACAACCCTCCAAGTTGCACATTATGGCTGATGTATAAATATTCAGTTTCTCTTGGCCATGTGCATATGTATGCAAACATGTTTTAACATTGGCTGAGGGGCTGCTATTCATAAGAATATCTGTTCGGTGCAAGGAAAGGATTACATGGATTCCCAGATGATGATTATGCACCTGCCAAAAGGGATGAATTCAAGTCTTACGCAATGCTTTTTAAAACACTTTGTTTTAAAACACTCCTGAGGAATATCCAGATGCAACTAATTACCCTGTAATGAGGCTTCTAAAGCTGACCATCTAACAGGTTTTTGAAGGTGCCCAGCTTATTATACGGAATGATTTGTTTTGACTGTTTTTAAACTCTTTATATGTGGATGCCATAAATGGTTGTATTCCTCAATCATGAGACATTCTAAGAGAGATTTGTGGGATTTAATTAATGTGGCAACAAGGACAAATGGGGTGACTACAGAAGATGCATTCTGCGTGTCACGTGCAGGTTTGCAAATGATTACTTATATAACACCTGAATGCCAGCTCCAGTGAAGAATTTGGTCACCATTTTGACAATAAGAAGCTAGTAAAGTTTGTTAATACACATATCTCATGCAGTTTTGGGAGGTGTCTGCAGCACCATTTCCCATTCTAACAACCTCCTCTAATTACACTATCTGCAATTGCAACTTTCCACACAGGGATTTTTCCCTATCTTGGTACTTAGTCAAAACGACTGAGGCACAGAGAGCTCAGTGCTACAAGCCACGTGGGACTGACCATTGCAGAGGATGTACTTAAGATTCATGCTTGGTCAAGAAAGGCCCCACGATACTCAGATTTTTGAGGAGGCAAGATGATCCCTGACACCTAGGACAATTTCCGTGGTATGTTGCTGGAATCATCTCTAAAATGTCTTCACAGATTCCACTAGTAAAGCTGTTTCATGTTTTTCTTGGTCCTAATCTGTAGATTAGGACACAATATTTCTGAGGGCTGCTAATTACTCTACTCTGAAGTGTTATATAAAAGGATTCGTAGCATGTGTGGTTTAGTTCAGCAAGAACCTCTCAGCAACTTCAGCATTTCAGTATGTTACGGACTGTCTGCGATCACCTACTTTGACTCTATCCAAAATAGCTTAAAACCTGAAGGCTCAGGAAATACACATACATTTTCTGCCATTTGACATATAAGTAGCTACACATAAATATTATGTATGTATATAAAAAGATAAATATATGTAATAAGTCTCACCACCTATTCACCAGAAGAGCTTTCACTTTTGAGCACCTTTAGAAAGGAAAACAGAACAATTCTGTTTATAAAGAATCTAGAGCTGAACAAAAAAAAAAAATGCAAGCACCCATTCTTTTGCAATCACTTGTGAATTTACTCCTTAGGTTAGCTTGCATGTTTGTTCATCTTTGAAACGAAATGGGAACAGAAGCCTAGTTACCAGTAAGGCAGTATGTGACTTAAATACATAACACAATTCTGCATCTGTGGTAGGAGACAGGCCTTGGTAATGTGGGAAGGTCAGCTGCATTGCATGGTGTTTAATTTATGCTAAGTGGAAAGCACTTTCATTTTTAGACTACCTTGAAATTTAACAACACTCTGGGGTAGAGCACCCTGCAGTTAAAAGACACCGTTTTCAAAAGATACCACTGACAGAACAACCCCCCCCCCCGCTTTGCATTTAAAAGGTACCAAAGAATTTAAGAAAAAAACAAAACCTTTGTTTAACAAAGTTCAGACTAAATTCTGCTCATAGGTTAGCAACAATTTTCTATGCCCTTCTCAGCAGTCAAAAGAATTGCTGTTGCGTTGGTTATGAGAAATCCCACTAGCCCTTTGTAGCTTCTTGGTACTGAGGGAATTTGGTCCAAATCTCAGATTCAGTATGCTAAAATGACATTTCTTTTTACCTCTGAAATGATCTTCAACTGAGTTTTTAATCCGTCAGTCCCCCCTCTCCAAAAAGCTTTCACCATGTAACTTTCATTTCAAAAGCTTCTGCAATGCTTCTCATCTGGAGGGAGTTACTATAATGTTACATGTATTTAACCAAGTCTGTCTTGGAGTACCAAAAAAAAAAAAAAATATCCCTGAAGCTGAAGTGCAGGTATACTGGAGAAGGAGGACTTTCCTCCTGCACTGTGGTCTTCTTGTTTGAAACTGAGTAACGCAAGCAGCTCATGCAAGAGTAATGCTGCAAACTGTCACTAGTAACAGACTCTGAATTACCCATGGGATCTTAACCTAGAACTATGCAAGGAAGGTAAGGGGGTGGAGATTTTCTTGCATCAAGTTAGTCAAACACCTGTGAACCAGCTACCATTTTGCTGCAGAAAAGACAAACCACTCTTGATTTTCATCCAAATAAAAACATTTTTGATTCTGTGCTATCTTATGTATTCTGTCTTCTGTGCATAAGTACCTGGAAAATTGGTAGAGGGAGGCTCTTCCAGAGGCAGCAAGTAGGGGTATCAGCTTCCGGTAATGATTCATGGCAGGGAAATGACAAGTACTCACAACACACAGTAAATACTCAGATCAGTGTGTTCCTTTATCAGCTCCCATTAGCTGCCACTAAGTGTTACCGAGTTGTAGCAAGAGTGGAGGAGCAATTGAAAAATGGAAAACACCCAAAACATCAAGCTGTGCATGCTGTATCAGAGTGGTCTGAAGCTAGAAGCTGCATAATTTATTGTTTTTCTTAAATAAGCATAGTACTTCCTCTGGAGGCCCATTGCTTAGGCAGTTGCTTTTCCATAGCTTAGTCATCCAGCATTAAATGAGGTGCCTGCAAGATATGTTTTGACAGGTGCTGCTGAGCTGTTTAGTTGAGGCAGTTTCAAGTCCTGTCTGCTATTTGCTTTTACTTGTTCTGGAATGGAATCTTTCTACTGAACTACTTAGTATAGAAGTAATTAAATATCCAGAGCATGCGAGTAACTAACTGGCAAGAATAGACAAAGAAGAACCAACTCATTAAGGAACACTGGTTTCTGATTTCCCCAGATTATGCTGGAATTTACTGAAACAGATTAAAGTGAGAATCCTTCCCCACATCACAGCAAGTGTGAGAGCCTAGTGAGAGAAGATGTGCCTTTTCAGTCAGCATGCTTAGGCGATGGTAGTCCAGGTACTCAGCGGCTGTGAGGGTAAGGAGGATGATGCACTGCCAGATTCAGTGGTGTATTCTAAGTACATACGAGAAGAGTACTTATTTGCCTTATTATGTTAAATATCAAAGAGTATGTGTGGTTTCTTGAAGGCAGAAACAGTAAGAATAAATGTCAACAAGTCACAGTAATTGAAGAGTCAAAGGTCTCAGTTTAGGGAAATGTAGCTAAAAGTAAGCAAGGTGGCAACAGATGAGTTCCCCAAATGTTACAGTGAAAAGAAATTAAGCCATTTAGATTAGTGAAGAAGAAAGTAGATAATTTACACTGCACAGCCTTAATGATTTTAGATCATCTTAAATACTGCCTGCATCAAATTCTATTTACTTGACAAAACTGCAAATAGAGTTGATCCTGACAGTGTGGAGTAGTGTGATGGATTAAACTGTTGCCTCAGTCCTAGCAAGAGCCATTTTCCAAATATTGCTATTTACATGTACTTCTCTGTAGCCAAGAAAACTTTTACTACCATTTTTTTCTTTATATACACACAAATACACTGGAAGTCATAAAAACTTATGAAAATTCAGGACAAAGGTTAGTTTCCATAAACAGTTCCTCTTCCAGGCTAATGCACAGTTAGCCGTCAGCCTCCCTGAAGATTCCTTCAATGTAGCAGGGTGCCATCCCAATCAGGCATCCACGTGTCCCCGTCTTTTGAGAAACAACACAAAGAAAAGTAAGGTGATAACACTTACATGCCAAAACAGAATCACTTCTGTTTTAATCACCCTTCAAAACGAAAACTTACTCTCAAACTGCACAAGAACTAATGAATACTCAAACTATTTTCTGGGTTTGGACAGTAATTTCTGATTCACACTACGCAAAGCAGAGTAGTGACTTTCCAAGGGTGCAGAGGAAGGGGCCTGTTAGTGAGAAGATAACTGCTAAGACTGTTTTTCAGAATTCCTAGCTTTTACCTATGATCCGGTCTCATGCTTTCCTCTATCAACCTCCACCTCAGCATGCTTAAAAAAAAAAGCCACCTACAACCACCAACCAACAAAAACCCAAATTCAAACCAAACCCAAAAACACATCAACACAAGTTTTGGCAGCAGTTGTCCACCAGAAAAGAATTCCAAAACCAGACTTGTTAGTGAAACTGGCATTTGTACTTTAAAATGGGAAGCAGGAATTGTTAGCATGGCATTTCTTAGAACAGATGACACAACTGCACTCAGTGACGGATGGAACACATTTGATCCTAGTTCTTCAAAAAAGAAAACCTGAGTAGAAAGTGGCATGGATGTACAACAGTAAATAGAGGGTTCCAAAAGCAAGATTACTAGTGCAACAATAAATGGATCTGTGGCCTTTGTAGTTCTACTTCTCCCAGTTCTCTCCATCAGTAAAAACCACTATGCAAAGACAGAGACATACTTGTCTGTGGTTAAAAACTTTTCTAAAAAGCAGCCAGTAAAAAGCTCCTCCAGACAACCCTCCAACACCTACCGCATAAACTTGTCCAAGTTCCACAGTGTGCATTTAAGAAAGGGGAATCCTCACAGCTGCCATGATAAACATTATGCAGCTGAAATACTAGAAAAAAAAATGTGTCCTCAATTAAAATAGATAATTCTGACTGAAGTCACAATACCTAAGCATATCTTCTCTTATAAGCACAGAACTGCCCTAAATGCTGGAGAGGCTTTAAATAGCTACATGGTTGGCTCCTTCTCTGATAACCTAAGGAGACAGCTAACCTTTGAGAAACAAGTCCAGATGAGGAACGAATTAATATACTTCAAATAAGGTCACTCATGCAAATTGTTATAAAGAAAAGCTTTTGTAGGGGAAGGAAGATGAAGGAAAGAACCACCATTTAAACAAAAAAATGGTGAAAAGTATAGTAGGGCTTCATCTAAATCTAAGAGTTTAAACAGGAAGGTAGAGAGAAGGGGAGAAGCATCTCCTCTGTATTCACCTAATCACAGCTCAGATAATTTGTGCCTTTATGCTGATGTAATGGGAGGCTAAGAGAAACCAAGTTACAGATAAGAAAGTACACTGAGAAATGCTAGGTAACTTCTCATATTCCTTGTTCTGAAAGTAATGGGATATGAATTAGCCATTAGTGAAAAAAAATACTTCCTACAGCCAGTATTATCTTTCTCAATGAAGAGAGATCAGTGTATTCCCCAAATAAATGCTGTACATGAGCCAACCCAGAGATATGTATTAACTCCCAACTCTGGATCTGTATTTCCAGAACTTGTTTGTGTTGCAACAATCCTTTTGCTTTAAATATCTGAGAAATGCATTCCCCCCCACCATTTACTGGGGCGGGGCTGGGGAAATTTAAGTTTGAAGACATATAGTAATTTTCCTTTATTCCCAAGACATTTTTTAGGCTATCAACTTAAATTGATTATATAAACCCTTAGATATACATTAAAACAAAACACACTTCCCATTCAGAAGTTTTGCTACAGGCTTTGTTCAACTGACAAAATACACTAGGGAGTGTAAAAAATATTTATTCAGCCTAATTCAACATAACTGTGATTTGCAATACTTAAAAACAAGATTTACAACAGAGTAATGACCTTCTGCTACTCAGGTGAAATAATTTTATAATCCATACAGTATTTTTATAATTGTATTTTTACAATAGCTTTAACTTTCAGAGGAGACTGAGCTTTTCCCATGGAACAAGTTTCAAACCCACTAATTTGCATCATTCAATTCTTCGTGAGACTTTAAAAAACAGTAATAAATTTGTTGTAAGTATATACAGTGAAGACCACTGATAAACTATTTTCTTGAAATAAGGAATTCTGTAAGAAATACATATTATATTGTTTCAAG
This sequence comes from Opisthocomus hoazin, assembly GCF_030867145.1. Classification (NCBI taxonomy): domain Eukaryota; kingdom Metazoa; phylum Chordata; class Aves; order Opisthocomiformes; family Opisthocomidae; genus Opisthocomus; species Opisthocomus hoazin. Next base: position 62,364,046 of record NC_134419.1, read on the forward strand.
ACTATCTTACAGAAAGCAGCAACTTTCAGAGGTTGCTACTCTATACTTAGAGTTTTATATAAAAGTGAGTCCACTAAGACAAATATATTCAGGAGACTTACAAGATTATAGTAATTCTTCAGTTACAGCAAGAACCTCAAAAGTATTTGATATTGATTGAATGTATAATTTTCAGTACCTGTATAATTTTTGAATACTAGTTGGTCATTATATACACTTTTGTACAGTTCTAAAATATTACATCTCAGTAATTAAGATAAACACACTATAGAAAAGGTACCATATTTTGAATTTCTCTAACATACATTATTGCAGTCAAATATGAAATCCATTCCGCATTTACTTCATTTCTGGTGAAAAGAAATATTTACTTATTAATATTTCCACTAAAAGATTTTTTTAAAACCTTTCTCCATGCATTTGACATACTAATATGAACAAGGAAAAAAAAACCTCAAACACCACCAACTTTGAGAAAAAACAAATAAATTCTTGTTAAGAAAAAATTTCAAGTACTAAATCTAGGTTAGGTCTGGTATGAATATTAAATGGCCGTATTATGTTTGTCAAAATTTAACTTCACAAAACAGTTAATTTCTGTTGAAATTAAGCTTATAAATACATCAAAACTCAAGTGCTAATGTGTCCCTCAGCTGGCTACTTTGAACATATTGCAACAGTAAAGCTTACTGTATAAATAAACTTAGTTCAGTACACATTTAAGATTTATCCTTTAGTCCTTTACAGAATGGAGGCAAGTTGTCTTAAGAGTGCCTAGCCCGCTGGTGCGTCCCACCCTCAGAGCAGGGACCCAGAGTGTCGTGGGGCCTCTTCCGGCTGAGCCTTCCAGGAGAAGCCTTCCACTGTCCATCCTTCCACTACAGCTGGTAGGGGCAGAACGGAGCCTAGTCCTGCTACACAGCTGAGTTACACACACAGGTTTGGAAGTTTAGCAGGATGCCCTAATCCATCAATTTAATGTCGCTTTAGTGTCCGATATTGTTTCCTCACACTTCTACCACTCTTTGTATTTACATAATCAAAAGGAACATGAAAACTAAACAAGTGCTCCAATACTTAACTATAAAATAAGCAACTGAAATTTACTTTCCTCCATGCAATTATTTTACTGTGGAGGAAAAAAAATGCTATCCAGCACCAGTTACAAAACAGTAAAAGAGCCATGAGAAAATAACTCTAAGCACTGCAGAAGATACAACAGGACAGTAAAAATTATCAGTAATAAAACAGTCTCTGGGAAGCCATGCTAGTTTCAACACCTAGTACTTAGGTGGCTAAAGCTGACACACAAGTCCTGTAGAGAGTGATCTATCTTCTGCTTCCTCTGACCAGTCAGAGTATTTTACACTCCCTGTCTGACACCAGCAAAAACCAAGGAAATCTTTATTGACTGATGTCCCACGATTACTTCTCCTTGGTAATGACGCACATTTCCTTTCTAAAAAAAATTCCCTTCATTGTGTGAAATGCTGAACTGGATGACAGCATGGGTGTGAGAACATGTATAGAAAGGGCATTTGAATATAGCCTACATTAACTACACAATTTAAAATGGTCTTATTCTGTAGTTGATGCTTTTTTTTTTTTCTGTTGAGCATATTGGCTCAAAGAAAATAATTCAGAAGCCTGTTGCCCAACAGAAATACCCTAAAATAATGAAAGCCAAGTCACATTCTTAGGTTCAGTTGTTGCTGAAAGGATTTACCCTGCCACAAGACAGTGCTTTATTATATTTCAAGAAAAAAAAAAAAAAAATAGGAGCAGCAACTTATCACAATTCTCCACTACTGTGCAATAACAATGGAACCAATACAACATGGAAACCTGTTAGGTGAGACCGTGCGACATCTGGAGATCACAGCTTTATGCTCCTTCTTGCTCAGGATAATTTAAAATTTTGCGGTGAGCTTGGCGCAAATATTGCTGCTGTTTGAAGTAAACCTTAAAAGCTCCTTTTATAGCAACAAAAGCAATTCCACCCTGAAATAAAAAGATATTTTGAAAACCTGCACAGCTCAGTGTCACATCATTGCAAATGTTCTTTTTAAAAACTTCTGGTCAAAGAAGATTTGTTTTCCAATCATATAGCATTTTCTTTCAAAGTTTAGCTAATTAGGGTAATTCCAAATGAGTATATAAATGTTTTCTGCCACAATGCACTGTTACAGAGGTTAATGTTATTTAAAGGCATTACATACTGGATCTAAAAAGCCTTTTGAAAGTTCTTATTTGCTTGGAAGTCTGACAAGTATTAAAAAACAATAATCAAAATACACCCTATTTAAAGAACAAAGTAAAAAGCAGATATGTGTCTGCTTTCCTCCCTTCTCCAAATATATACTATACATGGCACAAGGATAATACTGTTTACCATTCTATAAGCAGACTGTGAAAAAGGCCACTTGCCAGAAGCAAGTGTGGAGTGAAATAAAATCTGTTTTTTGTAAAGCAAACCTTTTTTTCAGAAAGTTTTACAGTATGTTTATCTCAACTCTTCAAAATAAGAAGAGACACTACGAAGCCTTTAGTCTGCATGAATGGTTGCAATATCACTGTTTCTTCCACATGGAAGAGAGGGTGCATAAACACGTTGGAATTGAAAACGGGCGGAATTGGCAGTCAGATGACCAGGGATACCATCTTACCAAACTCAGTGTGCTTCCCCTTGAAAGGCTGCAAGCCAGAGATTGTCTCCTCTCTTTGTCCTCCCCCCTCCATTCAACTTCTATGGAGAGTTTATTTTTCTCTCCTTATTTTAATACATAACAAAGGGATTCTCTCAAAGAATTAGTAAACAAGCTAATATAAAAAGGTTGATAATATAAACCCCAGTCTTCTCTTGCAGAGATTGTTCTCAGAAGATGCTGGTTCCTTATCTTCATTATCACCCTTAATTACTGCTAAGGTCTGCCTAGTACAGTACCAGATACAAGTTTCAGCCTTATCTGGAACTGACATTAGTTTCAGTCATAAGGACAAAGTCTCTCATGCACATGATGCTTGTCCACAGCCAAGATAGGCAACCTTAAAATGAAACCCCTTCCCTTAATCAAATGTCACTCAAGTTGTCAATCAGCTTGTGTTTCTTTTTACTTTTCCTCCTTCCTCTCGCAACACAACACTTCATATTCCCATGTGATTATCATTTATGAAACAAACAATACTGAATCTTACCAAGATCGTCCTTTGCAAATTTGAGTTAACACTGCTGAACATCAGCTTGCCAACTATCGTGGCGATAGTAGGGAAAACTAGAGCTCCACATAGAATACGTGTAGCAGAGACATGATCTGCCAAAGGGTTGGCCTCTGCTGGGATACGAGGAACGGGACATCCAATGCCTAAAGGGATAAGAGTGGGGGAAGAAAAGGTTACGTAGCTGCTACCTCAAACAGAACACAGAAAGCACATTAGGGCCACATACAACTCCATTACAAATCTATAGCCTAGTTACTTTGAGAACTGTCCACTTCTCAGTGAATATTCTGGTTCCATTAAATGGCCGTATTCATTTTTACGTTCAAATAACAGCCACGATTTTCAGTAGCTTCTTTTATTACTAAGGCCTTAACTGAAACCATGCTTCTGCTCCTTTTGCCCCACCTTTCTCACTAAGTGCTATACAAACACAATCTAAATAGACTCAACATAAAATAGAGGGAAGGTGTGAATCACCTTTACTTAAGAATGGTGAAAACTACTTGCCTATCCCATCCCCATCTCCTAACAAGACGAATTCAAGTTTGGTATTTCCTTCTAAATTTAATCACATTACCTGGAAATATGCTGTTCAAAATTTGTAGCTTATTAGAGTATTTGCGCCACAGTCTGAGCACATAGTCCTCCCAACGAATCATCTTGCCCAGTATTAGCATGACTGGGATAGTGGGAAGTCCAATCAAAAGAAATAAAGGATCAGCTCTCTCCATGACGTCAAGACCTTCTTTGTGACCCACAACCTGGTAAATATGTATATAATTGACAAACATAACACAGGCCACAACTGCACAAAGAATATAACTTTCAAAAAGTCTAGTTTGTTTGGGGCTGCCCACGCATTTAAAGTTAAAGAAAAAAAAAAGAATACTGTTTTACCTAATGTACTCAGTTATCCCTTTGCATCCTTGGTTGCTTATCAAGCTACCAACCCTAGCTTGCAAGTCATTAAACTTGCAGAGAGCTGTAACACGATTCCTTACCATCTCATGAAAATTTTGTTAAGTAAAAGTCTAAACATCTGAAAGATCAAAATAGCATGCCTTCCAAAGTGCAAAGAAGAATTTACAATTCTAGAATTATTAATTCTACACTCAGAAATTGATTAGATACTACTCTTTAAAGGATAAATTGATAGCAAGTACCTCAGAATGCTTTACTCAAGGATTTCTATCATGTAGGAATACCTTATGCAACAGAGAAGTATTGCTTCTCCAGACTATGCAGGAAGAAGTACATTATTTTAACTGTAGTGGAAATAGCAGCATATCTTCACTTGTCCCTTATTTTTAAACTTGGTTAGTGCTACGGTTTTAAAGGACAGTCATTACTGGTGTGTCTAAACCTTTCTACTGGCACACGAACACAAAAAAATCAGAGACTTTGCCATTTACGAAATGTACGTATTACAACTGTAACAGAATAGTGCCTTATGTTTTCCTAAAAAGTACATACTTTTTATTTTAAATAAGTAACTTTAATAAAGCTGAGGACAAAAAAAGAAATTAAAGTGGTAAATATGCTCCAGAGTTGTCTCAATTTAAGAATTACTAAATGCTAACAAAGTCTTTGAAGTGCTTCTAGAAACAACACGCTCTTTCATTACTTTTTCCATGAGAATCCAGGAAGAGTAAAACCACCAAAATAATAATTATTACATTTATCAGGCACTGCATTAATTTCCTGATGTGGTTTTATTGACTTCTTGTTTTTCCCCACAAATGCAAAAAGTCATCAAGTCTTCACTTGCCAAAACTTCAAATTAGGTGGTAAGAACATGCAACGATAGGAAAATTCAAAAAAACCACTCCAAAACACAGTACTTCTGGAATAGGTAGGATACAAGGAAGAAGCTAATGTACCACAGTACCTTCAAACTGTACTTTTTAGCCTTGCTTTGAAAACCATTCCATTTCATTCTTCTAGAACAGGAAGTTCTGTTATACACCACAGCCTCTAAAAACAGGCATAACGAATATTGTTGCTGCCTGAAGATTATTGCTGAAAAAAATATCCAGCACTTGTCTTCCAGCTTCTTCACTATCTTCCACCCAAATTGTGATATCCTTTTTCTCCTTATAGTCCTTGTCCATCAAAAATAGCCTCAGTACCTTGTCTCTTTTGCTTTAGATTACTATTTCTCCGTTTCCACTAACCCCATATGATTTGTTACTGACATAGCTACCACTGGAGTCACAATGTCAATTCTGTATTTATTTTTCCTCCATCTGAAGCTCAACCTTTAAAAATAGCTTATGTGCTTCTCTCCAGCTCTTCAACTGAAGGAAAGGAGTCTGAAATGCATCAGGAAACAAGTTGTATCAAACCTACGAAATCTAGGGTGGCAACAGGGATGGAGCAGCTTCCCTCCACTCCCAGTTTAATCTCCTCCATTATAATAAAAAATAAATTATTCCCTTACCCAGCATGCCATCCACTTGATGAAAAAAACATGACAGAGGAAAATAGCTAATTCTTCATACCTGGAGTTTGACCAGCTGTCTAAAGTAATGTTTAGACAGATCCTCATTTCAAAAGTAAAACAACTACAGAAAGAAGCGTTTATCTTTCCATTTGGTCATGTAGTTCTAGAGAAGCTAAAAAGATCATGTAAGTTCCTACAGAAAAAGGCTCAGTGTAGCAGTGAGCAAGGCGGTAAGGACCAGTACATTTCACAAAGTCTAGCTGTGGTATTACAGATGGTTGCAATGTTTCTGTAAGGGCCACAACAAGAACAAAACAGCAGATGAGGAAATTCCTGAGTGTACCATTTGGTAATCTAGAGACTCATCCACTGGAATGGAGGAGCTACTGAAAGTCATTCGCCATCAGTTATGCAGCCGCTTGAGCCTGGCCACACTGGTACCAGGGAGACTGCATCAACTCACTCAGGCTCCACTGCAAGTGACTGTCATACACATTTCTGCTGTGAGATCACGTACAAACAGAACCAAAACAGCACACAATCTTGAGATGGAGTGACATGCAGAACTGCAGGGCAGTACCACACAATTCGAGTAGTGCCATATGACTTCCATGGGTAAGGGCTAGGTTATATATTTAAAATTAGAACCGTGCAGAGGAATACTTATTAGCATACAGATTTGTTAATTCTATTTACAACTGAATTAGCATCAGAAATACTTTTATGCCTCAAGCAAAATACAGGTTATGGGCTTGATATAGGCATCAACAACTGAAATGGTAACAAAGGGCCTTCTAGATGTATAATCTATGAAAACTCTTGCCTTGTAGTGGAACTAGGACAGCTGTGAACAAGTCCTTCCACAGTTAATAGTCTACCACCTGTCAACGTTATTTTCATATCTAAATAGCGAGCTTGCAAGAACCGAAGTACGAAAACCAAGTATTTTTTCCCTTTCAACTAACCATGCAGTCTGAAGTGATCAAAAGAACATACTATAAATTTGCGGTGTTTTGCATTTGTTGTTTATGAATTAGTCTCACCATTCAGAGCATGCATATACAATAAAAAAGTGGTAGGACTGAAAAATTCACCATGTCTCAACCATTTGAATGTTACCAGCAGAAGTTTTTACAGGAGAAGAAGAGATTAGTCTCTTGTCTCTTCTGAAGAATCGGACTACTCATTATGAGTAGTTAGGTGGTAACGGCACCTTTTCTGCAAGAACAGAAGTGGGTTCACCAGCCTGCCATACTAAGGGCAGTCAGCTGCGGCAGTAGTGAATTTTGTTAGCTGCAGACTGAACCACATTTGAACGGGCATCCTTGGCTTTATGCAGTATGATCAGTTAAAAATGAAAAGCTTTCTATTCACCCATCTTGAATTCACTTGTTAACTACACTGAAAGTGCTGAAAGCAGCTACAGCACCTTTTAAGCCAAGGAAGGAGGAGTCTTAATTAACTGACTTGTTCTTTAGAAGACTTGCTTTCAAAGCTGGTAAGAAGAGGGAATACATGTGTACCTGCATCACTGTCACAGCTCCATATGTAACAGCTGTCCAGTATATAGAGCCCACCATTATTCCAGCTGCAGCAAATGGACATGCCTTTGAGATCAGTCGATCTGCAAGATCCAAAATGTAAACAACTGGACCTATGATAAAGGAAAAGTAAGGTTTCAAGATACATATGTATGTGTGTGTGTGTATATATATATATATAAGCATCCTGAAGAAAACTCTCAGCATCTGTCACTGATAAGAAAGAATGAAATTGGCAAAATACAAGACTGACATCCCACACATGCTGTTTAAATAAGAACATACAATTTAAAAGCTACTAAACTAAACTTGTAAGTTATTTCTACTTAACATTTCATTCACTGCAACATCTTTCCGAGACATTAATATATTGGTTGAAGCACTGACAATTTACCCACTACAGCTGACCAGCTTCCTTTTTCTGTGTTCAGTCAGAATTGTTCTTCTGTAGAAACTGTTTTATGCTTAGTGGCTTTTTTGTTAGATATTCTAGTTTTCAAAAGGAAGAAACACTGATGAGTTATGTACTTCATGTGCTTACCTTTGACAGCTTCACCTGAGAATTCTGTCACTAAACTATCCTGCTCTGCAGTAAAAAGTAGCACAGTCAATAGGAAAGATTCCTGCAGCTCAAAGAGGATGTATTAATATTTTTAGTGAACCACCTCTCAAACGTTGGAGGGAAAAAACCTTCTATTCAGGTTATTTAGTGTTTTTGACAACAATGCATGAATAGTTTCATTGTTCTGTCTATGGACAACTGCACTTTCCAGATTTACACAGAGCAGGACATTACCCTGACCAACTCTAGTGAGCTAAACAAGGGCATGCTTTTCTTTGAGAGACTGCAAGAGCACCAAACCAAAGCCAGAAGCTGAAGTCTGAAATGTATGTATGGAAGCGAAAAATGTCATCACTGTATCAGATTCCATGTTACTTTTGTATTTGTCAACTAATTCTCCATAAAGACTGCCCTTCCCCAGCTTATATGCATGAATAGTTCTTCTTAGCTCCCTCTTTTTTTTTTTTTTTTTTTTTTTACCAAAATCAGTGAAAATATTAAAGTTGTTATTCTCAAAACCAGCCTATAGGCATTCTTCAAGTAACTAATCCTCCAGGTCTCTCATCACTGTTTACCATCTCCGTCCTATAATTGCTTTAATTATTTTACTACTAAATCTTTTATCTTTTTTTTCTTGGGGGGTGGGGGGGGGAGGAGTGGGGCGGCAGTGAGGGCAGGGTAATGAAAGAGTGATCTCTTGAGCAATGGTATTAAATGGCTTACCGACTTCCACTAGATGAATTTCAATTGCCAGGCCAGTTAGGCAATTGCCAGGCTATTTCGTACACCTGTCCTGACCTGTATGCCATTTTCTTCCTGACCTCTGATAAAGCGAAACTTGTTCTGACCTTGCACAGAATTGAGAAGATTAGGTGCCAAGGATTTTTTTTCTTTTTTGCCTTTCTAAAGGTAAAGGTACTGTATTTGGTACTCTCCAAATATACAAAAATTACTTGCAGTTCTAATTCTTAGCTTGAATACTCCTAGTACATAACAATTTTATATTCTCAGTTTTTTAGGGTGGTGATAACTTAGCACCCTGTTCCCAAAGAGATTGCCTCTCAATTATGATATTTACACCAAATTAATTAAAAGCTGTGCATTTCAACATACAACCAAGATTTGAAATTCAATTCAAAAGAAGTTTGCAGAAAATTTATTTCCATCAGCCACACTGACAAAATTGTAACTCCTGTTTCATGACTAAGTTGGTTCTTCTCTTTCAACAAAACAGCTCTAGTGTGAAAGCTTTCAAAACAACCAGTTCCACTCAGCTCAAGTCAGCCAGTGAAAAAAAGGAACAGGAACAACTAATTGAACTTGTTCATTGTCATGTTTTATCAACACTGGTATTCTTGTAAAGCACTCCCAAAGCACACGTTTTGGGGTGGGGTTCCCTCCCCCATTTGTTTGGGGTTTGTTTTGTTTTTGTTGTTGTTTTTTTAAAGAACAGGGCAGTATTTTACATACTGTCTGTACAGTAGTAGCATCCCAAAACCTTGTAGAAGGATTGCCACTTTTTTTTTTCCACCCCCATACACAGTTATGTATGTGAATACCATACTGAAGAGCTGCAATTTAAACACATTTCATTATATACCATTTTGACAGAAGTGATTGTAAATATTGCCAAGTTATGTATCAGACTAGTGGGTAGTCCTAAGCAACTTGGGCAGAATATTGCTTAATGTACTCTCTAACTCTGCTGAAGCCTTAAATTCTTAAACTACTACTCATGTACCTCTAATTGGTTACCTTTGCGTGCATCTTCTAATACAGCATGCGTTCTTTGTTTTAGTCATAAGCTCTAGTTTTAAGGGCAGGAAGCATCTTCCTGTGTGGCTTGTAAGACAATAAACACCTCACCAGCACCCTGCTTCAAGTACGCCAACCAATGTAAATTAATCCATAAGTAGTTGACAGAGTGTAACTATAGTTAATTTATTCTTGAGTTGAGCATTCTATTATTGGTTAGGTACCAAAATTAAACGGTCTCTGAAGAAGGAACACTACTTAAAATAAAAAGAACTGGAAAAAGCAGTTCCACTATTACCAGTTATGTTTAACTTTCCGGGACAGACTTAAAGTGCTGGGATGTCTATCAATGTGCTGAAAGTAGCAACAAGGTCATAAGACTGCAAGCACTAAATGCACAGTAGTTTAGACATCTTGACTATTTCCCACAGTCAATGGAAAAAGTTCTCTAGTTGCACCATTTTGAAAACCTGTGTTTGTTTGAAGAAGGTGAAGGCAAGAGACTCAAAAACCCTGTCGTATTTGGTGAGTCCTAAAGGGCAACACAAAGCACTGAAGCCTGCCTTACACATCTTGGCAAGGCGATATGGCACCACAAGTCTAACACTAAAAGTGCTAACAAGTTGCACCTACTGATACTAACCATTAAAAGAAGTAAGCTACAGAGTTAAGTATAGAATCTTGAGGAAAAAAAATAGAAAACATTGTTCCAATGATTTTTTTTTTTAATTAGCCCTTTAGGAAGGAAGTAGTGAGAAAGGAAGACAAATCTAGCTGTTTCTTTTAAGATGGATTAAGGAAGAAGCAGGAAATTAAATATCACTGATATACGAATTAAGGAAGGAAATACAAAACACAATATTTTTCATTTTGTAAAAACTATCATGCTTTAACAGAGCTTTTTCTGCTAAACTGTTTTCTATTTATTAAACTGAAATAATTATCTAAAAAGATATTTCAGTTTACTTTCAAAGTTACAATAATATTTTCCTATTTAATAAAAAAAAAAGTCCTCAGAAGAAAGGAAAACAGCTCCTAAGAATGGAGTAACTCCAATCTCTACAACTGATATGCACTATTAAATCTGAAATGGAATTACAACTTTAAGAAGATGCATCACTATAGGCGTTGTTTTTAATTGGCAAACACATAAAAAGACACCCACTGTTACTTATAAAGATATTCGTTGATGTCTCCTCAAGTTGGTATTGCTTCAAAACTGTAATCATAAAAGAAGCTGTGTTAGGGAGTTCCCTTTCACAGAAACTTGTTTTCAGAAAAAAGTTTCCAGTGGTACATTAGAGAAGTCTTAATGTAAATAAGTTTCTGAATTATAATACTTCAGGGAAACTTCAGTCGTTCCTTTTTCCCTGCTCAAGGAATTTTAGTTTCTTGAATGGTATGACTGGTAATGTCTTCAAAAGATACCTGCAGCAGCAGAGACGGGGGTTCTGGCAAGACTGCTTGAAAACATCTTACTGTCTGCCTGGTGTGACCTTGACTGGCCTATAGTTGACTTGTGGTATCAACAGTTCTGGGCTACGAGAAGGAGCTACAAAAGGGCAAGACTGTAAGGCACTTCAAGCTCATGATTGATGTTTGATAGACCCTAACTCATTTCCCTGCTCTACTATCAATGTCTTGTGCACTGTTACACAGGTCTGAATTTTTATGCCCTTCTCATCTTTAAAAAGGGGAAAAGATGGTATTGTGAGGGGGAAATACATTAAAAGATTCTTGCGTGCCTGCAAGCAAGAGCTGAACAATCCTGTGCAAGAATTTTAGGCTGTCTTCAGAAGCTGGGAGTGTTAGGATTTAGGAATCTTAGCTTTCAAATGAAGTATGCCACAAACTGCAAGAACAAATGAAAATGCCTGTTGTTGTTTAGGTGCATGTATCCTCTCCAAGCTATAGCTGCTTCCCCTTTTTCCCACTGCCAAAATTAAAAGCAAATGCAGCTCATATTACAGCTTCATCATTCAAATACAGGCAAGAATTTTAAACAGCTTCAAGTTTTATTGTACTTTGTAAGTATCCAGATATCAGACCATTTTATTCCCCAAAGCCAAATGCTTAATATTATCACTTGATGCCTTCTTTATGATGGAGATTAAGATTCCTCTCTACATTATAGCAAAGCTGAATTGTGGCTGATATATGAACAACTTGGTAGTAAGCTTCATGGTGGTTTATGTTTTCTTGAATGTCAACAATACACTAGTACATATTTTCTTTCCTATTACTCGGTGTTCCATCATGGAAATAAATGTCATCACCCTATAAAATTCTCTTCACAGCTTAATTTTGTCAGCCGTTATACTAACAGAAAAGAGGTCCTGTCCCAAAGAGCTGACAGTGCAAGTTATGTTCAGCTGTTTCATTACAAAAATAAGATACTTTAAAAATATCTTCTTTAAAATCCTCTAAATGCCTGTACTCACGTGCTATATCAACATTTCTTTAACAAGCAGTTTTAAACAAAATTTTAAGTTTCCATAGCAACATTTCATTTTCTTGCACCATATAACATATTGGCAAATGAGGGCTGGAATAACAGCATCCACTGCTAATTTAAATATATGCAACATAGTGTGCAATGTCCTACTCAGCCACTCAAGCAAGCAGACTCTGGAAGACCATCTCCAACTTTTTTCTTTCACCTTGACAAACAGAGCTAGAGCTATAGCAGTGCCCAGCAATCAGATATTCTGCCTCTTGAATATAGGGCAATATTGACTCAGCAATATCTCCCAAACAAAGAAAAAATATGGGGGTTTAGGTTGCTCAGTGAGGTTCTCAGTCTCCCTTGATAACAATTTCTGTGCAAGCTGAGGAAAAAGCAGGGGATGTGTTTATGTACTAATATGTGGGAATTGCTGAAAGAAGTCTCCTTCTGCTCAAAAGAAAAAAAAAAAAAAATCACATTAACCATGAATTAATTATAGGTCAATCACTTATACTATTTATCGATATACCTAAGTGGAACACATCCAGAATTTTCAGAAGGTATTTAATTAAGCCACCAAATAGGACACAAGCAGAATATAAAGTTATTTCTTCCTGTCTGGAAAAGGGAATAGCCAAGTTTTCAACAGAACCGATGCTCCAAGCACAAAAAAGGAAAAAAAAAGACGTAGGAACAACATAAAGAAACAACCCATTATATTATGTTTAAAATTTAAATGATACATATCTTACCTAACTTTGGAAATACTATTAAATATTCTGCATTGCACTGAGGACAAGCAACTCTAGCAGTACTGTTTCCTCTTTGCTTTTCATCCACCCAGCGCTGTAGACAAGTCTGATGAACCCATTTCGTAGAGCCCCTGCACCTGCAAGGTCTCACCCACTCTGCTGTCCGATCATCCTCATCGGTAGCAAAACAAACCCAGCAGCTTCTGTAATTACAGGAAGGAAAAAATTAAATATGTTTTGGTATTTTTAAAAGTAAACTCTCACATGTGAAAGCATGTAGCTTTAGAAAATGTGCACCTAGAGGAGATGATGCTTGTTGCTTCATTCATAATCACCAAAAATGTATTTTGTACAACGGTCTTGTTCTGGTATTAACATAATATTACAGACAGCTAAACAACGGGTTTTAATACAGTATGAATTACTAAATGAACTTTTAGATAATTTATTAATTACAAAGCATTGAGACTGTAGTTCAACTTCTGAATAATTCATCATATGAAAAATCCATATATTTTTAAATGTATTATCATCTCCTCCTACAGCAGACATTTTGGTAAGTTTTTAAAATTAAAAATAGAAGATCAATACAGTAGTCTGTTACTTGGGAAACCAACTCCAAACTACTTAAATGACAAAACAGCATAAATGACACAATGTATTAAAAAAGAAACCATAAATAAATATATTCAATTCACTCCCTCTCCTTGGAAAGGGAAAGTACTTCATTCAGATAATTAATATTACACAAAATTGATTTAAGTTACAAAGTACTTCAAGCATACTAAGGTACCACTAGAGAAGGAAATTTCGGCACTGAAGAATTATCTGGATATATAAAATTCAAACATACTAATTCTATAACACAAGACTGACAGGCTATGTGACCTGAAGAGTAGTAGTAGTACCCTAGTAATTCCCAGATATCTGATCGGATGATTAGGCCAGACTCTTGGACACCTTACAACTTGCAAGAGAACGGAAAATATGGACCTAAACTAGGAAAATACCAGATATGTTGACCCAATAATTTAGTTTTTACTGTGAAGTAACTTGCTAATGCCTATACTGAAGATACTGAAGTTTAGATCATAAACTAGAACCTAACAAAATCGGGATCTTACTACAAATATAATCTGATTTGATAAAATTTTTAGATAAGTATTTTACACAAGCCATTGCAATTGTAGTTAAACCCTTACAAAAGTGTGTAGCAACAGCATCCCTATAATTTAATATCAAGATACAATTTAACTAGACATTAAGTACTAACTGAAGTTTTGTAGCACACTTTTGATGCTTCACTTTCATTCTCTTAATTTGAGTAACATCATTAAGATAAAACAGTTAAAGGCTTCTTATGTGTAACCACTAACAGACAGTAATTGAGATAGTAGGAAGCTGAGTAATATTCTAGCACTACTAAACAAAATAATGCTAAGATTAAAGAATCTTGACTGTAGTTTCTATGTGGGGATGCTACAGTGGTTCATGACACTTTTCTCCCTCCTCTAGCATTTGCTGTCAGTAACAAATCTTCTTCCTAGCCTTTTAAACTCTTCCATCAATGTTTTTTTTTTGTTTCAGCTTCTCAACTACTCCACCTTTATTCCCTCCCCTCCTCATATGTTTTGTTTCAGTCTGCCCTTTCTGCATCCCATCTCTAACCTTTGTTAGCATCTGGGAGGAGAAATTACAGTTTAGAATTCATAGAATCATCACAGAATCATAGAATGGTTTGGGTCAGGAGGGACCCTATAGACCATCCACTTCCAACCCCCCTGCCATGGGCAGGGACTCATTCCACTAGACCAGGTTGCTCAAAGCCCCATCCAGCCTGGGCTTGAACACTTCCAGGGAGGGGGCCTCCACACCTTCCCTGGGCAACCTGTTCCAGTGCCTCCTCACCACCCACACAGGAAAGAGCTTCTTTCATCTAATCTAATCTACCCTCTTTCAGTTTAAAGCCACTACCCCTCACCCTATCACTACAGGCCCTTGTAAAAAGTCCCTTTCTGGCTTTTCTGTAGGCCCCCTCAGGCAGTGAAAGGCTGCTGTAAGGTCTCCCGGGAGCCTTCTCTTCTCCAGGCTGAACAGCCCCAGCTCCCTCAGGAGAGGTGTTCCATCCCTCCAACTCTAGTCATTTAGCCAGATTGTCATATGGAAATTCCCTTATGGAAACCAGCGCTAAATAGTTGTCAGAAAACTTACTTGACAAATTTATACCTGAAAATCTACGTACTGAAGGTCTTTCCTCTGCACCGCTTCCAAAAAAAAAATACAAACAAACCACACAACAGAAAAGAAGCAACACTTGTAACTAACTAAAGCTTATTAGACAAAATTTAGACGGGAATTATAAGCACAGCAGGGGCCAATCTTACTAAAGCCACTTTCTAAGCAACAAAAATACAGTAATTCCTCTAAAAGGTCACTACTTTCTCCCTAGTATGTCACTTGTAAACAGGTTGGGTGTTTTGTTTTTGCTTTGTTTTTAACTCCTCTATGAGGAAAAAGGGGAGAAAAAAGAATCTACAATGGGAAACTTGGAATTTTGTCAGGCTCAAACCTGACGTAATGAAAAATATTGTTGTCTAACAGCTTGCTTTTAAGACCTCACTATTTTGAATAGTATTCTATTTGTAAACTGAAAATGTTTCTCTACAGAAGAACAACCACATTTTGTTTGTAGGAATAACTGTGCCTATAAAGTATTTGGAAGAGACTCTTTTAAAGCACTGAATCTTTTTGTGATTTATAGTCGTAGAAGTATACTGAAATTAAGCTGTGAGTGTGTGAGAGCAGAACGCAGCCTGTAGCAACTTATTACTGGCATACTTGTGAAAGTGAGCACAATTTGGGATGCTGATTCCAGAAGACTGCAGGAAAAGCAATTTAACACTGAACAACAGATAAAACAAACATAACTGTCATGTCCACATGTCCAGTTTTAAGTACAGAACATATTATAATAGGTACATATGCAAATTTTAACATTGGTGCTTTAAAACTAGAACTGCATCAGTCTGCATTCAAGACGACTGTTCAGCTGGAAGACTGACATGTTCAATCAGAACTTCAATTTCTTCCATCCATCTTAATGGGAAGTTAAAAGCAAAGTCTGACTTGCTTTTTTCTGTCCTTCCCCACAACATCTGTTCAAATCAGAATCGTCGTGTTACGCACTCCTGTAATACCATCCCTCCTTTCACCTTCATGCTCCTGATATGCACCTACAGCAGTCCTAAATGAAAGGACACATGAACCTTCCTAAGCCGGAGGAGGAAAGATGGCCAAGCCACAAGTTAGTAAGAATCTAGATGAAAATGCTCAGACCACGACAAAGATCTGAAAGAATTACAAAGCATGGCAGACATTTTGATTCATTGCACTTGATATCAAGGAGTTCTTACGGAACGCAAGTTCTTGCAACGTTTATTAATTTTCTGTTTACACCAAGAAACCCCAAATTTACTGTAAGAACAAACAACACAATACAACGCTACTAATAATTGTTCCTCTTTGACAGTTTTTTGCTGCATTTAAGGTAAACATTCATTCATTCATTCCACATCCTATTTAGGTCTACAACTGCTCTAAATTTGTAACTTAGATTTTTATTTTTAAACTAAAGGCTTCACAATAGATGTAACTAGGTCTGTGGGTGCCAGTAAGGTCAGATGCCACCATACTACAGAAGTCTAAAGTTTATTCAAATAATGACAGATTTAAGCATGAACATAATCTTGCTACACCTCAATTTTAACTAGTGAATTTGTCCATGAGTACTCTGTAGATTAAATTCCATTCAAGTTTTCTGTTAAGGTTAATAAGTTAAGAAAAACATCCATCTTTTCATTAATTGCTTTATCCAATTTATTGCCAGACAATCATATCTGAAAACCTGAAAGACCCATGAAAAGGATAACAAAATCCTTTACAGACTTAAACCTTTAGCAAGTCATGAATAATGAACAGTAAATTCCTTGTATTCTGTCATCAGGTTTATCTCTTTCCATTGACAGCAGCTGTAGCAGAAAGGGCTAAATAAAACCATTTCAAAATAAGTATCTTAGCTCTTGCCAGATTTGCCATTTTCTTGTACTGAATAAAATATGACCTTGATTGTTACCACTGAATCAGGTTGCTACTCGGGTAACCTGAAATAGAAAAGGCTGACAAGGAGGAACAAAGCATTGTTTCTGACAGAAACTCAAACCTTTTTCTTTGATGACTTTCTACAGAGCCAAATCAATAACACTAATGTATTTTTCCACACTTCCTTGGCTTAAAAAAAACCAAAACAAAACACACATGAAAAACATGCCAATATCATTATTTCAGCTTCGAATACAGGGTTACAAATGCCTTTTAGATTCAGCTCCCTCGCATCTAAAGCTGTCCGGTCTCAAAAATTCTATTCTGACTCCAGGAATAACTCATATATTGCATCCATTTTTTTCCTCTACCAAAGTCAAACTCTTTTCAGGACATTGCATAGGTTAAGAGCAAAGCAGATGGAAAGAAAGTTGTATTAAAGACTAGAGATCCGACACTCCAAATGTTATATGACTAATCTAGAAAGCCAAGGCCCGCCTGTAAACAGGTTTCTCCAAACCACGAGTTTCTAATCAGTAAGGAAGCCACCCTCTCCCGTACCTGGTTGGAG
Organism: Opisthocomus hoazin; assembly: GCF_030867145.1. Taxonomy (NCBI): domain Eukaryota; kingdom Metazoa; phylum Chordata; class Aves; order Opisthocomiformes; family Opisthocomidae; genus Opisthocomus; species Opisthocomus hoazin. The sequence continues at coordinate 62,381,433 of NC_134419.1, forward strand.
TTACAGCTCCAACACACCAGTAAGATCCTCCAGTACAAACAGACACACCTACAGGCAGACTGCTTTCCTTCTGTTGAGCTATAAGCCTAAAGCTTACTTTGTTCCCAAACCAGTCTTAAGATTGGAGGCAGGACAGGATGTAATTTGCTATTTACATCAAATCTGCCTCAGTCCGCGGGAGCTGAATTCACCATGATACAGCTTTGTTTTCAAGCAGGCACGACTGTATAAGCAACACCAAAGTATAAGCAACACCAAAAAGTAATTTATATATACACACACTACTAAAAAGTTTGCAGAAATCTTTAATGTCCCGTGAGCCCAGCAGATATCCTTGTGTCAACAACACTTAATGGAAGATGACTTGTGAGACTGGGACAGCACAGCTGCTTTACAGGCTGGTTTAAAATATTCAGTACTGCAAGACAGAATGCAAAAAGCCTTGGCATTTTTCCCCGATGTTCAGTGGCACACATGTATAAACAGCAAGCAAAACCAGAAAACTTCTCAGAAAATTTTTGCAAGACATTTAGCATGACCTAACCCTTACCATGGGAAATGTAAATCCGAACACGCATGACGTGCTCCAGAGCCATAAGCTAAAAAGCATTTCTCCCTCTCATTACAGATCCTTCTTAAAGTACAATAAATCTCTTCAAGAAAACTTTTCTGCATTTCTCCCACATCATAAAACACACTGCTTTCCCTTAAAGCAGCAGGAATTTGCTGATATCTTGCTATCAGAGTAAACCATCCTTGTACTGCTAAGTAGTAAGTGACCAAGTGGCTCATTGCAATTGAATTTCACATCCAAAAAGAAAAATGTGAAAAGGCTGAAACATAACTGATAGCACAGAGAGCCAATGCAGTGAGGGGTGAAAACGTATCTTGGATGAAATGACAAAGCACTCCAATAACTGGCCACAAAAAGGCATTGTTCCAAAGGATGACCCACAAATTTGCTGTCTGGAAGAGGCAGTTTTTCATGAGCTTCTGTAACCAATTCTTATGCATAGTCTATAGTGACAGATAAAATATCTTTAATGAAGAATAGCGATAAGCTGCTACTAAACCTGCCAACTACACTCTAAATACTGTAAGATCATGTTTAAGTGGGAAGACCAGGATGTCGGAAAAGTCAGAGTTACCTAGCAGCATACAACACAGGCACGCTGCTTTGGAGCTGGCTAGAATTTTAGTAGGGCAACACAGCAAACTGTTCTTTCAAAAAGCAAGAGAAACAATGCATTGCAACTGCTACTGCTAAACACTTTCTTTTCCAAGTTTGAAGGAACCAGCAGGAAGAAGCTTCTTATGCTGGAGGGCCGCTACTTGCTCACAACAGAATGCAAACCTAGCCTAGTATCCCTGGTAAAGACTACAAAGAGGGGAATATCACTTAACCCAAGGAATGCTAACTTACATCATGCTTCACAGAGGAAATTACGCACTGGAAGAGATGAACTTGGCTGCAAAGCCTAAACTATCACAAAGATTTCAACAGCAGAATGCGTACAGACCTATCTACCAGCATGGTGGAAGTTGGTTAGCAGAGAAAGACTGCAACAGTTACAGATGGAGCACGGCTCTTTCCCCAGTATTTTCCTGGCCATCACACACCATGGAAAATACTTCTATCTTCAATCCAAGCTCTGTCTATGAAACTCAGAAAATCCTTGCACTATCCTAAGGGGAAGGAAAAAACCAAACACACACAGAGTGAGTAACAGAGATACCAGTGCAAAAATAGTAGTCTTCGACGCTCCATCAGGACTTCTGCGGATCCTTTTTCAGGCAGCATGGCATAGCAGCCATATGCCAGCCTGGATTGTTCAACTAGAAAGCATGCTGTCATCTTGAAACAAAAGTCTAAAATCTTGAAAGGAAGTTCCTGAAAGTCATCTGACCCAATACCCAATTCTGCTCTGCCTAGTCATCAAGGATAGATTATAATGCTGAGTAACAGAGAAGCTGATGAGAATCTAGAAACAATAGCAATTAGCCTTTACTACAAAAGTAGTGCCTTCATTAAAAACAGCAGGGAAAGGTTAAGTAGAGAATATCAAGCTAATGTTGGTGTGAACATATGGCCACACAAGTGGTATCCATATATAGGTTCTGACTTCCTCTAATCACAGGACAGCATTGTTTAAACCAGATCTTAAAAAGCTTTTAATAAAAGCCCATGGATGACTAAAACCCAATAAGCAGTCAAACACATAAAAACAAAACATAGAAGAATTAACTAGAAAGTATACCAGAAAGATCTACTGATTACTAGAAGTTCAACTTTAATCTATTCTCAATTACAGCTTTAATTAAGGAGAAATATTTTACACTGGAGTTACCTGCACTATATAAAGGCACAGATATGAGTAAAGGGCAGTTCACAAAATCCTGTCGGCAACTTTCTAGCTTGTGGATAAAATTAAACCTTTGACTGCCAGCCACCACCCACTGTGCTTGAATCATGCCTTACAAGGCTCTTATGGCCTTTGCTTCTACCGAACTTAGAATAAGAAATCTCCCACAGATTTAGGAATCTCTCCCTCTCCCCCTCTACACTGCCTAGTGAGGCCCCATCTGGAGTACTCTGTCCAGTTCTGGGCTCCCCAGCTCAAGAAAGATGAAGAGCTACTGGAGAGAGTCCAGTGGAGGGCTACAAAGATGATGAGGGGACTGGAGCTTCTTTCCTACAAGGAGAGGCTGAGGGAGCTGGGCTTGTTTAGCCTGAAGAAGAGAAGACTGAGAGGGGACCTTAGAAATGCCTCCAAATATCTGAAGGGTGGGTGTCAGGAGGATGGGGCCAAGCTCTTTTCAGTGGTGCCCAGCGACAGGACAAGGGGCAACAGGCACAAACTGAAGCAGAGGAAGTTCCATCTGAACATGAGGAACTTCACTCTGAGGGTGACGGAGGACTGGAACAGGCTGCCCAGGGAGGTTGTGGAGTTTCCTTCTCTGGAGATATTCAAAACCCGCCTGGACAAGATCCTGTGCAGCCTGCTGTAGGTGACCCTGCTTCGGCAGGAGGGTTGGACTAGATGACCCACAGAGGTCCCTTCCAACCCCGGCCATTCTGTAACTGTGTTTGAGTTTCTAGTTTGTCAAAGACAACCTAGACTATCGGTAAAAAAATTACCTTTCATTCTGGACAAATTAAACTTTTGCAGCCAGTTATTCATGCATATCCCATTTGCAAAGACTTAAAAACTCAGTTCTCTTAAAGGCTTTGTTTTATATTAGCATACTCTCACTTTTTCAAAAGGAGAATTTGGTAAGTCACAAAGGCTCAGTGGCCTTGCTATGAGCCTCTAAATATACAAAGAACTTTGCTGTTACAAACATTTGTTTTACTTCTTAAGTGAGGGAAAACAGTGCCCTCCTAAAAATGTGCAAAGGACAAATCACATAAAACTATTACTCATGCAATAAGCACCTTATTACTAAAACATTACACATTTTGCTAATTAAACTATTACATATTAGCAGCTTAGCATACAACTCTATCAACTGAAGCCACTGAGTGCCTGCTAGGGGCAGTAACAGTGATTCTTACCCTCATATTTATGAGGGGAAAAAAAAAAACAACACAGCAGAGACTGACTAAAACCAAGCGGAAAAAGAACCACCAAAAAACCAAACCAAACCACCCACACCAAACAATTTACTTCCAAAAGTGAAATATGGCTTGAACAACACGATTTGAAAAGAAGAGCTGAAAAAGTAGTCACGTGTGTATATATATGTATACACATAGCAAACACTGAAGAATTTTAATAGCATGAAGTTAATCCCTTAAGTGTTTCATGGATTTTTTTTTAATAATGCAGACAGCATGCTATCTAGGGAAAACATTTTCTTAAGCATTGTTTGACAAAGCTGTCGATAACCACAAACATGGAAAGTAACAGAGATATGAAGCAACTAGCAAATTATGTTTTATAGGCTATTTAAAGTAGTACCTTGAATGTTCCTTTAAACATCTTAATTATGTATTAATTGCCTGTAATATTCACAAAATTGTATACCAGTATGTCTGAAAGCTCCTCCCGATGAGGAAAATGAAAACTAGAAGAAATTCCTTTAAGTCTTCACTTCTCTCAAAGTCTAATTGCAAAACAGCATAAGCCAAGGTATAACTGGAGTAGTAAGAGGCTTGATCAGCTACAATTCATATACTAATATTTACACTGGTTGAAGAAAGAAAAGCTGCTAGCATGTTCAAGATACTGCAAAAACTCTAGATGGCAAGATGACCACACACAGACTTCTCTAATAGATACCATGACATATTAGGAAGGCAGGACATCCAGCTACCGACAAACTTAACTATCTGATTTAAAGGAGGATGGATTATTATCTGAGGCTAAAAAAATTGTCTCAGTTCTAGCAACAGTGCCAGATTTAAAAAAGGAAGACAGTTTCAGACCTCAAAGTAGTTTTAAAAGCCATTATTGCTGTAATTCTCTGCAATCTACTGTATTAAATTCTCACAGCAGTCCTCACTCCCTAGAGATATTACACATTTCACTATTAGCTAAACTTTGGGTTTTGACAGTCTCAATGGTTTCCAATATATTGGATTTACTTGCCAGACAATAAAAGTATAACAAACAAGTAACTCTATGTCTAACTTCAATCATTTGAAGCCTCCTGAAAACAGTATTTTCAACTATACCCTTGATCGCAGTCACCATGACCTGAGTTATACTCTTTTTGAGAAGAAAGAGCATCTGCATCATTGTTTTCAGTAGCTCAGTCAATACTCTCTCCAGTTAGACAGTGACACTTAAATTAAACCAAGGCATACAAAATGTTGGTGGAGAAAAAAAAAAACCTGAGAACAATGCACAGCAAATGACTCATTTAGCTCTCCAACTTATTAACACTAAATGACCACAGTTAAATAAAGAATAGAGGGAAGATTTGCGTGTAAAATATCAATGCAGGCAGCACAAAATTGATCTGAAGCTCTAAAACGCAGGAGGTTGTTTCTTCATAAGAGATTCAAAGTATGCTATAGCACTCTAAGATACTGCTATAGCTTAATTATGCATACAAAAGATTCCCCAGTCAATGTTCCCAGAAAACAACTTCCTAATATTCTTGAAGAATTTAAAAGCACTAGCATTGAAGCTAACCTTGACATCAAAACAACTCTGCTTACAATATACTGCTTGCTTGAAAATAACTGCCTATGGACCAAGGTTAGGAATCACTGCACAACTGCTTCATTCCTTTGTTAGAATTCTGTAATTATCTATACCATTTGATAAGCAAAACTATATCCATTTTCCCTCTATTAGCCAAGATGTAAGTTAAAGCAAGTGTTTGGTTGCCTTAAAAGGAATTTAGCTTTCATTTTTATTCCTTCAAGTTCTGAGACAAGGAATAACAAGCACTAGTTCTTCGTATCTCCTGGAAGATTTACCTTTCCATAACAGAAGGTTAACATGTACGTATTAGCTTCCTTAATCAAGGATTAAGCATATCTGTGATTTCAAAGATTAGTATCGAGATGTTTTTAATATGCTGTTTTAAACTAGAATGTTAAATACAATTCCCAGCCTCAAAAAGAAGATAAAAATATGTAGGTTCTATTAAACAATCATTAAGCAAGTACTTTGCATTGCATCAGAAAAATACTGATACTGGTATTTGTGGTATGTATACAGAGTGGATGACAGATACTACAAATATCAGCAGTGACATACATACAGAATAGATCAACTTTACCATGTCTAAAACTGTAACTGTCTTCGCATTAAACTGTTGCTGTGACAAGCAAAAGATAGAAGACAAGAAACGCAAAGTTACATTCCACTCACAGAATCTGCATTTTGTGAGCTCAATCTCCTGCAGCATTTTTCCAGTATCACGCAGGTAATGTAAAAATACAAATTAATCTTTCGGCACAATATCTTTAGTTACAAAAGTAAACATATTAGCATAGACTTCATCTGTAAGAAACCAAACTTAGGACTACTCACTTTACATTCTATGCTTAGGCAAGGAAATTGTAAGATAAAAGTTCAATTCTTTGCATGATGTGTGCCTAAAGTTTCACGGTTAAACTGACCATACAGGGCAAGCAATTTTTCTGTTATGTCCTCCCAAAGAAGAGAGGAGAAAAAAAGTGTAGTCCTAAAGCTGCAAAAATTGGCAGGAATACTCCAAAGCAAGCAAACTGCTTTGAACTCTAAGAGTTTTTAGAACAGACACTATTACTCAAGTTATTCTCAGTTTATAACTTCTATTTTTATCAGATAATTTACAGTATGAGCAAACTAAAAAACTCTACTGAACTCAGTCATCTGATATCCTCCTAATACACACAATAAAAAATGAACAATTTGAGGCCTAAAAATTAAAAAAATTAAACACCAAAAATATACATTCTTGGGACATTAATACCTTAAGAACAACAAAAAATAAATATGAACAACTCCAATGTGTCTAATCATAAGATTAAGTAACTCTCCTCAGCACTCTGTAGAATGACCTCATGACTCACTGGCAGAACAGTCACAAGCACCCAGCACATGGGCTTCTGTAATTGTATCCTTCATAGAACGCTAACGCACGTTGGCACATTTTAGTAAAATATAATATATCCACTTCTAAACAAAAGTATTCAGACCTCAAGAGGAGGCATTTGTAAAAGGAGAAACAAACGAGGAGATATCAGAAGGCTATGTAAAGACAATTTTACAGATTTAAAATAGAGGGTCTAATCTTTTTTCTAGAAAGACTGAATAATAGAAATAACTACTATATTAAAATGGCTTTAAAAACAACAAATCAATGAACACCAGCCCCTCTTGTCCAGAATAACTCTACTGTTCACTGCTTTCACAACGTGTTAACACTTTAACACATACACCTTGAAGAAGATACGCATGACCAAAGGGAGAAACAGGCACAGATATATAAACTGAGAACACTAAATAGTTCATAATGCTCATCAGCAATCAATCACCTAAAAGCCTAGAAATGTTAGCTACACTTTTCCAAAAAGTTTGTTTCCTGTGAGAGTTGTTTCCAAACATAAGCATATACCAAGATTCCATGGCTGGCCCTTAAATCAAATGGTATTTACTTATATAGGGAAACAGTTCTATAGCAGGCCAGTTTAATTTTCATTTTTATCTTAATCAGTTAAGATAATTAAGATTTAAAATTATAAACAAATGAACAGCTAGTCCCAGATTTAATACAACTTCAGTACGAACTATTTTTTTTTAAACCCGCATTTACAAGTGGTGATTTTGATTGGGATTTTTCTTATCCTACTTTAGTGTTAGGCAGGAGGTGTACAATACTTTCCCCGGAATCACTGTCACAAAAACCCTGAGCCTAAGCACTTTCACTGAATGGTTAGAAAGCTATCAATGAAAAGCACCTGTATTAGCATTAAAGTAACAGAAGAGCAAAATAATCTTAGAGAAAAGGAAGAAAAACAAGATTCCAGTCCAACTAGACAAGAAGTCATCTTAACTTTTAGATACTGTTGTTGGAGCAGGTCCAGCGGAGGGCCACAAACATGATCCGAGGGCTGGAGCACCTCTCCTACAAGGAAAGGCTGAGAGAGTTGGGGCTGTTCAGCCTGGAGAAGAGAAGGCTCTGGGGAGACCTTATTGCGGCCTTCCAGTACCTGAAGGGGCCTATGGGAAAGATGGAGAAAATATTTTCAGCAGGGCTTGTTGCAATAGGACAAGGTGCAGTGGCTCTGAACTAAGAGAGGGTAGATTTAGACTAGTTATAAGGAAGACATTGTTTATGACAAGAGTGGTACTGGCACAGATTGCCCAGAGGGGTGGTAGACGCCCCATCCCTGGAAACATTCAAGGCCAGGTTGGACAGGGCTCTGAGCAACCTGGTCTAGTTGAAGATGTCCCTGCTCACTGCAGGGGGGTTGGGCTAGATGACGTCTAAAGGTCCCTTCCAACCCAAAGCATTCTATGTACAGATTTCAGAGCAGATGCTAAAAAAGCCTATGTGCACATTTGCCAGAAGGTATTAGTGGACTGTACCTCTTTTATTGGCACCTCCAGCACAGCATGTTCATGTCATGCAGTGCAAACAGAGCCCTAATACCATGTTGTCTCCCTGTTTAAATTGGGGTTGTGTCTAGAACTGGTATCATAGAATTATTTGGGTTGGAAGGGACCACACGAGGTCTCTAGTCAGACTCCTGCCCAAGGCAGAAGCACCACTGAATTCAGATCAGATTGTCAGAGCTTTCTCCAGCTGGGTCTTGAAAAGCCCCTTGAACGGAGATCCACAGCTGCCCTGGGCAACCTGTTCCAAAGCTCGAATGCATCGCTTCCCATCCCCACATGCTGAAACCCTCTCTGTTCAAATTTACAGTCATTGTTTCTCATCATCATGCCAGAAACCTGCAAAAAGAGCCAGACTGTCTTCTCAACAAACTCGTAGGTGTTGGAAGGTTATTAGGTCTCCCCAAGCCATCTCTTCTTCAGGCTAGGCAGGCCCAGTTCCCTCTATCTTTCTCTATTAAGTCATGCGCTCCAGCTCCTTGATCGTCTTGTGTAACCTTAGTAACAGTTTCATTTAGAAACATTAACCAGAAGCAGTTTGCTTAAAAGAATTTAACTACTCCAGATTGGGTCTTTTCATTCTTCCACACTGAAGATGGATTTGCTACTTGTGGTAAACAGCAAGTACCAGTGAAAAATGAGCAAGTCACGCACTCTTTTGATAAACATAGGTATGACATCCTAGAACAAGCTGGTACCCAATTCATTCTGTTGCTGAGATTAGAAAGGTACGATGCATCAAAACTCTCATCACTTTCACACAAGAAACTTCCCACCCACTCTGCAGCACAGTAAGACCACAAGCAGATTAAGAAGTCAGAAGCACCAAGCAAACAGGTCCTAAACAGCCAGCACATTCATTACCACCTTAAGTATTAATTTAAAAGATGTTCCAAAATTAATACCTGAACCTTTTAATTGATCTTTCTCTGTATATTATTATTCATGTTAAGATACTTATTCAATACATTTGCATTAATTGTCAAAAGTTTTAACTTCAGCAAGCACTGTAAGACACCATGCCAAAGGAAACAATCACAGTTAAGCACTATTATAAAGGTCTGAGAACTTTTATGTGGAAGATATCAATAACCAGGTTTTTGCATAGCTTTTTTAGATTAAGCAGATACAACATATGAAAATATTATTTGAATGCCTTGATAATACACAGAACACCAAGATTTTTAGTACCAGAAACGACAAATAGTCTCTCAGGAGTTTCCCCACACTGAAACAGGAGGAATAATTGCCTACTGTCTGCAGGTAGAAGGGAACAGTTAAGGAATTAAAACATGTATTTTTGTTCCTAAGCATATCAAAGCAGACATCAAAGACGGAAATACAATGCACATATGATGACAGACAAAAGGTTAAGATAGTTTATAAATAACATGCTGACACTTTCATACTACAGATGGGCAAAAGGCATTCTACAGTCTTCACTAATCATCTTCACTGAGCAGACACTGGAAGAACTCAATCTACGCAGAGCCTCTGGCGTACAGAGAACTGGAATAACAAGGAATGTACCTGGGATGAAGCAATAATGAAAAAGTCAAGCTATTAGAAAGTTATTACTGTTTAAAACTTTCATTCTGCAAACTCACTCTAAGATATACATAATTTTGCTTTTTCCTTCCTGTATCAACATGAGCTTCCAATCAGCTGGGGTAAAGACAGGGAAGAACACCTTGTTTCCTTTATGGCAGAGACTAATCCAGCACAGCCCATTCTTTATTCTCATACTCTCTTCTTTCTAAGCATGCATAACCTACTTTACAGGAACAATAGAAAGCCAAGTACTTCTAGTTGCTGATAGACTTCGACCAGAAGCCAGGGAAAGACATTTTTCAAAAAAGTAAGTTTAACTGTGTTGTGTAGAAAGAAAACAATTCCTTCAGGTAGGGCAATGTAGACAGGTGTGCTTAATCAGCACAAGTAGAACAAACAATAACTGCAGAGACAGTAAAGAGTTTGTGAAAATTAAAAATACTACAGAAATCCTGTACAGTGTTTTATCTTGTTTATTACTCTGCATATCTTACCTGGTTGAACTCTACTCCTACAAAGGTTTACTCATACGTCAACTTCAGTCAGTGAGATTATTCACAGTGCACAACATCCAGCACAAGTTTCAGGAGTTCAGACTAAAGGTCTTAAATCAAAGACCACATTGCAGTAATTACTTCAGCTAGGTTGTAGCATTAAGGTTTTAATCCAAACTGATGCCTTTCGTTACTAAGGTACCAAGAGTTAATTGTCCAAATAAACTAAATCAGTGCCTGCGCTTCCAGAGAGGGAAGGAGAAGATTCATACCAACACAAACACCACCACAAATAGAATGAAAAGAGCAATTGAAAATTATGTACAAAACCATGGCATATGTGTTTTTCTTTTAAAAAAAATACGAAAATTACCATGGAATCAGATGACAATTCAGAAAATCAAAATAGAAACCCCATAAATTTGCTCTTTTGCGACTTTTGAACCTCAATTGCTAGCATTTTTCTGACAAATCAGTGCTCTGGCAAAGAGAAAATTTAGTTGCAACAGTACTCCTTACTGTACAGTGTAAGTAATTTCTTAAACCAACTGCAATTCTGTGTTTTATCTTTTAATTGCTTTTAAAGTCTACCTGCAATTTCAACTTTATTATCTCCTTTAAATAAGGAATGGCAAGGGTAGAGGACAAAACAGTTGTATGATGCTGTATGGGAAGAAGGGAGCAGGGTTGTCTTTAATTTAGATAGTATAAGGAGTATCACAAATCACTACCACAGAATATGCTTTAAAAAAGCCCTACAAAACAAAAGCCCAGCATTCTGAACCCTTGGTATAACCAATTGCAAGAGCAATCCACACATAATTCAACTGAAGTCAAGAGAATAAAGCTCAAATTATGAGCGCATTTTAGCGTTACAGCTCACATTAAGGTAGCTATAGCCACTGTCACAGCTAGGAAAAAGCTGGTGTGTGGCTAAGCATTGAGGTTTTTTGGAGGCAGCAGACTGACCAGCTTATCTTCACAAACAAATTAGAGACCATCTGATGATACGTTTATCATACAAGTAACAGTATTTTTTAAAACTTTGACTACATTGCATTGTCTAGGTTTTCTGTCAACATGGGCTCACCACAGACTTCATTATGGCAAATACATGTCTAATAACTATTTTTCAAATCATGTCACTTCAGAAAGTGACTGCTCAATCACCACAGTAAGAAGACTGTATAGTAAGATAAATAGTTACTAGTTTTGTTTTCTCATATGTACTCTAACAGCAACTCTGGCGAGACCTAGGCAAGTGTTCCATAAGAAGACTAAGTAGTACAGGTTCACAGCCAACTGATGTCCTGGCAAGAACACAAAAGCTACAAAATAGCAAACTGACAAGATATAGCTATAGACATAACTTAAAAACAAACTGAATTTACATATCAGTTCTGCTTAAAAACATAACCGTAAAAAATAGTAGAGGTAAAGTCAAATTACATCTGACAAGCAAGTGACACGGGAAAAATACCAAGAAGCCAGAATACCTGTTATGACAGACGCTACACAGGGCAGCTAGAAGAAACAATTAGAAGTGTTCAGTTGGAAGAACTGGTGTCAAACAGTGCTGGGAGACAGAGAATTTATAGGACCTAATTGAACAGGAAACATTAAAAGAGCCCACAAAAGACTGAAGTTTTTTGTGTGTTTTCAAAATTATATTTGAAAACACAAGGACTGACTCAGTTCAAGATCTTGGCATACTAGGCACAAGAGCATCACCGTAAAGGTTCAACATCCTAATACCACTCAGAATAATGTATTTCTGGGCATTTCTTTAAAAAGTTATTTTGCATTAAAAATACATATAGCATATCAAATGGCCACTGCCTGTTAGAATTTGACAAATGACTTTCAAGTAAAGTTTGCTCTGTGCACTCAATCGAGTAATAGCTATAATTTCCAAGACATTTTCATTTAATCTGGCCATTTTATTTAAATAAATCTTGAAAAATGTTTTACATTGATGATTAACAGCATATAAAAACACTGCCACAATTTCAATTTTTAATGGAAATTCCTATCATTCTGTAATTTATGCATTAAACCAACATGAATAAAGGGATTAAAAATAATAAAACCTCACCATTTACACAGACAGCTAACCACTGCCTTCACGCGCACACATTAGTCCAGGAATATGGTGCTTTACCATAGAGTGCAAAGAATTCTGCATGCAGAAAAGGACAGTATTTTAAGACTATTATCTAGGCCCATTATTTAAAGATGAGTTAGAAGGTAAAAAAAAATTACAAGAGGGATGGAAATTCCAATTCTGAGGCCAGGATCATGATCATCATCTGGATTAGTTTCCTAAATGCTGCAGAGAAGAGAACTCCAGAATGTAATGTCACTTCATGGTTATGTCTACTTCTCATGCTACTCGTATTTATGCTGCAGCCAATCCTTCAGGCAAGTATAAAATCCTTCACTAGAAATTTCAAGTAACAAACTCCTTACACCTTAACAGCTATTTATCCTCTTTGTTACAAATGTGTGGTTTGCTTCCAGACTGAAATTATGCATGGAAAACAAGGAAGGATGGAGCACAAAATACATAAAAGCAAGATGAATGCCAGGCAACAATGATGAGATGCTATCAAGACAATCCTTACACTGGAGAAATCCAAATTGCTTTATTAAGCAAAAAAGGAAAAAAAAAATCTCTAAGTCATACAGATATACAATCTAAGAGTCAAGAGAAGCAACCAACTGTTCTTTCTCACAAATACATAATTAAAGAACTTGCTATAAGAGCTCTGATCCTTGTAGACAAAGCAGTGCATACATTCAGATCTGCAGCAACACCTTAGTCCTGATATACGAGTACATCACCACTCAGTGTGACCACCTAGGCAACAAAAGAAAACTCTATTTTTGTCCATCCTTGACCTATTAGAATTAAAGTTTTATTCACTGAAAAGCTATATGCTACATCCTTCACTAAGAGATCTGAATTTCGTTTAAAAGTATATGCATTGTGTAAGTTACAATCCATTAACAGTTACTTAAGTAACTTTTTTGCATATGTACTTTTTCCTCTTACCAGGGAAAACAACTGTCTGTTACTGGCAATAAAGATAACAGGATAGAAGAGGCATTTCAACCCCTCAGAATCCCTACAGATGACTCATCCACAGGTTATGTCCCCTAAGGTGAAATATCAAGATTTATCTTGATCATCACTACACACAACATGAAAATATTTACGTAAGACCTTCCAAAACACCACATGAATGGAAATTGGTTTCTCCCAATGTAACCCCGCTCCATAAACCAAATATGTAACTGAAAAATTATTTACACTGATTGTATTTTGAGGTCTTGGTTATTCCAAAATCCTTCTATTGGTATTGTACTACACTCTGAATTAAATGCGGATCCTAAATACTTGCCAGCTCCTTACCACTCCACTCACCACTTCTCATACTACTGTTTCTACAGTTTTCTATACTAAGCCAAATGAATTCTTGTATGAAAGCCGCAGTGTCTCTTCATACCTCCTTTTATGCTACCTAGGCACTTAAAACTTTTCCCCCCTACTGGTATTAAGGAAGTCAGGAACACTTTCAAAGTGCTACTCCAAGTTTACTGGAAAAGTCTTTGAAAAGGACCACAGATACAAATTACAATTTCACAAAGCTGAAAGGATACAAGAATGTTAAATGTGTAATGGATACGTGGGTTTTGATGCACATAACTGAAGAACAGTAAACTGATTCGGCCATTATTTAACTAATTTCCATTTTTTAAATTAACTTTTTAATTTAACAGTTGTTCACAATACAGATTACCAACACCACCTTACAGCCATTTCCCAAAAGGGTGAACAAGGACTTCATGGTATGACACAACTGCCATAGACAGTAAGGAATCCACTCAGAATATCGTGGTTTCCTAGAACTCAGAAACATAAAGTACTGCATATTATTGGACTACAAACTTCAGGATGAAGATAGGATTATTTTTTTAGTTTCAGAGGAGTTGACTCTGCGACACTCTTCCTAACCTTTTCCTTTTTTTCCCCACTTCTGCACAATAGTTCTATCATCTTCCTCCCAGTTCTTTTTGTCTTCCTTAACTCTTCCCTTTTATTCCCTATATTCACAGGAAGTGTATAAAACTGAATACTTTCCTGACAGTGTTCTTAAACATCAACCTCCTTCCTGTTACTTCTTGGAAATGCACTTATAGTTCCTGACTGCTAGCCTCCTTGACAGGCATTGTTCTGAATCATAACCTAAATCACCACAGAATGGTCAGGGTTGGAAGGGACCTCTGTGGGTCATCTAGTCCAATCCCCCTGCCGAAGCAGGGTCACCTACCTACAGCAGACTGCACAGGACCTTGTCCAGGCGGGTCCTGAATATCTCCAGAGAAGGAGACTCCACAACCTCCCTGGGCAGCCTGTTCCAGTGCTCCATCACCCTCAGAGGGAAGAAGTTCTTCCTCGTGTTCAGACGGAACTTCCTCTGCTTCAGTTTGTGCCTGTTGCCCCTTGTCCTGTCGCTGGGCACCACTGAAAAGAGTTTGGCCCCATCCTCCTGACATCCACCCTTCAGATATTTGGAGGCATTTCTAAGGTCCCCTCTCAGCCTTCTCTTCTTCAGGCTAAACAAGCCCAGCTCCCTCAGCCTTTCCTCGTAGGAGAGATGCTCCAGTCCCCTTATCATCTTTGTAGCCCTCCACTGGACTCTCTCCAGTAGCTCCTCATCTTTCTTGAGCTAGGGAGCCCAGAACTGGACACAGTACTCCAGATGGGGCCTCACTAGGGCAGTGTAGAGGAGGAGGAGAACCTCCCTTGACTTGCTGGCCACACTCCTCCTAATGCACCCCAGGATCCCATTGGCCTTCTTGGCAGCCAGGGCACACTGCTGGCTCATGGTCAACCTGTCGTCCACCAGCACTCCCAGGTCCCTCTCCACAGAGCTGCTCTCCAGCAGGTCCACCCCACTGGTGCATGGGGTTGTTCCTCTCCAGGTGCAGGACCCTGCACTTGCCCTTGTTGAACTTCATCAGGTTCCTCTCTGCCCAACTCTCCAGCCTGTCCAGGTCTCGCTGAATAGCAGCACAGCCTTCTGGTGTATCCACCACTCCTCCCAGTTTGGTGTCATCAGCAAACTTGCTGAGGGTACATTCTAACTCTTCACCCAGGTCATTGATAAATAAGTTGAACAAGACTGGGCCGAGTACTGAGCCTGGGGAACACCACTAGTTACAGGCCTCCAACTAGACTCAGCGCCGCTGATGACAACCCTCTGAGTTCTGCCATTCAGCCAGTTCTCAGTCCACCTCACTGTCCACTCATCCAGCCCACACTTCACTCCCATTGTCACCTCTTACTTCTTCAGTTTTTCCAAAACACAGAAACAACCTTCCCTCCCTCCCTCCCCGACTCACTTTTATCCTCTTTCTGTATCAGACAAACTTCTCATCCTCACCTTCCAGGCCGCACAAGTTCTGCCCCTGCCTCACATAGTTTATATTTCCATCACTTGCCTGATGACAGCCTGTATTTCGCTAAATCCTCTTTCCTTAGAGGTGACATGGAAAGGAGAAAAACATCAGGGTTTTTTTTGCTTCCTTGTGATGAAAGCTTGACAGGTTCATCCCTTTTGCGTCCCCACCTGCTGTGATAGCAGGCTATCGCGACTCCTAGGATAGCAGGCTATCGGTGTGTTTGCATTGCTTACAGGGGCAAATCTTAAGGGCTTCCTAGATGACTCAAAATTATATGTAAGGAACCTTAAGCCCTCAGTAGAACAGGGTGAAAGTGCTACATACTCAAATAAAACCATAAAAACAAAATAAGCATAATAAAAATAATTTAAGAGTTAGCAAGCGTCTTTCCTCCTCTACATTTAAGTCAAGCTACTTTTTAACAGCTCTCCAAAAAGCAACTGTAGGCTTTCTTCAAAAATCATAAAACCAGCAACAACACACACAAAGCCAGTTAAGCTTTGGTCATCTTTCAGGGCCTTGTTTTACATGCACGTCGATACTTTCTGTACGTACAGTCCCTCCTAGACCCACAGAAGCCGGACAGCCTTCCGCAGGCCTCCAGAGCCCGCACCGGCCCCGACACACCTCCTCCGGCCCAAAGGCCGCCAGAGCCATCCTTCCCGGCCCCTCGCGGGAACCACGCTGCTGCCCGCGGCACCCGGCGCTGATTCACACCAAAGCTCGCACTTCGCCCGGACCACTACAGCTCCCAGCAGCCAAAAAGCGAAGCCGGCCCCTGGCCGGAGAGGCCCGCTGGAGGCCACAGGTAGCGCGGACCTGCCCCCGCGGGCAGCCCGGGAGACGCGGGGCCCTCCCAGGCCCGCCCCGGGCGTCCCCTCCCGCTGTACCCCGGTGCCGGGCCCTCCCCGTACCTGTCCATGGTCTGCGGCAGCGCCAACCCCGTCTGCTCGGACATGGCTCCGGGAGGAGCGGCGGGCCTAGCCGAGGGCCCGGAGCCTGACAAAGGCGGCCCCGGCGCCGACGAAGCCGCGCGTCGCGCGCGTGGCAGCAGGGGCAGGGAAGCGAGGGGAAGGGCAGCGAACTGCCCTGCCGCGAGGCCGCCGGCGTGGGCCCTCCTTCCGCAGGCGGGGACGGGACGGAGGGCCGGCCGCTGAGGCGGGACGGAACCGCGCGCAGAACCGACGCGGCCCCGGCCGCCGCGCTGCCGGGCTGAGAAGCGGCGGCGCCTCTATGAGGTCAGCGCCGAGCGCAGCCGCGATGCTCGTCACCGCCGCCCCGCGACTCCGCCAGGGAGCCGGCGGCGCCGCGGGACGCTGGGAAGCGTAGTCCTGCTGCCGCCGCGAGTTTAAAGGTCCGGCGGGGCGCCCCCCTCCCTCCCCCCCTCCCTCCCCTCCCTACGGTGCTGCTGCCGCTCCCTCCCCCCTCCCCATGCCTCTCCTCGCCGCCGTCCCGTAGTCGCTGCCCGGCACCGCTCGCGGGGCAGGTAGGGGAACGCGGTGGCGGCGGGATGGCCGCGCTGGCGGACGGGGAGACGCGGGGGGGAGGTCAGCCGCGGCCCCGTAGGGGCTGCCAGCCCTCCCGCCGCCGCCCGGGTGCCCCTGAGGGCCTGGAGGGGAGCGGGAAGGGCCCTCGCGCCAACGCCCTCCTCCTCGCGCAGCGACCGTTGCCCTCCGCGGCGGGTGAGGGAGCGGCGCAGCCCTGCTCCCGCTGCCGGCCGTCCCCCTCACAGGCGGAGGGAGGAGGGGACGGAGGGCCAGGCCGGGCACCCTCGGGCAAGGAGCACTCTCCCCTGCAGCCCCGCCATTCCCTCGGCCGCCGAACAGGTGCAGGCGGCCCCCGCCCCCTGCTCTCCCAGCCGGCCCGCCTTTGGGGCGGAGGGGCCCGAGGGCAGAGCGGACCTTGCCAGGTTCCGGCCCCGGCTGGGCTACCGAGGAGGGCAGCGGCTGGCACGGCGGGAGGGAAATTAATCCGTTTCTGTGGGCTTGTTGGCAATGACAGCGCCCGGCGCCCTTGTGAGTGGCCCTTGGTGCTCGATGGGGGCCTGGTGGCCGCTAGCTTCTGTGCACAAGTGGGGCGAGGCGTGGGACGGCTGGTAATGACGACGCGCTCGATTTCAGTTTGTAGGCGTGCTTTCTAATGGGAAAAAATCCTCCTAATGTGCTTTAAAAATGTGTTTTATGTTCTGAAGGCGATACACAGCATTGCAGTCTGTAAAACTGGAAATTTAGAAGCAGAAAAGCCTTTATAGAACAAAGAGACAGATAGCAGCTGGAGAGAAGTTGCCTTCTGATTTATCTACACCATGGGCGTCTGTCTCCCACCCTTCTCAGTCTAAGTGTACACGTATTTGCATGCATGTGAAGGTTCTGCATAATGTCATGATCCCCAAGCAGAGGGTGAAATCCTACTTTTCAGAGGCAGTTGGGTCATACCAGATTCTTGGAAGGTTCACAGAATCACAGAATGGTAGGGGTTGGAAGGGACCTCTGTGGGTCATCTAGTCCAACCCCCCTGCCGAAGCAGGGTCACCTACAGTAGGCTGCAGAGGACCCTGTCCAGGTGGGTCTTGAATATCTCCAGAGAAGGAGACTCCACAACCTCCCTGGGCAGCCTGTTCCAGTGCTCCGTCACCCTCAGAGGGAAGAAGTTCTTCCTCATGTTCAGACGGAACTTCCTCTGCTTCAGTTTGTGCCTGTTGCCCCTTGTCCTGTCGCTGGGCACCACTGAAAAGAGTTTGGCCCCATCCTCCTGACACCCACCCTTCAGATATTTATAGGCATTCATTAGGTCCGCTTGCAGCCTTTTCTTCTTCAGGCTGAACAAGCCCAGCTCCCTCAGCCTCTCCACGTAGGAGAGATGCTCCAGCAAAGGTTGGTTAGTAAAGATCAACTTTGAATTTTCCTTTTCAGATTATATATAAATATATATTTATGTATGTATATTTTTAATAAATAGCTCTTGTCATAAGTTTTGTTACATGTAACTAGTCCCTGATACCTTGTGTAAATTACAACTTTGTTACTCGGAAGTTGCCGTACCAGGCAGTAATTTACGGGGCCAACCGCACAGCTGCAGCAACCTACATCTGGTCATGGTTGAGACAAGTAGCATTTGCATGGTGAATACACATTACTACAGAGATCAGGTAGAATAGGAAGGAAGCGTTAGCAAATATACTGGATTCTTTGATCGTGCTGTCTTAGCTAGTCTTTGTTGAGAGAAAAGTGGTGTAAAAATGTGTGTAAAATATCCAGACTTGCACTTGTAAGCTGTATTACATGTATAGAGTAGGGAAGATGTTGTTTATTTCTAATTGCTGCAAATATCATAAACAGGAATGCTGAAGTAGTTACAGTGACATAAATGTTCTTTGCAGGAAGTATGTATAGAAGCAGGTAGGAAGAAGGCATCATGCTGACGTCCTGTCCCAGAAAATTTATTTTGTACTTATTCTTGGGACAGTAAATTTGGTTTTGCTTGCACTGCTGAGAAGTCTTGGATGTACAGTGGCCTGAGTCAACCATATGGGCATGATTTCCTGGAAGAGAACCTAATACACACTGTCCCAATTACAGCTGTTCATGAAATGTGAAAGCAATATTAGATATCAGAGTTTCTGGTTCCTAATCTTGGTCTGGAATAAGTGTATTGTCTGTTGGCCAGAGCACTGATCCACTGGACTAGCCAAATGCTTAGGTTTTATATATTTATTCTCAAATATTACAAATGGAAGTAGGGGAGCTGGTTTTATTCCTAAAATTATGTGCAATTTTGTATTTTTGATTTGGAGTGGGAAGGATATGCTAGTTGCCTGCTGCTTAGGATAAAGCTGTGAGGTCATGATGAGTAATAATGGTTGTGAACAGAACCCCGGATCCCTTGGCTACCATTTGAGGCTGAAGAACAGTCAGTGACAAAGACGGCTGCTTTGCTCTACCACTGGCACAGGGAGGGACGACAAGACTGGACAAAGCTTGAATATCAGGTCACACAGTGAACACTTGGTAGGTTTGGACATCTTCCCCCCCCCCCCCCTCCCCCTTCTTTATTTTTCTCAAACATGAAATACAAAAATGTAATAGGGTACATGAAAACATGGTAGGACAAGGGGTAGTGGTTTAAAACTGAAAGAGGGTGGACTTACATTGGAGACATTTTTTTACAAGGAGGGTGGTGAAACACTGGCACAGGTTGCCCAGAGAGGTGGTAGATGCCCCATCCCTGGAAACATTCCAGGTCATGCAACCTGATCTAGTTGAAGATGTCTCTGCTTATTGCAGAAGGGTTGGACTAGGTGACATTTGAAGGTCCCTTCTGACCCAAACTATTCTGTATGATTCTATAATGACAGATCTCTTAACATCCTGTAAGTAGCTTAAAGATCCTGAAATTTAAAAATTGATTTGTTCCTTTTTATTGTTCAGGAGTTTGTTGGATGGCTTAGTGTATGTGTTCTCCATTTGCCCGCTCTTCTCAGTCAAAGTGTCATCCTAAAATATGTACATAACCAACAGTTTCTAAATTTGAGAAAAAACTCCTTATTCCCTGACAGAGGAAGAGTTGTCATTTCATCCTCATCTCTTCCCCTTTAACAAGACTGGATATGCAGCTGCTCTATTCAAATGTTTGCTTTATTCTCTCCAACAGTCTCTTCCTTCAATTCACTCTCCCTCATCCCCCTTTCCTCTTCATTTTCTTTCCACTTTTTATTCTTTATGCTTCCTTCTTTGCATTGGCAATTTCCACTATAAATCTCAGGTTGCCTCTTGCAGTATTTTTCATTTTTTGAACTATCGCTTCCTGTATCATCCCTCAATACATTCTTCTTTGTTCCTTCCTTCTGTCTCCATAATGTTTGTTGCACTGTCTCACTCTGTTCCTCTCTTGCCTTCACCTGGTAGTAGCTGCATTTGAGCCCAGAGAGAACTCTCTGGGGAACAGACTCCCTTTGCCAATCCGAAGTGAGGGAAAATGATTGCTACTAATTGAAATTCGACCAAATTCAGTCTCACTGATACTCACTGGAGATGGCAGCCATTTTGAATTAAATAAAACTGCACATTTGAAGGCAAGTACAGACCTTAATAAAAATCACCAAAACCAACATAACCTATTTAGGGCTTAAAACTGAGCCCTAAATTTGGCTATCAGATTGATGTCAAAAGATCAACTTTTAAGAAACTAAATTGTTTGATAACAAATTTATACAGATTTAAGCTTAATAAAGAAGTTGACAAGCAATTACTGTAAGAATAATATGGATGTATATTAAATATTTATCTGCCCATTTCAGCAAGGCCTGAGAAAGAGGCCGAATAATGAAGCAGTGCCTTAATACAGTTCTTTTGATCTGACAACATTGACTGTTGGAATTATTCACTGTTTTCAACAAAGCCTAGTAATGTGGCAATATGAAAGTATTCTATTTTGGCAAAACTGTATTTTAACTGCTATGATAGTAATACGTAAAATTAATTTACAAGATCAGTTAGGCATTTTTTATCTTCTTGATTCCATCTTTGAAAAGACAAGGAGCCCTCAATTAAGCTAAAATGAAACAAATCTAAACTGAGAAAAATGTTTCTACAATAAAACTCATCTTTTCAGTAACATAATACTTCATTTTAACCTTCAAGCTAGTTGGAATATTCCATTTCTGACAAAAAGACTGGAATGGTTTGTTAGAGTAGGCTTAAATTGCTTCATAATGAATTTCATAAAATAAAAATACACTCAATACAATGTTAATTGAGTTAGCTAGGCTTTTTTGGGCCTTTTTTACATTTGTTTCTTTGGACCTCGCCCAGGTCAGGTAACTCGGATACCAGACTGAATTAAGCTCTTGTGTTCTGATACAGCTGCTGTTGTTATCTTTTAACCTCCAGTTACGAAAGAGTTGGCTTGCAGAAGCAAAAAATATTTTTCATCTGGTGGCTAGTTGATCAAAAACTGTCTTTAGGTCCTGATTTTCTTTGGTTCTGGAGTGCTTCTGCATTTGTGAATATCGAAATAAGCACTCTCCTTATCTTAATAATTGATCTGCAAAGTGAAGCTGTCTCCTGGGAAGAACTGACAGAAAGGGTGCGTGCGGTTCCTTCCACATGAATCCTCAAATCATCTGAAAAGCAATAACCCATAACTAAATAGGGACATAAAGGAGGGGTATTGAACGCCTAGAGCCAGCCCTGTATTAGCTGGGATATTTCAACAAATGAGGTATTTTCAGCTGCCGTAAGAAAGCAGTTTTCCTGCTCTTAATGATTCAGAGTAGCACAAACAGGTTAGAGCAAGTGTTGAGAAACTCTTAATTAGAGCATTGATTTAAGGCAGGCAGACCATACAGTCCAATATAAACAGACTGTAGAAAGCAGAGAGGTAAGTGTTTTAACAACCCATTTTCAACTGCCCTAATTTATCTTTCACAGCTTTAGTCATCTCTCTTTCACCCACAAAGCTATGCAAATTTCATCCTTTGAAAAATCAGCCTGCAATTTTATTGAACACTGATATTTTCACATTTCAGATTTCAACTATGTAATTTCCATACAAGCATTAGTATTTGGTCCTGAATAATTAGTATTATGAAAAATTATCCAGAATAAATATCCAGAATAATTCATGGACCAGTACAAGATAAAACACAAGTGCTGGTAAACAAAATTCTGAAAACTTTACCCCACCTACATTAATCATCAAAATATTAATATCTTATGAGAGGAACTCCTATCAGGTTGTGTATTGATGTGGAGATTGGAACCATAGTGTACAGAGCAGATGGAATGTTAAATAGTAAAATTTGCACTTTTTTTTTTTCCGAGTTCCGAGTTTTTTGGTAGAATTTTCAGTGAAGAACAGTAACTCAGTAATGAGCAAGTGGTAACTTGGAAGTTGGAAACTATTCAAATAGTAAAACTTTTTGCCTACATCCTGATTTTGATTTGTTTTAAATTTTCATACTTGACCTATTTGTGTTTGAGTTTCAGAATGTTTTTAGAAATTAGATTATGACAGGTGATTATTTAATATTTTCTTCAGCTAAGCAACATTACAAAATCTCCTTTGTAATAGCTGTATATTTCATAGATGGCATAAGCTTATGATTAATTTCTTGTACTAGAAGTTTGGTGTTTGGAAGGAAGTTTGGAAATACTAGAACCATTTCTTTATCTAGCGATTGTTCTGAATAGCTATTTGATCTGGGCTTATAAATTGCTGTTAAAAGCTCTTATTTAATTACTCACAGCTCAGCCTGACAGATATTTATTTTCTCAGAGCTGGTGATTCAGGTCGCAGAAATTTTCCCTGGAAAGAGGGAGTGTGCAAGTATGTTTTTTCCCCTTTCGAACCCCCTTCCTTTCAGGACAGGCAGCAGTGAAATGCCATCTATAGATAAGACTTCAAACCCCATGATTCCTTGGGAGAGCATGCGCTGCGAGCTTCCAGTTGTCAAAGTGCTCTTGCCAGAGGGGTCGGCTATTTGTCATATACCAAACCCGAAAGAAGAAAATAAATATACTGTCATTTTGTTGATCTTTAAATACAGAAAATCCAAAGGTAACTGTTCCTTAAAAATTTCTGTGTTGACTGCGTGGGTTACTGCATGCAAACGGAGCTGGTATTGCTACGGGGATATAGATTTCCTGTGCTGGATTGTAGATTTGTACAAATACTTACACCAGCAAATAATCAAGACGTACTGCATATTAGTCCAACATTAGACATTGTCTGGCCTGTCTTGCAAAGTCATTTGTTATCTAGTGTTTTTCCATTCAGACTGGCTTCATTCAGTAAAGGTAGGTCTTGACCTTGACAAGAGGGTTGACTTGTGGAGTGATTTTTACCTTTAAGAAGCAATATGAAAATGAATGTGGATTACAGTCCTTAGGATAAAGTTTGAAAACAACTAGCTAAATCAAGATACATATTTGAAGCAACTGCTGTGCTAGCCACTATAGATAACCTGGTGACTAACTGATTTAAATATACTTTATTGACGACAGAATTTTAACATTTCAGCTGCTGTGTTTTTCTTGCTAAATATATTTTTGCACTGATAGTTCAGAACCAGGGGAGGGATAAATATAATCTTTTTCTCTCTCTGAAGTGGAATCATCAGTATTTTTATGTAGCCTTAGGAGTAACAGTGATTTGTGTAGAAATGAAGCTAATGGAAATCTACACAGAGCTTGGTATATTACGGCTTACTGCAGTATTGCTTTAAACTGCCTTGCAAGGTTTTCTGCACCCCTGGCAGCATCAGCAGAGCTGCCTGTTCCAGATGCAATAGTTAACTCCATTCTGCTTAGGAACTTGCCTTAATGTTGTCTCACTGCATAGTCTGTGCATGAACCCTTGCTGTTCAGTTTACATATTGAACAGGTAAATAATAGGGAGCATGAGCAGTAACTTAACTGATAGCAGAAACCTTCCCTGACGTTCGCTTTGACTAAAAAGTGTGTGTATGGCTCTGAAGAGATTTAAGAGAAGGAAAGAAGGAAAGAATGTTAGATACACATGGACCATCTGAAAACTCTTGATGTCAGAAAGGAGAGGGTCATCGATTTCGCTCTTTGCCACCTTTCTTAAACAGTTGATTTGGCTTAACTTTGTTACATTAAAACAACAATCCTAAAGAAAAAGCAATCTTAGGAATGTACATGTCATGTGATTAACTCAACAGAAATACAGTTATGTATTCAGCAATGACCATCTTTGACATAGTTACTCAATTAAAGTAAGTGATTTTTGGCTCATTTAAAATACTTTTGAGATTTATAATGATCTCTTCAACTGACTAAAAGTCTGCAAAATGAGGAGGTTCTTGTTCTAGTTTCATGCATTACTGTTCATTGATGTCTGTATATGCATTAGTAAATTGTTTCAAAATAATAATCGAATTATATGATCTGTCCTATTTCATACGAAGCATCTTTTCTAGCAGATACAAGACTCAACTGTTCTGCATACATTTAAAGTTTAAATTTATCTATTGATTTAGCAAATAATTTGCATCACTACTCTTTGTCTTGTGCATATAAAGATGGCCTTTAAATGTGGCATATCTACATTTTAAACATGTCGATTTGCCCCATTTTTATTCTTAGTTGTGAAAGCATCAGAAGCATCATAGTCTAGTAGTAACTCCCAGATCTGGTCATTTTGACTGTATTTTCTTCCAGTGAACAAATTACTGATGATTTAATATACATAGAAATATCTGTAGCGAGCAGAATGATACCTTTAAGCAAAGGACTGCTCCGACGTAAAGCAGCGTTTTGCACGGCCAGGCCGGGAGGTCATGGAAGGCAAACAGAACACCCATCGGTGCCTTTGTACGGGAAGCGCCCCCCCGGCTGCGCGACCGCCGGAGCCGCGCGGAGCCAGCGGCGAGCTGCGCGGCGGCAGGCCCCGGGAGCGCCCGTGGCGGGGCCGGGCTTCGTGTGCCCTGTCTCTCTGACAAATTTAAATAATTGAAAGCCTGTTGGTTAATTAAGGAAAATCAGTACCCGGCTCCTTTAAAGGTCCCCTAACAGAAAAGGGGGTGGAGAAAAGTGAAGTCTGGTGTCTTTTTAACCTTGCTGAAGGACGCAGCGGTATTTATTGACGTATGCAAATAACCAGGGGGAGGAGGGGGAGGAGGAGGAGGAGGGTGCTTGGAAAAACAGGAACCAGAATCAGTTTCTCATTGCAGGGTGAGAGCTCTGAGTTCCGGTGTAAGAGAAAAGAGACGTGGCGAAATTGCTGTATATCTCTGCCCTATAAGCACATCTCTCATTTAGACTGAAGGGAAACAAGGCATCAAAAAGGGTGAAGCATCTTAAAAAATATTTTAAAAGCAATCTAGCACGATCAAAGGTTACATATTCCTAAATGGGGGAGGGGGAAGATTACGGGTTTGCCTTGCAACTTGCTGTAGTGTAGCACTAGCAATAGCACAAGATTTTTGGCCGGCAAATGATTAAAACAGCCTGGTTTGTGGTATGAATGGCAATGTTAATAATCTGTCTTTGTGGTTTTTTCCCCTACTGTTTCAGCTGCGCAAACCATGCAGGATGATTTACTGATGGACAAAAGCAAAGCCCAGCCCCAGCAGCGGCAGCAGCAGCAGCAGCAAGATCCAAACTCAGCAGAAGCCCCCTCTACACCCATCTCGTCGGAGACACCCAAACCAGAAGACAACAGTTCAGTGACTAGTATCGGCACATCGGCTCCTTCCCAAAATAGCAAGGAGAAGATGCAGATGGAGTCTCCCATTTTGCCTGGCTTGAGCTTTCACCAGCCTCAACAAGAACCTGCAGCCGGCACCTCCTTGTCTCCCTCCTTCGGCAGCACCTGGTCTACGGGGACCACAAACACGGTGGATGATAGCTTTTTCCAAGGGATTACTCCAGTCAATGGGACAATGCTTTTCCAGAATTTTCCACACCATGTCAACCCTGTGTTTGGTGGCACTTTCTCACCTCAAATTGGCCTAGCTCAGACTCAACACCACCAACATCAACAGCAGCAGCAGCAAGCTCAGCAGCAGCAGCAGCGGAGGTCACCTGTAAGCCCTAATCAGGCACCTTTTGCCCAGAGAAATGCTGCTTACAGCCATCAGCCCATCATGACCAGCAAACCGTCTTCCTCCTCTGCCTCCTCTTCTTCCTCCTCCAGCTGGAATAACCATCAAAATGCAGCTTGGAGTACACCTTCCAACCCTTGGGGTGGGCTGCAGGCTGGTAGGGACCCGCGAAGGGCAGTTGGAGTGGGGGTTGGCGTGGGAGTGGGGGTCGGTGTACCCTCCCCCCTCAATCCCATTTCACCGCTTAAGAAACCGTTCTCCAGCAATGTCATTGCCCCTCCGAAGTTCCCAAGGGCTGCACCCTTAACCCCCAAATCCTGGATGGAAGACAACGCGTTCAGGACGGACAATGGCAACAATCTGTTGCCTTTTCAGGTAAATGACTGCGTGCACCTTCTACATGGTGACAGCTACCCAAAGCTGTATTTTTTGCAGGGGTCTATTTCATGTTACTGTTCTGTCTGAGAGGCATCTCTATCACTCATATTTGCATTGAATAGTCACCTTATCTGAAAGAAGTGCTGTTGATCCTAGGGGTGCATACACAAAGATTCCATATTCTGGGTTAAGGTTTGCAGTCTTATTTTTCTTGTAATTTATTCTTAATTGTGACAGGGCTTTGGGGTTATTTTTTTAGCATCTGAGAGGTAGTAGCCTGCCTTCATGAAAAACAGGTTTGGCAGACTGCATTCTCTTGGGGGTGTGTGTTACAATTTTTTTTCATATTCTCCCATATATGAGAAAAAGGAGACGTTAAAATTGCTGGCTTCAGTTTTCTATCTGGCATGTTAATTTTAACCAAAGATGCTTCTTGACCTGAAATCCAGTTAATTATTTCATCACCAATGAAATAGCTAGTTGTCCTTATGTTGTGGTGGGATTTAAGGTTCGTATAAGGTATACATATGAAAAACTGTATACGTCTGATATGTACACCCTGCTGTTATATTAACAGTGGACCTTTTGAATACGTCTAAAGGCAGCGTGGGTGTGTATGGAAAGAGTGGCGTATGTGTCCTTTCCAGTAAGGAAATGCCTAATACAATTGACGTGATTTAGAAATGGCAGGGAGGTATTGTATAAAATAAGCCGTTTTGTGCTGTTCAAAATATTTGCAGAGAAAAGAGACAATAGGACACGACCTTCAGAGCCATATTGCAATGGAGTCTATTTACTAGCTACATAGCTCTGAAATATTTAAAGCTGTAGCGTCCTTCACTGTTTTTTTTATCTATGACGACAAAGCAGATCAATTGCAGCTGAAACTGGGCCACAGAGAAGATTTGCAATTTTAATGCAGAATGAAACCTGTCATGGTGTGAAATCCATTTTAAGTTGAAAAAAAGCAGAGCAGGCACCTGTGGTCGTATCTATACAAGATGAAGCGAATTTCAAATTTCTTCTAGGTTAGCTTTTTTAGTCTCAGACGAATCGAATTTTTCTGCTTTGAAATACAGTGAATTCATCCATATATGCTTTCTCTTTAGGTAAGGGCTTTCTCAACAAAGTAGGAGCTCTCAAACGTTTTTAACTTACCAGTATGGTAAGAATAGCATATAGACTGACATTTAGTATTAGAAACAAAGTGGGGGGGGGGGGGGGGGGGGAAGAGACACACACACCTCCCCCCCCCCCCCCCCGACTTTAGGAGATCATTGAAGTAAAATATATGCATGCCTGTGCGCTTTCCAGTCCCATTCAAAGAGGGCACCTTATAGTCAGCCCTGAAATTTCATTTTGCTGCTTCATTCTGTTTAAAGGGAGACTTGCTAATTTTTTATTGGCTACCTTCAATGAAGGCGGAGTGGCTTGTGGTGAACTGCTGGTCAATGTCTCTGTGGCACTGAAGTCTGGAGAAAGATTATACTTTAGAGACAATATGCCTGGTGAAACGACTATGTTGCATGAGCGCAGCAACACAAAAGCTAATGAGTGTAGTTCTGAGTCATTATTTAGGAGTGGGAAATGTGTTTCAGTTTACAATTATTCTTTTATTTAAATTGTCTACATGTAAGATGTTACAAATTCTGGTAAATTTGAAGTAGTAAGGAAAACAGCAGTAAATGGTCCTATTTCTGTGGTTTGATCCGTGAGATACATGTTTAATGAATACACAACTTTATTATTGTGACTGTAAATTGTCACAAATTAAATTAGCAGGTATTTAGTCATCACTAGGGAAATAAAAAGTAGATAAATGTTCTTAAAGAAAAGTTCCTTTGATTTTAAAATTAAGGTTTTGAAAAGCTAAGGTATTATTCAATAAGTAAATTTGGAAACTTGTTTTTTTCTATGTGAATTTAACCTGGTATTTTCCGGTTGAACTGAAAGCAAATACTTAAGACTGCTCTCAGCACTAGCTGGAATAATAGTCTGATTTCAGAGACTCAGAAAATGGGGTTTTTTTTTCCTATTAGGCTGTTCTTAACACAGACTGCTGAATTTTGCATACAGGATTGTAATCTAGGTTAATGATGATTGCTCCTATGCTTAAATTGCCAAAGAAGTCTTGAAACCATACTATTGATAGGAGGCAACTGTTTAGTTACATTGATAAAAATGAAATTCAAATTCATATAAGAGTTTAATATTTGCTGATTTGCTGCCTAGGTTCTGGTTGCCTTTTTTCCTCCTTCTTCCCCCCCCCAAAAAATTGGGCAATATGTTGACACAGTTGACACAGTAAGTTCTGCTTGTCAGCACTATCAAGTAATTCTGGCAGCTTTATCCAAATATATCTGCCTGACTCGCTTCAGAAATGCCTTTCAGTAAACTTGCTAGCAACACATTAATGCACATTAGCAAATTCTTTGTGCTGACCCATTCTTTTCTCTTATATTAATATTATAAAACTTTTTAAAATTTGCAGTTTGTATTTAAATTATTCCTTAATAAGATCTGAAACTCAAGATGTTCTAAGTAAAAAGAAAAATCTTAATATGTTCACTGGTTGGATTAACATCACTGATACTTATTTTCTAATTCAAGTCTTTGCAGTGATCAAAAATTTTAAGTAGAAAATTTCTGTAAGGTTCGTGTTCTGAGTGTGGTATTTAAAGACAGCTGATACTCAGCTACTGATGTATCTAGTTCTAGGAAAAAATGTTGAATTTGAAACTGTTTCTTTTAAGAACATGCATATAAAGCAATATGCTAGATGTCTTCATATCTGAATTTGAGTAATACATTAGTGCACCTTGTATGTCAAAACCAATTGGCATCTGTCCCAAGGAACTGCGCTGCAGAACGTTTCAGAACATTTAAAATATCAATTGGTAGGAATTCTGTTGGAGTCTGCCTTGTGGTTGGTGTTGAAAGGCAGCTAAACATGCTTTGGAGGAGACTGTTTTCATATACTTACTGAGAAAAATTGATTGTACTGTATAAAAAAAATTTGAAGATACAAAGCTGATGGTTGAAAGGGAAAAGAAGCTGTCGGTCTGAAATGAAATGTAATGTAGCAAATAAGAGTTGGAGATAAAGTCACAGGAAGAGATGTGGAACAAGGCCAGGTATGAAATATAGAAATGTGGCCCATTTTATCTTCTGAGTGGTTCAGGCAAAGGTCTTCTCTTGTGGTTGTCATGTGACTAGCAGTAGTGTTGTGCCCTTATGCTAGGTGATCCTCATTTCTGGCATCTGATGCTGACATTAACTGATTGTCCCTGGGACCTGGGCAACAGTTCAGTTCCTTTGTACAGCAAAGTGGTGGGGCTTGAAGAGAGCTATTGTCATCTCATGCTTCTGAGCTACTCCCAGAATTCTGTTTTCCTTCGCTTCTCTCAGGTAAATGGTGTGTTTCTTTTGGCCGTGTGAAGATATCAGGACACAGCTTGTGGGGTTAGGAGGATTGATAGTGCCTGAAATAGATCCTTGGCAGCATGGATAAGAAATTCTTCTTACAGTGAACAAGATAGAGAAGGAATTAAATGTTTGGAGACCAGTATGCAAACTAAGGAAGTCTACCCTGTGGATTTTTTTATAACAGTACTATAACAATTTCCCAGAATTTGTTCAAGTTTTGCTGCTTTCTGAGTAATGTTCTTTAGAAGCATAAAAAAAAATGCACAATTGCAAGTTTTAGATTTAAAAAATGCATAGCAATTTGGTGCTCTGAAGATTCTGGCATACATCAAGTCATTTTTGGCAGCTTTACTGATAAATGCTTCTCTAGCAGAAATAAATAAGGTGGTATTTATTGTGGATAAAGATAGTTCTAAAATGCTATCGTTTGCAGGGAGGCTGAGAACAGTTTTGAGCAGAAGTGTTTTGGTGTTTGTTTTTTTCCACATTGATTTCAACAGGAATTAGTCTGGACCCAGATAAAATTGTAAGCTAAATTTGGAAATACTATAGAACTTCAATATTTCATACTTAAACAAAATGCAAATCCAAACATGCAGTGAGTTTGTGTATAAATATAAGTATATATGCATAAATACATGTATGAATATATATTTATACATTTAGGTATACATACACTAATTAGTAATACATTAGCAGGCTCAAGTACTTCGTCATGTATTGTATTGAACACACTGTAGTTGTTTGTTGAGTGAAATGAAGGACAAGGGAATGGCCACTGCATAGTGTTTATAATTCCAGTGTGACTTTTGGTTGATGATTAATAGACAGCTCCTTAAGAAGCTGCTTTCTTTGAACATTCAAAGTTTTTCAGGCCTGTGATATTAGCTTTCTCCATGCCAATACAGATTCTCGAAATAAATTATGTGCATATGCACACATACATATAAATATACACACATATGCAGTAAACTAATGCAGGGTAATTTTTGTCTTCAGGTCCTGGGGAAAAGAATATTAAATACACTGTGAAGTTCAATTTTATAATGCTTGTGCTAACTTCTTCACAGGCAATTAATTGGCTGTAGCTCATTTGTCATTTCTGTTTCTTAACACTATAGTAACCTGAAATGCCTATTAGTATATCTCGTGTGTGTGTGTGTATTAAAAATAATGGCTCGGTTAAAATTAGTTCAACTAGTGGAACATTCACAAGTGTAACAAATACAGTTTTGTATTTATGAGTAAAGGTGTTTTGCAGGCTAATCCACTCCGGCAGCTGTCATTTTAAAGTCTGTTAAAATCTAGATTTTTTTTTTTTTCAACCAGAAATAGTTGTATGCAATAAGTCTATTTGAAGATTAATTTTAAAATTAATATGTAAATATGTAAAATATATTTCTTTATCCTAAATTTGACATTCTGGGTTCTGTCGTCTTGACAATTTAGTAGGCAACCAGGTAACCATACTTAGTAGTGTTACTGATATCTTGAAAACTATTTCTTAACGTGTAGGAAAAAGAAAAACGTTTAATCTTAATTAACCCCCACCCCCTCACCCCCCCGTTTTCTTACATGCTTTTATTACTATTAACTAGCACAATAAGTAGCCTGATTCTGAATGTTACAATGTGAGAACGCGTCATGGTTTCTCAGTAGTCTTCCAGTGTAACAGATATAAGCAATACATGACATTCTAGCCTTAGTAGTTGTGAAGTGTTTTACTTTTTTTTTTTTTATTTTAAACATCACAGCTCTAAATGTCTGCTTTTTCAAATTAATTAAAACAGAGTAACAGTAAGAAGAAAAATCATGTACTGTTTCGTATTGTGTGATGATTTGAGCACTGATCACTTACTGTTGTCTTGATTTTACGTAACCAATTGAATCGTAAAGAAGTTGTCAAAGTTAGTGAAGGTAGAGCAAAGGTGTGAGTGCAGTGTGCAGTTGATATTCTGAGCGACGCCATATATAGGCAGGACTTCCTTAAAAACATTAAAGGTATTAATATTGAACAATGAATCAATAATTTTGTCTTAACGATTTGATAAATGAATTATCTATCTTTTCTTTGGGAGGTAAGGTAGAAGGGAAGGTGAAGGGCATGGCAGTTTATTTTGCTATTTCCCTTCTTGGATCATCCCCAGCTTTCATATGTTGCCTAGAGACTGCTCTTGTGAATTGAATGAAAGAGGAAGGGAGACCTGGAAAAGTAATATTTTCCTGTTACAGGTGATTTTCAAGAAGAAAACATGAATTTGCTGAGTGGATGATGAACATTTCCATTTCTTACCAGTTGATGAAGTAGCTCTCCTTTCATTAAGGTCACTCATGAGTGATTCCTGGCTGTAGCATAGCAAAGGGAAGCTAAAAGATAGCACTGCTTAGTTTGAAGTTATATGGTGATCTTAAACTGTATACATGTGAATTTTGCTTGGACTGGGTAGACTACTGTGCTTTCAAAAACTTTTAAATTAGGCTGAAGAGAAAAACACCATACCAAAACTATCCAGTGATGACCTTTGAGAAAGGCTGTAAGGCTCTCTGGCCTTTATTTGTTTTTGTTTTTCCTGCTAATCACTTGAGATAGTGTTACAAGTTTGAAAATACTATTCATAAATAAAAGATGCTTGTCCTAGAAATTTAATCAAAACATTATTCCAAACTGTGGCATAAACTCCCACAGGAATTAAAGGCCTTTACAAACTTCACTATTTTTCCCAAAATGAGCATGCTGCTTTGATTTTGCTTTTGCTTTTATCATAGTAACGTATTCTTTAGGTAAGAGGATCTGTTCAAAACCTTTAGCATAATATCAGTTAGCAGACTTTACATCTTTTCTCTTTCTTTTCCCTATTTCCCCCACTCAGTCTTCTCAACTTGCAGAAATCAATATTGAAAGCTTTTCATGTATAATTGTTGGTTGCAGTCAACTGCTGAAAACGGAGCACCATATTCTTTAGGCATGAAAGAGGATTGTTTGTTTTTATTCCATGTCTTCAAAAAAATCACGTTTTTATTGTCAGAAGATATCAAGAGCTAGGTAAAGAAGTTCTGTGTGATCTTCAAAGGGGAAAAGCAATAGAAGCAGGTGGAAGTTAATGCCTGCTCTCAGGGGTAATCAGACTTTGTACCCTTCTTAGCCTATGGCAAGCCCAGTTAAAAGCTTAGTTTTGCAAGATGCTGCCTGAAGTAGTTATTACCATTTCATATCTCAGCCTACTTATTTGGTATGGTGGGGTAGAAATAAGATTTCAGAAAGGACAGGAAACAGTGTTTTCTAATTCCTGCTTACTCAGCATAAGATCAGCTAAATTTCCCTTTGGACTCTTTCTGGTTCTGTGTGGGCTAGCAACTTCCCTGCTACAGGGAAACTTCCTAAATGTCCACTTGTGTTTAGGGATTTTTTTTTTTCCCTCCAGTCAGCAACAAGAGTAAGTGGAACATATAGCATGAGATAAATAAACTATACATATTTCAAAGCTTTAGGCAAATTTTCCATTCCCAGTAATATTAGTGTTTTGTGTATAAATATGTGCAAAATATACATGTATGTACATCTAACCTGTGTATGTATAAGCAGTTCATTTTCTCCAGAAAACAATTGTAATTAATTTTCAGTAACACTTGCTTTAGAACGACATTGACAAAGTAGGTTTTGCTGTTATTTTGCCTCTTTGTCATACTTAAGCTAAACCTATTTTTTCAATGATTATGAAAGATGAAATGTAATCATTTTCCATTCTCATTTTCTAAAAAGTATGTCAGAGCAATGTTTAAGACTTCTCAGGTTTTAGGCTATTGTGACATTTTATACATTCTGTAACTGAAGTTAGGGTACCACTGCAATGTTTTGTTTCATTATTTCTTATTTATTTACTTTTTCCCTCTTTCAGTTTTTAGAAATTTAGAAGAAGTGTAAAAGCATTGAGTAGTTTTTTTGTATTTTTTAAAATACTTCAACAAAACCACAAATTCTGTTACATGTTGGGATGATTACCTTCACATGATTCATCAGCCAAGTTGGAGTCTTTTGACCAACTCTACAGATTGTTCTGAGTTTAACAAAGTTAATGAAAATAAGTGTACAGAGCACATATTGTCAGTAGGTTTCAGTTTTGGGTGAAGTGTGATTTTGTGGGCATGGCCCGTTTTTTTGTTTCATCCAGCCTTGAACTGTTCAACTTCAGACTTTCAGACTTCCCCTCTTCTACTCCTTTCTGTTCCTGCTTTTTGATCCCCTTTTTTACTGAAGCTTCTCATTTGAGTTGGCCTTCCCTATTCCGCTTTCTATGTCAAAGCTCAAAGTTACAGGGGAAGGCGCCCGATAAACCTGTATAGTCATAAGCTGAATTGTGTTCACTTACTTTGTGTGAATTACTCTTGTGCAAACTTAACAGCATGAGGGGCTTTAAGTAGGTTTAAATAAATTCAGGGAGAATGGAGTTTTCAGAAATACTAGAAGTTCTAAATTTTAGAAATTTAGAAATTTGATCAAGTGATAACAGTCTGAACATGCTGAACTGATTTTCTTTCCCCATCTCTGCATCTAGCTTCCAGAATGTGTGACTTGGGATGGATTTTCACATAGATTGACAGAAAACTACTTCTGACATAAAATGAGAAAAGCATTATGTTTTTAACATGGACATTTTTTATATCTCTAATTTTCTTTTATGTCATAATCGTAAGTGGATGTTCCAGTGGAATTCATCTTTCCTACATGGAAGAATTACTGTGAGAGGTGCTCATCTTAAAAAGATTCACCCTAAAAAAGTTATTTTTGGCAGCACTGTGAGGAACTTAAAGCTGACCTTTTAATGAGAAATGTCAGGCAACTTTAGAAAGTGATGCTATCTATAATGTATTATGTTTCTGAATTAATCTCTTCTATATATAAGAATGGCTCTTCAAAACAGAGAAAATCACCCACTGAAGCTTTCTTAGTTTTGTTCTCAGAGTGGTAAAGGCTTTTTTGCAAGTCAGATTTACTTCCTAAAGGAAGTCTTTGGTGTTGTGGCTTCTTATGAAAATTACTAAAAACAGAACATTTTATTTTAGAACACTTGAATGGTAAATTTTTTTTTTTTTATTAAATGAAAATTCATAATTACTCCTTGGAAGTTGCTGCTTCATTCTGCTTGAAGCAATGGAAATGTTTTAGGCTTTTACTGCTGCTATTTGTTAGTTATCAGCAAAGTATAAAAAAAATAAAAGGAAGGAGTTGCCATATTGTCTTGAATGATTATGTAGTTCCTATGTGATAAGAATTAAAAAGGCCAAACCAGTGATTTTGAAGGATAAAGTTTAAATCATCACTATAGCATCAGTACTGCTACATGATCACTACTGTCTAGTTTATTTACAGTGTATGTGTAGATAAATTGAATTTAGGAACAGGAATGAGAACCACCAAACTAATTGTATTTTTCTTCATTTTATTCTGTTATTTTTCAAATTCAGGTGTTTTTTCATTTATTTCTGTAATTTTCAAAGTTTCTAGTGGTTGTTCTTAGTCTTTTATATGGTCATAATGAAAATAGCCAATTTTGATGTATTCATGTGTATGTTCTAAATCCTTGCTACAACGGGGGTGGAGGGGTGTGTGTGTGGGTTTGTGTGTGTTGAAGTGTGAAGTTCAGGGTTTTCACTTTGTAAAAAGTCTTTCTTGAAATCTTAAAATGTGTCCTGGATGTTTCTTCAATCTTGAACTTACCATAGTAAGTGCTTCTCTCTTCTGCTAACCTCAGATTTCTTCTGCCTCTATCCTTATTTATTTAAAAACAAACAAACAAAACAAACAAAAAACAACAAACACAAAACCCAAAACAACAAAAAAACCCTCACAAACCCCAAAACGACAGTTTTTTGTTTCCAAATTTTGCTTTGCTGGTAAATCAGTAATCATCATGATTTACTAAATGCTGCTCAGTGGCATCTGACTGTGAAATGCCATTTAATTTTGGTTACATGTCATACGGTGTATGTAATGAACAATTCTTACCCTGAAAGTATTTAGACTGTTAAACAAGAAAAGGCATGGAAGGGGTGAATAGTTTTGGAGCTTGTGCCAGGTGTCGTTGGACCATCTTCTTAGCTCAGCTATGCTGAGTGTTATCCTTTATACATACATTTTTAATTTTGCCTGGGATGGTGTCCTTTTATGGAATTTTAGGTTTGGTTTTTTATGCCCTATTTGTACAGTTGCTTTTTCTGATGATATTTAAAATAATATCTTTTAAAAAATTGTTTAGTTTGGTCTACAAAGTTGCTCTGTTAAATTAGAATACCTAGGAATGACGCATTGCAAGATGCTGGATCATCTCAGTTTTTCAAGCCTGCCTTTCACTGACATGACCATGATCATCTAGTCATTGTTTTTCTCTTTTTCTGTTTCTCTTTAACTTTCAAATTTTTGTATTCATTTCCTATTAACCTGAAGAAAGATTAAAAAAATCAGTCTTTCAATACCATCGAATTAAGTATTAAAAAGGCGGTGTTAATCTGAAAAAAATTGACTGGAAAATTTAACCTTATTTTTAAGAAAATACTTGTGCTTCTGTTTTAAGTAATGCATTTTTCTCACATTCAGTAATATTTTTTTTAAATCTCGTATGTAATTGTGACAAGCTCTTCTTGACTTTCTTTGAGCAGTTCTTGTTTGTATATTACTGGTAGTGCATTGCCTGAGGGCCAAGAGAGTTTGTATCTACTTAGTTTATCAGGCAGACGCCTAGAATGTAAAAGACAGAAATCTAAACTTCTTTTTAAAGTTTATCATGTGTTAAGCCACTGGAAATTAGGTAGAGAGTTAGCAGCTTGTGATAGACAATCATGAAATGTTATATGACATTACAACAGTCAACAGATCATACTTCAGAAACCTTAAATCTAATATATTAAACTCCCGTGCTCCCTGTGGTCTCACAAGGAAGTGTTTGCCAGAGTACTACTCGGAGCTGTTTTAGGCAGATCCTTTAATGCAGTATTTTTTTTTTTTTGTGAAGGAGATTTGTTAAAAGCATTAATTAATTAACGTGTAGGTAGCTGGTGTTCCTACCTTTTACTACATGACCTTTACATTAACTGTGCTTTTGTAAAGGGTTAATAAATGATTAATGTATTAACTGATTGTTAGAGCCCAGCATATTAGCAGATGGTTTGTAACCAAATCTAATACCATCTATTGATGTGCTTAGTAATCATTAAGATGTATAATAACCAAGTCTGTCAAATGTTTATAACATACTTAATGGTTTGGAAATTTTCTTTAAACTACTTATAAAGATACCTTTTACATTTAAATTATTACCATAACAGTGTGACCTAATACTTCATCTTGTTAAATAATTCCCTCACATATTCTTTCTAGGATCATATTGTTTCTTCCTGTGTCATTAAAAAACGAACAACTTAAAAACAGTGAAACTTCTCACAGTAACAGAAAGGGCTTTTCTTAAAACTCGCAAAGCCGTAAGTAGCAGCTAACTGTAGTAGGAAGACTAAGGAGGAATGAGGCTGGAGGAAACTAAAGTCAAGGATAAGAAAAAATTGGATTTTTATAATACAAAATAGAAGTGAAGCTGTGGTATTTTCATATATGGTAATCCAAGATGACAATATACCAGTTCATTTTCTGTGGATGAGAATTTTTGCACATCTGGCAAACTTGAGGCTGGATTTGACAATGCAGTGGTAAGGGTCCTCAACTGGGTGGCCCATGCTACTTTTGGCTGCTGATAAATGAAGGTGTACCTGTAACGTTTGAGTAGTAAAATCAATCATAATTGTCAGCAGAGTTTACAAGTAATGCTTTGATACAAGCTTCTGCAGGCAGTCTTACCTCTCTTGTCTAAACAGAAACACTCTTCTGACATGGTTTTTCAAAGTAGAAATACTGGATTACTTATATAACATTTTTTTCTTATTGGGCAAGGGAGAAGTAGCTGACATCGTATGTGCCATTTAAAACTACTTGAAAATGGATGGTTGCAAGTTTTACAGTTTGTTTGGAAGGCTTCACTTTTTAGAGAAACTGGAAAGTTTTCTTGCTATTTTGCTTACATAGTAGCCTTGTTTGAATATAAACCTGAACTGGTCAGTGTTTCAAAATTGGCTCAGTCCTTGGCTCCGTTGGGCGTGTAGAGGATGGGGAATAATTTAAAAGAATAAATACTATGAAAATAGCGTTTTTTATGAATACAGATGTGGATGGAAGCAAAAGGCAACTCTACTACAAGTATCATTTTTCATACAACCTGCAATTTTGTTTACCTTTTCACACTTAACATTTATACTCATGGTTTATAATTGTCCAGAAATTAACTAATAAACTCTTGTCTTTCTCCTTTCTGTGTCCTCCTTTCTGGTTGATGAGGTCCCAGTTTATAGTGAAAATGAAGTCCTTGAGGTCATGACCTTGTAGTTAGTGCTATTGAGTATCATCCTGCTTTGCTGCAGTTCTTCATATTAATTCAATTATTTCTGCATGATGAGCTGATCTCCTCCGTATTGATGATATCTTGTAAATATTATTAGTGTGTTTCTACTCTGATAACCAACATGAAAAAATTTGTCTCAAGATTTGCCTTTAAGAAATGCCACTAGTAACTTTTCTTTAGCAGATTTATGTTTAGCGCTATCAGTTCTTTCCCTTTTTGTCATTTTCTTTCTTGCCTCCGTTCCACTCATTACCTTTTTTCCCCATTTATATAGTTACTTTGCTTGAAGTACCATATGAAATGCTATATTGAAGCCCTTTTTAGATCAGCCATTTTATATTCTTTCAAGAACCAGAAATCATACTTTCCAGCTTATTGCATCATTAGCGTATGATGCTACATTATCTCTGCTTTGTATTTCTTAGAGAAGATATCCTTGAATTTCAGTCATAAAAACTAGAAACAGTATCTGTGATCTATACTTTCATATCCTGCTTCATTTATTGCAGTTCGTCAATTTTTATTTTGCTGGTCAGATATACACAGTACTGACTTTCTTACTAGCTTTAGTTGTCCCACTAACTGTGCCTTACTGACTCTGGCTCCTTTTGGTTACGGTGCTCACATGCACCTGATGTCTGTTATTGAATTGAAGAGATGATAGTGCTATGTCTCTTACTGCTTGCTTGTCTTTACTGTTTACCCTTGTTTACCTGATTTTTCGCTTCTGTATGTGAAGAACGATTATGGAGGCTACATTATTTTCTCCTGACTTCTTCTGATATGTTTTTGTTTAATTCTTTTATTGGTCTTGCTAGACTTTTTTCCTAGACATTTGTTGTCCAAGGTATTCATGCTGAACTTGTACAGTTTCCTTGAATGTACTTAAGTGGCTTGAACATCCTGATTCTTTCATTCTAGCAACTTATCTTAACGTGCATGTCAATTTTTTTTTTTTACCTTGTCCAAAAAAAGAAAATTCTCTTTCAAATCAGGTTGGCTTTTATCTCAGGACATTTTCCCTGTCTGGAGCAATCTCTACTAAGTTTGTCCTGTGCTAATCAGTTTAGCTCTTATAATGTAAAAGGAAAGCATTTATCTTGCTCCTATGGGTATTCTTTCCGGTTTCTGTGAAGAGTTAACATAAACAAGGTTTCCTTTTGGTTAATTGCCTGTTGATACATATCTTGTATGTGATTTCTGAATTTTTTTAATTCATTAAATCCAAATTTGCAGCAGTAATTTGAATGCATAACACCTAACTGACAACACAAAAATGCTTATAGCTTCTTTTCTAAGAGGAAGAAATAGCTACTCTGGTTATTTTAAAGTTTTTAACATATTCAGGCACCTTGTACATGACATAGTTGTTCTTTTCCTCATACCCTGTATGCCTTTAAGCCCTTTAGGTAATAAAAGATACAAGTATGCATAGTGTGATTCAGTTAATGTTTTGCTATATTTATTATGTGAAATAATATGTTTAATATATTAATTTTAAATTTGTTATTAAATTGAATTTTTTCATACATGGGATGATTCAGTACTTGCAATTGGAATAATTACTTCTTTGTTTCCAACTTTTGATCTGAAATTAAATTGCTCGCATGCAATTGATTTGAACAGTTGCTTCTAATTGAAACATAATTTTGGGCTGGGATTTTTTTCCTCTACTTCTGCCCTTCCTTTCTTGTAAGTGGAGCCTGATGCTATGAGTGGTCTTTGGTTTGCTACTCTGCTGTTTCCCACCTGTTCAGTTGCATATATGCAGCCTTTGGTAACTCTGAAGCTGATCAAATTGTTTATAGCAAATACTCTTAAATTAAAATTTCTAACATAATGACCTTTTAGGAAAAGGATTGCCTTGTATCCCAGTGGCTATACAGGAGTCCTCAAGTCATGTTTAGAAGTAGGTGCAGAGCTTGAGAGAGCCTGTAGTCCTTTTTCCCTTGTGAGAAGGTGGCTGTGACAGTTTGGAATTCTGTGATAGATTATGTCCTCAATACGTTCCCAGGATGGAGAACATTTGCTGCCTAAGTAGTCTCAAATCTCCATTAGGAAGAAGGTGACAGAGTGGATTTTTGTGTGTACCCCTTAAAGTAGGTTTTAAATTCTTGTGCCACAATTTGTCATGCATATTAATCATACTGTAGTAATACAAAGTTAGGACTTGGACAACTTACACAAGTAATTTTTGTAATTTAAATGATATGGTAGCAAATAGGTTAAACATTTTCTTTAAATCCTGCTGGATGCAAAGTGACATCACACGGAAAAAAGGTCAGCTCCTTGTCTTCTCTGGGAGCTGTTCTTCATTGAGAGTATTTGTGGCCTGGTTTAGGCCTGTGCATAAATGTTATTAAATGACCCCACTGTTCCCCACCCCCAACTGAACAACTGCTCTCACTACACTTAACATTTTCCTAGTTTCCTTTTAGGAGTAAAGGGCTAGATTTGCTCTGAAATGGCAAAATTAGTGTCCTCTCTAAGGGTAGTTCTCCAAACCAGTAGGTGAAAATCTTGTCCTATGTGAACAGATGAAATGTCTTACTCATTTTTTGTTGAAATATCTGTCTGGAGTTCTGGCACCTACAAGTTTTTCTGCTCAGGAGGCAGAATTTCCTGAGCACAACAGGAATGGAGCAGGAGCCTGACTTGAAATATGCCAGTTAGATATTATTTTAGTCACATTGTTCTTAAAAGCACAATGATTTTGGGTGAGAGACAATATTTTGTTCATCGTAAGGCTTAAACATTTCATCCTAACCTTACAGATATATCCCATGTCACTGATGACCAGTAACAGTACACAAAACCACTGTTTCTGTTTCAGAGAAATCCTTGAGATTCCTCTGCTCTGGTGGCCACAGTAAATGAAGCTACTGGGCAGCAGTGCTCAGATATCTGACAGTTATTACTTGTATTCTTTTCCATCTCCCATTTTGTCTCATTATCCTATAATATCATGAGACAGACTGCTCCTATTGTAAATCCTTCTGAGACAAAAACTTCCTTATACAGTATGTCTCTACTGTCTTTTACATCATGTGGTAGAGACTGTGAAGGGTAATTGTTCAGATCCTTTCATGCTGTAGCATCCCCAATACTCCCTTCTTCCCTCTTTGCAGGTTTTGCGTCTTTGTAGTGCTTTCGGCTTGCGATTTGAGGTTTGCGCTTAACGCGTGCTGATTTAGCTGGCAAGGTGTTCTTAGGCCAGTGTTAGTTTTTCCTTGCTGTGGGACACAGGCATCATTCTACTGAACAGAGTGGTAGAAGCCCAAAGGTAAACTTACCAGTGTTGAACTCTTGCACAGCAGGCCAATGAACCAGCTAAATTGTGTCATTTTAATAGCTCGAGGGTATAATGAATGGCCTTGTAAATTCTACTGCTGACATCTTTTTTTTTTTTCCCCACTTGCTTGTTTGTGTGAATTGATGATCATCTTGGGTGTAACTACTTTAATCCTATATTTTACAAGTGTTCAAACTGTTTGTTACTGGAATCAGTAACTATAATAGAAAGTGAATACATCAGCTTTTTGAGATGCATTCAGCAGCAGGACTGGTGAGCAGATTTTTATCTAAAGCATCATGTTGAACAAAATATGACTAAACATAAATCCTGTCAGTGAGTGCTCAGTCAGCTGTAATGTCTGCGGATCATTCCCTACACGTTTTGTAGA
Organism: Opisthocomus hoazin; assembly: GCF_030867145.1. Taxonomy (NCBI): domain Eukaryota; kingdom Metazoa; phylum Chordata; class Aves; order Opisthocomiformes; family Opisthocomidae; genus Opisthocomus; species Opisthocomus hoazin. Next base: position 62,423,502 of record NC_134419.1, read on the forward strand.
TTCATTTGATTTTTATTTTTCTTTTGGGGGGTGTGTGTGTGGTTTTTTTAAAGACATTGTAGAATTGTTTTGATGGTAAAAGGAAGATGTTTGAAATATTAAGTGTATTATATTTCTGCTTCCTGGTATTAAACAGTGTTCCCTATTGGAGCATTAGGTGTTACATGATTTAAGCTTTTGGCTAGGTGCTTTATTGTCTTTGAATTTGAGGTGGAGAAATAACACTAGTGATCATGTAAGTAGTACGCTTGGCAGATTATAAAAGTCTATATGGGAAGAACAGCTAAGGGTGCTTCAAAGAACACCGTAAATGGGCTGTGGCTTAGTAAGGCTCTGATGAAAGAAATGAACAATACAATATAGAACAAGACATAGACAGGTATATAGGCAGATACATAGTTTGCATCCAGTAGGGCCATATTGTGGTTTGTTCCCTGCAACTCCAAAACATAAATTGCCTAAGTGAGGGAAACAATTCATGTCTTCCCCTCAGTCTGCCCTGTAGCTAACACCTCTATTTAGGAAAAGGCACGGTAAATTCCATTAGTTTCTTCCTTGCAGTTTGCAAGCAAATATTGAATATTCAGTAACTTGTCAGGTTATTCTGTTTAAGTGATTATGATGCCTAGTCTTATGACTATAAAGCCTGAACATTTTTATATTTTGAGCATGTATCAAGTATGTACAAAAAGGGAATCTTATCTTAACAGCAAAGTAAAATGACCTTTAAACTGAATAATATCATTTATATCAGTTTTTGTAATTCTATGTAATGGCTGTTGTATCTCTGCCTATTTCTGTGCTTTTTAGTTCATTTGGAACTAAAAATTGCAAACACTTCACTGAAGGATTTTATTTTTCTTGTAACATTTTAGAACTCACAATTTATAAGGGGTTGAAGTTTAATGCAGTCTTTACATTTCTTTGTGGAAAAATTGCTTGAGTAGGTCAGGTTTTCAAGGATTTTGGATTCAATCTGAGCTCTTGTATGTTAGCTATGAAAGTTTATGTAACACAGACAAGATGATTAGGTACAGTTCACTTGAGTTCTGAAATGTTATTTTTCAAGTTATAAGGAAATATTTCCATAATCTATATACAATTAGATATTTTTTTGTATTTGTGTTAAACTTCCATATTTTTCTTAGAAGCTTTTTGAACCAGCTTAAAAAAATTCACCTTTTGACCAGTGAACTTCTGAATACCTACAAAAGTAAAATGTACTACAGCTGGTAGTGAGAAAAGACAAATGTATGAAAAGTCGATGTGTTTCTTCTGTGGACATTCCAAGAGCAATAATAACATAATAAGAAGAAGACATTCCCTTTTTTTGTTCCAGTAAAGGAACCTAATAAATCCAGCTTAGTTTAATACTATCCAAAATTAACTGGAAAGATCAAAAAAGAAAGTGGAATTAAAATAAAATTCCATTAAGACTTAGTACTAGTAGCTCTGCTGTAATGTTCTTTTTCATGGGCGTAGACAAATGTACACTATTTTTCCCTCCTGCCTACATCTTGTGTCTTCTTATTTGTTTTGTTTTATATTTTTATAAAATCTAATATAAGGAAAAAATTACTGAAATTTCTGGTTATTCTAGTTCTGCATGCATCTGTGTTGCCAGTCATGTTGTTGTTGGCAGCATTCCAGCATCAAGCTGCAAAGAAGTAACACTTGCTATTTGCAGGTTTTTGATTCTTTTGTGAAGTGATCATTTTACTTTACCATGTGACCATATTCCTCTGGTTTCCTATCTCTTCAAAAGATTTTTTTTTTTTTTTTTAAAAAAAACTTTACTGAGAATGCAAGTGGGATTGCATCATAGCTGAAGTGGCTAGGAGCTAAAGACTGCTCAGTGAGTATTCAGAGCTTGCTACTGTACGTGATCATTTGTGTGCACCATCATGGCAGATTGAACATGTCCCAGGCTGAACTTCCATAATACTTTTTTTGCAGTTGCTGTTTTTGCTGCTTTGGGTTGGGATACTGGAGCAAGACAGACTTGTTTTCCTTGTGTTCTTAGTAATGACCCCTGCTGCAGGTGCTAGAAGAGAGTAAGCAAGCCCAGTTTAAAACAGTGCTGGCATTTTACCCTGTATTTATTCAAAGCTGTGCTTCCATTGACTTCAGCTTTAGTTGGCAATGCTTAGCAATCCGGTGCAGCCAAATCCAGGCTTATGTCAGGCACAGAAGAATGAAACGCAGCAGTGACCACAGTGAAGAAGCTTGCATTGACAGGAAAGTTGTTTAAGCCGTAAGAATTTTAGCCATTCCTCAGGACCTCATCTCTTCCTTGTGATCAAAATACTGCATGTAATGTCCTAGAATCTAGTGAGTAAGAAATGCTGAGACTTCTGTGAGCCTAATCGGAGTTATGGTATTCTCCTGGAAATGGTTAATATTTCAATGAGTGGAGGCCGTCTTGTTGCTTGGCAGAGTTGGGCTGCGCTGTGCCACATACACAAGGAAGCTTGAAAATGTAGGGCAGCATGAAAATGTAGAACACTGAAATAAATTACTGAAACTGAGATATTGTTCAGAATATAGGAAGCTTGGAGGCTTAATAGGAAGTCAGTTAGCAGATGGACTGAAATATGTAGATACAGGGAAATGTATCTTTGGAAGGGTCTAGGTGTCTGAGGTTTTGCTGCTTGCATACTAAAAAATAGGCAGATCAGGTGTATCTCTCAGCTTAAAGTGTAGTTTATGCTACAGATGCAGATGACCGTGCCAACAAGGATTCAACACAGGCAAAAATATATGGTTAAGGATTTTGAGTATGGATGATAGCTAGGCTTGGGCAATGTATTAGATTCCTGACATGCCTTCTCAGCATCAGACTTTTCACTTTGTGACTGTAGTTTAATCAATTAATGGTCAAGTGTCTCTGCTGCCATAATCCTCTGCACAGACAGAAGAAGATGATACAAATGCTGTTTTTGGAGCAAAGTGTATGTTCTCCATGTGTCTGCCATGGGATATGTTGGTCATTTCCTTTAGTTCATTAGTTCCAATTACTTGGGCTACCTGTTCAAGCTGAAAGAGATAGTGAGGAAGCCAGGCTGTATTAAGGTCCCCTTAACACCTATTATGGTGCTAGATACAGAGCTAGTCTTGGCTTTGTCATCCATAATGTAGTCATATATTCTTTTATCATTCTTTACCTTTCCCTCCTACCAGTAAAGACGTGGTTTGTGTATTTATTAGGAGGGAATTGAAATAGTGCTAGATATGCCTTGCCCTTACATGCCCACGCTCTGAGTCTGAAGGGGGCAGAACAAAGCACACCACATTACAAGGTATGACAAAGGGAGAAAGTTCTTTTGATTTCAAATCACAGAATCATAGAATGCTTTGGGTTGGAAGGCACCTTTAGAGGTCATCTAGCCCAACCCCCCTGCAGCAAGTGGGGACATCTTCAACTAGACCAGGTTGCTCAGAGCGCCATCCAACCTGGCCTTGAATGTTTCCAGGGATGGGGCCTCCACTACTTCTCTGGGCAACCTGTGCCAGTGTTTCACCACCCTCATTGTAAAAAATGTATGCCTTATAACTAGTCTAAATCTACCCTCCCTTAGTTTAAAGCCATTGTTCCTTGTCCTATTGCAACAAGCCCTGCTGAAGATATTTTCCCCATCTTTCATACAGGCCCCCTTCAGGTACTGAAAGGCTGCTGTAAGGCCTCCCTGCAGCCTTCTCTTCTCCAGGCTGAACAGCCCCAACGCTCTCAGCCTTTCCTCACAGGAGAGGCGCTCCAGCCCTTGGATCACTTTTGTGGCCTTCTCTGGACCTGCTCCAACAGGTCCATGTCCTTCTTGTCCTGGGGACTCCAGAGCTGGATGCAGGACTCCAGGTGGGGTCTCACCAGAGCAGAGTAGAGGGGCAGAATCACCTCCCTCGACCTGCTGGCCACGCTTCTCTTGATGCAGCCCAGGATGTGGTTGGCCTTCTGGGCTGCGAGCGCACATTGATGGCTTATGTCAAGCTTTTCATCCACCAGTACCCTCAAGTCCTTCTCAGCAGGGCTGCTCTCCACCCTTTCATCCCCCAACCTGTATTGATAGTGGGGGTTGCCCTGACCCAGGTGCATGATACTGCTCTTGACCTTGTTGAACGTCATGAGGTTCACACAGGCCCACCTCTCCAGCTTGTCCAGGTCCCTCTGGATGGCATCCTGTCCTTCTGGTGTGTCAACTGCACCACTCAGCTTAGTGTCATCTGCAAACTTGCTGAGGGTGCACTCGATCTCGCTAAGTCATTGATGAAAATGTTAAACAGCACTGGTCCCAGTACAGACACCTGAGGGACACCACTTGTCACTGGTGTCCATTTGGACATCGAGCCATTGACCACTACCCTCTGGCTGCGACCTTCCAACCAATTCCTTAGCCACCAAACAGTCCATCCATCAAATCCATATCTCTCCAATTTAGAGAGAAGGATGTTGTGAGGGACTGTGTTGAAGGCTTTACAGAAGTCCAGACAGATCACATCCATAGCTTTTCCCTTGTCCACTGATCTAGTCATGCCATCATAGAAAGCCACTAGGTTGGTCAGGCAGGACTTGCCCTTGGTGAAGCCATGCTGGCTGTCTCAAATCACCTCCCCGTCCTCCATGTGCCTTAGCACAGCTTCTAGGAGGATTTGTTCCATGATCTTCCCAGGCACAGAGGTCAGGCTGACAGGTCGGTAGTTCCCAGGGTCCTCCTTTCTATCCTTTTTGAAAGTGGGCACAATGTTTGCCTTCTTCCAGTCACCAGGGACTTTGCCTGACTGCTATGACCTTTCAAATATCATGGAGAGTGGCTTGGCAACTACATCAACCAATTCCCTCAGGACGCTGGGATGCATCTCATCAGGTCCCACAGACTTCTGTGTGTTCACGTTCCTCAGGTGGTCCTGAACCTTGTCTTCCCTTACAGTGGGAGGGACTTTACCCCCCTGGTCCCCATCTTGCAGTCCGTCGACTCAGGAGGAGAGAGGTTGCCAGTGAAGACTGAGGCAAAAAAGCTGTTTCGTACCTCAGCCTTCTCCTGATCTGTTGATACGAGGATGCCATTCTTGTTCATCAGTGGGGGTACGCTTTCTTTGACCTTCCTTTTCTGGCTGACACACCTGTAGAATCCCTTCCTGTTATTCTTTGCATCCCTTGCCAAGTTCAGCTCCAGCTGTGCCTTGGCTTGCCTGACCCCCTGCCTGCACAACTGGGCAGTGTCCCTATACTCTTCCCAGGATACCTGTTCCTGCTTCCACTGCCTGTGCGGTTCCCTCTTGCTGTTTAGTTTGACCAGCAGGTCTTGACTCAGCCATGCCAGTCTTTTCCCTTCCTTGCCTGATTTCTTACACCTGGGGACTCAGATCTCTTGCACTCTGTGGAAGGCATCCTTAAAGATCTGCCAGCTCTGTTCTGCCCCCCTGTCCCTGAGGACTGTTTCCCAGGGGGTCCTACTGACTAACTCCTTGAAGAGCTGGAAGTTGGCTTTCCTAAAAGTTAGGGTCCTGACTATACTCCTCGCCTTTCCCATATCCCTCAGGACTATGAACTCCACCAGCGCGTGATCACTGCAGCCCAGGCTGCCTCCAGTCTTGACATCATTGGTGAGCTCACTTGCATTGGTGACCATCAGGTCCAGTATTGCAACCTCTTGGGTAGGGGTGCCAATTACTTGGCTTAAATTGTTGTTCTCAATGCATTCTAGGAATCTCCTGGATTGCCTACTGCTCGCTGTGCTCCTTTTCCAGCAGATACCGGGGTGGTTGAAGTCCCCCAGCAGGACAAGAGCCTGCGAGCGTGATGACTCCTGGAGCTGGAGGAGCAAGGCTTTGTCATTAGGCTCCCCTTGATCAGGTGGCCTGTAGTAGACACCCATGACCAGGTTCCCTTTGTTGCCTCTGTGATGCACATGAATGTCAATTACATACTTCAGGTACTACTAAGAAATCTTTGTTTCCTAATTAAGGTAACTTTAAGAATATCTTTTCCTCTCTTGGAATTTGCTGACACACTGATTAGACCTCAGCCATCTCCTGGAATAAGCAACACAGGCATCTGTCCTAGAGGTAAACAGACCTCTTCAAAGCACAGTTTTGATTCATTCCTGGACCTGGTTCATGATGTGTGTTGGATGGAGACTGGATACCTCTGAAAAATTATTATGGTTGTGTAATTAAAGACTAGCGTAATACATATGTACAAAAGTGTAAAATGCAGGTAAAATGCAAATTATTGTATTTTCTTATATTATTTTAGTGTCTTGACTCTGCAATTAATTTTTGGCAAAGTTACTGTTTGGGTGTTTTTTTTAAATTAAGAGACAGATGATAGACACTGCATTTTGTGACTTTTGTAATCAGCCTGACAATTAAGAGATTTAATAGTAGAAAGCTGAGACCCAAATTCAACTGAGAGTCCATTTCACTTTGTCATCCTTCAAAAAGCTGATCCTGTGTATGCATTTGTAATTTTTCCCTACATTTAACATATACACTTTGACGAATTCTGTGTCATGGATGAACGTATAAATAACAGCCAAGGGCTGGGATTTAAAGTTCTGGGACCCATATCTTGTCTAAGAGTTGTCATTACTAAGCTGTTTTTATTTCTTTTAAGACTAGAGTATTGTAAGAACTGAAATACGCTGCCATATACACTAGCAGCTAGTGAGGAAGGAGCTGCTGTCTCTACACAGTGAGTACAATCCAACATGGGCAGGCTGGACTTAGACTTTTTCTAACTTAATGATGGCTGTGTAGCCAAAGGCAGTGACTTGTAGCTGCAGATTTCTCTTTTATCCATAGTGTAGTTTATCTAAGTAGGTCTTAGGATCTTTGTCTTCCCTAGAAGATCCCAGCAGATTTTCCAGGCTTGCTGGATTTTCAAACTTCTTTTCCAAGGTTTGATTGGTTTTTTTTTTAATTCTGCTTTATGATTCTGTATTTTATATTTCGATTTCCATTCACGGTCCAACTCTCAGAACTAGCTTGTGAAGTTCTCATGTGCTGCTGAGGACCTTTACGAATTGTTTCCGTCATTGGAATTGTTTAGCAGTAGATCGGTAGCCTGTGGAAAAAACGCAAAAAGCAAATCCAGGAGATGGAATAGTATCAGCTTACAAAACCAGGAGAACCTGTTCATGCTGAGAAATAAGGAAACATCACCCTGTGAGTGTGTGTGCGCAAGCACCAGGCTTCTTGGAAGAAACTGCTGAATTTAGGAAACAATCTTCAAATCTGCTGAGTACAAATGAGTTACTACTGAAATGAAAGCTGCTAAGAAAAATGGTAGTAGCCCTTTTACTTAGGAGCTAGAATGTTAGTCCTGACTTGTTTATCACCCACACTACAAAATCTGTAGTCAGCATGTGTTATACTTATGCACATGCCACAACATACTCGTAAAAATCCGTTGTGTCTAAATTTCCTTTACTTGATTTATCTTGCTGAAGTACTATAGGGAGCCTATAGGAAAGATGGGGACAATCTTTTTAGTAGACACAACAGTGACAGGACGAGGGGTAATGGTTTTAAACTAAAACAGGGTAGGTTTAGGCTGGATATAAGGAAGAAATTCTTTACAATGAGGGTTGTGAAACACTGGAACGGGTTGCCCAGAGAGGTAGTGGAGGCCCTATCCCTGGAAACATTCAAGACCAGGTTGGACAGGGCTCTGAGCAACCTGATCTAGTTAGCGGTGTCCCTGCTCGCTGCGGGGGGGTTGGACTAGATGACCTCTAGGGGTCCCTTCCAACCCAAAACTTTCTATGATTCTATAGTGGGAAGTATTATAATTGCCTAGGTAAAGGGTTTTGATTAAATTGATCTTCCTGTGTCCAGTATAGGTCTATTTTAATCTTGAAAGTATATTGCAGGTTTGTATGTCCCTTAAAAGGTTAGAAAGATCCTACCTTCTAGCAAGCATGCCCTGTATAGCCTTGCCTTCAATGCTACGATTTTTTTCTCCCTTTTTTTCACATGTCCAACATACACAGCTCATTGGGAAGTTTAAAACAAAGCAGGACCTCCCAGCGATTTGCTGCTATAGTAGTATACTTAAAATATACATATGTTAATAAGGGACAATTAAATTCAATTTGTAGGCTGTGTCCTCTTCTGAACTCACTCCTTCCGGCCTCTAATACTGTAATCTCGGGAGTGTTTAAAGCTGGAATTGTTGTGGCAGAAGCAGCAGTCCTGCCCTTTTGCTCTCCCGCCAGTGTTGGTTTTGCCAGCTCAGCTCTGCTACAGCTACAGTATCGTAAACCAGATCAGAGGACTGACCTGAGTGAAAAATACTTCCCCGCCCCTTTTTAGAATATAAGCTGTATGTTTGCTTTCATATTTTCTCTTCAAAAAGATGCTATAGTTCAGTACTGTAACACCTGACCTCCTTATGTATTCACAGTACAGGTCTTTAAAATAAACAGATAGAAAAAGACAACTAAAATTCTTGCTTTGAGGGAATTATATAAATCCCTTTTAATCAAGTTATTAATATATCACAAGGATGGAATTTTTTTTACATCCAAGTCACACTTTTTCATTTCAATCTAGCCTTCCATTTCTTTTAAGGAAGTCAATATGAAATAAACCAAACTCTTCTCTTCTACTACATATTAGCAAGCAGTGGATTGTTTTAACCAAAATAAAGTTTTCTGTTAGGAAAAAAAATTTACCTCAGGGCCTCAGGGTTTTGTTTTTTAGGTTTGGTGCTTCTCTCTTACCTGGCCCCCCCCACCCTCCATAATGTATTTTAGATTTCCTGGGCATAGATTTTATTTTATATTCTATATGTATTGATCCACTTGGATAGGTGAACAGGTACTCTCATAAATACAGTATACAAATGTTGGCATTCTAAGCAGCTGTAGAAGACAAAAAAGTCATCAACAATGAAAACTGAAAATCAGTGAGCTCATTTGAACTTTAGGGCTTAGTATTGCTTCTCACAGAAATCAAATATTATTCTTTGGACATCATATTTGACTGCCAAAAAATGCTCAATAGATGAAATAAATGTGTGAAGAAAATAATGCTAGTCCGCTTATAGAAAATACAACATTAGCACGTTGGAGAAGGGAAGTTGGACCTTCAGTTTAGAGTAGGCAGACTCTGAGAACATGACATTTTTGGCAGTAAGAATATCTGTATTTTGGAACTTTCTGTAACAGAAAACTTTTAATAACGTGTACTTATTTGAATTCCGGAACAGGAGTATTAGTAGAAAACTTAATTATACCAGTGAACTCATTCTCTCCTTTAGTTTTGTTTAAAGACAACTTAAGAAAAAGAGAGTTCAAGAGAATTAATACTCATTAGGACAAAACTTTTGTTATATTTTTTATGGATACTGCTACTTCTTGTCTGAGGATTTTAAATTTTATTCTTTTGAGCAAGAAGATTATCTTGTAGTAACCAGCATGTGGAAAACATTGTTCCAGGAATTTTGAGGGCATATTACAATGAAGATTTCAGTTTGCACAGCAGAACATTATACCATTCTATTAATTGTAGCACAATATAGTGTACAAAGAAAAACTGCTATCTTTTACATACTTGTGCTTTACTTCGCTTTTCTTATTCTCATCACTATTAAAAAAAAAAGTTTTTTTAGAAACCGACTACAAGGGACTGTTCTGTTATGCTGTCCCATTGCATACAGTACTCGAGATACGTGGGCATGGGTAGATTGTTCCCTCCATAAGAATGTTCCTGAACTTTGAAACAATTTTTTTTAATAGGCCTGCCAAAGGTTGTGGAGGTTTTGTTTTGTTTTAATTTTTCCCTTCTACTTACTTAAAAAACAAAAGCTGAACTACAGCAAATTAAAAATGAGAGATTCAAACAATACAAACCAACTCTTGCTCAGGTTTTTGAGTGCCCTAGTGTGAACGTGTTGCCTATCCTGTCTTTCTTTTTGTTTTGTCTTGCTTCTAGTGTACTTTCCTGAGACCTGTGAGATTCATGTTAGACATTTGAAGAATTACTTGGTACTTTCTGGAACTGTAAACCAGAAATCTCTGAACTCAGAAACATTTTCACTTCTCCCATGTAAACTTTATTGCTTTATTTCTAAGTTATTATTTAAATGATAATGTTTAGAAGTAATTATTGTTTGTATGTATATTTTTAGAAGTATTAAAAAGCCTCTCTGCATAGTTGTACTGCTGAAAGCAGCAGTTGCAAAATGAAGGGTATAATTTTAACAACTGTAGGCTTTTTTTTTTTTTGTAATATAAAAAGTTCTATCAAGGAGATATGTAGAATTTGATACTGGAGTTTTGTAAAATAAGAAATGAGCCTGTGTTAGAAAATTTTTTTTTTGTAACAATCTTTCTTTCCTTTTTTCTTTTTTTCTTCTAGGACCGGAATAGGCCCTATGACACTTTTAACTTGCACTCTTTGGAAAATTCCTTAATGGATATGATAAGGACTGATCATGAGCCTCTGAAAGGTAAACACTACCCTCCCAGTGGCCCACCAATGAGTTTCGCTGATATAATGTGGAGGAATCATTTTACAGGTTAGGAATATTCATATGTCCATGCTTGCTTGGTGTTTAAACAAAAATCAGCTTTTCAGTATTGCTATAAACTTTTTGCTAATGAATGAGTTTTCAGTTATGTAAAACTTGTGTTTTCCCATATTAAGAAAATCACCTCTGCTTTAGAAAGATAAGGTGAAATGCGTATACGTTTATTTTAAGTACACAATCATGATGTTATCTAACTGGCATTTCTGAAACTTGGTTTTGTATATCAGCAGTTGCACAGTTGGGTCTCCTGCTGCAGTCACTCAGTTCAGAAAATGTGTAGTGCAACAGGAGTCCAATTGTTATGTTCAACATCTTATTCAAAGCTAATACTACTTTTATTTTTGGATCATCACCTAGTATACAGGGTTCTAAACCAACCCCTGTATCAAGCTTAGTCTCTATAGTTGTTCCAGGTTTCTTTTAAAAAAATGTATCTTAGTTTCGGTTTCAAATTTTTAGGGAGAGCCAAAAGCTATTAGATGATTTTAAGTGCTATGAAAGTTTTGATTATTTATGCTGCTAAACTGTATTTGTTCTGTCAGGTGTGCCATTGAGGATGAAACAATTTCTAATACTTAGGTGATACTGAACAGTGAAAGGTTGCGGCAGCATTTCAGTGAATAGATATTCCTGATCAACCTGCACACTCCTCTGTCTTAATCTTTCATTGGTTAAGTTTAAAAACAGGTACACATTCTTACTCACATGCATTCTTGCTGACTTTGAAGACTGAAGCTAGTAGTAAGCCACATACAAAGGAAATATTGAACTAGAAATGATTCCCAAACTCCAAGAAGTCAGGACACTGCAACTGATAAAGATTTCATTGTGTGTGGCACTTCCTATGCTAATGCTTATATACATATTTTTCTGATGTCACGATTGCCTCATTTTCTCCCCTCCCCATTTATATATTACATGTTTTTCTTGGTCTAAGGTCTTGTGCCTTTTGCATCATCTTTCTGGGTACAGAGCTTTTTTACAACCATACCAAACTGGGTGCTGTATTCTCAGCTCTTTTAACCTCTGCTTTCCACTGTTATCTTGAAATTTGCTGTGCTGTAGCCTTCATGTGTCTTTAACAATTGTTCATCTGTCTAAAATGGCAAGAAATACTGTCTCATGTCTATTCTGATCATAGTCCTCCAAAATAAGTGTTAAACTGAAACTTAGAAAAAACAAGGTCAACAAAATTGAGATTTCTGCTGGATATACATTTCATGTGGCTGGTATTAAAAAAAAATCCATATTGCTAGTAAGTAGATTTAAGTATTTATTATATCTTATGAAATGCATTATAATCTAGCTAAAACTCTGTTTTTTTTTAATCAGTATTTATTTACAGATTAAGGCTAATTTTTTGAAGACTGAATTTTCTTATGAACCTGAGCATGGAAAAAATGAGAAAGATTGGATTAGAAATTGTATTACTCTAGAAAAAGACTAACATCGTATAAGTGAAATTTTGCTTATACTTTTATGATTGTCTCTTTATAACCATTTAAAAATGTTTTTTGATCGGCATATTAGCACATAAAATGAGTACAAATCTTTAATTCTTTTGTGGTGTTGGGTCATTCTGTCCAGAACAGTTTCTAAGACTCAGCTGAACTAGTCTATGTAAGTGTTGCAAGTGGCATATTTCACAGCTGCACCTGAGTGTCATAACACTATTTAATGTTGGTGTTTTGCATGAGGTAGAAATTAAATTCTTGGTTTCATTAAGCATCCTCATGCTTTTCAAGAAAAGTATCCTTTCCAAAACAAGCTTAATATTCTCACCCCTACTAGGTTATCAATTTATGTAGGAGACTGACTAATTGAAATGGATGTTTGAAATCAGTAGGAACTGTTTCCCTGTGCTCAAAAAGCAAAACCAAAGAGTTGGGTATTAATTGTGAAGTTTGAGTTGATCTTTTTCATTCACCAGTGGGACTGCTAGCTTTACTTTTTCTCTAACAAACATTTCTGTCACTTACTGGATGTGCTCTACCCACCTCATCTTCTCACTTTAGTGCTGCTCACCTGTTTTGGCCTTCCTGCCTTGTTACTTAGCTCTCTTCCAGCTTCTGGTCCAGTAACTGTTGGAGAAGCCCTGTTTACTATTAGTTATCTCTCTTTGTCTTTGCCCAGCTGTTTTTTTTCCCCCTTCATTGATACAGTTAATTCCCTGCCTTGCTTTCTTTTCCTCCTCCCTCTAACTACGTGGCTTACTTTCCTAACCTTCAGCTTTGGCTCGACCTAGCATGCACTTTCCTCCGCTCCTGTTGTGACACTATGCAGCATGACTGACAGTATTTGTAGGAGTGGCTGTTTCAGGACATGTTTATTTTCACTTCCAAGAAGCGTTGTGTTCCTCTGTGTTAAATGGATCTATGTTACCATTTTAACTGAATCCTTTTCATAAAACCCTAACTATTTTTCTGTAAACGTTGATCCACTCCTCAAATCATTTTTCTACTGCGTTTTCATTGTTGCCTTTTCTGTGAAAATTGGTCTTGACTCTTCTGTACCTCCAACTTTCTGCTTTTCCTTTACCAAAAATGCAGGTTTTCAACTGCTGTCCTTCTCTACACCTTCCTCAGATTTCACTTAGTCTTATTTTCTAAACTCACTTTTTTTTTTTTTTTTTTTTTAATTTATCCTACTCTCCTCTGGCTCTCCCGCTTAAAGAACCAGCACATTGTAGTGATCACGTTTTAGTAATCACCTTGAGAAAGTAAGTGGTCGACTCTGCTTTTGCTTGTTTCTTAACTCAGTGTCACATTTCCATTTATTTTGACCTTGAAGCTTTTTTGAATATATTGGTTATGCACTTCAGCTTGACTTTTCAGTTCCTCATAGACATTCCTGTGTGAATGCCTCTTGTGCGAAATTTGAACTGCTCTTTCTGGAATCTTATTAACCAAAGCTCAGAGCTACTTCCTCTTCGTTTTACCTCCTCTGTCTTTCATAGTAAACTGAGTGTGTTTTTTCCCTTTAAATCTTTCCTTCCTCTGGACTGTCCTCTCTTAGGTTTTGTGCAGCTTTTTCTTGGGTAGATAAAGTAAAACAACCACAAAAATCCTGATTTAAAAACCAAACAGACAAAGAAAAATGAGATGGCTTTCAAATGGCTTTTTAAATTGTTCACCTTTTGGTAAAAGAGCCTTGTTTTCTCAAATAATTATAGCTAACAATGCTTACATGTCAGTTGGCTTTGCATTTACTGTCCAAATTTTTAAATGGAAGGGGTGAACAGCTGAGTACCAAAAGCCTCTGGTTTTGAAAACACAGAGGTTTAATTCTAGAAAAGCTATACATGTCTTGGAGCCCGTGTAGCCACATGCTGCAGAGCCAGTGCAGCTATTTCAGGGTCATTTTAGCCTGTTGCTGACAACAAAGACTTCAGCAAATGCAGATTTTTAGAAGTACTGTCTGTATATCTGTTCATTAGTACAAGATTGCAGGTGGTTTATCTGAAGTTTGAAACTTTGCTTGGAACATAGCCCCTCTTGGTGTATGTGCCCTCTCACATCCCAGCAGATACTTGAAACAGAAAAAATAATTATCTCGGATATAGAACAAGGGCTCTAGAACAGAATGTGGATGGGAGGGTTAACCATAAAAGATTCTGATATAAGGATCACATTGAAATGGTTCTCGGATATTTTCTTCTCACTTTGGGGTGTAAGTTCCTCATGCTCTGCCAATGCAATGAACAATTCAGTGGAGGTAGGGGAAAAGCTCAGGGGTGAGAAAGCAAGAGTCTGTCCTCTTGTTTGTAGTAGTTGCATCTTCACACCTTTTCTGCATCTGAGGTATGATCAGACTTTGTCCTGCAGGCCATGGAAATTGAGTTCATTTCAAGGACGTCAAAGAAGGTCGCTTTTTTTAAAGCATGATCCACTTGGCCTTGAGAAGGCATGTGATTAAGTGACTTTTTTGGGGGCGGTGTTGCTTTGAAGTGTGGAACAAGAGAAAGGCTGAAGGATTGTTAGGGCAGTAGAAACTAACTGATCCTCAGTCTTGCAATATTGAATTACTTATATTGAGCGAGCACTAACTCAGTATGATTGGCAGGCTGGCTTGGTGCTCTCCAGCTAGGAGAGCTAGGGTCACTTAGTTCTTTTCGGGTGTTTCTTCCTGTAAGAGAGATTTGATACCTAGCTCTGAGGTTTCTGGATTTAGGTAAATTACCAGTTTATCCATCTATGTTGCATTTTATCTTGAGCCCAGTCTTGGGAGAAGGTTTTCAGCATCAGCTCTTATTCTGTTTCTGTCTAAAACTGATTTCTTTTTCTCAGCTTTTCCTGCCAGATAGGGGTACCCTGCTTTAGGTTCCTGTCCTGTCCTCGTAGTCTGGGAACTGTGTAACTTTACAAAGTGTTTGCTGTTTTCATGCTTTGAGATCTAAAGAATTTGAACTCATTAAAAAGGAAGTCTCATTTTCTTTTTTCCCAAGACAGTTAGGCAGACTTCTGTACCTACTTTCTCTGCCATCAAGATCTGCTTCAACATTTTTCTTCTTTTTCAGTCAATGCTCGTAAATCCTTTTCTCCTTTCAAAAAGGAGGGGAAAAGTACAGTAAAGGAAGTGCTAAGCGTCTTGTAGTTAGACAAATTACTGTGTATGGCCAGGGGTATCTGGATGTTCCCTGTTTCAGTCATAACCAGGCCTGCATGACACAAGTGTGCAATATTTTCTGAGATGTTTCTCCTGAACTGTCTTACTTATTTTCTGAGTTGCCAATACAATGTACTATACGCTACAAAAACATGGGAGAGAGTTTTGCTTTAATGAGGAAAGGATATACTTGCAGTATTTTATAACCTGTTAGTATTTACGTAATGTTATAGGGCATATAGAATATAAATGGTATATCGGAATAGCTATGGGCAGATGCTACTGCTTACTGACTAAAACATTTCTTTCCTACATCAAAGTGTCTCCTGTCTATGGTGTAATATGTCACTGTTGCAATATGTTTATCTGTGTCAGACTATTGCATTACAACACAAACAGAGGCATTTTGATCAGTAGTAACCAGCAGCTGCCTTTGTTCTATTTTTATGTGATTAAATAAAATATTTCAGCTGTGTTAGATCATGTGCTGTGCACATGTGCTACTGACAGGTCATGAAACTGAATCAAAATATAAAATTGAGGAGAGAAATCATGTCACTTCAAAATATTTATTTTAAATTTACTATTACAGTAGATTACAAAGTTTGTTTCCATTCTGGTTTAGAATTAAACATAAATATTAGTTATGTGCAAATCCCCAACTAACAAAAATTCTGAGGTTTTTATAAAGTATCAATGTGACACATCTTCAAGCATGAATATTTGGAGACAATACATGTACAAGGAGAATTTCAAGAGTAGGCTTTATTGCAATTAATTTTATTGGTTATCGTACTGTAGAAGAATACATAAAATGTGTGCTGATTATGTCATAATATTTCAGAATGTACATGCTTCCTGACTATCTTAGCATTTGTTGTTCTGAGATTATTTGAGACTTTGAATACAAATGTAGAACAGTTCAGAGGTAGAAACTGCATCTGTGGGGAAAAGTATCATCTTGATTTTCAATACTTAGTATGAATGACACCTATATATTTACATGACAGAAAACTGAAATTACTGAGGTTACTACTTTTTAACTATTGTAAAGACTGTATCAGGTCATATGAAAACTAAGTAAAATTTAAGATTTCCTGTTTACATTTAACTTAACTATGTTGTTTGTGAGGTTTGACAGCGTTGTTTGAATATGATAAGCAACGCAGACAATACTGTAATACATATAGAACGGACCTTTACTTTCTATCTTGATCTTCAGGTAACTTCAATGCAAGCCACCAGATTTTGTTCAGCTCCAATTGTTCATAAGCTTTTTGTAAGCAAAGCAGTAAGTTTGCCACATGACCTGAGAAAAGTGAAGGTGAATGGATCATATTTGTGTTTGCAGTCAGCAGCTGAACACAAAGGTTGTGCAAATAGAACAAATGTTGTCATCTCAGTCCTAGAAATGGTGCCACCCAGTTAAAGCTTTGTGCAACACTTTCATTATGAAAAAAGTGTACTGTAACAGCATTTCTCAAAATCTTGATGCTCATCAGACACCTTTCTGTAAATGCACATGAAAACCAGAGTGAACAGACAGATGTGTTTGCACATCTGTTTCTGTGTAAAATTAGACCACTCAAGCTAATCCTTTTAAAGGAAACATACTCTCTTTCCTTTCCATTTGAAACTGCTTATTTAAGAAAATCCTCTTGAATATTTTTTTCTCAGTACAGAATATGACCGTTAAATTGTTCTTATTTCTTGAATTAAAATAAGTGCTTTCTTCAATGATCTTGCAGTATGATTATATTCCTAATTTGCTGCTGGCATCCAGCATGTCCTTGTCTTCAAACTGCTGAATCTGTTTTGGGCAGGATTGGTGGGGTTTTTTGTTTGCTTTGTTTAGTTTAAGGAGGGAGTGGTGATACAGATATCAATTTTCCTTCTCTTTATTTCCTTTTTTTCGTTGTACTCTTGAAGACTCACAGAGACCTAAAGATCTTTTTCTTTTTTTCTTCCTCACTTCTCTACTGTTTTGAGGGTTTTGTATATTTTAGCATAGATTGCTAAGGGAAGAGTCTGCTTTCGTATTGGTTTATTGCGCCCCAAACTCCCCAATAAGAATACCAGCATTACTCTTTTGAGTACAGTTCTGGAACTACATGTAGAATGGGTATATGTGTACATATACTTGTCTACCCCTTACAAGTAAAGCCAGATTTCTTTTTATGATCATCAGGTCTTGCTTTTAAGTACTAATATTTCGAAAATATAACTGTTTTCAAGCTAAAAATGTTTTCACTACTTAAATGTATGCAAGGCCTTTGTATTTTAGTAGAGCAATGTAATTTACTTATGAAGAGTCCATTTCATTGTAATGTATATGCTATTATATTTTATAGGTTGCTTTCTCTACTGATGACATGCACTTGTTTAGTCAGTGATAGGAAGTTAGTATCAGCAAGCTTTATTACTGATATTCATAGCTGATAATTATACACTTCTGTTCACATTGCCACAATATGTATTTGCACAGTAAAAATGTATATGTGTAAACACAGTAATGGTTCTTCATATTTCCCTTCTGGCAAACAATTGTGTTCTTGTTCTGCTAAGTGTGTTGATGTGTAAAAGATATGTAGGTCCCAAGTAGGTGTTTAAATTATGGGTGTGAACAAATGACAGAAAGACTTAAAAAATAGGAGAGGGAGGGAGGAGGAAGAAAAAACCAAAACCAAAACCCCAGCAAACTTCTTGAGGGAGTTGCCTTTGATTTTTATAATTCTTTTTGCAGACCCTTGCTTGCACAGTTCTTGCTTTTGAAATTGTTTTGGGCTTGTAAGTTGAGTTAGTGTAGCATTAGTATCAGGTGTCTGTATTTTTGGTTGAAGAGGAGAGAGAATAGTCTGAGTTTGAGTCAGGTAAAAATTAATACAGTTCTTATAGGTACACACACATACTTCATGCTTTTTTGCCATTCGTGAATCATGGAGAAAGACTTGTGGTTGAGCTGGGATATGGGTAGGGTGGATGTGTGTTAGGTTGTGCCATAAACTAGACATCCAAACGCATATGGGTCAAAACAATCTTCTTGTTTCAGATGTTTGAAGGAATTGCTTTGATTTTTGCACTCTTCTGTGTTTAAATGTTGCTCTATCCCATTTGCTACCTGTCTTTCCAGATAACTATTGCTGTTTTGTAATGCCTTTTGTTGGCACTAACTTTGAAATCGTATGATAGAAGAGATAAGAATGATAAAGGAGGTATTATTACTAAGGAAGTATAGCAGACCTAGTCCTGTTGCCAATTTCATTTGACCTTGCTGGTGCAGTCTCTAGTCATAACTTGTAATTGATATCACCAACAATCTTAAGAACTATGTGAGAGGAAGTTCTTATTCCCAGTAAGTTCAGGACAGGTCAAAAGCAAGCCGGCTTCGCTATTTTTTAGCAAATCTTATGTCAAATACCAATTGCTGAATTGGTGTAATTTGTCGATATTGGTGAAAGCCATGAGGTATGACAGTGCAAGAAGTTTTACTCAAGAGATAACCAGTTAACATTGTTTCTTGGACCACTGACTGTAACATGAAAACGATCAGAATAGGTAGCTGTAATCTTAAAAATCCTTCACTGAGAGAGTGTTCGTGTCGAGGAGCTGATTAGGATTTCGCAAGTTCAAAAAAACATAGAGCACTTAGGAAGCAAAAATTAATAAAAAGAGAAAATTAATTCAGATATCTCTTAAAGCAAAGGCAATTGTTACAGATCTGCAACAAAACAGTAGTTACAGGTCTGGAACTGGTTATTCACTGGTGTTTTGTTTCAGACATGGAAAAATAATGGTAGTACCAGCACATATAGACAAAGACGAAAGCAAAGATTGGTTTTACACTTAGTTGTAAATAGATTGTGCTTATAAGCTTGAACATCTGCTAAAAACAGTGGATTTTAAAGTTGAGATTAAGGGGACCACTATAAGCAAGGCTGGCAGTAGCCACTGTCAAAAAACTGCAATAGTGTTAAAACTGTGCCTGATATCCGGGTTTGTTATTTCTGCAACAGCGTTCTTTCTCAAAATTGTTCATGTAACTTGAAATTATCTAGACAATTAAAAAAAAAATCAGATTATCTATTTGTGAAAGATTTAATAAAGAGATTCATGTGTGGGAAGTGTATACTGCATTAAGTTATTGGAAAGATATCAGAATTGTTTCAAAATCATGACTGTTTTCTACAAGGAATGAGGCAAAGTTAAATTCCATTTAAGATCATCTTATTTCCAATATAATACAGAAAAGAAGATGCACATACTTGAGATGTGCTCTAAGAAGGAATCGGGCTCTCTGCCATGACAAACATGATATTGGACATGCAGCAGAGCACTTAAGCAGTCCAGCCAGAGAAGTCTCTCCAAATGCTGTTAGGAGAGAGACTTTAAGGAATTTAATGACATAAGATACGCAAAGAGCAGCCTGGGCTACACAAGAATCATTAAACCGTCAGTTATACTCTGAAATGGTTCAAGAGCAAGAAGTATACAGCTGGATTATTTTTTTTTTTTTAATTAAGAATTGAAAAGATTTGTGTAAAAGAGTGATTATTTGTTGTGGTATGTAAGTGTGTGTTATAAAAGCACATAATTGAAAATATACTCCGTAGATAGTTATGAAACCAAAGCAGGCAAACTGAAAATAGCAGATGGACACTGAATATAAGTACTGGGGATGTCGTTACTGGAAGGGTCCGTATTTATGACTTCTGTGAACTGCTGGAGTCCATAACTTTTGTGCTCTAACTGCTCTGCATTTCTGCTTATTCTGCTTAAGATTCTTGAACAGTAGAAATTTTATCCAGAGATTTAATTTTAAAACTATAATTAGAAATGTGTGCTTACATAGACTTCATAAAGGGCCAGGTAGCATACATGTGCTTATCTTAAAACTGATCATTTTCTGATAGTGATTTCTGTGTTTAACCCAAATATGTCCTTGAAAGTACATATTCTTAATTACATTTCACGGTGTTACATTGCACCTTTAAATGAATAAATTTATAATTTCCTTTTTGTGCTCTATTCTGTTCCTTGGATAATTATGCAGTTTTGTAATCTGCATATGGCCTCATTTTTCAATTAAATAATTTTCTTCAAACAGCAAGATATTATAATGTTGTAGTTAATATGAAAGGCTATATAATTATTAGTAACTAATTGTCTTATGATTGGTGCATTATTAGTCTGTTTTGAATGCTTTTAATATAGGTATGTTTTGAGAGTATTCCATTAATTTGTTTCTAAAGAATAGCACTAGGAGACCTCTGAAGATGCACAGGGTTGTCCCACACTGTTGCTTAGCTCGGTGTGAGAAAACATCCTTCTGCTTGTGTTGCTCTGTATTTTTTGCTCCTCTTAAAAGATAGCTGACAAGAACTATTTAAAAATAGCAGGCCAAGGACAGGTGACAAAATGTCACGCAAGCAGCACCTGGTCCAGTGACAGCCTGGAGAGAGGAAAAAAACAAACCCAGATGTCACAGATACAATTCTATTTCTGAAGCTGGTCAAACAGCAGAATTTCAGCTTCAGCAAAGGAAAAGAGAAGGGCCCATCGAAGAATTATGCATTCAGATTTTACTCTATTTTTTTCATAGCAGTCCCCTTTTTTCTGTTACAAGTATTACTTTACAAGTACATATTATTATGTACATCTTTTCTCTTTACAAGTAACACCTGTAACCTCACGCTCGTTAATATGCGCTTAAGGAAAAGGGAATTAATGTCAATCTGGCAAGGTTTCTGAAGTATTTTAGTACAAACTGATACTAACTGAAATAATAGCAGTTTTAATGTTTCTGCAGGGCTAGATTAATGTGAAAATATGTATAGGAGAATTAAGCCTGTAATTAGGAAATCTGAAGTAGTTAATAAAGATCTCTTTAAGAAGCTTTGCTCAAGGAGTTTGAAATTAAAAATGAAAATTTTGTTTACCTTTCTTCTGCCCCTACTTTTTTCTGGAGGTGCCGTTTGCTTCATAGTCTTATTGTGGGGACCCTTTTTTTCTAAAAGAATGAGAAAATTATAATGTGAAAAAAATATATTTGCTTTTCTTAAACTGCTTGTGACTTAGTTTCAGAAGTGTAATGAAACTTGATGTTGCATCTGTTCAGAAAGAATATTAATTACAGCACAGCCATCTTTGTGACTGGAAATAGAAGGCTTTAACTTATTGATAGGAACTGAAAACCTTGGAGAAGATTTGCATAAGTTCTGCTTTGGCAAAGATTATTTGTTAAAAGTTGGTTTTGTAGAAATATGGAAGAGAATTTACACTACGGGAACTTAACAGTTATATTGGTTCTTTAGTGTAGTGAGTGGGTCTTGAGCTGTGTTGTTTCAGGGCTAATGTAGTGAAGAAGATGTAAACTGCCTGCTTCCTTAGCCCCAAAACTTAACCACGAATCTGGAGATACAGCGAATATATAAAATGAATGACTTAATTGAAATAAATTTTTATGTGGCTATAATGATCCTTTTATATATTTTTCCAAGCAAGGACTAATACCAGTTAAAGTTTTCATATTGTTTTGGGGGCGTTAAGTAAGAAAACCCCATTACAAAGTTTCTTCAGGGTAAGTTTTTAATACTTCAACTCAGTTAAATAGTATCTAAAACTGATCTGAACGGTAGTAGAGTTGGCTCATTTCTTGCTTTGACAGTGAAAGTAGATTTCAGTACACCAAGTCTCCTTTGAAACAAAGAAATTATGTGTGAATTTGAATTGAACTTCCAGTTCCTGAAGTCATCAAATATCTTCTTAAGCCAACCATCTAATTGTTAAATCTCACATGAGAAACTTGGTACTGTTTTCATCTCTCTAGCTTCCTGGGGACTGGCACCGGCAGAGTTCATCTGAATTTCATGGTGAACCTTCTGTATATGATGGTCCCATATTATGGATCAAGAATAATTATGTTTCAAAGTACATATGAACGTAGTCAATGAGAATAACGCTCCCTCCAACCCAATATCTTATCTCAAATCGTAAGTGACAGCAGATTCTTAGGAAAGAATACAAAAACAGGGTAAGAACTCTGTCTCCAACGATCTGTTAACTCGAGAGTTTCTGGTGTCGCAGGTAGTATGGAAAACAGTGATTTATTTTTGCCAATTAAGTGGAGTTTTTGTAATGCTGTACTTGTTATTTGAAGCCTACTATAAATTGCGTAACTGCAGCAAGGTTGAACTCTGAGACCTTATTTTGAGAAGGTAAATGTATACTTTACTAGTACAAAGCGAAGAGATGTGTTGGAAAAGAATGATTTAATTGTTCGTTTTGTGATTTTCAGTATTTTAAGTACATAACACTGAAGATACTACGGTGTTAAACATCTGAAATGTGTATTCTTGTGAAGTCGTCTTCAGTAGGTGGAAAATTCAGCTACCTGGACTGTTCGTCCCCTTTAGCAGCTTTTCATATTAATAAATTTAATTCACTTTTGAATTAACAACATTTAAAATAGCTTTCATTTACATTGCAGGGCGTATGGGAATAAACTTCCATCATCCAGGAACAGATAATATTATGGCTCTTAATAGTAAGTAGTTAATATCTAATGACTGATACTGTCATGTTGAATATTATTTCTTACATTTACTGCTGTACATAGCTGTACAGTCAGGCATAACTATGTGTAATAATAATATTTTCATAAAAGTTTGTGTGCACTATCTTAAAGCGATTTTCATAAATTACTTATCTAAATTATTTTATTGGTAGAATTAGTGATTCTTTATATTAGCTTTATAATAGCTTTATGTGTTCCACTGGAAACTTCATAATGCCTTCCTATAGATAATATTGCAAAACAGTCTCTGTTTTTCCCTTTTTTGTGCGTGTGTAGGCGTGTTAAATCTGTAACTTTAATTTCTGGTGTCTCTCCAGATGTAGGTTGTCTTATTGGGATGAGTTGTTACAAGTTTTGCGTACAATTACGTTGGCTGATGGAGTTTACTTTGTTGATTTCCCTAAAACATAATGTAGACAGGACTGGAGAGAATGTTTAGGCATCTAACTGATGAGGAAAAAGTGTGGGGCTTAACTTCACTGAAAGATTATTGCTTTTGTTTGTGTTGGAAAATAAATTTTAAAAATCCAGTCATGAACATATTCACTCAAAAAACCTGCCAAAATGCATCTGGAAGCTCTACAGACAGCCTTGTATCATGTAGTGGGGGAAGGTGGTGGGTGTTAGGCATAATGTGGAACTGAACTGTGCAAATCAAAGCATGGTTTTTGTCCATCTAATCCTAAGAAACTCTATTTTGAAATGTCTGGTTTTGCTTATCATGTTGTATTAGAGATGTTAGGATTAATTTACCAACATCTCTAAAATTTTTTGCCTTTGCACTGTCTATACAAGTTATACTGTGTATAGTTGAAAACTGTAGGTGTTTAGTCTAAAAATTAGATTGGTTTTTGTGTAGTACCAAACAGAATTAAAAAATAATGTATAAATGTGAAGAACTGAAAATTTTTAATAGACAAGAAGCAAGAGTTTTAACATTTGACTTTAAATACCAGCTTTTGGAACCTATAAGACTTTTCTTGTGCTCTTTTTCTTGGTTTTACACTTAATGATGAGGTGATATTTTGCAGAGTTTCTGTTGTCATAGTTAGCATGTGCCCCATTTCCTTATAGGCATATGAAATTATGGGAAGGCAAGTAATTAACTGGGAGAAATGCTCCATTTAATTAAAGGCTTTATTAAAAGGGGAAGTTGGTTATGTGGGTGTGCATGTGTGTAAGTAAGTACAGTCCTTTGCTGTTTGACATGAACGTGGGCATTTCGATATGCTGTTTGCAATAGTAATATAATTGTGAAGGTGGGACATTATGGTTGAATTTTGACTTCTTTTTAAAAATTGACAGTTACTGTGAAATGTATAGCAGTATTTCTTACAAAGTCTTGCAGAGATTTTTGAAAGACAGGAATGAAAAACTCATACAAAAAGCTACACTATATACTGTATGTATCAAATCAGGGTTTGTTTTATTTTGGGACAACTTACCCTTATCCTGAATGGATGAATACGTTCTATTCTGATTTCTGTCATTGCTAGATAAACTTAAAAAAAAAAAAAAAGTTGCCTTTTTAGTGGAAGTAACATTTAATAAAATATTTCTTCCTCTCTGCCCAATTCCTTTGAAATTCTTACAGCAGCTATATAATCTAATTGTTTGTAAAAAGTAATGATCCTTTGCAGCTATTGTCCTGGTGTATGGCTAAAAGATTAGTATAGCTAACTGAGGGACCTAAACAAAATATATTTATCCATTTCCAGTATTTAAAATATTATGAGATTATTGAAATATTGTTTACAGACTTAAATAAATCTGGAATAATAAATATGCAATTTATGCAAAATAGTAGTAATTGTTATTTTGAATGTAATTCAGCACAAATCAAAAGTCTGGATAAGTTCCCATATATTTTCCCTCTCTTGCATCTCTTCTCCTTCCCATTCTTTACTAGGCGAGCCCACACCTATTTTGGCCATTACTAAGAGCCCAGAAGCTAGAGTTATTCTACTGTGAAACCTGTTGGTTTTTGCTCTTAAACGTTTGAAGAGTTGAGAATAAAAGCAAGTATTCAAGTACATAAGCTTAAAAATTACTTTCTGTGATGTAAATCCTTTTTTGAGTGCAGCTAAAACAGAAATTTAGAACTCTGTAATTCCTGTGTGATTCATTACCTTTGCCATGCGGAAATATACTAAGGAAAGTTAGTCCAAGAAGAAATATTCTTTCCTGTGCTGGAATGGTTGTAGTTTGGGTTTAAAAAAAATAAAGTAAGTAAAATAAAATAAAAATCCCAAAAGATATTTCATTCCAGTAGTTTTTGGAACAATTTGGAGAACTTATGTAACTTGTTTAAATCATAATACTCATAATATCTATATATAATTTCTGTGAAACCAAACACTGTCTGCTGAATGTTGAAATCCAGCCTTCATGTTCTATTTATAGTCATTGCTACATAAGCATTTTTCTCTTTTCCTGCAAAGACACAGTAATAATCTTCAAGATTTATTACTCAAAGCTCAATTTCTCACTAACAGTATATGCAGTCTTTTGACGCTGGAAGACAATATAGGCTTATGCAAACAGCAATGCAAAACTTTACGTCACGTGTTCTAGGGAGAGGGGAAATTTTCTTAGGGGTGTTCATCTCTAGCTCCTTATCATCCTCGATGGGCAACACTTTCAGCTATACTTCAGCTGGTATTCTTATTTATTGATTACAGCCTTTTGAAACTAGGGATTTTCCTGACTGACTGTCTTGAGCTACTGTCTGTAAATGTTGAAGGGGGTTGTTTGGTTTGAGGGAACGTGTCACTTCCTGAGTTGGCAGGGCTTAGCGTAGAGCATACTACCATTTTGTTCATCATTGTGCAAAGCTATACATCATTCTCTCAAATCACTGAGTTCTGAAATGATAAAATTAGTGAGATTGAAGAGATTGCCTTTAAATGCATAATTTTTATGAATCTCTTCTTGTCATTGATGGCATTATGCTTGTGTACATACAGAAACTGTTGCACATGTGTATGTTGTAGAGGCGCTTGAAGTTCTCTATCAGAACTAGGCTTCCATTGAGGAATGCAATGTTCAAATATTCAGACATCTGTGCATAATCCTAAAGAGCATTTAAACAAAAGGAATATGCAAATATTTAGAATTGAAACATTGTGCAAAGGGAAAAAGCTGTAGCTTTTGTCTATACAAGCTCTACTTGAAATTTCTCTAATTGAAATAGTGTTTTTAATCAAGTAGTGACGTTTGTTAACTTTTTAATAATGTCATTCATATTGAGCTAAACAGTAGAACAGTTTATAAAATTTCATTTACAGCACCTTACTAAATACAATTGATACTGTAATTTCTAAGGGAAATGTGAAATAAATTGAATTATTGATTTTATTTATTTAAATTCATATATGAATTTAACCCATCTACTGGCAATACTTTTAGTGTATGTTTGCAATACTAACTAAAAGTTATGTTTACAATACTAAGCAAAACCTGAAAATAAATTGATCTGCTTTGCCAGAATTGACTCTGCAGCCATTGCTTTTGTTTGGGGGACACTGGACGTTCTCCTGAGTTAATACATGCTCCTATTTAATTAGTTATATAAAAGAACTAAATTATTAGCATGAATACACAGTCACCTATGTGCTAGGTAGTAAGCTATCTATAATGCTTCTTGTGAACTCCAGAAAGCCAACAATAAAGTTTACTGGGAGAGAAGTATAGCAGGTGAAACAAAGACTTGAGGAATAAATGAGGGGGTGGGATCTTGCTAAGGAAGCACTGAACTGTGTTGCTGGGATCCCAAATGAACTTGTGTAAAATGAGTTTAGACTGAAGTTAGTTAAACCAACAAATGAGAAAAAATGCTTTGTGAAATGCTGGAAATTTATTTTTCCTAAAGCTCCCCTGTACAGTGACTTTGCACTGCTGTTGAGCTTCAAATGTTCCATCTGCTTCCAATGTTCATTCTTGTCTCGTATGAAAATGTGTCATCTGTGAGGTCTGGTACTGTTTGCTCTGCATCTGACTGTCTTTTCTTCTTTTTGTTAGTGTCATTTCGTTCTGTTCTGAATAAAGTAATTTGAAAAATACATTAAGGCAAAGGTTTCGGGCACCTTTTTAGATGTTTTTGTAGAGATTTTGGTTTTGTTTTATTAATATAGATAATAATTATGTGGGGAAGTCATCATGTGATGACAGAAAGTGTAATGGCAGCAAAACAATTTCATTTTTTATTTTCGTGCTTCTGTTGGTGTTAAAATTGCCTTGTATTGTACTTGGCTCTTCCGATATTCTGATGTATTGTTTTCAAACAAATACATTGTTTAGATATAACCAAGTTGTTGAAATAGTGTTTTATATTTAAATCTTTTGCTAATGCTATTGGTATACCTTGAAATGAACCGCTCTGAATAGAAAGTTAATTGAATTATTTTTGTCTTGCAAAATCTTGGGTTGGCAGTTTAATAGTTATTAAAAGCCTGGTTTTTGTAGTGATAATATTCTGGGAAAATGGGCAGCTAAATTTTGAGAGGCATCAATCTCTCCTAATAGTTTGGTACCTGCCTGTTGGAATTTGCTGAGCTCTTTAGTGCAATTGCCAAGTTGTTTTGCTAGTGTATTACTAGCTTGTTGACATATAAAGAGTAATATCAAGGAATAAAAGACAGTGAGAGAGCTAATAAGGTTTGGAAAACTAGACCTGACTTAATGTGGAGAGATTAGAGTTTATTTAACTGCAGGGCAAAATTGAATGATGTAAAGTGTAACATAGCAAAGGCAGCAGTGTTCCTAAGAGTAACAGATTGTGCGAACTGTCATTTTGTACATAACCTTGTTAAGATTTTCAGAACCAGCTGTACAGTTAGTATTGATGCTGCCTTGGGGGTTTTGAGGCAGGCTAGATGATACCTCAGAGTCCCTTCCATACCTGTTTAATAAAAAAATAAAAAGGGTGGGGGCAGATGAGCAATAAACCATGCTGCTTCTTTTCTTCCCTTCAATTTTTTGTATTAGCATCTGCACTTTCTGAGATCTGATTTGGCTGTTGCTGAAGGGCGATGTCTCTTATCAGTGACTGATAAAGTCTTTTTCTAGCAGAGGAAGATTTCTAAAATTTTCTTCCTCTTTAATCCAGCTTTGTAGCTCTTTACTACCTTTTTGGTTGTTTTTGTTTGTTTGTTTGTTTTTCCCACCACTTTTCCTGTCTCATAACCTCACCAATGTGCTTTATTTTCATCTATGTGATCCTCTGTATGGTGGGTGAGTGCCATCTGTTTCTGCAGAATTTTAAGAACAAGGTTTGTCAGGCTGTTCCACAAGCATTATGTATGATGATAGAAGAGATGAGACTGCAGTTCAGAATTAGACTTGGTAGATTGGAAGCAATATGAAGGAAGTTCCTATCAGCCTGGCTGTTAGAAATGTGAGTTTTATTTTGAATCTATTTTTTAAACTAAAACAAAGAAATTAAAATAGATAAGCCTTCCCTCCTGCACAGATGCTAAGGAAAGAAGACCTAAGCTATTTAAACAATAGTTTTGAGTATCAAATGCAGTTCACATGTTTGATCAAGTGTTTGAGGTCCAATACGTGGGCCTTAACTGCTTACAGCTTGCATGTAGATTGTATTTTTCCGATAATGGGATTCAATTGTATATGTAAGTCAGCAGATGTTACCAGGGAGACTGGTGTAAGGCTTGCATTGCTAGCGTTGGAAAAAAGTGAACCAGAAGGGACTGTTGAGGCTAGTATCACCAAATTATCGCAGCACCCTTCTGCGTGTCCAGCCCATCTATCAGTGGAGACAGAGAACCACCTTTTGGACCACATTGGATGAGCAATAATTCATCCCAATCCCAAAACCCAGATTATTTGGATTATATGTTTTCTTTCAAAGACCTCTTTAAAAAGACTGGAGGATAGAAGTTGTTTGTGAACAGCTTTTCTAGACATAAAAAAGGGGCAAGAAAGAGCATTATTTTCTTAAACAAGCTGTTCTGTTGCATTGCTCATAATGAAAAATAACCCCTCAAATCTCAAATGCTGAAACATGCTGAAGTAAAAATAATTGCAAATGCTATCCTTGAAAAAGTGGGGTAAGTGTTCTGCAAACAACAGATTAATATAAGAAAACTTTCTTTGGAAGCAAATCAATTTCTGTGCACATAAAGCTCAGTACATACTATGTAGGAACCCAAAAATTAATATAGTGAACCAAATTTAATTTTTTATTTGCCAAAATGTAATTCTTATTTTTCCCCATACTTTTATGCACATAACTTTACTGAGTTTTATCATGTCATGTTCATTTAGGAACTTGCATCTTACCTAGATGAAATCCAGAAATTGTTATTCAAGAAAGAGTATTTTATGTGCAGTAAATTCATGCTGGTTCAAGCATTGGCCTCCTCTTTGTATGCAAACTGTTCTTGTCAACCTTGACTCCTATTTTAGTTAGTAAAAATGTTGAATTTATTCTAAACTATGCTTATGTGCATATAATTTTTTTATGTTGATAGCTACAAATTATGTTACTCAAACTGCTTCTGCTTTAGCTACTGCCTTTCATGGTACTACCAACTGTATGAAAATCCACTTTTTTAAAAAAAAAACATTCCTCACCTAGCTCTTATTCAGTGATTTCCCCACACACACATTAGGACAGTTTGTTAGGTCACCTTAACCATTCAGAGAGAGTAGCATGGACTGACAGAGTGATCAAGGAGAAAACTTTTGATTTGTCCCGCTGGAATTGCGACTACAGTTTTTGCACATGATTAATTTGAGACAGGTTGGTGAATGTAGATAGTTTTAAAATCATAAAGATATAAATAAACTTTATGTACATTATAGCAAATGATTTGACTGAAAGGAACAAAGTCAAGAATGTTTTCCAAAATATATTTGAGTATGTGGTCTACAGTTTAAAAGTACTTTACAAAGATACAATATTCATATGTCTCATGTCAGATTTTTATTACGAGCCAAAGGAAGTCAGTTTATAGACATTCTGACTATGTTGCATGCACTTCTTGCATCTGCGTTTCTTGTTACATACACACAAATACTTGATCTCAATCTATGTATTTCAGTGACATAGAGTTCCTAGATTTAGCTGTTCATTTGCTTTTTGTTATTTTAGCAAAAACGAGTTCTTCGGTGAGTTCAGGGTGTGTGCTACAGAGATACTGTTATAGCAAAGATACATTGCATTATTATACTTGATTCTATCACCTTCTTTCAGTTCATTAATTTATTTTCACTGGCATAATAATTCACTTGTAAACTTCCAGATCTCTACGCACTTCAGAGAACCATAATTCAGAAGAAGCTTCACATATTTTCCTTTCTGATCTTAGAAAATTATTGGACAACTCCTGGTGTCCTAAAGCAGTCAGCAGTTCAGAACAATACTTGCTTCGAGATTACAAATGAGTTTTGCAAGTTAGAAATAAGATTCTGGTACCTTATAAATCAAGGAGCGTGCCAGTCTTGTCAAATAAGCTTCTCCTTTAGCCCTTCTAGCTCCAAAAATTCAAATCTGGAAATTTTGACTTTTTTTCATAGAGATAATGCTATTTTATGTCAATTTAAGAAGTGTCTTTAAGAGTTCCTTGAACTGTGTATCTCTGATATTGTGGACACATAACTGCATGAGCAAGATAAGTACCAACAGTGAAGAAAGAATGCTTTTAAAAATCTCAAAGTACTTTCTATTAAGTATTCCGTAAAATGTGATAATTGAAATAAATGGTGTTGCTTACTTCTGTATTTGAATTTACCTGATCAGATTAATTTTTAGCTATGATACAGAAAGAGCATAGATCTAGTTCTTTTGAGTTAATGTTTTATGGATTCACAAATTTATTACTTCCTTGAAATGCTATTTGATCCATATACAATGTGCAGAACCAATTCCATATTAATAACACAATGAAAAAAAATCAGAAAAGAAGTCTCACCGAGATCAGCTGTCAGTAATTTGTAACTCACGATCTTATTTGGCATATAGAATTGCATGGCTTAGACATTTTAGTTCATCTAAAATAAAGAAAAAAAAAATTTAAGTGATGTGTCTAACCAGTAAAGATTATTTTTGTGGTCCAACATAATTTAATAACATTATAATAAATGTGTTTTCAGTTTCTTAGTTTTACAGAGTTGCTTCAGTAAGGAGCATCATGGACTCTTCATACTGTAGCACAAATTAATCCTGTCCATATCTCTGCTGAAATCTGTGAAGAAAATCTTTCACAGCTTGTCAGTTTTATGTTTCTACTAGAATCTGATTTAAAAGACAAGCCAACAAATTCATTTGGCAATATTATCTCCTGTATGAACATACCAGAAGTCCATCAGCTTGTCTAGAGACTTAACTTACCAGATTTTTAATAAGGTTTGATGCATTTGAAAAGGTTCTCCAGGAAGTTCTCTCGCGCAGGTTATTAATTAAGCCACAGTGAAGCTGCTGAAAGCTTTTGATCTGCTTGATGTAGGTGAGCAATACTCAAGTTTCTATGCAGAACATTTTCTTGATGTTAGTGATAGTAACATACTGAATAAATATCAGCATGTGGTTGATTGGCTTAATAAAAAAATATGTTTTAAGAAAGTGATTGTTTGTCAAGCTTATTAATTGTTCTAGCAACTTTCTCCCTGTGTAAATAGCTGTCTTTCCAGAGGAACTTTTCCCCACAGTTTCTAATCCATAAAATTTGAACCCGTAACTAGAGATCAAGCTGTTAAAGTGAATACTCATTGTTTCACGTGACTCATCTCTGTTGTCTCCCAGAGATGGAAGTAAGGTGGTTTTTGTTGTCGTGTTTCTTAACCTCAAAGGCTTGGTTCACAGGGATATTGAAGTTTAAGTTGTTGTTATGCCTTCTTGTACTGATGTATTGTGTCAGCATTTAATTGAATTGTGTCAGATGATACAAGTTTCTAGGCTGAGCTTTTGCATAGTCATCGCTGATACGTATTTTTCTCAAGTGCCACCTATTTTTATTATCTGTTGTCTTATAACTGAAGCGTGTTGTCAACAGTGCATACTACAAGCCCTGTATGAGTGTAGCCAGCCCAGTTACAGGGGTGATTTCAGACCAGAACAGTAAACCAGTACAAGCCCTAAAGCATGCATATTTTTTTGTGGAAGAGTGTTATCATGGCCTTCTATGGAATAATCCTATTCCATAGGAATACATTGAAGCAGTGACAGCACATAACTTTGGGTTTTTAAACTTTTTGTCTTTGCAGTCTTGAGTGAAGCTAATGAGGCTGATAATGAACATCAGTTTCACTGCTCTACTTGAATTTTCTCTATCCTTTATGGAAGCGCTTTTTTTTTTTTCAGTTAGCTATGCTTTTTCCTTATTTTGTGTTATCAAAATAGTTAACTATTACAATACAATTTTGCTGGATCTTATAATTGTTCTTTATTATATCTGTCTCTACTGTGACTGTACTGAGTTACCAGAAGATTAAAGAAGCTGAAAATTTGGGGAGGAGAAGTCTGGAGGTGAATGCGATGGAGCCTTTGAAAAGTCACAAGGGAATGAAAAACTGCTGTTCAGTGTTCCACAGAGCTAAAACTAACAGGGCAATTGGTGAAACTTCTGGTAGATCCATTTAAAACGCACAAAAGGAAGTGCTTCTGTAGTTTACTTTTGGACCTTGCTGCCACAGGAATTTGTGGAAGCCGATAGTGTCAGCAGGTTCAAAAAAGCATTAGACAAACTGTTAACAAAAGACCTTTAAGAAGGTATTAGCAGTAGGTGAGAGTGTTCCTCCTAATATGTTTCATCCAATGAAACATATCACTGATACTGACCAGTCTAACATGCTTTTCCTAGTGTCACTGTTGAAGACTGAATACTTGTCTGGATGGTTTATTGGTCTTGCCCAGCAGGACATTGCATGTGAGCTCTCATAGGTATTATAGCTGAGCTGTATGGTTCATGTCTGCGTTATAACATACACTATGTTTATAAGACTATGTTTTAGTCAAAGTCCTTTCTCTAGGTAGTCACTTGGTTTCATCTCTTTCAAATAAATTGCAGAACACCTGCCTTACTAATAATAATTCTCAGAAATAGTTTGTGCAATTCTGGTATTTATTTACATGGTTTGGTTTTATCACACAAATTACACAATGTCCCTTTTTGTGTTGGAACCTTCCAACACAAACAACAAGGCAAAACCAAACTTATTCCCAGCCTAAGTAGTGACCTAAAGAAGTTGATTTAATTGTTGATATACAATAAGCCATGTTCTGTTCCTTGCTTGTGTTCTTGGTTTTCAGGATGTATGTTAACTGAGCAAGAGCAACTTCAAACAGCAGAGTAACTTCCCTCATCCACATAACTTTTCCTCCGTTGCCAACATTGTCACACTGTGGATGTTATAGTCCTCTGTCTTTTCGGGACCATAGGCATGGGCTGTTAGGTCGCTCCTTCCTTCTGGGTCCTTGAGGGCTATCTTTCTTGGATGTGTGCTTCTTTGTGTCATGCAGCTATGCTCATCTCGTAAACCACATTATCTCAAAAGAGTTTTGTGGCTCTTCATAAAGTTTTGCAAGCGTGTTCTTATGCCACTAGTAGACCTCTTCTCCCTTGACTGCCAGATAGATGTTAGAAAATGCGAGCCTTTCGAGTTTTTTCATCAGTTTCACATATCTTTCCTTGAGATGCAGTTAAAATTTGAGCATTTCAGTTGAGTGTGTTTTGATTTATTGCAACAATGGGTAATCTTAGCTTCAAGCTCTTGAGAAATCCAGTAGCATTAGCACTTAATTTACTAAACTGCATTGCAAGATTTGGGGTTTGGGGAGTTTGTTTTGCTTGTTTGTGAAAAGCTTAGAGTTCCGTTCTTCAACATACAGTTTCATGTTTGTAAAAATACACTCAACTTCTGGGATGAGGTGAGTTAATAGTTTCAGGAGGATTATCAGGAGGTAGAAAAGAATGTATTGTTCCTTTGTATTTGAGTACCTGCAATTTGGGACACAGTGGTTATGTAACTTTCTACCTGTCAGAGTTAAAGAAAGTTGCAAAGGCATGCAAAAACCCTGACACAGTGGTGATCGTTCTGGGAATTGCACAACTGATCAGTGCCTGCTTGCAACAATTTCACATTTCATGTGGGAAAATGCAGTCATCGCTTCTTAAAGCAGCTGTGTTTTCATTAATATTGTAATGCTCTATGAGGTTCCTAGGAAAGAATCACTTTTGTGTTGAATTTTGAAACCTTTCAGGAGATCATTTTGCACAGAAAATGATGTTCCTATTTGGCACCAAACCAAGTATATGGGTGTGGCTTCACTGGTGGTGGGTACAGTCTGGGAAGCTCCCAGTTTCTTTTCTTTTGTCTTCTGTTGGGATTGCCCAAGAGAGAAAGTAACTTCAGATATGTAACACGGGTAATTTCGTTGTTTGTATTAGTACAATAATTTTCTTACTGGCTCCCAAATGTCTTAATTCAAGAACAATTTCTGAATTGTTTATTTTCTAAACTGTTTACTCATACTGGACATGTTATAAAATTTACCTGGTGAACCTTCTATTAAATCTGTTGTGCTCTGAACTTTGACTTATGAACAAGATGGGTATTTTTTATTAACTTGTCTCAAATGACACATTCTTACTTTGCATCCTGTGTGAATAATGTAATAAAGTGTGTGTTGACATTTGTATTGCAATGCTGAATAACTGTCAGCTTGTTGGAAAAAGTAACATTTTAATGTAAACACTAGATAAAATTGAGTTAATTTTCAAATTTTGTGTGTATATATATAAAAAATACAGTCAACAATGGTGAAACTTCACCTTCCTTGAGTGTTTAAAATGTGATGCGAAGTTTTTAAATCTGCAAAAGCTGACTAGGCTGACTGTCTTCCTGTTTAGAGTGTATTGCGCTATTTTCTCCTAGAATTTACATACAATTGTAAAAACACCTTCAGTAATTTTTTTATGGACATTAAGATTATGTATGTAAGTGCATATATAAGATAAAAATAATATTATGCAATGCAGTATAGCATAGAAATGTTATACGTGAATGGCAATAGGTTATTCTAAAATTTACAGAAGTCTGTGGTAGATTTCTGTCAACATGTACAGTTACTTGTTCAGAACCTAAATGTTTACATTAAGCATATAAAGCTTTTTTTTCTTAAAAAGAAACACAGAAGTCTTTTTCATCTCATACTAAAGTAATGCACTCAGCAAGACAAGGACTTGCTACATGAGGTCTGACAGTGATTCTTCACCATCATAAGTAGTGAAATATGGCTTTAGCAGTAACTAGAAAGGAGGGGGATTAATTTTATTCTTGCTGCAAAGCCAGCTCTAGTAATAATTCTCCCTATCACTTGCTGTGCAAGAGTCTGTTTCAGGGCTTACCAGGGCTTCTACTGTCTTTGTCTTAAACACAAATTGTGAAGCAGTTCTTCATCATAGCCCTTGAAATTTTTTAGTCCCCCTGATGAAACACTCAGGTAGTCGCTCTTTTGTGGCCTTGCTGATGGCAGGGGAAAAAGGTGCCTGGTGTCTGAGACCGTGTTTCTTCAGGGCCTGAGGAAGAAGTTACTTGGGTAGAAGAGGTGTTAGTAGTGCCTGTGTTGAAGGACATTCAGCCTTGCTCTGCGTAGGCCCTGGGGCCGCTCAGAGGTGACAGCCAGGGGACCAGTCAGCAGATGAGTAGTTCTCGACTAGCCACAACTGGTCTCTCGTGTAATTGCCGGCCAAAGAAAAGTAGATAAGGAAAGCTGAGGGGTATGGTGAGGCGCCTCAGGACAGGCATTTGAAGGTCCAGACAGAAAAATGGGAAGAATGGAAGGTTTTATGGTAGAGGACACTTGGGATGCAGAAGGAGAGAGAGGGAAGTGGATGAAGTGGCCTAAAGGGAAGTGTAGGGAGAGCTAAAGGAATCTCATCTGAAACCTGGACAGGACTGGAAGGCATTGTGTTAGGTCTGGAAAGGAGATAGGGTTGGGAAGGAGGAGGAAAATAGACAGTATTGCAGTGAAGAGAGAAAGAAACAAAACAAGGCTCTATTACTTACTGCTTAAGCTGACTTTCTGTTGGAAAAACTCTACCTGATCCTTAGCCTTCCACATGTGATTATCTTGGAAGACCACAG
This sequence comes from Opisthocomus hoazin, assembly GCF_030867145.1. NCBI lineage: Eukaryota > Metazoa > Chordata > Aves > Opisthocomiformes > Opisthocomidae > Opisthocomus > Opisthocomus hoazin. The sequence continues at coordinate 62,459,318 of NC_134419.1, forward strand.
ACATATATTGTGACAGTTTGAAGCCCCTGTGTAGAAGATACTGATTTCCAGATTATTTTCTGATATTCTAGAATTTCAGATCAAAAAATGCTGCTTTTGCATTTCCCAGTACATTGTGAAATACACACTTGTACAACATTGTGGATTTTGCCATTGATGCATGTCTCATTGAAATGCTATATTAATTCTGGTAGTTATAAAGACGCTTTGTCAATCTGTTTTTATTCGTCTGAACGTACTGGTTATTAAGTTCATATTGTTTTAGTAGGATTTTAGTATTTACAGATGGTTAATTATTTAAATTGAAGCATAATTGGAAAATATGTTCTCCACAACTAATAAAATGCAAACTGAATTATTTTAATTAGGATTACTGTTGATGATGTTTATTGCCTCTTAAAACCATAATCCTAAATTACTATTTTATAGTACTGTAAGTCTGGTATGCGTGATTTTTTTTAATACTGTTGCTATGTAGAAAACTTGCACAGCAGGTATGTTCATTTTTTTTTTTCTTTTTTTAATGCTCCCCCCAGCTGTGTCATCTTCAAACTTTTTCTCTTGCCTTGGGTTGTTTGAATTTCATCTTTCACTTTTTTAATGTCTTTTCCTTCTTTACGGTGGGAGGGGAAAAAGAGAAGAGGTAGAAACTACATTTTCTTTGCTTTTGGAGCTAAATCTAATGACAGCTGTACCGACAATGTTCTTCTGTATTTACATGCAGCCAGGAGCTATGGGCGGAGAAGAGGTAAAAGTATTTACTAAATGTTTTTTTTTGCTGAATAGTGGGAGAAATAAATATTTAGTTCTCTTATGATAAAATGCTGTTACCAATTATAACATTATTTGGTTGATTAGTTGCTTTGTATAAATCAATCACATATTCTTCATTTGTAAAACATCTCCCTTTTAATAGCAGCTTAAAGCAATGATGATCTTGAGCTGGTAACTTCAAGTGTGTTGCTACTACTAGTGAACTGGAGGATTACTGATGTACTTTTTTCTTAGATGAAACAAGTTTCATTGAATACTATACTTAAGTAATAAATTGGATTGCCTTAGGTAGAATATTGCGAATACTAATACTAAACTGTCCTGAACAGTGAGTACTGATAATAATAATGATAAAAAAAGAAACATTTGAGCACATTTTAACATTATTTCATCATAGGCAACCCTTCAAAAACAAAAGCAGACTGAAAACCATTTTACAAACATAGAGTACTGCGTATAAGTTTATCCTGAGAGATTAATGAACGTGGACAATAGCAAGCTTGCTGACTACCAACAAAGCTACTAATGTAGCTTTCATTTATGTCCTGTGCTGTAGTTACACAGGCTGTTTTTAATTGAGAAAATAACAGTGACGATTGCAGCTTTTAACAATTAGAGTTGGGCGGTGCCATCTGCGTGGGGTACTTTGGCATTAAACTCCATTTTATCTTCTTTTTCATGTATGTTCTGTGACAGCTGTGCATGTGACACCGCTTCCTTTTCAAAATGTAGATTTGCATCACATTTGTGAAGAAGCTTGGAGACAAGCCTAGCCACACAAGCAAGCTGATAGTGTGTGTATAAGTAACTTGTAGTTTGCACGTATGTATTGAGGTAGTAGGCTGTACAGACTGTACTAACACAGTTTACAATACAGAATTTGAGCTGATTTTATTTAAAGCTGACTAGTTTTAGTGTTTATTTAATAGCTGAAACAAAAAGATGTAATTTTTTCCCACAAAATTACCTTCCTATTTTTCCCTGCTTCCAGAGAACACACTGTTGTTAACAGATGTTGAAAGCATGCTAATACTTACAGTTTTTCAGTGTTCTCATGGTACTGAAACACATTGGAAAGCATGCAGGGTATATAATACCATATACTTTCTGTGTATGTGAATCACAGAATCACAGAATGGTCGGGGTTGGAAGGGACCTCTGTGGGTCATCTAGTCCAACCCTCCTGCCGAAGCAGGGTCACCTACAGCAGGCTGCACAGGACCTTGTCCAGGCGGGTCTTGAATATCTCCAGAGAAGGAGACTCCACAGCCTCCCTGGGCAGCCTGTTCCAGTGCTCCGTCACCCTCAGAGTGAAGAAGTTCTTCCTCCTGTTCAGAGGGAACTTCCTATGCTTAAGTTTGTGCCCGATGCCCCTTGTCCTGTCGCTGGGCACCACTGAAAAGAATCTGTCCCCGTCCTCTTGACACCCACCCTTCAGATATTTTTAAGGTCCCCTCTCAGCCTTCTTCAGGCTGAACAAGCCCAGCTCCCTCAGCCTTTCCTCATAGCAGAGATGCTCCAGTTTCTGATCATCTTTGTAGCCCTCAGCTGGGCTCTCTCCAGTAGCTGAACACTGTTTAGTTTTCTTTCAAGATTGTGGCAAGTGTTTCCAGGTTGATCAAATGGCACCAAAGTGGGGAAGGAGGTGGGAATCAGTTGGACACTAATTTCTTGCAATACCTGTTTATTTGTAGAAGCAAAATGTAGTAACTTGGTAGCAATTGTGATGAACACAGTGTAGGCTGTTTTATACAAATTGTAGCGGTCAAGTTCTGAATGTGCTGAACTTTCAGAATTTGTTTTTACTCTACCAAAAAGCATGTTTCACTCCATAGTAATTGTTTCCTATGTGAAATTCAGGCTTTTCTGTAGTAACAAGTAGATTTGTGTGTGTGTGTGTGTGTGCGTCTTGTCATTAATATTAGGGATTTTGTGACTTTCGTTAATCATACAATATTAAAGTTTGTGATATTCATGCTTTTTCATTACCTTGAATTTTATAACGTTATTTTGAGCTTTCTTAAGAAACATGAAATTCTACAATAGTGTGTTAAAAAAAGATGTTGTTTATCAAGTGTTCTCACGTATCTCTCTCTGTTTTTTACCATTTGCATTGTGGTAATATGCAGAGTACCCAGAGGCGAATCTGTGCAGGGACTCATTTAATGTTTATTGTACTTTGATATTTTAATTAGTGTTTCATTCTGTCACTGTGACTAAGCATCTTCAGTGAGAAGAGATTTTGTCAGAAATTATTTGAGGCTTGCCATAACCTATCAGTTCTCTACTTGATCCTCTGTTTTCTTTGAGTAAAGAGGCGAGCATTTGTTTGTGGGTATCATGCTTAGAGCTGTTGAGTCATGTTCTTTTAGGTACCTTGCTTTTAACTTTTACAACCAGTTTTTCAGGTACAGATGTAAGCACAGCTATGGGAAATCAGCCCAAAATCTATTCTGCTACACTGACAACTCAGAGATGCTAGGGGAGGGGTGCAGGTGTATAAAAATAGGGCATTTAGTGATGCTTTTCCATAATAATCTTCCAGAGATTTGCCTCTGGGGGTTTCTTGAGGTGATGTCTCAATATTTATTGCTTCAGAATGAGGTTTTTTCTCCTGTTCTGACTCATTCCCTTTTCTGAACCTACATAAACTTTTCAGCATCCTAGAAAGCCTGTGGCAAGAGGTTCTGCAGTTTGACTTGCTTTCAGCCTTGCCGTATACTGGTTGTGTTCAATGCACTTTAGTTTCGCCTTACTGGAAGAGACAGTGACCAATTATTCCGTATTCACTTGTCTGTATGCTTTACAATATTTTAAATGTACACTTCATACGTTTAACTCTATACTTGACTTAACGATAAGTTCTAGATCATCTTTTGCATTTACAATGCTTGCAGACTGTCAAGCATCTGACATAAAGGTGACATCTTGCCTTTTAAGCTGCTGAGCATTTTTATTATTTCCTTTGGAATTCAGCACTTATTCAGCCTCCTCTGTAGACCTGTATTTTAGTGGAACACCTTGTTCTAGTGTGTATTAATTTGGTATGTCACATTCTACTAATGGCTCACATTTGGTATTAGGTTTATTTTTTACAAGAGGGTAGGTTGAGGGGGTGGGAATTAAAAGATTATTCAGATTCTTAGTAATGTCAGTCTCTTATGGATACTTTCAAATTTCCTACTTTTCAATGGGTTTTCTGATTTGATATTTTAACATAATTTTAGACTTCCTAATTATTATTTCTCTCATCCATGTGTTCTCTTTTATGCTGAAATGCATATGTTTATATATGTTCATGACCTGTTTATCCATTAATGGAATATTCATCAATAGTCTTCGCTGTGTTACACTCTAAACCCAGCATTTCTGACAACCAGTTATACTAGACTTTGAAGAGTAGCATCTCTAAATCCTTCCCTGATTGTGGCATTCACCCTGGTTTTTATGTTGGTGCTTAAAAGCAGAGTAGGATTTTTGCTTCAGTGGATTTTTGCATCTGAGATCTCTGATGTTGTGCATTCAATACATTCTTTCTAACCAAGACTTTTCTAGTGCATGGTGTTCATAAAAAAAAAAATCAGGCTGGTGTTCTGTGTCAGCCAGAACATCTTTTCTGGTTCTTGTTTGTTAGCTTGTTTTCCATATACAAGTTTGCTGCTTCTTTTTGTAATCTGTCCGTTACTACTGGAGACTTTATTATTGACATTTTCAGCATCTACATTTTTCTGACTAGTGTCCCTCTGCATGTCTTGATTTTTCTCCTTGCCCCTGTTTTGATTTCCTGTACTTCCCTGTGCTGTTAATACCAGTATGGTATTAATTCTTCCTTAGATCTTGTTGGAAGTGAGTTTCCTGTGATCTTGGAATTTATTTGTGTGCCCTGCTATTTATATTTGTAATTAACCCCTCTATAAACTCTTTGTATCAAATAATTATAATTCCATCCCTGGGAGCAATCCTCCATGGTATGAGGGGACAATTAGCCTTTTCAAGTTTGAGAATGGGGTTCCCATTTATACATCTCTCTATATTGCAGGATTTATTTTTCAACTTGGGTATAAGGAATTGTTAAATTCTGAAGTTGACGTGTTCTGCCGTGCTGCTTACATACAGACTTTGAATATTTCTTTATCTTCTGGCTTAATAAATCTGTTCTTAAGATAATGTGTGTATACTTTGCTAGTGATAAGAACAAGGTAATTGCATCTGATGATCACAGATAAACTCTTTACTTTTCATTAACAAACTGAGTAGCAGCCATTTATGTTGCTTTTTGTTAATTCATTACTGAAAGGGTGTTTTAACACTGAGTAACAGTTTGACAGGCTGTTCTAGCTAACAACTTTTTTCTTTAAGTTTTTTGTGTTTTATTTAGTAAGATTTTAAAGTTTTCATTTTTTTCCTGTTAGCTGAGCTTCTTGCTTCACCTACATGTTTAATATCCATAATACAAAGCTCTTCTATGTTTATTTTGCTGTTTGCCCCCCTGCTCAGACAGGGCCTCCGTTCACTCGAGGAGAAATAATGCAGCCCTTGTGGTTAGGACCCTGTAAAGCACTCTGAAGGAGACTCTCCTGCTCTGCAGTGCAGTGGCTTGAGGGATCTGCTCTTTAAGATCATTACTTCAAGATCTGTTATGGAAGATACAAATCTCTAAGAATCGGTTTGAAATGTAAATCTTATGGAGGTTCTTTCTACAGCTATGACACACAATTTCATCAGATAACTTGCCTTTCATTACTAGCCATTTGAAGGGTTTGTTTTAAAGCTGAATTAGGTTTATTGTCTTTTAAGGATAATATAGTCTAGGAAAAATAGAAGCAATACTAATAAACATAATTTGGATAACTGGAACACATAGCTGGGCTCTTTAAGGCAAATTCTGTTAAAGCAAAACAGTAAAAGGAAAATATAATGTTTTTTACTGAAATATTTACTTCTCCATGAAATAGTGTTAACTATAGATACTACAAAATCTGTTACAGGTCGGTCTTCACTCTTTCCGTTTGAAGATGGCTTCCTAGACGACAGTCATGGTGATCAGTCTTTGTCATCGGGTCTCAGCTCTCCAACACGCTGTCAGAATGGTGAAAGAGTGGAACGCTATTCTAGAAAGGTGTTTGTTGGAGGTCTTCCGCCTGACATTGATGAAGGTACTGTGAACAAGTTACACTGGTGAGATGTGGGAATTGGCTTTCATATGATTACTTTAAAAAGGTCAGATTTTCATAAAAACAAATGTATTTTCCCAGGTATTTGCTTGCAGTGCTTGTGGCATTATTTAAAACAAACACCACCACCCCCTGCAACACCTGAGAATTTACTTGACATTCTTTTGTACTACAGATCAGAAGAGATGGAGACAGAAATGCCTGCATAGCAGGTCTTCTAATCTGCAATAACAGCATGTGTTCCCACGTATATAAAGTGGGAAAGCTGAGAAACGGAACTTAGTGGGTACTGTCACTCCTCCATAGTCTTTCCCTGTTCTTTTTAAAAGATGTAGTTGACTTTAATGACTTTGTTAATACAGTTCTTACCAAAATAAATTGGGCTTTAATTAATCAGCTCTCATATCCAGTATACATGCAGTGTTCAATTGACAAACGTATGACAACTAATATGCTTACAAAATAATAACCAGCTTAGTAGGGGTGGTGAGGTTTTTTCTCAGTCTCAATCAATATCTGCTCTACTTTTGTGTGCCCTCACACACCCTGACTCCCAAACCAAAATCGTGACAGTTCTTGGTGTATTTTTCATACTATAGCTGGAATCCACCACTGTCTAGCTTCAGTTGGCATACAGAGGGAATCTGAGGATATGAAGAGAGGGATCTCTGAATCTGATCTACTAAACTGAAGCCTAAACCATGTGGGATTTTAATAAAGAAACAGTATGACTTGCCAGTCTGTGGTTTGCAAACAGCTCAAATTCAGTTCCCATGTCACATCATGAATTGCAGGACCGTTGATACAGGGACTGCTGTGTAATCTGAATCCCCAGCTGTAAGAAGCAGCAGGCCAGCAGGTACAACTGATGTGAACGTTGCTGGGTCACTTGGAATCAAAATATATGCCCAGCCTGTCCTGCGAGGAAGTAAAAGCACCACTTTGGAGCTGTTACCCTCTTCCACACCTTTTTACTTCAGCTCCTGAGTTACGCAATATATGTTTTGTGGCTCTAGTCGCTGGAAAAATCTGACGTGCAGCTCATGGGATCAGATGAACTGGACATACCTCAAACAGGAATCAAAAACTTGGAAAACCACTGCCTTCGTCTTCAAACTTTTGTCCTAATGGATTGTTGCTCTGATCTGTCTAGCATCACACTAGACAAAATTTTAAACTAATTCTTTCTTTAAAGTATATAAATAAATGCATTCAGAATAAAATTGTAAAAAATAACTTAAAATACTTTTTTTCTGAAGCATTTGAATGTAAACTAAAATTGACCTATAGGATAGTTTGAGATGTGTGTTCCACGGAATTTCTAAACTGGTGCTTAAAAAGCGAAGAGATAACTTGGTAATTCAAGGCAGATTTCCAGAACGGACTGAGGAAGGTGAAATCCGCACAGTTGCATGACCTGATGCAGCCTGCTTTCTAGGGCATGCTGCAAGGAGTGGCCATGCTGACATGTAGCTTCTCCATCAGTCCCATGTGGCTGCATCTGACCCTGCTTTGTGGCTATTATTGGAAATAGACCATAGCTGAAGCATATTCACTTCTGCTAGATCATGTTTGCATTTAATCCTGCTGCAAACTTGCATTAGTGGAATGTAAAATTACTTTTTTAAGCAGCCATATATAGCATAGAGGTGAAAGAATATTTAGGCATCCTCTATGTACGTTATTGTGGTTTTCACTAATAGGTGTTGAAATAGTCTGGGGTTTCTTTAAAGTAAGAATTTTTGCCTTGCCACTGTCAGTCTTCAGATTCTCTCTAAGGTGCCTCATTTTTTTTTTTTTTTTTGTAGATGAGATCACTGCCAGCTTTCGTAGGTTTGGACCTCTTGTGGTGGACTGGCCTCACAAAGCTGAAAGCAAGTCATATTTTCCACCTAAAGGTAATTAGTTTAAAATACATTTATGCAGGCTGTTCTGGTAAAAGGAAACCATGTCTGCAGCATGGCAATCCATTACAAAGAAAAGATTTGACTCATTATGATGAAATTTCTCTCTTTCAAGAAGCATATTTTCAGCAGTTGTCATGATGGAAAAAGCACGATTCAGTGACTGAAAGGTGGTCCTGTGTGTGTACTTCAGCAAGCCTGGAGTCCTTGAGCCATGCCTTAGTTTATACTAGTATTACTTTAGAAGGCAAGTTGCAGAAATGTCCTAGTGCTAATTCTGTTGTAGATGCGTATTGTAGAAACTATAGGACTAATAGCTGGAAGTCACTGGAGGACTGGGTACACAGTATTTTGTAGAGGAGTGTGAGTCCACTTTGTGTGTTCTGACCCACGAAGCCGCGATCCTGCTGAGAACCACAAGCTCTGCATCAGGGCTTGCCGGGTGCTGAACCGCAGCAAGGAGCTCTGCTAAGTGGGGGCAGGCTGGCATCACACACCACGGTCACGGAGTTTCTAGGTTGGAGCTGATTTGATTCAGGGTTTTTTAGAGTGCGTGCAGGTGGGGCGATTTCATATCTGTCAGCAAAACACTATGCAGACCTGTGTTGGTTGAAAAAGAACAGTTTGTGGGAAGCCTGTTTGGGAGAATTACTTGGTTAAATCAGATTGCCCTTATTGTATCCTAGTCTGTCCTTTGATTTTTTTATTATGCTATATACATTCTGTTTTCAGTCATGTGTACCTCTTGCCTATAGTTTGGGCGTTCATTCACAATCTGAAACAGTAGCATGAAGGTATACACAGAATTTCTGATCTGTATGTTAAGATTTTCTGTTCTCACTGACCCTGAAAGCTCTTAATTGCTCATTAAGGCCACTGATTATTTTGGCAGAACAGTGGGCTGTTCAGTCAGTGAACTAGCTAATCCTACAATATTTTGATAGATATATTTTGACTGTAAAAACCACACAAATAAAAGCTGACTTAATTTATCTGGAAGCTTAAATGCTGGAGGCGAGAGAACTCCGTGACAAATACTTGCCTGTAAACAGTATTTGGGGCACTTGAAACCAGAAATAAAAACCCCGTACTTGCTCCCTCTTTCCTGTTCCATTCTTACAACTCAGCCTTGCTGTCAGTAGTTATTATGCAACATCTGTTCTTGAATAGAAAACAAAACAAACAAAAAAACCCCCAAACCAGCAACAAAGCACCCCAAACCTCAAAAAAACCCCATTTATTTCTAAGGACGGTTGGTAAAATATATGATTTTCCCTTTTTATTTTATTTTTAAAGGTCTTTAGGGTCTTTTTGGCTAGTGAATTGATTGTACCTTCACTTACAAGTTAAAAAAAAAAATGCAGTAAAACCAGCTTCTTGTCCCTAATATCTCCTACTACTGTCGACTTTTTAATTCCTTCTTTTGGGGCTTTTTTTTTTTTGGTTCTTATTCTATTCATGTTAGATCAACATGGGACTTCCAATTATGATTTTGTTCCGTATCTGACAGTGCACTAGTTAATGCCTCGCCAAACTTGTAAAAATGTTTTTGAGTAAGATCTGTTTTAGCAGAAGACAAGGGAATGCAGCCTCACTTCTATTTTTGTCGTGATTCTAATATAGGAAACAGCTTTCAAAGCCCCTGCCAGTTGCCCTGAATGTCTGTCTGAAAGTGCTAAATAACAGTCAATCCCAACTGTTCCAGATTTATTTATAACTGACTTCCTTAGTTATCAATCAGGGCTGCAGCATCATGCGTCCTGCATTCCTGTCTGTGAGAGTCATTTAATCACGTTAAGCTCGGTCGGTCAAATGCGCTTGACTTACTGTGATCCCATGCAGGCAGCATCTGCACAGAAGACAGAATGTTGTTACCGGGAGTCTAAGGGTAAAGTTTGAATGTGTCTTATCTTTTTTTTCCATAGCTTTTTGGTCTATTTTATATTTATAGAGTAGTACTTTTCCAATGTTATTATGGAATCATTGACAGAAGTACCACTATAAAATGTTTCCGCTGCTGTTTTTCATTAGAAGATCATTTAGAGCTAAAATTAAGTCTTTTAAATTAATTTTTCTACTTTTTTTTTATTTAAAACTGTTTTGATGCATTATCAGGCATTTCTTTAAAAAATGCAGTGAAATGAAAAAAGGTATTTGAAATTGTGCTTGGTACAAAATTCAGTGACATTGACTCAGCTGTCAAATACTCATTAATTCAAATGTTTTCTCCCTTCCTTTATTTTAGATATCTTCCATTTTGCATTGCTAGCCTGTAAGTTCTCTGACATTTTGAATATGATTCTTTCAAATGGAAAATATGTCCAAAAAAAACCCCCAAATTAAATTATAGAGGAGAGAATGGGTTGGTTTTTGTGTGCTAGCAATCTCAAAGGAAAAGAAAAAAAATGGATTGTTGGAATGCAGTGGGGATGATGTGGAGGCTGATCTTTGTTCACACGTTATTAAAGCCTGACCTCCAGGGCTTCTGCCACCTACTTGAACGTGCTTAACTGGCAGTAAAATTGAATCCTACTCTTTCTGAAAATATGCCATCACCTCCAGACAGACTTTAGCGTCCTTTTGATGGATAGCCTTTTTCATTACTCCTTCGTGTCTGTAGGGTCAGACCAGTGGGCAGTGTCTGGACTTGTAACAAAGTTTGGTATTTTTTTTGTTTGTTTACTTTGATAAGCATTCAGTTAGAGGTTTGGAGCAAACAACGTCAGTAGTTGATGCCATGGGTCAGCATAGTCAGCTGAGTTTTACACTGGGGCAGTTTTACACCAGGGTTTTCTGTCTTCATAGTTACATCCAGGTGATGACATCCCTCACAGTCCTGAGTGTATTAGTACAGACTTCCAGTATCTGCTTATTGATATAATTTATTGAATTTGTGTAATGTTGGTGCAATATATGAATTCCCTATAGCTGCACTGTATTAGGAGCACTTTGTTGATATTCTTAGGGCTAGGAACAAAAGGCTGCAGGAACTGTTAACCATGCCTAATCTGATCAAGCATGAAATGTGAAATATTAAAATAAAATGTTGCTACAATCTAGTGACCTCCACCCTCTCACCCCCCTGAGGACTATATCTAGTTTAGTGGGCAAGTCAGACCATAGATGTGTAGTCAGTTCTAGCAAGCCTTATTAGCTAAGTCGGTACAGTTGACTAGGTTAGGTGCAGCGACTTGTAAGCTGTTTTCAGGATAGGTGGGGTCCAGAAACATTCCTGCAGCACTGAGCTTGAACAAAGAAGGCTTTGCTGGATTGGCCTCCTGAGCAGGATGGTGTCACCACAAGTTTAGTGCTGGAGCTGATGGACATAAACTGGTTGTGTGTGAAACGTGCTGAACTGGCATCGCCAGCATGGTGAGTTACACAAGGTTTATTCCAGTGCAGTGCCAACATTATGATTTTGGACCTTGAGTGATAGCAGATCGACACGGATGTGTCTGCACTATATTCCTCAAGCACACCTGTATTGGCTGTATTGTCCAAGTTTTCTTGTTCTACCAGATACTCTAGGTTTTCGTTCCCCTCACTCAGTCTTGCCTGACATCACAGAATACACTGTGAGCATCTGTTTGGGAAAGCTATCTGGCTTGGTCAATGATTGAGTTTTGGTTATTATAATAACAAAACCAAACTGTCTGATAGATCAAACAGCTCTTACAGGGTGCATTGGTTGCCAATGAGTTCAAGGTTTAGGTTGCTGAGAGGAGGGACTGGTGACACCCAGCTGTTTTGTCACTGAAAGTGTGTATTATGCACTTGGGCAAGAGAAGCTGGTAACAGCTGACAATGTCTGTAAGAGGTTGCTATTTCTAGTTCTGAGCATCTGTATTATTGCCTTAACATTTCTTTTTACCCCTCCTATACATTGTAAAGCTTAGTGCCATGTTTTTATGTTGGTGTCATCCATGAGGTGATTTTAATGCTTTGCTTGTGAATAAGGCCAACTCATTCCCATTGCCTGAAAAGTCTTTGGATGACTTCCTTTGGCGTCTGTTCAGATACGTTAGTGACGGAACTGGCAAAGTTATAAATGCCATGTGTTGGTCTTGGGTAAGCAGATGCCCAGTTCGTAATGTGTTTACTTGGCTTTCACTACAGAGTTTTGGGAATTAAATGTGGTTTGTGGCTCAGTATTTTTTGAGTACCCGTGAGATGTTGAGAAATAATGAAATATGCGCCAAGTAATGTTATCAAGTGTAGTTACATATTACCATGTCACAGTCTATTTCACTCTGACAAAATCCAGACAATTTACATTTTATTGAAATATAAATTGATGGGGTTTTTTCTTACTTATTTGCTGGTCTGCTGAGTTAAGCAATACTTATGCTAACTACAGTATTTTTTTTCCCTTTTTTATTAACAGATGGTGCCAACTGTTTCAAAAACATTTTTTTAGTTTTTTTTTTTAACAGATTGCTAGCTTTGAAACAACTTTTTAAAAAGTACTGATTTTTCTTTGTGAGAACTATGATTTTTCTAGCAATCACTAAAAACTGCATAACGTATTTTAAAATGACAGAAATTATGCACGAGTCTTCCTCTGTTCCTTTCAGTTTAGGAGGACTGGTATTTGGATAAAGATGAGATACAGAGCGAGAAAGTGAAGCATGGCAGAGCTTGGAGATGGGATGGGTTTGGAAGGGGAGGAATGCTTTGGCTTTACAGTTGATTTAGATGTGTGGTACAGCAGTCTGATCCTCTTGTGTTCTCCCTCTTCTTCAGTTAGCTATTCCGTTATTTGATAAAACTAAGCACACTTGTCCCTGCTGCTCCACGGGGGACACTGAGGGTGAATGAAATCTCATGAAGAAGAAAATAGTGTGTGCAGACTTGCACAAAGTAACATCGTGAAGTGATTCTCATGCTTTAATTTAAAACAACTGGTGGGACTGACTGCACGAGCCTTCCCGGTGATCTCTAAGGTCACATTATATGGAACGCTGTTGCTGGTAGTCTTCTAACAGATCTTAATTTCATGGATGAGGACTGTTTGCACCATAGCTTCTGCCAGAGGAACAAGAATGAACAGTTGCAAGGAGAAAGTATGGAGTCATAATTCTAATTTCATCAGCCATATTCACAAGAAGGTATCTGGTCTGTCTGAATACAGCAATCTGTTGTACTGAAACTAGTGGCTTTGGCTTAAATCCTCTGATGCCATACCACCAAAGTCCCGCATAAAATGTCTAGAGCCAATTTTTGTATTTTAAAAACTGAAGTCAGAGATCATAATATTTGCTGGAATGGAAACCGGTGTTCCTTATCCAGAAATACGTTGTATGGCCAATAGCGATGCAAGATCTTTTTTAAACTTTATTATGTATGTTCCAAAACACACATGCACAGTGTCAGTCTTTTACCCATTGACATTTGAGGCCATGTATGTAATTTGTAGTCCCTGTGTTTTCCCACAGCAGGGCAGCATAATCCCAAATCAATGCAATTTGCAAAATCCAGTGCATGCTACTCTGTTCTTCTGTAGCTGCGTAATTTAAGGTTGTTTCTGTACAGAATTTTCTTTCAGGTTTTCGATGACGTTTGCTTAAGCCTCCCCTTGTAAAGCTCTTCATGCTATTTCCTGTCTTGTCCTAAATGTTTGAGGATTCTTGGTGGTGTACTGATAACAATGATTTTAACATGTCTGTCTGAGACTGCTGTGCCAGTTATCAAAGAGCATTCAAGGAGCTCGCTTCGTACAAGAGAATCTCTGTCCCTAAAGCTACGCTATTTGCAATTTCTTTTTCGAGGGGTAAACAAGAATCTGATGAGGCAAAATAGAAAAATATTTTTGAGCAATCAAGCCCAGGCAGAACAAATCTGATTCTGAAGTAGCTTTGCAGGATTATTCTCTCCCAGCTCTCATGTTGCTTTCAAGAAATGCTGTTTTCTCTCAGAATTGCTATGTTGCAAGATAAATTTTTTTTAACCCTGGAGAAACCACAATTTTTCAGCAAGCATTTGTTAACCCTTCTTCACTCAGTAACTTCTGATGCCTAAGGAATGACCAGGCCTCTTCAGAAGGGGCTCAGCATCCATAGTCTCCACAGGGTTTGGTAGTAAAGGTGTTCTCTCAGTCTTACTATTTGCTTATGGCTACAGTAACCAAATAAGTAAATAAAGGCTATTTATTATGAGAAGAATATAATGATTGTAGCCAAATATTCCTCACGTAGTTTAGGTTATTGCTGAAAACCTTATTCTGAGAGCCAGGACTGTGCAAGTTTAGAAAGGATCAGTGGTGTAGAATTCAAGAATGAAATTTGAGGTTCTGGGTTCTAGTATAAAATCATAAAGCAGAGTAAATCCAACTCCAGCAGCTTCTGTCTTCCTCATTAGTATAAACCAAGTGTTCCTGAGACAAAAATCTTATTTTTCAAAAGCCAATTTTTCCCTTTCTGCCTGCTTTCCTATCTTCTTTTTTCTCCTTAGTGGTGTCAGAAAGCTTTTTCCAATCAAGACACAACAAATTTGATGTAATGCCCACAATTACTGGATCGGCTCCTTTTCAGGCCAGTTCTAGAGGTGGGGGAGCAGGGTTTGGAGGGGCAGATGTTGGGCTGTAATTACTGATAGTGGCTCTCAATTATTATTCTGTAAAAATTGACCTTGCAACACCACGTTTGATAACACTCTGTAAAACATTCTCCTAAGTAGAGTAGACTCTTGTGAGATTTTACATAATGGGATCAAATCAAATTATTTTCATTTTCATTATTTTCTCCCTATAACATGATTTGTTGTCCAAATTTAGATCTCTGTCCTATCAATAAATTTATCCCTCATTTATGTTTGGGTGTGGTTTTTTTTTTTTCTTTTTGGTCATGTTCTCAAGAAATTGTGGTTGATTTTTAGTCTACTACAGGACCCTTGTCCATGTGTTGACTTTTTTTCTTCTTTTTTTTTTTCCTTCCTCCAAAGATTTCAAAGTTACTAAGCTATCTCTGATAGGCTGGAGTACATCCTCAACAGATTCTAGGTTACCCACCAGTGTCTGGCATATTGGGTAGTTCTTTTGTTCAGATGAACAACATTGTTAGGATCAACAGTCAAATCATGGTGGCTAACCCAATGTATGTGTACTGTAATATGTTGTATGTGTACAACAGACAAATAAATGACTAACTCTTCTGCTTTTTGGAGAAGTAATATGCATTTGGGGCTAATGTGTCATACAGGAAATAATTTCCGTAGCTCTTCATCACCTAGGCTCCTCTTTATTGCTCAAGCAGATTATTTAAGCAGGAAAAATTCTGTTGCATCCAAAGTGAGAGTTCAAGGGCTGTGATAGTCCTAGAGTAGCTTTTCCAGTGCATGTTGCTAATACTATAAATTTTACTGTCAGACTTACTTGTTACCTACATGAAAATGAAGAATTTAGTATTTCGTATCTGAAGATGACTATAAGTCTACAGTTGCTCATGGCTGCACTTCTGATTTGCTAGAGAAACAATTTGTTTTCATACTCTTCCTCACTAATGTGCTAGTCCCCAGAGTTTCCAGAAAAAAATTGTAAAGACAATTCTGTGTAATGCTTTCAGTTTCAGCCTGGACGTGCATCTGTCAACCAGCCTCTTTCATATCTGAATCTATTGGAAAGTGTTTTATATAATCAGGAGGTTAACTGCAGTTAACCATGTAACTTCATTTTACAGCATTAATAATAAATTGCGAGAAGAGTTTTGTAGTCATAACTGTTCAAAGGCTGTTCAGAAGTTTTTGGTAGAGGCAAAATATGTTTTTTACAACACAGAGGTCAATATGGAAGGTGGTTTTGCTGTATTCAAAACTGCATTAAATTCTAGACTTCTTCTGTTGGACTGTGTGATTGTTGGAAGACGGGATGTCTCATAACTCGGTCAGCAGTCTTAGGGCCAGTATCATCAAAAAGCCTTGAATTTCCCACAGAAAAATGTAATGTTTCTAAAAGACTTAATTGATTTATTGGTAGCAATGAAAGGAGGCTTACTGTGGTAGCCCATATCATGGTCTGCAGTCTATGTATCACTTTTCTATTAAATGGTATCTAATGCCTCTCAGTATTGCTTTGACTGATGGGCTGGGTGGTCTGTTACATCAGGAGAGATGCTTGGGCCACGTCCATTGCTTCCAGAAAAGCCAGTTTTGAAGTTCATACGCATCATGTCTACACCTACTGGTGCACCTAGGTTTTCTTCATAAGCCTCCTGACTCTTCAGGGGAAATTAAAGGTCACATGTTGCATCATTTTCCAGAACAAAAGTTTCCATAAATCATCTAGACTCTTTTCTGTTGGTCATATGCCGAAGGGGCAGGCTGTTTTCTCTCACTCGCTGCCAGGAAGGATGAAGATTGCAATGGGATTTCTTATACTTCATACAAACTATCTATTTTATTAGAGTACATTGAGTTAAGTCACAGCTGATATTTAAGGCTTGTCTCAAGGGGATTGCTGCTTCCAAAATCTAAAGAGCAGCTGGTTGGAGTCTGGTTCACACATCTACTAATCATTACTCATCATCACAAGCTTTCAATCAAATGCCCAGTTCAGTAGGTTCTGTTTAAATAGCAATTCCAAGCATCCACTTTCTGGACTAACTGTTGCAGTAAATTTGTTTGGGCAGATGCTGAAATAATTGACTAGGATTTTTCAATAAGATTTACCTGTGTATAGTGCCCGTATGTTTTTTCTTCATCATTGTGCAGCTCTTACCTGCAGTAAAACCTCTTGAAATTCTGACTTATTTAGACTAAATATACCTCTGGCTTAAATAGAAAATAGAGAAGTGTTTGGTTAAATGATACAGGAATCTGAAGAATTGATGGTGGCCAAAGGAAAAAAAAAATAAATCAAATTTCAGACAAGTTTACTGATGTCTCTTTTGGACAGAAACAGGAAATTGTAAAGATAGTCCTTATTACAGAAAGCATTCCTTTATGAGCTTTTCAGGACTATGGTATTCAATATTATGTAGTATATAGGTAACTGACACCAACTTACATGCAAATTGAGTATTTTTCTAATTTATTGGGCAATTAGTTTAAATAAAGCTAGAATTGGTTGTGATCACAGGTTTTAAATCTTAATGTTCTTAAAGATGAGCTCAAAGAGAAAGGAGGAGCCCTATGAATTTATCTTCTAATAATCCAAGATGAACCTTACAAGTCATCAACTATCCAAATCGGACAGGGTGAAGTTCCAAATTTTAACTGTTTTTAGCTCTTACTTTGGGAGATGCAGATCCTCTTTTAAAGAAAGCTTTGTATTTAGTGAAACAGAAGCACATACAGCTTGATGACCAACTTCATGATGTTTCCTAAATAAGGGCACTGAATCATGCATGTTTAGGGGTGTGCATCTCTCTGTCATTTTTGTGAAAGTTAAATAACTATGTTAGAGTCTGATACATGGTGTACGAATTGAGCGTACATGTGTATTATATCTCTCATATCAAACTGAGTCACTGGGTAGCTTATACATCACACATGGCCTACTCAGGAGGTAAAAACAGTCTGGCATAGATTCCCACTGGATTAGTAGCTAGCATGAAATGTCTGTATGGGGAAGAAAATATGAATTCTGATTAAGAATTCTCTTATTGATGAAATATATTTAAATAGTGAATGGATATGTAGCTAAAACGAAGTATGTTAAATAATTCAGTGTAGCTACTGTTTATACTGAAATTTTGCATAGGATAATGGCTAAAAGACTCCTAAGCAGACTGAAAAATACATTCCTTCTTCACTATTGTCACTTCAGAGTACACATATGAAAGAAAATGCTAATTCTGATTTGAATGACTGTCAGGTCACAATATCTAGCTAAATTTTCTTTCACAACCCATTAATGACTAAGACACTAAAAAAAGATTTAAGGCTGCATAAACAGAGTGGAGAAGAGAAAGCATTACCTGGAATTTGAACATATCAGACAAAGCTTTCTGTCACTTATCTGTAGGAAGTAACCAGACTGCTCTTGTCAAATGGAAGCAGTTAAATATTTGTCTGATTCCCATTAGCTGCTTCCAAAGCCAAGCAGATTTTACTGTGGTTTCCCCCCCCCCCCAATACTACTTTCCTTAAATACTGCCTTTTCTTTTGTTTTGTAAATAGAAATATATTGATCTGTATTATGGGCTCCAGGATAAAAGCAGTCCTTTGAATAGTGATATTGAGGTCTTGATAATATTTTGTGCTTTGCTAGTAGCTTGTGCTGTGTCTTGTTTTGCTAATAATTTATGAAGCACCAAATTCTTTTTTCAAATCATTGAAATAAGTTCAAGGGGATGACTGGGGGTGGGGGTGGAGAGAGAGATTCTGTACTAGTACTGCAGCATATTCACGGTTTCTGAGAGTCATCAAGAAAAATAAGTCGTTCCCTATTCCCGCACCCCTGATCAGCTGTAATCATTTCAGGCATTACAAGCTCGTGCTCTATAAATTCCTATAAGCATTTTATTGATAAAATTCTGTATTCTGTTCCTAAAATCACTACAATGATGCACACAATTCTACCCCTATGATAATGATACAGTAATATAAAATTAGTGCAGTATCATCTGAATAGATAAATTGACAATTTATCAGAATATCCCAGATTATATTTCTGTTCTCTTAAATCGGAGGTTAGGACTGGCAATGGGAATTCATCAGGTGCTGGAACGAAAGGTGCTGTGGACAACTCTGCCCAAGGCAGTGTACGTGCCTCTCTGATTTGATTCAAAAGCTCGCAGCAGCTGAGAACTGGAGTGTCTCTCAGATGTCTCAGGGCTGTGGCTGGCAGTTTCATCTACTTTATACCATGCAAATTCTACCTGGTTTCAGGACCTATGATGTATGTGACTACTGATTGCAGTGAGGTAGTATAATCAGTAGTCTGTTGTATACCAGTGGATGCTGTGCAGTTTTTATTTAATAAAGTGGAAAACATAATGTTTGAGAATATTTGATAAGTCCAATAATTTTTTTTGCAAAATGTACCATTCTGATCTCCCAGGAAAATGTACACTCTCACTAACCAGAAACTTTTTTTTTTTTTTTTTTTTTGAGAGAAGTTAGTTCTGCAACTATGAATAGTCGAGTTTTGGAAAAACCTTCCATTATGAAGGAAGGTTTTTCAAGCTTCATCTTTTCTACATAGTCAACAAAACAAGAAGCTTGAGCAACTAGAACCTAAGAACAGTCCACATGTGGGTGAATGTTCAAACCAGTTATTAACCAGCAACGCACCACAGCGCCAATTGACAAATTGACTCTTTGATTAAAAGAAGAAAAGTCAAACCCTAGTACCGAAACTCCACATGCTGTCTTCAGAGATGTCTTACAGCCTCAGTTCCTCTCTAGGCACAGGTCACTCACCGTGAAGCGCAGATTGTCTGTCTGCTCACAGGAGAGTTAGAATCATACCAAATTAGGAAATATGGTGCTGGCTTGGTCTGTGTAAATGACATTGAGTATCTTCTCCTTTTGACAGAAGTTCTGTACTTTGAATTCAGCTCTTGACAACAGTCCCAAGTGTTTTGTGTATTACAGCTCTAGTAAGTTTCCTTTCTTCTTTAAAAATAATTTTTAAGAAAAATAATCAGTTAAAATGAAATACTTTGTAAACCCCAATACCAAATTTTATTAATTAAAAATAACTGACCAGCTAAAAAATAGCCTGGATTTTTGGACCTTTGCTTTCTTCCCCTGAAAACCTTTGTGTTGAATTTATTTTACCTCATGCTGACACTATGATGAAGTAGAAGCTGAAATCAAGCAGGTGATTTATGTTTATCTAGAGTTTTTCGATGTTATTGTTGCTTGGAGTAGAACTGGAAATTGCCTTATTTGCAAAGAAGAGTAACAGGTTTTGTTCAAACTTGGAAACTGATCTCTTTTCAGCCATATGTTCAGAGTAAAAGCAGCAGCAGCAGACCTGACCCCCTCCAGGTGATGATAATGAGCTGCTCTGCCCAGAGCAGTCACCATTTCATATTGCCCCTGAAAACCAAAATTGAAAAATTCAGTTTGGAATTTAGTTACTTTTTTGATATTTATGAATGTAAGTGCATGTTTTTTCATGCTGCTGACCCAGTAAACTTCAGAAAGATAGCTCTTGCCTCGTAAAAAATTTAGTCTTTGTCATATGATTAATTCATGTGACTAGTCTTATAACTACAATAAAGCAAATTGTATGTTATAGCCTTTCTTTTATGTTTTTATACCCTTTAATTCTGATTTATAGCTGCTATAGATCATGTTACAGTCTGAAGTTTTAAAATGGCTGTGACCTTTGAAAGAGGAGACAACCCTATAAATTTGCTGTTGCGATGTTTTACGCTAGTGTAGAATAAAATGCCAGATAAAAAGAGAGGCTTTAGCACACTTGTACAATATTCTTTTAGTTTAAAAATGAAAGGTTTTGGTGGTTTTTTCTTTTTTTTAAAAAAGGTATTTCAAAATTTTCTTTTTCATTACAGGTGGGTAGGAGTATTTTTACTACAGGACAAACTGAGATGGTACACGTATACTGGTTTGTTTTTTTTTCCCCATAAGCAGTGAAAGTCTTGAAGTAGTGATGACTAGCAAATCCTTAATGCTTCTTGACATGTTTTTGTATTGAAAGCACTTCATGAACCTTTAGCTGAGTATATTCACTACAGCACTATCAAAATGTTGTCCTTTCTGTTCAGCACTGAGGTGCAAAGCAAACATTGGGGCACCTCTCCCGTGTCTCAAAAATAATGTATGTCCTCATGGAGCATGCAGACATTCTGTGGGTGGTTTTTTGTGTTTTGGTTTTTTTCCATTTAAATTGAAGATACGGGGAAAAACTCTACATAATATTTAAGACAACATAGGAGGTTTCTAATTTCTCTGTTATCTGTGATATGGTAAGGTCATTAGAAGTAAGGGTCAAATGTTAGTTTCCATTCTTTTGGTGATCTCAGTCATGTGGACTATTTAGTGATAATATTGGAATTATGAAGACATGCAATTTATTTGACAGAAGCTACTGATATAGAACCTCAGTTTTCATTCAGCTCTTCCATATGATCTGCTTGCTTGCTGACTTTTCTTGGTATGCATCCTGTCTTCCATTTAACTATGTACGCTTCGTTTAATTGCTAGTTGGATTCAAGATCCAATTATTTTCTAGTGGAACTGAGGGTATGGAGTACATACCTTTAATTAAAAACAAACAAAACCTACCCCAAAACCTGTCTTTCATGTGGCATACAGGGAATTTCTAACAGACTACTCAGACTTAGTCTGATATTTGTAAACACATAAAAATGAATAGGAGTCTCATTGTAAGATGCTAAACTGTTCACATTTCTTATACACCTTTTGTTTTTTAGAGAAAGGAATCAGCTGACAGGGTCATACACTGCCACTTAAAATTAGACTTATTAAAAGAAATTCATCTTTGCAGCCCTGACTAATACATAGTTTCGCTCTTCTGCAGCAGCTAAGTGAGATTACAGCCCTTTCTATTTTGAGGTTTCTTAAGTATTTAAAGCCTTTGATGTTTTTTGAAAATCCAGTCATGTCGCTGCAATGTTTAAAAGGAAGTCTGCATTTTTTTTAACACCTTGGATTTTTATTTTTCAAAAATGAGTTTCATTTTTAACAGTCTTTTCATCTTTGGATTTAGAAATGTGTTTTATTCATGTTCAAAGCATCTTCTAATAAGATTACTAAGGGTGACTTTGAGCAGTGACCCTTTGTCATCACATTAACTGATTTAGAAATTTGGTTCACACTGTTTCTAAATGTTCCTTTGCTGTGAGCTTTTAAAACTAATTTATTCTAGTTCTAGTAAATACAACCGTAATTTAATTCAAAGCTATTTTTAAAAATCCAGAAAAAAATAAAAGTGCTATTTATGTTTCATGAAAAACTTAATGTCTATTTAAAACTACTTTTTTGAGATAGTGATCTCAACCATCTAAAAATAAACCCAAAGACATGAGACTAGAATATTAATTTTCTTTACCAGTGTAACTCCATCTTATTCATTATGTAATAATATGAGGTAGATATATAGACACATACTTTTATAAGAGATCATGATCTTAGGTGGATGGTAGATTTTATTGTGATCTTGGAGCCTATAAAACATCAGAAGACACTGTCTAAACTTTAAAAAGACGGAATGAAAGAAAATGTGCTTCAAAGGTAGTTTAATTTTTTTCAAGTGTAAGTAGTCCTTCCATTTGTATACGAAATGAATGCATGTGACTACCCAAAGGCTGTTCTGACTTGCCATGCAGTATGTAACGAGAAGAGAAAGTCCTTCTCTTCTTTGTCTTAGTTCTGCCACCCAACATCAGTGTTATAAAACTGAAAACACCTGGCCCTTAGAATATCATTTCTATATCTGATTTTGTAAGTGGGCTGAATTTTGGGAATTAGGGATTTGAGGTCAATTACATAGGAAATCAATAGATGATACGCAGACCTCTGACACTGATATTCAAATACTCTTTGAACTTACGTAATTCCTCATTACTTTTTTTTTCTTTATTTGAAAGTAGCCCTGATTCTAAGAGCCAGAAATAGGTTAATCTTTCCCTACTGGTTATATAACGTTTGAATGTCAAAGTGCTGGCTTTGTACCGGAAGATGCAGCTCATGGTTGATGTATTTGAACAGCAATTTATGTAGTGCTGTTCTCAAATGCAAGAATTTAAAGAACTTGTTAATTACTTTTAGTATTCACATGTTGAGCATAAAATTATAAACTTCAATTAATATAAAGAGATGGAACTAATTCACAATTAACTGAAAATTCTAAGAAAAACTTCTGATTGAATTCAATTCGCTCTGGACTTAATTAAGTGAGAGATCTGCACAGCTACTCCATTAGCACCTTTCTGAAATACTCCTGTATCACTAAGTAACTAGAGACTGTTCAGCCAACCTAAGCACCCATAACATTAGTAATTAATCACTTCAAGGAGCGTAAAAACTCTAGTACACCTACCTTCTCCATGGGTTACACAACACAGTCAGCTATCTCATTTCACTCCACCAGACTTTGTGCCTAATGATAGAGCTGTACAAGGAAGGTGTTACCAGGTTTAGAACAATAAAAAAATGCTTCTTTTTTTTTTTAAGAAAAAAAATTTATTCATGGATGCTCTGAAATGCCGTCAGTCTTTTCCTGGTGAGCCGTGAAAGGCATGAAGTTGGATCATCTTTACTCTGAGAAATATTTTGGTCTACAGAAGACGACAGTCATCTCTGATAAACTCTACTTGCTATGGCTTGCTAGGTTGAATGGTGTCTACAAGACCCATAAGTTTATTTTCTCATTGCCTGATACACTTAATACGCATTCTGCTCTAATAAAGGTTCACTTTAATTACATTGAAGAAGGATGGGCAGAACACATGCATGATTCACTTCTAGCTAAAACTCCAATATGATTGCTTGTAATTTGTACCTACATGCCAGTTTTTAACATAAAAGTGTGACTATCAAGATTATGCTATTATAAGAAAGACAGAATAAGCACCTTAATTAGCTTTCCAACTAGCATGTTGATTTGAAGTGATGATGGAAGCCTAATTACAAAATGTGCTTTCAGTAATACAGAAAGGTTCCCATCATTCGAGAAGATATGCTTATGTTGGTATTAGTTGAAATAGAGATTTTCCAGACTGTCTAGGCTGGAAAAAAGTGCATTTTCCAGACTATAGCTACTTTATATGGTAGTTCCAATTGTATCTTGTGTTTCAGGTGACACCTTTGTTTCAAGCTTGTGGGACACGGCCTATATGCCAGATTTTCCAGGTTGTTCTCAGGCAGGTGAAGTGAAATTAGACCAACTGGACTAAATTATCCTTTCATATAGAAATTGCGTCGCTGTTTAGATGTCTGAATGGGACATGTAAAAAGGAGCTTAGTTTTTGTACTGCTTCCCATAAAATAATGAATCCTGGAGCTCAAGGTTGAGGAACTTCTAGGCTGTGCTTCAGAATCTACAGAAATTAATCTCCGCGTCTTCCATCTGCTGTACTCCTTTAGAAGTTGTGGTGACTTTTCTTACAGCAAGATACATTGCTGCTGCCTTCTTCCAGTGGATTGCAGAGAGCAATGTTTATTGGCAGCATTAGGGCCGTGTGTTGTACCAACAGCTGAGAAGGAGCTGGATTGTTTCTGCTCTGCCAAGAAGCCATATATCTGTGTATATAGAATATTCGGCTCTTGTCAGGTACCTTGCTGTTTTCTGGGTCTTCAAATATCCCACCTGTTTTACTTTGTGGAATCTGAGTTGGGAGCAGTCTCTTGAGCCCTTGAACCTTTAGAATGTTTGGTCAGGTAAGACAGGATCACTGCTGAAGTTTGTCTGGAACACACTACCACAGCATGTTACCAAGATTTTCCTGTAGACGATTAAAATTTTGAAATTCATCAGATCTCTTACTTCTTGGAAAAAACCCATATGCTTTTAACACATATGCTACCTGTGATGCACAGAGAGGAGAATGTGCTGAAGCACATGATGCTGAGGAATTTGAAGCAACTTTCAGAATCTGCTAAATAATTCAAGTTATTTAGATTAATACATATTTGTTTTGGAAATTGATCATCTTATTAATCCTACCTCACCTACTGTTTTTAAACATGAATTGTTTCTATTAAACCTAGAAGCCCCTATGATTGACAGTTCTGAATGTTAGAAGTCAAATGGTCACGCA
Source organism: Opisthocomus hoazin (assembly GCF_030867145.1). Classification (NCBI taxonomy): domain Eukaryota; kingdom Metazoa; phylum Chordata; class Aves; order Opisthocomiformes; family Opisthocomidae; genus Opisthocomus; species Opisthocomus hoazin. Next base: position 62,483,861 of record NC_134419.1, read on the forward strand.
GTAAAGCTTTTTGGGGATTAGGCTCATCTCATTGTGTGTAGTGGAAATAGGAATAGAAATGTGCAGTAGAACAGGATATAATGCCTGAAGTAGATGTTTTTGAGAATCTCTTCAGGAAGGAATACGCTTAGAGTTTTATAAAGTTATACCAAACTTAGCATTTAAACGCAGCTGACAGAAAATTAATTACTGTTAATTTACAGATCGCCATGCTGTTTATTCTTTAAATTGTGGCTGAAGTTATTAAAAATGGTATCTTGGTCCTATGCAAAGCATTATTTTATTATTAAATTGCATCTAGCTTGAGACAATTCTTTATGCAATGTCAGTTTTGGCAGTATATTTTCCAGTTTCATTTTTTTTATACTGGAATCTGAGTTCAGAGTGCCTGTCCTGCTATAGAGCTCTAATCAAATGCAGTGCATCCGTGGGAGAAGAGATTTGCTTGTATCTGCAGCTCTAACCAGTGGTACTGTGAGCAAGAGAGTAAGTCTTCCGTAATAGCAATGCCTAGCACGTCCCACTGCTCACGGGAAGGAGCTGCACCCTTCTGAATTTAAGGTCTTGGCATACCTATGCACTTCTGGAAAATGAATACAAATGCGTTTAGCTTTGGCAGGTATCCTTCTTGTCCATATCAGTTTATATTATTTAAACTTCTGTTATTGAATTATTTTTCATTTCAGTGTAATCATTGTTAATCTTGAATATCAAAAGCCCTTGAATAATTGGAATAGATGGCAATCACCAGGTTTTGGAGTAATGCCAGCCATCATGTCCTGCTAGTCCAGCCCGCTTGGCTTTTCTAGCTTAACAGGAGACTGCTGCTGCAAACTGCTTCCCCGTCTTTCCTCAGAGGGCCCTCGGAGACTCCGTAGCAGGCAGGAGAATGCGTTACAGCCACTGAGGTCTAGAGAAATGAGGAGGTGTTAACTTACTAAACTTCGTGGCAGGTGCTAGCCCCAGGTTAGACAACTGTATTTTTACTAAATTGGACTGCTCTTGCAATCTAGCAGCCACAGAAAATTAACAAGTATCTATCTGGTTAATTTTAACTGGTTTGGCAAATTATGATCATACCATTTACTGTACCCCCAAATGGCTGTCAACTCCAACCACCACAGATGTAACCTCTTACTATGACCCAGGAAAACCTGAAAAAGCTTCACAGAAGAAAGAAGCATCCCAAGCTGTTGCCCAGATTTTTGCTGAGTAATTAAGCGACAATAAACATTTCCCAATTTTCATTTTGACTTTATGCTAAAGAAATTTCCAGTATTTTGCTGGTTTAAGATTATAAAAGTCTGAAATATACAAAATTCTATTTTTTAGAATTCAAATCTTATGGTCTGGTCAGAAGACAAATTGTGAATGTTTAAACCTATTTAAATATATTGTAAACCATTCTTTTAAAGTGTGCGTAAGTGTACGTGTATTATTTGGGTTTCATAGTACTGGGAGTGATCTGCGCTGCATCTTCTGGGAATTTGTCTCACAAGACATTTACATAAAACATAAGGCAAGGATTGGGCTGAACCAGAAAGTGTGATCGGCTGGCTCTGGAGGTGTAGTTGCCATGGCAGTGCTTTCCAAGTATCTATAGTTTTCTGATCGGGGCATTTTATAAGGCTGAAAAAACTGCTAACTAGAGATACTTTAATTTGTATAAAGTTTTTGCTCCGATTATTGAATATAATCAGAAGGGACTGTATGGAGTGAGGAATATATAACCAGTGCATGGATGGAAAACCAAATGAAGCTAAAAATGATAGTGATTGCAAGCTAATTATTTTCATACTCAACTAACGTAATTAGCTTTGTAAAGTCTAAAACTAAAATGTTGAAGTGTGTTTATATCTTTAGGGGACTGCTTTAAGAGAAATACATCTGCTAGAGAGGAAACCGATGTTTTTACTCAAGAAATATTTCACTTTTTAGTGGGTCTGGTATCTTTAATCTGCTCCGACTCTTAAGTATGCAAGTTCCTGTCTGCTAGCAAGACTGGTGATCAAACTATTTTGTTTTCTTCTGGGCTATAACTATCTTGGTAATGCAAACTCTTTTAGGCCTCTGAAAACAAAGTGTTGCATAGAATTCAGTGTTCTTTGAGAAGCCACACAGGACTAGAGACAGTAGGGTAAGAGGTAATTTGGTACGTAATACCTCTACAGAGGAAAACACTTTTTCAGTGTCTATCTTAGTTTTTTTTTATAAATCAGCGTTGTGTAGTATTTACCTAAAAAGGACATGCCAAATAGTATTCACTCAATCCTTAGTGCAAGATTAGGGTCTCTACTACATTAATAGCAAATAGACTGTGTGAAGCTATATCAAAAGTTGTCATAATTTAAATATGGTGTATCATCACGTAGGCGCTCAGTTTGTGTCAGGAGTCTTAGGCAGACAGTCTAGCAGTCCCTCATTCAACTCCAGCTGCCTCTAATTGCTGCAGATTTTCTGAAAAGAGGCAGCCTGTAAGACACACAAGTGCCAGGTTATAAAGGTCAAAGCCAACACATTCCGTTCAGTGAGAAAACTGAATTGTACTGATTAGGGAGCAAGAGAGCAATGCGTGCTCGATAGAAAGCCCTCTGAACCGGGCAGCTGTATTTGCGGCTGGCAGCCAGTCTGTAGACGGCTTTGCTTCGTGCAGAGTGTGCTGTATTGGTTTCACTTCGGAGGCAGCAAAAGCATGGACTGCTTGGGTCAAATCTTCATTCAGATTTAACAGCATTAAGACTGAGGAAAGCTTTCTTGCCAGCTGCATTCAGAAAAGCACTGAATGCCACACACACTTAGCTTTACTGGCTAATTTAAAGCCCTAAAATTCTGAATCACTTGGAGCAATTTTTATTGGACTTTCTTCTTTCTTTCTTTTGAACTGCTTTTAAATATAAATAACAACAGCGGGTCTTTGACTCATAATAAACCACAACATATGCCGTTCTTTTTTGCTCACGCTTACTGTTTTTAGGTGAGTGGTTTTTTTATCTATTAAGTCTATCTATCTGTTTACTTGTCTGCTTTTTTGACCCTTTTTTCTCATATTTATTCTTTGTATATAGTAACCGGAAACTTGGTGCCTCCCTTGTAAGATGATAGTCACTGATACCAGCAGATACCACTGATAAATAGCTCAGATGGAGTTGCTGGATAGTAGAACCCCTTATTCACCAGCCTATGTTCTCACTGCTCAAAACCATTAATTAAACAAATAAACGTACTCATATACAGCAGTCTTGTCTCCCTTCTGAAATCACTACTGTATGAGGGGTATGATATGTTCGGTGAATTTAGTTTATGAAAACAAAATAACAGCCTTAACAGTTATTTGTAATTTGTATATCTTACTTCTTGGGTTTGTTTTCTTTATTAAAACAAATGCCTTATAAATTAATCTGTTCTTTTTCTTTCTTGTGCCTTTATCCTTTCCAAGGTTATGCCTTTCTGCTGTTCCAGGAAGAAAGTTCTGTACAAGCTCTGATAGATGCCTGTCTGGAAGAAGATGGGAAACTTTACCTGTGTGTGTCAAGTCCCACAATCAAGGATAAACCAGTAAGTAGCTTACGCCATGTCACTTACGCTGGTTTCTAACCCATTTGCTGTTACTCTTTCAGTTAATAAATAAATAAATACTTACAGTTGATTGACTTATCCATTTCCTGTTGCTGTCTTTGCTGTTACATTGAATTGACTTTCTATATCAGCATTAACATGGTTTTAACACTTGCTTCTTTCTGATAAATGCCACGTTCAATTAACTTTTATATTTGGTACTTCTGGTATCTCACAAGAGTATGCATCCTTTTACAATATAAAACCATCAGATTATAATTTTTCCCTCTATATTTTTTTAAAGAAAAGAAAGCCTTATGCAATGAAATGAAGTAACTTAGGGCCCCCCAAATTAAAATCCGGATAGCTTCAAATATCCCCTGTACTGCATTAGGTTTCTTAACAATTTTTTTTCTGCATGCAATAGCTAATCAATTATGATGTAGGTCTCATTTACCTTAAATAAACTGCAGGGTAAAACCAAGTAATGCAGACAGCTATAGCAGAACAGAAGACATGTGGTAACGTGTTTCTGTTGTTCACATCTCTAACATTCTTTAATGCTAGTCTCTTTTGTGGCTTTTTGTGGCTACGGATACATGCAGATTAAATGAAAATTACAGACAAATATGATTAGATAAAAAATGTGCTGCCTTTTAAAAACTATGTTAAAAAGCTTGCACAGATAAGTGAACAACTCAGTATTACAGCACAGTGAGTGTGCTTATGTGATTTCTAGGATCAACAAATGGATGAACAGCTTTATCCAAATAACTGCTCAGAAGTTATTTTTTCTGTGTGATCTAAAGACTTCTTATGAATTGTGTTGCTTGCTGCTTAGCAAAGTGAGCATTCACACATTATAAAAACTCCTTCTGTATCCAAGCACGGAAATTAATTTTATCTCCACTCCTATCCAGTGCTTTAAAATTTGTGGATCACTCTATGTGATTTCAGGAAAGCCAGAAGCCCAAACTGTAACTGTAATTGCACATACGTGTTCTGAAAGTCTTTTCACAGATTTCTTCTTATAATGGCGATTAGGAGCAGGGAATTAATGAGGTAGGAATTTGCTATGATGAAATTTTAACTCATGCCTGGCCTCTAGAGGTGATAAAGGAATTGTCCACCTTCTTTCAAACGCTTAGATAAGCTATGTTCTCAAATTGTTTTGGTGCTAATACCACAGCTTTATTGCTTTTGCTAAGTTAAAACTGTATTTTTAATTATAGAAAGATTTGGCAGTTGTTTCTTAATTTGAATTGAGTTGTCAAGTTCCTCTACTAAAAACAATCCTTAATACAGGTGCAAATTCGACCTTGGAACCTAAGTGACAGTGACTTTGTGATGGATGGGTCTCAACCTTTGGATCCAAGAAAAACTATCTTTGTTGGAGGAGTTCCACGGCCCCTCCGAGCTGGTGAGTAGAAGAAAATGTAGGGTGTGTAGTGTAGGGGGTTCCAGATTAAGCAGAAAAGATGAGAAAAGATATATAGTATGCATAAAAGAGCAGATAATATACGCTATAAAGATCATAGCTCATTTTTGAAGTCCGTGAGTGTCTTCCTGTCTATAAAGTACATATTGTGAACATTTTTTTATCTTTTAATTAGGTTAATAATTAAGATTTTCAGTAGAAACTGTTTTCCCTAAGTTTGCATAATATCCTGGAACGTGGCTGACTTTTCGTAGTGCGTACCATCTTAGTCCTAACGCTGATTTGCTTGCCGAGATGCAGACAACTTCCCCTCTCATTTGACTGGACGACAAACTTCTCCCAGCGCGTTTCCAAACCAACTCCAGCTGCAGCGCTATGATTTCTCTTTCCCTTTTTCTCAGCCCTTACCCTGATTTTCCCATGGAGCTATAGACAAGGCCTCTCAGCCATTGTCCAGAAGAAAAGTTTCTCCTAGCCCAGGTCTCTTGGTGGCCCCACTCTGTACTGAAGACCACTTTCCAGACCCACTCCTGATGCAGCTCTTTTTCTTTTTTTTTTTTTTTTTTAACTCCTTCTCCTTTAACTCTTTTTCTTTACTTTGATTTGCAGAGCCATAGACAAGACTCTGTAGTCTTTGGCCAGAGGAAAGATTTATCCCAGCCCAGATCTCCTGGCAGCCCCCACTTTGTAGTTTTACAGGCCCCTTTTCAGCACCACTCCCAACTGTTGCTCGACACTCTTTTCTTTCTGCCTAGCCCTTGTATTTTTGGTGAGCCAATGACATGGTCATGAAGCTGTTAGCAAGTTCAAACATTCCTCCTAGCTACGGCTTTTGTCAGCCCTCACTTTTGTTTAGTGGTCCATCTCCATCCTCACTCCAAGTCAGCTGCATGGTTTCTCTCTTTCATCATCTCAACCCTAATCCTAATTTTCCGGGGCTGTAGTAGACAAGGCCCCGTGGTCCTGTAGTAGACAAGGCCCCAGAAGTCTGGATCATGTTTCCTGGTAGCCCTCGCTTTCTTTTGTCAGCCACTTTCCAGCCCACTAGAACTTCAGCTCCTTGCTTTATGTTTCTTCTAATCCTAATTCTTTTGGGAAGCTGTACACGAGGTCCCGCAGCCATTGCTGACAATAAGATTTCTCCCAGCCTAGGTTTCTTGGCAGCTTTTGCTTTCCTCATCATCTTAAAATAGGGCATAATTGTAAGGTGGTAATTATGTAAATAGTAACAATTAAACATTACCTCATTTCTATTTATAGCCTTTATAAAGCTGTATGTCATTTGGCTTGTCACAGATTACATTTGAAATGCATTACATTTGAAAACTGATGCCTTTAAATAGTTAAGTTCTGCAAAGCAGACAGATAGTTTCCAGTTTTTCTTGTTTGTAACTTTAAAGATCTGATACAGAAATTTTTCCTAAGATGTTTGAACACTGCATGTTTTCCTTGCCCTGGAATCCCATATATTCTTTGTCTATTGGCAAGAGTAACTTACCGGAACTACTACTGTAAATGTTGTTAAGCATTCCTGATGTTTATTCCCTACTGTCACTTTCTGAGATCATTACCCAGATGATGATTTCAAATCATTAGAAAGCAGAAGAATCTACTGCTCACTACATTACGCTGATAGCTGTTTGGAGTAAGAGTATTACCAGGTTTGGTAGCATGAGTCAGACATTTGTTTGCTCATTGCAAATGGACAAATTAACATACAGTCTTCCCTTAAAGTGACACACACATTTACACAAACACACATACATGCTCAATTTAAAAATTGTCTCTATTCTACATATAATTAACTAGTGAGAATTTTGTGAGAACAACAGGGATTTAAATATTTAGTATATATTTTTCATTTTTCTTGGATAGCTAAATTTTAACTTGCTACCAAAAGTGTTTTCACATGTGGCTGACTTGGCAGGGCCTGTACGGGTCCCAGTATCTTGCTTTGTGAGGGTCTGTCCTTCATCCATCGGACAAATTTGTTTGCCTGTCAACTTTTATTCAGAACTTGGCTGGGTGACCATACATCTTTGCACAGCTACATACCTCTCCCCCACTTCCTTCAGTTCTTTCCCTTAACTTTCCTCCTGTATGTTTCCTCAGCCATGCACTCAGCCTGTCTTATTTTATGAATGGTGTCCGTAACTACTTTAGTTATTCTTCAGGTCAGGAAAAGCAACAAAACATTTTAAAAGATCCACAATCAAGTTAATGTTCTACAAAAACTCTAAGTTAAGTTGCAGCCAAACTGTAGGCTTGCTTTAAGTGTAATAACTTCTGATGTTTCACAAAATTTTGTTTCAAACGTAAAACACTTCCTTAATGTCTTTTCAATCTTAGTACTTAGGGCAAAATAGCAGATTCTAAATACAGGAATATCTTTAAATGATCTTATATGTAAACTAGCGTTAACAAGCCTGGCTGGAGAGATCCTGAATACCTAATCCCAAATACCACAGTTTTAATTTACAATAGGATAAATTCTAAAACAGTTGACCTGATACCTACTTTAACAAGGTAATTCTGCATTTTTTTCACACTTAAGTCATACCAAGTTTCTTTTTACATATTCTGTTTTTTCCTTTATACTTCACTATAATTCATGCAGAGTGGATTCAGTTTGTGAAAACCAACGTTTGGGTTTGCTGTTTTAGACTTTGGAAGACAAGTACGCTAAGGCAAACAGCACCTTTTTTTAATGCAACAAACCAAACACTACACTATTGTTGATGCTATATCTATAATATTTAACAATTGACTTCTTGCAGTTGAATTGGCAATGATTATGGACCGTTTGTATGGAGGTGTCTGCTATGCTGGCATTGATACAGACCCAGAGTTGAAGTACCCAAAAGGTGCTGGCAGAGTGGCTTTCTCCAATCAGCAGAGCTACATTGCTGCTATCAGCGCTCGCTTTGTGCAGCTCCAACATAATGACATTGATAAACGGGTAAGTAAAATAACATGGGACAGAAGGGTTGTTACAAAACTGAACAGAAATTTAAAACATCCTTATATTAATATTGTGTTGGAGAACACTGTAACCTCTGTTCTTCAGATGACATTTGTTAATTATTTAAAAGCTTATTTAAGCCGCTAGAGCAGGGTGAAAAAATCTATCTTGAATAATTCCTTAGCACTAAAACCAGAAAACGGTTGTAAGCTCATCTGTTCTTGGTTTTGTTTAGAATTCTGAAGGTCAAACACTGTAGAATTTCCCAGCTTCTTTCTCCTTCTTTAAATGTTTGCTTATTGTGCATCAACAGCTTTTAGTTAGTGGCTACTTACACAGCTTCTGGCATTTCTGCTATTATTAGGCTACGTTTTCTTTCGGCAGTGTACATCTAGACTTGAGGTTCCCAAAACACAGGTTTATCGTAAGAGGTAATGATGACCTCAGAAGTCTTGAGAATTACTTAACCAAAACCAAATGCCAATAGGTGCTCGATATGCAAAAGGGGGGAAAATTAGATGGTTTTGTTCAGTCTGTATGAAATCCTGGTTTCTAAAAGGCTTTCGAGTATAAATATTTATTGAAATCTGAGCTGAAGACACTAAAAGAAAACATTACTTAATTGCCAAGATATTTTTTTCCCTTCAGACCTTCTGTCTTCACCCCTTGGTTACATGTACAAGTGACACTTATGTTTTTGAGGACTCAGCATTTAGAATTATTCAGAAGGACATACACCATGCACTGCTGCTATGTATTTTTACAATAGGGATGGCTTGTTTTCTACTTAATCTAATATAAATTGTTTCTTATGAAGTCAGCTTGACAGGTATCAGGTGTGTCTGTTATGTGCAGTATACACATAAAAACACACAGCTGCAAAGTCCAAGCTACTTTCACTTTCTCTTTAAAAATCTGAACTGAACTTTTTGTCAAGTTAGATGAGGTCTCGGAGTTACAAGTCCTCAAACTATTTTTCTGTGGTGCTACTATACCTCGTGATGTTAACTAAGACAAGGCTGTTCCTAAATATTTCTTGTCCATTGAATTCTGAAACTTTTCATAGAGAAACTAAGCAGATTATTTTGGAGTCTTAAGCACAGTGTTGAACTCTTTGAGATTTATGTATCAGCCATGCTTAAAAACTTGAGTTTTTTTCTAAGCTTTAGGACAGAGCCACAAATGATGCTAGCTCATAGGTTTTTCCATCAGTCAGTAGTTTTCCCAGCTGGTTGACTGATAATTTAAGTTTTCTTACTTATCTTTTATCTGTTTTTAAAATAGATTTATCCGTGAGTTTGAAGGAGTATGACGTTTCTTAATCAGTCCTTAAATACTAGTTTTTAAATCTAATAGTTTGAAATCCCTGAATTGTACAGCATACATTCTTAAAATTAGTTCACTAGTAACCAAAAGAAGAAAAGGAGTGAGACTCTATTTCAGACCTTCACAATTCATTCTTTGGAAATGCGAGCTGGTGGGGATCTAGGGATGTGCTGGATATCGGACCTGCTTTCTTCCAATTTCATTTGAGACACTGCTATTTTATTTTACACGATGCTTCTAATTTTAGTGGTAGGGCATCTGCATATGCAAAATGTCGGTTATTCAGACTTGTTCATGCCACACTAGTAGTACAGTGTAATTAAAAAAAAAAAAAGGCAGTTCTAACTGTTCCATAGGCAAGAAATGTAATTCACTGTATAAGCTTTCCTTCAAATGAGTAACATTTGTTGAAATGTGATCAGGATAAGCGGAAGTAAAATTCAGCATAAATTTTTAAATGTAGTTACTGGAGTCAAGTTTTCCTTGCAATATACAAATTTTGCCAGGCTAGCACTTGTGCAGTTACAGTAAAATTATTTATAATAAAAGTATGTATATTTCAATTTTTTCTATCTCCTTTAATGCAGTTGACTGTACTTAAACCACTTTATAAATAGCATCATAGAGCCATAAGAATTACACGTGCGTAAACTAATGATTTCCCCAGAAAGGATAAACACTCAATTTAAATGTGTACGTGTGATTCTTAGGAACAGACACACAGGAGAGGACTCACATGTTGTCGGCTGCTGTACCAGTAGTATTGGAAGTGCCTAGTCACGCATCAAAATACTGCTGTGTTTTGCACAAGTGCTTTAAAAACACAAACAATTCCAGTCCCAAGACGTTTACAACTGAGTGTAGGACAAAAGTCAGCAGCTCTCCCGCCTATTTGTAACTGATGGCAAGGCCATAGTTGGAACACCATGAAATCTTAATGCATTTCTAGAGCTAAAAATCTTTAGATAGTGGGGTTTTTTGCCAGCATAAGGCAGAGTATTTAATACAAGCGCATTTAATCTTGTTTAATTTGAATCTTCTCTGCATTTGTTAGTCTAGTCCTGCATTTTGCAATTCACAAAAAACAAAGAAACAAAAAAAAAAAACCTCTCTGGAAAACAACCTCTGAGACTCACCAGACCTCTGAAGTTTAGAAATACAAGTTTGTTCTGTATAATTTTTCTTCCTAAATGCTGTGCTCTCGCACCCTGCCCCCACAACAACTGTGTTCACATGCCTGGAGGTTTCTTGGACAGTAGCAAAATCCTCAGAGATGCTATTTTACTGTACTTCCATCTCATGCTTTCACGTACCTAACTTTTCCAAGAAGTGTTGAACAGTTACCAAAGCACACGCTTCTTCCTTGAGATTTTTTGGCAAGTCAGGTGGTTGGTGTGACAACTGAACTACCAACCTCTTTGGGTTAATCCAGTTTCAGTTGAAAACCTTCAGTGGGGTCAAAAGATTTAAAATATTGTCCCTTCTGTTCATACTTAGCAAAACTATGTAATCTTCTTACAATGATTTTTTTTCTTCCTGGTGCAGGTGGAAGTGAAGCCATACGTGCTGGATGATCAGATGTGTGACGAATGCCAGGGCACTCGCTGCGGTGGAAAATTTGCTCCGTTCTTTTGTGCCAATGTTACCTGTTTGCAGTATTACTGTGAATACTGCTGGGCAAGCATACACTCGCGTGCTGGGCGAGAGTTCCACAAACCACTGGTAAAGGAGGGAGGTGACCGGCCCCGCCACGTCCCCTTCCGCTGGAGCTGAACCCCAGGCCTCACCCAGCAACAAGTACTGGAGTAAATAAAATCGAGTGAAAAGAGAGCGCTGCCTCAGGGCTTAGTGTTCTGGAAATCTGTGCATTCGTCCTCGACTTTAATGAAGATATGGGTCTTTTTATTACTATTATTATTATTTACAGTCACATTACTGAACTCAGTGTCCAGTATAATACAAACCGGCAGAGTGTAACTGTACTGATTTTGCACTTTGATTCACACAAACATCTGCTTGGTACCTTAATTTCCTACACAAGACTTGTCACTAGTGACATTACGTAGACTGCCATTCTCATCAGCCTTCACTGGGTTGATGTGTATGTGATGAAGATTTTTTTATTATAATTATTTTTATTTTTAAACTGGAGCATGCACTTATTTTCAGAAATTTAGACTTGCCCCTAGCAGATGACTTACCAAAGGTAATATTCACAAGTAGGTGGCAGATGTAGCAAAAACTTAAACAGATATTCAGCAATCATTAGTTTGGGTCATTTAGAGTAGTAATAACCCTTAAAGAAAACAGGCCTTTAGTTGCTCTCCATTTTGACTTGTAAGGATGATACCTCATAAGCTGGATCAGACTTTTTTCTTTTGTTTTGCTGAGGGGTTTTTTTTTGTTTGTTTTGTTTTGTTCTGTTTTTGTTAGGTCTTTTAGTGTTATGTAAATGTATGCTGCAATAGCTTTTGCTGCTATTAAAATGGTATTACTAATACCATAATACTCTATTCAGGCTAGGGTATCAATTAAAAAATGAATATGTGATTAAAATAGTGATGGCTGCTGAAAGGAGATCAGTATAGCATACAGAAAAGCTTCCAAGGAAGGTCAATATTTTTTGACTGCATGTTTACTTAATCAGGTTGCTGCATGCAATAAATTTTATATATGTTTAATATAAAACCTGCCCACAATGCACAAATTATGAATCTACGTAGGCTACAAAACACTCAGTAACAAAAAAAATTGATTACTGACTGGAGGAAGGCATGCCTCAGTAAATGTAATGCTTCTGAAATTAGGATCAGCCCATTACAGAATGACCTATACTACAACAAATATAAAAACTAGCTGTAGGATATTCATAAAACAAATTTGTGGATGGTAGATGAAGTACTTTGCGGTGCTCTGTTATATATTGTGCAATTTATTTTATGTAGTAAAGTGATTATGTCTAGTACTGTGATCAAACTTAACTGTTAAAGCCTCTGTATCCAACATTAACACATTTTTGACAGTTCATAACAGGTACATAAACAGAAATGAGCTCTTAGTTACAATCTCTGTCCTAATGCTTGCATCATTTACGTAGCTGCAGACCTTGTCCAGAAAACCAAAGAGCTCATGCTAGCGTACATACACTACCGATTAGATAGTCTGTCAAACTAATAAACTAGGCACATTTAAGAAAGTTAGGAAAAAAAGTGGTGCTAAAGAAATGTCTGCATATAAAAGTAACACGAGATGTCTGCTCTGTGGATGTGGCGTTATCTCTCTAATCCCTGGATGTATCCTGTGAAGCTTGAATACAATTACGACCTGCTAACACAGTGGACATTTTTTTAGCATGAGCTATGGGGCTGCAGATAGCATACAAATATAAACACACTTGGTATACTAATGATTGTGAGAATGTGTACACTATTTTTTTCGTTTTCCTCCTTTGTTTTGGCAGTTCTGGGGACAATCTGACTGGATATGACACCGCATAGTAGATTTAAATGTTCTGGGTTTTGTTTGTTGTGATGTCCTTGTTTGTGTCTAATTCAGTAAGTTGTTTTTCCCAATGTTTAGTTGCGAGTATTGGCTATGAAAGGATTTTTTTCTGTTTTTGGAAAAAAAAAAAAAGAAAAAATTGTTTTTTACTGGTTTAAAATGCTTCTTATAATTATCCCTCTTGAAGTTACTTCTGGGCATTTTTGTGATATTGCTTTTCCCAGCCCAGGTGTCTTTTCTGTTTTTTTTCATCTGTACAAGACATTTTGTTATGCACTACTTTTTGTATCTAGACAGTTTTCAACAGTCGGCTGATGATTTTTTTTAAAGAAAAAGGCATGCTTTCTGACTGACATGATCTTTTGCAATACCTCAATTTTGAAATATAGGAAAGAAAATGATATTTTCTAAGTAAGTTTATTCAGAAAAATATATATTAATTTAATTCTGCAAGAAAAATGATTTAACAGATGGGTAACTTTATTTTTTTCATGCTTATTTGAGTTTTTTTGAAAATGAAGAAGTTAGAGCTTTATAACTGTAATATTAAAGATCATAGCTAACCTACAGAAATCTACCTAATTATGTGAAAGAAGTAAACCTTTTTGAAGAAATACCCCTCTTTCATGTAGAAAAATACCCCCAGAGAGAAAGAGAGAGAGAGAGAAGCTGGAATATGTACAATATAGTGTAACGATGGATTAAATCTAAAACAAAATCATCATAAAGAACAGGTGTAAACACAAACTCCATTTGGTGCTGAAAGTTGTGAATAGAAGGTGAAAAAATATTTTCCCTTAATTTGTATATTTATAATCAAGTGTGATTATGCACGACTGACCAGAATTGTGAGAGTTCTTCTGTTTGTATTTTTTTAAAGAGAACTTTTTTTAGTTTATTAAATTATGACATGCTCCCTTTTGTTTTGTAAATGAATGTGCCCCTGAGTTGTTAATATGTTATATTAAAAGAGGGTCCTTCAAAAAAAGTTATTTTTTAAAATATGGAGTTCTGAACTGCAACTTGACTAAGAAGCCCCTGGGTACAACAGGTCCTATTGTGGCCTTTTCTGATGTGAGACTTGAACTAGTCAATTTTTTTGAAGGCTAACCTAACCTCGACTATTTGTTGTTATGTGCAATACTGTTTGTACTGTTTGTATAAAAAAAAAAGAAAAATGAAAAGAAAAAAGGCATAAATCTTTATTGCAGATTTATTTTCATTGCAGACTTTAGACATTGTGATTCACTAAAATCATTTTTCTACTGTCAAATATGTACCTTTTCTTCATGCTGGTATTTTTTCAATAGTAATGTAGCCTTTGTACTGAGACAAATTTTCATTGTTATTTTTAGAAAGATTTTTTGCTAAGAAAAAAATTAAACATATTTACATATTTTTCATTTTTATTTCGTATTTTCTTTAAGGAGTGCTTTCTCAACCATTAATATAGTTGTTTCTGGGAGAGACTTTCATATCTGGTCAATGTCATTAATATTATTTTGTATTTTTACTTGGAATAAATTAATTTTATGATGCTAATTCTTTAAAAGTTTATTTTTTTCATTTTCAGTTATTTTTGAAGCTAAAATCTTTGTAATATTGTTACTAAAGTGTCTAGTTTTTTGAAATGCAAAGCTTTATGTATTAACTTGCTGATGTGGTTTACAATAGTGTGGCAATGATGAAAATGGTTATGTAAAGTGATTGAAAAATTGTAACAAAGAATTGGGCAATAAAATGACAGAATGAAGCAGAAAAAATGTGATATTTTGAAAAGCCTTTTCCTTTATCAAAATGATTTAGGGAGATAATAGGGATGTCACAGTACCAGTTCGCTGTCTAGATTTATATACCACCAGTGTTGATGAAATACTATTGCCGTTATAAGGAACTAAATCTATTGCAACAAGGGGTTTTTGACCCTGCCCATTCAGCATAATGCTCCATTACTTTTCTCGTCATGAACTCAATAAACTCTCTTTTGAAAAGTCTTAGATTGAACCTCCTAAAATATATATTTGTCATTGTATTTTGCCACCATGTTATTTATTTAATCAAATTGGCCCTTTCCTGCACAACTTCCTTCCTGCATACATTTATCAGTGGCAGCATGGAGCAGACTGTAGGTACCCACATCGTTTTCTAACGAAGTTACCACACAGTGTTGGTAGCTGCCTAGTTAATGCAAACTAATGTATGTCCATTTCCTGGTAGCAATGCGGTAACCCATATTGCCACCACCTATGAACATCTGTTCAGCTTCTTCGTCTTCCTCCGTTCTTCTCTGCCCGCCTTGTGTCTTTGTCCTTTTTTCTTTTGGATTGGCAATACCAAGTGCCAGTATCAAACCACCTTTCACTTCACCTCCATTTCCATCGCCTTTGTTTCCCTATGCAGCCAGAAGAAACCCCTGCCTGAAGCCAGCTCTGGCACCTAAACCAATCCAGACTAAAACTGGTGTTGCGTAAACAGGGCATACGATGACTATCTCTAGACCAAACAATTACTTCAAGTTATTGATGACCTTTTAGACTAACTTATGCTAGAGTGTTAAGAGTGGCTCATCTGTAACTTGCGGAAAGAAATGTGTCCGGAGTTGGTCTGTTGTGTATCCTCTGTGTGTTCAGTTCTGTAAGTAATGTATAGACTAGATCAAATAGTGAAGTAAAATTTAGACTCAAATTAGGTACTACTGGTTGGAATGTACGCAAATTGCAAACAAAGGAGATTAAGGAATGAAGAGGGAATAAAAAAATTCCTGCTAAGTGGTACAAAGTTTATGCTTATATTTCTGCCTACATGCTTGTATTTTATAGCCTGCTAGTGAGGCATGGGCTAAAACAAATTGTATTGCAAATATGCAGTTAGCAAGTAACTTTGCTGATTTCACTGTTAGAGTAGTAAAAAAAGAAAAAAAAAAACAAAAGAAAAAAAGGCGCTTAACTGGGAAAAGCTCCCATGTTAATATTTCAGTATTGTGACATCTCTACTTGCAAGGTATGAGTGAAAGATTAGTCACAGATTTGTAGAAATGTCTCTTTCGTTTAATCTGGCTTGTATGTAGTTGCTTTTATGCTACTTTGTATGATGTCAGCTAAACCCTTTTTTCTTTTCCTTCCTTCCTTTCTTTTTTTTAAACCAGACAAACTTCTTAATCTCTGCTGCTATAGTGTTCTATCATACCACAGAGTATTTTATATTCATGTTAGTAACTACTCTATACCCCAAATGGGTAGCTTGTCGGAAATCACATTGGTCAATTCTGACACACTCAAATTTACAGGAGAAAAAGTTTAGCAGTCAGTAGAAAATCAGGGTGCTAACAAGAGATAATTTTGGCTTTTTTTTTTTTTCTTCCTGGACGTAGTTCTGTTGGGGTATAAAGTATTAGATATTTGTAATTTTACTGTCAAAATAATGGACATAACTTTTAGAGCATTCACAGCTAAGATCTCTGTACTTGTTTTTCAACTAATTTTAAATGTACTGTATCTTTTATTACATGTTCTCTTAGATTGTTTTTGCTAGTAATTCTAACAAGGCTTCTTCCTTTTTGGCTTGGACTAATGCTTGTATGGAACTGCAGTACTGTGACTAAACATGGAGCTCAATGCTGCTATTGCTTACAACTGCTTAAACTTTGTAGTTTGGACTTTATTTTTTTCTGTAATAACTTATTAAATATAGTTGTATGAAGTACTGATATTTGTCATCCTTTGCACATGCTAAGGAAATCCTGGGATACGCATTATGGGAATGTAAACTAGCTACAAAACCCCCAAATCTTGTATTGGAAAACTATTTACACTAGACAAGGTTAAGCAAATACACACCTCATGCACACAAGCTCTTTTCTAGTTATTTTAGTACATGGTCCACTTATGTTTTCTCTGTAAAATCAAAAAGCCGCACCTGATAAGGCATTTATTATGCTAAGATGAACATAAATAAAAAATATATATATACTATGGAAATATTTCTGCGAATGCAGTTTTCCCCACCAAATGCAGTATCAAGTGCCTTGAAAAAGGGACCTGTTGAATTATTTCCTCTGAATTTAACAAAAAATTGCTGGCTAACTTATACTGCACTTTTTTATTAGCAGTTTAACCATGGCTGCAGGCTGGATATTAGACTGATCAGTTAAAAAAGAAAAAAGCACTACAACACCAGTTTCTAACGGTTTCCATTTTAAGAATGGGAGACAATTTAAGCTCAGCGATACTGTTGTTTGGAACTCTACAGAATGCTTCCTTGAAAACATGTGAATTCTGCTACGTCAGGGCAAGTGAAGACCACAAGAATAGTGCATGTTTTGTGTCGCTGCTTTCTTTCAGTATCTACGTAAATGCAGCTCAACAACCATGCTGAAACTATCAGCGCTAGAAATTACAGGCTGACTTCAATGCATGTATTCAACTTAAACAGGAGCTGCCTAGGATTGCACTAGAAATCAATTATGTGTGTCGACTAAGTATTGTGCATGCTCCTTCAGTGTGCAGAGCCCTGTGGTTTGTGTTATGCTGTTTTATCCTAGCATTACCATGTGCAATAGCTCATACACATGAAAGAAAAAATCTTGGATGCCAGAAAACAAACAAAATGCTCAGGACACGGACTTATTTTCAAACTGGTAGTGAATAACCGTAACTCCGAGGAGAATGGTCTACTGACTGTTCTTCCAGGAGAAGTGGCTTTACAAGACAGTGATCTGTAATAGGAATTCTAGTAGTAAATAAATGTATGAGAACTTGTAGGCTTCTGGTTACTTCAGAGTTAAATTTGAGAAGGGAGTTCTTATAAACACCTTCCGCTTCAGGCATGTTAAACTGCTTATTGTAGCCTTTCTCTGTACAATGTTCTGGGTCCATCTGGACAAAATCAGTCTGGGTTTACCCCCATTTCTATGACAGAGAACAATTGTGGGAGGAAGCACAGCCTCTCTGGAACTTCTAATCCCCAATCCTTCCATTACTGCAGGACTGATAAAGTAAGGCCAAGCCACTTGTCAGGTACTGATCCTGACAATTTTCTCCAGCTGACAGCAGCATTTAACTCAGCCATTGCTTGCATTAAAATGATGTACTAATTTAATTTAAAACAATGCACTTGAATAGGTACAAAAGACTGCATGGCCTCTTTTGCTTCCAGTTTGTATGTGTTATTTTTGCTAGGTGTGAACTGAACTAAAATAGCTACCTATATGACTACTGAAGCTTGTGTATTAAACCTATTTAAGCATGTTTCTAAGCTAAACATTTTTGTACTCAAGGCACCAAAGCAACACGTCACCTCTCACACAGACCTGCAGAAAAGCCAAAGCTTAGCTCTTAAAAGCCATAATCTGCTTTCCTCATGTTTAGCAAAAGCTGAACAGCATGAGCACATGGGAAGAAAGGCTGCGCACTTGCTCTCCTAGGGATCAAGCAGAGAATGGGTTCTAAAACAAGCAACATATTTACCCTGTTTTCATAAAAAATATTACTAGCTACTTGCAAAACCCTTATACCACACAAGTCTATTATGAACACAGGCCAAAGCTGCATACATTGGATGCGCATACAAACTATGCCTGTTCAAATGAAGTCTCTCTCCCTAGTGGCAAAGCCAGGTTTTGCAAAGTTTAGCTTGGGACGACCACCTGTACCTAGAGCAAATTGAGAAGGAAACATGATAAAAGCCCAGCAATTGCCCCCTTTTGCTGTTTTGGGAGGAGAAATAAAATATCAGTAAGTATGAAGTCATATGGCAGGCCCTTGGCAATAGTTAGGACAGAACTCATGCTGCCTCACTCATAGCACAGTAGCTTCCCAGCGTAGCCACGCCAACTGTTACTTGACTAGCGTGGTAGGCACCTGGGGCTAAATCAGTAAAACCGGGGATCTGTTTGCTACTCTTAGGTGCCTGAGTGACATTTATTTGCTACCAATGTCCTAAAATCCCCTTTGAGCTGCTGCCTGCCATTGCTTGTGGCTGTGTTGTTCGTGAACAGGAATATGTAAAACTGCTTGTGTCTTAATATTTCCAAATTGTTCGGTAACCCAAGACCTACTTCGATTCTCAGTGTATTTTCCTGTATTCTTTTTAACCTGCAAGCCTAAACACAGAAAGCACTTGCAAACATATTTACCAGATCAAGTTTCATATACAGGAGAACAGAAGTGTGTTTCTCCTTCGCTATCCAATAGCCTGAGCAGTTAAAACACTTGGGGATTTTTTTTTTTCCCCCCCCTCTTTTCCAAATTTCCTGCACTATGGAGCAAGGACTAAACTTTTTTTGCTCATGGTTGTAGCAAATACTTAAACTATTTTGTGACACATACTTTGGTTTCTACCAAGCGAAGAAAAATGTTCTCTGGAACACCATGAGCATCAAGACTAAGGTAAATAAAAAAATAATCAAAATGGTTGTTGATAAAATTACATGTAAGAAGATGGTGCCCTCTGCTACACCTTCTTGACTACCTTGCCAGTTTCAACATGTACTACAGACCCACTGAAATAGAAGTTTGAAAGAGAGATAGAGCTGGTACAATTCATATGCAAAATACTGCCAGAAATCATGGCAAAGATACAACTCATGATCTCATCTCATCTTTTGTCCAAGATCTTTGCCTTTCAAAGTTACAAAAAGGCCTCTAATCTCATTGTCAGACTACAGAGCATGGTCTGAGTCAAATAAAAAACACATTAAATTCTAAGAGACAGGCAAAATCTTGCTCATAATGTAACTAATCCCTCCAGCCGTGCCTTGTGCATATTGTTGCAGTCACAGAATCATGGCATGCACATGTGCCAGAAATGGCCCGCTACACATTCTGCCTCTACTTTTCTTACTTCTGACTAGACTTGCTTGCTATCACTTGGCCTTTCCTCCAATTTCATAAATTGTCATCAGTTTATGAATGGATCAAAAGCAATGGTAACATTTCTTTGCTCCACTTCCACAAGGTTTAACCCATCACAGAGCACTGAGTAATACTGGAATGTTAGTAAGATGATGTTGTACAATGGGGAGGATTCTGCCTAACACATAAAGGGTAAAATTCAGAGTAGATATAACTTACTCTAAAAGGCAACGAGATTCTCACTTAAAAGACAGTGCTAACATGACATATATTCCAGGTTGTGGGTGGTTGTTTGTTGGGGTTTTTTTTCGCTGAGCACTACGTGTTGTGTAATTTGTCACAGCTCAGAACTAGACAGTTTTACTACTGAACATGTACATTTGCTTGCCTTCATCTGCTGCTTGCAATGACAAAAGGAAAACACCAACTATGGATGAACATAAACAAATGCATTTCCCTCCTTAAGAACTTGCTCCATATGTTACAAAATGTAAACACTTCTAGACAGCACGCAACCAACATGTTACCTCTATGTAACAAGCTCCTTATATGCTGAACACATCAATGTGAAATCACTTGCTAATCAAAATGGTATGCAGTATCAAAGACCAAAAGAATGCATAAAAGATAAGGGATAGAATATTGTTCCCACTAATTTGAAGACAGAATTCTGTCTTACAGACTTCAGTGGGATACCACTTCACCAGAAAATATTTCAACTTTCACCCAGTTCTCATCCCCTGGAGCTTTAGACAAATCATTAATGTTATTCTGGCTACTTTCTTACATTACAGTCTATCTAAACTTGTTCTAGCTTAGGAAATGCCTAATCATCGCTTTCTACCCACTGATGAACTTACTTAATTGCACCTAATGACCCACAAGTGCACACTAGCAAAGGTAAAGCAAGGCGAGGAGGAATGGGGAAAGGTTAAGCAGTCCATTTTATCTCCATTTTAATTAACATTTTATCTAGAAAAATTTCAGTCACTCTGGCAGAAATAAGTAGGAGTATTTGATACCCATTGTAACATAAACTCAGAAACAGGGCAGAAATGAGAACCAAGAGCTCCTCCCTCCAAGCAGTTGTCCAAGCCTTGCAATTAGTAAGTCATTCCTTTGCTCCCACCCTCTTAGCCCAGAGAGTATTCATTTGTTTTATATAAAGTGGAACAACAGACAGCAAAAGCCTCCTTCCAGCTGCAGGCAGCATAACACAAATTAACTCTACTGTCATGAGCATGAAATGCTCTGTGTGATAATCCACCCTGAAAAGCAACTAAATTAGCCAATGCTACAGCACCTTGGGTATCGCTACACCACATTCACTGTGCAGGTGCCTAACTCAAGGGCATGGAGCATGCTCTGGCCACCACGAACTAAACAATTAGACACAGTGATGCTAAAATTCACACCATCTACATAACTTTGTGGATTCAGCTTTGTGACCTTGATCCCTTTTTTCTTCTTCTCATTTGAGATTTGTTTATCTGCTAAAACATTTACATTAAGTGGTTATGTTGTTCTAGTCAAAGATGCTAAATATTGGTGCTTGACCACAGCAGAAATAATATACTCCAGCAAGCACTGAAAAAACGACCTGCCACACAGGGGAAAATTACAGTAAAGCCTCAAAGTGCTGAGGAACCTGCATCCTGTGAGGTAAAACATGAAACAAGTGATAATGAAAACCACACACACACACACAACCCTAAAAGGGACAAAAAAGCAAATCCAGAGTTAGAATGTTCTCGCGCTTTTCTGTCAGAGTTTAGAGGCAGAGAATTACCATTGCTTTATGTCCATGTAATGAAAGCACTACCACCACAACACTTGCGATATAAACATGACAAACTGTAACAGTCTCTGTCTCTGATTACAACAAAGTAAAAGTCCACAACTGTGATTCCGGGACACATTTTCCCAACGATCAACCCACTATTTGGTAATATTTTGTTCTGCAAAAATCCCTAGGGTACAAGCAAATTTCAGTGCTAAAATTCCTTCAGTAATACTACTTCAGTCACTGCCCTGAAGAAAGTTTAATATAGTCTATATAGCCAGAAGGCAAAAAAAATATCCTAGTCATGAGGAGACATGACTTCATGAGTCTGCAGATCTTTACACCATTATGTAACTCAGTAACTTTTGTATCTAACTCACTGCCATGTAACAGCTGTTGATAGCTAATCCTCAGTGAAGCCAGGCGTCGTATGAGACAAAGAAAAATGAAAACAAATGCTAAGATATGTGGAATCCTCTGTATTTGTCAGACTATTCACACAGAATATATATTTAAAAAAAATCTTAAATTCACATCCATCCTATGAGTCTGGGCTCCCCAGTACAGTGTATAGAGTGTAGAGTAAGTGTATAAAATAAGACGAAAAGCAGCAAAGTGTGAGGGAGGATGAATCTCCTGCAGTTTAGCCTTTTGTTAGCACAGTATCTGACACATAAAAATGGACTGTCCACAGAAAACAAGTTCAGTATGCCTTTGATGGAGCAACCGCAGCCCTCTAAAGCCCATCTTTAGAGATGCCTGCTACTGATCTAAAGTAGGGCAACGATTTCTGTTTGGAAAAGGATTTTAAGGAACACCGTTTCTGTCTTGCTCTGGATTTCTTGTTTCTGCAAGACATATGCGGCCCGGTGGGTGACAATGGCCTTTCCACTGAGGAGTGAGACCAGAAATAGGACAACACTACATGACATTCTCCTTTTCCTCTTCTAAACACTATTCAAATTCACGCTCTCCTAACCTGAGTAGAATTTAGAACTATATTTATAGCAGCTTTTCTGCTCTGAAAACTGCCTTCACTTGCAGAAATTATTTTCTGTAGTAATTAAGTTGTATATTACAAGCCGCAGTATTGCCTCTGAGCAAAACAGTTTGGGCTAAGTCTGCCTGCTTTTGATCCCAGTTTCCTAATTATTATGGATCAAGCTCTTCACTTGTGTTTCTATCAAGTGTGAAGAGTTCATGGGGATTGGTTATGTCAGTTCTGTTCACAGGGGAATTAAGGTGCATTCAGAATGCTGCAGGAGCTAATGCAGAGTGAGCAAGTGGCAGTGCTTTTCTATCACAGTCCTCTTAAATCATGCTTTGAAGGAGTGATGTCACAGAAATAGCAGTAGCCAGAAGTGAACTCTTCATATCAAATAGACTGAATCTCTGCCCAATTCCTCAGCCAATTCCAAATACACTGTCAGACTAGTATTCAGGGGGTGGGGTGGGGGGTATTGTCCTCCATCTTGTGATCCTTGCAGAAGTAGGGCTGTGAGAACAACCTGCTGGGCCCAGGAAAGGGAGTCACTGTGCTGCACAGGCACTCAGCTGCAACATGCAAGTTTTGAAAACTTTGCCCTCTCAGCTTCCTAATGCTCAGGCTGTACAGCTGAGCCAGGGCCCATGTGACTGTGAGTCTGCCCAGCTCCTGCTAAAATGAGTTCTCCCTGGCTATCTCCAGCACACATACTGTTCCCACAGACTGAGCCTGTCATCACCAGCTGTATCACCTGCTTGGACTCTTGGGGCCCTTCCATTTACTTTTTATAGCCTCATCCTGGCAGTGGGACAAGGCAGTGAAGATGCTACTTCTCTCTGGATCTGAAGAACATGATATCCCTTCTGAGGCATCTGACGGTGACTGATAACACCTCCCTCAGTTCCACCTCTCCCCCTGTGCACAGTCCCAACCATGCTCTAGACCCTTACACCTCTCCTCAGATCATCCTCACTCTTAAGTATGAACAGAAGCCTTACTGCAGGACTGCACAGCTGAGGAAAGGAGACAGCAATGTCAGGCTGTGCTGCCTGATGCAACCCACAATGCTACATGCTCCCATTTATCCTACAGAAGCCACGAAAACTTGTCATAAACTCCACCCCACTTCTTGCTGCATACTTCGCCATATTTGGGCTGCACCTGGGAATAGCTGTGGATTTTCTGACAGCAAAGGCACAGCTACAGCTAACAGAACTCCCCAGCTACTTGTGGCTTTTCCCACTGCCTGAAGAGCTAAAGATGTGAAAGTCAGCTAGGATATAGTGGGGAGGGTGGTGCCCAAGGCTAAAGGTGCTCATCTAGCCAGACCACCTCTGATGCGAAGTTGTGTTCTGTAGTTACAGAGAACTGAAAGGCCCAGCTTCGGAGCTGCCTGTACTGATCAGCCAATGACCCTTGTAATTCCACATCCCATCTCCAAGAGTTGCCAGTCTCAAATGCCCTAGGAGGAGGCAAAAGAAATCTGATTTTGGCAACTGTGGAACAACTTGTCCCATAGGAGAATTATTCTGGAATATGTCAAAAGTCCCAGGAGATGAGACAGGGTTTAATGTATGTGTACAGCAGTGGCATGTATGGTCCATGGTTTGGAAAACCTAGGACTGAACAAGACTCTTGTAAAAAAAGGGCTCATGTCCCAAAACCTCAATGGTATAGACATGCCAGTTTTGAAAACAGGAAAGAGTTAAACACATATTTAATGAAGTAGCAAGTAAGTTTACCTAATACACTTGGCTGGTAAACACCAAAAGTGCAGCCTCACAGGAAAAAGGAAGTCTATTGTTGCTCTTGCCGTTCTTCCACCTCGCCCTGGGCCAGACTGGACAGTCTGCTCTTCCAGGGAACGATGTGGTTACAAATGCAGGGAAAGGCCTGCACTGTCAGGCAGTGCTCTCTCGCTATTACAGGTTGATTCTTCCACAGACAGGGTCAAAGTGGCAGACGGCCTGGAGACATTTCCTAGTACAAGTGGGTACCAAAAAAAAAGATCTGATGCATCACTGCCCAGAGGAAAGAAGAAACTCCCTTATTCATCTAGGTTAGGGTGCGGTAACGTGAAGGATCCATTTTTTGAAAAAAAATCAGGACAAGGAATAGCACCATAGATTTAAACACATTTCCCTTACCTACAAATGTCCCAAATAGTCCTTCCTCTCCCTGAAGGGTTCAGCTGCCGTATCTTCTCCTTTATAGCCCTGAACAATATTAATCTCATGTATAGCATGGAGCTGATGTAGCTTCATGTTCTAGTTCAAGTAGTTCAAAGGAGTTTACACATTTCTTTCCCAATTCCGGTGCAAAAGCAACTACATTTCTAACATGTCTCTTGGTTCTTTTTCTGTACTGCCCTATTTAGGTTCTGTAAACTTCTGAACTTTGTGGAGTAAGTGCCCAACTTTATAAAAGCTTGTATAAAATTTTTGCCAATTAGCTAGGTTGCACTTTCATAAAACCTGGCTAATGAACATCAGCTTTAGCAATACGTATAGCTTAGCCTCTCAGAGTTAACCATAGGGTGTTTATTCCCATCATGTTATCTGTCCAATGCATAAAAGATAGATCCTCACAAGATGGTAGCTAAAGCAGATGTGCTGTCTGTGCTGACAGAGCAAAGCAGGCAACCACTTTTCTACCACAAGAGAGTAAAGCAGAAACGCTGTTAAATTTGGAGGAAGAGTCCTGGGAGCCAAGATCTGAATGGCTATAGGAGCCAGAAATTCCCCAGTCAGCAATGCACTTAAAACACAAGCCTGACTGACTGGAATTGTTTATGTGCTTAAAACTACATACACACTGAAGTAATTGCCAAACTGGGGCCAATGGCTATATCTGACATGCCGAGCCGAAATATTCCCTACCCCAGGACGTACCAATGTTTCTGCTGTTGAACCTGCACAAAGACCTGGACCATTAATAGGTAACTGAAGCCCTTGACTGAAAGGCTATGAAGGACCTAATGCTGAACATTAAACTAGACATTTGTCAACCTGGACATAGATCATGCAGGTGTATTTGCAGAACATCAAAGCCAGATGTAACCTGTAAAAAAAAGGAGATGGCCAGCAATCCTTTCAGATTTTCGGGACAGCTGTGTTCACGCTTTCAAAACATACTCCAACGATACCCAGAACTAGCAGATTACAAATCTAACCCCTGAATGAGGACACGAACCTCAAACTGAAGGGAATTCCTCTGGTTACCTGTTGAGCCTCTCCTCTGCATTTGCTCCTGGCTGGTGTAGTGTCACCCCATCAAAATGGTTTCTAAGAATATCATATGCACCACTTGGAGTGCCTGCCACATAATTCAGGGCTGAGCAACACGGCACAGGGAATTAGCCCTTCACTTTCATTTGTCGTCCTCAGAAGAGAGTCGTTAATTCAGCAGTTCATTTTAGATTAAAATCTAGTTCCTGTCCCTTTTCAGATCAGGTGAGTAGGTGAAAATTCAGGGTTGGCAGATCAAGCAGACTGCAGGCAGAGAGACTGCACATAGAGTCAGGATGTTCTCTGGCATGATCCTGTTTATGAACAGCAAACATGAATTCCTCCTTCTGTCAGCAGAGGAGAAATAAGTGAAACACAGAGACAGTGTCCGAGGTCACAGCTGCAAATGCCTTTGAAGGTGAAATTGTTGGTGTGGAAAACTTTTAGTACTACCTTAATCATATTTCACTGTAGGGCCAAACTGAAAAAATAAAAAAGGATGTAACTAAAAATTAAAGTCCAAAACTGTTCCTGAAAACTCCTACTCAGCTGCTGCATAACCTTGAAGCTGTCTGAACTCTTTGGCTGACTAAAGTTGCCTAAAGCTGCCTCTGTACAGACACACAGTTGCCCATCGTAGCAAAGCAGAGTAGGTCAGTATATAGTATCTGCCTGAACAGTACCAAAATCCAAAGAGCAAGTGCTCTTGTAGACCTCCATTGTCTACTTCCATTTCATACCACCAAGCCAGAAGCTGCACCCTTCACCTTTTCTCACAATTCATCAGAAGAGTTTCGATTATATTGACATGTTTAGGAAGAAAGAAAAAAAATCGATGACTGCAAGAACACATAGGTGTAAATTCCAAGTGACACTCCTGCATGCTAAAGAAGGGCAAGATCTCAGATGTGCTGCTGTCCACACCACTTCCTGGTAGCTAGCTCTAGTGAAGTTGCATTGCCAAGTATGACAGCACCTAACTGCCCTAGACACTGTGCAGGTTCAGGGTTCTCCAACTATCTAATACGTATCTAACAGCCTATACAGATGCATCTAACTTACTGGATCTATGAGATACTGCCTCCACCTATATATATTGCAGGTAAATGAACAATGAGCCTGCCTTGAGGATCAGGAGCTCTAACGACCTAGTATTATTTCTCAAACAATTACAATTACTAGGAATTCATGTCAGTGAACTAGAAGGTGAATGAGAACAGTCCACCATGATGATACCAACAGATTATCTAACCCGGGCCGCTCCCATGATAGAAGCATTTTATCTGGTTACAGAGGACATTTTGGCAGCCAAATCTTCTGAGTGAAAACATACACACCACGATCTTCATTTTGCATCTGTGGAAGAGTTAGTGACACTACCTACGTTAAAAGCTCCTTGTACAGCAGAGGTGGGGTGAAGCAAACTACATATGCTCTACCTGTACTTAAATGTGCTATTCTATGATTACATCAGTCATTCTGCTAATTAAAATAATTTTGTGGGACTTCCTTTAGCTTTTAAAACAAAGAAATTAAAGGCAAGAGTAATTTCAACAGTGACTATCTTGGCAGGTGCTCCTCATCACAGCCTGGCACCAAATCAGTGAGAAGGAATTTCTGACTACACTTATTTTCCACACCTGTGAGATCAGGGTTGACTTGTATCAGTGCAGGTTCACTTGCTGTGTCTTCTGGTGCTTGTTAAGGCTAAGAGGTTTCCACTCTCTGGATACTTAACCCTATGTCTCTGCCAGAGTACCACCCATCTCAGCTCTTAATCTAATTACTACAGAATGCAGTCTGACTCTATAAAAAAAGTCTGATTTGGAAAAAAAAAAGATTAAAAAAGTAAATGAACTGGCAGAACTGATGTAACAGGAACTTCTGGAGAGAAGGTTATAAAATGTAGTCAGGCCAGGCATCTCTTAAACAACTTAATTTCCTCCTCTCACTGTGCCCTGAGACAAGCCGCTCTTTGGGGGAACAAGAGCCTTTTTGTGCCAGGGTTTGTACATTGCCTTGCCCTTTCTGCTGACTGGGACTCTCAGGTGATATTGTGATAAAAATAATAAAAAATAAAATAAATGAAGGAATAAAAGATTTATATCATTCTTCAAAGTATTTTGATTTGTTTGTTTTACAGCCTAAATATCACCACATTGTCGACCTCCTTTCCCTCAAGGCACTTCGTGATTAAATTTTATAAGTAATCATAAATGTCTGGTTAGGGCAGGGAGTTTTTTAATTTTTACTAAACCTCTCCTGGGCTTTGGGTGCTTTTGAGCTATACACGTATCGATAAAGCTAATTCAATTTCCAGCCAAATGCAATCTAAGCACTCACAATCCACCTCCTTCAGAGTGTACCACAACTGTGCAAATATTCTGAACATTTATAATGTTTTCAAAAATTCCGAGTCTCCTCCTTTCCAAGACAATATTAATCAGCAGATAGAGAAGAGATTCCTCCTTCTCAGGCGAGGCTATGACTTCCCATTCAAAGCCAGTGTTACTAATTGTCTTTGAAAGTATTTATGTTTCATCAGTGTCTAAAGGCCTCAAAGTAAAGCAGAGCTTTGTGGGGCCTGGCATTACATGAAGCAGAGACAGATTCTGTGCTGCAGTGCTTTCAGCCTAAGTAGGCAAAACAAACAGAGCATGTAAAAGGAACAGAAGGACCAAAAATAAGTGGCTTGTCTGAGATCATAGAGCAAGTCAGGAATGTGCTAGTCTCACTTGTACCAATCAATAAACTCTGTCCTTTTTTCAAAAGAAAAAACTAATCAGTGTCATGATCTGTTTCTGCTTCTGTCTCCACTGTAGAAAACATTTATTGCTGCCTATTAATTTTGACACTTGACAACTACAAGAATTTGAGACACTTTAATTGCTGGTTCTTTCCCACTGTGTAAAGAACCAAGGCTGAAAGTCTGAACCCTGTTTGGCAGGACTGGGTTGGGTAGAGAGGTTATGCTTGTTTCACATTTAACTGGCTCCCTACCCCCAGCACTAGCTTTTACTAGGTCAATGCTTCAAAGATACGGCTATGACGGCCAATAAAGACTATGGCAGCATTCATACAAACCTCATACTTAGAAGAGCGCAATAAAAGAGGCTTCTTCTCAGAAATATCCCATTACATACACACTCATTTTCAACTGCGACTGGTCAAAACCTATTCAATGTACTTATGTTAACACTACAAACCCCTTTGGATTGCAAATCAGATTGCCAGAAGCAGGAAGAAAAGGCTCGCTCAGACATCAGAACAATTCAGGCATCCAAGCTCACAACAGTTATGACTCAATTTGGCTTGATTTCTGGTAGGCAGATTAAAATGCCTTTTTGTTTGTACCAAATAAAGCATGAATAATAGTATTGCCTTTGTCTGCCTCTCGCACTGCACTGCTGCTAGAGCCGCAGGACACAATATCCCCTGCTGGGGACACTCACAAAGAGAGCTTACCTTCAGCTTCCTCCTCGTAAGAGATTTTATGGCGGGGCAAGGCTGGGTTCAGCAGTGCAGAAGACTTTTCAAGTAGCTCTCAGATTCTCTTTATCTTACCAAGTCCTAAGGGCAATATGGTGAGATTGTTCCTATTCTTCAAGTTGCTCTGATCCAACCACTCTATTTAAGAAACGATAACAAAGTGGTGTTCCTATGAGCGCATTTGATGAATTACATTTTAAATGATGCAACTCTGACCCTGCATTAACTTCTTTGTTTCGCGTTATTCTTAGAAGAAGAGCTAACAAGGCTGATTTCCTCACTGCGGGCCAAATTGCTGTACGAGCGCGTTACCATTTCTTTGGCCGACTGGGCAGGACGTTGTCATCTTTTTGAAACAACAGGGATATTCTTAATTTACACTGAAGCTTAATAGAAATTCGCGTGATGTGATGAAATTTGGGGGAAACAAACTCCCTCCTGTTTGTTTTGTTTCTGTATCCACTAGAAAGTCAAGAGATGATATTTCAAGTAATTGTAGGTAAGTAGCATTTACATTACCAGGACTTTTTTTGCATTTTAGCCAAAGAAAATTTTGCTTAACATGCATAAACTGAACAGTCTGTGATGCAGAGACACAACTATAGTCTCTCCCACAGAGAAGCACATAAAATGCCAGACTACAGCAAGCAGCCTGATATCCTTACACACCCACTCTCACACCCTCTGCTCCTTATGATACTTCAATTTGTTTTGCACTGTGGCAGAGTTTCAGGGTAGAAAAGAATCCCACACATATCCACTCATAGCCTTGTGGGTTGCACATCTTTACGCTGACATTGCTGAACAAGCATTCTATTCAGTAAAAAGAAAAATAGAAGGACTGGCACTGCCATTTCCCCCTAGTGTTCCAGCTGTGCTCTAAAAGAAAAGGACAGCAGTTGTTATCAGGTATTCATGCCCTGTTATGCAACCAGGAAGAGGAGCACTTATTTCCAAATCCAGCTTTGGTTTAGGTGAGACCAAAAAACCAAACTGCTCAGAAAAGAGGAGTTACAGGCATATGAGAAAGCAGAAATTAGATGCCTAGAGACACCAAAGTTGGCATAATGAGGGACCTCTGCCAGCATTGCCTAACTGAGGTGAGCTCAGAGGTTTGGACTGTTGTCCTCATCTCTAGCCAAAGGGCAAGATACAGGCTTGTGAGTCGTCAGTGTCACTGTTCCTGACTATCTGTTCTCACCATCACACTTAGCCTAACTGTATCTTGAATTAGAACTGAATAACTTCGTTACCCACTTTAACTCCCAACAAACTCCCCGAAGTCCCACTACTAACTTTTTCACTATTCTTCTTTTCATTTCAGTGAGCTGTGGACTACATATACCAAGGTGCTACTGTTTCGTGGGGTGTTTAAAACTGCCTGTGTATTTGTTCCTGGGACCAAGCAAGCTACCTGAACCGCTGCTGTATCCACTGGGGAGACTTGCTTTTCCCAAGCCTTGGATCGCTCTGCCCTCCATTCCCCCTCAATGCAGGAAGCTTACAATTGTACCACCTATCACTGCATCAAACTAAACCACATCGCCTCACTGCACCTCCTCCTGGGACACAAAGTCTTATACTTCCTAGCTTCCAAAGTCTTATTTTAACAGGATCCACCTACTTCATTTTTTTTCTCCTACTTATATTTCAGAAACTCAGGCGGCACAAACACATCATTTAGGCAATACAGAATGTCTCCAGCAGCAACGCAGCACAAATGGACTACTTTGGAAAACATAATTACTGGGTTGGAGTTTTCAATATGTCTCTAAAAACACAATCTCTTATGAGTTCTGACTATGCTACCACCTACTAACACATAGAAAGAGTCACCGAAGTGGAACTGCTCTTTAGTCTCACCATGATTAACACCTGTCACAGGAGATGCAAATTCCCTAGCAGCTGTGAGCTAGCTGTAGAGCAAGGTCAAAGTTTTTTGTGGTTTGGGTTTTGTCTTTTTTTCTTCCAGTGATGAGGAAAAATAAAAAGCCATAAGAGACACAGGAGGCAATGTTTTTTTCCCACTTCTCTTTTTATCTTTTCCCATTTCTCAAACACAAGAGCTATATTTTTTTCTTTCAGAATTTGCTTTTGAAATGTTAAATGCTGATGGGGAAATTTGATGCAACAATTTTTGGAGCTACCTCCCTTCCTCTACTTCATGGGCTTTATCACATTTATACTACCTTAACTACATCCTCTACACCCTGCATCACTAGGTACTTCTTAAAATATAATTCGCAGTTCATTAAACATTTGCTGTAGATCTGCAGAGTCCTGGCTGATTACATGATCACAACACCTTCTTGCAACTCAGTAACTAACCTGGATAAATATATGAAAATACCTTCTTTCTCGATGTCACGTTTCTGAGCAGCCAATGGCAATTCCACAAGAATTTTTATCAATCATCCATGAGAAGCAATGAGGTAGGACTCAGCATTGCCAAGTCCCAAATATTCAGGGGAATGTTTCTTGCTCCCCTCCCCCCCCCCAGCAAAGCTCTCTGCTAGAATCAAAAAGTTTACACAAGATCCTTGAATTTCCAGCTTTAATTCTAGTCCTCATAATGGCCAGATAAAAGTTTGAAAACAGGATGCCTAACATTTTTCTAATTTTATGAACTGCTTTAGTTTAAAATTAACGTTTGATTCTGGTGGATGTATGGGTTGGGGTATGTGGAAACAGAAAAACTTCCTGTCTGTGCTGTAAAAAAACTTGTAACCATGCTACAAAACATTATCCTCGTGGATATCTCAAGGTTGAGTTGTTCTAGTCATAGCCAGATTTTGATGCTTTTCAGCTGCTTTGAATTTCTGTAAATACTGATATACAAAAAGTCATGATATATAAAGCAAGTGTGCATCTGAAATCTTTCAGTACACGAGAGATCTATTATTGCGACATCAGCTTCAAATACTCCTAATTAGCAGCTGTCTCCAATCTTTTAATGAGTCTGCAACATCATTTAGTTCTGAAGCCACACTCTGTTCAAATTGCCCTTCCGATTTTAATGTGAGTTAAATTAGGGTTTAACTTTTACTCATCTCTCAAGTTTCTCAGCTGTGAATAACCCTCACAGCTCAGTGATTTGGCTGGTATTTGTTACCTATGCCATGCTGCTAAATTGCTACTACCTGTCCTAACAAGCTCTCTGACTGGGCCAGCTGACAACTGTCTAAAAACAACATGAGAGGGAAAACAGCAACAAACTCACCTAAGCTTAATTGCATGCTGTGAAAAACAGGTTCCTTCATCAGCCTTTGTAATTTTCAGGGATTAATTAAAGGATAATGTTTGCTGCAGAGGAGTTTATGAGGCAATAAATAGCTTTTGTGGCTGATTAAATACCAAAGTAAAGCTGATAAAGGCATCTAATAATTTCAAAAGCCTTTTAGTGCCGTGAATACACCTCTGCCACAGATGCAAGTCTTACTATACAACGCATCAGCAGCGGACTAACAAAACAGAGAGGAAACCTCCTTGCCTCTAGAGACCTTGAGCAGATAAACAAATTCACAAGGCATGCAGCTCAGCCCCAAATCCAGGTTTGATCCTCACTTGTCAGGAAGCAGACCAAGCGCAGATGGTGATTTTGCCACTGTACAGACGCTTCGAACCGCACACCAGCCACCTCCTCAGCCCCAAGCACCATCATTTTACCTGCAGGGCTGCAACTCCCCCCCCCTCCCCAAACCCTCACAGAGCGCTCGGTGCTCCCTGGTTTCTCTAGCAGCAGCCGAGCAGTTTTGCTGCCGCCGGGAGAGAGCTCTGCAGCCCGACACGCCTTGTCCTTGGCCCTGAGGTGGTTTATTAGCCTGGGGGTACCCAACGGCCAACCCGGGGGGGAGGAAGGGTTGCTTCCAGGCCGGCTCGCAGCGGGCGGCGGCGACCCCTGGTGCCTCAGAGGGTTGGGGGGGGGCGGAGCTTGTGCTCCCGGCGTTTCCTGCGCGGGCAGCCGGGGCGGAAGCGAGGCCGAGGCTTCTGGAAGGTTCGAGGGGCGGGGCCGCACGTGGCGCCCACCCGGCCAGGAGCTGTGGGGCCTTCGCAGGCCGCCGGCCCCTTCAGCTGCCGTGGGCTAACAGGCAGAGCGGGAACTGGGGAGGAACAAACCGAACCGAGCCAGGGGAAAGCGGGGCTGGTGGCAAGTGCATCTCGTGTCCCTTCCTCCTCCTTCACTTTCCCTGACCCCACACAGCTGGCGTAAACTGTCGTGGTTTGGGGTTGTGGGTTTTTTTTGCTCTCCTTGCTTGCTTTGTCGCCTTGCTCTTCAACTGATAAATCGCAGGCGCAGCCAAAGAGCGATGTGACTGCGAGAACACGCAGTTCTGCGTGCTGTAAACAATAATTAACTACTGCTGACTGCACCAGCCGTGAGGAGCCTGAAATGCTGATCACATCTTGCAGCAAAGAAAGCAGAAGTATCAGCTTCGAATTCTGCCACGTTGTCCTTTCCAGCTTGCAAATGAACTGGTAGTTTAACTGGTAAGATGCCTAAGTGGGTAAGCATTAAAATAAATCCTAAACAAACACTGGTGGGCCGGCGTTAGCTGTTGGTTTGGTTTGTGTGCTTGATGCTTCTCTCTGTGGTCTCTTGAAAATACATTCCTCTGAACATGACTATGGGCAGTATTTTGACTTTATGCATAGAACTTTGCCTATGTTTATATAGCTACCCAAAGCTTCTAGATGAACAAGCACCTCTGTACTGCTAGTTTGGTTGACAAGATTACTGTGTTTTGTGAGTGATGGTGCTTGCAAGATAGAGGCACCAAGGGTGAACAGTTGCAAGCATCCCAGAAGTGTTTTATGATTTGGACCGAGTAGAGGTGTGGGCAGTATGGAGAAATACATCAAAATACAGTACAGCATTTTCCTAAAGCCACACTTCTTTTGGTAGCACAGAGTCAATTTTGCTCCTAAGTGAAGTGACTCTGATTCAAGAGAGGCAGGAATCCAAGGGCATTGTTCTCTGGGGGTTGATGTCTTTTTGACGTCTTTCTTCTCTGGCTATGGCACAGATCGTGTACAGTTCAACGGATTTTTTTCAAGTTTGGTTTACTAACTTGCAAAAGCAGTTAGATTTGCACATCTGCATTAGCTCTTCCCTGGGTTTATCATTACAGATTGCTACTTAAAGGCTTTATTTCTAGGATGCTAGGCTGTGACTGATAATTAAATCACCTTAAGTGCAGCATGGGTCATGCGAAACAGGGCCAGAATACATAAACGTGTGTCTGGAGAGAACAATATTTATTCAAAGAGAAATAACACAGAAACAGTAGCAGAAAGCATACTGCAGCTAACCACTCAATTCACTTGCTGCCGGTATGCTGATAAGTATTCCTGTTTTCTCGATGGAGTATCTAAGCAGGCAGCCTGTGTAAACGATGAAGTGTAATTACTCCGACATATGGGAAATCTCTGGCAGGCGCAGACTTGGCATGGACAGCGCAGCATCACCCTGCAAAGGCCCCTGGAACGGGAGTGTATTGGAGACGTGTCCAGCATGTTCCGATAGCTCAGCTATTTCTGAGCCTCTGACTGAGCTGCAGATTAGTTCAATTTGCCGTGCTCCTGGAACAGCCCTTTGGCAGGATGCAGCATGTTACTCTTCCTTTCTCCCCATTTCTGCACTTCACCCTTCCCTAGTTTTCCTGCAGTTTTTGTACAGGAGTCTTAATTTATGTCTTTGAAGTTGCTGCTCTCTGGATCAACTTCTTACCCTCATCTAAAAAGGGAAATTGAGCAGTAAACATTTTCCTTCAGTATGTGGAAATTTCCTCTTACAAGTTAGCAAATCCTGGTCTGAATTTTACTTTAAAAGAAAATACTGCAGGTCATCATCTGTAAGAGCATATGTTTGTTGATTACTTTTACTTGCTAAATTAATGACAGACACCTAACATTGAGTTAGCTATCCACCTGATAAAGCTCAGAAAAAAGCATAAGTTTTGAGCGTGTTGACTTTTTTAAGGTTTGGGGGAGGGAAAGGAAAAGATAGCCTAACAAAGTTCCTAAATCCACATTTGAGTTCGCTCGTGTTACCTTGTGTTAAGCACTTTGTTTCTTCAGCTATTCCTTTCTTCCATTTAAAGTATTCAGGATTTGGCATTAGGGTCTGTATAGCCTTTCACATATTTATATGCTAAGATGGATTTAAGTGGCAACTTTTTAGTCAATGGAAATTCAGTCTTAACCATGTGTGTGTAAGCAGCAGATCTCCTCATTTTTTCACAGAATTTCAGACTATTCACCTGCGCAGAAGTTTGGTTCTGAAAACCAGCCTCTCATCCCATTCAGCTGTACGTTCCTCTAGGTTGTTTTAATGGGAGATCAGTAGTTCACCAGTCTTGAGAATTATAGTAGCGTGTGACGTATGACAGGTTCAAAGTGATGATGGTTGAGGGTGGCATCTCACTTAGCTGGCGTGGCAGTTTTAGCACATGGAGAGGCAACTGGAGTCACTGAACTGCATGGGCTCTAGTTGATGAGAGAAAAGGCTATCGGAATCAATAGAAATTACAGTCCTTGCCATCCTGCAGCTTAACTCTTTCACCTGCAAGCCCCAACAGTAGTATCTGAAATACATCTTTTTTGATAGTTGTCTTAATTTTTCTTGTAAGTAAGTGCAATTTTCAAACCTGAACTTGGTGGCTGGTACACCTTTTGGTTAATCAGGATATGAGCATCATTCCTGACTGATGAAGGACCGAGCAAGTAGCCTCATTGTGTGATGGAGGGCTCTTACAAGGGCGTAGTGGCAACACTCTACCCTTACCTGTGGTATTACGACATCTGTGCCTGGGAAGCTCTAGGTGAAAGTTGAACTTAATGCAGCGCTCTTGTGTAAGTACCTTATGACCACATGCAGTCCCTCTTTACTCTTGTTTGTTTAATAAGAGCAGTGTTTCATTTTCTTCTTTTGCACAGTGTAATCCTAAACCTTTACCACAACTTTTACTGCTCAGAATTCAAACCTTCCTCTCAAGATGGCTTTTTTCTCCCCCACTGACTTGCTTCTGGTGCTAATCATTACAGTATTTGAGTATCTTGCTATCTCAGTGTTATAAATCCCATGTGAGATGAGGTGCTATTTCTCCTTAAGCCTTGGCCCTCCTCTGTAAAAGCAGTAAAAAGACATATCTAGTAAACTTGTGTTCCTGACATAAGATGCCAGAGACCTATTTTTGTACTGACTACCCTGAGAATTAACAAATCACTGTTCCAAAAGACTTTAGCTTTAAGTGATGGGCCTCCTGGTCTTAACTCCTTCCAACCAGTGCCAATAGAGACCTTCATTTTACTGAAATCGTGTTTTGTAAGATACACTACACTTTCTTGAAAACTCATTTAAATTGAAAGTACTAAATCTATTAAAAATATTTTAGCAGAGCTTTACTGATAGGTGAAGCAGATTTTTTAAGTGTTTGAAACGTTGATGTTCATGTGTGCTGGTTTGTGCGAATGCAATGCTGGCTGGGTACAACTTAAATGGAAATGTAAAGTTGCAAATTTGTGTCCCTATGTCTACAAGGTGTTCATAAAAATAGCTTAACTTTAGCAAAGGACAACCATTAAGAGTTATTCTGTTGTTTTCTTGCATATTTATTGCAGTTTAGCATTAAAAAAACCCTTCTGAGCCAATAAAACAGAGCTAGGTTTTTCAATAGAAATAAAAGCTAAATATGAGGTTATTAGGTCACCCAGCCTAGCTTTTGTCAGTACAGGGTTGTTCCCTAGGTTGGATAGCTCTTGTTCTTGGTTGTGTTGTGTTCGTCTTTTTCTTTTTGTAATTAAACAAATATACAAGGCACATCTTCTCTTTTACCTGAAAAAAGAATTTCCAAAGCACAGCATATTTCAGCAGCAAGGGCATTTTCTGGTCAGTCAACAAGTCTTTTTAGGATGGGCCACATACCTTAGCCCATGTAACTTTTTTTTTTTTTTTGAGGTTGTGCATCTTGGTAATCTTTGTTCAGCTTTACCCATATTTAACTCTTCTTTAGTATTTCTGTAGGAAGTAAATTCTTTCTTAAACCCTTTGTTGTGGAGGCAATACAAATAAAAATGTGAAGACATGCCCTTTCAAGGTTCCAGTAGCATACCTTGCAAATAAATGTACAGTTGTATGGAATGAAAAATCCCGAAACTGTTCTCTGCAGTAAGAGCTGGAAGCATGTGCATTTGTGGAATTCATTGTAGATAATCGTGTGCAAGTTTTTGGTATAAAACTTACAGAAACATTTCCACTGAACACTCACCCTGAACAAGGGTAAATACAGTTCATAATTTCCCTCTTTTGTACAGGACTACCATGACTGAAGTTATAAACATCTAAACTTGAACAACTTATTGTAGCTTTTAAGCAATATTAAAATGCTGAGTACTGAAACATTTTGCTTTTCTAAGCTATTCCTGAGATTTTGATTGCTTTGGCAATGCAGATGCAGTTGGTAATCCCAAGGCACTAAGAGGGTAACCGAGCTCTTATTAACTGCTAAATTTTGGACAATATAGTAATAAAGCAAAAGGAGAGAGCTACAGGAATGGAGATCCTTCCCTAATTCAAGAGGCTAGTGAAGGAAGGCCTTTTTTTTAAAAAAAGCCAACAACCTAGTTTAACATAGTATATTTAGCTGTTGACTAAGAAAAAAAAAGATACATAGGAGCTTGGTACAGACCTTCTACTCTGTTGACTGAAAGGTACCTGACTGTAGGAAATAATAGACAAAAATTAAGTTTTTGTTGTTTATTGCATGAGGCTTATGAATGGAGAGGACTGAAAGCCTGCTCGAAGTCTGGGGATTGCCATTTTTGTTTTTCAAGATGCGCTCACTTGTTTAGTACCTTCCCTTGCCCAATGCCACCATGGTGCTAGCGGAAAGCTCTGCTTGTGCATGCACACAGCAGAAGGAAGAAATGCATCTCCCCCTTGTGTCACACCCAAGATAGCTGTGAGCTAGGTCAGCGTGGTCCTGCTGGTGTGTGGTCCTCCCAGGAGTGGAGAGGCCTCCCTGCACTGCAGAAGGTAGTTTTGTCTGTCTTCACACCAACAGAGCCTTTCCTTTCTTAGGCAGAATCCCCCATTTCAGCTAGGGTTTGACTCTGGTTTTGGGTGCCAGAGTAGCAACCAACGCTTGATTTCTGAACAGTGAGTTAGCCTTAAACAGTGTAACTGAACAGATACCTCTAAACCTGCTGTAGAGGAGAATATTGAAGAACTAGTGAAGCCACTAGAAGGTAAGAAGCCAACTAATACAGTTTGACACAAATTTAAAGGTCATGTCTCTTACTAGGACACTGAAAGAACTCAGATGAATAATTAGCTCTACAACAATGCTTTTACTCAGAGAACTGCCCTTGAAGTAACTTGCTTAAACATAATTTAAAAGGTGAATTAATTTTTACTGTAAAGCATCTTCCTGCTTGGCTTCGATTAAAGAAAAAAATGCAGCTTCCAAGGTTTTGTTAACAAAGTAACTTACCACCAGCCACAGGTCAGTTATTGCTGTGGTCCTTAAAAGATTTAAAGCTTCCCCTACCTGTGCCAAAGCTGTATTTAACACTACGTTATTTGCCATTCATAAGCAAGTTAATCTTCTGTATGCGAGTATGTTTTCATCTTGGAAATTTCTAACATGGCTTAAGTTGCCCTACTTCTGCTTGAATTAACTTAATTAGAAAGATGTGCTTACTGCTTTAGTAACCTGTAGAACCATGGGATGGTAGTAAAGTTGGGGATACCACTAATGGTAAGTGTAAGCATTTGTCTTTAAATCTAGTAATTTTAGGGTAAAATGCAAGCTTTCTAGAGATAAGACTAAAGCAAAAGACTAAACCCGAACTAATTTGAGTTAAACTAAATAATGAGTAGGCATACCCTAACTCTTAAGTGTAATTTTTTTTCCAAGCTTGCTGAAATCAAAACCTCCAAAAGCATTAGGGAGCAGTCAGTCAATTCAAGGTTTAGGCCATGTCTTCATCAGCAAATGATACACTGCCATAGGGGCAGAGCTGTAGAGCTAAATGGTTGGTGCTGAGAACCTGACATCCATGCACTAAATTTTAAGTTTTGATTTCAGCAAGCTTGGAAAAAAAAATTTCATATTCACCTGAATACCCATTAAACAGGTCAAGTGCAGTTACAGGCATTCCAAGAGCATATTTCTTGCTTGAGTTTTGCTGTAACTGAATACTGAGAACACTGCACTAACAAGCCAGATCACGGTAAATGGTCTGCTAGCTTGACAAGCACGTAAAAGCTCTTAGTTAAATATTAAAGTAACTAAAAATGTTTTCTATACGCTTAGTGTGATATTCCTGCTGTTTTCTGTTTTGAAAGTGTTAATTCACAAGACACAAGATCAGTCAGTACATACAATAATCCTGAAACAACCTATTCTAGGTTCTGCTCCCCTCCCTCCCCCCATCATTTTCCAGGTGCAGTCGTCTTTTTGATGTCATATCCAAGCGAGCCATCACTGAAAGTATTATGGTTGCATAGTAACCTCAATGTGATAAGTAACTGGCTTAAAGCAGTCCTTTGGTGTGTATTTCTTTTCCACCAGGAGCGAAACAGTTTCCTACCACAGCAACTAGTAAAACTCTTGAAGAAAAACATATGCAGTGTTTTACGACTAAGTATCTTATTATTTCTGGGCACTATCACCAGATCACTGCACCAAGTTATTTTAAAGTACCCAGTATTCCAGCATTGTAATTTCACTGCAACCAGAACACCAAGCTCCATCTTGTCTGTCCCCCCCATGGATTATCAGTTGAGAGCACAACAGAAATATTCTATGAATGAAGGTAGAAATGAACAAATATAAATCTAGTAATCCAGCTGTCATTTCCAAAGCATTAGTTTTTTACCTAGTCAGCTACAGTGAGCGAGTCTTCTCTACAGGAAAAGACCTAAACACGGATATACACAACATACACATTATATATTCCCAGTTTTGTTTATTTTCATGGAATGCTAATTTAGTTACAATATGGCAGTTCATAACTACTGAAATGTGACATTAATTCATCTCCAATGCTGCAGAACAGTCTTGATTTATATATATTGTTTTAAAACAATCTTATGTTACATAGTTGAGGTCTCTGGTGGTTTTTAAGCTCTGATGCTTAAGCACACAGCAAGCTACAAACCTTAGGTTTTATATTTATACATATATTCTATGTATTCAGACAACTGCTGTAAGTTATCTATAATTTAATATTTATAAAAAGTGCACACTGGTACATATGCACATCTAGAAACACACCTTCACTACTGCCTCCCTTTTATAAAAAGCTGCGTAACATACAGCCATGTTATTCTCACTTACTGCTATTAAAGTCCTTTACTATCTTTGTTACACAATTTCAGCTATTCAATTCCCTCAAACTGAATGTAGGTATTTCTATGTGTATTTCCTCCTAAAGAAAAATGTCCTCCCTATTCCTTTAAGAAGCTTTAAATCATGCATCAGTTTAGTAAACAGTCACTTTAGCATGGACTTCAGAATCCTAGACAGTGTAAAATCTACTTCTGGAAAATGTCTGTATATTTAATTTCTTCTTTTAGTTACAAAAAATATATAAGATTGAAACATACTGAATACATGCATCTCTCAAAGTGGCTATATTCTAGCCTTATAGATAAATTAAAAAAGTACACCCCTGCTAATAGGATGCAAACATGGCCTCAAATAGGCCATTACCTGTATTTAATATAGCTCATTACATTAAAAAGTTCAAGTCAGCTGTTCTCTCAAGATGGTGTCAAAAGACTGAAGAGCATAATATATTTATACTCAATATACAAAGGTGGGTGCACATACCTAGTGCCCTTTAATTATTCAATACTTTCAAGGCTTCTAGGCTTTGCCTCTGGTGATACAAGTCCTGAAATGATCCGAATGAAAGTTTAAGTTGAAAATTGTTTTTTAATACCCCATAAAAGCAAGTTGTGTTTAAAAGAAAAATGTACACTGAACAACCTGAAGTACTCACTGAAACAACTGTACAAAACTATTATAGATACAGAAAGAAATAATGGTGGATTTAACTTCAAGCAGAAGTAACACTTGTTAACATATGTAAAAACTTGCTTTGTTTTATTCTCCTACCAAGTAAGAATTTGCAGCCGTTCAGAACAAGTAAAATTCAAACCACCTCACAATGTTTACATTAAAGTTCTTTTATACAGTGCAAACGTTTAAGACAGAGTAACTCCCCAGTGAAACAGGTGACACTACTCGGTGCCAGTCTTTTGAAAATTCTTCTTTTGATAAGTCTATTTACACATTAAGCTAAAGGTTCACTATATATGCTTTGAAGTTTGCTGAATATCAGCAGAAAAATACGTGAACTAGCAGCAGTTGTATTACAAATATATGATGGTTACTTTAATGAACGCATAAAGTTTTCAAGACTGTATTCAGTGTCATACTGTTCCTGATCCCATAGTTCTCCAAGGTTTTCGAGTACTGATTTCATTGATGCTTTCCCAGAAGAGGTAGAGGTATCTGCTTTTTCAGTTTTTCCATCCTTCACAAAAAAAAAAAAAATAATATACAGAATAAGGTATATACTAAATTCTTCAAGTGTCATGATTCTCTTGGGGAAATATCACTTCCTCCCGTTTCAGAGAGCTGTCTACTACTACTATTCATCATTCCAACTTCAAGTGTTTGTCTGATTAAATTTTACATTTCAAAGCAAAGTTTTTCCCTAAGCTTACTCTATTTTTGGTAAGTATTTGTAAAATGGTTCTTTACCTTGTCAAGAGTGAACAGATCAAGAAGCTGTTCTGTTCCCATGCTCTGTAGGCTTGCATTTTCTTGGCTGATCACTGTATTTGCAATATTCATTTTGAACTTTTGAAGACCCATGATCTTCTCCTCCAGAGTTCCCCTGGTTATCAGGCGATACACATTAACAACACGTTTCTGAAAGAAAGAAAAGCACACTTAGCTAAAAAAAATAAATCATAGGTATTCAAGAGAGCATAATCTTTTAGTATTAATCATAGACAGTCTGGAAGCAGTTTGGCTTGGAGTTACCCTTCAGTAATTGTAGTCCGTAAGTCTGACCGATGTTAGATGAAAAGAATGAGACTATGCCAGCATATAGTAGAGGCACCTGCAATTGCATCTGCACTCATGAAGTTAAGAATTCACTGCTTTTTACAGCTGTAGGAGGGAGACTAACAGCAGTCACTCTTTCTCTGTGCAGACAGAGAAGGACAACCCTTCAGTTCCTCGTCTCAGTTGCATCTCCTCCTCAAATGAGAGGTGATTCTTCCCTGGCCTCTTCTCAGCAGCTCAGGAAGTACAGAACAGAAGGCATACCAAGTTGGGCATAGGGTACACACTTCAACTGGTGTATTTGCAAGAAAGCAGTATGAATAGAAGCTTGGTGGAAACCCCCAGGCATCACTTTTATAAGCTACAGCCTTATACAAATTTGAGGAAACAGGAGTTTGGCAAGGGGAAAAAAAAAACACTTAAGGGAAATTAAGAGTTTTTCACCTGCCCAATGCGATGTGCCCGATCCATGGCTTGCAGGTCTCTCATTGGGTTCCAGTCATGTTCCACAAATACTACTGTATCAGCCCCTGTTAGATTAAGTCCCAATCCACCAACATGAGTGGTGAGCAAAAGAACATCTATAGATGGGTCATTATTGAACCTGTGTACAAAAAAAGTTATGCATGGTAAATTTCATTTAAATAATGAGTTTATGAACCTCAACGCTTTGAGGCAGACAAAAGAACAATTTTGTACCATATAAATAATACAGTTCATTACAGTTGGCCACATACTGGTTATGAAAGTGTATGCTTACCGTGAAACAATGGAATGCCTCTGACCAGCAGGTATGCTGCCATCTAGTCGTAAATAAGTAACTGAAGGTAACTGAGGTCTGAAAAGGTCATGCTCCACTATATCCAGCATGCTTTTAAGTTGACAGAAGATAAGTACTCTGTGCTGGGCCACAACAGCTTCTGTACCGCTTTCTGAAGATCCACCATTCCCCAAACCACAGTCTAGCAGCAGCTTAAAGTAAAAGAGCATTAAAGTGTATCATCGAAATGACAGTATATGTTATGTAAATATTGTCATTGATGGACTATCAAAAGTAGAAATAAGAGAAATAAACTACAGAGGGCAGTCTGTAAGTGACAGTCACTTAAAATGCCATTATGCAAAGTTTGGCTTCACTGTCAAACTATGAAAAATTTAAGAGTCAACAGAACAGTAATTTTCTTCATTTTGCTTTACTTACAATAGAGTTATGTAATGCAATCTAACTTTATCAAGGTAATAGTCTCCTGCGTAATATATAGCACAAAAGTTTTTTCTATAACAAGAGGCGCAGCAGTAAGAAGCATAAAAGTAAGGTTTTTGACAAGGCAGCAAAAATTATATAAACATCATCACCTTGAAGCAAGCTTGTGCTTCCCCCTCCCCCTTGAATTAATAGGAAAAATAGGGCATATGCTTAACAACCCCTTGTACTCTATTCCATATGGTACTTTAACTAGTGTTTTAAGACCAGTTTTATACTGATGAAGTCTTAAACACCACTAGAGACACAGGAAATTAAAGGCACAACATGCAAGTCTACTCACTTGTTTTAAAGCAGACAGCTTAGGTGCGTGTTGGATATCTCGAAGGGATGAACTATGAGCTGCAAGTTGCTCTGTAATTCTTTTATGTTCTGGATGCTGGGTTGTTAACACTAATGCTGGATGATTGCACAGCTTCCGTAAGTATTGCAATGCCTTTATTTAGGAAATTACGTTCAAAGAAATGGTTAGCAACAATGTAGTTACAGAAAAAGGATGAACAAAGTTGATTACAAGTATAGGGGCCACTCAGCCACATTCCACAGTTTGGAGTTTATTTTAATAAAAATATATGCTAAAGTTGCACTTTTGTATTAAGAAAACCTGTATTTCAAACTGTATCCAGTAACTGTTAAGTGCATAATGAGTTTGGTTCCTGTTGCAGGAACAGTGCAAAGACTTCATCTGAGTGTGGGATATAGTACATGGGTTTGGGAGCTGTGCAGAACCTATGAGAATTATTGTTTCCAAGTAGCCAAGACTTAATCTGCAATTCTGTAAGACCATGAACCTTCATAAATTCAGATTTAACCTTAAGGGAACTTTTCTGTTCATGTTTTAGGATCTTAATTTTGTAGTGTAACAGCTGATGAGATCAACAGGGAACTCCCTGATCAGTTTGGTAATCAGTTTTAAATTGAGAGTGGTATCAAAGATCCACAAAATAGCTGAACACCATTTGAGCAGAACACATTAACAATTTAAGACCGTTTTATATGACTTGATACAAAACCATAATTTAAACATAATAGCTATACATCACATTTCAGACAATCTGATCTAAAATCTAAATATTTTACTTAGATGATATGGTCACTTGGATTTTCATTTTTTATTAAACCCAGAAATACAGTTACCAGAAATAAATGAACAAGGTAGTAAAAATTACTGAAGAAATCTGTACCTGAAATACATGACCTGTAGCTTTAAGCTTTGGTTTTTCAGGTTCTTCGTTCAGTGAAATTGAAGAAACTGTTTCATCAATATCACATTTGGCACGAGACTTAGCAAAATCTTCATAAAGCTGAACCTGTACACCAGGCCCCAGACAAGAGAATGAGTATGTTTTCCCCGACAGAAGACAGTCACTTTTAGAATTTAGTTTCGAGTTATGATAAATTAAGGAGGCTATTTTATATGTAGCACAAGGTCAACATTAACAGTGGAATCTGTTGCAATTTATTTTCTTTCAGCTTGAAAGTGTTTTTTAAAAAAGTCTGCAGA
The DNA here is from genome assembly GCF_030867145.1 of Opisthocomus hoazin. Taxonomy (NCBI): domain Eukaryota; kingdom Metazoa; phylum Chordata; class Aves; order Opisthocomiformes; family Opisthocomidae; genus Opisthocomus; species Opisthocomus hoazin. The sequence continues at coordinate 62,528,831 of NC_134419.1, forward strand.
TGTCTAGATGCTGTTATTGTAGAAAGATGCCAGAAATTTAGCTAAAAGAAATACTCTACTGCAACTGCACTGAAATTAGTTTTTAAACACATACTAGAAAAACGTTTTAGTACTGTGGCCTCAAGAGAACGTCAGAGCTGACATCAGATTGACCCAGAAATAGAGAAGTGGGTTTTTTTGTGGTCTTCACTGCGCTGAAAAAACTAAGTTTGCAGCCACTTTTTAAGTATACCTGTAGAGGACTGAGAATACAGTAATAATCTTGAATAATTTTGGGTGGAAGATCTTGCAGTACATCCTCTTTCATTCTCCTTAGCAGGAATGGCAGAACTTGGCGGTGCAGTGCCTCCATTGCAAGAACCCCTAGTGAAGGCAACAGAAGCAGTATTTTAGGGGAATAAAAAAAAAAATTAAAACATTCAGCCCCTCCAATTTCTTACGTTGTAACTGACCGCAGTTTCTCTTTTCGTTAGCAGTTCTCATTTAAAGGAAGAAAACAAGAAAACCAAGATTTGATGTTTGAACCTTACCAGCCTCTTGTTCTCGACTGGAGCTTCGGGCATCTCTACTTGCCAGTATTGGTTTGCCATAACGGGCTGCAAATTGGCGTTCAGTACCCAAAAATCCTGGCATAAGGAAATCAAACAACGACCACAACTCCAAGACGTTGTTCTGAACACAAAAGAAACATTTGTTAAATTATTTCAAAACTAATGCATTGCTGCAAGCTATCAGAAACATTTCCAACATATGTAACACTGCCTATAAAACACTACAAACGTTAACACTTCATACTTTCGAGCTCCTCAAATTTGGTGGCTCTTACAGGAAGACCTGTACATACACTTTAACATATAAATGGACTTTCTACTGTGTCTAATATCTTAAGCCACACACTGATTTCTTCTGGACAACAAAACCCAGGAGACGCCAGTGGTCTTAGTCCTGGATGAGACGGATAATCCACAGACAAGTCATTAGGACAAAGCCCAAAATCTGGGGTTCTCAGATTTTTGTTTCTTGCTAATTTCACTAGAGGCATAAAGAAATGCTCTCTCCCCTTCCCTGCCTGCTACTTAAAGAACAAGTGGTAGAGAAAGCCTCGCTGCAAACTTTTGCGCCCATTAATACTACAGATCCTGCTCCCATTCCCCTATACAGGGGTACACTGTGAAAGGAAAAAGATGGCATTTCAAGCATTCAGCAATGAAAGACTTTTTACAATGTATGCTTTCAACAAGTCAACTGATAAAAAGCACAATAAAATGGACTGCAAAATAGATATCTCTTGCTTGTTTTCTACTACTTGCCCAACTCCTTAGGAAAAAAGAAAAGTTACCTGGATTGGTGTCCCAGAAAGAATTATCCTGTAATTTGCAGTCAGCTGTTTAACTGCTTTTGACAGCTTTGTTTTTCCATTTTTTATTACATGGCCTTCATCAAGAATGCAGTAATTAAACTTAATATTTCTAGAAAAGGAGAGCATAGACTTAAGTAGCATTTAGAAGTGTAAGCTATGAAGAACTCCTAAAACAAACCAATTCTTACCTGAAAAAGTCAATATCATTTCTTACAACATCATATGAAGCCACAATGAGATTGTGTCTTTTCACCTGGTGTTGTAATCTTAAGAAAAAAAGAGGGGATAATAACTAAAGTGTTCCTTGCATATGTTATTATTTCAGCCTTTAAAGATACCATCACAAGTTTTACCATGCCCACAACCTATGTTTCAGTAATAGTAGGAAAGTGAATTACAATATTGTGTGTGTGATAATTTACTCTACCCAAGTCATAAATGCAAAATACATTACCTTGCTCTCTCAGTAGGAGGTCCTGTGTAGTGCAAAGGATTAAGATACTCTTTCGAGCAAAATTTGCCCACTTCATCCACCCAGTGTCCCGTGAGTGTAGGAGGGCACACCACCAAGGAGGGAAGAGGAACACTGTCCACCAGTTTTGTTCTTGCATATTCCTGAGCCCTTTTAAGAACATCAAAACAAGTTTCAAAAATTGTTTTCACAGAATAGTTGGGGCTGGAAGGGGCCTCTGGTGGAGGTCATCTGGTCCAAGCCCCCTGCTCAAGCAGAGCCACCTGCAGCTGGTTGCCCAGGACTATGTCCAGAGTCAATAGCATAGATAAAACCTATCATTAAAGTCTTTAAGGTAGAATGTTATTTGTTTAAGCTTACCTGAGGCAATGATCACCTGCAAGAATGCAAATGGATTGTAAAGTTTTTCCTAAGCCCATGTCATCACAAAGAATTCCATGAAGCTTGTATTTATTGAGAAATGCCAGCCAGTTCACTCCATCCTGAAAGCACAAAATAAAACGAGTGCCTCAGAAGTAAAAACTGGCTTTAGGCTAGTGAAGCTTCAGTTCAAACATCTGTATGTTCTATCATCCACCACTGCCAAACTATGAGCTTGTTTCCCACCATAAATTCATCCACTACAGCCCATTCACTCAAAGCAGAGGGGAACAAAGGGAGAAACCGAAGTGGCCAAACAATACGAGGCCTGGATTTGCAGTTGTGAGTGGCCACAGTCAGCCTAAGCAAGGCACAGCCCATTGACCATTCCCTGAGAAAAATGACAGAATCCAGAGAGGCGAAAGAAAAACAAAAAATCTTGAAGAAAACCAGTATAAATGGCATGCATTACTTCATTTATTCTTCCTTAGTCAAGAGTCCAAGACACACACTGCACAGCCAAAAACAAAAATCAAAACCAAAAAACCCAAAAGCAAAAAAACCCAGTGTGGTAGCAACTCCTACCCTTCCATAAAATTGTATCAGACTGGAACTTCGTTCTCTTAAAATAAAAGTGTAAGCTGTTACCTGCTGATATTTTCTGAGCTCTGCTTTGATTGGTACTGGAATTGTGTAGTTTTCCAGTTTTTTTCCATCCAGTAACTGTTCCAGAAAGTGACGTTCTTTAGCTTTCATTTGGATTAATTCTTCAGACATGTTTGGTGGATCTGGTATACCAGCCTAGGATAATATTTTTAAAGCAGTAATGTAAGGGCTACAGTACTTAAGTCTCACACAGACAATAAGAAATAAAACCCCTACTAGCTTAGACACTTTAAACAAACAGATGGCAAGGTTCTGCGGTCTTCTCAATTGTATAAATCCAAACTCAGTACCTTGATTCCTTGCAGATCAACCCCTCCAGGGTTGTAGGGTGCAAAAGACAAGTTCTGCCCCAAAGAACACACTGAAAAGCTTGATACAATCGCATAGAAGAGGAGAAATCCTGTCATGCTTGTAAGATTTTACAAAGACTGAGCTATTCTACCTCTAATTGAGAATTTATGTGGTTGGCTAGAGAATCATTTGACACCCGTTTCTCCTTAGCCACAGTCTACCATCCAAAAATTAGATGGAGTTTTTTCCTACAGATGTTAGTAGAATTAGATCTAAAGTGATATTGAAATCCATACAATGAACTGAAGCAGCTGGAAACTATCAGGAAAAAGAAAAACCTAAACCCCTCTAGGTCTGTAGCAGCAGACCTTGGCTTCCTAGGTACTTCTCGCACCAGGCTAGAATAATCTCTCTGGGGACCAAATACACTCAAACATTCTTGCTTGCTAATAATACACAGTAACAAAAGGGGCACTGATATTTGCCATCATCACATCTGTCATCCCAGTTTTCTGGGCCACCTCCATCTTTAGTTAGCTTTAGTTCAAATCCCGAGTTACTAATTGCTTAGGGAGGACTCCTGGCTGAGAATAAAAACTCTCTAATTCCACTTGAGCCTACTTGTTCAACTGCTCTTTCCACCCTCCCTTTTAAAAGAAGATGTCTGAAGTGTGAATATCATGCCAGTTAATTCAAGTATATTGTCAACTTGCAGCATGATTGCTTATTAATAAAACAAGGCAGATTAAGTTAAACCATTTATCTTACAATCCCTCTCTCAGTTGTATTTTCATTTTTATGGTTGAATGAATAATGAAATTGAGACTAAAGATACAGGAAACTGAGCACATTTAAGTTTTCCCAACTCATTTTTTTGCTATTGTTTCCAATTCCTCACAATTAGAAACAAACACAAAAATACAGATTAGAAACTCCAAGCTTATTCAGATCTCTATCATTTTTACTTATCCAGCAGCTGAATTCAGGTCTCGCATTTTAGGCGGTATATAAAACACCAGCAATAAACACAAAAGACTAGACAGACTCTTTGTTTTGTGACGGAACTGTAAGTCATGCTTCAGGGACACAAGAGTGAAAAGAGTGGAAAGGGGTTTTTTGTTTTAACAATACCACTAACTATTGAAAACTGTAGGAGTTTCTCTTATGAAGCACCTGCAAGACTACCCTGAAAAGTCTTCCCACTTAAAAAGGTAGAACGTATCCATAAAACACCACTCGGTAAGTTTTTTCACACAAAGCATGTGTGAAACTGTCTACGAAAACTTTATTATCAAGTTATTTCAATCTCAAAAAAGCATTCCTTCATAAAGTATTTCCTCATAAAACATCTATTTCTCTAGTCCCTATCAAACTGCTCCTAGTCCTTCCACTGAGATGACTCCAACCCCTCTACAGTTATCAATTTAAACTCCTTCTTTGGCCTAACATTTAAAACTGGCAATCAAAAGACTGTCTCACAACAGTACAGGTATTTTCTCTCATTATTAATCTACTTCACTCTAAGTTTGCATATCTCTAAGTTTGCATTTTAAAATAGTTCAATTATCTGATGCTGAACTTCCTTAACTGGAAAGGGAAGCCTTAAGGGAGTTCTTGAGTACCTATGGAAAATAAATATTAACTGATCATGCATATGTATGCAACTAATAAAACAGGTATTCTACATTTTTAAAAGGTGCTCACTAAATTCTATTAAAATAGCTTTAAAAAAAGTAAGCTAAATGTATTCCACAGGACTGTATTTAGATGGATATGAAGGGCACTGGTGCAAATGCCACAGGAACGAACAGTAGCATGCCAGAAATTCGTTTCTGCCTCGCTTACTTTCAACTTCTTCAACATTTCAGTGTAAGCATACAGAAGTAAGTGCTCCATTTAAGGCAGATTGCTAGTTATCAGATTCTAAGGTTCTATTATGCTAAATTAAAAACTGAGATAATAAAAGATACTAAACCCATTAAAATGACTTTTTTTCTCATTAGAAACGCGCACATGAATTCTGAACTGTCTTCTGTTACCATCTGGTGGTGAAAGAAAGTTACTCAAAAGCCTTGTAGTCCTCCAAGTGCAATATTAGAAAGTGTCTGAGGTATGCAAGTTGTAGTCAGAATGAAAAATTGAAACAAATCTGTACTGATCAAACACTAGTGGATCATAATATGAGTAATATTTTGCCCAAAGCTGTAGGGTGGGGCTTTTTGATTTTAAGAACTAGGAATAAGTAACTGTACTTATCTCCACACTTCTTCTATTACTGCTATTTCATTTTTTCCTTTTAAATCAGTATTGCTTTTTTATGCATTTCTCTTGACCACATACACACCACCACACATAACTAGGGAAAGCACACACACAACTCTTAAAAAGACTTTTGAGCCAAAACTAGCAAAAGCAGCATTACACGGAAAATCAGTGAATATACAATTAACTTCATGTACACAGCTGAAATGAGTTTGTTATGAAGAGAAATTTTACTTTAACATTGCAGCAGACAATTACTAACAGAGGATCCAATTTTACTCATTTTACATTATAAAGGACACATCTTCAATTATCTGATATGGACTCAACATCTATAAAACCAGTTATTTATTCAGCATTTAATAAGCCAGAAGCACGGACTTTGTCGCTGGTGAAAAAGTGGATACAGAAGAGTTCACATAACTCAGTATACTTACAACTTGAGCTTACCTCAAGAGGCATTAGTCTAATTAGTGTTGCAAAGCACTGAGTAGCCATAAAACGTACACTGTCTGTCTGATCACTCATTCTACCCAGAACTGGAACCACTAGAAGAACAATGTACGGAACAATACCAACATCCAGCTGCTCCATTACACCTGAATCAGTTATTAAGGAAATAGTTTTTACCAGTTCAGGATTTTCTGACATCAGTATATGCCTGGTAGATTTCACACTCAGTAGGTAAAATTCATTAATACCTTACATTCAGATGAACAAGATTTCTACTAACAAAGCAACAGGGTGGGACAAAAATCTGAGCTACTGTTACATTTAGCCCAGTGAATTCCACTGTTTGAGAAACCGAATTACCTCTACCAAACTTCATTTCATAGATAAAATACAGGCAATGGAAATGAAAGTTTCTTCTATTTCTTGTCTACAGGAGGAAAATAGCTTCACATTTTATTTCATTTTTCCTCCTGTTTTTTTCAGGCAACAGTTTTTGTTCCCCCAAATTATGCAACTGCAAAGAAGTTTCTGCATTTTTGAGTACTCAAGCAAGGATACATGCAAGGGCTTCAATTGCACCTTCTTGTTTGGTGTTGTCATCTATTGCTCCCAACCACGGTAGAACTTTCTCTAGAAAGATATTCATTGTTTCCATGGTAGCTATTTTGCTCATAACACCTACACAACGAGCAGCCATGTGCCTCACCGCAGTGCTGGGATGTTGAAGGCACATATAAAGATGAGGCAAGTGCTGTATTAACTGAATAGAAGAGGGTGGGAAAAAACGAAGGTTAATACAAATTATAAACAGATTTCTGAATTATTTTGAAATAAACTGTCTTTTTAAGTCACTGTTGCCTCCCAAAGAATGCTTGAAATGGCTTCTTCACAAGATCCAATTATTTTGAACTGAAAAATTGTTTCAGAAGAAAAAGACAATTGAACTTTGAACAAGCATTACTCCCCAATACAGTTAAAATTCAGAGTAACAAATTAGTGTTTTAGTCAAAATGAGAATTAAAGCAGCCCTTGATAATTAAGGAAGTGTTTCACACTGGAAAAACACAGTACTAAGGACTCAGAACTTTCTAGTAAAAAAAAATTACTGCTTAAATACCAATACATTGATTAAAGAATTCCTTTCAGCTAACAAATTTGTCCTAGACTCATCCCATTTACAGGCACATGAATTATCCATGTGGGAAGTCTTCCTAACTCTAACAAGACACCCAGAAGGAAATTCACATCTTCCCAAGGGGGCACGTGTGCACATGCATGTCTTTTTTTCTATCAGCACAAATATGTGTTTATGTCAGATTCTTAAACAGATGGTCGGGTTTTTCCTAGGGTGGAAGTCCCTAAATATTAGCTTCGATGAACCAACTGCACCCTCTTTGACTTTCTATGATTTTTTTTTTTTTTTTTAAACCTGTATATAGTATTAGCACCCCCAAAACCAATCTACACTTTAACTACATATCATATATATATATATATCAAATACATACATATATAAAAAATGTTTCCATGTCATATGCTAAATTCACTCAAAATCACTTCAGTATTTCATTAACATCGATAAGAAACAATTCCATATGTTCTATGTGGATCTTCTCCATCTGCTCAAGATTTCTACAGCCATTCCTTATACCCACCCCTTCCCACCATATCCTTTCCAGACAGAGTTCTGGCCTACTTACTCCTTGCATGGGAGCCTTTTCGTATATTTTTATCATGCTGTTGCCTTTCTCTAGGCCTCTTCCAATGCTACTATATTTATTCTGAAATACAGTACTGCAGACAGGCTAGTACTGGAAATTGTGTTCAGGCGCAAGCGTGACGACTTTCTTGTTATTTCTTTCTTAACTTTCTCTTGCTTTTTTTCAACCAGTATTTTTCATTCAGCTGATGCTTTCATATAACTATCCTTACTCCAGGATCTCCATCCTGAGTAGAAATAGTAAGTTCGGAGCCTACTACTACACGTAAGATGCTAGGTCTTTTACATTGAATGGTGGGTAAAAGGAAATAATTTTTAAGAATTAATCAAATCCAGTCTACCTGGGGGTAAACTGAAGTCTCCTATAATTTTTGCATTGCGTGCACAGGGAGCCTTTCTGCCAACCTTCAGCCTGTTACATAGCAGTCAGGCAGTAAACTCCACAGTCTTTATTACTACCATTTCGCCCCCTCACACTCTGGCCACACGAACTACATTCCAGTCAACCCATTTCAGTCAGCCACATAATGCAGCATAACAACATTTTTATCTGTACTTTAACAACAAAGATAAGGCATCATATTATCAGTCTGTTCTCCAGGTTTAGGAAACCTGGAATTAGAATATAGCAGAGTTGAGATGCTGATTTCAGTGTAACACAACAGCATAAATATTATCATAACTCAAACTTTGGACACAATCTTGTTTGGACATCTCATCCAGAAAAGGGTAGGCCAAAGCTAAAGTGTAGGTAGGTGTTTGCTTTTGTGGTTTATTCTACAACCTGCATAAACAAATACAGAATTTAACAACCTATAGGACACAGGGAGAAACACAGTTTTAAAACATAACAGCTTAACTGCTGAAGACAGAAGGCTATGTCTTCAGTTTATCAAGACTTTGGAATACGATTACCAGAGGATGTAGCTGAGTATCCATTGAAGCTGCTGTTGTTTCAAAAACCTGCAAAGAATTTACTAGCTCCTGGGCAGGAGCATCTCCTTTTTCCAGTAAGGACTTTCGGTCTGTTAAAAACAGAAAATGTGTTCAGTTTAAGACTGACATACTGCCCCCAGCCTAGCAGGCCCCCCAGCTTAAATCAGAAGTGTAATTACCAAAATTATTTATGTGAATGTTGTTCCTTAATGAACCAACCATAGCATCCCAGAGATGTGGCAATCCTGTTGCCATTTCAGCACCAAAATGTTTAGCTATAGTAGATAAGGCAAATTCAGCTCCTCGTCTCTGTACAACATAAGGTTTCTGAGCCTAGAATTAAACAATTTATTAAAGGAGTGAGGACAGATACATTTAAGAATAACAATTATTTTCAAGGAGGCTCCTACTGTTATATGGTGCATTCAATTCTGATTGTGTTTATAGCTACCTACAACACATTTTCTGGTTGATTTTTTTTGTTTACAAGTGATTTCCTTTACTCTTTATACTGGCAAAAAATGAAATCTTTTATAGATTATTTAAATCCTATACATTTGGGGATTTGGCTTTTGCTGACACAGGTCTATTTCAGCAAGAGGTTTTCCAACTGGTTCCAGTTCCAAAATCTCAGATATTGCCAATATAGGGACACCAAGAACAGTAACATGCCCACAAAACTTCCCAAAAGCAATACTTGATTTGTTATTAAGCCCTTTCTCTTGCTCCCACCCTCTTCAGAAACTGGAATTGATAAAAATTACTTTAACAATCAAGAACAAAATCCACAATACTGTTTAGGAATCACAGTGCTGACTATGATCTTATTAAAACACACTGAAGTTTTATATGAATAAAACAGTAACAAAAAAAATAGCATATCAAGTGTGGAAGTCACATGTACGTCCTAAAGCCAGTCATATTTCAAATACTATTTTTAATGCTTCAAAGTATCCACTGTGCATCAAGATGACCAACACTAACATGGGTAATAGGACAGAATCACAACACAGGTTGTGGAAATCCACTTGCATGGATTTATATTGAGATATAATAATTCTGTGCTAACTGTGAAATATTTCAGGAGTTATTAATGTTATTAATGACACACTGAAGATTTAAAACATCATCATCAACGAACATATGCTGCTTGTATTGCAAAATTTTATGTCAACTCAGTTATCTCATGAAAAGATCCTGGACATCCCTGTTATGATGCTATCAACTCCAGTGAATTCAAACTAAAGGAAGGGAGGACTGGATGTGCAAGTTGCAAACACATGTTTTTTAAATTTACCTCATCAAGTTCTGTAGGAATGCTTCCACTACTGCCAGTGGGGAGATCTGCAATTGGGGCTTTTGGAGCTTTTGGAGTAGGACCTCGCCGACTTGTAATGGCAAAAGCAGCTTTCTGATGTCTGTACAGCGTAATTATTCCTCTGTGCTTAGTAACTGTATGGTGCATCCCATCTTTATCAGAGTTGGGCCCTAAAGGAAAAGGGAGAATAGCTGACAATTTAAGCTGTCGTTTAAAACATAGGAGGAAGTGATAGCTACCTACAAGTCATCTGCAGATCTAAATGTGCTTTAAAAAACCCTAAATGTCATCATCCTCAAGGATGGAAAAGTTTAAGTACAGAGTTGAGTTACGCTGTTAAAAGCGCATTACAGACTTGGCAAGAAAATCTAAGTGTGCAAACTGCCACATAAATTCCTATTCTGCAAGAAATACAGGTAACAAAATGTCAGACAAATATAAAAATTTTGCAGAAGTTTTTTTATACAAAAAAAACCACATGATGTTCTAAAGTTCAAACAAACTTTTGTTCTGTGTCCTTTATAAACAATTCAAGACATCTATGACAGAACAGACGCCATCAGTATCTTTGGATTTGCTATGTTTCTATTTATGCTAATCAGCTTACTTTTCAGTCAGATATGAATGTTATTCTACTCTGAGACAAAGGAGGACATTGATTAAGAAAAAGTAAAATGTATAATGATCAAACCTTAAAGCAGGTTAGAATCTGTTAACAGAATCTTTAGGAGTATTAAGGTCTTAATTTGTGTTGTTCGTTCAATCCATACATTTTTAGCAAAGAATCCCGTGCACAGGATTATTTGTTGATTTTTAAATCTGTCCTCATCTTTTATCTTACTATTAACCTATGGAACATAACACGTCAGACTTTTTTCTACCAGGCTAATCTAATTTCCATAATGATTCCATTTCAGTGAAAAGCTTCATAACACATCAATGAAATGTGGTAAGTGGATAAAAACTGAACAACAGTAAATAACTGAAAATTGGAGCAAAGCTCTTTTATACATAAAAGTTTCTGAAAACTCTACATATTAGTTGCACACACATTGTGTAGTTTAAGATACCTAAATCAAGTAATTATCAATAAATGAAGATGCAGTTGCTGGCATTTTAAAAACACTGAAAACAAGACTCACTCAAATACTTATTTTAACAGTTCAGAGACAGGCAGACAGATTTTAAGAATCCTGGCAGTCTTAGATATCATACCTTTTGAGTTTTCATGGCTACTCTGAGGCTGTGCAGGACATGCTGCTAGGGGGGTAAGATGTGGATCCACACAGAGGGAGTTGCAGAGATTTTTTATAATCTTTGAGTTGGGACAAGGAGACCTTGTTGTACACTGCTGAAGTAACTTTGCTATACATGAAGCCACATAGTTTTGTACAAGTGTATTCTCCTCTTTTTTGATAGCTTCCATTAAGGGTTTTATAACAGGATTTAGTTTTTCTGGAAGTTGCTGCAAGTTCACAACTGCACATGCAGTAAATGTATGCACTCGCAGATGCAACACTTGCCATTCTTGATTTGTTTCTGTAACAGTCATTTGGACTTGTTGTCGTTTACTATCCAACTGCTGTAGAATTTTAGGATTCAAGGTAAAGGATGATGTCACTTCATTGAAAACAGAAGTAACCTAATAAAAAGGAAGAAAGAATTACAAATCTGTTTCATTTACTGTGAAATGCAATATCCTCTGAAAATCATAGTTTTCGTAGCAGAACATGAGTCAATTCACCAGGTATCATGATCTCCATTTTTCCAGCAAATACCAGGAAATGCTCCAAAATGTAGTTTCTGGAATCTTGAACCACAGCTCAAGGAGGAAGTCAGGCATATTATGAACATCTGAAGTCTAGATTCCCAAAGCTAAAAGAGGAGTTTACATAGTCCTCCAAATTTAGACCATTCTATATCCACCAGATATAACCAGATATTCTGGCAATACGTAAGCAGATGACAGATAAGCAAAGAATATGCTATAAATACAAGAGGCCAGACAGGATCTGTAAGGTCCCATGCATGAAGAACTTGTTTTTAAGCTGATTTTCTTTTGAGGAAACAGACGAGGATAAAAATCTAAGGAAAAAGTCAGCACAACACCGTAGCTGCAGGAAGGACTTGCCATATCCTCCCCCACTCACAACTGGCTGACTACTGTTGCTTGAATCTTTCACAGGAAACAGACTGAAAGCAACATGGAATCATGGAAATGCTGAGTTTATGCTACTGACAGGATAGTTAAGGCTCTTAAGTACAGGAAAGGTGACAGCTATTGAGAGTGTTTGAGGGTATTTGCCTTTTACTTTTAAATGTTCAGGTAAAGTCTTTCAACTATCAGACTTGTAGTGCTTTGCTCTATAGACACCTCAATTTCTACTCCACATGAGCTTGATGACTGGAATGACCAAAGGATGCAAAACATATGAATAGCAAGAAAGAGCACAGGGTTTTTACATCTAATGCGCAAAGACCCATACTACAATGCAGAGTAGGTTTGGTGCCTGTATTTCAAGAAAACTTGAAGAGTTGAAAAGGGTGCAAAAGACAGCCACAGAAAATAGCAAATAATTATGGAATGAGTCTTCTAATCCAGAATACATATCATTTGAAAAAACAAGCCATCAGTTAAGCAGCCCTACTACTAGACTCAAGAGTAAACAGTTGAGGTGTATGAAAACTCTTGTACTTCAGACTATGAGCTCACATGATTCTGTCTGGCTTCACCATGGAAATTTATTCATTTTAGATGATAGCCATAATCAGACTGGCTGCCAAAATTCCCTATATACACAATTATCTATAACTTTAAAAACATCTTGAGATTTCCAAGTTAAGCTACTGCATATTACTACATAAATACTACCATCTGAGAATTTCAAGATCCATCATGCTACAGTCATCATCTCCATAATCGTACAAACTTCAACCTTCTCTTATTCTTACCCTTATCCTCAGCATCCCAGCTGCATACACAAACACATCCAGGATTCTAATCCTCCTCCTCCCCTGCCCCAAGCTGCACCACATCCATCCCCATATTCCTTCATCCCCCCAGACCTACACACCCCTCTCCCACCCCAGTCCCTTTTTATCTTGCAGGCTCTCAAATCCACAAGCTCTTCATTTACAGCCTACCTCATCTGTCCATACTCATCTTTCTCTCTACTTAAGAAGCCAGTTTGGGGTTGGAAGAAAAAACCTTTTAATGTGTTGCCCCAACCTTATCAGACATATTTTTGCTTACAGAGCTTTTCATCTGAGGAGCTGCCTTTTACTATCACATCTAACCGATATTTTCAGATTTAAAAAGACAAAAACAATTAAAGAGCCAGGGAAAAAACCCAACACTTTAGAACACATGCTTGGGGGGTCGGAGGGGAGAAGTTCTAGAATTTACACAGTTTATTTACTAGTATTTTTACAGGGGTTTTGAAGGACTTCCAGCCTGGTTTGTTTTCTTCTGTGTAGATTTCAATAGTAAATCTACACCTGGAACATCAGAACGCTGTCAATTTTTTTTCCTGTTAAGTATCTGCCTTGCATTCTACTCCATTTTGGCATAGTCTGTAAACACTGCAGGGGAAGTAGTAAGTATCTGTTACATATCTCATGTCAAAGGATGTGTAAAGTCATGACGTTATTTCTGAAGGTTACTGTCTGTATAATAATTATGCTGAAGACGTATTTCAAGACAAGAATGGATTTGAAGGAAGGGCAGGCATGCCTCTACTTACCAGCTCATTAGCTTGATCTATTGTAAATACACTGCAGTTTAGTCTGTTTCCAATGTCAATGTGTGCATCAGCTAACAGTGAGATGAGCTGCTTACATTCATTCTGCATTCGTGTAAAAGGAACAGCAATTTCATCATAATAGAGATGTTCAGAAAGGACCCCAAGTAAACGAGGCTGCACACAAATGGCCACAGTTCTACACTCCTGTAACAGGAAAAGACATAATTTGTATTTCCAAATAAGCACAATTTCTTTTGTTCAGTTTTTGGCACTAAACAGCACAATCTAGTTACAAAAATCCAGTTTCCAGAGGGACCATTAACATTTGTAACCCAGAATATTAAATATTATGAATAAAATCTTCAGTCTGCCACTAGACCAAAAGTGGTAAGTGAGTACAGGAAAGACACTCATGTGAAAAGGAAGCACTGACCTTAGATAACATGCACCTTGAGATTAGACTTATTTTAGAAGAAATATGAACACATGTACTGATTCATAGTTCCAACACTTGGCTTTTAACTACCAAGTAATGCATTCCTCTATTGTCTAACAATCAAGATTTTAGTACTTAGATGTAGAATACCATTTTAGCTTATCGATTGAGATTTTATTTCAAGCTAAGTAGCGGACGACAAGCTGTGGATTACGATAGTAAGTAAAATTTATTTCTGCTGCAGAAACTTCCTACCTTTTGCAAGGCTGCCCACTCACAGATTACTAACGCAACACTAATCCTCTGCAAGGCAGATTTAGAATTCAAGTGGAAGAGCAGTAGCTGAGCTAATGATTCAGCCGGCTTAATTTCTTGAGTAACTGTATTTACACCTGGGTCACAAACGCAGCAACAAAGTGCTCCCAGCAACCTGACAAAAGGAGAAAGAACAGTGACTTCAATGCTACAATTACTCTGCAATTAACGATTCAAAATGAAGATGGCAAAAAAAAGTTTACATAATTAAATTTTGGCAAAAACACTATAAAACGAAAAAGACAAGTTGCTTTTAAATATTTTTTCAGATTTCCAGTAAACTGACTTTGCTGCCATCATCCGAGCTCGCATGACAACATAATCCCTGGTTGTTGGATCTTCTGCAATGCTGTCTGCCCCAGCAATATATTCCTGAATCACTTCCTTGTTCTGGGTTTGACCTTGACGCAGTTTAGCAGCTGCCTTTTCCTATGGAATAAAGTTGGGAGAAGTTGGAATTAAATGTGTTTATAACAGAAAAAATGAATTCATATTCCATAACATTTCCAATAACCATCACACCCTGCAAAAGCTGGACTAAGCCAGAATGTTTCTTAGATAACAGGCTTTGTAAAGTAGTTAATCACTGTAAATCATCTTTCCACTAACAGTATTCTACGGTCCTATTAAATGTATGATATGGTTCCTTCACTGTACTATTAAAACTAATACTCAACATCCAGCTGATAAACTGAGTCCCCACACAGAAAAAAAGGAAACCTCTTTCAGCATGTTTTCAGAAGTCAGTCTTGCAAACAGATGGTTTTGGAACTGTGATGGTTATGGAACCACGTAAATCAAAACTTTATACACAGGGAGCATGCTACATGACAGAACTCTGAGTTCTTGCGGATAATCTGACAAGAACTATTTTGCTCACAGACTTGAGGTTTGTAAGATAGGTTACATTTAGCGCTATAGAAAGGCACCACCCTCTAACACCTTTAGAGCGTGTCTTTCTATACAGCTAATCAACTTCCTACTTTCCCCAGAACAGTTACTGAGGTTACATTTCACTTACTTTTGATCTGGTTTTTACTTCTAGCAGCATGTTTAAGTCAATAGGCAAATGAGATGGCTGCATCATTAAGCAGAGCCAGGCTCCCATCCATGGACAAGCAGCTGCAACTACATACTGTACAGATGCCTTGTTTAACAGTTCCAGCCAGACCTTGGGGAAGAACCAGAGTGGAAATCATGACAGATTTGTATGTGGTCTATGTAAGATCACATATGTGCTGATGAACTGTAGGACCCGTCATATTCTCCTTCACTCTATGGTAAAGCATCAAACAGGCTAACTACAAAATTATTAACATGAACATACTATTTTTTATCTGCACAAAAGTGCAGGGGATGAGAGCGCAAGATACACAAATATTACATATCTAGGTCATAGGTCATGCAAATACCTTGTGAATAAGATCCAGAATTTCTTGGTTGCTTTCTAAGATACAAAATTGAAATATGTGCCTCAACATGTCTTGCAGAATTGGAGTCAGCCATGCTGAAGAGCTCTGAAATAAGGATACCATATGATCAAGCAGATTCCAGTATGTATCTTAGCAAAAGATTAATAACTCTAATTCTTACCTGGTCTTGGGTAGACAGCAGTGTGAATAATGTTTCCAGTGCTGCTTTTCGCACAGAAGATATAGTATGATGCAAGAACGGCCACACACGTGGGACCAAAACTGTAAGTGATTGCTGAATACTGGTACATCAAGGGGAGATGTAAAGGCAGTGACAGGGGGAAAAGAAAAAAAAAAAAACACAAACACAAAACACACACACAGAGCCAAGTTAATTTGTTTATCCTCAGTTATAAAATTTTCTCCAAAAGAAAGCTTTTTGAAAAAGAGAATTATTATTGCATATGCTTGGTGATTTTAAGCGAAGAATCAAGTTACTACAGCTTAAACATTTAAAACGGTTTGAGTCAGTATCTTTTTTCAGGAAAATACTGTTTTTTCTTACCGATATAAAGAACTAGTCAATACAAGCATATATTTTTACGTTTCCCAGATTACACTTTGGGCTTTGTTAAACTATTTAGAAAAAAGGTTTGTGTTGGGGTTTTTTTTGTTTGTGTTTTTTTGTTTTTTTTTTTTTTTTTTAATTTATCATTGCGCATTTATGAGTTTAGAAATAATTAAAACTAAGCTTGGATCTTTTGTGCGTGAAATTGCACATCAACTGATGCAAGTAGTACATGCTGAACTAAAGTTGAGATTAGTGACAAAACTTCATTCTTAAATTTGGATTTGGGCAAAAACCAGCTTCAGCAGTGACAATCATACAGGATGAGAAAGGTAAGGTAGGTGCTTTATACATCTTAAGTGCAGATGCTGAGAGTTTACCATCTCTATTATGAAAAATGTTAATCTACTAACATGCAATTCCTTTAATTTGACAAAGTCCCAAAGAGAGAGGAACTAGGCATTGTCTTCAACCAGTCACAAAATTACTGGTTGTACTATTGATGAGAATTTTCAAGTTTGTAGCTTTCTTTAGAACTATTCCAGTAGTAAACTCCTACAGGTACATGCACATGTTAACATACATAGCTTGCTCTCTTATTTGGAGTTTGGCGACAAGGAGCAGACAAGCAAGAAGTCTGTGGGCAGGGCCACCATATGAGGGGAGCCTACATCCTTAACTAAAATACTTTAGAGGAATGGAGAGAGCGAGAGGGGGGAAAAAAGTCACATACAAACAAGGTCTAGTACCTTTTAGTTATTTTGTTGCATTTTCCTAATGTGACAAAAATGGAAGCACTGTCCTAAATCTTCACTTTAAGGAAAAGCGATTTAAATTAGTATTTTACTCTCAAGTATCCTTGGCACATGATTTGAAAGCAACTTTGATTATTCCAGTTTAAAAGTAAGTGGACAGTCAAACCTGCCATACTGAAGCAATACTAATTAAAAAGTTACCTGCATTTGCGGACCTGAGGATAAGTCAGAAGGGAAGAAAGAAGGGTCATGATACTGTTTGTGGAAGCTGTCAAGTCATCCAATTCCAGAAGTGCATCCCACAAGGTATTAAGAATAAAAGGCACCTACACAAATAAGCAGAAGAGGTTATCATTAAAAAAAAAAAAAAAAAAATTCAAGAGCTACTTCTAAGGGTTATTTTCTTCACTCAGACCAAAAGTGAACTTTTCAATCAGAATTGATGGAGAACAATTCAGTCACCTTCTGAGACTGAAGCTGGACCAGGCTTTCCACTACTGGTACTAAAGATGCTGCAGCAACAGCTCGGACATCATCATCCAGATCTTGGAGACCTTCAATTATTGCAGGCAATACTTTAGGCAATAAAGTGTTGATCATGTCCTGCCAAAAAGACCACAAGCATTTTTAAACTTAAAAAGCGTATAGTGACCCAAACAACTAAGATGTACTCCAAGTGTGTGAATAAACCTGTTTGCTATATAAAACAGAGGCTACAGGTCCAACACCATAATCTAAATACTGTAAGTTACCATTCATTAAGTAAAACATAGGTTATAAATGTAAATGAAGTGTAACTTGGCTCAGTTTTGGTGTAAACAAAGCTCAGTGTTTGGTGAATTAAACCATGAACAGACTAAACCTCTTGTAGCACTCAGTTCTGTTAACCTTGCACATGAAAGTATGATCCAAAACACGCAGGCATAGCCTCTATCATGTTCTATGCAAGTAACTTATCAAGTTACAACAGTACAACTTTGCTGCACTGCAGCCTGGGTATAAAAATATAGTCACACATCTTATAATCCACGTGAGGGTGCACTACAAGCAAGCTTACTTTATCATACCTATCTACTGTTCAGCCAAATCATCAACTCTGAGCAGAGCTTTTTCTTCTAAAACTCTCTGCAATTTGTCACGAGGGTTATTACCTGACGTACTGCCAAAGCGTACTTTATTCCTAGGAGACCACCATGTCTCACTTCCCACTGTTCCTGTGCAAGCAGCTTCAGGAGAACATCCACAGTTTTATGAACTCCAGTCTCATTCATGTGTTTTAATACTACTCCCAAGGTCTGAGCACAAGTCTCACGTACTGGTGCTACCACCTAGGATAAAGTAAATGATAAAACATATACTTCTGTATGAAATTTGACTTAGAAAGAAAGAAATAAATATGAGTAGAGTCAGATGACCAAAACTGCTATGCAAACAAGATGAAATTTATGTTATTGGCTACTTTGTAATAAGCATCTATGAGCAGTTACAACAGGCACATGCAGTATCACTATACAAAGCATAGCTGATCTGCTGCAGTATTAACTCCGGTAGAAGCCTGCTGATGTACCTGTTCACTCAGCGACAACTTACTTCATCTGAAACAAAGTCTCCAAATCTGTCTAATGCAAACACACAAAGAAGTCTAATAACCAAGTCTTCTAGCCACTCCTGATGCTGCTGAATCATCTGTAAAAAGAGAAAAATTGAACACCTTGTCTGTTGATTCATAAAAGATTTCTGATATGCTTGCTTTAGCTAAAATTTATATAAGAGATACGACAACATATGCTTACATTGACTGAATAATCATCTTGCACAGACAGCCAAGGCAAAATACTCAGCACTAGTTCAGCTCATCTGGCTGATTTTGTAATTTATTAAAAAAAAAAAAAAAGTACCTTTATCAAAAGGCTACAGAGTACCTTGTAAGGTAGACAGGTAATTTTCTGCCTACACAGCACACAAAGGTAAGGTCGTTCAGATAATCTATACTGACTAATGTCAACAATGTCCTAGGCAAATCAATTAATATGCGTTTGAAGAACACTTAAAAACAAACATAAACTATGAAGCAGTACTTCATGGTGGGAGACCCTGTGAAAGGAACTCGCTCTTCAGTCAGGTCTCCTGCAGATTTAACAAAGCAACTTAGACCAAGCTTGTCTTGAAGCTCTGGCCTCTGTTAGATGCCCAATAGCTCTGTAACTCTGAACCTCAGAGCAGAAGCCCCATAAAAGCAACTGCTCAGACATCATCTTTCTCATCTCCGCTCTTGGCCTACTAGATCACCCCTTCCCTTGTAAACTATAATTTTAATGAACAAAACTTCCACCATACCATAGATGTCATATTCCCATATATGTCAAATAATTATAGACTGCATATAGCACACACAGCAGCCTTTGAAGCTAGCCTGGAGTACACATGCTCTTTCCATTAATAGTTAAGAAAATTTCAAGTATCTTATCATTGCAGCATGCATTATTATTGCCCTATAATCTCTATGGAATAAATACTGCTCCACATGGAAGCATGGAGAGATGAAAGCTTCTGCTTTCCCTATATATGAAGTATGCCAAAGTAGCTTGATTTACATTTGATAAATGTATATCCTTATTCTTCAATACCCTCTAGACCACAAGCTCTCCCAGCTGCTTTTTACAGCAGGGAAGTCAGTATGAATCTGGATGAGATTCACCATTAGTAAAAAGTTATTACTATCCGGATATTTTTAAAAAGTCTTTTCCTTTTAAATAGACTATTTAAATACCTTTTCTCATAATAACAAAGCAAGCAGATCGGTAGAGTCACCTTACTATTTAAGTGAACAGAATTAGATGCTCTTAGAGACTTTGCTAGAGTTACACAACCAATTTGTCAATGCTGTTTCAGTGCACCCTTACCATGACCTGAAAACAGTACTTTCCAGTATGGAAGCTAGTGTTTAATAACTTTACACACGGTCTACATATTAACGCCTGCTTATACAGTAGTATTGTTTTTTGTGCAGGCCTTTTAAAAAGAACATAAACATTTCATCAGAGCATACAGCAATTTCATCCAGATTACTCTGAGCAGACAGATCTCATGGTTTATATTCCCCCAGATCACCCACCTCCTCCAAAGCTTAAGTATTTTTAAAAGTCTGTTTTCTAAGCTTCATTTAAGTAATAGGTTCAGTCTACGTGACTGGAAGCTTACCTCTTCTAAAGAGCTATCTCCCATTTTACCACCACTTTTACCATGAGCCTTAAGTATCTCTCTCAGTCCAGTACCTGCACCATGTCGAACCTAGAAAAGGGAAGTAAAAAGTCAATTTTTAAATATTTAGGAACAGAAGATGAAATCCATACTGAACAACTGAAACAATATTTCTTTATTCTTAATAGAGACGTTTCAAGTGCTGCATAGTGGTACTTAGAATTGTGTGAAAGGGTAGTATTTTATTAGATCAAATCATATACTTAAATACTAATCTGTTCAAAACCAACCAACCTGTTTTTTCCTAAGTATTTGCCATCTTATGGACAGAAGCAATTAAGAATTGCATCTGTTTTTCTAATACAGAAGATATTGTTATCCTATTTGCAGTAGCAGCCAAAGACAGTTTTCATTTAGTTTTACCTCACTACAAGACACTAGTTTTCAGAGAAAGAGCAACCAGCAGATATTACTGGTTTTTGTAAATTTATAAGCTGAAGAAAAGCAATATTCTTATATCTCAAACACTTTACATTTTTGTTTTTATATTTAAATTTCTCTACAACTCTCTATATTTCTTAAAGAGAGTTGGATCCCCACTGAATATTTTTGGGTCTGCAAAACAAATTTCTGAGAATTCCTGTTCTGCATAGGTTACAAACCTGCCTTGCTTGGCTAAATATTAAAAAATAAGTGAACAAGTGACATGTGAAGGCAAATTATAGCCACTAGTATGTTCCCAAATGTGAACAGCTGAACACACTAGGAAAAGTTTTGGCAATGACAGAAGACCAGTAGAAAGATGTGCTACAGACAAACCTGTTTTTGTTATTTTCTAATATGTAACTGGACTAGTAATTGGCTAATCAAGAAACACCCACTCAATAGATACACAGAAAGTTGCAAAAGCAAAGTTTTGAACTGAGTTTTCATCGAGAGGCCTTTACATCAGTTCGAGCAGAACTTTTTTTTTCAGCACACTTCATACATGCTTGTTGCTAGCAGAAAAATACTGTATTTCGTTTCACAACAGTAACAACTAGAACTGAGCAGCTGGTAGGTCCTTCCTTTAATCAGAATATCTTAGATGAGATGCAAGCATACACACCCCCATATGTGCAGCTCAGTGCCTGCTGGCAAAAGCTATAAGCAAGCCAATAAAAACTAGCCAGAGAGACTAGTCTTAAAATCCTAATGGTTCATAATACACCAATGATTTATTTATTTGGTCCAAGACTGTTTATGAACTAGTCTTCACAAGCCAAAGGAGGAAGACTTTGCAAGTTAACTTGTCAGCTTCTGCAAACACAAACAAGCAGCAAGACACACAAACGTATAAAGGAAATACCAGTAGCAGGATTCATCTTGCCTATAAGCTAGGCAAGCAGTCTGAACTAGTTATCCAGGTTGCCTCTAGACATTGCAAGAAGATGCCAGAGGACCATTTTATAGACATGTATTTTGAGGTAGTTTAACCTGTTTTTCATCCAGAACATGATTTTGTATTGATTACCTCCTTAAGATGTGTGCACCCTACCTTAAATGTAGTAAGATATGAGAACATCTGCATTCTAAAAGATAAATGGACTTTGACTTCAACTGCAAACAGCCTGCTTTCAAATAAGGCAAGGCTTATTAGCTCAGATGCAGTGATGTGCCACATGAATATAATTATCCTTTTTCTGGGTCTAAAATAATTGCACTGGCTGCATATAATCTATCTCTGTGTTTCCAAGTTTGAGGTCAGTATGGGCAGAGCCAACTTGCTATCACTGAAACTGTGCTACAGATATACCCAAGTATGTTATAGTTGGTGTTAACATCTAATCTTTCAGGTTTTTAATAAAAAATTGATCTTTTGAAGCTAGCTGAAAACAGTTAGTTACATCTTCTGCTCAAGGAACAGGGACCATTGTCAGCTACTTCATATTTTTGCTTGGAATTGATATAAAAGTTTGTGGGAAATAGTCTATTGAATAAAAGGGTGAGCAGAACAAGTTTTGAATCTTGAAAAAAAGTTGTCTAGGCAACCAAATACAGTTTTTGTAGCCGCTATTTACTATAATTAAAAAAAAAAAGTTCATTTTTATAAATGAAGAGAACAACTAATGATTTGTAGTCTACCCCCGACACGAAAGGATTGATTTCCCCTCCCCTTTCCTACTAGCTTAGCATTAGACAAGCATGCCACTATTGTCAACAACAGACTCATACAATATTCTTCAAACTCTTGATGAATCCAAGCCTGTTCTGTTTAATCTTTTTGACCCTAGATTCATGTGCTTTTATTTTCCTTGAATTTCAGTGCTTCCAGAATTCTCACTTAGAATCATTGCTTTCCATATCTTTCCCACTCCACACAGTTGAGAATACGTTACACATCTGTTTTCATTTCCCCCTTAAATGAATCTTAAAAAACACTTAAGATTTGCCTTGGCTATATAATCTGTATTTAAGATTGATGTCATTTTTGATACCTAGCAAACTGCTCTTAAGTCCTATGCATACAACTTTTGTGCTTCTGTTGAAGCCTTTTTTTTTAAAATCCATAGTTACACCTTACATAGCGCATGTCTTACCTCCCAAGAAGGGTTGAAGAGATCATTGCACACCTCTTCACAAAAGCTTTCCAGAGGCCATTCATTTGCCTAAATTTATAAAAAAATATTAAGTACAAGATTGAAAGAGAAAGGGATCAGGCAATCACTTCTTATATTGTACACCACTTAGACAGGTGAAGATAATAAAGACCTCCAAAAGCTTAAGTATTTTAATTTGTTACTGGACAGAATCAAAAAAACCCTGACAACCTTCTTCCACACTTCAGCAACTTTGCTGATTGGCACCAGATCATTTGAAAAACTTATAAAGTTTGCCTGTTAGTAGTGTAACCTCTTCTCTATGGTAATTAATTTTGATGTTCTGGAATTCAGTCTCCCTTTAGGAACCATGCTAAGGCAGAAAATTAAGGAAAGTTTCTTATCCTCCACAGTGATTCTCTTTATAAACTTTGCCTTTAAAGAACATAGTAGGCAAGTCTCAGTTTGAAATTACACTGCATAATCAAATTGGGCCAATTAATCCAGTAATAAACACCATCCTTTTCAAAACACATTCTGCATTTTTGAAAACCAGAAGCATATCCATCATCCCAAAATTTCCTACAGGGACACTGACACGGCTGTGGAAAGGAAATTATGACATGACATTAGTAAGTTCACATCATCACAAACACAAAGCATCCGAAAGGCTTGCAACCAGCAACTATTCAGTTTGCAGTTATCATTCATGTCTCAAATTCACCTTCCAATTACCATTTTGCAAATAAGAATTTCATTACTAAGCTATGTTTGGAAAAAATTTTTTTGTAGAATAGAGTCTAATGAAGATACAGTCTCTTCAAATAAACTTCTATGCACCATTTGTATTCTGGTACAGCATTTCTTGTAATTTTTCAGTTTTGCAGTCTACTGAAACAAATGCAAGTTTTTCTAAGACTAAGGTAATTGTTTAAATCTTCAACTACTAAAGATAGAACTTCATTCTAAATTAAGCCTAATTAAAGTAAGGCAAAGATTAAATAAAGTGTACGTGAACATTTAGATCAAATTATTTCTGGCTCAGGGTAATCCTATCATCTGAGTGTTTAGCACAGTTTTACAGTTTAATACCCAGGTCTGACACCTGTAATTCATCTACTCGGGTTCATTTGGGTCACAAATTGCTACCAATGGATTAAATGTGTTTTCTTCCTCAATGCTATACACAGTTTGAAGCCCATTTGCTTCATTACATTTAAAAGCTGGCAATAGCATTCTTTACTCCATTTCTCTTAATGCTAAAATGACTAAAGACTTTGGAAGCATAAAGGACTTTTGTTTTACGTTACTCTGCTGAAAAACTGAATGACTGGTCCTGCTAACAGCAGAACGCTACATCATACCTCTTCTGGAGCGTTTTCTACCAATGTTTTTGAGTCTGTGGCAGGCTGGTTGATGACAACATTTGCAACTTTTCTTCTCTTTTCTTCTGGTTCCCCATCAGCGCTATCATTGCTGAGACGTAACAAGTATAAGTTTATGAACAGAAAGCACGCTTTGGGGAAGTAATTACTTCTACAGCTCAAGTCTCAGATACAATAAAGTATGGCAAGAAAACAAAGAGGTTTAACACTGAAATACGCAAAATAGGTAAAAGTTTACAAGTAAAAAAAACTCAGTGAGGGCACAGCAGAATGCTGTCCCAAATTGGCAGTCCTTCTCAGCCTTTTCCAAGAAATACAGAAATTCTTAAATAAAAATCAAGGAAAGTGAATTTTGTCTACTGCTTGTTATAAACACAGTGGGTACAATATGTCACTATAAGTTACACTGAGGAACGTAACATACATCAGAAAGTTATATCTTAAATTTTTAGTTACTACTTATCTTCTTAAATCCCGCATTTTCACACGCTGTTCTCAAGCCATATTTAATAACAGGGTCAAACCACAAATTTAACTGTAGCATCCCACTACTTCAAGATCCCTCTGAAGCTAGGTCCTTACCAAAGCTCTACTGGGATTAAATATGGCATGCAAGTGATTTACATCAGCACAATTAGCATGTAAAAGATTAAGAAGCAAAGACTGTAGGAAGTTTTTCAACAGGTAAGTCACAATCCCACCTTAACTGAAATAAAAGCAAACTAGTTCACTATTATACCTTTTCTCATTAGCTTCCACTGTATCTCTGGATCTTTGCTTTGCAAATAGCTTAGCCATTCTTTTGGCTTTATTCTTTTGTCTACTGCTCATACCAGCTCGAAATTCTGAGTCAATTAACTCAGCAGCCTGAAGAGTCTGAAAGAGAAGTCATTCATTGTTAATTCTTCTTACAATGAAGGTCCTGAAAAATCCTCAAACCCACACTGCTATCAACTTCCCCAATCCTCCATCATTTCAAACTCAGAGAAGTAGTTTGACATCAAACAACACTAATACACATCTGTGGGGCATAAGAATTCCAGAAGCCAAAGCACAGCATATTAGACATTAATCATCATACTTAAAACATAAAGATTATAACCACAAAAGCACAAATTTGGTGGACTTGGCAATGTTATGGTTAAACGCAATGATCTTAAAGGTCTGTTCCAACCCGAATGATTCTATGAAATAAATCAAACCCACTATATTATTCCTTGCAGTCAAACAGCCCAAGGTTTTACCTACAGGTTGTTTGTTTACTAGTGAAACTGCAGAAGGTGAATAGTCCAGATCTTCATCATTGAACAGATCTTCAGTATTCATCCCAATTGCAGCACCCATATCTAAGCCAAGTTTCTTTTGTAACAGTTTCCTCTGTCGTGCTATCCTCTCTTTAGGATCAATTTCACCTTAAAAAGAAGTTTTTAAAAAAACGGAAGATGCATCAGATTTCAAGCCAGATGTATTATTGTCAATAAAATAACATAGGAAGGCCAGAAGTTACAGAATTACATTGTACTTGGCTAATACATCATTACAATCTTTTACGCCAAATCACACTGATTCCTAGGAAGACCTTTTCTGCTGCTGAAGCTTTGCTAGTACTTAAATTGTCATCGACTTCTGCAACAGAAAACAGCTCCCATGAAATTCGTTAAATTACACTTGGTCTATAGAAGCAAACACCCAAGTTTTACCTGAACTTTTAGGAAAGTGCACTTTGAAAGAAGCAAATTAACACACTAAAAAAAAAAGATACCCAGCAACTGATTCAAGAACTACCACTTTTTTATTGAGTGCATGCATTGTTGTGGGATCTGTCGATTCTGGCAGTCTGGCTATCGGGGGTTTTTCTGGTGGCTTTTTTTTTTTTTTTTAATAAGGTTTCTTTTTCTCCTGAACTTTATCTTCTGTTGGGAAACACAGACCTAAGAAATAACAACTGCAAATAAAACCCCTCAAATTATATTAAATCCAATATCCTGTATTAAGCTAGGTTGAATCTGAATCTGTTTTCTTCAGAAACATTCTTCCTTGTAAAAATGCACTAGACCCAGATGTCTACTTTCCTTCTGCCCAAACTAACCCTTGTGGCAATGTAGACTGAAGCATAAGCATGATTTCCCTAGGGTGTGAACAATCTTGTCCTCAAGCTTTGTGTGTTAAGCAAGGCTCATTTAGGAACTTAATAGAAGCTACCTGAAGAATGTTGTGAAGCTTCAACACTTTTAATTACTGAACACCTAGATTTTAGGACCACCCACATGTACACAAAAAATAGAAGATTTTAGTGCCTGAGTAGAATAAACCCTCCAAGTAAATCAAAACTTGTAGCTTGTAAGGCTCTCAGACTTCACTCTTTTTACACGTGCAGTATGGAAACCAGTCAGGAGATTAGGGTTTTTTTGTCAAACATCTACAGATAAACTTTTCAGTAGGTGACCAATATTGGCAGAATTTTGGGGTAAAAAAGGTTGAGTAGTTACACCAGGTTAAGTAGTAATTAGTAGTCAATTATATCTATACCAAGAAGCCTTTTTTTTTTAATTGGATTTAACTGACAAGCAGAGAAATACAAACAACTTCCATACCCTAGAAAATACTTTTCCTTTCACAAGTCCATCTTAGGAAAAAGTATCAAAGACTGCTAATTCCAAAGATTATTTAACTCGCTTTACATCCATTCATGTTGGCTACTTACTTGAAAAGGAAAGCTGCTACAAAACACAGAATAGAAAGCAGCCTTTGTACATTTACCCACCAGTTAAAAAAAGCAGCAACTAAAGCTATTTTTAGTTTCATTTTCTCCTTTTTTTGATATTATATTATTTAGATTCATAAAATTACTTATGTGCAATCATATGACACTGGGATAAATATCAGACTTTATGAACTAAAGTGACCTATTCCATCTATTTGATTTCTGAATAGGCAGGGTTTCGTTAGAAGAGATGAAACTTGTACAACACATTATTAACCTAGCATAAAAGATGTCAAGCAATAAAATAGCAGCAAGTTTTAACAGACACGCTACTGCTTAAGTGTCAGGAGCCACAGTTTCTGTTCCTTGCTGAGCTAGTGATCTTCTGTGTACACTGCACAGAACACATCACATATGGGGAACCAGTGAATCAGGGCTAAGCAGTCAGAACAGATTCTTATCTATAGCATAATTTCATTTGGTGCAGAAACTGGAAGACAGACTGAAATTAGAGCAGGAAAGTACAGTAATAGCAAAAGAAGTATCTTAGATTAAAATAATTCAATGCCATTACACCGACATAAACTAACTTGCTCAGCTAAAAAGTTGCAGAAAGATATCAGACAAGTCACTTGAAACAAAAGACATCACACAGGCACTGATTTTTGACCATCCAACTCTGACAGTTTTATCACAGTATTTTTCATGCAATCCTTAAATATTTGAAACTTTCAAGCTTTTAAATAAGCCACATCCTACTACTATATTTAGGAACACTGTTTTAAATAAAGAACAAGTGGTGATAGTTTCTGTACCTCTTTAAAAAGTCTACAGAAACTCTACAGAAGCATTCAATATTGCTTTTTCTGCTCCCTCTTTCAGGTTTCCACTCTTCTCTTCCCCTCGTACACATACTAATTCTGATAAAGGAACAAACAAATGAACAATATGCATCCCCTAAAAAAAAAATCATTTAACTTGAGAAAAATAATACAAACCAGTTATGTTGGGAAATACTTTCTTCTGTTATTTCTAGCGTTCTGAGAAACCATGGATGACTAGACTCCTAATACTGCCACAGCAAACTTTTTCAAAGCAGTAAGTTTTCTTGTCTACAAGTAAAATGTAAGTATATACCTGATTTATCATCTTGGACTTCAAATTCTGCACCAGCAGATCCGAGAAGAGATGCACCATGTTTTAACAACCGAGATATATCAAATCTGTCAAAACGCAACCGATCTGTTGAAGGTGAATCTTCCACAGGACTTTCTGAGCCTGGTTCTAGATAGGGCATTGAAAATAACATCAAGGACAATATGATGAAATTTTTGTTCAAAGTTCTGGCAGAAGATTAAGCAAGAACAAGAGGAAGAAATACTTTCTCTCCTCCAAGAAAATCATCAGACATACAGCATTTTGATTCACAAAGTGTAAAGGCTCCATTTCACATAGAAAATCTGAAAAAGCTGACTTAACGCACTTAACTGAGTAGAAAAAAATTTTAACATTTTTCCCTTGATAGATTTAGCTTTTTAAAATCTTGGACACTGACATACCACTAGGTCTTCTCTGTACGCATACAGCCAACTTGCAGTTTGAACTGCGTATGGCTCACATAGTGCTGACAAGTATCGTACCAACACTGTATCGTATGACCAACAGCCAAGCATCCCTGGTATGGAAGCTGGAGAGTAGTTTTAACAGGTACGGAAGAAAGTCAGCTACCAAGGGCTGCTGAAGACTAGTTACCAGCTATTCTCAAATCCACTTGCAGGTACAGTGCAGTTCAATACTGATACAGAAGAGGTTTGTCCCTCACGAGGTGTCTTATTTCCTGGTCACAAATTCACTTCCAAAGTACTCCCTCCTCTCAACACTCAAAGGCAGATATGCAAGAACTGGACAACGCATGTAACCCATCATTCGAAACAGCTGCTGTACTTCAAGACTGACAAGTTGCCCAATTTCCACGGACAAAAGGAGTTCTGCAAGTCGGTCTTGCAACTAGACTGGTGAAACTAACTTCTATCCTTGGTAAGACCGTAGTCTATAAATAAAGTCATTAAGTATATGGATAAACATGATTTACAGGAAAAGTTAGAACAGCTCCTGAAAAAAAACCCCTCTCATTAACCTGATTATCAATGTCCTTAAAGAGCTCCAACAAGCCGATAGAGGGGATCCAGTGCACATAATACATTCAAAAGCTTCTGGCAAGATTTCACATTAAAAACCTGAAGGAACTAACTTACCACAGAATTAGGGAAAACATCCTTTTACAGACTGAAAGCTGGTTAAAAAAAGATAAAAGTTAGCTTTGGAGTCCTTCAGGGATCAGTTTTCCAACCAGTGCTATCAGTCTTTTGCAATGGGAAGGAGATTTCACTACACACTTTTCTCCACGTATGTCGGTGACACTAAGTTCTTTTGGGTAGCCAAAAGTTACAATGGCACTAAGGAATCCAAGAAGGACTCTCAGAACAGACTAATGGGCAAAGAGGAAGATAAGGTGCAAGATGAATAACCCAAACCATGCCTAGACTACACCGAATTCAGAACTGGCAGTTAACATTCAATAAATATCCTGGAGGCACTTCTGCAGGTTTTCTGTATTCACCAGCTTATTGGGCAGTGACAGCCCAAACATCCAGCTAAGTACTGGGCTTCATCAGGAAGGACACTGAAAACATGACAAAGTGCATCATTTTGCCACTATGTATAAGTATCCGTACTCTAGAGATGTAGGTACACTGTGTGCAGTTCTGTGCATCTCAAGGAGGACACAAGTACAGAGGAGGACAAAGTTACCTAAAAGACAAAGCAGCTGTCTTGTGAGGAAAGACTGAAGAGACTGCAGTTCTTCAGTCTGAAGAAAGTTATTGGAGGAAAGCAAATATGATGGTTTACAAAAATCATAAAGGCACTGGATAAGGCAAATGCAGAACTTGTTTGTAAAATTCTATAGCAACAGAACCAGGAGGCACTGAATGAAATAAATATAGTATCACCTCAAAACAGATATGAGTTTTGTTGTCTTATTTTTTTTTTTTTTTTACATAGTTAGTGGATTTCCAGAATCTGTGCCATGAAGTTGTGAACATAGACAGTGCCAACAGGTTCAGACAAAATCACTCACAGTAGGTCCACAAGTTGACAATAAAAGCAACTCTAACATCCCTAATATGACAATTTCAGATGCAAAGTGAGTACAAACATAATAGACTTTGGCAAGCTGCCACTTCACCTCCCTCAGGTGCTTTGAGCAAGGGAACAGAGAAGAAAGAGCATCTGCAAAATATCATGACAAAGTTGACTGCTTAAAACTTTTGCCATTTTACTTGTTATAATTCCTTTCATTTATGAAACTAAAGCTTTATGAGGGTACAGAGCACAAGCACAGGAATCCTGGAAGAAACAAAGGCCAGGCACATCCTTGTAACTGAATATGAACATCTAAAGCCAAGAGGCTTACTACAGTCCATGTACATAAAGTCTATGCCCATAAAAAAAAACAGAATGACACAGCTGCCTTTGAAAGTCTCATATCACAGTCAGTTTGCATCAGATAAACAATAAAATCTGTAGAATTCATTTAAGTACCACCTTGTTTTGATCTTGGAGTTGGATTCCACTCAGGTACATTTTTCACTATTGCTTCAACAGCCTGGCCAGCTGCAATACGAGTATCCCAATTCGTACTTCTTAAATACACTAACACCTTTAAAGGAGAGATTAATAAATATTTGCTTAAAATGTACTTTCAGAAAATCCATCAGCTGATATGCTCTATTAAAACACACTTACTTTTAATGCTATGGATTAAGACAACGTTGAAAACAACAAAAACAAAGGACAGGAAAACAAACCAGAGGTACATGAGCAGCCCTCTCTATATTGCTCACTGCTTAGCAAAACTCTTGCCATAGCCAGACATTAAGAATTTATAAGACACATTTAGTCTCATCAGTCAAACTGAACCTTGATTTCCTCCAAGTACTGATCAAGGCTTGAAACTCTTAGTTTTTTGCTTTCTAAAAGGAAGTGTTCAAAAGAGATTAATAGACCTTAAAACTTTGAAGTCATTTAACCCAAGAAAAGGGAGAACACTGGTCACTTGAAGCAACGTATGCTCTTCTAAACTAATTTACCACTATGCCTCAAACCTGGAAAAAACAACTTCTTTCTCCAAAAGTGGTGTGATATTCATGATTCCTTAGCCACTCTGTTGATACCATCAACTGTGGTGAGGGCACCTGCTCAATAAGAGCAGTAGTGAGGTCACTCAGCCATCTCCAGCTGGCAGATACAGACTATTTTTGGTGTTTTTACTGGACTTGGCCAGATTGAAGTCTCAAACTAATGGAAGTATCTTTCAATTTTCCAGCCCTTTTAAAGACATGCAGCCTCCTATATTTTTAATGCTGTATCACACCAGTAACAATCTTGAAAGGCAAGAGCAGAAATTTTTATAAGGCAGTAGAGCTTTTCTTTATAGAAGAAAATCTGAACTTAGAGCAAACATTGAACATCAATACTGAATGCAAAGTGAAATCTGACTTCTGTAACCAATTCAGAGGCTGACAAAACAGCAGAGTTAACAAAAGTAGTCTCCTAATTTTCTTCAGTCTCCTGTTTTTGGAGAGCACAATATTACTACGCTTTTTCTTCTTCATACAGAACACACACTCTTTTAAACTAGTTTTAATTTCACCATTAAAGTACTGAAAGCAAGCTCAAAAAAAAAAATGCTTACTTTAGATAAGAGATTATTCAGTTCATGAGGATGCAGTTTCACTACTTCCCCAAGTTGCTGTGCAGCTGCTTTTCTTGTTACTGGTGTCGTACCGGTGTCCAATAAAATAAAGAGACGATCAAGCCTAAATATGATTGACAAAAACCGAAAATGTTACGCTATTCACAGTTCAGTTTCCCATTTCTATTAATATTCCCCCATGTTTTTCAGTTTATGCAGTGCAAACAGAAGAAATGTTTGCCTGAAGACTGTCACTTGACAGGGTGACAAATGTACTTTTTTTCTAATAGTAAGCACAGTTGTTCTAAAAGCACATTTCATTTGGTAAGAAAAAAAATAATAGAGAAACTGTAAGAAACAGTACAAAAAATCTGCAGTTACAAGAAAAAATTAAATTGTTCCCTTTTTTCTGTGATAGAACGTTTTCAATCTTGAAAAACAAATACTGTTAAGTTGTAAATGATCTTCTTCAAATTCTGTCTGATGGAGAAAGCGAAAGACTCAACTGCTCATATAATGTGTTACCATTTCTTTTGAAGACATAGCCTGTGATCTATAATATCAAACTCTGCTTTTCCAGGATACCACAACTTTTTACTTTTCACGTATTTTCCTCCTAACTACATTGAACATATAAGACCATACCTGTTTTGTATTTACAGCTTTGAAATAATACAATACCTCTGGCCTTCCCATGAAATACAGGAATTTAACCAGCAGATCTGTTTTCACAGTAACTCTATTTAGTGAAAGAGGCCCCGGTTATCTGTTTTCAGAACAGCTAGCTTATTTCTGGTTTAGAGTCACTAAATGAGAAAGTCATCATACAAAAAAACACATAGAAACTACCTAGATAATCAAATCAATGATGGAAGTAAGCAGTGTTCATTATTCCCTCCACAGTAAGTGGGACAGTTAGCGCACTCTTCACAGGGTACCTAGTTTATCCATTAGTTATTGGGCAGTATGAGGTTATCACTGAAAGTGAGTCTAGAATCTGTGCACCTAGAGCAATCAGATTTATCCCTTCTAGCCTTAATCATAAAAATACTCTTTCAAATATTACAACAATTTGAACCTGGAATTCACACAGCAGTGAAGCTCACCTAGATCTGCCTAACAAAATAAAGATACAGATAACCTGAACCACTTCCCTTCCTCATAAACACATATCCTAGGTTTGAGCAAATACAGGAACAGGACAAATGTTTTGCCTGCTAAGTCTGTTGCTACTAATTACATTTCACCAAAATTGCTTTTAACATTAGTTCCAATCATCTAAAAAACAAAAAACCCTCTTTCCAACATCACTGGATTTTGTATTTTCTTTGACATGCTTAAACCACATTTAGTCCTGAGAATATCTTATCATCTGTCACAGCACTACAAAGCTAAGGCACTAATGTCACAGAAATACAATGCCAAAACCCAAACGCGCTAACACCTGGAGATACTAGATTAAATATCCATTAGATAAAAAAATTTCTAATAAAGTATTTCAAATCATTCTAGTATTTTAGACACACTTCTGGTATTTCCCAGCTTTGAAATAGTTCTCTTCATACTACTAAAATAGGTGAGCCCATCTCAATTTCTGTAGATAAAACTGGAGTTTCAATTGCTATGATTCAGAAGTTAGTAAATTGTTTCAAAGTTACATAAAAATTAAAACCAAAACATAACCAAATTAACTGTCTAATCACGGAAAACTGCTAAGGACAAAAGCAAAAGCTTCACAGACCTAACTCTTCCAAATCACTGATAGTGGACTAGTCAGAAGGAACATGCCAGATACTTAGTTATCTACCAGTATTTTTTCCTTCATACATTTTACAGTAATAACCCAACCTGATTTGCAGCACTCAGTATTATGCAGTGCAAAATATGCCAGCCTGCAGAGCAACCACAGCTTGCTCTAGCTTGCTTGTTCTCTCATTCTGAAACTCAGCCCTTTCAGTCTTCATCTCTCCATGAAGCTTCAGTGCTCCATACTCAAGATGTTTTCCATTTAGCACCACCCATTCCTTCAACTATCAAAGTACCTTCTTTTCATATCCAAAGTCAAGCAGAACATGCACCGTAGACCACTTCCTCAGCTAGAACTCTTCATTTATCAAAACAGGAGGAAACCACTATGACAGCCTACCCTCAAAAAACCTCAAGTTTAATTCCAATCTTAGTTACAGCACTAGATATTCACTCCTAAAACCCGCAATTTTTTAAAGTATATTACCTATGAAATACAGTTGTTTACTTGTTGGGGGGGAAAGTGTGTGCGTGTGTGTGTGTGTGTGTGTTTGTGTTACCTGCAGCATGTTTGGTTTGTAATTTGTGACTTTAAATTGTAGTATACTTAACACACACAAATGCAAAATAAACAAACAAAAAAATCTTTCTACTGTCTCACATCACCACAAGAAGGTTTCAGCATTCAGCCCCAGCAAAATAAATGGAAACAGCAAATACAGCTAACTAACAGCAGATTAACAGTACTCCTGGTCATGTTAATGATTCTTCCTTTCCCTCCCGCAGACTTCCCTGATATACTTCCCAGTTAATATTTTGCAGGTATTACAAGTCCTAAATTAAGTTTTGGTGTTGCTGCAGCAGAGCATGGCAGAGCCTGAATTCCGCTGCTCTAGTTGGATGAGTAGCACTGAGAAAGTTGCCACTGATCAGCAGCACTAGTTTTTTTTTTTGAGTTTTTATTCATAGCTTCATTAAAAATGAAAAAATACTAAAAATTGTAAACAAATTAATTTTCTTTCCAAACTGCAGGCCCTCAAATTTCCCAAGTTCTGGTAAGATTTTTATTCTCAGCATGAACTAACAGTCTCTAAACTAGTTCTTAAAGCCAAAGAGAACCAAGAAAGTTTTTTAACAGCATGTGGTTCTGCCTCTCATACTAGACACTGCTGTAAGCAGAGCACTGCGTGGCTCACATCATTCACAGATGACGGAGCACTGGAACAGGCTGCCCAGAGAGGTTGCGGATTCTCCTTCTCTGGAGATATTCAAGACCTGCCTGGACAAGGTTCTGTGCAGCCTGCTGTAGGTGACCCTGCTTCGGCAGGGGGGCTGGACTAGGTGACCCACAGAGGTCCCTTCCAACCCAAACCATTCTGTGATTCGATAACACAGAAGCCCAAATCAGTGTGGCAGAGCGAAATGTTCTACCATACAGATAAAATTGTTAATTATTGTATGAAAGAATTAAACACAGGGTGTCAGAAAGTCATTCTAAGAATATGGAAGACACAATCAAACCAGAGAAATACAGGGAGCATTTACGTGAAGAAAAAAAATTAAAAAGAAAACCAAAGAGATGTATGGATTGTTTTGAAAAATCTAAATACCAACAAATGCTAAAAATCTACCTCTCCTGCATATTAACAGCTGTAATCAGAACATAAAAATACAAAAGTCCTTCACTTTTAACTCATAAGCAATGGTTTAGATAATCCTGACTGTCACCTAATCCTGACTCAACTACATACGATCAGTAGGACAGCAACCATACACCACCTCCATGTGAACGCACACTATATGAGATCATTACAAGGCATTAACTTGTTCAAAGAGGCAGATACCTTCTTCCTCTTACTTGAGAAATTTGAGATTTTGTTATCACTGCTAAAGTGTATCAGCAAGACAGAACTTGGAGCAGCAATTCAAAGTTCTTATGAACAGCATTACACTCTAAGTATTTTTTCTTCTAAGAAAAACCACATGAGCTTTTACACTGACACAGATTTATTAGAAATGTTTCTGACACAAAAACATCAATTCAGCTGCTTAAGAACAGGCATCTACTAGCATCTGAGATGCTTCAGAATGAGTCATGCACATGGGGTCAGCAGACATGACACAGGATGCAGATCCTTGTCATTCTGAAGTGGCAAGGACACATTATACCATCTGAACTGCCACCAGAGACCTAGAGATTAGGCAAGTGAATCCTCCACACATAAATATTCCAAGACTTCAAACCCAGAGCATTTCATTAAAGCACACTAGTTTACAAACTGAAGCGCAGGAAGTTCCGTCTGAACATGAGGAAGAATTTTTTCCCTGTGAGGGTGACAGAGCACTGGAACAGGCTGCCCAGGGAGGTTCTGGAGTCTCCTTCTCTGGAGATATTCAAGACCCGCCTGGACAAAGTCCTCTACAGCCTACTGTAGGTGACCCTGCTTCAGCAGGAGGGTTGGACTAGATGACCCACAGAGGTCCCTTCCAACCCCGAACGTTCTGTGATTCTGTGAAAAGACTAAAGCCCGAATTCCTACTTTTGGAATAGAACCACCCGAGAGATACACAAGAATAATCACTAGGTCTGATCTGGATATCAAGTAGAACAGCCGTCCCAAACAGGACCAGACTCTTCCACCCCTAGACTACTACCACTCAAACAATTTTATCTAATAATCCCCCCCAAAAATAAATGAATTCTTAGAGAAAGATCACAGGCAAGACGAATTCTAACAGTACACAATTTCATTTGCACTGCTATTCATCAGAATAGCAAGGTTGGCTGTCATACGGGGGAACGTCATCTCTCTGATTGACACTGTTACACAGAACGACAATGCGCACAGGCTTAGTTCAGTTAACTCGAGGGGAGTTTACGAATAAAAGTGCACAGAAACTGTTATTTACCCCTAATCACTAAACACAACAAGCCTTTTACTCTTCCAGTGCATTTTCGCAGCAAAGACTACAAATAAAAAAAATTACAAAGGACAAGTGTGAGAGCAAGAACTTCCAAAAGAGCCATCGCAATTAACTCGGTGACGCTTTCCAGGTAGCACGATGATTCCATTTTCCAGTCACTGCTTTCCAACCAGTTTTGCATACTCGGCATTAAACCAAGTTACACATGACTGTACCCAGGCACAGTAGGCAAGTGTTGCAACAAATGACCTGTTCTGTTCTTCATGCTGTGATCTTCAGTTCTTTGCTGCCTCAAGGTATGCCTCCAAACAGAGGGCTGATCTCCATTTGAAGGGACAGTTACCATAATATCTACAGTGAACTTTATGGCATACCTGCAGAAACTGGATGATGTGGATTTGAAAGCCCTTCAGCTACAGAGGCATTAGCAAGCTAGTAGCAGGATAGTTAATGACCAGGTCAAAATACAGAGGTTATCAACAGTATCTCCAAAACATTTCCAAAAAGGCATATGCAGTAGCTTAATTACACAAGGATCCTGATCACCCCAGTGCAAGCATTCTGACTGGACTGGGTCCCCACAGGACTTCAGATGGGGAAACTTCCAATTTGTTGATTTCAATGAGCTGAGGCTTGAAAGGGACAGTGAAATGATCACTGCTGCCAGTGAAGTGATCTGTTTGGACTCTAACCTCTCTGTGTGCACCAGTATGTTTAACTGGACACAAAGCAGTCTCTGACAGTAAAGGCCAACTGGTACAGGCTCGTAACTATCCTGGCACATCCTCCAACTCATTAAAATTATGTGACTGTACAAAAAACCCTTGGTGGCATAGTCCCTGGAACACTCCTAATGTCAAACTCTACCTAGAGCAATTCGAAAAACTGCTAGCTCACACCCATCAAAAGGCAAGGGAATACTCTTAGGAGTTTACAGCATAAATCATATTTCAACACCAGGAAGCTTCCTCCCAGGCACTATTTCTTAGTACAAAAATAGCCCAGGAACCTAGAACACATCACTAGATTAAAATTCAGACTTGACAGGGGTTCACACTCACTGTGAAATTCAACCTAAGTTCTAATGGAGATGCCTTAGCTTTTCTTGTTGACCTGATAATCCTTTGTTCAGGGTGGTGTTTCATCATTTGGTCAAATCCCAGCTTGGTCAGCTTCACAGCTCAAAAAACTCAAGCCACTGCTAAAGCACATATAAACTGTTAAATAATCAAGTAAACAACTTTCCAATGTACAACCAGCAAGCAAGAGAAAAATCACTGAACAGAATCCAGAACAAAAAAGTGTGATGATACATATAAAGCATGGATCATGATTTTACTTCTCATAGGTGGGAGACTGTGGCGTGAATAGTTATGAAGGTTGGGCTGCGAAGAGTACAGAAATCGTGTGGTTTGCTACACAGCAGTGGAAGGGACACCTGGAAAGAAACTAGAGTTCTATCACCACACTGGTCACAGTATTATATACTGCATATGGAAGCCAATCGAATGCGAAAATTAGTATAATTAATTCCATATGAAATGTCTATTTCAAATAATATATGATCCATAGCATTAGGCTGTACAAGTTTTATTTGTAAGTTATTACATATGTATATACATCCAACAATGCAGCCCAAACACATATGACCAATTACATTCCAAAAACTGTGAAGAAAGAATAGGAATTTAAAACAGCTATAAAGATGTACTAATACAAGAAGTCTATCAACAAGCGATACAGGGAATGCCTTCGTGAGAACTCCAGTTCTAGCTGCTGGAGCAGGTTAGAATTCTTATCAGATTGCAACTCTGACTTTCAACTTACATTTCAGCCTGTAGGTGTCTGAGAAATTTTACAGCTCTATCTCATCTGGGCAGCAGTGCACATGTTACTTCCGCTTCCCCCTCCCCATGACTCTGTCAGCACTCCCTCCCACAAACAGCAACAGGGAAGGCAGTCCACCGTCCGGGTCTTTGAGTTTATCTCCAGCAACAAGTGAAGAGCTACACTATTTTTCCCCCCCCTTTGAGTCAGAACTCCTGTAATCGCATCAGTTATCCACCTATTCTGACAGTAAAGGTATATGCCTTTAAGTAGTAGTGAAAACATACTTCTTGTTCCATTTAAACCTTGCTTTTCATGCAAGAGCAGCTGTGAAGTAATAGCTTCCAAACAAGCCAGAAGCTGTGTTCTTTCTTTAGGAAGTCTGCAATAACCCCAAAAGAACATTTCTTCAAGGGACACAGTATCCATAAAAAGAGATTTTGGATAATTTTATTATCTTGTAAGAACATCAACCTCACAATGATGCTGTATCAAATTTGAAACGTTACCTGAGTAACCATGCCACTCAGTGCAGCCATTTGTTCTTGGGAAGTCACAGCCCTACACTTCAAAAGCCATACGCAAAATACGAGGCCTGCTTGTTTTCCAGGAGCTTTACTGCCTTCTGACATTATTCTTTATTTTAAAATAAAAACTAGGTTCCTAATCTACATATTACCAGTTACACACTGGTAAGTTACACAGATCCAAGTAAATGAAACCACTAAAAACTCTGGAAACTAGTATTGAACTTACACAGATCAAACCAAGAATAGCTTGCAAGAGCAGCAAGTTGTGATGCTCTCCCACAGCTGCCTAAGGAATTGTCTTGAAAATACCCTGAAGAGGTTGTCTTTAAGGTATTTCAGGGTGAACACAACGATACACCTATTAAAATCAAGCTGTTTATTCTTAATGAATCTTACCACCTTCGTGCATTTCATCACATTTTAAAAGTGTATTTGTTCTCCTTCATACTGTGAAGGCCCTCAAAAATAGGAGAAAACCACTAACAGCCTTGTTGGAAAAATGATACGAGGTGCCTTTGAACACACTGAAAAAGCTGGAAAAAAATTTTATTAGCTATTGAAAGGGACTATCAGCACTTTATTATCTACTGAAACTCAGTCACCCTGTGCAATCCACACGCATTGTTATTTTCCATAAATTGGTAGCATCGCTTTTTCATCTAAAGTATCTCAAAAGATCACTAATGAGCCATTGTATTTATTGACTTGGATCACGTACTTTGCAGGGGTGAAGCTGAAGCAAAACTTTTTCACTTCCTTTTTTTCCCTTCTCAGTTCCACCATCAAGAATTTTTTTTATTAGTTATACAAACATCATACTACTTCATATATACTTTTAAGACCAGAGACAGGAGATAAAGCCTACCAAATTAGCTTGCGCATTCACAGAAAGAACATTAACCTTCCCACCCAACTATACATACTTCTGCAGGATTGTGTGCACTGATAGTTTTATGCTGAAAAGACTGACTAAAGAGATGAGTATATACAAAGCAACTATTCCGCAACATGTATGAGGTATCTACTGTTCCGCTTTTAGGTCTGTTTTCTAGTGTACAATCACAGAAGTGTTATACAGAAGCAGGTCTTCAGTCCATTTAACAGTAGAATCTGTTAAAACAAGCATGTATGGACAATGCAGAATAAAATATCAGAAATCTCTTTTGTCAATAGATGACAAGTAAGCGACAATTATTTTTAAGATGACCTTATTAACAGCAAAGCTGTAAACTCTCAATCTAGTTTTGAGATATTTCAAAGCATCCCCTACCTTTGTTTAGATTTTCCTGAAGAGACTAGGGTTTTGAAAAGAGTTTTCAACTGGCCAAACAGCAGAAACTAAACTTTACTGGGAAAACCACCACTTGCCAGTCTACTGTTTTGAGAATGTAAAAACACCCCTCCACCCACCTCCAAAAACGCTTATTTTTTCAAAATATGGTCCCAATACAGAACTAACCCTAATGAAGCTTTTTGTTAATACCAATGTGTGGTATGCACTCAGCAAAGTCCTTGGAGAAAGATTAATTTGAATCAACTCCTCCCTCACCCTCCACACTTGTATAGTTAGAATCATTCAACAGTGAAGTATTATGTTGGTCCTTCAAAAATATAAAATATAACCGTAACTACCTACAGTAAAAGTGCAGATCTCTACAATTAAATGGACCTGGTACAGAAGCCGGAACGACTACAACCTTTACAGAAACATAGTTATGTGGTATATAAGTGTACAAAACACTTATTTGTAAAATGTCTCAAAGGACTTTAGAAATCCAGTATTCTGAAGTAAAAGTTGACGATAAGATTGCTTTTAATCACAAAAGCAACACTGACATTCCATCAGTGTTCCCAGGGTCCAGTAGCCAAAAGATTCATTTGTCAAGAATTGCTGTGTAACTTCAAAGGGATATGGACAGGTTTTACCATATCTATTAAAGAACATGCGTGAGGCCAAACTTACACTTCTTACAATTAAAGACACATTGGAGTTCGCCAAGAATAGCCAAGATGTTACAGCACTCCAAAATGTGTAATTCTTTTACCTGGTTTACACATGGAATCGAAACAATTCTAAACCAACACACAAGTATTACAACGCCTTTATTAAAGTTCTATACCTTATTTTCAACTTGTGTAACATTTTGATTTTAAAACTGTACTCTGAAGCAATGTATCGCGTGTGACATTATCACACCAACTTTTTTAGTGCTTCACACTGAAGCTGAGAATAAGCCTTATCCAAAACAGATTTTTTTTTTCCTGTTAGTTACAGACCAAACAGGTGTTAACTAAATCGCTGCATAGAGCACTACTGGTTTTCACTAAAGCTATGTGGTTTTACAGAGATGCAGGAACGCTGGCAACTGAATTTGAAACCAGCCTTTACAATAGACACAAACCCAGCATACAGCTGAAAAGCTGTATCTTGATATTCCAGTTAGCCCCCAGATCATATGTACATTAGCACAGTTATTTAAGCAGACTGCCCCAGACCTAATGTAATTAGAATACCATTCTATTTCACATGATGGCTTACAGTAGTATTTTAATGTACACAGTAGTCTTGTCACAGCAATCCTTACTACTTCCAGATTCTTATGAACAGCTTTTGAAAAAAAACATGAACTAACACATAACAAGTTGATTAAAAAACAAGAGTAGTGTAAGATAAAGGGATACTTTGTAGAAACTACAAAGCTCAAACTAAAAACCTGCTACTAGAAGTCCTGAAAGGTGTATTGTTGCTATAAAATTTGATTAATAATGGATTTCCATTACATCTGTGCACACCTTTGCTTTGCTACAGAGAATTGTGAACTTATTCACACACAACTTCAGAAACAGAATTTACTTTTCTTATAGCACTACACAAGTACAGAGATACTACCAACACGTGACTTTAGGCTAATCTATCACAAGGTTAACTTGGATTTATGGTTTCCTGTAACTATCCTTTTAGGAAGCTTAACATGCCCATTTCACACAAAAAAAAGATGGCAGGAATTTGTGCTCAGCATTTTTCATAACACAGCTCTATTAAGACATACCTCTGTATCTGTGAATACTTTAAACGCTGGCACACCCCAGCGCACATGTGTGTAAGCAGATATTACCCCGCATCTTGAGGTAGAGCCAGAAGACACTAATCACTTTTCTCCATGGAATCCTGTATTATTTCGGCTACTTTACAACTAAGGGTTCTGAAAGGCAAAACGGTTTCTCGCCAGTTTTTGAGACTCGATATCATTATCCCCTATTCCCTAGCAGCTTAACCCGAGGAAGGGCTAGCCAACAAAATGAAGGAGTCGAATTCAGGAGGAAGCCCGGGACGCCCCAGGCAGAGCCCCTGCGGCCTGAGGAAGGGAGGGGGCTTCCC
This sequence comes from Opisthocomus hoazin, assembly GCF_030867145.1. Taxonomy (NCBI): domain Eukaryota; kingdom Metazoa; phylum Chordata; class Aves; order Opisthocomiformes; family Opisthocomidae; genus Opisthocomus; species Opisthocomus hoazin. The sequence goes on from NC_134419.1 coordinate 62,570,930, forward strand.
TCTGCGCCAGGCCCAGGAGTTGCCCCCAGCCAGGAAGCGAACCCAGGCGCCGGAGCACGCAGCCACCCCCAGACCCCACCGAGTCGGCTCGGACGAGACCTCCGCAGGGTCCCGAGGAGGGGGGGGGAGGCTGGCAACCGGGCACCCCTCTTCACCTCCGCATCCCCTCAAGCCAGGCCACACGGAAGGCCGGGGACTCCGGACCACCGCTGCCAGCCCTCCTTCCCCCACCCTTCCCGACTCCTACCGACCTGGAGACGGCCATGGCCGCCCGGAGCTGGGCCTCGCTGGGGGCGAGCGGCGGGACAGCAGGCGGGGGAGGCCGGCGCCGCTCTCCCAGGGAGGAGGGCGCAGGGCCTAGCTCGGGCCTCTCGGGCGCCCACCCGGCCTCGGCCCCGCCGGCGATCCGCGGGGAGCGGCTGAGCGCAGCTGTGGCCGGCAACGGTCAGAGTCTCGCTCCCCCCGGGGGGGCAGCAGCGGCGTGGGTAGGAGCGGTGCCCAACCCTCGGAGAGCGAGTTAAAGCTTCTATTCCCCCATCGCCAGGGCGAAGCCCAATGCCTGGTTTTATACGAGCAGCCATCTTGTATTTATTCCCTTCCTCCATGATAGCCGCTTCCTGATTGGCAAGAGCGCCCGGCCGCAGCCAATGGAGAGAGCGCTTCTAAGAGCAAGGAGGGCGGGCGCACGCAGCGCCCAGACTGAGCAGGATCGGCCATGGAGCCTGCCGAGCCGGCTGGGGGGGAGCACCGGCCTCCGGCGGGGCGTACCATCCGCACGAGTCGGGGGGAGGCTCAAAGGAGAGCGCCCCAGTCCCTCACCCGGAGGGGAGACGGGAGGCACCACAACGCGAAGCACACGCGTTGCTTCGGCAGCGCACCGGGCGGTGGCCCTTATCCCCCGCCAGCGTGGCGGGACGGGCCGCCCGGGAACTCAGCGAGCTCACGCCGCACTCCCCACTCGCCGAGGTGCGCTGCCCCTCGGCTCACGCCCGGCGCCGCCGCTCGGCCTGTGGAGACTACGGCTCCCGACGTGCAGCGCGCTCAGCGCCGCGCCCCCTGCGCGACGACGCAGCCCCGGCGCCTCCGGAGGCCGGGCCTGGCCGAGCGAGCGGTCTTTCCCCCTCTCCCCCCGCCCCCATACTCTCCTTCCCGCCGCCTGGGCCGGCCCCGCGGGGAGCTGGCGCGAGGAGCCGGGGGTGGGCTGACGGCGGCTCGCTTCGGTGACTCACGAGGGTTTATGAACCGGCACCAGCCTTCCCCCCGGGAGCGAGGGGGCCGCTCCCCGCGGCCAGGCTCCGTAACCGACCTAGTTTCCTTCCCCTTGCTCCGCCTGCACCGTCAGGGAGGCGGGCGGCTGGGCTCCGGGGGAGCGGGACGAGCCGCGCAGGGACCCCGCGGGCCCCGGTCACTCGTGGGGAAGGCGAGCGCGCTCGCCGGGTGCGCGCTGCCTGCTGCGGGCGGAGCGCAGAAATGCGGATCAGGGAGCCGGCCTTCGACTAATCATGGAAATTAACGATCCCGGGCCGGACGTACATTTAGCTGACGTACGTAACCTTTCATGTGATAAGTTGAAAACACAGTAATAGATTTTTCTTTACTGTAAGTGAAGCATAAACTTGCATAAATGCATGAATTTGCATAATACGGCATGATAAAGTTTTCCTCTAAAGCCCACGGTGGCGCGTACTTCATACCAAACGTTTCCATAGGGATTTCTGCTCCGCCCCAGCCTGTCCCCTGGACGGTTTCCCTTTCCCTGAAGGAGTTCACTCGGCATGCGTGGGTTCGCTCATTCATTCCTTGCTAACACACACGTGTTCCAAACAGACATACCAACGCCATCTGCGCATTCGCTGTTGGTTTACAGTTCTATCAACAAGACACTGGCACATCATACCTCAGCCTGTCCCTGCGGGTCCAGCCTGTACCTGAGTCCTTCAGAAAGGTTTGCCCCGGGTGCCTCTTCCCTGCCGGGTCCCCCTCCTGTCCTTCATCCTTTGGTGGGAGCTCTGTGGTGACGAGGAGCTGGCATTAACGCGGCAGCCAAACACCAGCAAATGAGTCAGCCCAAGGCCTCTGCATCACAGAATGTGGCCAGAGCAAACCACAGTCTTCATTTTCAGTGGTAGAGATGGTTTTTGTCACAGTGCTATACTCAATGACCCAGATAACGCCTTTTCTCTTCTCTGTCATGGCTCTGATGTAGTAACTACATTTAGATAACTCAATATGCCTCCTGTACCAGAATACAAGAAAAAATACAATGGGTTTAGTTGGAGGCTAAGAGCTTCTTACTGAAGTACTCCAAAACTACGCACACCTTCCTTTCTGCCACCGTATGCCATCATGTATTGCAGGTGTATCTGCCTGGGTCCCTGACCATTGAACCGAGGCACACGTCTGCTCCTCTCACGTGTGTGCATGTTTTCACATGATGGGGTGCCTGCTGTTCAGCCATGTGGGGAGGAACGGCGGGGGGTTGGTGTAGGGAGCAGCAAGGAGCAGGCTGAGGGTGGACGTATATTTCTTGCATGTTAGATGCCACTGAGAGGGAAGTACAGCAAACATCTCTGATAATATTTCTGCATTTGTTTAGTCAGGAAACAGCAGCCATTCTGTCCTGCTGTTGGTGTTACTGAAGTGACCCTCAGGTGGTATTTCCAATTCTAACACTCAATTTCCTCTTAGGTTCCTTAAAAACATTTTGTGCATTGTTTTAATAGCAGTCAAGGCAGAGTGCCCATCAAACATGTAATAAAATTTGTTTTAAACAGCTCCATAGGGGTTATCCTACCTGATAAAAATAAGTGCACGGAAAATATTGGTGGTGGGTCTTATGCACTGAGTACCTGCTGAAATGATGATAAACTGTGGTCCAAGCAAAACAATCTGCAAAAGACAGAAAGAATGATGTTATTCACCTAATAGCAGGCATTCCGGACTGAAACACAATTCATTCAGGTTTCACACCATATATTGTATTTTGATGTGATGCTTACGCAAACCACAGCATTACTTAACTGCTCACCTGTATCTTCTGCTCAATCCTTTTCCTACACCCTATGACACCAGTTCTTCTTTTTCCATGCATCTGTTCACCTGCTTCGGAAGTAATACCAATCCTTTTTGCACATTGGTTTTCTTTTGACCTATTTTTCAAGGAGTAGCCACACATTTTCTTCTGTTTCTTTTTGCGTATGTTAGAAGAATCTCCCCTGCAAATCTGCTGTATGCCAGTATACTTGCTCAAACCTGTTCCTAAATTAGATAAAACTCAATAATTTCCAGTCAGTTGGTATATTATGATCATTACTTCCTGCACTGATCTCAGTTATATTTGTTTTTCGCCTCCTGCCAACTGTGTCCACCTGTGAACTCTTATCGCTTAGTCTGCAGATTCATGGCAACTGCAGCTTTCTTATTTGCTAGGTATGCCTAAAGAGCCTAGGGGGAAAATGGTGCAGTCTCCAAGTGCTACAGCTGTGCACATAGTAGATGCCAGAGGCACAGTTTTGCTGGCAGAATCTCTCCTGATTAGACCTGACATACCATAATCTTCTACATGTTCTAGTCTTCTGGTTTTATTTTTCCAGTTAGTTTTCCATGTCCTGAAGGTTTGTAGATTTGTATTGCTTGGGATCACATCAACCTCTCTGTAACTGTAGGTATAAGATTGTATACCTTATAGTCTGGTAAAAAAGATTATTTTCATAATAGTTTGCATGTATTTTAGTGGCTGTCTTACTTGATTTCTGAATTCCCTTGGAAATCTTGTCTGAAGGGAAGCTAGTCTTAGAAGCTTGTCTCTGCTCAGCAGTTTGTTCAGACATCTTCTCTGCTGGCGTCTTAATTACTATCATTATTTTGATTTTCTGGGGAAAAATTGCTCTGAGATAAATTTATATATTACGATCTTTGCAGGTAAATTGTGCAGGTTCTTTGCAACATGTATTTCTTAATGATGCTTCCTGTTCTGAGGTCTGCAAACTAACAAGTTATCTTGTAGGCTATTTCTAACATACTTTAAAATTCTTATTTATTTTTTAACTGTTTTTTCTTCAAGTATTAGTTAATCTTCCTAGTTTTTGTTTTACATTTTATCTCTGTAGGTTAGGCCCCTTTTTACTGGTGTCACTAAAGTCAGATTTCTGATTGCTGAAGGATTTTTTTTTTTCTTGTGTAATCTTTTGTTGACTAGCTGCATAACCTGCTTGAAAGCCTCCTTAAAATGTGGCAACTTGTACATAGTCTCCCCCTCAAATTCTTCACCATAAGTGATGGTGACTGGAGGCTGGATGCTGACTGATAGCTCTTGTAGTCCAAAAAAGCCCCTCAGAGTTAGCAGTGAAATGCTGTATTCTGAGACACAAATCAGGGTGAAGGCACTGCCACCCATAACACAGATTAGCAACTTTTGTGAAAAACATCTGATGGGCTCCCAACTCCTTAACAGGAAACAGGATTGTGATAACAATCAGTTAGGGGAAATCACCAACATCTAAAAGGCTCTAAATTTCACCAGAGCTGTATAATTATGTCATCAGATTTCATTACCTCTGATCGTACTTAAGATTGTACATTCAGGACAGTTTTCCTGAGTGAGAGGCTGAGGCTTCTGATACGACAAACCTGTGATTCTCTTTTGTGACCTTCTGTTCTCAGGGATTTTATCTCATGAGATTGCGTGGACTTGTTCAGAAGCGGTGGTCCCTGCCCATCTCCATTATAAACAGATACTCCTAACAACTGATCAATCTTGTTGTACAAGGCTGTACAACAACCTCATTTTTGTTAGCTGTGGTCTGTAATTTCTCCAGCATTTAGTTCCATGATCTCAAACTTCTAATTTTCTAACTCAGCTCTAGTTTCCACCCTATTTTATAACAGATGAAGATTTAAATTACTGATATTCTTTGGACACACTTTATACATAAAACCTGGAAGTTCCTTAGTTTTGTCTAGCTGTTATCCAGGCACCTGATTTAAATAAATATATTATAGTTCGAGTAGTTTATTGTTCCTGTGGCATGTTTTTTTTAGAAAATGGTATAAGCTATCCATTTCATACAGTTGTTCTTTTTTTCCAAAATAACTTTTGTTATTGTTACATTTCAATCCTCTCTCTTTTTACCTCTAACTGCAGGGTGTTATTAGTAACCACACCACCTCCTATGTCAAGAAAGTGACTAAAATGTATGTACATTCACTAAATCTAGCTTACAAAGTATTAGGAGGTTAACAATAGTAACTCACATGGACAACTGCATCTTTATACCTGATCTCTCACTGATATTTAGGAGAGCAGAGATCTCCATTTATATACAGAAATTTATATATATGTTTATAATGCACATATACATACATTTATACATAGATATACATACATATATAAAGATTAATTTAATATTTCATATCCAGAAAGAAGACTGAAGGGGAAAAAAGACCCTGTCAAGTATCTAAGTGGGTTTTTTGCATCAAGGTAACAGGCAAAAATGAGCCACAGTTAGAGACAAAGAGAAATGGAAATAATGAGGTCAAACTCTTCCTATAAACTGCAGGTCTTTCTACATAGGCCTGTGGAAAAATGCAACATGAAAATAACATGAGAGAAATGAGTAGAGACGTCTTATTAAGTTCTTCTATTACTTAAGCTTCTGTGGCTGTAAGGTTTTTTTCTTTATTTAATGTCAGTAGATTGTTCTTTTTTATGAGCTAAGGCAAGAGGGACATTAGCCTATGCAGTTAAAAAAAAAAGTATATAATTCCAGTGTGCACAAACTGAATACAAAGAGCATAAAGAGAAAAGCACCTCTGTCATCAGGGCCATAAGGATTCAGAACCACACTATAATGCTGAATAAACAGGGCCAGAGGTTTCACATCTAGTCCAGCTCTTTCCAAAAGCTGTTGCTTTTCAAAGATAGAAAAGAAGGCTAATCTGTGGCTATTATCACAAGTTCTGCTACAGTTAATGAGTTTAAATTAGATTAAAAAAAATTTGTGTGAACAAATCCTTTGCTCTCTGTATATCCTATTATAACCAGTATAGTAAATGATAGAAAACAATGTTTTTCTTTTAATTTGTAAACACTGTTTCTCAGAATATGTTTTATGGCTATTAAAGAGCTCTGGTGTGTAACTTTTGAAAATCAGAATTTACCATTCACCACGTACCTGAAGTGCTATTAAATTGCTCCAACATGATGTAGATACCAGGATATGGTGGTCCCATTTTTCATCTGGGGTGTGCAGACAAGGATGAATCAGCTGTAGCATTCACTTTGCAACACCAGTTTATACTTTCTTCTATTTACTGTGTGCATCCCTGAACATCCGAATACACCCCAAAGATGGATTGAGATGTGATTAACATATCAACAACAGCTTGTACTCTCTTCTCCTTAAAGGTTTAATTTTGCTGTGTAGACTTTTGTTTGGTAGTGTAACTTGCAAAGTAAAAACTTCTGTTTATGTTAGAAGAGGTCCTTTGAAGAACTGCATGAGGATTATCCTCATCTGTGTCAACTTTTAAGTTTAGTTATCTTGGGGGCTCTTTCATCTTCCTCTGTGGAACATTCAGACCTGCATGTTTACATAAAGGAAGAAAATGCCTTCTGCTTTCAGTATGACTCTGTACTGACTTGCTTGTTGTACTTTTTATAGAGGCAGTTACTTCAGATTTGTTTGTTTCACTTTAATTCATAACTGTAAATTTTGTGTGATGGGTACAGGAATAGCAAAATTATAGTGTGTTTTGATACTGCCCTGAAAGTGTGCAATAAGACAGGTATGTATTTTTAATAAACAAATTGGTGTTGATTCTCACATTCCTCAAATGATGAGATGCCTGATATCCAGTAAACACATAGCTTGTTTTCAGTGTGTGAAACAGATTTGCAGAGTAGTTTCTTACTTGATTGTCTGAAATTCTTATTGGATTCTGGAGGGAGTATCTTCAGGATATTATACTACACATAGACTAGATTTAAAGCTTAAAGGGAAGCCTTAATTAGTTTTAAGCTCCCACATGACTTTATTGCAGGATTAGAAGTCTGAGTGCTCCTGTATTTTTTTGATAACTGTTATTTACATCAGCATGGTGCTCACACAGAGCCACAGGCACAGCTTAGAAGACCCAGATAAGGAGTTGCCAGGAACTCCTCCTCCAGCATGTGCCCTCTTTTTACACCCAGTAATCTTTCACCAGCTTTTTACACGTGCATCTTTTGCACATTTCTTCCCTCACACTGATAACTCTCTCCCCCTGACATTTTAATTTTCCCTCCTCCTTCATTTTTCTCTTTTAAATTCCCATCCCCCAGTCCTTGTCTTCTCACCTTTAGAGGAAGGAGAACCAAGTTGCCTCCTCATCTGGTTCCTTTTTGTCATTTCTTTTTTCTGACTCCCCACAAGAAGAAGAAAGGGATCTGAAGATTCGGTAATTGCTGTCCCCTGGAAACAGTAAAGCACAGTCCACTGACAACTGGAGCAAGTAAGAGTCAGCCTGGAGAGGAAGCAAACACTAGTGGTTGATAACAGCATAGAAACTATTGCTTTTTGTTTGCACACACGTTTTAAATAAACTGCTGTTCACAGTAGCCAGGTATTCATATCTCCTTGCTGAACCCCAGCCAGGGAATACGTTCCTTCGTTCCTCAGCCCTGAGCAGATTCTAAACCACAAATGATGTTTGGGTGCCTGCATTTCTAGGTGCCTCGTGAGACATCTGAAGAAGGAACTGATCTTTAGAAGCTAGTGCTCAGGTCATTTAACCGCTGGTCGTCACACACTGATTGTAGCAATGCACCCCAAATTTGAATTGTAACACATCACTGATCACTTTTGCACATCAAAAAAAGCCTGCAGCTTGCTAGCAGTTAGTTTACATGCAAAGAAACAGAAAAGGATCCTAATTGTACTTGGGACTCCTTGTAGGTCATTTACCTTTTGCCCCAGCTGAGAGAAAAACAGTCACATGCAAACCTTTCTAGCCTTTTTTAGATATCTGTTTATTCTTCACATGCAAAAATGAATTAGCTGTAGTTGTAATGCAGGTTTCCACGTATAAACTTAGTTGTATCCCTGTGTTCTAGTTTCCTGCTGGAGCTGAGCTCTCTTTTTCCTAAGCCCTTTTTGGGAGTCCGCCTTGTGCATAGAGCTCATCTGAACTTTCTCCCAGCACTTTCCAGGAACCAGTTCAACATTTCCTAACTCAATATGATCATACCTGCAGGCGAGCTGGCCCCATGCCTTCACCACCCAAAAAAAATCAGGCCTCCAATTAAATCCTGACTTCAGGACAGCAGCAGAAAATAAGTTTTCTGTGAGTTCAGAGTTCAATACTTATATACACTTTTATAACTCTTGCAAATAATTTTGTGCTACCTCTGGATTTTCTATATCCTTATGTTTTCTTCAAGATTTCACACTCAGGGCAGTGGGAGACCAACACTGTCCATCCAAGTCTTGCTTTTTATTGCTCTGTGATAGAACAATAGCTATTTCTAGGTTTGCTGAGAACATACACAAAAGAAGCCGGCAAGATTTTATAATATTTTTGTACAACTGTGAAATAAGTAAAAGTGTTGGGATTTTTTTGTGTGATTTTTTATGAGTGCCGCTGTAATACAATATTTGGGTAAAAAACAAGAAGCGTTTTATTTAATTTCATTCTCCACCATGTGGATCAATTAGTAATTGAGTACTAGAGAGGCAAATATGCAGTGATGATTCAGCTGTGGAATCTGAGATAATGTCAGTAACAGTTTGTAATGTATTATGTAGTCTTAGCTCTGCCTAATTCCATTAGGAACAACAGGGCGGAAAGCCTTATACTAAATTCTAAAAAAAACCAAAACCGAAACCAAACTTTGGCTATGTATTTTCATATAGTCATCTCAAAGCCATTTGTGGAAACATCATGTCTATTCATTTTGCTTGAAAAGAGGAATCCAACATAGTTATGAAAGTAATGTTTATTTTGTCAGATAAGAGGACTTATACTATCTGACTGTTTGTGTCTAAACCCTGACAGGGTCCTGCAGCAACAGACCAAGGACTGGTAACTGCTAGTGCTGATCCTACCTCCTTCAGCCACATTTCTCCTTGCACTGAGCTTTTCAGCTCTCCAGGGAGGCCTAGCACTCCCAATCTGATGTAACAACCTAAAAAATATAATTAAAACCCAAAATAAAAATATGAAGGCAAATGTTTGCTCTTTATTCACTTTATGAATACTGCATACATAGCATTAAAAAACTCCAAATGCTTGTAATACCAGTCCCTAATTCTTAGCTCTCAGCTGGAGAATACCAGAGTGGGTTTTTTTTTGTTTAGCCCGTGTTGCAGATCCAAATACAGAAGCCTAGATAAAGACTCTCATCTTACCCCTCATTAAAAAAAAAAAAAAAAAAAAGCAGCAAGTGAAGGAACAAATGCCTTTTCTTGACATTTAGTGCTCAGTTCCACATATATAGAGAGAGCGCCATTCCCAAGACCACATGAATGAGGCTCACAGTCAGAGATTTAATGGGAAATACAATTGACTAGCTGCTGTGAAAATGAGAAAACTATTTATTTTGTACAATGAACAAAGCCAAAGTTGTTCTACCAGTTGCAAAGGCAATGAAGCATTTGCAGTTTGAATTTATATCCACAGAAACCTTTGATTTTGGGAACGTTTTGCATGTGTTACAAAACAGAAGTTCCCGGATGTTCCACACTTTTCAAATCTAGTCCTTACTTAATAGCCATAGAACTGTGAATTCAGAAATCTGTGTTTTCTGCTGCTAGTTAAAAGGCAAAAATGTGTTCTAACCATGAACACTTTTTTTTTTCCTTGCAGTTCTCTAGTGTATACCTACACCTAAAGCAAAAGCAAGAGCTTTATGCTTTACAGCTATGCTGCTTTTGAGGCTGTTTCTTAACTGCATGACTTAAGTATCTAGCATTCATTTCAATCGTTTATTTTAATAGCATGATCTAGCTTTATCCTTATTTACTGTGATGCTTTTTAAAAATATTAATTTTTTAAAATGTACTAATAATGAAAAATGTAATTTAAAAAATTTACCTCAGTATTACATTAATACCACTTTCTATCCTGTGAACTAAGATTTCTTTATCCACAGTAGGAGCTGTTGGTGCTACTGTGCAGCTGTTGGCATGAATTTAGTTACTGTTTGTTACACTACCTTCCTGAGAGCCACTGAAGCGGCAGTTCAGAGGAGACTCTAAAAGTAACTTACCTGAAGAGGTTATTCTTCTATTCCAATTACATTACTCTGCTATGCTGTAAAAAGAAACTAGTAAAAAACAGAACTGGAGAGTAAGACAGATACGACTGACAAACAAGGAGGTGTAGTGTATATAGGCACTGGTGATCTTGACCAGTCGAGACGGGTAAGCTGATGACACGAGCTACCTCATTTGGATGTGATGCTGAGAAAATTGTGAAGTTTACCTGAACTGGGCTATTCTGGAACATATATAACCTATAGGATCAGGAAAAAAAAAATACACAATCAGAATGGGATATTCAGATTACTGAAAAGCAAGTTTGACATTTAGAGTATTCAAACTCCATTTGCTTCCGCATTCTTAGAAATCTGGGAAAAAAATCTGCTACAAAAAAAGAGTGCAACTAGGTCAGTTCAGTTGGTGGTACAGAAAATCTGGAATTAAACTGCAATGCTGCAGAGATTGTTAGCAATAATTCAAACTGCTATTTTCAAAGAAAAGATGAAGTGGACATAACTTTGCTTCATTCATTTCATGGTATTTTTTCTATAATCTCAATGCTAGTCTACCTGATAGTGCAGCATTTTATTATGACTTTTGCATCCGGAAATTACATACATTTTAAAGAAATGTAAAACAAAAGACACAACTACAGTCACTCATAAAGGTGTTTGTTTTGAGGTACAGGGTTCCAATTTCAATAAAAGGAAGGCCTGCTTTAATTCCAGGTGTACTGAGACCTTGTTTCCATCTACACTTAACAAATACACCCTAACAAATTTAAAGAACCAAACATCAGTAGAAGATAATCTTACAATAGAGACCAGTTCTCTACTACTGAAATTTGCCTTTTCCTAATTTGTTTTTTAAAAAAATAAATTGGTCCACATACAAAGTAAAATGGGTAAGTCTACTCTGAGCAAACATTGTCCATTTTATTCAGTTCCAGTTGTAGCGGTCTCTTGGAGGTAAATCATAATGTGTCCTCTCTTCCTCTTCAGGTCCATAATCTAATGGCAGACCATAATTGTAATCAACTGTTACTACTGGTAATCTTTTTCTTTGTTCCATCTCTCTGGCAGTTTCACCTTGAAAATGTTTTCTTTCATAGTCTACTGAACTATCTTCTTGGTGTACAGATGAAGATGGATGCATCGTTCGTGAAGAATATGGTGCAAATCTGCTTTTCCCTCTGTTAAATTCATCTGAGGGATGCATTCTCCTATTGTCTTCAGGACAATTTGGTCGATTACTGTAAGAAGAGCAAATATGAATAGTGAAATCCTTAGAAATTAAACAGTTGATTTATTATTGGTGGCCACCATTAAAAATGAAACTTGTGTAACCTTGAAAGAACAATTCAGACCCTCATTTTTCTTTTTACCCCCTAACATTAACATCCTCTCTGATGGATGCTGCAGACTTGTTTGTTAATTTTTCAATTCTAGTGATTAAAAAATATAGCTCTTTATTGGAAGTAATTCTACCATAAGATATTTTGTTTCAAGTGCTGTTTGTAATTAAAATTTCTTGTTTACTGAGGATTTCTTTACCTAGAGGCCATTTTTGTTCCTAAGCCTATGTTTTCATTTTTGTGAATAATATGTCATAGTAGCTCTCTAGTACATAGTCGCAACAGGCAATAATATACTTTGGATCTGTATCTCCAAATATTTTAGTTATTAATTCTTCTGAAATAGAAGCAGCATTCTCCTACCAAAAAATATATTGAGGAACCCAAAAATGCATATATGATATATATACTTTTTGTCTGGGTTCAAGTACCTTACCTACTTTGTGAAATAAGTGGTGTATAAAGCCAATTCAGAACAATCTTTGTAATTTTAAAATCTTCTCCCTCACTGAACCATAGACTAATTTAGACTGGACAGGATCTCCAGAAGTACCTAGGGCCACCTGCTCAAAGTAGATCTAATTTCATGAGTGTACATGGCCATGTCCAGCTGAGTTCCGAGTGTCTTAAAGGATGGGGATTTCACAGCTGCTCTGGGTAACCTGTCCCAGTAAAACTCATTAGCTTGTTGTAGACAGCAGTTAAGAGTTAAATACAGCATCTGTATTTTGCTTTTTTGCTTACAAACAATAGCTTTTCATTCTTCGCTCAGGAGCTTGCTGGGCTCATTGACAGGGCTTTAAACTAGATGTGAAGGGAGAGGGGGAACCTATCAAGCTTGCCGGTGACCACCTGTGGGATAATACACATTGGTTAGAGGGATGGGGTGCTAGTATGGGCCCTCAGCCAGTTGCTCAGAGGCGTGCTGGGGGCACTGCAGCACAAAGTCTTGTGGAGATGAGCTGGGAGCTCCTGAGGTAGTAGAGGCCAACAAAGAAACTTCTGTGAAACACTGCAAGGGAGACAAGGGGTGTTCCACTAAGCAGGCGACAGCCAAAAGGCTAGTTCAAGTGCCTCCACATGAATGCACACAGCATGGGCAACAAACAGGAGCAGCTGGAAGCCACTGTGCTGCTAGAAAGCTATGACCTGATTGCCATTACTGAAACTTGGTGAGATGAATCCCATGACTGGAGTGTGGCTATCGATGGCTACAGGCTGTTCAGAAGGGACAGGCGAGGAAGGAAGGGCAGAAATATTGCCCTCTACGTCAAGAAATCAATACAGTGTGAAGAGCTGTCCCCTGAAGAATAGCCATGAGCAGGTCGAAAGCTTATGGGTAAGAATCAGAGACTGAGGCAACAGAGGGAACCTTGTGGTTGGTGTCTACTACAGGCCGCCTGATCAAGGGGAGCCTACTGACAAAGCCTTCTTCCTCCAGCTCCAGGAGTCACCACGCTTGCAGGCTCTTGTCCTGCTGGGGTACTTCAATCACACCAATATCTGCTGGAAAAGGAGCACAGCGAGCAGTAGGCAATCCAGGAGATTCCTAGAATGCATTGAGAACAACTTTTTAAGCCAAGTAATTGGCACCCCTACCCAAGAGGTTGCAATACTGGACCTGATGGTCACCAATGCAAGTGAGCTCACCAATGATGTCAAGACTGGAGACAGCCTGGGCTGCAGTGATCACGCGCTGGTAGAGTTCATAGTCCTGAGGGATATGGGAAAGGCGAGGAGTATAGTCAGGACCCTAACTTTTAGGAAAGCCAACTTCCAGCTCTTCAAGGAGTTAGTCAGTAGGACCCCCTGGGAAACAGTCCTCAGGGACAGGGGGGCAGAACAGAGCTGGCAGATCTTTAAGGATGCTTTCCATAGAGTGCAAGAGATCTGAGTCCCCAGGTGTAAGAAATCAGGCAAGGAAGGGAAAAGACTGGCATGGCCAGTTTGCTGGTCGAACTAAACAGCAAGAGGGAACTGCACAGGCAGTGGAAGCAGGAACAGGTATCCTGGGAAGAGTATAGGGACACTGCCCAGTTGTGCAGGCAGGGGGTCAGGCAAGCCAAGGCACAGCTGGAGCTGAACTTGGCAAGGGATGCAAAGAATAACAGGAAGGGCTTCTACAGGTGTGTCAGCCAGAAAAGGAAGGTCAAAGAAAGCGTACCCCCACTGATGAACAAGAATGGCATCCTCATATCAACAGATCAGGAGAAGGCTGAGGTACGCAACAGCTTTTTTGCCTCAGTCTTCACTGGCAACCTCTCTCCTCCTGAGTCGACGGACTGCAAGATGGGGACCAGGGGGGTAAAGTCCCTCCCACTGTAAGGGAAGACAAGGTTCAGGACCACCTGAGGAACGTGAACACACAGAAGTCTGTGGGACCTGATGAGATGCATCCCAGCGTCCTGAGGGAATTGGTTGATGTAGTTGCCAAGCCACTCTCCATGATATTTGAAAGGTCATAGCAGTCAGGCAAAGTCCCTGGTGACTGGAAGAAGGGAAACATTGTGCCCACTTTCAAAAATGGTAGAAAGGAGGACCCTGGGAACTACCGACCTGTCAGCCTGACCTCTGTGCCTGGGAAGATCTTGGAACAGATTCTCCTAGCAGCTGTGCTAAGGCACATGGAGGACAGGGAGGTGATTCAAGACAGCCAGCATGGCTTCACCAAGGGCAAGTCCTGCCTGACCAACCTCGTGGCTTTCTATGACGGCGTGACTGTATCAGTGGACAAGGGAAAAGCAACGGATGTGATCTGTCTGGACTTCTGAAAGCCTTTGACACAGTCCCTCACAACATCCTTCTCTCTAGATTGGAAAAACAGGAATTTGAAATATGGGTGGACTGTTTGGTGGATAATGAGTTTGTTGGAAGGTTGCAGCCAGAGGGCAGTGGTCAACAGCTCGATGTCCAAGTGGACGTCGGTGACAAGTGGTGTCCCTCAGGGGTCTGTACTGGGACCAAGTGCTGCTTAATATTTTCATCACTGACATAGACAGCGAGATCGAGTGCACCCTCAGCAAGTTTGCAGATGACACTAAGCTGAGTAGTGCAGTTGACACGCCAGAAGGATGGGATGCCATCCAGAGGGACCTGGACAAGCTGGAGAAATGGGCCTGTGTGAACCTCATGAGGTTCAACAAGGCTAAGTGCAGGGTCCTGCACCTGGGTTGGGGCAACCTCTGGTATCAGTACAAACTGGGGGATGAAGAGATTGAGAGCAGCCCTGCTGAGAAGGACTTGGGGGTCCTGATGGATAAAAAGCTGGGCATGAGCCACCAATGTGTGCTCACAGCCCAGAAGGCCAACCGTGTCCTGGGCTGCATCAAAAGCAGCATGGCCAGCAGGTCAAGGGAGGTGATTCTGCCTCTCTACTCTGCTCTGGTGAGACCCCACCTGGAGTCTTGCGTCCACATCTGGAGCCCCCAGCATAAGAAGGACATGGAACTGTTTTGTGGCCCTCCTCTGTGGTCCAGAGGAGGGCCACAAAAATGGTCAGAGGGCTGGAACACCCTCTTCTATGAGGAAAGGCTGAGAGAGTTCGGATTGTTCAGCCTGGAGAAGGCTCCAGGGAGACTTTGTTGTGGCCTTTCAGTACGTGAAGGGGGCCTGTAGGAAAGATGGGGAAAATATTTTTAGTAAGGTCTGATGTGAAGGACAAGGAGTAATGGCTTTAAACTAAGGGAGGGTAGATTTAGACTAGATATAAGGCATAAATTTTTTACGAGGAGGGTGGTGAAACATTGGAACAGGTTGCCCAGAGAGGTAGTGGAGGTTCCATCCCTGGAAACATTCAAAGTCAGGTTGGATGGGCCTCTGAGCAACCTGTCTAGTTGCAGATGTCCCTGCTTACTGCAAGGAGCTTGGGCTAGATGACCTCTAAAGGTCCCTTCCAACCCAAAGCATTCTATGACTCTGTGATTCATATTTTGTGCTTGAAGTGTGCTTGTGATGTCAATGACTTATGTCAGGGATTCTCAAACCATTTCATAATGACACTCAAACTCAGTATAGGTGGACCACAAATTAGTTGTGTTATTTGCTCAGTGTTCAGATCAATGGTTTAAAATGCATTTAATCAAAAATATTAACATCCATTTTTATACTGTGCAGTTCATTTGCATTTTTTAGCTGGGAAACTGGGGGAATAACAGTATAAAGTAAGTCAGAAAACAACATATGAAATCTGATATTTACCTATAACTTCTGTTAAAGTCATCATTATCAGACCCATAATCTCTGTGAAGTGAAGGAGATGAGGAGAAATGAGGTTCTGTGACATTTTCATGGGAAGAAAAAGATTGATTTCTGCAAATAACCAAAAGAATCACATGTTATGAAGAGTACAAATGGTTGTAAGCTTTTAAAAAATATGCATTTATCAAATCAGATAAAAATATTTTTACTTTTAATTAAAATTTATTTAAAATTTTACTAAAAAACTTATCTTAATTGTATTATTACTTCAAAATAATTGTATTCATTGTAATGATATAATATCCTCTGTTTCAGCTGTACAATGGAAGAGTATATCAGACTTTACTAGCTCAACAAATATCTGAAATACATTCTGAAATACTAAAAGTATTTTAAAATATTATGTCAGAATTGAATAGGTTTACTAAAAAGTGATACATGTATTTGGGAGAATATGATGCAAGTTCAAAAGCAAATGGATTTCTAACACATTATTAACTCATGGAAATAAACAAATGCAAGTGAAACTTCCTTGTAGCAATACTGTTTATCGCTGGCTGAGGGCATAAATAGAATTTCACATCCTCTTGTGTCTTGAGGATTGCTTTTTAAATGTCAGTTTCTATACAAAACAAAGTGGGACAAAGCTTTATTTCAAGCTAAAAAGGCAAAGGCTTTAATTTAAAGAAGTGCAACATAATTTAGGAAACACTGGCTTTCAAAGCTGTTGCACTCCAGCTTACATCAAATCCTTCTGTAGGTCAAAATAAAGAGTTAATTAATGATCATTAATATGTGAATTTAAAAGGTGATTAACTGATTTCAATTTAAGAATTAATTAATTTTAAATCTAATTTAAAAGTCCTGAGTTTTACACTTTTATTCTTTAATTCTGGTCTTACAGCTCAAGGATGCTTTACCTGTCTGCACACCATTCACGTGGCAAGTCATTGTGACCTGGATGATCATGGAAAGGTCTTGGCCTTTTTCCATGCCCTTTATTACCATAATCAAAATCTTTCAGCTGACTCTGTTCCTGTAAATCATCATGAGGCTGATGGTCATGAAAAGTTCTGCGCCTTTGTCCGGGACCTTTATTATCATAATCTTTTAGTTGCACCTCTGTTTGTAAGTCATTGTGAGGCTGGTGATCATCAAAAGGTCTCAACCTCTGCCCACGACCCCTATTAATAAATTCAAAATCTCCCAGTCGCATCTGTGGCTGTAAGTCATCATGTGACTGATAGTTGTGGAAAGATCTCAGTCTTTGGCCAGGACCTTTGCTGGCACAATCTAACTCTTTCAACTGCATCTGAGTCTGAAATTCATCATGAGATTGATGATCATGGAACGGTCTTCGTCTCTGGCCACGGCCCCTGCTACCAAAATCAAAATCTTTTGACTGCCTGTCTTCTTGCAAATCACTGTGAGATGGATGGTCAGGAAAAGATCTCTGCCTTTGTCCACTGCCTCTGCTAAATTCAATGTCCCTCGATTGTCTCTCTTCTTTTACATCACCATGAAACTGGTGTCCATGAAAAGGTCTCAGCCTTTGTCCAGGTCCCTTGTTACTGAAGTCTAGGTCCTTGAGCTGCACGTCTTCTTGATAATCATCATAAAATTGGTGATCAGGAAAGGGTCTTTGCCTCTGTCCCGGTCCTCTACTGTAGTCCCAATTCCTCATCTGCATCGGTGCTCTTAAATCATCCTGAGTCTCATGGTCATGAAATGGTCTTCGTCTTTGTCCAGGTCCCTTACTAACGAAATCAAAATCTCTCAACTGTATCTGTCCTTGTAAATCACTGTGAGAGTGGTCATCATAAATTCTTAATCTTTTCCCAGACCTGTAAAGAAATTTTCGTCTTAAATAGAACATCATACTTCTAAGTGCTAGAAGTCATTAATGAAAACAAGTTTTTTTTAACTAAGAATTGATATGAAAGACATTGCAAGTAAAATATATAGGTATCAAAGCTACTAAGAATCCAAACTAAGTAAGATTATAAAACTTCCAGTGTCATAGTGGAAGCTGGGACAAATATTCAGTTGTAATTCTATAGCACTTGTTAAACAGGCAAAACCAGTGATTCCAAATTAATTAAAAAGAATTGCAGATTACTGTAGAATAATAAAAAAGGACAGGCAAAGTAAAACTCTAATTTTTTCCAAGTGAACTAATTACTTACAGACTTCTAACAGCACACATTCCCTTTCTTTCCCTTCTTTTCACTGTTTTGTCAAATTCTGTGAATATATTTTGCATGACTAGGCTATATTCATAATATCTCTTTTAAATTAGAGCATCTACAGTATTTTCAATAAGAAACAATTATCTTTCCCACTGTGTGGGTATTTTTGCTTTTAAATCCATGTTTCAGCCTGTTACCCCTGAAAATCTTCATTTGGGAACCGCTCTACAGGTTCTTCCATTGTATGTGGTGGTGGAATAATATCTTCGTCTGAATCCCATACATCCATTCCAAGGTTACTAAGAAGAACAAAAACATCTTACATAAGCTTCCTTCTTTAAAACATACTGTTGAGAGAGAGGAAAAAAACCCTCATAAAATTCTTCAGTTTGGAATGACAGTAATTTTTGTGTGTTAAATTTACAGACATTTGTAACTTAGCAAATTTTAATCTTGTAAATTTATTTGAGGAAGAGCTGCAGGGAGAGCAGAGAGAATACCTAAACTTCATAAACTTGGAACAACATCCTAAAGGATGTGAGACAAGCACCATACCTATCAAAAAATCTGACACAGGACTAACTTAATCATGCACAGACTATAAAACAATGATAGCAGTAAAACAAATGGCATTAAACTAAAAAGACTCAAATCAGCCAGGTATTATTTTAAAATTGATTTACTGCTACAAGATATCATTGGCACAAATAACTCAGGAAGATGTAAAGGTTAGCTATTCTTAGGTGAATATGATAAGCAT
Source organism: Opisthocomus hoazin (assembly GCF_030867145.1). NCBI lineage: Eukaryota > Metazoa > Chordata > Aves > Opisthocomiformes > Opisthocomidae > Opisthocomus > Opisthocomus hoazin. Next base: position 62,589,668 of record NC_134419.1, read on the forward strand.
AAAATTCTTACACACCAGGGATATAACTCCTGTGAATAGAGGAGCCGAGAACAATCTTCCACTTTGGGTACTTTCTCCCATACTACTTTATTCCTAAAACTGTTGTGTGGGGGTTTTTTGTTTGGTGGGTTTTTTTGTTTGTTTGTTTGTTTTGGGTGTGTGTTTTTTTTTTTTGTAATATCTGGTTCTACCATGCCAGCAACAGCAGACAGAGTTTATAAAGAAGTCTTTGAAGTGGCTCCTTTCATCTTACGATGAGAGAATATAGACTCAATACACTTGTCATAGTATGATAAAACCACACCAATGTTCAATAGTAGTTGTCAGATTAAAAAAAGCTTTTGAACCATATAAATTCAAAAGATGAACAAAGGAAGTACACTGCACTTCTTTGTATTCATATCAGAAGTCTTACAAGGTTTAAGAGGGGATTAATTTTGGCTTATGACTGGAAGTAAACTTTTCAAAATATCAGTAGACATACTGGAAAATACTAACCATACAACTAAAAGCTTTTGTTTACCTTCTCATTGGTTGTGTTCTGAGATCCGTGAGATACACAAGACCATCCATACGATGACCTCTAGCATCACCAAACGCTAAAGGAAAAAAGATACAAGTCTAATGAAATGTGCTCAAACTGAGCCACAAAAATGTGAAAGGCAAGTTTCTGTTTACCGTGAGATGCTGAACTTGAAACAATTCTAAACTGATATTCAGTACTTCAACAAGCTGGCCTCATTGCAGCATTTTCTTTTTTAGAATAACTGAAACTAGTAGTGGTAGCAACCTAGGACTGAAAACCCTTCAAAGCAACAGTAAAAAAACCCAAAAAATTTAAGCAGCTGAAACATACTCCTACTACGCTGTCAATCTGCTAATGCACAAGCCTTGCCTGGAATAGATTAAGCAGTCAGAGAAAATCTTCTGTGGAACCCAGCAAATCAAGTAACTCTAAGGATACTAAAATAGAATTGCAATATTTGTGAATACAGTTGTAGCAACTGTGAATTATAACCTGGTAAGTGCCTTAGTTCAAACTGTATAAATACCTTGGATTGCTGCCTCTGGATCCCAGCCTTCAACATCTATAAGATATCTGAAGAAAATTATGATTAGATTATTGTCCCAATGGGATTACAGATTAATGTAAGGACACTGTCTTTTGTGAACAATGATTTCTGGTTTTATACAACCCTTACCTACATATAAGGTAGCCAGTTCTATTAATTCCATTAGTACAGTGAACGCCAATGAGTTTCTCTATCAAAAAGGAAAACACAGTTTTTAAAAGTTCAGAAAGTGAAATTACTAAAAAATTAGTGCAAGACAAAAAATACAGCTGTACTTTTCTAGAAAAGTAATGATAAATAGTGTTTGCTATTTACAAAATCATACTGTCACGCCTGCAAAAGAACAGACGGATCCAGACTTTATCCTCTTCATGCTGGATCTCTAGCAGCAGTTAGCTCACTACTTCCAAACCTGTGAAGACTGAGAATAACTCTGCAGAAAGTAGGAAAAAAGAAAGCGGAGTGATGACAGGTAAAGTGGCTGGCCTCAGCCAGAACTGCAGTAACAAGAAAGAATAAAATATGGTTTTGAAAGCAAATCTAAACGAGCAAATGTAAAATTGAGGAACTTAACTTACAGATTCTTGTAAAACTTACAAAAAGGAGAAAATACACATAATGCCCCTAGTGCCTAGGAGTATGTAATACATTACTAGAAGAATTCATTTAACTGGGCTAAAAATTTGGATTGTTACTGGGATGAACCATAGACATGAGGAATTTAGGTTCATGCATAGATAAAAGAAGCACTCCAGTGGGAACCAGTAATCTCAAAAGAAATTTGTAATTTTCGGAAAGGCTATGCTAAGCAGTTAAGGCTAAAAAGCAGAATAACTTACTATTGTTAAGGTGTGTCAAATGAGGTATTTCCAACAGAAATAGGGAAACACTAATATGGTCATGCAAGGCACTGATAAAACCTCATCCAGACTATCCCATACAATTCTAATTATCCATCTAACATGAAAAAAAAAAAGAAATTAAAATATGTATAGAATGAGCTACTATGATGGTCACAAAATATGAGAGGGGACTTAAGAAGCTTGTCTTATTTAGTCTGTAAAACCAAATCCGAGATACTGAATACAATAAAGAGGATGGACAACAACAATACTTACAGGCAAAACTGGCATAAGAATAAATGTATATTAACTGATAGAGAGCTTTAGGCTAAATTTTAGAGGAAAAACTTTAATCATCAGAACAAAGTTGTGGCAGAGACAAAGTACTGACAGCTGGTGTTTGAAATGGGAGTTCGATAAATTTTTGAATGAGATAAAATATAACTGCCACAGAACTGGACAGTCACATTGCCACATAAGTTTATTATAAGTTGGTGTCATAACAATTCAGACACAAATAAGCCTCAACTTCTCAAAAATTATTTGTAAGAAGAATCCCAAGAAATTTAGGGGTAATCTAAAACAGAGGGCTAATTACAACAAATAAGTTAATATAAAAATAAAAGTTCTCCCAACTCTGAAGTTACATAAGCCCTGCCAAAATGATCTTGCTAGCTGGAACTGCAAGTCTTCATCTAGCAACAAATTAGAAACTGATTCTCTCAATTCTGAGAATCAGAAATAATTAGATTCAAATACAAACTATTCTTTATCACATGAAAAATCACTAGATCAAAACCAGAAGAAAACTAATAATTTCCAAGTAATTTTCCTAAGCCAAAAAAGAGCACAGGAAGAACTTACACACTTATAATTCCTGAGCATGGACACAGACAGCTTCTTATACATTTTAATTTTCCCAGCACTTCTAATTCAGGCTCTCATACCTGAGACTTAGGTCAGAGTTCTTTCACAAAAGAGAGTTGACCATCCACAGCAAAACCACCTTTATGCTCTGCAGCAAAACCTGTATGCACTTGGACAGTTAATATTCCTACTTTCTCACAGAAAATGCCAAAGTAACCACAGCAAATAGCATGAAAAAGCTTGAAAGAATGGTCCTCCAATACTGGAGAGACAAACAGTTAAGAGATGCCTACAACAAACCGCTAGCAAAAAAAGTGAGAAGGTAAAAGCTGCAACCAGGCTGTGGCAAAATACATGCAAATTTATTTCTGCAAAAAGTGCCTTATACCAGCTCAGCAAGAATTGTACTATTGCATAAACACTAAACCAGCAATAGATCCACACCGTGGAAACATTGACACTGTGTCTGTAACATGAGTTTTAATAATTTCTAGGACATAAATAATGGATTCATAAATCAAAAAACTGCTATGTCAGACTACACGGACTTAAGTTGCTCACACCTATCAGTGCCGAGTGCCATCAGAGAAACCCTGTGCTATTCAGAACATCCATAAAGGGCTGGCAGCTACAACACTAAGCTGATGGCAGACAACTTGGGTCAGACAGATGAAAGCCTTGTTGCAGTTGCTTTGGCATGTAATGCAAATGTAAGTATACTACTATTTGGAAAGGCATTTAAGTTACTAGCATTTTTGAAAAAGACGTGTTTTGAATGCAAAAAACATATGTAGTGCTTCACATAATGCATTTTATTATCATAGTAAAGTGGAAAGTGCTATGGAAAGCCTGAGATCCTTGGTGTCTTAAACATCTATTGAAATTAGTAAGTGATACAGTTAGCACTGAAACAAAATTTTTGGTGTTTTACAGCATAAGATGTTGATATTTACCATTTCCCGTATTTTCCCATAGGAATTTTCTGACCCATTTTTTGAACTGTAGGATAGTAGCATTATCAGGGACTTCAAGTCCAACAGTATAAAGTTTCTTGTACTGCACACTTTTAGGTAAATCCTAGCAAGAAGAAAAAAAAAAGATAAAAATTATTGAAGTCTTGTGTCAATGAAAAACCTTAAGCAGTATCTAACATAATGCCAATGTAAAACAGTAGTTCAAATCCTGAGCAGAAACTGAAAATAATCTTGACCCAACTCTAGAGATACACTCTCAGAAACTATCATTTATATTTCCACTTTGAGGACCTGATCTCAAACACAGAACAGTTTCCACAGAAGACTTATTTATCCCTGCTAATAAGGCAGCACATTAACTACAGAGAGGAGATTCCTGTAATTCTGTTCTAACGCATTTTCAATAATTAGCAATATTTGTTCCTCCCACCCATGGTCCTGTATCTACTCACATATTCACCCCCTTAATGCTTACAGCCCATGTATATTCAAAGATTAACATTCAGTTATAACACTGCTATTTGTTCTTCTTTTCAATAGGAGGCTGATTAATCACAATTGTTTGGACCATATTGGTAAAAAATTTGAACTTAATAAATTGGTTTACAAATGTACACTTTCTCAGTGGATTCCACTAAAGATCAGCAAAAAAAGACCCCAGAAATAAATGAGAATGTCTTCAGGGCACAGACTGTAAGTCTTCTGCATCTTCTGTGTGGTGCCTGGCACTGAAGTCTGTATCTATTTGAGTTACCATAACAGAAATAAGCCACAAACAGAACTAGCTGGGAGAAGGAGTTATTTCATCTGTGATAAAGGATTTAGTTTCTCTTGGAGACGCAAAATAGGTGTAGATGGCTCACCTGTCTATTCCCATTCAAGGTAAGCAAATGCGTAAATACTTTAAAACAAAGACTGCATTAACTAATTTTTTTGTTGTTATGCTTATATTACCTTAACTTCATAGTATCGTGTGGTATATGTTAAATCAATAATTAATCCAAGCTCCACATTTAGGGCTTTCATTGCAGCAATTAAATCTTTTGGTGTAAATTTCTGTGTTGGGGTAAGCCTCTGGTTAATTGCCTACAATGAAAATGGAAAACAAAGATTTTCTTTTTAAGTTCTATTAACATGATATTTGTAATAACCAGCTTTTAATAAGCACTAGGAAATATCAATATTCAAAAGGGAATGCTTACAGTATGAGAACCATATCCATGTATTATACAGATAAAAAATGAAAAGGAACCAAGTAAAAAGAAAGCAAGAATTTGTTGTGTATTCCTATTCAGATGAAAATGCAAGAAAATGTGTGAGAATTTCCACTTGTATAAAAATTTCCACTTGTATAAAAAAGTTATTAAAATAAGTACTAATTTGATAGGCACAAAAATCCTGCAAAATGCAGCATGTATGTACTGATTTTTAAGTAACCAAATGTCAGCAAAAAGTAAAACACCATAATCCCCTTTCCCCAAACATATTTTTGTCCTGCACAATAACACAAAATTAACAGTGTATTTCACATAAAACATTAGAAATTGTGATACAAGAGTTCATTTCTTCTAAAGGTTTTCACTTTCTCCCCAAAAATGTGGTGCAGACATTTTTATCCCTGCTTCATGTCTTGGCAGAGTGTACGTGCATGTCGTTTAGCACATGGAAATATTAAATAAGACAAAAATACAGTGACTACGAAAGCTGCATGTTGGTGAATAATGAATAATTAATTTTATTAGACAGAAACAGTGGGAAAAATGTTTACTCACCCTATAGTAGCTGTGTTTTTTGAAATGTGTTCTTCACTCTAGGTTATGAAAATGCCTCATATACGCAAGACTGGATTTTCTCTGAATAGTGCGCTTGTCCATTGTGAGAGCCTTTTGACACAGGCTCAGCCACAACCAATAAAGACAATGGCAAAAGAAGCAGCAGCCTCAACCACCTCTCAGTTCCTTTGTCAACAAGAAATTCAAGCAGATTGGACTCAGAACTAATGGAAAGGAAGGCAGGTACAGACCACATACCTCTCAGAATCACAGAATCATAGAACAGTTTGGGTCTGAAGGGACCTTTAGAGGTCATCTAGTTCAACCTCCCTGCAGTGAGCAGGGACATCTTCAACTAGCCCAGGTTGCTCAGAGGCCCGTCCAACCTGACTTTGAATGTTTCCAGGTATGAGGCCTCCACTACCTCTCTGGGCAACCTGTTCCAATGTTTCACCACCCTCCTCATAAAAAAATTATGCCTTATATCTAGTCTAAATCTACAGAGCAGAGACGCAGAATCACCTCCCTCGACCTGCTGGCCATGCTGCTTTTGATGCAGCCCAGGATACGGTTGGCCTTCTGGGCTGCAAGTGCACATTGGTGGCTCATGCCCAGCTTTTCCATCAGGACCCCCAAGTCCTTCTCAGCAGGGCTGCTCTCAATCTCTTTATTCCCCAGTTTGTACTGATACCAGAGGTTGCCCCAACCCAGGTGCAGGACCCTGCACTTAGCCTTGTTGAACCTCATGAGGTTCACACAGGCCCACTTCTCGAGCTTGTTGATGTATTTTAGTCCTATGTATAGCAGATACTGGTGCACTGCTGAAAAAACAGTGGAGGATGTTGAAGTTCAAACAAAATGAACAAGAGTCAGTTATCTCACTGCTATTCAGCAGTGACTTTTAGTAAAATCTGAAACGGAACTTACTGACTTTGAGGTGACAATAGTGAATCTACAAAAGGTCTATTGTAGAACATTAAAGGGTTTTTTCTTTTACTATGTGAAATCACACAAACTGAGGTGGAATACAATTTACAAAAATAAGATAACTCTAAACATATTACTTGATTGTGTAAGCAGTTAAATTGTTACGAAAGACTATGTTTTGAAAGACTACTCGGAATTTTCTGAAAAACTCCTGCTGAGTATTCAGTAGTTTAGGTGTTTAATTGGGCTCTCAGAAGGTGAGAAATCTGTATCGGTTCCAAAATCCTTCTATGGCATGGGAAAGAACTTACCCAGACCTTACTATACTACAATGTTACTGTTGGCATTACAATGACGACCTGAAAGAAAGGACGGAAAATCTTTCCAAGTAAACTCATGACCTTAAAGCCTTTACTAGCAGCACATGTTGTGCTAAAACAATAACCCTTGAGTCTTGAATTACTGAAAATATGCTTTCTCCCTTTGGGGGAAATCACCAATCATCAGTTTCCTAATAGGCAGCAAAGAGGAAACTGCTGCATATTTAAGAGGTCTGTTCTACTAATTTAATAATAGGACTTCTGACAATACTATGACCAATCAGATCTTCAGCATTTCCAGATTTACTAACCTCCACACCATCTTTGCAAAGACATCACAGTTTAGCTAGTTATGCATTTTCTGTTTATTCTGCCACAAACTCCATGAGCTTAGGCACAGAGTCTCTGGAAGATTTGCCATTTCTATATCTTGCATAGTCGAGACTGGACAAACTGAAGGGACAGAAATGTTACTGTTTTTGCTTTCTCGCGTACCAGACTTTATGTCTGGCTAAATTCAAAGAAAGCTTCATAGAACAGTGGTCTATGCCCCAGTGAGATCAGTAGGACTCAAAGTGAGCAACACACTGAAGCAGAGTGCGTACTTGGGATGTAGTGCTATAAACATTCTCTGAGAATGTCGGCCCTTTTTATGATCTTTGGTGCAGCTTCTTCCAGACTATCACAGAAGCTACAGAGGAAGAGTAAAGTTAGCAACAAAGTATCTTCCTCTGAAACCTGGAGTGACAGGGAACTGGAAATATACGCACTAAACAAATCCCGCCTGTCATAGTGCATCTCTGCAAAACACTGGTGCTGAATCAAGTGGAATTACAGGAGCTGATGATGCAAAAAATCCTCTCTCGCATACCCCAATAGCAAAGAAGCTAGTTATAAATATACCAAATTTTATTTTCATGGCTAGATCTGTCCACTGGCAGTCTTTGGTAGAAGGAAACAAGGCTACTATACTATGCATCAGTATCATGGAGAACATGACCAATATCAAGTATGAGATCTGTGGTGTCAAAGGAACAAAACCACCATAATAAAGCTGTAAAAGCAGCTGCAGGAAACAAACCCTGCAAGCATTCCACTTCAGTCATTGCTGATAAAAGTGAAATAAATGGTGACTGAAAATGTAATGGGCACTAATACACCCAAAAAATCAATTTTTTTGTATATGAACACTAGAGTGCAATCTGTAGCCAACATCTTAGATAGAATATTTACTCTTAACTGGTAAGGTTATGTCTGGCCACTGAACTTTAAAAGAGCTTAGAAACTTTTATTTCCTGTGTATCTGAAGCAAGGACTTGTAAGAGTTAATTTATGCAGCACTTGTGTTAATTTATACAAAAGGGTAAATTCGCACTATTTGCCCTAATTTGCCCTATGCCTCAATTGACCAAAGAACTGAAGAGTCTAAAAAAGATAGCCTCCACATTTTGTATTGTCACAAATTAAAAGATCTCACTCAGTGTAACAGATTAAGATGGCGCTCCATGTCAGTAAGAATCTAAATGAAGTACTAACACATTAATAAAAGAAAGCTATGAAGACTCCTTTTTTAAATACACTGCATTCCTCCAACACCACTGAAGCTTTCTGCTTATGAAGCTGGTAATCTGAATCTATAATTTTGAAAGTACTGACGTGGCTGGTATTCTCTAATGAGTGCTTGATTGCCATAAAATTGTATTTGGTCTTACATTGCCTAGGTTGTTATTCCTATCATAATCCCTTCTGTACGATTTTCTTACAACAGTCATGGAAAGATGTTAAATAAGATAATGAATTTAGGCCACTTAATAGTGATCAAATGAATAATGCTGATTGATTATAGAGATTTTATAATTTTTAAAAGATAAAAAAGAGTAACACCAAACAAAAATTTTAAAAGAAAGAGAAAAAATATAGAATATTATCTAAAAGATAATGTAGTAGATGACTGGAAAGGCTAAATCGGAACAAATTAATTTTTCATAAAACTTTCCTGAAGTTTGCAGGAATATTCGTGCTATTCTTCATTACTTTTGCACTGTATCTAATAAAGCCGATCTGCAGTTACTTTTTATACATACCCCTTTTAAAGGTACTTTGAATGCAATAAATCTCGTTCCTGGTATAGGCTGTCCAACTGGTGTCAAACTCCGCCATCTGTAATGAAACAAGTATTTATTTTTAAATATTTTCAAATTACATGATTCAACATAAGACACCCGCAGCTTCGTGTAAAACTTTCTTTTTTTTTAAAAAAAAGGTATTTCCTCTTGGGATTAAAACTTTGGTAAAACAAAGCACATTAAAATTATGCTCCTTTAAAATTATATTAACAGTTAATTCAAACTATGTGAAGTATCTTACAAATATCAGGCAAATCTGGTGCCATATTTCACATTGTTTGAATATAATAGTTATTTCAAACTTCTCCAAGCAGAAAGATACAATAATTATTTTTTTTCTATGATGGGCCATGCAGCTATTAGCATATTATATTAAGATTTAGATATTCAAACAGCAGAATCCAATGGTTCCTAAAATTCCTTGACAACATAAGCAATCAATCGTAATGGATATGCATGAGTTTGAAAAAATGACCAATTAAATCCTGATAAGTAAGTACAATATTTTTAAAAATCCATCTTCCATTAGTAACCTGCTTGCTTCACCAAGAAACTAAGATCTTTTTAGAATAACTATGAAAATTTGTTATTATATATTGGAATAAAATTAATAGGTTAGCATTTTTGGGGATAAAAGAAACAGGGAGTTGCCTAAAAGATCCTGGAAGAATATAAACAGAATACTGCTACAGCACTGATCAGGGTAGAGGTTATGTAGCACACTACACAGCTTAAATACAGACACTTTTATTCTTTACACGTCTAAAGTCAGGAACCAGAATAAAACGAATCTTTATTCTCCGTAGAGCATCACCACAACGAAAATACTTCTTAGAGATAATGTGCATTATTGCTTTTATACAGTAGAACTATGTCCCCAAATGTGCAATTATTCCATGACTCCATGGTTTCAAGGCATCATTAGGACATTTGAAATCAGTCTTTTTCCTTCCTTCTTCCCAAATATTCCTCCCCTCAAAATGGTAGGACAGCATTTACAAACAAGTAACACCAATATAAAGCAAAGCAGATGGGTAAGGTTCAACAGGTAAAAAAGTATTCTTACAGTTGGTGGACATTTTTCAACTTGGCTGAATCAAACACTTCTTAAAAGTTGTCATATGCTCACATCAATCATTTAATTGACAATGAAATACAAAGTTTCTAGATTTTGCAAACGTGTTTACTATATGCTGCTTTTTCAAAGAAACATTCTTGACTCCACTTTCTCTTGGTACTTTGAAAAATACAGAGAATATTCCATCACACCAAAACTTGGCAAAAATTACCTACTCATGTGAAGATTTGTTACAACACTCAAGATACTAGTAATTCAAAAACCACAAAGAACTGGTATTCACAAATTCTAGATTGTACTGAAAAAACACTTGATGTATCAAATTTCAGAGATTTCAGGTTTTTCAAAAAGCATGAAAACCTTTATCTGAAGAGGAAAACAAGTTAGTCAGCAATTCTACCTTCAAAGAGGTAACTTACTAAATTTACGACTTTTATTTCTTCTCCTCATTTGAGGGCAGATTATCTCCATGACCTAAGAAGATGCAGCTGGATGACTTGAAATCCACATCACCTTTTTGCACTTTCAGCTTATACCTTAACTATTAACATACAAAACATTTTCATAAGATTCTTTAACGCTGATGCCCATTCAACTTACAATTTTCTGAACTGATGTCTAAATTAATCTCTCCCTTTAAAGGGAGCATGGAACAACTTCTAGATTCCTTTCTGACTTCCATAAAACCATATCATTATGAAACAAACTGAACACTCTCTTTTAAAATATTCTAAACACTGAGTATTTTGCTTTGTTCATAATTCCCATATGGGACCATAACAAAAACTAGACGATGGCTGGCAAAACCCTCAATGAAATACCCATAATTATACTTGTTATAGTACATAAATCATAACATTACCATTCATAGATGCTTGGAAGTAGCAAGAGAAACACTTATAGCATGGTGACCGGAAGCATAATTTATACTAACAAATTGTGTAACTATCTACTACATCAATATCTTTAGCACTAACTTATCTTTTTCGTCCTCATCATGAGCTAAAGAACAATTTGAGGCTCACAAGGTAGACATACAGATGCTTAGTTTAATGGATAACAAATGAAATAACAAGAGAGTAATAATGACTCATCATTAGGAAGGCTGTTGCAAACAGCTGTCACGTAGAAGACACACAAGGTGAGAAGATATAAGGGCAAGCTAGAGGTTAAATCACTGAGAGGTGTTTGCAGTAAAACCTTTTACTAAATTCTAAATTATTGCAGGAACTTTGTACCTCGTAATTACAATGAGGGAACTAGAACAGTCCCCGACTTCATGTATTCCCTCAGCTTAGGATATTTGCATACAGGGGGAAAAAAGGGAACATTCTCAATCACCGTAGTTTGAAAAGCATTGCTCAAAAAATTACATATCATGTATTATATAAGAAAAGTGTTCTAATTTGAGAAGTCTTCCCAAGTGAGTTTTCAAGCTTGTAAACTTTGCGGTCTGGTAGTTGTACACTAGTTGTAAAATATGGAAACAAAAATCTGAGACTATGTTGCAGGTATCCTAGTTTAAGATACGTAAATTGTATACTAATCAATTAAGATCATAAACAGAGTAAACGGACTGAAAATATTACTGAAGCTAACAAAAAACACAACATAATGAAATGTCTTAGTTGCAAGAAGTGCTCAGTTAAAAAAAAAAAAAATCTACACAAAAACTTTGACATCTGCCCTGTGCATACTTTAATTTTATTTCATTCAGTTCATTTTAGAAAGGTACTAAATGCTGTGAACCATATTTAGACGTATACTTAAACTGAACTACTGTTAAAATGAATGACAAAGTCAGGTTTAATACCAGCTCCTGCCTCTTGCTAATTTTAATAACTCTGGAAATTACATGTCTTTATTTAAAACACGGAAATACTCTTCCTGCTATTGCTCTTAAACTTTCAAATAGAATTAGAAAACGGGCTGTACCTCGAGATATAGCAACTAGTGCCGCAAATGCTGTCATAGAAATAAAACAAACAAGAATATAGTATTATTTCTTCAACCTAGTTCAATCACTCTTTGGTGTTACCTCTACCAATAAAACGTACAAAATGCCTTACAAAAGGAGGACTGAATCTGACAGTCAGCCATATTCATATATACATGTTTAGAAACATTTTGAACGAAGGCAGAAGTAAAAAAATCCCAACAACAGAAGATCAATTACCTTACATAGAAAGACAATTTAAAAGATGCCATGAAGTAGAAATTCAGATCTTTTTTAACCTGCTTTCTCTTGGAAAACTATGAGTGGAAATCTACCATGATTATCATAAATATGAGCAATTATGAGCCAATAAGAAATGATTAAAAAAAGGCTTAGAAATCTTATTTTCTTTAATCAGCAATGTAACAAAGACTTTGCAAAAATTCTGAACTTTTTTCCAGATTAAGGGATTGACAGAACAATGCGCCAGGATTACACAGTTTGTTGTCCAGACCTTAATAAACTTGGGGTTTTATTCTTCTGTTTTCAAAGCTGTTTAAATCCTCCCAGAAAAAAATCTGCAAAATCAGCAAGAAACTCAAAAGCTGCTGACAGCTCTATGGCAGAAAATGAGCAGAAGGCACGCTTCATCAGAAAATATTATAAAGGGTATGTGTTCCATGTTATCTTTAAAATTACATTTTAAAAGGAAATTTCTGCACAATGCTGCAGAACCAAAAATTATCTCAAATTAAAAACAGCAGATTGAAATTAAGTACCTAAGAGAGAACAACACTTAAATAAAAAGTGACATATTGTGCACATATACTACAGGCATACCAAGACCGGAAAGTCAACAAAACATATCAATTAATCAATTATTTAACTATTTAGCTTTCGTAGTTCCCACCTCTCTGTCATGTTTTGTCTTCACCACTCCCCAACTACCATCAAATATCTTAAAACACAGGCAGAATTTTGCTTGTCATTTGTCATAGTTTAACCTGGCAGCCAGCAACTGAGCACCAGACAGCCGCTCACTCACCCGTTCCCTTCACCCCCAACGGGATGGGGAAGAGAAATGGACAAAAAGGTAAAACTCATGGGTTGAGATAAAGACAGTTTAATAAGACAACAAAGGAAATACTAATGATAATAATGAATGTGCAAAACAAACTATATACAATACAATTTTCTCACCACACTGTGACTGATTCACAGCCAGTCCCCGAGCAGTGACTGTGGAGCCCACAAGTTTCCCAGAGCTCATGAATTTCACAGATTTTGTCAAACTCACAAATTTTGCACAACTCCCAAAAAAAGACCAAACTCCCAGAAAAGTTTGAACTTCTGGAGAAGAAAGAACAGGAACTCACAACAAAGAGAAATAAAGATTCCTGTCCCCCACTCAACCCCTATTCATAAAATGAGCATGATGTCTATGGTACGGAATATTTCCCCTGGCCAGTTTGGGCTATCTGCCTGGCTGTGCTCCGTCCCAGCTCCTGCACACTGCTCATTAGCTGAACATAAGAAACTGGAAAAAGTCCTTGATTTCATAGCAATCAGATAACATCAGTGTTATCAACATTCTCCTCCTACTAAATCCAAAACACAGCAGCTGCTGGGAAGAAATTAACTCTAACTGAGCCAAAACCAGGACATCGTTCTAGACAAAAGAATCATGTCTTGGTCGAGAAAAAGTGTTAAAATCAAACTAAAAAATCATTCTCCTTTCCCTCTGAAATTTCTGTAATGCTTGAATGACTTCCAGTTAAATAAATAAATACAATTACTATTGATACTACAGACTCTAGTCAGCTAATCTGTTAGAGATTAAATCTAGTTTACATGAAAAGATATTACTCTGCTTATCCATTTTAATTTAAATGAAAAGCAAGCATGTTTTATTTTCTTTTTTTTTAATCTACACATTTCAGAGATACTCAGTAAAACAACAGAAAAGAAACTAGCTTCATACATCCTAGTAGAGGTCTACAAGACATGTGATGTAGATTAACCCAAGAATCTAGCAGCAATACACTTTGTAACAGCAGCAACCAGTGAAATGGCCTCTGTTTGAGGCTGAAATTAAAAACCAAACAGCAACAAACTTAGAAAAACACTTTTAAGAACCAATCAGCTCCAACACCAATCAACTGAGGATCATCAACAGGACCTGCATAGCAACCTCCAGCTTCAAGTGTGATAACAGAAGACATTATAGAAATGCTCATGATAAAGACAAGCTTACAGTAAATTTGAGTAAGGCAAAATTTAGTATTCATCCTGAAGCCTCTTCAGTTAAGCCCAAAGGTATGCTGAATGCCAAGACAATAATCCAAGTAAAGAACATTATAATAGCTATACTTTGCATAAATCTTGCTAATAAAAAGCAAAAAATAAACGTGATAGCAGTGTTTATGTAAGTTTTTAAACATACAAAACTACATATCAATGAACTGCAAAACAAAGCAGATTGTAAACATCAGTAATATCTGTAATTATTCAACACAATTTGAAATCTAGTTAAGAAAACTTTACTCATTTGATATGAGCATAATTTGTAGTTGTTAAAGCAAATCTTACTATGAATCAATTCTACAACTTAGAAAATTATACTGGAAATTACAGCTACATCCCCTTTACAGAAATGTTATACTAAAATATGACAAAACTGTGTTCCACACCCAGCTCTACTAAAAGTTTAAACTGAAGCAGATAAAATATGCAGCTGTATGTAATTCATACTCAATCATTTAAGCAGATGGACATCTTACTATTTATTTCCTTCTAAGATTTTTTTACAGAAAAATGTTTCCTATAAAGATCTTACGTATGTTTTTAATGGCAAGGTAGACAAGAAAGATACTAAATAATTCACAGGTACAATATGATGGAAACACCAAACTGGAAATAATTTGAAAGTTTCATGTCTTTACTTTGTCAGATCTCAGTGACAGAGTTATATAAAAATATAGAGCACAGCACACTGTCAACAGACACCCTACAAATTCTTTACGACAAAACAGAACTCATTGGCCTACCCACTTTAGATCACCTATGAAAATGATGTTTACGTTAACATATGTTAAAAAAAAAGAATAAAATCTCTATACTGTAATATCGCTAAGGAGTAACTATGGTATTTTTGACAGGAAAAAACCTTAAGTATAAAAGGAAGTAAGCTCTCTTATCCTACATTTCCATGTGTAACATTCAGTTCAGCAATAGCATGTTCCAGTATTCCAGAGTAAAGAGAAACTAGTATTGAACTCAAGGCATCAATTCAGAATGATTTTCATCCAATACTTAAAACTTGGTGTTAGTAAACCAATGTAAATAGGTATACATTAATCAAAAAGTACAGTGGGCGGAGAAGTAAGTTCAGAGAGAAATACCTGAAGCTATGCTTAACAATCCAAGGGTTTCTAAAATTCTGGAGCCCCTCATGAACATCTATGATTATGAAGCAGCTGTAAGTTTAGAACTTATCTGGGAAAGTGAATTCCAAACCACTCAAAAAGGATAATTATTGCAACTGTAGAGAAACTCAAGTCTGAGCCTACTGTCAGCTGTACCAAGATCATTTAGAAAAAAATACCTGAAACCTCTTCTCCTTTTTTTGGCTACTGGTACTGCATGATATATACACAGCATTATTTTCCAAGTGGCTTCCATACCTCTATGGACACCAGATTCAACACTACTGTGTTGAAGAAAGACAGCCCTACAATGACCATGACACACTGTCAAGGCAGAACACATACTGAACAGGTCCAAATCAGAAGGGAGGGAATATAGCTCTTAATCATATTACTACATAGATTTCTCCCTTCGCTTTTCTTCAGCCCCTCCAAGTGTGATATAAGTAAGTCATAGCTTGTAAAAAAATAGTGTGGATGTAATGCATGGGAAAAATTTTTCCTTATCATGTCAGTAAATAATGGCATAGCTTTGTACTTGTTGTAATGTACTGTAACACAAAATATGGGCCTTCGAGTCCTATAGCAATGTTATCATTACTCAGGTGTTATAAGTAGTAATTCCCCTCCATCCCACATTACCCTTATGGTAACCCTTCTATCCCATCCATCCTTGAATACACACAATCAGTAACACCAGAGACTTTCCAACATTCCTGCCCAAATGAAAATGCTGATGCTTTTAAGACCGTACAGAAACAATTCAGTTAAACCAGCATGTTTATGGTGCATAGGAAGAAATCATTTGGTTTTATCCTTATAATAAAAAGATCCCACTCCTGGTATTTTTTTATACCATTTAAGGAAGCACACAAGAAGCTGACGATTCTGCAGATGCTTTTCAGAACTGAAGCTGAGTTCACGAAATTATACCCACAGTAGGATTTTGGATGCTGATGCACAAACCTGCAT
The DNA here is from genome assembly GCF_030867145.1 of Opisthocomus hoazin. Taxonomy (NCBI): domain Eukaryota; kingdom Metazoa; phylum Chordata; class Aves; order Opisthocomiformes; family Opisthocomidae; genus Opisthocomus; species Opisthocomus hoazin. The sequence continues at coordinate 62,605,980 of NC_134419.1, forward strand.
AAACCTGTAAAAACATCATAGTATATTATGACTGTTTGTTATGTAACTTGAACTCCTTTTACTGGCTGGTTCTCCACTAAAGTATTACAGTATGCAACTACTGAAGGACAATAGCATTTCAGACACTGTGAAGAACCAGAACTTGACTACATGGTGGAAACTGCAAAGCAAGTGGTCACTTGAATCCTTCTCTTACGCTGAGGTCTCACTTCATTACAAAATTACTTCTCCAATACTACTTTCTAGGACTGAGACTGCAACGGGCACTCAACACCTTAGCTCTGCTCTAAGACATTACTGGGAAAAGGGAGAAAAGCTTTTTGCTACAAAGGAAGGACTTCAGGAAGTCTTAGATCCAGTCCACTGCCTCCTCTCACTGCTGGAGCAAAGACTGTGCAAACAGCATCAGACCAAACATTCAGGGCTAGGTGACAGTGACACAAGAACAAGCGTGGGCCAAGAAGAACAAGGTACAAGACCGGCAGTGCAGATCCAGTGGCAACACTGGCAATTAATACCACTTTAATATTACTTTAGGTGCTGAGTACACTCAAAGTGCTCATATCTAGCAAGGCTGCAAAGTGCTACAGCACAACACTTACATAAAGACAACTTTAATTACACTGCAGACACCATATTGTAAAAGGTGATAGCAATTACCTGACAAGTTAAAAAAAACCACCAGCATTTCCTGTTTAGTTGCACTATTCCTAGCTACTTATAACTTCACTGAAACCTCAAGTTTATTGTACTGCTTTAATTAGCGTAATGGAATTTGGATTAAAACTGTTAAGAACCATCTAAAGAATTAAGGCAGTAACAAAGACAGTCTTAAAAAGTGTCTTGATGTAGTGTGGCCTTCCTTTAATTATCTACTACAGTGTTTCTTTTGCAGTATTATTACAAACAAAACAGCGTTAGATTTATTGCTATTACTATACTGTGATATGATTGAGGTTGTACTTCCATAGTATGCTACCATCTGGACTGGTCCTTACGCTACAGTGTACCACAATCTCACTTCTGCCAACAATTATTTCTGGGGCCAGTAAATTGCACATGCAGGATCACCTGGGATAAAACTTGATTTCCTTAAGTCCTCTTCCAGGGTTCACTGCTTTTCTTTACTGGTGTACTAAACTAATATACAGTGAAGAACTACACTATGCTGTGCTAGCATAAGGATGACATCAATATACTGCTGCATGAGATCGGGAGACTGACAATTCCTTCAGCTACTTTACTGCCAAAACTACAATACTGTGGATGTCTATCCTGTTTTGTTAATAGAATCAAAAATTAAGTATCTGGAGAAGCTGAAAGCACTTCAATATCATGAGCTTTGTCAGATGGTAACACTAACTTTATAACCAATTACTCCACAGCAGATGTTTCTCTCCTTCCAAGATAAACAGGTATTAGTTTCCAATTATACAAGTCAAAAGTACAGTCCACTGCTTCTTCCATACTTAAGAGAAGAAATGCACATAGCCTGAAAGCTGCTCCAGTTTCTTCAACAGGGAAAAAGAAGGGAGAAATGACTACCTGATTCTCAATGTTTTAGTAATAATTTCCAAGTATGAGGAAAACAAGGACAGTTATCCTTCCAGGCTTTTGCATTACTGCTTGCAAACCTAACCTGCTGTAGCTCAATTTTGTCCAACTTTTAACTGAAATTTCACAGAAACTTTCAGAGAAAGACATGCTTAAATAGCTTTTCTTAAATTTTCTTAAATTTTATTCTAACATCCGAGTGTTAAAATGCTATGAAAATGTTAATTATTGAAGTTATTTTTAAAATTTTGTTAATCTGTTGTTTCTATTTACTGCTTTTAGGCCAACATATTTTGCAGGAAAACTTGCTTTTTGTATTTTATTGTTCCTCCTAACAATTTTCTTAATAAACTTATTTAACACTCCCCTTGAAACCAGGATGTCAACCTCTTCTCAAATAATGTATAAATTGCAAGATATTGTCCCATTACAGTGTGCCTTTGTATCTCAGCACATCCTCCTATCCAAGAAGATTGTACTGATGTCAGCAGTAACACATGGGCTAAACTTCTAAACTTGGGCTTCCTCTTTTTTTTTCAGTAGAGTTGAAGAATAGAACTATATCTGTTTTAAATGAGATCATTCTCTGGTCTCCATATACCCTCCCAATCATGTCATAAGAAAGCCTGTATAGTTCATTTGGGGTTTTTTTTATTATTGTTTTTGCCGATAAAACATTTTTGTTGTCCTCGTTAAAAACAAAACCACAGGATGCTTCTAGACCTGAAGCCATGAAAATATTCCTTGATCACATGCATGCAACCACCTGCTCCGATCTTATCAGCTCTTCCCCCACTGCTGGCAGCAAACATCTGAGTCGTCAGAAGGATGGACTACTCTCCCACTTCCCCAGAAAGTATACACCTGGGGTTAAGAAGGTTAGGAAGAAGGGATTGTGTTTGGCTGATGAACGAGAAGTGTTCACAGACAGGCTGCAGCATTATACTCACCTGGAGGGATGAAGGGCTGGGTTGTTCCTGTCTTGGTGAAGATACCTACCTTACCTGGCTGTAGGTGGTGAAGATGCTTGTGGCAAGAAATCGCCTGGGGCAATCAGCACCCCTTCTCTGTGGGCAGGACCGTGCCCACTCCTGCTTCTTGCTTAGCATGAGGGATACTTACCCATCGGGGATAGTATTCTTCTTTACCATGCTGAAAGCAGGAGCAGGCAGAGCAGGAGACAGCGGTGAAAGTGGGCACTGCAGCAAAGGAGAGAGAACCGCGCAGTTAACACGGTGCTAGTCTCTTTCTCCATCAGTGGGCCTTTTCACAGGGGTAGCTCTCAAGTAAAATAAACCAAGCAGTCAGCTGGGGCTTGAAACTGTCCTGAGCAAGTTCTGCAGTTTGCAAGTCAGCCCATTTTCTCCACTGCTACAGTATGGCAAGAGGGACAGACAACAACTCACCTCTCCTCTCCAGGAGATCAAAAGAAACAGAGACGAGAGGCAGCAGGTTTCTCTCTAACTCTAGCAGCAGCGCTGCAGGGATGAAGCTCTTCCTGGCAGACCCTCCCGTCCCTCTCCTGCGGCTCGGAGCAGTCTGCTCTGCCCTTGTGCTCCCACAGCTACAACTCTCGTCTCAACGAGAAGAAACTCCATGCAGCTGCAAGAGGCGAGGCCGGCACCTAAGCAAGGGAAGGACCATCACCTGCCCCGCTCTAACCGAGACGGGTCCGATCCCGCTAGATCCTGGGCACCGCTAGCGCCCGCCGATCCCAGCGGGAGCCGGGCCGGGAGGAGAGGGGCGAAGGAAGCTCGCCCGCTGCGCGGGGTGCCCATGTCGGCCGCTCGAGAAGAGACGCTTGAGGCTGGCGTGAGGCTCCCCCCTCAAAGCCGCACGTCCCCGCGAAAGCAGGGAGCCCCGGGCAGGGCCGCCGCCGAGGCCGGCTCGGGGCGCTCCCAAGGGGAGGTGGCTGAGCTCGGGGGAGGAAAAACGGAAAGAAAAAAAAAAAAGAGAGACCGGGGCGGGGGGTGCGGGGAAGGGGAGGTCGCGGCCCGACAGCGGGGGGCCGGGCACTCGGCTGTCGGAGAGGGAGTGGGCTGTGCGGAGGAGAGCGCAGGCTACAGCAGGAGTCGGTGAGAGGGAAGGGCCCGGGCGCCAGCGAGGCGGGACGGGGAGGACCGGGGCTGCGGGCGGCCCGTACCCTGACACGATTTCCCTCGCAGAGGAAGGTTGTTGCGAGACAGAGCGTTCCCGAAAGGGTCTAGACCGCGCCTGCGCGGCAGCCAGCCAGCTTGCCGGGAGGGGGGGATTGCGCCTGCTCCTCTGGAGCGGGGCCGGGGAGCGCCCAGGGCACATGCGCAGCGCCTGGCGGCGCGTGAACCGCGGGAGCCGCTGCTAAGCGTGCCGTGAGCTGCCGGCCAATAGATGCGGGGAGGCGTCTGCGCGTGCGCGGGGAGCCCGTGGGTGAAGGGGCAGGCGTCGGGGCGCATGCGTGCCCAGCAGGGCGTCGCGGCAGGGCGTGGGGCGGGGCTGGAGCGCATGCGCAGCGGCGGGTGGCGCGAAGCGGGGTGGGCTGGGGATGCGGGTGGGAATCGGCGTTTTCGGCGGCGGTGGGGGCTGTGAGGTGCAGCTGCAGCGGCTGGTCGGGGTCGTCCGGCTCCTTCCGGCTCCGTGCTGCGTGGGTGGAAAGAGACGGGTATGTTTTTTTCTCGGTGGGACGTTTTGCGTCAGATGCAGCCGTAGAGTTCGGGCTTGGCGGCCCGGTCAGGCGCTGCGGGAGCCCTCGGCGGGAGGAGTCTGTGAGGGAAGCGGGCGGGTCGGGAAGGGTGTACAGGACTTGTGGCGAAAGATGCGCTGCGTCCTTGCCCGCACCTTTCCTCTCGGAAGAGATGCCAGCGCCTTCGCTCGGGACCACTTTCGGCTCTTTCTCACTGTGTTTTCTGTGCTGTGTTGTGACTCGGTCTGTCTGCAGGTTGCTGTCCGGTGCCGTGCCAGCTGCCCCTGGCTTGCAGCAGCGTCCTGTTCGCGTCTCGCTGTTCAGAAGGTGGCTAGAGGAGAGGGCATACCCTCTTAGAATGGAAGGCGGGTGGGGGGTGGAGGAGAGGTAATCGGTGAGCCAGGGCTGGATCACTTATTTTAAGTAGATTCTGAAACTCCTCTAAGAGTTTATTATTAAAAAAAAAAAAACTTGAGTAGTTGGTAACTTAGTGTATGAATGTACGAATGCTGTGAAATGATAACAGCTTTCTTGCACTTCCCATTCACTTCTTTATATGAGACAGAAGTGTTCAATTTTGGAGCAGAAGTTCTTTACTGTGTAATTGGTAAGTCTGCTCATTAATTACAGAGCTGCAATTTAGTCTGAAATTATTGTGTTGGTATTAGAGAAACAGAACAACTTTATTTCTGTTTGTCAAGACAGTAGACTTTTTAACATTTCTAAGACTAGAGTATTACAGACTTCAGCAGTTTTGTATGTGTTTTTTTCAAGTTAGTGTACTGGAGAAAAACCAATTAGAAGTCTTGAATATACATTAGTGTCTTCTTACTTCTTTCACTCCTTTATTGCACACTCTAAAGCAATGTATATATAACTTTTTGTGTACTTTGCTGAATTGAATGTACTCTGAAGTAGTGTTCCTTTTTCCAGTATACATGTTAAAACTTCTTTGTTTTTTTTAGTGCAGACACTTCAAACAAATGGATCCTGATCAGAAACAAAATTAAGTCATCAGATGAAATAATTAAGGGAAATAATTTTAAAAGTGCCAGACTTCTATTTCTGTTCACACTACTGTAAAGTAAGAACTGGAAAAATACATGGCAAATGTGTGAGTTTCGTAAGTGTTCCATTTTGCCAGAAATCTTCACTGTCTGCCTTGTTTACACATCTGTATAAGAAATGTTTCATGACTGATGTCAATGCATCAGTGGAATGAGAGCAGAAAGTCTCTAGCGAATGCTTTAGAGCTGAGAGTTCGGGTTAGAAAGAGGGCAGTAATGTTTTTGATACATGTAAGAATAGAAATAGCTTGATGTTCTTCAAAACCAAAAGCAACACCTGAGGAGGCATTGTGACATAGTTCCATGTAGAAAGGCTAGTCTTAACTGAATCTATTTGGTGTGTGCAGGAAACCAGTTCTTCAGTACCTGATCATGCCTTCAGTTGGGACATCATTAGTTTAACCAAGCAACTGTGCATACAGTACGTTTTCTGTGAGTGCAGTCATGTTTATTCTTTTTGCTGATGAGCTGTCTGAACACGCCTGTGCCGTTTATTCTGAGAGAATGGAGACACCTGTTTCGTGGTATTTCATGATGACTTTTGGCACTGCTGTTTTGTGATATTGTAGCAGTTGGCTCACAAGCACACTGAAGCATTCAGCATAGAGTGGGCTACAGGGTGTCTTCTCTGCTTTTAGAGAGAAGTGTGGTGTAGGAAAATGAGTTGAACTGCTTCTATGAAGATGTTTCTGTTATAACTGCATTGCAGAAAAAGAAGCGTACTGAAGAGGTTGTTGAATTTGTGTCTGCTTTTATTGTATTTTTATTGTAAAATAGTGTTTTAGAAAATTGAATTGGCATTGTATCTTTTAATTAGTTGGATAGTTGTTGAGTTCTGTAAAGCATTTGTTTCTTACAGAAAACTGTGATGATTTGCATGCGTACCACAACACAATTGTGGAAAAGTTTGTTGTGGTGAAATCTAATCCATATGAGTACAAGAGTTTTTCTTCGTAAGTTTTTTGTTTCTGATTTTGAGTATAAAACTTATTTACAGTCTGAGAGTGGTAAAATGCAGATTATGTCTTGGGTTTTCTTCAGGTTTGTGAGTGAGTGTTGTGAAAGCTACTAATATTTTAGCTATCGAGTATAACATAGCCAGCAATGTTTCATAGCAGTATTTTCAAGAGTTTATGCTAGGATAGTGTTATGCTGTCTTTTTCACTTCCAGAATTGGACAAAAAAAAATCCTGGGTCTTCAAGAAAGAAAACATACAACCTGTAGTCCTAAAATATTTTTATAAGGGGGAAAGCCAAAGATCACAGTGTAACTCACAGTTGTTTAGAAGAATCTTGTGGAATCAGAAGGTGCTCTTGTTTAGAGAGGGCCATAAATTCTTGAAATTCTCATAACGCGTAACACTTGATCTTCAAAGAATAGTTGAATTTGACTTTCTTACACTTTTATAAAGTATTCCTCCTGAAACCTAATACTTTAAATGATAACTTGTATCAGCTGTTCAGTGTCCTCTTTATTTTGCTAGAAAACACATGCTCATCAATAAGGTGCTTCTAAGCAAAGTGTGACATAGTGAATGGAATCACTTCATTGTCTAATAAGTTACAAAGCCAACAACAGAAGAACAAGTTTTAGAGCCTATAGCAAGATTTAAGTAAAATAATCTTCATAGCCCTAGACTAAGAAGACTGATATATTTGGTCTGGTATGTAATTTTTAACAAAGAAGATGCCTGTTTTCTGGTTTCTGTCTCTTCTGAATATTTTACTCAGGATACTTCCAGAGGTGGCTACATTAAGTTAGAGAGAGTACAGCAGGCAAACATAATTAACAGTCGTTCAGCCAGGTAGTGCAAAGAAGGAAAAGCAGTGACAGTTATCAGAACTCCTCAGCTCTACAGTTTAAGTAGGATGTCGAGGCACTGATTTATTTCGGGGACTTCTGAGCTGCTACCTTGTGCAGGAATTTAATACCAATTTTATTGTAGTCTTCTACTAGTGGTGTGTATTCTATAAGCAGTAAGCATATAATCCATCTCTACAACACTTATTTTTAATTAGCCAGAAAGAAGAAAGAATCTTGGGGAAAAAAACAATCTTTAAGGACAGAGTTAATCTTACCTTTTAATATAATATAACCAAATGTCACTGTATTGAAAGGCAAAAATACTTCACCATTGTCACCATTAAGATGGTGTGATTCCTCTCTGTAGTTTTGGAGTGCCTTATTATGTGTCAGTATGAATGACAGCAGTTAGGTAAACAGTACAAATGACCAGTGATGCTCTTCTCTAGTAGTTATGCAGTTTAACTTATCTAGAGGAAAAAAAATTGATCTGCTAGTGGTCTTGTAATTTAAAATTGGCTTTAAGTCTAATTTACTAAAACGATAATATTGCTGTTTTCTCAACAAAGTGTATTTATTACTGCTAGCAGAACTATCCTCTAAAGAACTGAAGTTTTAAAAGTTATGTTTTGTAAGAAAATACTTTTGGACCCTTTTAAAATAACTTTTTCTTCAAAGTGAAGGTCATTGGATTCTTGTTTGAAACAAGCTTTGTTTAATTTTTAATACTAAATTTTCTGTTTGTTTTGAGTTTGAGTCATATTTGGATTATAGCAATACAATTTTTTTGTTTGGAAATTTGTAAAATATTATTTTAGTCAAGAATATTTTTAGTCTAAACTTTGAACAGCTTTTATTACTGTCTGAAGCTGGAGAAACGGTTGATAAATTCTGTTGTGTTTTTCAGCAGGAGTCCCTTTATCTCAGCATGCTCAATTTAGTTGATTTACATCTACATTAAAAGTTACAATAGAAGCAAGCATCCTGCTCTATTTGCATCTCTCTGGGGATGGAGGATCCATTTCCTCGTCGTAGTTTATACCCATATTTAATCACTAACATGTTTTACTTGTAATTTGTATTCAGTTTCTTGGCTGTTATTTCTTTCTCACGAGAGTAGTCATTGTGGACATGGTAAGTTCTTCTTTCAGTGTGCTTAAGAATAATAAAATACGATTTGAATCCTACATAGCTTATTACAGTTGTCAAATCCGTCTCTGAGAAACTTTTCCAGCCTTCTAATAATTATTTTGCAGCCTTTTACTGTATTGTTTGTTGTTTTCCTCTGTCCTGTTTTAAAATATGGACCGCTCAGTTGTGTTAGTGTTGGCTACGTCAATACTATATAGATGTATGATTCCTCTGTACTCTTGCATTGTTACTGTTGCTACAACCAAAGATTATATCTGCTTTTTTTGCTTTACAGTTACATGGAATTTTATCTGTGGTTTGATTATTTTTTTTTTTTAAACTTCTGGTGAATTTTTTTACAGTGACTGCTTTTTCAAGGTACCTTTTGTAGGTGTGATGTACATTTCTTGCATAGTGCAGCTTTGTTAAAAGTATCTTGTATGACTGTATGTGGCTTGAAGGATGTGCATTGCTTTAGTTCAGTCAGAATTTACTGTTCTGTCACCTGTACAGTTTTCTCTCAGGTTTTTTTGTTTGGTCTGTGCAGTAAGCCTTTTCATCTGTAGGTCACAAGGGGCTCTCTAGGTTCAGGTCAAGTTCTCATTATCACTCAGCCCTATTTAGATGCAGTTTTCTGGTAGTAGCACTAAATGTACTTTGAAATTATGGCACATTCCCAAAGCTTGTGCTTCTCTTCTCGGTCACTTGAGTGTGGTGTCAGATACGATAGCAGCATGGATTAAATAGTGTATCTCCTTGACAGCTAGCGCTAATGCCAAATTCTTTTCTAACTAGATGTTTCAAAATAGACCATCTCCTTAGTCAAGGATGTGTGAGTAATGCAGACTTAAAAAACAGCTAATCATCTTCCTTGCTTAAGCCAATTTATTTTTGTTTACAGTGTCCTTCAAACTTCATTGGGTGGTGCTGTTTGGTTTGCTTTATTATCCCCATGTATTCCCACACACTACTCTTGAGTTGTCATTAGTGATGACAGCCAGAACAGTTGTCAGTATCAGAAGCGTGTTCTGAAAATTTAAACCACGGTTTATGGTGAAACAGCCGTTGCAATGTGGGTCATTAATTTGTTTATTAATATGCTTTGACATCTGCTTGATACTGTGTCATTTAACAAAGATCATGGAGCACATACATTAAATATTTTAAGCAAATATTTTAAGTTTGTATCTTATTTTCTCAAAGACTTTCTTGACTCTGGTCCTAGAGGAAGTGCTTTCATACAGCAGTTTTGAGATGCTTCATTTATGAAACTTACAAATATGCTTTCCACATACTGTTTCTGATGCTTTTCATATTGGATTATTTCTCTTGGCTTTCAATACAAACTGATAATTGATACCTGTTCATTTTTGCATATTTCATTTAGTATAACTTCACTTTTTTGATCTCCTGTATAGTTACTAAACATCAGATGGGCACTTACATTTTTAATTGAATCATTCTTCAGAGTTGTGGAGTCTTTAAAGAGTCTTTGGGATGAAAATTAAAATTGAAAAGTACGAAATACAAAATTCTGTTAATAGCAATGCTGGTATAAATCTGTAGTAGCTCTTGGTTTTTGAATGTAAATAATGTGGATTTGCATCAGTTTAGCTGATGAGAGCAGAGTCCCTCCTGAAAAGGGAAAACTTCCATCCAGTGATTTGGCTTGTATTTTTTCAAGGAAGTATTTGTGCATTTTTGAGGGATGCAGTTTGATTGTATTGTTAGATTGAGAGATGAAGTACTCACAGCTGAGCTGTACTGTAAGCCAAATATCTTTAAAAGGTAACTTTGACATTTGGAAAAAATTTAAAACAGCCCTCTGAACAATAGCTGTGTTCTGTTTTTAATGGTACAGTCTGATACTACCTAATATCCCTGATTGATTTGTTAAATACTTGTTTGAAAGTGATAGGTTCTTCACAGCATTTTACTGGTTATTAATCTCTTTTCCTGTGTTACAAACCAAGAAGCCTTTAGTCTGATTTTTTTTTAAGAATATAATAATAAATCAGAAACAATGCAGATCAAAAAACAGCTATTATTTTTATTTTGATTGCGTAAAGTGCTAGTCCCGATTCTGAAACACCCTGTCCCCCCTCCACCCTCCCGCTTTGCAGTCCTCTGGAAGCACAGCTTTGAGCCGTAACCAGCAGAGGGAGCAGATGCGAGGCCTGCGCTGGAAATGCCTTCTGCGGTCCAAAATTGTAGGCGAGGAACTAGCCCGTGACTAAGTCACACTCCTAATTTTTGCGTCTCAAAATAATCCATTTGGAAATTAATAGTAAATGTTAAATCTCAAATGTCAGAAACCTTGGACATTTTAGTTTGTTTATAGTCACTAATGACAATGTGACAGCAGTTGATCAGACAGTTAATGTTAAAAAATTGTATGGGATTTACATTTTATTTAAAACATTGAAAGCTTTTCTGATTTGTTTTTTGTAGTTCACTGAAGACATTGAGTATGTTGGTAAATGACAAATAGAAGAACTTGTAAATCAGAACCTACAGGAAGGTAGTACAATAAAAGTACTTATTTACATATTTCCTGCTATTGTGCAGCAAAACTTAACCAGTCAGCTAGAAGTCTACTAATTTTTATTTTTGCATGCTTACGTTGAATAGTCCCATTGAACTTGGTGGCAATTCCCATGGTTTAAGGTAGAGGTTTCTGAATTTAATTTCCTCATATTCACTAATCGGCAGTAATACTAGCTCCAGGTGGTGTATGAGGCCTTATCGCTCTGGAGGAATGCTCCCAAACCTCTGTAAATACTTTCTCTCCCTTACATGAGAAACCCTTGCTGCTGTCTTTCCCATCCTCATCACGTCAGCCTCAACTTTGCACCTACCTGAACCGCGTCAGTACAGTGGCTGGAAAATAGAGGATGGACACAAGGTCTGTTACTATGTACAGAAGGAAGCTGCCATGAAGCGTGATGAACATGATGCGCTTAATGGTACGATTTAGTTTTAGGTAGTCCTGCGAGGAGCAGGGAGATGGACCCTTCCAACCTGAGATACTCTGTGAACAGAAGTGGCCTATGTGGAGATACTTACTCTTTGGTTTAACTTTGTATCTTCGTACCAGCAGAATTATGAGTTGCCCAGGCATGCCACTTTGAAGTGTTTTTTTATGTTGCACATGGAACTGTTGCAGACTGACTGAAAATTATTTATTTCTGTACCCTGTTTCCAGCAGTCCTAAGTACATGCATACAGAGGCCAGTTGCACTTGCTTCGAGAGAGTATAAAACCAAGTATTGCTTTAAAGATGCATTGATTTAGTATACATTATCATTGTTAAAAAGGGCTAATCTGGCATTTATGAGTGTACTTCTGTGTTTCAAGAGTTCTTGAGATATAACATTGACCAGAAGGAACTGGAAAAAACTTCGGGGGGGGGGGGGGAGGGGGGAGGGGCAGGGCGGTCAGGGAAGTATTTATATGCACTGCACATGTATTCAGTGTCAAAGCATAGTGCAAAATACTGGTTTAAATTAAAACAATGAGATACATCTGTATTTTCTCATCTCAATTCACCTAGCATCAGTTCTGTGAATATAATAGGTTTGAGGATGTATATTGTTCGGCTTCTTTAGTCTTGCTTCAGTATGAAATTGTTTGAAAAGTGGAATCTCAATATCTGTGGTTGCTCAACACTAGCTTGTATAAAAAGTGTGTAAGTCTTATTAAACCTGAATTCCAAAACTATGTTGGAGATACTTGATTTATATTGCCCTTGCTAATTAACAGGCAATGCTTGGTAGACATTTGAAACTTGTTAATTATGAATTTATCATTTGAAAATTCAAACTGTAAAATCTAAATTGGAGACGTGTTTTGGTGATACCAGTCCTACTTTCTTTTAAGTGAATTGTTCTTTCAGATGCACGAAAATTGTATGTTGATTTAGCCACTTTAAATGGCATCTCCTCGTTTAGATTATAGCAGATTATAATGAAAGAAGGGCAAGATAACTTTCTAGATAGTGCTTGAAACCAACTGATCATCCCCACAGTTGTGGGGATACACACAGTGAGTATTACACAGTGAGATACATACAGTGAGTATTTTGTTAGTAGTACTACAATAAGAGAGAATAATTTATGTCATGTTGGAAAGGGTGTTTTTTAAGTTGTTAGACAGAGCAGGACTCCCTGTTTTATAAAGGAAAGTTTAAGCTTTAAATAGTTTGAACTCAAAAGTCAAAACTTGGCTGTGGTAATTTTTCTAACAATTTCTCATATTGTGCTAAGTTTTGTGTGAAAGTGGTGAGGAGGAGTTGCTCCTTCCCTTTTCTTATAGTCATTTGTCAGACCAGGTCTGCCAAACTGGAGTTTCGGGTGAAGGAACAGAGAAATCTTCCATTTCATCGAGTTCCATGCTGTCATAGTTAGGCTTATGTCTTCTGACAGTTTAAAACAGATAAAGATGCATTTTTGCTACTATCTAGCCCCTGCTTTGACTGCATTTAAACATACGTCTAGATTTTTTTTTTACAAACTTTTTATGACAGATGTGCTGGGTTATCTTACAGCTGTCTTAAATGAAAGTGGTTTTTCAAGGTGAATGGTCTAACAAAACCTGACCTGATGTATATTAAACCTTAAGAAAAAAGTTAAAACTGCAATTAAAAAAAAATTAGTTTTATTTGGATTGTATAATATACTTTAAGTTAGTTTGTGTTCTGTAGAAGCTTCGTGTCGTTTACTTCATAGGATTTTTGTTCTAGGTTAGAACAGTGAGTGCTACAAAAAATAGGAGAAAATTTGGAAACAAGCAGAGTAAGCAGAAAAGCTCTACATGACCACAAATGACAAATAAGGTAGTATAATGTCGAAAATAATCGAGCTTACCCTATCTAGACTGTATTGCTTTCAACTTCAGTTTTTATTTTAAGACAGCATGTACGTTTTCAGTCTGTTTTTTATAAATACTTATGGCTGAAAACACTGAGAGGTTATAAAACATTGCAGATTTTCTTTGATTAAAATAAAAAATCCTTTATGAAATTGTGAACTTCGTGTGACGTTCTCCATATAACTCTCCTTTCATTTTACAAGCATTTATTGTATGTACTGTATAGTATAACGTTTTTCCACAGTAAAGAAAGAGGGAAAAGGGGGAGTGGTAACTCCCACACTTGTCTGTCCATTTGCTTGGATGTTGCACTTCACAGTGTAATGGATTATTTGTTTTAATTTATTGCTTGATGCTAATAGCTTGCTCAGTATGGAACTGGAGAAAATATTCATCCACCCCAAAAAAGTAATTTGGTAACTGATCAAATGGTATGATTCAAACATATACAGCTATACAACAGATCATCATGGGAGTTTGCAGAGAAGTGTTCTGGCGTGGAAGCAATCTCTTTGAAGTATGTATTGCGGAAATATAGACTCAATAAAGCACAAATCTACTGTGAAATGCAAATTCATTGTACAATATACATTTAATTGAAATAGATATTTGCATGAGCATCTGTAGATGCTTGTGACTGAGACCAGAAATGTCTTTACAAATAAATGGACTTATGTGAAGTATTACCACTTGTGCAAATATTTGTAGTTCCAGGTGCATGTGTATATATGAGTACAGATGTATCACGTCTAGTAAAAGTAGTTGTTACGTCTGTTGACTAGAAATTTTTCTTTTCTATGGAACTTTTTTCCCTCAGATGATTTGGAAACTCAGAAAAAGCAGGAAGCTATGTTCCCATCGTTGCTGTTAAGCTGGAAAGCACAAGTTAGGGAATATTGCAGTGACTGGTGAGAAAGAAGCAAAGTTGATTTACAGTCCTAAGCTATGCAGAGTGATAATAGTCAAAAAAGAAACATGAAGATTGCAGAAGATTTGCATGACAAAGTAAGAAAATGGCAGATGGCATAGAAGAAACAATAATTCCAGCTCCTTGTGCACAGTGATGGTTTATGACCTAATAAAAGTTTATCAAGTTTTGAAGCTTCACAGCTAGATTAGATGTGACCACATCATATCAGTGCTCAGTGGTGGCCAGAAAATAAAGGAGTGCTATGAATTACTAGGAACAGAGCAGGGAATAGAAGAGGGTATTGTTATGCCACTTAATAAACCTAGACTGCCCCATCTTTTTGTATATTATTGCAGTGCTGCCCCCCATCTCAAAGATAGAAAACTTTCTTCAAACACGAAAGAGAAGGATAGTGAGATGAATTTAAAGGTATGGTCTTATATAAGGAATTAGTTGAATGTGCCAGTATACACTAACCTAGAAAGGAGATGGCTTAGAAGGGGAAAGAACATGATGAATGTCTATAAAATGATTAATTGAATGCAGAAGATGAACAGTGCACAATTGTTCTCTTCAAACAGAAAGGTTAGACAGGCATTATCAGACGAACTGTCAGGGCCAAGTTAGTGCTGAACAAAAGGAAAGAGTCCTTCACAGAGCAGAAGACCACATTCCAGAATATTATTAGGGCTAAAAATTTATACAGATTCAAAAGGGGACTGGATAAACTAATGGAAGAAATCTGTTACGAACTGTTGTTCATAAAGGTACTAAATTTTAACAGGTGTGTGAAATACAGACTACCTAATGCTGAAAAAGTACTTAAAGTATCATTTACTTGCTCTGCAGATGTATTTTATTGTCTTTATTGGAGATTTAATAGTGCCTAGATAGACCTGTAGCCTGACCCATTATGGTTTTTATTAATGTTTTGTTTTGCAGCTACTTTGCCCCTTATGCTGTGTCATAAGACACAATTGGCACTGCTATTAACTGGAAAATCTGATCTAGCATACATGGTGTGCATTTAGAGTGACATTTCTATGCATCACTGTATACTTTATGATACCACTCTGACTGTAACATCTGGAAGAACAAGTTTCCCTTAGGATATATTAATATTTATTTTACTGAGATCAGTAAGGAAACTTGTATATGTATTTAGGTGTATTATGAAATACATTATGGAAAAAAACGTATTACTGGTTACTTCTGTTGCATCAGTAGTTCAAGTAAGTTTGTGGAACTTGCTGCTGTAGCTGCACTGTGACCCTGTTTTAGTTTCCCTAAGTGCATGTTTACACGCAATCTCGGTCTTCACAATTCCTCTACTCTTAGAGCAAATGAAGGATTACAGTGCCCCCTTCAGCAACTGTGCTCCTTTTTTTTTTAACCAGGTCAAGCTACAAGTACAGATACTTGCTGAGTATCCTACCTGAAAGCTGAGACCAGTAACAAACAGTGCTTCTGAAAAGCTTTTAAAAACTTTTCTGGCTTCTTTACTTCTAGGCAGGCATACTTATAAATTCAGTCTTCAGCAATTTCTCGTTGTCTGTCTTGCCTGCTGCTCAGATACTCTTCATCCATCCTGCAGCTATTTGTTTCTGTTTCCTGACTAACTCTCTTCCTCTCGCTTCCTCTCTAGCTCCTGTGGATTATAAACCACGTGCTTGAGCACAGAATAATTGGAAATGAACTCCACACCTTACGATTTATGTCCTTGTTGTTTCTGTATTGATAAAGAGAACTGTTAAAATTTACCTTCTTGTCCATTTTCTTCATCTTTACATCCTCTGGAATTAAACTGTGGTAGTATACAAAGTAATCATCTGATTCAATGGTTCTTGGATAGTCCAAGATCCTTCAGAGCAGAACTTACTCTTGAGTTAATGTATACTTGTGTTACTTGTTACCACATGTAACGGATCGGAGAATCTTTATAAATCAGAGATTAGCAAGTAATTTAGGAAAATGCCATTTTAAGTACTCTTTGCAGTCAGTGTATAGTATCTTGTCATTGTTAAATGAAATGGAAGTAAATCCCTGTGTAAATCTCAACTATAACTTCTGTTAGAGAAGAGGTTAATTTAATTTCCATCAAATTGTGAATGAACAGCAAAAAAAATGTTTAGATCCATTCCAGAAACATCCTAAAGTGTGTGGCTTATGTGATTCTGATTCTGTTATTGTACAGAAATTTGTGGGCAGAAAGAAATATCATGGCAAAGCATTCCTGTACTTTCTTGTGATGTTAGTTTCTTCTGCCCTTTGTTCTCTACAACAAAAGATGTGAACAGAGGAGAAGCAGCAAAGTTTAGAAGCTACAAGTATTTTACAAAAATATTTTTAAATGGAAAGCAAGTCTCCAGCACATCAGTGTCTTCCTTACAGTTAGTTTTTAAAGTGGTATCTGATCTTCATCAGATGCTCAGCATCTGGGTACAAAATTGATCTGAATCTCAATCTTAAAATAGAATTATCTTATTTACTTTCACTGTGAATATCTCTGCCACGCATGGTCCTGATACAACTCTAAGGTTCAGAGAAATACTGTTGCTTTTAGGGGGGCAGACATCAATCCTCAAGAATGGAAAACATTAGTGATTCTGTCAATAACTGAATGACAAAGAATTGAAAACAGATTCTGTTAGTAAGTGAATGACAGCAGTGTGATTAGTTCAACTGATACAAATCTTACTTAAATTATAAACCTTACTAATACATTTCATTAAATATATTTTAAGAATACAAATGCATTAGTATCAGATAATCTGGTGAAAATTGTCATGTACAGTATCAATAATCATACATTAAATGTATTAAGATATGGATAAAATTTAGACCTTAAAATGACTGTCACTAAATGGATAAATTGTTTTATTTTTCAATAATCTGAAATTTCTGTATTTTTCTCTGTCATCTGAAAGTGATACAAAATCATTGCTGAGAAAAATCGGCTGATGGATAATGGCACTTGTACATAATGGTGCAGATCTTTTCATGACTCAGTTATGAAAATGTGCATTTGCAGCCATTGAAAGTCATTAATGCTTAAAAAAATGGGGCATATATCTACAAATGATAACTGTGTTCTGAACTTTGAAGAGAATTTAGAGGTCAAATAACTGTAATGCCAGAGTAAAAGTGACTAATGCTGTTATGGGTATGTCTCTTTCCTCTTTTGTACTGAAATGGCTTAATGGTACTTCGTTAACTTATGAGGTATTACTGGAATAATCACATGTAAGGTTGTGAATTGCCCAGATGCTATGAAAATTGTCACCAGACAAGGTGGGCCAAAATTCTTGGTGCTTAACAATAATGATGTTAAAAGGCAGGATGTATTGAAACAGGCAGAGTTTAGCTGTGATCTGCGAATTAAACCTACAAATTGAGACACAGGAAGTATTGAGTTACTAATAGGCATGTTGTGCAAATTCATTGTGTTTGCTTATGTCATAATTTAAAGATACGATCTGCAGCTTAGGCCTTATTAAACTAATTTTTAACTTCATAGCCCTGATATTGAAAGCAATATCCTTTGCAGTATAGCATTCCATTAATGTTACCTGCCTTACTATTTACTGGGTGACTTTATCCTTTTAGAGATCATGCTGAAGCTCAGGTTCATAGGGCTACACTTCTGTAAGCATTCAGTGGAATTAAGTTAGCTTGCCTGTATTCCTACAAATCACTTCACAGCTTTGAATTGCTTTGTAGTCTGGAAAGACTTGATAGATTAATTTCTAAGATGTGTGTAGCCTTCTTTGATTTACTTTTTATAAACTTCTGAACCAAATCCAAGGGAATATTTAATGTTATCCTGCCCTGTGTTAGGAACACTTAGATTTTTAGACCACTGATCTGTGTTAATGTAAGTATTTTGCTTGGAAATTCATTTTCTCTAGCTCAGGCTATTGGAATCACAGACGCTTTATGGTTTCTCTTGTTTGTTCAGGCCATAGAGATTCTTCTTCCCTTGAGTTTCTTCAGTTACAACAGAGGTAGGTAAGTCTTTTTTTTTTCTTTTCTGTTTCACCTTTTTCTCCATTATAAGAGAGACAGCATTTGACAACCCTTCTGGAAGAATGTGTACAATTCCACTTGCCTGTGTTCGAGAAAGACAAGTGCAAAACAGAACTGGTGCACCAGAACGCCGGGAATTGCTGGTTGTGGGAACAGACAATTCTTCTGGGCAGAAACAGATCTGGGAGCAGTTGTGGTCAGAGAAGGATTTACTGAGGAGGCTGAGGTGGCTGCACCTTCCCTTTCCCATCTTTAGCATTGTGTATTGAAGCATGTGCTGCTAGCCATGTGATGGGGGGAACAGCTGTGCAGCTCTTCTATAGTTGCCTATAGTTCAAGTGGAGCAGAAAGAGCAACCTAGAAAAGACTAATTTAGATTAAAAGACAGCATAAGTGTAAGAACAAGTGTCCATGAATATGTTTAAGTTCACAGACACGAGTTGTGAGCTTTAAACTTTGTCAGACCAAGGTTTCAGAGCAATTTTATTAAAGGGTTTATATGACACATTTGCTTATGATAAGAAGATAATGGACTTAATGACCTGGGGAACTCCTCCAGCACAATGTTTTTATGAAAGCTTCCATCGATGAGAAGTTGTTTCAAGATTTTTTTAACAGATTTCAGTCCAAGTCATTTCCTCAGAGAGTTCTGTAGTAGTCTGTGGTTGTGAAGGCTCTGCTTTTTCCCCTGTGGATTCTTACGAAAACCTGTAAGGGTTGAGGAGATTGCTAATCTTTTTTTCCTATGAAGTTTTTAAGAAAATTATTTGAAGTGAAATAACACATTTTGTAGTAGAAGTGCCAAAGTCCATGACTCTACCATTTCTGTAGTAAATTTGGTTACAGCTGCAGTAGGTGAAGTCTGGGTTGTGTTCTGAACACCACTCCCTTTTTCCTGTAAGGAAACGCCAAGGGATATGTATTTTTCCTACAAAAAAAGTCCTCTCTGATCTCTGATCTGCCAATACTGACCTCTACCTGTTCTTGCTAAGTATTTGTGAATTTTGTGTTTTCTGGAGGTTTTAGAGAATGGAGTTTTTTCCCTCCATTAACGCTGAATACAAGAAAGCATCCTCCTTAGGGAAAATATGTAAGCATGTGCTTATCAGCCATTCAAATGTTAAAATGCGGGAGAGGTGCTAAGCTTGTGAGGTAGTGAACTGTAAATTTTCTTTGAAAGCTGTGTAGTTGCTGTGGTCAATTAAAATTAGGTGGAAGTTTCGCTCCATTGATGGTGGGGTGGGAGAGAGTGACCTTTCAACTATATTTAAAAAAACGTTTATACACACACAATTTTATTGGATGTCTCTTCTGTTAACAAATTTTGACTTAAATGTACTAAGAGAAACTGTATGCTTTGATGTCAGGCAAACTCTTGCATGCTTTATCATGGGCAGCTGATGAAGGAAGTGCTTTCCTGTAGCACCTGTTTCTCAGCTGATAAATTCTGCTTGATGCAGAGGTAACGATTGTATATTTTTAAGGTTTATTAGGATTCTCATCTATTAGGATTTCATGTTCAGAACTGTGGGAAACGTTTGTATGATGGCTTAGGGTTTCTTAGTGCTTCCTAGTTAAATATCCTCACAGTGAAGCTCTGGGGAAAAACTTTAAAATGTAGTTGAAAACTAATATTTTGATTAGATCCTGCATCTAGCGTTCTGATTTTTTGTAGACTGGAAGACTTCTCGCACATTCTTTATGGATGGGACTGTATATCTCGTGAAACATTGGGAGCCCTCCCACTCCTCCCACTGAGCTGCCACAGTGTATCACGAGAGATGAAATTCTGAGGCAGACCGAGCCAGCAAGGGCAATGGCACTCACTAAAGAAGTACGGACATTATCCCATTTAAATGTTTCTGATTTTGGAAGAATTATTGATTCTCTAAAGTCTTCAACTTTTCAGCTACAATTAGACATTTCTCAAGAAACCTGACGTTCTCTGAAATACTGCTGTTGAAATTCTGGGTTGACTTTCTTCAACAAACCAACAGATACAAACTCTTGTCTTTTCCCTCTTTTATAGCTCTTATTTCAGTTAGTCGTTTTAAGAATTGGATATTAGGATGAATTATCTATCACAACCCTAGAAGAGTTGTCCTAATAGTTAGTTATTCCCAATGTTTTATTTCTGCCATGTACATCCAGTTTAAATTTATCACAATTCAACTTCCTGGAATCCTTTCTTGGTATGCCAGTATCTGCTCGTTTATGACCCCATACTAGATATGTTGTTCTTGTGCAGACACTGGTAGGCTGTTGGTAACGTTCTCTGTGTTTGTAATGTTAAACTGACTTTGTTCAGTCTGTCTCTAAAATGCAAGTTTTCTTGTAAATTTTTCTTGCAGCTCTTTCTGATGCTTTCCCATTCATTAAATTAATGAATTGGGGATTTTTGTTACGAATATTTTTGTAGCACTCTGTCTTTATGCCAAGATTAGCAATGAAATTCTTGGTTCTTAAAACTCTTGCATGCAGAGGGTGGGTGTATTCTGGGAGTTATTAGCTTTTGAGGTCCTTTTTTTGTGGACATTTTCTGTAGAGTTTCCTGCCATTGTTTATGTTTTTCTTTATTGTTGCTCTTGGGGCCAGAAGAAATTGTGTGCATTCCCAAGTGAACTTAAATGGAAATAAAGCTTGTGATAACGCTTGGTATAAACAACTGACACAAATATTGATAATGAGGTGTAAACAACTGACAAAATATATTGATAATATGAGGTATCTGCTATATGCCAGAAGAAGCAGCTAGCTGAGTTGCCCACTCATCTAGATCTTGTGAAGAAACTGCCAGGTAAAAGAGGGAGCTCAAAGGTATGAGTAAGTGGCAGAAAACACTAGTATCATAATGAAAAAAAGTGTTGCTTTACCTGTATAACCCGAACCTGACATGTCTGCCTTTTCTAATATTATAAAGTTTTGATCTTCTTTTCTTTGAGTTCTAGACCCCTGTCAAAACTTCTGTCTTGGTGTTTTCTGTCTGGACAACAACCTTTTTCTCGCTTGCCATATTACTGTTCTCCAGTTAGTTCAAAGTCTGCTGTCAGAGGGAACTTTTCAGATGCTTTGATGCAAAGGAGGCAGATTTTCTTTCCATGATGCTCAGGGAAGATTGAGAGGTGATAAAATGAGAGAGTGTTCACAACACTGTCAGAACCCTTCATCTGATACAGGAGTTCCTCTGGGATACTGCAACTATAATTTGGAATAGTTAATTTGATGTTCTGTTGGGGTTTTTTGCTAGAGGTCATTTTTGTATCACTTTGAAAAGGTGAACTCCGAGCTTGAGGCTCTTGAGTCTTTGATCTGCACAGCACCGTCTTGCATCCAGCAGCGCTTATTAGTTCAAAGCGCAGTGCTGTATGAAAATGATGCGTCTGACTTCTGTGGGCTTGGAAATTATATGACTACATCAACACTCTGCTGCATCTCGAGTTAAGAAAACCAGCTAGATCCAGGCTAGCGCGTATGAGGAACAAGTTCTGGTCACTATATCTGTAGCACTGTTAGTTGTTACTTGTTTAATCTGCCAGCAAATAGTTTTCGCTTTGTATTCTCAATTATGTCATCTTTGCATTTTGATAGGACGTGTCATAAGTGTTGCAATGGCCACTCACATGAGAAGGAACTGGCTTGGATCAGTTACAGTTCTGTTCTCAGCTCCTCTGGAGCAATTGAAAGTAATATAAAATTAAATATGAAATATTCCTATGGTATTCACAGAACTCTGCAGGAGGTTTGGTTGTTATGAAAGCAAGGTAATAAGATTTCTAAATTTTCAGAATGATGATACTCTGCCGTGTCCAGTAGTACATATTATAACAACAATTGCAGTGGGTATTATTGTTTGAGTACTCTTTGTGCCTCTGTATGTCTTGGAGCTAGTGAGGAGACAGCCCCCTGCTTTGCTACTGTGATTCCAAAATAGCCTTTTCCCAAAACCTGTTAAGGAAGCACTTCTTTTGTCTGATTTGTGACTACAATGAAAGGTGGGGGCTTGTTTCCCTTGTGATGAGGAGAGCGTGAAGGCCTGAAGGAGGAACTGACATGAACTTTGTCTGAGGAACACAAAGAGTTCGGAGAATAGAAGGTTCAGTCACAATATTTGGATTATTCTATTCAAGCTCCAGACACTGCATTCAGCCATAGCTGATGTCTATCATGAGAACATACACAGTAGGAAGGTTGGGAGAAAAGAGTGAATTAAGGGTTATTTAGAATACAGCTCTGTTTGCAATACAAGTTTTAATCAACTATTTTACAGGCTCTTTGTATTTAAATTACCTTTGTCAATTTGAGTAATACCATGGGAAGTGAATTGCAGAGTGCTGGAGGACTGAACTTCACGAAATATAATTATAGAATCATTTAGGTTGGAAAAGATCCTTAAGATCGAGTCCAACCATAAACCTAACACTGCCAAGTCAATGTCATTTTACAAGTTCCTTATATTTTAATGCTTAAGTGCATCATTCCAAGATTTCTTTTCCACTTCTCTGAGACTACAAAACTAGCAAAAGACTGTTTCCTGAGAGAATTTGTCACAGGATGCGTCCTCCACTACTGTCCACTACTGTTCTTCTCTTCAATTGTTGGTGTCCTTTTCCAGAACTCAGTGTGCAGAATCCTTTGAGGAAGATATGAACAATTATTATTTCCTTTTATTGAATATGATATCATTTGAATCAAATTGATTTAATACCATAAATAGTGTCTTTTGTACTGTATTAAAGTGATTTTATGTAATACAGACCTGTGAGCAAAAATACATAGTTGTAGTGCATTTCATGTGACTATGCCACAAGTTTTACTTGGACACACTTTGAATAAGACATGTATTTCCCACAGAAGTGTGTGATGGACAGAATTTTAAAGATAATACAGTTTTTAACCATTGTTGCAACAATCAAACCTCAGCTATCATCCACTGAAAATAGTTCAAAATCATTTAAATGAAGTATCAGTTCAGTAGGTATGTTTATTCACTAAGAATTGCAAAATAGTATGTATTAATGCCGTGGGGCACACAGTATTATTTACGTATGTGATTTTTCTCTAGTCAAACTTTGAAGTTATAAATCAAAGTAATTTGTATGTTCTAGTTTATAGGACACTAAAAAGAAACAGTTCTTCAAAGAGCATGTATTTTTAAAAGAACTGTAAAGCACAATTTCCAAACAGAAGAAATAATGACTTGTGGTTTTAACAACGAAGGAAGAAAAGTTTTAGTAGTGAACTGCATTAAAGATGCTGAATCTGCCACAAGAGCTATTGGATGTTTAGCCTAACTTAAGCAAGTAAGAGTGTTTTTTACTGTCCTGTAAAAAACCCCAGAACTTGTGAAATTAGTCTTTGACTCGCAGTTTAACACTGTAGTTGAGAACTTGCTGGTAGTGGCTATGGAAGCTAATCCACTAGAGTGTAATTTTTATGAGAATTCCTATAGCTGGTTTTTAAATAATGTGGATTGTGGTTCCTTCACTACTATTTATTATGTGCTTACCATATTTACATTAATTTTTGTAGTTTGTTTTTTCTTGACTTGTATCTTTAATACCCTATGGATCAAACACTGGATAATGGTGATACTTAGAGGACATCAGAAGTAAAAATTGTGTAACAACTAATAGATGTAAATGAGGTGTGAGATTACTGAAACAATCTGTTTTAAGTTAATTTAAATTCTTGCAGAATAATTATTTGCATAACAGAGGAAAAAAGTAAACTCTAACTGCTAGCTAAATACAGACTATATGATTTGCTGTGGTAGTCAAACCTGTGTATGGCAATAACCATGTAATAATACAGCTCCAGGAGAGCTTTCAAGCTGAACTATGCAAACCCTGGCAACTCTTTCCTCGGAGAGCTCTAGAGGAAGTGTGGGGGAGAGGAAGAAAGGGATTCTCTTAAGGTACACACATTTTTTGTATCTGAGAGACTCAGTATTGCAGAAAGGGAACAGAATTTCTGGTAAACAGTTTATTCCTTATACTTTTGCATATAGTATTGCATCAGTTTGGCTGTAGCAAATGAGAACAACATGCAGTACTCTTGTGTAAATGTTTTCTGTAATTTTTGGGAAAAAAGCATGGGTGCTTTTGGGAATGTTTTAGAAGCAAGTCTTAATTCAATAAATGTTTGCACATTTTTAATTCTGTGCCTGAGAAAAGCATACAGCATATGAGGTGCTTAGCAGAATCAAATATAGATCTATTATGCCACCTAAATTTATTGAAAAGTAACTGCTTTACTGTATCAAGTCTAGGAAAGTCCTCTGTTTTCTGCATTTAGTCAGATCCGCCAAGTGGAAGTTGGAAGAAATCCTGTGATAGACACTTGTTGACTAATTTGCATTAAGAGATATGTCTTCCTTACCTCCATTAGTATTTGGCTTAAATCCTGAATGATTTCATTAGCTATGCAAATACTTAATCTCTTGAAAATACTGCTAAGCTCTTGTCCTCATTGAAAGCTGTGATAATTTGTTCTACTTGGTTTTGTATTTAAATACATTACATTTCAGTTCCACTAAATGCTCCTTGTTTTCTTTTTTAAAATAATGGAGAGATGAATAAGAACAATTTTATCCCATCTGTCCTATTATTTTCACCCCTCTGCTGTTTGCTCTTTAGACTAGAGTCTTCTTTAAGCAATACCAGTTTTTTCAGTGCAGTCACTGCAGTCGTGTGTGAGGTAAAATTAAATATTTATGGAAGTTGATGCTTCTAATCTTGTTTTTTCAACATATAGTAGTATTTATGAGACAGCTGTAATTTATGCTATAATTATTCTTTTGACATATGACTTTGATCTATTCAGAGTTGTCCTGCACCTTTTTCAAAGGAAAGAGAACCATACATAAAAGTTGCAGAAGAAAGCGCTGCTTTCCATCTGTGTGTGTAGTCCTACTGCAAGTATGTAAGAAAGTTAAATAGCCTTTTTACTTTCTTTTCCACTGGGGGTGTACATCATTGCTGATACCTATTCTGTGTTGATAAAGGGGAAAAAATGGCATTTGTAGTAACTGGAAAAATTATTTTGGAATCTCTTAATGGGGCTGTATTGCAAGGGGATACGTTACAAGCAGTTTGATACATTTTTATCCCCTCCACAATGCTGACGGATTCGTCAGTGGGGACAATGTTTCCTGTTAAATACAAACCAATCCACGTACTAAGTATAATATAAGTATAAACAGGAATATATGAACAGGGAACAGCTTATGGGAACAAAACAACAGCCAGCATTTTCAAAGAGAAAGTGGTGATGGAAGTGATTTCAAGCTACTTCTGGGTTCTCACAATCTAGTTGATTGAGGAAACAGAAAAAATTTTTGATGTATCTTAGCCTTTGTGGTCTCTGCTAGGTGTAGTGCTGTATGCTTGCTACCTTTTTACCAACTAGTTCTCCTAAGTCTTAGACTTTACAAGAAATTCTTAAAACAGACTTACAATCATCTCTGTGTTGAGCAGAGCACATAATCTGAACCCAGGTATGAAAGCCTAATAGTGACTTTTCTACTATTGGACAACCTGTTTTCCAGTAGGATCTTATCCTATTTTCACATCTGTCATGCAGCAGTCTTGGGTGCATGGCTACACGCCCACTTCTTCATCTGCCAATGAAGATAGTCTTCTAGGTATTCTATATCTCTGCTAGAAGGTTATGGAATGTCCAGGTCCTTGGAGATTGTCCTTATTGCGCCACAGTCAACAAGCACTAAGATAAGATACGAGCACTGGGATATGATGCAAGGACAGAAGCACAGAACTGCTCTCCCAAATACTGGCGTTTTCCCTGGAAACTCAGTCTCTGTAGCATTTCTGAAGAATTTCTCCATCTCTGGAGATCTGTAGCGATGCCATCTAGAGTGCCGTTTACCTTCCTGCAAAATCTGTGCACCTAAACATATTGCAACACTTGGCAAAACATTACTGTTGTCAGTGTTTTAAAAACACACAAAATTCTCTTTGTAACGTAGTTGATAGGTGGTTGGAATGCAAACGTGCATATAGTTGACCTCTGTGGAAAAGGGTAAAGCAGAACATCATTTGGCAAAATCTTTCCCAACGTTGTGCTGACAATAGGCAGATTCACAATCTGCATTTATCTTCTGCTGTAGAGTCCCATTAGTAAATCTGTAGGTCAAACTGAAAGGAGGGTAAGTCTTAAAAGTGCCTAGTCTGATGGGCTCGAGTACTGGAACATCCATAGTGTAATTGTGCCAATGTGTCAATACACATACAATAATTTTCAGTTACTTCTATTCAAATGTCTGTTTTAATTTCCTGAAAGTTTCTAAGTAATACTTTACATATCTATGTTTTCTTAAATATGATAAAGATACCTAGATACCTGAAGATGCATACAAAAAGGTGTTTAAGGAGAAAATAATTCTTGACAAGTAAAAGCTTGGTTGAGTTCATAAAAAGTAATTGTAAAATGCCTGATTTAAACTACAAGCATTGCGCATATAGTAGAGCATCTTTTATGTATGAAAAGGTTTTAACTAGAGAGCAGTTATTGATAAAGATATGTAACAATTCTTTTTCTTAAGTAATCCTTCCAACTTTTCAATTATTCCATTATAAATTGGGTTGGGGTTTTTTTAAATATTTTGTAGCAAATGCTTTCCTTTGTCAGAATGCATGTCTATAGGGAAAGAGCAAACTGTATAATGTAAACTTCACAAATATATGTGCTTGTGCCGTAACTTCTAAAATATCATTGTAATGGGGACTAAAAATAACCACTTGGTGGTTGACAACCTTTTATTAAAAAGTGCACTTTTGTTTAGTCAGATAAGGCCTTATCTACTCAAGAGGCTTCTGTTCCTGTGAACATTCAGCATGTAGAGCTAATAAATTATTCATGGGGGATGCTACATTACTTTCTGGTTTATGTATTCTTAACAGCAGTATTACAGTTGCAAAAAAATCTTTATTATTGGCGATATGCCAGTTAAAATTTAATCTTTTAAGCTAAATTTGCAGTGCTGGAAGAATATAAATATCCTCATATTTAATCTAGCTAATGAACCTGGGTTGTGAGAAGCAGAGATAAAGCTTTTTGTGTTGCATACAAACATAAAAAGCCTCAGACTTGCAATTTGAAATCTGAAGTTGAGACTTTTACTGAAATATTGAAATGAAAAGTAGCTGGCAGTTCTTTTAGTTGTTAGAGATTCATAAAGGTCATGGGTAGTTCCTATTTTGCAATTACAGTAAAAAATATAAAAATTTGAGATTTCAAGGAGACAGTCTAGACAGACTTGACTTTTGCTGCCCCAAGGGTGAGGACAAAACTTTACAGATCAAACTATCCATGTAGTATGCATGCCACCACCCTAACAGAGCATTGCCCTCATTCCCTTAGTGCCACCAACAGAGCAGAGCTTGCTCTTCTCCATCTGTCTCTGGCCCTTTAGAAGGGTTTTCACAATCAGAGTTTATTCCTAAATGGATGGGTGTAAGCTAACAGAGACCTCAGAATTTCATTGTTTAACTTGAGAGGAATTAAATTTATGCAACCTGCTTAATTTTTGGAGCTCTACCCATAATCACATAGCCTTGTTACAAGTATGTAATGTGCACATTATTAGGAAGAAATTTTAAGCATCCAAATATATTTCTTGCTAGGATGCATCACGTGATTTTATGCTGCTTTTAACAAGATTGAGACTTCACAGCTATTGTAAATAACCTAAGTATGTGTAGCTGTTGATAAAAGGCTATTCCCACATCTTCTCCTAAATTGTTTCTAGTATTAGAAGTAAGAGATTGCCAGTATCACTGCTTTTTTTAAGTGAGAACAAAATGAATTCACGCCCCTGCTCTTGAACTACTACAGTTCTTTTGTTCTTGATTTCTTTGTTACAGCTGTGCTAAAGTGTACAATGACAGTGCTAAAGTGTACAATGCTTAGCATATGCTGTGGGTGCAGTTAGTTTTAAAGCCCCTTCCTGCATGATTTCCTTCCTGGTGTTTTTTTTTGTTTTGTTTTGTTTTTAATTGTAAAGTCAGAGTGTTCCTGAAGCTTGTCACAGAAAGGGTGGGGAGAAAGAAGAAAGTCCTTACATCTTCAGCCCATACACAGGGATGATGCAAGACAGATTAGGGTCAGTTCACATATTTAAAACACACACACAAAAGCATAGTATACACTGGAGGCTTCTTACTCAAAACTAGTTTTATTTTTAAAAATAAGTTGAATGCATAGCACTCACAAAGATTCCATTGTTTTGGACATTTTGCATTTAGGAGCACCATTCTTATTTATGCCATAAAAAACACATTTTGGTTCTAATAGTAAGAACAGTGTATTTTTAATGTACACTGGTAAAGCCCTTTTAAATAATATATTGAAACTGTTCAGTGTACATTTTCTCTATAGTCATTATGCAGCTGTAGTGTCAGAAAAACACTCAGACTAAGTAATAAATTAAAAATAAACAGCATGTAGTGGATCTTTTTACAGTTGACCTAGTGTCTTAAGATAGTCAAATAAAAAACACCCTATTAAATGTAAATTTGCAGTATTAACTAACTCAGTAAGCCCCCCCGCCCATTATAATTCCAGTGTTAAGTATTAGTTACATTTTTATGTATCAAATACCTATGGGATAAATTTACTAATACCCCCAAAAAGAAGAGCCTATACTGCTGTGTCACAAATAAAGATGACAAGTTAGCCAATTTAAGGATTTTACAGAAAAAAAACGCTACAGGCATCTGCTGTTATTTCAAGTCATGGTCTATTACAAGACTGTACATTCATAGCATCAGAGGTAGTTAGAGCACTGAGGACTTGGACATAGCATTGCAACAAAACTGAACTGGCAGAAGGAAGTCTATTTCCCTCTTAAGTGGGTAACAACGCTGAGTAAAAAGGATAGCATCTTCTGAGGTGGAAAGTCTCTACTTAACACTACTCTCAGTCATGAGGAAATATTCATTATAAGATGAAGAAAGGAAGGAAAAAAACCCAAAACCAAACCAACTTGCACTTTAATTAAGAATTGACCACACTATGCCTATTTCAAAGTTGATTCTCTAGCATAGAGCAGAGAGAGGGTCATCTCTTTCATTCACCCTCCTATCCCTCTTAGTACATATACGCTACAAAAGCCCACCAAAAAAAAAAGGGGGGGGGGGAATTATGCAAAAAAACCCAAGAGAAACAGGATTTCTTCTCCTCAAAAATAGTTTTTTGTAGCATGCTATCATTCAGCCCCAGAAAGAATGAACACAGCTGTCCTCTCTTGATTCTGAACATTATGGTAAGGCCCCCTTCTCCTGTGATAAAGCTTTCATTTTAATATTGATAATGTATTTTAATTGCCCCTACTTTCAAAACAGCCTCTGTAAGATTCAGAATACTTCAGTGTCATTAGATGGTACACAATTTTAAGTTCTGCCACTAAGACAGGGGAGGAGAAGGTGGTAAAAGAACAATAAAACAAACAAAGCCTTAAACCCACATACTATAAAGATATTTTAAAGTAGTAAGAATCCTGTCATCCATACTTCTTCCTCCCATATTCTACCACAGAGGAAAGTCAGGTATCTTCTTGTATTAAAAAAAAAAAAAATCTGCCATTAATATCTCCACCACCGTTTTCATCCAAGAGTTGGATGAGTGAAGCTTTCTACCATCAGACTATCCGCTCCACAGGAGACAGTGTAATTCCATAATGTTATGTAATTAGCACCATAATTGTGATAAAGCAGTTCACTCTGCAATATATTTTTGATCCACCCATTCAGAAGAGTAAATCTCGGCCTTTTCTTCTGGAACTCCCAAATAGTAGAAGAAAAAGTTGCCCCACTATTTCCTGAGTATTTCCCTCCACTGTAAGCCTGACAGAACTGGATTTCTTTAAGCATTTAACTGTACTGTTTTTGTACGAGTGATACTGTCAGTACAACTGGAGGGTGCTTTCTGTTGGTTAATAATACCTGTGTGTTTGTGTGTGTGTACACAGAGGAATCACAGCCACTGTCGTAGTTCTGGTACAGTACAAGTTCAGCTGAAACTTCCTCTTTTCTTCAATTACTCAATACCACGCAGCTGGGCAGTAGTTCACATCTACATTCTGTGAACACTAACGTATCCCTTTGGTACTCCACATATAGATACCCTGAAGGAAAGCCACTCCACTTGCCATAGTCTTTTCCCTCTCTACCTTCATCCCTCAAGTTATACCCAATTAAGTGTACAAACCAGCAGCACACAGTAGTGAGCAGAAAATTCCCTGAGTTAGTATGAGTTACTTTAAACATAAACAAGATGGGGAAGTGAAAGAAACAAAAACATAGTGTCTATCTTGTGAGGTACAAAACTTAAAAATCTAGCCAAAATACCAGTTAACTCAAATGCCTTAGCCTAAAGCAAATACCCAACACAAGTGCTGAAAAAGGGGCAAGAGTATGGAGTTATCCAGATGAGAGCTGTTTCTTCCTGTGCTCCCCATGTATCTGGAGAAGTCTGGCATTCAATGGAGTCTTAAGTTTCAATAAATTTAAAGTAAGTGTTAATACTGTACGGTGGTATTACATAAATGTCTTCAAAATAATACTGCATATCTCCTTCATTAAAAGGTAAGTCTGTAGTTAGTCCACAGCTATTTTTCTCTTGACTAGCATTTCAAAGATGTGCCTTAGAAGCACAGAGTATTCTGAGTGCCAGAGTAAGAACTTGCTACCCCCAGGTATACACATTTTTTTTAAGAGGGTGTTCTGTGTGCTTATTTTTTGCAGTCTGTATTTGAGCTATGGTACTGTTGCCAATCCAGTTGTTCTTTTCCTGGAAAGACACTTTTTTGATTCAGTTGTTGCCCTCAAACTTATTTGAGGTTTTACAAAAAAACAAAACAATCCCCTCAACACAACTTCCCACCCCAAACAAACAAGCACAAAACCATTTTGTACTTATCACCTCTCAAAGCAGGGAGTAATACAGGAATATCGTCCATTCACTTGGTAACTCCGGTTGTAGGAGACACTTACACATGGCTTCACTTCTAGCGGAACAGCTAGTGGCATCGCAGCACCAGTCTGTACATGGCCTCGAGCCTGAACACTAGACTGTAAGGCAGCAGGGCAAGTCTGAAGTGGGTAAGACGCTGTATGGTTAGATGATAGTATCTGTTGACAGTTTTGCTGCTGTGATGTCTGATGGTGATACTGTAACGAAGACTGATGAGCTTGGAGATACTGCGGTATGTGCTGTTGAGCATGAGCCTGCTGGGGAGTTGGAGCTGGGGTCTGAAATACAGTATGTTGGGCAGACTGAGAATGTCCTTTTTGCTTGTTTGCTTCCTTCACATCGTTATCATGCGCACTAAAACAAATTGAGAAGACAGAATACGTGAGAACAGGTATTAAATGAATTTAAACTCTTTTGGGTTAACTTCTAGGAGAACTCTAACAAATGGTGCAATTATCTGAAAGCTTTCAAAGCTTTTAAAAAATAGAAAGAAAAAAATCATTTTAGCCTACCCTTTAAAGACATCTAAGGTTTTTACATTTGTTTCTTTAGGATATAGTTTCTTTTCAGCATTTCATTTCATTGTAACACAAAATGCAGATAAAAAGCCAAGTACAATACAAATAATACAACAGTATCTAAAATTAAAGGTGTGCTAGTGTACTGCAATAAAGTGCCAGATTGCCAGAACGTGAAATTAAAACTTAGCTGATAGTTCTACCTCATTTAAATTGGGTAACAGAGTATAGGGTTTTCAAATACATTATATCGGAGGGTTTTTAAAGATCTACATTACTGTACTTCAAGATCATATGTATATTTGTATTGGATCCTGCTTTGGGGAGTGGAAATGCATTTTTTTTTTTTTCCTATCACCTGTTTTCTAGCCCACCCAGTACTTAAGCCAGACAGTTTAGCTCACCTGAATTCCCTTTGATTTACACCTGCCTCAAATGTATTTAGACATACTCTTTCTCTTGCTCTTATGCTGTGGTTAAGGCCGCTCACACACTTCAGTCAGGCCCATCTAAGTTTTTTTGGTATTGCCTATACAAGGCAGATCACTTCAAGACAGCTGGGATTCAACCCCTCACCAGTTTTTCCTAGAAGACTACTAACTTTTTATGGTGCACTGCAAAGATGACTGAAAGGCTTCGTTGTCGTTGTCCCACCACTCCCAGTGTTCCACAGCAATACTGAAAACATTTCTGCAGCAGCACTTGGATGCTTTAAGTACTATCCCTTTCATTACACATATTAATGAATCCAAGGGAGGCCATCAGGGGTCATAATGTCACACTTACAAGGAACATGTGATTCTTCCAAATACAGCTGCTCCTGTGCTTCTACCAAGCACAACTGTATTTAGATCTGGGCAAGAGCAAACTTCTGAAGGCGGAAAGCGGTTATGGTGGGAATAGGTTTTGATCTTAAGGTTTAGAATAAAAGAACTGATTGGGTAACATCCCTTCCCAGTAAGGTTCACTTGGCCTGTGTTGGTATTTTCATCTCATGTCAGCTGTTAGTGCAAAAATGGATACAGGAAAAATGGATACAACCTCCTGATCATTTCCTCCCCCCAGCGTTGGCCACTGAAACAGTCTGCATGTTTGATCCATAATCTGTTTGGAGCATCCCTTGAACTTCCAAGGCATGGAGTCTTCAGAGTAAGTAGGACCTCCTATGCCTTCGGTACTCTTTACTACCTCTTTTTCCTCTAGTAGCAGACTACAGAGATTGGGAATAAGTTATTAAACAGATTCTCAAACCATGCAAAAAGATGTTCAGTGGACATGCAAACCTGAGGTTTGTTGGAAGAACAGGAAAGATGTTAGATCTAATAAGGTTTTATTTTTTGGAAAGAACAAAATAGTTATTACCTAACAATATTACCTAATACCCAAGTATTTTTAGAATAGAAAAACTGAAATTCAAGAAGAAATTTACTTTTAGTGCTAACAACAATTAAGTATACAAACAGATGCAGAAATAGCTTAAAAATAGCTGCTGTTAACTTACATTAATAGTCGCTCAATACACGGCACCAGGAAATCCCAGGAGTATGCAGTAAGATGATGTAGTCGAGTAGGCCACGTTGGTGAGAGACGCAAGATAATCCTTGAAGAAGCTACACATGCAGTAGCAACTAAAGAAGGAGCATAATTTAAAAATGCATGATCTAAAAAGGAGGAATAAGAAAAAGATTAATTTAAGGTGGACATTGTCTATCAAGACAATAGTCATTACCTGAAATCCATAACTCACCTTGCAATGATACTTCCAGAAAATAATCAGCATATTTTGCCATATATAACTTCGTCTTCTCTAAGCAAACCATTGGCCAGCCATCATGAAGATCAGTCTCATGGACAGCAATAGAAAGATAATAGTCGATGAAATGAGCAGCAGTTGGGAGGCACAAATTCCACTGAAATGTTTCTAGCAACAACAACTCCATATGAAGCAAATTCTGTTTTGTTAGTACCAAATTCATGTTAGTCATACAACCCAAGCTGTTCAGCTGTTCAAGTTTGGGAACACTGTCTTCCTTTTCTTCAAATTTACCTTCAGGTGAACAGAAAAAGAGAAAAAAAAAGGTCAGCACAAGCGAACTATAAAACAGATTGTAGCTAATGTCTGTGTTGGTCATATTTTAATTCTACTGTGTCAAACAAGCTTGAGACTTTCCTGCAGATGCAAAGCTCAAGGCTTATGTACTATAAAGGGCTAAATTCCAGCAGATTAAGTCAAACACTGTGTACGGTACTGTGCAGTGCCATGTTTCCTGTTGGTTTTCCCACTCCGGCACACAGAAGCAAGCTGTATTAGGACACCACTGGCATTGCATATGCAAGCTTTTGTCACCCAGTTATTGTATAATGTGTCCCCATCATCAGTGAAATACCACTGTGATGTGACTTGGCGTACACAACACCACAGCACTTGGCTTTAATCACCCTCCCACCCCCACACACCCTTTTTGTTTCTAAAACTCACCGGAGTATAGCTAGAGCTCTAGCCAACGTGGCTGTTTCAATGCCTGTTCTGGTAGGTACCTTTTTAGATTTGATAGCTGGTAAGCTGCTCCAGCATTTCAAACAAGTGGATTTCAGCAATGTGCATCTGAAAACCCACACTGCCATATGTACTGTTTCAACTTTAACGCTGCTAGTAGCTTCACCTATCCTTGGACTTCAGCTTGTCAGGCCTGTATGCTTTTAGCCTGAAGCAAAATCGGGTATGTAGAAAACCCATTAATAAGAGAAATAAGTGTCACATTTCCATACAGTTTGCCATATGGTTGTGCTATTTCAATTTCATTGCAAATTCTTTCCATCTTACACTCTTTATTCAGTACTACACAATATGTTGTAAATGCACATTTTTAGAGAGTTTTGCAGGACTGAACATACTGAACGTTTGCTTT
Source organism: Opisthocomus hoazin (assembly GCF_030867145.1). Classification (NCBI taxonomy): domain Eukaryota; kingdom Metazoa; phylum Chordata; class Aves; order Opisthocomiformes; family Opisthocomidae; genus Opisthocomus; species Opisthocomus hoazin. Next base: position 62,640,417 of record NC_134419.1, read on the forward strand.
TTTCCAAAAGTGGAGGTACTTATACAGGACTTAATCCAACACCAGTCCCAGCCTCGTTAGTTTTTGTTTCCCATACTCTAGTAATTACAGAGATACAAGCTTCAGGAGTCACATAATAATTTCTCTTATTACTTCTTTAACCTTATCGGATGTATCACAGTGTGATTTGTCCAACTTATTGCACTGCTGATTAAACAGCTTGTTTTAGCCACACGGGGCAAAAGTTTAAAATAGCATTCTGGTTTGTGTTTTCTGAACCAGTTCATACACTGCTTCTCAGAAGAACAAGTACTCCAGGCTTTCAGAGCTCTTGCTGCAGCTTATTATGAAAGATGGCAGAGGTTTGTTTTTTTTTTTTAGAAATATTATAATTCTCTTCAGAACATGAATTTAATATGAAAATCTGGTATTAGTTCAAAGCCGATCCATTTTCCTAAATGGATTACATTGTTTCTGAGGCGAGGTTTTCATACTCCGCACCACATCCTTTGCCAAGAGGAGATTGCTGGCTGGTGGCATCCAGTCAAAGTTTACCTCCAGAAGAATCTGAAATAACACTTTTCTTGTTTAATTGTTCTGCTGAATAGCTGTATTGGTGAAGACTGGTGATGCAGTGAAGGAAAGCAGCACACCAAAAACAGCCAACACCTCAGTGCTCTGGTTTTCTAACAAAGAGGGCCTAGAGCCCTCTACAATGTGATATATCTTATGTGAGAAAATGAAAATGGATTCAGAGAAACAGATCAGCAGAAACTAACCAACAGTTAGTTCAGCTGCCAGGATCTATTTCTCTGAATCTGTTGGTTTAAGAACAACTGCCAGCAGGCATCCCAGCAAACTACACCCATAGCTCTTTGGGGAGATATAAAAGAGGTCCACAAATGTCAAAAGACGGATACACACCGCAAGAATCTCACCAAGGTCAATTTAAGCAGCACTATTCATAATGAGTGTTTATAATTAATTCTGTCTTCAGAGTACTGTGCATTCACCATGTATTTTACCGTTACTCTTTGCATGTGACAATACAGGATGTACGTTAGCCTTAGCTTGCTTAAAGAACACTTCAATTTATGAAATCTAAAGTATTCCAGAACCACACAGCACCATGAGCAGGGTGCAGTACAGTCTACATATGGTTTATTTAATTTCTTCCTTTATCACAGATATGCAAATTTCTCATTTCCAGCACTGGGTCTGCCTATTTTGAGATGTCCTCAGAAAGACAGTCTTTCTATTCCTGCATTACAGCTTTGAAAGTTCACCTGAGAATAATTTGTTTCCAAGCATAAACATTGGTTTTTAATCACAGTTTGTTTTTTCTCTGCTCAGTTTCATCAGGTGCCAGCAGAAGTCAAAACAAGAGCCTAAAGAAAGGCTCTACCAATTGGACCAAACTGATATACACTAATCTGCCTGTCTTTTGTAACCATTTTGTTTCCCCTATCTGCTGTATCCCATCAGACACACCTTGTATTTGGCAGCAGAACCTATACTGCTCTAGTTAACGTTTGGTGCTACATACTTACTTGCTAAAAGTAAACAGGAAAGAGCAACCACATGCAGCTGCTGTATAGATATGTCATAGCGATCCATGAAGAGGTCCAACAGATACACAGCTAGATGTCGTGCAGCAGGACAGAGTCTGAACCGATTGCTCACAATGGCAATCAGATCTGCAAAGTATCTTCTCAGATGTAACTGGGGAGATTGGCCTTTGTAGGAGGGCAGCTTCAGCTCCTAGATGGACAGCAGCATGTAATTTTATTAAAACCACTATTTAGTTTGAATTGGTATCAGATTAATATAGCTGATATTCTCAATTTATAATGGAAGTTTCAAAGGATTTCTCCCCTTTTCCTTCTGTTCCCAAAGTTTCAGCATCCCTTTTCACAGAACAAATCCAGTTGTTCTGTTACAGAAGAACTAAGAAATAATTTGGTTCTGCGCAATATTAGTATAATAATTTAAAATTTAACATCTTTTCATTGGGCAATCGGCTAGATTTCAGCTTTTACCATTTCTGTTGTACTACCTCTACTGCAAAGGCTGCACCTCCCAGGAGGGAAATGGCGAGGGTATGCGAGTAACTCCTCAACTGCTTCAATGCAATGTGCAACAGCTTAACTCAACCCCCTCCTGCTACAGCTCAGTCCCAGCAACAAGACTTTGTACTGAAGCTTTTCCATGTTCCAGTGCTGCCAGTTCTCCTGCAGCTGCCTCCAGGAGAAGGGCACCAACAGCTAGCTGCAGGTACCCTCGTAAGGGAGAGGAATGGGGTGCGCGTGTGTCAACGTTTCTTGCCTACGTATGTTTAAACCCTGACTTAATCTGATCTGATTGATGTTGCACTGACACCGATTACAGTATGCTCTCAGGCATACATAAACCTCACACAGTCTCAGATTTGGGGGGGACTCCACAAAACAAAAGCCCTACCAACACCACAGATGAGAAAAATCTGTGGCATGATCCACTCTGGATACAAAATTTGGAGTGGTAGAAAGAACATTCCCCAGGCTGCTGCCGAGTAGCTGTATCTCCTCTTGCGTACAGCAGAGCAGCAGTGCTGTCTTCTGTTATCATGAATAAATTTATGAGTTAGATTGTGCAGCCCAGATGAAGTAGGATTTTGAGTACAATTAAGTTTCCAGCGGGATGGTCTGATGACATCAAGTTGGAATGGAGTCACACAAAATTTTCAAAGTGTTAAGGTCACTTCAAAGCTCTGAAACGCGCTATTGAAGTGGAAAAAAACCTCAACAAACCAACTACACCCCCCCCCCCCCCCGCCAAGCTTTAGAATTCACCTCTCACACTAACTTAGTTTTAATAACGGTAACTTTGGTAGCAAATAAATTATCCTGTTCCTCTCTTGTGTTCCGCCCCCCCTCGCAAACAAACAAGCTGCTTTAGCAGTCACACCCCCAGGAAAGACAACCCACTCATCGAGTACTGTCAGGCAGCAAAAGCACATTTTTAGCAGATTCAGGGACTGTGAACCCATGTTTCAGCTCCGAGCGCTCCGATGCGCTCTGCTATGGAAGCAGCCCCAAGGAGCCGCCCCGGGTCGGCCGGCACAGCCTCAGGGCAGCGCCGCGCAGAGCCCCGCCGCTCTCGGCCGCTAGTAATCCCGCAGCGGGACCCGCGCAGCCCCTTCCCCCGCGCGGCGGACCCCCGCCCGCTCCCGGAGCGCGGGCAGCGAGCAGCCCGCTCAGCCAGGCGCCCGTCACCGCCGCGGGCAGGCGGACAGCCCGAGGGGCAGGCGCCGGGCTTTTCGAGGTTTAGAACTGCGAACTCCCCCCAAAACCTGGGCGGGCCGAACGCCGGCCGCCTCCCACCCCCGCTCCAAGCCGCCGCGCCGGCTCCCACCGGCGCGGCCCTCACAAAGGCCCCCCGCCGCTCTCCCCCGCCGGGGTACCTTGTAGCGAAGCGCCTGGTGAATGTCGGCGGCCAGCTGTCCGGTCCACCACTGCGCCTCCAGCTCCATCGGCGGGGCGGCGCGGCAGCCGGGGCCTGGGCACAGGGGAGGAAGCGGTGCTCGCTCAGCGCGGGCGGGGCAAGACGGAACGGGCAGCACCACCCTCGCCCCCTCCTCGCTCGCCCCCGGTTAAACGCGATCAGCTGCCGCCCGCCCCGCGGGGCCCCCGGCCCAGCTGGCCGCCATGCGGGGCGCAAGTGAGGCTCGTTAAGCCGCCCCCCCACGCCCACGAGGGGGGGCGGGGGGCGCGGCGGAGCCGGCGGCCGCGGCCCCGGGGGAGGGCGATCGCGCCCTGACAAAGGCCGGCGGCGCTTCCCCCGCCGAAGCCGCCACTCACCCTACGCGGCGGCGCGGCTGGCGGCCGCGGCGGGGCCTGGCCCGGGGCACCTGAGCGCGGCGCGGCGTCCCGAGGGCTCCCCCGCCATCACGCGGCGCCGCCCGCCTCGCCCATTGTTAAAAGGCCGAGCGGGCCGGCGTGTGTACAAAGCCAGGCGGCCCCCGGCACGCTGCCGCCCACCCGCCAATCGCCTGCCGCCTTACAGCACGGCCTGCCCCCCGGCCGCCAATCAGGGCGCGGCGCTCACGGCGCACGCCGTGCTCCGCGGCCCCGCGCGGGAAGGCTTTGGCCCCGCGGGGCTGCCGTAGCCGCCCCGATAAAGGCCCGGGGAGGGCTGGGGGCTTTGGCCCCTCGCAGGGACCCCCACCGCCGGGTGTCCCTTGCCGGGGGCCGGGTGTCTTGGGAGAGCCGGGCTAGCGGGGCTCTCCCCGGCAGGAGCGTGGGGTGGTGCTTAGCCCCGAGCACCCGGTGGCACCTTTTCCCCTTCCCTTTTCCCCTGGCGCTTTCCCCTCCTGGCTCCGCTGTGAGGCTTTTAGCGCGCGGAGTGACCGCGTCGGGAGCCGCCGCTCCTTCAGCTCGCGCGCTGCGGGCACGTTTTCCCTTCAGCCGTGAAGGACGGACGCCTCTGGGGCTGCAAAAGTTACGAGGCGCAAGTATCACTCGATTTTGTGGATGAGCCCTTGTCCCCACTCGTTGAACTCCGGGGAGAAGGTTTGTGGCAGCACGCGGCCTCCTTGAGAAGGGCCTGTGCTGTTCAGCTGTGCCTCCTGCCCGGGGCTTGCTGGAAGGAGCTCCCGCGTGCGCTTCTGCTGTCGCAGTAGGTGCTGCGTGCCTGGTTTGCACTCAAAAGACCTTTTTCTAGATGCTTTCTGCTTGTTGGTAACCCCCTGCTATGGAGATCTTGCCAAAGAGTACTTGGTGCCTTACGGTGGTTTACATCTTTGAGTTCCCAAAGACCCAAACAAGTAGCTAATGAGGATGTAAAACCTTGCACGACAAGCAATGCAAAGTGATGCAGAAGAAATGCTTTGGGTGCAATTCAGGTTGAGGGAATAGATTTAATTTTTCATTTCCACCCATGCTCAGACATGATTTTTTTTTTAATTAGGAAAATGGAAACCAACTTTTTGACATAACCGGTTTAATGACTCTGTAGCCAGGGCTGTTCCTTTAAAGATGCATGTCTAACTTTAATGGGTAGTCCTGCGGACTGCAGTGGTCTGTTTCATCTGCGGAGGTGTGCTAACAGGTGGAAGCCCTTGCTTTTGAGGACATGTTTCTTGGGCAGTTTCCATTTATGACAGATTTTGTTATGTAATGCTACATAGTTTTCTAAAGAAAAAAACAAGTGGAAAAATGTAGGGTTTTTTGTGCATGAATGCATAATTGAGAAAATGTTTGAACGACTTAAACTAGCTGTCTGAGATCTATAGACTTGACAGCACCATTTTGCTGTTCTGATGGCTTTTTGTCTCATTTCTGTACATTGTTTTATAGGCAAGTGCATGTTCACACTAACTTTGATTTTAAAATTATTTCTTTTTGAAGAAAGGTAGTACCAAATTTTGTATTTCAGGGATAGGATAAATCTCAAAAGCAGATTCTAGTGGAGACATAGTCACTCACAACACCTTTATGGCCTTCAAAAACATGTTGCCTGCTTGAAGAGGAGAAAGCTAATAAACACCAAGATGCTAAAAACCTGTTACAATGGGCCCAAACGGGGAAGTGATGTTTTTACTCTTACATGTTGGGAGAAATTACTGTTAGCACTGCTGCCTCCCCCTAGAGCTTTTTAACTACCATGTGGATCAGTCTGTTGCTGAATTGTTAAGTGGGGAAAAAAAAAGAGTAGATACTTGCTGGCTTATTTCTCAGATGTGCTTGTCTGATAAAGCTATTTACTCTGAGAGCTATTACATTTATATATAATAATTGAGAAAAACAATGATGCTGTAGTTACTTGCCACGCTACAAAGATGACCGAGCTGTGGAACTACCTATTTCAGATCCTCGTAATGCTGCTTTGTTGCCTGCTTTCAAGTTGCTATGCACCCATTACAGCCTATTTTAATTGAGTTGATCTTGAAAACAGTTGCATCTGTGTCTGCTTTTCATGCAGTCAAAAGATAGCTTTGGAAAGAGCCTTGTCATCCTGCCCAAGACCAGGATTGCTCTTGGCATGTGTTTTTCTGATCTTGGAGACATCCAGAAAATCATCATACTGGAAAAGCCAAAGCACTTCTGTACAGCCACGTTGTTATCGGCAGGAAGCATACATCTCTGTGTGCACCTTAATCCAACTGGAAGAACTGACAGTCTTGGAGCCTGCAGACTGAGGCTGTTTGCTTTCACAGTCCAGGGTTTCAAAGATCAGAGTTTAGGGGTTTAAATGGGAATGGGAATAGTGCAACTGTAATGAGAATAGGTTAATACGGCTTCTTTGGATGTCTTGTAATCAGTCCTAAAAGTAATAACCAGCGGTATTTTTTTAACCGGTGCACATTTTATGTACTTTTGGTGGTCAAGGCTATGTACAGTGCTCTAAGTATTTCCACCTTCATCCCCTGTGTGTAAGTCAGGGCAGAATCAAAACATAGTCAGTCCTCAGAATAAACAGAGGATATTGAAGATTACTTTGTGGCAGTAGTTAGGTTTTTATTAGCAAGAAACTGGCAATGTGAAGTTTTCCACTTATGTGTAGTATATGGAACCCGAGAGAACAGAAAACAGAACTAAACGTTAAGAAACCATTTTGAAATGGGTATCCTATTCCTGTGAAGGGCCGTGAATCACCTAAGCAAATACGTGTGTCTCAAGGGGGAAATGAGATTGGCTGTGAGAGCTGCTGTCTCTGCTTTGAAAAGGTGCCAGACAGCAAGAAGCACTGTTATTCTTGGAATTCCCCAAGAAAAATTATGACGCTTAATTCCATCCAAAACAGGCTAGAAGGTAACCTGTGAAATCTGGACTAAAATGCTTGTAACATTTTTGTGGAATCTTCTAAAGAGGATGCTGCTGAAGTCTTACAATTTATGGACCTGTAACTCACAGGTTATAATCCTAACACAATTTCAGACATGGTGGGTGAGCTGACTTCTCTTTGTAGTTACTGGGAGGTTAGATCTGTATCTCAGGAGTTGATGCACGTATTTATGTGTTTAAGCTGCTTTTTCCTCCCCTAATTTTTTGGTGGTTCTTCTTGGCCTGTGAAAAAAGAAATGTGGCTTTTAAAATACAAATGAAGAACTTGCAGGTAGTTGCCAAGTACAGCAAATACTCTGAACCTGAGAACCACCACCTCTCTGCATTAGAAACCTTTTCCTTCTATACCATTTGGTATATTGTTTTAGTGTTAATGGTACCTCGACCACAAGAGCACAACAGTTCCTAAAGACTGACACATTGTTTTACTTCTGTGCCTATTGTCATAAAGATACATGTTTGAAGTTTGGTTTTGTCTTGACTGGCAGAATTAGATGAATCGGTCACTTGAGCTGCCTAAGCAGAGTCCAGGACAGATACTGAATTCTGGGGTTACATAGCACTGAAAGAAGTATTTAAATAATGGCTCAATCACTATGTTAATTGTTGTTTTGTTTATTGGTTCTTGATTTTGTTTTGATGGTCCTACGTGGTTCTCATCTGAATAAAGAGATGGTAATTCCATAAAATACGTATTTGAAGGACTGCATTTTTGGTTGTAATGTAAGAGAATCTCAGGTTTGTAGAACTTAGCATTATTTAAAAAAAAAATTGTTAGAACTTAGTTCAAGTGTTTCTTAGGGCTGAGAAAGTTAGCTCTGTTTTTGTTACTGTACTTGTTGATCTTATTTTCAAACAAAGACTGCATCTGATGACATTCGTAGCAGTAATATTTCAAGGGCATTTAATTAAAGGGAATGAATCACTCTAAAGACAGGACTGTAACTGCTCATAGAGCTCTTTTGCATCATGGTAGTAGATGAAATGTGGCATGTTGGTAAAGAGTTGTGAAGCATTAGTGAGGGCGGTCTCCTAATGAAAGTACTCCAGGGTTGTGTTTGTAAATGCCTGTACTGAATGTTAAAGGTACTCTGTGGGTAAGATTTTCAAAGTTGTCTGGGGATTTGGATTTCCGAGATAGCTACTAAAATGTGATTATTAGATTTGAACTTAGCTGGTAAATATCCTTTGGAACTGTTGACTTTAGTTGTTAATATGGCTATTAAGAGAGAAAGCATCTGAGAACGCTTTGGTCTCAATGATACATGCTTTTCACTAAGCATTTTAATAAACAATTTGCGTTTAAGTGTTTTCCCATCCTCTCGGAAGCTATTATAAAACTGTGTGCCCATTAATGTTTTATTTGGCAGTAGGATAAATGTATATGTTTTTGATAATGTGTTGTATGAAGGAAATGTTCATACAAGTGGAAGAGTGTTGGTGGATATGATTTGTACTGAGGGGTTCTTCTTTTCTGTAAGTCACACTCTTGGTTTAGGAAATAACTTTGTCAGTAACTAACAAGACTGGAGGAATTTTGCATCTAAAGCATGTGTACTTCCTGCTTGGAAGGCTTCAGCTCATTTGACTGGGATTTAGGAAAGGTTACTTGTCGTGCAGCTAGCTCAGGGATGGAGAGGTAGAGCCGTTAGTGATAGGTTGTGGTTCCTGTCAAACATGTTTTGATTTTAGTTATAGCTACAGAATTTAAGTGGGACAAAGTGGTCTGTTAATTTCAAACTTAAGGTCCAACAAAGAAATTTTTTTTTTAATATAAATATATATAAATAAAAATATATCTTTTTAATATAATATATATATATTCAGGTCTGCCAAATTAGGAGCCAGCCCAGGCAGAGTACCACAAAATTAATGCTTTTGCTGGCTAGTGGTTGCCATGGAGCAGAGCTGCCTGCAGACATGGGCTCACATCCACGGAGGGACGTGGTCTTTGCAGTGCTTTTTGTTGAAGTACTTGACCAGGAGGTTTTCAGTTCTGTAGCCAGGCACAAGTGGAAAACTTCACTTCCAGTTTCTTGCTAATGGAAACCCAGCTACTGAAAGCAACCATTAATATCCTCTGTTTGTTCAGAGGAGTTACTGAGCTTGTTTTCGAGTCTGTCCTGATTTACATGCACAGGGGTAAGGCAGGGATGTGTAAAGCACTGTACTTCCTTTTAGGTAAGGGAAGGCTGCTATTAGGTCCTTCTGGAGCTGTCTCTGGGCTGAAGAAGCCCAGATCACCCATCCTCTCTGCAAAGGGCAAGTGCTTCAGCCACCAGCCATCTTGGTGGCCATCCAATGAATTTGCTCCAGTTAGTCAATGTCTTTGTTGTACTGGGGGTGGGACAGAGGTCCCAAAGCTGGATGCAGTATTCTAGGTGTGGTCCAACAAGTGCAAAGTAGAGGGTAATAATAATAATTTCTTTTGATTATTTTGCTATGGTTAATGCAGGCCAGATGCTGTTTGCTGCCTTCAGTGCCAGGGCATTCTGTTGGCTCATGGTCACCTTGCTACTGCGCGAGTCCTCAGCTTCCCTCTAGCACTAGCTGGTCTGTGTTGCATTCTCTTCCACGTATTTGCCAGGGTCACAGCATGGTTTACTCTGTGTCCACGAGGCAAAAAAACAAAAATGAAGAATGATACATTGCAGCAGACTTGGGGCTGGTGTAAATCCTGCCAAATCCCACGGGGTTTATATGCATTTCAAATACTGTGCTCCTTGATCCGTTATTCAGAAGTGCTGCACCTTATTCGGTTGTGTTGGTAATGATGAGCGTGTGGTTTGGGGCTGCATTATGTAGAAATAGTGTATCCTAATCTGGTCATAGATCACAATGAGATCTGGGATCTGGTTCTGCAATAGTGTCCGATGGATGTGGCCAATTCTGCATCTGGTAGCCAGAGCCCAGGGGCTCCTAATGTGATCTTTGCGTCTCACCATGCTGAAAGAATTTCACATTTTTATGTTTGGGACACATTTTACTGCCAGGCACGTGGTCATGTGTTGAAGGAGCTGATTAACTATATTGTATCTGGCTAGTGTGTGGATGTACCTTTCTCAAGCTTTATGGACAAACAGACCTTCACTTCTGCTTCCTGGTATCTTCATATGCTATTCAGTGCCTAATTATCTAGTCACAACACATCTAGTTGAGACATGTTTTAATAGACATGAGTCAGTACTCTTCATGCTCACTCACTGCATTGTGACTCATTACACCTACTGTATTATTAAAAATGCAGAAACATACCTCCATTTGGATATTGTTAAAAGCGCTGTGATGACTGGTTTAAAAAGTGTGTTAAATGAACAATCCAGTTGAAAGGATATCTGGGTGGAAGGGTAAAATGAACCCAAACTTTGGTTTCACAGCTCATTGCCAGTGGTACTCCCACCTGAAACCCTGACCCCTGTTTTGTGTTAGGGTCTCTGTTTGGGACTGTTTGATGAACACATATGCAGACTTCTATAAAAGCTGTGCCCTGAACAGGTAGTTAACACCTCGTGGGAAGAAGGGTTCAGTAGTGTTTTTTTTGTTTAAATTAATCAGCAGTGACTGTTTCTCTAACAATGAGGAAAGAGACAGTATTAGGATAGGTTCTGCTCTAGGAAGCAAAGGGCAACCTCCACCACCACTGGTGAGACATTGCTCATTCTGCCCCTGAACCAACCTCAGACGTGGAGGAAAGGTGCTGTCAAGAGTCAGTGTGCATCTGTGACCGGGCTCTGCTTAGTGGCTTTGCACATTGTGTTGCTGTGATCGTGTGCACAATTTCTGATGAAGTTGTGTTTGTTTTCCTGTCCCATTTGGGAGCATCTTGAGGACAGTGTATAAGAACCATCTCTTTTGCGCTGTTGGCAAAATGGAGTCACATTTGCTTAGTGTTTTGAGTGAGAAACACTGCGTATGAAAAAACAATATAAAGGTCAATCTGAATCTGAAGCTATCAATATGGTAAATAAACAGGATCTGTAAAACACTTATACATTACCATATTTTAAATTTGTACGTGATTCTCTTTGGCAAAAAAACAAACTAGCACTTCATGTTTCTCCTCTCACTAATGGCCTCAGTCTTAGGAAATGCCAGCTTGTGTTTTTTCTTTAAGTAGTGGTCCAACAATTTCAAAAACAGATGGCAAAAGTCAATCTTTGCGTTTGAGTCATTGCTTTGCTTAGTATGTGACAAGGATTAGAGTAGGTATTGCTTGTAAGAAATAATTTGATTGATACTGCTGGGTGTTTGTTTTATGGAAGTTTGTTACATTTCGTAATTTATTCTTTGCTTGAAAATGCCTGTAGAGTTCTTTTTAGTTTACCATCTGCAGTTTGCAATTTACTGTGTTACTTAGCTATAAAAGCCAAGTGGTATTATTGTTGGTTCCTGGTTGTTTTTTGTAAATAACCACCAGAATTAAACAGAACTGAATTCCTATCCTCTTTAAAAAGTTTTATGAAAATAAACAGTCCCATTTAAATTGACTCTGTTGCATGTGTCTGTGTGTTTACATGTTCAAGACTGGCTTTTTATGTCTACATGGTGCTGTAGGGGAGCAAGAGCTCTGGACTGCAGAAGGTGAAGGGAAATGGGGGTCAGTAATGTTGGGGTGAATATGTGACTGCAGGTGATTGATCCGGGAGGGGGGCATAGGGCGGGATGGAGTTAGAGAAGAGCAGAAGCAGGTGATTAATAGGAGTCACCATGAACTGGTAAGTCCTCAGAGACCGATATTCAGAGCAGTTCTCAAACACTGATAGGCTTGGTTGGGGTCACCAAGGACAAGTTGACTTTTCAGACAACATCAGAAGTTCATTGCTAAATCAACATGTATGTTAGACCACAGGGGTTAAATATGGAAAAAGCATGTCAGATTGGACAGATTTGTCCAAGTATTAGGTTTTACTGCCTGATCATGTTTATTAAAGATTTCAGATAAGCATTTCCATGGTGATGATCTAGAAAAAACACAACCCCTATATTTTACATAGATTTAAAGTATTAATTTTGTTATGAAAATCAGAAGTATAATGCTGCAGACACAGAGCCAATTTGGCTTGTGGTCTAATGAAATATTGTTCAACTTCAGGACTCCTACAAGTAGTTTAAAAATGTGTTGCTGCATGACCCAAAGCTTTGAACTGGCGTAAAGTTTCTCTGTTAGTTCAGCTTTGTTTGAAACATTTAATTGGGTTATGCTTGTGCTGGTTATATCAACAATTGCCTGTTAGTGCTGCAGTTACTTTATACAAGAATAGGAATCACTCATGCTCTGACAGCCAACATAAAGCCCACATAGAATTATAAAGCCGGTATAAGCTCTGTAGTTTATACTCTTACTATTTTAATCCTGATATAGATAAAATTTCTACTGCTAGCTGATCGAACAGCACATAGATCTGGTATTAGTGCCTATGGAAGCTTGGTCTTACCTGTGGATAAGAATATCGATCCTCTGTGTTTCTGGCCTTCCACTTCCTTGTTCTGCGAACAAGTTAGCTGTGGCCCAAGTAACTGAGTGACAGTCATACCATGCAATCACTGGATGCAAATAATCCTGCAAATCTATCTCATCGGGATGCTTCCATTGAAATCAAATGAGTAACATGAGATAAGGTGTCTTAAAGAGTACATAAGATGGAGCAACTGTTAATGTAGTTACTGGAAACAAAAAGACAATGAAGGCTTTGATTTTTTTACCATCAATGGAAGAGACTGAAAGCTGAAATTACTTTAAAAAGATTGAATGACGTCTTTCTTGTTCAACTTTCTGGAACTGTAATACAGATTGACTCAATTCAGAGAAAAAACACAGAAGTAATAAAAGAATCTACTGTATTTACTTCTGAGTTCAGATTAGGTCATACAGAGTATTATTTCATGGCCTTTCTCTAGTGCTTTGTGAGTATTTCCCAAAGCCAAAATACACGTTTTCTGCTGATTAATGGTCTATAGTTAGATGAGGGCAAGCAGTGAAATATTCTGTGGTTGCAGAACACAAAGTGAACTGACAGAGCTCTCCAGCTACAACATCCTCCTCCCAGCAGGAGAAATGCTACTTTGCTGTCCCCATCCCCTTTGACTGGGATTTTGTTTCCCATCAGACTACTTCAGTCATGATGTAAAATTTAATAATAGCAATGTACGTTTCACTTCCTAAGACATATTTCAGGCAGAGAAAATGAGGGAGCAAGCCAGCAACTTACGATCAGAGAAGTCTCTGTGGATCTGTAATACTTCATGGATCATGGAATAGGGAAAGTGGATACATGGATGTAGGGAAAGTTATACGCAGTGCATGCATCTGTTTTCAACTATTTTCAAATTTGGATTATTTGCAACATAGATCTATGTAAGTGTACTGAGATTAATTTTATAGTGTTATGGAATAATCCTGTTTTATTTAACTGTATCATGAGGAGTAGCCAAATGAGCTGAGCAGCATTGCAGAAGAACACAGCATTTGTCTTGCCTTCCTATTTTTAGCTTCTTCCTGAAATAGAGGAATAAATGGCATCATTCCAACCAGGATTTTCTTGTGAACACCCAAGCTACTTAAGAGCCTGATATGTCAGTTTGGAAAATGCAGTGTAACGTGGGTTATTTTTCAAGTCATTTTAGAAAGAGTTTGTCAGGAGTAAGATGCCAGGGTAATTACTCATGTCTGTCAGGGGTGCGCCCTGGAAGCATTGCCTAACTTTGACCTGCTTCCAGCCATCTGGGAAACAGACAGGTTGCTTGGTGGAATTAATAAAATATTCAAAGGCTGTGTTAGCATCATTTAAGCATGTCATAAGCATATCAATACCAAGGTTTAATTGAGGGCCCCTCATAATCCAGATTTTTAAATGTGATGCTAGTTACTGCAACAGCTCAGTTCTGTGGCCACTGAAGTCGGTTTGAGTTCTGATACTGAGAAATTATTGTTCTTAAGTTGTCAAAATCTGTACAGTCTTTACTGAATAATTTATTACTTTCAGTGCTGCATGCACCAGAAATAGTTCTGGTACCATTCCTGTTCCCAGCTGTAGGAATAGCTGTAATCTGAGTGAGTAGCTCTCTATCTCACAGAACCTGTTTACCTGGGATATTATTGACATAATTGAGGAAAATAAATTGCTTCAGAAGCTGAAGACTGAATGGTTATGTATACGTGCTATTTTGAGGGCCTAGAGACAATATTAATTGCCTGAACAACCACTGAGCCTGCCCCACCTGATACAGGAGTAGAAGCTATCTTTGGAAGCCCAAAGGATGCTGCTTGCCTCAGTGTGGCTTATGGCTTAGCATGGCTCTAGTGCATCTTGCATTCATTCTCAGGATGTTCCCACTGTCACACCAACTGCCTGCAGGCTTTTTGGGAGCAAATGGCTTTAGGAGAATGTCATGCTCCTGGCTACTTTGAGGACCAGTGTTTAGGAAGAACATAGATATGGCCTGCTGTGAGAACTGTTGTGATTTCTACTCATGAAACCCTGGCTGAGAATGATGGAGGCACTGGGCTGAGATTTGCTGTACTTGCCATGGACCTTTTCCTGATAATTAAATGTTTCTCTTTATAAAGCTGTCAAATCTCATACTGCCACTTGCCTTCTAATTCTCCAATAGTATGTAGTAATGTTGCTCTTTCGGTAGTATTCACAGAACATCCTGGTTTAAACAGAAAAAGGAAACAATTTCATTAAAAAAAGAAAACAGAACTCAAGCCCTCTTCCTAACTCTCTTTATCCTTTGCTACAGGTTTATTCCTACTAGCAGAACCTTTCGAGGTGTGTATCTAGAATTATATTCTTTGTCAAAGTCTAGCCATGTTCACATTTTTTGAAAGAAGGCATTAAATATTGTTAGCAAAAATATATGGGTAAATAAATATGTGCATGTAATAGTTTCAAATAAATGAAGGCGTTGCATTCAGAAACTGAAGTAATGCAGTCTTAGAGTAATTTTGTAATGAGAATAGGTAGAGTGCAGCAAAAGCAGGCAGGTTTTACTTCACAGCAACTTGATGTTGACTGCCACATGCCCACAAACTGAAAAAAAAATTTTTGCATGCTTCTTTGGGATTTAAGTTACAAGGCTCAGCTTGGAGTTGCTGAATAGGAAGCTATGACAGATAACAGGTCATGTGCAATAACAGTCTGTGCAGGCTCTTGATAATACAATGTGATTGGAAACTGCTTGCCCCAGCGTAAAAGCAAAGCCAGGTACCTTCTATGTGTTGTGGACAAAAAACATAGCGGGGCAGTTGCTGTGAGGAAGCCTGTCAGGTTTGCTTGTGTGCAAGGTATTTTGAAGTGCCTTCCTTGAAATAGGGTTACAATATACACAGTGCTATTTTAAAAGAAATGGAAGTGATGAAGTATTCCAAGGTTGAATGTAATTTCAAGTCTTAGAACGTGTGGGAGTGCCTTAGATTCAGGATCATTTTCATATATAAGTGAATTGGTAGATTCTTGAATCTCATGTCATTCTAGCTACAGAATCTTCCTGACATTCATGGACATCCTGTGTGCCATTGAGATTTGTCACTTCAGCTAAAGCTGGAGAATTTTCTGTCTTTCATGAATTTATCTAGTAGATGCATTAGCCGTCTGTAATCTTGATACTCCTTCGCCTGTGTTGAAGCTGTATTCTACGTGCATCTCTTAATCCATGGAAGCCAGGAATACTTTACCGAAGATACCTTTTACAATTCTGGAGTCTTGTTTGTTTGGGATTCTTCAAAGCAAATTGAAGGAAGGTAAGAATGTACATTCATTGCTGTTATTCTAATATCCAGTACTAGCCAGAATACCCAGAGCAGTTTTCATCTCCAAGCATTTTAAAGACATCTTTTTTTCTTATTCACAAATTATCATCTCCAATTCCTAGATAAATTAAACCAAGGCAGAAAGTTGAGGCAGCTGCCCGAGACCAAGGAGAACTGGTACCATAATCAGTGTTAGCACTTGGAAATTTCCGTTCTTTTTCTTTTTTAGTTTTTGAAAATGATATGTGACTCAGATACCCACTGAATTAAAAATTGCTGACTCTTGGTCTCGATGGCTTGGCCTCTCCCCAAACAATTGAATGGGCTGGATGAGTATCACTGAATCATGTCTAGTCTGGCAGGAATGACTGCGTTACAACTGCCAGCATGTAAGTGAGAGGTCGTGGGATGCTCTGGAGACTGACGTCTCGGTCACATTAAAGATTTAATAGTCGCTGCTCAGGGGGACTCCTTTGGAAGTTGGGTGAGCACATTACCAGACCTGAGGCCATAGGGCTGCCACTGAGAACTTGGATCTGCCCTCTAGGCAAAGCACAGGGAGCCACCATACTGAACCAGGGAAAGCTGGCAGGCTAGATAAAGAGACTCTTTTTTTTTTTTCTTAGCACTTAAGCTATGTGCACAAATATTTGATCTTGCTAGCTTATGAATCATGTCTTGGCTTGAGAGGGCTGGTATCGCTGTAAACCTCTGTTGGCTCCAGAACACTTATCCTGGAAAGTCTCCTGTGACACCTAGATTGATTGGGATCTAGTGAAGGGCTGTGGTGAGAAACTAGTGCTGATACCAGTGACTCAGGTTCCGAGTGATGCAGCCTGTGACTAAGTAGCTGCACTCCCAGATAGACTGCCACAACCTCGGGAAGCACAAGACACTGCTCCCAGGCTTGCGTCAGCTCTGGCTTCTAGGTTTGTACATGTGCATTTTTTTCTGTATTCTTCACCAAGGATCCAGCTCCATTCCCCTGAAATGCAATGGCAGAAACCTTTGCAGCTCCCCTGGGTGCCCTGCTGATTTGAACTGCACAGTTCATCTGGTAACAGTAAGAAACAAGCTGGTGGCTTAGAGCTCCATTGACTGGGTGTGTTTGCAGAGCAGAAGGCATATGTATTTGTGTGTGTATGTGTGTGTGAAATTGGACATACGTACTGTGAAATGCTGCCAACTGGTAGAAGAGCAATTGAGCAAAGAGCTTTTATTGCTGTCTCTTCTCCTGAGGATCTTCTTGTGATCAATATGTAATCACCGTGAGAAAGAAGCAGAAGATCCGATGCTCCTAGAATATTTATATTTCATTAGCAGTAAAGCTGGATATCTTTCCTGAGTGTAATTAAACTTAAGTTGGATGATACAAAAAAATAATTCAATAAATATTGATAATGTCAAGTTTTGTTTATTCAGATAACAGTACTTATTTAAGTGGTTTTAGTTTTCCCTTCGATGCCTGAAAATGAAGACATGAATGCTGGGGGAGAAAGGGATAAATGTATGGAAAAAGAAAAATCCGTCAAGTATAAGCATTCTTAGCATTCGTAGCCTCGGGGTTTAAGGAGCTGGAAACAATCAGAGCTGAGAGCAGCACCAGGGCCTACACTTGGATGATGGGTGTGTTAAATTAGTACAACTCGATACATACTACAACCCGGTAATTTGTAGTAGATGAATCTCCGCCTCAGACCTGCTTGGATACGTGCCAGCGCCTCAGAGCTCGCTCTCCTATCCTAGTTTGCCAACTCGGCAGGGATGTCTAGGAATAAATGGATTTGGGAACAGCACGGCTTTTTCACCTCTAGAGGGACCACCAGGATCAGAGATGAAGCCTGCCACAAGCTGGCCATCAGCTCAGCGCGCTCCTTTCCCTGCTTGACCGGCTCTGCCCGAAGACGGAGCGCTCCAGGCTTTATCAGATCATTAAGAATGAGACAGTGGAAGGGGAGGAACCGCGGGAAGGGACATTTTGGCAGGAGTTACACCGGCAGCGTGCTGGGCTGCCTTCAGGGCGGTGAGCAATCCCTCCCCACAGTGCTCGGATGTCTCCTGCACCGGCCCCTCTTCTTCTTCCTCCCCTCGAGAGGAAAGCGTAGGCCGAAGATTGTACTCATGTGTTAGGGTTATTACTCTCTTTTCATTTGTAGCTGTGGTTCAATCCGCTTTGAACCACTGTCCCTCTCCAGTCTGACCTCTGCCACTGCAGAGGGTGGAATGAACCTTCAGAAAATTGTGGGTTACGTGATGTCTGGACATCCCTGTTGCATTTTTGTCTTCATGTCTCCACATTAAACAGCTGCGCTGTGAAATTTCTGCTATGACCAGTTAGGGTAGAAAACTTAGTGCTTTCACTAAAAATGAGAAATCACCGACTGGCTTATTGTTCAGCATAAATTAAGGTAAACATGGTCTCCCTGTTTTCAAATCTCCAAACTAGCCTGAACTTGCTCTTCAGCATGACTACGCTCTTTCAAGCAAAATTCTGCATGGTTTCCTCCTAGTCATTGCCAAATGCGTCTCCATAATCTGATTTATTTACTTTTGATAAATAATTACAGTGAAATGCTTTGACTACATTTTCAGCTTTTTGATCTTAACCCTCCATAAATGGGGATAAAAAGCTTTAGGTATGCAAATATAGTTATGTAGATATATAGAAAACATCCATATGAGAGCATTGTGTGGCCAGTTAAAAGATGAAGTTGAATGAAATTTGTGGTAAGCTTCAGCTCTGAGCTCTGAGTCGTGGTTGGATGACAACGCAATGCACATTTTTCTTGATAATGTTGCTCTGTCCTGACTGTTAACATATCTGGAGAGTTGAAACTTCTGTTTTCTCTTCATATGGAAAACCTGGAGTAGATATCTTTAAGTTTACACTGAAATATGTATCTGCAAGCCCTTGTAATAGTGTGTTGACTGTAGCCTCTCTGCAGCAGACTGGAAAAGAGTGAGGGACACTCTGGAAAAAACGGAAGAAAACTTGTACAGTTCTACACCAGCTCTTAGGGACAAACTCTTGAAAGAACTGAAGAACAATGGCCTTGTTATTAAGGTGTTAGACTGGTAAGTTGATGATTTGGATTTATGTGTTAGCTTTGCAAGATATCACTTATCTGAACATGGGGAGGTCATTTAACCTTTCTGAGGCTCCATTTAGCATCACTGCAATGAAAATAATAATACTTATTTTCTGCTGTCTACTTAGGCAGGTTTTGTAGAGCTCTGAGTACTGCTAAACCTTGAGCTGATGCAACCCTGCGGGCATTGCTGCGCTTACTGGTCAGCACTGGTCTGCTTTATGTGCTTCTGCTATGCCTCCGGAGGAGAACGGAGAGACAGGAGGGAAGGTGACTTTCTGGCATGTTTTTGTTCCCATCTTGCCTCACTGAATGTCTTAGTTTGTGGAGCAACAGCCTAATGTTGCATGTGAGGAGCTGCCTGCAGGTGACTGAATGCCACTTAGTGGCTGCGAAATGGATGATCAGAAAGAAACCAACTGCAAAATGTGCCAGACCCATATTAAATTCAGGAGAGTTTCCAGCCATAGGTTTTGTTGTGTAAGTAACAAAGACCAACAGGTGTTCCAGCATCTGTGGGTCAAGATAGTGAAGTTTGTGTGCTTTCACCAGCTTGGCTCACATCCCTGGGAAAACCCTCTCCTGGGGATCTTTTAGAGGAATGGGCTGTGCCTACCTGGGGCTTGATCGGACACTTCTCAGTGGAAAAGTTCTCCAGTGGAAAGTGTGAGAGAGGGGTCAGTTACGTGAAGTAAGGGGATGATTGTGGTTGCAGGAGAGAGTTGGCGTCACCACGGGTTTGCCTACTTTGGGATTTCTATTTGAGCAATAAACTGAACCTGAAAGAGAGAACTGAATCCAGGTTGGCCACAGTGGCAGTCCTTTCTGAGCAAAGAACTGGGCAAGCTCTTTACAGGTACTGAAGAACACCTTTTTCAGAGTGCTAACTATCTATTCTATGTTCAGGAAAAATAGGCTAATAGTTCCTTCCTTCCTTCTCCAATTACCTCATTTAACAGCCATTTTGTTTTTCTGTGGGTCTTAGGTACTAACAAGGCAGTTTTGTCTCCTTTGCTCCTTCTGCTCGTTGGAGCTCTTTTTGCAGTGGCTACCATGATCATGAAGCACCTGCTTTTGTTTGAGGCAGTGGGAGACCAAAAATCGTGCTCAATGATTATTTGGTGATGGTGGGAGGATTTCATGCAATCCTCTAAGAGCAGGAGGCTTCCATCTGCAAACAACGTCCCACCAAGAATTAAAATACTGCACGTAGATCTGTGTGTTTATCGTAATTCACTAAAAGATTTTAGAAGTTTCACTTCAATAACGAACCAGGGAGAACTGAAGAAATTAGTCTGTTTTAGAAGTACAGAACAGTAGCTGTTGCAACAAGAAGCCAGTTTCAATTGACAGGGAATATTTAGCGCAATTTCCTGTGTGTTCAGTAAACAAGAAGAAAAAGGCCATGATGCTTAAGGAAAATGTAGTAGGAGCAGAGGTGACTGAAGAGCAGTTGAGACTTTTTTCTGATAGTGAACTCAGATTATAGGATGAAATACAAAGACTCTGGCAAAGCAAGTGCAAAGCTTCCTTGCACTTCAGAAGATCTTGGTATTAAACCACTTTGAAAGCTCCATTTGTAGCCCATTTTGTAGCATGCTCGTTTTTATTGCTTTTCACGAAAGGATATTAACGTTTCCATAGCTATTTTCTTCCAGTGATTGGCTTTTTTCTCCTTCAGTACTGGCGGCTTTCAATTCATAGTTCCAATGCAAAGTATGCTTCATGGCAAAATACTTTCTTTAACTGTTGTTATGGCCTCTGTTCATCTGCAAATCCAAGCCCTATGTGCAGCAATGAATTGGTCTGCTGCCAGTTAATCTTCAGTATCTCTACTGCATCTGAATCTGCTCAGGGTACAATCTTGTTTGTCCCCTGCCATTTTGGAGTGAGCCTCCTTTTTCCCACTCCCGCCTTAGCTCACTCAAACTGCCAGATGCCTTTAAAAGGGATCTGGGGAACAGTCCTCTCTTCTGGCAACATGTTTTTTTCAGCACTAACAAAGAACAGGAGGTTTAACAAAAGAATCTCTCTTATTTCGTCTCTCTCCAAAACTGTTCATTTGGACTGTAGTATTGAATTGCCTGAAATAGTCTTGCAAGGCGACTTAAAGAAATGGGCTCTTGTGTCATGGCACAGGTCTGCTCCTCTGGGTATCTGTGCATTGCACATGGGGCAGAGAAATGCTGAACTGGTTTTTTCTGGTTGGTATAGCTGCTTATCCAGTTAGTGGAGAGTGGCCAGCAAGTTTCAAGCTGCCTAAAACTTTTTTTGACTTTCCTTTTTTAGTAGAAATTCTTGCACACAACATAGTTTGATTACTGGCCACCCTGCTGGTCTGTCTTACTGTTTCCAACAGCGAGTGGTGCAATTCAGCTTTCTCCGTGGCTGGGTGGTTGCAGTTGCTTTCCAGTGAGCGATGCCATCATGGAATGAGATTTGTTTTCCAGGAAACCTTTGAAATTGGTTGATTCCTTCTGTGAAGTATTCAGCTCTCACTTTAATTTCTTCAGATCATAATGCCCAAGGGACTTTTGCAAGCATCTATTGTCTTCCTCCTGCGAATTTATAAGAACAGCTCAAGGTTTTCGTTTTTGAAAACTGCCTCATCCCTTCCCCATGCTACCTTTTTATGTTCCTACAGCTCGCTTATAGTCAGGGTATTGCAGGTTGTTACTCTTAAGATAGTGGTAATGAAGGTTGCTGGGGTTTTTTCTTCTCTTTTTTTCCCCCCGCCATGGTGCCATCCTGTTCTTGCATCCTGTAGATAGAGAGTAAGCAAACAGCAGGAAGCAGTTTCATGGCAACCATGCTCTTTTTCTGTCTCTTTTGAAGATTATGCAAAAAGAATGTAGCAAAAAAAATGCAGAGACAGACCTGTGTAATGGCTCTGCTCCTCTCTTGGAGTACTCCTTGGGTATTTCTCCTGATTTTATCTCTCAGTCATATGATCACTGCTCCATAAACCAGTCTTTCACCTCTCCCACCGCTATAAGACCCATGGAAAACTCCACAGACAGCATCACTCTCCATTTTCCCTGTGACCTCTTCTGGGGCCAGTGGTTTTCCATTGTTTCAACCAGTTTTTAAACAAAGGGATGTTACACTCACTTAGCAGAGAGCAATGTGGCTATCACAGCCAGCAGCTTCAGAAAGGTGTTGCGACTCCATTGTTGGCAACACATCAGAATAGAATGAGTTTTAGGGATGCCAAAATAACCTGTTCTACTGCCCAACAGGGTTGAAGTCTTCATTATAATGCACTGAATTTGTTACTTGCATTGCCGAACATGCAACTCATGCAAGCTTTTACTTGTGTGAGTCAGCTTCTACACTCTTGGAAGCTTCTGCAGAATTATGTTCTAAATCAGTTATATGCTCAAAAGATGTGATTTCTCATTGCTTCTGTGAAGGAAAAACATGGAGGCACTTTTGATTGCTCTGAATTTTATTTGCTCTCATATTTAATGTTATAGTCTTATAATCTTTCAGGCAGCATGCACAGACAATTTTAAAAACTTTTTTTTTTTTTATTTCCTTGTTACAGAACACTGCATAGAGATTAATTTTCCTGCAGTGGTTTCTGAATTCTAAAATGCCAAAACTACTGCTCACAAGAACTGCCTATTTTATATTGCTCTTCCATCTTTAGTGCTTCTGCTGCTCTGCTCTGGATACACAGACCTCTTTAGAGGAATTAGGGAATACTTAATAAATGTAGTTTTTTGTTGCATCTCCTTTTTTTAATGGCTCACTTAATTTTCCTGTACATTTAAATGCTTCTGTTTTTTTCTGTTGGTGTTTGTTTGTTTGTGTTTTTTTGGTTAATTTAGTGTACAAATACAAAGGTACCTGAAAACTTGGTTCCCCCATCCAAAGTAAGAAAACCTGTTACTGCTGTGGAGAAGTCCCTCCATGTTACAGGGGATGAGTTCTCCTATGATTTATTCTTTTTCTAAGAAGGCTGACTTTAACTTCTTGGATAAGGAATGTGATTAACCCACAGGTTGTATTGCAGCTACTTTTTTAACCTTCCAAAAGGATCCTTACTCTCTGTGCCTCTGAAACTGGAAGCAACCTCGATCTGGCTGCCCCATATGTCACATCACCATCCTCAGACCCCTTTTTCTTCTTCCTCTGCAGAGACGTTACAAGAATTAGCATACTTACCTCAACTGTTCCTTGGCTTCTGCTCAGAGAAATGTCCGTCAGATATTTGAGCTTATCTGAATGTTGCAAGTCTCAAACACCTGGTAAACTCTGTTTTCTTCGTGTCTTCCTTTCCTTTTGCTCTTCTTGTCCCATCAAACTCAGAGAAGGAAGCAAGACTGATTTCTAGAGGATTTAGCTGGCAGATTGAGAAATGCAGTAGGGACTGCTCCAGAGTGAAGGAAAAACGGTCCTCACAGTTTTGAAATGGGTTAAGGGTGTCGCGAATGAGTGGTTAGGTCACTTAAATCATCCCTCAAAGGTTTTGCAAGAAAAGATTTTACTGCAAATTTAGAAAATGTGATTTTACAAAATTCGTTGGCAAGGTTCACTCTATTACTTATTAAATGAATGGAATACAAAATCAAAAGGGGGGGTGAGTAGAAAATGATTTATACAGAGATAAAAGTGTAAGGGGTAAGGGAGACCCTCCCGTTGAGTCACCAGGTTCGGACTGGTCCCCCTTGCTTTCTAAACTTCTTCTCAGAGAGGAGCCTAGGTGTGGCTGGATCCAGAACTGGCCTTAGACCACAACGGTTTATGTCTAAAGGATATGTTTAGCAGCAATTCATGGTGTGTTCACAGTTTAAAGAAAGAGAGAATCACAGGAACTTATCAGCTATTAGTCACTGGTTACCTTAACATTTCCGGAGTGATTAAAAAGAATTTGCTATTACAATCACAGTAATGGAGTATTATGTTTGAATCGATTCACACACACACACACGCAATCATAAAAATTCCCCTCACATTCAGTGAAATACTCACATCAAATCAAATGATTTCTCAATGGGTGAAGGTTGAGTCTCAAGGAGATCAGCCCAGTTAATGCCAATGGAGTTCGAGTTATTCTGAGAGGCGTCCCACTCAGAGGGAGTTACTGGGCACAGCCCACTGCCATCCAGAAGAGCTCACAGGGCCTTCCTTGGTACCGCTGTTTATAGGGTCTCAGCGTGACTGACTTTAGGCATCAGTAATTTTCCATCCTGGTCACGATCCACATGATGTAATCCTGATACTTAGACAGTAACTATACAATTCCAGTACTTCCCAGAATGTACAGTTCTGACATTTACCAGGCAGGTGCGACTCCAGGCATCAGTGGTTCCAGGTGCGATGGGGATGTGTAATCGACCCAACTCACTGCTCTTGTACAAAGACAAGGAATGTGCCAAGTTGTCCCAATTCACTGCCTTCATACAAAGACAAGAGAAATGGCACGTCGCACCAACTAACTATTCTTCAGGTGTACGCAAGAATATAATGTTGGCTAGTTCTGAGGTCGCCAGGTGTGACCAGTCATGCCAGCTAACTATTCTTGCAGTGTAAGCAAGAATAACATGTTGGCTGGTTCTGGGATCACCAAGTAAGGGGTGGGGCTTGTACCACCACAAAGGCGAATGGCAAATATTGGTATCAGCCAACCTGCAGAGATGCAGTAGCTTGTCTCAGAAACTGGTAGGGCTGAGAGCTATCTGTTTGAGACTCTAAACCACACTCATAACTCATAAAAATCCACTGTTGTGAGCAATGTTTTGTCTGTGGTAAATATGTTTCTGTAATCCTGAGATTTCACTGCCTTCTACAGTCATTAACACTGGTAATAAAAATGCATCCATCTGCATCAACACCTTTAAATTACTTTATACTTGCTCTGGGATGAATTTAATCCTGTATATCTATTATCCAGTAAAGCAAATGTCTGCTTGATATTAGATTATATTATGGTTTGCTGGTTTTCCTTTTCACAAAAAGGAGAGAAGTTAGGGAGAGTTATGGTAATTTCATGTCCGTTTATGTCCAGTATGCAAAAGTAGACTGGGACCTAAAACAAGGCCCAGTGACCGTGGTGCTGAGATTTATAGCTGTTAAAGTAAATGCTGTATTTCCAGTAAAATTAATGGGTCACAGTCTAAAGCGCTTTGGTAATATTTAATATTCAGACTTCAGGCACAGACACACCTTTGCTTACTGCTGTTAACCCTTGGTTACTGCTTCTTTCCTGGAGGGTTTCACCTCTAGAACTGAGGTGCCAGAACGCACTGACGCAGAGGAGTGTCAATGGTCAGGTCTCGTGGTTCAGCCACACAGACAGTAACCCCAGTGGGAGCGGGAATGTAAACACTTCCAGTTCACTTTGCAAGAGGAGATCTGACTGTACTCTCGAGGCACTTGCTTGCACTGTAAAATTTCACCATACTTTTTAAATTTAGATTTTGGACAGATTCACAAGTCACTTTTCTATTTTGTTATTTATTGTTTGTAACAGAAAGGTGCCATGGGAAGCTACGTCAAGCCACAGACAAGGATGCCATTATGCTGGGTACTGTATAGATACAGGCTGAGAAGAGGGTTTGAAGATTTATAGTACATTTAATTTTCCATTTGTTTGTCATTGATTTAAATTATGTAGTTACAAATATCTTAAATCTGTATAAGCCGGCTTTTCTAGGAAAAGGAAAAGGAACTCTGCAGCCTAAAGTTTGCCTTTTCTCTTATACAAAGTTAAAGAAGTCAATGCAAATATATTTTCCATAGAGGAAGCTGTGTTTACTTGATGTTTCCTTCTGACCCTGTTTTCACATTGTTCTTGGTGCTCTGTGCTTGTTTTCCATCTGCTGCCTGCAGACTTCCCACTTTTCTTAGGTTCCTGGGTCAGCTTTTTTCCCCCTTCTTTTTTTTTTCCCCCATTTTTTTAAACAATTACACTGAAAGCAGTGGTCAAAACTTCAAAGTGAAATCATGTGTTTGGGGGTAAAAATGGTAGAAGTGAGCTATAGTCTGGCTGAGAAACTCCAGAGGCCCAGGTATCTGGATGACAAAGTAACTAGGATAAGGACAGAATGTTAGCTGTAATTTAAAAGTCTGTTTTCCAAGCTTGAGGCAGATTTAATATCAGGGGACAACATCCAATTTCCATAATAAGTCCTACAGGCAGCTGGGAACACATCTCTGAGGAGTAACATGTGTGTCCCTTTTCCCCAGTTACATCAGAATAAGTGGGGGTTAGGTGGGAATGACACCAAGCCAATCTGTTAGCTTTGACCTGTCCAAGAGTTACACTTCTGAAGCATAAATTCCCACTTCCCTAAGTCAGTTTTCTTGTTCTTTTGTGAAACCTATTATGGCTTCTGTGAAGACGTGTGAGAATTTTTACTGTTTTGAGTTGCTAGATGGTGTTTCCAGTGCTGGAGAAACAGAGTAGAATAAACACGGCCAGAAACATGGATCTGGAGAAGGAAAGTCATAATTTGAGTGTCCTGTTGTGTTCCTCCTTTCTCACAGTATCAAGCATAGACCAGTCATCACCGATTCAACCTGCATGCCTCACTGCTGCCCACTGTTATCTCTCATCAACTATCACTCTCCATTTCTCTTATGATTTTTTAATTTATTCAGTAACTTATTTTCTCCAGGTACTTTTTCCCCCTCGGTGTCCATTATATGCTGGTGGAGCATCAAACAACCCCTTGAAATTCCTGCATTGCCTTTCAACCAACGTCTCTGTACTATCTCCGGTCAACAGAGCCAAGCAACTGGCATGTTATGATTTCAGGTACTCCCCTTGACACTTTCACTGTTACGTGGCGCTTCCACATCCACTATTTTTCCTTGTTCTGTTTTGTCACTGACTTAGGCTAAGTGACCAGCTTTCTGTTAGGTCCACAAGGGCTTATCGGAATGCTTATTGATTCAGTACTGCAATAAAAATAATAAACATTAAATTATAGAATGGTTGTAATTATAATAATGGAAAAGTACAGAACTGGAAAGGATCCTACAAAACAAACGAAAAAAACAAAGTGGAAACTCAAGAAGCAGAATAAGCAAAAAAAGGACACTGAAATGAAGAAAAAAATCCAAGAGAAAAATGTAAACAGGAACAGATGGGAAGTAACAAAATAAGAAGGTAGACAAATTTTGTAGAAAAAGATATGAGAGGGGGCAAAAGAGGAAGAGAAATGCTCAGAGATGGAAACAAAAAAGTAGAGTTCTAGTACTTCTAATGCAGACAAAATTTTCTGCTACCTTTCCTGTGAAAGGTTCGGAATCTGGCTTTGAACTCTTCATACAGACAAAATTAATGAACTTCAGCTGAGGAAGGTAAATGCATGTCATAAACACTGTTAATCTTTGGGGAACTTATAGCAATATTAGTAGAAAAAAAAAGATTTGTTTCTATGTTTACAGACTTAGCATATTAATTATTTAAAAATGTTTTTGAGGCTGCAAAGTAAGGTTTTGCTGGTGATACTGAGTAAAACCCAAATGAATAAAGACCAGAGGTTGTTTTGAAGAGTTGCAGAAAGATCTAATGCTATTATCGTGTGATTGAATGGTGAATGAAATTCGTGTAGATATGCATAAAGGTAATGAACATGGCAAATCCCAATATCTCAGCTTTAAATACACACTGAGGGATACTCAACTAGCTAGTACTGTTCAGGAACTTCAAAAGGCAAGCCCATAAAAATGTAAAATCAATGCTGAGTAGCCACCAAAAAGGGGATAGAATTTAGGAATTATTAGGAAAATATTAAGAAAAGAAATGAGATAACATAGTTTTGCTGGTAGGTGTTCTTGGTGTGCTCACATCTTGAATACTGGATGCGGTTCAGTTCTCCCCTCTCAAAGAAGAGCAGAGAATAGTGATATGTATGGATGAATACATGGGATGGTTTGAATATGAAGAACAATTAAATAGACCATGATTTTTCTTCATAGATAAAAGACAGATAGGTGAAGAATATGATAATAACATGAGTGGCACAGGAAAAGAACAAAAAATAATTGTTCACTGTGTCTTCTCATCCAACACCTAGGTGACATCAAATAAAACTAATAATAAAACTACAGGACAAGGGGTAATGGCTTTAACTAAAAGAGGGCAGAGTTAGATTAGATATAAGGAAGAAATTCTTTACTATGAGGGCGGTGAGGCACTGGCACAGGTTGCCCAGAGAAGCTGTGGATGCCCCTCCCTGGAAGTGTTCAAGCCCAGACTGGACAGGGCTTTGAGCAACCTGGTCTGGTGGAAGATGTCCTGCCCATGGCAGGGGGATTGGAACTAATGATCTTTAAGGTCCCTTCCAACCCAAACCATTCTATGATTCTGTGATGATTCTATGTTGTTTCTTTCTCATTGTTCTGCATAAAGCTTGTTCACTACAGACTAGTTAGACCCCTTTTGAAGTATGAATTTTCTTGAGGGTGTGTGTGATGGTTACAAGGATATCTGTTTCTTAATACTCATCTTCACAAAATCTCTTTGAGGTAAGTTCTGTCTTCCCCATACAGAAGTGCTTCTAGGGCATGAGGAGAATAAAATTTGAATCAGTGTTGGGTGATTGATTTAAGAAAACTGGAAGGTAATTCTTCATAGAATTCAGCATGATACCTCACTGCGCTTATTGACAGTGTCCTCCACTGGTGTGGACAGCAGATACAACTGCTGTGTACTTCTGCGCATTGGGACCGTAAGTAGCTTTTATTCAGAAAAAGAGGCACTGAAACTCTGAACAGATGTAAAATGGTGTTTCAGTGGCCTGGTTAGCATACCAGGAGACCTTTAGAAAAGGCAGGGGTAGAACTGTATTCTCCAGCACACCATGCAGCTGCATTAACTGTGCAAAGCTGTTGTTACTATTGCCGTGATCCCCTGTCCTGCCCACTTCACATTTCCTGCTCACAGACAACGTTGGCCTTCACTACACAGCGCAATTAAAATCCATAGTGAGTTGTTCTCTGAAACTGGAGCAAGGGCGGCATCACTGGGCATATGCACAGAGAAGCTAAATTAAAGGTTTCAGGGGTAATGTTAGTTCCGTTATTCTTTACGTTTTTGACTTAGCAACTCTTTTAAAAACATAATTTCCCAGTTTTATTTAAAATTCCCCACCTGAGTGATTCCATCAGATAGCAACATATTGACTTGCTCCTGTCATCAGCTTGTAGTTTCAGTCTCATGCACAAACTCCTGCCTGTGCTGCAGACGCCCTCCTCTCCTCGTTCCCTCAGTTTGTTCGCAATACCCATTCCAGTTGTCTCTCCACCCTCAGGTTCTTTTCAGTAAGATTTCCCTCTCTTTCCCATATTCTTCAGCTCTGATTCCTTGTCTCAGTAGCTTTGCCTCAGTAATCTGTCTAGCCACAATGCCCCACCATGCAACGCCCATGGCTTGTGGTTCCCCTCACACATTTTCCTCAACAATTCCTAATCCTAGTTTGTCTCTGCCACCAGTAGCTCCTAACAAAATCTCCTTGCCAAGACAGTCCCTCCTCTTCTTTTGCGTCTTTCTTGTCCCTTGCCCACTTTGTCCCAAACTTGCTTCTTCTTTCATACCCACTTCTCCAAAGCATTTACAGAATCTTTATTTTCCATTCAAACTTCATTTTAAAAAGTTAAACAAGACGCTCACCATTAAATACTAGTATTATTGTAAGAGGGAAAGGTTATAATTCATCATGAGTGAAATTAAACTGGGAACTAGAAGGCTTCTGGCTATCCATGGAGTGAAATTCTGTAACAGCCTTTCAAAGAGAAGTGAAAAGAGGTATCCTCAACTGTTTGCATCTGTGGCTGTAAGGAAG
The DNA here is from genome assembly GCF_030867145.1 of Opisthocomus hoazin. Lineage (NCBI taxonomy): Eukaryota > Metazoa > Chordata > Aves > Opisthocomiformes > Opisthocomidae > Opisthocomus > Opisthocomus hoazin. The sequence goes on from NC_134419.1 coordinate 62,669,860, forward strand.
TTTTATCATGCTCAGGGATAACAGTATCTTTGGAATGTTAGCTATTAATCTCTAATAAATTCCTACTGAGCATACGTAAAAATAGATACTGCATAAGATTATGAATTGTTCATCTTTAGGGGACTATTGATCAGAAAGGCAATAGTAGTATCCTGGATACAAAAACCACGTCTCTGCCGAATTTCAAGTCTCTGCTTCAAACTAGATAAGGAGGAGATACCTCTGTCAAAAAGTGCTGATGTATATATATTTAATGTGAGGAAAATGGTCTTTTTTTTCTTCTTAGCATTGCTCAGGCTTGCAGAATCACAGAATTGGTGAGGTTGGAAGGGACCCCTGGAGATTGTCTAGTCCAACCTCCTTGTTTTGCTGAACTTCATGAGATTCCTGTCTGCAAACTTCTCCAGCCTGCTAAGTTCTCTCCGTCGCGAATGAGTGGTTAGGTTGCTTAAAGAATCACTGTCAAAAGCATTTGCAAGAAATTATTTTAATAAGATATTAAAAAATGTGATTTAATGAAGTTTGTTGGCAAGGTTGACTCTATTACTATTAAATGAATGGAATACAAAATCGAGGGAGGACTGAGATAGAATGATTTATACAGAGATTGAAGAAAGATGTAAGGGGCAAGGGAGACCCTCCTGTTGAGTCACCAGGTTCGGAATGGACCCCCTTGCTTTCTAAACTCCTTCTCAGAGAGGAGCCTAGGTGCAGCTGAATCCAGACTTCGCCTCCAACTGCAACAGTTTATGTCTAAAGGATATGTCTAGCAGCATTTTAAGGTTTGTTCACAGTAAAAGAGAGAAAATCACAGAAATTTAGCAGTAATTAATCATTGGTTAACTTAGCATTTACAAAGTGATTAACAAGAATTCCTTACAATCACAACAGTGTATGATTTGAATAAATTCACACACACACACACACACACACACACACACAGAGGCAGACAATATACATAGATAAAGATACCTGTTAAAAATTCCCCTCACGTTCAGTGAAATACTGACGTCAAATGATTTTTCTCAGCAGGCAAAGGCTGAGCCTCAAGGAGTGAGTTCAACCTAGGTTCCATCAGTGACAGTAACTTCGAACTTCCGAGCTGGAGGGCTCTGAGAGGCGTCCTAGTCAGAGGGAGATTCTGGGTGCAGCCTGCTGTGGTCCGGGAGAGCTCAAAGGGCCTCACTTGGTAACAGTTTATAGGGTCTCAAGATGATTGACATTAGTCATCAGTAAATTTCTATCCTGGCCACAAGCCATATGAGGTAATTCTGATATCTTGACAGCAACCATACAATTCCAGTACTTCCCAGACTGTGCAGTTCTGACATTTACCAGGCAGGTACGACCCAGGCAGCAGGAGTTCCAGGTGCAGTCAGGGCGTGCCTGATCAGCCCAGTTCCCTGCTCTTGTGCAAAGACAAGAAAAGTGCCAAGTCATCCCAGCTCACTGCTTTTGCAGTACAGGCAAGAACACAATGTCAGATGGTTCTGAGATTGCCAGGTGGTCCGGCGAGGGGGTGCTGTATCACCACACTCTCTGAAAGGCAGCACAACCAACTGGTGTATCAACCACTCCTCCCATTTTGTCTGGCTTGCAAACTTGCTGAGGGTGCACTCTACCCCATCATCCAAGTCTTTAATGAAGAGGTTAAAACAGTACTTGACCCTGTATAGACCCCTGGGGTCCAGCACTAGTGACTGGACTTCATGCCACTCATTGCAAGCCTCTGCATCTCTGAGCAGTTCAGTTTTCAACCCACCTCATTGTCCACTTACCTAGACCACACTTCATCCATTTGTTATGGGAGACAATATTGAAAGCCTTTACTAAAGTAAAGATAAACAACATTCACATCATCATAGAAGGCTATCAGGTTGTTCAGGTATGATTTCTGCTGACTGGTCTCAACTACCCTCTTCTACATCATATGTTTCAAAAGTTTTTTCAGGATTATTTTCTCCATCATCTTCCCAGGGATTGAGGTGAGGCAGCCTGGCCTGCAGTTCCACAGATTCTCCTTCTTGCCCTTCTTGAAAATGAGTGACAGGAAACCCCCAGTTGCCATGACTTTTCAAAGATTATTGAAAGTGGCCTCATAATGACTTTATCCAGCTCCTTCAGCACTCATAGGGTGCACCCCATCAGGTTCCAAGGACTGTACGTCCATTTTGTTTAAATGTTCCCTAACCTGATCCTCATTTCTGACTGAAGTTGGTTTGTCAAATTGCAACCAACTTAAATCTGGTGCTTTGGATGGAAGATGGCTTGTGGCAAGTGATACTATCAGTATGTGATGTGTGTGTGCATGAACATTACAGTGTTCTTCACCCATTAAAGATGCACCTCAGGCCATGTACCTTTAGCTGTCTAATGGTTAAATATGTAATTAAGAAATAGTTTTTTACTTTCCCTCTATAGTTAACGGAGAAAGACAGGCATCTCCAGTTGACCCATCCCACTTATTTTGGATTAATTCTACACTTGGTGTCCTAGGGAATGAAAATTTCATATCTTTTAATTAAATAATTTGTATACTATGTCTTTAAGGGTCAATTCTACCTAATTAAACTGCAAGCACAAAATACTCTTAGGTTTTATTGAGAACAAGATTTCAGTATACATATACAATTTTTCCAGCTGTATTGTCAAAGGCTCAAATTCTTCCTTGTTTTCATCAGAGATGTGGATTAGGGATAAGGCACAAATTCTTTATGAGATTTTCTTAGTGAGGTATAGAATAAGGTGGGTAACTGAATTTGAAAGGTGGAATAAATGCTATCACAACTTACTAGATAGCAGTCACACCTTTTCTGACGCAGACAATGTAGTGCCTACCAAATGTCAGAATCTACTGTGAACTAGATCATGACAATGGGACACGGAAGAGCAGGGCCACCTAGAAGATGGACTAAAGTTTGGTTTATCTGCTTGGATAAACTTCCAAGCTGGAAAGCTCCACAACACTGCAGAAATGTGAGATTTTCCCATGTTCCCGCAGAGATCCTGTGTTTGCAGCTGTTCCTCAGGTCTCTCAGGAAGAAGTGGGAATGTACCAGCACATCTTTCATCTAAGAAGATGCAATGCTGGGTGCTGAACCCTGAGATGATATGTGCTTTTCTGCAAAGATGATCCTTGCAAACTTTACCAGCAGACCCAACTAATCTGAGTAGTCCTGGTATAGAGCAAAAATTGATAAGGCATGAGGTGTACCAACTTCAGAAAAAATCCTATCAGACTGTGGACACCCGGACCTAATTTCTTCCATGCTTTTCTTTTGCTGGTGTAGTACTTTCAGCTGTATTACGTCTGCAGCATATTTAGATAACCAACATGTTGGCTAAACTGACCAACCTGCTGGGAGCTCTTATATGGTCCTACACAACCCTTTACAGAGAGGACTTAAAAGAAGTTATATAGGTATATTTAGCTTTTTGTTTAGCAGACAAATAAGCACCACCAACAAGACTGCACTCAAGGGCATGTAAGTGTTTCTCCATGGCTCTGCTAAAAATAAATTGGTTGTAAAATAATAGAATAATAAATAACAGATTGAGAACTTTGGAGCAAATTAGCAGTTATCTGTCAAAAATCCCTACTCTTCCTCCCCCACAAGGCTAAATGGGGCATGAATTGTAACACAGAGGAGTTTCAAAGAAATTTTTGTATGAAAAATACTGCAAGTTTCTTTTGGAAAGTATAGCTCTACACCCTAGTGAATAAATAAAGAAGCAAACAAACATACTGACTGAGGATCACTATAAAAGTAAAGTAATGGACATGTTACTTAAGCCTGCACATCACATCTTCTTCACAATTCGATCATTCTGAAATAGTGCATTAGTGTGCTATATTAGCTACCATTCTAATTACTTATTGAAAACTATTTTCTCTTGTGGGAAATATGGAAGATTTCATGGAATAATATGGTGCTGTTTCGTTATCTGGGTTTTCAAATTGTTTCCATGGTGATGTTTTAAGTATTTAATGTTCTTCTATTGATACCTGCATGAAACCGTGTCTGAATTACTTATAATGGCCGTTGTATGTGAGCACACCTTTCTTCTCACAGTTTTCCCTTTGGTGAACCGTGAGGTCTGAGGATTATGTGGGTTCGTATCATTTGATTGCCAAAGTGACTAAAGACTGAGCCTTTCTTCACTGTGCCCTGTGTTCTTGTTTTTCTTTCTTTCTTTTTTTTTTCTTTTTGGATAAATAATACAACAAATATTTACAGAAGAAAATTTAGACCCTGTTCAGGAAAATCCCCTAGCTGCCTGAAAGGACTTTGTGATACACTTGACATGAGGAATTTCTTTGATGATATAAAGTTACTGGCGTAGGATCACAGGCGGGTGTGTTTGGGGTGAATGTGGCCAGAATGATACTCCACCTTAGGGGTTACCAACTCTTGGACTTGCCTTTTCCAGTGGCGTAGAACTGATCTCATATTAAAGTAGTGCAGCTAGTTCATCATGGATGCAGCTAAGAGTCTGGCCCTATAAATCTAATCTTTCTAATCAGATAATCTGATAAATGTCCTTGTTGGAAGTGCAGGAGAATGCTGGGTGGAAGGGAACAGCTGGAATCCTTTCTAAGTCTAATTGCCTCGCGCCATTATTTTCATTTGTGATATAGCCAACAATTGGCCAGGGCATGTAGTGCACAGGCCACCTTTTAACAACAGTTTAGCCCTGCCAGGAAAGGGAAGGAGGGTCATTAATCTTTGACTGTCTTTATGTGCATAACACCCCACAATCATAATGCAAGTCTGATCACCAGTATTCTAACATTGCTAATTGGGAAGAGTTCAGCAGACATGTCTGGTATTCTCTGAGGTCCAGCTGGTATCAAATTTCCAGCAGAGTTTGCTGAGAAACATAAAGGTCAAGTAACTTCCCCAAGGTTACACCATAAGTGGCTCAGCTGGGATTAGGATCCAGATTGTCCTTGCACCTAATCTTTTGCCTTATTAATCACTGTAGTCTCTTTCTACAAATACCTAGCAAGTTCATATTTGTAGCTTTACAAACACAATGTTATGGGCAAACTCATTTAATTTGGGGGAATAGATTTCATGAGAAGGCAGATAATGAAATAGATTAGCAAAGCTAATTTGTAACTGAAATGGAAAACAATTAAGGCTGGATTTTGCTTATGGGAGCTATTTTAATGGCAATGTTGTACTTCTCTTCTTGATCTCTTATTTCTCAAAACTGTGCATATCTTTCTTCTGGGCTCCCCCCTTCAAGAAAGATGAAGAGCTACTGGAGAGAGTCCAGTGGAGGGCTACAGGGATGGTGAGGGGACTGAAGCATCTCCCCTACGAGGAGAGGCTGAGGGAGCTGGGCTTGTTCAGCCTGAAGAAGAGAAGGCTGCGAGGGAACCTAATATATGCTTATAAATATCTGAAGGGTGGGTGTCAGGAGGATGGGGCCAGACTCTTTTCAGTGGTGCCCAGCGACAGGACAAGGGTCAACAGGCACAGACTGAAGCACAGGAAGTTCCATCTGAACATGAGGAAGAACTTCTTCCCTCTGAGGGTGACGAAGCACTGGAACAGGCTGCCCAAGGAGGTTGTGGAGTCTCCTTCTCTGGAGATATTCAAGACCCGCCTGGACAAGGTCCTCTGCGGCCTGCTGTAGGTGACCCTGCTTTGGCAAGAGGGTTGGACTAGATGACCCACAGAGGTCCCTTCCAACCCCTACCATTCTGTGATTCTGTGATCTGGTCACTCTCCCTTATCAACTGTCAATGCATATGCCATCAAGAAGCATGATGTTTCCTGAACTTCTTGGAGTCTTTATTTACCTTTATTATAACTCAAAGAAATTGGCTGACTGGCAAAGCAGAAACAGTAAGAAGGTGTCTGGGACATGGTTTATGTGTCCTTTTGTAAAACTCTGTGATGCAAATACCACAGCATTTAGGATTATGAAATTGTTATAATGTAGTTTTTCTACTGCTTTCTTGTGTGGGATGGGGTACGCCATCTTTAAGAGGAAAACTAGCAACAGAGTTTTTAGTTAGGATGAGGAAACCCCCTGATTTTCCATCTCTCTAACTGAAAACCATGGTCAGTATTGTGCAGCATGAAACAGTTTATAGTGCCAGCTGGTTTTAATTAAAGGCTTAGTTTCCCCAATACATTCATTACAAACCAGCAAACATGTTCACACCCGTGGTCTGCTCTGTTTCTGTAAACAGGAATGGGTACAATGCGCATGTCTGGAGAACTGCTTGGAAAGCCTCGTGGGGCACAGAACTAAAATAATAGCTAACACATCTCACATGGATTAAGGAGCTAGAAAAACAAAAATGTCTTTATTTAGCCTGTTGTTAAACTAGGCCAATATAGTGTAACTGATCTCCTGCCATTAGGCAGTGAAATTGAAAGGCATGGGGCACAATTAAAAGGCAATCTGGCACCTGCTGTCTCCAATACACCTTTCAAAACAGCTAGAAAGAGACTATGCATCTTAATGAAGGCATTGAGGATGGTATATGAAGGTTTTTCCATTGCAGGTTCCTACTTCATATTCAGCCACGTACTATATGGCCTGGAACGCTATATAAAGGGATTTTGGTCTCTATCACCACTTTTCAAAAGTTACCACTTGATATTAATAATTTCAGCAAAAGTACCAGAGATGTATGAATATGGAAGTGGGACTCATTTGCAGTGTGATTACAGATGATTAAATGCAATGACATAGTTGTTGGGCTACAGAGACAAATTGCTGTTGTGTGAAGTGCAGTAGAGGATCTGCTAGCTACATTCAAAATGCAAGATGATGCAAAATTTAAGAATTGTTGACTGCATTAAACCAACAGATTATTAGATTTCAGTCTAAGAGTAATGCTTTAAAAACCATTTGAAACCTCATATGGAGCCAATGAAACAGATTAAAACTAAATAAAACTGGAAAGGAGAGAATTCTGACAATGTCTAACTTGATACCACGATGAGATACTGGATCAGCTGGAGACTTTTCCAGAGCAATTTCTAGAAGACCCAGCTAAAATTCAGCATGTGGTGATTTAACAAACATACAAAAATGTACAAAGGTATCTGAGTAAAAGAAAAGAATTTAGTTAGACTCTACTTTCCCTTTAGATTCAAGGTTGGAAGGCTTTTTGTTAGGAGAGGTTTATCAGTAGTGACTGGGATGGAAGTTATCATTGTTCAAGCGGCAGAGAGGAAACAAGTTGTGTCCAATTCTGCACACAGATATTTCCACAATTTCCACAGAATTCAACAGGAAGAAAACACTCATGCTTTAAAGTCATTTGCTTCTCCCATTCAATTTTGGTTTGAAGTGTATGTATGTATCTACGGTTAAAATGCAGGAAGTCACATTTCTATTCATGAGAAAAACATGTTGGATTAGAAATGTCTCTTAGTTCTCGAAAAAGAAACTCAAGAATTTCCTAATAGATATCAAAGAAGGTACAAAGCTGTTGGTCTGTAGAGTAAGACAAAGAAATACTTTAAGCTAATATAATAGCAGTCATTGCAGAACAAATTAATCTGATATAGAACTAATTCTTTTAGGACCCTCATGAGTGTACGCCTTCACTCCAGCTGATGGATAAACTGAGGCAGAGAGGTTAAATGACCTGACCTGAAGTGTGCAGCTGTGGACCTGTCTGCCTAGGTGGCAAAAACTTGTGAGAGGGCTCTACTGACAGATACTCATAACTATTAGAAATGCAAGAATGGACAGAAGCTATGGTGTTATAGAATACATAATGCTATGTCTTATGTTATGGCATGGAATAACCTGGCAATTTTAAATATTTCAGTTTGTGTATCTGTACCTTCTGAAATGGAAATTAGCACTCGACATGCTAAAGAAAACAAGACCAGTACTCAGGATGTATGTTGTAATGTTGCATCAGAAAGACAGTATGCGCAATGGTATGTGGTTTCTAGTTTGTTTGCCCCACAAGTAAAATCTTCCCCATTTTGAGAAAGGCTTGAGGATTGCCTTGTTTTCTCACTGTCTCTGTGTATTAATAGATTAATGCAGTTTGCTTTGATTCAGACTCTTCTGGGTTTGCCAGTCCCTCTTGTTTCATCTGGGCAACTGTGTTCCACCTCACTGCTCACATGCTGCTTCACTACCGATAAAAAGGGTGCTGGAGTCCTTCATTAGTATCTGCTGATGAGGAGGATGTTCGTATCATACAACAGATGCTGCTAGCTCAGCTCTCTGTCACTGAAAGCTGCAAAGTCAAGATATCTGCCACAGTCAGTTCAGGCATCCCTCCCTTAGTCATCTGGCCACAACTATTTTTCCAAAGGGTAATGGCCTCACCTCCAAGGCAGCTGACCGGTGTAACTTGTCCTGATGTATGGGAAATGGGACAGGATGCTCTGGGTCACTTAACGCCTTCTAGTTGTAATTGTGCTCTAGATTCTTGCTTTTGAGTGTTGGTTCCTGCCTAAAATCCTGGTCCAATTTTCTGCTTTCTAGACCTTGTCCTAGTTCCTCTTCCTGCCAAGTGCTAGTTCCTAATCCTGCCCTTGATCTGTTCAGCCTTGGTTCCTAGCTCTTGCCTCTAGTCTCTGCTACTGCTGAAGAAGCTTGCATACGTTGAGACTAAAATTGCAATGAGCCAAATCTGACCTTCATTTAATCATGCAAACTTCAGTTTTCATGAAACTAAAACATACTCTGAGGACAGTGGCTTTAGTATTGTCTAATCAAGAAATAGATACGTAGAAATTCTAGTTCTGGTACCAAGGCAAGCTACTCATGAAGGTGAATCTCATCTTTAAGCAGATTACTACTAATTCAGTTACACGTGGTAGAGCCATAAATACAGTGATAAACTTCTTAAAATTTCTGTTTTCACATTTCTAAGAATGCCTCTCCCATCTGCTGTCTGGCAACACTCCCCCATACCCAAACAGTAATAATAAAAAAGTCTTACTCACTTCACATAACGGGAAGGCAGAGAGATGCTTTCCCCACCAGTTTCAAAAGAAGATTCAGTAACTTCCTAAGAACATTCCCTCACTTGTACTACAGATTCTTTGTATGCAGGTGATCAGAAATGGTATTTGAAAAAGCTATGCTGAGAATAAATGTATGTAGGATATCCAGTTATACCAGGGCCTCTTAACTGGATGTGTCCATCTGGTGAGCGTATTAAAATAATTAACTACGGGAACAGATGTATGGAGTCTATTTAGCAAAGCATCACCTGGCCAAAAGCAGATTCCAACAGAGCTGTAGCAGAGGAGGGCTAATGCTGCTATTTTCCCAGCTTGCGCTCCTAGTGCACAGCAGTCTGAACCTCAGGGTCATCTTGATTCAGAGGTCATACCTTTCATTTTAATAATTTGATTTTCCTTCTGTGAATTTATCTCCTAGCTTTTCAAACTCATGTAAATTCTTGGTATCCTTTGCTTCGTGTGAGAGTGTGTTCCCTGATTTAACATTTAATTGCACACAGCACTCCGTTTATTTGTTTTCAGCTGGTCTCTTGATAACTTAATCTCATGCCCTCCAGTTCCTTTACCATAAGAAATGATGAGCAGTCATCCTTTGCTCACCTCCTTCATATCACTTCTATTGAATCGACTCTTCAGCTATCCCTTCTCATGGCTGAAAAGTCTGAGTTTCTTCATTCTTGTACTAAAGTGATTCCATGCATTTGGGTTCCTTCTTTCTAACCTTCCTGGTTTTGTGATATCCAGATTGAGAAAGAGAGGCCAGAACTGAATATAGTGTGGAAGACATGTCCACAGGAAGGATTTATGTAGCAGCACTGTGATGTTTACTGTTTTGTTCTCTACTCCTTCTCTACTGGTTCTTAACATTCTATTTGCTTTTACGAATATTACTGAGCATAAAGACATTGTTTTCATATCAATGTCCATCACATCTCAAAGATACTTTTTCTAGGCCATCTTTTTCTGTACAAGATTACTACTGCTTTTCCTGATACTGTACTGAATTTATTCTTCCAGTTTATTGCCCAGTTCTTCAGCACCATGAACACTGTCTACAGCTCTCTGCAGAACACTGTGACTTGAAAAACTTACTGTCATCATCAGACTTCGGCTCTGGTCTTACTGACTTTGCTACCGTTCATTTTGTTCTATAAGCTTTTCTACTGACACTTCAAGACAGGTTAAGAGTCTTTCACACATACTGCAGAAAGAAGAGTTCTAATGCAGAAACCTCCACAAGTCTGTTCTTACAGATGCAAATAATTAATTTTGGTTTTCTCCTGTGGTTTGTTCTTCTGAGTGCTCATTTTATACCTTGCTCATCTATTGGCTGTACAGATTTTCTGGAAGAGTTCATGTTTCTGATGTTTTTCTTATGACATGGGCTAAATCATTCCTTTATAGCAGATCGACTTCTGAATCACTTTGTGGCTTTTAGTAACAGTAAACAAAACTTAATCTCATGCATTTATCTATTTAAGCATTTAATATATTTATTAAATATATACTTTATAAAAAGTAATTATTGATGTTTCTTTCCTGGCTTGTCTGCAATGAGATTATAAACCATATTCTTATATACTGCTTGGCAGCTACAGCTACTACTTAGTATCGCCAGAACAGCTCAAATTATTATCTGTTTTTCCAGAAGACAGCAAGTTCTGAATATGTTCATGAAAAGTATATAAAAAAATACGTCTGTCTTCGTGGTACAACTCGGTAGGCAGTATCACAGGTAGCAGAGGCTGGAAATTCATGGAGGAAGGAACCATGGACAAAACATAATTAGATGAAGGGAAATTATGATTAGGAATTGACAGCCATTGCTTAGTGTTGGTAGGCAGTCTTTGAATTAAAAGCAAAAAAGAAGTGAGATGCCTCTGCTATTTCTTTTAAGACTATCTGGTTCACAGGAGCTAGAAAAGATCTGTTCTGACACCACCAAAAAGCCTGAGTCAAGTACTGCTAGATGGTTGTTTCAAATGCTTGTAATGACCAGTAAATAGAAAGTATAATCTTGCAGAGAAGCAACATAGTACAAGTGGAGGGTTCAGAGAAAATACATCTATTCTATTCTGTTCCATACCAGTTCACTCGTTAAAGGCGCTAACTTGACTTTCTTGTATTATTCTTTTTTACTAATTTATTTTTACATAAAAGCTTTTTGGTAGGGCCTTTTGACTTTGTTCTTCAGATCTATTATTCCTATACCAATCTGCTTGCAGAAAGCTCCAAACTGTGCTTGTCATTAGGATAATTAATACATTGGCTAGGCAGAGTTCATTTTTTTCATAAAGTACCAAGTAGTTGAAACAATGCTTGCATGAATGAGCTGCTTCATGACTGTAAGACAAGTTCCATATTTCTTTCTCTAAGATAAAATACCAGTACACTGTGAAAATAAAATTGCCTTTTTATGAGGAACTGATTTCTGATACACTAGGTTATTGGCTTTGATGATCAAATATTTTGCAATGTACAGTTGCCTACAGATAACTGTCTGTGAGGTAAAATAAACATATTCATCTTTTTAATCTCTGTTTTTTTCTACAGTAAATAGCCTGGTTTTATTTCATTTGTTAAAACATTAGGAAAGCATAATGGCAAGGCTTCCTTTTCACGATACATTGTCTTATAAACATAGCTGTATTAATGCTGACACCCTGATGGTATCATTACTCGTATCAGAACATAACTGAATTCTCACTATGGAATTACCTGCACATCTACAGTGACACTGCAATAGTGAAAGAACTTGATGATTTAGATTTCTTTGTGGGTTTCATGGTGCAAATCCATCTTAGAGCTATCTAAGCTATAATTGTTAAAACTGCAACAAGAAATGTTTGAATCAAAACAACAGCACCATTGGTAATGTCTGTAGAAAGAGAAATTAATTTAAATTCATGTTAGATTGAACAAAAAATGGGAAAGAGGCAAGACTAAAAATCGTCATAGATCAAAAATCTTATTGGGATGTGGCTATTTTCTTGCACATACCAATAAATGTGAAAATCTGAATGAAATAACATTTTCACTTTTAGCTAGGTATATCCACTTTGTAATTCAAACATGGACCACAGTAGCAGTAACACCTCATTATTGTTGCTAACTAAAAGAAGCTCTTTCACATCTGTGACCAAATTAAATGATTTCAGGCAAATGCATGAGTAACTTCACATTAAAAAGGAATGGTTTTCCTTAAAAAAGGAAGAGTTCCTCAGCTTCCTTCCATGATCTGTGCTTGGTATTTTCCTCAGCACAGACTTTTGAAAATTGAACTCTCTTTTATTTTCCAGAATATTTCTGAGGAAATCCTTAAGTCAGCCCCAATTATTTGGTGTGGATTCATTTCTGATATAAGTAATTTCTTATAGTCCAGCAGATTACACAACAAATTGATCCCGGCCATCCCGCTGTCCATAAATAAGCTGGATATCTAATTGAAACCAGGGATGCAGTACTCGTGTTGTTTGTGACACACCCATGTATTTGAGGAAAGCACTGAGTTTTCAATTTTAAAACATCACATATACAGAGCTAATAGCAACAATAATAAAAATTGCACTATGAAGTCTACTTATTTGCGCTTAATTTCCCTACAAATTTATAACAGACTAATGCTAATGGCATATGTAATGGGAAGTCCTGTCATTGTTTGCTATTTCAGATGCACAATGTGATGTAATGTGCACGGGGAGAGCTCCAAAGCTTCTGAAATACTACACAGCTTACATATGTTTCTGGAGACAATAGCCAATGCTCAGGAAAAAAAACGACTGCAGATGTCAGAGCAATTTTTTTGCTTGAAAAGTAAAAACTACTGTGGGATCTTTCATGTTTCACAGAACACAGGCTGTCCTGCAGTCAAACATCTTCACAGGATCTCACATAGTAAAGTGGACCAAATTTAATTTATCTTCTGAAAGAGAATGAAGGAGTGGAGTATTATGTGGATTCAGTCCTTGCTTTTTAAGAATTTGGGAATTTAACAGTGATGTGTATGTATCATGCCTATCCAGATACATCATGTGTGATATCTGCCTTCAGGAAAAAGAATACAAAGATATTCTAGTCCTCATGCAGCATTCATTGATCCTTGAAATAGGACAGTGCCTGATGCTACTTTAAAGAAATTGTATTCTAAGGACAACATAAAAGTACTTCAAAATAAGTTTGCCTTCACGCACTCTGTCACAATTCGTGCCTGATGCCATGTGAGGTTCAACTGCCAGCATCAGGATACTCAGAAAACGTGTGCGCTGTCCAGTTCTGTGCACTTGCTTCTGAAACATTGGAGAAGACTTTGGCCTCACTTAGGTTTCCTTGGTGGCTTTCAGTTTGGTTTCTACTCTGAGCGTGGTAGGATGGCAGTTTTTGCATTTATTGGTCCTGTCTTCAGTGGTGAGCCTGTGGATTCAAAAAGATCTTGAAGGTAGCCTCTCAAGTCACAGTTTATCAGGCGTTCCTAGTACTCCTGCAAAATGGGAAGGTTGTAGACTATAGCTTAGAAATTTTGGGGAGCATTTTTGCCAATACTGACTCTCATGATTAAAGAGCTCTTTCATTAATTTTGGGAGAAGCTGTTATATAATGTCAGTCTGTTTGGTGGGTTTGCCCATTGTTGTTGTTTTTCATCTGATTGCCACTTTTCCTTTTCCATATATTCCTATACAAATCTTAATATCAATACAAATTTGTTGTTACAAGCATGTGTTTTGACGCAATCTTTTTTGATTCCTCCTGTGCTGCAAAGAATTTCAATGTATATGATAAATTAGATCTTAGCACTTCTTTCTTTCTCCTGTTGGTGTTATCTCACAAGTTTTCTTTTCCTCTCTTTTGCTTGACATCCATGTGTTCTAAATTTGAATGATGAAGTGATACACTACAGATAAAATATTTGTTGCTATTTTAATATGCGAATTTGTTGGGATGAATAGCTGACAATACGATGTAGATTTTAATTTCAGATTAGGCATACTAGCATTCTAACACAAGTTTGATACTGTAGCTGCTTGTTAGACTGATGACTTTCGTGGGTAATTCTTTTCTGTTATCTTTCCTAACTTTAGGGCTGCAGCCAGAATTACGCTGTTTCTCAATTATTTTTTTCTTCAGTTGTAGTTAGTTTTCAGATCCTCCAAAACACTATGGGCACATATTTGCAAACTCCATTTCTGATAGTTTAGAAAAACATAATGAATTAGAGGCCAGAAGAAGAATGTGAAGATTTGCATGCAAATCACCAGTGTATTTCTCTGCTTACTTTTGGCACAGATTGTTTCATTTGGGTGTAGTAGAACCATCAATGATAGAATTCTATTCCTGAATATGTATTTTTAGGGCCAAAAAACCCCACCCCAAAATGGCTTCTATTAATTTTCTTTTACAGGCCAGGACCCAAGGGAAATAAGTGACGTCAGTTTGAATGGGGAATTGAAGATATGTTCATGTTAAATGAATCCTTATTACATGCCCATATACGCTCAATGTCAGCAACATTCCTCCTTGTTCTCAAATTTAATCATTGGTAAAAAGTGTATTTCTTAAACTTTGTTGCAACTAGTAAGATGTGACAAGATTTCTGGAGAAAAAAATTTTACCTGCATTGCTCAGCGAAACTGCTCCTGAGTTGGCTTAAGCTTTTTCCTTAGGAACCTAAATCTTTCTCCTCTTTGCTTTTCATTTTTTGAATGCTGTTTTGTAAGTAGAGAGAGGCTGTCCTTTTCAATGGCCTCTTCACTTCCAATGAATCTTTACAGTCTCTTTTTGCCATGGTTCCTTGCCACTTGGTGGCAATGGTACCTCTGAATTTCCTGTTTCACACGTGCCTTCACACTCGTTGGTGATCTCACTTTTGGTGATCAACTGTGTGCAGTAAAACTCAGCATAGATGTTTAAAGCACGCGACTGCTAACAAGTGCAGTTTATCCCTGTTCTAAGCAGCAATGTTATTGAGTCTCCAGCAAGGCAAACATTTATTTCATAGCGATTTTCAGCTTTTTGTGTTGAGCCTATCAACTCATCTCATCCATGTATAATGTTCTGAAATGCTTTCACTGCTGCCTTTTTCTACAGATACCCCCTACACATCGCGCCTATGCACCTCAGCGAATCCTTGGCTAGGGTGGACCACACACAGCCTAGGCAGGGACCTTTCTTCCCGGGTGCTTTGTGATGGGCCATCAGCTCTCCCTGCCCAGTGCCATTAACGGCGGCTGGACCGCACACACCCTCGGGCGGAGGGAGGCGCAAACCCATCGACAGGTAACGATGGGCCGTGCGGCCAAGCTGCACCTATGGCCCTGCCATGTGGCCAAGGCCCACCGGGGCCGCCCGGCCGTAGGCCTTGGGCCGGCGCCAGGCCGCGGCGGCCCCGGGGGAAGGGTGCAGGAGGCCTCGGCCCTCCCGCCGGGCGGCCCGCCATCGTCCTACCCTCCTGCCCCCAGCCCCCGCGGCCACATCCGAGGAGGAAGAGGAGGCGGAGCAGAGGTAGCGGGGGCGGTCGGTACCGCCGCCTCGCCCACAGCAGGGGCCGGCCCCGCGGGGCAGCCGCCCGTCCCGCCGGGGGGCGGTGGCGCCCGAGCACGCGCCCGCCTTGGACCTCGTCGGCCGCCGTTCGTCTCCTCAGGTGAACGCGTATCCTTCCGCCGCGGCCGCCCCCACCGCGGAACTCGCAGCTCCACAGTCCCCGGATGGAAAGTGTTATGGCCGCCGACAGCGGCTCGCTGTACTATGGGGAGGGGCGAGGTAACTCCGCGAGGGGCGCCGGGCGGGGAAGGAGGGGGACGGCCTCCGCGCCGGGCGGGAGCGGGCGGTCTGGCGCGGGCCGCGGCGGCGAGGAGCGGGTAGGAGGTGCGAGCCCTGGCGGGGCAGGAAGCCGCCCGGTGGTTGGGCTGAGCCGAGCCGTTAAATAGTCCCGCGCCCCCCGTCCCCTCCGGCGGCGGGAAGTTCGGGGGGCGGCTGGGGCTGGCGGAGGGGGCGGCCGGGGGCCGCGGAGAGCGCCCGGCGGCGGCGGGGAGCGGGCGACAATGCCTGGTGGCCGGCGCCGCTGCCGCTTGTGGCGCTGTATCCCTCCGCCGGCGTACGCGGGGCCGGGCGAGGCGTCGCGGGCAGCGCGGCGTCCTCGGGGCCGTGTGGGGTCCCGCGGCGGGCGGCTCGGTCCGGCGGGGCGGCGGCAGCGCTGCCGGCCGGGACTGTCCGAGGAGCCGGGTGGTTCCCAAGCAGGAGCCGCGGAGGGGAGGCGTCCCCACTCCCCTCGCCCCAGTTTCGGGCAGCGCCCGGCGCTGCCGCCGCGGTCGGGTGGAGCCCGCGGCGCTGAGGCGGCGGCAGCCCCGGGGGCTCCCCGGACCCCCGCCGGGCTGGCGTCACCGGCCGCTTCGCGTTTTGTCCCCGCTCTTCCCTGCCTCCTCCTCCCGGGGACGGGGGATCAGCCCGCGCCCCGGCCCGGCGCCCCGTGGGACCGCCCCTCCTTCACGGCGGGGCTGGCAGCCTCGGGGGTGGGGGGGAGGCGGGGGGCGTCCCCGCGCCGCCGCAGCGTGGGCTGGGGAAGGGGGGGGCTCGGCGGCGGCCGTGCGTGGCTGGAGCGGCCGGCGGCTGTTGGCCTCAGCGGCGAGTTTGCTGGGTAGCGTGGGTGTCTGCGCTTGTCACTTTGAGGGTGGTTTGGTGATTTATTTTTCATTTTATTTTTACGAAAGCAGCGTTTTGCTGCGCCAGACAGATGTACCTGACCGCCAGAGGCTCTGGCTCTGTGGGTTCCTGCGGGTCTGGTTCTGTAAATCCGGCGTGTGCCCAGGTCTGCGTGGAGAGGAGGGCACTGCTCTGCGCTTGCGGACACGTGTAGGATGGGACCAAACACGGAAAAGGCTTTAGCACAGGCTTGGGTTTTGTTTTTTTCAGTAAAACTTAAATGAGCCTGAACAATTTTTACAGAAATCTGCCTGGCAACATGTTTTGAATTTCTATTTTTTTTAGTTCAAAATGGGAAAGCTATAAAAGCTACCTGACTTAGGAGAGTCTTACTCTTATCTGCCATTTCTCACTAGATTAAAGTGTATAGCTGAAACTTTTTTTCTCCATGTGTGCTTTTTTTAAGCAAAGTACTGACATATTGGAGCATTTTGGAGGGAAGAAAATTGGTGCTTGGAGCTTCAAGTGGTTACTTATGCTTGTGCTTAGTGGTTTTTTTTTTTTTAATGAGTGTTAACTTTGGCACGTTTATCTATTTTCAGGGTTTAGATTCATTATATACACTTTATAATTGTTTCAAATACTGTGAATGTAACATTCCACCTCCCCCCTCCAGGCTTTTGCAAAACTTTCTAGAAAATTATAATTAGTTCTTTGTGATAGAATTTATTACAGTGTTTATGTAAGAAAAGGTACAGTCCTTTTGAGTTCACGTTAAAATTTGGTGGACTGAGGTACCAGTTATTGTTTTCTGTCTTGTTTTTAAGTTACTGTATGTTTGTACTTACCAGTTACGAATGCCTGAGAAGTAGTGACAAAGCTAAGGTTAAAATAGGCCTTGTTAGGAGGAGTGTGCTAGCGATTTTTAATCCCCTTCATTAATTTAGAATTTGTATTTTATTTGGTGGTGTTCTTTGGGAAGGAATAGTACGTGTTTACAGTTTTTCTGTGTTCAATGTATTAACGCAGATAATGTAAAATTGTGAGGGATTTGTGCTTTTCAGCTTATTCTTTCAGTTATGCTTGTATTTTTACACCTTTAAAAATATCTTTCCTTTTGTTTCCAGATGTTTTTTCAGTATTCCTCCTGACTGTGGCCTTTTCTGAGTCTTGCGTATTTACGTCTTCTATATGTGTGGAAAAATGTTAAAAAGGCTGTTCAAGAATTGATGTCAAGTCTTTTCTTAACGTGTAAGTCTGACTTCTTCTTTGATAATGTACAGCTAAAGATCCCTGGGATTTTTTGATTTTTTACTAGTTGGTTGTTTCGAGTAAATATTTTTGTTTATCATGCTGGAGGTGCTTGTTGATAGTTGCGTGCTACCCAATAATAACAAAGTTAAATTATAATTTGTGTGGTTAATTAGTTAAAGGAGATCTCAAATCAGGTTTGAATATACCCAGCTGAGACTCTTTGCCAAACATAAATGTTTTATCCAGTTAGTAAAATGTTGCCCAGTTGAGGACCATACTGGCCCTGTGTTGAAAGCCCGAGATTTGTTCTCTGTAGCATACTGCATCCACTTCTGATTTTTATAGTGCTAATTGCATGCGTATTTCAGGTTTCAGCATTTGACAGTATAACATTTAAATCTGAATAATAGGCAGCTACCATTGGGATGATGTATTGCATCATGCAACCTGTAATCTTCATGTGTTGCGTCTGTGTATTAAACAAGTTCTTCAGCAAATAAGTCAGTCATTCTTAGTTACTTATGTGGGAGTTCAGCTTACTCCTGTTCAAGAAGGGATTTACCATTGACAAGAGAAAGCGTTACAGTACAGTACTCTTGGTGTAAATGGAGTGCAGTGTAGATGAATTGTTCTCTTTTGAAGGCTCAAAGTAGCGTAACATCCCGTGTGTTAATCTCCTGTGTGGAAGATGGGAAATGCATCGTTGCGTTTTTTAAAAAAAAATAATCCTGTACCGAAAGTATTTTTTTTTTTTTTTCAGTTTGGAAAGACTCCCAAGGAGGGAGCGTGTGTATATGTCTGTGGTGTTTGGGATTTCTTGGTTTTTTGAATGTCACATGTATAGTTGGAATCTTGCAGGTCTCATAGCTGAAGAACACAATTAATTGAATTTATTGGATATTGGAGTATGTATAAAATAGCAAAGTCTGTTTTGATAATTATTTTCAAGAGTTGTGCAGAAATGCTAGTATGTTTTCCAAAGGAATGCAATAGAGCATATGCTTTAAAACATGTTTTGCTTTTTTTGCTACATGATGCATGAACACGGCCTTGAAAATTTTTCAGTCTCCATTTTCTTTGTCAAATATTTGCGTATTTAACGTTAGATACTTCATTCTCACAGGACTATGGGAAAATACTTGGAAGACCTTAGTGGTGATGCTTATGATGGCCTGGAGCTCTAGAAGCAGCTCTTGCACTTCATCCCAGTGAGGGAAAGGATGTGATTGTTTTTTTTCAGTTTGAATGTGAATACATAGAATCATCTAAAGAGTTCCAAGTCTGTGTTGCTTCAGGGTGGGCAGGGGAGTAGTGGAGAGAGCTGCTGATCAGATTTCAGCCAACACTGTACTAGATTTTGCTAGTAAAGAAGAAAGTGATGCTATGACTTCTGCTATGGAAAAAGTTTTTAGTAAAAAGTATTATATACTAGTGAAGAAATAGTTCTTGTTCCTTTTCAGTTTCACTTTTCAAAAGCCAGATTATTTTCACTGCTATTCCAGTTCTGCTGATTTTATGTTTACATGTGGGGCTTTGTTTGAGTGTGGACTTGAGCTGGTAGAAGTTGTCAGGGCAGCCTGTTATGGAAACACTGGCATTAAGTCTGTAGCAAGACAATGATGCTGACCATACCTATTTGAGCCTCTTAATCCATAAAGGAGTACTCTTGTCAGTCATACTCTTGTTCTGGAAAGATTCACCTATACCCAAGAACATATGGTTGGAAACCAAGGTTAACATTTATCTGTTGACTGCCTCAGACTTGTGTGATACTAAAGGCAGGCATGCAAAAAATTCATTGTAGATGAGCGTAGTGGGTTTTTTGGTGTTGATAAAGGTAATGTCTTCATTAGCGAAGTAGACGTTTCATCAGATTTTGAGCACAATAGTTAGCTACTAATAGAATAATAGACTTAAGTAATAAAAATATCAGCTCCTGCTGAAATTGACTTGTTTTTAGTACTTCAGCTAAGTTCAGTTAGTGATCCACGTCACAGAGGAGGTACTGTGTTTACATTTGCTTGGAATCCTGAATGAGTAATAAATGCTAGCTTCGCTTTAAAAAAACAGCGCTTGGGATTTCTCGTACTTACAGACTGTCCTGGTAGGAGAAAACCAAAATTTGATGGCATGCAATTTCAATGTTTTAATCTTTTGGTAGATGTTGTCCTTTGAGACTTATTTTTCAAGACTTATGTATGTTTTGTGCAACATCCCCCCCCCCCCGCCCCCGACACACACCCACCAAAAAAATGTCACAGTGTAATGTCTCTTTTTTTTTTTTTTCCTTCATCCTTTTTTCTTTCAAATGCTATTGTGAAAATTAACAGCTTCCAAGACTGGCATGTATTTACTAATGAATTGTAGTGAGTGTTCTAATTGCATTAATTTTAAAAGTAATGGTTGCTTTGTTTTCTAATTTCAGGAGAATAAAATGGGGAAGTTCTAGAACCTTGAGAATAACTCAGCACAGTAGTCTTGTTTGCTGTGGGAACTAAAACTAATCTCAAGAATTCTCCCGAAGAAAAGGAAAACCTAAAATCATGCCATCTGAAAGGGAACAGTTTTTTTGTGATAAAAAGCAAATTAGTTTGTTAAAACACAATGCTGCGAAGAATTTCTCTACAGATACTACTTTGGAAAAAGCACTGGTGAATGATCCTTTAAGTATGATGACTCAACCAGCAAGTTTGGATGTCAATAACTCTTACGAACTAAAAAATGTGAAAATTGATTTACCCAAGGTGAACATTCCAAATGAAGTATTAATGAAACATGAAGTTGATAGATATGGAAAACTCTTTCAGTGTAAACAGCAAACTGCAAGGAAGTCATTAAGCTTAGAGGAAATAAACGGAAGCAATCCCAATTGTTCAGAGGGCAGCCACTTGCAAAATAAACCAGAAATGCAATTTGAAGAAAGGTTGAAAACTACGGCAAAGATACTGAATTTCACTTGTACGAAGTGCAAGGATAACATTAGATACAGCCCAAATGATCTACAGAAACATTTTCAGCTGTTACACTATGGCGAGTTGCCTTTGTATCCTTGTGAGATGTGTAACTTCTCGGCTAATGACTTTCAGTCATTTAAACAGCATAGACGCATCCATCGTAGCACTTTAGTAAAATGTGAGCTCTGTAATGATGAGCATATGTACACTTTGTTGGATTTGACGAAACACTTCACATCAAAGCATTGTTTAAATGGTCGCTTTCAATGTGAAAAATGTGGGTTTTCTACCCAGGATGTGGGCACTTTTGTTCAGCACATTCACAGACATAATGAGATTCCATATAACTGTGGAAAGTGTCATCACGTAAGCTTTACAAAAGAGGAGTTCCAGAAACATCTTCGTGTTCATACCAGTATCTTTCCTTTTGGTTGTCAGTATTGCAGTTACAGCACATCACGGAAAGATTATCTTTTAAAACACATCATAGCTTTGCATAGAGACCACTTATATGCAAAAGAAAAACTGGAAAAGGATAAATGTGAAAAAAGAATAGTGAAGACTCCAGCAGGACTGAAGCTTGTGTTAAGAAGGTGTAAAATGGGAGCATCGAAAAAAGCACTCTGGAGACGGAAAAAAATAAGCAGTGGAAGTGAGAAAACTGGAGAACAAAATGCACAAGTGCTAAGAAGTGTGAATAAAATTCAAACAAAAGCTGAGGAGTTGAACCAGTGTATGAGAGATGTGGAAGCAAATGAAGAAAAAGATCAAATTACATATACAGAAAAGCATAATTTCACGGGTGGAATGCTCTCTGCTACTCCTGCGCAATACAATAAAACAGATGATAGAACAAGTTACGGCCTGGGATTATTGAAAAATGCTGTTCATGGGCCAACGGTATTGATGGTCAAAAACAATAAAATATCTATTCCAGCAAATTACAGTGCTAAATTTATGGGATTTAAAATGGTAGATGGAAAACAACATATTGTTATAAAATTACTACCTACAAGTAAGCAAAACATGCATTTGCTGGATCAGAAAGCTGATCCTATTAAAGATGGTTCTACAACTCCTTTGCTACAGACTGCTGGTCCCTGTGGCTTGTCTTCAGGTGCTATACCACATGTAACTGGTCAGTCAACCTTAAAGAATAATTGTCTTCACCCATTAACCTCCCCTCCATTTTCTTGTTCTGCTCCTCATTCAGGAAAAACAAAAGTGGAAAAACAAAATAACTCCTTATTGTATGGTAGGAGTGTTTCTCAAACTGTAGCACCTTCTAATGTAGCTGTAGGAAAAAGTTCAAATTATTTGCCAATGAAGTTGGGTTCAGTTGTACCTCCATGTGATGAGGTGACAAACGTTGGAACTCGAAGTAGTGTCTCATGGGGAAGCTATAGTCCTCCAAGTCATCCTCAGGTATTACCACCCACTATTACAAATACGCTTCACTATGACTCTATGAAAATGCCCTTCTTTCCTGGACTGAAAATTCAAAATGGTGGTCTGAATAATAGCAATGGAACTAATAGTCTCTATTATTCAACTTCAGTGGATTCTTCTAATGAAGGGTTACTGTCTTTTCACAACTACTCCAAAATGGACACTTCAGATAATCCATGTAGCATTTGGATGTCAACAGATGACAGATACAAAGAATTTAGTAAAACAGTTTCGTTTCAAAACAGTAGAAGTGAATCTGCATCTTCGTATTCAGAGTCAATGAGAGGCTTAAAACCAGAGAAAGTTGTATCAGCACAATCAAATATTAATAGAACTTATGGACACATAAACACTAAGAATAACTCTGTGACTTCTAAAAGCCAATCTAAATGTGGTCTTGAGAGCGAGTGTTTTATGGAGGGCCAGCATAATGGCCAGCAGTGTTTGGACACTAACATACATCAAGGATTTGAGAATGTAGCTGAGAAATTCCAAGAAAATGCCTCTGATTGTGTTAACTCGGTTTTAATGCCTAAAATCACATCTGTTTTCTCATTGCAGAGTGAACAGGCAGCTAATTATTTGTTGCCTGAAATAAACCAGTTACTGCAAGATGTGTTAAAGGTGAAAGCAACTACTCAGCAAGAATCCCACAGCAAGTCAAATAATTGCATAAAACTTCATTCTGACAAGCTACTTTCTGGTCACGAGACAGGGAATAAAGCCTTTACACATTTAAAAAGCTCGGCAACTGCAGGTGGTTTTCAGAGGCTGCCTTCTAATGCAGGCTTTAATTTATATACGAAAGAGTTGAACGCAATGGATAGCACAAATGAAGGTGCACATTGTGGGAGAGAGAGACAGACACACAGAACATCATTTGAGTCACAGGAAATGGATAAATTATCCATAACTCCAGGTGTTGGTACGTTCCTAAAATCTCATACAGATGCAATCATAACACAGCAAGTAGTAAAAGATAAAATACTGTCTACAACCCAGAACCCTAGCAGCTTTTCACCAGTTATTCAGGAACAGAAGAAAACCCTTTTAGTTCAGTCCCCTCCATCAGGATTTTTTGTTCCTTTGCACCTTGCTAACCAGCCTGGACTGCAGGTTGTTTCAGGAAAATCTCTTCCGTCAACCAGTTCGTCAGATGGGCATGTGGCTAAAGGTGTACCTGCATCTTTTGTCTTAAATAAAGGACCTGGAATGATTTTGACTTTTAATGGGGCAATTGGAACTGTTGCAAATGTCACTAGTGATAGTTCTCAGGTCTTAGGGAGAGTTGCATCCGGAGAATATGGTAAAATAACCATACCAGCTTCAAAAGTGGAGGCGAAAAATGACAGTTTCAGAAGTGTAAGAAGTTCTTGTAATAGGAGAGGATGTAGTACAGCAAATGACTCATTGAATGGCATGCCGTTCAAAGGGCCTCTTGTGATTATGAACTCATCGGAGTCAACTGTGAAGGGAATTTCTTCTGTGAAGGTGTTACCAGAGCATCAGGATGCTGTCTTTGGTTCCCTGGAGTCAGTAAGCCAACACGAAAATAAACAGAAACAAAATGTTAATGCACTTTCACCTGACAAACAGCAGGCAGTTTTTCTGAAATGTATGACATCAAACAAGCCTGTAGTTCATAAACATAGTGTTTTTCAGGATAGTACTCACTATCAAAATTGTCAACCAAAGAAAACTGGAGCCATGCAACAAAAGCTTTTGCTGAAAATTAAGACTTCTGCTTCAGATACGCTGGCTGATGCCACTCAGTCAGTAAGCAACTCGGTGCCCTCACTACAGTTTGATAACTTGCAGTCCCTTACTCCTGCACTAGCACAGAAACAAACTAACCTTACTTCTAATGATGCCTTAATCTTACCAGGTAGGTTAATGCCAGCAAATGCCTCTTCGTCAAGCTCTAATCAAGCATGTTGTGTTCCTGCTGTAGAACCTGTTTATTCTAAGTCTGCAGGGACACGGTTGCAAAAAGGTTCTGTTGAAAGTATGCAAGTAATTGCTAACAATAGGAAAAACTTTGGTAGTCAGAAGTCCACATGGAGTACCCGAAAAAGAACTGCAAAAGTAAAACCTCGTTTAAAACAAACTGGGTCTAAAAGTTCAGAAGCTGTGGGTATACAAAGAAAGAATAATTTCAAACGGAAAAAGAAGGATAATTGTCCAGAGCCTCCAAGAAAGAAAGTAACGTTGCACAGAAAGTGTAAGGAAAAGAATCAAGCTGAAGGTGTTAGTGAATCAGGTGGCCCTTACAAACCAAGGGCATCAAAAGAAACTGTGAGGACTTTGAAATTACTTCCTTTTAATTCTAAACAACTTGTAAAATGCCCTCGGAGAAATCAACCTGTTGTTGTGCTTAACCATCCTGATGCAGATGTTCCAGAAGTTGTAAATGTAATGAAAACGATTGCTAAATTTAAGGGACATGTTCTTAAGGTTTCATTGTCGAAAAGAACTATCGAAGCGCTTCTGCAGCCAGCCTTCTGCAATCCTTTGGACGTAACTACTGATAATCTTTCTCAGAAGAGGCACAGGATAATAAAACCTATTAGCCCTGTAAAGGAAAGATTTGTCTTAAAATTGACACTGAAAAAGACTAGCAAAAACAATTACCAGATTGTGAAAACTACCTCTGATAATACCTTGAAAGCTAAGTTTAGCTGCTGGTTTTGCGGTAGAATATTTGACAATCAGGATAATTGGGTAGGACATGGACAGAGGCATCTGATGGAGGCTACTCGAGATTGGAATTCATTAATGTAATGATGACCAGTGAAGAAAATAAAATTTAAATATCGTACATTACAGTTTTTTAAAATGAAAATCAATTGAATTAGGATACACAAGTCGTTTTGTTTTGCATTTCAGTTTTGTAACTGAAGTTAAAAATGATGCAAAGTGTTTGTATTTTAAAAGGAAGAGCAGATTCTCTGTTGCCATCAAGCTTTGGGATAGATTAATGAGCTTTGTGGTTAGGTAACTTGTAACGAACTGCAAATACAATTCCATAAAAATATATATTATTTTTTGTTACTACTATCATGTCGTATATTTTTATTCTATAGAATGAGTTTTCAGGGCTTTTGTTCTGTACATATTTAAAAAAAACCCAAACATGTAAATATTTTTATACTTTGCAGTTATTTGGTATAATTCTTGCACAGAAATTATCCCCCCCCCCCCTTTTCAGTTCTGTGCATGCACTACTAAACCCAGTTTTAAAAATTTTTTCAAGTACACACAGCTGTTATCCTGGGTTTTTTGTTACTTTCACTTGTTGGTTCTTGATTTTCAGGGATTGAACACTATTGTTAGCAAGTGCCTCAAAGATGTGAAGCAGTTTACATTATGTCAGCTGTGTAACCGTAGGTCCATATGGGGTGAGGCGCTGGAACAGGTTGCTCAGAGAAGCTGTGGCTGCCCGCTCCCTGGAAGTGTTCAGGGCCAGGCTAGATGGGGCTTTGAGTAACCTGGTCTGGTGGAAGGTGTCCCTGCCCATGGCAGGGGGTTGGAACTAAATGATCTTTAAGGTCCCTTCCAACCCAAACCATTCTCATATAGGACGATTTGCCCAATAGTTTAATTTAAACAAAGCCATATGTGAATGCTTTAAGCTATATTGCTATGCACATGACACTTGTACTATTTCTTGCAGTTTGTCTACTTTCTTAGTGAAGTATTTTTCATATAAATTAATAAAACATGTTATGATTGTGTTAATACGGTGAGCCTGAGAATGGAATCAGTTGGAAATACACAGTATATATATTCATAATGTATATGGTGTTTAATAATGGTGAACATTCCTAATCTGTATTGACTCTGTCACTATTAAATTTGCTATAACTTGTGTTTACAGAATATGACTGTGAGCATTTATAGAAAATATTTCTATTTTGTTTTACACTATGTCTGCCACAAACCCTATAAAAGGCCAGGATATGGTGAAGTGTAAAGCACCATTTCAGGCCTGTAACTGCATTATAGTTTTATTCCAGGTGGATGTAATTTGTCCGCATAATGACTAAAGAGTGTTTTCTACTATTGCTTATTCAGATGAACTGCCTTTTAGGGTACCAGGGGTCTGGCAAAACCAAGGCTTGAGTTATTCCTCGTTCATTTTACTGGCCAGTAGGGTAATAATCCTAGGAACCTGCTTGCTTCCTACTTACGGTTTAGGGATAACGATGAAGGGAGGATATGCTTCACATTTATGTAAACAAAAGACCTAATCTTATCCATAGTGACTGAGAGTATACAAATGAAGGTCCTTATTACCCACAGTAATTATTATGTTTAGAGGCTTTGTCCTCCAGATGCTTAATGAACCCGGAGGCTAGATCCAGTCTTCAGTGGGAGTGCCGTTACCATATGACACCTTTTGCCCAAGTACTGGACGATAACATCTGAGATGCGTACGTCAGCTTCCCAAAGTATTGATGGAAAAACTGTCAAAATTGAATAGTGGACTTGGAGAGGATTGAGGCGTTTAAATCTCTGAGGTTTTGGATTGTGTGCAAGCCCAGGGGTAGTTCTTTTTGACTGTTTCCATAAGGTGAAGGTGAAGATTGACTTGCTACCAATGAAACGATTGGAAGTCCTTTACAGATGTTACAGGGATGTCACTGGTAACAGAATTTGACATATGTTTGAAAAAGTGTTACAATGAAAATGATTTTAAAAGCCCCTACTTCAGTAGCTAGGTAGGGTTTTATTTCTTCATGTGTCTGTTGGCAGGAAGATGGACACTGGCCTTGTAAGCTGGTGAGTTATGTATGGGAGTCAACTGAACTACCTGAAACAGTCAAGGCAGCATAGTTTGGGTGAATTAATGTAGAGTTGGTGTGTGTTCTGTATCAAAATCGGATCATTTTGTGCTGCACAGTGGGCTTGATCTCTGATGTGAATTTGGTTAGGAACTTCGATGAAGACAAGTGTAGTGGTGAGGAAGTGTGTTAGAAGGAAACAGCATTAGGAAAGGACAAAAATGTGTTAAGCTTTTTTGACTGGAAGAATCTACTGGCTGCCTCAGCTTGCTCTCCTATAAACCCTGAAACTCAGCCCCTGAATTCTGGACATTGCCGTTGCCGCCTGTGGCAGAAATACCTGTGAAATTTGTTGCTAAAACTTGGTGCAACTTCACCAAGGATGACCAGTTTTTGTTAACAGTTACTTAGCACTGAGGTGGAAGTTCAGCTGTAGGGTTAGGAGTTTTTCTCTATATTGCTGAATCATGAGAGTGACAACTGTCACTGGAATTTTTTTCCTTCCAGCTTGTTTTCCTGTGAATTGAGTAACCTTAAACAATGTTGTGAAAAAGAACATTGTAAAGCTAGAAAATGTTGAAATAAGGTTGCTTTATACAGCCTTAATTTGTTGTCGTGTGTCACTGTCCATGGACATGCATCTCATTCAGTACTAATAATTGTTACTCCCTCTTGAGCAGTGATTTAATATTTTGCTTCCCCACCCTCAATTATGTCCTTGTATTATTTAGCGCACATTGCTCAAGTACTGTTACAAAATATAATTCTTCTTTTCTTACGCGTTTTTCCATGCTGCTTTGTTTGAGGTCCTGAGAATTTGGCACTTCTGCAGATCAGGTTTCAAGGAATCTCAAGTGAGACTTCCATGAAATTAAGATCACAATTAGTGATCATTAGGAGAAGGTTTGTCTTAAGCAATTTGAGCAGCATCACGGTGGATGGTGCAGTGACAATATACAGTTCTTCAATGAAAAAGTGATCATACATTTGATGCTTGTATTGCGATGGATATATCTGATGTGACAAATTAAGGTTGCAGAGGTAACCTGATTGAAGAGTGTCTTGAGTGCTTGACTTGGCAACTGCAGCATTTTAAGATAGCTTGTAACATTGTGCATATAGCAAGATAATAAAACCTTACCTCAGTTGCACCTATTTCTGTATGTCGAAAACACTGTAAGTGCTGCAGGGTCAACAAGTGTTTTTCCTCTGAGGAAATGCTTTGTAAATATATACTTGGCCTAAGCCTTATTTGTACAGTGTTGATGTGATTGTGTAAAGTGGCCTTAAAGAGGCCTGAAATCTATCTTGTTGTGTATTCTTTGCAAGATGTGTATTCATCCGTAAGTCCTGGTTTCTATTCCTCAGTAATTTCAATGTTTTAACAAAAAACTTGTGTTCAATATTTGTTCCAGGGCTGTTGTCACGTGAGACCTTTCTTTTTTTTTCCAACACTGCCTAAGAATCTCTGCCTGCTGCTGGTGGTTTAGATTGAAGGAGGAATGTAGTTTTGTAACTTGTGTGTCTGAACACTTGGATTTTTGAGAATGCAAGTTCTTACTCCTTTCATGGAACAACATTGTCAGAAATGATTTGCAGTACTCATTGTACTGTCCTTTCTGTATCAGGTAGGCAGACAACACTTCCACTCCTTTGTATAGTGGTAAATATGATACTTTGCCCTGAGTTCTCAGACAAAAAAATTACTTAATTTTAAAGCCATTTTTTTTAGTTCTAGTTTTAGGGCTTCCTTTTTTTTTTTTTTTTTCTCCTAGCTATTCAGTTAATGACAATTATATGAAGAACAGATTAGCTAACAATGTCAAAGAAATACGAGGGGGGGAGGTGTGTTGCTATGTCTGTCAGAGGTCAGACGACATACGTGCGACCTGATGGAGACACTTGACAGCATTAACAGTGGCAGCTGCTGGCAATGCTACTGTTCTAAGAAAGTTTCAGGTATAGGATTGCACCAAGTTACCATTTCCTACATTCTGTATTGGCTGCTGAATCAATAGCATCAGGCTTTTTAACATAGCATGCTCCATCCTAAGTGCTAATTTATTTTACATCCTTGCAAAATGCAAGCTTGTATTTTCCCTTGCTCAAACCTTTCTCTTCTCCAGCTAAAACTGTGTTTCAAAGTATGTCTACGCCACAGTCTGCCCAAGTTATAAAATATCTAGCTTGAATATGGAAAGCCGAGTACCTAGTCTGCTTATTGTATAAAACTGCATATAGTAAAATAGGTGATCACAGACTGGTGTTACTGTTTGTGGTGGTGGTGGTGGGTTTTTTTTTCAGCTTCCTCTGGAGTCTGACTTTGTTCCGAGGGTGTTCTTATCTCAGGATGAATGGATTATTTTGTGGAAGGTGGTGTTGCCTATAAAAGGCCATCCTCATTTTGTTGTTGAAACTGTGAGGTACCCCTGTAATGATACAGAACATGGCTAAAAAGAAGAGATTGGGGACGAAGGTAGTTGAATGTTTATCTAGAACATATCCTGTTATTTGTAGATCAGCCACAGTGTTACATGTAGTGCTGTGCGCTTAAGAGCTGAGGGGCCGGAACAGCAGTGCTTTTGGATAGGGGAAGAGCTCAGTATTGCCAATTACCTTAAGACACTGCTACTTGGTCTCGTACGGAAGTCTACAGGTACACTTAAATTTCACTTTTTCATACCTTTTTTTCCCCAGTTCTAGAATGATGGTGATGCTACACATTTAACTCAGAAAGCAATGTTTGAAGAACCTAGACGCTTTTGTGAGTAGCATCATATAAAGGTTAACAAAGAAACAGACAGTTTTGTTAACAAAGTTGAAATACTGTGCAGTACATGAGTGAATAAGGCAAGGACTCTACCTGAATGCAAAGAAAGCTAAATACTGAGTGGCTGATTTTTCATGGAGTATTTTCAATTGTGAGTATTGCTTGAAATAGTAACCTTCTAAAGTGATGTTTCATGTAACGAATCTCAGAGTACACATACAGGAGTAGATGAAGCTTGCAGAGACTAATAACTTTTGTTAATTTTGAGGCCATGACTTAGCAATCTAAATGTTCTAAACATTACACTAGTACTAAGTTTAGTATTAGTATAATGCTAATTAATACCAACGGAACAATATACTAAACATAGCATTTATGTAGTACTGTGAGGTCTGTCGTAGGCAGGCTTGTGTAAAGTGTGTATACGTTGTTTCTTAATTGCCAGTGTCTCATTTGCTTCACATCTGGGGTATTATCTGTGTTGCCAGGGGAAGATATTGAGATGCAGCAAGGTAGGTAGCCAGGTGCTGAACATCTTTTTCATGCGAGTAAGCAGTTCATGGGTGTGTTACTTGCAGAAGTACTTGATCAAAACCACAAGGAAGTAGTTGCAGAATAGAGCTACAACATAGCTCTAAGTGAGTTGCTGAGAATTCGCAAGTCTTGGCTCAGTCTTGCCTTAAATGCCTTGCAGATAATCCTAGAGAACACTGCCTAATCTGGAACACAACAAAGCAGCCATGCATGAAGTGTCAGTTTTGGAAAATACCTTTAAGATGGATGAGTTTTCAGGTCCAGTAAAAGCAAACACCTCTAGAAGTAATTGACAACTGTTCATAAAATTTTTCATTGCTGCAATTTATACAATCATCAAGTAAATTTTCACCACTTTAACCTTGTTTGCAATAATGCAATAATTCAATAAGTAAACCACTGGTAGAACAAGCTTAAAAAAAGAAAGGTGTTTTTTTTGTGTGTCTCTAAACAGCAATTCTGCAAGAATTGAGTGGGTACTTGGTTTAGCAATGAAACAAGGTGCTTGGGTCACCAACAGCAGGCAATCTGAAGACAAAAGATTTGAGAGCTGTTAAGCTAAATATATATGCTAAAGCTGTGAAAAAACAATAAGTTTTCCTAACATCAGAACTTGTGAAGAAGCACATACAAATATATACATTAAAACATCAGCAATGGTGAAGTGATGCTTTCTTCCTGGAAGGATGCTCAGAAACGTGATCCAGCAATGCTTCCATACACTGTTGACTTTACAATACTTTAATTTTATTTGCACATTTGAAAATACAAACAAAAATATTAATGAAACAGAGTAAAGCCGAGGAAAAGGACAACACATGTCCATTAATCTAAAACATTCAGGCAGCTTTATTGCCACTAATTACATGAAGTACAGTCCTATTTTCAGCTTGTACACAGCAGTACCTTAGGTTGAGTTGCTCTAACTTCTGGGGCTGTGCACTTTACAAAGAAATTGCTGAAAACAGTGATTTGTGGTAAACGTAATGAATGGAAAGAGTAGCTCACTGTAGGTATTCTCATTTTTAAAGTGAAAGTGTCCTACAGGAAATCTATCTTTAAATAGCAGTTGAAGAACCAGGCTGTGGTATGCAGGTCTTCACATGACTTTGAATACCTGTGTTGTCACAGATGGAAGTCGCAGACGACAGTGTATCTGTTTTGACTTCATGTGTTAAATGTGCTTTTTTGATAAAAGTGACATGGGGTTGAACTTAGGAACTGCATCTCTTACTGCTCAGTAGGTGCTCTTAAAGAGTATTTTCCATCATTTTGGATTTTCTTCCTTTAATACCTGATCCACGTTTTGGGATGTTGAAAGAAATGATGAAAAAATGTCTTCATTTTAGCAGTCGGATTTGATTAAGAAACTCTTACAATGTGTTTCAGTTTCGTC
Source organism: Opisthocomus hoazin (assembly GCF_030867145.1). Taxonomy (NCBI): domain Eukaryota; kingdom Metazoa; phylum Chordata; class Aves; order Opisthocomiformes; family Opisthocomidae; genus Opisthocomus; species Opisthocomus hoazin. The sequence continues at coordinate 62,701,599 of NC_134419.1, forward strand.
GAGTCTTTTGTGTTGTTTTGGCTGTCAATTAGAACCAGGGAGGTGCGCTGATGATTCTCTACTATTTCAGCAACACTGTCAAAGCGCTGGGTAGAGAAAACAAATTAATTAGTGCTGGCTTCCTTTAATGCTCTAATACTGACAGCAATCACTGCATCATCTTTTTCTCTTTGCTTCTCCCACCACTGAAGAGTGTGGAGCTATGACTGTCACCAAGTGAGATGCTCTGCCTTTTACTAAGAGCACTGATCCTGCTTAGTCCTGATTCTAGTCAAACAGATTAAATTTGGACAATGGAAGATACTATGGCCGCTAGCTGTCTCATCTCATGCTCTTTTTAATTTGTAATTGCCGTCTGCACAAACTGAACCACAGAGGTTGTTACATGGCATATTAAACTGACACCACTTTCGGTTTACCTTAATATATACCAGGCTGCAGACTGGCAGTTTGGAAGCTGCTGCTTCTGTGATTCAGCCACCTCAGTTAGAGGGAAGGCAATCTTCAGGAGTAACGTGGTACAGACAGCCATCAATGAGAACTTGTAGTTATGCAATTTTAATGTTTGTCATTGTAAATATCTAGAATCTGCTAGGTCTGTTGCTTTTCCTTTTGGTCTTTGGCCAAATACAGATCTTGGCATATCTTCCTCTTTTTCTCCTGAGGTCATTTTTGACCCTTTGTTGAAGGCCAGATGAGCTCCAGGCTATTATTTATTCTGTAACTTCAAAACCACTACCTGGGAGGCAGATAATTAGGCTAAGGCAAGCTTACTTTCACATCCCTGAAAAGCCTATTCTATGCAGTGACAACAAACAGTTTTTATTGGTATTTGGGTTCCAAGTTTCTGTTTTGCTGTCAGAGTAATTATCTGTGTGGTATAACAGCCAACCAATGATTTTTGCACTCTAGACCTAGAGTTTCATATTTGCTTTATGTGAGAATAGGATTAAAAGTACTGCCAGTCTCATTTTTTGGGGTGGGTTGTTTTTTTTCTTTGGGGTTTTTTTGGTGAGTTTTTTTTTTTTTTTTTTTTTTTTTTTTTTTTTTGAGCATGGCTGTTCTTCCTTTACAATTTTCCAAGAAACTTAACTAGAGTCTTAGGTGAATAGAGGACTATAAACAGCCGGGGAATTTATCTAGTGGCTGCAGCTCTGATCTTGGTAACTTTTCAAAACAGTTCTATGAGTATATTTTAAACTTCATCAGTGGTTTTAATTACTCACAGTATGCAGAAGCTGATGTTACACTGGTTTCTCTAGCTTGATAAATCAGTCATTACATAGGGTATACTTTTATCTTGATACATGAAAAATCCTTTTGGTCATAGTGCAATATATCTTAATCCTTGCTTATTAAAGGTATATAACTGAAAACTTAAGGAAAACCCCCCACCATCTCACCTCTTCACCATTTTTTTCTCTGCCCAGTGCATATTGTCTTGTTGATTCAATAAATCGTATAGGAATGTTGTATACTCTTCTGTTGTAAAACACAACCAGTGTGTATGGTTGCCGTGAATCCTGTCCAGAACTCTTTCTTATTAGAAAAGATCCATCCTAAAGACAGAAAAGTGGTCAGCATATTCAGCTTATTTTTTCCAGCAACTTAGTTTGGTTTTAGCTTAATATTTTCATCTGTATTGGTATTAAAACCTTTTCTCCCATTAGAAAACCTGTACAGCAGGAGATGAGAAATAGCATACGTTCCTGCTGTCTAAAAGAAGCTTGCAGAGGTGTCATTGAAGAGTCACCTTTGCTGCTGCCTGTTCTCTCTCAACCAAAGAAAGAAGAAATAAACACATAGTGGCAGCAGTCTTTTGGGGTCCACAGATTATTAGGAAATGAAGTTACTATCCGTGGCAGTAGGTAGGCAAGAAAGCAGTGAAGGGTGGAGATACTGTTTCTCCAGAGCTGTAAAAAGCTCTCCCATGAAGGTGAGCACCTACAGCTACTGGCACTATAGCCCAGCGCTCACTAGCTAGCAGTAGCCTACACTGGTGGTAACCCCAGTGCTCTGCCCCTTTATCTTGCTTTGTGGAGTTAGGCAAGAGTGGAAATGTACCTGATGCTGAGGATGCAACTCCACATGTTACTATTCCCTTCTGTGACACTAGCTTTTGTACACAGAATAGTTGAGAGAACTCAAATTCTCCAAATACCTAAATGCATAGTGTTGCTATTTCAAAATGCAAAGCAGCATCAGACTTTCCAAATAGCAGCTGTTTTTACATGAGCCATTGGACAGCGGTGGAGATCATTTAAAAGTCTTGGGGCTTTGCCTCTCATTTTAATGGATGCACATGAGCTATCAGATCTTCCTCAGCTGTCTAGTCTGTAATAGCTTTCTCTGCAGTGCACAAGTCTTTGAGTTAAACTAATGCAATTTTGTCATGGGATGGAAACCATAGTTAAATAGTTTCATCACAATAATTTCATGTTTGACAGTGTCTGCATGGTACAGTATTCTGACCTGTTCAGAATACAATTCTTAGAATTTTTCTAGTTGTCTTTCAATTTATTTATGTGAAGTTTTTTCATAATATAGACATTCTTTAAAAGTGGCATACCTTGTTTGATCGGTACAATGCATCTTCTGCTGTTTTCCTATCACAGGTAGCAGCATACCACACTTTACTATGAACACCAGCATCCTAGAAAAAGAGAAAAACAGTGTTTCACCTGTAAAATAATAATAATAATAATAATAATAATAATAATAATAAAAAAGAACATGCCTGTAGGTGAGTTACTGCTAAATACTAAATGCTGTGAAGAGCTCAAATGCAGAACACTCTAGAAAACACAGAATTTAGAGAATTCTTTGCCAGGAGCTCACTGTTTTTGCTGGATAGAGGTAGGGCAAAGAAAATCCAATGCGTCAAAACAGTGGTACAGATGTGTGATAGAAGGCTGATAGACGACAGAAGAGAGATACCCTGGGAAAAACAGGTTCAACTGGAGGATAGTTTGGTATTTTTAAAGCAGGAAGCTATTCTAGTAGCATTTAAAGAAGATATCCAGGAAATGTTGAGGAATGAGTTGCCCATTAACAATTTAAATGCTGCTCGGCTGTGGGCTAGCCAATGAAATGTCCAGATTTGGTAGGCATCTAAGCTTTGGGAATGAAGTTTCCCATATGCTTAATGCTATTTGTGAACATGATCATGATTGCCTCCATCTGGATAGCGTGGAGATTGGGTAAGTGCATCTTTTGCACTTGCAAATGGATGGAGTCCTACAAAACAGAGGAATAATTAATGTGTTTCCTCTACTAACACAGCAGTTCAGCCCCCAGTGCTTTCATCTAAGACATGAGATACAGATTTGGTTCTGGTTCCCTGTTGGATAGAGTCTGAATATATCCTTAAGTGTTCTTATCTAAAAGGCATAATCCCATGTTTACTGTGGAGAAAGATTACATCTGTAACAATACAAGAACGGCTTATACTTTATCTCTTGGGTGCCTCCTTTCTGTATGTTATGCCCTGTGAACACCTCACCAAGATCATCCTTCTTCTCTCCATTCTGTGAAATGCTTGGCAGTGGTCGGTACAGTAAACGAACTTAACCTCTTCTTCCAGTGCAAAACATGGGACAAAGGACTTCAGGTCTGCACCTATGCCCCTATCCATGAAGATACAAGATAGAAAGATTGGCACCCTAAAGATAGGTGGATTCTGTTTTAGAAGATAAAAGCTCTTATAGCAAAGAAAGTACAAAGATAAAAAGATGTGAGGAGGTGGTGGCTGGGAGTGAGTGGTATGAGATAATAATTTGAGTAAGAGAAGAAGTGGTAGAAAACTGGGTAGTAAGATGATGCAGGATTGAGTGTACATTTGGGAACAGGAGTGGAGTTCAGGGGAATGGTATGGGGGATCTTAGAGAAGTATGAACAGAAATGATACTCAAGGGAAGGACAGTATGAGGGATTAGAAGCAACATTAGACCTATGCATTAGACTTCAACAGCTAGAAGATTAAGTAGCAGGTTATAAAACCAGCAATCATAAAAAGCAAGCTCTTGCTGAGGAGGTTGATGCAAAAGCTAGCTCAAGTGAGTGGAGAGGCTATGGAAATAGTGCTGAGAGTATTTCCTAATGAACGCTTCTAGGTATTAACCTTCCTGGTCATTTGAATGGATTTGCTAGAACTTTATAGTAACAGGCTTAATGATAAAATTAATTTTCACACAAACTTTGTCACCTCTGTACAAAACAGATTAAAGATGGAAGTTGCACATTACAGCTGAGCTGGTCTAGCTGGCTTATCGCTGCCAAAAAGGCTTGTCTTGGCTTCTCCCTTGTGCTCATTTTGTTGCTCATCTGATCCCACGATAAGATAATTCACTTTAGTAATCTTGCAGAAAAAAATTTGTTACCTTTTTGTGTTTTGTCTTGTTTTGTGTTTGACTGCCAGGTTGGTTTTCTGTCAGTTTAATGAGTTGGCTCAGCCCAGCGCAGGATCAGAGGAACACCAGAGGAGCCTGGGGCTGGGAGGGGAGTTGACAGTGAGGGGAGAGCAGAGCCTCCATTCTGGGGGCATTGCACTAAGTTCTTATATCGGCTCAAGCCATAACATATAACTTTACCTCCAAAGTTCTTCCATGTGTTTCTCCAGTCACACTATTCATTGGAAAAAGATAGGATGAGAGGAACTGCAAGCATGCAAGATACTCAGCCACTTCGAGAATGAGTCCAATAAACCAACCTTTGTTCAACAGAACAAGGAACCAGCTGCCCCTAGACGTTTCTTCTAGCACTATCTGTGGCCTGTAATCTGGAAGCAGAGAATTGCTGCCAAAGTTTGGATGGGAACCAAACAAACAACGAACCTTATGGGCATGAATCATGTCTGTGAGCACCTGTATTGTGCAGGATGCTACAGCAAATGATACTACTGTCCATAATTGGTGGGAAAAAACCACTAACTAACAGTTAATATATTTTCTTTTTTAAACAAAATGGACATTTTATTAAGCTCTGGTTTTGCCCATGGCTGTTACATAAAAGCTGCAAATATAATTGTTACAAGCTGTTTATTTAGTGTCTGCTGGATTGTTTATTTGAAAGCAATTTTTATTATAAATATCCACTATGGCATACTGCAGTATTTTCCAGAATTTCAAGTTCTTTGTGTTCTTTGCTGATGTATTATCTTTGTCATGTCAGGCTTTAGAACATTTAATGTTATTGGCTCTGCATAACAGAGCCTTTGTTTTGCACTAAACAGAACTATTTTTACCTTGTTTCTGACTACTAGGCTAATAATAATGGCTTCCTGCATTATGTAGTCTCCCTTCAGGCAAAATGAGAGTAAGGGGAATAGCACTGAAATGAAAATAATTTTGTATTTGCTTAGATTATTCAAAGCTTAATGTTACAATGAAACACAGAAAAAAAGAATTTTTCATAAACCTGACAGCATTAACTGTAATGAGAAGAGGTCTGTTTAAAGGAACAGAAAGGAGTAGGACGTGGGAGAGAAAAAAAACATTTAGGGGGAGGCATCACAGCATCCTCAGAGAGGCAGCAATGACTTTCTTCTTCGTTCTTAAAACTTTGGTGACACCCCAAACCATAATAAATAGGGCAATGCTCAGAGAAGTGATTCTGCCTTATGCATCCTGCTGCGTTGGGCCAGTCAGCAGAGCATCCCTCTTTTCTCCTACAAATTTCTGGAATTTCTTAGTACATCACATCAGTGCAGGCTAAGGCTGATAGCTGCAGATGGCTTCATTGGATCTGCCTTCCCGTCCCCATCCTCCCCCCAGGCACACTATGTACAACTATAAGTTAGAAAAAAGTAGGCAATTAAAAACTCTTTATAACCTTCTATATCAAAGGCTAGACTTAAGGGCATCACCACAGATTTCCTTGTTTCAAATGATGTCGAAGTATTATGAACTGAGGAGTCAGGAAGACCTGAAACTTCTTTTGTTTAACGCAGCTGGTAGAATGCCAAGGTCGGGTATGATGCTATTTACACATTTTTCTACAGTTTATTAAAGCTCTCCTATGCTGTATGTTCCAAGCATTTTTTTTGTATGAAAGCTAACATTCAGATTATTTGTCCTACCGAAAATCTTCACTGCAAAAGGGGACGTGGATACCCTCCACAAAAGGAATACAATTTTTATTTAGAAAGGGGATAGTGGCGGAAATACTACTTTAAAGTAAAGGATAAGAAGATTTCTGTAATGTGAATTTAGCTAATGTTATACCTGGTCTGCAGTACTTGAAATAGATGAAATGCTGCTGTGAGGGGAAGTACCCAGGGGACGGTTGGTAGCTTCTGGCACTTCTGAAAAAAGGAAAGAACAACATGTAAGTTTTCGAAGCAGGTTTGTTATGCTGCAAGAAATTGATTTGTTACAAGAACTTTGGAAGACCAGGAAACGCTTGACCTTTGGTATCACTCAGGAAAGCTAGCTACTGCAAATGCATGGGCCCTATGTAAGTGCCTGGGACACGCGACTGCTCAAAAGAGAAGCCTTGCTTATAGAGAAACAGTTTGGTTAACAGCTTGGTTAATAGCCAGAGCTAGACTTAAAATGCAAGAACCTCCCCCAAGTGAATCAATGTAGCAATAGATAAAGAAAATACAGGAATGCAATACAAAAAGGACTCAGTCCAGTGTGAGAAGGAGTCATATAGGTGAGGGAGCCGGGAAAACAAATGTAGCTCAGAGATAATTTTTGACTAATTTAGTCCAACTGAAATGTTTGTATATGCGTGCAAGAAGTCTAGGCAGCTTAACAGAGAAGCAGAACGAGTAAGAAAGATTATGAAGCTTAATTATAATAACAAAGCATAGTAGAAAATAGCTATTAGGGCTGAAATACGTACGTCAAAGAGTTAAGAAATTGGAAGGGAAATGGTGGAGTGGTGTTGAATAGTAATAATGTGACAGAGATATGGAAAGTAAGTATAGATAATGGGTTTCTGGTAAAACAGAATCTTGGTCAAAAGATAGTATAGGTGTCTGCCATAGGTACCTGTGATCAGAGTTGTATACAGATCAGTATCATTATACTAGAGAATATGATTTTAGGAAGTTGAGTGTTACTTATTCTGTTATTATGGGAGGTTTTAGTTCCTGTTTGTTTTACTTATTGGGGGGAAAAAAATCCTGCTATTAGGATCGTTAGCACTCACCTATTCCTGGACATGATACTTTGCAGGCTGCTTTATCAAATCTTCACTAGTATAATTCTGATTTAGATTTTCGTTTCAGAAAGTGATAAGAATGTTATAGAGGTCATACAGTGACTCAGAATTAAAAAAATTCAGTTGGAGAGCTCAAAGACACTTGCATGAAGTAGGTTTAGGACTTCTTTTGTAGTAAAGATACAACTGTCCAGAAACTTCATTCGAAGTACAAGAGTGACATTGTAAAGAGCAGTTCCAGCTCTCAAGGAATGAATAATCATCTGAAGAAGGCTATTCAATATTAAGAATTTTGGGTTTTCTGTCAAATATTGACTCACCAGCTGCACCAGCTAGACCTGAAAAGTACATTGTGTTAATAAAGTAAGAATTGCCACAAGTCAGGCTGAACTGGACTTTACAAAAGGAAATTAAAATAAGAGACTCCTTAGCTGTGTAAAAAGGAAAGAGAAATGGGGCTGTCTGCACTAAGAATTTTATTGATTTTAAAGATAATCTAGGTACTAAACCAATAGCAGTTCTGGTACAGAAATGGAAATTTCCACAAATAATTGGAAGCAAAACTCGAATAGCTTAGTACAATAGAACTGGTGGGCCCAGATAATCTTTATCCCAGAAATTTTAAAAACCTACACATGAAATGGTAACAATTATTTTAAATCAATTTCAAGTTAGGGTGGTACCATATGATTAAAGAATACCAACCATAATAGCTATACTTCAAGCAGAAAAAGTGTCCTGAGCAACTACAGCCCTCTGACTCCACAGAGCACAATGCCCTAGAAGAGAATCTGAAGGAAAGAATATCAAGATTTGGAGATAAAGGTGAAACCAGCAAGAGAAAATCTGAAATTTACCCGAGTAGATAAAAAGTTATAGCTCTTTCATAAAATAACAGAGTTCTATAAAGAGGGAATATGGAACTGTACTTATTCTGGCCTTCAGTAGAGCATTTGATACTCGGCCATACAGGAAATTAGTTTTATGAAGATGATGAAAGTTAGCACTAGGCTTGTATGGTGACAAGGAAGAGACAGCAGGTCATGCTAAGGGACATTAGTGATTGGGACCAACTGATCTGTGATTAAGTTGTTATTGGACCTGGCACGGAATAAGAGTGTTCTGAAGAAGTTTACTAATCAGAGCATCATTTAGCACCAGATGACCTTGAAGAATAGTTACACTTTAGGGATTAGTAAAAATTTGTGCTACAAGTTGAAGCACATCATTTGTGCGACAGGAGCAGACAAACTTGAGAGCATCAGGGTGTTGCATGAATATGAACCATTATTATACCTCCACAGTGTGGGAGATGTAATTGCAACATGCATCAAGCAAACATTTCCAGAAAACAGAGGGAAGTACTAGTAACAGCACACCAGTTTAAGCTAGACCACATGCAGATTTCTATGTGCAATTCTTACTGTCCATTTACAGTGTGAAAGATATGTTCAGACTGAAATACATGTAGAAAGGGCTTGTAGGAGGGTCCGACAAGTGTCTGCTAACAAGAGACTAGAAAAAGGTTAGACCTAATTTACACTTCTGTGCAAACAGAGTTCCTATGTGTATTACCTAATTTGTTTTTAGCTGTGAACTGAAACAAAGTCCCTCTTTGAAAGTATTACTTGTAGAAGAGGTTGAGCATTTACCATTATAAAAATATCATCTCCTCCCCCCCACCACCCGTAGAGAAAGAATAAATTGCTGGATGCAGTAATAATCTGTTTGGCTTCTAGGCAACAGAAGTCTGGAACAGCCCAGAATGTCATACTTAGGATTCTTATGTGGCAAGGAAGATTGATGGAATCTTTATTATGATGGGAACTGACCCAAACGGCCTTTGGTAGAAATTTCCAGTAGTCACAGGTGGGAATGAAGCACCCAATTTCCACTGATTTATACACTACCTCTGACATACTCCCTTAATTTTACTAGCTGAGCTAAGCCCCTGGATACTTGATCTCCTCTTCGTATGCATTACAGAGACAAATGTTAATTCCAAACTAACAAATATGCATGGCATCTTGGAATAATCTTAATTCAAAGATTAATTTGAAATTACAAGTTAATCATATTTTAAATCAAAATCTGAATTATACTTACTTGGTAGAATTGAGGACTTCTGGAGCAAAGGCCTGAAATAAATATCAAGAGATTTCAGAAAGCTCTGAGGAGATCTACGCAGTTCTGAAAATACTAAAATTGAGTATGCAGTGGTAGAATGTGTTCCATCTCACCCATTCGTCCATTGAGAAACAAGGGACAGATACAGGCATTTAAAAAAAAAAAAAAAATCGTATCCCACTAATACTGACAATTAGGAATTTAAACATCTGGTTTAAATCTCCATCACCCCATTAGAGATTCTATCCTCCCATGCATTTTGGCAGTGGTTATAGTATTTGGATGCATTTGCCATGTTTTATTTTTTGCTACTGTGAGGCTTCAAGAAACATGACTTTCAAAAAACCAAGAGAAGGCTACAGAGAAAACAGTGCTCCCCTTTGAACTTCTCACAGCTGTGTTCAGACCGAGCAGTAGGAGCTGGTGCACTGAAATATTCCAAAGATGATGAAAAGGGGTTTTACTTTTGGGCACTGCTTGGAAGGGGTGGAAGCGGAAGCTCTTGGCTGGAACCTCGTCGTCGTTCTGCTGCTGTAGGTTTTTCTGTAGCTTGAAAAAAACAAATTGTAGAGTCAAGATTTCTTCAGAAATATATTGCCCCAGATAAGAGAGTCCCCAGTAGCTGAAGGAGGGATTTTTTAATTATTATAACTTTGGGGATTTTTCCTTACATGGCAGCTTGCCATCCTGCTGCTTTCTGTATTGACTAGTGGCTTACCACCAAATTTCTAGGCAAACAGCCGCACTGTGAATGCCTGCGGGAGCTCAGTGGGAGACTTGCCTTCTGAGAGGAGAGCTGTGCGACGCTGGCACGGTGGGGACGCTGGGTCAGGCTGCCTGCAGGAGCTCAGCCGGAGGAGCTGCGGCTGGCTGGCCACGTCTTAGGGTCAGACAGCGGCTCCTGCCGAGTTTTTGCCTGGAGGAGCCGCTGCCTCGCACAGAAGCGAGACGCATTTTCTGCCTGGGCAAGGGACTGGGTCTTGCCAGGAGTCGCCTCTGCGTGAGGTGGTTCTTGCTGAGTTCGGAATGATGCTCTTGCACTTCTCCCTTCCCCCTTGTCCACACCGAGGACTACAGGGCACATCGCTGGTCCATTATGGCGTACGTTACCCTGCCACTAATCTCAACAGTTTTATTGGGACTGCTTTGAGGGAACAACAATATTCAGTGTGGCTAAGCCTGGCCAGATGCAGTTTGAAACCAAATCCCTCTCAAAAACTTAGAATAAGTTTAATGTGGTGTTGTTTCATGTTTTTATTAAAAAGAAAGTTAAATTCTGATAACTGAACTTTTTCACTGTAGTGGAGATAATTTACCTTCATTTGCAGTTAAGGTCTCTCTGGAAGGTAAACATGGTTTCTGCAATAAAAGAGAAGGAAACCAAATATTAAATGGCATGTCACTTGTACAGCAAATGTTTATCTTTTTATACCTTTTGTGAACTAGTTTATATTTAGAATTGACAGCATCCTGGAGGGGTTAGGAGGTAGGGACATGGCCATTCAGTGAAGAGCCTCTAGTTCTATGACCTTGAAACTTGGGATTTTGCAAAGTAGATTTGGAACGAATCCCAGTTTTTGTGTACAAACAGATGGATAGAAGTATAATCTAGAGATGTGTGCCTTTTTTTTTTTTTAAACTCACATCAGTAAGTTTATAGTGTAATAAATGTTTCGTTCTTATTTCAAGTCCAAAAATGAAGAGTCCATCCCAAATACTTGCAAATCACATTTTGAATATTTTCATCTTTGTCAAACTATGCTCACAAATGTCTGAACACATTTCTTTTTACTCAAAGTTACACTGCCAGTTTAGCTCACAGTAAAAACTTGTCCAACCTTCCAGTTTCCATTTTTTTTCATTTTGAAACAATGATATTAAACTGTCAGTTTTGAAACATTTTTCAAATTAATTTCTTCAACAATTTCAACCAGTTCTCTCACTTTCTCCCACAAGAGGTTTTGGGATATTTTTCTAATTATGAAATACTTACTGAAAAACCTCTGATAAATACTGGTAAAATCCTGCATTTTCCTTGAGCTATCACACTTACAACAAATCCACGTCCCTCACATGCAGCTCTGTATATTTCAGGGAATACTTCTGACCTGTGTTCCCATTTATTTCTTATTTTATTCAGCTCTTGCCCTGTGGTTATTGTTACATCCTAGAGTACTGAATCCAAACATTCCTTTAATCAAAATATTTTTCTACTTGAGCTTTGTCATTGCTGCTTAGTTCATATAATGGCACCCAAATATTTAATGTATTTCTAACTCTTTCCCCTATTCTTTTTATGCATTTATGTTGTACCCAAACTCATTATAAAATTAAGTTTTACAATACATTAAAAATTACCTGTAAAATTACTGATTATGCAATTACAAGTCAACTTACTTGTGGATTTACTGCATTAGAAGTTTTCTTTCTGCAGGTTGGAGGAAAAAGAAAAAAAGAGTATGGTTAGTTAGCACATACATGAATTCATTTAGCAACTAAGCATTAGGTTCATTGATTCCCAAGATGTTTCTGGCCAAGATGGGAAGCATCTCCTTACTGGATAGCTGTAGCAGTTGGAGGGGGAAGGGGAAAAAAAAAAAAAAAAAAAAAAAAGGGGTATCCGATGTAATGTGGGTACTCAGGACAGGAAAGGTTCTTATGAAATGCAAGGAAGCTACACTCTGTCCAATACTTAAAATGACAGCTTGGGTGGGGCAGAAAAGTTTTAATGAAAAACACAGCTTTCTGCATTTATAGGCACGCACTTGGTATTGCTGCAGTATGTGACTAAATTAAGCAAGCCACCCAGCATCTGCCATCAGCAGCAGGCAGTGAAGAGCAATGCCACTGGCATACAAACAGTATTCTTCCAGAAATAATAAAATAATAGCTTGCCTTTACCTAGTCAGGATCTCTTTCATGAACAGCAATAAAAATTACTCCTGAATTCTGATTGCATAGGCAAGGATGCGAGTTAGCCTTCAAAGTAGTTGTTTTATTATTTTTTTTACTCACAGGCCCCTTGGTAATGGAGACGGAGCTGCTCCAGTGGGAAATCTGGATTCTTGTGTGTTACTGAAGCTATGATCTAGAGATGCAAATGACATATTTAGTATGCAATATTAGCTGTATCTGAACAGTAGATTTTCCTCACTGTCATTTCAGTGTTAAAGTAAAAAATATCCATTGGTTTAATTTTTTTCTTAATATGTTTTCCCTCTGATTATGCTAGAAAACAGTTCCGTAACATTTCTTGCTTATTGCTGATGGTTATAGAGAAAATTTACACTGACACACTCAACTACATATTAAGGGCACCAGTGACATACTGACAACAAATCCCTGCCATGTTTCCAGTACAGAATACTTACTGTCATCATTACTCTTTGCTTCATGGTCCTGTAATGGAAAAACACGCTAGATTTTATAAAAAGCAACTAAAAAAGGAATTATTATTAAATGGAAAGTGCATAAATAAATAATCAGGTCTTGGTAGTCTGTAGTAATGTTTAAAGAAATATTTGTACAGAATGCATATAATATCCAGAATACTTTACATCAGCTTTTTTGACATAATTTGAAAAATTTTAGCAAACATTAGACTAATTTTAAACATTCTAATAACCTTGAGCTTGCTTTTAGTATTGAGAAAAGTGGCCCTGAATTTTGCAGTGAGACTTTTTGGTTCATGTTTCATTTCTGAGCTGGAAAGCAGAAATTTTGCAGCAGGTCTGAAGATACTAAGAACACATTTTCCACTGAACGGAGAATACTGAGTAGACTGTCTTTTCACCATGCTAGAACTGATCCAGCGTGATTCCTGGCTTCTTCTGGAGATGCATTCTTTTGGCTCCCACTTCTTGTCTTTTAGGGAATCAGACTCCCATATGATAAGAACCTTTCACAGAAAAAATGATAGTCTCTTGATTCTCTGCAAAGCTAGGATGACATCCATCTCAGAGGTAAGCTCCGAGATGGAATTAACAGAGAGATTTCAGCTGCAATATGGCATTCGAGTCTGTTCTGAAGCAGCGGTATTCTTGTTAGTGCTGATCAGAGGATGGAATTCTGTCCAACACTCTCCCATCAGAAGGATTTTTTCACTAATCTTATATTGGTAAGAAAAACTGAGAAATCAAACCATTTCATAAAAGAGAAATCCTGGACTTGGCACCACTCGGGAATTGTTCGGCATCTTACATGATACAGATCTAAACTGGAAGAACGTTGGTATGAGGTGGAAGGTACACTAAAATGCTGCTGCAGTTGTATGTAGAGGTGCGCACCCCTCCCCCCAAATACTTGATATATCTAGAAATTTGAGGACTGAAAGAAAGATTATAAGGTGTTTCCATACTACCTGCATTATGTTACCGTAACATCTAATGCTATGCTATGAACCCAAATTACTGTCTAATTTATCTGTGTAGTTATTGGTAGACTAATTATTTATTAAGGACAATTCAGAGCATTGATCTGGGACAGTTTGATGTACACAGCTTTTGGTGCAGATGCTGATGCATTTACTGTCACCCTGTTTCTTGGTAGTTTGCTCCTCATGTGCACCCTCTCTTGTGCTGGCACAACTGTTAGTAGAGCTATGGTGCAGAACAATTTATGGAACTTATCTGGCTGAAAAAGAACCTTTTATGCATTTGCTTTTTCCCATTTGATGCAGTTAGACTAGCTTCCAAGTAGCTTCCTTCAGAAAACCTTTATTCCAGCACAGTGGAAGGGACAGACTGGGGACAAGAGTAGAGGAAGCAGAGGAATGACTTAAATACTGCCTTAGGAACCCAAAGCTTGTAATTACTCCTTCATGGACTGCATTTTCTAGTGATACTGGTTACTCAGACTACCCAGTCTGACATTTCAGAAGGATTCCATTTTCGGAAAGTATTAATCATTCATCATCTTTAAGGAATGAGGCTCAAGGAAGGTGCTTCAGACTGGGCAAAATTGCCCACTGCTACTGAAAGGAAGGTTCCTGGAGTTCAACTGCTGTTTTTCAGTACAAGAAATTATTTTTGTGGACTGAGGCATATATCCCTTAAAACATTTGAAGTTTTTCTTGGATCAATACATATGTCCAGTGTACCACTTCTGCCCAAAAGATTAATAACCACAACTGCAATATTAGATCAATCTGACATTCAGTCATGCGATTCTGTTATTTAATCCAGACAGTAAAAAGCATCCATCTATTTATATATATATATATAAACAACAGAACAGCATAAGTTTAACACATTCTTCTATAGTGGCACATTAATTACTCACTGCTTTTGGATGAAGACGATTTCTGGGAAGAGGCAATATATTTCTGGAAAATATAAGTAAGTTAAGATGAGTAGGATTTTACTTATTCGATTGCTTGGCTCAGATATGTGGTTCAAGATCTAGAGAGGACAAGGTTTGCAGTAAATGGATTTAATTGCAGCTATGCACCGCTGCAGTGGTTGTGGCAATGCTGTGCCCTTAGTGTGGAACTACTCTAGAAGAGCTTCTGTCCTGGACCTCGGGTCCCCTGCAACTGTGCGTAGGACCTCACCAAATACCATTACACACAGTGTTGTGGATGCCATCCGCTTTTCCTGGGGCATATGGCCTATTCTGTAGAGCAATGTCCTAGAGATGAGACAGCGGTTACGAAGCAGCTTCCTACATTTCTGGGGACACAGGAGTGAAATAGGGTGTGTACTCAAGTTTCCTTTGCCTCTTTTCCTCCAGAGATTTGGAATATAAATCATGGATTTATTGTGTTTAGTTTCTTGACAAGCAATCCTGTGCCCTTTTCCCTGCAAAAACACCTCATGTGCAAGGGTGAAGAGATGGGCAATAGGACTTTAAAGTGGCTTGCAGAGATGTTTTATCCCTGCACTAGATCTCTAAAGGGATATTCAAGAAAATAGTACCCATTTGGCGAACTGGCTTGATTACAAAAGTTCACAAGGAAATGAGAACTTCCAATTTTTACCTTGTCCCAGCATCCCTAGCTATTTGTGTGTCCTGATAATTGCTTATTGTCTGAAGGCTACACAATAGAGAGAAGAAAATTTTGTCTCTGCTAATATTTCCTATTGATATAAGCTGCTGTTGACTTACCTAGAAGTATCCAGCTTAGGTGACTCTCTGGTTATGCTGTGCATGTGGGAGCGCTCCACATTTTGAGTGGGCGTAGACGGAAGTGGCTTACTGAACCTAGTAATAAAACATGAATAAAGAAAGGAGAATTATATTTAACAACAGTGAATGCAAAGGCAACCTCTCTTGCTCCTCCCCCACCCTCACATAATTCTAAAAAGTACCCTTCAGTGATATTTCTTTTTAATATGTGTTATGTTTGGATTATTGAAATTAACACAGAAATAGATTACAATCTTTGTGTAGATAACCTAAAGAGAGAGAATTATGATATGTGTATCTTCTAGAGAGAGAATTATCAAACATATAGTATATAGATGAGAACATATATTTTCTGACAAGTTTTAAATCATGCACAAACATTCATCTCAATGAGTACCTGGTTACCAGTGGTGGTGATGGTTTTTCCTGTAGGAGAAAATGCACTGAATTATTTGGTCACTTTTTGATTTCATAAAATACATTTGTATGATCATATTTACATTATCACAGCAGTATCTTATTTTGGCGTTGTGGTATAGATTTCTAGTAGAACTCTGCCTGGTAGTCTGCACTAGGATGAGAGTGGCAAGAAGTCCCCATCAGTAAATCTGTGAAGCCCTGAGCACACTGCTTTGACCGTATGTCATGTCAGTACCAGCAAGTGGGAAGAAAATTACTGTGTCAGAACTGTCATTGCTCCTTTGGTGTAGTTCTGCTTCTGGAAGGCATTCCCTTAGGCTGCTGCTTCCCAAACTGGATCACTATCACATGGGACTGGGAAACTTCAGCCCCTTCCCATTTACTCTGTTCTGCAGACCTTTTGACTTGGTTTGCCAGCTTTTATGGGAATGAAATGTCAGAACATTTTAAGGGCAGGCACAGATTTGTTCCCATTTCCCCCTCTTTAAAAGACTGGGGTTTTTTTGTGCATTTTTTTGTTTTTTGTTTTTTTTAACAATCACATTTGTGTCCCGCCTGAGGGTGATGCGAGTCAAACTATAGAAAGGCCTTACCTCTTCTTCAGGAACCTCGTAGACTTCTGTAGGACAAGGAGCAAAAAAATGCGTTCTTTGGTTAGCAAAACCATACCGCGTGTTACCAGAAAAACTGACTGGCATTTGTATCAGTTGTACTTCTCCCTCTGGAGGAGTAATTTGGAAAAATCTGCTCAGAGCTTGATTCTGCCTCCAAAAACCTGGGGTGGCTACGCCCCTGGTTTTCTGGTGGGAACTTCAGGAAAAGTCCCAGAAAGTCTGATAAACAGTCATTATATTAATGAACCCTCCCCCAGCCCACAACCTTTTTCTTGTTGCCTTTCTCCCACCCCCCAGCAAGATGAATCCTTGTGCTGTGCAAGCCCGGGACAGTTTGGAAAAGATGTGTTATCACACCTGCGGTAGCATTTGACCTTCCCTGGACTCTCAGGGAGGAAGAGATCAGGTGAATCGTAAATACAAGCTGGTCCATCCCTGAACTCTGTCCCACAGGTGTATTTTAATTCACAGATCTTAAAAGCCAAAACCACCAGCATCCTTATCTATGTCCAGTTTCTTCAATGCAAATTGAATCATATTTCAACAGATTTCGTGTCAGGCCTCATCACTTCTGCTGCGCTGAAAAGTGGCCGAGTTCCCACCAGGGGGAGATGTTTTATTTTTTTAATAACATCTGTCAGGAGCTGGTTGTGCTCGACACCGATTTACAGAAAGGCTAAGAGTGAAAAGGGCATTTTCAAATGCCTGAAAAGTAACTCACAAAATCTTACGTGATTCATAAAAACTAAAAAACTTTTGTACTTTATGACTTGAAAGCTAAACACATTGCTAATGAATATGTAAAGACTTTCAAAGAACTGTGATCAGTCTGTAAAGGTTACATTCCAAGCAATTAGAGATGATGAGGATGCAAAACAACTCTGAGTTAGCACAGCTAAGGAAGATTAAGCAACTATATCTGCACTTACAAAAGCAAATATGTTTCCTCTTAGTTGCTTCTGCTTTTGTTTCTTTTTCCAAATAAACTGCTCTTTATAGAACTTAAATGGGAACATTGTTATCACAGGACGTGCAAAACATCAGTCTATACGGAATTTCTTTAAGGCTGAATCTTGATGTAGTTTTAAAGTAGCGAGTCTTGATTCCCACAGTGAAATGTGATTACTAACATACTGAGTCCTGTAATTATTTCTGCTGCATTGATCCATTTGCGTTTGTCCACTAGAGCAAAAGACTGAAAATATATTCGTTTGGGGCAAATGACTTGTTCTAGTTTTATTCATGCTTAAACCAGATTTACTATTCAAGCTAGGCAAAACAACTGCTACAACACAGAAAAACCTAAAGGGGAACATGTTTTTGTTTTACTGAAGTATGTCATATGGTTTGTGTTGTGAATACATCAAGCGTAATTTATTACTACTCAGTCTTGGATTATTTTATTTTAACAGTGATACAAACTCCACATACCTTGCGTATCAGAAGTAAGAGAAGGCTTTGGAGAAGTAGGGGGGGCTGACTTTGTTGTCTTCATAAGTCTGCTCACAGGAGCTAAAAATATATTTTATTCATATGCATACATACTTTTGTGTGTGTGTATATACACACATGTGTATTAAAAACTAGCAATGTAACATTTATACAATAAATACGAAGTAGGTCCAAGTGATAGCCTTTATGTATGACCTCGAACAAATCAAATGAGGCAGAAAGCAGCTCTCATTTTAAAAGGGAAACATTATTCCATGTTCTTGCCTTGCTGGATAGGTTTGATACTGTCAATAATGTCAGATACTGACATGTAGCAGAGCTACATCCTCTTCTCTGTTTATTTTTCACCTTTGGACTATAGTAAGTTTTACTCTCCAGCTAAATATACTTCAAATAGTGAAGAGGGAAAAAAAAAAAAAAAAAAGAATCAAAGTCTGTCTTTATCTACTGAAAATCTAAAAAGGCTTGTTCTGCTCCTGAGCCACTTCAGCAAACAGAATTTTAATGCTGTGGCTGCCATGGATGAGGAGGGAGATCACGTACTGTGAAAAGCTTCCTGGTTGTACAAGGGCTGGGCTTTGAAACAGCTGAGTGGGAAAGGCAGGAATTAAACATGGCTTCCAATAAGTTAAAAATAATTTTCTTTGGCCTTGTCATGGGCCAAAGGAGCCAACTGCCTTTTTGCAGGCTGTATTCTCTTTAATAGGTGCACCTCCACTCTTTGAACCCTAGAAATAGACATTAATTTGATCCATTTTTTCCCACTGTTGTTCCTAACAAGGCAATAATTATTAGCTTAAATTACTAAAACTCACATCTTGTAGGTAGTGACATGCTGCTTTCTGTGGGTTCAATATAGTTATCGTCGTCATTGTCCACTGGCACAATGTAATTATCCTATGAGAAACGCAGGACAAAAATCTACCAGTTAAACCTCTGTCATATCAACAAGCTGTTGGGATTGAAGCCCTGGAAGCAGTTTACAATCGTTGCCATTTCACAGTGACTGCTATTTCAGACATTTATCATCCTATGCAAACAAGATTCCCCAAGACTGAAAGTCCTCTACCAAATTACCCCAGTTCTAGACTGGTGGATGAAAGCTCTCCGATCCCTTAGGCCCTGGGGTAGCCTTTGAGGTTACTCTCTCCCCACTGCCTGCAGCTTGTTATGGATGAGCAGAAACCGCTCTGTGGTCTAAAGAGCCTCCTTGATACTTGAAGTAGGTAGAAATCCCCTAGGAATAAGCATGGTATACCTGCAGGTCACTGCTTGTGATGTACAAAATGATTTGTACCATAGATGTTAAGAAAGAGACCAGGCCATGGCACTGTTGTGTAGTTTGCCTTATGACTGGTTCAGGGTCATCAGTCACATCAACTGTCAAAGCAAGTATATCTATAAACATTACCTCGTCATCACTACACTCCTTAGGCTTTGGTGGTACTTTTGGTTTTGCAGCAGGAGAGGGCAATGGCAGGGATGGCATGGATGGTTTCTTCGGTTTGGACGTGGCTGGACTTGGCGTAATTGGGAGAGGTTTGTTGATGGGAGGAAGCTGCTGGTGACTGGTGCGATTGTCTTTTAATACAGAAGAAAACAACAATTTTAGTAAAAATTACACATTAGCCTCTGGACCATCTTCTACTACCTGTGCAAACAAGTCTTTACTGTGACTGCAGCTCAGGTCAAGAGGCAGACCTGAGTGTGTGCTAGTCCTGATGTCGAGACTTGTATGCAAACTGATCTGATTTCATCGCTCAAGGTAGCAACCTCTGTATCAGGCTGCAAAGGGTGCTTAGACACTGGCTGTTGTACGAACTGTTTAGCTCCTTGGGGAAAAGGTGGTGGCTGGGTGGTGTAGTCTATTAGTTAGTATGTCCTGTGCCAGTATGAACTTTGGTGATAGGAAGTGAGAAAGACCGTCTGACCTATGAGAAAAACAGCTGTAACACAGCACAAAGGGTGGGACTGAAACACAAATTATGCCAGGTCCTCTGGGGTGTTATTTTAAAAATTCGTCCCCTTTTCATAGAACATGTAGGTGAAGTGCTGATAAACTTCTGTGAGTACATATATGACATTTTAACACTTTGATGATTATTCTATAACCAGTAACAGTCTTGTATCATACAAAAATGAAAGTAGGCATCATGCCAATGTTTCTTTTCCCCACGGCTCAAATCTTCATTTAACCGAAGCTAACTTTCATTCACTTCAGTGTGATCTGCTCAGGGTTCAGAAGAATCAAAACAGGAGAAAACACACCTTTATGCTGGACTGATGTAAATAAAATCTTGATCCTGTCCTGTTTTTCAGGATATTTACCCTCCTCGGTACGAATCTTGAAGGACAATATGGAGTGAATATTTGGGCTGCTTGGTCCTCTATTTTACTGCTTTTGGAATAATGATTTGAAATACAGAAAAGATTAAGAAGGGACCCATCTAGTCTTATGTGCTTCATCTTCAGTACGAATTCCTGCACTAAAATGTGGATGAATCTGGAGCCCAGTTCGTGATATCTCCCATACAGTTCCTTGAATTTTGTAATTAGGAGATGTTTATCAAAGTCTCTAGAACACATTATATTAAAATTCTAAACATCATTACCAGCAATGTTAACCTGTTTCACACTGCAGTAACAAGTCATACTGCTGAAAGCCGAAGACCCGATTATCGGAATTAAAAGCAAACTCTTGAGGAAAGGACAGGTTAGCCCATTTGAGGCCACTTCTCTTCTGGTACAGATAAATAAGCAATTATCAAGCTGGCATAGTCAACCATTCCATAACTACCTGCGTATTCACCCCTAGAAACAGGGAATGCGGAGGGAATCTTCTTTTTCTCCTGCTCACTTGGAGGTGGCTCATAGCTGTCATCAGGATTCTCTTCACTGGGGACCACATACATCTCAGAGTCAGAGTGATCATCTGGATTTTCATAATCACTGTCCTAGAAAGACAGAACTTCCCATTTCTAATCTCATAACGTACTTAAGGCTTCATAGCAGTGTGTGACAAATATCCTTGCAGGAGTGCAATTAACTTAACTATGAGAAAGTATCCTTGAAAGGACACATTACGCTCCGTTTTAGTGCTCCCTCTCTAAACCAATAGGCACTCCCACCTCATCCCCCTTCTGATCCTCCCTGGAGCTATCTCCAAGGAGTCCTTTCACACCAAGAGCTTAGTATTCAAATTATGGACCAACATCTTGTTTCCCTTCACAGGACAGTTCCTTCCTAGTTCCAGCTGTGACTCTTGATGTGTCCTGTCACTTCCTCTCCCTTTCCTATTAAAAGGGTACTCAGGATCTAACTCCAGAAGGAAACTAGTCACTTGAGGCTGATAGTTGTACCATTACTTTATATGACTAATGACCATGACTTGCTTCATTCTAATGTTCTCTAAAACTCTTATCAGAAATTTTTCATTTTTAGGAACAAGTGGCTTTCCCCTCATCAGTTCTCCCACCCTCCCTCTCCCAAATGGAAGACCTTACTGGTTTCTGAAATTATTGCTTAGTTTGAGAAGTCCCTCAAATTGATGCCACGCGCTTACTTATTCAAAAAGCTTAGCATCCATGGCTACCACTGACAGTGCTTCTGAGTGTACTTCTAAGTTGAATGCAAAAAAATTGAGGTAGCTGAAAATCAGTGGCTACTTTTAAATAACGCTGATGTAAAAAACAAGGTAACATTTCAGTACTATTAAGTTCTACCACAAGTAGATGATTCAAAAATAAACTTTTACTATTATTGCGTGTGCTAACTTGTTGCTACAGTAACCTCCTACTACCGCAAAATATGTACTTACAAAATCATCTGACCATTGTTCCTCTTCATTGTCTGCATGTTCTAAACCAAACATTAGAGTTATTTAAGGAGATGGAATAGTGAACATAAACACTTATCTTAGATTCTTTTTTCAATCTGTACTTATCATATTCAGTTGAAAAAAGTGGTCAAAATTTCATAAACAGTTCAGAACAACACATCTGGTTTGGACTGAAGAGTAAATTAAAT
This sequence comes from Opisthocomus hoazin, assembly GCF_030867145.1. Classification (NCBI taxonomy): domain Eukaryota; kingdom Metazoa; phylum Chordata; class Aves; order Opisthocomiformes; family Opisthocomidae; genus Opisthocomus; species Opisthocomus hoazin. The sequence goes on from NC_134419.1 coordinate 62,723,531, forward strand.
GCCTGCTTGCCTGTTTTTGGTAAATTGTTTCAGAGCTGTTGGAAAAGCATTAGAAAATGGCAAACTACACATGGTCTAAACAGCAGAGCATGCACTTTACCCAAAGTGTCCTGCTAACACATCTCATTTTTAAGCAGGAGTAACAATTGCTACATAGCAGAACTATTGCTGACCTCTGGGCCTTGCACTTTCTTGTTTCTCGGTTAAAGCCCCAAGACAGCACACTAATTACAAGTGTTTATGTTAAACATAGAACAATTATCTAACAACTTCCAAACTCTGCCCTCTTTTCTTCAGTTTTCACAGTGTTGTTTCCTTAACAAGATAGCTGTTAACTTGTAAAAATGCACATAAATTAGTTCGCAGGCAGTGCTACATGATAAGGAAATATCATTCTACCTCTAATATAACTCATGATGTCACCATTGTCACATTAATAGTATTAAGATTCTGAATCTGTGATGCTCCACTTGTTCCAATTTTTTCCCTCTTTACTTTCACATCACAATTTCTGGCAGAGAGGGACTGTATGTGAATTCTCCTCCATTTTTAGAGCAGCCTACATGCAGAACCCTGGTAAATATCATTCTGGAAAGAGTAGCTACTTGCTACTCTTTCTTCCTGCTGGGACAACTTGCCATGTTTTGCTTGCGTCATTTCAGAGGTGCGAACTACCTTCAGAGTAGTTCATAATGGAATACTGTTCTCTCGTTAAAAACAACTTACAGGCAATGTGTAGCTGAAATACTGTTAGGCGTATAGGTATCAAATATACACAGACATGCAGTTTAAATTTACATTAATACAGCCTTACCTGAAGCATAATCCCTTTGTGGTAAACTTGGTGGGGGTCTTTTTTTTAGCCTGTAAACAATAATTATTACATTTATAATCTAATAAGTAACATTCACTAGAAGGGAGCATTAGCCAGATACATAAAAAGCTGATAACAGAAGATACCTGCAACTGAAGAAATACAGATTACCATCACAGATGCTTAGCAAATAGCTGCAGGAGAATGCTTTGAAAAGCAAGAAACAGATAAGAAATTAGAATCTAACCCAAGATTTTATTTTTATTTTTTTTTTTTTTTGCTAAGATCATATTTTGAAAGAGCAGCCTGCTTGCCTACCCTCCTTTTAATTTCCAACGCAGAAACAGATAATATAGGGGTCAGAGATAAATGCGCATCTATCTGAAGATGAAAATCTGTTCAGGTTCACAGAGGCTTTGCTAAGACTATGGCATAAGAAAGGTGCAGAACTCTCCAGTCATATTTTTATGACTATCATTTTGCATGCACTTTATTTTCAGATTAATGTTTAAATGCATACCAGGTCTCTCAGGGCCAGATGCTGTTTCCATTTCTTTTTTTTTTTATGGTGTTATGCCCCTTTTTTGGTAAATACTGTTATAATGGCATCTGTAATACCAAGTGAATCAAAAGATAATTTGTAGAAATACTGAAAAGATCTTTGTGGCTATACATATACATATGTGCATGTATATATATTTAGCAAACAGGAGTATACATATATGTAACATGTATACACATATATATGTGTGTACTCCATATGTACGCTCCCGCTAGCTAAATTGCAGCTATCCAGAGAAGACACTGAATTACAGTCAGTTGATATACCAATTATTTCATTACCCTGTAAAAAAAGAGAAGATTTTGGGTTCAAAGTCAAAATGAATGGTGCATATGTGACTTCAGAGGCCAGACTGTTGCATCTGAAGAGAAAAAAAAAATGCTTTGCTTTTTTCAGTCACATAAGACATTAACACAATTTACATTAAAATGACTCTGCAAAATGACTTTTGAACATTTTCTGACAACGTCCCTGTAGCACTGATGAGACCTCACCATGCACCTAAATCTCTGTCCACTGAATTGATGGCTTCACTCATTTTTCAATCAGGTCCTAACAAATTCATTGGCAAAAAATAAGCAAATTATTTACAAAAAAAATTGTCCACAAAGAATTCAAAATGTTTTCCTGTGATCTCTGGTAAATAGTGTTTTTTTCTGTGATTTTGCTTTACCACAGGAATTTGACACTCAGTATTTAGGTCCTGAGCATGCTGCTTAGGTGTCACTTTTCAGGTGCCAGTGTAACTCAGTGCCAGCATGCCAGCAAACCAAACACATCAATTTACAAACTTTTCCTGTCTGTTTTGAGAAATGCTTTGGCTACTTTTAAGTTGAATTAATAGAATTCTGTTGTTCAGATAGTCACCAAAAAAATGCACATGCATGAATCAATAACTAAATGGTGCAGGCATTGCTAAAGCTCAAAAAACCCAACCCCCCAAAACCAACCCAAAAACAATCTAAGCACATTGCTTTTGAAGTGTTTACCTGCTTTGTTACTAACAACACTAATGGTGGATAGCTGTCGCCTCCGAGTCTTTAACTGCCGGCAGCATAATATAACTTAGTGTATGAACAGTAAATGAAAAACCATTCTCAACAGCCCTGCTGTTGTCTTCTGTCCAGGTTAGCACAGGCATGTTAGAAAGAAAAATCCAGGGTCACTGCCAGGGCAGATCTCAGGTCTCAGAGAGGGCAGGCCAAAATCTACTAATGTACTTTGCAACATGTCTGTTGTGAGTTGTTCAGAGACAGCAGAGACTTGGAAAATAGTGGAACTGAGGCAACAGTAAGAGGCTGCCTGGGTCACAGCGTGAAGTATGTGGCTTAAGCCACATCATACACTTCCCAGCTGCTAAGCAGAAGACTTCAACACTTTGTCCCAGGCCCTGTAAATCCTGGCAGTGGCCCTGACAGAAAATGTAAATATGTTATAACGAAAGCATACAAAGCACAGAACAGAGGTCTGTGTCTAAGCAGCCTATCATGCTGTTGTGCAGCTCTGAAATAGCATACCGGTCCCAAGTATCTTTCCCAGTTTTGCAAATTAAGGCCACTTGTTCATTTTGGAACCTGAATATCAATAGAAGAAAAGAAATAATGTTTCTGTCACAGAGCTGAAACAGTTCGCGGCCACATCTATATTTGCTAGAATCTCTTCAAATATGTTATTTATTCTAAAATTCAAATCCACTTAAAAAAATAATTCTCACTGTACTGGTATGATTTACTGAGTGTCAGAACTGAAATCCAGGCTCTTTTGAAGTCAGTTGGAGCTTCGCTTTACAAGAGTCAGAACTTCACTGAGTGTGCAAACAACAATGCAAACTCAGAAGACGTAACGCCTGTGCTGACGAACATATTGCAGATTCTGACGTAATTATCCACATAGAAGCTTGCAAGAGTGACAACTGACTCCATCCTGTATATCCAACTGAGAATACATATTTATGTAGAGGACAGAATGATTTCCTAACATATCTCTTCACAAAGTTATCTAAAATTATGGCAAATGCAATTTCCAAGTAAAACATTCTAGCGCTACTCTGTTCTGGACATGTTACAGTTGGTGAAATATCTCTGCGTTAGCTGTGATCGAACGCAGTTAAATAACTCAAGTTTACATTTACTTTAATGGGACTAGTATTTTTCTAAAATTAATAGAAAACAAGTAATTCTGTGGAGATTTTGAAATATCACTGAGAAATTTCAGTTCTAAAGGACTCAATAAAATTCAAGTACATTTCTGAGAGTACGTTTACAGGTTTTAAAAGCAACAAACCACATCTTACTATAAACATTTTAGCTTCAACAAATAACCAGGTAGCATTTGAGACATTTAATGTAATGGGTCTAGATGCTGCTCACACAAGAACAGAATGCACTGTACAGAAATTCATAATAACTTTCAGGAGAATAATCTATTTCATTTTAAAAACCCCAATGTATTCTGAGATTTCCCCTCTACAGCATGCCGAGGTTGATCCAACAAAACATTTAGGCACGTACTTAACTTTCCTTATGTAAGGATTCCTGTAAGAATTGCAAATATTAATCACATGCTTTGAGGTCATAGCACATTTTTGTGTTTTCCTGCACTAAATGGAGAATTTTTAAATAAACTGCAGCAGAAGTCTGGGTATGCTGCTCTAGCAACACTTGTTTTTACAGGCTACACCCAGAAAAGTAACCAAACATATGTAGTAGTAGCCCTTCATGCGTAGCACTTAATTCTCCCACAGATGCATTTCCTCGCTAGTGTTTCTGCTCCCTCCCCCAGCATTTAAGCTGTGCCTAAAACATCTTTGTGTTCAAGAGTCCTTCACTTTTTCTGTTGTTAGCTCTGTACAAAGTCCACTCCCTTCTGATGAACCATTTTAACTGAAGTCTTACAAAAATGATATTGACATCTTTACTGAGTTGGGTATTTATAGCATGTAGTAGTCCTAAGTGCACTAGATCATCACACTTGTGATTAGAAGATGAATTAATTGAACTTTGCCAAAAACTTTTTCAGAGTTCTAAACAGGTGCAATCCATCTGACAGATAAACTTTTCATGAGCTGAAATGACTTCATGGAGTAGTTTGTTACAGCTTTGGAAGTATCTGGAAATTGTACAAAATAAAATTAATCTGGATTTTTTTTTTTTTAAGTGTTATTATTACTCTTTTGCACATTTTCTTTACAATGCGCCGTGGAAGTGAAATCGCATATAGCTGAGACATTTATCTTGACTTTGATGAAATATTGTTACATTAATGAAAATCCTGGAATTCAAAACATTATATTGACATTCATGTTTCTTCAGAATACAATTAAAATTAAGCATTATACTTTTCCATGGTTTCTTTTTTTAAGTGTGGTACAGCTTGATGTTAGTACTTTTCTCTCACTGTTTCATCCATAACATACCACTTTTACCTCTGCCAAGGGTTTGATCATGGATGTCTTCTAGTCGCAGCTATGCAGGTTGAAGAGACATTTAGTGACACAACTCTATTTTTCTGCCTGAAGTTACTGCCTAAGTTATAAGTGGTATAGAAAAATGGACCAGACCTATCTGAAGTAAAAACTTACCCAGCTAAAGAGCTAGGTAGACCAGATTAGATGAAGATGCATCTTCTTTCCATGTTTCAGGTCACGTGGCAAATGTGATTTCAAGAAGTGGATGTCTTTGTTAAATGAATAACTAGAAGTCCATGATTTCTGATGGCTTTGCAAAGGAAGTTTTGATATGATGCAATATTTTAACAGGGTGAGTAACCTGAATGTCTAGATTCTAATTTAACACAGCAGGTCAGCATGTACCAAACCTTTAGGGTGAAATCCTGACTTTGCTGCATATACAGTATGACTTTTAGCACTGACTTCAGGGAGCTAGCATCCCACTGAACAAAGTGCAGAGGCGTAAAGCTTATGATTTACAGATGAGTGCTACATCTTTACAGCGTTTCAAGCATAGGCAACCATCCTGCAGAGTGAAACCTGGGATTTCTCTCTTACTTCCCTGTTCTGTATTACCAAGGATGTCAGTATAAAAAAATGGCCCCAGCTTTCATTGTTTATACAACTTTGGCTATACCTATTGCTTCTACACCCGACATCCTCTTTGACATCATGATCTGCACAGCAGCTGGGACTCCAGTATTAATCACACACAAAACTGTTTAAGGGCAAGAAGGTAAACGTGATCCTGCAGTGGGCGGTATTTTTACCATCAGAAAATTTTGAGTCAGGATGGGGACTAAGCAACAGAAACTTTTAAGCAATGAAGAAACAATCTGCAGTTTTCTTTCCTGTTACCACCATTGTTCAGACTGCTTTCCACAGACCTCTAAGACACACATGGATGGTAGACGTATTGCTCCCCACCTGCACCTTGCAAATGAACTAGATCAGCGCGCAAGACACTTGATACAAGAACTTCTCTTTTCTGCATAATCAAGAGCCAGTCCAGATTTTAGAAGTGTCTTAACAAATACTGGTAATAAGTCAAATGTATTTCATGAGTATTTGATCTTCCTTTCAGTTTCAGTTGCAGAGTCTTACAGTATACATGTGTGACAACTTTAGGCTTGGGATAAGCAAGTACACTGTCTGACATCTCTAAAATTATTTCTACTTATAATAGGTTTGAATTTGAGTCAAAACAATGTTTTTTCCAGCATAAAGACAAATTCCAAATCTGCACTAAATAAAGCAATTTTTTTAATACAATTTTTCCCATTTCAGTCATGTTTAGATCCTTGACATTTAATAAAATAATGCCATAACTGAAATGAAGGAAGCAATCAACTGGATAACTGCATTTTTTAGAAAAAGCATCTAAAAATCAAACTTAAAGCCCCCAAAGGGCACATTCAGAAGAATATAGCCAGTTCTAATTCTGCAAAGTTCAGTGTCTCTTCCACATATCCTTATCAGTGTTGTCAACTCAGGCTTTTATTGCAAGTCTAGTTATGTGCTGTGTTAAAGATTTGAGTTCTGAAGTCATGAAAATGTGAGAATTTTTTCAAAAATAAGAGTAAGTTTCTGATCTTCATAATTGCAGAACAGATTAATATGACTCAAGTGAACCATACATAGAATTATCAGAAAGTTTATTATATGTATTTTTTTTTACATCTCAATTTGTATTCTTATAGCTAGGGGAGGTGAAATGTGAGCTTTGTGCTGCAGTCATACATTAAGAGAGTTTTCATGAGCCTGCTCTTTTTTGTGGATTTTTTTTTAATCTTGAGAGAATCAAAGAATTGCAGTTTTATAGCAGCAATCTTGTATCTGACATTTAATGATGGCACCTCTGACCTTCCCAGCTTCAGCTACATTTAGTTCTTGTTATTTTTCCCTTGTCTGTCCTTCCCGACTTCCTCTCAGGGAAGGATACACAGTCAGAGCAATACTGATTAACAGCAGAATTCACGTCCAGGCAACTGTGGGAGACAATTTGTTGCTTCAGATTATAAACTTGATATGCTTCTATTGTTTCGGACATCTGCTTTCCTCTCGAGACATTTGAACTGGACCTACTGCAACATTAACAACTACACTTAAACCACTACTGTGAAGGAGGAAGCCACCCTTTATTAGAAAGCAACAACAAAAATCAATCCCCCTCATACCTCTTCCCTCCAAAAACCCACCAAAAACCTTGACAGCCTAGAAGCTCTTCCCTGTGAGCTGGTTCCAGGTGAAACTATGAGTTTTTGGAGACGGATCTCTGAACACAGTGGTCTATTTACATACACACTGTGTTAAAAACAAAAAACACACTTAGATTAAATTAAAGATCCAAGCAGCTGAAAGAGGGCCATTTTACAGGAAAATTTGCTTTTGTGTTTGTGTGGAAACAAGTATGTATACCACATGACTGTGACTTACTGCGAATTGCAGCAGTGCTGGAGTGAAAGAGAATGAGTAAAGCAAAAAAGTGACCTCAAGAATCTGATACATCAGGTGTACCATCAAATCTTGCTCCAGGCTTGTGGACAGAAACACAGCTGTGGTAAAGAGGCCACAAAGGAGGGTTTGCAGCCTAAGGTTACTCCTCCTGCCTGGGGAATGGGAAAGCCAGGTGGTCGCTGCTGCTCCCAAAAGTGTGTCCCCCTCCTCTGCCAGCAACAGCCCCATAAACACCAGCCTGGCTTTCCAGAGCTCTTGCCCAGCCAGACCTGGCACAGCCCTACCACTTCTCCCACCAGCCTACTGATTGCTTCGTATACACCTAGAATTAGCTCTTGTTACAACCATACTTTTTCTTTTCCTTGATCTGAGCCATCATGGTCACTCTTTAAAAACAATTTTAAACAACGTTTGTATGTGCCTTTTATGTACGAGAGCTGTATTTCTAGAATTTAATATGGTTGTCATGGAAACAGTGCAGATACTGTGTACTAATTAACTTTTAAAAGTATTTAGTACTTTTGTTGTCAATGACCCATGTAAAGAAAGACATTTGAATGAGAAAATCGGATCCAAATGGAAGTTCAATGCAAATGAGCTACTGCATTAAGAAAAAGTGTGCTAAATAGCTAATTGGTTTAAATAGATGTTTGACCGGAAACAGTGAACAGTGTATTCATTTGACAAGGATGCAGAATTACTGAAATTTCTTTCTATGTATAAATACACATGAATATTTTATGATACTCATATGCACGTGACATCAGTATGCATGCTGTTCAGCATTTCTTACTAGAATAAGGATGTTAGGTAATGCTGAGTTTTGTTTCATAGAACAGAATCATAGAATTGTCTACGTTGGAGAAGACCTTCAAAATCATAGAGTCCAATCATTGACCTAACATTGTCAATTCCACCACTAAACCATGTCCCCAGATTCCACATCTGTACGTCTTTTAAATACCTCCAGGGATGATGTCTCAGCCACTTCCCTGGGCAGCCTGTTCCAATGCTTTACAGCTCTTTCAGTAAAGAAATTTTTCCCAATATCCAATCTAAACCTGCCCTGACATGACTTGAGGCCACTTCCCCTTGTCCTATTGGCTGTTACTTGCGAGAAGAGACTAACACACGCCTCACTACAACCTCCTTTCAGGTAGCTATAGAGAGCAATAAGGTCTCCTCTGAGCCTCCTTTTCTCCAGACTAACCAATCCCAATTCCCTCAGCCGCTTCTGATAAGACTTGTGCTTTAGGCCCTTCACCAGCTTCGTTGCCCTGCTCTGGACACGCTCCAGCACCTCAATATCCTTCTTGTAGTGAGGGGCCCAAAACTGAACACAGTATTTGAGGAGCGGCCGCATCAGTGCTGAGTACAGGGGGACAACCACTTCCCTGTTCCTGCTCGCCACAGTACTCCTTATACAAGCCAGGATGCCGCTGGCCTTCTTGGCCACTTGGGCACACTGCTGGCTCATATTCAGCCAGCTGTCAACCAGCACCCCCAGGTCCTTTTCTGCTGGGCAGCTTTCCAGCCACTCTTCCCCAGGCGTGGAGCATTGCATGAGGTTGTTGTGGCCCAAGTGCAGAATCTGGCACTTGGCCTTTTTAAATCTCATACAATTGGCCTCAGCCCATCGATCCAGTCTGTCCAGATCCCTCTGCAGAGCCTTCCTACCCTTAAGGAGATCAACACTCCCACCCAGCTTGGTGTCATCTGCAAACTTACTGAGGGGGAGACTGAAACAGAGGAGGACTTAGCATTTTTATGGAAATTCTATCATGTCTGACCAGTTGGTTCAAGGTGGAGCTCAAATTAAAACTTAATTGTACCAGGTAGCCTAAACAGCGGCCTGAGGAGAAAGGCGCACACCCAAGTAACAAGCGATGATCATTCCCAAAGAATACGTAAGAAAAATGCATTTAATCCAAATATTCTTTTTCAGGGCTACAAATACAACCTCCTGTTGGAGGCCAGTTCTGCAACTACTTCGCGATACTCTTAATACTGACAGCAATTCCGCATGTTGCATTCTGGACTCTTTACATACGCTGAAGTACATCCCTCTAGAATAACACGGTCCCATCACTAAAGTAAAGTACTATACACTATGATAGCAATCTGAACTTCACCAAATTAATAAAACTAGAATTGGCATTTCAAACTTACTTTTTGAACTTGTTTATTATCCCAGTTTCATTTTTCTTGATGTCATGCACCATCTTTTGAAGCTTCCTGTAAGAGATTAAACAAAGCCAGCATTAAAATTACCATGTGGTTGAAGACCCATTCATATAAATTAAAATATTTCACACATCAAAATTCTTAATACATGTTCAATAAGTAGTTCAGTTGCTAAATCATTTGTTTGTGGCATGATTTGTGTTATTCTTCTCCTTAATACAATTAAGTGCAGTTTAAACAATCGATTTAAGAGTGCATCAGGAAAGAACATCATTGCTTAAAGGAATAGTTTAGATTATTTCAGTGTTAACATTTTGTTCAGAACTGACTTTAAAACACTCTACAGCTATAAAGTGAATGTCCTCTGATTTCTGACCTTACACAAGTCATTTTATCAGTGAACAGTCTACCTCATTCCCATAGTGTTTGCAATTCTAATAGGAGGGGGAAAATGATACATTCCCATGCCCAGGCCATGTGAGAAACCGTTAGACTACCTGTGACTGAGCTGTAAAAACTCATAATCTCAGGACTCCAGTTACATGGACTGACATCTGGAATCATAGATTGTTTTTATTCACCAGCCACACTGACCTCATTAAAATTTTACTTGTAATCAAGACAATTTAAGTTGAATGTCACACTTTTCACTCAGCAAGTATCATTTAGAATCCCACCTCTTCTCACATTTAAAAACCCTACACCACTAAAATCAAGTCAATGTCAGGAACATAGACAAAACTTTCTGCAAAATACTGATTTTATAGTGAAACCTGCTGGAAGTCTGGTCATTCTAGAAACTTCTGTAGAATGCATATATATTTTTAGTTTCTTCAGAGTATGTTCTTCCTGTCAACCTAAACTAAGTATCTTTTATTAGACCTGAGCTGAAGATTTCATCACAACCAATAAACGAAAGCAATGTTTGTTTTTGATTTTTTGTTGTTTTTTTTTTCTTCCCCAGAAAGGGCTTTAAAAAAAGTTTGCCTTCCATTCTTCATTATAAGTTGCCTAAGTCATTCCACACATTTTAGTCTTGCCTACCTCATCTCTGATGCATGATCAGGCTACCAAAAGACTCTTGGAAGCTTTACTTACAAAGAGAAGTACAAACATCAAAGTATTCTTTCCCTATTTTAAAGCTTTCTTTAAACTCGAAATCTTATTATTCAGAAGGTTGAGTAACACATAAAGCTTCACTAAAAAGAAACTATCTTCCAGCTTCATCATTAGTAATTACAGCTGTCTCTTAAATTAAAATAACATTTTCAAAGAAAATATGAATTAGATAAGAATTAGCTGAACAAAATCAGGAAATAACTGCACTAACATTATATGATTATTTGTCTGCAGTCCGTGGTTCAGGCTGAGCAGACATAGAGCCACTCAAAGCATCAGGCAGCGGTTCAGTATCAGGCTTATGCTGAAAGGGACCTTCCTACCTCTGTTGCTGATTTTAGAGCAATTCTTGTAGGTGGTGACAATTAATCCCACTTTGAGACTTGCTTAAAAAGAACAGTTAAATAAGAGAGTACTTGTAAGTTTCTGGAAACCCGAAATAAATAACAAAGCTTAAATTTAGTCTTGATAACATTTGTTAACAGACCAGAAAATTCTTATCCTTTCATTATGTCCGCTGGAATTGAAGGATATTCCACGTTTTCAGCAGCCCTGTAATACAACATCATGGGATATCCTGCTCTGACAGGCTACGTAATGGGTATTCCTAGAGCCTAAGTATTTTCCCATTTTTACTTAAAAACCAATTCAACCTATTCATTTTAGATTCTGAACTCAGAAAAAAACAACTTCAAAATAACAAACATGAGAATAACTGACAAATAATTCACAAGGACATCTTTAACTTTTGCTCAAAGCTCATACTATTAGTTTACAGCAAAAGGATATAGTGTTACCTGCTGATATAAACAAAATAAATTACTTATAGGTGCAAGAAACAGATGCACAGCAAAATGTTTCAAGATTTCCTGCAACAATGCATTACATCTATAAGAATAGCTTGGATGATTATCTAAACGAACCAGATTCAATGTATCTGCAAATCTGGGGTGAACATCTCAGAACTTCTGCTTTTCAGTGGGGTTTGGGGTTTTCCCCCCCCCCCCCTAACAGATTCAGCTTCTGGTTATGCTTGAGACATCACAAATAGCCATCTTCTGCAGTTTACTGTTTCTGTCTTGTGCCCCAGCTGGCACCTGGCAGTGTCTATAAATGAAAAGTAATGAGGAATGAAAAGAAAGAGATGAGATTTAAATGGCTTAGTTCTAGTATGGGGAGAATGGTTGTCTGCATTTGTGTCCTTTTCAAAAAGGCTTGCCAGTCTAATTAGAAATGTGGGTAAGCATCAGTTATTTTTCTTCCTGTATTTGTTGTTTGCTAGAGATAGGACCCCCACAACAACAACAAAATCTAACTGTAGATTTAGATCTGAATATTGCTTATTGCTAATCTCTGACATGAATATATCTTTACAATAGCAAAACTAGAGCTTTATTTTGAAAAAAGGCGTTTAATGTTTCACATGACTCATTTTAGTTTATATTGTCACTTCGGTCTCTAAAAAAATCCACAAACATACAAATAAAACTCACCCCAAAATTTATAACTACAACTACCCAGAACAGTTTGCTTTTGATTTGATCATGTTTTGGTGAATTGATTAGACTGTCATGGGTATTCCATGTGCACTGAAGAAGGGTATAGTTTAAAAGAGCCTTTTAATACACATTTCCATTTTTAAAAAAGATGTATTTAAATTAGAGATAATCATATGTGCCACTACTGGTGCAGTCAATTATTTTTCCCATGCAGATGGACTGCAGTCAAAACATTTCCATTTTCACCTAATTCAATTTCCTAAAAATCTCTGCCTCTCTTATCCCTCATTCTCTTTCTGGAGCCATTTCATTTTCTAATTACAAACTGTGATAAATTAGGGAGTATTTAACATGTATTTGTGTTAATTTTCTCAGTTTTTGAAGTTATGTAGCCATTACAGGAGTTGCTAGAATACTTAGTTTGTTGCCTCCTGGCAAATTGTATCAAGCCCATGAGAGTAAGCAGATAACCAGTGTACTGTATAGTGGTAAGTGTAGGCAGCCATCAAGCACGGATAATCTCCAGGCCAAGTGGAATCCTCTTTGACCCGTGAAGTTGAACAAGCTGCAAAAACTGGTCTGCCCAGTTAGCTAGAGGCTGAGATTTCTTGAGGTGCCAACCAATACAATAGGCTACAACTGACAAGTTTGTTACAAAGAGCTGTCTATCTGACTTGTGATTTTAGAGAAACAGTAGAAAAGATGAGAGGCAGATAGCGAAGCCTATAGTAAGAGGATTCTCCAAACCTTAAGTGTCTCAAGCTGAAGCCTGAAGGCCATTCCAGAGCAGCAAAGAAAGTGAAGCACAGAAGGGCGTTTATACACTTAAAGTTTTGCCTGGATCTGCTTATCCGACTAGCTCTCAAACACTTCTTGTCTGGCTCTCAAATACTTTTCTTTACTTAAGACAATACTCCAAGTAAAGAGGCTCACCGTGGGAGGAACTTACCAGAGCAGCAGCCCTGAGAGTATCTAGGAAATGGAGGCTACCGTGGCCCAACATAGACAGCCCTTGCTTCAGGTACATAACTACAACCTTCTTTCTTCACACCATGTCTGAGTCAAGACCTCGCTACCAGCTAATGCTTATTCCCTAGTTGTTCTCTTGGGATGAGCAGATATTAGAAACATTCAAGGACCTCGACCAGCTAATACTGTAAATGAAAATAATAAGTAATGTCAGTTTTACCTTGCATTGCATGTAATTTAAGATTATTAGGAGGTCAAACTTAAGACTTGTTTCTTAACTACAAGCAACAACTCTTCTTTCAACTTGGTAGAGAGCTTTTTATGTGAAATCAGGCTTGCAGATAAAGGTGCAGTCTGTGTCACCATTAATCTTTGAAAGCACTTTTTAGCAACAGACAGCTATTTTGAGATCCAGTTTAATTGTGACATGCATAGACTGGCTTGGACCCTTTGATCAGGAGCTCACTGCACACAGAATAGATTTTCAAACCTCTGCAGGTGAGAAATTTGGAAGCCTTTGCTCCAGGTGCTTCTAAAGAGTTTTAGGTTGCTTACAAATACATTAGAAATTCTACATGTTGAAGGAATAACAAAAAAGACTGTTCAATGAATCCTAGAAGGAAACACTTTTTTACCCTGTGTTGCTAGTTTTCGTATCTTACCCGTTCTGACCTCCAGCAATTCAGGATTATCAGACCTATTGACAAATGGGTCACTAGCTGTGATACAAATGCAAAGAAAGACGAAAAGGTTTACCATTGCCAATACAATATACCCTGAAAGAAGGATTTGCTGTGTTACAATATACCTAGCTGTGCTCAAGGACTGGCAGAGCTGCCTCAAGATAAAACAAAATGAAACAAAACCACCCTCTCTTTGATCTGGTCACAGCTCAGCGTATGAGGAATGTATGTCAAGTGGCTATGGGTGGGTCTGGCCTGTGACACATCCCTGCTCTCAAACATCAGCTGGAAGCTTTTGGCTCTTTTGCATATGGGCTATCCTACAAAAGCTTTCCAAAGTTAAAAATTTTTCAAAAGAGAAAAATATAAATAACATGAAGAAGAATAAAGTGTGTAATAAGCTCTCAACTCAGATGTTTTTGATGACATGCAGAGTCCTCAGGCTTGAGAAAGAGGAGTCCATCTTAATTTCAGACAGATCTATACAATAAGGAATTCTCCCACCATTTAGACTAATTTTTGAGAAATTGTATTTATTGGTATTGTAAGTCTGTGAAAACATTTACAGAAATGTATTATGGGAATATGTATATTATGGCTCAGAGCAGAGGGCATGAATGGCTCCTCAGTGGCCACGGCCTCCCCCTGCTCCTGGGAACAGAGAGGGATCTCCTGGTGCACCACTAGCACGGGTCACCAACTCGTGCACAGCGGGTCCAGCACCTTGGGCCACCAGTGCACACTCTGCTTGCCAGCATTCTAGCTGCACAGCTGCCTGTGGCAAGGGACAGCCCATAGCAAGTGCCAGCCCTCTGCTGTAAGAACATATTGTGTGGTCTCCGGGGTGCGAAGACGGGGCACAGTCACTTCAGTGCATCTGGCTGCGAGCACAGATGTATACGTTTACACTTGGGAGTGGTGCCGATAATGTTTTTGGAAACAGGGCTGACTGCAGCATCAGTAGGGAGTGGTGGCAAAACAAAAACCAGTTTTAAATGAATCACAGAAGTTTTCTGTATCACAAGCGTACTTATTTCTGTTTATCCGGAGGACTAGGATTATACCTCCTTAAATTTCTGGCACTTACAGAACTGTCTGAATAATCTGTTGTGCCTCTTGAAAAATGCCTATCTGCACTCCGAGATCAGCTTCTTTGGTTAAAGGAGGGCAGAACTTTGACCATGATATATTCAGACAGATTGTCTACAAGGGAAACTTTGTAAGCAATATTGACACATTCAATATTAAGTGACCTGCATATTCCTTCTCCTCCTCCTAACGGCAGTTAGTTCTTTAACTGAAAAGGTTGAATTGGTTTCAAAATAGTAATAATAATTTAAAAAAAAAAAAATCACACTGTAAATCTGTTAGTTTGCACTCCAGTATCAATTCTTGTATCTTTTTTGGTACATCTGTTGCTCACTGACTGGGCACCCTGTAATTCTGTATTTAGAAAGTCCAGTTTTCTGGAGATCATTACTACCTCCACTCACTTAAAGTAAGTTTGCAAGTAGGTGTAGCCCTCAATTTTGTTTAGAGAAAGGCAGCATAACAGATCATGTAAAAAAAAAAAAAAGGTAGCTATTTCTTGTTTTTCACGCAAATTCAAATGCTTAGCATTGGAAACTTAGAATGGGATTAAGTAAGTACAAATTTAGACTCAAAATAGAAACATCCCCCCAAACCCCAACCTGCTTCAGCTATAAAGTTTTACAGAAAAGAACCACAAAAAAGAAAACAGAAAGCGAAGAAGAGTATAATGGAATTTGGAAAATAAAAGCTAAGTTATTACAAGATAAAACCCAAAAATTAAAGAGGAGAAAATTAAAAATTATTACACCTACCTCTTATTCAAAAAAGCCACACTAAACCACGAAACTAAAGAAGTAACAGCATGCCCAGCCCCCTCTTTTACTGCTTCTCATAGCACAATTATTCCACCACCTTCTCCCCAGCTGGCCTTTATTTTGTGTTTCTATTAGCTTTTCGTTTTGTATACAGGTGTGCAGGTGACCAAATTAAGAAAGAAAGTTATTGTTTCTGGAAAAAGGGGAAGACTCCTGCTTGCTGGGAAAGGAAGGGGGGAAACCCGCTCACCTGGAAGGGGATTTGTGAAAGTACCACAAGAGAGGTTGCAAAGCTTGAAGCTCTTATCTTGGACTATCTTCTCAAACTAAACTAACAAACACGGAAAGTACTACCTTTCTTACAATAGGCTTCCGTTAACACGGTGCTCCTGATGTGGTCTTTGTAGAAGAACACAGATCTCTGTGAATTGGGTGTCTTCACAAGATGTAATTTTGTATTACTTGCCTAGTTTGTGCATCTAAAACAACCTAATTAATTATATAAAACAACAACTCCTCCCCACCTTCCACCTCCCTTCTAATTGCTCAGGAAGCAAAAGGAAATTCTCAAATACAGAAAGCACCTAATTCCTCTCGTTAGGCCCCTTTCAGGTGCTTCAGGTCTCCACATGCATGCGCCCCGATGTCATATGTGACCTGCAACAGCAAGTGGAGCTGCCTTGCAGGGATACGCGGGCTGGCAGCCGCTGCCTCGGTCGGAGCTGGTGTTTTCAATAGCTGTTCTGTGTGTACAATGCATAAAGACACTGCTGAGTTCTTGGAGGTGCAATGAGATAAACCGCCTCAGTTGCTGGTGGTGTAGGATAGGGGGTTACTGCCCCATAGCCACTCGAGGGGCTTATTGCAGCCCCCCCCCCCCCCCCCAATGCCTTTCATGATGGGAAAGGAGGAAGTTTGGAGCTGGAGGTGGTAACCTCTGACACCAAACCATCAGTTCCAGGCCCACAGCCTTTGATCTTTATCTGTAAAGCTGTGAAGAAAAGTTGAAAGAGGCTTGCTTACGGGGAGAAGTCAATTACAGACACCTATCCGAGAGGAAGCAGGAACAACGAGTTGTCTTCTGCTGTGTTCATGAGATGCACAAGAGGAAATGACTATAAATAGTTGAGTTTCGTCAAGAGTGTTGATTTTTTTAAAAAGTCTGAGTAACATCCTATTCTGCTTTCTTTTCAATCATCCACTATTTTGTCTAAAGGCAAAACCCATAGTTGGAGCAGGTGTGTGTTTACATGGTACACACAGAAGCCCAGAAAGGCTAAATATTGATTACACTTTTCAGCTTCACATGCCCTCTGCGTAATCTTCAAACAAGCTATCAATCTCTCTTGTACTAGTAAGTACTAACATAGCCTGAGTAAAATATTTAGCATGTAAAGGCATAATAAATCTTTGACACAAATCAGCCCTAACATGAAATTAACAATATAATTACTTTGAAGGGACTGTGAATTCTTCACATTGAAAGAGCCTATGCAGATTTATCAGTGGGGCTGAGACAACCAAAGCCCTAGCAATGACACCAACTGCTTGGTGCAACGTTTTCCTCATTTTAGATTAACGCTGAGGCTTGTTCTGAGTATGCATGGACACTATGTTAGATTTCATGTGTTTAAATTGTACACTATTTGCAATTACTTTTTTCATTTTATTTAGCAGAGTAGTAGGCCTGATTGCTGTTACCTTTCTTTACTGCTTGCAGGGACTTCACAGCTGGTTTTGAGTATCAGAAAGCAGAGACGGCCAGGCACTTTTTTGTATAGTTTTTTAAAATATAGATACTTAATAAAAGCTGAAGGCATTTCAGGTTTGGACACTTCTCCCCTCTTATTCAGCTTGCTTTTCCCTATATCCCAAATGGATAATCGTGGTACTGCAAGTAGCACAGAGAAAAATTAGCTATTATGATATGCTAAGTGAGTATTGTGTATCACTTCTAAACACAAAGAGCAAAAAGTATTTTCTGTTCTGTAACTGACCTGCTCTGTTCTGAGTCTTTTGGTTAACTGATCCCTTTTATGCACCAGCTGTCTGGATATGAGCTGATGCATAACAACAAACAAACAAAAAAAACCACACAAGCTACATTCACAAGGCCTACTCCATTTTTGTGAATGGTTTGCAAGCAGCAAAGAGAAACTAAATGCATTAGATTATTCTAAAATACAGCTCCAGTTAAAACTAACTGAGCTCTGTACCTCCTTGAAAGACTAGTACCCTACAGCCTGGCAGCTGAAGGAGAGCAAGGACAGAAATTCAAGAGAGTAAAGTGGTTTTTATATTTCACCAAAAAGAGGAAACACAAAGCCATTGCAGGGAAGTGAATAAAGACAGGACTTGGTGTGGACCCAGAAAATTACCACCTGTCAGCGGTAACATTAGTCATGATTCTATGAGCTTTTTTTGAAAGGCGAGATAACATTTCTGTCATTCCTGCAGGCATGTAGATTGAAAGCGCGCTACAGTCAGGTGAAGGACATGAAAGTGAATGAAAAAGTAAGAAAACTGAGTGAACTGAACATAGAAAGATGAAGGCTTAATTTTGATTTAGTGTGCCAACAGAGTGAAGAGTGCTGTTTTTCCTCCTCTTTTGCCTCCTTCACAAATTCAAATCTGCCATTGTAGTTCTGGTCACCTATTGAAGAACATTAAAAAAGTCTGTGTCTAACTATGTAATGGCTTGACCAAGATTTAGCCAGATGTTTAAGCACACACCTAACTTCAGCTGCCTTCAAGTTAGGCAAGTACCTAAATGTGGTGTTAAGGTCTTGCTAATGTGGGCACATAAGCACTGACACAAGATGAATAAATTTACTCCACGATCTGAGTGTGGTCTTCATCAATGTCTTTGTGTCACTGAAGACTGCTTCTAAATACGTTTCTAATGTAGTGATCTTAATCCAGTAAGTTCATGGGGAAGGATAAAAAGGGATGCTTTTTCAATGGGCTGGAAAACTTTGTGGGCTCAATAATTTGACGGCGAGGTGCTGTGTGTACTAGTGAAATGGGAGGCTTTTCTAAACAGCCTCTTCACTCTTCTCCTTAAGCCAAAAGCACATTTGTAATGCATAATGGTCTGCATTTGCTCTACCAAATAGTGCTCTGACAGCCAAATAAAACAGAGCAGAGCTTCTAGATATGGCATTAAACTTTAAACACTCCCATTACCCTACTCCTAGAGACAAAACAACCTGAGATATCTTAACGCTGCCCAATATTTGCAAGTCACTAAGGTGGTTCCAAGACAGAAGCTTTTGTGTATATAGGTTCTAGATAACTTCTTACATGTACTCAGTGTAAGAGAATCACTAATTTTAAGTTTTTCATAAATTTGCATTGCTTTTTGCAAAGCCAAAATTTGTCTTAAAGTATTGCATTATTGGTTCTGTTCATACTTGCTCAGCATGAATAAGAGTAACGGAAAAACCCCTGTAACTGAACTTTCACCATGTTTTTGTAGCTGTCCTTTGTGGCCCAGTACTTCCTTTTCCATTCTCTGACAAGATTTTTCCCTCTCCCAGGCAGTTTCTCTACAGGAATGCCCAAGTTGGCAGGAGACAGGAACTCTCTCTTGTTCTTCTCTAAAGCGTAACTTCTGTTGCTAGCAGGTAATCTACCAAAAATCTGAGATCACAGAATGGTCGGGGTTGGAAGGGTCCTCTGGGGATCATCTAGTCCAACCCCCCTGACAAAGCAGGGTTGCGTACAGCAGGCTGCAAAGTACCTTGTCCAGGCGGGTCTTGAATATCTCCAGAGAAGGAGACTCCACAACCTCCCTGGGCAGCCTGTTCCAGTGCTCCATCACCCTCAGAGGGAAGAAGTTCTTCCTCATGTTCAGACGGAACTTCCTGTGCTTCAGTTTGTGCCCATTGCCCCTTGTCCTGTCGCTGGGCACCACTGAAAAGAGTCTGGCCCCATACTCTTGACAACCACCCTTAAGATATTTATAGCCATTTATAAGGTCCCCTCTTGGCCTTCTCTTCTTCAGGCTAAACAAGCCCAGCTCCCTCAGCCTTTCCTCATAGAAAAGATGGTTCCCTACAGCCAAATGAGAAAACACTGTCACTTTCAGCCAGTGTTTTCCATCAGTTTTCCAATTCTCCTCTACTGAGTTCATAAAACCAGTGATATTTTCTTCCTAAAAGAAATATTTGCTTATCTATCATATTGTACTTAGACTATAAAAGATGCTATATAAAACTAAAATCAGTCCTCTAATGCAGCAATCATTTTAAAAACCACATAAAACATGTAAGAAAAAACTACATAGTAAGCAGAGATGCTCTTTCTGTTCTAATGATCAGGGACTTATAAATCATCTGTAAAAGATGATTTAGCCAACTGAACATGGCTAATAATTACTTTTAACCGATTTCTGCAGTCAGACTCCACCTATGAAAGAAGTAGTGTTGAGGCATTTACATTAAATACATCAGAGCAGGTCACAATTTTTCCTCATCGTGGTGTGCATACAGTAATGTGCTACAGTGGAGAAGCATAGTTTCATCCTGAACTATAGTGGTCCAACAAACTAAAACGAAGCATTCAAATTTTTGAAATGTCAAAATTTTCAGTTAACGTAATATTGTGAATGTTAAGAAGAATGGTCTAAACTCTACAAGTTGTCATTTTTTCAGTTTCTGTCCTGCAGATAACTGAAATCTTGTTTTTCCCTCTGGGTTTGGTCACAATGCTGGAACTGCCTGCAGTGTTGAAACACTGCCTGCACTTTTGATTTCACTCATCCTTTATACAGAAAGCAAAACCAAAGGAATTCTTAGGCTATTTTAAAATGTTCCAGTCATATCTTGTCTGGCCTGTTACAACCCTGAAGATGGCTAGTCAGGATTTTTGATCAGGTTAAATGATTTTCCAAAACTAAATTCACCAAAAGGAGAACTAAAACTTGATTCCATTACTCCTGATTAACTTTTTCAGCTGTTGACTTACAAGAGCTTTGCTTCCAAAGACTATCAGACAGTTCTCAGATCAGAGGCATCTTCCAAGGCGAGAAAGGAAGTCACTGAAAACAGCACTTTTCAAATAAAGAGATGAGGTATTTATATAAAAATTTCTACCATTGTGGGAGCTCCTCTCCTGCCCACCTCGATAATCTAATGTTGCTTTCCGACACTGTCATGGCTAACACAAGCCATAACAGTGTGGAGGGCTTTCTTGCAACATTTTACAACTGTCATATTTGCCTTCCAAAAGAAAAGCATCTATCACATTATAACATAATGTGCAGTATGTAGGTTTTGAATGACTCTGTAGAACAGAACTGTTTTGTTCTATGATCAACATATCACTGAGTATCTGCAATGTCATATCATGATTACTATCTAGCACTCTGCACAGCTGTATAGGATATAGTTTTAAGTTAACAACGAAAAATGGCCAAGTTTGCTGGAATGCTTTTTTTCTTTCCCCCATGGCCAAGAAAATTAATTTATTGGGTTATTTGCTTGGCTATTGGTAATTTATTATTTGACAAAAAAAACAACCCAAGTATTTAGATGCAATCTATATTACTATCTTTTGCTGAATAACACACAGTCATAGGCCTAAGACGATGTCATTTGTGATTGCTATAGTTAGCAAATGCTCCTACTGTGGACAGTTATTTTGGTAATGTCACTAGAAGACCTAATTTTATTTGGAAGAAAGTGCATATGAGGCAGTGGTGGAATAAGCTATGCCAGTGACTGAACAATTTTATCAGCACAAGTAGAGTGAAACTATAGGTACTGTATAAAAATAGCTGATCCTGTGAACAGACTATGCTTACACCACTACCTACATACAGAGATTAAATTAGGGCTTTTCACTATAGTTTCAATATTACACTGCATCATTTTGTCCATATTTTCATTTAAAACATAGGTAGATCACAGTCACGCTTTTAAACACACTTTTCTGTAAACAGCATCATAGGAAGGAAATGCTGTATAAGAATAATTTACCATGCAGCAACTTCGGTTTTAAAAAAAGTAGTGTTTTGGGGAGGTTTTTTGGGTTTTTTTAGGGCAGCATGGAGATTGGTCCAGGCAGGATGACAAAGCTGAAAGAAGCACAATAAGCAAGAAAAAAAGCCACTTTAAAGGGATTATTAGAATGAAAATCTTGTGCAGAGAAAAGGGAAGAAAAAAGGACAAATACAGATGGGGTGGAGGCTGAAGTAAGGGCAGAGGGAGAAGCAACAGGAGGATATGACTGGAGAAGTCACACTGGGGGTGAAGGACGGGATTTTTACAGTGGTATTTGGGGAAGTTTGCATTTCGTATCTCATTCCATTCCAAAGTCCAGAGGTGAGAGAGATTCATGAACTATTTAAGCTGACAGAAAGCTAGAGGAAACAGAGATCATACACCTTTATCATTTAATCACAATCCCGTGCTTTGTATGGCAAACTGGACCTAACAACCCTACAGAAAGAACTTTTGTTTGTACTCATCAGCACGGCAAATGTAGCTGGTGACCTCTTTTTCCCCCATGCTTCTGAAATTCAGCTTTAAAGACTGCATACTGTTGGCACTGCAATTTCACGTGACCTTACATCCCACCTATATTTTGTGGGGCTAAAAGGCAGGTGCACCACAAAAGCTGCTGTCGTAACAAAGTGCTACTGAGCAGTGGAAAGTTGTCAAGAGAAACTGGAAGCTGTGACAGAAGGCTGCTAGAAGTGGCCATGGGTGGTGTCCCAGAAGATCTTCACAGCTCTTAGCCCTTGGGGCCTGAGCATGGAGGCAGATGAGGCTTTTGCTAGAAAGAGGAGAAGAACAGAGCAGGTAGAAGAGAAGGAGCAAGCGGCCATGACTGGTGAAGAAGAGATAGTGATGAGCAACTAAACGGGGTTGGTCTGGAAAAATCTTGTATGTGGAACAGCTGATTTGGGCCTCTACACCTCTGAGCAGTGTACAAGTACCTGGGTATTTGCACAGCCTTTCCTACCAAGTCTATATAACTAAAAGGCGGAACAGCAGTTAAAGTTGGATGTGGACTTTGGTGCCCAGGTCTGTCATGGGGAGGATTCTCTAACTTATTTCAAAACTCCAGTTTCTTTCCTGCTTGAGTTTGTTTTGTTCTTTTGTCTTGTTCAAGTCCATAGATGCAATAAACTATGTTAAATTTTGACTTGAAAAAACAGATTAAGTTTCTAAGTCTGCTACAATTCACTATTAATAGGAATTAGAACTACTGTCATAAAATATTTTTGTACAGTGCAAAACTAATATTTAGATATTCCCCATTCATTTTCTTAAAAATTAAATATTCCCTATGATACAACATCCTAGACATAAAAGGTATCAGTTTACAGTTAAGTATCAAACAAATTCAGTTTTTGCTTATACACTTTCAAGAGGAAACGGTACCAGAAAATCCTCTGGTAAAGACAAGACCTAGAAGTTACAGGCAAGCTATCTGTATCAGTAGAAAATTAGTGAAGACCATAAATACCTTCAAATTTGATAGACAACTAACAGACATTCAGGCCCTAAAGAAATGCCTTAAGGAAACTCCTCTTGATTTTAACAGAATTCAGATTTAAATCCTGTTTAGCAAAGGATGTTAAAACAAAATATTGCAAATAAATTGACACGCTTATCCGACCCAAGGAGAAAAAAAAAAAAAGTCAGTTGCTTTTTTTCCACTTGCTTTTCTTTGGCAGTTATGGTTGGAGATAGTAATTTTAAGGGTTTTTTTGGGGGGAAGAACTGCTGCAAATTAACGAAGCCGTCTGAAATGAACATGAAACTATGCTCTTGGAAAAGGCTGTTTGCAGTCTGGAAGCTGTTGGCTGCATGACCTTAGGCAAGGGAAAGCATGTGGTACACTTCTGGTTCGTGCCATGGTTTGCCTGTCACTGCAGTGGTGATGGTAATGATGCCTTTGAAAAGGACTTTGTGATACACAGCTGAAGACAGCTATGAGCAGAGGGTCATTATTAAGGTTTGTAGTCATAATAAAAAAATGCAGCAAGTCTGAAGAGATGCTATAACAGAATCATATATAGCAGCTAGAAACTATTTAAAGACCAGGAATCACAGACTCATAGTCTAAGAAAGTTGAACCACAAAAGACTCTGCAAGTTTGGTGCTGTGTCTTTTGAGTTGCCAACTTCCCATTACCTTTGCTACCTATCATCCCTGATTACCAGTGCATCTATTTATGCATACATTTGTCTGCAGCATAAACTTTTTTTCTGAGGTTCAGGCTGAAATCAAGGCACACTAGAGTCTGCCATGGCAGCACGGCTATTTCTCATGTATTCATTCCACACTTTAGAAAAACCACTCAAAGTACCAAATAATTTGTATCCACCACATAAATTAAATTACCTAATGATAAAAAAACCCAAGCCTTGGACTTCATTTTTCCTGACTATAGGGAAGCAGCTAGAACACACAATGCACTCTGACAGAATACTTGTATAATATTGTGCATACCTTGTAACAAACACTATATAAAAATAATACTGGAATTCCATGAAGTTCCAGCATTCCTATCCAACTGATATTAAAGTTGAGTGACTTAACTGCAAACAACATCCATACCACAACATGGTAGTTAGAGGCACATAAGAACACTTACAGTTCTTATTGTTGCAATAAACAAATGAATGGAGTATGTTAAGAATTCAGATCTGACATAAGATTTGCTAAAGCAACAAAAAGGTAGGTCTGGGAGGCTCAAATATACCCACACAGAACAGATGAGCTTAGCAAAACCACATAATATCTAGTTTTTCAGGTCTACATTTAAAAAAATCAAAAGCTCTACTCTCAGACACTGACTCAACAGCAATGCTACTTTTAATTTCTGCTGCTATAAAGCAGAAATTTTAAAAAAGCTCTCTTTAGAAAAACGTGAACCATAATTACACCACTTGAAACTATGTTTGGTAGGAATATTTCTTGGCATTGCATCTTGCCATATGGAAGACGGTAGGTTTTTAAAGTTACTATTCAGTTCATGTAACATTCAGTACAAGCTCTGAACCATCTATGTGCCTTCCATGCAGACAGGAGGCTATATTATGAAGTCAGCTGCACTGTCAACAAGTCAGGTAGTGCAAGAGGGTATTTGGCTGTTTTAAAGAAGGAAGAAATGGCTGCCACCATGTTATGCTGATCCCTTCCTATCATGGAATCATTAAGGTTGGAAAAGACCTCTAAGATCATCAAGTCCAACCACCAGTTTGCACATCTCTGCTAAATTTATTTTATGAATATGTACTCATGGAAAGTTCTGCCATAAGTATTTAAATACCTGATACTGTAGTAAGCCCATGTAGCCAAGTACTCAGCTTTCTGTCTAAGGAGGTATTTTGACGTGCTCAAATCAAAGCATCCATGTACTTCCACTGCGTATAGTGAGAACACTCACATGTTTGAGAAATGCATGTTCCTGCCTTCCTCGCCCAACTAGGGTGAAGTGGCTGTGAGGCGGAGAGAAAAAGTAGCTTTTAATACTTAAAGATAATACAGGACAGCAGAACTACCTCCTCCTCTTCCTTATTTTACAACAATATTAAAGCTTTGGACAAGGTGAAGAGTGTCAGCCAGTGTAAAGAAGCAGCAGGGGTGTGGTGGCTGCCTTTCTGGCTTAGGGCTTTTGAATCAGTTCACAGACCAGCTGTGGAGCATTATAACCCTCACATGGAGACACCCCTCTGCATACTTGAAAGTAATCCTGCTTTAATCGTTTGCAAACATGCAGAAGATGCATCCTGGGTACAATTTTATCACAGCAGAGAGTATGTGTTTTATTTCTTTATGTATCAGTAACCGTCTTGATGGCATCAAGCTTTCCACAGTATCACTCAGCTTATTATCTTGAGATAGCTAGTTCAGACCAACATTGAGACCCAACACCATTTAGACTATTTAAGGTGATCAACTGCAGACAACGAGGAAATTCACTGTGTCCTTTCCCCTGTCCGTTGAGCCTTCCACAGATGTGTTGCCTGGGCTGTGGGATGCAGTCTGCTAGGCTTACATTAGGTGTGCCTAGCTGAGGAATATAATGGTCATGGCAGCTCTTCAACTGCACACACTGCCCCCCCCCCCCCCGCCTGTATTTCAACAGTATGGAAAGCTTAGATATCAAGAAATGCCATTCCATCAAGATCAGCTTTACAAAAGGGGTTGTTCCGATTTGCATGAAGGCTTCTGGGGAGAGGGACAGAGACTTGAGAATGACTTATAAATTAGTATTGAGTGCTTAAGTATGGTATATTCTAGGAAAAAATATTTTTCAGTGTTTCGTGCTTATTTTTCAGGGGAAAAAAAAGTTTCTATGCTACTTGAATCTGAAACAGGACTTCTTTTAACTATTCAGGAAAAAAAAAGTCACAATGAAAGAGCCTTGAGATGCCAACTCCACCAACACTCCAATCGAGTCACACTAAAAATACTTCAGTCGTGGTCAGCTTCTGCTTTTTTCCCTCTCAAACCCTGTATTTAACTTTGTTCTCCTTCGCTCAGGAACATTTCCCGTTTTCCAGTTCCCCCTATTCACCAGTTCTTTCGAAGATTAGGAAATGTTACAGAATTGAACTGCAAAAGCCATTTTCATAGGACACTGATTAAACCATTAAGCAACTCCTTCAGTTCTTCTGATTTGCATAAGGCTCATACATATGAGTGAGGCAAAGACTATGTTTTTTTAAGTTTTGAAAACAAACACTCAAAAAAAGATTCTTCTTTTCACTGGGGGTGAAGCAGACGCGCATTCTGCTTTGAAACCCGTGCCCAGTTAATCGCTCCCGACCTGCGCTTACCTCCCGCACCTCGCCGGGCCGCCCCGGCCACCGGCAATTAACGTGGATTTACTCCAAAACTTCCGCCAACTTCCCCGTGCCTCGGAGCCTCTCGGTGCCCCCCAGCCCGCCGCGGCCCCCGAGCCCGGCGCGGAAGGCGGCTCCCGGTCACCCCTCCCCGCCCGCCCCCCGGGAGAGCCCCCGCGCCGCCCCGCTGCCCACCGCGGACGAGACCGAGAACCGAGGAGACCGAGACCGGCCCTACCTGAACTTCTCCCCGGCCGGCACGGCCAGCTTGTTCAGCCTCTCCATGCTCCGCGCTGCGCCGGGACCCGCCGCGCCCGTTCCCACCGGCACCTGCCGCTGCTTCCTCCTGCCGGGCTGGGCTCGGCTCCCGCCCGGTGCCGCGGACCGGGGCGCGGCGGAAACCTCTCCGGCAGTAAACGCTCCGCGGGGTTAAATCGCGGCCGCTGCCGGAGCCTCTCCCTGTCCCACCCGCGGGCGCTCGCGGAGGAGGGACCCGGTGCTCGGGGCGCCCGGCCCGGCCCGGCCCCGCCGCCCGCCCCCGCCCCGTCCGGCGGCGCGCACAGGTGGCTGCGGAACCGGCGGCCGAGGTGGAACCGTGGCAGCGGGCAAGGCGAGGCCTCGCTGACCCGCTCCTGCCTGTAGCCCCCTCGGGGTGCCTTAGGGAAGCGCCGGCTGGGCCTCGGAGAGAGGTGAGCTGGCGGTGTCGATCTGGGGGAGCTCCGGGGGCCGTGGCAGGGCCAGGCCGCCCGCCCTCAGCTGTGCCCAACCCCGGGTGGCTCTGTGGGCTGCGGCGACCGGGGCAGGTGCTTGGCTCCCTCTGCTCCCCGCTCCTCTGCGCTTCCCGGTGAAGATGTGCCAGGTAGCGACGTGCTGCCCTGGAAGTTTCCCGTTCCCAGAGAAAATCACCCTGTTATCCCCATCCTTTTGCATATCGCTGTCAGGAAAAAAACATTTCCTCGCTCTGTTTCTTAAACTAAGGCAGGAGCAAACCCAGATCCTTCCAGGGGCACAAGCAGAGGCCATTCCTGCCCAAGATGCAGGCAGCTGGGCTGTGTTCAATGGCTCTGACACCTCTCAGCCTGGGATTTTTTTGCTTGGTCTTGATCTAGGCAGCTGGTTGTTTCTGAGGGGCAACATAAGCAGCTACCCGTGTTCAGCCTTCATCCTGAAGTGCTGATTAACTTCTGCACCTTTGGAGGAGGACTCTGGTTGCTCTCTTCCTGTATCTTTGGCCTGTCCACAGCTTAGTTTATAAGCTACAGCTGCCCTAGGCAGGAAACCTACTCTTCTTTTTTTTAAAAATGTACATCTGCATCATGCTAATATGTTTTGACAAGTGCAACATGTTTCAAGGACACACAAAGATATTTCTTGGGGAGATTCTCACGCCACTTAGGCTAGATTTTCACATGGATGGGTCTCCTCCTCAGGTTGTACTGACTGTAGTTTTTTCTTGTGAAAATGTAGCGGCAAAACGGACTTTCCTGGTTAATGCACATTGCTGTGGGGAAACAGCCTGCCACGAGATTTGTGGTTTTGATAACAGTATTGCTCTGATCTTGGCATGGCTGAAGGTTTTGGTCTTTGAGCTTTCAGCATGGATATCACTGGATATTTGCATACAGTATTTCTCTAGGGGGGGCCCATAGTAAACAAATTGCCCTTTTTGGAGTATCCTATAAAGTTTATAGAATGTAAGGAATAACATAAGAATGTTGAATGTTGTTTACTACACAGATCTCTGGAATTCCACCCTGCATTGTACCTGGTTGTGAACTGGACACCTTTGCAAGTTTACTCCCTGAAAGTTATTTTGAAAATGAAATTAATTTTGAATTGTTTGAAGTTAACACCTTAGCAGTATGAAGTGGGTATAAACATATTGCAGTGTCGCTTTACTTTTTGCTAATATAATCTTCCTGCTATGTCTAAACATATGTCAGAATACAGGATTTGCTCCGTAGGCTGATGCAGTGATTGCTCTTAGACAACAACTGCCGCTCACCTGTCGCAGAAATCCCAGACTGTTTCGCTTTGCGATCTCTGGTGGCAGCCTGTCATTTGCACTGCCGTACCGGTTTCGCCTTGGTTCTTCCTGACTCAACAGTCTGCAGGCTTAGTTTTAATGCTCTGCAGTGCCCGGTGCAGAGGCCTTTCATGCCTGTCCTCGCAGCGCTGTCAGGGCGGTCCCCAAGTCCCCTGTGCTCAGGGCTAGGTGACAGTGCAGCTCACGTAGGATCTCTCATCTCTCTGATCTGCTGTGTGCTTGTGTAGCTGTGCTGTGCGCTTGTGTAGCTGTGCTGTGCAGCGGACTGGGGAAGGAGTCCACTACAAACAATCTAGCAAAAAGTCACAGTAAAGGGGGTTTTAACTGCATCGGTGCCTTGCTTTGATGTGGATGTTTGTGAGGGTGCAGCACGGGGTGGGAGGAATAGGGTGTGTGACTGCGGAGACTGGTACTGCTGCCAAGGAGTTACTCTGAAGAAAGTCTCCATTGCACAAGACTTGTTCATGAGATTCTGTGGCAGGTATCTGCTGTGGGGCCTGTCCACTGGTCATACCTCAGCCTACTTGCTTCTTCTATGCACATACATGGCCCAGCATGCAGCCCTGCTTCACCGTAATATCTAAAGGCAGCTGGTAGCCAAATAAACCCAAACCCTTACCTATTACTCCATCAGGGCTTGTTTTTACCTGTCTGGAAAGCAGTACAGGGTAAAGAGGTAAATGCTTGTCCTCACAGCCCTCGTCCTCTGAATGCTTACACAGGACCTATCTTACTTTCCTTTATATCCACTCCTACCAAGACATACGGACGCTGGGATTTTTTCTTGGGGAGAAAAGAGTCCTGGCCTAGAATTAGCAGAAGTCACTATTATCAGGGGATGTGGCCTACACTGGCTCTCTTTGCTCATGCAGAACATGGGCAAAGAATAATTTAGACCCTTCCTCCTCCCAAAAGCACATACAGGACCCAGTATCCCACAGTTATCTTAAACCCAAGGCATCTGCGAGAGTGGTTTCTCCTGGCCACCTTAGCATATGCTGTTCCTGGGAAACCAATGGAGAGTCAGGTGCAGGCAAAGTCCTGAAATTAAGAGAAGGAAGCCACTCTCCCCCAAATGTCAAACGAAGCCTTTCTAGTTACAGTGAAATTCCTCCCATTCCCCATTTAAAATGTGTATGTGCATCAAAACCATCTGGATCTAAACAGTGTCACCTCACCAGGAAATGACTACAGCCTGCCTAGCTCTTTCTGGTCTGCCTCCAAATCAGCCTATCTGCCCATCTACCCTGGTGTTGAGAAAGCTTGCTTGGGTGCTTCAAGGTAGGACAACCACTAGAGAAAAACCCTAAATAAAGAACACACCCAATCTCCTCCAAACAGCCCTAGGCCTCTTCTTTTGCCCAGAGACCAAACTTCTGGCCCATGTTGGGACTGATCCTGTTTGTGGTCAAGAAGGTTTTTGTATAGTCCATGCAGAGAGGAGCAAACCCCAGTGGGCAGCTGTCAAGGGGGGCCCTGCAGACTTGCATCAGGGACAGGGCAGGCGAGCAGCAGCAGTTCCTTCATCTCTCCAGCGTTACTCATCACCCCAAATCCATGTCTCTGGGGGCACTGGCTGGAGGGGGGCCAGGGCTTCAGTAGCACCTGTTCTAGGAAACACCCTGCCTTCCTCTTCAGGAGACCCGGGAGGGTCTGAGGCGGTGGCAGTTTTGAACCACGCAGCAAGCATAATGTCATACTATTTTTGTGGTTGTAGCCCCAGCAACTGTCCCTCTTTGACCAAGTAGGCTCATTTGGAGAATGCCAAAGAGGAACTGGGATTTGTTTCACCATATGGGTGGCATCTTGACCATAGTGATGGTTAATGTGAAATCCCTCCTCCTCAGCCACGAGTGCCGTTCTTGGCAGAGAGGGGTTAGTTTCGAGGGATGCCACAGCTAGGGCCAGTGGAGACAGTGGGAGAGACATAACCACCAGCCTGCAAGTGTTGCTGCCCGCTGAGACGTGGCCTGGCAGCCTGGACCAGCCTGCACTGCCCAGCTGAGGTGAGGAACAGGTCTGAGGGGTGTGGGGCATAAAGTTGTCCCAGGAGAATATATCTTGATGTGTTGGATGAGGCCTTTTGCAGAGGTGTTCCCACAGTACTGCTTTTCTGGAGCATCATCATTCAAGTGCTTTACCTAAATGGTATTTTCTTATCCAAAGCTTTAAAAACCCACATTCACATGGACTCTGCCATGTTTGTGATGATGTAGATAGCCAGTAACTTTATTTTCCTGTGTACAGCTACAAAAGATACAGGATAAATTCCTGACACCATTACTTAACACAGGTAATGCTGGATTTGCCAGTAAATTCCTTTGGCAGAATGGTTCACAGAATATGCATGCATTTTTATTTTTATTTTTGATGCTCAAAATGCCATTGAAATTTTAGAAAAGACCTTCTAAATGCTTGGACAGATTTTCTAAATATAACTCTTGCAACATCATTTCCTCATCACTGCAAGTGTTGTGGCTTAGTCTGTGTTTGTTTCTCTGATCCTCTCCCAATATGGCTGTGTAATTCTCCTTTTATGCTCGTAAATAAAAAGATTTTTAAAAGCAACTTCTCTATGCTGTATGTTCGGAAGCTAAAATTGTTTTTCACCCTCTCTGCTATTTGTTTCCCGCCAGCTCATTCCTTGTACATGCTGCCTCACTCTGGCGGCGTGTTCTGTTTTCTATTTAAGAGCTGTGAGGTCATCAAGTCATGGTCAAAACTAGACTTGGTGGAACAAATTCTGTCTGAGACTGTGAGTATCCTACCTTCATTTGGTCGAAAATTGCTGTGAATTGCCAGCTATCTCCTGTTTGACCAGGGTTCCAGTTTTCTATACCCTATTGTTAAGGTCATTTACGGTTTGACTTTGCTTTTTTTTTTGAGTAGATAGAGAACCCCTGTCGCACAGAAACAAGGGACCAGAAGACTTGTCTGAAGCATTTCAGTCCACGGTAAGTGGTGTTCCTAGATCAGAACAGGCATCTTCATACAGAGCCAATCTCAGCAGAGAAAACATTAGGCAAAATACAGAGTATGACTGGTATCACTGAAAAGACTGATGGTTTTTCTTGGCTGAAGGTTTTTCTCTGACTCCTTTGATGACTGCTTTTTCTGATTTCCGCTGAAATTAATGTTCTCTAGTTTAGTACCTTCCAGTACAGTTTGTATGATGATTTTGGGTTTGCTAGGGATTCCTGCTTAAACTTCTAATCTCACTAATATTACAATGTTAAATATTATATGAAATATCAACTGTACATATCTTCCTTTTAAATTCATAACCTTTGATGCTAACACATTTTGTGGAGACCATTCATGTCATTGTCTTAATACGGATTACAGATTATGACTATGTTTAGTGTAGGGAACCTAGGGGCCTGTTTGAGTTCCTAATCTGGGTTTGCAGCCGAAGCCACATCCTGACTGTATAATGGGGTGAGGCTCAGTGATGCAACCTCCTCTGCATGACGAGAAACCCTAACAATGTGTCCTAGGCAGGAGCTGTGGCACATGGGAGAGATGGACAATGAAGCTGCAGCAGAGAGTGTGAAAAATCCAAGTCAGTGTATAGATACAGCCTTGGCTCTCAGTTGCAGTTTCTGAACTTCTAGAATTTCCCATAGTTGAAAGAAAAAGCAGAGAACTGTAAGCTGTATCATGTAGCATAAAAATTTAGCAATGAGAAGGTGAATAAAAAGAACTGCAAATAGATTAGTTTAAAACATCAGTTTACAGTAAACCTTTTTAATGTTTATTTTTATTTTTAATGCTTTGAGGAGACAGTGCTGCATCAACGGATCTCAATGAACTATGCATGACTTTCAAGAGGAAGCTATTTTTTACAGATTACATTAATGCTTGTAGATACAGTCTAGTGCCTTCAATGTACATAAAACAGCTGAGAAACCTGATCTGAAGTAAGCAATTGGTTTGATAACTAGATTTCAATTTTATGCATAACATGATCATAGAAGACTTACTTTTTCTCTCAATCATGCTAGAAAACCTATTTCTTAACTCCTTCTCAATTAGTAAATTTGTATCTCCAACATTAATAGAGAAGACAGTGCCAAAATTTTTTCTTACAAGTACTCAGGAGTCAAGGACGCAACTGTTCTTTGTAGGAAAGAATCGTTCAGATAGGTTTCATGTACAACCTCTCTTGCCGAGTAGCTAGTATATTTGCTCATTTTGCCTTTCCCACTTCTGGGCAATGTGGGGAACCACAAGATGTTGCACATTTTACTCTTTAAAAGACAGCTTCGTGAACTTTTGCTTGGCTTTTCCTTCAGGAAGTCCTGACAAAAAAGCAGCAATGTAAGCTCTCCTGAGCAATATGTAAAATGATTGAAAATTCACTTCAAAATATCTGTCTGATTTTACTGTCTTGAGGTCATAGCGTTTCACCTAGCTCAGAGGTACTTCTCCCTGCCTATATCTACATGCTGTCTTAAATCTCTCTCAGACTCTGGTAATTGCTTCAAAGAGAGTATTCATACGTAAAGGTCTCTATTTAAAATTTGAGTCTATTGCTTGAGCTCTGATTTCGTGCTGCTACTGGGATAGCACTAAAGGTGAGAGTTCCAACCGTGGATGCAGTATAATGTGAATGTAAATGTAGCTGGTCAGCAGCAGGAATCTGAGGCTTGATCAGTCTGCGTTCACGTGAAAGTCACTAAATGATTGCTACAGTTCTGTTTTTCAAGGCTGTGGAAGTTTAGTGAAGATAGCCTGAACTGATACCACCTACATCTGAATGGGAAAACAGCCCAAATTCATACCACCTGAATCTGGAATCTATAGCCATGCTGTAGGCTTGATTTTTTCCTAAAGTTCTGCTGTTTTGATGTATTTTGTAGATATTTGATCTCCTCTGCTTTCAGAATATCTATAGGAAGACATGCCAGCAGTATGCTGTGGGGATGAAGAGCGTAGGGGAAATGGAGGGTTAGCACTAGACTGTCACATGCTGCCCGGGAGGGTTTTGTGCTTGATCACATGGGTCTGAATGCAAATTTGTGGGACTTGGTACCAGGCCAAAAAAGCACTCAAACTCTATTGTTTAAAACTATGTCGATTTAGATATAGTTTTGTTTCCCCTTGATTTCTATTTCGGTTGATACACTGCCTACTTAACTTACCATTCAGTGTCCCATAGATGCTATTTGGAAACCATGAGTTTATGGAACATGATTTCTCATAGCATTCTCTGTATTTGCTACTTACTGATTGCTATAAACAGGTGAAACACTACTGCTTCATGATTAAAATAATAAATCTCTTTTTTTCCAAGCATTTCTCTCAGACTCTCAATAACTAGTCTATTTGAATGGATATTTTCCATTTCCAGGGTGCATGTAAGTTGTTTTAAACTAGAAAAGACTACTTGTACAGGGAAAGTTACATGTGGGCATTTAGTTGTGTCTTAGCAGATGAGAGGAAGGCACTTTTCTGTCTCAAGTGTTTTTAAATAATACTAATTTTCAGAAGTTTTAGTCTCCTCACTGTGAGTCAAAGAATGGCTCAATGCCACAGTGTTCATTTTGGAAGACTCCTAGCAACTGTCCTAGAAATCTTAAAGCTTTAATCTGTTAGCACTTTGGATACTAAATGACATATTCAAAGTTGTTCACATAGTAATAGTACCAGGAGATGCATTTGAAAATGCAACTCTAAATTTACTTGAATGGGATTTGGGTTTGTCTTTAGGCTCAGTGGAGGAAATGGGCCGTACGTGTAGGCGTGTACTGCAAGGTAGGCAAAGATGTCAAAACAGTAAATCTAGTAGGATTTTCTCATGAAGGGGCTTCTGAGCAAACTCATTTTAGCACCTGCGGAGAAAATGTGTTTTATTTCTCTGGGGACAAACCCACTCTGAAAAAAGCTGCACTTCTGCTTTTCAGTTTTACTGTCATCTGTTCCACATGCACACAGAAACACAAAATTTGCTCCCTCAGACAGACTAATTATTTGATGTTAAATTGAAAGTGTTTGAGGTCAGATTGCCTTGGAGGCAGTGACCTGTGTTGGAGCCAACTGACAGCTACAGTGACTCTGAAGAATAGTGCTGCTGCTTGGTCTGCAAATCTTATCCCCTTCCAGCAGTCAAGAGCGACTACAATGGAGATACTTGTAACTGGCCAGCTTTAATCTAGCTCAGATCCCAAACACGGAAGGGAGGGCGTAGTGGCATGGGCTTTTTTGCAGGCTGGCAAGCTACCCTCGTTTCTGACTTTTCTCCAGGGCTTGTATGCCCTGCTCTCCTTCCTCATCTCTTGCTGCAACTGGATTAAATGTTGGACAAGTTTGCTTCCCTGCCCGCCCTCCTGTCTGGGGTGTGGACTTACCCTGGAGGGTCCCCAAGAGGCCTCCATTGGAATGCTTAGCAGAGGGGGTTATTTGGCCCTGGCACTGAGAATGAGACTTGCACGGGGCGGAGGACGATGGGGGAGAAGAATTGTTTCGTGTCCTTCCTTTCTGCGTGTGCCTACTGAGCATCAGTCAGAATTCAGACATATATAGTTAATGGTCTAGATATGTTTGTGTCCTGGCTGACAAAATCGCTGTGTATGCTCACACAGAGAAAAGGTTGCACAAAGTTTTTAAATTTCAAAATGAAAGGGATATCTGAAAGTGAGGGTGTTTTGTAGAGCGCTGATACTGTTTGCACATATCACTATGCCTGCAGTACCTGGAAAATACTGAAAATCCAATAGTTTTTAAACCAATTCTTTCTTGCACTGATCTGTAATACATACAGCCAAGGAAAATGGTTGGTGCGTCTTTTCCCCTGTGCAACCTGGTAATCTGCACTGCTTCAGTGACCATAACAATTGCTGTCTGAGTATTTTCCTGTTCCTGCTTAGGAACAGGAAAAATGCTTTTGTCTGTAGTCTGTTCTGTTTTCTCATGTTTCCATCTTCTCAAGACTGCTCTCTTCTGTTTCTTGGATAACTGGAATTGCCTAGCACTCTGTTCTGGGAGCAGAAATGTCACTGAACAGAAAATGTTCCCAAAGTCCTTCTTACCCAGAAGCACAGTGGATTTGAAATATTGCCTTCAAAAAAAGACACTGAAGTGATCAAGGAGATGGAGGACTTTCTAAAGAAAGAAATTATTATCTTATTAATAAAAGAGTAGTACATTACGATTTGAAATAATAACATGGTAACATTTTATGACCAAAGGTGCTATATGGCTGTGAAATGACTTAAAGAGTTTCATGGAATGATTTCAAATAGTAGTGTCCTGCTTTTTAAATTAGACTTGTAACTATAGCCGTGAAATTTTTCTGTTGTCTAAGACAACAGAATTTTGTGAATTATTGCAAATATTATATTTACACCATTGGTAACTTTAATTGCATTAAGACTACAAAACTGTAGCAGATGAATAGGAGTGCCACATTATATCACAGTGAGTAATTATTTTTATGTATCCTATTTTGAAGCATTTATTGCTGTAGTACAGCATTTATAAGAGTCATTTCGTAAGTCTATGGTCATAAGAGCCTTCATCCTTCTACTCTCAGAGTATATTGGGAGAAAAAAAATTCTACATTTAGTAGGAAACACTGGGTTTCAGAATAACTGTTTCTACTTTTTTTTGGTCATCCCTTCAGATTTAGAATATAAAGGGAGTTTGGGGAGAAGTGAAAGAGAAAGACAATTTGATAGAAGTCTATATGTAAAGAAATGCATGTATGTAAATTTGAATATTCATTCTACCGCAGTAGCACTTAGTAGTCTTATTCATAAATAATTATCCCTTTTCATTATATGTTGTTCTGATACAGAATAAGAAGGAGGTCACTGCATTGAGGAAATTACAGTCTAATAGATTTTGGGATTAAAGAGAGTTTCTGACTGGTAGTTTAGAAATATTATACATAAGTGATAATTTTACAAGATTTTTCACTTCTGGACACTAGGGGATTTTACCAACATCTGCAGCATGGAGCTGGGTACTTAAACCTTCTCTGTGTTGTAGAGATCTGCCTGGGTTTATGTTATACATTTGAAATCGTCCTGTCTGTTATTGCCACAATAGCAAATAGGAAGACAATAGTGATACAATAGAGTGTTCCAGGGGGAAATTACTGTTTTTTAAGGTATCTCTTTCTTAAGAGTAGTGATTTCTTTCAAGCTTAAGCCTTTCTTGAGGTTAACTGTCATCATTCTATTCACAGAAGTATTTCCCCTCTTATGAAAAAAGACTCCTCAAAGTATCATGAGCTTAAAAAGGAATTATAGATTTCTATTATTATTCTTGTTCCTGGAACTGATACCACCAACACTTTCCTGAATCAAAGTTCAAAGTGTAAATTTATTTGTTTCAGCATGGTCCACTGGGGTGTTATACCAGCTAAGCGAGCGACGTGCTGTTCATACACATGCGGAGGCACCCACACACACCCACTTGCTCATTCTTACCTTCCTTAGGCACCTGAAGCAGACTAATGTCACGAATGTCATGAGAATTAGACCTTTGATCTGACCCAGGATCGCTTTACTTTAAGTAAGCCAATACTTGAGAATATAGGGATAGAAAGAAATGCCATAATAAAGAGTAAAATTTTGAGCTTGGTATAGAATAGATTCTAAGCCTGCCCAGGTATCTGCTGGAGCTACACCATGGGGCTACATTTCAAAACATTCTTGGTGCATTGGTTGTGAATGAACAACACTTCCAATCTGTACAGAAAGTGGGGGTTTCTCAGAACCTGGTGTTCCATCCTGTGGGCTCTGCATGATGGGTATAGACATGTACTGATATGTTGGTTTTGACTTAGGCTGATTCTGGACCATTTACATCTTTGACCCTGAAGAACACTGTGGTTGTTCTTGTGGTTGACCCTGGCCAACACTGTGGTTGGCAGAGGATCTGATACTATATTTACCTTGATGATGGTAGAAAAGTGTTGCTGGAAAGACGTAATCTTTTAGGGCTCTGGTCTGTCATCTGAAATTAGCTACATTTGTGATTTTGCAGTGTTTTCTTAGAGCTGTTTTTTTTTTTTTTAAGCTAAAAACCAATAAAGTACCAATATGATGGAAGTATATCATACATGTTTCATGGTGCTTCTGAAATAGCTGAAATTTTGGTTTTATCTGTAATTTTCAATAAATCCCTGGAAAGGAATTAGCTAGAATAGAATACCTGTAAGACTGCACATGTGAATTGTATGTCTATTTTTTAAAAAAGACAAAATAATGACAGGAAACATTTGATTTTTGAATTTTTTTTTCAAGTATAATTAAATCTATCTATTTGTGGGCTGTGTGTGGACAAACCCCCCTAGTTATGAATAATTTCCTAAACATTATTTGTACCAGTAATCTAAAAGGCATATAGCTGAAAGTTCTTGCTAACATTTCAAGTAATACAAACAATACTTTTAGTTCTGTGATCTTGAACTGTATTATCTATTCATTAAAGTAACAGCATCGATATACCTTATATTCCCTTGTATTTCTTAAGAATATTATTGCTTGAAGTCAGAGGAATGAGATAAGGAAGATAGATACTGATAAAGGTAATTAATTATATCAGCCAGATCAGGGATTTAGAAAAGGATCTGATTATTTTTATGAAATGTGTGGTAAGGCAAATTAACTGGAATGGTAAGATATTTTTAGGCTATTGTCTGTATTCTGAGAGCTTTGAAAAATAATAAAAAGCCATGAAACTGGGCAGCGAGGAACTAAATAGGAGAAATGACAGAGCTGTGGTGGCAGGTGTCTGGGGAAACTGAAGTGCCAGAATTGTGAAGAAGAAACTGATACTTAATGCTCTGTCAAGGATATCATTGGAGAGTACCTAAAATGTGCAATGGCAGTGGGTGGAGGAGAACGGAAAACAGGAAAGCTAATATAAGAACTGTAAAATAAGTAAAATCTCTTTTCTTTTTTTTTCTCCCTCAGAACTCTTGACTATTAGGAACAGAGTTTGTCAGACTTTGAAAAATCAGGCATGGCTTGTGGAAGAATAAAATAAAATATTTTTTAAAGTGGATGCAGGCTTGCACTATCATTTTTAACAGCAGTCTCAGCCCAGACCAAGACAGCTTTGGGCAGGGAGACTGAACTACCTCCCCAATGTGGAGAATGTCCTTGCATCCCTCTGACCTCCAGAAGGCTGATAAAATAACCTGTGAGAGGTGATCTGAGTAGTCCTAAACTGTAACATGCTTCAGGGAAGCTGCGTATACTGCTGTTAGCGTGGTGAGAGATTGGCCATAGTCTGGCCTCAAAACACTTCACTGAATCACAGAATCACAGAATGGTAGGGGCTGGAAGGGACCTCTGGGGATCATCTAGTCCAACCCCCCTGCCAAAGCAGGGTCACCTAAAGCAGGCTGCACAGGACCTCGTCCAGGTGGGTTTTGAGTATCTCCAGAGAAGGAGACTCCACAGCCCATCTGGGCAACCTGTTCCAGTGCTCCATCACCCTCAGAATAAATAACTTCTTCACTGTGTTCACTTGGAACTTCTTATGCTTCAGTTTGTGCCCATTGCCCCTTGTCCTGTTGCTGGGCACAGAATCACAGAATCACAGAATAGTAGGGGTTGGAAGAGACCTCTGTGGGTCATCTAGTCCAACCCCCCTGCTGAAGCAGGGTCACCTACAGCAGGCTGCACAGGACCTTGTCCAGGCGGGTCTTGAATATCTCCAGAGAAGGAGACTCCACAACCTCCCTGGGCAGCCTGTTCCAGTGCTCCGTCACCCTCAGAGGGAAGAAGTTCTTCCTCATGTTCAGACGGAACTTCCTGTGCTTCAGTTTGTGCCCATTGCCCCTTGTCCTGTCACTGGGCACCACTGAAAAGAGCTTGGCCCCATCCTCCTGACACCCACCCTTCAGATATTTGTAAGCATTTATAAGGTCCCCTCGCAGTCTTCTCTTCTTCAGGCTGAACAAGCCCAGTTCCCTCAACCTCTCCTCGTAGGGGAGATGCTCCAGTCCCCTCACCATCCTTGTAGCCATCCGCTGGACTCTCTCCAGTAGCTCTTCATCTTTCTTGAACTGGGGAGCCCAGAACTGGACAGAGTACTCTAGATGAGGCCTCACTAGGGCAGTGTAGAGGGGAAGGAGAACCTCCCTCGTCCTGCTGGCCACACTCTTCTTGATGCACCCCAGGATCCCATTGGCTTTCTTGGCAGCCAGGGCACACTGCTGGCTCATGGTTAACCTGTCGTCCACCAGGACGCCCAGGTCCCTCTCCGCAGAGCTGCTCTCCAGCAGGTCCGCCCCAAGCCTGTACTGGTGCATGAGGTTGTTCCTCCCCAGGTGCAGGATCCTGCATTTGGCTTTGTTGAACCTCATCAGGTTCCTCTCTGCCCAGCTTTCCAGCCTATCCAGGTCACGCTGAATGGCAGCACAGCCTTCTGGTGTATCTACCACACCTCCCAGTTTGGTGTCATCAGCAAACTTGCTGAGGGTACATTCTAACTCTTCATCCAGGTCGTTGATGAAGAAGTTAAACAAGACTGGGCCCAGTACTGACCCCTGGGGGACACCACTGAGAAGAATTTGCTTCTTCAAGAATTCAGAGCATATCTGAATTTTACTTCTAAGAATTATAAATAAACATCAAGACTGTAAAGTCAAACTGTGTTTGCACTGTGTGGTGGAGCATGATGTCAGAGCTGGTGATAGTTGAGCAGCCTCTGGAACAAGATGTAGAGGAGCTGTACCTTGAGACGAGGCATTTGAGACCATGTGCAGCATCCAGTAGTGCGGTTTTCCTGCTTCAGGCAGCTGAGCAGCTCCTGTGCTTGGTGCTAGCTCCTCAGTCCCTACGCTGCACCCACTGCAAGTGGGCAGCTGCTTTGAAGCCCTGAAAGTTAGAGAAAGCTAGCATGGAGGTTGCCTATGAATGTGCATTATGAGACTCTCTGGTTTTAGGTGGTTACAGATGATCTATCCAGAAAGACTCTATGATGCTCTGAATCACGTGTTGAAGGAGTGCTAATACCATCCATCACGTGGATATGCACAAGTACCATCATGCCAGTGTCCATGGTGTTAGTAAGGTAGTTCTACATTCCTCATACTGGCATTGCTCTTGGAAAGGGAGGTTGTGAGGAAAATGCTAGTATTTATTTGCATGCTGAATGCAATTTCTGTGTTGGTTTGGGGCGAATTTATGAAACATATTTTTGGCAAATTTATTCATTCTGTGGGTTGCCACCTGTAGCTATGCAGGCTGCTGGGTATCAGGTCTTGAATTCTGTTGCACAAAGGGCTGCTGTGGCATTCCTACCACCTGCCCTTCATCTTTTGGCAGGCCAGCTGCACTGAACAGCCTCTTGTGAAGCTGTTTCGAGTGACTGGTTGCTACAGCACCAACTGTCTGGCTTGCAGCTGCAAAAGGCCCTCCTGCCACAGTCCTTTAACTTCTCCTTGCAGCTCACAGAATCACAGAATCACAGAATGGTCGCGGTTGGAAGGGACCTCTGTGGGTCATCTAGTCCAACCTCCCTGCCGAAGCAGGGTCACCTACAGCAGGCTGCACAGGACCTTGTCCAGGCGGGTCTTGAATATCTCCAGAGAAGGAGACTCCACAACCTCCCTGGGCAGCCTGTTCCAGTGCTCCGTCACCCTCAGAGGGAAGAAGTTCTTCCTCATGTTCAGATGGAACTTCCTGTGCTTCAGTTTGTGCCTGTTGCCCCTGTTCCTGTCGCTCAGCACCACTGAACAGAATTTGGCCCCATCCTCCTGACACCCACCCTTAAGATATTTATAAGCATTTATAAGGTCCCCTCTCAGCCTTCTCTTCTTTGCCTAGCTGACCTCATTTTTAAGCACTGCAGTTTTCATGGCTTAGTGTCTTATCTCAAGTGTTTACCTATTCTCTTCTCATTTCTGCATTCAAGAAAATCTGAATGAAATGGTTTAATACTTTCCTTCATTATCTTAGAAATGCTGCATAGACCACCTGCCATCACAGCACAAACGTATGAACTAATGAATGAAGCGCTGCATGCTTATACAAAAGTTACGTTTTCACTCGTTTTCACAGAGGCGAGTCTGAAGAGAGAAGAATGAAGTCTCTCCTGCAGAGAGCATAAATGTGTGGATAACAAGCTGTAAATGAAATATTGTATTTCTTTCAAAAACGGAGAGGACTCCACTTTGGAGACCTGGAGCAAAATGAGCCAAGACATCTGCTCTGTTTTCTGCCCAATGTGTACCTGAGCTGGGGCAGACGTGGAATTCTGCTAAAATGAGATTATAAATTAATAGTCCTTCACACTTCATTGCTTGAGTGAGCCAGAAGTTATTTTCTTCTGAGTTTTGAGTCCCAGGTGCAGCACTTGCTGACTACCAAATATGATTTTCTAAAAGGGAAGAAAGACCAGTGAATCGAAACTACAACAACCTCTTCTCTGTGGTCTGAGTACAGCCATGTAATACAGAAAAGGAAAGCACATCAACTGTCAGGCTGAAGGAAGAAGATCCTGTCCAAACATATGATCATGGTGAAGGATCAGTTTGTTATTTGGGCAACAGCTTCCAGTTCTGGTTCTGCTTCTGGCTTTGTGTACAAACATAAGCAGGTCATTTGGATCCGTGTCTTAAAAAGGTGACCTCTCACTTTTTTCTTTGATTTTTGGTACCCAACTTGAGTTGCTCCATGACTGCTATACTATTGCTATTTAGGCTAGTCTAGAGTACTAACAAAGATAAATGTTTCTACTTTCACTAAAACTTAATGAGATTAAGCTGACTGTTACAGACTCAGCTCTTCCTACACCTGGGCCAGCATATGCTCTTTTATCAGAGCCTGATCCACTCTTGCTCTTCAAAGAGGATTAATAGACACCTAGTATTATTTAGCACTAGTCTGTCACACTGTTGTAAAAGAGAGTCTGTGATTTAGCTTGCTTAATGTCCCTAAAAATGAGCAAAATGAATATAGTGTTTCCAGCATGAAAGAAACACTTCTACATTATACTATCTGCCCCCCCTCCCCTCCAATGTCATTCCATAGATGGCTGAGCATGGTAGGGTACCATGCAAGGAGATTGGGCAAGGTTGAATAATTCTACAATTTTCTGATCTAAAAGTTGACCTGAACAGGCTCCAGAATAGAGAATAATGAAAAATCGTGGGTCTGAAGAAGAAGAGACTCTGGAGACAGTTATAGTCTTGTACTGATGTATATATTATGTATAGAGACATCAGCATCAAAGACTGCAACGTCTGCACCTCTGTATTTTCCTAACCGGGACAGGGAGGATAAAATGTGCCATGGAAGATACTCAGACAAAAATGGTTTCCGTTGCAGGCATCAAGGGTTTTGGGAAGAAAAATTGGAATTTCCTCTTACATCTTCACATCCTATTAGTTCTTTGGTGACCTCCAGATAATATCAACTGTCATTTGAGTTGATTAAGAATGGGATTATTTTCAGTAAGAAAGGGTAGGGAAAAGGTCAAAATTATTTAGTTTCATTGGAGTTTCTGGATGCAATTTTCATTAAAATGGAAAAAAATATAAAAGAAAGCCTTTTGTTGTAGGTTCTTTCTACTCGTCCCAGGGGCAGAATATAGTACACAGAACCACAAGAACTAAAACACTGCCAAGTTAGTTTCCACTTTAACCACACCTGCAATACTGCAGCATGGTGACATCTGAACTGCTGCCATTGCTATTTGGAAAGTCGTAAGACCCCAGCAAATATCTGGATATCAGGACCAGATCAGAAAATGCAAGCTTGCATATTTTGTATATTTTTGTACATTTTCAGCTTTTGAGAGAACTGTATTGC
Organism: Opisthocomus hoazin; assembly: GCF_030867145.1. NCBI lineage: Eukaryota > Metazoa > Chordata > Aves > Opisthocomiformes > Opisthocomidae > Opisthocomus > Opisthocomus hoazin. The sequence goes on from NC_134419.1 coordinate 62,766,744, forward strand.
TCCTGTTTGTAGTATCATTTTCAAAGATTGGATTGCTGTTTTATTTACAGTCTCTTGTGAAGTCCAATAATTCTTGTATACAGGTGTCCGTCTTCTCTCTATAAGCTCTGCCAAATGTAATTTCTAGCTATATCTTTATTTCTGGTAACAAAGACAGGCTTGTAATCATGGTTATTTCCTGTCAACTTTATTTAGTATCTTTATACAACTGCAGTTAAAGTAAATAGTTTAGTGAGAAAAGCCACTGAAGTAGGGGCTTTTTAGACATTGTGTTTGCTTGAGATATTCTTAATTAAAAATGTTAAGGGATTCTACAAGAACGCAAAAGGCTGTGGCCTAGGTACTGCATCTCTGAATTTGTCTTAAACATGAACTACAAGCATGTGGTGGGCTGACAGGGCACAAGTCACTCATGATCTAAAAGCTGTATAGCACAGGACCGAACATAAGGTGGTATACATTGCTCTTCAGCTGAACTCGTTGCTAGCTGGAATGGCTTCTGTGTTGGATTTGGTTTTCATCCCACCTAGGATGCCATTAACATAATTCCAGCTTCCATGTCCAGCTTAGAAAGAAGATAGTTTGAAAATGTCTTCTATGTGGTTGCAGATGTAGGAGAATATGAAGTACAGAAATAGTTTCTCCCTTTTTCTTTGTAAATTATTTTCAATTTAAAACAATGCATAAAATACGAATTCACTGTTCATCTATGAAAAAGTGTAAAGAGTTATTTGACTTAAGTATTGGACAGTGTATTTTGCCAAGATAGACTATCACAAATTTTTTGGCAAATCTCATAAATGTGGTCAAGCTTGGTTGGAAGATTGTATTGGATTTCCTTAGTACTAAGAAAAATGCCCGGTTATAGATTCACAAGATTGGAATGTGTCTGCCTGTGTTTGGCTGACTAGGTACTTCTCTTGACATGAACCGAGGAACTGAGATGGGGAAGGTGCTGTGATTAAACTGTGGCATCGGGTTCCATGAGGTCTATGGTGGTGCCACAAGGCATTTAACACTGGTCTTTCCATTCTTTCATTGTTAAGTTTTAGCTAAACACTTAAAAAACTATTTCAGAATACCAGTTTTGCCTGGCTTTGGATTCAAGATAGCACGGTGAACAGTCTAGTCACAAGAGCAGAAGTGACGTTTCTAGAACTTGGAACACACTATGCTCCTGAGCTGTGAGGGGTCCTTCCTCCTTCTCAAGTAACTGGTGTCATTGCAAAAGTCTCGGTTGCTCATGGCAGGATGGAAAGAAAACTGCTATAATGCAAGTGTCTGTTGCCCCCTTTCTGCTGCAGGAGTGTAATATTCTCTGCTGCTGCAAAAGGATGCAAGATGGTGTTCCTTTGCTGAGCAAATTTTTCCTAGATAGATCCTCCTGTGAACAGAATTAGAATTAATTCTAATCAGCAGGACACAGCTGCCTCTGTAAATATTTCATGCCTGAGTAGACTTTTGTCTAGCCCTTCTGTTATAAAAAATTAGTAAATAATATGTAAAAATGTGATTTATAGTCAAATTTGGATACTTTTGCTTTTCTTTGGAGTATATATAGCTACCAAGGAAGTGTCCTGTACTATGTTTCTGTGACACTAGAGTGGTTATGTACTGGCAACTTCTTTTGGTCTCTTTTAGGTATCATTTTTATAGGGACATCACTGTATGAGGAGGTATCTTCTGAATCTGCAGCCCTGGCCGCCTCCAGTTTTGGGAATAAATGGAGATATTTAAAGTGGCATTTAAGCTACATCAAAAACTAAGGAAGGCAAGGAACTAAATCTACATATTTAGACACAAAACATTCAACCTGAGTCAGCACTGGTATTTAAAGGATATAGGGTAATTAAACATCCATTATGGTATATTCAAGGAGAGGGGAAAACCTTTCCTTCTTACAAAGTATTGAGACAGAAGTCATCTAACACCTTTGATTTTTCAGCTTGGAGCTTTCTCTGGAGTGGGGAAAGTCCAAATGCAGATTGTCATAAGACTTCTGTACTGTTGCATCTTGCTTAAAGAGACAGTAAAAGCTCTTTGTCTTTATTATTTCTTAAGGAAACATTCTCATAGAAATCACTTTAATTTTATTAATATTTTTATTAGGATTTGTCTTTGGTTAGGCAATCCACTGAAATAAAAGTATAGGAGCAAGAAATCAAAATATTTCAAAGTGAAACTGAAAGTATCATCTTCCACTCCTTATGTTTACTGACTAAGAATAAATTTAATAATAATGCCTATGTAATCCCCCCTCTCCAAACAGGATTAGAAAATTCTCTATATGTGAAGTTTGCATGTCAATGTAGTCTGTTAGAAGTCTGCTGATTTATTGCTTGAATTCTCTTTTCTTTTATTCTTAATTTTAATTATTGTCTTAGTGTTTATGTCTTCAGTTTTCATGTCTTTTGTATGAGAAGTAAAAATGTAACGGAAGAAAATGTATTATGCATGCAAATGTTTGAGACAATGATTCTTGCTAGAAGCGTGGACGATACTTAAAATGCACTGAAGTGTCTGACTAAATTGTTGAGAAAAGATGGGTGTAAATCTCTGTAACTAGTGGACTAGAATTAATTTTGCCAGCGGAGGCCTGTTTTCCCTTTGAGTCATTGTCATCTTTTGTTGCCTGCAATCCTGGGATGGCCCCTGGCAGCACAGGGGTCTGTCTGGCAGCTGCAGCGACTACGGCAGTGTTGTTGGCCACCACTTGGCCAGTAATCCCCACAGCATTCAGATGTCCTTAATGCATGTAACTCCCGTGGCCTTGTGGCATCACCGCTGGTGGATGGGACCTTGGGAAGCAAGTTACAGCTTTCACCTGCAGTGCAGTTGTACAGTTTTCCTTACTATTTTAAGTAAAGACATCACAATTCCTGACGCTTTTCCTTTATAGTACCCTTGTGAGATTGGGAAATGTGATTATTTCCACACTGCAGGTGGGAAAGGAAGCAGGGAATGCTGAAATAATTTAGCTGAGTTTACTTAGGCAAAGCAAGGTCTCAAATCCATATTTATGAAATCCAGGTTTAGTGATTATTGTATACCATCACTCCAAACGCTTTTGCCTTACGAACTTTCTCCTGACCTGGCTACAGAGAGGCTAAGAGAGGATCCAGGCCTTTGCACCTCGTGTATGGAGAGCTTGTTTGTGGATTTAAATGTTGATAGCCATGATAAAGCTGAAAAGTGATTTTTCCACAATAGGTTGTTTACCTTCATTAGTGAAGAAACAAAAGAAAGAATGTGAGTGGAGGGGGGAGAATGAAAAAGGAGTTAATGTGTGATATTTCTAGTTCTTGCAGTTTGAATTATGCAAGTGCAGACGTTTCAAGTGGAACATATCAGCATTACAAAGGTACTTTACTGATATGTAATATCTCTTGCAATTGAGAATTTAGTCACATGTCTCAGGAAAAGACATCTCCTTTGCTTGGAAGGCAAGGATTAAAAATTTAAGTCTCAAGTTATTAAAAATTATGAACAAATGAAAAAAAACGTTAGAAACTAATCTAGAAATCATTCTTAACTACAGAACACTTATTTGATTTACGAATAGCAAATTTTTCTGCATATAATATAAATTCCTGGTAAAAGAAACTAATAACATTTTTCACAGCAGTGAAAATTAGTAGATGTTTATTTCAAGAAAAGGTGAACAAATGCTGCCCACACCATAATTAAACAAAGCTTGTAATTAAGTGTTCCTTGTCACAGCTCACTTATTATCCAGGATCTTCCATAACTGCATGTTGCTATATACAAATGGTAGACTCAAGACCTGACGTCTCGTACCTGATTTGTGGGTGAAGATTTCTCATTTACCTAGCAATCGGACACAGCCAGAACAGGCTTCTGAATTTATACATGATAGAGAGCACTGATTTTGAGATGAAAGATTCCAGTCCTGATTTTGGAAAATAGTCCCCAGACCTCATGAGTTGAGACCAAAATTTATTCTGAGTTTGATTTGGGAGGAATTTCGAATCACATTCGCTGTAAAGAAAGCCTTTTAATTTCACGGTCCCTGGGAAAGTGAAACTTGAGTAAGCTGAAAGCATTGTGAAATGACTTCTGCGTAAACATCTGGGATTGTAAGTCTTGGACTATCTGCACTGAGGTGATCAAGCTGTAATTACATTTCTTTCTCAAGATGTGCTTCCAAATTATGACTGTATATCACTGAGTTATAGTTTATATGCCAGTTTTGCTGAATACAGCGATAAATACCAATTTTGTTTGCACTGCTTGTTATAATGTTAAGTAAAGTTAGCAAGACATCATGTTTGGAAAGAACTTAAGTTCCAGTATCCTGAAATATCTGTGGTATGAGGTTGATTTTGATATCTGCGGTCTATTAAGTAGTGCTCCTGGATGTAGTGTGATGTTCTATATAGTGTTCTTCCTGGTGTAAATTTTAACACTGAATAAATGAGCCCATGACTGTAGTCAGTGGGATGTTTGAGACTTTTCCGATGGGAAATATCTAGGAAGTGCTGTGGTACTGCTGTTCTTGAGAGCGAACTTGTTCAGTGTTTTGGGGTGACCTGAGGCTTTCAGGGTGAGAGTGTAGCAACAGAGCCTGCTGTGTGGAGTGAACAGTACAATGATGCTTCTGCAGGAGGAAGGGCTTTAAGCAGAGCTCAAGATTTCAACATGATGTCAGGACTGTTGAAAACAAAAACCTGTGAGAGCAGTTTGTTGCACAACCCTGGCAGCCAGCTCCAGAGAGCGTTGGACTAGTGCCTCAGTACTCTGCTGTCCCATGTTTGAAAGCAGCACCTCTCTTCTCTTATTATTTTGGGAAGTGGGGGAGGGAATCTTTCATTATTGCGTTTCAGGGATAGGATAGGACACTAGTAGAGACTGCACCTTGATAATTTCACTATTATATTCAGTAGCTGCTCAGAAGAAATCTAGGTAGGCCTCTGGCTTTAAGCGTTGATGAGAACTAGTTTACATCCGGCTGTCATTAGGCTGTCAAAGCCAATGCTATTTGAATTCACAGACTATAGTAAGAGTCTTCATGGAAAGTGTAGTGCAAAAAACGTTTATTTCAGAGTATCAAAACAGAATTACTACGATAAACTCTTCCCAGAGAAAATGTTCTGTCTTTTTCGTCCCTGTTCTCTTTTCCCCCTTAGAGAATACGTGTAGTACTGACTAGAGGGGAAAGAGCCTTCCATTGAGTTAGTGGAGGCATTTGGTGCAGAAATGAGGGAAGTATACCCATGTATGGCTGCAGATTGCTCCTGGTACATCTGTGATGGGATTTCCTAGCAGAATGTAGAATAACCGTGTGTTTTAGTTCACAGAGCATTTATAGCCTTCAGACTCAAAATCTTTCTTATGCAAAAAAAGCAAACCGAGTTGCACTAATGAGAACTGGAATGGGAAAGGCAAAGAGCTTTTGCTGGTGGGATGTCAGGGGACCTAGCTTCTGTCTAATGAAGCTCCATGAAGAAACTTTCATAACAGGCAGAGACCTCAAGCACTGGCCACTTCCAGGAGAGAGACAGGATTTTAGTCTTACCTTGTCTGGCAATTACTATTTTTGTGGTGATCTATCCTTAGTGTTTCGGTCCATTGGGGATTACCTGCTGTATGAACAGGTTTGAGCAGGGCTGTTAATCTAGCTTAGGTGGATCAATGTAGACCTTCCCCAGTTAAAACATGCAAACTGTTTGACTGCTTAGAAACTCGGGCAATTTTTGCAATAGCCAGTAGTAAGAAGTAAGAGCAACAGATTTTAGAGTGAAAGTTGGTACTAGGGATGTGACATCTGCACTGTGCATTTCAGGACTTTTATTACTTTGGACTGTTTTTTAAATTTTTATTTTTTCTATTGTTTGGTGTTTTGCTTTATATTTAGCAACAGAATTAATATTAAAAGCCGTCTTTGTTATACCCATATACAATTTGAGAATCCAAAGCTTGAATATCCACATTAGCAGAATTGCAACTCTTGGTCTCAGCTCGGTAGATTTCTGTTAGTCCCAATGTTGTAGTAGATCAGATTCATGTATATCACAGAAACAGAGGTCATACCCTTGCTTAACTTTACATTCATGCTCTCTGTATTTTCTCTCAAAATGATGTCCTGTTAGACTTCATTACTTTGCAAGACAGTCCTTTGATATTTTCCTTACTCATCTAGTTAATTATTAAAACAAACCCAGAAGAATATTAACTTATGCTCTCATCAATTTCTTATCAATAGGAATAGGATTTTAATGGGTAAAAATGCCTCCAAGTTTCTCCACTTTCTTCTCAATAGAGCAGAATTTGAAAAACAATTCTGTTTTCGTAAATAGACATAATATTTTCCCAGCTAGGGGGAAAAAAAAGCTACCTGAAATAAGAACAACCATCAGGTGAAGTAGAGCAACTCACTCCATATTAAACTGAACTTTTCCTGGTTTCGATGACTCATAGAGAAAACTCCCTAATATTATTTCTGTGCAGTAATACAAGAGAAGTAATATACTTGAACATTAAGGATATCCTTCTAAAGTAACTTGATTTGTCACAAATTACGTGAAGGCATTTCCTAACTGTTATAGTTGTATTTGTTTATGCAGTATTCTGTTTAAATGACTTTCAACATAGCACTTTGTTAATCTGATCACTTAAATTGATCCCTAAGCAGCAGACGAACCAATTCTAAAAATTTGGCCTTATACACTGTACAAGTAAAGAGCTTCTGTATTCTGGACGAAGTTGAACATGTGCTTTTCCTAATATTAAATTTGTCCCTATCTGTTCTGAGGAAGAATATCACCCAGCAGCTGGTGCAGAAGAGACCTTCTTGTCAGCGGATCTGAACCACAGTTCCTGTAAACCTTCGAGTGTCCTAATCCTGAGGAAGTTCCACCCCCATCCATGAATGCCCTTCACATGAGCAGGAGGTTTCAATTCTCATTTTGCCTTATTTATTAACAGAGAAATTAACAGAGAAACTGTCAGAGTACAACAGAGTATCAGTCATTTAATGGGGAAGCAGAAAATAATGAGAAACTTACGGCTGGTGCATAATTTTGAATAGGCTCAGCTCATAATCCGATACATTCTGAAAAGAGAGAAAACAGGTTTTGTATTTTAAATAAAGATCAATATAATCAAGAGCAATCCATTAAGTGAACTAAGCAAAGACGTGAAAAATAGTTTTCCGTTTTGTAGCTACATGGCTGTCTCATCTTGGTTAATGCTTAACTTTTTATTACTGGCCTGTTGTAAAATTTCTGTAAAGCTGGTAGCACACACTACATTGTTAAACTGGAATTTAACCAGGCATGTGGCAAGTTAAATTATGCTAGTTAATGAATCACTCAGAAAGTGATAAGAAAGCTTTTTTATGTGGTCTCTTTCCAGCTCCACCACAGAATCTCTTTGGGGGTTTTTAGTGAAATCAGCAGATTAGTATAACAATGGCTGAGTGGAGATTACTTTAACAATGGTTGGGAGACTATTATGGCCCAGTTTGGTCTGCTCTTGTGCTAGACTTCTGCATGACTCCTCAACCCATGAGAAACTGGAGATGAAAAAGAAATAGAATATTAGTATGCCACCTTGGCACACACGGTGCCCATTATAGTGCTGCACAAGCTAATTTGGGTACTGGAAACTGTTCAGCCACATCACTTCAGTAGTTTGTGTAGCTCCATATACCTTTCACCTCAAGGTGCCAGAGTCCATGCACCATATTAAAGCAGCAGAAGTACTTCTGATTTTCAAGCTAGTCCGTATCTTGCAGCCGAACTTCTTAAATCAGAATTTTAAGCTAGTCTAAATTAAACTTTTTATATCTGTGGATTTTCCTTTAGTGCAAAATTTCCAGTAAAATCTCTGGATTGTACTCAGACCAACTGTGTGATTGTATGGTTTCAGTCCAGAAACCTGTTAATGCTAAAATGCCCTCTTTCTCAGCATATATTTCAACAGGGGGTAGATCAGGCTGAAAACACGTCCATTTAATAGCTGCAATTCTAACCCTCCTTCTATTTTGTGTCAGAAAGAGGAAATTAATTTGCTTGTTTCTGGAGACTTCCTATGCACACCTCTAATGGATGTAAAACCTCTGAAACAAATGCTTTCCATTGACTTAGGTGATACCGAGTTCATTGTAATAAGATGTTTGCCGAGCTCTATCTGTTTTTCTGAATAACCCTCCAGCTATCAGTCTCAGTCCAAACTGTTTTGCCTTTTCTCTCACCATCTTATCCGCATGATAGATGAGTTTGCATCAGGCATACAAAATGAGACACTAATAACAAGTGTATGAGACAAAAGGGTCGAGTGGAGAACATGTAAGGTCTCAGAGAAAACATATTTCCTCAGTCTGTATTTAAATTCAAGTGAATCTCTGCATTTCTTTGATATTAATTTCTTGTGAAAATATGCCATTTCAGGCACTAGAGAACCTCCTATATTTAATACTTAGCATGTAATTGTACTGTAACAAAAAGCAGCTGCATATCTTCATGTGGTACATACGGTGATTCGCAGATGATCTAGCAGATCTAGAAATCGCCACATTCCTGAGGAAACTGAAAACTATATTGGGCTGATTGACACACAGGCCCGTCTGGGCTCGTTCAGCCTTTGTCAGCTGCGACAGTGACTCACCAGAGTGGCTCTGCAGATCAATGGCCAGCGGTATCAGGGCCATTGCCTCCCCTGTTGGTGCATCTTCTAAAGAAGAGGAGAAAGCAGCTATGCTTTTTGTTGTAAGGATCTGATTCCTGTTCACTCCCTTTTCTTTGCAAAAGAGAATATTTAAACTTGACTTGTGTGTATTAGGATTGCTGAGGTGTAATTGCTTGGTGATTGCAGCCAAATAGCTTGTTTAATCCTCTCTGCCCTTCCAAGCCGATGTTTGCTTTAGCGGCTCTCTGCCGTAAGCAGCTCTTTCCACGCAGAAGAACGCTGCGTGCGTGCTCAGATAAACACTTCTTTAACTAGCAATCGAGCTTACTAGAGGAAGAAGCTATGAATTTCAGCGCTTCCTATACTGGTGAATATTTTATATAGAGGGTTTTAACGTTATTATTTTTGTTTTCCGAGACAGTCATCAATAAGAGGGTTAAGCTCTGAGCGTCCCTGAAGTTTGGGGAGACTGGCATCTATGGGTCCAGCTGAAAGCTATCTTCTCTTATTTTGTATGTTTATTTTTTTGCAGTAAATTGCACTACTGATTGCAACTAAGAGCTGCTGCTGCATTTTAGCAACAAAATTCTGGTCTTACGAAAGAGTACAAAAATATCTTGCAAACTCAACATTTTTGAAATTACATGGTAGGTTCTGTAAGAAGATGACTAATCCTTCCAGGTTTTTGTTATCTATTGCTCCTGTTGTTGTTTATGATACACATTGTTAGTGATTCGTACTGGCATGAATAGAATGTATTGCAAATGAATATGTGTGACAAAGAAGAAGTTAAAGTAGTTTCTTTCCTGGAGGGATTCGAGTTGCCAAATACACAATGAGGAACTAAAGGGACAGATTGGAGTGTTTGGGTTTTTTCTGTTTACAGTTTCATGTTAGAGTGCAGTTTAGAAAGCATATAAAAATTATGTTCTCTTTAAACTTGATGTTGATTTTATCTTCTCTACTGGCTGCTTCATTCACCTGCCATCAGCTTCCTCAGTAGCTCCCGTAGGTAGCTCAGTAGCTAAGAGTAGCCAAAACTCTTAGCTGGCAGATCAAGCCAACTGGCTTTGTTCTGCAGACAGCATCATGGAAGGAGAGAAGCGCTGCAGTGATGCAAATGTTTGAGGTGTGTCTCTGGTTCCTTTACTTGCAGAAGCATGTCTTGGATCTGAGCCTATCCTGCTGTAGCTGCCTGCCAGCATGGGTGCTGACAAAGGGGAAGCCGTACATCAGAAGCAAAGAGAAGCTAAATTTTCATGCAGGCTGGAGCTGCAGATCCATAGATAGGTTTTATGCATTTTTGTCTGGAAAAGTTTAAGCCGACTCCCGCACATTTACTTTGCAGTACATGCATAGTGAACTGGCTTGTCTGAGGTGTTCTGGTTCTGGGCGTGTGCTTCACAAATGGCCAGCATACGTGTGTGGGGCTTACATGATTTGGCTGGGTGGGACTTAGGGCATTTTGCAGACTTGGGGACCTGTAGGCGATGACTGGTAGGTGGAGAAGGGGTAGTCAGTGTGCAAACAGATTCCTGGTTTGAGGAAACTGGGTATGTGTGGTAGGAAGGTAAAGGGAATGGGGCTCTTACATGGGATAAAATGTTCTAATGTAATGTGTAACGTATATGGCACCTTCACTGCCCCAGGACTAGCCCTCCTCCAAGGAAGGCTTGTAAGTCACAAATGCAGCTGTCAGAAGTTGGGGGACCTGACATGTTTTGGCTTCCAGGTTTGCTTTGGAGATACTTTTGTCATATTTTCACCGTTCCTAGCTGAGGTTGTGCTAAGCGATACTGTGATAGAGTCCTTGCCTCAAAAAAGTTTTTAGATGTCTTTTTTTAAAAGAAGGTTGTTGACATTGTTGATTGTATTGTTGTAAAATAGTGTGCAGACACCAAGATCCAGAGGAATCCACAAACTTCTCAGTGAGTTGTCCTGACCATATATGGGAGGAAAGACTTGGAATTCCTGGAAAGGACACCAAGAAGTACCACTTCTACAACTACCAGGGACCACTAGAGACCATCGAGGACCTCATGGAAGTCCCACAGAGACCCAGGCCGCATGTGTAATGAGTATGCAAATATGATAATTAGTTCCAGGAAGTAGAATAAATATATATGAATGTTTCGGGAAACTTAATGCACATACATGTAACAGGGTTATATAAGCTTGGGATGAGCCGACATAGGGCATGCATGTTAGGAGAAGCGATCCTCTGTGCATCTGGCACCATAATAAAGAATGCCTACTTTTTAGTGCTACATTGGTGTTAAGAAGTTTTACTCCCAGTTTTGGTGACAGTATGATGCAGTCTTTTCAACTATATTTTGAAATTCATAGAAGCACATCTTTTTCCCCTTCCTTACTTTACAGCCTGTCCTTGTAGGTAAGCACCTGTATAAAATGGTTAAGGCTGCAGGTGCAAATACTACCTTGAACAATCCAGGAGAGCCCTGAAGGATCAGCAGGAGTTCGAAAAAGACAAATTTTGCTATGAGGGACGATGAAGGGATTCCTTTGACTTTATGATAAACAAACGTAATGTGTTTCTAGGTAAGCTGTCAATATCTGGGCAGTAAAGCTGTGTGTAAGGTGACAGTCTTGTCATTACCTTACAATAATGCTGAGTTACATTCTGTAACATTGCCAGTTCTGAGCATGGACCAGTTTGGAGAGGTTTGTTGCTTGCTTTTTATTTTTTTTTCCTGTGTGTGTATATATGTATCTCTTTATATATATATTTGAATATGATATGGTATAATGAATTTGACTACCTCCTAATCTTCTTCAGTCTTTTTGAGGGGGAAGTAAAGACCCAGATTTATTTGATGTAAAGCAATTTCATGTGTTTAAGGCAAAGTAAATGCATAATATATTATAAAAACTCTGTATTTAGAATTATCAACTTCCTTATGTTATGATTTATTTATGTTTATGGAATCTGTTTGGTATTGACAAAAAGACCTGCAAGAAGCCAGGATTAGGAGTAATCTACAGCTACATTTTTCACTTCTGAGAGACAGAAATTTGTAGTGTAAATAAAAATGCTCTACATTCAGGTAGTCAATGTGAGTAAAAATCTGAAAAATCATAGAATGGTAACAAGCCATGTTAATGATATTTCCTACTAACTGGCATAGGAGACTATCAGTGACTGGTCAGAGAAGAACTGGCATTGTTTTAGTAAAAACGTTTTTATGGAATATAAAAATATCCTTCTAGAATAAGGACTAAGATCTCAGTGCTGTCCTCTGGAAATACAACCTGAGCTGTAGGCTTTGACCAGTGATATCTGGCAAAAACTGTGACAGTGTCTCAGACTAAGTAAATAATGGAATAAATGCATAGTGTAAACTTTTTAGGTCCTTTTTTCTTAAATGATAACTGTGCCCCACGGAGGGGGGTTGGGCGGGGAGGAGGAGGAGGGGGGGAGGGGGAAGCAGAAAAGAAGGAAGTAAATGTAATGTGGAATCCTTAAAATCAAAGGTCAGTCCAAAATAAATGGCATAATAAAGAAATATGTTTCTACTGTAAATGGGGAAATACTATTTTTGAGGTATTTATCCATTTTGAAGTGTATAAAACTGACATCTAGTGGTAGCAAGAGCACATTGTGTGTGAAGTGGTTTTGTAGTGAGACCAGTTTGTATAGCAGATTAACAGGTTGTAACTATATTACATACTGAAATTGCAATTCCCTGTACTTCAGCCTAACTCAAATCCTGTTTCTCTGCGTTACAGACCCTTTCAAATTAAATCTTGCTCCCTTTAGTAATATTTCACTTATATAATGGAAGATGGTGGTGTCTGTTCATCTTTATGAATGCATGGACTCCAGCTAGAGAAGTGTCATCCGGAAGAACAATTTCATTAGAGAGGAAAAGGTTGGAAGGGGTGTTGGGATTAAAATATTGCCATGCAAAAAGCTGGGGGTACCCGTTTAAGAAGCTCAGCAGGGTCACTAAGGAAATTGTTCAGCAGCTACCAGTTTTGAACCTGTTACGAATAAATAGGAGAAATCAGGCTCCAGAGCTGTGATGCATGTCTTGGGTGTGGCATTGCTCACAAGCACAAGTTTCTCTGGGAGGGGAAGCAGGACTCTATGGCCAAAACTGACATCTCGCATGAATTCCGGCAAGATGTGTGGGGTCTGAATCAACAGAACATATAGGTGTGTGCTTAAATCACTCACTGAAGACAAGACGATATGTTAACTTGTTGGGGTCTGTGCTTAAGTGTCTTGCCGAGTCATAGTTGAGATCCTTGTTTCTCATTCATGATGTTATTCAAATAGCATTTTAAAAAATAATTTTTTCTATTTCCTTCCACATTTTGTCTGGCTTATTCTGATTTTAGTGTCTGTGAAGAAAAAAACCCTTGCTAAAACTCTGTGTGATAGCTATCCCAATGAGGCTTTAATTTAGCTTTGCTGCCAGTGCTATTATATACATAATGGATAAATTACTAATAAAGAGAAAAAAAAGATCAAAGTTACACAAAAAAAGAAATACTAATTATTTAAAAAAATATTTTAAAATATGGCTTAGGGTTGCCACATCTATAGTTCAAGGATGAAATTTAAAATGAACAAACAAAAATTTAAAAGCACCATTCAGGTCCCTCTTCCAGATAATAGAATGAAAGAGAACAGCAACAGAAGGCTAGGTGAAGACAGAGACAAATCTGAAGAAGGAAAGGAAATGTGCATCAGTGAAAGGGTAATTAGAAGTGGGCAAAAATAAGAAAAGAAAATAAAAGCCATAGTTTATTTTTTCAGGGTTGGCGATTTGTGGCAGGAGTTGTCAAACTATATAGGTAAATTTTTGGTTGTAGATGTTTATTTTACAGTCTTCTCAGTTCACAATAACTGTTGCAAATATCTCAGATGTAAAAATTGTTGGTAGCATAATTCTAGTGAAACATAGCTCCGTGCAGTTTCAAGGCTGGGGCGAATCATGCTATGCTGCCTCTATCATTCCATCTCTGTTATTTTCAGAACAGGTCAATCATATTTGTTGAACACAAATGTTGATATTCTGCAATGAAACTAAAGTCACAGTTATAGAAGTGGTCTAAGAAACAGCTGCTGTCATTTCAGATAGGCGAGCCTACTGCTTTAACGTGAAAGCAGAGATGAGCAGCAATCCTGTTCGTTGCAGAGCTGCTCTGTGAGGATGAGATTAGTTGTTAACAGTTGTGCCAGCCAGAGCTGGGTGATGCGATCGTATCTATCCTGACGCTGATAATCCAGTGCAGGTGCTTAACAGTTCTAATATACTTTTGACCTTTCGGGTCTGAGTGTGGGAGCAGCTGCAATGACGCGAGGCCAGTTGCTATGTTCAGAGTCACTCTGGCTTTGGCTGTGCTCGCTGGGGCTTCTCCTTCCTGCTTGGACACTGATGCTTTTCCAAAGCAGTGAAAGCATAAGGATAAGTCACGCTAGTAGTGACACAATTGTTGATATACATGATATCTCTAAGATTTCACAGCAGCCATCTCTGCATTTGGCTTGTATAAGACCTCGCATGGTACAAATGAAGTTGTGTTGGTAGCAGTCGTAGTAGCAAGGGAATATATTCAGGAAATTCTTGGAGTAAATAGGACTGTTTGAGATGGATTTCTTGGTCCACTGTGGATTTGTCAGCCATCAGGAAGGTGTTGCTGGTATTTTGTCCTCAGGCATGGTTTTAGTTAAACAAAACTGCTCATCTAATGCTGTGTTACTAAGAGCTGTGCTCAACCTGTTATGGGAGTGAGATCTAGGTGTCTGTCAGCTGGAAGGAACAGTAGAATATTTTACATTTTTTTAGGACAATCAGGATTACTTTAGCACCATTGATGGAGATCTGCTTGTAGTATTGCTGCTCTATCATTTTGAGTGAAAACTGATTTTTTTTAATGAATTATGTGATTTGGCTTAATATTCGTTGAACTACTGTATGGTTTTGCCAGAACTGCAAGGCTAAGTCTGTACTGCATACCGTGACACATTTATTTAACCATTGGTATGTTAGAAACTTGTTTTTTCTTGGGGGGAATGACATTTTCCTGAAATAGCATCTCACTGAATATCTGTTGTTTACATTATTTTGAGGAAACTGCCTTTTGCAATAGTACCTAAAGTACACACATTTAAGGTTAACCAGTTTTACTTTGAAAGAGCTCCAATGAAAGATTAAATTAGTTGATCCTTTGTTCTTGTATATGCTATGAGTGGGTTCACCTATGATTTATTTGTTTATGACCTAGGGTTTCCAGCCCATTCTATACGCCAGGAGCTGCTTGCTTACATTTGGCTATCCAAGACTTTTTTTGAACCTGTCATATTCAATCTCACATGCTGAATGAATAGTCCCCTCCTTGAAAGCTGGCTGCAGAAATAGCCTTGGTCTAAGACAGTAAAGTTTGATCTGCAACATAAATCTGTCTTTTTAGTGCATTCAATGGGAAAGTTCATGTTATTTTTCCTAGAGCATGGGTGTTCTCATTAGTCTTAGGTTGACCTGATGGAGAGATAAGAGGTTTCCAAGGTTCTTTCAAAAATTTTACTGTCTTCCTCGGTGACAGTATAATGCTTTGTGGGCTGAGGTCTATATTTGCATGTCCTTAATGAAAGGACACTTACTGGAACACAGAAAATAAAACCACTTCCCATATCTTTATAGTAATGCACTGCTATGTGCTTAAGCAAATTAAAATGGGTTTTAGTGTTTGAAACAGGAAGCAAGTCACCACATACTACAGAAATAACAAATATGACCACTAGAAACTTAGCTTTAGCAAAAACCAGCAGAGCCAGTTGCTGATGTGGGCTGCAAGATCAGGAAGTCTGATTTTTTTTGTTTTTTTGAGAACAGAGATTTCGAATAGGCAGCCGAAAGTCTTCTATCAGAACCATGTATCTCTAAAAATGCTTTATCAATTAAAACAGATTGTTTTGCAGGACTCCTTTCACTTCATCAATGATTAAGAATGTGTAAAAAATTGTGGCAAAGTTGAATCAATTTATTTTGATGTTTTTAGTATAAGGTGAAAGACCCAAATGAGGCAAGTCAGTGCTACTGCTGTAGTAGTTCCGAAGATTTTTATATTTACTTCTACGGGAAACTTGCAACTATTCATTCTGATTCAGAACAAAGGGAAATATTAAAGAGTCAGAAGTTCCATTTTTGCCCACATCCAAGAATTGATGGCCTGGAAAATATTTCTAGTCTATAGTCAAGATACCAGTGACCTGAGATCCCCAAGAAACAGAACAAGCTGCAGAAATGGCCTCAGCATGGGGCTCTGCTGGAAGAAGAACTGGTGCTTTGGGAATTGACCTTTCCCCAGGACTCAGACCAAGGTGAGAAGGTACAAGGCTGTTGACAAGTTTTGGACACACTTTAATAGTGACATCTAACAGGATTTACACCGTCAGCTTCTTTTAATAATCTTGCTCTTTGACAGGCCTGAACCATGTCTGAGGCCATCTCCTGCTTCCAGCTACCTGAGTCCCCTTCAATAACTGCATGCAGGTGATTTGAGTCAAGCGGTGCCCCTCTGGGTCTAGCTTGTTAAAATGACACTGTTGTGAAAACAAGACTCTGCCATGGCTATGTGGTTACATGCAGTTTCTTTCTGGTTCGTCTTTTCCTACCTCAACAATCCACTTTAGCTACCTGGTATGTCCTGAAGTGAGCAGACCTCTCCACCATGGCCTGTGTACCAGACTCTTGCTGAGGTGGGAGTACGGGGGCTCTTCTAGGATGCTCCTTACCTCTGACAGGGTCTCTTGCCACTAGATAACCTAAGCGAGTTTTATTTTGGTTAGCTTGTATCGTGTTTCGGGGGGAGTGTGTTTGATAAAAGGCAGGTAGCATGGAGCCTTTCTGGTGCTTGCTGCCTGACGCCAGCGAGGTCCTGCCAGGCAGGGCTTGGGGGAAGCTGCATGAGGCACCTGCGTGTCCCAGCAGCCTGTGGCTGCCAAAGGGCCCGTCCTGCTCCCTCTCGTCTCCCTTGACTCCTGTCATGGAGGAATGTCTCCCATCCCTGTGCTGACTCTGGTGCTTCTCTGACCCTTTTGTAAGTTGAACCAGCAGCAAATGACACAAGGAAATTCCCTTGAACCACGGGAAACTTCTGGCTGGGAAGGAAGGGGGCAGAAAGTTTGGTGAGGAGACCCACCCCCGCCCCTGGCAGCAGCCTCTCCAGTTGTCTGGGTTTCTGTGAGATCTCTCACTGAAGAGAGATCTGTGCTTCCTCTACCTCCTCCACGCTGTCACCAGCAGTTGTGCAGTGAGCTGGGTTAGGGAAGTGGTCTGGCTGAAAAATAACTGTACCAAAGACAAGTTTCCATCTGGATAAAACCTTGATGCGCTGCCTTTGTGGCTAAGTGAGACCTAGTGCTAGCAAAGTGTGTGTGTGTGGGGAGTGAGAACACATGCCAAAGGTGAAAGGGGGAGCATGGCCCCTTTACCCAGATATGAAACTGTCCCTTGAGTTAATCTGATATGCTTACTGAGGAAACTGAGCGAGGCAGGAGCTAAAATGGTTGTGGTGGTGGCATTTTCAGTATTTGAATACTGACTTACTAGGAAGAATAGTGTCTTGGAATGACGGCAGAGGCTGTCTCGGTAGAAGACGCTCTGTGCACTGCATTGGAAAACAAAAGTCCTATTTTCTGGGTATTAATAGCTTCCATCCTGCTCTCATGAGGGAGGCTGAAAATGACAACAGGAAATAGCACAGCAGGAATCAATTCTCAGGTCACTGATAGGTGAGACTGGCAAGGAGCCTTGTTACTTGGGGAAAGTTAAGTCAATCCTGCTTAAATGCTGCTATACAGGACAAATAATTGAATAGAGACACTCTGCAGGTGTCACGGGCTGTTGGGAGAAATAGGATCAATCTTGGAGAATCGCAGAAAGTGGGGGGGCTTTGAGCCTTTAGCTTTCTCCTGCTGGCCAAGGGCCTGGGAACAGTGCAGAAGTGCTCCCTGCTGACACTGCCTGCAGAATCAGCTGCCTTCCGCGTTCCTGCATCTGGACAAACCCAATAATTAGAACAAGAAGTGCTGGGAAATAGCTGAGCCTGAAAAGGCTGTGCAGAAGGGGTATGAGAATTGTCTCGCCTCTCATAGCAAACACTATGGCAGAAGCAGTCAGCAACAGCAGTCTTAAAAGCAAAACCTATATGTGAGAGTATTCTTGAAAGATAAAGGAAAGATCATATGCATAATTGTAAGCACATTAAATTTCATCAAGGGAACTAGAAGTAGCTAGTTTTAATGATATGAATAAATGTCCTTGCTGAATCAGAAACCAAACGTGACTGTACATGCCTGGCAGCTCCAAATGCTCCAATGGCTGGGCACCTTCTGTTTGGAAATAAACCACATCATAAGCTCCTCACACGTTTACATTGAAGTAACAATGTTATATGCCCACCCAGAAATCTGCTAAGCTACGTAACTTTGAAAGTGCTGCTGGATAGTGCGATAGATTTGGTGTACCTTGTTTGATACTGGTTTATATTCCCAAGGTAGTGCTTTAGTTCCGCTGTTTAGGTTCATTTTAATAATAACAATGGTTATAGCTACCTGGTATACTCTTTAATTCACACAGTCATGAAAATATTATGTATGTATCTGTAGACATCTTGAAAATGAGCAGTTGATTTGCTTGACTCATGTTACCTCAACCACTGTAAGCAACATCACTAATAGTGGGTAATCACTGAGTCCATCAGCAAGATCATGACTGCTGCATTTCAAAGACTGAAATTACTTTGTGAAAAGATATACTTTAAGGTGCTGGCAGGTCATTCAGGTACAAAGCAGTATTATCAAGACTTAATACAATTGAGATCCCTTACTGTGAAGCTTACATGCTAGATCTAAGTTCTGAGAGCTCAGCCTTCATGACTGTTGTGTGTTGAAGATGCCAGCTGCCCATGCTACATGCAATATATGGCACTGACTCCAACAGAAGAAGCTATTTCTGCTACTGGAGAAAGACATGTAGTTGTTTATGCCAGTAGATATCTTCATTCAAACCATGAACCTCATCTGTCTTGGGTCACAGCATGAGTGTGGATGAGGACTTCCAAGATGGGGTGGAAGACACATGTAGCATGGAGTGGTGACCACTCTCCTGCTCTGTGATGCTGTGCAGAGTGCTGCTTAGTGGTGTATGGCCAGGGCAGCCCCAAATTGTGACAGTCACCTCTTGAAGGGGCAAAGCCAAAGACTAGTACAGTGTTAATTAATGCTTACCAGTGATGCAAAGAACTTCAGAAAATTTCTTGGTAAGTACTTGTACTTAACTACAAAGAGTTAAGGATATTTGATTTAAACATCTGCTTTATTTTTCCCAATTTGGAAATTTGAAAGACAGCTGGTAAATGTAACACTTCCTCTCCCACATGCCAACATCCCCTGACTTTCTGGGATGCCATTAGATTTGTTAGTGCGCATAAGTGGTTTAATTAAAATCTTTTCTGGTCCAATACAATAAACAATGTCTTCAGTTAGTGCAACCTGTCTGATGCTAATGATGCTTCTGGATGACAGATCGTTGTGGGGACAGCTATAAAGGTAAAGAATAACTTCATTTGAGAGGTTTATTTTCCTTTTACTTTAGCTATTTGTGAGCTGAACAGATAATGCCAGTTATAAGCAAAAAAAAAAAAAAAGTGCTTTGAAAGTTTGTCATCTCCTTTGTACTTATATGGAAATTTAACAGTGTAATGACCCATTTGTCAAGTGGTGTATGTCTATCTAGTACACGTTAAATTAATAGCTGCATTTCAGTAGGAAAAAGGAGATCTAGTTTTGGATAATTATATTAGGTTAAATAAACCAGTGCCAGTGTTTGAGTGTGTATTAATTTCTCTGCAGAATATTGGTACACAGAGGATATAGTATTTGTGTTTTTTCTACTTCTGTATTGCTGCTTGGACTTTATCCAAAAACATTTATTAATATGGTTTTCATGCTTTATCTGAGTACTTATTCAAGGTCCTGGGGCACCCAGTGTATACCTCATTCCCTTCCCTCCTAGCACTACAAAACTTCAAAAATGTAAGTATTAGTCTTTTCTTTTTGATGCTTGACATTAGCCAATGAAGTCCATAACTACATCTGAAGTTTTCAAAGCTTCTAAGTATTCTGACTGTATAATCCTGCTCTTAGTATGTTCTGCACTGATTTTGTCACATTAGATCCTGTTCAGGAATGGATATGAAACAGACTTCCTTTGGCTCTTTCTTGAAGTGACCCAAGTTATTTGTGAACAAGGCAGTTGAAAAGTGAATTATAAAAATTATGTCAAATGTCATTGAAATTACTGTTTCACTGTATATAAGCATACATAAATCTCTTTTAGAAAAATCTCTTTCTATCAATTTTTAAAATTTAAATTACAGTAGTTAGCAAATGTGGTTCTTGCAGTGAAAGAAATAGTAGGATATATATTTAAAATGTTTAAAAATAAATATGTTTTTTTCAAGGCTTTACAAGTCAATGACCCAACATGTTGTTGACAACCAAGATTAAATGCTTAGAAGAAATAACAAATTTCCACAGTGTTCCCTTTCCTGGCAGGTCATGAAACATTAACATTTGAATTTCAGTCTGGTGCCATCTGACTATTTTGGAGCATTACTTTAAGTTTAAATCTATTAGGAAGCTTGTGCAGAGTTTAGAGTGGGAGGAGAAAGGAAAAGCAGCATGTGTTCTTTGAGAAAAGTTGAGCTTTGAAAGCTGCTGAAAGTTTTTCAGTGTTAAAAGACAAACCAGCTGAGATACATTAACTGGCAAAGAGCAAGAGAAGAGGTCAGAACTGTACATGCAAATGTCCTTTCACATCATAATAATTTCTGAAGATTCACATGGCTTCAAAAATAAGCTAATTCCAGGGATACAATACACATATCTGCAACCAGTTCTAATATTAGTCTGTCATTATAATGGTATCTGAAAGCCAGTGATATTTATGGTAGCACAAAGGAGACTAATACAATCATTTTAAATTTGTTTCCCAAACCCTGTTGCCTTTTGTGTGGGAGTAGTTTCCTTTTAGGAAAAAGTAACTATTGGTTGACTTCTCTCCCTTTCTCATCCTCCAGCCATTGAATAATACTGAAATTTAGCTCACGGTAAATATTTTCATGTTTGCTTACATGCCATTTAAAATGCTTTAATCAAAGTTTTAAACCAATTTATAGTACACAGTAACTGTCATGTACTATTGTTTAGATGCAGAAGCAAACTAGAAATGGAATGAACATTGAGCGCTAATAGAAAAATCATATGCTGCTCTCTAAATGATTTGATGGATCTGTGAAAGTCAAGAGGCAATAATGGATAATCATCCTTCACTATATAACAGCCATCCTTATGACTGGGCACATACACTTGTAAAACAGGAAAAAAACACAAATAGAGAAAAGCATTTGAATTTTGATATGGGTTAATAAATTAAATATCAAATGTTGACAGATTTTGTATGTATGTTAGAAGTTAACCCACCACTATTAAAACTAGTCAATTTTGATTACGTAAGTTTCTTTGATACTTCAGTAAATATTGTAAGTACTATTTTTCAGCATGGCTTTCCACATTAACTTTAGTGACTAAAGCTACTGCCAATGATCGTATCACTTCAATTGTAGGAGACAACTACTTGTAGCTACTTCTGGTGCAATTAAAATGTAAAAATGTAATAAAAAAGTCCTTAATATATTAAAATGGCCACAAAATGTGTGTTGTTCCTAAATCTGCATTTCATCTTCACTTATTTTTCTCAGTATTGCAGGGGAGGGAAGAACAGGTTTAAACTTCAGATGTGCAGACTTAGAAATTTCTCCTTATAAATTAATGAAATGACCCATAATGCTGTGCATCTCCTACACAAACTTAAACAAACGTAGTGTATTTCTACTCCAGAAAAATAAAGCATTAAGTAATAAAAGTCCCTTTTCCTTTAGTACACTCTAACTCTACTTTTTTTTATATGTGACTGTAATTACCCAGCCATGTAATATACCTGCATTGCATGACCAGATGCCTTCTAAAGTACTTAAAAGTTGTCTTTCCTCATTTTTTTGTATTGCATCACTTGCCAAATAAGACCCTGGCATTTCCCATTCTAACACATTTGTAAAATGAATACTGCTTCCCACTATTGTGAGAGAGTGTACCTGCAGCTTGTTCAGATGTATGTGAGCATGCATGTATTCAGATGATGGATGTTTGGATAGTTGGTGACCTTCTGACTGATGGCCGTGCTTATGTGGAGTGTTTGTGGATCTGGGTACCATTTAGCATGACAAAAATGACTCTGTTTGACTTTAGCTGATTAAAATTCATATCCAATATTTCATGAATGTGGGTTACTTCACACTGAAGATCAACAAAGGCAAAATATTCAAAGGCAAAGGCAAAGTATTCAAGAAATCCTTGGCCTTGGAACCATATTTCATGTTACATTGTGGAAATCCAGCTATTGTCTGCAAATGTTAGATTATACCCATTTTATCTCTGCTACCAAAATGACTATTTCTTCTATTTGGAACCCAAGTGGTTGCTTGTGTTATGATGAAAAGCATAGGAAAACATAAAAAACCCTCCTATGACCTAATTGTTGAGTTCCTCAGTTTCTTACATTCCTGAATTTATTCATGATCACTGTCACAAAAATCCTTCAAGATCCAACAGAAAATGTAGAGCTACACTGTAAAGTTCAAGAATACTTAATTGGACAGGGAAAAGGGAGAAACGATAACACCATAAATAATGCATGGTACAGTTCTAAAGAAGACCAAAATTTGGTTGGCAGAGGACTTTCTGTTGGGAAAGTGTATATGCTATGACCAAATATAACCCCAGGCTTTGGGGATGATACCCTCATTCTTACAGATTTTTATTTGCTTTTCTTCCTATTACCTATAAAATTCAGTGCTGTGTTTGTACAGGCATGTTTCAGATACTCTGTGAACCACCTCAGTCAAAGCATTCAGGTAAGAGGTAGAGTTTTTTACAAATGTATATTTTTTAACAAAAAAATTGTACAATCTGTATAGTTATTTGTGTCTACCTTATCCTATGTTCATATGGTTAAGCACCCCGCATACTCGTATTATGCTGATCAGACGTTGTTTTCGTATACTGGGATTTTAAAGTAAGTTTAATGAAAAATCAAGTTTTTACTCTATCGGGGTCATACCATGACAAATCAATTCCAGGCATTTGTAAGGTATTAAGAGTTCTCAGTCTTACGCTTTTAAAGGACTTATGTTGGAATGGATGCAGAAAATAACACCTTTTAAATGTAGATTGCATTCAAGTAGTGAGGGGCAAAATACATAAACTGTGAAGTGAAAAAGCCCAACTACACCAGAACCGCTGAGGAAACTAAAAGAAAAGTACAGAAACAAAACAAAAGTGTTCTACAGCAGGTCTGAATGATACTAATTAACAATTTAAAATAACTTTCATAGGGATTTTGTTTACTAATGCAAACTCAAATACTGCATGTAATAGAACCTACAGGAAACCAAGTACCCTACAAGTAGAAGCTGTGCTTCTGCATTTGCCACACTAACGTGAATTTTGGATAGATTTTACCCTTCAGTATTCCAGAGGCCTAAAATACATAAAATGATTGAAATTCTTATTCTTCTAAGCACTGGCTTTGTGGGACCTCTGGGAATTCTGATCTCTTTCCAGCACGCCTCTTTCGGAGCGCCAGTGTGTGATGTGGTTTTCCAGCAACGCAACCCAAACTTCAAGCCAGATTCCCTAATGCTAAAGTCTGTGCTTATGCACAGAATTGGCACTGGGAAAATTCACTGATGAAAGATCTCTGCAATTGCATTTGTATGGTGGTGGTTTTTTTTTTTTAATGTGGGCAAATTCCATGAGCTTTTTAGATATGGAGTAATTGATAAATATTTAATAGTGTCCTCTGAGCCATTCTAGGAATGGCTGCAATTTGTTGCTCTTAATAGTATGTTAATAACCGACAGGTTGTGCAAGCCATATGCGGATCATTTTAAATTAAAGACAATATTACATTGAAATTTAGCAATTGCTACATTTGTAGCACTCTACAGATTTGCTGTTCCTGTTTTGTTTGCTTCCCCCCACCCCAGCATCATGCTTATTCAGAGCAGATGGGAAAACAGGATGGCTTAATTTTACAAAGGGAAACCCCCTGATACTTGGTAACTTGGTCTGTATCTGCCTCTGTGTTTCTTGCTTCTATAAACTTGCATTGCAGTTTCATTTTAGCTGTGTTAAGCCTTTTAATACAGCCATAACAGCTCAGTCAGCATTAGCAAAATGTGCTCAGGTTATTGTGGGTTGTATCTAGCTGTTAGGCTACAAGCCTGTCTACGTGAAAAATTTACCAGAATAACCTTCCTGGCATGATCATCCTCATGTAATACGCCTGTGGATGTCTTGCTGGAAATAACAGTGTTATTTTTTGCTTTAGTTCATGTCACTTTATATATAGTAGCTTTATAGTAGCAGTACCCAGACAGGCTTAGAAGTTGTTTCAAAAAAGTGTACTTCTTTCTGTGCTCTTTTGGGAAATTAAAATTGTTTTAATTTATTTTTTAATAATTATTCCTAGCCATCTTTCATTTCTGTGATCAGGCCTACAATTAGTTCCGCTTCAATTTATCAGGGATAGCAGCTCGAAATGTATCTCCTTGGAAATTTATGTCATTTTGGCCCTAGCATCACCCACTGGCCCAAGCAGCATCTTAATATTTGGGGCATTTCCCTCTGTTTGGAATAGAAATTTATGCTAAAGCCAGCTATATATCTAATGAAATCCTGTATTTACACAGAAAATTGATGAAGTCCTCCCTTCCTGAACCCAGTGGAAATAAACATCTTAAAAGTTCAGACTCTCCCTGGCCTGTTCCCAAGGAGCCCTTTCTCCCTGCTGTATTGTTTGGTTCTCATAGGATTTCTTTGTTTTCAGTGGAATTGTATGTATTCATCTTTCCAAACCAACAGAGCCTTAAGAGTTGTCCCTTTCTCAGAAAAACTTCTTTACAACATTGATTTTTAACCTTGTTCATGCTTTCTCATGAGAATCAATAATATTCATCTGGTTTTAGTCTTTGCTGCAGAAAGAAGTATTCCCAGAAACCTTCAAAAATATCTTCCAGGCTAAGGGCACTATGGTCCCCCTCATCAACAAGACAGTTAAATCAGTGCGATTTAACTCCTGGTTTAATTAGATTGAGATTGCACCTACTTCAAATTTATTGTCAACTTCTTTTCATTTTCATGATATTGAAGAATGATAAAGTTATGGGTTTAGTCTGGTCACTGAGGTCCAGACATGTATAACGTATTGTCCTCACTGCTGTATTTCTGTTACATGATCACTAGTTTCCCAGTATTTCTTTTTACTCTTAAAAAAAGATACCACCTAGGGTAACTCTGTGGCCATTATAAATTGATGTTGTGAGAGTAAATTTTCTTCTAAATTAAAATTTCTAATGATAGAAGATTCTTGAGAAAGAAATTGGACCCAAAAATGAACATAATTCTTTATGATTTCCTTCATTATATTAAAGATGTGTGTGAGACGCCATATAGATGTGAGACCAGCAAAATCAAATGGGCTTAGGCTTTCCCTTCCTGTGGACATGCTGTTACATCCTGACTAATTTTCAGCTTTGCTTTCATGTCTCTTGTGCCTGCAATTTTTAATGTAACATACCCTTTCACAGAATGAGCAGAGGTTCTGTTGTTGATAAAATGGCTAGAACACATAACTGCTGTGGATGTACAGTAGGAGCAAAAGATTTTTTTCCTTTTTTATTTCTCTAATCTCTTTCAGTCATTTTGGGTTTATAGGAAACAATGTTTACAGAAGGAAATGCAACTTGAAAATTGATTAGTTAGTTCAGGTCTTTCTCATTCTTCTGTGAAACCAGTCTTTTAATTTTTAATAGCCAAGTGCTCCTGCAAAGGTTGTGTTCCTGAGCTTTACTTTCTTCCATTCTGCCAGAAAAGTAGAGTACCCATCTTATAAATGTCGACTTGTCTAAATCTGTATCTCTGGGAAATTCTTACTGATTGTTTGAGTTTGTTTCTTTGTTAATAGAAAAGCATGAAGTATAACTTCCTCAAATGCTTCTACAAGCCAGAGTTAGCTAATACTTTCCAACTGCTCTGCGTCTTCAGTGATATTCAGACAAACATAGACAAAACTATCTGTTATTTTCTAGTCTGGTAACTTTGCATTGCTGGATCTGCAGCTATCAGTACGTAATGACAAATTTGGTCTACTCTTACATATGCATATATATGTCTAAGTAATTTTAATGAGAAAAGTATGTAATGGGGTTAAAGAAATTCTGCTGTCTTCTTTGCTTGAGATATTTTGCTGACTTCCTGTGGGACTTGCTCACTGAAACTTACAATTACTTCATTAAAAAATATTTATATAACTTGGAATATGCCTTTGCCTACTGATGATTTTTCTGTCCTTTTTTTTTTTGTAAGATAAGTCTTATAGAGAAGATATACAATAATAAGATAAGGATAAGATAATAATAATATGATAAGATAAACAGTGAACTTCCTGAGGCACAGGAAGTTCCGTCTGAACATGAGAAGAACTTCTTCCCTTTGAGGGTGACGGAGCACTGGAACAGGCTGCCCAGGGAGGTTGTGGAGTCTCCTTCTCTGGAGATATTCAAGACCCGCCTGGACAAGGTCCTGTGCAGCCTGCTGTAGGTGACCCTGCTTCGGCAGGAGGGTTGGACTAGATGACCCACAGAGGTCCCTTCCAAGCCCAACCATTCTGTGATTCTGTGATTCTCTGTGAAAATGAACTTGGCATTTTAGTATGTTCCCGACATTCATGTGCCTATTCAAGGATAAAATAAAGAGTGGAAAATTAAGAATGTATTGGAAACAGCTAATATGAAAGCAGAAGGACTAAATTGTGACATTTTAGGGACTTTATAAGACTTCTGAAATGGTTAGCAGCTGGTATTTAACAATGGGAGAGTGATTATAGTTTCTGGCTAGATTTTTAAAAATGACTAAAGATTTTAGGCATTAGTGTTGTGAAGTTCCAACTTGCACGCATTGTAAAAGCTCCTGATTTTTCAGGAAAAAAAAAAAAAGTACAAAAGCACCCAAAATGAAGGTTCTTCAAGTCACAACGTGTCTCTAAAGATGATTTCCTAAAATGATCTCGGAGGGGTGCATTTATGTAACCAGGATGTTTGAATAAAGCAAAAATGGGAGGAAGTGCAGAACTGGAAAGCCTGAGACTGTGTGGAGTTTTCCTATTTTTCAGCTCAGGGCTTACAAAGTCAGTGGTGGAAACTATGACACAATGGCTTAAAAATTTCCACAACTTCTCACATTCTTTTTCAAGTTCCTTGAATTTGAAAGGTCCACAAATCTTGAAGGATATTTTTAGTAACATCTTGAAGTAAATCTTGAAGGATATTTTTAGTAACATTTAAAATTATCGTAAACTTTAAGAACAAAGAATTCTGCATCGAAAGATATTCCTTTAATCCATATTTAATGTAATTATGACTAATGTGACATTTAGAATTTGATTGGATTGTTGTGTGCCAGAGCTTGAAGACTGGAAAGCAGATAAGCACTTTCCATCATTTGCAGCTACTGCATAAAACAAATTTATGTTCAAATTATTTCTGGCAGCAGCATTTGGAATGCGAATAGAAATGTTCTTCTGTCACATTAAAAATTAAGGGCCCACTACTGCAATGAATACTTTTGCATTGGCTCAGGATTTCTTACTACAGGATTACATTGCTAGATCATGGCATTAGACAGTTTTATTAAATTACTTCTGAGACATTTGAAAATACATTTGAAAATACTTAGCAGGAAAAGAATTCAAAATGATTGGACACAAATTCAGTTTCTAAGCTAACATTGATGGGAATCTAGTGATAATGGTGTTTGACTTTGTATCTGAGTCTAATATTTTCCTTTGAGTGTTTACTAACACTTATATTTAGAAATTAATAAACTGATAGCTGAAATAATTTGTATTCTTATGTGTAAGATAATGATGCATAACTTCACAGTGCCCTAGATTTCAGAAATTATATCTACATTCAGTAACCTATCTTCATATTTATCTTTTGGGGTTTTTTGAAGAATAAAGATAAATATGCAAATTTCACTTTTGCTTTACAGATGCCTTGTGCTTTGTTGAACATACATTAATATACAATGCCCTTGCACCTTACTACTTAATTGAAGATGATTCATAAGCAGCAGATGTGCTAAGCTGTAAAATATCTCTGTATTAGCCCTGGTCCTTTTAAGGTCACTCTTCGATTCTAGTTACTTTATACGCTTAACAACATATGCCTCCTTTCTATGGTATTTTCTTACCACTTTCCTCTTTCTGAAATGACTGTAAGTACCTGTAATTCTGCTTTTAGAAATAGTTCTCTATTTGGTAAGAAACAGCAAGAAACAGAACCAAAACCCTCCGTCCTTGCTGGCCGCTGATGTTCAGAGTGACCTAGGAAGTTGTTGCTAACTGTCCCCTCGCTGGCAGCCCCCCTGCGTCGCTCTGTGAGAGCTGTGAGGTGGCGAAGATTGCACTTCTCTGCTCTGTGCGACCTTTTCTGCTCTCTGTTTTAGTGCTTTGCATACATCTCCCCCGAGGAGAAACTATTTTCAGTTTCCACCTGCCCCGAGAAACTTTCATTTTAAACAGCTTTTCTTTAATAGTGTTTTCAAAGTCTGTAAAGCACTTGCTATAGGGATAGGTGCCGAGACTGCTTGTCTTTGCCCAATAGAGTTCAAGCTCTTAAGGTGCCTGGCTCCTGCCACTATCTAGGCTCTTCACTGAGAAAGTGGGCCCAGAGCCTGTAGAAATACTTGGAAATGAAGGTGTTTCTGAAAAACTACCTCTCATAGCTGAGCCAGCTCAGCTGCCTCCAGCGGGGAACCTCTACAGCAAAGGATGGAGATGAAAGCATTTCTGACAAAATATCTTTCACATCTGAGCCAGCTCACCTGCCTCTGACGGGGAACTCTACAGCTGAGAAGGATGGAAATGAGGAAAGCCGGTAGGACTGCAAATCAATGAGAAATGTCAGCAGGAGAAATTTCCTTTCATGAACAACAGGACCTAATAAAGGAGAAAAGGGAAGGAGGACCCTGGCTAAAAGGCAAGCAGAAGAAAAGCACTGGGTGTTGGAAGGCACCTAAGGCAAGGGTGTGTGGAGTGGAGAGGGCAAAGAGGGGCTCAGCCCCTGAGAACTGTGAAGGGGAAAGGACAGGGAGTGTGTGTCAGATGGTAGATAAATGTGAATAGGAGAAAGGAATGTCAGAGGAATAGAAATTGTGCAAAAAGGCAATTAAATTAGTGCAGTTACATGGCCTAATAATGTTTTGCAGCTGAAAATACGTATTTTAGTAACATTACTTTCCTGTGGTGAACAATTGTTGGTTTTTACTGTGGGGACCTTGTGTGTTCGCCAAAGGCGGGATAAACAATGCCTACATCATTTCTACTCACACAAAACACTTGGGTACCCCAAAGTGTTAGTATTGAGGTTTTGTGTGATGGTAAAAAGACTTTTTTTTATGGCTTTCTGAGATAAGCAGTATACTATTAAAACCTAGCTGTGGAATTGTGGCATTTAGCTGTCAACAGCCAGCCCGAGAATGTGACTCAACAGTACCTGCAACTTGCATCATGTCTCTGAACCTCAGCCATATGCAAGCTTTTTATGCTTGCTCAATACCTGGGGAAAACACTGCAAGAGTTTTTTGGCCCTTTCCCAGAGGAATTAGGTTATGAAGAAGTACTCAGCAAGTTCATATTTCTGTTGTTTAAGCTTCTAATTTCTATTATTTAATTTTCTTATTTCTGCTGTTTATGTAGGACCTGGAAAACATTTTTTTTCCACTGGAAACTCAAGATATTCCAAATATACAGGTATGGATGGCAGATCTAATTGGACAGAACCTGATGCTGGTTAGCTCTTTCCTAACAGATATCCAAGCAGGCAAAACCAGTTTTAATCTGTCCTTACACCTATTCCCATATCCCACGCTGCTAAAATACCACTCGCAGTATTAGGAAACACTCTCTTAACTGAAACTGGGGAAGCAATTTAAGTCTTGTGGGACGCTGCAGCATTTACGTAGCAACAGAGGAGCTCTAGGTGTGGTGTGTTTGGTCGTTGTGGTCACTAGAGAAAGCAGATATGGTTCCTGTCCTTTCCCGTCTGCTGCTTCTGCATTGCAGGGATGCGAAGAAGCATCCAAGTGAGACGGTAGTTGCTTTTTCTCAGTAGCAGTGCTGACATAAATGGATGTCAAAGTACAGCCTCAGTGAGTTGAACCTGGCAAGCTCTGGCAGTGTTTTGCACTTGCAGGGAGGTACAAATCTCCCACAGCAAGACACAGGTTCTGTTCTCTAAATATTACTCAAAAATCCCCAATATCTTATTGGTGAAGAAAATGCGTCTGGTTTTCTCCAAGGCACTCATATTCCAGCCATGCGATTTAAGTCACATTTTGAAATAGCAAGAAAGAGGAGAAATACATGAAAGTTGTTTAGAATCAGTCTGACCATTTTGCTATATCTGAGATTTCTTTTATTAAATTTGTATATACAAATCCAGTAAGAAAGTCAACTTTTTTTCTGTTCTGAAGTTCAAGTCAAAGTTCACTGCTTTTTTATACCTTTTCTTTTTTTCAATCTGTCACTATGAATTCAAAACAGAATTTAAAAAAACTCATCAAACAAGCAACCTACTCTTACAGGGAACTGAAAAGCAGAGTACAGTGTCGCAAGTTCAGACATTATAAAGCAAGACAACATATAATATGCTCTGTGCAATGCAGCTGTGGCTAAATGCTGATTTGCACGTTAGGACTAGATCAGCATCATTCAGATCTGACCTGCATATTGAAGAACTATCACAAATATAGTACTATTGATAAAAAATGAAACTGCATGGTACACTTCAGATCTAATATACCACCCTTTTGTGTTTTTGGATCCTACAGAAGTGTAAAGAGAGAGCTATTACTTCAAAATTTTTAGAAAATGCATGTAATTTTGTTTCCTATAAAAGATCAGTTTGATACTCAGTATGTTTATAAAAAAGAATATAACACTGCTATAAAAGTGCTTGTATTTTAGCTACTCAAAGACAAGAAATATTCAAAGAAATGACCATAGAAATGTTGATTACTCTATTTCTGTTCTGAAACCAGTCAAAATTGATTTAAGGTGTTAGGACCAATTTACCACAGATTACGTGGCTAAAGTGCCTGTATGAATCAGCTTTGAACATTTTAAACTTCAGAAAGACCTTGGTATTGATATATCTATCTGATTCACTTTCAGCTAAAATGCAATTTGCATTTGACGCGAATGACGTGTTGTGCAGGAAGGCCGCCTAAGAACTTTTGTGTTAGTTAAGTGGTGGGCTTTAGCACCACCACCTTCTGCAGCATTTCCCCAACTTTTGGCAACATTCTTTGGAAAAATTAAAAAGATGAGTGTCCTTACTGAAACCACAGAGGAAGCAGAGGCACATCTGGTGTGTTGGGGGTTATATCCTGTGACAAACGTTGCAGCACGCTGGCTGCACGCATTGCTTTCCAGGAATCGTACCTGCCAGCGAGGCCCACCAGCGCACTGCCCGCCCCAGAGGAGCGTTGCCTCTCTGAATTCTGGCACGTCTCACTAATGCAAAATGCCTGTGCTGCATATGGTTAAGGTGTCAGTGCCATGGCAGAAGTTTGGGGCTGGCTGGAGGAGTTTTATGGGGAGAAGAAGGCCTTGTCTGAGAATGGTGAATGGCTGTTGGTAGGCATCGAGTAGGCTCTGCTCAGATTGTCTTCTCAGCCCTTGCAGGCACTCTTGAGCACCTCTGCAGCAACACAGATGGATGGAAGACAGTTTTGCAGACTGTGCAAAGGTGAAAGAGAAAATTGTGCCTCTCTGAATGTGCAGTGGGGAAAATTCCCTAAATTCACATTTAAGACACCACTGAAAGTTGCTTTCTTCTTTATCTGCTGGACTAGAAGGAATTTTCTGTCCAGTGATACCTAACAGATCTCATAGCAAAACCAGATCTGTATCTAAATATCTATCTAGCATTGGGTAGACACATAGAAACAGTGTACATACATCATGAGATGTACACATGTGCATAGTATCTCTGTGTGCATACATATAGCAGAAAACTTGCATTTGCTTTTTAAAAATTACTAATATGTCAAGGTAAACCTGCCGCTCCTATGTTTTATGGATTTTGTTGGGCTTTTTGTTCACTGCTATCTAGTGATAGATGGCCAGCTTTTCTCTAGCGACTTTTAGCTTGAAGTCTGAATGTGATATTGAACTTTAAGACTTTGCAGAGAGTAGTGAAATAAATCATATGCCACTTACAACCAAATGATAAACTAAGGTGCAAAGCTAAAGCTCCTGCCAAAGGTAATAAACAGACACAATACGAGAATCAGGATTTTTGAATTTTGGATTTCCAGACACCTCTACACAAACTAGTAGATCCAGTTAGGGAATCACACTTTAAGTGGTGTAGACAGAAACTCGAATTTTATGGGTAGAATTGTGTACCTTATTCCCCTGGTTACTCAGTCATACATTGTTAAGGTGGATCTACTAAGGGTGTGCTTTCTAAATCAGACACCTTGTAACAGAGAAGGAACTTTTCATTCCAGGAATAGATTTCTTGTATACTAGGCTAGGAGCTTGGAATAAAAAAGTGAGCAGTTGATTTAATTACTTACAAGTGAATACACATATTAGCTGGTACATAGGAGAAAAGCATCTTGTAGTTACTCAAATATTGCTATTAATGATAGCGAGATATAGGTTCTGGAATCATTATTTTTTAAATATTTTCCTAATTAATTCTGTTTCAAGCATACCTTATTAGAGTTTTATCATGTTGAAAATGGTACTGAACAATTCGATTAAAGAACACATGAAAGCTGTAAGAAGTACTACTGGTGTGCGAGATGTCTCATTTTCTCTACAATACTATAAAAAATGGATATTACTCCTTGTATCACACATATACTGCCATGTTTTCTGAAGTGCAAAATAACCCTCAAAGATGTGTTAAAAAGAATAAATAGTTTGGAGAAAATGCTAGCAAATGCTTTCATTTTTAATCATCCTGCTTTTGTATCACAGACCATCACCAATGATCATCTATTGTTCCCCTTGCTTTTTTCACTTGTGTTTTGATTAGGTTACCACTAATGTCTGCAGATATTTCTCATATCCTTTTCCATTGCTGCTGTACACCTTTACTTGCAGCAGGCACAAGAAGTCAACACGTTCACCCTTAACTTTAACTTCACTCGCATCCAGCAATGGATATTACAGCACCTTTAGTGATTCATTTTATAATGCATGAATGGGACAGGACTTAGTCTGTATTTGACAGCTTTGTTAACCCTACTATGCTAGCATGAATGGTTACTAAAATCCAATTTTACTCTGTGGCCATGCAGTTTTAAACAAAGTGAACCTGCGTGCACTTGTGTAGCTGTGGTCTAATGAATCGCTTTGCAGAACTGCAGACCTTGTTAACATAAACAGCAGATATAACTCCTGATGCACCCAGGAAACAGTTTCATTGAACAGTGGAGTGCCAAGCAAATATGATTTCTCTGCAGTGCATAAATACATTGTAACAATTATTTGACCTGTAAAAAACATCTCAATGATCTTTTACTTCAATAGATACACAAATGGAATTAGTGGTAGAGGAATTGCCCCAGTTCAAGGACTTATTCTGTTCCTCTCTTGTAATTAGCTGCAATCAATTAACCACACTTTTATGCAAAAAATTCTAGACATCAACAAAGGAAGTTATCAGATATTTTTCAGACATTGTTCATGGTATCTGTAAACTTTTATTGTAAAATTCGCGTAGAATTCTGTACTAGTAAATGTTCTTAATCGTGCAAATTTTATGAAAAAGCTTTTACACAAATAATGGCTTAAAAATATATATTTTCTTAAAAAAACCCCAACCCCTCAAAGTCATATTTCATGAGACGTTACCTGCCATAGCTGTGTGCTAATGGCCAGTTCTACATATCTATACTTTCTCTGGAGGGGCAGAAGGGCTGGCTAGGATTTCTGTTGTGCAGTGGTGTTCCTTGAGTCAGAGATGTAAATCAACCCCCTAAAATGGGAAATCAGAGCAACTGATGAAGTGTGTATGAAGAATGACAATGTCAGATTATTTCCTGGCACTGTAACGAATACAAGCCTCATGCTGAAAGATGCTTGAATGACAGCTCTCACGAAATATTTTCTTACCAAGAAATGAGATCCACTCATGCCCAGTTTTTCTACAATCACAGCAGATTCAGGCATTCCAAACTGAGGTGCAAAAAAATTAGAGTTATTACAGTAGTATGAAACTTCATAACTGTAAACAAACTAATTAATATTTCCATGCTCAAATAGTGGAGGTTGTGGAAATTTTCACACTATTTCACATGGATAATTAGAAAAAGAATACTGGACAGAATAACAGTAATGCTTAGAAACAGATAGAGACTTCCACATAGGACATAATACACAGAATTACCTCTTTCTTGGGAAGAAAGATTTCAGGAGATAAGGGTTTACAAAATCATGAATGGAGTAGACAAGATGAAATTATGAAGCAGCAAATGTAACATAAATGGAACAAGGAGCCCAACAGAAATACACTGTGGAACTTAAATTGCTATGGGATAAGAGGAGGCCAGCATTAGGAACTGGTTAAAAGGTAGCTTGTGACAAAAGTCCATCAGTAGCCATGCAGTCACCTCAGGAAACGGTTATATCACTGACTGCTGGAAAATGAAGGCTCTGTAAGAGAAAGCTCTGTTGTTACGTGCCTGTTTACCAGCCCTCTGTACACACTGGGTGCTGCTCAGCTTCAGCAGCAGATGTTTGGGCTAAGCGCATCTTGCAGTTCCCATGATAGAGGGACATTACTGGAAAGAATTCAAGTTCAGAAACAGCATTCCTTTTCTGTGACATGGTTGTGGTAGTGGTGTTTTTTAAGAAAGTTGGTGTTGATTATAAATTAAAATGAAACAGGAATGTCCAGAAGTAGTATCTCTTTATGACAGAAACGAAATAGTAATTTGGAAAAAAAGTGAACACATTTGGTTTCCTTTATTAAAAAGTAGCAAGGAATGGAGCAGGGCTGAAATTGTCCCAGAAATCTCACTGTGTGTTGGATGGTTCAGCCTGGCTTTTTAAAGAAATTAAAGTTATGCATGGAAAGTGGAAAAATAATTTAGAAATCTTTTCTTTAAGAATGTACCACTCTTGAAATGAGTTTTAGTATTTGTAATGCTTAGCTGCAAATTTCTGTAGCAGTAATGACCAACTCAGACACTAACAGAGAAATATTAGTGAAAATAAATTATTCTAATGGAAATATTTATGTGTTTTTTCCAATGAAATTCTTTATTTCTAGAAAACTTAAGACTGATCATGCTTAAAAACAGTCAAAGTGTGTTTTATCTACTTAAACTAAAATTTCATATTCAGACATATATTCAGACTGTTTGGCCTACAAGCCAATATGCTTGAGTTTATAAGTTGTTCTTTTGTACTAGGACTGGGAGAGTGCTGCTAGTTTGCAGTACAGAATAGATCACAGTTCAAAGGAGAGAGTTGCTGTGGGTGTTGGACCAATGGTTGGTTATGGGATGTGTGCATTTGCCATCGGTTACACTGGTGTTGGTGGAGAGGCAAAGAATCAAGGTAATGCACAATTTCTGCTCATGGCTTTTGCTATCTATTTCTAGTTATTGGCTCTGTCTCCAGTTATTGGCTCTGATGAGCTGCTTTTGTGCTTTGCCTTATGCTATTAATCAAGCATGTAACTTGTGTGATGGAAAATTTCACATGGTTAGCTTGTCAGACAAACAGATGTCTCACTTCTGGTGTTCAGTGATGACCACTGAACCTTTCATTTTCTTACAAATACAGTAACTCCATAGCATTAAGATCAGCACTAAGGAGAGGAACTAGGCTACATGGCAAATGGAGACCAAGTAGATAAACACTGAATACAACATGGAATATCTCAGTGCTCTTGTAATTATATATATATATTACAGATGCAAGATAACATGGAAGTACATGCCCATATCTAAGAAGTTTCCAATTCTTACCCTCACTTATTTCTGAGAAAAAACCAAAATCAATAGGGATAATTATTTTTTAGTAGTGAAGTTATTACTTTGATACAAAATACCTTTCATGAGGCTGGAAACACATTGCAGAAAGGCTAGTTAATAACTTCTGTACTTATGACACAGAAATACCTGTTTTGGAAACATTATTAAGACTGTTAAGGAAATGCTAAAATTGCACTGTACATATGTACATGCACCTTGAACATATATATTACGGAACTAACCTCAGTATACCTCTGCTAGAAGACCCAGACACAGCCACAGCACATAAAAGCTGATCTGCCTTTCCTGAACTGCTGTTCAATATATTACATTCTGTTCAGTGCTCACTGCTCAGCTGCTATCTTGTGCACCTGTATGGCACAGTATTCGAAACTTCTCTGAACCCAGAATGATTTGAGTTTTTTTGTTGTGAGCTGTTCTACAGCACTCTTTCTAAAATTGTCTGAGTGCTTCAGAAACACCAATTAACTACTTTTTCTTAGACCACCCTGTGAGATGAAAACTCTATTGGTAAGGGGAGTTGAGGTACATGAGAAATAAAACTCATACCGTATCCAGTGGTTTTGGATGCCTAGCTACAGCTACTTAGGATCTGTAAGATATACATGTATATTTGTATATTCAATATTTTGGAATTTTTACCTTCTAAGCAGAGCTGCCACTGTGGTTGCAACTCTCAACTCTCACCACTTCTGGAAATCAGAGCTTGGAATTTCAAGTCAAGAACTCAGGAAATGCATGGCTTCAGGTAAAAATGCAGAGCTGGGGCAGTGACAGAATCTGATATTTTGAGGCAGAATTGAATCAATATTACCATGAATTCATTGTCTCTTTTCAGCAAGTCCTAGCCTTGTGCACCTTAGAATTTCTGTGACAGCCCAGAGTTGTACACAAAACATACAGGTTTCTCTGCATTGAAAGAGGCAGGTTTTTGTGAATAGAAAAGGTAGCACATGAAGAAGCAATTACAGAATGTCATTATGTGCATGTAAAAGGCGGCAAATTCACGTGAGAGAGGAAATCCCACTTCTGGCACATTTAGCATTGAGTGCTTGTTTCTGCAACCTTAACCACGTTATTTTTGGGTTCATGTACATGTATGCCCAGTCTCTGGCAGGGATCCAGCACAGCCCTTGGCATGTTGGCTGCCAGTGGGAAGGATGGTAGTATCTGGTGTGCAGGCTCCCTGGAACACTGGTAGTGGGACTTGAACAGCTTTGTACGAGGTGGCCGCAGGCAAATGGCTGCTACTCCCCAATGCTAGTCTTTGATATGCGGAATGGCCAAGCACATCATGTTGGTTATACTGTAGTAATTAGATCACTTAGCTGCTTTAATCAGTGATATGAGTGTAAGTATAAGCATGAACAGCTTTTTATAAAGTTGTAAGACTCTCTCTTAAGTATGAAGCCAGTACTTATGGTGTGCCTGCTGACATTTCCCTGGAAGTCTCTGAATTGTTGAACAATTGTTATTAATTTCTGTCTTGTATTCTGCTGTAGAATTGCAGAGTACTTTAAAATCATTATATCTTCTAGTAATTAGTCTGATTTCCTTTAAGCTGAAAGACTTTGAGCTAATTAATCCTCTGAGTAGCTGTACACAGTAATAAGTTCACAGGTTAGCTGATACATTATTATTATGGTATGAATTAATTCCATGGAACAGAAAGCACAGGGACAATGGTCTACCTGTGATACATCTGCACTGTTGTTTGTAGTTTTTTTTTAAATTTTTTAATTGTACACGCATGAATGTATGTATTTATGCACAAGGCAAAATGGAAAAAATAATAATAAAACCCACACATTTTAAACTTTTGCCTACTTTTTATGTGGCTACAAATGGAACTCTTGTAGAAACAATTCATAACACTATTATTTTCTGTGAAAAATATTGTATAGTGCTTCAATTGAAAAGGGGGAGAAACCTTAATGAGAATGAATTCTCACTGTTGGTGTAAAGGAGGAACCAGAAAAGATGAGTGCTTCTACAGTTAGAAGTAGGATGAACACAAGACAGAAAATTCCTATTTATAAAATTATATAGAGAAACTTGCATTAAAAAATGCATAAGGAAATGTAAAATGAGATTACATATCAAAATGCAGTGAACGGACTTTATTGTGTAAGTTACTTACAGGTAGAAGTCTAAACCCTGAGTCATAGTATTCAGTAAATTACAAGGAAAAAGCTGATATCAAAAAAAGGATACCTCATGGAGGATATGTGTTATGTATCTTGGAGGAGATTATTCAAGTAATGAAAGGAAGACTGAAGACAAGCTTGGAATATTTTGTGCAATTCGTGTTATTTTACGTATACTGGAAAGAACAGTGCAGAACTAGGAGAGGTACAAACAGACAAAGAAATGATTAAAAAACCCCCAAAGTCAAGTACCTTAAACTTATGCAACATCTAGCAGCTACTGTGGATATATATGCATTGAGAAGAAAAGATGAACAGTAGATTCCTATTGAAAAGCTGTAAATTTTAAAGTAATATTCAAATATAAAGCCTAGACCCACTTTCAGTGAAATGGTTATTTCTTCCCAGCAGAAAATAAATTGGGGCATGAAATACCTTTTTTGTTATAAGAAATATCCCTGTGAGCAATAATTTTTATGTGATTTGCCACATAGGAAATCTTAGCCAGCAGCTTCTGCCATGAATTAAATTTCTACAAAAACCAGGAGAGCACCAAGAAGTTCAAGTAATATTAATAAGTTCTTGGGGGGTGACAAGTCCTGACTAATCTATTTTCATTACTTTTGAATATCTGTGCTAGATTTAGGATAAGATATCTCTTTTTCAAAGATAAATCCAGTAAGAGTTTCTGCTAGTTGAATGTAGACTGGACTGTCTAAAGTGTTACATAGACATTCAGTACCTGTCTTAGGAGATCTGCAACTTGAAAAGCTGTCCAGTTCTCAAATTCCTCTTGAGATGGTAGTTTTGTGGCCATGTTGCTATCCAGAGAGAAAGACTCGATCTATGTGAGTAAAACTGAACTGTTGCTTCACTGGTTTTTACTGAGCTGCTGTAGAAATCCTAGGAGGAAGTCCTTTTTGCAACTTTTTTCCTGTTTGCTCACTTAAAGTAAACGCCTATAAAGGCTTATTTAGGAAGTACTAATGTTATTCTGAGAGTCACTCTTTCCAGTATACGGAAACTGTAAGTTATTATATCAACATATGCAAATATCTGTCATTACTGAAATCAATTAAACAAATTCTGCTGAAAATCAGTGTATAAAATATTTCTGAGTCATCAGAACCTTTGAGGTTTAAATATGGAAATTATTTTTCGTATCTTACAAAAACAGTTGGTGATAGCCGTCTCTTGCTTACCTTGAGGTTATTGATCCAGTTTCTAGGATCTGCCTTCAGATTGCATTTGACTTGCTTATGGGTTTTGACATAACATGCTGTGGTGTTTAGACAGAAAAAACAGATCTCAGTTGCAGAACATTTACTGCCATATTGTCACATCATATAATCTCATTCTTTATGTCAAGTCTGGCCATCATACTTTTGGGCTTAAATAAATCACTCAGTTACCCTAAGGTGATGTATAATCTAAAGTTTTGGGGGTTGTTTTTGGTTTTGTTTGGTTTTGTCCCCCTATCATTACTGCCAAAGAACAAATGGTCAACAAATTCATTCCAGTGCTACATTATTTTTACAAAAGGTAGGGCTAACATAAAGTGCTTGTACTGAGTCAGACCATAAGCTCATCCAGGCTAGCCATTTTGAACCCAGGGACTTACTGGTCTGGATATGGTTTCTGCACATATGTATCACATATGCTACACCAATGACTCCCAAATTTGGAACTGTGACCATTATCCTTTAATGAGGGAGATGCGCAATGAACTGGGCAGGCACAGCCAGGAACTGATCCGGGGCAGAAGCCACAAGTTTTTAGTGGAGGCTGGGGCTCAGATGGAGTTGAGAGGGAGCAGAGCCAAGGAGGCTCAAGATGGGCACTTCTGCCGCTTCCCAGCCCTGTCTCTGTCCAGCCATCTCCCCTGAGCTGCATCCCTGCCCCACTCACAGCCCTTCTCTGCCTGTTCACCTCTAACACAGAACATACTTCCAGTTTGAGAGGAGCGGCGTACGCAATTTTTAAGCTGGAGAAGGGGGCAGGGTGCATTTTCTAAAATGGAGCAAGGGGGAAAAGTTCGAGAGCCATTGCTTTGTAGAATGGGCAATAAAATTGCAAACATGCAGCTGCAGCTGCTGAAACAAACCCAGATTATTTTGCTCAGTAGTTCTGAGTCACCACAACAGGAGAAATATGAAAGCTTCCATAAAAGGCTGGAGACCAAGGAATGTTATATTCTGCTTTCCAATTGCTCTTCCTGTTTTACTTCCCAGGTCAAAATGGATTTGGGGCACACGTTCAAATATTAAAATGGCTTTCGGCTAAGTTAAAATGTCAAATCTGCTATCCTCCTTCAAATTTTCCCGTGTGTATTTTTGCTGTTAGATTGACTGACAGGTCAGTTGTTGCCAGTGAATACTCTTAACTCTTTAATGTCTTATGACTTTGAAGAACATTGAATCTGCAAAAACTCAGCAGCTGGAATTTCAGAAATGCAGAATGGAGATAGAAGCCTTTGGAACTTCAGCTTTGCCTGCTCAGAATAATCTCCAAGTGCCTGGCTGTGTACGCTATGAGAAAAGTTATGTTGAATTTCATAGTGTTTTGGCTGTGACTTTTTCCAAGGGGGACAGCCTCTCCCCGGATGATGAGAGGGACCAATATTCTCTTCCACTGCGTGCAGGAAAAGAAGAGGTGCACATATTCCTTAAGAAGTTTTGTTTGCCTAGTTTGAGTGCAGAAGTAATTGTGTCAGTAGTACGGTCTTCATATATGGTGGAGGTGGGAAGCAGCTGGTGGGAGATACGTGTGAGTTACAGGTTTAATGGTTGCTTAGGGGAAACAACAAAATAACAGAAGGCATCAGGTGTGAAGCATGAATAAAGTGAAGCACAGCAATGCTG
Organism: Opisthocomus hoazin; assembly: GCF_030867145.1. Taxonomy (NCBI): domain Eukaryota; kingdom Metazoa; phylum Chordata; class Aves; order Opisthocomiformes; family Opisthocomidae; genus Opisthocomus; species Opisthocomus hoazin. Next base: position 62,807,642 of record NC_134419.1, read on the forward strand.
TTATTTCTGCGGTACAGGCCGAGTTTTGTTACTGAGTAGGTGTAAGCAGTTCTAGTTCAGAACAGCTCAAAGGCAGATTAAATATAGTTCGAGGATTTTGCAATTCAGTGCATGCTGCCAGCAGTATCTGCTCCTCTTCTCACCATGGGTCAGTAGACCGTCAGCATTTTCAGAAATACTGGCATGCGAGGAGCTGCTCCTTGCTGCCTGCTGCCCTCCGCTGTTATGTTCCTATATGCATGATAGTCTTCAGTGTGAAGTGAAGCTATGCCTTGCCAGCTCGCCCACCTTGCTGTGCCCAGGCCTCCCTCTTCTCCCATCTGGCTTCTCTCTGATTGCTCTCCTCTAACACTAACTTTTGGCTAATTCTCCTGTCATTGCCTGTGTGACATTGCCTTCATTTGTATTCTGGATTTTCAGGAGAGTACTCTCAAGAAGCCAGTGTTTATGCAGTTCTCCTCTCTCCACTGAATGTGACAGAGATCTGTTTGTGAAGGTCATGTTCAGCTTTGTGTTCCCAAAGCGGCTCTAGCAGAGATGGTTGAATCACAGGGACTGTAGCTTGCAAGAAGTATTTTGCCATTTGTGTTTTAGTTAGATTAAAAATGATGACAACAACAAAAAATTTAAAAAAACAGAGACACGGGGAGGCTCATCTGGGATCCTGGTGCTAACCTCTCAATGCTGATGTTGATGTTGGCTTGATCAATGCTGTAGTTTTCTTTCCTTGAGTGTGTGCAGCAAAAATGGAGAATATTATCATGCACTTTCAGTTGCTTTCCACTACCTTCAAGGGGATTATTTCAACAATTGTTGGCTAGGAAGACCCCAGATTTAGTTACCACTTCTACTTAGCACCCTCATACTCCTAGTTACCTATGCAGTATACCACCTTTCATGGCAATCCAAGTAAATATATGCACTTGAACATGTTGGCTGTGTGGGCTATGGTGGGGGTGATCCTTGAGCAGAACATTGAGGTATCCAGAAAAAGATGGGCACAGATGCTCTTTCTTTTGAAGCGACCAGGTGCCTACACATAAGTTTCAAGCAGATTGTAGAGGCTTGAGTGAGAACCAGCACTAGCCCTGGGCAGATCATGCTCACTTGCTACTTAATATTCCCTGGAGCCTCTTGATCAGACATGGATAGCAGAGCTAAAAACTTGTATCTAACTAGAAATATTAACACTTTTGATCTGTAGTTTACAATTTCACTTCTCAAAAAAAGACAGAAATCTGATTTTGTATATTAAGAAATTTCATTTTTCTGGACCCTTTAGCAAAAATAACATCTACTATTTGAGAACTACCAAATTTCAGAGGAATCTTAGTCAACGTGTGCTTTTTATACAGCAGGTAATCTAACCTCTGAACAGAAAGTCATTCTCATACATAACTTGTACGTAAAGCAGAATTAACACATCATTACGGTATATATTTGAATGGTTTTAGTAGGTATGGTGGTGTTTAGTAGGCATGGTGGTGTTGGGTTGATGGTTGGACTTGATAATCTTAGAGGTGTTTTCCAATCTATGATTCTATGATTCTGTAATGTTTTTTCCTACAGTCTGAAATGTGCAGGCCACATAAGAGGCATGTTTTTACAGGCTACAACTCCCTGGAGTTTCATAAAGTTCTCAGTTTGTGATAGCATAGAAATTGTTAATAAACAGTATAAAACCCGACTCCTAGATCATACCACATGCATCTTAGTAAATACAGCTATATATTTTCATGAACATAAGCACTAAATGTGTTAAATTATTTCAAAACTTTCAAAGTCAAGTTCTGCTTTGCAAAAGCCTGTAGCAGCTGCATGCAACATATTACTGGATATAACACTGGAATATTGCTCTCTGTAAAGTGCACTTGAGTGAAATAGCTCAATGAAGTATTACTGTATATAAAATATGAGCCATTGTCACTGATTATTTTGCCCAATTTATACAAAAATAATGCAAAGGAATGTGACTTACCATATACTCATTTTTCTTTTCCCAGGCACACATATTGGATTTGATTCCAAAGAAGTTAAAGGAGCAGTTTCTCATGTCTGCTCTTCCTCCTTAAACTGTCCCATATGTATTTTGTTGTTGTTGGTGTGATTGACAGGCTTGGCATTCAAGGTGGGTGGGAGAAAAGCTTGCTTAAAGTAAAAAGCTGGAATAGTGTCATAGTCTGAATAAGTTCACAGAGAACATCGGAAAATGAAGGCTTACTTACAGCTATCTGTCTAGAGGTTTGATAAAATGTTGCTAATTGGTTTTGTCCTTCTATGTTATTTAACAGGAAATAAAAATAACATAATCAACAGAAATCATAGCATCTGGAAGGGACCTCAGAAGGTCTAGGCAGGCTTTAGCAGAAAGGCAGGATCAAATACAACTAGAGCAAATTGGGTCAGTCTTGGAAATCAATTTGGTAACCCCTTTTTCTAACTAAGGTCTTGGGGTAGCATTAGGATCACCACATCCTTGGGTGGCACAGCAGAAGAACTCTAATAATTCTCTACTATACTGATGAAGGGTGCAAGAGAGAGTGCCTGTTGGTAAGGATAATTGTTGTCTAAGCACCAGATGGGCTGAACCTGGACCTTCGCTCTTTCCTGAGGAAGAAAACCCAGTTTCCTTAGCATTTCTTCATTAATAATGATTGTCTTGTTTAACCTTTTTGTTCTCAGCACTCTCTTCAGTTTGGCTCCATCTTAACTGAAAAATAAGATGGACAAACTAGCCCCAGGATACTATTCTTTATCCTGTGGTAATTACTTCTGTCTCAGCAATATCCCAATGTATGTTAGAATTGTGCTTGTTATTCAACATTCATGTTATTAACAAAATACTGAATACACTTAAAACCAGAGCAAGTTCCTGTGGGACTGTACTTGAAATACACCCTGAGTTTGAAGGTAATTCGCAGATATCTTCTCAGATGGGCACTTACAATATACAGTACTTTTGTCACATTTCTCTAGTTTGCGTGTGAAGATTTTTATATGGAACTACATCAAAAGCCTTAGTGATAATATGTACTTTGGACCCCTTATCTACTAGGTAGCTATCACATCAAGGAAGGAAATGAAACTGATTTGACACAGTTTGTTTTTGACAATCCAGTTTTTACTGCAGTATTAAAGAAAAAATTCATAAGTATATTGAGGCCCAAAATTTGCTTTACTATATTTGTGAGAATTGAAGTTGGGCTGATTGTTCTGTAGTTCCCTGTCCTCCTTCCCCGCTCATCTTAAAGGACGGATGTTTGCCCTTTTTTAGCTACTGACATTTTACTGACCTACATTATGTGCTAAATTCATAGCACTCAGAGTTCAACGATAATGCTTTGGCTAGTTCTTTACATAATCTGTACTGACAATATCATTATGCCATTCTTATTTAAATTTCTAATCCACCTTAATATTGGTAATAAATATCCTGATCCTGCTGTGGCTGCCATAAAAATTAAGCATCTTGTCACAATCTTTTCTGGGAAGACTAAGAAAATACTTCAGTTTTCTCTCGTATTTGTAATTTATTCTCTTTCTCCCCACTAAGGTATGGATCTGTAATTCCCTGCTATTCTCTTACTAGTATTTCAGGAACCACAGTAACTTGAATGGACTTTGGATGAACCTGTGAATGAGGGAAGTGTCACAGGCTTTTCCAATGGTGCCACAGGTAAGTACTAAGGGAAGGAGTTTCTTACAAAATTACTTTCTGCAGAAACATTTTTGTACTGAGGACGGTTTAGCTTAATTGTGTTCTGGCATGTGCCTTTATAATTGAATTGTTTTTTGGTTTTCAACATTTGTTTTTTGGAAATTCTTGTTGAAATTCTAAAAATCATGCAACAAGAAGGTATTCAAAATCACTTCTTTTTGTGCAGCAATGCAGTATTCCTTAAAACTGACATCTCTTCTTACAATAATAAAACCATAATGCAAAATTCATAACCGCTTTTGTAATGGTGTGACCTGTCTCAGAGCTGGATTGTAACTCAGAATGTGGCACACGCAACAAAATTTTCCTTGTTTTACAGAAGAATTGGGGTTTAGGAGCTATAACTGGTTCCGTATTACAATACATACTCCAAGAGTGGCAACATGTACTATCGTTTTTTGAGTTGTAATTGTATTTTCACTTTTTTTTTTCCTACTGTGCCAACCAGTTATATAAGGCATGGAAATGGAGTTCGAGAGTCTTGGGTTCCCTTTGTGACTGATGTAGATTATTTTTTATGATTTAGAAAAGTCAATTAGGGGGCCTTTCAGAGGCCAAAGGGAACTCTAGCTGTCTAAATATTTAATGAATCTTTGCAAATCTCTTTATTTTCTGTCCTGGTGTTTTCTTCCACCTTTGTTTCTGTGAGAGGATTTAGTACTGTAGGAGGGAGAAGCACAGGGAGCCTTAATATATGAATGATTTCTCAAATGTTACGAAAGATTTCATGTTAGAAAGTGACCATGTGGCTTTTGCAGATGTCTGTTCTTCTGTTTTGGTTCCCCCTCCCCCCAGTAAACGATATCTTTTCAGTTTTACTAACTGCATGTTATATCAATTTTGTGTACTGTTTGTTGTAATACAGAGCAATAATCTGTAGAACTTCTTTGAGCAGCTATCTTACAAGTCAACACAAAATTTACTGGAGGATTCTGGCATCTAGACTATGTTACTGAAAAATAATTAACTGTTCATGGTAAGGAACAAAAATGATCCATTTGCATTACTGAATTGAAGTATGTCTCTGTGTAGCCCTAAATAGAACTCTAAAATGCATTTCCTTCTTGTGATTTTAAAAGACCCTGATGCAAAGAGGCCTCAAATGGAAGAGATCAAAAGCACAAAAAACAAACCCCAGACCCAAAGAACTTGCTAAGAATGGATAGCACCATTGCTATACCAAAAACACCATGGTTGTTTGCTAGTTTGAAATCTGCCACTTTTAAATCACTACCTCTATATCCAGTTTGCTGCATAAATATACCCTTTTTCTTTATTTCTCTTGTTCTTCAACCCATTCCTCAGGCATTTTGTTTCAGCAGAATTTTAATTATTGCCAAATGCTAGGCTTTTTTTGTTTGCTTGTTTTGTGCCACAGAGGCTGGATATGTGGCATAAAAACCATTGTCCTAAGGACAATTGCTTTTTGTTTTATCCCTCAGACTTCTAAAATCTTCTTATATGGCTTTTGATTGTTAGTTTGACCTTCTCTTTAAATCTAGCAACAGATTCACCATTATTCTAGAGAGATTTTCCCACATCTAACCATGCATTAAAAACGTACTTATTCTCATATGTATTTGTTTGTATGCTGAATTTTACACCTAGTTTTCTTTATCTTTTCAAAAATTCATGTTTTTAACTAGGACAATAAAATATAACAGTAATAAAAACCCAACCTGCTACAAAAGTGACATTGTTCATCAGAAATTCTATTTGACTTTTCTGAACGCTGGAATTGATGCTGTACTGCTTGGTTGTGATATCCTTCGCAAGTGCTCAGTATTCTTTGCAGTTTAAAACTGAGCTGCCGCTTTGATTTTTATTCGTTTGAACACCTTGGAAGAACTTGCAGTCTGTTCCTCTAGATTCATATGCTGGCTTGTATAGTTTATACTTACATTTATATCGTTTCTTTATAGAACTTCTTTGAAATTCATCTGTATGTTGACTACTCTGATAAAATGTAGGAAAATGTGTATGAACAGATTTCTGTCTGGCAACACTTATATGCATTAAAATATAGTAAGTAAATTTCAAAACAGAAAAAGAATATTACTTCAGTGTCTTGTCTTATCATCTAAATAACGTTCCTCGGCAGCTTAAATTTTAAAAGCTGCGACTGATGCTCATTTTAAATTATTTTGTTTATGTTCTTTTGATGTATTTTGTTAGTACAATGAATTCTTAAACACTTGATTTCTTTGAGTCTTGTACATTGATATGTGTAGAACATCTTTCATCATGCACATGACTCTTGATACGAGATAAATTGAAAAATGTTAAATTACTACTTCAACTCCCAGTGGGCATATGAATGCATCATTGTATGGTATTTTACTGTGGAAGATCTCAGCAAAAGCTTGACCCTGTAGGTGTTGAAGATTGCCATGAAGTTAGTATAAGAACCAGAGTGGTGGGGTTTTTTTGCTGCATCTACTTCCCAGGTCCATAGTTCTCTGTCACTGCAATGAACTTGGCCAATTGCTCTTCCTGTTTTACTTCCCAGTGCAAAATGGATTTGGGGCACACGTTCAAATATTAAAATGGCTTTCGGCTAAGTTAAAATGTCAGATCTGCTATCCTCCTTCAAATTTTCCCGTGTGTATTTTTGCTGTTAGATTGACTGACAGGTCAGTTGTTGCCAGTGAATACTCTTAACTCTTTAATGTCTTATGACTTTGAAGAACATTGAATCTGCAAAAACTCAGCAGCTGGAATTTCAGAAATGGTGTTTATTGCTTAGTGTCATAACGAGAGCATGCGGAAGGAAGGAAGCGTAAAGTGATGGTTTTGGGGAGCCCAGAGAGTTCAGGGAAGCATGTTCGCTTTATGGATAAAAGGAATTGGGTGGAGTGTATGTGTCAGCTGGCCAGCATCCAGATGCTGTTTGGACCAAAAATAAGCAGACCTCCTCCCTGCTTCCAGTCAACAGAGCCCTGAAAATGAAGTTGGAAAAATTAACTTCTGAGCCTGTTAAATAAAGACAGAAGAAAGGAGGAATTCAAAAGGGAAAGCAGGGCCTAGAAGATGGGTAGAGAAGTCGGAGACTGACAAAGGGAGGGAGTGTAGAAGTGGCAGGGTACAAAAAGTAATGAAAATGAGAAAGGAGGTGATGGAAAGACAAGCTGGATAAATAGAGACTGTTTCTCAAGGTTTTTGGACTTATACAGAGCTTTTAGATGTCTTCTGTCCTTAGCCTGCTGACATAGATAAAATTTTATGAGCAGAGTTTATTTGACAGTCAACAGAGAGAGAATACGATAAAATCTCAATAAATAAGAAAGACCTTAGGAGCTGAGAGATCTATAGGTGTGTTTTTTTATTTTTTTTTGATTCTGACTGCGGTATTTGGGGAGATCCAGAAGAGACATTTCAAGAGATATTACATTCATGATAATAAATTATAAGTGAAAGAACTATCAAGATAAAATGAAAAAGTACTTTTATATTTTTCTCATTTGAGTCACACAATTCAATGTCATAACATTTTATTCTAGCTCCTTTTTATTAGTTTGGTTTTGGTTATCATTTAGGTAAGGGTTCTGTCATCAGACTTCTCTATCAGCATGGTATCAAATGAAATCAGTTCTAGGTAAAATGACCTTGCGATAACAAGAAAGGTATGGAAGAAACTGACACTCAGAGACAGATTCTTCTCCCCACCAATTCTGGAGGTGTCTTCTATTTTTATCTGGTGAATATAATCAGAATTTAGTATGGTTATGTCCGTTCTCTTTTCATTTTTTCTTGTGAACTGGCTTTTGTGAACCTTTCTTCCATAGCTTTAGCATCTCCAGTTCAATCGTTGTAGAAATGCTAAGGAAAGCCGTGAATATTCTCACAGGTATTTTCTTTGCACAGTGCCAGAATTGCCTGTTGCAGTACGAATTGATGAAGCTACAGAGTTGTTTGAGTCTATTCTTCTCTCCTCTCTTCCAAAGGCAGAAGTCATGCTAATCATGTTAGTTTATTTGCAAGGAAATATGAGTTGCCTATTGGAAAAATGCTAGGGATTCTAAATATAAGAAGGTAGAGGGTGAATAATGATGTGGGATGTACCAAAAGGCAGTTTTGTGGTACCAGCTGGAGTTCGTGGGAACAAAGGTAGTAGCTGACTGCTGCATGTGTGTGTCTTGCATGACAAACAATACCACTAACGTATATCTCAAGATGTTTACTGTTTCTAGGGAATATACTAGGGAATGAAGGGCTCAATATCCATGCATATTGCAACCTAATGGAGAAAACTCCAGTAACAGCTGCTCTTATGTGTTGTAAACATTCCTCTGATAAGCTTTTTAAGGATCTATATATGAGGTCTTCACTATGCATCCATCTACTGACAGTATTATGAATATTGTATTTCTGACCTTCAGATTTTCTCTCTTGATCTCTGGTTAAATGATAGATTTGCCAGTTTGACACTGCTGACATTCTGTCTGCCTGGTCTAACTGTTATACCATGATTCCTTGTGATACCATTGTCATTGGAATGATATATCTCAGATGATGAGTATAATTTGAAGCAACATGGGAAATAAACACACTGGCTAAACTTCATTTACAACAAGACTTTTTGTTGCAAAATGCCTTCTTCAATGTGCAGTATAATTGATTTTTTGTAATGTTGATATGTTTAAGAACACTGCTGTTTTATCAGATAATGTAAAGGAGGATGAGCTACTATTCAGGTGGATACGGAGTATCTCAATTATGGTTTTAGTCAGATTTTTCCCTTGCTTTTAATTTCCCATGCACTTTATTACTGGGCTGTGCAAGACAATCAGCTGGACTGTAATAGAAATAGAAGTTTCCTATTTTGCTTCACTTCTCTAGAAAGTGAATGCTTCACTTCTCTAGAAAGAAGATCCAGAAGGCCCTTCTGGATCAATGGGACAAGGTCAGTTGTATGAGGTTTAAAAAGGCCAAGTGCCAGGTCCTACATTTCGGTCCCAACAACCCCATGCAACGCTACAGGCTTGGGGAAGAGTGGCTGGAAAGCTGGCTGGTGGAAAAGGACCTTGGGGTGTTGGTTGACAGCCAGCTGAATGTGAGCCAGCAGTGTGCCCAGGTGGTCAAGAAGGCCAACGGCATCCTGGCTTGTATGAGGAATAGTGTGGCCAGCAGGAACAGGGAAGTGACCATGCCCTTGTACTTGGCACTGGTGAGGCTGCACCTCGAATACTGTGTGCAGTTTGGGGCCCTGCGGTACAAGAAGGACATTGAGTTGCTGGAGCAAGTCCAGAGAAGGGCAAAGAAGCTGATGAATGGCCTAGTCCACAAGTCTTACTTGGAGTGGCTGGGGGAACTGGGGCTGTTTAGTCTGGAGAAGAGGAGGCTGAAGGAAGGCCTTCTTGATCTCTAGACCTTCCTGAAAGCAGGTTGTAGTGAGGCAGGTGTTGGTCTCTTCTCCCAAGTAACTAGTGATAGGATGAGAGGAAATGGATTCGAGTTGTGTCAGGGGAGGTTTAGGTTGGATATTAGGAAAAATTTCTTTACTGAAAGAGTGGTCAGGTGTTGGAACAGGCTGCCCAGGTAAGTGGTGGAGTCACCATCCCTGGAGGTGTTCAAAAAATGTGTAGATATGGCACTTTAGTACATGGTTTAGTAGGCATGGTGGTGATGGCTTGATGCTTGGCCTTGATGATCTTAGAGGTCTTTTCCAACTTTAGTGATTCTATGATTCTGTGATAGGTTGTCTTCTCTATAAATGGTGAAAGTTAACTTGCCTTCACTTCTCTAGAAGTGAATCATAAACTGTATGAGGTGAGAAAGAGAAGAAATCAATGCATAAAAGTTTTGCACTCTGGTATAATATTTTTCATATGCTTGTTTTATGTTTTTGAACACACTTCAAAAGCAGCCCTACCTTAGAATTCCATGCCTGTTTTCAAAAGTTGATTGGATGTATGAGGTGAATGAGACCTTGATAATGTTACCTACATTCCTGATAAATTGAAGTCTATTTTGATGCAAGTATTTTGTGAAAAGTCAGTGGGAGTTGTTTATGCATGATCTTCATGTCCTCATTCCTTTGTTATTAAAAAGAAATGAAATGAGAACTTAAACGTTAAAAGAAAAAATTGTCCACAATAAATGTCAGGCTGATAAAAGCCTCACCACTGAACTTCAGAACAGTGAGATCTGACAATGATGTGATTATCCTTTGAGGTCAGAAGTTAAAAGTCAGATGAAGCAGTGATTTTAGTTCTCTGCAACCTACACATTCTGTATAAAGTCCCATGCCTCATTTGCCACATCTTTTCCACTGTCCAGAGCATGATCTATTATTTCTGTTTGCAATTTTGCATCTCTCCATTATTGGCAGACTACAGCAGACAATTGAATTTTCTGGCATTTCTCACCTCTTGGTCAGCTGTGTAGCAGTTCACAACCAAAGCACTTAATGTGCTGTATATGTGACTAGCACATGTGAGTGCAAAAGCTATGGAAGCATGCACTAGCCCTGATATACCTGTATCACCAAAACGAAGTAGAATTGCCCATATCTTATAACTGATTACAGATTATTTAATGTCATTGCAAAATTGCTCTTAATGGTAGTTAATCTCTTCTCTTTCCTGTTGACTTTGGTAGCTGACGTTAGTTTAGTTTGATTTAGAGGCACAGAAATGATTTTATCACTTAGAGTTAACACTTTATCACAGTGTGTGCTGAAGGCATTCTGATCCAGTGTCCCTATCACATCACTGAGATGATGCCATAATTGTTGCCTACCCTGCCAGCCCAGCTTTTGGATTTCTACTGATAGTTTGAAAATTTCTTACATCAGCTTCTAGAGTCATGTTTTTTTTCTGCTATTAAGGAAAGCTCAATAACATGTAAGGGAAAATAACTACCAAGCAGTTTTGAGATTACATCTGGAAAGCCACAAAATCACTTACTCATTAGTTTCTTTCCTTATTGGGGATCTTACTGACTTTTTTCCCCTATGAATTTATCTAGCAAGACTTGATAAATAAATGCAGGTCTAAGCAATGCCTAAATTGACGTACTGGAAGACTTACGTGCTGAAAACTACTATGCATAGAATCACAGAAGATCTTGGGTTGGAAGGGACCTATAAGGATCATCCAGTACAACTCCCTGCTCCTTGCAGGACTGCATAATACTAAACCAAACATCAGCACACTCCTTGCTGTCCTCAGGCTCAGGTGCTTTAGGCTACAAGCTGACAGTTTGTACTGGGATGAGGCCAGGGCTTCCAGTTTGTACGGGGATGGGGCCCAGTCTGTACAGGGAAGGGGGCAGGAGATCCAGTTTGTGTTGAGACATGGGCCAGTCCGTACTGGGACATGGCCAGGGGATCCAGTCTGTACTGGAACTGGGCCCAGATTGTACTGGGAAGAGTCCAGGGGGTCCAGTTTGTACTGGGAGGAAGCCAAGGGATTCAGTTTGTACTGGGATGGGGCTCAGTCTGTACTTGGAGGTGGCCAGTGAATACAGGTTCTGTTCTGAATGGACTGAACTCAGGAAGTTCATAATACTATAAATAATTTTTTTCATTTTCCTTCCAGTTCTCACAATAGATGGATTGCACTCAGCTCTCTTACCTCTTGCTGTCTCTCTCACAGCATGCAGAACCCTGTGAGTCAACACTCTGTAAGAGCAGAACAGCAGGAGAGCAGGGCCAAAAAGAATGTAATATTTTTGTGGAGGTTTTCTTAGATCAGTCTCCTTCAGATTTCTTGTCTGTATCCCAGGAAACTTGAGAGCACAGATACTTGCTTGTCAAGAGGCTCTCTGAAACAAAAGTAGCCTGAAACACATCACTCCTGCACAAGTGTGGTTATGAATCTCTGAGAGGGCGAGGAACATCCTAGGAGGCATGTGGTGGCCAGCTTTGGCTGGCGCTCTGAAAGACTGGCTTCCACTCTGCTACTGACAGAAACCTGGCTGAAACTCTCTGATGTGATATGAGGCCATATATTCGTAAGGATTGCCTTTCTGCTTCCCTTTTTTTCTGGATTTCTGTCAACTTGTCTGCCTTCAGATTGAAAACTGCCTATGGGAGTGGGGGGTTGTCCCCCTCTTGAAAGATTAGAAACATGTCAACAATAAGGTGATTCTATCGTGGAAAAGCTGCTTTCTGTGTTTGCTGACCCCATCTAAATGACAGAGCCTTTGTATTTATGGTATTTAGTCGTCTAACGTAAACATCTCTTCCTGTACTACCTGTAATTACTAAGAAAATACTTTTACAATTAGTTTCTACCATTAACTCCAGTTCTAGAAACTCTTAGCAGTGTCTCTGTACAACTGCACATAGAATAGTTCTAGAGCATCCATGCTCTAAAAGTAGACTCTGTCCAAATACAATCAATCTCAGAAAGAGCAAAGTTGAGATGCAGCATTTCATATAAAATTTCTCAGTGATATTTGATAGTTTCATAATGGTAGTAGAAGAGCTGACCCTCCGCTGTTCAATTCTTGTGCATCATTTAATGTGGTTGTAGAGAATGGATCTTTAGATTCTCGCTTATGCTCCCAGAGGAGATTAAAATAGTACTGGAAACTATTTATCAAATGTTACATGGGAATGTCAGTACTGAGGCTTAATGTTTGGTGAGAGGATTTTAGTAGGTTTTTGCCTAATTCCCCAGTGGATTGTATCCTTTAGGCCATTCGCACACATGGAGTGTTCTAACAAATATTCTAAAAATTCTTTTTCACATTCACTCTCACAAAATATACTGCAGAAAATTGTTAATCTGATTATTTTGTTTAGAGATCTTAACTGCAAATCCATCGCAGACAAACCCACTCATTTTTATAAACTGAATAAGCAAAGATAAAAGCACTATCAGAAAGGATGCCTTTTAGCAAACTGTTTTATCACAATGACCCTGGAACTATTCAATTAAAGTTCGGGAGAAGAACTTGAATCAAATGAAGTGCTGTTTATTTCCAGAGAGGATCTTAATCCTTGATATGCTTTGCTAACATTACAGGATCTTCTGGGAGAAGTTAGTGCTTGCCTTTCTTTGAAGTTAACAACTGAATTCTGAAGACTTTTCAAGGGAGTAGAGCACTTTGCTGGACTGACACAGCACAAAGGTGGTGAAATCACATCTTTGTTGACGAAAGTTTTTCGGTACGTTTTGAGAAGATGAGTTGGAGCTAAAAAGAAGTGAGGAGGATTGATGGGTAACTACACATTTCAGTGTTTGAATAACATTTCAGAGAAGGATAATAAAATACTACATTTTTTTTTCTCCTCCTGAAACTTGATGAGGACATAGTAGAACAGGGGATGTATAGTAGCACAAACTGCACTGAGGAATAAGATATTGCAGATGGTTTCATCAGGTGAGATACCCTGTGTGTTTTCAGTCAGCACTAGGGCATAAATAGGAACAGAAGAAGACTTTTTGAATGGTGAAAAGCATTTTATGTTGAACAGCTTTTAATCTAGTGAAGCTGATCTTTATATAATGTCTAACTAGAAAAGCTTTCTTCTAAAAGAGTAGCACAATGAAGTTGCAAATCCATTTGGTACATTATGAAATTAGAATTTTGAAGTAGACTGCTTGATTTGAAGAAGGGGTCTTGAACTCAGGTGGAAATTGTTCTCAACAAATATACTCTTTCATGCAGCAGAGTGAAGGTGGCAGTGGCCACGTACACATACTGGACAGTTTTTTCCACTTCAGGAAAATTAATTGAATACCATTTTAATGATACTTTCTTTCACTGTGCTACATTTGTTTGTTACAGGATTAACAAATGCAATTTCAAATAATTCACTTCAGTAGCAAATCTCCTGTCAACAATGAATACACGTAGTTATAGTCCTGGGTAAATCCCAGTAAGACCAAGACACTAGTCAGCCATCCCTGATTTAATCAGTTATTTTCCTTTACATTTGTTCTATATATTTATTCTGCAAGGTAGCAATGGTGATCAAAAACACATTTAAAAGCAAAACAATGAATGATCATCTGCAGTTGCAGATAACCTGCCATTGCAAATATCTGTTACCACAGATTTATTCAGTGAAACAGTTTCTAAGAGGAGTTGCAATGCTATAGGGCTAGCTTAACTCTGATGATATACATACAGTGTGTATATGAGATGCTAGCATTTAATCAAGAGAAATATCAAGCATTATAATGCCATGTTGTAACAAACCAAAAGGGGGAGTACTTAACAACTACATTGATTCGTTAGAACTCAGGAATAGAAACTGAAAGCAGGAGTTTTAATGCAAGGCAGCTGAACATGGGTAATCTCTTCAACACTTGTTGACAATGAAAATCAATTTCCTAAAAGAAGGCTTTGTCAGATCTTTAGACTCAAAATAATTAAGCCACCTCATGTACACATAAAATAAAATAAAATAGTAAATGCCTTACTGAGCCAGAACCATTACAGTTGGTTTTCAAAAATGGAGTGGTGTTTTTTGGTCACTTGGAAAGGAGTGTGATAGTTTCTTCATTTATTTGACTGGATGGTTAATTTGTTAAGTGTAAAATTTGGAATATTTACACATACAGAATTACTGTTTCGTTTTCTTTCCTGCATTTATGCACTAAACACAGGTTCTATCTATGATTTTACCATAGATAGCTGATGCACTTACTTTATGTTGATGGCATTTACTATGAGACCTTTTATTGTTACTGCTGAGATAGGGATCTAGCCCACAGTATACATTCATGCAGGAGACATTTGCAGCTGTCAGACAGTTGGCAGCTCATTGGCTTGTTTTGAGATCTGTGGATAAAAAACTGCAGATTAATGACAAGATGTAGGATTGTATTTTTTTTGCTTAGTGACGCCTGGTATCAAGGGGGCTTAACATGATAGTTGACTGTTAGTTTACCCTGGCAAATTCTATGTGGAAGACAACAGTAAAGTAATGCCACACTTTTCACAGAAAATGTTATACTTTGCCTTTTATTTGGGAATCTTCATGTTCTTCAATGGTATTCACACAATTTAAGCAAGTCATAATTACTGAAGTTAGACAGAATTCTTAATGTTCCCCTATTTGTCAGCAAAGGTAATATAACAAATATATTTGTCAGAGCTTTGCTCTGTACAAGCGTGCAACAGCCTCTCACTGTACCTTAGTATCATAGAATGGTTAGGGTTGGAAAGGACCTTAAAGATCATCCAGTTCCAACCCCCCTGCCATGAGCAAGGACATCTTCCACTAGACCAGGTTGCTCAGAGCTCCATCTGACCTAGCCTTGAGCACTTCCAGGGATGGGGCATCCACAACTTCTCTGGGCAACCTGTTCCAGTGCCTCACCATCCTCATGGTGAAGAATTTCTTCCTAATATCTAATCTAAATCTGCCCTCTTTTAGTTTACAGCCATTCCCCCTTGTCCCATCACTACACACCCTTGTGAAAAGTCCCTCTCCATCCTTCCTGTAGGGCCCCTTCAGGTACTGGAAGGCTGCTATGAGGTCACCCCGGAGCCTTCTCTTCTCCAGGCTGAACAGCTCCAACTCTCTTAGTCTGTCCTCATAGGAGAGGTACTCCAGCCCTCTGATCATCTTCGTGTCCCTCCTCTGGACCCGCTCCAACACATCCATGTCCTCCCTCACCTGCCCAGTTGCCCTTAAGCAACAGGTATGGGGCTCTGGAATGTGAGGGACTGGCCACAGAGGATGTGGGTGAAGGTGAGGCTCCATCCAGGGGGTTGCCTAGAACGAGTCAGACAGCCCCACGTATTACAACTGCCTCAACTAAGAAAAAAAGGAGGGTCATTGTCATAGGTGATTCCCTTCTGAGGGGAACAGAGGGCCCGATCTGCCGACCGGACCCATCCCACAGGGAAGTCTGCTGCCTCCCTGGGGCCCGGGTTAGGGATGTTGCGAAGAAACTCCCTGGTCTGGTGCGGCCTTCTGATTACTACCCCCTCTTGGTAATGCAGGTTGGCGGGGACGAGGTAGCAGAAAGAAGTCCCAAGGCCATCAAAAGGGACTTCAGGGCACTGGGGCGACTGGTTGAGGGATCAGGGGCGCAGGTGGTGTTTTCCTCCATCCCATCAGTGGCAGGGGACAGCACTGAAAGGGGCAGGAAAACTCACCTGGTTAACAGGTGGCTCAGGGACTGGTGCCATCGGTCAAATTTTGGCTTTTTTGATCATGGGGAGGTATACACAGCACCGGGCCTGCTGGCAAAAAGTGGAGCTCAGCTATCACAAAGGGGAAAAAGAATTCTTGGCCACGAGCTGGCGGGGCTCATTGAGAGGGCTTTAAACTAGGTTCGAAGGGGGAAGGTGATATTGCCAAGCTCACTAGGGATGAGCCTAGGCTTGGAGTGCCAAGGCCAGGGGTGAGATTGACAGCCCAGCTCAAGTGTGTTTACACCAATGCACGTAGCATGGGCAATAAACAGGAGGAGCTGGAAGCCATTATACAGCAGGACGGCTACGACTTGGTCGCCATCACAGAAACGTGGTGGGACAACTCGCATGACTGGCATGCTGTCATAGATGGCTACAGACTCTTTAGGAAGGACAGACCAACAAGGAGAGGTGGGGGAGTTGCTCTATATGTGAGGGAGCAACTGGAATGCATTGAGCTTGGCCTGGGGGCAAGTGAAGAAGGAGTTGAAAGCTTGTGGGTTAGAATTAAGGGACAGGCTCACACGGGTGACATTACGGTGGGTGTATACTACAGGCCACCTGACCAGGAGGAGGAGGTTGATGAGGCCTTCTACAGGCAGCTGCAAGCAGCCTCACAGTCACAGGCCCTGGTTCTCATGGGGGACTTCAATCACCCTGACATCAGCTGGGAAGACCATACAGCTAGGCAGGCGCAATCCAGGAGGTTCCTACAGAGCATCGATGATAACTTTCAGATGCAAGTGGTGGAGGAACCAACAAGGAAAGGCGCGCTGCTGGACCTCGTGTTAACAAACAAGGAGGGACTGGTGGAGGATGTGAAGGTTGGAGGTAGACTCGGCTGCAGTGACCATGAAATGGTCGAGTTCAGGATCCCGCGTGGAGGAAGCAGGGCGATCAGCAGGATCAAAACCCTGGACCTCAGGAGGGCTGACTTTGCCCTCTTCAAGGAGCTACTGGGATGAATCCCGTGGGCCAGGGCTCTCGAAGGCAGGGGGGTCCATGAGTGCTGGTCGCTTTTTAAACAACACTTCTTCCATGCACAGGAGCAATGCATCCCCCTGAGAAAGAAATCTAGCAAAGGAGGCAGGAGACCTGCATGGTTAAACAAGCAGCTTCTAGTGGAGATCAGGCAGAAGAGAAAGGTGCATGGAAAGTGGAAAGAGGGACAGGCCACTTGGGAAGAGTACAGATACGTGGTGAGAGCATGCAGGGATGCGACGAGGAAGGCCAAGGCTCACCTGGAATTGAAGCTGGCAAGGGATGTCAAAAACAACAAGAAGGGCTTCTTCAACTACATCAGCAGCAAAAGGAAGGCTAGGGACAATGTGGGGCCGCTGCTGAATGAGGCGGGTGTCCTGGTGACGGAGGATGCGGAGAAGGCAGAGCTAATGAATGCCTTCTTTGCTTCAGTCTTCAGTGGTAAGACTGGCCCTCAGGAATCCCAGGCCCCGGAGGTAAGAGAAGAAGCCTACAAAGAGAACGACTTTCCCTTGGTCGAGGAGGACTGTGTGAGGGATCGCTTAAGTGATCTGGATGTCCACAAATCCATGGGCCCCGATGGAATGCACCCACGAGTGCTGAGGGAGCTGGCAGATGTCATTGCTGAGCCACTCTCCATCATCTTTGAGAGGTCCTGGAGGACAGGAGAGGTGCCCGAGGACTGGAGAAAGGCCAATGTCACTCCAATCTTCAAAAAAGGCAAGAAGGAGGACCCAGGGAACTACAGGCCGGTCAGCCTCACCTCCATCCCGGGAAAGGTGATGGAGCAGCTTATCTTGGAGGCCATCATGAAGCAAGTGGAAGAAAAGAAGGTTATCAGGAGTAGTCAGCATGGATTCACCAAGGGGAAATCATGCCTGACCAATGTGATAGCTTTCTACAATGACATGACTGGCTGGGTAGACGAAGGGAGAGCCGTGGATGTTATCTACCTTGACTTCAGCAAGGCTTTCGACACAGTCTCCCATGATATCCTCCTGGGGAAGCTGAGGAAGTGTGGGCTGGATGAGTGGTCGGTGAAGTGGATAGAGAACTGGCTGAATGGCAGAACTCAGAGGGTTGTCATCAGCGGCGCTGAGTCTAGTTGGAGGCTGGTGACAAGTGGTGTCCCTCAGGGGTCAGTACTGGGCCCAGTCTTGTTTAACTTCTTCATCAACGACCTGGATGAAGAGTTAGAATGTACCCTCAGCAAGTTTGCTGACGACACCAAACTGGGAGGAGTGGTAGATACACCAGAAGGCTGTGCTGCCATTCAGCGTGACCTGGATAGGCTGGAAAGTTGGGCAGAGAGGAACCTGATGAGGTTCAACAAGGGCAAGTGCAGGGTCCTGCACCTGGGGAGGAACAACCTCATGCACCAGTACAGGCTTGGGGTGGACCTGCTGGAGAGCAGCTCTGCGGAGAGGGACCTGGGTGTCCTGGTGGACGACAGGTGAACCATGAGCCAGCAGTGTGCCCTGGCTGCCAAGAAAGCCAATGGGATCCTGGGGTGCATCAAGAAGAGTGTGGCCAGCAGGACGAGGGAGGTTCTCCTTCCCCTCTACACTGCCCTGGTGAGGCCTCATCTGGAGTCCTGTGTCCAGTTCTGGGCTCGCCAGTTCAAGAAGGATGAAGAGCTACTGGAGAGAGTCCAGCGGAGGGCTACAAGGATGGTGAGGGGACTGGAGCATCTCCCCTACGAGGAGAGGTTGAGGGAACTGGGCTTGTTCAGCCTGAAGAAGAGAAGGCCAAGAGGGGACCTTATAAATGCCTACAAATATCTGAAGGGTGGGTGTCAGGAGGATGGGGCCAAGCTCTTTTCAGTGGTGCCCAGTGACAGGACAAGGGGCAATGGGCACAAACTGAGGCACAGGAAGTTCCGTCTGAACATGAGGAAGAACTTCTTCTCTCTGAGGGTGACGGAGCACTGGAACAGGCTGCCCAGGGAGGTTGTAGAGTCTCCTTCTCTGGAGATATTCAAGACCCGCCTGGACAAGATCCTGTGCAGCCTACTGTAGGTGACCCTGCTTCAGCAGGGGGGTTGGACTAGATGACCCACAGAGGTCCCTTCCAACCCCTACTATTCTGTGATTCTGTGATTCTGTGATTCTTATGTTGGGGGCTCCATAGCTGGACACAGCACTCCAGATGGGGTCTCACAAGAGCTGAGGAAAGGGGCAGAATCACCTCCCTTGACCTACTGGCCACGCTTCTCTTGATGCAGCCCAGGATACGGTGTCACCCAAGCCTGGTGTTGTCAGCAAACTGGTTGAGGGTGCACTCAGTTCCACTGTCCATGTTGCCGACAAAAATATTAAACAAACCTTCATAAGCAAAATATTGTGGTAACTCTAGAAGATATTTTCAAAACCTGCTCTTTAATGCGACCAGCATATGAAAGTGAGAGAAGTATTAAGGTGCTGAGTTTGATCTTCTCATTTGTCTGCCAGGGCTGATATTCCCAATGTGCGTACATCACCTTATGAATACAAACTGAATTATGATATGCCACATTCTGGCTTTGATACACTTTGTGATGAATAGATGTTTGCTGATGATATAATTTCAGGACTTAATGTTTGTACAGTTTGAAATGAGGTCTTAAATGAAGCCTTTATTTGAAGGTGATATACAGCCATTGATTGTAAGCCTAATGGATTCTCTCTCTGCTTTTGGATAGATTAAACAGTGATTTCTGAGTTAGAGAATTAGGAATAAGTGATATCGAACACAGACATTCCATGCATGTTTTCATGCTTTGGTGAGTCAAATTCAAAGAAGTGTGTCAACAGTATATGGGAAATGATACCTTAATCTCCATCAAACCACCTCTGAAAATGGCCAAAACCTTGAAAGAAATTTCTGCCTTAACAATGAGCCAAAGACAATTGTTGCATTTTTTGAAAGGATTACTTTTTCTTGCCAATGAGTTTGTGTGTAAGGGAAACAGGGACTGTGTTCTCAGTCAGGGGCAGTTCACACTCCTTTCTCAGGTGAACTATTAGTGTATTTGACATTCCTTCCCTTTACCACCAAAACTAGTGATCACAAAAATGTAGGAACTTAGCCAAGCTGTTCTCAGCACAGAATTGCCCTCATGTTGGAACATCATCTTTTTGTTTCAAAGTAATTGATCCAAATTATTCACTGAACAATTCTTACTCCATTTCAGTTCACTGTTCAAACATTTACTGGGTAACATATTGCTAGATCCAACACTTGAATATGTCTTAAAAAAAAAAAGTCTTGATTTATTTCCATCTTATGGACAGAATGACTTGGCTTACATGCTTCAATTAACAAATCCCATGAAGAGATAAATTAAACATATATGGAGAGTACCAACATTTCTGTGACACCCATAAGGATCATATGAGTAATCAGACTGGAATTTAATTGTGTCACATCTTAAAAAAAGCATGGAACATGTTCAGTCTTTATGCAAGATGTTATGGTATAATATTCGTGCCTGGATAGTGTAGTAATAAATAGTTAGATAGAAAGAAAATGTGCCCCAGGTTAACGTACTCGCTCAGTCTCCGAATCCCTCAGGAAAAAGTTGCTGTCCTGAATCTTTGGTGATATAGGAATGCTGTCTCAAATAAATAGTACCAAGTGAATCATAAATGTTTTCAACTTCAAGCATTTGACCTACCCGGTACAGATAAAATGCTTTTAACGTTCATAGAAGTGAAATGTGCATACACAGGTGTATGCACCAGTATGCAGGTACAAAGCACATTTTTTCTGCACCAGTTGCAGAGTAAAGTGCACCACTCTTCCCTAGCTCTTACTGAACTCTTGTTTACTTGTTTAGACTTCTGAAAATCTTAAATGAATCCTTTACTGAAACACAAGGGTTTTTTGACGTCTGTTTGATTTACTGTTACACTAGCTGAAGAAGAAATCATCCAAAAGCTGGCCTTAAACCAGGATTGAAAATGGAAGCTATGCAGTGTAGAAATCACAGTACTCAGTCTCCTTTTTCACAAAGGCTTCAAATAGAGATTCATAGTTTCATAGGTGTTAAAGCTGCAAGTGACTAACAGTCTTCATAGTGTGACCTTTCGCATAACAGATATTATGATTTATGTAAATAAATTTTTGCTTTGTATCCTATGACTGTGATTGAACTAAAGCATATATAGTTCATCAAAATATCCAGCTTTGATAAAAAGAGTTCCAAGTGTTTGAAGATTTGTCACAATCCAGATGCACAGAAATTGATGAAGGTGAATGGATCACATCTGCCATGTATTTTTGGTGAGATGTTGAATTTATCAAGATAGCTACATATTACACCATATTGATCTAAATACATTGAAGTCTAAGTATGTCCTATTATGGCTAGTCTTCATATGCCAAAAGATGACTATGCAAAAATCAAGGGCATAGTTAAAGAGACAGTTGCAACTTCTTTAAACAGTAGCATATGTTTAAAAAACCAAAGCACAAACAACCCAGACCCCAAACACTGTTCAGTACTGTTATGAAAATCTAGCAAAAGCCAGAGATCCAACAAATAATAATGGAGCTTGTTGTTCTAAGTTTCATGTTGCTTACGCCCATTTAGGACTCCGTGTTTACCAAACTTAGATAAACCAGTTAATGTCACCAGCAGAATGAGGTGAAATAAAATGGTGGGGCCATGTCCTTATTGACATTGCATTTAACTAATGTTTCATCAACAGTGTGCTGTTCTGCGAAATTCAGCAGTGTTACCTCTGAGATGTTTAATTAAGACAGGGACTGCTATGTTGACTTGTCTTTTAATCACCTTTTGGAGGATGGAGGCATTTCTTTTTAGTGAATTCTAACTACATAATAACACCAGCTTCTGCAGAGCAGAGCAACCAGTGCTGTGTTACAGAAAAATCTGGAAGAAAAGAGGAAAAAACTTGAAATATATTAAAAGCCTTGTTTTAAGATTTGTGATGTTTTTACTTCTCATTTAAAATGATATTTTAAAATAAAATAGCCCTAAATTTAAAAATAAGATAAGGAATTACAAAAGAAAGTATTCTGATATTGCTTTATGTTGCCATCAAATGAAACACATTGTTCAACCTAAACTGAATGTGGATATTTTTGGATAGTCAATACAAGGAGTTTCATTTTTGGTTGAATGAACACTTTCAATCACAGAGAAACATTTTGGTTTCATTTCATGGAAGACGTTCCGCCTTTTCCAATCAAACAAATATTTCTTTTAACAATTTTTCAGCAGATGAACTGAAAATGCTTTCTTTACCTGCTTGCATTCCTACACCATGTGTGCTACTCTGCATTCAGTGTAAGGCACTTGCCAGCATGAATGCACTAATTTGCCTAAGAACTGTATTTAATTTGGGACCTAATAGGGTCAATTTACAGAATGAAGAGAAGGGTTAGAGTTAGATTAAATAGAGAAGAGGTGCAAAAGCTCATCTGAGAGTTCTACAGAAGGAATTGTTGCATGTATGACCACAAAACCAAGCCGGATGTCTTCTTTTGAGTCAGGTCTGACTCCAGTCTGTCAGTCGTTGTTAGCCCAAACACAGCTGTTACCTCCCCACACCTAACATTCTTATACAAACAGGAAAGTTTCTTGATTTGCACAGGAATTAATTAGCCGTAAACCCATTTGGCAATATGGGTAAATGATCCCAGCATTCCTGACCCCTGCCACGCTAATATTGACTGCATGCCCAGAATTGCTAGCCCAATAGTCTATTTAGACATCAGCCATGGGATTCTATTAAATTCAACTCTTAACTCTACTGCGCTCCGAACTGTGAAGGTTTAACCTGTTCATTAATGCTGAAAAATGATTCCTTTTAGCCAAAATCCAAGCACAGGTGTCAGACCCTTGATTGCATCAGTGCTCAATCAATTTTCTCTTTTCTAGACTTAGTCTAAAACACAGGCAAATGAGCTCTATTTCCCAAAACCTCAAAATTATCCTAACCTGAATGTTGATATGGATATATTGCATCATCCATATAAATGGAGGCTGCTGACCCAGACTAGATCTAGTGTGATGGCCCCTTTGATATCTAGGTATACATTACCTGGCCTTGTTGATTTGGACCCTAGCCCTTACCCAAACTGAGGATTTCTTCTCTTAGCTACCCTAAATCTAAGGTTATTCTTACTACCCTTGTTTGCAGGCATATTGAACACCTCTTCTGGATAAGTACAAACCAACCTTAAACCCTAATATGTATTTCGGAACCTACCTCAACCCCTTTTTATTCCCTCTGGAGTCTTTCAGCTATAGCTGTCACAAAACACCATCCTATTCTATTGACATGCAAAAGCAATATTTATTATCCAAAATATCCTGGCCCAGGAGGTAGAATCATGTTAAGAGCACTAAATTTGGCCTAAGTACAGTCCTAACCTTACTTTATTAGATCCTGCAGAAGCCATTACCCTTGATTTCAGGTTGACGCTGCTTTTGTCATTTCCTTATATTTAGAGAGGGAATACAAAAGGTTCCTCAGTGAAGAGTTTGTATACAAATGGGCTGAGGTTTATATTCCAGGTGCAGAGATAAGTCAGTATCTCAAAAGGCTGTGGGGCCAGATATTTATATAAAAACCTGAAGAGTGCTAAGTATGCCACTTAAATTTATATACATGCCTGTGTTGAAATGTGAGGAATAGGAGGAGTATTGATTACTTTTCAGGCATATTCAGCATGAATTAGTGCAACAAGTGATATGTAACTGTTCGGGTGTATTCGGTTTATTTATAGTACCGAAGCAATCTTAACAAGGTTGAGCATTTTTAATGTATCTGTTTAAATGGATACCTTTAAAATGTGGCTTCTCAGGAAAGAAAGCAACAGGACAGACCTTCAGTCATTGCAGTAATGAGAAATTCTCGAATTCAACAAGAAAAGAAAACCTGAGCAATCATGTTTTTAGCGTGTTGCTAAAATCTTTCTTGCTTGCTCTGGAGATGACTGAGGAGGCTCTATAGACTTTTCTAAAAAGTCTGTGATAAAGCAACTGGCTGTACCATCATGTTAATTACATGTCTCAGCTGATTCTTCTAACCTCAGATTGCTCAGGCTGCATGAGAGCAAGGTCAGGTGCAGCAGTCGACTTCTTTTGGCTCAGACATTCTACAGAGAGGCTGACTTGTAAGTTTTCATGTCAAATGTACGGTGTTGGGTTGTGAGTGACAAGGTGGTAAGAAATTGTAACTCCCTCTGTTATATGTACTACATATTTAAAGTAGTTAAATTTTATGAGTTTAGTGCTCCATTGTTTTCCTAATCACTTTTACTCAATGAATCTGTTACAGTGCTGTCCCAAGCAATACAAAATAGCCTTGAGAACTCTTGTGAATTCAAACACATATAGTAGGACTGAGTATGGCTGAAGAAGTACCGTCAGTTACTTTTTCTTTCCTGCTTAGTCCTTTGAAATAAAGAGTTATCCTCAATTTCTGGCACTCTTTTTTGCCCCTCTACATTGTACTACCATTTGTTTACACTGGTATTTGTGCTGCAGCGTGGTTGTGGCTAGCACAGCTGTGGAGGTAACATAAGGTGATCCTGCGGTGGTTTGTTGTGGAGCAGCAGGGAGTGTGCACCACAGTTTCGTCTCTCACCACAAAGGCTGGTGGGGTTTGTGTTTTGCTGTTTGCTGGTTTTGACCAGTGAGTATTGACGAGAATATGTTTAAATGGTTGCTAAAGTTAGAGTGTTTGCCCCCAAAATTTCTACATCTAACTGTTAGAACCGGACCATTAATACTTTGGCAAAATAATTTTATATGGGATTAAGGAAATAAGAAATTACGTGTGTGTGTATATATATTGTGTATACGTATGCATACATAATTTACAATTAAATGCAAATGGTCTAAAGGTATTTTTGATACCTGTCAACTTTTATTTGACAATGTCTACCAGAGAATAGCTATTTAGGGTATTTGTTAATGGCCTCTATCATATGCCATTGATGTATGCCTACATCCTTGCCATCATCAAATCCTTCCTATTCAGAAACTGTTCTTCTGGACAGAGCCATCTTTTTCCACTCACTGCAGCAAAGTGAAGAATATTGTTTCCTCTAATATTTTCTCCCTCCAATTTGAATTGTATTCCCTCTCAGAAACATCTGCTCTTACAATCTGATTTAAGTAGTTCCTTTAACCTCCCTCTATCTATATTCATCAAGGAATATTTACATTCGGTTTCCTTTCACAATGCTGTATGCAACCAGAAGAGTAAGCACTGTTACAAACTTGGTCTGAACCTTTTCTTCCAGCCCTCTAAGCTGAGCATAATCACTCACAGTCATTGTGTCTCCCTCCACAACCTTGAGTTTTCAACACCTGTACAATGCGCATGAAAGGATCAGGAAGACATTTTAACTCACATAACTTATATACCGGTGATATAAGTAAACAGGAAGCCATTGCATCTACATAAAGGGAAAAATAGACACTACATATAATTACTCGTGACAGAGAATTTTCTGGATTTACTGATGTACAAAAATATGCAGGGATTTTTCCCTCCAGGTTGTGCAGTATGACACATTTTGTACCTTACTAGATGCCTACACAAGTTAATGGACTGACTGTCCAAATTTTCTGTAGATACAAAGCCATACTGTTAGGAAAATATAATTTTATCCATGTTAATTGGATGTTTCACTGATTATGACACCTATATATACAACAACTAATTTTTTAGTCAAACCTGTGCGTATAGTTTCTATATTGTGTCCCATCTTGCTTATGTAAACTTTTTTACTTATAAGAGACATCTTGGACTACTTTCCTATACAATTAAAAGCATGAAAACATCTTACATCAGTATTTTAATCTTAGTAGTTCACTACTTTTGAATTATCTTCCTCTGCAGACCTTTTCTTCTTCACACAATTTTGATAAGCATTCACTTACAGCTGTCGAAGCTGTAGTCTGCATATGTTGTTATACCCATGGCTTTCTCATTCTTTGAAGGTTATTGTGCAACTGCTGTGAATGTTATGTTGAGATATTCAGGTGTTCTCTGCGATAAGTCTGCACAGCACAGAGTGGTGGGTAAGACTGTAAGAGAGAAAAAGCAGTATTTTCCTCAGTGCCTCATGTAAGTAAATCAGTGGTCTGGCTTAAGTGCCAAAATCCACAGCAGATTTTCTCCAAATCCTCCTACTTGACTCATTTGTTTTGGACAGTGAAAGCTGGGTGATTGATAGATTAGTATCACTTCTGTGGTGCTTGAGTCCAGCTTGTAGAAGAGCAGCCTAGAAAGCTGGAAATGAGCTGTCTGGGTTTTGAAAAAATGTACGTAGTAATATTGTCAAAATAATTGTTCTTGACTGTATGACAACTTTGGCATCTACTGGTACCTCCTCTCTGTAACCATTAGCACAGTCTCAGGATTTAGGCCTTTCTCTCCTCTAGCTTGACCCGATTTTATATCTTTGTAATTCCACATATTTCAACACAGTTAAACAAAATAGAGGTTGAATTTGTCTGTGTATCGTGCTTGTATTCGTGACATTTTGAATTCCAGTGCATAGTAAACCTCATAATGATCTGGCAACAACAAAAGAAAACTGATATTGAATTGTGTCCTTAATAACATCATGAAGAGCAAAGTGACTAAATTAAAATGTCTTCAAATTATAAACAGCATGTATTTTTAGTAAATTTTTAGTAAATTCTTGTAACAGAACAGCATTCACAAATAGATTTACCTGCTTTATATCCTTCCTGCTGTCAGGCTTTGTAATATATGATAGTAATTAGTCTAGCATAGGAATAGAAAACCAGAAGGATATAGGAAACCTTAGTGAAGACAGACGTTGAAGCCTTCTGACAGAAAGTTCTTCAGTATGGTGTGGTCTTCTGATTTGTCACTTAACTATTGAATTACCAGCTCCATTCATAGTTACATGATTATATGTTGAGTCTGACTTTTCACATAGTAGAAAATTAGCTTTCGTTTCTTAAAACTGAATCCTCTCTGCAGCAATAAACATGGGAAAGTAAGCTCATAATACAAGTACTTCAGTTAGGTGGAATTATACTGTCTCTGAATAGTATAAAAATGTGTCAAAACTTGTCATGGAATTCCCTAATAGGCAGGTGTGTATCATAAAATAATGGCATGAGATTTACTTCTGTGATTTAAGGAGTCAGAATGATGGCTTTAAAGGCTGTGTTCTCAAATATGTGTAGGGACAGTGCGATTTTCTTATAAAGATCGATTAACATACATTCACAGCTAAGTAAGTGTGCAATGCTACACTGGAACAGGGCTTGTAGGGGCTATTGCACCTCTGAATTGACTTAGTAATATTGAATTTTTTACAAGATGATATGAGGAAGCAAATTTTGAGATAGCCTGGAAGAGGAATTTCCAGTGGCTTTGAGAAGTAAATTTTTATGCAGTAGAAAAAAATTAGCTTTCGTTGTAGTGAAAGGTCATGCCATCAAATTGACACTGCAAAATAAAAAATATTTAAGTATTTTGTGATACTTTAGGCAACTGTCAAATTATAGGTGAAGTCAGTAAGAAAAAGAAAGAATGCTTTTGTGGAAACTGTGTCAAGAGCAATTTTGGATTAAAAAAAAATCCAGCTGAATAAAGCAAGCTATCCTGCTATGAATTAATCACACAGCTATGTTACTTCTGCTATAATTAGTTCTGCATTCTTGGAACGCAGAACCTCAATAAATCAAAGAGGTGAGAATTCTGCCCCATTCCACTCTGCTTTCTAGCTTCCTTCAGCTCAAATTTCTCGGATAAAAACTTCTAACTTCTTTTTCCTTCACCTGCAAAATTCACGACATGTCATTCAGATGAACATCTGCTTTGTTTTCTCTCTGGAGATAATACAAAGATATGTTTAATCCTCATCAGCGATTCTTTCAGCTTCTCTGATGCTGGCTCTGACGGTTTTCAACGGCTGATTTCAGTGGACTGTGCAGAAAGATCTCTGTCAGGACTCACTGTACTGTTAGCCATTACCTGTTGCTTTTGCTCAATAGCCAGAAATTGAGGTAAACTTTCTTATCTTGGTGCGATTGCATAAACTTTTAAGAGGACAAGGGGACATACTGCATAATATTATTCATCATTTTTTCTCCCCTCTGCAACAATATTATCTATGGCACTTACCCTTATTTACTCCTCTCTTTTATATTGGTCTGATTATCTCCTCAGCTTGATGATGTGGGAACTGCAAGCCAAAGAAGCTTTCCTGTACTGCTGAAAATTGAGCGTATATTTGGAAGCTTTATGAGAAACATGGCAATAGCCTTTTCCAATTTTTAATAATTTTGGCTTAAGTACATCTATCTTTATTAAATGCATCATGCTTTACTATCTGTAGGTGTAGAAGGCATAAACCTCACTCATACTGCTGTTTGTGTATTCTGTGATGTAAATACGTCTAGAACAGCATTTGCAGTGTTACTGCAAGATGCATAAATTCTACCATCTAGTAACTATTGTAACAAACAATTAAAAGAAGATACATGATCAAATTAGCTCTTATATTAGTGAAGCGGGGAAGGAAATAAGGATTCTTTATGAGAGGATGAAGGTGGCAAGATAAAAATTTTTATATAACCGTGTATTCATTTCTAGTATGATCTTTTATATAAGAAGTTTCTTTAATGTCCACAGGAACATTATTTTGTCATCATGGAAAGAAATAATCTTTTCAGCTGCCTAAATATAGGCCATGCCACACTGTTTGTGTAGCTCCTCATCTCTGAAAAGTTGTTTGGTATCTGTTAATTAACAGACATGTCCATAATACTGGCAATGAGATGAATGTGAGAATTTGAATAAATTGTACTCAATATCCAGAGACCTTTATCTTTGTAAACTGTGTTTGGAAGAGATGCACATTTGTCAAAGGACCTGCCTGACCATGTATATTGATGGGATTATGCAGATATGTCTCTGCTTGTCACTGAGAGGTCCACGAGGCTCTCATGAGACTACAGTGTAAAGAAAACCATTGATGCATCAGCAAAAAAAAATCAAAGAATAGTCCAATAACAATCACAACAAGGAGCAGCAGCTACCATTAGCAAAGTAATGAAAGAGAGCAATTGTAAGCCTTGTTACTGAACAGAGAGACTGAAGGAAGAGTGAAAACAATAATTTCCAGGGAATAGAGGCATATTGATGTAGTTAGGAAGTTGCTCCTGCCAGGATTTGCCTCCAATTACTTTTCCCCATGCTGTAAGGGGGAATCCTATTGCTCTATTTTATTATTCAGTGCTGTGATATTGCTCTTCTCCAGTTTCCTCAGAAAGGGCTTAGAAGAACAAATTCTTTCTACAACAGCGGTGTATACAATCAGTTAAAGAAGCTGTTGGCTCTTTGTATGATTTTTACGTGGACAGTTTTTGAGTGTTGTTGCTAAATACATTCTTCAGATTCAGGTTTTCATCTCCAATTTGAGGAAAAAAGTGATAATAAGCAGCTATTCTGACCATAAGCATCAGAAATGTTGTACATTTGATGACAGCAACTACAACATTTCGTGTCTTCTCTAAGCCTACTTTATCTTACATGCCAAATACCATGAGCCAAGCAAGCACATTCAAAGCATACTATCAATTAATAAGTTTTTCAAAATTCTTGGTCATCTGGGTACTTTATGGAGTTTATAATCTTTGACGTGAATAACTCAAGCATGTATACTTCAACGTTGCCCCCTGAAAATGTTCTAGTAGTTCAAAGAATATAAACACCAAAGGGGATGAGGGAGAATAGATTTTTAAATGTATCTGAACATTTCCAGAATATACTTTTCAACATTTCCTTATCTTTAATAATAGCACATTTATTCAAAACACTGGAATCAAATGTAACAGCATGATGTTCTGTTTTTTTATTTTGTAGGCTAGCTAGATTGGTTTACTATGTTCATTTTGTAAGAATTTATATATTAGTATATGGGAAAAAAATAGGGACTAAAGAAATAGATTTGCAACTTAGGTTCAAACAAGGATTGCTGGTGCAGGTAGCAGTGTCCAGGAATTCCAGGTACTGACCCCTTTTGTCCGAAGGAGTTGTAACCCCTGTTGTGGTTTAGCCCCAGTTGGCAACAAAGAACCACACGGTCACTCTCTTCCTCCCCCCGCCCCCGGTGGGATGGGGAGGAGAATCAGAAGGAAAAGGCAAAACTCATGTGTTGGGATAAAAACTGTTTAACAGAATGGCAAAGGGAGAATAAAATAACACCACCACCGATGAAAAAAGTATATAGCACACAATATTCTCACTACCCAATACTCAACTTGCTCCTGAGTAGCAAATCCACATGCTTCAGCCAGCTCCACCACTTAAATACCGAGCATGGTGTCACGGGGTATAGAATATCCCATTTGATTCACTGGTTTGGGTCAACCCAACCAGCTTCTTGTGACAATTTACCCTATCCCAGCTGAACCCAGGACATATTGTTAATCTTGTTGATTACCTACTAAACAATAATGAAAACTTCCCACATAATGTGGAATTAGGGACAGAAACTCAAGGCCTTCATGAGTCCATATAGCTCCCTGGTGACAAGTGAAGCAGAAGATTGAAGTAAAATAAATAAATTCAAATATCAAAATAAAGACTGTACTCTTTTCTAGGAGAGAAAACTTCACAAAAAAAGTTCTGAAATATTTTGTATTTTGGTATATGTACATCCTTCAAGTTTGTGCACTGGCTAAGTGTAAGTGGTACAAATATAGAAAAAAATCCGTGTAATGAATTAATTTAAAACCATAATTGGATTCCACAAATTTTTTACTAAAACCGGGAAGAATACCTGCAATATTATTTTTAGGCATTGAGAGACTGGTAGAACAGGTATCAACAGCAGAGGGAATGCTTAGCAGCCAAGAAGGCCAGAATTTAAATAAAAGTAAAATCATGGCAATATCTGGACAAAAACAAATATCAGAAGGATTTTAAAATTTCCATGACATTGTTCATTGTAAAATGCTGAATTACCAAAGACTTTTATATGAAAAAGCTAAGAAAAATTGCTCTTTGTGAAACAATACTGCTTGAAAAACTGTTAAGCCCATGTGAAATAATAAAATCCAGGTATCCAAACAATCACTTCTCTAGTTTTTATTGATGGTGCTTGAGAGATGCTTTCTCTGAAGGTTAGCATACTGCAGCTGTGTACTACAAGCACCTTTTACCACTCTTCTCTCTTCATGGGAAAGCTATATAAAATGGGCAAATAACATTTTATAAAATATTTACCATGCAGTTCACACGAAAGCAGGGCACTAAAAGACTATCTCACTATAATCAAGAAGGTGCAGTGAAAGCACGTGCAAATACCGAAATTCAGAGGAGCTGAACTGTGCTTTCCAGAAATTGTGTGTTCCTGCACTTTCCCTCCTGAGGAAACCTCCTGTGAAGCCAGCTCACTACTCTGGGCTTCAGGCTGAGGTCTGTGCTAAACACTGCTTAAGGACTGCTTGGGATGCTGTTGTTGGCACAGGCATCTCAAGTGGTGAAAGACATTTACTTAAATGCCCATCAATATTTTTGTACATCTCATTCTTAATCTGTGCCTTTGACAGTGCACGAAACTGATCCTCAGCAAGAACATCAGAACATGGAAATTTGTTCCAGCTTTCCCTCCAGAGGTGTGAACTACTCTGAACTCCAGAAGCCTGTACTGAGATGGAAAAATTTCTGCAAGTTTTGGTGGTTTTAGGCCACTAATCGTATATGGTGGAGAGTAAAGGGTTATGCGTGGTGTTGTGACTCAGACAACACAATACTTTTCCTTTGTCATGAATAAGAGATGTGCTTTTTCTCCACTCTATTTGCTCTGTCCCTAATGCATATTCTACTTTCTGTGTTACTGTCAAAAATACTGTAATGTAGCATTGTAGGAGAGGAGTTTGTTCATTCATCTGGGATATGGAAATCTTGTTAAATTTGGAAGATATGTTTAATAAAATTGCATCATTGGCAGAGACCTTTTCATGATATTATAGTGTGTTTATTAGATAAAGAAAATCTCTTTGCATTAGGTTCAAAGCCAGAAATTGCTTTCTAAAGGAGCCGTGTGCCTGGGTTGCTTAGATATTTTGAAAATCCCACTAGGCCTCTGTTTGCAGCTTTTTGGCACCTAAATACCCTTGAAAATCTGGCTCAAGAGTTGTTACAGTAACACAAAGGAATAATAACTTATGTTTTTCATGCCAGAAGGATTTTACTGGCACTGAGCATCTTGATGCTACACTGGGGGAAATTATATTTACATGTTTGAGAGCACTGCATTAATTATAACATAAAATAAGACTTTGTTTAACATATGTAAAGAATCTGTTCTCAAATACATTATTCCTTGTAGGGCTTGAGATAAAGTAAAGCATTTTACCAAGCCTTGGAAGGCTGTAAACAGGGACATGGACAGTGTTCAATGGTTGATTAGTAGTCTGGAAAACAGACACGGAGCAACCAAAACAGATTGCTCAGCCTGAATGCCAGACCCATCACTATTAATTTTTTTCTTCCTTGCTGCTATTCTTTTGGATAAGCCTCTTAAAGTCTGCTAGTCCATTTTCTAGTTCCTACAAAAATATCTCATATAATTTCAAAATAACCTTGAAATGATTTATTTTGACAATTTTAATGTTCTGAATCAGATAGAGGAATAGATACTTTGGCTTCTGGGTTGTCCTTAGGCAAGGGAAGAAATGAATGGAGTGTAGTCTCTGTACTGAACTGTGTATATATTTTCTTCACAGCCTCAGGAAGACCCTAAAGCTGAAAGCTCTGTATTAATTTTTGATGGTTAGTTTCTATTCTGTTGAAAACTGTTTCTTTATATCTGTGATAAAACAGCTGAAGCAGCGAGAGCTATGGGGCTGGGAAAATGTCAGTAGTAATTTTGTAGTTTAATTTTAAACTCATAGCCATAATTGCAGGAAACAGGTTTTGACTCATTTTTCCCTAACTCAGGTTGTATATCCATTTATGACAAAATGACTGAAAATAAAATAGATAGATCTGACTTAAGCAGGATCTTTCCATCTTGCTTCCATTTCTGAACATGAGCAATGAGAACTGCAAGATATAACATTTCTGACGCATTCTGAAGGACTGGTAAAATCCAAATTCTCTGCTATACTAAAACTAAAAATCCAACTAGACATGGAGATGGGGATATTTACCACTGAAGTAGATTTGTGTCAGATAGATGCACATGCTGTGAACCTGGTTGTTTGCACTCACTTTGCTCTGATGGAAATTCAGGGTGATACCTAAGTGAATCTAGCACTATGTCTGCAACAAATTATAGTGTGGTTCTCTGGTGACCAATACCCCATCCTCTAAGAGAGGATGGTACATAGCCTCCATAATCTCCTCTGTAGTTGTATGTAGGTCACTGGGTGATTAAAAGCAAGAAGGCAGTTACCTTGTCCCTGCTGTACCTGCCACAGATAGCAGTACCTTCCAGGCCAAATAGTAGAAAACAATGCTAGCAATGCATGCAAAAAGTATATTTAAACACATCTCTAACGCTTTGTCTTTCTTTTCCTTGGGATCAAAACAGCAAGGGATTTCTTTTATTCTAAATTTGATTTCAAAAGCTTTTTTTTGTTTGCTCTCTTGAAAAACCTATCCCTTTTAAACATGGACAGCGACATCGAGTGTACCCTCAGCAAGTTTGCAGATGACACCAAGCTGAGTGGTACGGTCGAGACACCAGAAGGACGGGATGCCATCCAGAGGGACCTGGACAAGCTGGAGAGGTGGGCCTGTGTGAACCTCATGAGGTTCAACAAGGCCAAGTGCAAGGTCCTACACCTGGGTTGGGGTAATCCCCGCTATCAATACAGGCTGGGGGATGAAAGGATCGAGAGCAGCTCTGCTGAGAGGGACTTGGGGGTACTGATCGACGAAAGGCTGGACATGAGCCGGCAATGTGCGCTGGCAGCCCAGAGGGCCAACCGTGTCCTGGGCTGCATCAAGAGAAGCGTGGCCAGCAGGTCGAGAGAGGTGATTCTGCCCCTCTACTCTGCTCTGGTGAGACCTCACCTGGAGTACTGCGTTCAGCTCTGGAGCCCTCAGCACAAGAAGGACATGGAACTGTTGGAGCGGGTCCAAAGGAGGGCTACAAAAATGATCCGAGGGCTGGAGCACCTCTCCTATGAGGACAGGCTGAGAGAGTTGGGCTTGTTCAGCCTGCAGAAGAGAAGGCTGCGGGGACACCTGATTGCAGCCTTTCAGGACTTAAAGGGAGCCTATAGGAAAGATGGGGACAATCTTTTTAGTAGAGACAGCAGTGACAGGATGAGGGGTAATGGTTTTAAACTAAAACAGGGTAGGTTTAGGCTGGATATAAGGAAGAAATTCTTTACAATGAGGGTGGTGAAACACTGGAACGGGTTGCCCAGAGAGGTAGTGGAGGCCCCATCCCTGGAAACATTCAAGACCAGGTTGGACAGGGCTCAGCGCAACCTGATCTAGTTAGAAGTGTCCCTGCTCGCTGCGGGGGGGTTGGACTAGATGACCTCTAGGGGTCCTTTCTGACCCAAAACTTTCTATGATTCTATGATAAATTAATGACACAGAAGTAGCAAGTGTGCAGGCTATTCTACAACATACTTGTATACCGTTATTTAGTTGTATTCTAAGACATAGTTCCTAGCTAACAATAGGAAGAAATGTTATTATTTTTTAAAATAAATTGCAAAATAATATGCCCTGCAATTTCGACAAGTGACATTTGGAAAATAAGTGAAAACAGAAATTGTTGGAGCAGGGCCATTAAACCAGCTGAAGACCTGGCTGGTGTTTTGAGATAATTTTGCTATGATCGATATTATTTGGATAAAGTCTTTATCAGTAGTGGCTGTTTTAGGTAATGAAAGCATATTTGCACCTGTCTGGAGTATTTCTGTGCAAGAAGTCCCAGCTGGTAGAAAGCAAGTGATATATCTGCTTGTGTAGCACCTGTTTTTGATTTTAGAGGAGAAACAGAAGGAAATTACTTCATTGGGTAGTGACATTAAATACAGCTGCTCCCTGGCAGAAAGCATGTGATCTCCCTTTTACCCCAGTGAAAACATTTCTACCTTGTATTATGAATAGGATTAGAGTTCCAGCTGTATTCTCCCAGAGGAAGAGACAGCAAGGGATGCATTCCCCAAACCTTTCCCATGGTTATGAAATAAAGTTCAACAAGTTTGTCATTTTTATTATGCAGAGGAAGATGGGGATGACCAGAAGAAAGTTTTTGATGGAGCTGGCAAGAAGAAAAGGTTTCAGAGTAGAAAGTGAGCTAAGGTAGGAAAATATTTATATATGTACAAATAAAATGTAGTAATGCTGCTTAAAGTATCCTAATTCAATAAATGCAGTTATACAAGTGACTGTGGTTGAAATTTTTGCCTATGTGTTTGGTGGATATACTTTGCTCTTCCAACTAGAAAGATGCTTCAGGAATTCAGTGGGTGTTCTGTTGTCTTTTGGGCAGTAAGCAGGCAGAACACAAGCTAACAAAATTTCTAATGTTTTACCTCTGAAATCTGTGGTTCTAATTAATCTTAAGTCTGTTAATTTTAATGTGTCTGCATTTTTCAGTGTGCTGCTTCTCACATGGAAAATAAAACATGTAAGGTGTGAACCTGTAAATGTTTTTCATGGGATATGTTTCTATGTGTTTGTACAGTCTCACTGGAATCAATGAATCACATCTTTAGCTGATCTATGTCAGCCATTGTTTATTTCCCGCTTGAAGTCAGGTTGAGATTAATGTAAACTTTATAGCCAATTCCTGAAATGAAAAAATGTTAAATATACAGGAATGGAAAATGTGGTGGGTTGAGGGGGGGCATTTCACTAGAACATCTCTGGTATTCTAATATTTAATCTTCCTGTGAATAATACACTGATATGAGTCTCAAAGTTACTGACTTACACTTCGGTATTGCTTGGAAAGGCACTAGAGAAAAAAACAAGGAACAAACCACTGCAGATGTGGCATTTCAGGGTGAAAAGATGCTCCAGCTGCAGATTTGTCTGGTGGTGTTTCAATAAGGCAACTCATTTTGAAGGAAGCCTTCCTCCAAGTAGTGCTTTTCATGGGCACTAGTTATATCATTATGCAGTTTTCTGAAAGCTACATCATTATGTAGGTTCTCTGAAAAGCTGGAAGAAAATCAAATATTGATTATTTCTCTGTATCCGTATGCAGATAGTATACAACTGGGTTGTACCTATAAAAGCTCATTTCCACAGATTTTTTAGTCCCATCAACTTTGAAAGCCTGAGGAAGATGGGAGGATGAAATAATTTGTAAAGCAAGATTCAAGCAGGTATTGAACAGAAGTAGGCAATTAGCATTTGATACAAAACTAATTGAATTCTCAGGGAAAAAAAAATGAACTGGGCTGTTCTGAGTCCTACATTAACAATCCATTGAGGACTGAGTAAAGGCTTTGTCTGGGCTGCTTTGACGCACAGGTATTTATTGCTAGTATTTCAGACTTTCTGTAAGTTATATCAAGGCAGGTGTTATGTCTAATTTCAGCTTAACTGCTACTGGATGAAACAGAACTATTTAACTGTTGATTTTTGTTTTTGAAAATGCCAGAGGAAATGCTGAATTAGTTATGTTCTGTGCCAGGAAAAAAGCACAGCTGTAGCTGTACAGGTACCAGAGGAAACTGGTGCACAGCAGCTAAACTGCTGCTGCGAGCATAGTGATGGCAAAGTTCCCAGATCTACAGCTTGGTACAAATACATTACACATGAATATTTTATATAAAATGAAATAAACCACAGGAAGCAGAAGTTTTATGTCTCTAACTGATTTTTTTTTTTTAACTCAACTAAAGTTGTGACAGTTTAATTAAAGTAGAACCTAGCAGGGTTAAATAATAATAAACCCGTTAGTATTTCATGGCGATTCACCTAACCTACATTTGTAATATTTTAGTTTAAATTAAATAGGGATTTTTTTTCAATGGACTCTGCTCTACAAGTTGCACAACATAGAGAGAAAAAAATTGTATCATGCCATGACAGTTTTTGTATTTCTGAAGTATAGTACATTCAATAGATTTCTTATATTTCCAAAATATATTTAATGCATTGGAGAGTTATGTGATAACAGTTTTCTATGGGATGTCTCCAATATTTATCATTGTGATTTGGTGATTTAATGAAATCGGTTATTATTGACATGAATCCAGGCCACAGAGATAGGTCAAGCAGTCTTCTTGTTCTCCTAGAAAGTAGTTTGCTTTGAGAGTTTGGACGGTCTGCCTTTAACAGTTAACACCCATAGTTTTTACAGTCAGTTACACATGATTTTTACTGGTCATACTAACCAGCTATCTCTACCAGTGATGCCTTGCCTCTTTGGACAGCTTGATGGCTTCTCCAGGTGTTACAGAAGGAATACAAACCAATCTGTCAGGTCCATTTGAAATTTACTGTATATGCGCAAGGCTGTCACCAGCATGGGCTAACAGGAGGTTACAGAGGCTTCCAGACGGAGGTGGCTGCCATCAGGATGACTTGTGTTCCAATTCTAGGCTTATTTCTATAAAGGCTAAGTCAAGTAATGACGCTGTCTGTCTGTGCCTTTCCCCCAAGAAGTTAAGGAATCTGTTGACTGATATCAGCTAATTTTGGCACATACTTCAGAGATACTGAGGTCCTACAAGTTTCATGAAAATGAAGAGTTTCCTTCTTTATCTGTGTTGTCTTTGTGGGTGAAAGCACCCTCGGGGGGTGTGTGCGAAGGAGGAACACTAGGAATAACTCAAAATTTCCTACCAAGTTAGTAGTTTTCTAAACTTGCTGAGGAACATCAGCAGGCCAGGTAGAAATTTACAAATTATTATAAGTACGTATGTAACTTTTTCTTGAAGCATAACTTTGTCACTGTCCATTATTTTCCTATGGAAGGTGCAGAACTATGTCTTCTTGATCATGAATGATCACGGGATTCTTTCCAATGTTATTCCAGTATATCAACCCAAATTCAGTCTAATAACCTTTGTGCTACTGTATTTTTAAACAATGTACACCATACAATCTACTGAACAATAACTCAATCTGTAAATTTCATATTCACTAAACTAAGATGTTTTTGTAAGAGACCAGCTTCTTAGTAGGAAGGAAGTGGTCTTTAGATGGAATGCATAATTCATAAACTTTAAGTCTTGAACATTTGACAATGCCATATGTAAAGAGCTGCACATAAGTATAGAGATGTTAAATTTACAAAAACATATTGGTAGTTGTAAAGCTTTAAAGTATTGTTGTTAACAGACTTTTTAGTACTGTAAAGCTTTACTTCATTGATCAGGAATATTGGGAATGGGCTGTCAGGTATTGTAAAGCAGTCTTTTCATTATGGTACTGCTCACGCAAGACAAATATTTTCAGAGCTGCAAAAAAGTGCATAATAGGATAGTGTCCTATGGAAGGCAAATGATGCTGAAAGAAAGAAAATGCTGCACTTAGAGGAGCTGTCAGGCTAGTCTTTCCTCAAAACGGATTCAGTGACTGGAATAGATCTGTTGTGATATGAAAACACAAATGCTTCCCACATCCTAACATACAATATATACTACAATTTTCAGGAAGTGCATGGTAAGTAAACATGGAAATAGCAGCTCTGTATCTGTACATTGGGGTTTGGAGAAATAAAGAAAACACCTTTTTGTGTACTTCTTAACAGTGACTCTGTCACTCATATTGTGGCTGAGAACAATTCTTACCCGGAGGTGCTGGACTGGCTGAAAGGACAGGCTGTGGGCGACAGCTCCAGGTTTGAACTACTGGATATCTCCTGGTTCACAGCCTGCATGGAAGCAGGAAGACCACTTGATTCAGAAATGAAGTATCGTCTCATGGTAAGACAGATCCTTCATCGCAAAAACAGTGACATCCAAAAATGAATGACTCTGTGTGATTATATTTTATTTTCTTCACCTAAAAACATATATACTTGTGTTGTGATAGAAGTTTTGAAATGGAAAACTCTTTTCCCTAAAGTTTACATGAGTAATTCACACCATTTTAATAGATTAAAATGACCTTCCATACTTTTTATATCTGTGTCGGGTGATGCTACGTTTCTATGCTGTCACACGTTACATACTGGTAATATAAAAAGGGTGCTACTAAGGGAGAAATCTCCATCAACAAAGCACTTGCTGTTGCTGTGGTGCTTGTGGTATTTCCACAAATACTTCAACATCATGGTAAATGTCCCACTGAGAGCAGTGCATTTTAAGGGGCTTCTGATTGAATACTTTGCTTTTTCAAAACAATACAAAAATATTAAAATCTTTGCTGTTTTGAAGTGGTCAGCTAACCACTGGGCCCTTGAAAGATGTGTGAAATGAAGGCTGCTGCACTCTGTGAACATGCATTTACAAACTTGGCACCATCAAGTAAAACTGTGCTAAGAAAAAAATGTTTTATTATATTGCATTGTCTCTCAGTGGGAGCTGTAGGTCAGAGGATATCGTGAATGGCAGGCTGATTATTTGGTGAATGGTGTTTGACCTTGAAGCAATGCATGATGACGTATTTCCGTCTGATCTATATCTGACAAAATTATGTGATAATTTCTGAAATGGAAGCATGGTGTGAAAGGGTGGTATTCAATACCCCAAGTACAGACTGTAAATGGTGAGGGTATGCTAGGGATGCCTGGGAGTCCTGTGGACAGTGTGACGACAGCCTGTGCTGCTGGGCCATGAAACAGCCCCTGCGCTGTGGCAGGGTGAACCTATTACCTTGTTCTGTGTGCACTCATGCCTCACAGTGATGGATTTAACATGCACTGGTGAAGAAATGAATTCATATGTCAAGAGAATTACAAGTCTAATCTAAATGTCTCAGAAGTAAAGTGAGTGATTCCTGATGATTTCTGAGAGTCTGGATTACGCTCTGTGTGAACTGTGACCCCACTGCAAAGCAATAAATGGGAAACCCATGACCACTGGGACCGTAGGAAGATCTGCAGTGTGCACCTTGCTGTGAGGCAGAGGATGCCTGAATGTTTAACAGAGATATTGCACAGTTTGTTGCTTCTTCATTCTGACATTTAGATTATGAAGGATGATTCATAAATAGCGTCCTTCCCCAAGAAAAACTGTAGCACCTGATTAATTTTTTTCAGTCATCTTTCATTGCTAGAAACTATTTTCCAGGATTTTAAGTATAAGAATTACTGTTTAATAACACTCTGGGGGAGGAGGAGTGAATACACCAGATGGAGCTGTCGCTCTCAGACTGAGCATAATTCCATTACAGAGTATGTGTTTCTATTTGCAGTCCTTCCAATGAAGTATTTTTGCAGTGTATTTATCATATTTTCAGTGAATCTGCTGGAGGGACAAGAGACCAAAGAAATTAATGCAAAATAGAAAAAAACTGAAAAACTTATGACTACTGTATTATTAATCTCAAAGGCAAATGGGTCATAAAAATATAAGTACTGGGAATGCAAAGAAGTTCTCTAAACAAGAAATAAATCGAGAATGTGAGCAAAATCCTGTGAATTTTGCTGAGAGTTTCACATCAGGATTAAAAATAAACCAAATTACCCTTTGTGTACATTCTTAATTTTAGCAGTGCATGAAGACCTATAGATTCAGATATCTTGGAAAATATTTTTTTTTGTAAATCAATGAGAAGGCTACTGCAAGTTGAACTACCTCAGTTTCCTTTATATATAAAAGTCCTTTTGAAATACTGCTGGAGCAGAAACTTCTGAAAAAGGTAGCAGCACTGTCAGGAGATCACTTTTCTGCTTTGAGACTGTCTCTGCAAGTAAAAGATGCTGTTTTTATTGAAACATAATGTTTTCATGCTAATAAATGTAGAGTGCAATAAGCAAGCCAGTGACAGCTGTACCGTTAACTTTAAAGCTTATAGTTAAGACCAGTCTTAATTATATAGTGGCTCTAAAGTAATAAACGTTTTTGTAAAGCAAACAAGGAAGGAAGAGAAAAGATTCTAGAAGTTCAGCAAATTCAAAAATAATTGTATTGTTGCAGTGTCACTATGATTATTTTTTTTTCTGCCTTGAGAAATGAGGCAGGATTGAAGTAAAGGTTAATTTTCTTTTTAAGTACTACACCGAACTCATACATAATGTAATTTAATTGGAATTTCACTGCAGACAAATTTGGTCCGTTATGTCAGTCTGGTAAAATGTGAAATGAAACTGAATTAACAAACCTTGAACTCAGGCTGCATCATGAAGGCTTTGAGCTAAAAGGAATGGATTGCATTTGGGGAATGTTTTGGGTGAAATGTACGTGTAGGTTAATGGTAAAATTCCCGTTAATATCAATAGCAGTAAGATTTCATCTTTCAGATCTTATGGTAGCCTATTTGGAAGGTTGTTCTTCATTCAGGACATTTGTTTTAATGCATTACTAAAAAGAAACATCCTTCTCCATGGAAAACAGGGGAAATAAAGTCAGAGTTACAGACCATTAACTAACATATTTATTACAATTGTCACTAAACTACATCTTTCTGTGGTTGCGAATGATCTGAGAAATACTCTGTTGTTAGTGACTTATAAAGCATAAAAGATTGGGTGACCTGATCTGAGGTGGTCTGAATTCTTATTGATTCTTTTGGTAACAGTTGACTTTTGTAGTTAATAGCCATCATTTAATTTAATAGGCTACGGAAGTGTGGTAGCCAAGCATCCGCTTTAAAGAAAAATAAAAATATTTATCTGGCAAAGGAATGCCTTTGTCCTGAGGCACCTTTCCCACCACAAGTAGATGGGTATTCTGGATAACAGCAGGACATGGACATTAATATGTATGCAAGAGCATACCCACATGCTAGAAAGTAGTGCTGTTTCCTGGGTAATGGGAAAGAAAGAGGCAGAGGGGAAGCTTGCAGAGGGATCAAAAGAAAGGAAGAGAACCGTAAGTGGGTTGACATCCTCAGCAGCCTTAGGAACTGTGCTGTGACTGCATCTCTTCTGCCTTTTCCTCAGTCAGAACCCAAAAGTAGGTGCTTCTTTTTGTTTTCAAGAAGGAAAAGTGGTTTATTTCCTTCAGC
This sequence comes from Opisthocomus hoazin, assembly GCF_030867145.1. Classification (NCBI taxonomy): domain Eukaryota; kingdom Metazoa; phylum Chordata; class Aves; order Opisthocomiformes; family Opisthocomidae; genus Opisthocomus; species Opisthocomus hoazin. The sequence goes on from NC_134419.1 coordinate 62,849,507, forward strand.
AAAGGATTTCCCTCCACATCAGGAAAAGGAAGTGTCAGATCTTTTGATCCCTTGCCATATGATATGATGGACAACTCCTATTTAACATTTTCTGGAGAGTCTCACTCTGACTTGTGAAAGAGAGAAAGTCTAACTAATGGAAGAAATCTTTCATACTGACAGTCAGAGTTTCCCAGAAAATAAAATGAAACTTATAAACTGGCTGCCTTCTCTTCATAAAATGCTGGATATCAGCACAGTTTATTATTTAATCAATGCTGTCTGGACTTTACAAAGCTGCTGGCTGTTGAATAATGTGGCCTGAAACAGTCTCTTGTATCTGTGCGCTTTATTTACTGCTGCTCCATTTTCTCTCTCTATCTCCCTATGTCATTATACGTCTTCGTTTGTGTATTAAAAAAATAATTTGACAAAGAGCCAAGTAGTCTTCTACAAGATTAATTCTGCAACTAAGCCTCTCTGCTGTACAAACTTATGCTAGTGCTACAGGCTGATTTTCCTGCTTATGCCATGTGGAAAATGTCACTGTGAAGGAGTGGCAGTGACACTCAGTGTTACTGCAGCCTGGATGCAGGGTACAAACTCTGACTAGCTCTAGCAATTAAGTAGCCTACACATTTTGATATTTTTCAGTGGTTGCCCCTGCCCCTGTGGTTGCAGTGTACTATAATGCCATTTTAATGTAGTGGAGTTATCTGCAAAAAAAGAAATTTTAATGCTGACATTTTTCTCATATCTGTAGTTGTTTCTTCCCAGTATTACAAATTATTTTGACATAGTGTGAGTTTTCAGGATTTCTTGTTCTACGCTGTAATTGCTACTGGATGAAACTTTAGGTTTGTCCCATAATCTGTACAAATGATTTTATCCCATCTGGTCTTCCCACCAAAAAGCAATATCAAATCTGTTCTTATGTTCTGCTTACAATAGGAGATCATACCTGTAGTTCTCATGCAGGCATCATAATATTCCTTAAAAATCAGACTATACTAATTACTGTTTTCTAGACATTTTTGCTGTGGATATCTAGCCGAAATTTCTTCTTTTGTTATATATAATGAAGTCCTGTTAATTAAAAGCATAACTATTGCTGATTAAGAAAAATTCTCAAATATCTTTGCTAAGGTAGGAACAGGATGTTTATGTGCCAGCCTATCACCCTCTTAGATAGAGTTTCTGCATTAATTTTACTCTCATCCATAGCGCCAGGTAAAGCTACATGTAGGGCTCTGGCTCTTTGTGTGTCTATGTCCTAATGAAGATATTAGCTTATCATATATTCTGTTTGGTAGTGTTCTATTTGTCCACAGTCTTTGCAGCTGGCACTATCATTTCAAGCAGTGCATTAGCTGTAATCAATCATAGTTTATATGGTTTAAAATACAATTTGTGAATGTGTGCAGAAGTGGATGAGTTGTGCTGTTGATCCTGGCTGAAACCCATTTTGGTTATTCCCAAGAGTGGTCTTACACATGAAATATTTTCCGTCGTTTTGGTGTGAACGATGAAAAACACCATATAATTCACTGCTCCTTCAGCTGTGCAAGCAAATGCCTCTTTTGTGTGTGTGTGAATACTATTATTTAACTAATCTGTACCAAATACAAAGGCAATTTAGCATTAAATTATATGGGGGGTGGGGTGAGTGTGAAGGCACATATCCATATTTATAGATTTGCCTAGCACAGATATTAGCTTTATGTCTGCATGTCTTTAGATACGGGGGGAAAGGGCTCAACATTCTATTATCATGATAAAAATTTCCTCCGTGTATCTTTGTGATGTTTTGTTGTTGTTCTTGAACCATTTCCCTGTGGAAATAGTCAAAAATACATTTTTGACAGATATGCCAAATGTTTTCAGACAAAATGACAAATAGCAAAAAATACACGGAAACATGTTTCCAGAGTATTTCAGATTTGGCCACTTTTAATGAAAGCAAAGGAATGAAAGGACTGGACATATAAAGCAGTAGAAAAACTGATGCTAGGTTGTCTTTTTCCAGTTGCTTACTTGTAAGGACACTCTCATGTTGAGGATTCGTGCTCAGGACTCTTTTGCCAATGGGGGCAGGTCTCTGTGTATCCTGCCTTTCAGGAGAATTCCCTTCGCACACTACTGGGGTGGGTAGCCCACAGACTTTTTTGTTGATCTTGGTTGATTTTTCATGGAGGAGAATCAGGTGAAAAGTGAATGAACATGTAGGTAGCCTGGTGCTTCAGAAATTCTCATATAAGATTTGGCACCTGGCTCCTTTTCCTTGCTCCAGGAAACACCTAAAAATGATGTCTGAATTGGATCAACATGTATGAAAGGGACTGAGTGAGAAACCACATCATAAGCTGAACACTGGCTGTTGGATGAAAGGATGGAGATGACTCTTCTATGGCTGTTTGTGAATGTTTCCTTTGCTTTATGATGACCCCAAAATAGAACATTCAGCTTAATGAATTAAATCCAAACCAAAAAAGTTTTCTTTCATTTTACCTGGAAGAGGGGAGACAATTTTATTTGGAAGTTATAAAAACATCTTTCCTACACCACTGAATTTAGCTACAGATTGAAAAAGTCAGTTATTTGAGCATCTCTTTTTTTGTATTTTTCTCCTTGGTCTAACATCCCTGGTCTTAAATTGAATCACCTAATGTTTTCTGGGAAAACTCTCTGTTCTTTCAAGCTTATACTGCAGTAACAAGAGTAGTAGAGAGACTTTTTTTTTTTTTTTTTAATTACTGTGCCACTGAAAACTTCCTGCAAGAATTTATTTCAGAAAATCAATAATCCCAGGAATCACCGGACAAACTGGTATTGTCAGTGCAGCCAATGTAAAATTAAATGTTTATTTAGGAAGATGGTAGGAGCATTATTACTTTCTTTCTCTTTGAAGTTACCTATTTTGGGCTCATGACATATATTTTTGGTATTTTAAGCCATTTGACAGTTGTCTCACGAAGCATTCTTCCTTTTTTTTTTTTATCTTCTTGTTAGAAAACAGATTTGTCTCCTCTTTTGAATACACCTGAATTGGAAGTGCCATCATTTATTGCAAGCAAAGTATCCCAGTATTCATGTCAAAGGAAGACAACTTTAAATAACTACAACAAGAAATTCACGGTAATAATTGCTCTATCCATGAAATAAAAACTAGCATAAGTAAAATAATTAATACAGTACTTGCATCAATATTTTCTATGGCACCCTCACCAAATTAAGGAGTTCAACAGGCAGCATATGGATAACAATTTTAAAAAGTTATAAGTCTGCCATACTTAAATTAAAATTGAACGCAAGCTTAATTGCATCCTGTAAGTATTGCTGAAAGCTTAACACAGTGGATCTTTAAATACACTAATAGCTTGTAAACACATGAATTTTTAAAACAAATGATAGAATAACATTCTGAAAATGTCTTTTAGCTTTTCATCACAGTCTTATTTGACGAGTTGAAAGTAATGATAAGCAAAGTTTGGTTTAGGTCAGTCCAAAGTACCTTGCAATTTCTGTGCTGCCTTCTCATTTGCCCAGGTGTTTGGTTCTTCAAACTATGGTTGTAAGCTTCAGATTTTCACAATTGCTTAATTATGAAAACAGATTGCATGATCAATGTATTTAATCTAACATGATGAAAAAACTCTTAAATTGTCTAGTTAAGTAGATTCTTAGTGACTGTCATATATCCTGTTTAATGCTCAGAATATTACACAGTTCAATGGGTATGATGAACATGAGTCATCTGGTCTAAATTCCTCTTAAGTTAATGTGCCTAATAGCTCCTCTTGGCTGGCTCTAGACACTCAGTGACAACTGTTCTACAGGAAACATTTGACACAGACTCTAACGTAGTATAATCTGAATAAATCTCGCATAGTTACATTTTAACTATAACATGAAACACCTCCTCACCTTCCTGAAGTTTCATTATTTATTTTATTATCATTTATAATTTTTATGCTTTTACTTAATGTGTGTGTGCTATAAGTACACACAGATCTTTCAAATAAACTTTATTTTAAAGATCCATATAAAAAGAATAACAACGGATACAAGTGACTGTAGAATAAAAGCCATTCACAAAGTAAATACTAAAACCTCTGGGAATTCAGAACTAAAGATAAACCTAAGAGCAATTCCGAAATGTCTTGATCTGGGAATGCACAGTTAAAAATTAAACAACTTAAATTTTGCCTTGTAGTGATGCTTTGAAATGATCATCAATTATACCAGTTGTATAATAGTGTTTATGGTACTCCAGTAGGTTAAACTGCTTATTTTTAAACTTTTCCCTTTTTGAGCAACCTGATGGGAATTGAGTTTTGACCCTGCTTTGAGCCTGAGGTTAGACTAGAAACCCACAGAGGTCCCTTCCAATTCCAGTGATTCCAGCATTCCCCAAAATGCTTCTTTTGAAGTCACTATCATGCCCCACCTCCTGCTAGAAAAACAAGGCTGTGAATGACACCATTTAACCTCTTGAAAGCAGTCATTCTTTTTCACTGTTTACAAATATCTAATACACACTGCTGTGGGGGATGATGTCAGACCAAGTATAGTATGACCCAAAGATTCTGTAAGATGCTGGCCTTCTTGGAGAAACACTGTTCCTGAGAGCAGTGCATTGTGGGAGTCTGGATCTTTGTTGAATTTTCTGTAGTAGGACACTTTGTCAGTCATTCTAAAGGTGAAAAATTAATTGTGGTGGATAATGGCAAAGTACAATGGCTGCTCCTAGAAGGCACAAAGTTGTTGCTGATTTTTAATTATCATTAACATTTTGACAACAAAAAAGGTCTAGAATAAGGTAGTTCCTTTTTTAATGATACCCTTTAAAATGATTTTTAATTTTTGAAACATCTAATATCTTTATTCATAAATTTACACAGTGTTTTTCCATTTTCAAAGACTGAGTGCTATAATTCTACTGACTACTTATTTCATCTTCTAGCTCTTGAATTCCTGAATTTAGTCCAAGATTCAGTTCAAATGGAAACTATGATAGCAGGAACATATTAATTGAATGGTTTCTGTTATACCTGTGTTTCACAGAGGGGCAGTCCCTAAATTACTTCCGGGTTTACTATTGCAGCAGTCTTAACGTCAGAGTACAACTTGTATTTGATAAATGAATTTAGCTGAACACATTCGAAGCAGGGCAGTTCAATGACTGAAGCACTGAGACTCCCTTCTGTAATCCTATGTATCAAACATTTCTGAGTCTGGGTAGAAATCAGGTTTCGCAGTGACAAAGCTGGCAGTTTTTCATCGTTGTACTGTGAGAGTAACCGAGTTCATGTTGTATTTTGCTTCTGGAGGGGTACTGGACAAGCTCATAATGCACAGGACTCTGTCTAGTGTCTGCATCTTGACAGTTGTAATGTAATTCCTTTGGGCTGTTGCTCTTTTTTCTCACAACCAAAGCTTGCAATGACAGCTGAAAGCTTGGGTGTTTATGGACTGCAAGAGCTGACCTATTCCCTGGAGACCTGCCTGATGTCACAGGAGCCTGATTTTCAGTTTTCCTGTGGTTTTGTTGGTCTTGTATTAAACCTCTAATTCACGTTCTCAAATAAAAGTGTTCCAACAGATTTTTCAGTGCAAACACTTAGCAAATGCACTGAAGCATTGGTATAATTCACTTGTGCATGCTGTGGGCAGCCAACCATTAAATGACAGATTTTCCCTGGCTCAGTGCTGTACATCCTGAAAATGAGGTCCAAACCATCTTGAATTATGTGTTGATGATAGTATTTTGTCATAACAACTTTATTCTGCGAGACAGGGTTGTTCCTTTTTCTTACAGATTTTCTGTTTTCTTTGGTTATCTTGAAAACAATGTTTTTATTTAATTTTGCCTATAACAAGGGCACAAAACTGTTATTTGCTTATGCGTTCTTGGGTGGACTCATGGATTCGTCTTTTTACTGGACTTTGCCCTGATACCTTGTATCAAATTCCTCTTTCTAATGAGTAGTAGTTATATTTGAGAAAGAGTAGTAGTTACATATGACATCTTCTAGTCTCTTCCAAAATGCAGGAAAACAGTCACTAATAAGCAGTGATGTGCGGACAATGAGGCTTTGAGTGTTCTGATGTCTTGGGAGAGACGCTCTTGGAGACGACTTCTGGAGAAAATGGTAGTTAGTGATCAGGTTTAATCCTGACTCATGTTCTATCCGTATTTTACCATGAAAGACCATTTATTAAAACCAAATAGCAGAGATATTTGATGAAACCTCATGAGAACAATGGTGGTTTAACACACTGGATGCAGTTTCTGTGTTCAACTGTCCCATGTTTCCTTTCTATTGTAATAACCAGAAAACGAATTACAGAAAGGTGCATCAAACCAGTTTTACATCATGGAAAAAGCTACAGAAGGGTTGGCAAAAACTGTGCAGATGTGAAGGTTTCATGAGTATGTTCAGTATGGGGCAAATCCTACCCAAACTATTATTTTGAGCTGTTGAGTAGTAGCAAGGCCTGTTGTGTAAAGAATAGACAAAGTATGTTAAATTGCATGCCAAGGAGGAGACAGTGGGATTGTGTGGAAGTTGCTGGAGGAGAAATGCAACTGCTTCAGACTTGTGAGGTCTCATGCAGTCTTTGGGTCACTGTGTATTATGCACTGTGACCTCATGGTACGTAGGTTGGGAACCACTGCCATGGACTTCACTGATTTGGATGATACAGGAATGCACCTGAACGCATAGCCCTGACTCCACAGGTGAACTGTAGCTGTTCAGATGGGTAAAGATGCAAAACAAAAGGGAAATCATTTCACCAGAGGCTGTACCTTAGCATGTTTCTTTTATGTTTGTCTTAAACTTTAATGTTATTATGGAATCTAATATTGCAATATTGTTCTCTGGCTCATTTGTAAATAGCTAGCCATCCTCCGCCTCTCCCACTGAAAATATACACTTGGGTTTGTGTTTTCATGTGGTAAAATAAATGGAGTCATTCTGCTGTGCCCAAGAGGGGCTGCTGGATTTGAATATTAATACCCAACTGCAATAAAATTCAGAAAGACATTCTTCTGTGAGGAAAATACAATTTAATTCTTACAGAAGAAATAATTAAGTCAGAGGCAAATGGTTCTGTGGTTCTGAGGCTTATTGCTAGTGCTACTGAATGTTACTCTGCTTTGGCTGTTACTCATGGTAATGAGAATGTGGATGTTTAGCATGAGAAAGATGCCCAATTTCCTTTCCACTCTGTTACAGGAAAAAAATAAATCCCTTTTTTATTTTATCTTTTTTGTACCCACAGAAACATGTATCAGGTGTGCCAGTGGCTCAAGCATTTATTATTATTTCATTTTAAAATAGACCTCAGGAGAACCTCAACTTTAATTTTATAATGAACTTGGGAGCTCTATAGGTAGAACAACACTAGCAGAATGTGTACCCTTAATAACACGTACTCTCTTACTGACATAGCTTACTTCAGTAAAAATTTTCCAGACAGTACATCACAATAGCAAATTTTGTAAATGTAGGTGAAGTGTATACCTACTAAAAATTAACTTGTGGTTTGGCCTAAGGAGGAAAAATTTCTTCTAATTTTTAAGTGGGAGAGTGCTCCCTAAAATACAGGCAGAATATAAACACGCCGGCACCTTTCACCAACCCAATTTTGTATGTATACATCAAGTCTGTGCTGCTTTCTTTGGTCATATTAATACATGTAATACACATTTAGCGTTTTATGTTTCTTATTACATTCTTAATGTCATTACATTACATTCTTATTTCTGTGTTTTTATCTAGGGCAGTGTTACATGATTGACACTCTAACTGCATTTTTGTGGTTTGTCAGCAAATCTCTTCTCACAATTGCCTTGTTTTCTTTCACATTATGTGGAAAAATACGGAAACTTCTCTGAAGTACCACTCTCTTCTGTTGGAAGAAATGAACCTGTTATTATTGGTTAATATTAGGAGCAGCTGGAGCTAACAGATATTTATTTCTAATAACAGTGTGTATACAAGGACCCTGAGTTCATGCACATTATGCTGTTACTGTTATTCTCATTCTCTCAGCTCCTTTGTTTCTCCAGCTGGTGTAAGATGATGTGATAAAATCTTTGGACCTGGGTGAGTACTGGGCTTTTTAATTCAGATACCAAAAATAAAATTAAAAAAAAAATCAGATTGAACAAAAATGGATCGTTTATTTATTTGGAAATCACTTTAGTCAACACTACAAGTTGGCTCAAATTGCTTAATTGTCCTTGAAATAAGCACCTGAAAGTATTTATTTTCTCTCTCTGTGTGTACAAAAGGTATTCACATGCCCTATGTCTCTTCCCATTGACACATAAAACTAGGATTTACACTGGGGAAAGTGAGAAGAAAATTATTCGAATGAATGATTCCCTCTAAATCTCTTCAAAACTGACCACAGTGATTTTAAAAGGACACCAAACACTGGCAGCAGCAATGTGATGAGAACTAGGACCCACCCTTTGGATTTACGATTTACAGAATAAACTTCAAGCAGAAAACAGTGATTGAGAGGAAAAGCAATTTAACTCAGATTGCTGTTCTGAGTATAATAATCCTTCAACCAGGTATCATGTAGGATTTGTTTTGCTTTTTTTTTTTTTGTTTAGCACACTTTTCTATTTAGCTCTGCAGTGGGTTAAGTTCACCTATACAGTAGTATGTTGTTTTTTTTGTTTGTGTTGCAGTAGCGTTTGCAGGCTCAAGTAAGATAGGGGCCTTTTTCTAAGAGATGCTGTGCAAACACATTGTAAAAGACAATTCGAGCCCTGGAGATTTCACAGCCGTAATAGACAGCAAATGAAAGATAGCAAGGGAAGCAATGGCAGAGAGGTTTGAGGCAGCTTTCCAAGGTCACACAGCAGAGGACCAGTGAGTGTAGGCATATTAATAAGACAAGTGCCCTGTCCATGAAGCTGTAATGCTTTCTTTACAAAACAGATTAAATTTTAAAATATGTTCTTGGTAGTATAAAAATGGTGATGTCTGTTCTTGCAAAGTTTTAAACTAAGGTTATTTAAGACTGTTTTGCAAGTAGCAATGGAACTACTCTGACAGTTTTATTGAAACAAGCAGATTAGTATGAAGCATAGCATAGAACTATTAGCTTCTTTTGCTTTTCTGAATGTGAGTGAACTCGTGTACTCTGATATTCGTGTTCGAAGCTATCTGGCTAGCTGTTCAGCAGGCATAAACCAGCACAGCATTACTGATTCTTTTTTTCTGAGAATAGCTCTCGTATATTAGTTGAGAATCTTGTTATTTGTGTTGATTTCAGTCTTGTGAATTTTAGTGTTTATAATATAATATTTTAGTGTCCATTTTTACATGTGCAAGATGCTTACTGGTAACTTTGCTTTGTTAATGATATTTTGTCTTCTTAGGCCTTAAATACCAGATATTAAATGAGCTGCAAAATTTGTCGGTACTTCCACGCTCTTCCTTATTTTTAACATAACTGAACAAAAATCTTGGTGTATATTGTTTCTGATCCCCTGGAATCTGGAAGTCCATTCCATCCCCAAATTTTTCCATAGCCCAAGTCTCACTGACTTTCATAGAATCATAGAAAGTTTTGGGTTGGAAGGGACCCCTAGAGGTCATCTAGTCCAACCCCCCCGCAGCGAGCAGGGACACTGCTAACTAGATCAGGTTGCTGAGCCCTGTCCAACCTGATCTTGAATGTTTCCAGGGATGGGGCCTCCACTACCTCTCTGGGCAACCCGTTCCAGTGTTTCACCACCCTCATTGTAAAGAATTTCTTCCTTATATCCAGCCTAAACCTACCCTGTTTTAGTTTAAAACCATTACCCCTCGTCCTGTCACTGCTGTCTCTACTAAAAAGATTGTCCCCATCTTTCCTATAGGCTCCCTTTAAGTCCTGAAAGGCTGCAATCAGGTGTCCCCGCAGCCTTCTCTTCTGCAGGCTGAACAAGCCCAACTCTCTCAGCCTGTCCTCATAGGAGAGGTGCTCCAGCCCTCGGATCATTTTTGTAGCCCTCCTTTGGACCCGCTCCAACAGTTCCATGTCCTTCTTGTGCTGAGGGCTCCAGAGCTGAACGCAGTACTCCAGGTGAGGTCTCACCAGAGCAGAGTAGAGGGGCAGAATCACCTCTCTCGACCTGCTGGCCACGCTTCTCTTGATGCAGCCCAGGACACGGTTGGCCCTCTGGGCTGCCAGCGCACATTGCCGGCTCATGTCCAGCCTTTCGTCGATCAGTACCCCCAAGTCCCTCTCAGCAGAGCTGCTCTCGATCCTTTCATCCCCCAGCCTGTATTGATAGCGGGGATTACCCCGACCCAGGTGTAGGACCTTGCACTTGGTCTTGTTGAACCTCATGAGGTTCACACAGGCCCACCTCTCCAGCTTGTCCAGGTCCCTCTGGATGGCATCCCGTCCTTCTGGTGTCTTGACCGTACCAGTCAGCTTGGTGTCATCTGCAAACTTGCTGAGGGTACACTCGATGTCGCTGTCCATGTCATTGATAAATATATTGAACAGCACCGGTCCCAGTACGGACCCCTGAGGGACTCCACTCGTCCCTGGTCTCCATCTGGACATTGAACCGTTGACCACTACCCTGTGGCTGTGACCATCCAACCAATTCCTTATCCACCAAATGGTCCACCCATAAAATCCATGGCCCTCCAATTTAGAGAGAAGGATGTTGTGGGGGACCGTGTCAAAGGCTTTACAAAAATCCAGATAAATGACATCCATAGGTTTTCCCTTGTCCACCCTTGTTGTTACACCATCATAGAAAGCCACTAGGTTGGTGAGGCAGGACTTGCCCTTGGTGAAGCCATGCTGGCTGTCTCGAATCACATCCCTGGCCTCCATGTGCCTTAGCATATCTTCTAGGAGGATCTGTTCCATGACCTTCCCAGGCACAGAGGTGAGTCTGACAGGTCGGTAGTTCCCAGGGTCTTCCTTTCTACCCTTTTTGAAAAGGGGCACAATGTTTCCCTTTTTCCACTCACTGGGGACTTCCCCTGACTGTCATGACTTTTCAAATATAATGGAGAGTGGCTTGGCAACTACGTCAGCCAGTTCCTTCAGGACTCTGGGATGTATCTCATCAGGTCCCATGGACTTCTGTACATTTAGGTTCCTCAGGAGGTCCCGAACCTGATCTTCACTTACAGCTGGAGGGATTTTACCCTCCTGGTCTCCTTCATGCCATTCATTGACTCGGGAGGGGTGAGGAGAGAGGTTGCCAGTGAAGACTGAGGCAAAGAAGTTGTTGAGTACCTCAGCTTTCTCCTCATCTGCTGTTGCCAGTTCACCGGTCTCGCTCATGAGCGGGGGTACGCTTTCTTTGACCATCTTTTTCCGGCTGACATACCTGTAGAAGCCCTTCTTGTTATTTTTCACATCCCTTGCCAAGTTCAGCTCCAGCTGTGCCTTGGCCTTCCTGACCCCATCCCTACACAACCGGGCAGCTTCCCTATACTCTTCCCAGGAAGCCAGTCCCTGCTTCCACTGCCTGTGCAGTTCCCTCTTCTTCCTTAGTTTGACCAGCATCTCTCGCCTCAGCCGTGCCGGTCTCTTCCCTTCTCTGCCCGACTTCTTACACTTGGGGATCGAGAGCTCTTGCGCTCTGTGGAATACATTATATGGAATACATTTCATTCCATAATTTCAGATAAGAATGGAAAATTTGCAATAACTGAAGAACTGAAATGTAGTCCAGCTATCTTTCACATTTAATTAGAGCAGCCCCTGCGGAACACCCCAGAGATTATGAAAATCCCATGTGTTGGGAGAAATCTCTAGAAATTTAGTTTCCTGTTAAACTAGGACCTTTTAAACCAGCAATCTAGGTATTGATCTAATTGATAAAAAGATGACGAGGTGCTGAATGTTAGAAATACAAAGGTTTAGAATAAATGAGGGGTCAGTAATTTTCCTTTTTATGTCACCATAAGTAGATTTCACCAGAGATATAACAGATTGCAAGCTTTTTCTCAGCTAATATAGGAGTTTCACGTGCCTATCCCCTCTGGAATATTATTCAACATGGACTATAATGTTCAGTAGTCAGCATCTCCACTTGGAGATCAGTTGCTTTCTTTTTTTAAAGCAGAAAGATTTTTTCAAAAAGCAGTTCTATGTGAAAAGACTTATATGTAATCCAGCATCTGCAGGCAATGCTTTGTACAGGGAGTAATGAATTTTTGACACTATTTAATTGTTTATTTAAAACAGCTTAATTAGATTTGCAAAGGCAGAAAAACACTGAAAAATGCAAACTAGAATGATGAAAATGCTTTGATTATAATTTCTCATTGACTGTCAACAGCCTCTGAGTAAAATGCTACATGTGATTGTTTTTTTTGAAAATGCTAGTGACGCAGCTTCTGTGAAAACTGCCCTCCCACTAGTAGAATGGGGCTAATCCCTCTCTAAAACACCAGTGGTACAGGTATATGCAGACACATTTATCATGATGGCTGATTACTCTGTGCAGAATACATCTATTTAGATGTGCATATGAGAGGCCGCCTGTTGGCAATGAGAGAAGACATTCCAAGATTTTCTGAGCTTCCTAATCAAGAAGATGACTTTGTCACTCTGTCATTACTACGTACTGCTGAGCAGGTGCTTCTGAGGACTGTTTTCTGTCTATGTATTTGTCTGTATAGACTGTTTTATCAAGAAGGTTAGCAACTGTGTCTTTTTTAGTTCTGTTCCCTGAGTAATTCTGCTAGTGTTAACGGGAGTAAGAAATTTCTTGCCAAACACTGCTTTCTTGAGTATTCATCCGCACAGACTGTAAAGAGAGAAATGGAAAACAAAAGTAATCATAATTTTGTGACTGTAAACCTCACTTAAAGCAAGAATTAGCATCTTTTCTTGCACAGAAGGAAACAAATCTTTAAAAAGGTGATAACGAATAAGAACTTGAGAGAATATAAAAAAAACACCACAGCAGAGGAAATATCTGACTCCTGTCACCCCACTTATCAAATGTATATTCCCCATTTGCTTTGCAGTACTGCATGTGCTGTACTTTGACATGCTGTATCATTGACAGAGCTTTACACTAGACTTGAAGGGAGAGGGAGATAATATCGGGCTGACCTGTGACAAGCTGAAGGGTGATATGCCAAGGTTAGAGGGATGGGGTGCTGGCGAGGGTCCTCAGCCTGTTGCTCTGAGATGTGCTGGCTGCACTGCACCACACTTGAAGTCTTGTGGAAATGAGCCAGGGGCTCCTGAGGTAACAGGGGCCAACAGGGAAACACCAGTGAAATACCTTAAACTAATTAAGGGGTCAGACAAAGAGTAAAGTCTGGACCCTGAATTTTAGGAAAGCAAAATTCTGGCTCTTCAAGGAGTTAGTCAATGGGACCCCTGGGAAACTGCCCTCAGGGACAGGGGAGCAGAACAGAGCTGGCAGATCTTTAAGGATGCTTTACATAGAGCACAAGAGCTCTCGATACCCAGATGTAAGAAATTGGGAAGGGAAAGCAAGAGACTAGCATGGCTAGTCAAGACCTGCTGGTCAAATTATAGGGTAAGAAGGAACTGCACAGGCAGTGGAAGCAGGGACAGGTATCTTGGGAAGAGTATAGGGGCGCTGGTTGGTTGTGTAGGGATGGGTCAGGAAGGCCAAGGCTCAGCTGGAGCTTGGCTTGGCAAGGGATGCAAAGAATAATAAGAAGGGCTTCTACAGGTGTGTCAGCCAGAAAAGGAAAGTCAAAGAAAGGGTAATGCTCCTTATGAGCAAGACTGGAAAACAGGTAAGAATGTATGAGGAGAAGTCTGAGGTACTCAACAACTTTTTTGCCTCACTGGCAATCTCTCTTACCACACCTCTTGAGTGGATGGACCATAAAATGGGGATTGGGGCAGCAAAGTCACTCCCATTTTAAGAGAAGAACAAGTTCATGACCACCTGAGGAACGTGAACACACGTAAGTCTATGGGACCTGATGAGATGCATCCCAGAGTCCTGAGGGAACTGGCTGATGCAGTTGCCACTCTCCATGATATTTGAAAAGTCATGGCAGTCAGGTGGAGTCACTGGTGACTGGAAGAAGGGAAACATTGTGCCCATTTTTCCAAAGGGTAGAAAGGAGGACCCTGGGATCTACTGACCTGTCAGCCTCACCTCTGTGCCTGGGAAGGTCATGGAACAGATCCTCTTAGAAGCTGTGCTAAGGCACATGGAGGCCAGGGATGTGATTCGAGACAGCCAGCATGGCTTCTCCAAGGGTAAGTTCTGCCTGATCAAGCTAGTAGTTTTCTGTGATGGCGTGACTAGATCAGTGGACAAGGGAAGAGCTACAGATGTCGTCTGTCTGGACTTCTGTAAGGCTTTTGACATGGTTCCCCACAACATTCTTCTCTTTAAATTGGAGATATATGGATATGATGGGTGGACACGACTCCGAGGACTGGAGAAAGGCCAATGTCACTCTAATCTTCAAAAAGGGCAAGAAGGAGGACCCAGGGAGCTACAGGCCGGTCAGCCTCACCTCCATCCAGGGAAAAGTGATGGAGCAGCTTATCCTGGAGGTCATCATCAAGCAAGTGAGGGAAAAGAAGGTTATCAGGAGTAGTCAGCATGGATCCACTAAGGGGAAATCATGCCTGACCGATCTGATAGCTTTCTATGATGGCGTGACTGGCTGGGTAGGTGAGGGGAGAGCAGTGGATGGTGTCTACCTAGACTTCAGCAAGGCTTTCGACGTGGTCTCCCATAACATCCTCCTAGGGAAGCTCAGGAAGTGTGGGCTGGATGAGTGGTCAGTGAGGTGGATTGAGAACTGGCTGAATGGCAGAACTCAGAGGGTTTTCATCAGTGGCGCTGAGTCTAGTTGGAGGCCTGTAACTAGTGGTGTCCCCCAGGGGTCAGTACTGGGCCCAGTCTTGTTTAACTTCTTCATCAATGACCTGGATGAAGAGTTAGAATGTACCCTCAGCAAGTTTGCTGATGACACCAAACTGGGAGGAGTGGTAGATACACCAGAACGCTGTGCTGCCATTCAGCGAGACCTGGACAGGCTAAAGAGTTGGGCAGAGAGGAACCTGATGAAGTTCAACAAAGGCAAATGCAGGGTCTTGCACCTGGGGAGGAACAACCCCATGCACCAGTACAGGTTTGGGGTGGACCTGCTGGAGAGCAGCTCTGTGGAGAGGGACCTGGCAGTGCTGGTGGACGACAGGTTGACCATGAGCCAGCAGTGTGCCCTGGCTGCCAAGAAAGCCAATGGGATCCTGGGATGCATCAGGAGAAGTGTGGGCAGCAGGTTGAGGGAGGTTCTCCTTCCCCTCTACTCTGCCCTAGTGAGGCCCCATCTGGAGTACTGTGTCCAGTTCTGGGCTCCCCACCTCAAGAAAGATGAGGAGCTACTGGAGAGAGTCCAGCGGAGGGCTATGAGGATGGTGAGGGGACTGGAACATCTCTACTACGAGGAGAGGCTGAGGGAACTGGGCTTGTTCAGCCTGAAGAAGAGAAGGCTGCGAGGGGACCTAATATATGTTTATAAATATCTCAGGGGTGGGTGTCAAGAGGATGGGGCCAGACTCTTTTCAGTGGTGCCCAGTGACAGGAAAAGGGGCAATGGGCACAAACTGAGGCACAGGAAGTTCCATCTGAACATGAGGAAGAACTTCTTCCCTCTGAGGGTGACGGAGCACTGGAACAGGCTGCCCAGGGAGGTTGTGGAGTCTCCTTCTCTGGAGATATTCAAGACTTGCCTGGACAAGGTCCTGTGCAGCCTGCTGTAGGTGACCCTGCTTCGGCAGGAGGGTTGGACTAGATGAGCCACAGAGATCCCTTGCAACTCCTACCATTCTGTGACTCGGTGATTCTGTGACAGGAAACTGGTCAGATGGTCGCATCCAGAGGGTAGTGGTCAATAGCTCTATGTCCAGATGGAGATCGGTTGCAAGTGGTGTCCCTCAGGGGTCTGTATTAGGACCAGTACTGTTTAATAACTTCATCAATGTCATAGCAGGATCGAGGGCACCCTCAGCAAGTGTGCAGATGACACCAAGCTGAGTGGTGGGATTGGCACGCCTGAGGGGTGGGATGCCATCCAGAGAAACCTGGACAAGCTCAAGAAGTGAGCCTATGTGAACCTCATGAACTTTAACAAGGTCAAGTGCAAGATCATGCATGTGGGTCAGGGCAATTGCAAGCAAAACACAGGCTGGGTGGAGAATGGATTAAGAGCAGCCTGAAGGGGAAGGACTTGGGGATGTTGCTTGATGAGAATCTCAACATGACTCGGCAATGTGCACTCACAGCCCAGAAGGCCAGCTGTATACTGGGCTGCATCAAAAGAAGCATGGCCAGCAGGTCAAGGGAAGTGATTCTGCCCCCCTACTCTGCTCTGGTGAGACCTCACCTGGAGTCCTGAGTCCAGCTCTGGAGGCCCCAGCATAAGAAGGACATGGACCTGTTGGAGCAGGTCCAGAGGAGGGCCACAAAAATGATCCAAGGGCTGGAACACCTCTTCTATGAGGAAAGGCTGAGATAGTTGGGATTGTTCAGCCTGGAGAAGAGAAGGCTGTGGGGAGACCTTATTGCGGCCTTTCAGGACTCAAAGGAGGCTTAAAAGAAAGACGGGGAAAATCTTTTTAGTGGGGCCTGTTGTGACAGGAAAAGGGGTAATGGCTTTAAACTAAAAGACAGTAGATTCACGGTGGATGTAAGGAAGACATTTTTTACCATGAGGGTGGTGAAACACTGGAATGCGTTGCCCGGAGAGGTGGTAGATGCCCCATCCCTGGAAACATTCAAGACCAGGTTGGACAGGGCTCTGAGCAACCTGATCTAGTTGAAGATGTTCCTGCTCATTACAAGGGGGTTGGACTAGGTGACTTTTAAAGGTCCCTTCCAAGCCTAACTATTCTATGATTCTATTAGTTTTTCCATATGAAAACTGGAATGAATCAATGTTGCTTACTACCTCAAAGTAGTAGTTTCTCTTTTTTCTGCATTAGTTTTCTTTCTAAATGGGAACTATAATGTGCACCTGTCTTTAACCAAAAAATATGTAATTAAATACAGCATAATCTGTCAAGCAAATGAAGATCTTAAATGTGGAAAAAAGAAGAAAGAATAGCAGTTGAATAAATCTGACAGTTAGCCACTGCAAGAGCTTTAAAGACAGCTGTAAGGAAGCTAAGGATTTGTGCACTATTTTTATGATAGTACGGGTTTTTGTTTTTTTTTTCCTAAAAGGAGCATTCTCCCTCCTCCCTTTGATTGCAGGGGCTAGCTGAATGTAAATACTGGTAGAAACTTCCAGATTAAGCATCTTGCTAAACAGTTCTCTGTCTCAAGGCATCTTTCATGAAATGATATGAAAATGGAATTGCACAGCACTTGCTAATCAGGGTAATCGGGGTAGCTGATAAATAAATACACAGCTAAGGGGAGAATTCTTCCAATGGGATGGATAACAGGTGACTGATCCTTACAGGGATCAGGGAGTGAAGTTATACTGGTGATATAGAACAAAGCAAATTCTCTGTAGCAAGCCCTAATTAGTTATTTTTATACATGTAAACATCGTAGCACAGAAAAAATGGAAAGCTAAGTGATTGTGTTTAGCTAAGGTACCTATTTCTTCTAAAGAGATACAGTCAAAGCAATTAATATCTCATATTTTTGATTTGTTAATAGGAAAGATTTGCAAATGCTAGGGCCAGTACAGACAACATTTTCTTCAAGATTTTGGTGAAAACTTTCATTTTGCTTCCGTGAGACTGTAATGTTTGTAATCTGAACAATCCAACATATCAGATGGTCTATTTTTCTGGAACAAACCAAACAGTGAAATATGATATGTGAATAATCTACAATCATTGTGAAAGATATATTTAATTTTAAGAAGTTTTTCTGTTTTATTAATCTAAATTATTTTAGTTCAAGTAAAATGTCGTTATTGTCTAAATCAGGCTGTATTTCTTCAATGCAGGGTGATAGATGCTGTCCTCAGTTCCATGGATGTAATAAAGGAATGACTTCACTGGATTTGCTGTCACATCAGTTAATGGGTTTGGAACTGACTTCAGTTCACCTGGAAATATTACACATGTAACATTTAGGAAGTGCAAGGCCTGCTGTTTTTTACTTGGCTTTATCTTCCACCATAAAGCACATTAATACTAAGATAAAAAATCAAAGCAAATTCTAAAATTATCTATCTTTATATAATTATATTTATTATTACTACTATTTATTTATTACTATCACTACTATTTCTTATTACTACCATTATATTTATTATTACTATTATTAATTATTAAGTAAAATATAATTGAATTATTAATAATTACAAATGAAATGTCATCTGAGCCTAAGTATGAACAGTGATCCCATAAACAAAAGAGGGCAGGAAAAAACTGTTTAATTTTATTCCTTCCTACTATCCACTGCAGTCACTGTTCTAGTAAGCCATTTGTTGTTGATATCTGTATCACAGGGTTTTTCTCATCCTTATTCCAAACCCATTTCTGAACAGACACTTGTACTACAGGTCTGTGAAGTGATAATTGCAGGCAGATGCACACTGACAGCCACTTCTTTGTTATTCTGCAATGCCTTGTTGGTCAAAGAAGAAACAGGAGTAAGATGGAAAACAGGAAGGACATGCAGCAACTGATACAGTGGGACATATGACCCTTTCAAGGCTGGGACCTGTTAGCTGCTGCTGAGAGACTGGCTGAAGAGTAAGAAATGGGATTTCTGGCAGGAGTGCAGAACACTGTGCAGTGAGGGAGCTTTGCAAGGCTGGCTTGTTTCCAGTCTGTACCTAGCCTGCCTTGTGCCATTTGAATGGTGCACAAGAGCATCCCAAACAGTCAGGTGTGCGGTGCATTTTAGATAAATATTTTCAACAGCGAAAGTCTCTTCTGTAAACAGTACACTCTCAAAAGTCTCTGAAGAAAACACTTAATTTTGCAGTCTTGAATATTTTTGAGGTTTTGGGCAAGGTTTCATGAAGAACTTAGATTTGCAGCTGCTAATCAGCTGCAAGCCTTCATAAGCTCTTTTCTTACATTATTCACAAACTTTTTTTGCAGCATTTGTTCTATCCCAAAACATAATATTCTACAGAGGGAAACAAAAAAACTACCTCCTTTCTCTACCTCTGTGCTATCTGTTCCCTGCATTTAATTTTTAAAAATTGCTGCTCTTCAGCTATATGTATGTATTCTGGGAGGGAGGGAGACTCCAAAGCTACATAAATAACATACGGATAGTTTAAAAAAAAAAAAAATTGTACTGTCAATCTCCAAGTAGTTTTGACTGCAATGTTGAATAAACCAAGCCACGGATAGCTGAAGAACTGTAAAGAAAATATGTTTCTATTTGCATAGGTCATACATCTGAAAAATGAGAAAAAAGAGTTTGTTCCCTAAATTACTAAATAGAAGCATGGCTATGAGTTCAAAAATAAGAAAGTGGTTTCCAGTGTTGTTGCCACAGACTCCTATTTGGTTGTGTCTGAGAATGTCACATACTGACCTGCTGGATTACTTAAATTTGGGCACAATTCTAAAAATTATAGTGCTACTTCACATTGATTTGTTAGGTCTGTACAGAATATGGAAAGTCTCACAAAAGGTTTTAAAATTTGGCTTTGTTACACATCAGAATATTTTTTTGCATTTGTCTCTAAAACACAGTTTTTATGATACCTGTATAATTTCAAGTGGTTAGAAAATTATGCTGTTTTTTTTAATGAACTCTATCTTTTCACCGTAGTATAACGGACTCATTCTTGAATTAACATACAAAGTTTCTAAGGAGTATACTGAATAGTTTAAGCTTTTATTAACCTTCAAGTTTTTTCTACAATTACCCCCTCCCCAGGATGCCTTTGAGATAATGGCTGACAATTACGAGTTCAAAGAAAATGAAATATTCTGCCTGGAATTTCTGAGAGCAGCTTCTGTGCTGAAATTTCTTCCATTTCCAGTAACCAGAATGAAAGATATACAAGGCTTGCCCTGCATGGGAGATCGAATCAGAGATGTCATTGAGGTAACGCACCTACGAGTTACCTGCCAATTGATTCTTTTACAGATGTACTTTTAGAGGTCACAGAGTGCTGTATTGATATCTGTGTGTTTACATAACCTTCTGTATTTCCTGTAATAACATTATATTACCCTTGTTACTCAGAATGCAATGTTTTCTGGAAACTTTCTGTAGTAACATAAGGTTCTGTCATGGAACACCCACCCTTAGAGCTAAAGGTAACTAATGAATAAATAAAAATTAACAAGTAATGCCATATCATCTTTGTATGTGATTTTAAAAGGTTCACTATGATTTGAGTGACAGGTTAACTCTTAATAGTTCTGTTCATGTGACTTCTGCCTTTTGCAACATCACTTTGCTCACCTGAATGCTTATTAGAAATACTATTTTTGCAAAACTGGTAAATATTTTAGTACTTTAATGTTAAATCCTGCCTTGCTATGAGTTATAGCAGGGCCTTTTATCTAGTGATGAATGAACTTTACATTCTTGCTGGAGCTTTGAGTATTCCCTGCATTTTTCTCTAATTCTTAGCCTTTTCAAAACCCCACATCTCAGGTGCTGTTATTCCAGCAGGCAGCTGATCAGGAGGTCTCAGCTGTCTGGAGAGGTCATTTCTGAGTGTAGCAATTCACTCTGGCTCCTTGTTTGCCTCACTCCACCAGTTAAGAATGTAGCCTCAGAAGTGCTCTTTGTACCCGCTACCTGGGGACTGGGAATTCAGTTATGATCCTGCAGAAAACAGGATGACTTGTTGGGGTTTTATTGGTGGGGATTTTTTGGTTTTTAGTTTTTATTTGAAAGATTGAAGGAACCATACACTCAAGAAAAAACATATCTGTTCTTACAATGCTCTTACTTTTAAGAGAAGTAATCTCATCTAAATAATGAAATCTTAATTTTCAGGACAACTCATTGATAGCTTATGATAAATAACTGCTTTCTGACTTGAATTTATGAGTAAATATGTATTGTGAAATTTATGCCATGGTCCTGGTTTCTACTTCATCCTTGAGCAAATTTATGAGTAAATAAGTACTGTAAAATTTATTCTGTGGTTCCAGTTTCTCCTTCGTCCTTCAGTAACTTTCTGTCACGAAAAGGATTGCAGAATTTTATCCTAATGGAACAAAACAATATGCTCGCTGAGGATGCTCTTCATGTTTGTACAGGTTGAGAAGACTTTCTTTTAGATTATTTTACTAAGTCTTACAGTAATCTTGATTTATTTTATTTTAACGTAATGTATTTGTTTAGGAGATTATTGAAGAAGGAGAGAGTTCTAGAGCAAACGAAGTGTTAAATGATGAACGATACAAATCATTTAAGGTAAATCTTTTGAAGTTTGTTGCTGTTGTTTAAAATTGCATATATTTTCCTCTGTTTAGTAGAGCTTAGACATAATCATCAATTCTATTATAAAGGAACATCCAATATCAGGTATGAAAAATAAAATCTTGAATAAAGAGAAAGGGATAGAGAGAAACTGCGATAGAGTAAGGAATAATGGTGAAATCAGTTACCTTTCTGATTAATGTGATGCACACACAGTTGCTCTTAAGCTTGAACTAAACAATCTCTTTTTCCTGTAAACAAATATAATGCATACTCTTTCCTGTAAGTTTAACCCAATGCTGTGTGTATTTTTTCCTCCGCTGATTATCATTATAAGACTACGTCATCTTATTCTGGCATTAAAAAATAACAGGTGAAGAATAGGACTCAGATCTATTTTAATTTTCTTTTGTGTGAGGCAGAAGGAAGAGGACTGGCGATATTTGTTAGGTAGATTGTAGGTTCAGAGTCATGGTCACACTTCTTCATAGTTACAGGGAATCTAAACCACATAAATGCTGCAGTTTCCATTTCCTTAGTAGTCACTGAATTCTCCACTGGAAAAATACATACTGGCAAATCATTTTTTCAATTTTATCTATAATTTTAATCTCTACCAATAGGTTTTTATTTTCCTAAAAATTTAGACAGTGGCAGAGAATCCATTTTGTTTAGTTCTCTATCCCAGTATTAATTAATTCTCTTGGAATAGTTCTAAACTCAGTAACAGACCTTTTGGAAAATCCTTTAGCCCTAGCAAAAACATTAAAAGATAACAATCTAAGTATTTAAAAAAGCAAATTCTTTCGTAAACACCTATGATTCAGACAAAGAATAGGTAATTTCATCCATTATATACAAAATGTTGGGTAATTCCTATTTAATATTATCCAAGATTTTAATTCGTCTCTTTTCTTCATCTTATTTCCAAGGAGTTACTGTGATTAGAAAAGCACATAATAAAGCTAGCAAGGTTGGAATTCAGAGGTTGTAGCTTCAATGGAAAACAGTGGTTATTGATGTCTTACAGAGCTACTCATTTAATGCTATAAAAGTACAAAGAAAGTACTGAGAGCTTCAGTATTGACAAACTTAACATAAAGAATGTGCTTCTGGGCAAGCATGAAAGTTTTCCCTCTTGCTTTCATATCACTGTTCATCTGAGATATCCACTGAATAATGCTTACAACTGTGACATTTTTGCTTTACATCCTTTCTTGGGGAATAAGTTAGTGTACAAAATTACTTCAGAATAAATGGAATATAACCATACTAAAACTTCAGAGACTGGTAGGTTTGGGCATTGTTTTTTCCAGTGGGCAAAATAGTGAAATCTGTACTCCAAATAAGACTTACAGAAATTTCTCTTGGCTCATGTGAAGACTGAAGAATTGTAAGACTGCTTATAATATGAAGCAAAAAAAAATTACCATTTGTACTTGAAATTGAATCTCATTCAGAAAACAATATTTGGCATGACTTCCAAACATACATGATTTATGGAATGAATATAAGAATAGATTAGTAATCTTGATGTACTTACCATCTGTTTCTACGCACCTTTGCAACCTGTTACCCTCTGTGTAGAATTTTAAGAGCCACAGGATTCCCACTGACCCCATCTCTCAGGAGTGCTGCAACACCAACATCATATGTACAACTGGGAGCTGGTAGTGTACGTAATACAAAATAATAGTGTCAGTCATATTAGGAAGATAGTCTTGAGACATCTCTTATTCTATGAAGTCAGTGTAAGGCAATCCAGCTACTTAACATTACTGTTTGTGTTTCTTGTTTGTGTCATAAAAATAAAGACTACTATCCATATTTCAAACCTTAGTTGAAAATGTACATTTAAGGAAATAACATGAAGATGCTGGAGATGCTACTGTATTATTGTTTACATTTCACTTTCATGAGAACTGCCCGTGTATAAAAACAATAGTCTATTTGATGTAACTAGGCAAGGAAAGGATGCTGAATCTGTGTGTTTGTAGTACACTAGTATTTATCTTCAGTGCAGGATAAATTCTACCCAGTATTTTCCCTGTGAAACCTCATTGTTACCTACTTTTTGTTAATTCACTCCTCCTTTATAAAACAACACTGAAGTGCGTGTTCTTCTATTGACCTTAGCAATTTACTTCAGTCTTTGGAGTGGGAGTGAAGACATCTGAAAAATGGTACAGAAAGGGTTTACGAACTCTGGAAGAGGTAAAAGCTGACAAGACCCTGAAGCTGTCAAAAATGCAGAAAGCAGGTAAGGTGAAAGTCTCATGAAAACTTGTATTTCAGTGCTCTAAGAACTTGATTCAGAAACAGAATCGGAGGAGGAAGTTCATTTGTACGTCCATTTTGTTGATACAGTGTCTTGTGGACATTAAATTAGTAGGTTAAAATAATATTTGGACTAACAGAGCTCCTAATTAAAAATTTTATCATTCAAAACATATGAATATACATATTTGTAACAGATACCCAGTGAAATCTGCTGTTACATACAAAACTATTAATGGGTCATTATTGCACAGGTTGTGAAAAAATTACAACAGTAGGAAAGCCCAGAACTGCTTTTCAGAGAAGACCTGTCTCCTTCAAGGCAGCCCTACTTTAGTGATAAATCAAAATTTGTAATAAATACTTGTAAAATTACCTCCATAATCCTAGAATATCTTAACTTTTAAGTGTTAAACGTAGCCAAATGAGTAATGTGCCTTCTCCATCGATATTTTTATGTGTGTGTCATTTCCCTAAAGGGACCCATTTAACAAAGGAATCAGTTGCATTAAGAAAAGGAGATTATATAACATGACATTAAAATAACATAACTTTATTTTTGCATTAAATCCATGTGTTTTACATCACCTCAGAATCGCTTGGATCAGCTTGCCCACGTTCATGCTTCTTTGTCTGTTTTTCTTTTACGTATTGTATTCAAATGTGAAGCAAGCTGCAGGACTGGGCTCTTTTGCAACAAACTCTGTGATCAGACATGCAGATAGCTGGGATATTTCACATACCTTTGAGCCTTGTACTTGGGTAGAACCCCACCAGTTTGGGAAGAGTGCCTTTAAAAGCAGGATGTCCAGAAATGCCATTGATGGGAGCTGGTAGGGAAGTCAAAGTAATTTATACATATTCAGATTCTCAGCAAGTGGACCAATTATCCTGACTACTGTGTTGTTATAAATTGTAACTACTGTTACAGTTGTAACTGCTGCTGCAATTTATAACAAAATATAATGACAAAAATATATATAAACTATAAAGACAAAGATGAGGAAAGGAAGAGGCTGTCTCTTGTCTGCAATCCCCCACACCCAAGGCAGGAGACTGACTCCAGGAATGGAAGAACAGAAGGAAAAGACTCCTGAAGAGGTTGGATCAGAATATATTTCTTCTCGCAATGTGCCCTGAAACAAACCTATAATTTTAGGTTCAAGCTCAAGCATTTCTTAATTCTTGCCATTAGACAGGGTTCCCTTGCCCATGGTATGAGCTGTGTGACTTAACTTCTTGGTGAGAGGTGGCTGTTTCGTGCGGGGCTTACATAATTCTATGTAGATTTTAAAAATTCCACAGGGTGATCAGCACTCTGATTTTTGCCTTTCATTTCCAGGCTTTCTCTACTATGAGGACCTTGTTAGCTGTGTATCTAAGGCAGAAGCGGATGCAGTAAGCTTTATTGTCAAGAATACTGTGTGTATGTTTCTACCAGATGCTGTAGTTACCATAACTGGTGGTTTCAGGAGGTGAGTGAAAACAAACGAGGTCACTTGGCTGTTTTATTCAGGTACACACAAAATGATGTTTTTGTCTTGGAAAAATCAAAGCAGCTTAGTGGGAAAGTGTCAGAATTTGTTTTCAATAGTTGGTTTTTTTTCTGTCTTTTAAAATGGGAGAGCAATTCTGACATTCACAGGTTCCTGTGTTTTAATACTATAGGTGGTTGTTTTGTCAGAAGAAAATCTATCTAAGAACAGCTTGCTGGAAAAATGATGTTTAGATCGCAGCCTGTACTAGAGCATATTTTTTTTCTTTTTTAGTGTATCTGAATTCCTAAGGCTGAGACTATTGTAAGGCCATGTTAGAAAAAAGGATACAATAGCTTTAAGGCATTCTTGTTTTGTTTTGTTTTGGTTTTTTTTTTAAAGAGAAGTTGGTCACATGAGATTGAAATGTGGTAAGGCAGAGTTTCCAGTGTTAGAAGTATACATTACAGTAAACACTGACTACACTGAATATAAAGCAATGACTAAACTGAATATACGCTAACCTCTGTATAGATAGAGTGATCTCAGAATTTCTTTCCTTAGTGATTTTTGTTCCTAAAGCTTTTGGTCTTGCTCTGTGAAACCAAACTTGGAAGTGTTGCTCAGGACATACGCAATTCACTCTTTCAGCACTTACCTGAGAGCCATCCTAAAGCCACACAGGAAAGTACTGAGACTGGGAATAGTCTTCAGGAGTAGCAGGTTCCTTGCTCTGTACTCAGTCCCCTGTTATGTCACTACTTGTAGTACATGGTGTGCTTGTAAGCCAAAGAAAACCTTAGTCAGCACCCGAAATCTCTTTCTGCTTAATTTGTTACTTTGTGAAACTTTGACTGTGTTTTTAACATATTTTTAATATAAAAATATCTATATTCTCTTAAAACTCAAAATACACATTTCTGTCACTCTCATGTAACTAAACCCGAGGCCAACTGTATGAGGTTCAACAAGGCCAAATGCCGGGTCCTGCACTTCGGTCACAACAACCCCATACAATGCTACAGGCGTGGGGAGGAGTGGCTGGAAAGCTGCCCGGTGGAAAAGGACCTTGGGGTGTTGGTCAACAGTCAGCTGAACATGAGCCAGCAGTGTGCCCAGGTGGCCAAGAAGGCCAACAGCATCCGGGCTTGTATAAGGAGCAGTGTGGCCAGCAGGAGTAGGGAGGTGATTGTGCCTCTGTACTTGGCACTGGTGAGGCTGCACCTGGAGTGCTATGTTCAGTTTTGGGCCCCTCACTCCAAGAAAGACATTGAGTTGCTAGAGCGTGTCCACAGAAGGGCAACAAGGTAGGTGAGGGGTCTAGAGAACAAGTCTTACGAGGAGCGACTGAAGAAACTGGGGCTTTTTAGTCTGGAGATGAGGAGGCTGAGGGGGGGACCTTATTGCTCTCTATAACTACCTGAAAGCAGTAGTGAGGCAGGTGTTGGTCTCTTCTCCCAAGCAGTGAAAGGACAAGGGAAAATGGCCTCAAGTTGTGTCAGGGGAGGTTTAGATTGGATATTAGGAAAAAATTCTATCCTGAAAGAGTGGTCAGACATTGGAATAGGCTGCCCAGAGAGCTGGTTGAGTCACCATCCCTGGAGGTGTTTAAAAAACATGTAGATGTGACACTTCAGGACATGGTTTAGTAGGAATGGTGGTGTTGGGTGGATGGTTGGACTTGATGTTCTTAGAGGTCTTTTCCAACCTAGAATTCTATGATTCTATTAAAACTGGTATGAAGGCAAAAGACAGAAGCATGTTAATAATTTATGCATCACTTGTGTGATGTATTATTGTGAGCCTACATAGGCCTACATAGATTCACTCTGATGCTAAATTAAGACCTTAAATTATTTGTAATTGCTATATACATGCACGGTGATTGTGATGAATGTATTTTATCACCTTTGTGCCACCTCATGATATTTATAATTATTCCTTGTATGTCCCGTATTTATTGTGCGAATGTTTGCAGCCACCAGCTACATAATTTCTGTAAAACAGTGTGGTCAAAGAGAAGCATTAGGCTCAAGCATGAAACCTGACCCACGGTATAAGAACAACATAAAATTTTATATTCAAAACATCAAGCGTCATCATTCTTAGAGTCCTTGTTAAAGAGGTATGTGATGGCAATCTCTTCACAATGACGCCAGTCAGTCAGGGACCTTGTGTGGTTAGTAACTTCGATATAACTATTAACACGTGTCTAGATGGATCAGAGAGTTGCAGGGACAGAACAGTTATCACACTGAAAATTCCTAGTGTCTTCTGATATGATGTATTTGTGAGCTTTGTTGGCAGCATAGTTGTTTGCAAAGTTTGAAATTTGAATTAAATTTAAGCCTTTTTTTTTAATTGTTTCAGGGGGAAATGATAGTTAGCCATTCTCTCTTTTATTAAAAATAAGCTTTTGTAGCTCTAAATGGGTGTGTCAAACCAGAAGAGAAATTATTTAAGTGTCCAGTGATGCCTTCAGTGAGTAATCCTGTGTATTAAATATGTGCCTTTACATATACAGATAATATATTAAAAAACTAAGTTTCAAAATGTCAGTCCTAAATGATATTTTACCAGCTTATGGAAAACAAATGCTGCAGTGTAGGATTTGTAGAAAAGTTGATTAAATGGATTGAAGTACCTTTATTAGGCACCTGTATTTTAATTACTGAACTGCAATAGAGTTGACCACATCTGTTCTTTTTTTGCCTGTCTCATATAATGGTGATATTCATCAGCACGAAGTATGTGTAAGGACACTAGCTCACAGTTTTCAGTTAGCATATTTGTTTCATTCATCTTTACATAAAAATTTCAATAAATAAAGGAGGCAGATTTTATTAATCAAACAACTTGAATTGATTCCCCCATACTACACCTTGTGTGATACTAACATAAGAGAAAAAATAGCTCATGATTGCTCTGAATAATATATTAATTCTGCAAGACCCAGATTTGTCTTGTTTCGTACGTTGGTTTCATAACTTGGAAAAATTAAGCATTTGATAGTGTTCCTCCAGATGTCACTGGAGAGTAGAAAGTCAGGAGTCTCGTAAACCTAACTGACTGTGCAGGAGAACTGAGAGAATTGCAAGGAACAGAACTTCCATTTTGCGATCTGCAGTCATGGAGATTCAATAAGGTAGAAATGAACTACAGGGAAGTCACATTCTTTTTACCAGACTTATCAAACAAACCTATGGCTGGGTATATTTAATGAGTTACTAGACCTTTTCCATTAGATTCCTGAAATTTCATGAAATCAGATGTTGCAGTATTTCTTGTAATCAAAATTAGGAAGCATAGTATAAACTTCAAGTAAATATTACTAGCTGTTTTTGAAACCTCAGCAAAGTTGGTTGTGGATTTTTCTTTGGTCTGATTTAACTTTCACCTTTAGTCTTCTGTATTGCTTCTTGTACTAGCCTTAATGCTAGTTGGTGCTCATAGCAGCCATAATAATGGAAGGTGCTAGATTAACCATGTTTCAAGTACAAATGGAGCAGTTCAAAGGATGAAGAGCAAACACAAGAGAATCCACTGCCTAAAGGACAAAAACAACAGGGCATCAGTCAGTAGTCAAACTACAAGCACAAGTGCAGGAACAGACTTGGCTGGCAGTTGTATGTTAGAGAGCAACAGGAAAACAAAAAGAAGGATGGACAATGGACAGTGAAAATGATGGAGACACAGACATATGACATATGTCATATTCCAGAGACAGGAAGTGAAAATCATGTTGCTACTTTGGATCTATAAGGTTTAATCACAATACCAGACCTACAAGTTGTCCGAGTAAGGCATAAAAATTGGAAAAGCTGATTCAGTCTTACTGAGAACATACCAAGACCTGTTTCTCTGGCCAGTCGCGTAAAATTTATTTCCTCTTTTGCTCTAACATTCTGTAGTTTCAGCTACAAATTCTCTCTTTTACCTCTTCTTAAGGGTCATATTACTAAAGTAGACTTCAGCGTCTGCTGCTTTGTTGACGACTTTTCTTTCTGATTCTTTCATCTTTCTGCCTGTCTGCACAAAACAATACCTCAGAAACCCTATTTAATTAGAAGTGCTTTTCTTGTGTGTTTGGTTGGAAGTGGCAATAATACTACATTTGGTTGAAGGCAACTCTCTTTTCAGCTATCTGAACGCATAAAGGAATAGAAAGACTTAAAAGTCACTGAAACAAAGGGTCATGAGGCCAACCCTTCAGTATCCCCCTAATTTGAAATGAATCAGGAGCAGAAATTAATAAATTAATGAAGTCTGGATAAGTTTATCCTTTGTTACTCCTCTATAGAAGCAGTTAGCTAACCACCTGTAAAACATCTTCCTTGAGTTTCAGTTGGTATGGTTTGATACGAAAGGTTAGGAGAATTTTTTTTCTATTTTAAAAATCTTTTTCTGACACTTATCTAGGTCATTTTGAAACAAATTACAACACTGAAATGAATGGAAATACAGAACTAGAGCAATTGTAGTTATGAAATAAATAAATCACACCCACAAGAAGTGGAATGCATTTCACTGTCTATCTAGTGAGGCCTGTTGGCTTGACTGTAGAGAAGGAGGTATTGAAGATGCTGATAATGCAAGATAAAGCATACCATGGACAATGTTATCAGAAAGACTGAATTTACTGTGCGGCCTATTTGAACCAGGAATTGGCATGGCATTACTTTCAGCACTCAGCCTCTCTTCTTTTGAATTGCTGAGATTTAAGACTGTTTTCTTCTTAAAGTTAATGAGACAAATTCTGAAGTGGGGAATAGCACTCGTATTACAAATTACAAAAGCCACGGAGGGTGAAGTTTCAGGTCCAACACTGAGTTAATGAGAGGCCCTGGGATGGGGAGAAAATAAACTTTATTTTATTGTGCGACATCCCTGATTAGTACTGTGTTTGTCCCAACTATACCCAAGGCAGGAGTATAGTTTACGCTAATGTACGTTATCACTTATTAAATGAGAGTTAAACTGAGGACCTGATACTTTTTTTCCTGGTTATTAAAATGTAATTTTATTCTTTGAAGAGAATTAAGAGTTTTTCAGTAGTGATAACATCATTTCATCTTGTATATATTACTGCATGGAGCAGTTTTCCCCCTTTCTCCCGTAACTCCAAGTTAGGACATGGCTTCAGAGTGACTTCGAAACAAGGTTGTCATCGGCTGAATCATTAACACCACGTTCTGCAAGATCCTGGGTTTTTGCTAACTTGATTTAGGTGCTGATATTTGATTTTGCCACAAGAGGTGATCTGGACTGAGGGCTTCCCAAGAGCAAAAATGCTTGGAGGAAGCATTATATAGTATATGTATTTTATGGCTTCAGTGTCTGTACTGGTTATTCCTGTCTCAATACACACACCCACAAAAAACCGTGTTTGACTGGAGAAGTTCAGAAAAGGATCTGGAATAAGAATTAAATACAATAATAAGAATAAATCATCATGTTTATTATCTGCATTTCCAGTATGAATTTCTGTTAGCCTTTCTGTGTGCTTTGTCCATAGGATTCACAAATTATTTACAATTAGCTTTCAGTTTTCATGTGTTCCATGTAGCACACTCAGATAGCTGTGGTTAGCTCTGCAGAAGCAGGATTGTATTGCTGTGATGTGAGCACATAGTGCTTATTGATGATGTAGTAACGTTTTTTTTAGAAATTACCTAGGCATCCTGTTGGTATTATGATTTCAGTTCTGATTTTCTCAAATGAGATTTACTTAGACACACTTTTGTCAGCTTCTCCCATCTTTTCCTTAAGATAAAGTGAAGTAGACTAAGGAGACACTTTGTTTTAGATGAGTTTTCATACTGCAGTTCTAAAAATGGTGTCCAAGTGCCTAGGGAAACGCATCAAGCAGAATAAGTAGTGCCTATCATGTATTATTTGCTTGGTGAGAGGCTAATTCCTCCATCCTGCATCAGTCTTCAGGGAAGTTTTGTCTCAGACTAATGATTTCTGTTCTAACATGAGCCTAATTGCAGATCACTATCTCCTTGCCTGAATTTTATGCTGTCTTTTAGAAATCGTGATTTGAGGCTCTGTAAAATTTGAAGATAAGGATTGCTAATAGAAAAGCAATGAAGATAACAAAAGACAGGGTCAGTGTGTTTGTGAGGCAGCATTGCCATGCTTTTTTATGTTACAATGCAAAAGTTTCTCTCCCTTGTACAGTGATATTTCCAAAGCAAAGGAGTGCATAAAGGAATGACCTGGCACAGGAATCTGGTCTTTCCTGTTGTATATCAAGAAAATAATTTAAATCTATCTCTCCTTTCTATCTCAGAAATAAAGTAAAATGAAATAGCTGGGACAAAGAAATACTTGCAGAGATAATTTTACAGGCTCACACACTTGATGAATCACCGATGTTATTGTAGCACCTTCGTTTCGGAAATGAGACTTCTATAAGACATCTGGAATTGCAATTATATGACTGTTTTGACACATGCTCCGAAATGAGAGAATGTGAGGTAGAATGTATGAAGAATATTACACTTCCCAAGTTCTTGGTATATACTCAAGACTTTGTGGTTTGTTTAACTGACCTAGTCATATGGCTTCTGACTGAATTTCTTGATAAATCCTGATTAAAAACTCTGTTCGACCTTTTCATATTGGATACTCCTAATATAAGTATCTTTGCTAGGTTCTGAGAAATAAATATATTTGAATCCCTATTAAACAAATTGTTTTCTTTCTGCTCAGATCTAGGATTAAAATAGTGCCAGACTTCAAACTAACAAAGAATTTAGCAAAAGTTGCTTTCATTAAGTTTTCAGACAAATTCTTAAGCAGAGATTGCTTATTCTACTCACACCTTGTCATAATAGTGCATCTTGCATCTGCACTATTCTTAGATACAGTTATTTCTACGCTTTCTTTTCCTCCAAAACACAAGCTATATTAAGGGAAGATATTAGCTGTACCCAGCTGCTCAAGTCCAAATACAGTAGTTTCTGCTCACTTTCTTGTACTGCTGTTATAAGAAGTAAATTTCTTATGTGCTGTTATTTCATTTTGTCAGGGAGAAATCTGCTGTAAAGGAGCTGTGAGGCAAGCTGCTCACTGAACATTTGAGCTGATGCGGTAGTTTGCACATGCTCTAAGCAGATCCTAGAAGAATGTAGCAGTTCTTCCACCAATAGAGTGAAGAGACTGTTTGGATTTCATTCATGAGCACAGCTTTGTGTCTGATAAACTATAGTGTGTTTTGGATGAGGCTTTTAACCCAGAGATGTTCTAGTCTGATCTGGTTGGTCTTAAAGCTTAGTAAAACAGCTTCACCTTACTGAACACCCTAAGTTTAGAGGTGTTTGACCTTGAGGTGTCGGGATGCTCTGAATAAAAATACCCTGTGGCAGGAGTTAGAAGCACTATAACTGGGAAAGAACAGAGGTCATCACTAGTTTCTGTTTCTAATTTTCCATAACCCATTAAAAAATATGTTGAGTAAGAGGAAACTAATTTTTATCCGAATTAGTGGTTAGCCAAGTCAATTTAGAAGATAGTCTGTTGGAGTAATTCAGACACTTCCTTTTGTCATTAGAGCTTTGATTATTTTTCCACTCGTTTCATCTGTTATTAGCAGTGATGAATCATGAAGTAGAAGCTGATGAATAAGGTATCTGGGAGTCATGGACAAAAAGAACTTTATAAGAATCCCTGAGACAGTCAAAAACTCAACACAGTGTATTCTTTCAAAGCCTTTCAAAAACTTTTTGAATCAAGACTTTTTTGTATGCCCTGCTTTACTCAAACCTTTACCACTTTCACAGGTTTGTCAGCTCATATGAAGGATGCTGTTTAGTTATATGCCTCTCTTCTCTAAAGCTACTCAAAGTGCTGGGTCCAGAATGGAGGTGGCAATGCTGCTGACTTCTGTGAAGCCCCAAATTTTACGCAATATATGTAGAGCTAGAAACTCCCTAGATTAACCTTACCTTTTCAATGATAACCTACAACTCCTGGAATGCATTTGTAACAACCGTAACAGTGTTTAGCATTTTCCATATACTGTCAACACTTATGATGACTACTAGTAAGTAAGCTAGAGCAATACAAGTAATGTTTATAGAGAAAGATATGAAATCCCAGATTATATTGTTTTAGGAATATTACAACAAAGCCTTCTGTAACAGTATCTTTTTTTTTGAGTTGGAAAAAATGAGAATGAAAGCCAAAACTAGTGGTAATGTATTTCCTTGTCAGGCATTCAATCTGAAATTTTAGTTATGCACTGATACATGATCAGATTTGTTATCATTTTAAATCTAGACAAAGTTTCTATATGAAACTGGTTAAAATCTTTAAAATTACTGCACTGATGACTGCTTTGTGTTATTTACAGTATTTGTTGTTATACAGAGTCTAAGGAATACCTGCAGCAGCATTTTCAAATTACAAAGGCAAACTTGTAGAGGATAAGCAACATATCACAAGTACACTACTAGGAGTAAGAGAAGGTGTTGTCTTAAAAATAGATTGGTTCTTTACAGTTCACACAAATGTAGTGTTTTGTTCCTTTGATATCAAAATCTGATATTCAATGTTAAAATTAAAACCAAAGTGTGCAATTAGTGGAACAAAATGTAAGAGTTTATAGTAAAAATGCAGCTATTTCTGGTCTAATAACACAATTAAAATTCACAGGACTAACTGGTTTTGACCACTAATGGTAAGTGGGTTGCCTTTTCTTATAAGAAGTTATTCTAAATTAGTGTATGAGAGAAAGTTTCCTGTTGAGCTTAGGCTGATAACTACATAGATCAATTTGACCATTATCAGAGCCAGAAATGCCCTGTTACAGAGAATCCCAATGAAAGATGTGGCAAGATGCAAAAGCTTAAAGCAGCAACAATAAAAGTGAGTCAGAGCAACAGAGAAACTTGCTGTGAGCATATAATTTATGGATGTATATGTCAACTTCTAAAAAGACTCTCCATATATATGAAAGAAGAACAGAATGGCAGCTAACAATGGTTAGCTTTTAATTATTATTCAAATAATTTTTCTCCTTTTGCTTTTTTTCCTGATTTGCCCCTTAAGGTCACTTTCAGTCATTTTTGGCACATGAGGGTCAGCCATTTGACAATTCTGGGTTTCTGAATTATACAGAAATATTTTTAGAATGCTTACCACTGCATAAAACCAAAATGTTAATGGCTTCACTAAGTCAAACTAAATTTTAATGGCCATGGTTTAATTTTTCTTTTAGCCTGTTCATATACTTTCAGTAGCATTAAATATGGTTCAGTTGTCTTCTAGTATCACAGCTGACCTGAATAGCCTTTTCAATTAGCCTTTTAGATGAAGCAGATCTGATATATTTTAAATAAATAAAGATCTCTTTTTATTGGTTAAATGCTGATATCCACAGCTCATTTAATCTATTTATTGAGATGCAGTGTCAAAAGAACAACAGTTTCTTTGTGCAGTGTTGGTGAATAATGTGTAGAGATAAGACAAAAAAATCACAGCATCTTTGTTTTGTAAGTGAATGGAATTTAAGAAAGAGGAAGCCAGAAAGATCTATTTAAGATTTTAAGAAAGATGCATGAGAGAAATGAAGAAAATTATATTCCCAGAAGTTACACACAAAACATTTTAAGAAATCATGAGAAAAATGTGAGCAGATTCCTCTCATAGATTTATTCTGACTTCTTTCGAATAATCTGGATGTCCTATGATTTTTAAATCTGTTCAGTCTATATTAATACGTTTTAATTTCCTGTTTTCATGGACTATTTCAGTGTTTACAATGTAATATGACTATTACTTATGCAAAAAGCAACAGAAATTGTTAGAAATCTACAGTAGTTCGTTCAAAAGCATCTTTGATGTTTGCATAATTCTGTTTGATGTTTATTCTCATTTTTGGATGACAGTTTCTCAAAACCTTCACTGTGTAACAGAGACAGCCTACTGTGATAAAACCTTCATTGTGTATGGGGGCAGGCAGGGGGGGAAAGAGGCTCCTGGGTTTACTGTTCAGCATGGGATACAACAAAAGCAATCTGGGGTGTCTGTTATGTAGAAGAGCTGGGTTGAGGATGATTTGGACCGTAGATGTATGATTTCCAGTTGCTTTGGTTATCAAAATGCAAGAGAATGGTACTGTCATTAGCTAGAGAAGATTTCAGCACTGACTTCAGTTTTGCCGGTTTAGTTGTTTGTATGAGTGTCAGATTTTAAACTTGCCCAAAAGTAACTTGCTTTCTCCTGATGTAGAGTCCTACCTCTCAAACAAATACCAGTCTGTCATGATGGCTGGCTCATTAGACTCACCTAAGTGGAAAGAAGCAGTGACATCTGTCAGTACGAATAATAGTACTCTCAGCTCCAAACTCCAGCGGCTTGTGTAGTCAGACTCCTAAAAATAACATACCATTAGGATTCCAAAATGTTAAAACAGAGTTTGCGTTATTTACACAATTTTCTAGGCAAGTTTGCCAAAGTGAATGTTTTAAAAAGTTATGAAAGGGGGTTATAATGTAACTATTTATAGTCCTGATACATCAATGAAATGTACTTAATAATCTGCATTCTACTGATCATTCCCATTTTAAAATGCTTAGCAATAAAAATTGTTGTGAATTTTATTATGCTAGGTTAACTGAAAAATATTAATTCAGCATTTTAGAACAATTCACATATGCAGTACTGGTTACTATTGCCATTATGAAAATGAAACATATAAATTACTAAGTCCTGGTATGAGTTACACTGAAAACCCTTCTCAGTTTTTTCTGAATGGGAAATGCGCTGCCTTTCCTTGAACACAATTCTTCTAATATACAAATATGTCATTTTTCAGTGAGCATAAAACATATTAAATAATCTCAGAACAAAAGGTGTTTTGCACAGGACACAGGCGTTGGTGCTGATACAGTTTGAATAGGATACCATTTCATCCAAAAAAATCACATCAAGTCCAGTGGCCTCAGGCATCATTATAACATACAATCTTGGGCTGGGGCAGGGGGGCAGATTGCATGATATAGAGCGTGTAGTAAAATTGATTTATCAGTATAATTTTATAAGCTGGAAAATCTGCTTACTGCACTAAGTGTGATCTATCACTCTTTGAATGTTTTGGTAATTTGGGAATAGATTAGTGTGATATGTCATGGGGGAATAAATGCTGTTCTGATTAAAAGGAAGCTGTACAAATAATTGGTACCTAACATTAACGTGTACAGAGATATATTCACAGACCGAATGAGCTTAATTTTCAAAATCTGTAGAGAGAATGAAAAGTAATTCTTTACAAGAAAATCTCAGACAAGATCAATGATGATAACCTTAGAACTATTCTGTAGCTGAGTCCTGTTATATGTGCTGCAGTTAGTTGGAAGTGCATAAAACGGGGCTCATGCAGTTTGCAGGCTCACTCTTTTTCATGCTACTGATATTAGATACTTTATAATAGAAATATGATAAAGAGAGAACACGAATATCCAATTTTCAGTAAGTTTTGATTTTTATCACATGCTTCACTATTGGTAAGAAAGTCTAAATTCAGTGAAGATTTGATTAACTGTTTTAAAAATTTAATTTTAGTGGCTTTTCACTAATTTATTTTATTTTATTTTTAAATACTGAAGGACAGGAAAATTTGTGTATAACCATTTAGGAAGAGGTTTTATGAAAGGAGATGCTGACAATGTGAATATTGCAAGCCAAAACATATCAGTGGTGTTTTAGAACAGCTCTATACCCAGAAATGATGATAGTGAATGAAGCAGACCATACATTTATATTTAGGATTAGTTGGAAAATATCTGCCAAAATGTTTCAAAGTATTGTTTGTTTTCTGTGAAAATTCTCAATTCTTCATTGAAGAACTGGACAGAAATGTAATTCTGTTGCCTGGTAGGGGCTATAATTCAAGTGATTTCTATTTCTTTAGTGAAATGAGTTTTTTAGTCGGAATTTCTCTTTCATGATGAGCCTCAGTTATAGATGTTTCATACTGTATTGTGTCATTTCACCTACAGGCAGGGGTATCTGCATCATGGAAAAGGTAGTCAGAGGCACAGAAACCTCTGTGAAGTGTTACAATGCCTTTTCAAGATCACTGAAATATTTTGATTCAGGTTTTGGCCAAGAAATTGGAATGACAACTTGGATTAAAACATTCCTTTCTCATTTATATTTAACTGTCCACACAAATCTTTCTGCTTTCTCTCATTTTCCTGAACAACTCTGCTAAATCCTCATTGTAAATAATAGATTAAGCAATTAGAGAGCGAGAATAAATGATCAACTATAATTATCACTCAGAATTTGTAGCAAAATCAAGCACCAACAAATATTTTCCAGTCATAAGTGATTTTTCAGTGGTTGGGGTTTTTGGCCTTTTACGTGGATTTTCTGGGGAGGCCTCATATTTTCAAGTACTGCTCTGAAAAGTCACAATAATCGAGGTGTCTCTAATCGACATTTGGCATGAATACAGTTAATATCATGCATTGATTTCTGAAATGCTCAGCTAGTGAATTTAAACACTGATTTTAATACTCAGGCCAGGAAGTATCCTTCAAAAGTATTTTGTACAAATGGATGAGTACTAAAGGTTTTACAGGCTGTCTCACAAATAAATTACTATAGAGTAAAATATATTCATGATAATACATAAAACTGTAAGTAAAAATATTCTAAAAGTTATAGAGAAATAGGTACGAGCAGGACTATTAAGGTAGTGGAATATATTCAGGGGAAGATGAAATAGCAAGATAAAAAGAAAGAGACAGGAGACTTCAGATAAGGTGGTAAGATAAAAGAAAAACATAAAGAACAAGAGGTCAAATCAAAGACGTACATGGCCTGGATGAGGTATGGATGCATACTTCATTAGACAGTTCTGTTCCTTAGATTTTATCTATAGAATAGTTTCATTTGGGTTCACTTGCTAAAAAGAGGATGCCTTACAAAATCCAAGCAACTCAAGGTGGAAACAGAATGAAAAGAGACAGACAGTAACACTGTCTTTGTAACACTGAGAGACCTGCAGAAGAAAGTGCTGCTCTTGTTTAAAGGCAAACCAAATCAAAACTCTGCATGAAGACAAATTGAAACAAAATTCTGCAGCAGTCCTCGAGTAAGTTTGCAGCAGTAATGTCAGATGTGAGGTAGCATTAATGGGCCAAGGATAGGGCCTGATTATGATGAAGAGATTTAATTAATGTTAAGAAAGAATAGTGAGAATGATCCTTAGCCAGCTTTCCATCAGACATATACATGTGCACCAGAGAATAAATGTCTATTTCTTATTTTGTTTCAGACAATTGTACTTCAGCATCTCTTTACCTATGAACTCCAATGCCTGTCCCTAAGCAATTCACGACAGAAGTAGAAATAATTCATTACATTTTGTCTTGTTTGCAGTCCTTCTTGAGTGTGTATTGCTTCCTCTGAGAGGTTTCTGATGCCTGAAATGTTTTCAAGTGTATTTCTTACTATTCATATAGCAAGATAATTTTGTTTGTTAGTATGTTTTACTCATAAGTGTTTCAGGGCATCCACACCAGCGATGAAGTTGTTCTGAAGATTTTGCTCTCTATTAGTGAGAAGATATGAAGATGAACAATATTATTCTGTGGTTCACTGTTCAGAAAAGAGATTTTGCAGGCTCAGATGCCAGATGGTTCAGGGTTTGCAGGATCAAATGCTTATTTTTTAGAGTCAAGAGATTAAAACTCAGTTCTAATTATAATACGTAATATACTGCATCACTATTACCACAGTTATATTCCTAGAAAGCTGGCTTGAAAACAGGATATTTATAGCAGAGTTTGCTCATTGCTCACTAGGGATGAGCCTAGGCTTGGAGTGCCAAGGCCAGGGGTGAGATTGACAGCCCAGCTCAAGTGTGTTTACACCAATGCACGTAGCATGGGCAATAAACAGGAGGAGCTGGAAGCCATTATACAGCAGGACGGCTACGACTTGGTCGCCATCACAGAAACGTGGTGGGACAACTCGCATGACTGGCATGCTGTCATAGATGGCTACAGACTCTTTAGGAAGGACAGACCAACAAGGAGAGGTGGGGGAGTTGCTCTATATGTGAGGGAGCAAGTAGAATGCATTGAGCTTGGCCTGGGGGCAAATGAGGAACGAGTTGAAAGCTTGTGGGTTAGAATTAAGGGACAGGCTCACATGGGTGACATTACGGTCGGTGTGTACTACAGGCCACCTGACCAGGAGGAGGAGGTTGATGAGGCCTTCTACAGGCAGCTGCAAGCAGCCTCACAGTCACAGGCCCTGGTTCTCATGGGGGACTTCAATCACCCTGACATCAGCTGGGAAGACCATACAGCTAGGCAGGCGCAATCCAGGAGGTTCCTACAGAGCATCGATGATAACTTTCTGATGCAAGTGGTGGAGGAACCAACAAGGAAAGGCGCGCTGCTGGACCTTGTGTTAACAAACAAGGAGGGACTGGTGGAGGATGTGAAGGCTGGAGGTAGACTCGGCTGCAGTGACCATGAAATGGTCGAGTTCAGGATCCTGCGTGGAGGAAGCAGGGCGATCAGCAGGATCAAAACCCTGGACCTCAGGAGGGCTGACTTTGCCCTCTTCAAGGAGCTACTGGGAGGAATCCCGTGGGCCAGGGCTCTCGAAGGCAGGGGGGTCCATGAGTGCTGGTCGCTCTTTAAACAACACTTCTTCCATGCACAGGAGCAATGCATCCCCCTGAGAAAGAAATCTAGCAAAGGAGGCAGGAGACCTGCATGGTTAAACAAGGAGCTTCTAGCGGAGATCAGGCAGAAGAGAAAGGTCCATGGAATGTGGAAAGAGGGGCAGGCCACTTGGGAAGAGTACAGAAACGTGGTGAGAGCATGCAGGGATGCGACGAGGAAGGCCAAGGCTCACCTGGAATTGAAGCTGGCAAGGGATGTCAAAAACAACAAGAAGGGCTTCTTCAACTACATCAGCAGCAAAAGGAAGGCTAGGGACAACGTGGGGCCACTGCTGAATGAGGCGGGTGTCCTGGTGACGGAGGATGCGGAGAAGGCAGAGCTACTGAATGCCTTCTTTGCTTCAGTCTTCAGTGGTAAGACTGGCCCTCAGGAATCCCAGGCCCCGGAGGTAAGAGAAGAAGCCTACAAAGAGGACGACTTTCCCTTGGTCGAGGAGGACTGTGTGAGGGATCGCTTAAGTGATCTGGATGTCCACAAATCCATGGGCCCCGATGGAATGCACCCACGAGTACTGAGGGAGCTGGCGGATGTCATTGCTGAGCCACTCTCCATCATCTTTGAGAGGTCCTGGAGGACAGGAGAGGTGCCCGAGGACTGGAGAAAGGCCAGTGTCACTCCAATCTTCAAAAAGGACAAGAAAGAGGACCCAGGGAACTACAGGCCAGTCAGCCTCACCTCCATCCCGGGAAAGGTGATGGAGCAGCTTATCCTGGAGGCCATCATGAAGCAAGTGGAAGAAGAGAAGGTTATCAGGAGTAGTCACAATGGATTCACCAAGGGGAAATCATGCCTGACCAATGTGATAGCTTTCTACAATGACATGACTGGCTGGGTAGACGAAGGGAGAGCCGTGGATGTTGTCTACCTTGACTTCAGCAAGGCTTTTGACACAGTCTCCCATGATATCCTCCTGGGGAAGCTGAGGAAGTGTGGGCTTGATGAGTGGTCGGTGAAGTGGATAGAGAACTGGCTGAATGGCAGAGCTCAGAGGGTTGTCATCAGCGGCGCTGAGTCTAGTTGGAGGCTGGCAACAAGTGGTGTCCCCCAGGGGTCAGTACTGGGCCCAGACTTGTTTAACTTCTTCATCAACGACCTGGATGAAGAGTTAGAATGTACCCTCAGCAAGTTTGCTGATGACACCAAACTGGGAGGAGTGGTAGATACACCAGAAGGCTGTGCTGCCATTCAGCGTGACCTGGATAGGCTGGAAAGCTGGGCAGAGAGGAACCTGATGAGGTTCAACAAAGCCAAATGCAGGATCCTGCACCTGGGGAGGAACAACCTCATGCACCAGTACAGGCTTGGGGTGGACCTGCTGGAGAGCAGCTCTGCGAAGAGGGACCGGGCAGTGCTGGTGGACGACAGGTTGACCATGAGCCAGCAGTGTGCCCTGGCTGCCAAGAAAGCCAATGGGATCCTGGGGTGCATCAAGAAGAGTGTGGCCAGCAGGACGAGGGAGGTTCTCCTTCCCCTCTACACTGCCCTAGTGAGGCCTCATCTGGAGTACTCTGTCCAGTTCTGGGCTCCCCACCTCAAGAAAGATGAGGAGCTACTGGAGAGAGTCCAGCGGAGGGCTACGAGGATGATGAGGGGACTGGAACATCTCCCCTACGAGGAGAGGCTGAGGGAGCTGGGCTTGTTCAGCCTGAAGAAGAGAAGGCTGCGAGGGGACCTTAGAAATGCCTACAAATATCTGAAGGGTGGGTGTCAGGAGGATGGGGCCAAGCTCTTTTCAGTGGTGCCCAGTGACAGGACAAGGGGCAATGGGAACAAACTGAGGCACAGGAAGTTCCGTCTGAACATGAGGAAGAACTTCTTCCCTCTGAGGGTGACGGAGCACTGGAACAGGCTGCCCAGGGAGGTTGTGGAGTCTCCTTCTCTGGAGAGATTCAAGACTTGCCTGGACAAGGTCCTGTGCAGCCTGCTGTAGGTGACCCTGCTTCGGCAGGAGGGTTGGACTGGATGACCCACAGAGGTCCCTTCCAACCCCTACTATTCTGTGATTCTGTGATTGCTGATTTACTCTTTAGCAGAAGTCATAGTTTATTGCAAGCTAGTTAGTTGCTGTAAAGACTGTTGGCAGCACAAGCAAAGAATGACGTTTTCCTGGCAGATCATCATGAAAAAATCTGCAAGCATCGGTGACCTTGTATTACAATTAGAGCAACCAGAGGGTATGTTTTGCAGATTCCTGTGAGCAAGAGTAGCCATAACATTTTAATTCAGTGTGACATCATCATCCTAGTGGTGTGGGGACATGATAATGACTATGTATCTGCTGGCTAAATTTTTTTTGTCAGAATGTGAGTCAGACAGGACATTTTCTACAGGTCAGATAACCAGGAAAAGATTAAAAAGGTTAAAAATAAATCACGTAGGAAATGCCTGAATTACAAGATATAACCAGAAATGGTCCTTATAGTTCCTTTCAGTTTGGGTATGGTGGAATTTATCACAAGGTGTTGTTATGTTGTGGGAGAGTTGGATGGAAAGTTTTCAGGCAATGTTTTTGAAGAATGGAATGATCAGCATTAAATAGAGAGCAGCAAAACCTAAGATAGACTCAGTCATAATCATCAGCTATGATAGCTGTTCTGTGATACTACTAGGGGCTATCTTGGAGAACCAAAAAAACCCCATTAAAACCTTATGGATTGCTTCTCATATACCAGTTTATAAACTCCTATTAGTTCATAAACTAAAAACATTCTACTCTGTAAGTTATGTTAATGATCAAAGACTGCAGAAAATTTGCATTTCATCTTGGCATATCTTATACCTAGATACAGTCCTAGTGGGTTAACACAGCAAACATTCCTGGCGATTTGATCCTGTTGCAGAGGTTACTGTGTCCAGTGGCGTGTTGTTTGTATGCATTAGTAATAAAGTCCACGTTGAATATTTTTGCTTATGAAATGCCTGAACACTGATATTACAGTATGCATTTGTATCACTGCCATAAATAGTACTACATCCAGACTTAGTAAATGTAGATCATATCTCCACCATTCAGATATCATGAATGAACTGTGAACAACCCACTGGTATGTTCTAGCTAAAAGGTCAGTGGGAGCCTTGACGCTGATTTCAGCTGAATAATGACAAAATAGAAGGATACTTTTATCAAGTTGTTTGAGAATTTGAACTGGAAGAAATGGTGGC
Source organism: Opisthocomus hoazin (assembly GCF_030867145.1). NCBI lineage: Eukaryota > Metazoa > Chordata > Aves > Opisthocomiformes > Opisthocomidae > Opisthocomus > Opisthocomus hoazin. The sequence continues at coordinate 62,892,487 of NC_134419.1, forward strand.
TCAGGAAATACATCTTCACATTTCACCTAAAGAAATAAAAAATATGTAGATACAATGAAGATGGTCTTAAAATGCCCCATTACTCGAGATCACACAACAACACAGGTTGAAAAAGTCAAGATTATATTCAGAAAGAAGTCAGAACAAGAGTTTAGAGAAATATGACATGACTAGTTCTTTGAGAGATGCTTTGAAAATACATGGCTAGAGATTTATAATTTCTGGATCAGGAAAAAGGGGGCACAGAGAGACACTTCAGTTGCATTCTCAAACAGAATATCTCCTTGCCATGGTTTGGGAATTAAGGAAGTTGGTCAATAATAACCAGACAAGTTTTCAATTTAGGATTAAATCAACTAAGCCAACTTCACGAGCTCTTAGCCTGGTGGAGGATCATGGCTTGAAGCAGAGTAAGGGAATTTTGTAAAGGAGGGTAACAATATTTCTCTGGGGAGAGATTTATTTAAGGTAGAAGGTAGATTTAATGACAGGCTTGTCTACGCTTTAAAAGGCTTTTCTTGTAAGTATGCTTATACTTGCAGAATATATTGGCAGCTTTTCTCTGTGGAGATGCAGTGCTCCTTTGCCAGTATAGTTTAAATGATTGTCTCAAATGGAATAACCTGTATTGGCTCAAAGGGCATAACTGTTTCAGCTCCTGCAAACTGCTAACAGCATGATCTCACACAACACAGCTCTCTTGGCAGAACACTGATGTAGACCAAGAAGACAAGATTTGAATTTCAATTTATGTTTGAAAACAGATCACAAAACGGGCATATTTGTTGTATCCCATAATTCTGGTGTAAAATATGTTCATTTTAATATTAATATTATTTTCTCTGTAAAAGTCTAGTTTTCTAGATGTATTCCATAGGTTAAGAGTAAAGTCCTCTTCCCTTAGAAAAAATTAGTAGATTACACAATCCAAATTAGGTCTCAAAAGAGAGCAATCACATTTTATCTGGGTCATGCTTCTGTAAAATTCCCCAACTGCCTTCCTTGTGGTAGAGGTATGCAGTTGTAGTTATGGAAAACATGTATGTCAGCCCAATCCTGGAAAGCCTTAACAGTTCATTCTAAAAATTCAAAGGAGTGAGCAATGTCATTAAAATTAACAGATTGTACACATGATTGAAGTTTAAACTGTGCATAATTATTTCAGAAATACTGGAGTAGAACTTTAGTGTCTTGGTAGAAAGACTGGACTTAAACTCACCGTTCTCCAGCTGTGTGCTAGCAACAATGCAACTGTTTAATCTGAAATTAGCAAATGATATATTCCATTAGATGAAATATATTAATAAAATATCATAAAGGAATCACAACTGAAGTAGAATTAGACATATTGCCATAAAATGCCAGAAAGTTCAACTTCATCAATCAGTTTCTCATGTCATTGTGACTAATCCAAATACATGAACAACTACCTGCACTCCTTGGCCATCACACCACCAGCTCAAACAGAAGTCTTAATCCTATTTTATGTTAGAATCTGGGGAAGATGTGGGTTTTTTTTGTCTTTTTTTTTTTTTCCCCAGTTGATGCAAGCAATCTATTTCTCAGTTCAAGGAATTTTAATAGAAAAACTGTCATGTTTATATAACTTCCAGTACAGCTGAGCAGGAAGCAAATAGAAACCTTTATTTTTATGGTAGGTTGATTCTACAGATTGTCCCATCACTGCCAAGTAAGTGAAACCCTGGCTGAACATCTAATATCATTCAGATATTCTGAAAATGCAGGTTTCCTTCCTTGCATGAACATTAATAATGTCTTTTAAATTGTTTAAAGTGAATGTTTTGATTTTTGGAAATGCTAAAGTAGACATGCATGAAAAAGAACATTTTGATGGAAGTTTCTGTGACAAAGGGATCTGACAAAGGAATAATCCATTTGAAACTCTCAAGAGAATTAGCTAGAGAGAATTAAAATGGACTGGGTTTGAATGCATGTTTTCAATCTACCACCAAAAAGATTCAAAACAGCAAAAATTGTTGCTATAAAGCTATTTGTGAGTTTAGTTACAGTATCAGTATAGAAAAATACCTTTTTATTTCTTCTTTCAAAATCAAAGATCATATCTTAAATATTAGCTTTAATATGTATTAATGAGATTCTGAGTAAGTAGAATAGAAAAATAGTTCTGAACTAAATAATTCTCTCTTGGACAATAAAAATCTAAACTAGTAAATGGAAACTGCCTTAGTTACAAAATCATTTTTTCCTAGTAAAAAAAAAAAGTGCCAAATAGCTTCATAAAAGCATTTTTTTAAATATACAGCTTTCATAATTAATAATGCAGACTGTTGTCTGCTTATTTCAGTAAATAATTTGAATGCAGCTGACCTTTCTGTTTCCTCTGCTGCATTATTAATGATGTTGAAGAGAACACTAGGTTATTGTTCTAGCAATACATAATTCGCTTAGCTAAGGTTTTGGTTTGCAGCTAATGCTGTTTGAAAAGTGGCAGCTGAGTAGATTATGTACCAGCTGAGATGGAAACAAAAAACTGGAAAGCTTTCTGACTTACAAATCCAGAGTGTCAACACATTTCAACTGTTCAGTTCCATCTTCAGGCATTCTGAGTACATGTATAATCTGCAGCTAGCTCTTGATTACTGCATCTAAATACTTCATGATGGAACTTCATTCGCTGGCAGAGCACCAGCAGAAGGTGGACACAGCACCTGAATTTGTCTTGAATCACAGCAATATCTATATATAATGATTAATCCAGACCTAGAAGGGTCCAGCTCTCTCCCAGTTTGTGGTAGCCTGTCCTGAAACGTGCTGGTCACTGACTACGTCCATAGAAGTCAGACAGAAGTCTAAAATCCTTAACCTTCTCCTTTCATCATCTCATATTGATTTATTGTTGTATAGAGGGAGAGGTCATTTTCTTTACCTTTTTTTCTTTGTTTCTTTTCAAAGTTCATTGTACTCACTGAGTGTTCACTGAAATATCTGGCATTGTTGAGTGCACTGATCTCTTGTAGTCTTCACAAGTAGAGGTAGTTCAATTTCCTTGTCTCTTGGTTTTCATAATTCTATAGCCTTTGTTAAACCTTTGAATTAGGCCAAAAGAGACTAGATATTTCAGAATGTCTGAGCAGGTCTAGTCTGAGATGCCTGCTCCAATGAATGATAAAAACATTCCTTCTCTCCAGTCAAGCCTGATTCTTCAGCACTTCCTATGTATTGGAATATGTTTCTTTTTTTCTGCAGATTCCAGAATAATTAAAATTTTACAATTTCTGGTAACCAAAAATACTGTAACACTGTCATACAGAGTGTTTCTTAAGAGCGGGAATGCTTGTGCCGTGTTATCATAGAAATGCTGACAGTAGAGTTTACATATGCAAAACTAGATAGATGTTTTAAGACTAAAGTATCATCTGCATACATTTCAGCTGAATATACGAGATCCCAAAACCACTTCAGTGCTCATAGTTTGTAAAACTTTTTCAAACAGTGTTGAAGAGGTTTTGCTTCGCCATTGATTGGCACTTGGCAAAATTTATGTGTGCAGGAAGTTTCTATTATGTCATTTGAAATGTTTGATTGGAATGGAGTGTAATTTAAAGGATTTACCAAGCCAGCAAAAGCAAAACTTCAGTAAGATGTTTCATGACTTTAAATAAAACTATGACAGATTGGTATGGTACATTTCATAAGCTCTAAAAGCTTGAAATTATATGGACAGCTTTGAGGTACAGTTGCATTATTTACATTAAAATGAGACAGCACCCTCAGTGATTCAAAGCTTAAGCATAGTTTTGTTTTGGTTAGTAGAATAGTGGATTTACTTCAAATATAGAATTCAGAGAGCCTGAAGCTGTTAGTAGCAAAAAAGTCTTCTTGTATGCAAGCCAAAAAGGGATAAATATTCAACATCAGGCTATGATCGGTGACAGCCACATTCAGGCATTTATGTCAGAAAGCTGTAAGACAATAAAGCCATCTAGGCAGTACAACTATTATAACACATAGAGGTAGCTGTACTTTCTAATTACGAAGTAGGTGACAATTCTTACATGGCCATTATCCTATTTTGCTCTCTCAGTAGAAACTGGGCTGATAGAGGACTAGTTTTATAAACAATTTAAGTAGTGAGTAATAAATGTAGTTGAAATTTAATTTTGTAACTGTTTTTCACAGATTTTTTTTTTAACAACTCTGAGGCTGATTAAGGTTGAAGGGAATTAATTTCAGCATCTGAGTAAGAGGTGGTCCTCAAGATAATACATGCAAAAATAGGTCAATCAGATTGTTTGTAATGTTTTTGTTTGTGGAATAATATTTTTTGGTCAATTTTTTTTTGTTGGACCTTCAAATTTTGACTTTCATTAAATTTTCCAAAATGCTCCACAATACAATGTTTTTCTTAAATATCTATGTATCAAAGAATCCTCATGCAGATTCCTTTTAAACTGAATATGCTTTGAAGTAATCATTTAGCTAAAAGTCCCCAGAAGCCGATATATAAACACACCATTCATAATTCATTCCTTTTGCAAGGCAGAGAGGTAAATCTTTTCAAGGTTTTACATGATAATATTTTTAACCCATTAAATAATTTTTTTATTTAGATAATTTAATAGAGCTTTATAAAGATCAGTGGATAAATTTAAATTTAGCAATACTGCTAGTCATTGAAGTTCTTCAGCTGAATAACCATTTTCTGATTTATTTTCTCCTCTTACTGTATTAAAGTAACAGCAAATATCTGTTAATGCAAAGCTTGAAAAAGACATCAGCATGACATGAAGAGAATTACCCAGGTGTCTTGTACTCTGAGAAATAGTTTCTAGGTTTCTTTTGGGTCATAAAAGACACACTGAGTCAAGCATAGCATGAGATACACTTGATCTTTGAAAGCACATTTAATGAGAGACTAGGTGAACAGGATGCATAACTATGCTTTTTGAGGCAATGTAGTCACTGAGGGTGAAATTAAGTTAAGAGTAAGATTTAAGTGGTATTGTGCAGGTTTCACACTGGTTCTGCTCACTTCAGTGATTTTCACCCTCAGAGCATAACTCACAGAAATATCCAGAGATGTGGTCCCTTCTGCTGCAGCAAGTGACATTTCTTTATCCTGACTTGAGACAAGAAAGATCTTCTAAGTAATGCATTGTCTGCATTGTTTGGTGTTTCCCTAAAAGTCTCCTTGAACACCACCTGCTGATGCTTCATAGCAGTGATATCCTGCTGAATAAATATGGAACCAATAAGTGCTTGTTTCGTGTATCCAATATTAAAGCTGTATTTGCTTGTGCCGTATAAGTAAAGTTTCTGCTCCTAAAATGAAAGGGATTTTTCCATTGCTACTTCATTGCAGAGTTAGCTTAACTTCAAAAATAAAATAACTAGCTTCCACAGCTATGGAAAATTAGTTCTGCCCCCAGTGAATTAGAATTAGTGTTCCAGTGGGCAACAAAAGTAGCATTTTTATGAAGTGTCCACCCTCAAGCACCTCTTCCAGAGAAGAATCTTTGCCGAATACTTGTGTAGTTCAGCTGGGTTTATGTTGAATTACTTGGCTGGGTGAAGAAGCTGCTATATGCTGTCTTTGGCAATTCAGACCTTTGTAGAGCCCTGATTTATAGCTGCTCAGGAAAACAGTGGCTCAGTTTTCAATATGTTTTCATTTCAGAAACAGTCCAATGTAAAATGATTTTATTGTTAAATCAGTGGGAAAAGTAATTCTGCAGACAAAGCTACAATGGTGGTTTTTTTTCCCCACGAACAGTCTCAAAATGAGTCAGATTATCTCTCATAACTGTGTGGTACCTTTTCAGTTAAATATATCATTAATTCAGTTTTAATTTTAATTGTCTTTGCTGGTGACAGAATTTATTTCAGTTAATTTAATTTGATTATTGCTATTTCAGAAATTAATCAGCATCTTATTAAACCATTCACAGATATTAATTATGCCCCAAAATAGCCCTGTGATGTACAGTCAGGGAAGAATTAATTCTTAAGGACAGGAATTCCAGAATTTCCTTTGATATGGAATATGAAAGTTCAGTCAGTTTGGGTTTAGATTTCCACAAATATTCAACCCTCAGTTTTTATCAGCTTGTGCAAACCAAATCCAGTAGGGTAAGTGAAATGCCGGGCACTAAAGTCAGAGTCCAGCTACAAAATGTTTGTGCAAGTATCTTCCCACAATAGCACTTCTCATCTCAACAGGCATTTTATAGTACATTACCACCATTAGAAGGAAAAGAGAATGAATTTTGACACTGGCTGGGAACCACTAGTGCCAACCTGCCTTCAAAGGCAGCTAGGATCTAATTCAAATCACAAGCCAGGAGAACAGAAATTATCCCAAGAAGCCAGCTATTCCTATATCCATATTTATATTCCACTGAGCCCTGATCGGATCTTGCTTTATTGTTTTCCTCATTACTTCAGACATGCTACTTTATTTTTGATTAGCAGGGACTGACTGTGCACGTGTATTGTGTTGGGATTCATTCACTTGAGGTGAAACAACAAATATACCTGCCATAAATACTTGCAATGTAAGGTGGGTAGGATCCTTCTCAGTTGTTTAATTTTGAAATGATGATCTAAGATTTGTAATTATCCATTGCATAAAATAACCTGATAATCTACTCAGTGCTCTGCTCTTATTTGCCACCCCAGTCCTGCAATGGAAGTCTTGCCTAAGTTTCAGTTCTGGAATCAGAGTGATCTATGATTCCAAAAACTACAGCCTTTAGGAAGCTTAGTATGTCTTCATGTGATAAATGGTATAGATGAGCCTTCTGACTATCTAATTTGATAAACTATAAAATGGTATCTTGCCTCTGGCATACTAATCAATCTTCTGTCTTAGTCATGTTGAAGGTGGAAGTATAAAGCTCGTGCACCTCGAGAGCAAGTGAAGCTGGTGGCAGAGCTTGGCATGTTTGAGTACCCCTAGCTTTTTCTGGCTGGATGTTGCCTGTTCCACTCTCCCTCCGCTGACAAAGTAATCATTGCACAGTGTGAGTCAGGCTTGCGAACAGTTACTTTTTGCATTCTGCTGCCTCTGCTTTCTATGTGTCAGTGTTTTTGGGTTATTAACTTTGGTTGAGCTGCTTTTGCAGTTCAGTGATAGTTTATTTTCTGGCTACCTACTCTGTATTAATGGGAACCACCATTGCATTGACACTGTTGAATCCAAATGTTTTGAAAATGTGGAGCTGGCTTGAATATCAAGGAAAACTGCTGAGCTAAAGCTGACAGTGATTTGAAGAATAGCTTACATGTGGTGTAGAGCATTTAGCTGGTCATTTCTGATAGAAATGGACTGGTACAGCATTCTGCTGCTACTTAGGCTGTTAATACTCTTTACAGTATTGATCAGAATATGTGATTGAGAGTTTCTGAGGAGATAACTTCAAATAAATTTTGCAGCATTTTATTGTAACTTGAAAGACCCCTTCTGTCACAAACAAGATAATTTCTAACTTAGCTGTTACCCAGTTCTTGTTGCAAATGCAGTGAGAGTGTTGCAAAAATTATTGTTTCTTCCACTTAACAAAATTCTTCAGCATAAAATCACTGTTGCAGAAACCCTTGCACAGATAATGGTTCTGTTCATTTCCTTGGGAAGTGCCTTGCTCCTTCCTGTCAGTGTACTAGTTATATACCTACCAAAGGTCAATGTTGTTTTGAGTCAAGAAAGCCACTTATTCCAGGTCCAGATTTCAGACCTGAAAAAAAGTCAGAAGAATATGTGATGAAGTAATGAATTTCTGATTAAAATCTGAGTTCAGTAAATTCAGTCAGGCAAAATATTCTGAGAATTTTACTTATTGGTCTACTTTGCATTTATATTTTATTAAATTGCTAGTAACTTATATCTGAATATGGAACATCACGGAACAAAGTTTTGGAAATCTGTTATATTACAGCCAAGAATTATTCTTAGCTGGATGAAATCTGTGACTACTTTTCAATCAGTGGAATTTTTCTCCTCTGGATGTTAAATGGTCCAGGATTTTACCTTCTGTGTAGTAATTGTAGCACTGTAACCCTCCAGTATTACCCACTTAAAGATTTTTTTGTCCTTATCATGGGGTTTATACAAGAAAAAGACGTAGTTCTTAATAGTTTGAGTGGCAGTAACTCAGAATTATTTTGATATCTGGCTGTAAGAAATTGTCCGTCTTTTGTTCAAGGTCTCAGCAAAGGCTGCTTAATAAGCAAATCCACAAACATCCAGAGTACCTGGGATTTGGAATAAAAATTTCTGTTCCTCTTCCTAGAAGGCACAGGCTGGTTGGAGACAGGTAGTAGAGCTACCTTAATCAGGACTGCGGTTATTAGAGACAGAATTACCATGCCACTTCTATTTGGTCAAACTCAACTGGTGTTAAACAGTAGCTTGGCATTGCTAGTACAGTGGGAGTTAAATCAGACCCAGAGCAGAGGATACCTGTGTAGAGTAAAAATACAGTATCAACATCAGAATTGTCAGAAAGAAATCTTTGAATTATGTATGCATGTGTGTGTATGTTTAATTATACCTGTAATTATATGTCTGACGATGCATTCACACTTGAGGCTACTAGAGTTTTTCCTCAGGAACATGCATTTTATGTTACTTATAAATTATTTGTGTGTTATATCTAAAAGGAGTGATGCTGCTACTTATCCAAGCTTTCTCTTTGTGGCTTAAACAAAAGTTCATTGTGCTATATCATAATTTGTCCATTCCTTCAGCTATGTGCAATCTTCTGCAACATTTAATCCCTTTTCCATTGCCACACAATCATCACTTCAGCAATTGCATTTGTCTTCCTAGATGTTTATGCATATTGCTCATCTATATTCAAGGAAATATTCAAATGGCCTCACATATTTTTAAATCACTTGGGGATGTCTGTCTAGAAGCTGTCCTCCCTGCATTTCCCAAAAGAAGAATGCAGGGAAGATGACACTTATTTTAATATGTAATGAATTCCCATATTTCTTTCCACAAATAAAGGACCTGTAATTTTTTTATATCGGCTTTCAGCATTTTAGCTAGTATCCAGCTTGCTATACGAATGAATTTCAGCTGGATTGCTTTTAATCTGAGCTCTTTGGAAGGAAGAGAGAGTTGTATTCTCTGATATGTTGTGCACAGTCTCCACATGCTATCTAAGGTCTGCTCCATGTAGCTCTGGTCTGAGACTACTTTTACTGATTTTCCTAGCTTTCTGTATAAAAATGCGACTATACAATAAAATGGTCAGGAAAGTGAGAGTTTAAAAATCTCACCAGGTTATGGTGAATATTGGTTGCATAGCAATTCCTGATGGACTGATTTTTTTCACCGTCTTTCCCAATAGCAATCATTCTCAGGAAGCTCTTTCACAGCTATGTTTTTTTTTCTCGTTCAATGTAATCCATTAACATTTTTTAAAAACATTTCAGTCTGCCAAATCTGATTTTAATGTTATCATAAATGTACTGTTTTAGTAAATAAAATCCAGTTTCATCAAACAGTCTGAGAACATTAGCCAATATCCAGTGTTTAAGAGTTCATATGCCTTCCTCCACAATCAATATTTTTCCACGATTTTAACAGGAGTAAAAGGTTCAGTCAAATAGAAAGAAGCCTGAAATGTCTGTGCCAAATCTGTTTCTGTTCTCCATTATTTGTCCCCATTTCATTGTGTTATATTATGTGGCAGCCAAAGGAGGGTGATTTGAAGATTTATTATGTAATTAATTACATGCAATTAATTGGCTTCATTCCAGGAACCCCACATACATTTATGCTCTGTGATATTTAATATAATTGATCAGATTTTGGAAATAAGCATTTGTGAGTTGTTAGTCCTCCAGTTTCTTAAATATACCCACCTGACTTCATGCAAGGGATTAATTCCCCCGATATCAGTGGTGGTGTTCTCATGTGTAAAGCTCAGTATGTGTGTGTAAACACTGAAGGATTTAGCACACGTGCAACCTCATTCAAACTTATAATGCTATCATTATGCCAACGAGAACTTTGTCTGAATAAGGAATAGATAGCATTTGCTTAATAAATGGAGACTTGGCTATGCTGTGACTGTTACAAAATGGAAAATCCCAAATTATTTGGAAATTTTCCATCTGTTTTTTCAGAAATACAAGTTGGCTAGCTTGTCTCCAGTCCAGGCTCTGAGCATACAGAGTCAGTGGGCCATAGTCACCTCTGATGATCTTTCTGAGCAGCTATTGAAAACCTTTATCTTCTTCTGAATATGAAGTGCCTTCTTCCCCAAAAAGAGTGCTTGAGTGCCCTTTCTAAGATGATTTTGAGAATTGATTGAATTACAGAATACAGCAGCTGTGAAGAAAGAATATTTTAGACTGCCCTGGAAAGTCTGATACTATATTGGATTCCTTCTCCAAAATTTATATCCAACAAAGCAAAGTTCACTTTGAATTTCTAAACAGAAATCAGACAAATAATTTGTTATTTAACTGACAAGGACAGATCTGCAGTAGACCATTCAACCAGAGAACTGTTTTCACACAGAAGTGAAGTCAGAATTTTGCTGGAGAAAGATTTATAAAAGCTATTATAATCCCACTTTGAATGAAGTGTGAAGGTCTGAAAACATGAAAATGCAGTCTGTAAAGCAAATCATCACAGTTACCCATTACCAAATAACCTGAATAAACCCAAGACTGATCCAATACAGTGGTCAAGGTTCTAAAATCAGAAGTCATTTTTATGATTATCTGATACTGCAGGTAGGCCATTCAGTTAATCACTTTAATGGTTTCCAGGACTTCACAGAAAACTTTTATCCAAGGATTTATCCTATTCGTTCTGGTTTATTCCACAGCAGGGTAACAGCTGGATTGTCAAAAGAGAGGAAACTTTTACGTCTATCAGAATATGATTCTAGGAACTTGAAAACTAACAGGTACATTTTAAAGAGCTGTCAGTGAGAAAGAATGAGTGAGGTGCACCTAAGAAGAAAAAATCTAATACAGAGACTATAAAATCAAGATAGGAGAGAATTCCAGGGAAACAAAAAAATACCTAGATCTGAGTACTCCTCCTTATGTTTCTTTCCTGTGGTCTCTGAATGCTAAGCAGGTGAGAGTGAGAATGTCACTGAAGCAGAGCATAAAATATTTAAAAAATTAAATTATCTATATTGTGAAAAAATCATACTGTAGGGCAAAATTATAAAGACCTGAAAGAAAACTGGAGCTAGAAGAAGACGCTGAAGAAAAACTACAGTACAACAAGCTTAGCTGGAAAATACAGGGCTGTGTGTGTGCCCTGTGAGTAATGGCAGACTTGGATACATCCCGCCATAGCTGCAGAAAGCGGCTGCTTTTGGAGAAGGGCCCTCACAACTGAAAGGGGCTGATAGAGAAGATTGAGGCAAACAAATCTAGGACTTAGACTGCAGCATTTCAAAGAGGAAACTCTTTTCCCTGGTTAGCAGACAAAGCCCAAAATATTTTGGCAACACTGAGAAGTGAGTAATATTTCTACACACAATACAATGTCAATAGTAAAGGTGATAACAAATCAGTTTTATGACAGATCCATCCAAAGCTATTGTGCTGCCTGTGATTATTTTACCTTGATGCTTATATTTCCTAGAAATATGCTTGAGCAGGAGATGGCAGTTACTCTTATAAACATAGGCTGTTGATGTTGGACTTTTTATTTCACTCACTTCAAGGTCTTGCGAGGTTAAGAAAAGCGTACAGTTTTACCCAATGCAAGCACACACATGGAAATACAGTATCATCTACTGTATTTGCTTGAACTCTGTATAAGCACTGAGACTGGTAAATGGTTTTTAAGGTTTTGTCATGTAACTCATTGCTGCAAAAAAAGTGGTTTAAGCTCCTCCATTAGTGAAGTTCTGTGAGTGGTAGAGAAATGTCAGTCCATCTTTCCTCAACTGAAGTCAGTTTATCAGAATTGTCATTGATATGGCTTAGCTGTTCTATACTATCCTGGGATTTCAAAATGCTCTGCACACATACTGCTCTAAAATGTCTAATCATGCAGATGTTGCCCTTGTAGAGTAAGACAATGGGATTATCCTTTGCCATGCATTCATATATTTAAGTTTTAGTCATAGTGGTAGTTAAGTTTGATGACTTGGAATGTAAATTTTATAAGTAAACAATAACAGCAAAAAATAAAATTCCAACAACCTTAAAGATATTTAACTACAAAGAAACACTTACCAGCTTTATACAAGTTTAGTCAGCCAAGAAGTGAACACAGATAATTAACAGTGTTCTGTCTTTTATAGTCTTCAGGCTTGAATAAATTATTAGGACAAAACCTGAGTTGCAATTTCAGTTCTGCAATGTGCTGGTTTTCTTACAGCTTCAGTCCAACAAGGATCTAGGTTTAGATTTAAAGAAAAGAAAAAGAAGATGTAAACATATCTGAATAGCAAATCCAAAACTTGAATCTGTGTCCCTTCCTGTTCAAAGCCTCAGAAATCTGAACTCCTCAGTTACGCCCCTGATTGCTCTGCTACTAGAGGCACCTACACGTTTGCTGCATAAGAGTCCCAGCGTTTCCAGGTATAAGCAAATAATTTCCCAGATCCTACTTATGCCCAGCTGGAATCTAGAAACTAGACAGATTATCACTGTCATCTCATAGGAGGCCTAGAAAATAGAGAAGCTCTGAGCAACTCCTGTACACATCAAAAACACGTGTAGAATTTTTTCTAAAATGTTATCACAGCTGTTTTTATTTTTAAAATAGTACTTAAATTTTATACAAAAGTCTTGTGATTAGAGTATGTAGGCAGTGGCATGCCAGAATCAAATCCCTACATCTCCCACCATCCATTAGTGTGTTAAAATCACTAGCCTGGGTGGATTTATGCCACCCTGCAGTATAATAATGGGAGATTTGCAAAGCCAGGAAGAGAGAGTTTGAGGTAGCGTACTGACTAGGATGACCATTTAGAGAGAACTCTTAAGGCTCTGCTCCCCGCACCAAGCACTGGCTCTGCATTTTGCATTTAACAGCCAGTCGATGATGAATAACTTGGCTGTGAAAACATCAGATAGGGTTCTTCTCCCTGGCTGAATGGTTTCAGTCCAATAGCTAGTAACAGGTAAGTAAATAACCTGTGGACTTTGGCGTGGACCCAAAGGCTATCTCCGAACTCTGGTCCTGGAACTGTATGCTAGTGGCAGGCAGAAGGAGAGGGGGAAAATACTGAGGAGATGCCTCCTGTGAAGCAGGAACATTGCCAGTATTCCTAACTGAGAAAAACAAGGCAATACAAAGATGAGAAATCACTGCACCAAACACTGGGTTACAAAATGCAAGACAAAACCAGGCCCTGATGGCATGAAATCAGTGTTAGGTTTTTTTTAAAAAAAGTGTTTTAATTTTTAAGTGAATGATGCTTAGTTAACCCCCTTCAGTCTCTAGGTCATGGTGGAGACCATCTGTAGCCCTGTGTAAGGAGCCTGCTCTCTTGAATGTGATGGGGTTTGAAAACGACTGCAGCCTGCAGCATTCCTCTTGGTGAGCTTCAGGAATGAACAAGAGATTGAGGTTTCATCTCTGAGACAGTTAATCAGGTGATGAATTTTGGGTTTTCATACCCAGTTTGAAGACCAGATGTCTGGCACCATAGTGTTTAACTTGTATCTAATCAAGTCCTGTATCATATCTAGTCTTTAGGTATATAGTTAGCTTCAGCTTCAGTGAACTATTGGTGTGCATGTAGAGTCAATTGTCAATAAACAAACACATACGCTTACAGACTTTCTGAGCTGGGGACAGAGCACCTTGGCACTATCCTATCCTATATGCCCTATATGTAATTTTACAAATATCCACAGCTGTACACTTGTATGTATATACACACAAATATATATATATATGTGAAAAATCCTATTCTGCTGAAATCAATGCCCATGTTCCCTTCAGTTTCAATGGAATGATAGTCTGAATCTATGTGCAATTTACTGTATCTTGTTGTATGATTTACAAGCCATAAACAATATATATTACACAGCTTTTTAATTTACTAGATTGTTTTTCTGTTTTAAGGAAGTTATTAAATTTTTCTAGAATGAAATACATTATTTGGTACAGAGTACTAGTGGACATTAGACTAAATGTTCCAGTAACAGCCTCACAAATTCAGAGAGAAATTAATCTAATGTGAATTAGCTCAAAGAGAGGCTGAAATATAACTCTGACAATAACAACGATTTTATATTGTGTGCTTTTATATCAAATGTAAATATTCTAACTTCACAAATAAAAACTATTTCAATAAATACTCTCTGTCTTGGGAAATAGATTGCCAGAGAAACACCTTGGATTTCTTGGGTTTTATGGTTGGATTGATGCAGGACTTTGTAGATGTGGCTAACCTAAAATATGCATGTTTTGAGTACCAGAGGAAGCATCGGGGATCAACTCCCAATTACATGAGCTTCCAATTTCTTCCTACGATATTTTTTAGTTTTCTTTTCAATAATTTTAGGCAAGTTTTCTTATGCCACTTTCTGCATCTCTAAGATAGGAATAGTAAGTTTCTTCCCTTTGAAAAAATATTTTGAGCCATGTAAGTAAAAAGTGCTACGCAAGAGCTTTGGATTATTATGGTAATTTAAGAGATAATGAATGTCATCCTACAAAATAACTCAGAAAGTGTTACATGGAATACTAATGTTTTTTAACTTATTGAGTTTGAATTGCTGTTCGGTTTCTAAGCCTAGACTGATGCTTTGTTTGAAACTTCCTTAGAAATCATTTCCATCTGTTTAAGCAGTTTTAACTTTGCTGAAGACATGGTGTCCTGGGTTTGGCCAGAACAGGGTTAATTTTCACCGGAATCCAGGAAGGGGCACAGCCGGGGGGTGGGGGCTGACCCCACCTGGCCAAACAGAGCCCGGTATTCCATACCATGTGACGTCACGCTGGGTTCCGGTGGGGGGGGCGGTGCGGCGGGAAGGCACTCGCGGCTTGGGCGGGCGCAGCGTCGGTCCTGTTTCGGGAGAGTGGCTGTTGTACGGTTCGTGGTTGTGTTTTCTCCTTATTTGTATCGTTGTTGTTCCTGTTTTCCCTCTGTTTGCTGTTCTGTTAAACTGCCCTTATCCCGACCCACCGGTTTCTGCCTCTTTCTTTTCATTCTCCTCCGCACGCCGGCGGGGGGAGGGGCGGCCGCGTGGCGCTTTTGTTGCCGGCGGCAGCCGAAACCAAAACACATGGCACAATAGTTGCATTATAGTGAGTTAGACTGCTTGTCAAATGTAAAACCTAGATTTTCATTTCCTTACATCTTGCTGCTAACGCTGTTCAACTGTCCATCAGTAAGATGATTTCCTGTCACACAAATGGCAGTTGACATGTCTGCCAATCAGTTCTGTTCCTAAAAATTTCAAAGTTTAAGAAGTCAGATTCAGTTTTAGGCACTATTTTAAGAGAATGACTATTTCATTAAATACAGAAAAGAAAATCTTTTGATTTGTACAGTTCCAATTTTCACTGCTTGTATAACAATTCACAAGTTCTCTGAATGCTGGACACGGTGCTGAACTGAAACACACCTGAGCTATAACATCACATACCCTTGTGAACATCAGCAAAAGTAGACTTGAACACAGGAAAAGGATCTGGAGATGTGCTACACTTCTGTGTCACTATTCCAGATTTTGAATGCTTACTTCACCTTCTGTATGCTGCACCTAGCTGCAGAAATATCACCTTTGCTCCTTGCTCCTTAGGCTGGCCTGTTTACAGCCAATAAATAGATATGTATGCAATCCCTGCTGCAGTGTTTAGACCAAAATGAAAACCTTGTACTGGTTCTGCAATTGTCAGATGAATTGTAGTCCAAGATAAATTTTTAGATGTTCTCGAACATTTTATAATTCTGAAGGGAAACATTCCAATAGCTTGCTTTTGCCTGTTTTCCACTGATAGCTACATCTTAATCTGACTTAGGTTTAACGCGTTTGGTAAGTGGATGAAACGCAAGCTGAATGCTTAGACTTAAATGAAGAAAAACAAAAGGTTATGACATCATTTTTCATTAAGAACATATGCAATTAAACTTTGTGCATGTGGATTTGATTGTGAAATCCTTAGTGGGTGTAATATACAAGCTTTAGTCACATTATGGCGGAACTGTTCTTGAAAAAAATCAAGCTCAATCTCTGCAAAAAGTAATGTTATATTTAAAAGAAATGTAAAATACTCAGAGATCTTATGTCTGCAGAAAAAGAAGAAATAAAATTATTCATAATCATAGTTTTGTTCATTAAAGTGTTCATCAAAAGGTAAAGAAGAATATTTAAGCCTGCAGCAGTCAGACTGGCAAGTTTATCTGCTGTTACTGCACTGGATTCATAATATGTACTACGGTATTTTGATTATGGTTTTTTTTTTTTCAAAGATGACCGAAACCTTCTGTTCTGGGACTTAAGAGGAAGAAAGAGAGAGATTTAACATCACCAAATAGATCTGCAGTATCTAGTTGAACAACAGAGAATATACATCAAAACGCTTAAGTTATTGCTTAACAAAGAACAGTGACAGACTCGATAAAAGAAACAGAAGATTCCATTCTGATTATGTTTCAAGAAACATTCTTATCACTTTATGCTGCAAACTCTTTTTATAATGCAGCAAAAACATTCTTTTCAAAAGCAGTGTGAAATTCAACAGGAACTTAACTCTTTTAGTCCTCTTGTTATTTATTTCTTCCAGGGGTAAGAAGATTGGACATGATATAGATTTTTTGATCACCAGTCCAGGACCAAGAGAAGATGATGACCTTCTGCATAAAGTTGTTGACTTATGGAAAAAGCAGGTATGAACTAAATAACATTTGGCCAAAAAGACATTTTCTAATAGCACTGAATTAAGCCTATGTAGTGCTTAAAGAAAGTTGACTCCTTTTTACAGATGACAGCAATATTTTGGAATTGGGTATTATATTATTTGGTTGCTAATCATGATGATCTAGATGCATCCTCCAGTTCTGAATGCTAAAGTTGAAGGTTATATCAGAAGTACTCTGCACACATTCTGTTATGTCTTACCCTAAGAACATCCAGCTAGTCAGAGGTAAGAAATCAAGCTAAGTGGAGTTCTGAGTGACACAGCAAAACTGTTCTTATACTTTGAAATAAAACCATAGTTGTTTAATTTCTCCTTGAGATGGGAGTAGGTTCTCCCATGGGGAACTATTTCAGGGAGCTCCAGCTTTAAGTGTAGTGGATTTGGGTGACCTCATGGTGTGAGGTGAGCAAGTCTGCAAGCTTAGGTACCAAAGCCCTGGAATTCTGGCTTCCTTTCAGCCCACAGATTAGCATTTTTCCTGGCTTCCATTGGAATATTGTCAAAATTGACATTGTCTTCCATGATGTCTGTGTCTGGAAGAATGCACACATTTCATAGAGGAACTGTTCCTCTAAAAGTTTTGGGTTTTACTATATTCAGCTTTCTTCAGTTTCAAGCAGCTGTTAAGCTCAAAGAGTCTGAATTATAGCAGCTGCAAGTACTTCAAAATATTCCTGGGTCAGGTCAATATAGTATGTTGGGAATAATAAGATTTTGTTTCTCCTTCCACCTTGCTAGACAGCTAAGATATTTTTCAACATTTACTACTCATACTTTTCAAAGGAACTGAGTACATTTCAACAAGTAAAAGGTCACTACTCTGTCTGAGGTAAATCACCAAATGCCCCACTGCTAAGTAAAGTCATTTTTCAGTGCAGATAGCCTGGAGAGAATGCTTTTGAACTAATTCTTGAACTATGTAGTTTAATTAATGTATGATGGGTTAACATGTGGAAGACATCAAAAACACCCAAGCAGACAAAAGCTTATCTGACTGTATAAAGTTACCTGTTTCAAGGTGATCAAAACCTTTCAACTGACTTTGGTGGAATGGCTTCAAACTTATTATTTCCTGGTAAAATACCACTTCAGCTGAATTTCTTTTTCCTTCAATTGACTCTGGTCTTTGAAATGTTAACAAATTATTATTAATTTCTTAGATTTCTGTGACTTCCATCATAATTCTGTATGGAAAGTGTATGTATTGAAGTAGATTGCTAGCAGGTATAATTTATCATACTCCAATAAGAAGCAATGAAGCTGTGGCATTTAATTTAGAGTAGCTGAGGACCTACTCTATTTTTATCTTTTATTATTTATGTAAAGTTTCTTTCTCAGTCATTCTACTCCCTTTATTCTGAGAAAAGTTGCATTTCTTCTTAGAAGCCGTCCTTTCACCTTCTTAAGTGGACTTGAACCTCTAGGAAGCCATCAGTGGGTTCTACAAAAATCCTGTTTATTATCACACAGCAGAAAGGAAAAGTGACGACAGGCTGAGGCTACTGCCTGCCCTGAGTGCAGCCTTTCATTCCGTCTCCCATTCCATCACACCCCGCTTACATTAATGAGAACAATGGCTGTGATCCGAGAAGTCTGGCAACTGCTGAAGCTTTTCAGGTCACTCTGACCTGCTTTCATTAAATGGAATTGAAAAGAAAGAAATAGGAAATAAATTGTTCTTGCTGATTTTTTTTTTTTTAGGATAAAATTTGGCAGAAGCAAGTGCAGGGAGAGTATAGGAGGTCAAGGTTGGCCAAGGATTTGGTGAAAAGATTAGGATTCCTCTAGGAATCCAAGCATGAAGAAAATGTCAGAAGGGGAGATGCACAATGGCCATAGAAACCAAACCCAGACATGCTAGGGATGGTTTAAAGCTATGGACAAATATTTTCTGTGTTCTGTTTGTCCTCCAGAATTTTTATGGCTTATACTACTAGCTATACTGCCTCTCTACTGTGGCAGTTGTAATATACAGGCTTTTACTGGCACTACTAAAAAATAAGCTGGCAGCAAAATCAAAATGCAAAAAAAAAAGAAAGAGGAATTATACTCCTCTTGCCTTTTTAGTACCTTGGATTTCTAAAGGGGGGAGAGGAAACAAAAAACCTCCAAACCTAAAGCACTTTTACACTTTTGACAGTACACCTGTCACCTGCTTCACAGCTTTCCACTTTTGTGCTACTGCTTCAAAGCCCAAATTCATCAAAGAACATCACTGAGGTCATGATGTTGACTTCCGCTCAGCAGCTCTTAGTGAAGGATTCTGCAATGTTTAACTTCTAAACTGTGAACCTCAGCCTTATTTAAATAGTTTAAAAGAGCCATTTTCTTAGCTGAAAAGTTTTAATGTAACAAGATGCTTCCATTGAAAGCTGTTGAAAACTAGGTAGTTAAATCAACAGCATCATGCTCTTTGATGCGGCTTCACCAGGGATAAATGTGCTGAGAAAAAAAGAACACAAAGTCTTCACTGAGCTTCAAAGTAGTGTGCCAAAATGGAAAAGCTGCAATGCAGTACACAGGTTATGGTTTAAATGGTTCCAAAAACCTTCATAAAGAAAGTAAGAAATTAATTCTGTGGGCTAGAGTTTGGAAGTCCGTGGGCAAAAAGGCTGAGCCATCTGTCTCGACGCAGCTTCATCCACGTACTGTGTAAAGACATTTTCATTTTTTGCTAAAAACTATATAGCCATATTTAGCACTGTTCCTGTAGTTACATATATACTTTCAGCAAAGGAAGAGATACCATTAGTACAGGCGTTCCTGCACTCTTCATTTTTTCCCTTTGTATTCATGCAAGTATAAAGTTGCATTTTTCTTTTGGCTTTTAGGAAAATGAGGAATGTAGATGCCTGCCTGTGCTTACTTATGTTAGTATAGTAGTGGTCTGGTTTAAACTCTCATATTTACCCTTGCTGAGGTGAACAGGTCAGGAAGCGGAAGGCTTCATATCCCATTAAGGCGGAGGGTGAGGAGCAAGTAACAGGTCTCACTTTTTCATTTCTGGAAACAGCCTTTTGTAAACAGCGTTCACAGAACAGCAGCACCTTCGTTCTTGAGTGACAGTTGGGTTTTAGCAGCAACAAAACCTTTTCCTAAGACAAGACACAGAAATGGTTAAGAAGCTGGAACAAAGAGCTTATATTTTTCAGCTGAACCCCCTGCCCATAAGGACGCAGAGCTCCTTTGTGAACACATATTTTCTCACCTTTTGACTCAATGCATTATGAATTTTCTGTTGCTTTCTGGCTCAGCTTCATCAGGAGCTGAGAACGTTCTTACCTAAAAAAAACTAATGCATGGTGGTTAGAACACTGGACATGAGAGAACTTGGTTTAACCACTTTAGGCAGAGGATGGGGCTAAATCTGATTGTTCTGCTTGTGAAGTTATTGCGTAAAGTAGGCAGAAGTGTTCCCCTTGCTGCTATGTTTTCAGTGAAGATCCAGGCAGCGGTGGCATTTCTTATGATATCTAATCTTTCTGGTGTGTACTGTATATCTGTCTGTGGGTAAGTATGCATGTATATGTCTCTGTCTATCTATCTATCTATCTAAATCTCTCTCTCTCTCTCTCTGCCCCCCTCTCTCTGTGTCTCTCTATTGATCTGTTTGTCTTGCCCACCAGTGGAAACATTCATGGCACAGAGCAGGGGAAGCATCTTCATCCCTGGATTCTAGTGCTGGTCTGTCCATTGCTGTCAAAACCAGGCTGTTTAGAATATGCCCAGAATTAGAACATTCTGACGTGCAGGGAACTTCAAGATGAAAAAGGGACAAAGGCAGTTATGTGGTAATGCACCTGCTGCAAAGTTTTGTATTGCTTATCAAGCCTTTGATGCCATTTGCTAATGATTCCTCACCCTAACAGGCCTGACTGCTCTTAGGCATCAGCTCCTTGAGCTGTTCCACTTCATAGAATTCCATCTGTCTCAACTAGGTAGAGATTTTTCCGAACTAACATGCCTATGTCCTCTTTTGGATTAGCTATAAGTAAGTCACAGAAAAAAATATCCAGTTTCACTTTATTAAACCATCTTAGAAGGGAATTAAGAGTGACACATACAGATATTTCAGAAGAACATACTGGATTACATTTTCAGGTGATAAAAAATGGTCCTACTTAGCTTTAAAAGAATTAATCCAGCTATCAACAATTATGAATATTGACAGTATGTGACATTAAAAATAAGATAGGATTTCATTTAATTAAAAATGACAGAGAATGCTAATGACCATATTTGGATTGGTTTTTCAGCTATTACATATTTTTCTAAAAATTCACACTTTGCCTCAGTTTGATCATGGATTTACTCCAATATCAACGCTATTGATGTGCCAGCACTCAGTCTATTTAAGTAAAAGTGCATAATCATTCTAAAAAAGGAAAATTGTTGTGGGTATTAACATAACTGCCATAAAAATGTACATTTGGTTTTGATGGTGTTGTAAATTTGAGAAATGAAAATGCCCACATTTTAAAACTTGATTGTGTAAACAATGTCTACAGCACTTTATGGTGTATAGATCAAGCTGAAATTTGCAAAGAACTGCAGATTCACTGACACAGAGTAATGAGAAGACTGCTGTTTTGCAGCTAACTAGCCAAAACTTCACACAGTCTTCATAGGTGACTGCCCCTTCAGTCTTTTTCAAAATGTACAGAAGTGCCATTTTAGCTCTACTTTATGGGGTGATGGTGATGTCCAGTGCCCACTCAGATTACGTTAATTGGAAATATTATCCCATTGGATATCACCTAGGCTTTGGCTCCTATTTAAAGGTGATATCCTCACTTTGAATCAGGTTTCAACTGCTTGTTGAACTCAGCACCTGTGTAATTGTTGTCTAATTGCATTTTTTTTAAGTTGAAGTAGATATTTACAG
The DNA here is from genome assembly GCF_030867145.1 of Opisthocomus hoazin. Classification (NCBI taxonomy): domain Eukaryota; kingdom Metazoa; phylum Chordata; class Aves; order Opisthocomiformes; family Opisthocomidae; genus Opisthocomus; species Opisthocomus hoazin. The sequence continues at coordinate 62,914,224 of NC_134419.1, forward strand.
TGGTCTACATACTCTCATGCTCTTCCTACTATCTTTAGAAATTGCCCAGCCAACAAACTATGAAAAAACACTACAGAATAACCTAGAGAGAGCTAGTCTTTATCTTTATAGTCACACTTGTTAACCATGGCCATCTGCAAATACTTAAACTGCGTTCAAGTAGAAGACATAGCCTAGTTAGCAAGGGAAAGCTGCAGTAGGAAGGCTCCAATACTGATTTGTTGTAGCTTCTTCATGATTGCTTAATGTTAAATCTCAAGAGACCTCAAGGATTGTTCCCTTGAAGTTCCCAAATATGAAAATTGGATGAGAAAAAAAAACCCGCTGTGGTTTAACAGACAGAATTTGTAGTCTTCAAGCAGCTGACAGATATCAAAGGGAGAACTTTTAATAAGTGTGGTATCCAGGATGACTTTAGGTAAAGAGAATTTCTTCATTTTTAATGTGGGCGATACAGGAAAGACTGACATGTCATGTTTACCCTGTTTTCATTTACAACTATATATTCCTGTAATTAGTAGCAAGCTGGAACAAATGACTCTGAAAACTAAGTAAATCTGATGCAGAAGAGAACATCTATAAGATAATACCACAGCTAAGTGTTAGAATGAAAACAGTGATGAAGCAGAGGATAAAATGTATGACTAAAAGTTAAAAATTCATGTCTTAAAAGGCCTGAGCATTTTATGTCAAGACCATTTTATCTATTACAGACACACAGATAATCTGTAATCATAGCTCCTCAAGAACTTGCACATTAAAATCCAAGTATGGGGTACTGGTGGCCATGTGCAACTGTCCCCAAATCTCACTGAGACAAAACACTCCTACGTGCTCGTCTGCTTGCCTGTGAAGAGAGAAACCACTGCAGGCTGTGATGTCTTGCTGGATTTCTCAAGCAATCAGAAACAAAATTCCTAATAAGACTTTCCACCTACAGTAGGAATCAATTCCTTTTGTAGTCCATCTAAAGACGGGCTTTAATTCCTAATTTCTTGCACAAAAACTGAGGAGATTTCAGCTTCATTTGAACAAAGAGCACACAAACACTGATACAGACTGTGGCAAATGTGCAAAACTGGTGATCTAAGCACACTGTCTACAAACAGCATACAGGTACTGGAAATGTAGGTACCTGGAACTACAAAATAAGACTTTGCCAAAACTTAAGCTAGTTAGGATTCTGCCTAGGGAAATAAATTCTTTAGATTCATTCTGGGCTATGCTTTGTATGAAGCAAAAGATGAGAAAGCACTGATGAAGTAGCTAGACGATTTTTGTAGAGAATGGGAAGAATGTGAGTGTATAATAAAAGCTTGAAGTCATCGATTATTGGCCAATGATCAATGAGATTAAAAGCATTTTTTAGCCTTAAAAGCAACAAAATTAACCTGAAGGCAGGCATAGTTGTATCAAAAAGAGTGAGGTAATAAGCAGTTATGCATTAACATTCAGCAGCTGTTTTGTGTCTACATTTGGAAATTGCAAGCATCAGTGCCTCATGACGTTGGGGTAAAATTAAGCAAAAATTACAATATGTTTTAGAGATGGATGTGAGAGAGCACCTGCTAAAATTAAGCATTTTCTAATCAGCAGACTTGGAAACCAGTAATCCAAGAGAATGAGCTACATGAGTTTTCTCATATTAGTTTATAATAAATCTTCAAAATCAGGAAAAATTCCAAAATGAAAGAATGTCAATGCAAGTCAAATAGTTATCATTAAAAAGGTTGGCCCAGTGACCCATAAAGCAACCTGTGACTGATTCCCAGTAATATAATGGGATCATTAATTTGGAACTATCATCAACAAAAACCTGGAGGCTGAAAGTATAATAATAATACCTATCATTGTCTCTTCATGGAAATCGTATCTAAAGTGTTTTTGCTATGCTTTTTTTGTCAGAATTATAGCTCTGAATGATACAAGTAATTTTATTGCTGTAAAGTATTCTCTAAGGTATTTAACATATTATAATGAAAAGTTACCACGCTTGTACAATATAAAAGAAATAATCAAAACCTGTTCTTTAATATGGAGATATTCTTCCAAAAATCTGGTCATTGTCACCTGTGTTCATAAGAGGTCTGACCTGGAGGCCACTGTAGTTAATTATCGGCAGCCATCAAATAAAACCACTTCTATACACTCTCAGGTCAAAATTGCAATTTAATTCCTGCCTGTCCCCCCCCAACCTAATATGGCTCTTTACCGTAGTTGAGGCATATGTTAACTAAAAGTCAGGAGGCATTCTTGACCGTGCTTTTTTATGGTGAGACTAGTATAAGAATTCCTAGTGCAAAGGAAGGAGAATGTGTAAACACTGGAGAGACTTCAAAGGAGAGACAAAAAATTGATCCAAAGACCTAAAGAAATCCTGATGATGGAAATTTTAAGAAACTGAGTCTATTCATCTCGGCAGTGAGAAATCTGAGAAGTGGGCTTGATCAATATGTAAGTTTAAAGAAATGTAAAAGGAGATATGAAGTGACAGTTATAGTCTTGTTGATCTTGAAAATGAAAACTAATGAGCTTATCTAGTTAGAATATGAAATGAGGCAGTTCAGCTTAGTAGTTTTCCTTCTAGTAATAACAAACACCTGATAGTCTATGAAGAAAGTCGTTTATGCACTGTTGTTGCTAATCTTTATAACAAAGTTAAATTTCTTTTGCAAAGGCAAATCTCAGAAGTCTCTACTTTCTGTGTGTCCTGGGTTCGGCCAGGACAGGGTTAATTTTCACTGGAATCCAGGAAGGGGCACAGCCGGGCGGGCTGACCCCACCTGGCCAAACAGAGCTGGGTATTCCATACCATGTGCCGTCATGCTGGGTTCCACTGGGGGGGAGCTGGGCAGCGGGAACTCACTCGAGGCTCGGCTCTCTGGGTTGTGCGATTTGTGTTGTGTTTTCTCCTTATCTGTATCGTTGTTGTTCCTATTCCCTTTGTTTGCTGTTCTGTTAAACTTCCCTTATCCCGACTCACCAGTTTCTGCCTGTTCCTTTCCATTCTCCTCTGCACCCTGTCGGGGGGAGGGGTGGCCACGTGGCGCTTTTGTTGCCGGCCACAGCCAAACCATAACACTGTGAAATCAAGAGCTCAGAGGAGGCAGTTACAGTGGTCTTTTATATTTTCTGAATCTATGAACACTAAATAAAAGCTGAGTGTATCACTACTTAGGCACATATCTAAGTGTTTTCATCATGTGGAACCACTCTCAGAAAGTGGAATCTTTTTGCCAGCTGAGCCCTCCTGCTAGAGATGGCTTCAGTGACACTGAGCATTGTTGTACTATTAAGCATCAAGCTCTGTTCTGAAGGCTCAAGGATGACTGAAGGAAGTGGTGTAATGGACAGTATCTGCTTTATTTCTTTGTTATTGTGTATTTGACATTTTGTATTCTTTAAAAAGGATGTGCTGGGTAGCAGAGAGAGGGATGGTGCTCTCAGGTGCTGTGCTTGGGGTGACGAGAGATTTTCTGGTTGGTGAGGAGAGATTGCACTTGCTTATGTGAAGGCAGCTGAACATGCAGAGCTCTAAGAAGCTTTGGGAGTACAGGGTAAGCCTGAGATGTCCAGGAAATCCATAGTCTTGGAAGCTGCCCAGAAATGCAAAGAACAGGCACAGAGATAGGCCTGAGGGATGACAGAAGGATGCTTTCCCTCAGGGCCTGGAGGGGATAGTGCAGAGTTTACTGCAACCCAGGGAGCCATTGAAAGGTTGCTGGCTACAGAGCAAGACTGGAAGAAAGCACTATCTCTCTCCACCCAGCCCTTCATACGGCGCTGGATTACAAGGAGTTAATTTACAATGCTCTAGTACTTTCATTTTTCTCACTCTGAATGTTCTTTATTATAAAAAGAAAATCTTGTTTATGTTTTAATAAAATCTGTCTCTTGAGGATCAATAGTTTTTGGTGCACTCCGTTCAAACAAAAGGTAGGGGCAGGGCCATTCCACATCTCTGGAGACTCCAGACCTTGTCACAAGGACGTCTTACACAATAGACACAGTCCAAATGCTCCATTTGAAATCTGTCTACAAGACTGTGCTCTGGACTAACCTGTTTTTCTAGATGTCTGCCATGTGGAAAAGCATCAATCCCCACTCACAAATTCTGTTGACATCAACTACAAAAGGCTTAGGAGGAAAGGATGGAGGGGAAGAATTGCAAATATTGTCTCCTTAGTTCAGGGCAGGACATTGCCACTATAAGATGACTACCACTGCAAATTTCCTTCAAAGGATGGTGTAATATTTTTCCAAATGTTGCAGTTATTTCTTTTCTCTGCTTAGCCAATATTTGGCCTTGCACAGTTCAGTGTTTACTGAAATTGTATTTTACACTTTTTTTTTTTTTTTAAACTACTGTCTAGAAACTCTGGAATTCCAGTAAAAGCAGTCCAGCAATTGAATGTGAGCAATGTCTTCTCTTTAGGGCTTACTCCTATATTGTGACATCATTGAATCAACATTTGTAAAAGAACAGCTACCAAGCAGAAAAGTTGATGCCATGGATAATTTTCAGAAGTGTTTTGCAATTTTAAAATTTTATCAGCCAAGAGTAGAAGACAACAGTTACAACACATCAAAAAACTTTGATATGGCAGAAGTCAAAGACTGGAAGGCGATCCGTGTAGACCTGGTCATAACCCCCTTTGAGCAATATGCATATGCTCTGTTGGGCTGGACAGGCTCCAGGGTAAGTAACCACAACAGCCTATGCTTTCTTAGCATTGCTAACCTATTTTTGCTGTTGCAGGACCATTCAGAGTTCATGGATTTAAAAAAAATATTCTTTCTCTCCACACATCACATTTCATGCTGTCTTCAACCCATAATCATAGGTTGGAGCTGATGAACTCATCACTGACGTTTATGAAGGTCTCTCTACAGGACTTAACATTTATTTTCTTCAAAGCTTAGTGTTTAGGTTCATGGACTGTAGAGCTAGATTTTCAGTCCTTTGCATTGTCTTTTTACATCATACTAGTGTTAACAAGCAATTCAAATTTTTACTGAGTAGAAAGATGATTTTGAAAGCGTCACAGAATTTTACAGGAAATTAAACTTTTCCGGCAGAGATATTCTGAATAGGTACTTAATTTGTTTTGTCGGAAATTAAAACCAATTTGACATCTTTCTTTTCGGATTAGATAAAATGTTTTCTTTCAGTTGTATTTTAACTGAGTGTTTTAATTTGTAAAAAACAGGAAAACCTTAAAATTGACACTACAGTTTTAAACTAGAATAAAATATGTTTGGACTGGTATTTTAATAAGTTAAGAAAACTTGAAATTATAGCTACTTTCACAATAGACACTGTAGCCAGTGTGTATAATACAAAATAGTACAATACTTTCAAAATAAAAAGCTCTGTCTAAATGCAAACCCCAAACTCAAATGATTAATCTCTTTCCAGACAGAATTATTTTTTAATGTGTTCTACATGCTTGCCTTCTGATGTTCATTTTCTTAGGGAGTGATTACATGGCATAATGGAGAGCTCCTGAGCCTGCTCTGAATGATCTTTTTGATGTGCTAGAAGCAATACAGGTGCATTGCCACTCTGTTCTACTCAGGTTAATTGGAAGCAGGATGTTTTAGACCAGGCAAAATGCTGCAATTGATGTATTCTCTTGCTGAGCTGATGAGTTACTTCAGTCACTTTTCTGTTTTGAGATAATAAAATGGATTTATTTGGACCTTGGATTAGGTCCTGCGGACTTTGGGGTCCTTCTTATCCTGGAAATGTTTGGCTACTTAAAAGCCCTCCTTTCAACTCTGTATCTGAGTGTCTACACTAAAAATGCACTTTGTGAGGCCCTTTGGTGGAATAGGCAATGACTCCATCTTTCTCTGCCTCCCTCAGGTCCTACTCCCCATTGAGATAATTCACCTACAGACTGTGGGAGCCCATAATATGCTATACTAAGGTTATTTTCTCGTACAGTGCCCAGCTGTTCCCAGACTAAGCAACTGAAATGGTGGACCATTGCCTATCAAAATATTGCCCTTTCAGATTATCTATTTTTCCAGACTATTATCTTTTAATAGAGGTAATTTTAACATGTTCATTTATTATTTGGTTTGGTGTTGGAGCTCTTATACAAAGGATATCAATTTTGATTTGTCAAAATTGCTCATATTTGCTGTATCTTTTACAGCAATTTGGACGTGATTTGCGGAGGTATGCTACTCATGAAAGAAAGATGATATTGGATAACCATGCCTTATATGACAAAAGAAAGGTATTGTTTATTCTCAGAAACTAAGCTATCAAGATTTTATTTCAGAGTATGCAATTTCAGGTTTTTTTTATATTCAAGTATATAGAATATTTTAGCTTGATTCTCTGTCTATTATGTGGTAGACCAGTTCCACCTTCACAAGATTTACTTTTGCTGACAGAGCCTGATTAAATCTGAACAACTAAATCCAGAAATCTTTTTTTGGCATTGCCAAGGTAATTTCTGAAATTTAACAAGAAACATACATTAGACAGCAGTGTTTGGAAGGAACTGTGCAACCTTCACAAAAGTGAGAACAACTTGCCTGCAAGTATTTGAAAAAAGTATTTTACTGTCTCATTTCAGGAGGAAAAGTCTTTTCTGTGTCACTAGCAGGTCTGAGGAAGTTTCTGTAGGTTGTGATACTAAGTGGAGATCAGGGACCATCCTGCTTTTAAAGCCCCGCATTCAGAAGTCTATATGGCGTTCTGTTTAGTCAGGCTTGCTAGTCCTGATAGTAATTGGTTGTATTTCTGTTCTAAATGCTCGTGGCTGCAGTTACACTGATCTCTGCATTTATTTGTCTGTATTTGTATTAGGCCATTTTAATAATAAGCAAAAATCAATTTTGAAGATGTTTATTGATGTCATTATAGGGGAATGCAAAAGTACCATGTCAAGATTTTACATTAATCTTTCCTATATATTCGTTATAGAACAGAGATAGCTTTTATCATCTCTACTTACATGCAGCATTGTCTCATTGTTTGTCTGTGAGACACAGCAGCGATCTAAGCCCTCAGTCCATTTCAGCTGTCTCCATATGTGCTTGTCAGGCTCAGATGCTATAGCATCCTCAGTTCACAGAGAAACCTGGGGAAATGATCAGGCTAATGATCCATTCAGTCAAGTATTGTGTCTCCAACAAATGTCAATACTAGATGCTTCAGAAGAAAATATAAAATTACATAATAGATAAATATGCAATCAAATGTCTAAGGGAGGAATTTTCTCCATGAACTCAGAGATGATGTCAGTGTCTTTCTGCCTGTCTTTTGTATTTTCAAAGCATTCAAAACATAAACTCTTTGCCTCAACATAATACAACAAATGCTATTATCTGCAGGTTAATATGTAGTCTGCTAAATAGCTTTTTGGGTGTAACAGATAACTGCACTAGGGAAATACAAAGAATCGAAGAAACGCCAGTGTTATTTTTTGTGAGCAGGAAAATTTGCCTGCCTGATGAACAAGTATGTATCATTATATCTGCTTCTTTTACTCAGAACCCTGAGGCATTCAGTGATGCAAAATGGGCACTGTTCATTCACGAACAGCATCAATCAGTATTATTTTTTCTTTATTGTGTTTAGTCTTTATATCTGATGTACCATTCAAATCCTTCTGGGAAAGAAAATGTGAGTTTCCATGAGAATTTCACTGGACTAGCCAGGATGTTTCACAGATAAATGATGAGTTTATCTTCACAGTGCCCTTTGGGAGGAGACATGCTCTTGTCTTCCCAAATTTTCAAATGAAGAACTGAGGCAGAGAAAGACTTAAGGCCCTAAAAATCCATTGCAGTTGGGCCTGAATTTTCTCCTGTTGAATATCTGCCTCAGGACTTTGAAAAATACATAAAATTGTGTATATCCATGACATGTTTCTGAAAGCCATCAGCTGTAGCTGTAACTGGATTTCCAAACCTTCTACATGTCAATTTATGTTTCCTCACTGCAAAAAAGAATTTGTGGGAGAACTGAGAAGCATGATTGAAATTTTTTTCCTTATTACTTATTATGATGCAGGAATTCTACGACAAGAGCAAGGAAAAAGAAATCCAAGCCTTCAGGGCAGATTACAACTGTCTTGACTGTGAAGTCCTTCATCTAGAACTTCCATATATCAAATGAATAGATCAAATGTCCCTTTCTGCTGGGGACTCTGTTTGCTTCCATATGCCATCCCCCCCCATGATATCTAAGTCTCCCTTTTCTCATTTAATCCCAGACATGGCCAGTTTACTAACCAAATTTTATTTTCTGCTGTAAAACACAGATGTACTACAGATTCCAAAACAAGAAATCACGACAATCTGTTGATACAGCACAATACTGTTCTTGTCCCTGCCGCATTCTTAGAAATAGCTAAATTAAATTAGCTGAAATTTTTCACAAAGAAAGAAAATGCTGATATGCAATATGCAAAATTTCAGACCAGGCAGCACTGCAGCTGTAATCCTCTTAAAACAGGCTCTTTTGCCAAGTGGTGTCATTCTAACAAGCAGCAGGGAGACACCCCCCCATCCCCCTCAAGTGATCTGCTATTTACAATCTAATGTGTTGAATTCAAATAATATTTTTCTTATTTTTAACTTTGCAATTTTCCATGAAGATATTCGCATAAAGGACATTTTTTACAAAAAGCCTTCCACACTGTCATCCAGTGTGTGATAAAGTCAAGAATGTGCATAATACAGCAATGGCATCTGTAAGGGTGAAACTTCAGGTGATGACCCATAGTGGAAGATAAGTTTGCAGCACATTTTGTGGCTGCCAAGGTAGATGAACTTTTAGGGTCATCAGGTTAGCAAGCTTAAAATCAGTGACTAAAATAAATAGTAACTTTAGTGCTGTTTCAGGGAACATACACCCAAATCGTGAAATGTTTGTGGGTTTTTTCTTAATTTAATTGTGAAGACTAGAGAATCTTGTTTACTAGAATTCTAGTGCTTTTATTTAAAAAACAGTTGACTAGGGGGGAATATTAAAAACATGGATGTTTTATCTGTACCATCTCTTTAAATTTACACTGAAACATAAACTTCTGCATTTCATAAGGACATTTTTTTTTGTGGTAGGAAATCTTCCTTTCTCGAAGCTAAAAACAATCAAGAAGCAGATATCCCTCGTGCAACATGCTCAAAATCCCTCAACACAGCCCTAAGGTTAATTAGGCACCATAGGTAAAAACTGAATCACGTCTTTCCCATGGTTCTCTCCTTGTCTGCTGAAGAGAGGTTACCTGATGTCACTGACTCTGCCCAGGCAGACAAACTTTCATACACAACTCTGTAACAGTCACTGGGGTATAATTTAGGAGCTGGACCAAACCCTTTCTGCTTCTTTCTTCTTTTATCACTCTGTGTGTGTGTGTACAGTAAAAGGGACATAAAAGTCAGGGAGAGTCAAACGAATTCTCGATCCTGACGAAGACCAGATCCTTTCCTTGAAAACACTTGCCTGTCGTCGTTTAAAATTTTGCAAGCCGGTATAAGAAGTTAATAAACCATGCTATAGCAAATATATTTTGATTTTTTTTTTTAATGGAATGTAACAGTGCCTGTAAAAGATTGTCTTTCATTATAAATGACAACAGTTTCCTGGTTTGCTCTACATTCCAATATATATTTGGTATACTTTACTCTTCTGTATTAACATTTATCAGCCCTTTGGCACTGAAGCTTCCACTGTGGCCCACTATCCGAAATGTGATGCGTGTCAGAGAATCCCAGGTTCCAGCATTCAAGGGGTTGCATCAAGAGAGAGTCCTGGTTACTTTAATGTATTTCCAAAGGGATTCTAACAGGAATAGGGAGCATTAACACAGCAGTTAGGAATCAATTACATAGCTTTGCAGAGGGGAACAAAAGGAACAAATATTTCCTCCAGGGACTCGTTACAAAGTTACACTGTGAAATTATTCCTCAGCCTTTATTTTTTTTCTTTTTTTTTTTTTTTTCCAGTGTGAATCTTTTTCATATATTTGTGGGTTTTGGAACACAGTGTGCAACTATCAAACTAATGATTTCTTTTAGTTCTGTAATATAAAAGACATTTTGTAGATCTTCCTTTGGTAGGAAAATTGTGACAACGAAAACTGAAAATTTACTACCAATTCTTTGTCAGCCTCTTTTTCATAAAAAGATGAGTGGATGTCCAAATCTGTGCCTCTTTAGAACAATGTCCTAAAGCTATGGAAATCAGCACTTGTATATACCAACTTGAACTAGGAAGTTTCTGTGATTTGTGTCAGCTGCAGATCAAACCTTACAATGATTCCCACATTTAAGGAAAGAAGGAGTTCATTGATCAGCCACCAGGAGTAAAGAGAAACTGTATATTCGCCATGTCTTATAATGTTATTATTGCTGTTGCACTGGTTACAAATGGCATGATACATTTATGAACCAGGCCAATAAAATTCTCACTGTAAAACCTGATTCATGAACTACCAATATGCTAATTAAAGTAGAAGTGCTTTTGCAAAAAAGAACTTCATTTTTCTGTGTGAATCATAAGTCAGGTCAGCTGAACAATAGGCTCTTCCTTAGAAAAATAAAGGTCTTCGAGCTGGAAACCATGGCACCACTGGTTGTTTTTACACCCCTCTGTTTGTTGGGGGGGTAATTTATCCCTTAAGCCACCATAAAGAATTTTTTGTTACAACATGCATTGTGTCTAGACTTAATCAGAAGCTAACAAAGAGTGTGAGCACTGACCTCTGTTATGTATTTATGCAATGTCGTGACCAGTTCACTGTCTGAACTGCAGTTTTTAGTCTGCGTGTATATATACAGTTTGCCACACACTGAGATCTGAAGGGCACTTTCTCTGCAATGATTAAAAGTTTGTGATGTGCTAGGGCAGTCGTTAGAAAGTTTTGACAACATCCTGACAGCGTTTTAACTGGATGAAATGCAGAGAGATCTAGTGGATCTAACTAAAGAAGATATAGCTCGAAACCCTGTTTTATTCTTAAACATCTGTCTCTAAGCTGAATAAATATCATCTGCTTGCATGAGAATGCAATAAATGAGTGATTTACTTTCACTTTAATGTTTTTTTTTTTTAAAGTGATTTTTAAAGTGGCTGGCAAACCACAGTCTTTCTATTCTTAAAGGAGTACCTATCCTTGAACTATGAGTGTGTCTCCCCTATTACAGTGTCAGCAACCTGGAACAAGATCCAGGAACCGCAAAGGTTGTTGGTTGCTCCTTTACCAAACTCTGGAGCTGTTAGCTAGAGCACAATATCCTTGTCATGCAGAAGGGCACCGCGAAGAGTGTCTGAAGTTGGACTCTATGATATTGGATTTTTGCACTCTTCACCAAGAGGGTGGGTTAGACTTACTGTGGAATGACTGTTCTCCCATGAAATGGCTCTCAGACTCAAGTGTGTGCTTTCCTTCAGTAAGAATATTACTTGAAAATCTTCCTTGTTCTCCAGAATACGAAATGCTACAGCCCAGTCAGCTTGTAAACTTAACGTCTTTAACTTTGATGTTTGCTCCACCATAAATATAATCTTCTTATCTGTCTGTACTCTTCATGCCTTTACTTTGCTTCTCTGATTAATCTCATCCAAGTCTCCATTTCTTCTTAATTTGACATAGTTTAATTCAGTTTTGTAGACTCCAATAGTTTTGTAAACGCCAATGCTGCTACCCACTTTCTCCTGGGTACTAAAAATACCACTTCAAAATCCAGAGAATGACTATGAAAACGGTGGCTACAACTTAGCAGTGTAAAATGTCATTTTAAGAAGTTACTGTCCTGATTCCAGTATCAAAAGAATGCAGTAGGCCCTTGTGAGTTACTTAGAAAGCTGCTGTAGCTCTGGAAGACATAAGCTATATCTTTCTGCTGAAATTAAAATGAACCATTTTTAAATATAGCTTAGATTCCAGATGGTTAGCACTGAAAAGAAATTCAAGTTACAAAAATTTCATCATCAAGAAAAGCTGTGTTTTTAATTTAAGCTGATTTTGTTTTGAATTCTGTTATTCTGACATTTGCTGTTAGTTGCTCTTTGGCATTGCTGCAAAACATTTCGGTTGCTTGTTACTCTTAAAATTCCACAGGAATATAAATATGTTGGATTCCTTTTTTAATTTTTTTCCTGACACTCTGTCCCTGGATGTTACCTGAAGTTGCAGCTTGCAGCTCATAAATACCAGACTGTTATGATCCTATTCTTCCTCATGGCTCATCCATTTGAAGATCCCATTCAGATACCCAATCTTTGCTATAAACAGCTGTAGATTTGCTGCAGTCTGGCTGGTTGAAAGTCTCTCTGTTCCCTCTGGTTCTCTATGTGTAGTCGCTGGATATGAAAGGTCCTTCTTCAGCTTCCAAAAAACCTGACATACATGGTTGTTAAGACACCACACTTGTCATTGGTATCTGAATTATTTACACTGATGATTGTGAAGACAGTTGTCCCACAAATTTCTGTCCCCATTGAGGAAACGCAGCCTAGAAAAACACTAGCATTTAAAGAAAAGGTTGAGTGAGCAGGCTGAAAATAATGTGATGTTTTATCAGTTGGATTCTTCAGGACTGTACATTGTCCAAGTTCTGTACTTGGAAATGCCTTAAGTGCACAGCCAAACCACTCCAAAATTTGTATGTAAAATTTTGCAGATACTGCTGGCATTTTGACTCAACAGAGAAAACAATCAAGAGCAGCTCTTAAGATGTGTGGAAGGCATTTTTATGCAGACTGGAAATAACGTCTGGAGATGACCTACTCTGTTTGTGCCATTTCTTACTCTGCAGTATGTCTGTTCTTGCCTGGTACATATGTCTTTTCTTGTATGACTTTGTGTCAGGCTGGTAGACTGACATGATTACAGTCAGCCAAAGGATCATGTACCTGTTCAGACGTGTGACATCAGAGGGCATATTCAAACAATTTTCAGGTTTTCATGTTCTCTGAGCATTTTCTAATCCCTCTTTTAATCCTGGTTTAGCTTGTGAAAAGGCAATATGAGAAGGAATCTTGACATTTGGAAAGAAGTGACAATTGCGTGAGCTGAAGAGAGCATGCGCATTGCTGTAATATGGCCTGAGGAAGGAGGATGGTCCAGAGGCTTTACTATTAGCTTGTAGCTTGGGTCCTACTGTAGCCAGATTTTCTCTGTACTTTTAAGGGGTCATTTAACTTCCTTGATATCACTTCCCAACAGTAAGACCTAATTCCCATAATGCAAAGGTGCAGTAAGGATTAGTAATTAACCACTGTGGCAAAAACTAGTTCAGTTTAGTGAATGATTTTGATCACTCAGCTTTTTGCCTTTCCCTATAACTAGGAGAAAGAACAAATGTTTAAAGAAGAATTTTGATAATTCGAAATTTGCTTGTTCTCTGAATCAGAGGGAAAGTCAAAATGTTGACACTTTCTTCAAAGGAAAATGCTTTTTGAATCTCAACTTTGAAAACAATCCACAGATCAGACTGTTCCAAACCTCCAAAGCTCAGACAGCTCTTGGGGCTGCAAGCTCTGAGGCACTCAGCTTGTCTAGTTGCTCTAGGCTCCTGGAGCCAGCAAGCTCTGGGGACCCTGGCTCTGATGTAATTAAAATGACTTATTTGAACTCAGGCTCCCAGTAGCCCATCAAGCAAGTTGTTGAGAAGATGCGCAAGCTGGCAGGAGCTCAAATAGGCTTAGATTTCTAAAAGTGCTTGGTAAACTACTTTCTACTGGATTGGGGGGGGCAATATTTTAATAATTACATAATTTTTATGGAACACTCAGGTTTAGTTGAGCAAGAAAATTCCAACAAACCAAAATTTATTAGTGTTTTGTTGATTAGATCTGTTCATGAGGCAATGGGATATGATGTTTGTGTGACCGTACATGTGTTAAGTAGAAATACTGTTCCCTAGAACTGTCTGGGAATGCTGGGAAGTTGCATTCCAGTGATTCTCAGCCAGCAGAATCTATGTATCATGTTTCTCTGTAGAGCTTGGTGTGAGGATGCCCCAAAGTTAAGTACAGAATATGCTTCTGAAAGATCTACTGTGCTTTGCAAAACCCAACCTTGCCACTTAAACTGTGGATAAATATGAGTTTTTAACATGCAGGATTTATCAGTCTTTTTTACTATTACTTCCTAATTAAAATCCCTTATCTGTATTTATTTAAAAGTAGTACCATTACCAAATACTTCAGAACCCATATTGTCAGAAAAGAAGATGCTTTTTGGTTGTTTTTATGTTTTGGTAACTACTTGGAAACTATTCATTGTACCTGCAGTAAAGAAGGATGTTTAAAATTTCCTCGCTGTACTTCACACAGTTTTAGCTGTACTGGGATTCTCTATTGCTCTTTCCTGTCGTTTAAGGTATATCCACTATTCTTGATGCTGTTTTCTGTTCAGCAGTTACTCAGAGCCAAAGAGCCTGGCAGAAGTCCACCTGAGCTGTAATCATTTCACATTTCATAGGGGAAGACTCTGCATAAACCAGGAATTAGTTTCAACTGCTCCATGCCAGAAATTGTGAAGGACATATTTTCTCAAATCGTTATCCTGAGAGCATGTGATCAAGCATATGGGAGTTAGCCTGAATGACAGATGGAATGGGCTAGATGTATTAAGCTGCAGCAGGTACTTTTCTCTATTCCTGTTTTCTGACGGGAGATTTCTAGGCATGGCATGTGGAACAGTTTCATGGCTGGATCACAGACACGTAGGAAACATCTCTTTCCTGCACCTTTATCACACCACTATCCGGTGGAGATCCTCAAGCTGATGGTGGGATCCAAGGGTTGAATTTGTTTTGTAGATTTAGATTTTTACCTTATATAAACCCATATGTTTTCACAATAATATTCCAGAAAATCACTTTTAAGTCCAATTATTACTTTATGCAATTCAAGGCAGCAAAATGAACTGATGTAAATAATTAGCATTGCTTTTTTGTAAAAGAGTAGCTGGGGTTCCTAGGGTGTAATAGATTGATTAAATTATCAACATATGAATGTTCTTGCACTAACATTGCAGGCTGTTGGGTTTTTGTAAGAGGAGGGTCACAAGCTCAGTGTTATTTTAAAGAGGTATTGGAGCAGAAAGCAGTTATTAGTTTTATGTCCTATGAAAATTTAAGATGGGAAATAGCTGCCTTAATGTTTTCTATTGTTAAAGAAATATTGGAAAAAATATGACACTCTGTGCATAAGACTGTATATGATTGATGACAATTTTGCATTTAAAAACCGTTGTGTGAATTTGAATGGCATTAAATGTTATTTAGTTATTGAATAGCAAGACAGGCAGTTTATATAACTGCTCTGAATAGTAAATTCACAAGATGCTCTGAAAACTTCATAATGGAACCCAGCTTTGCTGGGTACAGCACATTAAGTGCTGTACAGTTACAATGAAAATAATAAAACTCTATGCTCCCAACTTTTTTTTTAAGAGAATATTTAGTTTTCCTCAGGAAACCAGTATAAGCACGAAAAGGGAAATTAATCCTGGGCTTTCTTCCACACTGTGAAGATCACAGGCATGCAATAGTCATCATCACTATTGCACAGTCTTTAATCACTTGCCTGCAGAAAGCATTTCTATTTAGGAAAACACTTCACTGACTCTTCAGGCAGGGCTTGCCCGCTCTGTAGCTGCATATATCTGTAAAGCCAAATCCAGTCTGTGGTTGCAGCCCAGGTAAATGACTATTACGTTACTGTAATGCTTTGATGCTCTGGCTCAAAGGTGTGCGTCTGTTTGCTGAGTTCTGCTACTACCCATCTTTTGCCCAAGTAGTTCCTTCACAAACCATAGCGTTTGCAGCAGGCAGCCCATCCAGTCTTGCCTGGCAACATACTTGAACTTCTGGCCTCCCCCATGACATTCAAAGTTTTCTCTAGCTGAGTTTAAGCCTGTGTTCTGGCATGCCATTTAGCCAGCAACTTTTATTTTGAAGTAAGTCTTACCTGACATTGACCACATCGGTCGGAAAAGTTACGTTTGTATGGTGGCTTGGCTTGGAGGATGGAAACAGCTCTGAGGAAGCCCGAATGATTGCAGATGGCTATGCTGTTGCCTGTGCTTCCCAGATCTTTGTAAACAGGTCTCCTCATGAACCGCCAGCTTTGTTTTCCAAGCATTGATTCTTTTCTGTCACTGCCCAATACATTATTTCTCAAAAACATGTACAGTGGGAAGAAGAGCTGGTTATGATTCCGTACACTCTTTTTATTACATGAAGATCACAGAATCACAGAATCACAGAATAGTAGGGGTTGGAAGGGACCTCTGTGGGTCATCTAGTCCAACCCTCCTGCCGAAGCAGGGTCACCTACAGCAGGCTGCACAGGACCTTGTCCAGGCAGGTCTTGAATATCTCCAGAGAAGGAGACTCCACAACCTCCCTGGGTAGCCTGTTCCAGTGCTCCATCACCCTCAGAGGGAAGAATTTCTTCCTCATGTTCAGACGGAACTTCCTGTGCCTCAGTTTGTTCCCATTGCCCCTTGTCCTGTCACTGGGCACCACTGAAAAGAGCTTGGCCCCATCCTCCTGACACCCACCCTTCAGATATTTATAAACATTTATTAGGTCCCCTCGCAGCCTTCTCTTCTTCAGGCTGAACAAGCCCAGTTCCCTCAGCCTCTCCTCGTAGGGGAGATGTTCCAGTCCCCTCATCATCCTTGTAGCCCTCCGCTGGACTGTGTAATATTCACATGTGCTTAACAGTGTATTCAATGATTACAGTCTCAAAATCAGTTTTCTTGTGTCATCTGAGAACATTTGCTCCACACCACCTTTCACAGAAAAAAGATGCCTGCAGAAGTTTACTTGCACAGAGAGACATTTTTTATGATTCTGTAAAAAATGTATGTTATAGTCTTATTTTGGCAGATGCTGCTCTAAAACTGTGAAGTTATAATAGTAAGACAGTCAGCCTTGAGAACATCTTGATGCATTAAACATGCTGCAGCTGCAGAGTTTGCTTTAGATGTCTGCAGTAATGACTGGATTAAAGCTAAAGTAAACACAAAGTTCCAAAGTTTATATTATAGATTTCCAGTGTGATCACTTGTTCACACAATCATTACTACAATTAAACACTGAGTCATTGTAAACAGATGCACATACTTTCATTTATGTTCCAATTCTTCTCACTCTCTCAGGAAAGTAGAAATTGCGTATGTGATTTGGGGCATTTGTTCTTTTTGCACCTGGTATATCTTTAAAAATTAAGATATAAAATAGTCTACTTTTCTTACCTCTTGGTAGATTAAAAAATAAATATGTATTTTCTTCCAAAGTGTGCTTTTGTCCAGTGTTCTCTTAGCAGTTTAAATGTTTCACATATAGCACAAGACAGTTCATTTTTACAAAGTCTGCATACAACTCATGTATATATTTAGCTAAATTTATTCCCTTTGTAATAGCAAGCTGTACATCTAAGACAAATAAAAATGTACCAAATTGTTGTTTCCTTTGCTTGGTGTGTTTTCTGAACTGTTCAGTAAAACCTGTATTGCTAATGAAAAGAGAGAGCTCTCAAAATGCATAAGTTATTTTGACTATATTTTTAATTAATTTTAATTTCTAGGGCAGTAGAGAGCCAACTGTTTTCAAGTGTCTGAATTCAATTGTTCAATCAGTGTGCTTGGGAAGTTATTGAATGTGGGGCAGATAACATAGTCTCAGGTTTCCTGTTAAAAGAAAAAAGAAATCGATGGGGAAGAAGCTTGGTAGAGAGGAAGCTGGAAAAGGAAAGAGCCAAGAGCCAGAGGGGACAGTGGGGTATGGAGTGGGAGTGAGAATGGGAAGTCTGTGGTGGATGTACAGATTAGACAAGGAAGTGCGGAGTGGCTGGACAAAGCGACGGGGAATGAATCTTCCCAGCAAAAGGGAGGAAAGGCTGTATTTGATTCGCAGCTGCATTGTGGAAAAGAATCTGAGTTGGTTGAAGAGACTGAGCTGACAGGAGGCATGAAAAAAGAATGACTGGGGAGAGATATGAGTGGAAGTTTGATGTACTAGAAAATAAATTAAATTCGTCAGGCAAATGCTTTAAGCTGGCAGCAAGAAATGGGTAAACTTGCAATTGCCCCAATTAAATAAGTAAACTGTGTTTATCTCACTTTACTCTGGATATGGCATGAGCAGAGCCTGAAGTTGCATGAGAAATCTGAGGGGAGAGAACAAGGCTACAACTTCGTACTTTAGAAGTAGTGAAGAAAGGGAGTTAGAACAGATAAAGATTGTAAAAGCTCAACTTGCTAAGACTGACTGATCCCCAACTGGCCTGCAACCCCAGATTGCTGTCAGTGCTGTCAGCAAAGGTTTGTTAGCCCTGGGGCACAGTATATTTCCTGCCCAGGGAAAGAAGCCTAAGTATGTTACAGGAATTGAAGGAAGCAGTATTTCTCTGAAGAAAAAGAAGTCGCTATGCATACACATAGGAAAATTGAATTATGGGGTATTTGATTTTGCAATCTCAATAATGTTCTTTTGAAGTGGTTTGTTCATAATAATTCCATATAATTTACACTCCACTGTACTTCATAAAATCCAGGATTCTGCACTTTTCTTGCTTTAATCCTTCATATGAAGCTTTATAAAAAAAGGTACAATCAGCCAACTCAACAGTGTTTGACAAGCTAAAGATACTGTAAATAACATAGACTTAAAGCAAAATAGCTGAAGTGGAAAAGGAAGTAATCCCTGTTAACCTTTTCAGTGACTTTGTGATAGGATACAGATTGTCAGAGAACTACAGAGGGCAGCAAGTTTTTGTTCTGTCTATGTTTACAACAATGTGCTATTTAACATGTTAAAATTATTGCCTGGGTTGTCAGATAGGAAGTTCCAAGTTTCTCTCACTTTGTGTGCCCAAAACTGAAAACATGTTGTTGTAGTCTGCATGGTAATATATCATACTCTTTATTTATTGTAGAATGTTTTTAATTATTAAAATTATAATGGGAGATTGGATGCACAACTATGTAGTGTTTTGCAACAACTAACTGCACATCTGTCATTTTAAACAGAGAATTTTCTTTTGTTCCATTTTATGCACAGCAAGGTCTTGTTTACAAACGAAAGTTTAGCAAATAAAAAAGTGCTTATTCAATGAAGTCAATAGATAATATTTTTTTATATATTTTGTTTTTCAAAGTGTCAGCTCTTTCAGCAACTTCTCCTTCATGAAAGGTACTTGGAGTAAGTACTTTTCATGTAGAAATCTTGAAGACATTTTGTTACTCCATGTTATGAAATAGTTAACAGGATAACTGCCTAGAATATACTAACATTAGCCTGAATATTCTATTCTATTTTATTTCAGTGAATCTACTTTTTATTATTCAGAAATTTAATAGGAATAAACTTATAACTAGAGTTAGAGAAAAGTTGTAAAAAAAATACTCAAGTATGGTATTTCTCATTAAAAGCACAGGACATGTCCAGTGGTAAAAATGAGATTTATGGTTCTGGCTTCTATTACCTTCAAAAATTATTCATGCCTAGAATTATTAGAATAAATTCCACTGCACTGTTTTGCATCAATACCATTACACATGATTTTGCCTGAGGGTGTTGAGTCAATGGGTAATGCTTGTAATACTGCTTTTTCAATCATGGTTTGTTATAATGTCATTTCAAAGAGTATTTTTTTTCTCTCTGATTTATTTATCATCTTATTTGTAGCTGGATTAGGAACAGATTAGTTTTTATTTTAAAGCAGGCAAGGTGATGTGAATATTACTACATAAAATACCAGGTAAACATGAAACTTACATGTGGAGATAATATAATGTCAAAGGCACTTCAGGTTTTTTGCTACTGAAAACTGTTGTGATGCCATCAACGCGAAAATGCACAGTGTCTACATTGTGCTGTGGAATATTGTTATTGAACTTGAAGAAATACTTCATATTTCTAGCACAATTAGTACTTCAGCATTTATGTTCTAATTATCTGTAAATTGTTTGTACTGTTGACAGTCTCATTCATAAACATAGTGTCAATATTTAGCAAAATGTCTAATTACCAGCAAAACACAAATCATCAACACCAGTCTTACAACAAAACCTCTCCAAGAAAACGAACAAGAAAAGACTGGGAAAATCAAGGAAGGAAAAAACATCTGAAAGTTGTTAGTTGTATTGCTGAGGAAAGTACTGGAAGATAGATATTTAGATAAGATTGCAATCCACAAAATGTAAAAAGTGTTTGTTGACCATAATGAAGATAAATACTACTCAGAGAAAAATATACTTATGAGTAATTACTACACAGTTCCTTAGGGCTTGATTCTGTCACATTTTTTCACGAAGCAGTGTCTTATTCTGAGAACGTTGTCTCACTGACTAGTGCTGGAATAAGATGCTGTCCCTCTGAGACTGGCTAGCAGTACGAGTATCAGGACCATGAGGAAGTTTCATTTTTCCATGCTACTTTCTGATAGCGTTTGTACTACACAAGATAATCATCAAATACAGTTATTTGAAACCTTTTATATAATGACAGGATTGCAGGATTTTTTATCTGGAAATTGCCTTACTTAGATTTTTCTTTCCTTTTTTTTTCTGCTTCCTCTGTTCCCTCCCCTCCCTCTTCATAAACTGAGGAAAATCATTTAGCTCCCTGTGGAAGTTGCTGATTACAGCCATTCTTGTTAGCGCTTTGTCTACCCTAATGAGTCAGGTAATGATTTCAGAGAAGTAGCCACCGTTTTGTGGATTGATGTTACATTGTATTCCCATACTTTCATTGTAAATTGAAGGCACTCAACCTCATATCGCTCAGTGTACCGCAGGAATTTATGGATCTTCTGTAACACTTTCTGTACAGTTGCTTTATGCAATTCTGGGTCTGTAACTGGTGTAAAATTGCAAAGCTATTTGCTACAGTGAAGCTCTGAGCAGATTTACGTTTTCCGAAGCTGTACAACATTATTTCTTGTAAAGTTAACAGTAGCATAGGGAAGGAAATAGCTGGCTTCCCGAACAGTGTGTGCAAAGTATGTTTTTGTCTTGGTCATTGCAAGTCAGTAAAGACAGAGTGGAGCTGGTTGCAATGCTGAAAATCAGCTGCATGGCAGAACATGACAGATGGAAATCCCGGTGCAGGGGCTGCACCCTTTTATCAATGGACATAAATACACGGATTGAGGTACACATCAAGCTGTTGAAAGAGAATAAAATCCTAGTCCCTGTAGGTGAACACTGATGTCACCAAATTCTACTATTGAAATCAATAATTTTTAAGCGTTGATGGCAGCACTGGGCACCTGTAGGTTATTTTAGTGGAAAACTCTATATAGTACCACATGTATTCCTTTTTGACATATAAAATAAAGTCACAGCCCTCTCTTGGTTAGAGTGCTGCTCAATGATTCAAATTCAACATGGTAAGTGTGGAAAATAGCGTGGAGCTAGATATTCAGGGAAGATTTTAAAGAAATATGCTTGAGAGATGCTAGCTTTTGCTTACATCTCTTCTATTATTATAAATAATACGAATCAAGTGACGTTGCTTGTCTCTAAGTTAGTAAATTCAAATATAGACACAAGCATGTAGCAATCACAGCAAAATGTTTCTTTTCTTTGAAATCTGTTCCTTTCTACTGCTATAGAGAGTATTCATGCATTTTCTCATAGGTTTCTTCAAACCTTGTGGCTTATACCTTTCAGAGCTATTAGCTGGCCTAGTTAAGGCTCTGTCTGCAAGAAATCACTTCTTTTGGTAATGGGGAAGGTGGGAATATCTTTTTGCGAGTAAACAAGTTTTGAACAGGAAGTGACTGAAACACTTGGAGTTTGCAACATCCTTCCTCACCCTCCCTTGCAGCTGCTATTTTTTCTGAGTCAGTTTGCAGGCACTACCTGCACCACCTTCTCAGAAACCCACTCCCTCAGAAATCCATTAGGATAAACCAAAAGCAAGTCAATGTTTTTTATTCAATCTGCTGCAGGGCTTTATTAAGCTCCTAAGAAGTTTTCTAGACTACTGCTTTCCCCCCACGTTCTCTTTCCATTACTTTCTAGTCTAGGCACCCTGTCATGCTTGCCTTTTGGCTGGCTGGCAGCTGGAGTAAATTTGTATGGTTCTGTAATTTTGGTTGGAGTAAAGTGTTCTGAGTAATTTTATTAGGGATTTTAGTCTGAGTTAACAACTACCTGAAAGAACAATTCACAAATATCTAAACTAAAATTCCAGTGAAAATTTCAATATTTTCTTCAGTTTTACCTCCCTGACCTGTTATATGTGTTGCATTCTCCGTACAAAAATGCTGAACTGCAGAACAGCATGTTCAGTATTATAAGTGTTAGCACAGGAGGTACCATTAGGATGTCATGTCAAGTCAATCGTTCAGTAACACTCTCCTCCATCCTGTTTTTTTTGGTCTTTTGCTGACATTGTCCCTTTTGTCCCTCTCTCCTCCTTTATTTTTCACTTATTTTTAGAGAATGTTACTAGCTTCTCCATACTTATAATTCCAGGATAAACCCAATTTAATTTGATGGGGATCAAGAATATAATAAACTCAAAGTGTTTATTTTGGAACTTGCAATAACTTAATTATCGGTAAATAAAACATCCAACTAGTTGTGCCATGGAGTGAGTTTGGATAATTTTTCATCAATCAGCCTGTATAATCTGATTACCTCTCCACAGAATGACCTTTCTGAGAGATGTGAGTAGGTGAAACAGAACATATGTCCTCCCTGTCTGTCTTGTCTTCTCTTGGGCTTTCCTGACTCAGTTTCTTTGATAGTGGTCCTTGTACTTGTCACATCCAAGAATTCCTAGACATCTGCATTCATCGCATTCAGGGGTTGGCCTTGGAACTTGACTTTTTGTCTGAAAAATATGCTTTCCTTGTCAGAGGTTGACTTTTCTGTGACCTTATTTTTTTGAACGTGTTTTTTTTATTTGGTTGTGAGCTAATGGAGATACTCAGGCTAGTAAGGCAGAGCAGGCTTCCCAGGTGAAAAGCAGCAATGAACTTGTATGATTCCATAAGGCTTGTTGGCTAAGGTTCATCAGAAATCCATGCGGCTCACTGTAGTCAAATGAAAAGCCTGTGATGTTGGACTGTCTTTAATTTTGCACTGAGAACTCTCTTTTCTCCTCTTACTGAATGTGTGTACTGTCAGTCACAGGAACTAACATTTAACTCTCGAAAATTGGAAGGAACTGGAATTATAGTGATATAAACCAGTAGGTGTCTGACTAAGGACTTTTAACTTCCAGTTGGCAAAATCCATGTAGCAGAATTGAATTATCAAATGATATGAAGTTTTTCATGTAAAATTGATCCAGAAAGATGCATGCTTTTCTAATGTAAATAGTTTTTTACCAAAACTTTATCAGCTAAGATTAGCTATTGTCACATATTACATTTAATAACCGTATATCAAGAAAAAATTTTACATATTACTGCTACCTTTATAGAAAAATTTCACTACAGTTGTTTTAGCTTTTATAGAAATTCTCCCATAAACGTGACAGCAGTTTGCACCTATTCCAACTTGTTTGTTTTATTTCTAATTATTGTAATTTCTAGCATTTTCACAGATGAAAAATTATTTAATTCTATAACCATTTATTGTCAGAATCTTGGTCTGAACTCAATAAAATATGACTATTGAGTACAGAAGGTAGCTGCAGTCAATCTAAGAATTGCAGGAAATGTTACAACAAAAAGACTTCAATGTATTGGTTTGTGGACACAAGATTGTGCAGACATTTTTGATGCAACGATCAGACTCGCTCAGCTTAATTTCTTCCTCACGGTAAGCAGGAGTTTTGGTCGATATAATCTGAAAATCAGAAGTCATAAAATAATGAAATATATACCTACATTATAAGATATACATTATAAAAGTTTGATTTATTAAAAGCAGCATCTTCCTGAAAACCTCTGCAGTACTGGTGCAACCTGTGTCCAGTGTTGGTGCATCAACACTTGAAATGGCCCAGTGGCAGAGAACAGACAGGGTAGTGCTCGAGTCAGGTAAACATATGTGAACATTCCCACTGCTAATCATGTGAAAAGGATTTTCTATTTGATGGATTACTTATGTTTCTGCCTTCACAATTCTTTCTGTAAGCTCATTTTATTCATTTAATTAACCGCTGTTTATATTTTTTCACAGGGTGCAAATATTATTTGAGCAAATGGGATCAGAGCGAAAGGGAGTGTGAGCAGTTTAATAGCTTTGCACTTTTAATCTAGTAAGCTGTCTTGCTATATTCAGTAAATCGTAGGTCCTTTGTATTACGGCGTACTGCTTCACTGAATGCAGTGGCCTTTCATATCTAGAGAAGTGCTTTCACATCTTGGAAGCTATTGCAAGTAATTTAAGTAGCATCATCTCTGCATTAGTCCCTAGTATCTTTAATTAAAAATCTTTAATTGACTTTGCTTAAGTGATGACATGTGAAGATGTCACTAAAGTGACAAATACTTGTGTAAGACAAATTTAAGGTGCATTGTGGTATCTTTTACTATGGTTGATTAAGCAAGTCCTGTTGCTACCATCATTCCTCTACAATTGACTTTACCCACAAACTTCTTTATAGAATGGACTCTGTCCAAGAACAATGAACAGTTAAGTTCCAAGCTTGCAAATGACAGTCTGTCTTCTTTTTTGTTGTTCATTTATCATTGCCATGCTTACTGCCACAGTGATAATTCCAATTGTAAAGTGATGGGAGTTTAGTTTGGTATTTATCATTCAGTATACTGGAAATATTACGAAGTTAGATACAATCATATTTCTGTTATATCTCCCTTTTAATAATTTCAAAAAGGAAAGCAAATATTAAGGTAATTAAACTTATGTAAGTGTATGTCACATGTGAAACACTAATACAAAAATTAGTGAGAGAAGACCAAAATTAAGTTAGAAAATCCCTAACTACCCTGTGTAAGAGTCTGCCATTTTAAAGCATGCAACATTATCAGTATACAGAGAAAAGGTTAGAATAAATGTGTATGTTCGTGACATTCCCAGATACTTCTCTAGAAGCAAAGTTGTATCAAAGAGTTTTGTAATTTGTTAACAAGATACTGTTGGCAATATTCTGTGCCATCCGTTCCCCCTCACCCCCACCCAATTTATTTGATGGAACAGTATGTCAGAAGGAGTCCAGACAGACCTTCATGATTATGGCCCTTCAGGGTTTTCTGCAAAAGGTGGGAGTGTCCCTCCTACACAATGTCGTATTTTTCCAAAGGATAATGAAATCCACTGGAGTATGACTGCCTTCTTTCTGAATTACAGCTGCAGAACAAATAAAAAGTTCGTTCTATGAAAAGAATAGGAAAAATGCGATATGGAAGGAAATTCTTTGGTCTTTAAAAGGGCACAATTTTGCTAGACTTATTCAAGAATAAATGCTCAAATAACGTATAAACTGGAGTTGGGCCAGTAACCAACTAGGAAACTTCATAGTTAATTCCAGTTTCTCAGCTAATACCAAGCATGATAAGGATTTAAAGAAAGAAAAGAATCAGATTTCCACCATGTGTCTCATCTTCAGAATGGTGGGTTGTGCATGTACATATGATGTACATACAAACCTGGAGTACTTTGCTCTCCTGCAGATTCTGCTAGTTCAGAACAATTAAATCCCATTTCATCGATGATACTGTCTACATGGTCCTACTGGCTTTTATTTTGAAGTAGTTGTATTCAAACTAACTTCTTAAGTTCATCTTGAGATGGGGAAAGTAGTAATGAAATGCCACAGTGACAGGCTGAGAGTTCTTTGTAGTATTACTCAATTATAATTGATTACTCAGTTTAGTATTTTGCAACACATTATTATTACCAAGCAATTTGGTAATAAGCAGTCTGATATCAGTCTACTTGGAATCGGATTGAATGTGTGCCTTTCAAGAAGGTTGAGTTAATATTGATGGAGAGCACTTGGCTTCAGGAACTTTGTGTACACAAAGCTGGCAGAGCAGTTGTGTGCATAGCAACAGCTTTTACGTCTGCTGAGTGGGCAACCTCAGCAAAGTACTGTGTTGCTCAGTGCAGTCAGGCGGTTGCTATCACTGCAGTATTTATCCTTCCTGACCAAACAGTGGAAAGGAAGATGAATGACCACAGTAGAGGCAAGTGTGGGCTGGGTGTCTAAACAGTATAGTTTCACTTCAAAAGCCTAAAGAATTGATCTAGGCTCACTGAAAGTACAGGTTGCTTAATACACGAACAGTGCATATCCAGTGGCCTAAATTTTCATATCACACTAAGATCCTCTGTGTTATGAAAATCAAGAATTTGCGCACACTAATTTCCAGTAATCTCTGATTTGGGGATCTTTTCTTCTGCATCGTTACGGGACAATTTACCAACCATATTTTAAGATTTCCTATCTAATGCACAGGGCCAACCTACTTACATTGAACTACCCAAGAAGCAGGTTAAAGAGACACATGAAAGTACTCCAAAAAAGGAAGAGAAAAAGGGATCTGAGGTACTTTCTAGTGCATTCAACTTTTTCTGATTATTTAGATCACATATATACAAAAGCAGTAAAATCAGTATTTGCCCCTCAAAAGAAACATGCTGTTGGACAATACTGATTTATATAACTAAAACTAGAATTCTACTTCATTGAGTAATGATTTTGTTTTGCTGGCTTCATCATATTGAAATGGGAGATGAAACCAAGTGACAATGGTAGTATAACATTTATGTGAATCTTGGCAGTGCTAGTTAGGATATCATCAAGCAATGCTAGCTCTGTGCCTTCACTCTCTGCTTCTCTTTCATCAAAAGTATTATTGATCATTAATCATCATAATGAAAAGTAAGAGGTAGCAGTTCACATAAGAAAACGTTTGGATGGCAGCTGTTCCACATGAGGTGTAGTTAATGGTCATGTTTGCAACCACAAATGTAATATTTACATCTATTGAAATAACAGAATTGATTAAATGGGACAAGGGCAGAGTGATACCAGCTGCTCCAGAGCACTGTTTTTTGTAAGTTTGATTGATGTTGACTGGACATATCTTGGATCTGCTGAATATTACTAAGAAGATGAAAAAAAATCACAACTTGGCAAGCAGTTCATTACTTCTTTTGAGCAAAAAGAAGAGAAAAGAGGAGGAAAGAACAGTAGTGAATGCAATAATCAAACTTGCATCACTGTATAAGCTCTGCATAGACTGACAAAGAAACAAAATCATAGGTTATGATTAACATTAATAACCCTTACATTGGTAAAGCAGTTGGCAGATATCAGCTAGAGATTCACTTAGAAACATGGCTTGTAGATACTGAGAATGTTATTCAGCATCAGATACTTTGTATTAGAAATTTTCCCTGTCACACAAATGAAATGAGTTTTGCTTGCAGAAAAACATAAAGTGACAGAACAAAAGAAATGGGATGCAATTTGGGGTGCCAGAGATATGAAGAGCTTCTATTAAAGAGTATCTGTTATATCTGTCTCCAAGTGCAACATGTTTTTTCTTGTTTTACTTTTTTGCAGTAAGGTACTGTAATGTATGGATTGCCCTCTCTTGTTCTTAGTAATACTAAAAGAAAACCAAACAAAAAAATTCCTAAAATTCTGTCTTCCCAGGAAATGCTCAAGAACAAAATATCCCGAGCATTGTTACCTGATGGGCAGTTGTCAACGTCTTCTTTCCTTTTCTTCTGTTCTGTTCAGTACCTTATGTTCTACCATGTTTTCTAGTCCTGTCTGTGTGAAAAAGGATCGGTTTTCCCCAGGACAGTGTTTCTTGCAGATTCCTTTTGTTCCAGAATCTGACATTTGAACTTACTAGGAAAAAGCAACATTATTTGTCTTTGCTTTATAAGCGACCTTTGCTATTGCAGACACAACTTTGGAACTGTCAGTTCATTACGGATATGTGGCTGTTTTCAGCTTTTCATGCTCCAGCAATACTCTGTAGTTGTCTGGGACACTGTCCCAGAGTCTAAATATTTATATGCTGCGAACTTCATGGTAGAGGATAAAATCCTGATCTGATTAAAAAAAAAAGTCCCTGAAGCAATGAGCAAAACTATTCCCTCAAATTTCTGATATGGTGTTTTTGGATATGAAAATTATTTTATATAAGTGGAATTCATTACAGGAGAATTAAAACAACTTCATATACCTTGATAAGTGCTTTTACTGTGCACTCTAGTAACAAATCTCTGATCCACATAGAATATATCACAGCCTAAAATCAATGCCTTTGTAGTAGAGCTTAATCCAGTCTGCTGACCTCAGTGAGAAAAACTATGTCAGTGGTTTGGGTTTGGGTAAAGTGCAATTGATACACAGCGGTTCTGCAAATGCAAATCTGGGGAATATAAATGCCAAGCAGTTAATGTGATAAGCAAGTAGCTTCTGAGCATGGCAAGGCACTGTTTGTGAATACTGCACTGTACGTATAGATACAGGACATTACAGAAGCACAGACAATTTTAAGTTACTTTCTGATTTTGTAATATATTTTTACTAATAACACAGAACACATTACTTCATGTTGCCATCATTACCATTGACTGTAACTATTTGCCTATTAAGGCTGTGTTTGTCTGATTAAAGACAAACTCTCTCCAAATAAAATAGTGAAAATGTTCCATATGACTTCACTGTAGAGCAATAATTTGCTAAGAAAGATAAATGACTTAGTAACTTTGAATGTATTCAAGAAGGTATCGGCCAGAACTGCTCTTAACTACCTGCTTTGCTGGTTGGGAACTCTGGAGGAGCAGAATCAGAACATCATATTCTGTTCTTTCTGTCCTCCCAAACTCGTGGGAACACTCTGGCTCTATTTGCTCAGCAGCGTCCAACCTCTACCATTCAATTCACAAGCTTTCTAGCACAGTTAAACTGGCTTTCATTCTACTTTGTGGCACTGAAAAATAGCTGTTAGAGAAGCTGCCAGCCTGACTACTCCAGCTGTTGGAGCTGAGCTGTATCAGTGAAAGATGGGCCTTTTCTGTAGAGTTGGACTTAGAACTTCAAATTTCAAATACCCCTAGAATGAAATGGAAACAGGTTTCTGATTTGGTTGAATTCTTAATAAAGTTTGAGTCCAGCTGAAAACTAATTTTACATTTCACTTCAGGGATTCAGTTTTTCATTATGCCTTGGCAAAACTGTGGCTTGTGACAGGACTGAGATATGGATTAGGCACTGGAAGGGAGTGATGGAGAACAACAGTAAGCTGGGAGTATCAGCTGACGAGGTGAATTTTACTGATGATGCCCAAGCATATTTCAGGGACAGCATGAGGCTGCCCTGGAGTCAGTGGGTTTGCTTGTTCTTTGTTACCATTCTTTGTGCTTTCCTTCCGTTGACGCAGCAGCTTAGAAACAGCATTACATAGCCTTCACATGCCCTGGTGCCATAGCTCTTGGCCAAGCTGCATCCCCAAGTGTTTCCTACCAGTGTTGATTTTCATCTCTGGTGACTGATAAGTAACAGGGGGGGTGAAAGGTGAAAGAGTGAAGTGTCAGTAACCAGAAGCACAATCCACCTGTTCCAGTAATCTGCTTGCCTGCTGCTTTCCGAGTACCTTGATTTATCTGATCTCAATGGGAGTAAGAGACAGGGAAGCAGCATCCAGATTAGGGAGTGAAGGAGAGCGAGAAAGAGAGAACACAGAGGAAAAAGAAGGAGATGTGAATCTTTGGTGCCGGAAGTTGTTCCACCATACCATGGGCCTGCTTTGATCTAGTTACGGACTTCTCTTCTTGACCCTTTCCCATGGGTATGCTGGGCAGCATAGCCCTCCTGGAGGCAGTGCTTGGCAGCTGAGAAAGCAAAGTGCTGGCACAACTCTTCCTAAAGTTTATGGTAGTCAGAGATTTTCCCAAGATTCCCTATGTGGAATTCATCAATGAGTAGTTCTCTAGACAGCTTCTCCTCTTTCACAGTAGAAAGTAAATCTAGAAGATTATTAAACCTTAACCCTGAAGTTTTCATTACGCTGGAGTTTGAGCTTGTTCAGAGCTGAACACTGATTGTGACTAAACTTCAAACGATTCAGGAATTGCTGAAATATTAAGTATTCTTTTTCAATAGAAATGAGTCCTTTCTTGCTTCCAAATTCCTCTAAACAGTGAGGTTTCAGTGTTTTAATATTAATGTAGTTAATGTAATTAATGTAGCAGTTTTTAAAATTAATATTATGCTTCAGTGATGAAAGAAATGCATAAGGCTATGCACCTTACTGTATCAGTCATCTTAGGGGAGGTAAGGCTTGTGGGTGGTTCCTTTCCGAGAATACTATCGTGTGTTATCAAAAGCCCATATATGAAAAAACCCCCTGATTTTTACTGTAAAACATTCATTAGGAGTGTTTGTGTAAAAAAACCCAACTGCAGTTGTTGACTCCCCATTTTCAGCTTGGTTTTCCGGGTGGAATATTTTGCCTTTTCAGATAAGCCTTCTGTAAGTATTAGAAATTTGGAAAGCATTGACGCTTTTAATGCTTGGCTGTACATAATCAGTGTAACCATTAAATCAGCTTGAATGCATTTATAGAGAATATTACTATATTAATTTAAAAAACTTTGATTATTTTATTAAGAAAGTCATCTATTGACCCTCATCAAAGGGAAATGTAGGCTTTATTTGAGTTCTAGTCCTTGTACTTGTGCACACAGTCTTGAAAAAATAAATAAAAACAAAGAGTTGCAAACTAGTCATTAGAACTGAAAGCATCAAGCAGCATTGGAATTTCAAGGTCAGCAAGCTAAAGACAGTGTATTCTGTAGAGGGTACAACGGGTAGAACTGTCAAAAATTAACTCTTTTTAAACAGCAAAAAAACATCAATTGAAATTTCCATCTTTATTGACTCCTTTTTTTTTAATTCTTTCACAGAGGATCTTTCTCAAAGCTGGAAGTGAGGAAGAAATCTTTGCACATCTTGGCTTGGATTATGTCGAACCATGGGAAAGGAATGCTTAAAATGATTTGCCAGTATTCATTCATCAGTTGACACCAATGGTTCTTTATGCCTATCTTGCAGTCAGATTCAGATACATACATTATACGTGTCTCTATGACTACTAAAAAATTTTAAAATATGTTAGAAGCCATTATACATGCTGATGTTCCTAGAAAAGGACAGTTTAAGTTCTTCTGAATCCTTTCCAGTCTTTTCTGTTTTAGTCTTTGAAGCTTCTACATGGGAGTGACGAGACAGAGCTTGGTTTGGGGGGAAAACTTGAAACTGGTGAGATTTTTGCTTGTGATAGGATTTTAACATTCCTGTTAATAATAGTTGATTGTTAAAATACTGTCAGCTATGACAATACCTAAAAACACAAAATATTTGAGCTAAGTCCAAAAATTACTGACATGTGTGCTTATCTTTAACTGAATTTCATAAGTATTTTGCTGAATCCATATATAAAATTGCTGCTGCATATAAAGCTTAATGACATGGGCAGCAATTAGTCTGGCAGTCTCGGCAAGTTGAGGTTTCAGCTATAATATTTTTGCAGGTGGCACAGCAGTCTACAAAAACCATAAACAAGTTGAAAATTCAATGAGAGTTAAAAATATTTCACAGGAAGGGATTTTGTAAAGTAAAAGTGGAATAACTCAGTTGAAAACTTCAACTGTGAGGAAAAAAATACTGTAAATTTTGAGTACTGATTTGGACTAAAGAAGATTGCAGTGGTGATGTTATGGTCCTCGATCAGGAATTTGAATTATAACCTGCACGAAAACAACTTTTTTAACTCAGGCTCGTGGCTGCCCCGGGGTGAGAGCTGTTAATTGCCTGTGCTCTATTTAGATAGCTGGAAATTTATTGATTAGTAGATATATAAGCATTGGAATGTAAGTTTACCTAAGCTGTTTGGTTATTGGCTGCTCTAGAATAGTATTGCCTCTTTTTGGTCAGAAATTCATCTTAGATGTGAAAGACTTTCTGAAAAAAGTAATCGTATGGGATATTTTTGTTTCAGAAAATTTCCAGGTAGCTCTTGCGACTGTAATGATAACGAAGAATTTGCAATGTATTTGTGTTTTAATGAACAAGGGCATTTAGTGCTTTAGTACACAAAGTTACTTACTGACCACTTGTTTGTCATTTGTAGAATAAAGGTGATTAAGAACACCAAGACTGGTCTAATAATTTTCTTTCTTAAAAGCCTGAACTTCTTTTCCCTGTTAAGGCTGATTTCATATCTTGGCATGGCAGGGGAACAATGGCAGTGACAGGGCCATGCACAACAATGATTACTGACAGTAATGGCTTCCCATATTCAAACAATGGCAATACTCCATGGCAATGTCAACCTGAAGTTTCTACACATGCATAAAATATGCCAAGGTTTTGAAAAGGTTTTTAACTACAGGATGAATGACTTAAAGTGCAAGTGCCGAAGCTATTGCTGGTAAGAGAAAAATAAATAAGAACTTCTGAGAAGCCGCTTCCCCAAAAGATGATTTTGTTAGTACAGTAGACAGGATATGACAAGTATTAACAAAACTTCCAATGTACAGCTTTATATGCAACCACCTCTTTCTGGTTGTTAAAATAGGTAGTAGCTGTATTTTTGTGAAATGTATTCATTCATTATTGTGGTTAGACTCAGTACTATACAAACACTTTGAAAATATCAATTCACATTAAATTATATTTATTTGCTGCCCAGATCTTGTAGGATACAGTTTATGCATCCCACTTTCTATCTCCTCTACTCTATTAATGAAAAATACTCTCATTCAGTATTATGCATTTATTCACAAGAGTAAAATGTTACAGAATCTGGCCCAAAAGTGATTGTAAGAAAATTAAGCCTATTTCCAAAGGATCAGGTTTTGCTACAAGGACCTCATTCAATAAACACACCCATCTGGCTCACAGGTAGTGGGGAGGTTTCCTTAGCTTTAGCAAACAACCTGAAACAAAAGCTGAAGCAGAATGGCTTTATCAGACTTACTGCAAGAAATGCATGCTATGCTATGCATCCATTCCATAATTTGTGAGAATCCTAATTTTATGTTACAAGCAATTTAAATTCTGTAATTTAAACCTAATTTGATGCCATTAGTAGAAATGTTGGCAAGACTTTTTTTTAACAGATATAGTTACATGACAGTTTTGATACTAAGCAAAAGTATGCTGATTTTGGTTACTTGTTCTGTTCAAATGAGGAATGGGCTTTTAGGAGAACTGCATCGCAAACCACTCTAAAACCTCAGTCAGAAGCGCAGAAAAATGTGACAACAGCATAGAGCTTTATTCTTGCCTGTGCCAATAAAACTGTCCTTTTTAAGTGCAGTTTTGCTAACTGAGCTGAAAATATAACACTGTTTTTTGAATTGCTCTAACGAGAAAGCACTGGCATTGCTTCCTGCTTTATTGTGCTGATGTGTGAAGCACCTTCTCTGTGTTTTGCATCAGGATGCTGAAACTTAAGTAGCAATGACATTTTTCAGTCCTAGTGGAAGAGAACAAAAGCTACAGTACCTTATCTAAATATACTTACTACTTGGCCAACATTTCTCAGAAAATATACTTTCCGGTTGTGCTATTTCTGCATACGTCAAGCCACAGAAGAAATATGAAACATTCTGATTTCCACATAAATAAACATTTGAAATTCATAACTCTCATCTTACCTGCCTATGCATCACTTATAACTATACCACCTGTGGGGGAGGAGATACCAAACACAAATTCTGTCAGCTCCTTCAAGATTGCAAGAAAACAGTGTATCACTTTATTCTTTTCTTTCCCTTGAATTTTGTAAGTTTTTCTTAGAATATATTTTACAAAGAATGAAAAACAGGATTACTCACTCGATCAAGTATTATAAAAAATTACAGAATTGTTAAATGAGGGGTTAGATTAAGCAGAAGGTCAGATTAGATGACCAGGATGGTTGGACTATGAAGAGAGCTTCTGTTATGCCCCCCCTCCAGTGAAGCAGCCGGTACCCCAGTCACTATCATAGCTACTGTATGCAGGATCAACCCTGACAGCACTATCCAAACTTCTTGTGTATGCAATGGCAGAGCAGGAAAAGCATAAACTCTGTTTTTAGTAAACAAACTCTGAATCATAACATGATGCTTCTTGCATCAATTAAATCTACTGCTACAATTCTGAACAGTCTCAGCCCTGTAATGATTTCATTTGTTCTTGGTGGTGCTAGTCAACTGCCTGTAATTAGAAAACATAGAGGTCATATGGGAGAACTGGGGTGGAACAGGCTAAAGGAAAGAAAACCTGTATCAGTTGAGCATCTCTGGATCCATGGGAGTACTGGAAACTCCCTACAGTGTGGTGGAACTGTTGGAGTCAATGGTAATGACGCTTCTGAACTCATCAAGGACAGGTGAGGCCTGGGGGCCTGGAAAAGGGCAAACACTTGTAAAAAAAGCAGACCGATGTTTATAATAGGAGGAAGACGAGAGAAATTCAGATCAGTGCACTTAATATCTCCTAAATTGCTAGAAAGATTAATAGACTTTGTTTTTAAAGCACCTAGAGGAAAATAAAGTGCTAAGTTATTGGTAGCTTCTTCTTCAGAAATAAATTGTATCAAGCTAATTTAGCTGTAAAGACCCTGAAGGCTGATTTTTAAAATGTCTGTCCCTCCTCCCCTGCTTTTATACCGAGGCAGTTCAGCATATAGTAAGAGGAGAAGAATCACTGGTTTTATAAGCATCTACATACTAATTCTCTAAAAATTGATCAGTGACTCTATCTCTGGGAAGAACAGGTTGTTTTGGTTTCGGCTGCCGCCGGCAACAAAAGCGCCACGCGGCCGCCTCTCCCCCCGCCGGCGTGCGGAGGAGAATGAAAAGAAAGAGGCAGAAACTGGTGGGTCGGGATAAGGGCAGTTTAACAGAACAGCAAACAGAAGGAAAACAGGAACAACAACGATACAAATAAGGAGAAACCGCAACAACGAACCGTACGGCCCAGACAGCCGCTCTCCCAAAACAGGACCAGCGCTGCGCCCCCCTAAGCCACGAGTGCCTTCCCGCCGCGCCGCCCCCCCCACCGGAACCCAGCGTGACGTCACATGGTATGGAATACCGGGCTCTGTTTGGCCAGGTGGGGTCAGCCCCCACCCCCCGGCTGTGCCCCTTCCTGGATTCCGGTGAAAATTAACCCTGTTCTGGCCAAACCCAGGACATTATCCACCCCTTATTCCATACCATCTACGTCATGCCCAGGTCCCCCATTGTCCAGTTGATCACCACCACTTCTCCTGTCTCCAGATATCATTCCCTTAGTCTATGGATCATCACTCTAAAGTGTCCCTTGAGTTCATTTAATCCATGACTTCGGGCTCCATCTGTCGTAATGGTCTTCCATGGCGGGAGAGGTGATGTGTGGTGATGGGCGGTCACTTGCTGCATCCGGAGCTCACGGCTGATGTATCTGGTGCGGCCCGTGCCCACAGTCTGCAGGAGATGTTGATCTTGATGAAGTTGCTGGATGCCAGTTGTTGAAAACCAGGTCCAGTTCCATCATTGCTGTGCTCTGCTAGGTTTTCATCGAAAAAGTCCATCCTTCTTTAATCTGGAGAATTCTTACTATGCTACTACTGGTACAAAATATGACAATTATAACAGTGATAACAGACAGTGACAGGGTTATTTAACAACTAACTTTATACAATTTATTTATGGACTATTCTCCCCCAAAATTAAATCCCCATGAGGTACACATCGGACTTCCCCATCCTTCCGCATTACCCACCAGGTACACCCAGGTCCTTGAGCAAAAGCAATCCCGCGGACGGGCTTGCCTTTGCCCGAGGCAGGACTAACCCAAACCGTCTTCCCTAACATGTTCCGCATGTGCACTACAGGGACTTTATCCCCTTCTACTGGGCGCTGAGGTTTTGACTGGGCAGGACCAGCCCGGTTGGTGGACCCTCTGGTGTTGACCAACCAGGTGGCCTTTGCTAAATGGGTATCCCAATTTTTGAAAGTCCCACCCCCCATTGCCCTCAAAGTGGTTTTTAGCAGCCCATTGTAACGTTCGATCTTTCCAGAGGCTGGTGCATGGTAGGGGATGTGATACACCCACTCAATACCGTGTTCTTTGGCCCAGGTGTCTATGAGGCTGTTGCGAAAGTGAGTCCCGTTGTCCAACTCGATTCTTTCAGGAGTGCCATGTCGCCACAGGACTTGTTTTTCCAGGCCCAGGATGGTATTCCGGGCAGTGGCATGGGGCACAGGGTAGGTTTCCAGCCATCCGGTGGTGGCCTCCACCATTGTGAGCACATAGCGCTTGCCTTGGCGGGTTTGTGGCAGTGTGATGTAGTCAATCTGCCAAGCCTCCCCGTATTTATATTTTAGCCATCGTCCTCCATACCACCGAGGCTTTACCCGCTTGGCTTGCTTGATTGCAGCGCATGTCTCACATTCATGGATAACCTGTGCGATAGTGTTCATGGTCAAGTCCACCCCTCGGTCACGAGCCCATCTGTATGTCGCGTCTCTTCCTTGGTGGCCCGAGGTGTCATGGGCCCACCGAGCTATAAACAGTTCACCCTTATGTTGCCAGTCCAGATCCACCTGAGCCACTTCAATCTTAGCAGCCTGATCTACCTGGTGGTTGTTTTGATGTTCTTCAGTGGCCCGACTCTTAGGGACGTGGGCATCCACGTGACGGACTTTTACAGCCAACTGCTCTAGCCGGGCAGCAATATCTTGCCACAATGGGGCAGCCCAGATAGGTTTGCCTCTGCGCTGCCAGTTGTTCTTCTTCCATTGCTGCAGCCACCCCCACAAGGCATTGGCCACCATCCAAGAGTCAGTGTAAAGATAGAGCACTGGCCACTTCTCTCGACTGGCAATGTCTAAAGCCAGCTGGATGGCTTTCACCTCTGCAAACTGGCTGGACTCACCTTCTGTAAAAATGACTTGGAGGTCCCCTCCAGAGGATCGGAATCAAGGTCAAACTGTCTACCTGGTCTGGAGAGCTGGCTTCTGGAAACTGGAGCGGCACTTTTCCTAACAGAATCCCCTTTGGTGATTGTTTTACCTCGCAACTCACGTACTCGGGCCTCTAGACTTGAGGTGGGTTTTCCATCCCACTTCCTCATGTCCTCTCCGTGGTCACTCAAGTAGAACCACAGGGTGCCCCGGGGTGTATAGCCTCTGTATTCCCTCTCCTGAGCAGAGAAACGCCTGCCCCTAATAGTTGAGACACTGGCCCGTACAGGTGGGGAGTAGGACATATTCCTGTCTAGTCGCTTGACCAGTTTCTCCACGGCTGATACAAGGGAGGAAGAGAGACTTTCCTCATATTGGCGGAGTCTGACAGCCACCTCGTCCACTGTTGGTGCGTCTTTACCTTTCCAGTTTACAACTGCCAGTGAGTTGGCATGCGAGGAGGGTGCACTCCGCACAAACTTCCTCCACATGGATTGTGAGCACTGGAGTTCATCTGGGTCTGTGGGTACCTGCTCATTGTCTGTGTCACAGTAAACCAGCTCCCGCACAGCTAATTCCCTCAAGTACTGAATACCCCTTTCCATATTGGTCCACTTGCCAGGATAGCATACAAAATCGTCACTGAAGGGGTACCTCTCCCTCACGCCTGACAGAAGTCTCCTCCAGAGGCTGAGGATTTGTTCCTTTTTCCCAATGGCCTTGTCAATGCCCCCATCCCTGGCCAGGGATCCCAGCTGCTTGGCTTCCTTGCCCTCTAATTCCAAGCTGCTGGCCCCATTATCCCAGCACCGCAACAGCCAGGTGGCAATGTGCTCGCCTGGGTGGCGGCTGAAATCTTTCCGCATGTCTCTCAGCTCGCCCAGGGACAGGGACCAGGTGATGATCTCTGTCTCTATCTCCCGTGATGACCCTGGCTCATCGTCATCCCTCCCGGAGCGATCTGCTCTCTTTGCATCTTTCTTTAGTTTTACGGGGGCGACTGCTACTGGCACAGGTTGGTCATTGGGCTCAGCCGCGCTGCCTGCAGCTGGAGCTGGAGCAGCTGCTGTGCCCGCCGGGGAAACCGAGGCAGACCCTGCAGCTGTGGCTGCAGCAGCCGTGGTGCCGGTCGGGTGGGCTGTGACTGCCTGCTGGGCTGGAGGGGCTGCAGGGCCGGCTGGGGGGGCAGCGCCAGTTGCAGCGCCTGCCGCTTCGCTTCCCCCCCTTTCCCCTTTAAGGCACTGAACAGTGTTGAACAGGGCTCGGTAGGCGTGGGCCAGACCCCAGCACGTTGTGGTGATCTGTGTCTCTCTGGAATTCCCAGGGTGGCAGCACACTTTTTTCAGATATTTTACCAGATTGTCCGGATTCTGTATTTGTTCAGGGGTGAGTTTAAAACACACCGCAGGTGCCCACTGCTCTAGACATCTGCCCATGCTGTCCCACACACCCAGCCACTCACAGCTATCCAGCCCCGGGGCAGGTCTCTGCACGATGTTCTTAACGACTTGCTTAACCCTAAACAAAACCTGCAACCCATTCAGGAGGCATAACAAAAGGAGAGTGCTGCCCTGAGCATCCCACGGGTACTCGAAATTCTCAAAAGCAGTTAGGACCAGCCTGAGGGAGAGGGGGGGGGGGCGAAAGAGTGGGGGAAGGTATCCCCTTCGGCTTTCCCCACAGACTGGGTTTGATTATTAACAAAATCTAAGACATAGGATCCGAGGTACGGAAATGACCGCAGTGCCGCATGCAAATACAAGACTAATTTCATGCACAGTGATGTTATCATATCATAAGTCGATATCGTACAGTACAGCAAAATCATCATCTTAATCCTTTTCCCAGTGATGATGAACAGCATGACAGTAAACACATACTGCAAATAAGGGTTCAAAAACCACAGCCATCTAAACAAAGTCAGCAACATTTTTACCGGCGACTATTTAACTAACACAGAAAAATGCCTATAACAAAATTAAACAAAATCTAAGAAAGCAGTTTTAACACCCGCTGCTCAGCCCTGCCGTTATCCCCGCTCCACGTCTGGGCGCCAATTAATGTTTTGGTTTCGGCTGCCGCCGGCAACAAAAGCGCCACGCGGCCGCCCCTCCCCCCGCCGGCGTGCGGAGGAGAATGAAAAGAAAGAGGCAGAAACTGGTGGGTCGGGATAAGGGCAGTTTAACAGAACAGCAAACAGAGGGAAAACAGGAACAACAACGATACAAATAAGGAGAAATCGCAACAACGAACCGTACGGCCCAGACAGCCGCTCTCCCAAAACAGGACCAGCGCTGCGCCCCCCTAAGCCGCGAGTGCCTTCCCGCCGCGCCGCCCCCCCCCACCGGAACCCAGCGTGACGTCACATGGTATGGAATACCGGGCTCTGTTTGGCCAGGTGGGGTCAGCCCCCACCCCCCGGCTGTGCCCCTTCCTGGATTCCGGTGAAAATTAACCCTGTTCTGGCCAAACCCAGGACACAGGTAAAAGTTAAAAAGAAACGCACTCTATCTCTTTCATGGTTTGTGGTAATTTGTCAAATACCCCAAATAATGTGATAAACATCAATACCTAAAATACCCATTTCCAGTGATAAATGTGGTAGAACAGACAATGTACAAGCAAAGTAATGTAGTCATTAAAAAAACAAATGAACAAATCCAAATACACAATCATACAAATGCTTTGCTACAAATCTCTTATGGCAAAAGCAACGAGATATATTTAGATTGGTGGGTAATAGTGTAGTTAACGTCATCAGTGAAGCTAGGTGGCATAATATACTAAAGGAAACTCTTATTATATCTACTCAACTCTACAAAATTGTAAATCCAGGCAACCTAAACATTTATACAGCTTGCATTATAAACTTGAAGCCCCACAGACTTTCTGGAAATTACTGGAAATCTGAGAACTGCTGCTATTTTGCATATATAACTCCAGAACTTTAAATAAAACCAAACTCAAAGATCTGCATACCTTATAATGCCCAAGTGAATTATATACTCTATCACTTATGGCCAGAACTGTTTGGATTTCTCAGGTGAGGCCATCTTATACCTTAGTATGAAAAGTATTCTTTCACTTGTTGAACAACTATTTCGTTCTATAATACAGTTTCCTTCAGCAACTGCGGTTAAAATAACTAAGTCCTCGGTATAAAAGGTTAGCTGAACAAATCACATAAAAAAATGAAGACAGGGAGCTCTGAAAGCCTTCCATAGAGGTTAAGCTTCTGCTGGCATGGCTGTCAATCTAGCTAGGAGACAATGATGCTGGCTTTGCCTTTAAGGGCCCAGCAGGGGCCATATCCATAAAAATGTCATGTGTATAGGCATAGGTGAGTCAGAGATTCAGAGCTTTCCACTTCTAAATTCAGCTGATTTCCATATACATGTCAAGCCCTCCTTCTTGTTTGTTGTTTTTTTAATGTTTCATTTTACAAAGAGGACCAAAGAAGCTTTGCTCCTGCTGTGTATGCTGTGTAGATATACTAGGTGCCTTTTATTTTAATCAGGATGCATCAGATGTAACTTGTTTTAGCTGATGATTCTCCCTCGGAAAAAAGATCAGTTCACAGTCATGGTTAGTATTCCCCCTTTTGGATCTCATTTGCTTAGTATGAATTGTCTCATGCATGTTTACAGCTTCTATTGTATGATTTGTGGTATTATACATTAGGTCTGTGAAATTCCAACCCTGGATTTGGTCTGCTTGTTTTTAACTAAAAATTTGGATCTTTGAATGGGGAAATGAAGTCTCTTCAGATCTCCTATATCTTGGCCATATTGCTATTGTGCATGTGTGGCCTTACATCTTGCTCAGGTGTCTATGAAGTGGGTTGCTCTAGGAGCATGTGCTCTTGGTACTCTGATTCCCAAATCTGTCTACACAGGTCATTCATTCCACATTTCCATTTCACTCTGCAGTTTCAGCTCTTCCTTCCTATATTTGACTTTATGGTGATTTGTAGCTAGAATGTGATTCTGTGGTGGCCAAAATAAATGCCAGCCTAAGCATCAAACATTAAATCCACAAACCTTACAAACTATTAATCAGCTTCTGTTTGTCCCTCATCTTCTCCCTGGTCTTTGCTTCTTGCAGTTTACATGGTCTTTTCCTCATTTGAAGGATGTGTGGAATACAGTGAAAATGTACTGTGCCACCCTGGCCTAAGGTGCTCTGCTAAAGCCGAATGTTCTCTGCTCTGATATCACCTCACACAATGCTATATCATAACTAGGAAAGGCTTTCCTACATGAATGCTGTTAAAACCCCTTCAGAATACTTTATTTAAAAACATATTTAATGACTTCTTCAATAAATGTGTGTTATAGGCAACTCATAAAATCTAACACTATTTTTCACCTAATGCCTCCAAACAAATAATATTCTCAAACACTACTGGAAATACAGACAAGCCATATACATTGCATTGTGGGGGCTACTGAACTACATACCCCAGAATCCTAAGTGCCTTCGGTAAATGTTTTGTCCCTGGGTTGATCAGGATCAATCACACCTGCAGCTGGAGACTGACTATGGGGAGAGAGATCATGTGTTGGGTAAGTCCGAAGGCCACCAGTCTGCTGTGTTGTAGTAAGTAAACACACTTATTTGAAAAACAAGCTACTTTTTTTATGTTGTTGCAGGCATTTGATTCTAGTACCTTTGTGACTGTGCAGCAAAAAATACTGCTCTGTGGTATATTGCCTTTTGTGTTGCATTCTTTCCAAAATTGACATGTTAATTCAAAGGGATTTTTGAAAAATTCTGTTGCCATCATTTCTGAAGTCATAAACTTCTGTGAAACCAATTCAGAAGCATTTGTATTAAATAAAGAAAGCCTTTCTAGCAGGAGTAGTATTATTTCATGTATTGGTTGCTATATATACAAACACTATTATCATAAGTTTTCTGTCAGCTTCGGTGTTTTTTTCTCTTCAGGAAGCTATGCAGTAAGATATAATAGAAAATAGTAAGAAAGCTTTCCATTTGTAAAGACTGGGTGATTTCTGTGCTACGGGAAGTGTAGATTATATTCCAGAAATTGGTGGCTGCAAGATCAGGGAAAAAAGAGCAAATAATAAAAATCTTATCCCAGCACTTAGAAGATAAAATAGTAATCTTTATATATTTCTAACCACTAAAAGATACATGATTTGGAGTTCACAGCTGGGTAGAAAGGCTGAGGAGTTCATACAGCTTCAAAAATGGAGCTTGACAAGGTTATGTAATTGTGTGACTAAGTAGGAGTGTTTCTGCACTTGGAAACAATTGCTGACAATACGAGTCTGAAAGAGTTCAATTTTTGGTAGCCTAAGGATGGGTTGAAAGACCATATGGTCCTGTGGATTCCATGACTGTACTCTATAGATTCCACACTACAATATGCAATGGTTAGGAAATCTTCCTTTTGCACTCCTCTGAAACACAAAACATCAAAGAGACAATGTTGAGCAGGATAGCTAGGATCTACTGCTTCCTGTGATCCTGAAATCC
Source organism: Opisthocomus hoazin (assembly GCF_030867145.1). Classification (NCBI taxonomy): domain Eukaryota; kingdom Metazoa; phylum Chordata; class Aves; order Opisthocomiformes; family Opisthocomidae; genus Opisthocomus; species Opisthocomus hoazin. The sequence goes on from NC_134419.1 coordinate 62,956,613, forward strand.
ATGTGTTCTGGTGCAACCTATATTATGATATGTGAGCTGGTTTTCTATATTTTAAACTAAACTATTCTGTCAGAGAGATAGTTTGGTGCCTTTTGTACTACTCTTTTAAGTGTGTTAAATGCTACTAGAAAGTACTTTTTGCATTGGTGGTACATGAGTGGAAAGTGGTTGTTCTGGAAACCCCTCCAGACTAGTTGCAGGGCTGTAGCTGTTGCAGGGCGCTTGACAAATGATGGATGATATAATTTGAACCTTTCATAATACCAACACTAAAAAAGAATCCAAACACCACGAATACTAGTATGTAACTGTTTGCACTAGACATCAGAAATGCAGACAGAATACGGATATTTCTCTCCCGTTCTGTCTCACCCCTTGCCCCAAGTTAGATCTGACTTCATTAGGGGAAGAGGATACGTATCCGAGGAACGCCACTGTCAACTACAGAACAAGTGCTGTCCTTCTCCTACTCCTTGTTGAAGGAGCTTACAACCCCTTTCTTTACCTATTTGCCTGAAGGACCCAGAGGTTCCCTTTGACTGCACATGACCAGAAACTGGGATATTGAACATCTTTAAGCAAATTTCTGTCAGATGCAAATAAATGGCATCTAATGAACCATATATTTAAAAAATGCTGCAAGCTGCAAGCCACTCTGGTACACGTGTGTATGCAGGGAAAGATTTTCAAAAGCACCCAAGTGAGAAAGAAAATGTAGATGAGTGGGCCATTCCACTGTGAATTTTAGTGGCAGATGGCTGCTAAACAATCTGTACGAGATGATAAATGATTATACATTAAAGACTACAAACCACAAATAAACACAAAAAATGCCTCCAAGAAGCATTTGAACTGAAGTTTAATGATCATACAAAATTACTAGCAAATCAAGAATTACAAGCTGTTAAGAAGAAGAAAAGCTGAACATAGAATAAACATTCTTCTAGTGTAGGGAGGGACAGGTATGAAGACTAATCGGGGCTGTCAGTGATGATGTTAATATTACAGTTATTCCAGTCCCTGAGAAATCAAAAGAACCACCTTAATGAGACATGGTAATTCCCCCCAGAAGCAAGTACTTCTCATGCCCAGACTAAATCCCACAAAACCAAACTTTGATGTATAACGTAAGACAAATTAGCCACAGAGAAATGGGCAAGAATAATGAAAATGGGTAATGATGAGATATTATGAGTTACAAATTTTAAGATAAGATTATAGTATTTGTAAAACAATAATGGAGGCCCACTGGAGAGCTTTAGTAAATTACATTAAATTAACAGAGTTCAAGAAAAACAAATGACATAAAACCTCATAATATGATAAACGTCTGTCTCACTGAGCTAGTTATGACAAAGCACTATTATGGGTAATTATTTTTTATTGGTGGGAAAGAGGAGTAGCGTCTTCAAAAGTATCCAGCCCCCACATTCTATAATCTCAGCAGTCCCTTAGAAAAAAAACACACAGCATTGACAATTATTCTTAAATAATTAAAATTATTAGAAATTAATTAATTAATTATTAGAAATTAATTGGAGAATGTTTATTTTAAGAAGTAAATCATGTTAAAAAGACATATGAATTTTGTAAGGAAACAGCAGAGAAAATAATTTTCTACAGGCAGAGGTTTACCATATGAAAAGGAATACTGTCACGGGTAACTCTTTCTTTTAACCAGACCTTCTGTTCACCAGAATTCCCCCAGACTAAGACTTTATTGATACTAAAATCTAAATTACAGTATTAGTAACAGCTAGGAGTTGTTGAAAATTATTAAATCTCGGGAGATTTTGATTGAAATGACAGAGCAAGAAAATTGTAAATTTACTTTAGAATACACTGGATCTGGATTAACAGAGAAATGTGTTCAACAGTTTGTATGCAAGGGCATATTAAATGTGGTTCAGACTGGATGAAGAATAAAAATGCATCACCATTTTAAGTTACCCAAACCCATGACGTCTTTACTTTCTTTTTTCTTTTCCCTCAAAATTGTTCTCTTTTTTTGTCAAAAATGGGAAAAACTGCCCATTTTCACTTTTTATCTCTTCAAAAATATCACACAAACAGCCATATAACGTTGAGTACTAATTGAATTTCACTGCAAACAGTTGATCTAAAAGCAGACAGAGGAAAGATATTATAATTTCAAATTACTATATATCAATCACGGGATGCCACACAGGTCTCTAAGGTAACAGATGTTTAAGCCTAAAATTCTTAGCCTTCTGTATGTGTGATTCATATTCTTGCTGTTGTATGGATTTCTTCTTGTAAAATGCAAAAACTCATGTTTTTATCTTCTGGTCTTCATACAAAGCTGATCAAGAAAGTATTATTAACGATTGCAGTGCCACTTTAGACCAGTGGCTTTGCCACTGCTGTTTCCTTCCTTTGACCTGGGTTTCTTCACAATTTGTATAATACTACCTTAACTCTTCAGTGCTTAATGAAACCTGCCAGTCATTTCTGTGCAAGACCAAGGAAACTGTGTGAAAACTAAGAAATATTAAGACACCTAACAGTAGCACAGTGTTGGGCAATGATTGACTTAGATGTATGAGTAGATGTTTGCTTTTATCCAGCACAAACCAAACTCTTGGCTTCTGAATCAGGAGACCTGTTTCAGCTCACGTTGTGCTGATTTTAAACTGATGAACTGCTTATTGTCTTTAGAGAAGGCTGGGCTCATTTATGCCAGTGAAAGAACTGGATTACACTTGCAATGTCTGTGTGGGATGAAATTCATGGAAGAAAAAACTACTCTGGCAATAGGAAGATTGTTTGAATCAAGAAAAATTGGTAATCCTAGTCAGAAAGTGAGCAGAGAGTTCATTTATGTGAAAATACACCTTGGATACTCTAAAAACAGAATACTGTTGGGACCTGCATATCTTGATTGATAAATCCCTTTAAGGAAGTTACTTAGCAGAGTATTCCAGACACTTAGTGGTGTTCTAGACTCCAGGATCCCAAAATAATGGAAAAAAACAAAGTAAATTGAGAATAAAATAAAATCAAGTTGGATTTTTTTTTTTTAATTTAGCATCATCATGCCCCAGAATAGTGAAGTTACTAACTTAATCTGGCAACATATTGTTCAACTTGTAATTATTTCACTTTAGTTATGCCTGTGAGGACTTAATGAAGTAAGGTTATCAAGTTTTCTTTCTGAGAATGTATTACTCAGAGTTAGATCATAGCTTAGAAAATTAGGAATTCTTACAAAAGTAATTCCATCTTTAAGTTGACTATTTAACAACCTCAAACAGGATAACTATGCACTGATCAAACAAAGGTAAAAACAAAGTGTTATCTTACTTGCCCCTTTTTTTGTATTCTTGTTTTTTGCTAAACCTTACCTTCAGGTAAGACAAATCTTACTTTTTTATGCAACTGAGAAAAAAATTCGTTCCCTGATTGTATTATCAAGTTAATTGTTTTTTACAAAGATGCTATGGATATTAAAAATATCTTATCAAAACACAAAATGCAGTTTATGGAACACATTAGCATTCACGACTGATAATGCAAATGTGAATTATGTCATGGTAAACTCAATATACCATCTGCTCCAGAAAGAAAAACATCTGTTGGTAAATGTAAACTGTGGAGCTTGTGTGGTATGCAATATGTTCAGATACCGTATGGAATAAATAAATTTGACATTCACAATCTATTGTGTTAGAAACATTCAACTACTTTCTTTTGCTGAAAAGAGGAAGAGCTCAGCTGCAAGTATTTCTGAGGTGGTGAAGGAAATCATTGTGCCATGTCCCATCCAGATGGCTTTTGCTGAAGCCAGTCACTGACAGGCTGCAGCAATCATCATTCGCAATTGTGAGATGCTTTAACATAGCATGGACACAGCAGGAGTTTCTGTATTTGAATTTTCATGGTGATGATGACATTGCAATTTGTGATATTGTTGGAATTGGCTGTATTTTCTGTCTTATAGGAAGAAAATTATGATTCTGAAACAGATATTCGTACCTATGAATGACAAAGAGAACTGTTACATCTTTAATAATAGTGAATAGCATCAACACATGAATAAAACCGGATATTTTCAATGTGCTTCACTAATATAAAAATGGAAAATGGGCACTAGTTTTAGAATTCTAAGGGCCATGCTAGCCCTTATAAAATCTAATCTAATCTAATCTTAGAAAATCTAAAATCTACCCCTTGTAACATCTAATGCTTTTTTTTTCTTTGATTTAGAATATCCTGTTTTCAGATTCATTTGTTAATTTGATTTTAAGTCATTAAACAAAATTCTTTTTTTTACAACTGAGTGGGACAGCTGAGGCAGAGGTGAAAGTCTCGGAACACCACTGTTCTGCATCCATATGCTGTCGTAGAAAAGGGTAGCACTGAAAACACTTCAGAACTTTCCTTGACAATTCTCCATCCATTCCTTGTCAGGTCATGGAAAACACAAAGAGTTTTTAACATATTTAACAAACTGTTAAGTATGCATAAATGCATGTTTGAACATCTATTTAAAAGGGCAGAAAACTTATAAAATTCTCAGAGTTTTTGTTTCAGTTTAGAACTTTTTTTTCCCCCCTTCATACTGTGAGAAGAAATTTATTGTAATTGCATATAAAACCAATCTTGCATGTCACTGTTGCTTTTCTTTAGCTTTCCAGTATGTTCATATTCATTTTCAGGCCACAGATAGTAACAGAAGAATATTGTAGACAAAATATGTTTAAACTATTTGTTTGGATCAAACTCACCAGTCCACTGTTCTTTGTGGTACTGCTAACACCTATAGTACTCTCGAATGCATGTATCCGCTATCTGAGGGAGTTTTTTATGCTTAAGGATGTCAACTGAAGTGAGTTTCACAAATCTTTGTATGAAGTGTTAGCACATTTAGTCACCTGCAACACAACTGAGTAAGCAAATATATGGTGAAAAATCTTTGCAAAAATAAACACTAAAAAAGGGTAGATGTTACAGTTCTTAAAAACTGTATGTTCAATTGTTTTCAAATATTGCTATATTGTAAGAAATATGGTCTATGGATTGATATTCAAAATACTAAAAGAGAGCAATGGGTGATCTAAACTTTTTGCTACTTATGGTTTCCCCAGCTGTACCACCAGTGCTCTAGCAAGAGTATCTACTTTTAACCCATTGTCTGGGACATAAGTGAGCCACGCACCTTCTCTTAGTAGACCTATATTCAAGTTTTGCTTCTGCCAATCTTTCCTGGGATTATGGTTTATTCTGTAGTCAGTTTTAAAAAATTGGGGTGTAGATATATTTTTCAGGTCTCCTCTGTACAAACAGAGATAAACTCTAGTGTTGAACATAAATGGTTGTCACTGTTTAGAAAATTCCAGAGAAGACACAGGCAACAGTATTTTTTATAAGTTCTAATCTGTCAAAAAATAGATTTGGAAATGTGGACAGGCCCACAGCTGTCTTGCTGAAAGAAATAAAAGCACAGCTCGAGATATCAATACCCAGATGACAGAAGAGTGGTCTATCTTTCTTAGTTGAAATAAAGACAAGTTAGTAGAATGGACATAAGCCTTAAATATCAATCACCTGACTAGCATTTATCTTCCCTTTTTCATATTTGGACTGAATGTTGGATATAGGAATGTCTATGTACTAAAGAGAAAAACAGCAGCTAAACAACTTTGCCAGTAAGAATAACCTGCTTTTTTTTATTGAACTTCAATGGAAAATGTTACAACACCTCCAGTAGCACATCCAGATCAGACAAACGATGTAAGAACAATAAAAATGCCTGAGGGACAGAAAGTGTTGAAGAAAGATATAGCTGAGTATCAGCATCCATGCAGGGGCACGCAAACATCATCAAAGAGTTTGGCCTTTAAGTGCCAGCATATAGATTAGGAACAGTGCTGGGCCAAGAACGGAATGCTCTGAGCGACATCAGAGCTGAGCTTATGCTCTGTAGGAAATTAAAGATCCCACGACAGCCTAAGGTCAGAAACTGACCATTGGTCTGCAAATTACAGCTAGACAAGACTAAGACAGGCACTGTAGGAAAAAGACAGCACTTTAAATCTCCTCATTAGAGTCCTATAGAGTGATGACTGAAAGAACACAAAAGAGGTGCATAAAAAGTGAAAGTATTTTTAAATTTTTATATTTGCTCAGTCCTATCATTCTGAAATAATTCATGGCACGTTTAAAGGAGATACAGCCTTTGGATACAAAAGACAACTAATCAAAAGCTTACATGATATAGGAGATTTCTTAATTGCGTGATTGTCCTAACAGCAAATCAAAGAAAAATGGCAGTCAAAAACATTTGACATAAATTTAGAAGTTAAAAAAAAATTATCAGCAATAAAGTTTATAAATTATTACTGCAATATTCACCTTGAGGAAACAAAATTAAACTGTAACTATACAATTGGTGGGGTTTTTTTATACTACTTGATGTAAGCAGCGCTCTGAATCTGGGGACGTTCTTAAACAGGTGTTTACACTTGGCAGGAAACAAGGAGGTGTGTGTTGCACAGTAGGTGCTGGTGACTGCTGTGGAGATGCACAATGCAACTCATCATTGTGAATCTGTAGAATATGTCAGAAATCTTGTTTGACAGTCTTTAAAATGAAGGACGAAAGTCTGAGAAAACAGACAAGGGAGTGAAATCCAGGAAGCAAAGGGGGTGTGGGAAGTGAGGCAGTAATAGAATTCACAAGAAGCTGCTTTCTCCTGGGAGAGAGTGGAGGTGCTGGCAGTGGACAGGACAAGATGAAGGGCTGTCTTATATGCCTGACAACAGCAGAAAATGGACATAGAAGCGCTGGAGGAATAAAAGTTTTTAAAACAATGCTTTAGTAAATAAGTTCTGAGGAGAGCAAGCTGCTAGAAAGCTAAATACAAATACAAGTGTGAAGTAAATGGAAGGCTCATAAGCAATCAGATGGCTGTGATTCTCCATATCTCAGTTCACCAAGCAGCCAGCCTGTCTTTTTGCAGGGCTGCAACTGACAAGACAGTGGGGGAGTTCTTTTCCAGTATAGGATGAGATTTAGGTATAGTGCAGATTGCCATCTCTCCTCCTATGTAATCACAAAAGTCTTCCTCTTTTCTCAGTCTGTTTTAAGATAAAAATGTCACATTGCAAAGTCAAAGTAGATCTAAGGCTTGTAAGAACCCTCCACTGCAAAGACAGGATTCAGTGGTTAAAATGGGATCAAAGAAATTAATAAGCATTGTGTAATTTACCTCCAGTTAAGGAGGAGGATTTTCTGTAGCTTTCATGTTAGTTACATTCTCCACTTGAAAATGCTGCATTATTTATTGTATGCATAAAACTTGATTCTCTAAGGTCTGTGAAGAGCCTTTTTATTAAAAAGAAGTGGCAGCATGTTCTGTTCTTGATATCACACCAACAGCAAACACTGAAGTCATGAGTGCTGCTATCTCCCAAGAGTATATTTAAAAATTACATTAATTTTTTTTCAGAGGATCATGGTTCTAATACACTGTTGGATATTTAAAATGTGAAAACTGACAGGCTGATCATTTTTTGTTTGTACAACTATTTAAGTTAAGAATGTAACATAAATAATACAGTATGTTATTTTTAACTGGTGAAGAAACAGAACAGCAGTGACTTCAGAACATCAGTTCCTGTTTACCAAGATATTTTGGAGAAACTGTGCTACTGTGGTGAGAATATTACTTATTCGAATCTTACATTTGTTATACCCAGTAGTTAAATTTAAATTATTATGAGCTATTTGGCATTCTGTTTGGCATGGGAAATACCATGGTTTCTGACTTTAACTGTTAAGTGGATTGTATTTCTAATGAAGAGTGATCTTGCAGTACAGTAAGCTATCATTTTCAGTTGGTGTCCACAAGATACTGTTTTAGCCCTGATGTAATTTACATGTCTGGTCTTGTTTCCTCTCTGCTTATGTTCTGCTTATTTCTACTTGCCTATCAATTACAGACATTTTCAGGTCACTTTTATGTCAGTTTTTAAACACTGTTATTTTCAAAGAAGCAATGAAATATGAACACAATATGAACACATAACGAAACATCTGCTTGGTTTCTTTATTGCTATAACTCAGCGGCAGCCAGCTGGTGGGTGGTTATACTCCCCCACACTATCTCAGAAATCTGCAAAATATTTTCTAGTTCTATATGCACCAATGGTCCTAGGGCGGGGCTGATGCAGGGAGAGGAACAGGAAGCTGTGATGGTGACACTAGACAGTTCCCAGCTAGGTGGAAGAGCCTGCCTGGAAACAGCTGAAGCATAGGTCTGGAAAGAGGAACGAGACATTTTAAATTGAGGGGAGCTTGAAACAGGAAACTGAGAGAAAGAGAGGTGACATTGCAAAATGTGCTGTGCTTCTCCTCTTCTGCATAGCTACTCAATACTAGTCCTAATAGCGTTGTTTTCATCTGCTTGTTAGTGGCTCCCTAATAACCTGTGTGGTCTGATCAACCATTAAGTCTTTTCTAATAGTTTACACTAAACAGCTTATTGTTCTATGTTGCCAGTCCGTGTTCCCTTATTTGAAGACTTTACTGTTGTGATAGTTTTGTCTTCCTATTTGTTCCAATGCTCCCTCCTTCTACACTCCACAAGTTTTTTCCATCTTCTTTCCTACCTTTTTGTCCCATGGACCCATTTTTAGCAGCTTCTTGTTTCTCCTGTGCCAGTAACCCTCATCCTTCATCACTCCACCCTCTCATCCATCAGACTCCTCTATTGGTCCATCAGTTATACACTTTTCATAATAATCTGACCAATTTAAACTGCTTGCTTACCTCCATTCTTAGGGTTAAGTGCTGTGTGCTTTTAAACATTTCATTTGTATTAACGTCTGAAACTTTGAAATTACATTTGAGTTGTCAAAACTCAACTGATAAAATACGTAGACTATTCTCCAGGGGATTATAAAGAGAACAGATGATGTTTAATGCTTAAAACCTCTTCACAGTGTAGACTGGAATAATTATTTTCATTACATACATTAAGAAACTGAGACAGTAATATAATCAGTTCTTCAAGGTATATAGCAGCAAAGCAGGGAAAAGGTCTTGAAACAGTCCTGTCTTAGACACACTAGGCCACACTGAGCAGACACTTGTTCTGACTGGACTAAATAGTTTTTATCTGAAACATATTACTAAGACTTTGTGAGCTAACTACTATTTTGAAAATGTTTGGTGTGATGTTGAAAACAATTACTGTTTCCTTGTGGGAAGAAATCCTGAATAGAATCATGCTGACAAATTTGCCATTGTGCTAATAACTCCCTGCTTGTGCTCAATGTTCACGTTATTTTCCAAAACCAATAGAGAAACAATCACTTAAATTGGAGGAACAAAACTAGAATTCATTTTATCCTTTTAAAAATAATCACAGGGTTTCAAGAGCATATGAAGTAGAGAGCTGTGATCCTTGTCCCAAAGGAAATGACCTTTGTTCTTCCTATGGCTGTGCACTCCAGTTGTTTTCTGCTTCTTTTCTTCTGCACCTTATACAGAAAATTATTCCTGACAGAATCTTTTCTAGAAACTATATGCCAGCTTGGCTTTCTTGGACTTAATGTGCATTAGTAGGTGGGATGTATTAGGTACCTTTCTGGAGCACATCTCCTGCAAGCCAAAGTGTGGTGAGGAGGAATAATCAGGAAATTTTCTCCAAGAAGTCATTCCAGAGCTGGACTAAAACAGCAGTGTAGGTGCACCTAAGGACTTACAAGGCATCAGAAATTTTCTACATGCCAACCCTCTCTGTCTCCATTGCCCTGTCCCCTCACCCCCCCTGCCACCACCCCCCCCACCCCCCCCAAGAAAAAATGGTTCCAAATGTCTGCAAAAAAATCTGTTCACTCTGTAGGTTTTTGGTGTTTGTTCTGTTAGTCTGCCTTTTGTCTTGTTAGGAAAAGTGACTGTTGGTCGCTGATGATACAAGTACAAATTAAAACTTCAACAATGCAAATCCAGTTTCTCTGTTAAGCAAATTCTGCTAAGGTCAGTAGTAGAGAATTTCGTCACAAGAGCAATCCCTGTTACACAGTTTAAAATCCATCATCTTTGCTATTTCAAAGGAATTTTCTATCGGTGCCCCTTAAGAACTGTTGCAGGAACAGAAAGCCAAGGGTTGCCCTTGTAAAAACTTTCAAGTTCACTGATCATTTTACTGTAAGGTTAAAGGATTTGTTCCCTAATATTTTTATTGGGTTAAAAGATCAAAGTTATGCACAAGCACTAGCTCTTTCTTTTTTTATTTTAAGAAGCCTGAGAGGTTTCAGAGTCTCATGTCTCAGACACCTCAATTACCATGAATTAAAACCTACATTGACGTTGCCTGATACAAATATTCTAGTTTTCCCTCTCAAAAACACTTTTGACACCCAGATAAGAAAGATACCCAAGCAGTGAATACAACTTCAACCATGTGTTCTCAGTTCATGAGTTCATAACTACTGGGATGAGTACTGATGTACACAAAATTTGAGAAGCTTCAAACAACTGACACCATGTTCTTTCAAACATTCCACTGTAATGTTCCTCCCTTACCTCCTCCTACATGAAATCATGTTTGTTTACTGAAGGAACAGTGACTATTCAGACTTCAATTAGTTTTAAGGTCTGAGACAGCTTTGAAGGCTAAAAACTTGTGGACTGTCAGGGTTAGAAATGGATGACTGCAAGACTCCTGGGAATCTCCCATTACGAGTTGTAACCAGCTTTTGTTTCTTTCTCTGATCCACAGCAAGGTTTTGAATAAAATATGTAAATGGTCTCAGGCAGATGAAAGGATTTTGTGATCTTTAACATATTATTTAGCATTTTTTATTCATGAGGCCTTTACTTTCAGACTTATAGAACAGAACATAGCTTTTGCAAGTGAAGGGATTGGGGGAAAAAAAATGAATAAGCCTTTGAACAATGGTTTAAAAATAGTTTTCAAAAAGGCTTGCAACAGTTCTAAGAACAGTTTGCTCCAGATAAATGCCCAAGTTTGATTATTCCAGAAGCATGAATTTCTTGTTTTGCAGTTCTACGGCTTCTTGATCCAGAGGCCTGTTTGCTCAATATATTATGATGCTTATCACTTCTACCACAAATTCTGTCAATTTGAAGTCTCACAAATATGGAGTTTCCCACATAGTACATAAAAATTGTATTTTTAGTTTGTTTCTTGTCATGCAGGTGATCTACTAATGTTTAATTCTTACTTGAATCAGGAATACAAAGGATACAAATAAGTTGATTTATTCAGTAAGGGTAACAGGAACAGGAAGGATCCTATCAAGTTTGAAGAGTTCTTGAATACTTCTGTGATTTCCTGCAGTGTTTGTTCATCTGCTACATACTTGCCCCGGATGGAACTTCATCTTCTCCTGCAATTGCTGTCTGGGCTTCCTGAAGCAAATTTTCCTATTGCTGGAGATAATTTACTTCAGCAGTTTCAAAGGGGTTTTAATTGTAGGTTTTATGAAATTAACTAGCTAGGTTGCTAGTAATGAGATAGGAAATTGTTTTTCTTCCATTAGTGTACAGTTTTCTTTGCGTGATATTTAGATAATACAACATAGAACAGCTACCAGCTGCATGAGTGCCTTGAATATACAACATGCATAACAAGACAATAACTGGCAATAACAATATTTTACTTAAGATTGTTAGTATTTAAAACCCTTATAAAAAGAACACTGCTTTTCAAGACTACCTGGTACATCTGTCATTTCACCATTCCTGTGACATGAGAAATATGACTGTCAGAAACTTGTTGGGGGCATGGCATCAAGATACATGCTAGACTGTTCACTTGGCAGGTTGTATAAGAGGTACAGGAAAAGTTACAGGCTGGAAAGATCTTGGTTTATTATAGGCTGTGAAACTTCTGGGCTGTTAATGAAAAACCACTACACCACAGTTTCAGTGAAATTAATAAATAGTAAGACTAGTTATTTATTGGTCTTTTCATAGACTGTGCTTAGATATATTGAGGACCGTTTAAACAAATGTATCAACATAATCCCAAAAATAACAAAATAACAAAATCAGCATCTGCTGTTTTTTTGGTTGGAGTTTTTATTTGTTTGCTTGTTTTTCTTTGCTACAGTACAAAACAGAGAAAAATGCAAATCACTGCCAACTATATAAATATATAAGAAGACATATCTTTGTAAATATTTAAATAATTATTAAAATAACCTTCCTACTTTTGTACAAGAAGTAGTGAAAACTGGCATGTATTATGGTTCCAAATGTGCTGCTCAGTTCTGTAACCAATGCAAAAATATAGTGGGCTTTATTTTAAAAGAGGATTCACCCAAGTGTGTTGTTTTCATGGTTTTCCTGAGGCATCAGTTGGAAGCTTTCTAAAGTATCTGAAAGAAAAAGTATCATTCTTTGCAGATGTGCCACTGGGATTTAAGTAAACGTGCAAAAATTTTTGCACATTATTTGGCTTGGTAGCTAATAATTCTTCCTGAAAATCAACACATTTCATACCCCCACCCCTGCCATCTTTCTCTTGGACCAACAGATTGATCAGGTAGTTAGCATCTGCAATGATGGCTGAACTTTCCGAGGGTGTCGTTGCTGCTTTGCCAAGCTCACAAACCACCATGCTGACCTAGAAGCAAGCCAATGACTAAATCACCGTTTACTACTTTTTTCTGTTCCAGCAAGATATGATGTGTGTCCACCAGTGCTACACTGCTGTGGGAATGGAAAAGTTGTGCAGAGACTGTGCCTCTTCTGTGGTGCTGATAGACTGTGCCAAGCAGCCAGGAGTTGTCCTAGGCATTCTGTACGTGAGGGAATACCCCATACAGCTATTTTACATGGGTTCATTGTTGGACCCACTTATTCCCTAAATACATAATCTCATAAAGAATGTATCTTTCTTCAACCTGCTTTAGAAGTGGATTACACTCAAACACAAAAAGACAAACATACAGAAGCACAAGTTTGCTTTCAAATTAAGCCAGTGAGAAAGAGCTGTTATACTTCAAACTGCCATCAAACTTGTTTTACAAATGCTTTCTGATATAAACAAGTACTAAAACTAAAGCTTTCAGGGAGCGTGAATGCAATATAATCTAGTGAAGAACAGCTGACAAGAGGAAATACACTAAAAGATTCAATTTGATACTTCTGTTTTATCAAAAATGTATAAAGCAGAAAGTCTACATAAAGAAGTGCCAGAATGTTTTTTTGCTTTAAGAATGTATTTTATATCTTGTGATTCATGTTTCACACCAGATGTAGGATGTGCTTTACAGTGATGAGAGGAGTAAATATGAGTAGGGTTAGAGTAAGATGAGCTGGCATGATGCTCTGCCCTTAGTTGTTACAGTCCCTAATGAACTGGGCGTATTTCTCCCTGTTTTAGTATTTTCCCTTTGCTCCATTGTGATAAATGTCCATATGTGAGCATGGGACATGCCTAAACCATTAATACTCACATAATTAAGATATCATTTTCTTTTCTTGGAAAACAGCACTGGCTTCTCAGAGATGATCCTCTCGATTATTCAGAGTGATGATTCCTTAGAGTGCACTTAAATGAGAGATGACAATGTACCTTAGAGCCACCCCCAATCTGCCACTCCATGTTCACATTCCATCACAACAAACTCCAGTGGAGTAAGACCCTGGAGAGTAATGTTTTTACAGTCTCATTACTACCTAGTGTATTAGACCATGGCAAAAACATAGTTTAATGAAAAATATATCCTGTTACAGTGAATGATCACCTGGCAGCAATGGTTATTTTAAAACTTCATCTGAAGCCTTTAAACTAAGCTTTCACCATCTGTTCTACCTTCTAATTATACACGCAAAAAGAACATAATTCACAAGTGTATCATTAAAGTGGATAATGTAATTGATTAAATGATATTGCTGCGTGTATATGTTTGGTTATTCAGTGCCTCTGTTTTGCTTTTTAGCTCATAAATCACTCTGAACACATTGTCCAGTGACTTTTTCTTGGCAAACAGACAAGAGACATTCTCTCTCACATTTGAGGGGAGGCAATGAACTGATGATACTGATGGATAGAAAGAGAACACCAGAAAGGTACAAACACAGTCAAACATCAAATACTTCAGAACATGAGGACTACTTGGCAACTGTTTTACTTTAAATAAAAGCAAGGAAGAAATTGCTTGCTTAAATGGCATCTGACAGTCTACAGATAACCTTTTGCATGACATTCTAATATCTGTGCGTTGTTATGAATGGAAATCTTAGAGCTTTGATTTGCTAAGTCATCCAGGCGCTTCTAACACTTTCAAAAATACTACAATTAATTTCATTTCTATTACATGCTAAGATTAAGTTCAACCTGTCTAGGGCCTTAGGGAGGAAAAAAAAAGCCTGTGTGTTAAAACAGACAAGAAGAAAGGAAGAGCCACAATAAATGGAAAGAAAAATTACTTGTAGTTTGTTACCACAAATAGGAAATTAACTGAGTTCACAGATTTCAGATAATAGTAAAACCTGAAGAATAGTGTAGCCTTTACAATACTTAATTTCCTTAAAGCTAGCAGATCTTAGTGAATACACAGAAAACTCTGATTGGGAACTCATACCCCAGCTTAAGCTCCATTTTGATGAGAACTTGCTTAGGCAAGATGAAGTAGAAATTTGAAGTGCCTTCCACAAGGCTCTAATAAAATTCTAGATTCCCTTCAGATTCATCTGTTTGAAGATGTGCTTAGTACTAACTGCACTCCCAATTAATTTTCACTGTTTCTGCAGTAACTTTTCTGCAGTAATATACTTAATGTACATTTTGCTACACATTGTTTGTTCTAAGTGTACATAAAACACATTGCATAAGAATGCATTTGTCTGAAAGGATAAAAGAAGATACTCATTATAAAATCTGTTTTGAAAGATGCTTAAAATTAAGCAGAAGAATATTTCATTCTTAAATTTTTACCATTCTATCCATTCAGCAGTCTATCCATTTATGCTGTGGATTCTGTGATTCCAAATAGGTTTTAGCTGACTTCCTCCCAAACAGCTCTTCTCTATTTTTACATTTGTCTCCTGATTTAAGCAGATAAGGAGAGAGAATTCTTTGTGACTTTAATGTATATTTAATTCAGATCATTACTTTGGTAGTTTGGCCTCAATCTTCTTCCGAGGACTGTAGTACACACCCCAGTCATCTCCTGTCATGTCTTTTGCTCTTTCTCTGATGTCCCCTTCCCTCATTCTGACAGGTAATTTAGAAAGCCTGCCACACACCTTCCTTGCATCTGATTCGACTAGATGTGAATGGATTGAAAGATGGAATGTAGTGGAACAAAACAATCTGTAGCACTTTTGAGTATTTTCATAAACATTTTAAAATATTTCTATTGATTTCGCAAGGATTTCCTAAGTATTAGCAATGCAGTCCAGACAGAGCACTACTGTGATTTTGCCATGAAGTAACACGTTTTTTTCCTTAAGAGGCTTTTTTTTTACTATCAATAAACAATATTTTCCTCTTGTGCTACTGTGTAAAAAAGAAATTTATTCTTAACATGTGTTTGCTTGGAGGTAAAATAAACATAAGATGGAGTGTTAAAAAGCAAAAGTGTAATGTTAGGGAAGCATAAAACCCCTGCTAAATCCCTAGAGAAGTACATGCTCAGCCATAATCTGCAATGATGTATTGCTTAGAAGAGCGGACAAAGCAGGCAGGTGTCAAACTCGGTACCTATATAAATCAATAAAACCCATAAATTAGGCAGTGATACTTCATCTTAAAATGTATGGACATAGGCAAAGTCTCATTTACTTCACAGGGCTGAGACAGGGCACATGCAAGGAGATGGGAAGTCCAAGCACTGACTGTAAAAGGTGGGATTAGACCTTTAGGACTGGAGAAAAGCCTGTTGAATCAGTGGGACTGCTTATGCTGATTTACAGCAGACGGTTAATAGGACCCTGAATTCTTTATTCTGAAACCTGAACAGATATTCCTTAATTCATCCAACCTGTTGCTTATGAACATAATTTTTGCAAGTAGCTAGTCCTCTGCCATTGGTATACTGGCACATTTTGTCAAAAACAGTTTCACAAAAGGAACTACTTTCTGAAACCAGAAAAAAACTGATTATATCAAGTTCAGAGCAGGTTGCTCTTTTGAGGGTTTATTAAAATAAATCAAGTTGATGAACCATTTACTTTTGTCGCAAAAATGTTCATATTCTTCTAGAAGTCAACATCAAGTGAGCAATTTTCTAGCAAAAAAAATGATACCATTCCAGATGCAGTCAAATACCTCCGATCTACAGGTGTATATGCAAGACCTATTTTTATCTTCTTTTCTTACCTTTCAAACCACCATTCTCCTTTCACATGCTCTATATTCTGCTGACCTACTATGATTCTCTCCATCTTTTAAAATATTTATTTTGTATTTTATTTCCTTCCTTTGTATTTCTTTCCTTTATATTGTCTTTTTGTTCATTTGTTGTTCAAACCTTAGTGGAATGCAATTCTTATACTAGAATCAGAGTTTAACTTTCAAAACCACATTTTCCGCTTCTTTGAAACTGTGAAAAGGAAAAAAAAAATCCCTATTATACTTAATCTTTAAAAACATCAGGAGACCCAGAAAAGAAATCTCCAAGGGCTCAGTATTTTTAAAAAGAGGTGAATTCTTTCTCTAAAGCAGTGATTTAATATGGCAGATCTTCTGAGTTTTTCTGTAACCAGGGATCAGTCTTTTTTTACATTCCATTGACGAACAACCACAGAGATACTGACTCAGCTTGACAATGTTTATAGTAGATGTTATTTAAGCTATAATATAAATGATTTTGAGCTATGAAGTCAGATGCAGAAAGAGTACAAGAGGCTCTCTGATCAGTGATGAGAAATTGCTCCTAGATAACTGTAATTCATATAGCAATCTGCAGAGCAGAGCTGTTTTGGCCAGCTGCCCAAATTCACTTCATTACAGGCTTAAGTTTAATTAGACTTTGTAGACTGATGGATTATAAAGCCAGAAGGGGCTATAGGGATTGTTCACGCTGACCTGCTTTGCAGCACGGGCCGGAGACCTTTGCTGAATAAATCCTCATTCCAAGAACAAAAGTCTTTTCAGCCAGATATCCACTGTCGCTGTAAAAACTCTCGTGATGAGTTGTAACCCTTAGTACCATTAACCCAGTGTTTCCTAACTACACTTGTTCAAACATCTTCCTTACCCAAAGATTTATACCAGCTAAAATCAGCCCCCGAGCTCATTCTGCCCCCCCGGGACCTGGTGAGGCCCCTGCCCTCCGCTGCCCGCCAACGGGGCCATCTCCCCCAGCAAGGCTTGGCTGGCTGGGGGCCGTGTCCAGACCCAGCTGGGGGCTCCGATAGCCCTGGGTGAGGGTAGTGAGGCCTGCCCTGCCCTTCTGTGTTTTCCACTGTAAAGAAATGGCTCCATAGGCCTGGTGGCTGCCTCACTGTCTGCTGCCACACCTGCATGCCAGGATGGGAGCAGCCTATGCTAAAGGTACTTTTCTTCTTTCTTTTTTCCCCAACATCAGAAACAACAATTCAGTATCAACCTCTCTCCCTTGCTGTGCAAGGGCAGGGCTGGCGCCTTTACAACGTTTAGCAGTGTGGGCCTGTGGGTGGAGGTGCCATGGCTGTGACTGAACTCCTGTCATGGCCTGGCCCAGCCTGTCTCTTCCTGGGGGACCAGCTGCTCTCAGTCTTTCCAGCAAAACTGTGTCCATGTGTGGGAGCCAAGCAGCTCCGCATGACACCCAAACAAGTCTCCCCTTAAACAAGGTCCCCCACTTGATATCGTGGTCTGGATGGAGCCCAAGAAGGTGGTGGGCCGTTGGAGCTGGATTTTAAGATTTCTGAGTTGCCTTTAATTAGTCAGCAACTTACAAAAGTATCTCGCCAAATGAGGAATGCAAGTCTAGTCTGTGAATGAGATTGTCAGTTAAATTTAAATGATTGCAGAAGTCATGCAAGGGTAGAAAAGGATTCCATATAATAGACTCACTGCTGATAGTCACACTTGCCATAGGTACCAACGGGAAGTATCAAATAAGTGTTAACAACTAGCTGTCAATGACAACCAGTACAGACATTTGGCAATCTAACGGTGTACACTTCAGGTAGTGTAATAAGCACACTGAGAGCTCCCTTTCTGGCTCCCCAAACTTACAATTGAGACTGTGTTCTTCATGCCTTGATTCTGCCTTTGGAAGTATACATGCTCATAATTAATTCTAAAGGCTCTTTCTTTTTAGGGAGAAAGAATCTGTAAAAACCTGAATGAATTGACCAGTAAAAAAAAGAGAACAAGAAAAAAAGTTCTCAGTTAAAGTGAAAGAACAGTATTTCTGTTTTGGTGGGGTTTTTCTTTTTAATGTAAGAAGTGAGTAATAGCATAGAGTTATTTACTTTGCATGCTTGTAGTTACCCGTACTTTCAGAAGTTACAACATTCAAGCTTAAAATGACCATGTCTACAAGACCTTTATGTGTACTTGAGCCTGATTAACATTTATTCTCTGCAGGTTGATGTTTTGTTTGATGACAATAAAACTCAGCTGTAGCTTAAAGTTCCGTAAGAGTCATACTGACAACTTTCCGGGTTTGATAATATACAAATAACCTACTTAGACTAATACTAATTAACTTTGTACAGTTTCTGCTGTAAATTATTTTCTGAGCCACTTAGGATTGCTCTCAGCCAATTGCATACATGGCAAAAGGTTAATTGTTTGTGAAAGACAAAGAAAAGGTCACCTCTGTGACTCCCAGTAGAAATTAAGAAAATAATGAAATCTTTCTGTGGGAGTTCATCTACTTCATGTGTGATGTACTGACTTCAAAACTTCGATGATATTCAAATACATATTTTCAAGAGCTGTATTTGATGAAAGCAGAGTATACATTTGTGTAAAATAATGGCATGGATTTCTGCTTTGTTCAGAAACCTGGCCAGCAACAGATGCAATAATTTAAGCTTGTTTGTTTTGAAAGGAATTGTACCATGGATATATATAAAATGCATGTATTTCCTATGCTGATCAAGGCATGCCAAGTTGTTCAAACTAGCCAACAGAGTGCAGGAACATTGTACTTATGTACATGGCAACCACTATCAGACCAAAAGAAATTGCATAATTATTGTGACATGAAATATTTATGTGGCATATCATTACCAGAAGAGATGTGAATTGCCAATTGCACCCAACAAATGACAAAAGACACTGAATGTGATGCCACAAAATGATGTAGTTTTTTAGAGCTTATTTACAGCTGATTTCTAATGCAGTTTATAGAAACATTTTGATTTATTTTTTTAAGACATTTGTAAAATATTGTATGTTTTTTTTCTTTCCAACTTCCTTATGAAGAAACTCATCTAGAGAAGTGTTGGCTGAAGAATCCTGAAAATAAAAAATATAAAAATTATAAAATTATTTCAAAAACTATATATAAATAGTTTTTAAAAGTAAAGAAATAATGTGACCTTGTCAGGAAATTATTTCTTGCATCCTTCACCCTTACTTTCCTTCTGCTTAAGGAACAGTTGTTTCCTGCTCCCTTATGCTACTATTTGGGCTTATACTTCCTCCTCTGCTTGGTCTTCTAGCATTGGTTGTGTAAGCAAAGCTGAGATCAGTCAGCTTTGATGAGTCTTATATGTCTAAAGATCTGACGTGGGGAAATAAGGCAGGTTTTTGCAATCCAGAATTGTAGAACATTGTGGGGTTTGTTGCTTGTGTGTACTTACACATATTGTTCTGTAAAAATAACTAACATTTTGCAAACCTCAGTCTGAAAGATGTGAAGTATAATAAAGAGCAGAAAAAAATATTTTTGAAAATGGATAGGGGTAGAGAAATAAACTAAAAAGCTAGAAACTTAGCATGTGGGAAACCTAATGGTGGAAGTAAGGTAGAAATAAAAACCTGTACTTTTGGTACTGAAAGTTTTGCTGATGATTTAATTTTGCATAGCTGAAATGATTAGGTAGGTTAAAATCTGGGCCCTGAGTGGCATTTAATGTGCAGTGCACATTTACCTTGTTGTATTGGGTTTGCGTGGAAAGGTTTTTGTAGTGGGGAGCTACAGGGGTGACTTCTGTGAGAAGCTGCCAGAAGCTTCCCCTATGTCGAATAGAGCCAATACCAACCAGCTCCAAGATGGACCCGCCGCTGGCCAAGGCCTAGCTAGTCAGCAACAGTGGTAGTGCCTCTGTGAGAATATATTTAAGAAGGGGAAAAAAAACCTGCAGGGGGATAAAGGAGTGAGAATATGTGAGGGAAACAACTCTGCAGACACCAAGGTCAGTGAAGAAGGAGGTGGAGGAGATGCTCCAGGCGCAGGAACAGTGATTGCCCTGCAGCCCGTGATGAAGACCATGGTGAGGCAGGCTGTTCCCCTGCAGCCCATGGAGGTCCACCGTGGAGCAGATGTTCACCTGCAGCACATGGAAGACCCCGTTCCAGAGCAAGTGGATGTTTGAAGGAGGCTGTGACCCCATGGAGATCCTGCACTGGAGCAGGCTCCTGGTAGGACCTGTGGACCCGTGGGGAGAGGAGCCCACCCTAAAACAGGTTTTCTGGCAGGACTTGTGACCCTGAGGGGGACCCACGCTGGAGCAGCCTGTTCCTGAGAGACTGCACCCCATGCAGGGACCAGTGCTAGAGCAGTTACTGAAGAACTGCAGCCCATGGGAAGGATTCACTTTGGAGCAGTTTGTAGAGGACTGTCTCCCATGGGAGGGACCCCGCGCTGGAGCAGGGGAAGAGTGTGAGGAGTCATCCCCCTGAGGAGGAAGGAGAGGCAGAGACAGTGTGTGATGAACTGACAGCAACCCCTGTTCCTCATCCCTTTGCACTGCTTGGGAGAGGAGGTAGAGAATTCAGGAATAAAGTTGAGCCTGGGAAGAACGGAGGGGTGGGTACTTTTAAGATATGGGTTTATTTCTCATTATCCTACTCTGATTTGATTGCTAATAAATTAAATTAATTTCCCTACGTTCAGTCTGTTTTGCCTGTGACAGTAACTGGTGAATGGTCTCTCCCTGTACATATCTCGACCCATGAGCCTTTCATCATATTTTTTCTCCCCTGTCCAGCTGAAGAAGGGGAGTGACAAAGTGGCTTTAGTGGGCATCTGGCATCAACCCACCACATCTGTATAACTTCACACTACTTTGCTTTCTTCGTCATCAGTGTATTATCATGTCCTGAGAGAAATGTCAACTTCATTGAATTCAGCGGCTGTTTTCTCATTGCTTTAAAGAAGGGCCAGACTTCATGCTTATGTGTATTTACTTCTTTGCTGATCAACCATGAGAAGGAAACACTTTATAAAGAAAAACTCCTCTTGCTATCTTCACAGTTACCACTTCCAGCTGCTGCAGTTTCTCTAAATTCGCAGACGTGACATTTCCTTGTAGGATAGGCCAGCAGTTCCTCCCCTTACTAGCAGCAGTAGAATCATCAACACCAATGATCAGCCGATCTTCCATTTGTTCTAAAGCTTATTAATATGTGAGTAACATTTGGGTAGAAGTTAGTATCCCTGGTGTACAGACAAACAAAATTAAGTATGGAGTAATGTATTCTGTTTTTAAAAAGTTTTGTTCATACAGAGCTTTTAAACAGTTCTTCCTTCATTGGAAAGGAAAAATGAATCATTGGTAAACTAAAGGCAGCAGAGAGAAGATGTAAAAACAATTTTTACTGAAAATTTGACAAGGAGCCATGTCATAACAGTCTGAACTGACAAAGACATTAGTTTCTGGATAAAGTTTCATTTGAAAAACTGATTTAAGATGATTTGAAAGAATCAAATGAAGACAACTGTTAGGATCTAGAATGGGCTGGCTGATATTCTGGCTGTAATCTATGCAAGCACTAGCCTGGAAGAAGTTTTACATCTTTAGCCTACTGCTGTTTTTTCTTCTTTATGGAGCTCGATAAATGAAGGTTTGATTATCAGAGGTTCTGAAACTTGTTTCTGAATATGGGAAAGCATAATCTTTTTAGGAATGTGGAATGATCTGTGTATCATCACAGAATATTTAGAATTCTGAGAGAAGAAACTAGGAAATATTCACTACTTCTGGAAGTGGTATCTAGCAACTCACTGGAGATGAAGGTTGGAGTCTTTTGCAATTGGAAATTGTGGAGTCATGCTGTAAAAAGGACAGTGGTTAAAGGGTTGTTTTTGATCCTGTATAAATAGGAAGGAAATTAATTTGTTGTTACAATGAATAATCATGATTACAGTACATTTCTTTTGTAGTCAAAGTTGTATGTAGGAGTGAAAAAATGAAATAGATGGTGACTTGTTTTTAGGCTAGAGACTGGCTTCAGATTTTCCCACAGCTTTCTGCTGAAGCATTCAGGTTACACAAAACCAACGAATATGGCAAACTGGCAATACCTGGCCTTTTTGGCAAATTGTATCAGTCATACATTTGTTTTCTTGTCTTTTGCAGGCAGGTCAGACTGAGGAAGCACTACATTGGCTTACATACCACTGTTTGAAATTTAGTGTGTGAAAAATACTAAGCTTTAGAGTAGAATGCAAACTACATGGTGATACTATTTTTTTTTTTTTAATGCAATTATACACAGTTTGGCAATGGCCAATTGAGGAAAAGGAAGAAGGTTCACATAAACACTCTAGAGGAATAAGGCCCATAGGAATCTGCAAACCTGTATATGTGGAACACATACACTGAAGATAATTTCAGCAGAAATCAAGGAATAATTAAAAAAATGGAGACAAAGAATTACAGTATCCAGCTATTACTACTCTAAAAAATTAAACAAATAGAAATGCTTTATTAAGAACACCTGTTTCATTAAGGTTTTTGTTTTTCTTGTTGACAAATTGCTGACATATTAAAGCTTTCAGTGCTTTGTTTCATATTTAGCTCACAAAACTCCAAATAGACCAGAAACATGAAGCTCAAAAATCTGTTGTCTTTTAAAAAATGTTTTTATTTGAGCTGTTAGGATGCTTGCAGAGGACAATTTTTCTGCACATATTTAGATACTGTTCATTCTTGTTTTTTTGAAAAAAAATTTTAAAATCTAATTCTAGTACAACACATGCATTAGATCTAATAGAAACAAGTCTGCAGGCTTTCAGTCTTCCCACAGTTTTGATAATTTGTATCTACTGAAAAATCAGGAATTTGTTTAATGTATAGAACGGTTAATGGGTATACTCCATTGTCCTAGAAATACTCCTTTCTTTAATATCACCTTCCTTTGTGACAATATTTCGCAAAACTTTCCTTGTTCTGACTCCATATTACAACACATTTTGGAGGCTTACTATAGCTCCAGACTTTTGTCTTATCCAGACTTAAAAATGAGCTGATGCGATGACACCAAGCCTGTCTGCAACTGCTAGAAGGTGGTCTATATTCTGTCACAGCTTTCATCATTTTTTTTTAATTCATTAGATTTCTAAAGCACATTTTCCCAATGTTGTCAATCTTCTCCTAGTAAAGTTTCAACATGCTGAGAATGGAATAAGCATTCAGAATTTAGAATTATAAAATTTTCCATTGTTCCTTTTATCAAAGAAAAACAGAGAAATCTTTATAGATGTGTAGTCTTGAAGCTTTTCCTTTTCCATATTTTCCCGTGTTAATTTCCATTGTGTG
Source organism: Opisthocomus hoazin (assembly GCF_030867145.1). Taxonomy (NCBI): domain Eukaryota; kingdom Metazoa; phylum Chordata; class Aves; order Opisthocomiformes; family Opisthocomidae; genus Opisthocomus; species Opisthocomus hoazin. Next base: position 62,980,268 of record NC_134419.1, read on the forward strand.
GTCCCTTTTTAAGGACAATTGTAATGCTAATGAGCCATGCATTATAATACTTCTGTAACAAAGAAGTAATGACTATTTATTAACATCACAATACTTGCCTATTAGACAAATAATACCTTCTAAAAGAATGATAACCCTTATTTTTAAATGCAAATAGAATAAAACATCAATAAAAATGTCAAAAAGAATAACAAAGAGGACACAATAACATTCTTTATTTTATTTGATTTAGCCGCTTTTAACAAAATTTGCATTTAAGACTTAGTAAGTATTATTGCAAGATTATCTTAAGCTAGGAATTTTATATTTTGGTGTATTCTGCTTTTTTAGATATGCAGGGTTATTAAGAACACTGTTTCTTTTTCTTAAGACTATTTAACACAAAGAAGATGATTCTATAAAAATATACTTGCATTAAGATCCATTCCAGATAAGCTTTTGCAGCTTAAAATCTGCAGAGGCTCTGTTTTCATATGTTCCTCAATTTTTAACACTCTGGAAATATTTACAGTCTCTGGCTCAGGGGTTGATGAGTCACTTTACCAGAGATAATTTGGAAATTTGGTTTGTTTTAGAATAGACTTCTCTTTATTCTTAACAGTATTCATTCTTTAATCTGTATTTTCCTTAACAACCAGAAGGTGGGATGTTCAGGTTTTCTGCTTAATGAACCAGCTTACATTTCATTGTTACAATCACGAGTGCAGCTGAGCCACATAGTAGTGCATTATGTTCTTATTGTTACTTGACCAAGGAAGACCACATATCTCATGCAAGTCTGGTGAGTTGAAGGCTTAAAAATAATAGTTATTTAAAAAGTGGTTTATGTTGATGTAACAAAGATATTTGTATTCATGTTTGTCCATATCTGGACAACCTGACTGAGATGTCACTGTTATTAATGCTATGGTGGTTCTGTGTTAGGCTGAAGCAATTGGGAAAGAAAAGGAACATTATCCAGGAGTATCTGTGTGCTGAAATAAAGGACCAAACCGGTTTCTAAGAGCTGACACTCTGCAAGGATCTCAGCAAGATGTGCCCTGGGAGATGAGGCGAAAGCATGTGATAACTGTGACAAACTGCAACTATTTGGCTAAAAGGTTAACACCATTGGAAGTTTCCAGATATAACAGAGCCGTGATCACTTCAACTGGATAAGGAGATGAACTTTCCATTACAGCTCTGTGTGAATTTTGTTCAGTGCTACTTCTGTATAGGAAGGATAATAACTAACTCCTCATCAGCTCACTCAGCCACTCCTCTTCAGTGGCCTGAAATGTTCTGCTATCTTCAAGCAATCAAAAAAATATTTGAAGAAATAGTTCTGTAGATGTTGGTTGAAATCTGTGACTTTCTGTATAAAGTTTTGTGGTCTAGCAGATCAATTTATTTAGTTGTTTTCTCTAATCCACTATAAGTGAGAAATTGTTCTTTTGTTACAGAGATCACATGTACTGTAAATCAGTACCCCTCATTCTACTTGTCCATCAAATCAGTTTTATTTCACTCCTTTAAAACATTTTTTTTTGATGCCTCAAGTTGCTTCAGGGAAGGTTTAGATTAGATATTAGGAAAAATTTCTTTACTGAAAGCATTGTCAGACATTGGAATAGGCTGCCCAGTGAAGTGGTTGAGTCACCATCCTTGGAGGTGTTTAAAAAACATGTAGATATGGCACTGTGGGATATGGTTTAGTAGGAATGGTGTTGTTGGGCAGATGGTTGGACTTGATGATCTTAGTAGTCTTTTCCAACCTATGATTCTATGATTCTAAGTGGAGGAAAAGAAGGTTATCAGGAGTAGTCAACATGGATTCACCAAGGGGAAATCATGCTTGACCAAACTGATAGCTTTTTATGATGACATGACTGGCTGGGTAGATGAGGGGAGAGAAGTGGATGTTGTCTACCTTGACTTCAGCAAGGCTTTTGACACGGTCTCCCATAACATCCTCCTAGGGAAGCTCAGGAAATATGGGCTAGATGAGTGGACAGTGAGGTGGATTGAGAACTGCTGAATGGCTGAACTCAGATGGTTGTCATCGGTGGGGCAGAGTCTAGTTGGAGGCCTGTAACTAGTGGTGTTCCCCAGGCTCAGTACTGGGCCCAGTCTTATTCAACTTATCCATCAATGACCTGGATGAAGAGTTAGAAAGTACCCTCAGCAAGTTTGCTGATGACACAAAGCTGGGAGGAGTAGCTGATACACCGGAAGGCTGTGCTGCCATTCAGCAAGACCTGGACAGGCTGGAGAGTTGGGTGGAGAGGAACCTGATGAAGCTCAACAAGGTCAAGTGCAGGTTCCTGGAGGAACTCCATGCACCGGTGCAGAATCGGGGCTGACCTGCTGGAGAACAGCTCTGTGGAGAGGGACCTGGGTGTCCTGGTGGACGACAGGTTAACCATGAGCCAGCAGTGTGCCCTGGCTGCCAAGGCCAGTGGTATCCTGGGGTGCATTAGGAGGAGTGTGGCCAGCAGGTTAAGGGAGGTTCTCCTTCCCCTCTACACTGCCCTAGTGAGGCCTCATCTGGAGTACTCTGTCCAGTTCTGGGCTCCCCACCTCAAGAAAAATGAGGAGCTACTGGAGACAGTCCAGAGGAAGGCTATGAAGATGGTTAGGGGCCTGGAGCATCTCTCCTATGAGGAAAGGCAGAGGCAGCTGGGCTTGTTTAACTTGAAGAAGAGAAGGCTGAGAGGGGACCTTATAAATGCCTACAAATATCTTAAGGGTGGGTGTCAGGAGGATGGGGCCAGACTCTTTTCAGTGGTGCCCAGTGACAGGACAAGGGGCAATGGGCACAAACTGAAGCATAGGAAGTTCCATCTGAACAGGAGGAAGAACTTCTTCCCTCTGAGGGTGACAGAGCACTGGAACAGGCTGCCCAGAGTTGTTGTGGAGTCTCCTTCTCTGGAGATATTAAAAACTTGCCTGGACGCGATCCTGTGCAGCCTGCTCTAGGTGAACCTGCTTCAGCATGGGGATTGGATTAGATGATCCCCAGAGGTCCCTTCCAACCCTGACCTTTCTGTGATTCTGTGATTTCCTGTTCTGCATATCATTGAATATTTTGTATATATGTTGTGTATGTCATTCTGTGTCACAGTATGTTAAATAACATGCAAAATATTAATCTCATCTATTTTCTTTATAATTCCGTGGCTCTTCCACAGAAGTTAAAACTGTAAGGTTGGCAATGCAAGTATTATAATACTTCACAGTCCCACATCTGCTTCATATCTAATGGGTTAAGACAGATTTGAATTCAGGCCCATATCTGAGCATCCTAACTGCTTGAGTACCTCTTGCTTTCTTGAGGCTTTATTTCTAATGGCAGTAATCAGCTGTCATCTAATTTTAGGCTATGCTCAAAATAAAGCTGAATGCTAGCTTCTTAGTTCTGACTCTCATATAGAACCAAACGATGATAGTAAACTTTGATCTGCAGAACTGAATTTTTACATGCCTCCATATTTATGATCTCTGCAATTCACAATGCTTTTCTCTGACCTACACTCTTTCTCTTTTAATTTATCTGTGTCTACTGACTGCTAGGAAGAAAGCAAGTAAAAATGGCTCTGGTGTAGGCTGTAGAGCCCCTGCTGCTGTTAGGGAAACTGCTTATTTACTCCAAGAATAGATGCTTAGTTGATTGGTCACATCTAGAGAAGCCTAACAAGTACAGTTTCTGTAACACTTCTACCAGGAAAAAGTTTATAGTACTAAGCAGACCTGGAAAATTCAAAAGGACAGGGAAAATAGACTATTTGTACCTGGGTGAGAGGCTGAGGGGAGAAAATGAAGTGTTAACCATAAATCCATCTTTTTCTGACTGACCACAGGCAGAAAGTTAGTTTTTTAAACAGCTGGCTCCTTAGGATGGGCTATGACTTTGCTTCTCAGTTACCATTACCACCACCACCTCTAGTTCGCTTTTTTAACTAATTAAGTAGTTGACAGTGTAAGTCTAAGTTATGTATACAAAAGTAGTTTTAAGCAGTCAAATATATTTAAACACAAGTATTTATGAGTATATTTTATGTATTATGTTATATATTTAGATGTAAGATATAGATATATATTTGTTCATGCACTCAGTCATCCCTTTTGTCTGTATCATTCATCTAGAGAAACTATTACAATGAAATCCTCTATGGATAGAAAAGTTTATGGTTACATAGGGCTTAAACTTAATGAGATTTGTTAAATGTTCATTCCTTCCTGCCTCTGAAACAATTATAAAATCGGGGCTTGGGTTTTGTTGTTTTTTGTTTTTTTCTACAAATAATAATACATTCACTGAGAATGTCATCTATGATTTGTAAACAAACTTGATCCTTCAAAGAATTATTCTTACTGTCTCTTTTATCATTTTCCACATAAAAACAATTAATGTATGCAGGCCACTGAAGAAATATTATTCAGTTCACCCAAGCTAGGATCAGAAACTACTGGTTTGTGGCATTGTCTAAAAAAAAAATCAGAAAACAAAAAAAATTGGGAGATATTATTTTCAAGCTCAAGATATTTGAAATAATGCTCTTTGTGCATCATTTTATCATTTTATGCTGGAGAGCATATTTTCCCTGTATAAAAGTAGAAACTGCTTATCTCCATGGTGAGGAAAGTCTGTGCCTCAAATACAAATGAGTAAGTAAACTGACTTCGGAAGAATGCTTCTCTGCTTGTGGTAAAGCTGAGTTCTTGGCAGAATACTGTCATTCACTCAAGGCTTGTGAAGGGTGATGTTCTAAAACCTTTCCCCCTCCCTTCATTTACAGTGCAGATAGTGCAAACATTTAATCTAAACAGAATGTATTGTTAGAGTAGTCTAAGACTATGTTCAAAAAGACCACAAATGGGAACAATTTGGTTTTGAAAATTTTTTATCTGATTACAGGGATAATGACTTGAAAATCAGCCTGGCAATTTTGCATGATTAGAAAAGTGATATTCGTGTTGATTTCTCATCATGTTTCCAAATGGAAACAGATTTCTGCCACGTTTTACATATCATTTGTCTCATAGATGACTCAGTGCATCTCAGTTTCAATCTTTCAGCAGTCTCAGCTACTCCAAGCATGGAGCTGTTCTGTTGTTTTGACAGGCAAAGACACATCAAAACTATGTATTAGCCACTTTTCCATGCCACTAAGTCTACATGAAGAGCTTAGGAAAATGAAACCAAGGAATGATACTTAATTTTTAGAGTTTTTGGATCGATTGCATCAAATTTTATGTTTAGGCAAAAATAGACTCCTTAGCACCTTTATATTGAAATAAACACTTGTATATATTTTGCCCAACTGAACAACGATCTAATTTAAAATCCTTCACTTCCACTTTGTGCAAGTGCATTTAAATTCATAGGTGTGCTTGTGGGCCTAGACACTGTTATACTGAAAGGAAATAGGTAGAGACAGTGCAGCTGATCTATTTTTATATCTTTAGGTGACTTACAAAGCACTATTGTGACATCTGCTTAATTCACAAAGTTTAATGTGGTATATTATAAATAAAAACTTCCTTTATTTTTTGCTTTTTCTACAGTGTCTGTAATCCACTTTATGCTATTCTCATCAGATTTGATTAAAGCACTCTAGTTACTGTAGAGAAAGTGGGGTTTATGGGTATCTAGGCCTGTTCTGTGAATGAATTTCAGCCGTGGACTTGTCTTAATGACACTTACTTGCATCTTGGTGTGAAGATGCAGAGTCAGTATGAGGATTCTGTCTTTTCCCCTGTAGCACAGGCTACACATTCAGATAAATTTTACTGAGCCTGTCAGTGTTTTCTGTTGAAAATAAGAATGAAACCACAAGTGAGAATCAGCATTTGATGACAAAGCTGACTCAAGTTACAGATGCATCATGACTCTGAAATTTATTTTTTTCCGCTCACAAGTTTTAGCTGGGCTTCAGTCATTATCCATTTTAAAATTCACTTGCAGGGTAGAAATTACTGAAATAATTTCACTGGAGATCTTTTGAGCGTGGAGGCAGGTCAGCAGGAAAATCCTTCAAGGTCTGTGCTAGGACCAGTGCTCTTCAAAAGTATTCTTAAATGACTTTATGAAAAGGCATGAACAATGAGGTGAAAAGGTTTTGATGGCTTTATTGGTTTACTGGTTATCCAAGGTATTAAAGGTGAGTTATTAAGTGATTTCAGAAGGGTATAGTGAGACAGAAGACTGAACAGTAAAAAGATCAAATCCAAACCAGACAAAGGCAAAATCATGCAAGAAAGTGAAAAGTCCTAATATCAAATTCAAAATAATTGGCTCTGAGCTGGCCATTAGTACAAAGGAGTGAGAACTGGGGATTATGGTAGTTCCATAAATATGTCACTCCAATATTGACCAAAAAGTGTTATGAATTATTAAGAGAGAAGTAGGGAACAAAACAAAGAACATAATAATCCTACACTGTACATCCATGCTTTGTCTTGGTAACTGTGGACTCTTCTGCTCCTATTTCAAAAACAATGTAGTGCAGCTGGAAAATGTTCTCAGAAAAGACAGGCAGGATGATAAAAATGATGAAACAGCTTCCATACAAGCAAATTTAGAGAATTCAGAAAAGGGTACACTTAGAAATTCAGAACTGCAAAATCCTCTACTCGTCGTTGCTTAGACTTAGGTTGTTCTCCATAGCATAAAGCTAATGGTGTTGATCAGTATTACTGCAAGAGGTTATCATAACTTCCTCTGGAATACTTTTTCTCTCGCTATTGGATTGCACTGTCAGGTGTGCACAACCCTCAAATGTTTGAGGAAGGATATAATTCGTTCTTGCTCTTATTTAGTTAAGGCTGTATATTTGTTTTACTTTCATGCCATGTTTCTGCTGCTTGTATTTTTCCTCATTGTGTTACTTTGCTCTGTGGAAATGAAAGGGAAAAACTCAGAGAAGAGAGCCTGGAGATGCTGGAGTTGGGAATCACTTCTAACACTGCTTAACAAGAGGTAATATTGTTGTGGAACTGAAAGATGTTGAAGCAGTGTACAAAACCCCCATAAATCAGGAAGAAAATTGAGTTCAAGCAAATAGCATTTATTAAATCAAGATGGAGTAGAATTCAAGTGTATAGAAACAATAAATTGACTCATTGAAGTTATTTTTATCCCTGAACTTTCCCTAGTACTGAACCCTCCTGCTTCTGTGTTCCTTATGCCCATAACTTTGTCGATCACCAGTATGTAACACTGCCCATTTTGATGACTGCCTGAACTCATCTTTCACAAGAATCTATAACTCACTCCTCTTGTTTCAGTTACATTCACATCCAGTGCTTTCTACTCTCATCTTCTTGATCTTGCTCTCCTGATCTTAGGAAACTGTTCAGAATTTTTTTTTTTTTTATAAATTTATGATGTGACAGCCTCTGCCTAAACATTGTTATTTGTTCTCCACTTAGGGTCAATTCTATCTACAATCTTGTCATAATGCCATAGAAGCTAGAAGGACCTATTCAATAATTTCGTGCAGTACATCAGAAAACCATTTAATTTTACCCACCTATTATTATTTTAAACCTCATAATTTGGAATAGTCTGTTTCTGTATTTTGAAAACTAAATTGTTCCATGCCCAAAGAAAAAGAAGAGAGGACAGAGAGCCGCAAATGACTAAGGTATTTTAGGGAGGTATATACAGCCAGCATCACAGGTGAAAGCAAAACTTCCAAATTCCTTTCTGTTTTCACATGGAAACAATTTTGTCTCAGCGCAGATCTGGGGAGCAGTTTGACTCTGGGTTTGTGAGCAAGCCTAATAGCTGAGAAAAAATATACTGGTTTTAAGCTATTTTTTAAAAACTACCTTATCTGACACACTTGTATTGATCAAGAATATCTTCTCTACACATGATGAGGGTTTTTATAGGCACTTTACAAAATAGTTTGCCATCATCCTACAAATTCTCTGAAAATATCTCTTGCATTCCTTGTCAATAGTTCTTGATTTTTATCTCCCTCTGCCTTCTACTGAATATTTTAACACATTCATCAACCAACAGCCTTTCTCCTTCTCTTTCTGTAGTTTACATCACAAACTTCCTACTGTATTTTGTCTTTTATGATGATTTCAGGATACAATTTATAGGACTGACAGACGGTAAATTAAATCTGTATTTTATTTTTATCAACAACAGCTGTGATTGGTGTTAGTTTTTGAGGTCTTTTCAATAAGCAAGATAGACTTTGGGTGTTCCTGTTCTCCGAGGTTGTCTAGATCACACTTGATCTTACGTTCATTTCACTGCATTATGGTTTTAAACTTCCCCTCATAGGGAATTTCCCCATTATTGGTTAAGGGTAATGGTTTGAAGTTCAATGAAGGAAAAACTTTTTGCTGGTTGAAAAAAGCATTAATTGCATGAATGATATTGGATCTGGATTATGCATGTCACCAAGAATGATGTTGTCATTTCAGCATTTGTCTGTCAAATCCAATCATTCAAAATCCATTTGATTTCCTATACACTGCAAAAGGATTGCAGACAATAGGTGACATATATAGTAACAGGGAAAAAGTGGAAAATAGTTAGAATGACAACTATTAAAAGCTTTATGTTTTTTCTGATGAAAAGCTTTGTCCCAGGGCTGTTTTCATACTGTGATTAAAACATATCAAAACCACTACTTTTTTTTGTGTCTTGCTTCATACTCATGAACATGTTTGAAAGCTAGAAAGTGGTAAAGAACTGGATTTAGACAGCAATGACAGACTTTGAGAAATGGTAATTATAGCACTATTAGTCATTCACAACATGTAATATAACCCCTTTGTCTAATCATCATTGACCATATATTTGGAGCTAGCTGGCACAATTTTGGACTCTTATGACCATCTTGCTCAGAACTAATGGCATGAAGGAATCAACTCTCTTTTTTTTTTTGACACAGATGAAGTGTTCCAGAGTTGAGCAGGTCACTAGATCTTTTCCATCAAACTATAATAGAATGTTGATCCTTTGCCTTCTGATGATAATTATCAGATCTAGAATGTGTCTAGAAGCTTGCTTTTCATTGGGCAAAAGAGTAAATTGGAAAGGAGGTGACCAACATATTTGTTCCACAGTTGTAAATCTGAGGTCTGAAAAGGTATGTTGTCCAGTTACAGTTCTTGTACCATAAGTGTTTTTTTTTCTTGCTAGTTCTAATCAAAGGCGGTGTGGATTGAGTGGTGAGGGCTAAAGCCTAGGGCAAGACCTAAGAAATCAGGCAGCTTGAATTGTATTTTAAAACAACAGAGATTGTGCCAGTTTAAAAATATTGCTAGCAGAATCATTTGAGGGCAAAAAGATTCCACTGCTCACTAACAGACTTCAATTAAAGAAAGTGAAGGCTGAATGTGGTCTCTCAGTAGTCCAGAATGAAGAAATCAGTAATATCTCTTACTTTAACTTTGCCTGTGGCAGCGATGGTAAGTGGTTTGAGTTTGCTGAGAAATTGCTTTATAATTAATTTCTCAACCATTGCAAACTGGAGCAAGTAATCTGCAAGCCCCACCCTGCCCTAGTCTACAAACTCTAACCCTAAACCCTAACCCAAAGAGTATACTTACCATATATTACCTGTTTGTTTAGCCACCTAGGAAACACTATTGGAATGATTTCAGTGTGCAGGTTACAGAGAATATTTCTTTGTTTTGTATCTTGGCTAATTCTTACCCAAGGGTAGATACAAGCCAACTTGTATGGCTATAATACTAGTATGTATTGTAAGATTTCCTTGGAATTTTGTTCATACTTGTTATTAATTCTAGATATTAAGTTTCATATATTCACTTCCTAGCTATGTATTTCTTCTTTTCATGGTTACTTATCTTTGCTTGAAACCAAGTTCCCCATTGCATAAGATGTTATCTCTTACGTCAATATGGAATGACTGTCAGGATGTTAGGTTGGTTTTTATTTATTATACTTTATTTTGGTCCACCAACTACTTTAAAAAGGTCTGTGAATGGTGACCAAGAAAATTGAACAACTTGTTAGTGCCTTTAAATTGGCTATATGGGACTCTGCCTCTCTACTGGAGAAAAAAAAAGATTGGGGGGATATAAATTGAAAACGGTTGAAAAACATTGCTAGCTTTAAATTTACAAGATTATTTCAATGGGAAAAGATCAGTTTCTTTTTCCTTAAACTTTTATACATCTAGAAAATAATAACAAAGCTTTAGGTTTACTATGTTGAGTGGAGAATGAAGTGAAAAGCCCGTGTACTCTTTTTCCATCTTCTGAAAAAAGGTAATTTTACAGTTGTTAGAATCCATCTTCTTTCAAAGATATAATGACATGTTTTCCTCTTATCTCTCCTTAAAACATTAAATCTTTTATATGAATTGGTTGACAGTTTTTGAAGGATAACCTTTTCAGCATCATAAAATAAATGAAAGTGTGAAGGATGTAGATTCAAAATGCTTTACCAGTGCACTAATAATTTGATGAGCACAGCTATCATTTTTCTAAAATGGCATTAGATTAAATCTTATTCATCCAGCAAATTCTTTTGAAGAGACTCACCTTTAAAAGTTGATGACACAAACCAGCCTGAATATGTGATTGTGGTATTAGAAATACTCTGTCTCTGGAGTCCATTATTTATGATGCATGATGAATATTTTCTATGTTTCTTTACAAGACTCACTACCTTAGTATTATTATTTTAAAAACTAAACTTACAAGGACATAATATAGTTCCCTCTCTGTAGTGAGATCTCATCTCTGGTAACTTAGCACATTTTTCTCCAGGCATTCATGTCAGCAGCACACAACCATGATGTGAAAGGAAATTGCTTCCAACGCCTCTAAAATTGCTTGCTTGTCTTGAATTAATCTTAATCGAATTTCTGTCTGAGATGTTTAAAAACCTTACAGAACCTCATCCTTTGAGCACAGCTTTGCTAATTTGATTCTACATTCCAAAGTGACGACAAATTTTGAGGCCCTGCAGGGCTGCTATTGCTGATAATGTTTCTATACGGGTGGCATGAACCACACTGTTCATTAATATGACATACCTTTATAACGAATGTCCTCACATAACAGTTAGGGATGTAAGTTCATTGTTTTTCCATTTAACTGTGTTGCCTCCTTGTCGAAGGGACCAAATATACATTCAGCCTTGAGAAAGAAAAAATAAGAAAAAACCTATGTATCTTCAGATATTTAATTTGGGAAGAAAGCCAAATTACTAACTTATAAAGGTGATTATTTTTTAATCAAGGTAATCCAAAACCTAGAGGTTTACCACAACAAAGAAAAAAACCAGGAAGGACAGAAAGATCTGCATGTTATCATCAAATGACTTAGAAATGACTTTGAGTTTGTAACGCTTCAAATAATTTTCAGATACCTGATATTGTTGACTTGTTTCTTTCTAAAGGACAAACCAGATTCAAGTTTCCAGTTACTGAATTGTGTGTAATTAATTCTCTTAGGTATTTCTAAAGTGAAAATGTTATTTAATTGTACAACATTTATTTTAACTTAATGTCCAAGATATTCCTGACGATACTTTTTAAAAACTTAACTTCTGCAAGAAAAACTGTTCCTATTGATATCAAGTTGGTCAGCATGAGCTCCAAGTAGTGTATGTTCCTTTTGGTGACAAAAATCAAACATAGTTCAAAACAATAATCTGTCTCATCAGAGTCTGAGAAAAATCTCACTGAAAAAGTATTGTGTTAAAATAAGAGTAGCCTAAGTGTGCTGTCTAATAATAAAGCATATAGAATCAATAAAGAAACAGTCTATGTACTGAGAAATGAGGTAGCAGGTCTCAGTTTGGATTTTCTGTTTTATACACTGATTGCTCATTCAAAGATCAGTGCATATTCTGTAGCATTCTTTCTGTAAAACCTATTCTACTTACTGTAATATCTAATGTGGAACAAAGCTGACAGCAGTAAGCAATGAGTTTTCTTTGGCTTTGCCTCACATTTTGTCACCTATGGTATATCCCATCACAGATTAACACAATGTATTGCAAGCATCGTAATGAAGCCAGGAAAGTCAGATGTGCAGCTGTAGTTAGAGAATCATTTCAGATTTTATTCTAAGTGATAGTTGTGTAGCTCTTTAGAACTGTATATGTGTAATTCATGAACTTCGCAGCTTTGTGGGTAGAATTAAACTTTGCCATACTTGTTTTAGCAGAAAATAGAAGCCTTTTTTTAGAGATATTTTTTTATCTAGATGTCAGGCTCGCATATAATGTATTACACTAATTTGAAGGGTACGCTTACCAATAATTAATATTTCAATTCAGATAGTTATAAGGAGAACAGGCTTTAAATAATGTAACTACCTTGTGCACATGTCCGTATACAGATATGTATTTTAAAATTACAGAAGAAAGACATGCCATTTAAAGGCAGACTCACTCACTAATGGATATTTTCTCACTGTTATCAATGAAAAGCATGGCTGATTTCAACAGCAATATAGAGGTGACAGTTCCTGAAGCTAATTCTAACAGTTACCTCTTCCTGTTTGCTCTAGTAGGCTGGGTTATTTTGCATGAAGAAACCGGCTTTCTAAATACTATTTTATAGTATATTATGTTCTTTGCCACACATCATTGCAATGAGATTTTTTTCTGTAAAGCAACATCCAGTCTCTTCTTATTATGTGCTCTACAGGGATTTCTTTAATTTTGATGAACCCATTATTTTGCTGTTATCTTCATTGGTTCAGTATGCTACTAAGATAGCAGTTCCTCTGAGTGGGTGAGAAAAATGCTGCTTATGTTTTATGACTTTTATTACTTTTCATATAATCTCTTCTACACAATTGCTTTTAAACTTTATTCCTGTTGACCCTGTGAAAAGAGATTTAGCACCATACAGTTTGATGACTGTAGTACTGTCTGGTAGTTTTTCAGTAAGGTAGTGATTCTGTAGGCTGCACGGACTTCAGTAACCTGCTTTGACCCCAGTATCTGCAGAGAATGAATTGAGAAAACTCGCTGTGAGCAAATCTCCACTTGGCTTATCATACACACTTCTTAGACTTCAGAAGGTGTTTTTAAGCACTGTGAAGTGATGTATTGAGAAGAGGTGATGTTTGAGGGCTGGAAAGCAAAAGGTCAGGAAAATGAGTGTGGGGTTGGGTTTTTTCCTACTCTGTATCCCATAGAACAACAGGGAATTTGTGCTGGTATGAGTGTTATGGTGGTACTAACTCCTGAGAGACACACTTTTGTGCATTTAAACTCTACTAAAAGAACTGGGAGAAGGCAGTGGTGGCTGCCAGCTGTGTAGTCTTGCACTTCCTATGAATTACAGAGCATTGCCTGTGTGTAGTGGACCTCAAAAGAGCTGCAGATTCTGCAAGCTGGGGCTGTTAAAACAATTTGTGAAAAAAATCTCATTTTCTGTTCCTTTGTGGCTTTTACCACATTGGGAAATGTTCTGGCTTTCTATTCAGTGTCTTGAAGAACACATGTTAACTATGAGAGCAAAGAAGTATTATTTTGTTTTGAACTGAAATACTGTATTTGTTTACATAGGTGACCTTGTTATCCTTTATTAAAATACCTATTGGAACAGAGTGACCTAAAGTAGAAACCTAAACTATAGAAAAAGTCAGATGTAAATGTCCTTAGATTTCTTAGTGAAATAAACCTATCTGATAATGGCTCTTTTAAAAGACCCAGTCCATCATATGCCACAGTATCAAAATGAGCTGAGTATTTGTGCAAGTCCTCATTCACCAAATTATCTGAGCTGAGGGCAGAGAGGTGACTGTAAAGCTTGTTTATGACTGCATTTTAAATCACTACTAAATCATTCTTGTGAATTTAGCTTTGTGCTTCTTGATACACAAATTGGCCAAATATATTTCCTTATTTGTAATTCCCTGCTGTGTTTGGCAGCAGTGACAAATTAACTTCAGACGTTGGCTAATGTAGGAAGTCTCTCTCTACGACAGAAAATAAATTTATAAAATACCTCATAAAACTGAGAAGAGAGGAGCAGATTGTAGTTCTCCATTTCATACTTGTCCATTCTTATAAAAGTGCCAATGGACAGTAGTAAAAGTGCTCTCTAAGTTAAATATTTGCAGGAATGTCTCCATATTCTGTGGCCCAGTGCAGGCTTGTAAGGCCAGTTCCTAACCTGAGTAAATGAAAATATAGGGTTGTTGGTTTTCTTTTTCCTTAGGGAACATTTCCAGTCTTTTAAATATGCTTACACAATCCTGAAAAGCTTCTGTGGTTTGAAGAGTATATTTGAAAGCGAATCTTTGACTTAGCCAAAACTCCCTAAAGATCACTTGCCTACATCATTAGAGTAAGTCTACAGTAGAGTAATTCTAGAATTTCTAGTCCCACTGGCCACAATGTGACTCCTACCTTCAAGCTTATTTGTAAATAGGAAGGACTAATCAGAGGATCACATTGTCTGCAATAGGAAGTTAGTTTCACTTTTACATATTACTCTGAATGCCAGAATGTGGTGGATGGCCCCAGAAACAGAGTGCAAAATAAATCCTGTCTTAGAATCACAGTTTCAATGCTGGTTGCATTTTACTTAACGTAGTGCGGGTTACAGGCTGGTCTAGTCTCTTCTCTGGAGGAGGCTGCGTACCATTTTTAGGACTGTCTTCTTGTGATGTGTGTAGAGGTAGTAGCTCTTTGATCTGAGCACCTCACTGTGTTCAGGAACAGGAGGTGAAAGACTCTGTGCAAAATTCTGAGCTGTGAACCAGCTGGAGCCATTTGGTTCTTTGGCTGCATGTGCTCCTCAAACAGAAGCCATTATCTCCTTCAAGGCAATGATGGCAGGCCAGACAGCATCATCTTGGAGACTGGCAGGGCACTTCCACTTCAGCTGTAATGAGATACGCCATCCATTTTCATTCAGCAGTTATGTTTTATTGTACTTCTGTGTGCATGACGCTGGTCTGCTACTTATGTTATTCACTCTGCAGCTCCTGTAGCATGGTCCGGGGAGTGAAAAGAGTGAATTTGGTTTCTTTCGTCTCCTCTGTGCAGGTAATTGGGAGCTGTGATGAGATGTGACTACTGCTTCTAACTTCATTTGCAATGCATAAACATTTATAACAGTGAAAATTTGAGTCGTATTTGTTATCATTTTAAATGGAGGGAAAAATACCTCTTTAAACCTGTTGCTAATCTCTTTAAAGTTGCAATCTTTGTAAGAAGAAATATAATATAATGAAAACCTGTTTCGATTTCACGCTGCTGAAGAGTCAGTGCGGTGAAGTTCAGCCCAGTTATTAGATAACTGCTTGGCATGCAAATTTATAAATTAAGAGGCATATATAAAGACAAATTTACGTCTATAGTACTCAGGAACACAAGAAAAACTAGTTTGACTAGTTATGAACTATTATTCAGCCAGATTTTTCTTTAATTTGCCAAAATTGTAGAAAAGAATTTATGTGACTTGTCTGTACCCTGCTAAACTTTTTCACAAAGACTTGCATGGATGCTGTGCTTTAGGTTGATAACTCCTTTTCCAAACAAGTGCTGTAGTAACGCAGCAGCACTAGCTCCCTTGTCTTTGAAAATTGCCTTTATTTCTTATGGTGATGCAGTTGCTGGTTGGACCATGACAAATAGGCTTGCTTCCTGCTATTGTGAATGAGTACTCTGAAGATCCTTATGTCCTTTTAAAGCGGACAGACCTGATGTTTTTTATTATTATTATTTTTTAAAGGAATTTTAGATTTTGTAATATTTTGTACTTAGCTTTAAATGATTTCAGCTTAGCCATGTCTCAGCCCTTTCACAAATCTGCACCTTCTTCCAACTCTCCAAAACTGCAGAGAGCTACTGTCAGTTTGTTTTATAAAATGGCTTCATCCATGTTGTGAACTCCCCCACTGTTCTTTCTTTCTTTGTTTTTTTACACCTTCTGTTAATTTTTATAATTTTTTTTTTCTATCTCTTACTGCCAGAAGTTACCTGAAACCTCTGCCTGTTCACATGATGACTAATAGCCTGAATGCTCTAAGAGCAGTACCAACAGTCATGCAGTAAATTTCTACTGAGCACTGACCTTCTGAATTTGGCCTGCAAGCTTATGGCAATTAAGTATTCTCTTGCATTTACTATAGAATTTTATGCAGGTCGATTGTCCACCCTGTTTCCCACATTCCTTAGGGGTGTAATCAGCTTATTTAGATAGCAACAGTAGTCCTGTGTGCAAGTGGGAAAAGGAGCAGGCTCATAACTTAGCCTTTTCATAATGCTTTTTCACTGTTTCTTCCTTTCCCCTCTTATCTGGTTCTGGTTCTGTCCTGCGGAAGCTTCTGGATTACTCACTGGCTGTGTTCCAAACATGATTATGATAGTTGTGCATCCTTGCTTTCACACAGGATCTAAGAATTATGTAGGACCTAGGTACCATTGTATTAGGCACCATACATTGCCTTGATGGTTTCCTTCTCACTTTTTTCTGAACGTTCTTCCTTATCTTCATGCATTTTTCTTGGTATTAACTGGGAAATGATCAGTTTTGGACTGATTGGATGCTTTACCTATATCAGATCTTAATTTCAGATAAGTATTGTATTTGAGGTTTTGCTTCTTTATATTGATTTTAATGTCTCATAGTAGTTTCACTGTGCAGATGGTTGTGCCTCTAAGAATTCACTGTTTATTGATTAATTCTTATATGTAAGCTTCTACTTTTACCCTTGCACTCAACTAAAAAAAGTGGCCTATTTAATTTTGGTTTTGGAACCTTTGTGTTTGTACTGGTAAAAATGTATTTTTTTCACTCTCCCATTATTCATTAGTGTCTAAATGCATATAGCACGGAGAGTGTAGAAGGAAAACAATATCCTAAAAGCGAGTATTTCTAAAATTTCTAAGGCTGCTAAAACATGGGTTTAGGGGAAAAAAATGTTTTGCTGTCTTATTCTTCCATACATGCACGTATATGAGTGTACACACAGACACACAGTGTCTTACTCGTACATACATACGCAGTGTCTTCTCCAAGGCTATCCTAGTGTTAGGGCAGATGAGTTACACTGCTGAACTCTTCTCCAAGAGCAATGAAACTCAACTTGTTTAGGCCATGGATCAGACTTGTATGAGGAATGTGGTAGTATTATATACCTTAGACAATTGTGGGGTTTGTTGGGGTTTTTTTCTTCAGGGAAAATTATAAACTTGTGTCTGTTTTTGCTTAAACAAGGAATCTGTATTGTCTGCTTTTTAGGTTTCCCTAAAAAAAGCGCATGCTGTCACAGCACAAAGTTCAGAATGATATAGTATGTTGTTTCAAGACATTCTACTAAAAAAAAGACTTAGTGATTACAGAAATTCCTTTTTTATGTATATTATGCTGTTAATGTACAATGTCGCAAATTATTTCTGGAGAACTTTTTAGGCAGGAATTTTACAGGTTTGGGGTGGTTTTTTTTGTTTTTTTTTCCCCAACACCTATCTTCAGTGGGGTATAATGATCATTTTGTTCTGCTCTTGGATACAGGTCTTCTGCTTTCATTTTAATCAGTCAGAATTTTAGTCAGCTTATTAACACATATTACTAGAATGCATCTTATGAGTCTTGAAAAGAAATTTTAAAAAATCCCTCACAAATTTGAAAGTCCAAACTTTGCTCTATATGACTTTATTCTATTGTTGAAAAATCTGGATTACATTGAACTGCCTTTTAACTTTTTCAGTGATAATGCAATTTTTGTTCTAAAATTTAGAGTTACTTGGAAATCTAGTCTTAATACTAAAGATGCAGAGTTCCTATCAGATATTGTTTTAGATTTCTTTAAAGAACAGAAAGACCCTTTCTGAATAGAGTTGAAAGAACAAAGGAAGTGATCTTGGGTTGCAGGCTGAGTGTTTTTATGTTCTCTCCTAGCCTGTGACATCAGGGAAGTTGCTTTGTCTTCAGTGTCTCTTTCAATCAAACTGAAAATTTTATATAATAACACACAAATACTTCTCATGTTTACGGGTGAACGAATTAGTTCTGTATCTGTAAGCATCTTAAAATACTACATTTTACTATATAAAATACCATATACTGTGTATTCTTTACAACTGCATAGTCACAGCCATGAAATGTGAATTTTTTTTTCTAAAAAAGAAAAAATTTTTCTCTACTGATTCAAGTATTTTAACAAAAAATATGTAATAACCTACTTTGTTCATTTTTTTTAAATGTCACAGTTTAACTGTCCAATAATACATTATTAGATACATTTTTGTTTCCTTAGATTACCTTTTATTTTTCAGTAAGCTTATTCTGCAAGATGACAGTAATATAGGAAATTGGAAAAATGGGTGTGAATTATAAATTTTTGATTCATATTTCAAGTTTCTGGAGTTCTGGATTTTGCAAAATCTCACAATTACTATCCACATGGCTGACATTATGTAAGTTTCCTTACTATGTAAAAGTAAAATAATCTACAGCCTGTCAACATCTGTGTAACTCAGAAAATTCATTACGGGGTAAGTGCTAAAAGTTCTCCTTTGCTTTCAAAATGCTGTAGGCTTTATACTAATTTTTCATTACTATACATACTTGATGTTGTCTCTTGTAGTTTAAAGTATCCGCTTACTTACTTATAATAACTTTCTCTTCAGTCTTTGCATGTATATATATTTTTTTCATCTACCCAACAAATGCCGTACATTCACTGCTATTTTCTAAGAATGATGTGAACTTTTAAATCAAATTGTACTTTATGTTAACTCGGATGACCTTGTCCTGTCTCCTTCACTTACCCTCAGATTCTTGTATGTATGCTGTAGCTTGATCATCAAAAAGTTCTCTGCTGAACCATTGTTTTAATTCTTATTTATTATATTTCTTGCAGTCCATGTTTTCTTGAAATTCAAAAGACCATGATCATGAAAGATTGTAGACTGTGAATGCTGAAGGGAAAAAAATGTATTTCACAGGGATTCGTATTTCTGTGTTGCCACTATTAGTGGAGCCCAAGTTAATAATGTCTGAAATTCATAATAATCTCTTGCTAACAGAATGCATGAAAAGAAGATAATCAGCTTAATGTAGGTTTTGATTCTTTTGCAATAAGGCAAACTGTATTTGTGATATACATAGAAAAACCTTTTAGTTGGCATTTCAGTTCACTTGCTCTAAGCAAAAATGAAATGGCTTTAACAAAAATTGATACCAATGTCTTAGGGAGAATTAATTAGGAATATGAAGGAGAACTTACTGTGCATACTGAGAGACTAGAATAAATGTTTAACATTAAAAATCTGTTATTTATAACAACACTGAAAATCCTGTGTGAATGGCAGTGGTTAATGAAGATGGATTCTGATCTTGCCTAACTGTAGTTTTCTACAGGTCAGAAGGTGTACTCAATCAGAATACCTCTTTACTCAGAGACAAAGGCATGTATCCCAAATGGTAATTCATCTCACCTATTTGAGACACCTTATTTCAGATTAAATGCGTCTAAAGGTGCCTGTGTCTTACAATGACTATAAAGGGAGTCCAGTAATTAACTTAAACTAGAAGCCTACCCTTTATACAGCTAACTGCAAATGTGTTAATGACATACAGCTAAGCAAAACTGCATGATTAGTCTGTCACGATTAGTATGCCTGTGTATGACCTTAAAGCTGAGAAAATACAGCTGACAATCTTGTGTTAATGGACAAACTGTTAGTGTAATTTGGTTGAAATCGTTTACATTTAAGGGCCATTTTTCCTTTAATCCCTGATTGTGAAGTTGCTTTTTTCTCAGATTATGACAAAAAGTACTGTTGCCATAGCAGCAAGTTTCTGCTTTTTGAGGAAAAGAAAGGGCAGTGTAACACTTACAAAATAAGCATAAACTTTTTGGATGGGGAGGAGGTACAAAAGGTAAAGACCTTAGAGAAAGTACATTTATGGATGAATGTGCCCCGTGTCATTTACCTTCTGCCAAAGACAACTGTAATAGAACTGAGAGCGGGCTTTCTACCGGGATGGAGCAAGGTCAGACAGGACAACCTCAATTTCTTGTACAGAGATGATGTACAAAACATGGCTCATTTATATCTCCTGAAAAGAAGATTTAGTACAAATTAGAATTAGAACAGCACAATGGAATAAATGTTAAAATTCAACTATATTTTTGCTATCCCATGGCTTGTCCCTGGCATTACTATGCCTGTTCACCCTCTACTATGCTCTCATTTTCATATCATCTGTCTCTTGCACTAGATGACAGATACAGAGGCTTACACAGCTGAGCATTTGACAGGTATTATGGAAAGGACATAAAGAAATGGAGGATTTCTTCTTCTAGATCAAGAATAGATCTATTTTAGAACACTTAGGTCTTACGGGAAAAGCAAGTTTTCCAAAAAAGGACAGTTCCAATGCAGGTGAAAAGATGAAAATGAAGGATGGAATATGTTGTGGAAATAGAGGAGTCAGGTTGCCATAATAAACTCTTAGAAGCTGATAACCCTTGAAATTCATGTTACAGTTAGAGAGTCACTACACCTATTACTGCATACGAGTCTTAGTCTCATATGACCTGTCTTATGCTTATTTGCTGCTTTTCGTATGTTGAAGAGATCCTCAACCTTGTTGTAAAATTACAGTAGGTAAGAACAACATTAAAGTAACTCCTTAGAATAACCTATATCCTATCCTTAAAACCTATAAGCTATTGAAACATTTTGTCCTTTTTTGCTTGTTATTGTAACTACCTGTTAGTTCTTACAGTGATGTTGACTTGAAGCATTTACATCTGAGCTGATTTCCTCAATCATACTTTAATATTGTCTCAGTATGTGCTTATTTTGTTACTACATAATCTGTTTCACTCAAAGTGAAAAAGTAGATCAGAAGAAACCTGTCATCAGCAACAGGCACTGTACTTGCAAGTGCTAGTGCGTTATTCTGCTTATTTGAGTTCTCAAAATGTAACTTGGCCTATGCCCAGCTTCTACAAAATATTCAGGCACCCAGATCTTACTTTGTCTTCTAAAGTTTATCATAATGGAGCATATGCACATATCAGTCTTGATTTTGATCCTGTGCCCTGCCTTGGCAACATTTATATATGCTGAAAATCAGTTATAATAGGTTGCCTGTCCGGTTGTGCAGAATATTGCTGTGAGGTTCTTGACATCTTCACAATTGTTACATTTTTCTCCCATGCTTCTCCTTTAACACCATGCAGAATTACGGCAGGAAGAGACAAAAGGTTCCACATTACTAGTTCCAGTCATTGCATGTTTTGCTTAAAAACTTGCAAGTCTTCCCAGTAGACAAGTAATCACTGTATTCACCTGGAACTGAACTCTTGTCTACCTACTTTACCCAAGGGACCATGGGACGCCTTGCATCAATGTGTACAGTGAAGCTGAACTGAAGTAGATGTTCCTTGAGAGAATAGTGAGTCCCTCTCTCTAAGAAGCCTGGCATTTTAGAAAACATTTGTGTTGTGAAAGTTTTCTAGATTTCATAGAATCGTAGAATGGTTTGGGTTGGAAGGGACCTTAAAAATCATCTAGTTCCAACCCCCTTGCCATGGGCAGGGACACCTTCCACTAGACCAGGTTGATCAAAGCCCCATCCAACCTGGCCTTGAGCACTTCCAGGGAGGGGGCAGCCACAGCTTCTCTGGGCAACCTATTCCAGTGCCTCCTCATCACCTTCACAGTAAAGAACTTCTTTCTTATATCTAATCTAAATCTATCCTCTTTCAGTTTAAAGCTATTATCCCTTCTCCTATCACTACAGGCCTGTGTAAAAAGTCTCTCCCCAGTTTTCTTGCAGACACTTTTCAGGTACTGGAAGGCTGCTGTAAGGCTCCCCGGAGCCTTCTCTTCTCCAGACTGAACAGCTCCAACTCTCTTAGCCTTTCCTCATAGGAGAGGTGTTCCAGGCCTCTGATCATTTTTGTGGCCTTCCTCTGGATCTTCTCCAACGGGTCCATGTCTTTCCTATGCTTTGTGTCCTTTGTGAACAACTTGGAACTCATCATTACGGTCTCCTAAAACATGATGTAGCTCATACAATACTTGATTGTATGAAGAAACTATGCAGTATGTGTAGGTGGATTTTGAAAAAGCAGCTCAGTTTTTTTCAAACCTTTTAATTGGATTCTTGGTTATACTACCCTGTAGAACTCACTATGTGATGTGGATGCTATTACATCAGTGGACCATCCTCACAGGCTTTGTAACTTCAGGCCTGTGCCTGGACTTTCAGTGGATCAATGCCACTTTCTTTTCTGTCTTCTACAGGCTGCTTGATACTGTAGGTTTGAGGCCAGCTCTTTAAAATTCCTCTTGTGTTAATTTTGTGGTCTGCTTATCACCATGTAAAGCTTCGGCAATCATTGTCCTATTATTAAAGGACATTTCCCAGTTTGTTATCATGGGTCAAAAGCATTTCTTTCTGTTAAAAGCAATGAATAGGTGACATTTTCCAGGAGACTTCTGCATATAAGCAATAATTAACATGATGATTTCATTATCTGTGTGTTTAATTTTAGGTTATCTGCAAGATACAGAGATGCCACCTTGTTGGGGGTTTTTTGTTTGTTTGTGTGTGTAGATATTCTTCTAGAAAAATGTTCATTTTAGCAAACTGCACACTCTATTTAGTGATCTTGATCTTCATTTTTGAGAACCTTCATTGTCTCAGAAATAAATGAAACTTCCAGACTTATATGAATTTAACCACTTCTCCCAAAATTTTCATATGTTGCTGCGGTGGCTTTCCACAAGCTAGTGCTTCCGAAGCTCTGCCAGAGTTTTGTGTTTAAAATCTAGCAAAGAATAAAGCTAACAATTGGAGGGGTTTGACTGGATTTTAACAGAACAGGTTTTGTAAAATGAAACCAGTTGTCAGTTGTCTACAGTGTTTCTTTTGAACAAATGTATTATTTCGGTCACAATGAATTAACAGGGTTTTGTTGTTGTTGTTTGGTTTTTCTGTTGTTGGGGGCTTTTATGGTGTGGGTTTTGGAGGGGGAGATTGTATAGTTGTTTTGGGTTTGTGGGGTTTTTTTTAACTTGCTGATGTTTGTACATTAGTTTGCATGAGAAGGTGACATTTTCACTGGCAAGAATGAGTAGATGAGTCTACAAGGAGTCTATCACCTTATGGTGCTTTCTTTTATAGAATTATCACAATCCTCTGATTTTTCAGATGCAACAGGCTTTTTATCTTGTGAAATTTATTCTGCTACTCAGCAGAAATCTTTGCAAATGCTCTCCAGCTGAAACCAACAGATTTAGTTATATTTGTGCAGATCTATAAATTGCCTTCTCACCATCATGTGGTTTAGTTAATACCATTTATTTTTCCTACTATGCTGGTTAGAACTTCTTTAGAAAAAGCAAGATAGAAATTATATAATTACATGTGCGTAAATTCAACCACAACAAAAAAATCTTTGTCTTAGAGGAACTAGTTTTATTTCCTGAAGCATATCTGGAAAGTAGGCAAATGGAGAGACCAGTATTTCCTGCAGTAATTTTCAGAGAACTGTAGAGGTAAAAATTCTACTTATGTAATGGAATCTATAATTTTCTCTACCAGTGCAAAGCAGAAATCAAGATGACTAAATGACACGTAAATTCAGTTCCACAAAACACAAATATGAAGACTGAATAGCAGAAAAATGGTCATTAACCTAAAATGAAAGTGGATGTAGTTTGACTCATGCCTAATGTAATACGTACCTTTCAGAAGAAACTGAAGTAAGTTTTTTAACAACTAATAACCTCTTTTTTTTTTATAAACTACAAGAAATAAGACCATCACCAAAACAAAAAATCACGGTCTTATCTATTCTCTCCTATTGTGCTTCCCGAGGAGAATTAGAAATAGTAGTTGACTGAATATGAATTAAATTTCAAGTTGATTGGACAGGAACAAAAATAGCTAACAATGAGTTTATTTTGGCCTGCTCCCACTTGATTTTAATAAAACGGCATTTCAGTTAGATGGCTGAAATTGAATAGCAGTAAGAGAATGAGAGAAAAGTCACAAGGAGGACTTCCTTGGTCATTCTTTATTTACGAAGTTTTTCATTGCCCAGTTAATTGCATTGATTTGTTTTTTCCTGTGTGTACTATGTTTAGGGGCTAGGACATATACAGTTACTTAAAAACTGGTGCCAGATCATACGTATCAAAAAGCATTTGAGCATAATTATCATTTACATGTCTACTACCATGTAAGAATTTTTAAAATATTTGCAGGAAAATATTAGTCTAGGCTAAAATTTGTCACTCTGAAATAACTTTAAATTAGTTATATAAGTATTACCAAAATCCCAGTAAAAACATACTAAATAAAAACAGTATTATTAGGAATTCATATTATGTATTTCTCATCTGATGCAAGTATGAAGCAATATTCTGAAGCTATTTTATATAATCTAAAATAATGGACAGTTTATCTTCTTCTGTTTAGCATAAAATCTTCTATTATTTGTGAAAATTTAAACTATACTAAACTCTGTCTAACAACCTTGCTGTCTAAGGTGGAGAATGTAATACCTCTATCTTGTGATTTTCCACTTTACATTGCTGCAAAGCCTGACATTATTGGTTTCCAGTTCAGACCCAACACCTGCAGAGAGTGCCTGAATATCTGCAAGGTTATTTCAGTTCACAGGCCTCTTAAATCAGCTATTCAGTAGTATATTCAGGAGTAAAAAATATATTTAAAGATGTAGTTAAAGAATTTATATCTAAATGCCTAACTTTTATGCATTGATAATGCAGTATTTTTTAAGAACGTACAGCTTTGTCAACATAGGCTTTATGTGCCAGTTTACTTGGCAGTAACTTTATGTATTGGAAAGCCCTGGCTTTTATGAGTCCTCTTCATTAGGAATTTTCACTGAACTGAATTAAATGCAGTGTGTATAGTTACCTGATATATCAAGGATAGTCAGCTTCCTGTCCACAAACTCCTGTATGGCAGTGGACTACTTTGAAGGAATTCAGATAAGTAAATAAGAAAAATAATCTTAGGTATGCCTAAT
This sequence comes from Opisthocomus hoazin, assembly GCF_030867145.1. NCBI lineage: Eukaryota > Metazoa > Chordata > Aves > Opisthocomiformes > Opisthocomidae > Opisthocomus > Opisthocomus hoazin. The sequence goes on from NC_134419.1 coordinate 63,005,252, forward strand.
GTCAATCTGTATGGGAAATAATCTACAAACAGGAAAACAACTGGGAGGAAAAAAGGGAAGGTGGAGCACATTTAAATAATAAATGCAGTGCTTTTCAAAATCTTTTTATCTGATACATTGTGCAACTTGTTCCTTCTGGTGCAGAGAATTCTAAACCTCTAGGGGTCTGCTTGAGATCCCAAAGGATCAGAATAATAGAATAATTCCCCTGTGTCATGCCAAATTTCTACTACTTTGTTTTTTTCAATTACGAAACACCTTCCCTTGCTTACACTTAAGATAGTGCTTGAATGTTGACAATGATGCTTTACTGAATTTTACTGATAGAAACAATAGCCATATAAAGGGATGTGATCTACATAAGGTTTCACTATTTATTTATTTATAGTTGTTTGGGTACTCTAGAAAAACAGTTGTAGCTGGGCAGAGCAGTTGGCATCTATTTGTCAAGTTGTTTTATTCATGGCTGCATTAGTTATATCTGAGGTTACCAAGTGCTTTCTTTCCTGTTCCGCCACAATGCTAAAGTGTTTCTTGTGGTGTGTGGTTTCTTTTTTAAATAGTGCCTTCCTTCTTTAGCAGGTGCTCTTGTCTTCCCTTTATTTGGCCTGGAGACAGACTGTTCAGGTGAAAATCAGTTTTGATGAAGGTGTAGGAGATTTATGTAGCTAAAAGCAATATGTAACTCATAAAATTTCACAATTAAAGTATGTTTTTAGCTGTTATATTCCTAGCTGGTTTACTCTATAGTTCAACATGTCTGTTAACAACATGCTTGGATAAAGCTTCTTTTTAAACATTCAATGGATGTTTACCTACAGCAAGGTATAATAAACCCATGCTTTTACCTAACAAGTAGTGGCCTATTAAAAAATTGGAAAAGTAGCTGTGTAAGAATTAAATTATCACAAATTTTTTTACAACACGCTGCTGGACTATTTGTGTGTGGTTTTTATTTTGTCCACTTACTACTGGTTTACATTATCATTAAGTTTTGACATGCTTGCTGATTGTGATGAATATCCCCCCCTTTCACAGGATAAATGAACTACACAAAGTCTTCAGGTACCTCAATAACGCATTCTCAGAAGGATCTTCTGAAAAAGGTGGAGTTGTTACCACTTAAAAATTCATGGGAATGTTTTCAGTTCCTACTGAACATCCTTGTTTAATTTTTCTCTTTTTCTCTTCTAGCTAGCAAGAAACTATTCATCATCATAGACAAAGAAAGATATTTTTCCAAGTACTTTGTGTAACTGAGGGGAAATTACTCTTTTGCTTTACTGAGTATGTCATAGAGGATTTGTCCTTTCTTGTAAAGCATTTTTAATTCTATTTTTTCTTTCTTAAAATGCTGTTGCATGGTTCACTGGTGCCAGCAATCTGTGAGTGTAGACTAGGTTTCTTCGAGTGCAGTGTCTGAACGTATTTCTAAAATTCCCTTTGTGCTTTCACTTTGAGTACTCACCTGAATCACACTATGTATTTGATGAATGCTTTTCAGGTAACTTTTTAATAATTTGTAATATCAACATTTTCAAAGAGTAGTATGTTTTAACATTGAGGAGTGTCTGGTATGGCTTATTTGTTTATATTTTTTTCTCTTCATGTTTTATTATATTCTGCGTACTACCATATATTTAAAGACTCTTTAGATCTGCAGGATGTTAACTTTCATGGTATTTGGGGATTTTTTTTTTAATTATTTTTTTATTTTTCATGCACAAGTACTTAATAATTATTTCCCTATCCTGTAAAAACCCTCATCTGAGGTTTATTTCGCGCTTCATGCTTAACTAAATAACCCACAATCCTGTTGCAAAATAATTTTATTTCTTAGTTCACTTTGACTGTCTCCAGATACAGATTGCCCAGTCAGAGTAACTGAGTCAAATAAAATTTATTTGTAAATATAATAAATCTTGTAAAAGTAATTATTTTCTCTATTAAGTATTATTTTATCATAATTTATGTGATTGTGGTCTGGTATAATATCTACTCAGCAAATAACAGCAGTAGGGTTGAACAGCTTTCGGACACTGGTTGTTTAGAAACTTTGAATGTTTCTGATGCATTATGGCTTACATACTGTGTTTTTGCTCCACAAGTGAAAGTTTTTGAACAGAGGGACAACAAAAAATGAATAGCAAATACTGTATGCTTACTCACTACTCTTGCTTCAGATATACTTTAGAAAGAGTAAATGCTAAGATGAATATTCACATTTTCTAACTTCAGCCATTGAACTGTAATGTCTACATTAAGAACTGCTCTGAATATTGTCAGATAAGATGGGGGAGCAGAAAGATTTGTAATTGTGTTCTGGACTTCTTATTGGAAATATTAAACATTTATACTAAGCACAGAAGAGGAGAAACTGCAGAGTTTGTACAATGACCTTGAAGAAAAATATTGAATAAATTACCAAAACATTAACATTGTTAGTGAATATAACAAGCTGGATCTAAACACTTTGTCTGCAGTATATAAAGAACTCCAGAAATTTTGGACTGCTTAGAAGCTTTTCTCAGCTCTTCTGCATTAGAAATCAGTAGCCTTTTAACAAGATTTTAATCAATCTCAACAATCCTTTAGAAAGCTCAGAACAGAAACAATCAACTAAACTGATATCTACCTGAAACTAGGATACCTCAACCTATGTCATTATTTTTATCACATTTTATAATACTGACATTGACTGACATGGCACAGAATTATCAATAAACATAACTGATCAGCATTTCAAATTCATTGTTGTTTTCATAATATGTAACAGGTCCAGTAGCACACTGGCCCCATTTTAATTGGTTAATACTATATCAAGGTCTTGGGCACCTTCTGAACTGCCACCAACAGTTCTTACAACACACAGAATTTCCTTCAATAAATCTTCTTTGGGTCTTGATTAGATCTAGTGTTGTTTAGATAAACTCTCAGTGGAACCATAACCTGAGATGCTTTAGCTGTTAGAAGTCTCTCCTGAAAGGCAGAAGATGGGCAGGAACTTTGAAGAAAACAGCAAAATTAATGAAAAGGTCAGAAATGTGATTGGACTTTTTGCTATATGTGCAATAATGGTTTGGTGGGAAGGCTCATGGGATAGATGTCAGTCGGGAACGCAGAGCTGCTGCTAGAATAGCTCAGATAGCCTACACGTGGCCAAGTTCCTATACCCTGGCCTCTCAGATGAGGACAGGAATCAGTTAGGAATTTACTTCACCAGGGAGAATGGATTGTACTTAGTGTGGTGATTAACTGTGATTCTGGGAAGCATCACACATATCATATTACACTTTGTTTATACAGTAGGTGTGGTGTCCGGAGGAAGGGCTGTAGTACACAGCCCTTGAGTGCTAGCAGAAGAAGCAATATATGTTCTGCAATGGCAGGAAAGTAGGGAACCATTACCATAAAGACTAAAGATATTAACACTCTTGCTGTAATTTCTTTTGGCAATTTGAAGGCTCATACTTGAGGTTGCAAGGCAGTCCTGCAAGCTCTCCAATCACTTGTAGAAGAGACACACCACTGAAACATGATACCAGTTTTTTGACACTTAACTTTTTATGTGCTTCTGTCACTGGCATCAAGCAATTGCCCAGTAATTTTGCCACTATGGTACTGTCTAGTCATCTGGAGCATGTGCAATTACCTTTTTTACAAAGGCTACACATCTCTCGTTATAAAGATATTAAGAGCATATAGTGATAATAAACTGAGATGAGAAGATTCAGATCTCAATGTGATAGTCTGAGTTCTTCGGTACCCAGAAAAGTTCGTCTGAATTTATTTTAACATGAAAACCTACCTCTATTATAATTATTTCATGGACACCCTTTGGAGAGAAGCACAAAGGTAACGTACTACAGGCTCATAAATAACAACTTCTCTTTGTAGTGGCATTAATACAATTATTTATCATCTTTTTTCCTCTCTTTTTTTCAACTATGATAAGTGATTTGAAGTACTTCATCAAAACCCCAGTATGGCTGTAGGAGTTCTGCATACTTATTTAAAATTATACTTCATCCCCTGGAAGATAACTGTCAACAGTCATAAGTAATTTTGTAGCATCTAAAAAACTTTGAATTATTTTTGAAATGTTTTTAATCTGCCCTATCTTCTATCCTGCCATTTCTTATATCCTATTTTTAACTTAGACCAACTAACTTAGAAAAATTGGTAGTCCTGCACTTCATTAGTAATCAATTGTTAATACATTATTAATAAGTTTTTTAATCTGTCAGATTCTGGCTTATTTAAATAGTACACCAAACTTTTTGTGTAAAAGGAGTTTCCTAACTGTACCTGAATAAACTGATTTCAATAAGTGTGTTTTCTTTCAGTTATCTGAGCAGAAGATACTGGTGTTCATTGACCTCCAGCCTCTAAATGTCCTGTTCTCAGCTGAAATATCATTATTATTGCTATGTTTTGGGGATGCTACATCTGGACCAGGATGAAAGAAGTGTTGTTTCATATAACTGTGATTTGCAGAAGGAGATTAGAAAGAAAAGACTCGCTGCATCTGGAGAAACTGTGGGAAGAGTGTGGTTTGTAGCAGAGCTCTGGAAAAATTCCAGTGCCAAATAAGGTTTGCAGCAGGTCTTTCCTGGGCTGTGAAGGGATGGTGGCAGGCAGGATGTCTGTTGCAGTGCAGAGCAGGGCTCCTCTGCTTGGTCTCAGCTCTGTGCCTGGGCTGCGTAGGTAAGGGAAGGCTCTGCTGGCTTCATATACTGGCCTCATATGCTCACTCACTGGACTCACTTGGGACTGTTTGATTGTGCCCAGCAAGCAGGAGCCTGTTAGGGAGAGGAAGCCAGAGTTGGGGCAGGATCCCTGCTGCATTTCACAGTTGATTTGCTCTCACTTTACTAGTGAGGCATACCTGCTGAAGTTCCTGATTTATAGTGAGGAGTTAATGACTGTGTTAACACCTGAAATTGTCACTCAGTCTTCCCAAGGGCAGAAAAACTGCTTAGTAAGAGTAATGACTGTGCAAAGACTGAATCTCAGACTGCCTTATGAATCTGCAAGCCGATACAGTAGAATAATGCTGAGTTTATTCTCATGGTTACCACGAAATAGTCCTTACAGGACTTTTGGGGTCACAGATTGTGGAAGATAGGCTTTTCCATGTTCATGCATCGAAGAGAGGAATGAGGGGCCTCTAAGAATGCCTGCATGAGTATGTATTTTGCACCGTGCTCCACATCTGGGAACAAGCCACCTTTGGGACTTGAGATAGTACTACCTTGATATCCCAAGGGCATGGAAGAGAGCCCAGAGGGAATGCACTTATATTCCATCTGTGTTGGATCCCTGCTGTATTTCAGTAGGAGATCATTCTCCTCCTGCTTAACCCTTCATGTTTGCCACTAACTACTTTAATAAGCAAGAATTTCTAGGCATGAAAGCTCTCCAGTATTTCAAGTCAGCTGCCTCCTGGGTTTATTATGAGATTTATAAGTACAGGCACAAGGTTTTCAAACTTTCTTTTTCATCAGTTTGATAAGGGATAACTAATTTCAAAAGAGGATTAACTCTTTCAAAGTTGTTTTTTTTCCCCAACTACCAATTAGATGTGTGTATTTCTCCATTCTTTGCAGCCCTTTTCAATATTTTAACAATGATTTCCTTTGTTACCTAGTAGTCAGTGCATAACTTTTTCACATCGACAGCATCCCACTTTCCAAACCGTATACAGTCTTTCAATGAAAATCTCTGTTAAGGGCAATACCTTCGCATTTTCCACCTCCATAACACATGTTGTGCAATGCACATCATTCAAAAAGTAGAAAGGGGATCAAACGATTCTCCTTTCTCCAGTATCAACAAAAAAACACATTATATACACATGGAGAATCGCAGCTTTGGCCACACTTAAGTTTCCTGTAGTATTTTCTGTATTCAACTTCCAAGTTAAAACATTTATCAGAGACAAGATCCTGGTAACTCTGCAAACTGTTCAGATAGTCACTTTTTAAAGAAATAATGAGGAAGAATGTATTTTTATTATAGTTCACTAGATGTTCTTTTTAAATTACCCACAACATGACACTTACCATTTTCTTTTAGGTATAGTTGATTGTGTTGAGTAATGACCTTTGAAAGTTCTCATCATAGTACATTTTACTCACTGCCACTAATCCTGTAGGAAAAAAGCTAAGCTAAAAATGTCTGGCAAAAATTACACCTAACAATATTATAAATAACATGAAAGATAACTTTGGCCTCGTTCAAAGCTCTTAACCTGGGAAGCCATAAGCTGCGTGTTGTATTAGCATTTAGGAACTCCAGACTTCGCCAGAGTCCTTGAGGAAAATGAAGAAAATAGAGAGCTGCTATTCCCAGCACTCAAAACTTAGAAGAATTTAGAATACGTTGCTTGTAAAAGGCTTCAGCTCTTTATCTTTGTCAGAGAAGAGCAATAAAGAATGAATTGTTCCCTGTTTTCCTATTTGTATTTCATTTTAACATGGAGTTGTCTAAAATACAATAATAGACTAGAGAGGCATAGTCTGTTAAGTGTTATTTTTCTTGATTATGGTAAGAACATTTCAGCTTATTCTATTAGTTAGAGGTAATTGAACTATTAATATGAGTAGCTAATATTCTTCATATTTTTCAGTCAGTAGGCTGCCAATTTGTCTCTCCATTCCACTAAAGTGAAGTTGTTTCATCAATTCAAGTGCCATCTGACAACAGAGGGGGTCAAACTCAACTAGTTCAAAGCAGCTTGACACAACATCACTTCTAACTCAGCTTATGTTTGAAAAGTATTTCAAGGCCCCTGTTTTGAATTCAGATCTGTGTGAATGATGCTTGTTAGGGTATCAGTCCAGTCTGCAAGACAGCAATCCAGAAGTAAAAACTGAGAAAGGTGTCTCAGTGAGTATCAGAGAACAGTACAAGTGATGATCTTTATTCAACAACTAAACAACTAAATGAAAGTTCTCTGTTTTCCATTTTAAAAAGATCCATGCTTGTGCAGTCTGCTTTTGATGATATCATGGTAACAAAGGAAATACAGAAAATTATTTAAGTTCTGGTGAAAGATAATTGTGAATGAAAAATTCTTAGACAAAGGAATTTTGGAAAATATATCCTTTACACTTGATAAGCTGAACGTGTTTGGTGGGGCTTTTTTCAAATTGAAGTTGCAAAAGAATGATTAGAAATAAACTATAGGAACAATAGTACCATATATTAGAAGAGTAAGGCTAGCAACAGGAGGAAGTAGTTCTAGGAAGCATGAGGATAGGATGAACTTGGCATTACTGATGGGAGAGGAAATAAACAGTAGGACGCATTTGTAATGAAAAGATTAACGGGCAGAATATTCTCAAGGATAGTTGTATGTTGGATATTGTCTCTAGTATGCAGTAACCTTGTTTTTGAAACATCCAGAGCTGAAAGTCAAGAATTGAGTAGGAGGGGGGTTAGAACAGAGCCGCATGTAGCTCTTGATACCTTACAAATTGGACTGTGTGAGCTAATTGGATGGATAATCAAGTTATCTGTTAGTAAAAGCAGATTTATATGTCTGATACTGCTCCTAGTGAAGTGATAAGGGTACACTGATTTCTGTTTAATAAGGAAGGTTTGGTCTTACACTTGATATTCAGAAAGGTTTTATTTTCAAAGTGTGACTGAATACTGTCTCAATATGGCTTCTCTGAACTTTCACAACTGAATTATTGCCTGTCTCGAGGAAGCTGGGAAAGAAACAGTCTGAGTCAAGGTCCTGACCAGGTGCTATAGACGTAGTTCTCCCTTGCTTAGGGTATAGGTGTCTATAACTCTCCATGACTGAAGGAAGACAAAACATTATTTTTAATGCTGTAGCTAATGCCTAAGATAGTATGTTGTTGGTGTTTGTTCTTAATGTGTTTCCCCTTCCGTTTTTCTCCCTCCCTGAAGACTGAACATTCCCCTTTTATCCTGTGCCCATTTATTTTTCCTTATCCAGTTGTAGTAAATGGCATAGATGGGATGTCCTATATCCTTTTATATGGTACACTTTGAAGACATGAGGATGCATATTCTTTTGGAAAGGAATACTGTTTACAAGGGTTACAACACAATGTGAAATCAGCAACACAATCAGCTCCAATGTTCCCAAAGAGCACGTGGAATATTTGTGTCTTGTTACTCCTTCTTATCCTATTGTCAGGCAATAATACAATATGAAGAGATACTCCATTTTCTCCAAGTGGGAAACTGCAGCTGCTCTCCAGGTGGTCAAAGTGCTATTTGCTGTAACTAAAAAAATTGTTAGATTAGAAGCATGGAACACATGATGTCAGATCAAAAATCTGAATGATGTAATAAGGTTTAAAATTCTTATTTCAAACTTCAGGCTGAATTTAGGCTGGGAATGAATGGCACAACTGCCATTAACATGAATGTTTTGGGGTTGGGGTTTTTTTTCCCCTTTTTTTATAGTCTGGAATTTAGACCTTAAGATCATGTGATCTGCTGTTTCTTGATTAGAACCAGTTTTCAGTCTCTAGTTATTCACCAATAATGGCAAACTGATTTCTACTAATGAAAACTCTCAAATTGTCCTTCAGAAGTTTTTAATATAATTTCTTTTTTGGCCTTGGGCTTTGAGAACCATACACCAAACTGACTGTAAATTAGCTCTAGAGTAGAGAAATCTTACACTGAAATGTGACCCTGCAATAATTAACAAAGAGCCCCAGGGGCTTCCATGTATTTTGATACTCCTTCCTCTTCAGGCAAATTAGCGGTCCTTGTGATTCCTTGTAGATTCCCTCGTTGTTTTTATGCAGATGACTTGGCAATCTGCATTAGTGGGCCATCTGTCACAGACCTTTCAGTTGAAGTACAATGTAATTTGACCCTTGTGCAACTGATTGCCTAAAAAATAGATTTAACAAGGTCTTCACATTTAATCCTGACTTTGGATTCTGGAATGGTTTTTGCAAAATAGGCTGTTTGAGCATAGTCCTTTTTGGAAAATAGTTTTGTATGATTTTTTTAGGCATTATTTTTTGGCTTTTTATGCATTTGTTTGATTACTTTATCAATGACTATTGACTCTACATTAGTAAGAGTTTATGTGTTGTTGTGAAAGACACTTAGGATTAGTTTCCTGTTTTTCATTGCTACAAATTCATTCCAGTGTTCTTGTACATAGTGTAACTTCTTGTCAGTTTTACTTAAAATTCAAACAATGTGCCATATTTCTGTTAGACTTATTTTGCTTTTTACCTTTGGGTCTTCCTCAGGGACCCATGTGTAGACTGAACCTATTATGCTGAAATGAAGATTCTACCTCTGTTATTTTACACTTACTCATAGATTCATCTATAGAAACATACCTACTTGTAAACAAAAACTCCAAAGTCTTGTATTTTACATATCAGCATCCTAAAGACACTAATACTTTTAAACATTCAAAATTAAAATTTTCTGAGGTATGGTCCTAATTATAATTTGTTTAAATAGTAACTCACTGGTATTCAGTGATCTACATTTCAGTTTTCATATTTGTAAAATCCTAAATGTACCAGAGTGGACATAAAATATTTGCACCCTGGATATGCTTTTTAAACTACTTTGTTTTTTTTTTCCCCACTGCTTATTTTAGATCCTAACTTTGGAGGTTGTCATTTAAATGAATGCATGAAGGTCTCCTCGGGGTTTTTGTCTTGTTTAAATAAATCAAATTGAATTGATTTACTGTTCCTATAACAATTTGTTAAACTTACTCAGCCTGTTGAGGGACATAATGTCACCAGGCTTTACTATGGATTACAAAGGGGAAAAAGAGAACTGCTCAGCAGATTGTTTTGACATTAATTTTTCAGTTTCATGACATACACAAAATGCTCCCTTTGTAGCAAAATTTTTAATTCTACTTAATATCATATAATTTTATATTGTTTCAGAAAACAAAACAACAGAAATATTTAAAGATTCCTTACATAGTTCTTACTTTTAAATCAAGAGTCTCCATTGAGTAATTATAATAAGCATCCTTATTATAATAAACATTCTTGTTATTGCATCTCCAACAAAAAACTTCTATAGTATTTCTTAGTCAATCAAAAGAAGCAAATAATATGAATGTCTTATGTCCAAATGTAAAGTTATCTACAAAGTAGCAATGCTGACCTCACCTATAACATGGGGAAATGGTACACTGGAAATTAGTGATATTGAAAATTATTTGGAGCCAGGGTAGAAAACTGGTTGAACATTATAGTGATGCTGAAGTTAAAGGGCTAATGTGACTTAAGACATAAAAGCAGAATAATACAAAAAAAAGGTGGAAAGATAGATACTACCTTTTTATGAACAGGACAGTAACTGTTCTTGGAATACTAGGTTCCCTTTTGGAACCCATAATTTGAGGAAGATGCTAAAATATTAGAGAGTTTCAGAGAAGACCCACAAATGTGGTGATAAGATTGGAGAGGAAGGAGTTTTGAAGATCTAACTGGAATCAGTTCAAGGAAATCCTCCTGTCTGTATGAACCAGAAGACCAATCTGATTGCAGTAATCATTTCTCTGCTAAATAACTATGAACTGTTGATTATTTTTTTTATGAAATGTTATTCAGTTCTAGTTCCAGAAAATTCATTAAGAATGAGACATTCTTTGAGATTTTATATAGGCATATTAAATCCATTAAATTTAAAAATCACTGATTGTTAGTCTTTGGTATTTCATGGTTGATAATCTTTCCTGGCTTCATCTGAAAATACTCTGGGCTAAAACACCTTTTTTTAGCTCCTTTTAAATATGTTATTGTATTGGAACTAAGAGGTTTTCATTCAGTAATTATTTTTTAAAAGGCCCTAATTTACACTAAATACAATCTAAAATGCATTTCACAGAATCACAGAATGGTAGGGGTTGGAAGGGACCTCTGTGGATCATCTGGTCCAACCCCCCTGCCAAAGTAGGGTCACCTGAACAGGTTGCACAGGACCTCGTCCAGTTTCTCTAGTACATTCTTGATGGTACCACTCTCATGATTTATTACTACAATCTAATGTCACAGCAACTGTTCTTTGATAATGTGCAGAACTGGAACAATAAATCTCTTGTATAACATCTGAAAAACTGATACATTCCATTAATTTAATTTAGCAGTGTGTGAAGGTTTGTGTGTGCTGTGGTGGTGTTGGGAATTTCATGATCTTTAGTCAGTGAAGAAACACAGACATTTTCAGAGGACCACTCAGATTATGAATGGGGCAGATTACACAGGGAAGGCATCTCTCACAGCAGGCTTTATAAATCCTGTGTGACGAGTTTCATGATTTTGAAGTTTGAATTGTAAGCCTAAAGTTTAGAACCCTCATCTCAGAAGTATTTAGGTAACAAACTCTCATTGATATATTTTCATTTTGATTCAACTTCCAAATAACATTAAAGATCTGAACCTGAAAATATGTTTCTGAGATTACGCAGGAGCAAGAAAGTGAATCTCCAGGTTGATGGCCTAGACATCAGATAGTATTTGCATACATTCCACTTCCCCCCTCAATTCTTTGTAACATCTTGTTGCTCTGAAAGGAAGAATGTAAATCATTTAATGGTTGTGAGCTATTCCTGAGAAAGTAGTGATACCAAAAGGGTTTAGGGATCATAGTGCAGAGATAAAAATAGAAGACCTACCAAAGTAAGGCTGTAATAAGTGAAGTTCATTGGTTTGTAAAATAAGTGATGCTGTATTATGTTGCATTAATGAGACCATTATTGCTATGCCCTCAATGCTTTGAAACAGAAGTTGAAAAATTGGCAAATGTTCGTGCAGGAGCCACAACAGTGATTCAAGGTCAGAAAACCTGACTTGTAATGAAAGACAAGAAGCCCTGTCTAGTGATTTTATGTGAGAAAAAACTAAGAAGTAAGGTAGGTATTTTATGTGTATTTTACATGGGAAATTTGGGAATGCAAAATGGTGCATTTTTCACTGCTTCAAGTATTCAAATCTGGAGGCTTTTTTAATGTTTTGATTTGGGGTTTTTTTGTTTTTAATAAATTACAGTAAATTCAAAAAGTTACAGGGTTGATTATGGACATGTTTGTGTGAAACCATATGCTATATGATGCAGGTGACAGGTGACAACAGATGACCATAATCCTCCTTTCTTAACTTTAGAATCTATGACTGAATATTTTTTTTACTGTGTGACTTATGATAGCACCTAGAGAAGGCAAACTTAGATTTTTGAGTATTATCCTGTTAGACATTAAACATGTGTGTACTGAAAATATTGCTCTGGTTCTAGAGACTTGTCAATCCAAATAATTAGTAATGAACAAACTCTTCGCTTCACTTAAATATAGTAACTCATATATGTCTGAAAGCATTATCTGTAGAGAATGAGGGGGTGAGTTTGCTCTTCTGTAGCTACAGTAGTTCTGGCAGAAATGAAGAGTGCTTGCTGGAAGACAAAGTGTGTGCTTTTGTTAGAACACAGGAGTCAAGCTGACTCCGAACAGCTTCTTTCTTCACTCAGGTTCGTTCGATGGTGGTCTCACTAAGTAGTCTGATAGATGTTACTTGTCTTGGAGTTAGCTCACAGCCCAAGATTTTAAAACTTACAAATTCAGTGTTGTTGGCTCTGTCCACCGAAGGAAGCTAGCTAGATAGACAGAATATCATATAAAGATATTTAATAAATATATACATGTCTTATGATATTTAATTTACGGTTTGGGGTATTCCAGCAATTCAAATACTAGGCTACTGATAGACAGATGTGGCTTGTGCTTCACTGCCTGCAACTACAGACTAAATTCACAAAATCTGTCACTCACAAACTCCATAGACAACTGAAATGGTTTTCTAGAAGTGAAAGCATACTAAACTTCTGGAAGCTTTCCCTCAAAATACAGCTTTTAAACATAGTTACTGTAATATGTGAATAAAGTTCTATACATACTTTTAGAAAATGTGACTTCAGAAACAAAGGACACTTAACCTGTTTACATTCAAAAACAAATAGCAAACCACGGATTTCATAATGTTCATACTGAAATAGGTTAACTAATTATGTAAATCACACTGACTCCTTAGGTGATACTTATTAGGGTATAAACCTGCTTAATTTGTATTCTGTTTTTTTCTAGTAAATTGAGATGTTACTTTTGCAGGTCTTCAAATATAATCTCAGTAATTTGCAAATTAAAATACTACTGGCAAAAATTGGATTTTTTTCTTTGTTTTAGAGTATCTTACTGATTCAGAAGCATGAAGAAAGCAGTAAAATCACCAAGGGTGAAATCCACTCCTGGCAGAAAGCCAGAAAAATGAATGGACTCTAGTTATGTTATGCTTGACACCCTTTATGATATGGCTTTATTGAAAAAATTGTGGGACTAGAATTCTTGAAGAGTTATTCTCAAATGATTTCTGCTATGCTGTGCTGATACCACTGTAAAATGAGAACATCTCAGAAAATCAATTAATTTACAATCTGTAGCACTCATGAGGAACTATTATTTTCCCAGACAGAACTGAGTGAGATTAAAAAGTTTTCCCAAGGTCATGCAGGATGTTGCTGTGGAGGTAGGCACTAACTAGAGCCAAAATGAAATCAAATTTTTATTCAATTGTTCAGACTTTTCTTTATAAAATATAGAAAGAGAGCAATTGAGAATTCCTATGAAAAGTTACTGAAAATTTGTGTGTGGATAAAAGCATTATGTTTTGTTAAAGTATTTTTGTTTGATCCTGAGTTCTTGAACTAGTTTTACACTTTAAAAAAAATAAACAAATAAAAAGGCCTATAAAAATAGTAAAATGGATATTTTGCTGGTATAGAATAAATATTTGGGGTTATTTTTTCCTAAATTGCTTTGATGAAAATCATCAAATCTGCAGGTATTCCTGTTAAGAAGAAAATAGCAATTTTTTTCAATATTTTGATGAAACACTTGCGATGAAACAGTTCTGTTTACTGGTCTTTGTACTTCACAGTCCAGTTCCTTGACTAAAAGTCTATTCTTATTTTTTACAAAGGACACAGTAAGAGTGTGATTTAAAAGGCGATACTTGGCAAACTTTGGTTCACAGTTCATTTTATAGCCGTTGTACCTATTCCATTTTTCTTTTTACAACCTAAAGTGTAAATACATTGAAGCTTCAATGACATGTAACGCTACTGCTCTGGTACAGAAGCAGTTTTGCATTTAATTTTAATTCAAATTCCCAAAAATGCATTTGCTATTATGGAAAAGTAGATTCTTCATGCACTTATGCAAAGCAGAAGTGAAAATGGCCTAAGGTTGCCATTTTCCTACCAGTGCCAAAGAGGCACTACCAAAGAGGTTTCCATTCAACTGCAACCTGAGGCGTATTTTCTTTATCATTAGGGAGATGTGTGTATGCCATGTAATTGTTTCAGTCCAGCCCTCTGGGGTTTTACAACATTTTTGACAGAAAAATCTAACAATGTTTAAGATACTAACAAGAGATAGGTTGACTGTCAGATTAAAAATCCTTAAACAGTTTGGACAATATTAACTTAAGGACACAGGAATGCTAATGGAAAGCTATAAAGTGGCAAAGAAAAGAACACTGTGTAATTCTTTGCATCCTTCTGCTCAAATTTCCTCTTCGGAATTGAAGTGTAATTCTATGACAAACTATGCACAGACTAATAAACAGACCTGATAAATGTTTGCCCTATTTTGACTCAGTTCTGAAACACTGAAAGATGGCGATTCTAATCTTGTTTGAGCACATCTTTTCTAAGAATCATTCAGAGCTTAGTTCAAGATGTTTGCAGACCCTGCAAGCCTTTCTTTTTTCCTTTGAATCCTACCACTTTTTTCTGCTAGTTCACACTGTTATCAGTACAAATCAAATATGTTTGACAATTATAGCTGGAATTTGGAATGCATTTACATTACGCAATGAAATATAGTTACAATGTATTCTAATTTCATATATAATGCTGAATATCTATGAAACATCAACAAATTATGAAAGACAAAAAGAATAATAAATTCCAGGAAAAGTGATATATAAATATCTCCCATTTTTACATCTGTCTGTGTATATACTTTTTATAAAGATCTTAGTTACTTCACTTGCATAGAAAGCATATGTGTTTTTAGAACTGTTTTGCAACTTTCACTTTGATGCTTTGATTTGCAACGGATTTCTTTCTTGTTGTAGCTATGAATCTGCACTGAAATAGAGATAAAGTGTGATGGTAGTCATGGGTAGCAAAGTTTTTCATACATATTGCATCGCTTTTTTGCAACAAAATTTTGTCTGTCAAAGTTCCAGAAAATACTACAACAGTAGTTGACAGGGAGACTGAGAATCTCCTCATTCATTAATACATGCAAACTTATTTATTTGTCTACCTGAATCTCTCCATTATTCTTGGAAATAAAGCTGAAGTTTTTGCTCCCATCCCATTGCAATTACAAGCAAGGAGGAGAGTGCTTTTGGTTTAAGCCCCAATCAACACAGAAGCTAGAAGAAGCTGCAACCTAAATGCAGCTTTGGCCTTTAGAATGAACCTTCGCATTCTAAAGGAATAGATGCGTGAGGTAGTTACTAGACATCTGGATATTTCCATGGTTTATCACTCAGTGCCAATATATGTGTGTTATTGCAGTATGCCAATATGGGCTTACCACTGAATACTTGCATAGTAGAAATATTCAAATCCACTTAATTGGATAAAAGTTACTCTTTGTCTCAAAAAAAGATTTTGATGTTCAAAGAAGAAGTAGGTAAAAATAGCCTTGTGCAAGTTTATAGGACAATGGAGACATAGGACCATGCAGGCAGCAGAAAAACACAAAAATGTTGAGCCAACTGTCTACTCTCTATCAGCTTTGGAAAACTGTGTCAATCAAGGAAGATTCCTCATGACCAAAAAAAAGGCAAGTGTCACATCCCGCTTTCAAGGTGAAAGAGCACAAGGTAGGGAATTATATACTCGCTTCAGACCACAGGGAAGTTCTGGATTAGGTCTTCCTCCAACCCATTTCAAGGCACGTGAAGGAGAAGAAAAAGACAACAAAAATTCAGTGTGGATTTCCCAGGACAAATCCTGCCTGACCGATCTGATTGCCTTCTACAATGGGATGACTGACTCAGTGGATGAGGGGACAACATTACATTCATTTATCTTTACTTTGTCAAGGCTTTTGAGAGTCTCCTGTAGGATTCACCTAGCCAGCTAGGGAGATAAGAGCTAGCTGGGTGGACTAAAATTTACGGTAACAACTGGCTGGCCTGTTGACTTAGAGTAGTAGTCAACGATTTGAATTCTGTGCGGCCCATCATGAATGGTTTTCTTCAGGGATCAATACAGGTGCTAGGACTGTCTAGCATCATCTATAGTGGGATGATATAACAAAGTGCACCGTTATAGACCTGTTGATAACACCAGACTGGGGGAGCAAATCCTGCACATGTGAGGGAACAACTCCATGTATCAGTTCAGGCTGGGAATTCTCTGCAGGTCTGCAGAAAAGGAGCTTGGGGTCCTGGTGGACAAATGGAATATGAATTAGCAATATGACCTTCTAGTAATGGGAGCTGAACACACACCTGGGTGCATTAGCAAGAAAGAGGCAGTGAGGTTAGGGAAGTGAATATTCCCCTCCCTTCAGCACTTGTGATGATTTGTCTGGAACACAAGGTCCAGTTTTGGTCTCCTCAATAAAAAAGAGACATTGACAAACTGGAGAGAGTCCACTGCAAGACTTTTAGGATGGATAGAGGCCTGGAAGATATGAGGTATGATGAGAGGTTGTGAGAAGTGTGTTTGTTTAGTCTGGGGAAAATCTAAGGGGAGATCTAATCACTGTCTTCAACTATGTAAAGGATGATTACAGAGAAGAGGGAATTATACTCTTATGAGAGATGTGTCATGAAAGGACAAAAGGCAACAATTGCAAACTACGAGGGAAATCCCAGCTGCATATAAGGAAAAAAAAATCACAGTCAGAGTGTTTAAGCACTGGAGTAGTTGCCAAGAGATATTGTGAAATCCCCATCCTTGCAGATATTTAAAGCTTAACCAGATAAGTGTCTGAGCATATACATTGTGTGTGATTCTGTGATCATTTATTCTCTGCTTTTAATATCCCTCTACCACCTTTTTTGGTCAAGTGCCAGCTAATTCAGTAGAATAAATACTAGCAGTAGTAGCTACTGAAGACATCTTCTATTTTCTTGAAATTATTCCATGGAATTTACTGTTACTGACTCTTAATTTTCTAAATTACAGTAAACTCAAATGCTTGAAATAGAGACCTTAGAAAATAAATTGTCAGGAAAAAGTTCCTTTCACATAAAAATGAAATAAGATGGATATGATTGTTCATATTCAAATGCAGCATATTTTAATTAGCTTACACTATCTTTCTCAAGGGAAAGAAGCAAAAGCCCTTAAGTAATATTTCAGATAGATTCCAATTCTTTATGATGAACATAGCTATTCAGTCGCTGACATATAATAGCCAATATTTTTTCCATAAGCTTAGACTGTATGCCTGATGTTATTAAACAAGCTGTGATTCTTATTAACATTAACTTATTCATTTAGTGCATTGGAGTATTGATCTATCATTTTAGAAATTTGCAGTGGAGTTTTACTATGAATCACTCTACATAAAATCATGACTCTGAGTTTTCACTGCATACAGTTCTTCATCTCGATAGACTTAGTAAGTGAAATAGTCTGAAATACTCACAGCAGAATTTCAGCAGTCTCTCGGTGCACTGACCCACACATTTGGGCTAGAACTTCACTATCAATACTAACGACACAGACTCCTGAAGCCTTTATTATTTGAGAAAGACGTCCAATAATAGTACTACTTCTATAGCAATATGACTGATTAATACAGGTATATTCTAGAATTCTTGTGAGTTTTTAAAAACAGTTTAGTTTGTCTATTCTTCCATTTCCTCCTTATTCTTCTATAACTTATAATGAACTTGATAATGCTAGTCAGAAAACAAAATGTAATTATGCCAAAACAGCAATTCTTCTAGATTACTGTCATAGTAACAGATTTGTTCCCTAGTTTGACTCTCTGATCCCTAGACTCTCTTGCATGAAAGAAAGAGCTTATCTACACAGTTTATCTTATTTTGATGGATTCGATAACCTATGGGAACAACAGGTTTTACAAACACAGGTACAAAGAAAGTGTCCTCTCATTTGATATTCAGAAAATATTCAAAGCACAGTGTGTTGAGAGTAAGGGGAAAGTTAAAGCAGAAAGGTTGACCAAGGATTATGTAATGTTCAAATTGAATATTAAACAGTGTGCTAAATGTCCTTCAATGAATGCCAGTAACAGCCAGGAAGAATGTGTATTACTATTCTACATCATGTATGCATGTGATTCATCAAAGATATGACCTCTGGTTTCTACCTCCCCTAGAGCAGTCTAGGGACAAATTCTTCTGTGCAAATTTTATGTGCAATTTTTACGGTTTAAGTAAATTCTGTGCAATTTTTATTAATTAAATTCATTGATTGTAATGTCACATATGTAACATTAAAATTTGTGGAACAAAACCTTCATTGAAGTCTTTTATTTGCTAAATTCTTACCGGTTTATTGGAAACTACCACTCTACAATAGTAAGGGAATTCCTTAGGTATATATATATTTGGCTCAGCTGCTGAGAAGTGTAACACGGCTAAATTAATCCACGTCAGGAAATTTTCACAGGACAAGTCCCCATAGACCATAATAATACTTGTAAGCTGTAATTTATTCAGATGGTTCAAATAAACTTGAAGGATCAAGCAGAGCAGAAGTTGATGTTTCAATAGGACTTTACTGTTACAAAATCACTAGTTAAAGGGATTCCAAATCCTGCTGTTTATCATCTAAGTTGGTCCTTGAAGCAAACTGTATCTTATTCATATCACTCCATTATGCAGAAGATCTTCTGCTACTTAGAGATGGACAAATCCTAGACTGAAGTCTGGGAATTAACTTTTTTTTGGTGTTTCTTTTTTATAATAGATTTGCTGAGAAGGAAAAAATGGCATTGGTACAACACATAGTCTTTTTTTTTTTTTAACAGACTCAAGAATACTCATGAAAATGAATAAAATTAAAGAATGTTAAAATTATTGAATAGAGAGGAAAAGTAGTTAAACTTTTAAATCTCATAAGCTTATATTCTAGTGTTTGAGTTCAGGATTCTCTTTAAACTTGTTTTTTTGCTAGGCAAATTTTGAGGATTTTTGTCTTCTATTGTAAGTCCATATAAAGTCATTATCCTGTAACACGATCTGCTGTCTTACTGATAAATTTGGTTTATATTTATAGATGACTTGTAAAATTATGCCAAATGATAGGAGGATTGCCTTTTCTTTCCCTGATATTAAATTGTTCTCTTGTTTAAGATTCACTCACAGCAATTTTGGTGATGTGTAATAGAGGAGTCAAAGCTCCTGCAGAAGAACTGGAAGAATTAGAACATTTTTGCTCTATTTCCAAATATGTTTCTCTGCTGCTCTTTAAACTTCAATTTTAAATTTTAGTGTTCCTCACATTCCTATATACTGCTACAAGGCCATGAAAATTAAGGATGCTAAACAGATTTTAGGGATTTTTTTAATTCCACCAGTTTAGATATCTCATGTATTTACCCTTCTATTTCAGAGGTGAAGGAAGAATATGACTGCAATGGTGGTGTAGAAAATCCTCTAATTTTGAGAAATAATTGCGTAAAACCACATCTGTTAAGTGAAAACTCAGTAATATTATAAGAAAAATGGTTTCATATCCCATGTGCTGTCCTCAAGAAACCAGCCAAACCAGCTAGCTCAGTATTCCTGTGTTTATATGAATTATACACTAAATGTTTTTTGTCAAGGATTACAGAAAACATGTATAATTTAAAATAAAGTTTTAAAAACTTACAACTTCTTAACAATACTTTTAGAATAGTATTCATATAAAAATTTGAACAGATTGTAAATTGTGATTAAATCTAAGACTTGCAGATCAAGTATTTTATCTGTGTATCTTTTGTTGTTATACATAAACATAATAGCAGAAGTCATACAGATTGTGATCAGATCTTCATTGAAATCAATAATTTCCATTATTCATAATAGTTTAATGTGTGAATTTAACTAATTGTATCTATCTATCTTTGATGTGGGAATCTTTGTGCAGCTGATGAATTATTATATTGAAATGATATAGAAATAGAATTGTAATGTTTTAAATTCATATCAAGTTCTCAACCTACGTAACCCATGTAAACAAAATACAGAATTCCAATGAAGAATTTACTATGTAAAATACAGCCTTAAATGAGTCACAAAACTAACAGAAAATTTCAAACTTCTCTTTAACAATTATTGGAGCTGATGAAACTCTCGAGATGTTGTTTGTCACTTGATCAATAAATCCTTACCGTCTTTTAAAAAGTATGTTCTTGTGTGTTTGAGCTGACATAAAGTTTTACCCTCAGAAAGACAGAGAGGAAAAGAGTGGGGATTACTGGATCCCAAGAGGGCCCTTTCCTCTGCATTTTTTTCTCGGTGATGTTATTTTGGATTTATGCATCTGTGACCCAACAAGTCAAATACTTGACTGTGGTTACAAAGCAGAGTGAAATTCTCAACAGCATGTTGATATGGATTTTTTGATTGTACTTCAGATGATGTTTAGCAGTTATAAATAAGAATAAATCATTCATATATTACAGTTCTTGAAAAAGAATTTTAACGTATAGCTTAAGTGAAGATATCAGGATATATATGTTATGTGTTAGATTTATTTTGCAGATGTCAATCATACATTTCTGTTTGCAGGAAAAATTAGTCGAAGATGTAAATGGAGTAAATTTAGACAAAAGTACCACAACTCATTCCTCATTTAAAGACTGAATGAGGTTCTTTTCTAATTTTGTAAATTCACCTTGCTTTATTAAACACAAATCCTGTTGTCATAGTGATCTACTCTCCACAGAATGAAACTCCCATATGTTGCTGTTGTTTTTCTTGGTTTAAAACTTATTTCTTCCTTCCTGATACATTTCAGTTTGTATAAACACTGAAAGAAAAAATATTTAATAAATTCTCAGGTAACAGGTTTTAATTTTGATGACAAAATTACACAGAGCAGCAAAGTTTGCTTTCATATTTTCTTTGGGAAGGAAGGAAAAGGAATATGGGACTTTAAAAGAAAAAAATAAATAGGAAATAAAGTAAAAATCAGTTTAAAAAATGAAGGATAAAAATGCAAGATAAAAATACGAAGACAGAAGTAGTTAGAAATGTATCATGACAAACAAACTTAGGAAAGAAATGCAAAGGAATGTTTCACTAGACAAAAATTTGCAATGTGTTGTGATGGGAAAAACTAAGGATTTTGGTTTGTTCGGTTTTGGTTTGGGTTGGTTTTTGTTTGCTTTTGTTTTTTTTAGGGTGAGTGGACTATACATGGACAAGGAAGGCAAATAATCCTTTCATACTGTTTATGTTGCCATAGCTCATAGAGTACGGAATAGTGTGTTGCATTGTTAGGAGACAGCAGAATACAGATCACCCTTCATGCAACAGTAAGTTTTCATTGTTCATTTTTTTTACACTCGGTGCATAGTGCAATTGGTGAAAATCTAGCAGAGTTGTTCTTGGTGTAAATGTCATCCTAACATCAATATGGAAGAAAAATTACTTCTTGTTTTCTTATTAGATACTTATTTGTGATCTTCATACCACTAGCCCATTCTCCACTTTAAGTAATAGTGTTTCAGGAGTATCAATTATGTCTGAAGCCTGCTGTGGTTGGTATGTCATAACCTTCAGTTGTCCACTTCAGGATGTAAGTGTGGAAAAATCTATTTCATTAAATATGTTTATTTCGTAATGGAACCTATGTTCCATTTTTTCCGCTTGTTTTTCTGCTTGCTATAGGACTCTCTTTGCATACTGTTGACCAGCAAGTCTGCGATTGCCTAGATCTTTTCTGGGTGTTTTCACCTGTTCTTGAATACATGTCCCTTATTTGCAATGCTGTCACGGTTAGACACTACACTCATCTGATAGACTTGTTTAAAAATTCTAATATAAATCCCCATTCCTCCCACCATTCAGCTGGACGTACTGAGCCTAGTTTTGCTTCTACTTTAAACATGAGCAGTTTGTTTCTTGTCGTCATTCCTGCTAGCCATCTTTCATTTGCCCTCATATTTAGAGCAGTCTTACTGCAAATTAAGTTAAGGAATTTCAAATTTCAGGTGATTTATTAAGCTGTACTCTTTTGGCCTTCTATCAAAATCTTATTTCTTTATATTTTTAGGTTTCTGGCTGAAGAACCTGTTAATGATGTGCTGTAATTTTTGGTGTAAACTCAAATTCAGTGTGATTTCTGACAATTCTAACTTTTTTCTCTACTTTTTTTTGAGTTCCAGAATGTGGTCCTCTTTGGTAATAATTTCCTTTCTTTCATTCTTTTTTGTGGGCTATCTGCTTACTTCTCAGTATTTCAAGAGGTTTTTCAATCATAGCTGAAGCCTTGTAACACTATTTATAGTACAAGTTTCAGGTTGCTTTTTTTCAGTTTTTAAATAAAACTTCTCTACATTTAAGTTCTCGAGCTTTTTCATTTCAGAACACTTCACTAATGAATTCCAGCAATTTCTTAAACTTGCTCTTTCAGATATAGAAGAAATGCAGTTATGGATCTAGTAACAGTTTGTGACTTTAAAGAAAGCTGTTAAGGATATTCCAGCACCCTGTCAGCTCGTAAATTTTTCTCAGATCTTATACGACACTTCAGTGGGTAGAAAGGAACAGTGTAATAGGAGTTTCTATTTCTGGCTAGTAAATTGTGGCCTCACCATGCATATGGTTTCTGTGGAAACCTCTCTGCACAGCCTCAGCAGCTGAGGTTGCTTGTGCTGTCTCCATAGAGGCACACCAGGCCTTCAGCAATAGGGTGACTTTGCATCCACACCCAGTTTAATTCTACCTACTTGAAGACATTAAAGTAAACACACCTAAACTGAGTTCCTTGTTGATGCCTGCCAGAAAAAGCCAGGTGCTACCAGCAGGTAGTCATCTCACAGGTAAGGAGACTCATAAACTTGTGGAGCCTTCTTTCTCTCCTTCCAACTACAGAGGAAGCGTAGGGTTACTAGCCTTCTAATATTGATGTCTCAGGTAAATCCTTAAATGAAGCAGATAATAATTAATTCTTTCTTTCCTATGTTCCTTCCATTTTAAATAGATAAGCTGCTTTTTTGATGGAGGATTAATTG
The DNA here is from genome assembly GCF_030867145.1 of Opisthocomus hoazin. Classification (NCBI taxonomy): domain Eukaryota; kingdom Metazoa; phylum Chordata; class Aves; order Opisthocomiformes; family Opisthocomidae; genus Opisthocomus; species Opisthocomus hoazin. Next base: position 63,028,518 of record NC_134419.1, read on the forward strand.
TACAGATTATGAATATTAGAATCACTGAGCAAATTTCTAGTGTTTATATAGAAATATATCTCAAATCATTTGCATAATGTAAAAATATAATAGATGCTTTATTTACATTACATCAGGCTATAATCCATAATGAAATTACATGGGAACTTCAGAGTCATGTAGTGAAGCAGTGATCACAATTTCTCTAGAGATATCTGTGCTGTACCAAAATTTTCTTTGATTCTTTATTCAGTGAAAAAGATTATTCATCCAGTCCATATCTATTATTTGTATCGCAAAGCAAATGAAATCTACAGAATCCACATAAAAAAGACTTTTTCTTCTTCCAGATAAAATAATTCTAAATGTATTTGAATTAATTTTCAAATGATATACCTATAAGACTTTCCAAAAGAAACATAATGGTTTTAAACTTTTTTAATTGAAATTAGAAATTCTTTTGTGACTATCAGTTATTTTCAACAGAAGACTCTCTTCATGTACAAGTTACTCAACTGAATAATGTTTATATCATTTGTCAAATAATATATCTACCATTTTGTCACAGAATATCAGATGGGTATTAGCCAGACGCAGACAGCTCCATATTCTCTAAGTAAATGACTGTCATCTATGGACAGTGGCTGATTTTAGAAAATCAGCTTTTTACCTGGAGGTAAGCCTGATTCTAAAAACATCTCTATATTTAAATATGAGGGATGGAAAGATGTCTGGGCACAGTTCTGAATTTGATTGACTTAGTCACCCCCAAATTACAGATATTTTGTAGATGCTTACCAAAGACCTGCCTTTAATTTTTTTAAAATAGGTAGTATAACACAATGCAGGATGACAGCTCAAGTCAACAGTGTTGTCATGAATCAGATATTGAGCAAACCACGAGATCACAACAGTCCTTATCTAAGTGTTCTGTAAGCAAGCACACATATACATATATTTAAGTGTAAGCATATGTTGAAAAGTGTACTTTTCATCATTTTTTTCAGTTTTTATATGACACTGCCATACCACCTTGCTATTTTCAGATAAAAAGTCTATGCATTTTACTTTTCTACACTTAAAGAAACCAAGCAGAATTGTATTGCAATGATTTATGGGTCTTGCCATAAAGCTGTGTGTGTTACTGGGTTACTCTTTCATGGTGTAATTAACAGTCAAAGTACTGCGTTGTGAAATGTCTTCTGATTGAGGGGAAGGGCTTACCAAGCTCCAAAGAGTGGTATGGCTTTTATGCGAGTAGCTTATGTAGTAGGTTGTTTCTTTGCTAAATGTAAGACGGAAACAATAGGCTATATTATCCTCCTGAAAATAATTTCTTTTAGTCATACCAATGCTACTGTGGAAATTTTTTGTGTGCTACTGAAGATGTACTGCTTCCTCAACACCTGCTGATCTAAATTACTTGGAGACACTGGGAGTAAACTTGCTTTCACAGGTATTTCTAACAACTAATTGCCTGTGAAAATTCATTTGGTTATTTGCAACTTGAAATGAAAGGACCTGTTATGAGAGCAGTAGGTGAAATATATTTCCAGCTCACCCACCTCTGGCTTTTAATTCTATTGACTGAGCTTTGATATGTAGACTGTACTGCTGCTTCACTGACTACTATATCAATAATTAAATAATTCAGATTTTATTTCTACAAGAAATTAACTCTGTGCTGTATTGTATATAACGCTTATGGAATGGTATTCAATTTTATGATGGGAAAAATCATTCTAGTTAATCAGAAGGAACAATAATGTCATGTGCTGTCCTGAACCTCCATCATTATCCCTTTGTATAATCAAAATCATTGTCTCGTTTCAATTGGTATAGTTCAATAGAAAAGTTATTCCCCCATGAAAAGTCCTGTAGAATTCAAGTATTTTGTGGCCACGTGATCCATGTCATCAGATTCCACCTAACAACTTCTGAACAGTTACCTTTTTAGTCAAGGATCCAGAGTCCACAGAGGTACTTTTCTCAGTCCGGCAGCAAAGCCACATAGATCCCCCTCTTTTCAATTCATAACCTGTGAGAATTAATATCACATAGAAAAATACAGAAAAAGAATAGCCAATATAAAAGTATTAGATTATACTGCAATGTTTAGATTCTTGAGCACATACAAAGACTAGTTTACAATTGCAAAGAAAAGCCCCCCAAATGGACTAGATTTGCCACATATGATCCAAGCTTTCCCCAATACAGCATTTAAAAGAAACATTTGATTTAGTAGAAGTTAGGAGATTGAAATCACCAGTAGTGTCTGTTGTTTGCAAACTAGAGTTGACTCCATGCTTTATAAATTTATGCTACAAGATGTTGCAATTCTTTAGCATTTATTTGTCCATGAATATACAGATATAGACAAGTTGCCAATTTTCTGCTAAGTATTCTTTCCTAACTTCATTTGTGAATTAAATCAAGCATTTTAAAATGATACTCCAAGCATGTTTTAAATGATACACCAAAGACTTATTTTTGTGTGGTGTACCTTCTGTCTATATTCTCATTTCAAAGATGTGTCGTTGCCTGAATTACTTTGTTAATTACCTACCTGCTATTCATAGTGCAATGTTTAACTAAGCTTTTGGTGTTGCACTGGATCAATATTTTGGAGGACCTACTTTTGCTGTAGAAATAAAGTCTTTCAATCTTTGAAAAAAATCTGTAGGCAACTTTTGTTACTTTGTCATCCCTTTTTCACTCAGTAACTTTGGCTAAGATCTACAATACCTATTCACAGGGTTTTCATCTGTTGAAGAAGACCGGCTAGTCATGTGCACAATTTTAAATTAATATAAAAGGTTCCTCCAAAATGAATCATTCATTGTGACTACATATTTTCTTCATAACAGAGAGTATAATACATGCTCCATCCAGGTGTCTAGGTTAATATCTTACTTGCTGGTTTAAGTAGCACTTCACTGCAAATGCAGACACCCATGATAACTCACCTGCTTGTTTAGGTAAGCTCAGGGCAATACCATCCATTTTTCATGTGCTCTGCTTTCTGTGGGAACCTAACCTACATAGCAGGGCAGAAATCAGCTGTGGTGCACTCCAGACAATACCTTCCTTGAATGGCTGGCAGGTTAGACCCATTAGTATGGCTGTGTAGCTGTTGTACTGTTGAAATCTGAGTCTGAGAAATTATTTTCAAAAGGATATCGGATTTTCATAGTTACTCTCACAGTGTTATGGGATTAATTATCTCCTGCTTCTGAATCAGAGGTGGTGAATCCACGCTGCTGTAGTATTTCATTTTATAACTTGACTTTTTACCATCTGAAGGATCTTTGAAGCACTACTTTTAATTTTACTATGTAGTTGTGCTTGCAAAAAATAGATGACTTCTCAGATAAGGTCCAAATCTATACAGAGTGCTTCGAAGGTGAGCAACCTGTTCCTGAATTTGCGTTGCTGAATCCATGTATTCAGAGGGAAAACAGTGAAGAGAGCAGAGCAGTAAACAGACCTGCTGTCATTGTCCTGTCTTGCTTGTTTTGGGTTCCAAACTGATGGCAGCTCAGTTAAGTTCAGCAATTTAATTTTTAATAACCGGGGTTTACAATGATCCTGGCTGAAGTCTAAGATCATAACACCTGAGTGCACTAACAAGGGTTCTTGCCTGGATACTTCCCTCCCTTTTCCCTTTCTTACATAAGTTGGTTTGTAGATTTGACTTGAATTGTGTTCCATGTCTTTCCATTTTTATTGCAAAATAGATATGCAAAGTTAACAATATCTCAAATTTTATCCTTTCCTATCTTTTTTTTTTACCTTATCTATGTCTTTCTGTACATCGCCTGAAAATGGAATTTTTGGAAGCTTATCAACACGCAAAGGTCTCATATTATCTGCTGGCTAACGTTACTGATTTCTTTATTGATCTACTATCTTCTCTATCTGCCTTCCATTTTTAAACTATCACAAAGAATATCTATACCTTTCTTTCACTGGTTAGACAGCAATGAGAAAATTGTTCTCCAAAACAAGCACAACTGATGCCATTTTTTGCTTGGAATTGCTTATTTGATCTGTCAGTCATCCCACCAATTTCAAACACAGCTAGAAATAAAAAGCTGGACTAGAGAAAAAATAGAATGAGGATGAGTAGTCTTTAGCCTTATACACTCTAGGACAAGACTATAAATACAGTGAGGTTTTGGCATGTAACTTCTGTCATATTTTTGAATACTGCATTTAAAACACAATCATTTTATGCATGATTTATCAACTGAACAAAAATAGCATGCCAGATTTGCTTTATTAAAATGTTTAAAAGGCAAAAATATTATTGTATGCAAAGAAAAAGTGATTCTGCAAGGAAAAAGTTGCAGATATTTTAAAGGAGGGAAAGATGTGAAAGGAAAATAAAAATTTCTGGTGCCCCACACTAAGTAGATATCATATTACAAAATATTTTGTTGTTTATTTTCCTGGAGCAATTCCATGTTATGCACCTAATTAAGTGCAGTTGTAGTTTTCACATGATTTTCTGTTCTATATAGAAAATAAGCTGGATGGGATTGCAATCATAGTAACAGAAAAAGCTGTGTTAGAGCTCTAATTTTGAAGGAAAAACAACTGTACACCAAAAAATAATGAGGCTGAAGACAATTGTCTCACCTGTTTGAGCACGTACAGCAAAAAACTTCTATTTCAGTTGTGTTTGCACACCAACCAGTATCAGTCGAAGAGGGTAGCATTAAAAGAGCTAGAGGAGAAAGGAAATAATTGCATTCGAAGTATCTGAAGCAATGATTAAAACATGCACACCATGACACCATCTAACACTTATCATTCTTCTCCCAGATTTTCTTCTTTGTCATTGTGTTACCCTGTGTCATACCTAAACTTACACTATAAATTCCTTGGGGGTAAATTTTGTGTCTTAATTTATTTTGCAATCTACCAGCAGTCTTGGGGTGATGTATAATAATGTGCTGGATGTCATTAGTTTATGGATATATTTTGATACAAGTAACAGCATGTGTTTAGTTTGCCAACGAGGTTAGTAAAAATCAGGCTTTTTCTCCACTGTTTCCTTTTACGTGCTTCTCTATCTGTGTAAACCTGTGTGCACACAGACGTTCACACAAATACCTCTTTGTAGGACCTCAGTCCTGCATGTCTGTTAAAACAGTATAGGTTCAAGGTTCAAATGGACAATATTTCTTTTTTTGTATTTCAACGTGTCTCAAGCTTACAAGGAGACGCAGGTGCTCAGTATCTCGAAGGATGTTCTCAGCAGTTCAGCCTGCTTATCCCTAACTCAGGCAAAACTTAGGATAAAATCGGAGCAGCTACAGCCTGTAAGTCAATGAATGCCTGCTGTTTCTAATGTCTCGTATCTCAACTGTTGCCTCAGTGGGAGTTTTACTTTGTGTGGTACTGAGCTTCTTCAACTCTCATTGACTTCAGTGAGAGTTGAAAGGTGCTCAGCAGGTGATGGCAGGTACCAGCAGAAATTTAAATGCCCAGATCACTTTGAGTATCTTAATATTAACACTGAGAAAGAGTAATCCTGTCTTGGGAGTGATAGCAGGCATTTTTTCCTTATACCTGCCTATCAGTAGGGCTGTTCTCAAAATGGGCAGTTGTGCTTTCTCCTCGCTCACTTCTCAATTTGGTGATCTAATGGAAAACAAATGTTTAGAGAGCTTTTGTAATTTTTTTTTTCTGTTAAATTGGTTACAGAGTGATTCCATGTATGATCACAAATTGAATAGACTGGATCTGAATATTAGGTGAAGGATGGAAAAAGTGGAAACTAGCGGTAGCATCCTGCCATTAGGTGTTTTTCAGTATATTTTGAAACTGCACCCAGTGACAGAGGTCAAGGAGAGATCTCACAAAATTCTGATGATTTATTTTCTTAACTGCAGATGGGAAGACTACTTATCAGCATGTTGATGTTCTGACAGTTTTGTCAGATGACTGCCTAGACATTAGATTGGTTCATGTACCTGGTAATTTCCTTTGCTGATATTTCCCCTACAGAGCTTCTGGGTCATTTTGGATTTTCAGAAATTTGAAATAAATCAATTAGAAATTTGAAAATAGCTGAATCTTCTACTTGTTATTCAGAAGGCCTTTGGATTATCTTTTCATTCTAAATACAGTTTCATAAGTTTGTTTCAATTTCTTATGAGACTGTATGAAATTGCAAGTTTTCAAAGGTCACTTGAAGGGATTTTGTAATTTTTTCCCTTCTGTCAATTTTAAAAACACTGTTGTCATAAATGATTAGTAAAGTTATAAGTAGAATCCAACGAATTTCCTAAGATATTATAGATCTCGTCCAACAGTGACTATGGAAAACTAAAGAAGATACTTGTTACAGGATGCAGGATGCTCTGTCAATTGTTGTTCTCCATATTGTGGTACTTACCTTTTTTTTTTTATTATTATTATTATTTTGCATTCAAGTTAGAGCCAAAATGGACAGTATCAGTAATTACTTTAGCAACAGGATTCTGCAGGTCACTTTCTCTGCTTGTAATGAAAATTAGTAATTTACACTACTCAGACACAGTAGCCACATTAGTGCCTCTCATAATGTATTCAGATTTTTTTTAAGAGTATATTTACTCTTTTATCTTAGTTCTATATTTTTTTCTTTTTTGCAATCTAGCTTTTTTGAATTCAAATTTATTCAGATCTTAGATTCAAGATCAAAATGTTCTAGAATCAGAATCTGTTTATTTAAACTGCACTGCTCAAGGTGATCTGTAAAGCATTATGTACTGTGGTCCAGCTTAAGTTTTTTCTCCTGTGTTTCCTTATGCCTGTTTAATGTGCTTACTGAAAACATGGTGATGTTGTTTCTTAATACTGTGATACAATGACTTTGTTTCTTCTGACGACAATCTTTGTTTCTTCAGAAGGAAAATGACAGCCTTGAATTTTTTGTAATCAAATTAATCTCTTCTACTGACTGCATATTTTCTTCTTAAAATCTCCAGTTCCTTCAAAGCAAATTTCACAGAATCACAGAATCACAGAATAGTAGGGGTTGGAAGGGACCTCTGTGGGTCATCCAGTCCAACCCTCCTGCCGAAGCAGGGTCACCTACAGCAGGCTGCACAGGACCTTGTCCAGGCAAGTCTTGAATATCTCCAGAGAAGGAGACTTCACAACCTCCCTGGGCAGCCTGTTCCAGTGCTCCGTCACCCTCAGAGGGAAGAAGTTCTTCCTCATGTTCAGACGGAACTTCCTATGCTTCAGTTTGTGCCCATTGCCCCTTGTCTTGTCACTGGGCACCACTGAAAACAGCTTGGCCCCATCCTCCTGACACCCACCCTTCAGATATTTATAAGCATTTATTAGGTCCCCTCGCAGACTTCTCTTCTTCAGGCTGAACAAGCCCAGCTCCCTCAGCCTCTCCTTGTAGGAGAGATGTTCCAGTCCCCTCACCATCCTTGTAGCCCTCCGCTGGACTCTCTCCAGTAGCTCTTCATCTTTCTTGAGGTGGGGAGCCCAGAACTGGACAGAGTACTCCAGATGAGGCCTCACTAGGGCAGTGTAGAGGGGAAGGAGAACCTCCCTCGTCCTGCTGGCCACACTCCTCCTAATGCACCCCAGGATTCCATTGGCTTTCTTGGCAGCCAGGGCACACTGCTGGCTCATGGTTAACCTGTCGTCCACCAGGACACCCAGGTCCCTCTCCACAGAGCTGCTCTCCAGCAGGTCCACTCCAAGTCTGTACTGGTGCATGAGGTTGTTCCTCCCCAGGTGCAGGACCCTGCATTTGCCCATGTTGAACCTCATCAGGTTGCTCTCTGCCCAACTTTCCAGCCTATCCAGGTCATGCTGAATGGCTTTTGTGTAACAAAAGAGTTGGTGCACTTCCTTGCTTTAGATCCAGATATACCCAAAAACTAGTGGAATATGTTCTACTTTGATAAATGGAGAGTATACTGTTTGTTCACCTAAATAATGCCACTTAAATTCAACTGCATCTTGCAGTACACTAACTCTTTCATACCACTATGTTCTCTGCATCTCCCACTTTGGAGATGGTTATATAAATAAATAAAATCAGAAATCAGTAGTAATAGTTATTGATACTCATTTGACTTAGTCACTGCTGAATAACTGAGGACTGTGAAGGTTTTGCAAACCTGGATTCATTAGCTGATTTAATTCATCCATCTAAAAATTATTTGTCGCTCTGTAAGTCACTAAAGCCCCCTTAGTAACTACTAGAAAGAAAGAGAAGCTGCCAGAAGGTTCATCGCTTCCATCTCAAATACCTACAGAGGAAACCTAGGCAACAAGCCCAGTCAGCCTGTTTTAAAGATGACTAAGTTTAGGTGAAGAAAAAACCCTCCCTCTGCTAGTGTGTGTCTGCTAAAAAAACAGGCTTGAAGATTGACCTCAGTGGAATAAGAACTGTGTCCAGTGAGCTAGATTACTGGGCTGGGTTTTTTAGGATGTTTTAATTAGATACTAACTGATTGTCACTATCTGACTGTAGAACTCTACAGTTAATAGACGTGTGTCATTAGGAACTTCATCAAAGGCTTTCTAAAAATATAAATAAGTAATGACATCTGCTCTTAAAATTTGTAAGTTACACTATAATATCCACAAAGGTAGATGGGTAGCATTTTCCCTATGCTGTACTATGCTAGTTATCCCTTATTAAATTATTGCTATCCCTTAGAGGCATGTTCTGAAATACTTCCTACCTACTTATTTTTTCAATGCTATTTCTCATTGCTAATTACCTGGAAAGATGTAGGTGACATCTGACCAAAATCTTAAGACTAAAAAAGAGTTTTCCAAGAAAAAAGAAGCTTGTGGCTGTCCGCTGATTGACATGAAATTTTATGTTTTGTATGATGACATAGCCTCAAAACATACATGAACCACAGACCAGATCCTCTCAGACTCTTTACAGTTCAAATCAGGAGGAAAAAAAAGTGTAAAGAATGAACTTTAAAAGGCAACTACTTGCCCTTTAGTCTACAATTTATCCAGTCTGAAACCACCCACACAGAATAGCTTACAAGACAGTTTACATGATTGTCAGTCGCTGAAGTGTAATCTGCTTTGTACTCCCCAGACTAAAATAATCCAGAGGTCCAAAAGAGGTACATGCAAAAGAGGTTAACTGTTAATAGAAAGCCAAGCGATCCAAAAGAAACACTATCCAAAAATCCTCTTTCTCCAGTTCTTCCTGTAAGCACAGTTCCTTTTCTGTTTACAAAGAGGTTAGAGTGTGGGATGAAATTTGGCTCCAAGCATGTATGGCAAAAATAGACTTTTGTCCCACAAGTGAAAGTCTCTACCTTGTCCAGAGCCACAACAGAAACACTTCTATGTTGAAAGACAGAAGTACACTATTCACCATCCTTCTCTCAAGAGGAAGAATGCTGGCAATATGAAATACTCTTCTATTTCGGCAACTTCATATTTCTAGTACTTTGCCTTCAGAGTTCTGCAGATAACTCACTAAGTGCTCTAGGAAATGTTATCAAGAAAGTTATGTAGAAAACCACCCCCATCTTAACCAGAACTCATGGTTTACATCTTGCAGATCTTAACTGGCTTTGTGTAGAATGACAGTGAATAGTGTTTTGTTGTTTTTGAAAAGATGCTTGTTTCCTATGAAAATAAATCAACAGCACTCTTAAAATATCTACTGTATGATCAAGGACAAGAAATGGATGGGAGAGCCTTACCATTATATAATGTTGATCTGCAATGTTATTAATGACAGTCTTTGAAAAACAATCTTTAGGTAATACTTAGTGTTTGTAAAGCATTTAAAATTAATTATGTCACTATATTAAAATGTGTGAGTTTATATGAAGTGACACAATATCAATTGTAGCAATAAAACTAAATTTATTCTGATGACCATTTTAAGAAAAAATGTAACTGTTGATATAATATTTTCAATTTACTCACAAATTGGAGACTAGACAAGTTAATGTTACATTTTAATTACCTACAATTTTATTTTTTATTCTTGTTCTTGAAGTTTTATTCCATAGTTAGGCTAAACACTCAGATAAATACACCAGCTTAATGAATAAGGGGACTTTTTATCTTTATAAGGAGGGAAGTGCAACTACCACCTCTCATCTTCACTGGAAAGATTTGCAGAGGATATACCTCAAAAAATTGTATTTGCAAAATCTGATTTGGACAGAAGTCACCTTGGCAATATCTTATTTTCCTTTCACAGCCACATCAGGTGAGATCGGCTACATAGGGTTTGATAGATAGAGTTATGGGGGTTTGGAGGTCAATCATTATCACTAAACAGGATTTTAAAACTCTGAGACAGATTATTTCCCCATTACCTATGCTGTCTGCGCCCTTTGTGAATTGTTGACTGGCCAGGGGATCCTGCAATGGGAATGTCCTGGTTTCAGCTGGGACAGAGTTAATTTTCCTCTCAGTAGCTTCTGTGTTTTGGATTCAGTATGAGAAGAATGTTGATAACAGTGATGTTTTCAGTTATTGCTAAGAAATCAAGGACCTTTTCCAGTTTCTCATATTCAGCTAACGAGCAGTGTGCAGAAGCTGGGAGAGAGCACAGCCAGGCCGATAGCCCAAGCTGGCCAACAGAAATCTTCCATACCATAGATGTTATGCTCAGTTTATGAATGGGGGATGGCCAGGGGGCAGGAATCTATCTTTCTCTTTTCAATGAGTTCAAATCCTCTCTTGGCCAGGAGTTCAAACTTTTCTGGGAGTTCAGTCTTTTTCAGGAGTTTCGTGACATTTGCGAAATCCATGATTTCTGGGTTCTGCAATCACTGCTCAGGGACTGGCTGTGAATCGATCGCTGGGTGGTGAAAAAATTGTGTCATATATAGTTTGTTTTACATATTCATTATTATTGTTATTATTATCCTTATTAGTGGTAGTATTATTAGTAGTAATTGTATTTCCTTTGTTGTCTTCTTAAATGTTCAGTGGGCACAAACTGAAGCACAGGAAGTTCCGTCTGAACATGAGGAAGAACTTCTTCCCTCTGAGGGTGATGGAGCACTGGCACAGGCTGCCCAGGGAGGTTGTGGAGTCTCCTTCTCTGGAGATATTCAAGACCCACATGGACAAGGTCCTCTACAGCCTACTGTAGGTAACCCTGCTTCAGCAGGAGGGTTGGACTAGATGACCCACAGAGGTCCCTTCCAACCCCTACCATTCTGTAATTCTGTGATTCTGTATCTCAGCCCACAAGTTTTCCATTTTTGTCCATTTCTCATCCCTGTCCCACTGTGGGGGAAGTGACGGCTGAGTGAGCAGCTGTCTGGTACTCAGTTGCCAGCTGCTGGGTTAAACTACGACAGGGAAAAAGCTAAAGTAACACCTGCTTAGACAGCCCCAGTGCCCACCTATCCTGCTTATTCTTGTCAGTGTTATATTGGCCCAATGGTTGATTGAATTGAAATACAAGACAACAGAAACTAACTCAAGATCAGAAAGGACAAACAAACTCATCATCTTGAGCTTAGCCATCTGGTCTCATTGATGTAACTTATTTATTAGAAAATTCAGGTTTTTGTCTGGGTAGGAACAAAGGCTGGTTGCAGGGCATGTAAATACAATATTGTTTAATCTGTGAGATGGCAACTTAATAGTGTTTGGCAGATTTAGTAAGGTCTCTTAGCAAATAAATAAATAGCATCTGACCAGTCAAGGAAAAAAAAAAACCAACAAACCATGATACCAACACAGAAAAACATCACAAAACCCACTGACTTATCCTTTATTCATTTCCAGGCACCATTTAGTTCAGTGCATAAGGGAAGGTAATTGTTTGAAAGAATGAAAATATTCTAGATGCCAAAATCAGAATGTAAGACTCAAAGAATAAAGGGAAAGTCATTTGGGGAAATGCCTAGGGTAGCATTTTTTTCCAGCTTGATGAGAGATTTCTTGAAGCACTTTTGGAATATAATGTTAAAAAAAAAAAATCAGTTTAACCTTTATTTACATAGTGATGTTTGGTGACAGAAATAGGTATGAGTGGAGCTGCCTTATTGTTACTTTCACATGCAGTACAAGAATCAAATGTGTTGATATGTCATAAACAAATTTATATCCTCTTCTGAGGAAAAATCCAAACGTTACAAGTTAAATATATTAACACAACATTTTACAAAAGGATAACTCATGATATCTCATTTATTTCCATGAGTTATGGATGACCTCATAACTCATGAGTGATGGAGCAAAACAGAGCTGGAAATGAGTTATGAAAAGTCATCAGTAGAAATAAATGGTGTATACAGAATCAGCCTGCTTTACAAGCTCTCTTTATGGAACACCAGTTTTCATTGTAGACTATGCATTGGTGGACTCTAATATTTTATATTAAGTTCTGAAGCAACATCAGTGCCTTGGTTGAAGTGTGAGTGCCTGCTGGTATTGCCACTGGTTTGGAAATAAGTAATAAGCATGCATGTAAAGATAAGTAAAGGGTTGTGTTGCATTTTTCACCCATGCTCCTGAAACTAACGCAAGAGGAAATAGACAGACAGCTCTGTATCAAACACAGAGGAAAAGGTGGAAAGCAGGCAGAGCCAGCAGAGAAATGGGTAAGGAGTATAGAAGAATTTTCTTTCATCCTACTGGCTGTAGAAATTGTCAGGAAAGATATTAAAATTCCAGGTACATTGTAGAGAGCTGAATTGACTTTGTGTATATCTCATACTCCTACAGTGTTTCATTAATACCAAAGAGTTTCCAAAGAGAAGCTCAGTCACTCTGGCTTCTTTAAGAGGTAAATGGAGATAACTCACCTGAAATATGGGTCATCCTCTAAAGCAACTTATCTTTGTATCTTGATAATATAGGAAATGTAAATGACTTAAGTAAGTTTCAGTGCCTCAAAAGGCACAATAGATGCACAGCTCAAACTGAACTTCTGTATGATGCTCTGTGAAAAGGACTACTGCAAAGTATATACCAAGGGTGAATGAACGTGGGTAGAAAGGTAACTTTACTTTGACCAGTACAAGAATTGTGGGTGCTGATTGCTAAAAGTGGGAGGGTTGAACAGAGAAAAAGTTATTAAAGCTGGAGAAAGCTGCCTTATAGAGAGGCATGACAAAAAAGAACTTGTTCTGTATGGCTTCCTGGGGAAGAAGTGACTTGCTTATGATCTAGAAGCACAAGAAAAAATATACTAAGTGTTAAAAGACTATTTAAGCTAGTAGAAAAAAATAGCTTATAATAAGAACTCCTGGCTGGAAGCTGAAGCCAATAAATTCAAATGAGAAATAAGGCACAATTTCATAGCAGCAATGGTATTTAACCTTCAGAGCAAAAAGCCAAGGGCAGTGTTTGATTCTTCATCTCTCTGCCTTCGAATAAAAACTAAATGTTTTTCTGCAATACGTTAAACATAAACTACTGAGTTGAGTACAATCGAAAATGAAATTTAATGACCTATGATATACAGGGTCAGAACAGATGATCTAATGGATCCTTCCGGCCTTGAACTGTATGAAAAATTTAATGGAGTTGCACCATTTTACAGAGACAAAGAATTTGTCTTTCATGTCCGTTACTCAGCACTTATTTTCTTTTATTTTTTTTAAGCTGGACTCTGTAAATTCATGTAGAAATGGCTTTCCTTTGAAGGTTTTATTTCATGTATTACTGTACTGAGATACAGAAGGCCTATCAACTCCTCACATAAAATTTATTTTGCAAAATTATTTCAATTTTCTAAAAGCATTAATGCCATCCTCATCACTAGTTAATGCCAAACAAGTATGCTTGGCAATAGAGTCTTTGCATTCACATGTTTGTGTCCCTAATTAACTCAGATATAATCGTTCACTACATCTTCATTCCCGTTTTTCTCCTCCTCTGTGTCTCTGAGGTTTTTTGGTAATTAGAGAACTGGAATTATGAATTCTTATAGTCTTGTGGGGTTTTTTTACCTTCTTTTTCTCACCTTATCTTTAAGCAGAATTTTAGTCTCATGTCTCTTCTTGCCCTGGAGGTCTGTACAACCTCCCTAGTGCTATCCTTATTCTTTTTCCTATCTAGCAGCTTAATCCCAGATTGATTCATTATATTTCTCTGAGGCTCACTATAGCAATTTTTCAGTTCTGATTTTTCTCCTGATACTCACAGCTCTACTTTCCCCCCTGTCTCTTTCATGTTTTTGTCTTCCAGAAAGTCTGGAATACCTGTGTTTAGAATTAATATCCTTCCTTGGGAATAAATCATGTTTCTCATGTAAGTGCTACACTGCCATGCATTTGATTACCAGATGTTCATATTCTGAATATCATATTTCTATAATGACATCTCCAGAAACAGTATCCTAGTTACGGACTGGATGTAGAGGCACCCCATGAATATTTTATAACTCTGCACGTGGAAGTGTGTTTTATAGCTTAGTTTCATGGTGAATCAATTGTCCCATTGTTGAGCACATTCTTTTTAACCATTATCGTTGGTTCTATTAATTCTAAGCCTCATCTCTTATTGCTCTAGTATAAATAATTATACACTCTTTTTCTTCCTGTGAGATTATCTCTGAAAAAAGAGGCCCTATTGTCACTGTTTTGGTCAGGATCTGAACTTTCTGAAGGACAGTGGGAATTCTAGTTTTGGGCAGTGGAAATTTCAGTAACTGACCAAACTATGGAGTCCCTTTAATTCAGTGTCATAACTTTGATAGCAGGCAGTGTCAGATGCTTGAATGGAGAATGGAACAGTTGTTCAAAGGAAAAGAGGTTTTTTTGAACATGTCATGCCCTAACAGGCTTACTTTTTAACATGCAGCAGATCTACTGTTTATATATTAATACTCTTATTTTTTATTTTTGGACCACTCTCTCACTTCTCCAGATGTGTTTTAGAGAATAATATTTCATTAGTTGTATCCATCTTTGAATTGTTTGTGAAAGGTGTGAACCGACATGCATATCCCAAACCCAAGTATATTAAAACTATTTCTTGTCTCCAGCAGTTTAGAAGGTATACCTCTCTCCCAACATCAAACGATTCCATATGACGTGAGGTGTGTTTGATAGTTTTTCATTGATTTCTTCTTGCCGCAAAACTCAATTATTTAAAATTGTAGAAGATTTAATTCTCTTTATTCTCCTCTGCAGATGAGTGAGTTCAAAGCCTTGGGTTTTTTTCTGAAGTTTTAGATTGTATATTCTTTTAACACTTCTATCAATTGGCAAACTTATTGCTAAATGTATATTAAGGATGAAAAACTTAACAGCTAAAGCTTTCAAATAGTAAAATCTTTAACAGCACGGCAGTTTGGTTCTGGAGTAAGACTTGGACTAGTAGACTGGCAGGAATGACAGTCTCTAAGAAATTCTTTATTCCAGTGCTTCTTTTAGAACGTTTGCTATTGAAGGAAATTCTAGCTTGTAAACCAACAGAGGAGTAGAAAATAAACCGCAGATAAACTTCAGATGTGAGCTGAACCCATTGTGATTTCCTTTTAATGGCTAACACTTAATTCATAGAATCATAGAATGGTTTGGGTTGGAAGGGACCTTAAAAATCATCTAGTTCCAACGCCCTTGCCATGGGCAGGGACACCTTCCACTAGACCAGGTTGCTCAAAGCCCCGTCCAACCTGGCCTTAAACACTTCCAGGGAAGGCGCATCCAAAACTTCTCCTGGCAACCTGTTCCAGTGCCTCCTCACCACCCTCACAGTAAAGAATTTCTTCCTCATATCTAATCTAAATCTACGCTCTTTCAGTTTAAAGCCATTACCCCTTGTCCTATTACTACAAGCCCCTGTAAAAAGTCCCTCTCCAGCTTTCTTCTAGGACCTCTTCAGGTACTAGAATCTTGCTTGTTATTGTCACCGAAAATCCGGGAATAGACCTCGTAACACCAATGTAGTGTTAAAAGACAGGCATTCTTTATTGCGACGTCGGATGCAGGGGGGATAATTCCGCCGAACGTGCATACCCCATACCCTTTCCGTGCAGTTTATATAGATCAAAATATACACATTCATCTGATTACATAAGCCCTTTCTTTCATAGTCAAATCAGTCCATTTTCATACACTCCTCCCACCCACACTTTCGCAGTGCCTCCTAGTGGTGGTCATCGGGGGTCCTAAGATGAAGGCTTATCCTCTTCATCACAGTTTCTGCGCAAACTCAGTCCTCTTCTGGCTCTTGTCCCTGTGGCATGGGTCATCTTGACCAGTTCTAGGCACCTGCTGGTTTTAATTAAAGCTAACTTCTTTGGGGAGAGATGTATGACTTTTTGCTTCAATTAATTCACACAATAGATAGGTACCACAAATACACCTGCAATCATTTGGTAACGCTATTTCTATTAAAAATCCCCCTTCACCATTATTGTTTAACATTAATGATTACCTAGGGACTAAACCCTCTGTTCCCAGACCTAATGACCAGATGGGCAGGGCTGTACAAGGGACATAGCAGCATTGTTCGTGCTTTATGATTAACTAATTCCATCACCGTGGTTACATTATATATGTACAATTGCTAACATTTGAATCTGTGGCAGAAAAAGTCATAATTTTCCTACCAATAATATTTAAGCTGCTTTCATTTTGCAGGATTTTAGATAGTGGAGTGCTTTTCATTTTTTCTAAAATGTCTACAGGTTGACATATTAATCAAAATTATTTCATTTACTAAAATGCTGGGGAAGATAGATTTTGGTGAAAAAGTCTTCATGGAAATAGCAATAAGTGTTGAATTAAAGATGACAATGTTAAGGAAAACTGTACACATAACAGAAAATACTGGAAACAGGGAGAGTTTTAACTAATCTTTAGGGGAAGAAAAGAGCAGTAGAATGTAGACCCTGAAAACCCTTACATACATAGTGGCAATGGAGATAGAAAGAAAAATTACAAGTTTGAAATATTCAAAGTTCATCTTATAAAAGCTCATAAACAGGATCCACTATAACCCATGAAAAAAGATTAATTTTTTTCCAAAAGTATTATGAAGTTCTTGGACTTTCTTTAATTTTTATATTCTCTTTAGATTAAAAAAAAATTTTGCCAGTAATGCCTAGAGCATCTCAAGAACTTGAACAGAATCAGTACTGATACTTGTCTCAATGTTATCTCAGGTAGGTAGTTAAGAGCTACGAGTATGCAGGAATGCTGCCCCAACAACCTGCAGGGAATGCTGCCCCAGCAACTTGAACACGAAGTGAAGGGCGTCCCCAAGTTACATAGAGGCTGGATCTGCTTGTGAGGATGCTTCACATTATTATATTACATGATATTGTTCTACTTTGTGTAGAAGGTTCCTATAACCATCTTTATGGCACATTCATTGTGGACATTTAGGACAAAGCAGGAGTAGCATCACTAACCTAAAGTATAGATTCTGCTGCTGCCTGAAGCTCTTACTGAAATGTGGTGAAACAAAGATTGAAAGGATTCTGAGTGCCTGAAGAGCAGGGACTGGGCTGAGACCATGGTATTCCTATCAGTCCACTTTCTTTTAGATTGTTTCTGATTAAGATGCTGGGTTTTTTTCAAAAGGGAAAAATCCTGAACCAGATAATCAGGGTCATATTATCATGGGAAAAGGTATTCTTTGACATATTTTAGCTCAGTAATCAGCAGAAGGAAAAAATGAACCATCTCCTCATCAGAATTAACACATAATTTACACCATGTAAAAACTGGATTCCTGTAATGAAGTAAATGCACATTTTTCTTGATGCAATTATCAGAAGGGTTTCCGGTATCTTGTTCAGAATTTCATTGCTTCATCCTAACATTCCCCTGTGTCATTTGCCATCATTCAGGAGTACAGGCAAGGGCAGAACAGAAGCATAAACCTGAAGCTCAGCTCGCCAATAAACTCAACCATATAAAAAAAGAGATGTTCTTGAGTAATTTTTTTTTCCTAATTTCACCATAGATGTGGAAAGGTATGATTTTGCAAAAATAAAAGATTATACTGGAAAAGATGAAGTGACTGCCTTTTTCCTACCATGCATGTCGGTGTAAAACTAATATTCAGATTTAGCACATACATTAGTATTATGCATGTGTTGATAAAAATATTATATAAATTAATTCCGTAATATTCCATATCACTTTTTGTATTTCATTTCCCCATAAACAGAGACTAGAAATACTAACATAACCACTAATACCAATCAGAAGCCCATTAGCTAGTATTTTGGTATTGTGCATTCAGCATTTTGTAGGAGAGTTTAAAGTCAGTTAAGTTAAAGAGATGCTGATGTTCTCTAATGCAAACATACCCATTGAATGATGTGATCTAGGCTTACCTTTTTTTTTTAGTCTTTCCAATACAGTTGTAAATCTGAGAGGCTCAGTGTGTGTGGTAGTCTGTCAAATAATTGTTAGAGAAACACCGTTTGCTTGAAACACATTGTGGGAAATGTGCTTAATTCCACCACTAAGGAATAACACCAAAACTTGTAATCCTCTATGAGACACATACTCTCCAGTCCATTTGTGTATGTAATTGTAAATATACAGGAACGGCAAGATTATCCACTGAAATATATACTTAGAAGGAAATCCCACTGAATATTTCCTAATAATTCTTAGTACTTAATTTTTTAAATTATGTTGGGCATCAAGCTGATGTTTTTATAGAGCTACGTGTCACAACCACAGGATCTTACTCTTGTTTAGTAATACTTTACTTCTAGCTATCCTTTGTTGTGGGTTTTTTTTTTTCCAAGTGCACTACTTTACATTTATCTATACTAAATTTCATCCACTGTGAGAGTTTGCAGTCAAACCATCCTTCCACAAATTAGGGCAATTCATGACAGTGAAGGCTATCTGAAGCACATACCAGAAAAGTTCACATAAGAGTTCAGCTTTTGGGGAGAGAAATAGAGTTCAGAGTTAGCCACTTTCTGCAGTAGGTTTTCTATCTTTGGCAATGGGCAGTCATACAAATTATACTTTTCCTTTGGAGCAGTAACTCTTGACATGGAGTAAGTACCAAGGGAATGCAGATCCACAGCCTGTGATTTTTAGACTTCTTTTCCTTTTTCTATTTTAAAAAATGTAAATGAAATGTACTGTTTTCAGCATTTCCTTCTAATTTATAGCAGTTCTTCACGAGGATAATAAATACCAAATTATTTACTTCAGAGGATTGAGAGGATTACTTAGTTAATATTTAAAAAGCACTTTGAAGATAAAAAGCACTGTTGAGCTGCTTAAGACTTACTGAATAGTTAATTATCTAAAGGTCCCATTCTCCCCCCTACAGGTTATTTCTATGTAGGGGAGAGTAAACTCTAAGCTTCATATCATGACTTTCAAAGCCAGGCTTTTTAAATATATTATTGGTTTCAAAAATTTGCTTTTTTAGCGGCCTGAAACTGCCTCCTTTGAAGTCACTGGCAAAAGTCCAGCAGATTCCACTGAGGCATGATGTAGCTGTTCAGAATAAACAAGCTGAAACTATGGTTAGAGCCCCTGTCCATATTATTTATATTTTGTCTTACTTAGCGTGTATATATATTTATATATATACATACATATATGCACACATGCATATATACGCTCACACACATAAATATACATATGTACACAAACACACACAGATGGTGGGTTGCGGATATGTTTTTTTAGTTTGGGACTTTATGTATATGGATCTCATTCCTTCTTAAAGAGCCACTTCTGGAGAGACACACTGACCTTGCTGGGAACCTTCACAGGCACAATGGATCCCATTACAAGATTTGAACAGAATAGATGAATGATCTTAGCAACCGTGGGGGGAAAAAACGCTCTTGAAAAGACTCCACCTGGCTGCTGTACTCTGATTGCCTCACAGCTAACATGGATACATTATATGAAGAGATGGAGAAAAAGGAAAGCGTTTCTGAATTCAGCAATCAGAGTCAGCCCTTGTCCACAACAGAATCATTGAAGGTAATCACCAGTCCTTTCTTCAGTATCTTAACTATTAAAAACATCCTCAGTGATCAGCATAAGGTAAAAGCTACTCTGTATGCTGAGGACAAGAATCTCCCTTTGGCCTAAATAGTTTGGGAAATACTGTTGCAGACATATCAGATCTCTGCTGTAGAAGACATCAGTCCTTCAAACATCAATACATATACTGAATATTGCAAACATTAAATACATCTTGATTCTGGTGTGAATGATTAGGAGTTAGATGTTAAGTATTTGTTAATACTAACATAATTATGGCTTAAATTCATCAATATATGACATTTGAGAAAAAGTCATGAGAGTTATAGTTTAACTGGAGTTCGTAAC
Organism: Opisthocomus hoazin; assembly: GCF_030867145.1. NCBI lineage: Eukaryota > Metazoa > Chordata > Aves > Opisthocomiformes > Opisthocomidae > Opisthocomus > Opisthocomus hoazin. The sequence goes on from NC_134419.1 coordinate 63,048,758, forward strand.
TGATTCCTCCATAAGATAAAGAACAGTGTCTCAACCTGAACTCATTTAAATTTGACCTTTTAATGTGCTACAGCAGCATACTATGTTATGCTGTGTGGGCTTTTAAATCAGGGTCTAGATGTAAAAGGTCATGCTGACTTCTTGAGTTAGATTTTTAGCAAGAACCACTCTTCAGTGTTTTCATGATTAATACCAAGAACTTGCAGGGATTGTAAGAGGAGAGAGTAAAGGAGTGAGAAGAGATTTGGTTAACGAATTGGTCTCTGTATACCCTATTCTGTTTGCAGGCATACACTAATCTGATGTCAGGAAGAACAGCTGAAGAAGTGATGGTTAAAACACAATGCTGTGAAATAAAAAATTAATTGATCTTTCTAGTGAGAATGTAAATCTTGAGTTAAAAAGTGAATGTTTGGCCCACGTGTGTCAGACGTTTCCAAAGTACAGAAGTTAATTATAAGTTTATGGGTTTATGCTTCTAAAATATTCCTCTCCAACAGGTTCTCATGAAATATGTGTGTGTTTACAGGAAATTGTGGAAACAGTGACTCATCTTTTCAATAATTTACACAGGATAATTTCTTGAAAAGCAAGATCAGCAGGGGCTTTCTTTCCTGATTGTAAAGGATTTGGTTAGCTACCTCTGGATACTCTCAAAAAAAAAAGAGAATTTTTGAAGTAGAATCTAAGTGATGTTTGCTCTTTGACAATACAGTTTTACTAACAGCTGCTCCAGTCCTCTAAACCACAGTGTCATATCTGTTATTAGGATTTTTCAAAACTTCATTTCTGGCTGATGTTATATTTTCCAAACACTGTTATATGCAAATGTCACAAAATGCTCCCAAAACATAGAAATTACTCAGGTTTCTCCAGCTCTTCTTGGGATGTTTGTACCTACCTTCTCTAGGCCATGGTGTTTTTCTTAAATATGATTTGAGAGACTGAGGGCAAGTGATGGTTAATGCTTCTAAAAAGTGATCAAAACCTAAATTATATATTCTATCCTCAAATACTGCAAAAAGGAATGGAGTGATGTCACGGAAAGAAATAGAACACTAAACATTGTGACACTGTTAAGTTCAATTTAAGTGGACCAAGCAACAAATAGGCTGTATCAGAAATACATTTTTCACACGCATACACAGAACTAACTGAAACTACCCCCCTTACCAGCCCAGTGGGGAAGCCCAGGGGGATGTGACACTCCTGCTGATCAGTCTCTATGTCAAGCTCTTGGGCAGAGTCTCAGCACCAACATATAGCAGTTCTACCTCAGGCACTCTGCTTCTACACTGCATTGGGTGTCCACATAACAATGTTCCCCCCTAATCCCAGCCTCTACTGCCAAGTGTCTTTATAGCCAGATGTTTACGCCAGCTGCAAATCAGATTGCAGTACAGCCTTCCAGCAGTTTCATGTACCATTCTCCTGTCAGTTGTTGATCCACGGTCCTCACCAATACTTATTTTACTCAGATCCTATTTGCATTGTCATGTCAACCATGGCTTATTATGTTCACGCCTTGTTTGCAGTGCCCTCTTGGCCAGGGCTCATTATATTCAGTCACTCAGCCTTCAGTTGAGGCAAAGCCATGATACTACCTTGTCAAATGAAGGATGGTTTTTTATATATCTCCACTCAAAGTAAGCATTTATTCCTGTCAGATGGTTGTTTACGAAACTTTGGGATGGCTTTCTGTATCAAGTTTCTGCATCCCAAATACTGGAGCTGACTGTGGATGGTCTAGTTCATGATGTAAGTTACAAGACCTATTTGAGTTCCTCCAGTTCATAGGTCGAAACCATAGCTCCAATGGAAACAGGAATAACGTATAAGCAATACGAATATGATGCCATTTTTCCTTGGCTGCATGCCCTATTGCAGGATCTGCAAGAAGAAAGTGCATAGGGTTGCCACAACAGATAAAACATACCTCCAGGATATTGTTATAATGATATCAGAAATATAAGGAACTTTTTCAAGTATTTCTTATAGACAGCCCTGCAGAACCCAACAATATTTTCATAGTGAAGAAAATTCAGGGGCTTTGTTGCTCAAAAATAGAGCAGATTCTTGCAAATGTTCAAGCATAACATGATGTCCAACAAAATGAATATCTTAAATGAATAGCCACAGGATACAGAAAATGCTCTACAAGTCTGCTCCATTAATCTTCTAAGAGACTGAGAATCTGCTACAAAACTGGAATATATTCTTTTGGGATTTTCTAATTTAAAGCTTATTGTAGTCTTCATTTCATTCTGAGCCTGCAAGTAGTAGCTCATGAAATTTGACCTTATAGACAGAGAGTGAGATAAGTAATATTAATACTCATCAATTAAAAAAGCAAAATCAGTAAGCATGAATTTTAAAAATATGTATGTAAAAAGCACATTTCTGAACTGCAGAAGTATTTTAAAGTCTTGCAGTGACCTGTATGACCTTCCCATTGATATGCCCCACATGAATAATGCAGCCACCCCAAACTCATACCATTAAAAATCATAATAATTTTCTGACATACACATGCAACATTGCACTGGGGATCAATTTGGCCCAGAGTATTCCCTTAAAACACATAGTGAGTTTCAAATGTATATGTTAAAATGAAACATCAGCTGTAATGAAAAAGGAAGCAGAACAGAGTGGGCTTTAGGTATTAGTATGCATTTTCCTTTAGAGAACATTTTGCCACACTTATACTCTACATAATGCCATTCCATATTCGATGTACAATCAATCCACATTTTATTTTGCTTTTAAAATTATCCTATGAAAAGTACAAGGCAATCAATGTACTGTGCTCTAGAGAGATGGTGGTACTATTTGAATGGTTATTGCTATTGAATATTTAGTTTTCAATAAAGCCTTGGTTATCATAGAATCATAGAATAGTTTGGGCTGGAAGGGACCTTTAAAAGTCATCTAGTCCATCCCCCCTGCAATAAGCAGGGACATCTTCAACTAGATCAGGTTGCTCAGAGCCCCGTCCAACCTGACTTTGAATATTTCCAGTGATGGGTCATCTACTACCCTGCTGGGCAATCTGTGTCAGTGTTTCACCACCCTCATTATAAAAAAATTTCTTCCTTATATCTAGTCTAAATCTACATTATTTTAGTTTAAAACTGTTACCCCTTGTCTTATCACAACAGGCCCTGCTAAAAAGTCTGTCCCCACCTTTCTTATAAACCGCCTTTAAGTACTGAAAGGCCACAATATAGTCTCCCTGGAGCCTTCTCTTCTCCAGGCTGAACAACCCCAACTCTCTCAGCCTTTCCTCATAGGAGAGGTGCTCCATTATAGTCCTTTGCATTAGTTACCGTACAAGTACTTAGGAAAATGCGGTCCCTAATCTGAAGTTCAGCATCTCTGAATTACAAAGCTTTAGCAAGCTTAGAAAAAGACAGGTAAAACACATCATAGTGGCCTGGTTATTATTTGTTCTTCCTACATTACCCCTGAACGTTCAGAGACTGAGATCACCATCTTGGCATTCTTGTATCAGTTCATATAGAAAGATACCTAAGGAATCATTCTGTTGGAATTCATGTTTTTATATTCTAAAGACCTTTGACATTGCACAATAGAGTATTGGACTTTACATAGGTTAAAAAGATTGTCTTCATAATACTCTGTGGAGTTCAGCCCCTTACATCAGCAGTGAGGAACTCAGTCATAACTAGGTGAAAACTAAAAAACTACTAATGGATGTGTTTGCCTCTTACCAAGCACAAAATCTGCCCCCATAGATGCCCTTGATATGAAAAGTGTATTCCAAAGTGCGTAAGAGGCAAAGCAAGCACGGATCACTGATGGGAGAAGGTAATTTAGGATTTTGAAAATCCTGGACACGTTTTGGCTTGATGAAAGAGTGCAGGTGAGAATTCTATTAGTGTATTTATGTAAGTGTTGGGGGGTTACCAATAAGGCAAGCGGTTGTCCCTGACACCAGATGCACATGCAGTTTTTAATCTGTCTGTGAAAGTACTGTGAGGCAGACTTGTTCCCAGAAGACAACAAATGTACTCTTTGGATTCCTGTGTCTATAAAGCCATCATGGCTACTGTGTACACTGGTATTTTTAAATCCCAAATATTATCAATGCATTTAATGCATAAAATGAAGACCTACATTTATGTACTTCTCCACACTGTACGGTATTTATTAGTTGAAGGAGACAGCCAGTGCTTCACAACTTGCCAGTCTGTGTGAAGCTTTAGGGACATTTGTACTAAAGTAATGTGTTGAGGTCATGGAACATGTGTTGCAACTAATTTTATGTAGCCTCACAGTTTTATGTTAAAACCAAATTTTTAGTCCACTTATTTGGCACTAAAACAAATTTATTTCCTTGCTTCCTTCTTCAAATTAGAACAAAACAAACAATTTTTAATTTTCTGGCAGAAAAAGGGAAAATTTTATATAACAAAACAATACAAAACTGTTCTTTTCCAGGCTAATATGGTACACATTAGATTTCAGCTTGCAGTGAATTTTGTAACAAAGTAGTAAACAGGGATTTGGAAGAGAAATACTGACAGGTCTGTTACTAGCATTGTAATAATGTTGCATATGAAAGTTTCTGAAAGTTCCCATCATATATAATTACAGTACTTACAAAAGCATTTCCCAACAAAGAAAAAGGCTAAACTTAGCAGCAGCCAACCTGTCATACTGCCTCCTTTTTCAGCATTCCTGCTTTTCTTGGAGGTCATTTTTAATGAGTATATACAAGCACCTTAAAAATCAGGTGCATAAATTAACTACCAATTAAGGTAGTTAAAAAAAAAAAGAAAAATTTAATTGCTATTTTCTATATATAAGTCCACTCATTATCGTGCAGTATGCCTGCATGTTTATCACATAGCAATTACTGAGGCTCCAAAGAAAAGTGATGTTTTCATTGTGTTGCAGTCCTGAAACTGTACATAACACAAAGCAATAGAATTTGTTTTCAAATTTGTATGTCAGTGGGTACAGTTGAGAGAATGTTATCACGATTTAATATAGCAAGTGCTTAATTATTTCTGTATAAGATTCCCCCCCCATTTAGTATCACTGTCTGTCTGGAGTGGCTGTTGACCTAGTTTTTAATTAATTGCAATGAGAATACAAAATTGCCTTTAAAGCAGTGAATTTTTTTTACTGAATTACCCATGACAGCTGAAATGGTGAATTCACAATTGATAAACTTTGTTGCCACCATCAATACTGCACTGGCGTTATTACCCAAAATCTAACAAAACAATAATGGCATCAGAAAATATACAGAATGTTGAGAATAGGATTCTGTAGAAATATCGCATTTATTTATAAGACAAAGAAATTTAATATTTACAAATACAAAATAAAATGCCTGTGTATTTGGGTATTAACACGGTAATTATCCTATGAAATATGATCAGGTGATAGCCATGTATATTTGGCAACTTTGTTGGGGTTTGACTGAGTAGCATATTCAACTTTTGGCATTACCCCCATAAAGCAAGGAAAAATGTCTCTCTTTTCATCAGACAAAGAACAGAGATGATAAGTTGAAGAAAGAAAATGAAGTAAAAAACATCTGTGTACTGTAAACAATCTCACTCCAACAAATCACAGACTAGGTATAGCAAAGGCTGTAGATGCTTATATTTGCAATTTTGATGCAGGCATTTAGATGCGTGGACTCCGGAGCAGAATCCGGAAATGTAAGTGAAACGCCATGGATATCTGCAAGAGTTAAAAGGTAAGCTATGAGCCTACAGTTAGAATCCCAATGTGATGACTAAATTATCCAAGAAGGAAATGCTGAGAAGATTAATGTAATTTCTAACCTTTCATAGCTGTCCTCTAAGGACCAACAACCAGTATTCCTCTCCAGTATGTAGACATTTAATTTTTTTCTTGAAAAATTCGGGTAGGTTTACTCTTTGTTTAAAATTTAACCACTGGAGTAGAACAAAAAGAAGACAACATGGTAGTGACAATGCGCCTTTTATACAACAAGCTTTGGTCCAATTCTTCAGTTATCTTATGGGAACTTAACTCCCACTGAAACCCAGGAGAATTAGGTACCTAATTACTTCTGCTAATATGATACGTAGAAGTCAGAATGTTTACGACCTAAAAGCAAGGTCCTTTTCTGCCTAAGAGGATTCAAACCCTGTATTCTCAGAGACCGAGCTAGTCCTGCATACACTCAGAGTCAAAATACCAGTCACCTGTGTGTAAACATTAGCTACTATCAGATTATATCAGGATTTTATAGCCATATTAGTTTAATCAATTTTGAATCAATTTGGTCATGGTAGTTCAAGAATTTTAATGCCAATGAGACACACAGATGGAAACTAAAGTCAGCAGATGGTAAATACTCCCAAGTACCTGTGACCTCTCTGTTTTACATCCAAGCATAATTCCTTCTACTTTTTTTTCAGAAACATCTCTCAAAGTAAACATTCTTAGAGCAAATAGTTAGCAATTAGGTTGCTGCTGACATCTCAGAATACAGGATATCTGCATTCAATTTAAGTAATATGCAGACTGTAAGTTATAGCATTAGAGACATTTACTGTATGCATTTCGTTCAGCACTGTAATAGCTATGGACTGTATTCAGCACTTGCTAGCAAAATGAGCCTCAGCTAGCTGAATATTTGTCTCTGTCAATTTCATTATTCACTATCATTTTTTGTTGATACCTACACTGTTAGCACCACGTGAATCACCTTAAAATAATTTAAACAGCTAAGTTCTCCTGTCACTTAGTATCGGTCAACTCAGGCTGCATTGGTATAAATGGCTCAATGACTGAAAATTAAAGGAGATGATACTTGTAATATAGATTGCATTCTTACTGTTTGGACTTCAGTTTGGTTGCCCTTTAATAGGTCTTTTATCCTGTATAGCTGATGTTGATGACAAGGGTTAACAGTGGCCATTAGTAGCTATTAGTGCAATACAGCTCACAGGTATCACCCACTGCTAACTCCCAGACTGAGTGTTATTCCCCATGAAATTACTTTTAAGTATGTAAGTAAAGCATGCCAGTATTGTCATGCTCAGCCATTATCTGCAAATACATAATAAATATTCAGGACTTCGTTTCAAAAAAAACAATGTATTTTTTTTTTGTTCTCAGTGTTTTCCATACAGCTGGATAAAAAAAGGACTGAAGACAGAAATATATGAGAAGATCAAGGACGAATGCAACGTAGATCAGAATTCTATACAGGCTGATAAAATTATAAGAACTTATATGATGAAACTTGTATGTAAGACTTTATTTGTTAACACGAGAGGTTATCCAGTGGTTTGTTGGAAAAAGAAAGGACTCTGAAGAAGACCTTAGACACCACACAGCCACATTATCTAATAATTTTTACAGTTCATTTATGGACTTGTACAGAGACCTGTACAATGCAAAATACAATGAAAGGTACATATGATTCCTCTCCTTACTTTCACCTTGACCTGTCAAAAAGACAGAGAAAAATGACATTTTGCACCAGGCAGCGAACTCCTTGGTTAGTTAGGGTTGTTCCTGCCCTTTCCCGCAGGTGTTGTATTTCAGGTAGTGAATCTGCAGTACTGAGAATATTCCGTTGCTTTTGGCTATAAACTAATTGGCAAACAACCAGGCCCATGATGGGTGGGTATTTCACCACTAGGAAGCATTTTTCATAAACTGTTGAGGGTTTTTTTACCCTTTAAAACCTGGAAGGCAATGTCACGGAGAAGTGGGATTTTGAAAGCGTGATGCCATAGATGAACAAAATATACCCCAAAGACATCGTGCAAATGTTTTGCACCCATATTTATAGCATTCAAATAGTATCTGTTCAATGTAATTAACTGCAAATTATTGTGTGATGAACAAACATAAACAGGACATCCTTAAAGAGTGAGCTGTTGACCAGACAGCAGCCTATTTTGTTATTGTTTCTGTTAGGACGCTAGACACTGGTAGTACTTAGACACTTAATATTGGTTTTTACTTGTACAGTTTAAATCAAAGACTCTTAATTTGTAAGGCAATTGGGGCATCAGCAATTCATATTAATTTAAATTAATTTAAACAATGGTATTACAGAGTCAGTGTGATTTAAAAGACTGAGAAAACAACTTTTTTTCTTAATAGTTTTCTATAGAGAATATTGATGATAATTGGAACCAAACATTTCCTGACACCAAAGTTTTATACTTATTATTCCCTTTGGAATTTGTTTGTAGCCAGGAACAAACAGATATGGTCACTTTAATTTTTTTTCTGTTCCAAAGCTGAAAGTCATCTTTTGGCAGTAGGGCCCATTAGGCAGATGACTAGCACCTTCACTACATTTTTGTGATAACATAGCAGGACCCAGGATATTAAAGGGAGACGAGGCAGAGAAGCTGAAGAGGCATGATACATGGGTGATTCTCCCAGCAGACTTCTGGGAAAATAAGACAAAAGTAATAGAAAGAAGGGGTCAGGATATCAAAGTAATTTCCTGGGTTTTATCAGTGTCTTGAGGAATACAATTCCAATAGCTCTTGTAAGCAAGAGAGAAAAATCTCCGTTTAATTTATGTCCATATCAGTCCTTGTGCACAGGTAATCCTTTCTGCTTAAAGTTTTTGTGAGTTTCTTTGAAATAGTCTTAGTCCTTCTGAACTCTCTGCTTCATATAAAATACAAGTGCAAGACCTGTGTTTATTTGTACGATAGGATATACAGGATTGTCTTTGCTTAAGGATGATTTTATCTGTATATCTCTATATGCAGTAGCAAAGAAAATAATGTGTAGAAGGAAAAAAAAATGAGGAAGATCTGTATCATTCTACTGATTTTGCAGCTCCAGATGGTAGAATACTGCAAATGACGTGAACTCAGATGAAGAATCTCGAAAGGAAGCATTTCCTTACCAGGTATGCCTTTATATCATACCACAGAGGTAGATGTGATGCATACCAAGAACAAGGGTATGGGCCACCAAAATTGGAGTCGCAAGTAGATATTGTCTGTAGTTTTCTCAGGTGTCCTCACAGTTTACTAGGAAGTCAGCAGGTAACTAGAAGCAGACAGGCATTTTCTTGGCCCCCCCCCCCCTCAAATTATGGTACTCCAGTGTCTCTTCTGTTTGATGGTTCCTACAAGGGGAAAGAGGAGAGTGGAAACGTGGCATCTCTGGATGCTGCATCTAGGATAAGGTTTAGTATATTCCTGGGCACTATTGAAATACAAGATGTTTGTAGTTTTTGAGAGAAGTATGGGATGGGGAAGCTGATTTGTATGTTATGCGTATAATTTAAAGATAAATGATGCTTCTGCCCCAGTGGAAAAGATGTTAGAAATTTCAAAGTTGCATATTTACTTGAGCTTCCATCCTTCACTATGAACTCAACTAGATGAAGTCAACATATCTAACACTATAGATATGCTGCTAAGCAGCAACCAGTGCCAGAATAGAGTTTGCTAGCAACTAATGAATAGCAAGAAAAGATAAAAATCTGAGGCTGTGCTAATGGTCCTCAAATAGTCTTGTGTGAAACAGAAATGCTTTAAGTAAGAATCTTGAACTTTGAGATTTGCAGTTTATTAACTGTACAGTATTGGGAAATTCTAGAGCATTTGTGGAAAATAATATAGCTGTTCCATAACCAACCTTTTAAAAAATTGTAACACTGGATTGTTCTCATTTAAGATACTCAAGATTTTATATCCACACTTTTGCATTTTATATTTTGAATTTTCAATTCAACAAAACCACGTAAAATCAAAACAGCTGAGTATTTGAAATGCTATGCATATCGAAATGAAACTGAGGTTGTATTACTTTTGCCTCCTTACTTCATAACATTGATTATTTAGTGCCTTCCTAGCTGCCTGAGGCAGTCTCCAACTGTTTGTACGGTACCTGACAAGACTGTGACCCACAAACTTAAGCTTCCTGCTTCACACCAGTTCCACTATCAACAGCAAAGTTTCCATATTTTCACTGCTAGGCAATCTTTCACAATGTGGAACACCTATCCTCTCCCCATCATGATGTCATCTTCAAAGACGTTTCAATTACTGAAAGTTCAGATGAGTTCAGAAACCTCTGAAGGTGAAGGAGATTCCTAGTACTGATAGGTCACCAAGACAGTGAAAGAGACCAGGGCTTATGAAACAATGCACTGAAGCACAGATGTGCAGTGATATTTGAAAATCATGAATTAACTTTTTAAAAAGTGTACACAGTGTTTAAAACAAAAAAAATCTAAAGTCTCTCACTCATAGACTTTCTCTTGAAATGCATTACAATTTTGCCTGTTACAGCATTCACTTCCAAAACTCTCTAACTGCTTCACACTCACTCTAAATGTGAGTGCCAGATGGCACTTGCCCTCAGGCAAAACATACCTTCCATGTCTTGACACTTCTTTTGTTTTAACATGCTTTTTTTGAGAGAATGGTGCCTTTGCAGAAGCTGAAGCAGAGAAGATGTTAATGCGTTTTTCAAAGTTCCTCAGATCCTGTAGTTTAACCTTTGCTTTCCACTGCCTTTACTGAGTGCCACATTGGGTAGACAGATGATGAATGTGTTCATTTCATGGCAATCCTTTTCACTGTTCGTTCACATCTCATTAGTAAGGTGGGAAAGGCAGTGAACTTTATTTGTTAGTGTAGTTCAAATAATTATCAACCCACTCTGATGCCAAGAATAAATGAAACAATGCAAAAGGAACTCTCATAGTCTGACAGTAACCGTAGAAATCATGTTTGATATGTTCCGTTTTGTTCATTATGCAATTAAGACCATACAGGATAGCAAATCAAAACTGATTTGAAACAGAATTTGATATTCTCCACTCATATAACTAATTCATTAGTACTACATGGTTCTGAAAACTGCAGTATCTTCCTATCAACCCTCCAGCCTTACACAGTAAGTCTTACAGCTTATCTTCTTGTCTACCTAGACTTCAGCAAGGATTTCAACACGGTCTCCCATAACATCCTCCTAGGCAAGCTCAGGAATTGTGGGCTGGACGAGTGGTCAGTGAGGTGGATTGAGAACTGGCTGAATGACAGAACTCAGAGGGTTGTCATCAGTGGCGCTGAGTCTAGTTGGAGGTCGGTAACTAGTGGTGTTACCCAGGGGTCAGTACTGGGCCCAGCCTTGTTTAACTTCTTCATCAATGACCTGGATGAAGAGTTAGAATGTACCCTCAGCAAGTTTGCTGATGACACCAAACTGGGAGGAGTGGTAGATACACCAGAAGGCTGTGCTGCCATTCAGCGTGACCTGGACAGGCTGGAAAGTTGGGCAGAGAGCAACCTGATGAGGTTCAACACGGGCAAATGCAGGGTCCTGCACCTGGGGAGGAACAACCCCATGCACCAGTACAGGCTTGGGGTGGACCTGCTGGAGAGCAGCTCTGTGGAGAGGGACCTGGGTGTCCTGGTGGACGACAGGTTAACCATGAGCCAGCAGTGTGCCCTGGCTGCCAAGAAGGCCAGTGGTATCCTGGGGTGCATTAGGAGGAGTGTGGCCAGCAGGACGAGGGAGGTTCTCCTTCCCCTCTCCACTGCCCTAGTGAGGCCTCATCTGGAGTACTCTGTCCAGTTCTGGGCTCCCCACCTCAAGAAAGATGAGGAGCTACTGGAGAGAGTCCAGCGGAGGGCTACAAGGATGGTGAGGGGACTGGAACATCTCTCCTACAAGGAGAGGCTGAGGGAGCTGGGCTTGTTCAGCCTGAAGAAGAGAAGTCTGCGAGGGGACCTAATAAATGCTTATAAATATCTGAAGGGTGGGTGTCAGGAGGATGGGGCCAAGCTCTTTTCAGTGGTGCCCAGCGACAGGACAAGGGGCAATGGGCACAAACTGAAGCATAGGAAGTTCCGTCTGAACATGAGGAAGAACTTCTTCCCTCTGAGGGTGACGGAGCACTGGAACAGGCTGCCCAGGGAGGTTGTGGAGTCTCCTTCTCTGGAGATATTCAAGACCCGCCTGGACAAGGTCCTGTGCAGCCTGCTGTAGGTGACCCTGCTTCGGCAGGAGGGTTGGACTACAGAGGTCCCTTCCAACCCCTACCATTCTGTGATTCTGTGATTCTGTCTGTGATTCAGGTTGAGAGTCTCAGCTGCAATTGCTCTTTTGTTGTCTGCAGTGTCTGGTTCTAAGGCAGTCCCTGTTCACTATCACATTTGCAGTCAGTGCCATCATGTTTTTCCCTCCCTAGACATCTGATCCAAAACCTGTTAAAATCAGTGGAAGGGCTGTAATCCGCTTCAGTGGGCTTTCATCCTCCATAGCGAGTCACTCCTGTCACTATGGGTTTTTCACCAAGTTGTGTAAGCACTGCTGTTACTAATACAAAGAAATTCCTTGGAAACAAATCAGAGAAATGTCTGTGATCAAATACTACAAAACCCTTATCTGACAAGTTGGTACTGAGTATTCTCAATCAAAGAACTATTTTCACTCTGCAGACCTGCCAGGTTAGCAGATGGGTAAATGAAAGCAGTGAGTTAGCTTAATATTTGTACAATAGTTTATGTCAATTTAAAGCCACATTATTGGTGGCCTTTGCTCAAGTGCAGCGAACAGATAAAGAATTTTGCAGGATAGCAATTACTTCTTTCTTATATTATCTGGTGCTTTTTTGAGTTCCAGCAAGCCACAATGAAAGACATTATTAAAATAAAGCTCAATCACAAGAAAGTATTGGATTGTCTTGCCCTGTTCTATTTAAAAGCTAGATGCAGGGCCCTAGGGACCTTGCAAGACAAAGCTCACAAAGGTGAGTTTAGTTCTTGGTTTTTTTCTGGACTAAATTTGATTGGCAATTTGGACAACACGTCTTTGTATTTTGGAGTGTTTAGGACTTTTTTGAAATACTTGAAAATGTATGATTTTTAACTGTACTACTGTCTTTACAACCCTAAAGGTCACATCTATTATGTTCTGCAGTCAAAGCAGCTCTGCAGGGAATCTTGTCTCTGACATATGCCGTATTATGCAGAATTTCATCCATCTAATTGCACATCATGTACAGTGACTTTTTAAAGAGTATTTTTAGGCCCTGAGACTGCTACTAACCTTTAAAAAGTGCTCAATCCATTTGTTGTGCCACCTCCTATCACCTGTTTAATTTTTGTCTTGTAAAAGTGTTAATTTCAAAAGACAACTCGACTGATTTCTTTGTGTATAAGCACAGAAAAATTTGCACCATCCATATTCAGGTGAAAGCATCTCCACTCTAAATAATCATGTTGTTATGGTTCATACAAGGCACATCTATGGCTTAATTACAATGCCATCTTTTACATGAAGTTCAAAGCTTTTACCCCTTTTGTGTAGTATTTCCTTAAAAGATTCTTTTGCATGGCCTCCATGGGTACTTGTACCCTTGTACTGCTAAATATTAACTTGTAGGACCATGTTTTGCATGGGTATTCAAACTATCATATTGATTTTGTCTCTGTGTAAAAAGTGCTGATATACACAGTTAGTTCTGAAGGAACCTTCACTGGGATTAAAAGGAGTACATAGTAGATATCGAATTTCAATGGCAGCTGAGTTCTTCACTCACAGAATTATCTGAAAAGTCTCTGCCAGTATCTTTCCTGTAGTTCTGAGAAATTTAGGAATTAAACTTCAACATGTGACAAGGTATTTATTACTGCAATTTATACTTTTAGGAAAATTAAAGGTGCATATATATATTATTTGTATAAAATATTCACAGAGTTGATAACATACTATACAGTCAAAATTGACTCCCTTTTTGCTCAGCTTCTGCAAAACTAAAATTGCTGTACATTTCAAACATTGAATTATTCCTCTTTATACTTGAGGTTACTGATCAAGTCAGATTCCTTAGCGTAATACTTGCCTATCAAAAATTGTGGACTCCTCCAAATTCATGAAGCCAAACAAAGTTTACATGGAATATGATTGCAACAATTTTGATCCCAGACACAATATGAAGACTTTGTATTTAAAACAAAGGAAAAATAGTTTTGAATGTATCATTTGTTACCTGCATCCCAAGCAGACCAACATAAATATCTACAGGCATGTGTGAGAATTAGTCTCAGAAGCTTGCACAGTAAGAATGTTTCATCTACATTAATTATTCCTTACCTTTGTGCATGATAATCAATAGAACCAGATTTGTGGGGGTTTTATTCCATCATGGGTAGACGGAAGTTTTTTTAGTGCAAGTTTAGCAGAAGCAGAAAAACTTTAAACTGCACTTTGCTTTTGTTATTATTAATCCCTAAAACACTTGCCCTCCATACAATGAAACAAAAAAAAATTTAAGGTCCCTTGTGCTAATGCTTGTTTTGACAGAGGTGCAAGTTGCAAAAAAAAATGCATGTAATTCAGTGTGGGACTCTATGTATTAATGTAATTTCACAGACTATAAATTACAAACTACAGTACTCTGCCCGACAGCTTCAGTGACTAAGACCCTATGGAGAAAATGTTAAGAATTCTTTTACCTAAAAAATGTCATGTAACTAGGATTGAATAGCACAAACCATAATTTGAAATGTATGAAAACTCTCTAGTATGTACAATAATTCATGCAGTAAGTTCTTCCTAACACCATTTAGGATTTCCCAGTGTTATCTGATTTGTAAAGAGAAGTCCAGGTATGTACAGCAATTTTAGTTTTGCAGAAGTGGAGCATTTGCCATATTGCTTCCTGCAGACATGGACTATACATGGTTCATAGGCTGAAATGTGTACTGTTCAGAAATGTGAAGATGATGAATGTTTTTTATGTGCTGTTCATGCTCAATTTAAGATGAGTTTATCCAGACTGGAATGAATTTAAGTTCATGATTACATTTTAGAATGACTAAAAAGAAAGATCTTTCCTCTTTAAAGCCCTCCATAAAGGAATAACTACAAGGTTGAAGGGTGACATGGTATGGATAATAAATATCCCCGTATGTGTAACTACTGAACATCTTTAAAGGCATACAGAAAAATCCACATTAAAAGTCAAGACTCCCTCGATTCCCCCAATTGCTGCATTTGGTAATGAGATGTCAGAAGTTCTAACCCATCCTAAGTACTAAAGAACAAGTCTTTTCCTTCCACTTCCAATAAAACAGTAATAGAAAATTCTTTCTTTAAGCTCACCTTGCTGCCTAACTTCTACAGGTTTTTTCACCATCTTTCAGTAGCACCATAATGATGTGTGCTGTATCACAAACACTGAGTTGTTCTTTTTCTTAAGACCAATCTAAATAGTACATTTGTCTCTTATCAGGCCCATACAATACAGTGTGATCACTACCTTGCAGCAAGGTAAGGTATGCAGGAACACTATCTGACCTACAGTAGCACAGAAACTGTAAAAAAGACTTTGTCACCACAGAAATATCTTGGTACTCCACAGTGTTGTGAAGATAGCTATGAAAGATATATTTTGTGGTGTACAATCTGATTGTGAGTGATATTACTCTTGCACCTACTCCTGAGTTCAATGGGTGCTATTCATGTGTGTTTTGTTAAAGTGGTATTTAATATTCAAATAATCAAGATAACAGTGTCCAGAGGTATTTCTGTTCCAGACAGCTGATATTTTCTACTTTAGGATTGATTTGTTTTTTTCTGCAAAGCAATTTAATTGTTAAAAACATCTTTTATTCCCATATTAAAACTTTATAATTCTTCCAAAAATCTTGAACAACTCCACAGCTTCTACACTGCAGGAGCACCTCTGTATTTTTTTTCTTTTTTTCACAAATAAAAGTCCAATAGTATTTCAGATGTATCTACTTCTGGAAAATAATTGATTGAAAAGATTAATAGCTGTTTATTGGCTTGCTGTTTCTTAAGAAACATTATACTACACTTTTACATTGCAGGAGTGAATAAATGATGGCAAATTCCTCAAGGCATTACCAAACTGTGTGAATTTGTGTATCTGATCAAATATTTATTAGCTGCAGTCTCTTCCTACACTGATTTTTCTTTTCATTTATTGCTCTAGGCCTTACTGTGCAACACTAAGGTGATACTCATGGGCATGTGCCCCCAAAAGAAAGGCAATCATTATGAAATATCCAACTTCAAAACCACAGGCTGCCTGCATTTTAATTTTTGTTATGTGTTTTTTTTCCTTTAAGTAAACTGCCACACATTTTAATTATCTTATCTAGTTCATTTACTTGACCTATATTAAAATTAAACAGAAAACAAATTTCATTATCTAAGCTGATAATAGATATTAATTTCTATTGAACGATGTCCTAAGCTTTTTATGCTTGTATTTAAGCTCTTCTCATTGCTGTATAATTCTACAGAAAGTGAATTGTTCTTATTTTTCATTCAGTGTTTAATGTCTCAGTAGAGGTCTGCTCCAAGGGCTGGAGCACCTCTCCTACAAGGAAAGGCTGAGAGAGTTGGGGCTGTTCAGCCTGGAGAAGAGAAGGCTGCAGGGAGACCTTCTAGCAGCCTTCCAGTACATGAAGGGGCCTATAGTAAAGATCATAGAATCATAGAATCATAGAAAGTTTGGGGTTGGAAGGAACCCCTAGAGGTCATCTAGTCCAACCCCCCCGCAGTGAGCAGGGACACCGCTAACTAGATCAGGTTGCTCAGAGCCCTGTCCAACCTGGTCCTGATTGTTTCCAGGGATGGGGCCTCCACTACCTCTCTGAGCAACCTGTTCCAGTGTTTCACCACCTTCATTGTAAAGAATTTCTTCCTTATATCCAGCCTAAACCTACCCTGTTTTAGTTTAAAACCATTACCCCTCGTCCTGTCACTGCTGTCTCTACTAAAAAGATTGTCCCCATCTTTCCTATAGGCTCCCTTTAAGTCCTGAAAGGCTGCAATCAGGTCTCCCCGCAGCCTTCTCTTCTGCAGGCTGAACAAGCCCAACTCTCTCAGCCTGTCCTCATAGGAGAGGTGCTCCAGCCCTCGGATCATTTTTGTAGCCCTCCTTTGGACCCGCTCCAACAGTTCCATGTCCTTCTTGTGCTGAGGGCTCCAGAGCTGAACGCAGTACTCAGGTGAGGTCTCACCAGAGCAGAGTAGAGGGGCAGAATCACCTCTCTCGACCTGCTGGCCGTGCTTGTCTTGATGCAGCCCAGGACACCGTTGGCCCTCTGGGCTGCCAGCGCACATTGCCGGCTAATGTCCAGATGGGGAAAATATTTTCAACAGGACTTGATGCGACAAGACAAGGAGCAATGGCTTTGAACTGAGAGAGGGTAGATGTAGACTAGATATGAGGAAGAAATTTTTTACTATAAGGGTGGTGAAACACTGGAACAGGTTGCCCAGAAGCTAGTGGAGGCCCCATCCCTGGAAACATTCAAGGCCAGAGTGGATGGGGCTCTGAGGAACCTGGTCTGGTTTAACATGTCCCTGCTCACTGCAGGGGGGTAGGTCTACGTGACCTCTAAAGGTGCCTTTCACCCAAAAGCATTCTACGGTTCTATACTATTTTCCTATTCTGTAAACATGTTAGATGTGCAACAGATTCATTGCACTGAACTAGTCTGAAACTTCGGAACCAGTAAATGTACCAGTAAGGCTTGTGGGAGACTGATAGTTGAATAACAATGAACTGTCAATGAAACAGAAGGAAATGTGTGCAAATTTTGCAACCACTCTCATTTTCAACACTGAGCCACCATTAAGTCTTCTGTGTGCGATGCCTCGTTTCAATGCAGTTAACTCAGAGGAGGCAATCTGTGCTGCAGACCCACACCGTGGCACTGTATTACAGGAGCACTAAGGAATGGTGCATCTCCTGTTTTCTCCCATGATCCTCCAGTGCCTTTGAGTAAAGTAGATCTTCCTGGTGGTGGCAGAGATAGCCTAATGATAACCCTTCCTTCTACAATGTTCATTTCAGAGTTTTTTTTACCCTGTCATATTGGGCAGATTCATAGGATAGAGAATTATCTTAAGGGCTGTGATGAAATATGCTTTGCAACAGGATTTTGCTTCTCTGAGCACCACAGAGCAAGTTGTCAGGATCCCTCTCATCATTTGAACATCTGTGTGTCTTTTAAAATAGATTGAAAGAAAAAAAATGCATGTTTTACTTAGGAAAATATCACATCCTTGGGTTTTCTGTATTTCTGTAGAGGCATAAAAAGCTTTGGAGGAACTTGGTTTCAATAGTTTCTCCATAGGAAATGATATGTAGATAGAGAAAACCAGAGGCACTATACTCTGATTCCATTCTTTTTAACTTCCCTCATTACCTCAGAGGATGTAGGCCAAAACAGGCAATGGAGACACTGTGTAAATAATACTCTTTATAACATCCCATGATCTCTAAAGCGGTGAGATCTTCAGAACTAAGCTAAATTGACATACTGCTGTAGAATGCAAACAAATGCACACAGGCAAAATAATTCTGAATTACGGCTTACAAGAATTCACATTTCACGAAGAACAACAGGGAGAAACTCTCAGGAGAGTGGAAAGTCGCAGACTTGTGAGATCTATGTATTTATTTAGATTCACACAAATAGATGAAGAGGTGCCTATACTGAGCCCGAGGCATCCTTGACAATTATGAAAAAGCATAAGCATCATGAGGGATGAAGCACCCTGCAGCAGTCTCTGCCATCCACAGCACTGTGTATTAGACCTTAAAGGAACAGGAAATGAAGAGAAATCACGTTCCCTTTCTCCCCAAGCACCCTTCTGAAGAGGAACTTAGGTGCAGGACCATATGATGCATATAATATTGCTGTTTGGTTATTTCATTGCTGAGATTTTCTTTGCACAAGATAGATAGATAGATATTTCCTGTGTGCGTATATATGGTCTTCTATGAAATATGCACACATAATGGTTTCCATTTCATTTGTTCTGTGGTAGTGAACAAGAAATTCCCAGGAAGTAATCAGTGGCTAATACCTTGTTACAGATTCATATGCAGTGTTTGACCTGATATGCTGTCTTTTAGTGTTTTTTCTCCATACAATCAATCAAACATGCATATGGACAATTGATACAGCTAGAAGAAATTAACATCAGTCCCAAGATTCCTAAATGTTACACCAAAGATAAAGAGCTCTAACCTACAATATTAAACCAGTTTGGAGAAATCTAAATTTTAAAATTGAAATTCTTAATAAATTCTTATGTTGTTCTATTGCCTTGGCCCTGGACACTAATGTAAATGGGGCAGCATTTAGGTATAAGTGGCACTATGTTTCAGATTCTGAATTATTTAGGCCTGCAAAACCATTGAAATCAGCAAATTTTTGTCCACAACACTAGCTAACTGCCTAAAGTGGTGGTGGTTTTTTTAAGTCAGGAAGCTGGTTGATCATATCTTTAAGTAACTTCATTAGGAGATTCACTAGGAGAATACTTCTCTCCTACCAGTTAGCAGCAGCTCAGATTTCACACAGAGCAGAATATTCTGTCATTCTCTCCTGGGGAGTGCTTCTGTATGCTGACCCTTTTTGCTTGTTCGCTCTTTCCTTCCATAGTCTGAGAAAAGGCATCAGGGAACCATGTGACATTTAATGTGACTGCATGAAGTTGACTCAGAGAAATGTGTCTTTTTGTCTATTCAATTCTAAAGGCAGTCAGGTTTGGGTTCTGATGTGCACTTGGAGCAAGGTAACTACTGCACACATGCTGTGAAGGTGTCTGTTAAGATGAAGATTATGCCTTTTCCATCTGAATACCTATCTGTGTTTGAAAACTACGTAGAATGAGATTCAAGTTTTTGAAAATTATTATCACCTGTTTAGTTAAAGCAGCCAAGCAGAGAGTTTTGTAACTAATATTAGGACTGAAGCATTTAGTATGAATTAAATGTCTGAGTTTGAAAGCATCACATGAAACAATATAGAGTAAAGGTTAAAAAAACAAAAGGCCTGTGCAATAAACTAGGAGCTGACCGATAGCACTGAAACCAGTAAACACTGAGGAATTTGGGTTTTTGCAGCAAGACTAGAAGGCTTGTGTTGCAGTAGAGCCACAGCACAGATGAATTTTTGGCGGGTAACCTTCACTCTGAGAACAGAAAGACGGCAAGATAGTTACAGCCCGTTGCATAAGCACTTCCCCCTTGTTATCCGAACAGGAAGACAGACTGTACCCATACAGATACCCAAAACAAGGAAACGGTAACTGTGGACCATAATCTGGCCTCAGAATGATAGAGGTTGACGTAAGCAACATTCCAAGGCAAAAGACTATGCTGTAATTGTTTGACTTTGCAAAAGGGTTAAAAAGCCAGTCCAAAACCCAGTTCATTGTCAGCAATGAAGAGAAGCCTAGGAGGTGTAGCAAGGTCTTGATACCAGCCATCACTTGTCCTCCATGCTCATACAAGGGGTCTTCACCAGACCAGCGATACACACATCTTTCTGCTTTCAAGTATGGAAATAGAAGAATGTGAGTGAGCGAAATCCAAGAGAATAAGTGTGAATGAGCAGAATCCCTTTTGCTTAAATATCACCTTCCTCTTCCATAAGGTTTTATGCTGAGTTTTGTTACATTAAATTCCTAAAAAAGCAGGCACTTGCTGTTTCCATAGCCCTGTTTGTATTTTATGAAGCATGCTATACTTTTGTGTGCACAAAGGAAACTAAGCCAAATTTGATTCCAATGTCCTTATTTTCTTTTTTTCTCTAGAGATGCCAATGTGCTTTGCTTTTCATACAGAGATCGAGAGATGACAATTAAATGACTTTCTCCACCTGTTTACGTATGATACCTTGTCTCTGGGCAGATTACTTAAGGATGTATGGGAAGATTTTTAAAGGTAGAAATGGCAATTAGCTATCTGACTCAATGGAGAAAATGACAACAACTTCATTAAAGAAATTGATAAACACAATCTTGGTTTTCCACAAGGAAAATGCAAATAAATTTATTTTGGTTTTACTTTCTAGTGTGAGCATGTGTTTCTAATGAATGCAATGCTGTAACTGCTGTAAAAATGTTTTCACATTGAAAGCTTACCTTTGTTTATACAATTGTAATCATAGAAGAAGCCTAAACATGATGAGGGGAAGAGTAGAATTTGTGATTGTAAATGCTTTGGTTGAAGTGGGGAAATGCAAAGAGGCACGAACACTCTTATCTCAGCATTGTCTACCACATTCATTTAAGAGCATGATGATAGCATTTGTCACTATTTTGAGACTTAAATCTCATCTTACATATGCTGTTAACCTTTCTGAATGAAAACACCAAGGACTATGTTATACAAATGGTAAAAGTAATGTCACATTTTATACAGAGCTGGGTTTAGATTATTTATGAACGTTATAGTTAATCTGAAACAATTTATTTAATCCCATTTGCACTTTCATTGGGGAGCATTTTTTGGAGCAAAACAATAATAAATTCCACTTTATTTGCTGCAGGTGGGCTTTTCGCCTGGAAGGGAAGAAAAAAGATGCTGGAAGGAGAGAAGAGAGTTCACGTATGTTTTTTTCCCTGATCACTTTTAACTAAATCAAAGAAGATTAAATAGGAAGTTGAGATGCTGGATGAAAACTCTGGCCACTTGCTCTTCCAAAACAGGGGACTACAGGTAATATGGAAATTACAGGACTAACAATTTGCTTTCCATCCATCTCCCACTGGTTTAACAGAATCTCCCACTGGTTTAACAGTTTTCTTATCATTCCTGGAAGCATTCCTAGAAGAAACCAGCTCCAAGAAAACAGGATTGATCTGTACCTTCTGAATTGTTCTGGCAGCAGAGAAGAAATGGAGAGCTGAACTAACAGGTCGTATCCTTGGCTGACCAAAGTTTTGCGAAGCGTTGTTGGAGATATAACTGTTCTGGCAATCCTCAGCTGGTGGTGAGATTAGGGAATAATTTTCAGGCAGCTTTGTGCTAGAGGTTGGTCTAGTCAAAGATCAGGAGAGTGGGATGACTGAGATTACTCAGGGTCTTTTCCTATATAGAGTTTAGACAGACCCAGGATCCTTGCCCCAGATCCTTCATGGGCACCCACACCAGGTCTGTGGACTTTCGATAATGAGTCTGGGCTGACAAAGCACTGTCAAAGTAGATGGGATAATTCAGTAACTTTTGTTTTCTGTAAGAGAGCTGAACATTACAGGAATAAGTGGCTAGAATTCTTGGAGCAAGAGGCACAACAAGTTTTGAATACAGACTGAGTTGTCCGAGTATTACAGATTCTATAATAAGTATAATACTATAGCAGAAATCACGTTTGTTCAGAGAATGTGCAGAAAGCCCAAGTGTGAGGTAATGTATTAGCCAGCTTTTGTTCCCATCATTTTCTTCTCTAGAATATGATGTCCTGTTGTGGTTTGGGTTTTGTTGCTGTTTTTGTAGTTTCTGGTTTTTTGGTTTCTGGGTGGGATGGTTTTTGGGGGGCAAGAGGAGGGATGTCACTGAGGGGTTCTGATGGTTTCTATTCAATTGTATTTTATTTCAGTTCTGTAAAGCAGCATTCCACATTGGGGTTTCTGGTGGTCAGTTGAAAGCTTCTTTCTTGGCAATGTGTAGATGAGTAATTTTGGATGAGCTACACAACATAATGCAAGGCTGTGTAGATGTATCTGTGCTTGTTCTGAACCAGTAATAATAGGTGGTAGAAGTCCCTTAAAATATAATTTATATTCCAGGAAGAAGGCACAATTATAATATACTGTCCCCAGCTAAGCTAAGTGCACAGAGTGAAGTGGCACACAATCGTGATTATGCTGTTTTTAAAACACATGCTAGTATGTGTATACTTAAGTATACTCTAAATGCAGTAACATAGTTCACTGAGCCTGAGTCTCTACTGCCGGGCATAGTCTAAAATCACAGATGCCCTGTGGAATATTAAAACTTGTCTTTTGATGGTGTGTCACACTGACTTTGCAGAGAAGTAAAATATTCTTAAATCTTGCAGGACAATAGAGATATGGTCCCAGTTTATTCATTCATGGTGAATTTTGCTTTGATAAACTCAGTCCTGTATATCTTTATTTGTAAAATTAGGGATACTGTGGCCTCAACTACCATCAGAGTTCAGGCACTATCACTAAATTTTTCTCTTTGCTTGGAATAACATCTAGAAAGCTAAAAGATCATATTACACTGTGAATGAAAATGTGATTTTCTGTAATTAGGAACACAAGTATAGTAACCTTAAATGAAGGTCACATCCTTACAAGGAGATTTATAATGAGGGTAACAAGTACATATGCTGCTGAAACATAACCCTCTGAACTGTACTGTATAGTAGTTGTAGGAACTATTCATTGGTTTTGTGGCATTTTTTAATTAATTCAGTGATGGGTGAAATCTCTTATGTCTTGCTTTTATTGTCTCTCTGTGACATTTGCCACGTAATTATCATCTTTTAATGCTTCATGGGATGTCCCAACTATGTTCTGCTCTTGGTAAAATTATTTTCACTGTTGGTCTATAGCATTATGATTGATTCTTTAAAAAACATTAGATCATAGTATTGCAGCACAGACTCCTAACACCCATAACTAAAAGCTGTAATAGATCTGCATTTCCCAGGTATTCAAGGGAAAGTCTTGTAAATTAAGGATTTATAACTGGAGTTGTAGTGCAATCTCAAACTTCGCCCTTCATCAGATATTTAAAAAGAGTAGTATTCTGAACATCAATGTTTTTTTGTTATGAGGCAAGAACCTGTGTTTATGTAAGTTTGAAAATTATTGATCAGATCATATTTCTGGTTAATTTTTACTCTAAAAATCCTTGAAAGTGGAAACTACTTGGAATCGTCTCAATGTTCTCTAAAATGCTCGGTGTGCTAGCCATTGATACCTTGTTCTTGTATTATTTCTAATTGTACCTTTTGAATGAAATATATTCTAGCTACAAAAGGTAAATTCTTTTGCGTGTAGTGAACTTAAATTAACACATTAGATACTTTTTCCTTTGAAGGTGTTCACATAAGTTTGGTAAGATCAAGTCTGAAAAATCTTATAAATGTTTCTTAATTATTGTTCTAGTTCTATTGGTTTCTATGCTATTACACAGAACAGTACAGAATTAAATAGTTTATTTTGCCTTAATTTTATTCTGCATTTAAATGTTGTTTGCTTGAGGACATTGATCATGCTACCACAAATGGAAAAACCAATGTCCTTGGTGAAATGTATGAGTTGTGCTAATTAATATACAGTTTTCACAGTGCCTCGCAAAGGAGCAATTATTGAAACAGTTCAGTGCATCAGATAAAAAAGCACGGTTTAGTACAACAGGTTGAACAACCCTGAAATTCATTGTTAAAATTCATGCAACATAGAAGAGTAAAAATACGGTCCTTTCAGTGTAACTAAAGGCATGACAAGAAAGGATGAAAATTGTATCAGGTCAGAACTTGCAAGTGCCTGGACTTAGAAGCTTTGAAAGAATCTTCTCAAAATTAAATAATTTCAACTGTTTCAGTTTACTGTGATACAGCAAACTATGTCTAAAATCACCACTTCCCTTAAAGGGAAGCTCTGCAGTGGATAATATTTTATAAGACACTTTACTAATTCAATTTATTACTTGAAAGTTCTGACATTTACGTGTGTCATAATACCGATCTGAGTTCTCTAACACTACTTGAGCTACATATTTTCCAATGAGCTAATTGTATAACTGGCCTAGTTAGTTCTAGTGAGACAGAGACAGCCATGACACAGGAAGTTTTCCCACAGCAATATCTGTTAATTGTACATCTTGGATATCAGTTTGGAATCACATAGTTCTAAGATTGAAGGAATACCACCTGTCTGGTCCAAAGCCCATGGCACATTTACACAGGGTTCAATTGGTGTCTGCATGTTTTTGGTTTTTTGGGTTGTATCCTAAAAGGGGAGGGGTTTTGTATTGCAGTTCAGGACTGCAGTAGAAGCAGCAAATGGAGAGAGCTATCCAGAAGTACTGTAGGAGAATGTTCTCTGACACGTACAGCCTCAACCAACTCTGACCAGTCTTCAGCTCATACTGGTCAACTGTAGACCCACGTGCAGAAGGAAGATCACAGCCATTGTAGACCCAGGTTATCTGTGAGATTTCAGAGCCTATATGTAACATGCAGCTTCCAGTAAAAAGGTGAGCTTTTAAGGGCTACTTCAGATACCTCTACATAATTTTTCTCTGTGTGATATAGACATCCCAAGGTCTTTTTCTAAACAGGAGTTTAGGGTATTGCTTGATGAACAGAAATGATACAAGTGTAACAGTTTTAGAACTTCTCACTCCTTTGGCTGGGAATTATGGTTGGCTCAGCTAAGATTCAGTAATGAACTATTAGTTTTCCATATCCTTTCAAAGGAAATTTGAACAGGTTTGCCCAAAGTTTAAGCGAACCCATTTCACTTTGCAGTGAAACCAATGAGGGGCAGTCACACTGTTATTTACTGCATCTCAGAGAAAGGGTAATAGCTTCCTTAGTTTCTTTAACTGAACCACTTGTGATTTTCTTACCATACCACTAATTGCCAATGTCACTTAAATATTTTCAAAAATGTGAATGTAGGCTAACCACAGATGTACCTCTGCTAATCACATTTTTCTCCTTTCACAGCAATGATTTTGTCCTACTTCATCTTGTGAATTTCATTTGACTCTCATTTAAATAACTGCTTCAGAACAGTTTAATTTCTTTTCAGCACTTTCTTCCATAATTTACTGTGTTGTTCTAATTGGTGTGTCCTAAATTTGCAACAGGCCAATCCTTTCAGTTTCTTCTTTGCTGTTTACAGCTTCGCTGATGTTAAATCTTTGGGGAAGGAATATTCCAATTTAGATTTTTGAAAATGGTCCAAAGAAATTGGAAAGTCTGAAGAGAGTAGCGTGAGTAGTCATGTCTAATATAAAGGCATATTAAGCAGCAAAAAGATTAATAAAATTGTCAGACTTTATTCAGCAGAAAGTTGTCTTTTACATTGTTGTGAAGGGTTATGGATATCTTCTATACTTGGCAGAACTAATGGCTAGGAGTCATGCCTGGCTGTAAGGTATTATGCAAGTGCAAGATTCTTGGAGAAAAACAATTGAGAATGGAAACTTCATTAAAATGACAGCTTTTTTTATCAGTCCCCTTCACAGCTGTCTTATTTAAAGGTTACAAGAATGATAACTGACCTTCTGGATATAAAAATGACATTTAAAGATATGAACAAAGCACAAATTAATCCAATAAAAGGAAAATACATTATTTCATTTCTTTGTCTTTGGTATTACTGTTTTGCAGTGATAATCTGTCTCAGTTGAAATCTGTGGGAATTTACAATTGATTTTAACTCAGCAAAATGTGCCATCTCCTGACATCGGAAAAAGACTGACTGAAGAGCTTAAGGTGTCTATTGTACGGTTTTATTTTTGGAAACTATGCAAATAGAGTTCCTGATGTATTCTAATCCAAAACTAACATATACTGGGCCTGATTTTCATGATTGCTATAAGTAGCTTTCCCACTCTCTGGTGGCTAGGATGTACACTTGGGAAGTAGGAGGCGTAGATTTGAATTTGCATAAGCTAAGAACAAAACCACAGTTCGTATGCTTTTGAGCAGATTAGAATAATTGGTGAGTTGTTTTGAAAAAGACAGGTATCATCAGCCAGCCAAGTTCCTGAAAAATTGAGTCCTGACTAATTAAGTGCCTGTCTTCAGAAAACTTTTCCAGTCTGTAGAGCCCACATGCATGGAGATCCTTAACATGCCACACTGTCACTGGGTATATTTGGTGGGGCTTTAGCCTCATTGCTATGCTCAGAGCGGTTTATTGGCTGGAACTGGGTATCCCTCCCACTCACAGAAGGGTTTTTGTAGCCCACACTACTGAGTTTCTTGTCTGTCTGTATTTACTACTGAGGGGAACCTGGGTAACTAACTGTGACTCCTTGGATCATCCTCCTAGAACCAGTCACCTAAGGTTTTGCTGCTGCCTAAGCTGGAAATACTTTGTCTCTTTCTTTTCATCCCTCGCTTTAAGGAAACTGTTTCATCACTGTTTATTACTACATTTATTGTTCAAAAAAAAAAGGTCTTTCAGGTACTAGCAATCTTGCGAGTGCTGGAAATCAGTCAGATATCAATTGTGATAATCACAGCTGATGTGGTAGTAACAGTTGTCCAAGGCCTAGTCTGACAATGGGAGAGTAAGCTTAAACCAGTCCTTTGATTGCTGTCCCTGCCACATTAACCATGTTAGTGCTGTCATAAGTTAATTGTGGCTGGGCCTGGCTGGAAAATTTCTGATGGAACATTTTATTGGTTTGTCAGGAAAAAAATGGAAATGTGGTAATTGTGACTAGTCCTTTGAATGAAACTAGACAGGTTTCTGATAAATTTCTGGTTAGTTTCCCAACAGCTCATCTGACCTCACTGGCTCCTTGGTAGCCCGTGGGCAATCACAGAGCCAGGAACTGTGGGGTATCCAGATTCCCAGATGGCAGACTAGCCTGTTTTCCAATCATAAAAGCACAAACCCCCATTTTTTTTAAAGTCCCCAGTAGCTTTAATGGAGAGTACTTTTTGGAGCCATTTTATCAGTGGTCGAGGACAAGAGATTCCAAGGTATAATCTGAAGGCCAAGATGAATAGTAAGTGGCCATGGAATTCTGTGACAGAATTCTCACCTAAAATCTTTTGAAGTTGACATATTCCAGCTTCTGGAAAATGAAATCTGCTTACCTAAGAAGAAAAATGTGGTCTTTTTCTGATTGTTTTCCAAATTTTTTAAGGTAGAGAAAAGGCTGTTGGTTTTTTCCCCCTCTTATGGGTATATTTTCATTTTTGACAGAGTAATGTGCTAACTCAGTTATCATAATGGAATTTTTTAAATATCACCTTCATGCTGTCCTTGATAGTTACAATCATCACCATCAGTTTTGTGAGCTTGCAAATGTGCAGGGATGTGTGCTGTATCTCCTCCCACCAATTCTGTCTAATGGTATCTTTAAGGAGGCATTGGAAAAAGGATGTGGTAGCAATCTAAGGATACAGAAATCTGTGCTTTGTTAGAATATGCCTTAACTAAATTGCAAAGAACATTAACTTTTACTCTCTTGCTTGCCTCTGTAGTGTAGGCTTTTACTAAGCTGATGCTTTGTAAAAAAACTGAGACAGGCAAGAACTGCTCTTGCTTTACAGCTGCAGTATCTGTAAGAGGGAAGGGAAATTCCTGCTCTTTTTAAGCAATATGTGTTAATGACAAACGCATCACTTATCAGTATTGAAAGTTTCATTTCAGTAGTTAAATCAGCTGATAAACTATGGAAAACTTTTTTTTAAACTTGAATACAATTATAACCAAGGTATACAAGCTGCTATGTTGAGAAAATATGCAGCATTATTTTGGCCTTTCATGAAGCAACAGTAGAAAATGGGGGGGAGGATCTAAACCTACAAATCATTAAGTCATAGTTCCATCAACTTTCATTTATAACAAGTTTTGATGCGGTGAAAGTCAGTGTATGCAATGGAAATTACCCTGGTGTGAAAACAGTGAGCTTGATTTTATAATTTCCTCATTTTTCATCAAAGCCATTGTACCAGTGCAAAATATAAGTATAAAATGTTGTAGTATTGATTTGAGTTTCTGTACTACCCAATCAGCCACCAGCCAGCAGTGTGTTGTAATGACAGCAGATCAGAGCATCACATACCCATTGTTTCTAATACTGTCTCGTCTAAAAAAAGGCCTATTTATGCTTTTAGTAGTAGATTCACTCATTTTTGCCAGCTAAACTGTATGGTTAAACCAGTGTTTTTCAAACTCCTTACTGACAAAAACTCTGGAGCATCACTTAAGACTAGTTTCAAGTTTCAGATAAAGGTTTTTTCATCTTTTTGCTGATTTAGGGATGGAAACTCCAGTCATTCTTTTTCCAGTAAAGTGTAAGAGATAATTAAGGGGAGCATACATGTGTGAAGTACTGAGTACAGCTTGCTAAGTGTCTTAACAAAGTTTATTTTGCGATGAGGCATTTGCTAATCAAATGCAGATAATTTTAGACCATTCTAGGTCTATTTCTATGTTTAAAAAAAAAAAAGTTAAAACAAAGAGAAAAGAGCCATGAAGTAGTTCACACCTTAAGTGTGACTTGCCATAAAATTAACATAATAGTTCTGGATTCCTAACACCCTCCTAATCCAAAATCTACTCATTTATTGCAGTGAAACGATTTACCCTGTTTACATAAAAGTTTCAGTATCTTGGCTTGACGGGTTTTTCAAACTAACAAAGCCTTGCTCCATACACATTATTTTTCTATATAGCCCCCATTTTGAAGAACTGCATAGTAATTAATGCCTTATAAACAAACTATGGCAGCTGTATTCATTGCAGCAGAGATGACAGAGTTGTGCTGCTGCGTTTGGCTTTTTAGCCTAAAGCCATTTAAAAATAGTTAATGGAATTTCATTTTTCACCCTGGTATTTAAACCATGATAAATTTCCCCACTGAAGATCCCTGACATTCTTATATGACAGCAGATGAAGTTGAGTGACATAAACCTCTGCCCTCTTGTGGCAGATCACGTTGGTGAAGTAAGCTAATGATTAGAGAATATTTTCTTTAACTTCAACAGTGTTTCTATAAAATGATAAAAAGCTTTAAGGGTTCAGTTCTGCAGGCACTGAAATCTTCGTCTACTCTCACAGTTTCCTAATGGAGCAAGGCCCATGGGGAGAAAATCGCTGGCCTTTCTGATTCAGCTCTGCCATTCAAAGTCTGCCTTGAACACTGGTATTTTCAAATAAAATAAAAAAAAAGGAGTCCCTGTGCCATGGTGGTGGGTAAAGCTCTGCTTGCAAAAGATTGCTCAGACATTCTGCAACTTCCCTTAATCCAGGAGGAAGCAGTTAATGACCTGCTATGCCACCTGGACACTTGCAAGTCTATGGAGCCGGATGGGATCCACCCAAGAGTGCCAAAGGAACTGGCAAAGGAGCTGGCCAAGCCACTCCCCATCATCTGTCAGCAGTCCTGGGACAGGGGAGGTCCCAGATGACTGGAGGATCGCCAGTGTAACACCCATCTACAGGAAGGACTGGAAGGAGAATCTTGGGAAGTACAGGCCTGTCAGCCTGACCTCGGTGCTGGGCAAGATTATGGAGCTATTCATCCTGAGTGCGCTCACCGGACGTGTGAAGGACAACCAGGGGTTCAGGCCCAGCCAGCCTGGGTTCATGAAAGGCAAGTCCTGTTTGACCAACCTCATCTCCTTCTATGACCAGGTGGCCCACCTAGCGGATGAGGGAAAAGCTGTGGATGTCATCTACCTGGACTTTAGCAAGGCCTTTGACGCTGTTCCCCACAGTATCCTCCTGGAGAAACTAGCTGCCCATGGTTTGGATGGGTGTACTCTTCACTGGATAAAGAACCGGCTGAATGGCCGAGTGCAGAGTGTGGTGGTGAATGGAGTTAAATCCAGCTGGCGGCCAGCCACAAGTGGTGTTCCCCAGGGCTCAGTTTTGGGTCCAGTCCTGTTTAACATCTTTATCAATGATCTGGATGAGGGCATTGAGTGCTCCCTCAGTAAGCTTGCAGATGACACCAAGTTGGGCGGGAGTGTTGATCTGCTTGAGGGTAGGAAGGCTCTGTAGAGGGATCTGGACAGACTGGGTTGATGGGCCAAGGCCAACTGTATGAAGTTCAACAAGGCCTGCACTTCGGTCACAACAACCCCATGCAACACTGCAGGCGTGGGGAGGAGTGGCTGGAAGGCTGCCCAGCAGAAAAGGACCTTGAGGTGTTGGTCGACAGCCAGCTGAACATGAGCCAGCAGGGTGCCCAGGTGGCCAAGAAGGCCAACAGCATCCTGGCTTGTATAAGGAGTAGTATGGCCAGCAGGAGTAGGGAGGTGATCGTGCCCCTGTACTTGGCACTGGTGAGGCCGCACCTCGAGTACTGTGTTCAGTTTTGGGCCCCTCACTACAAGAAAGACATTGAGTTGCTGGAGCGTGCCCAGAGAAGGGCAACGAGGTTGGTGAGGGGTCTAGACAACAAGTCTTACGAGGAGCGACTGAAGGAACTGGGACTGTTTAGTCTGGAGATGAGGAGGCTGAGGAGGGACCTTATTGCTCTCTATAACTACCTGAAAGGCGGTTGTAGTGAGGCAGGTGTTGGTCTCTTCTCCCAAGTAGTGAAAGGACAAGGGGAAATGGCCTCAAATTGCTTCAGGTGAGATTTAGATTGGATATTAGGAAAAAATTCTATCCTGAAAGAGTGGTCAGACATTGGAATAGGCTGCCCAGAGAGCTGGTTGAGTCACCATCCCTGGAGGTGTTTAAAAAACATGTAGATGTGGCACTTCAGGATATGGTTTAGTAGGAATGGTGGTGTTGGGTGGATGGTTGGACTTGATGATCTTAGAGGTCTTTTCCAACCTAGGATTCTATGATTCTCAACTGAAAATAAACAAGCTGGTTTGTCGTTGTAAATATCCTGGCATACCCTGTTTACAGCAGACGAATCATCAAACATAGGAATAAGTCATCGCAGTTCCTTCTCACCTTCTAGGGACACCGGAGAGAGTTAACTGAAGGGATATTTAATCAAGGTGTACTTCAATACAACTGTTAAATAGAGAAAACTAGTGCATGCAAACTTAGGCAAGGAGCCTAAGAAGTGTAATTTGGACAAGGAAGAAACTTTTTTCTTGCTCGTTGCCCTAGCAGCATAGTATTTTTCAATGATATTTTTCAAGGCACTTGCTGATTTGGCAAACTCCATTTCTTATTTTGAGCTTCTGACATAGTTTGTGGGTGGTTCACCATGAAAAGCAAAAGTATAACAACAGAAAGGGGGAGGGGAACAGCTGTGAACAGAAGTAGAGGGTCATGAGAAATCTGTGGAGACAAGCTAAGAAGCTCTGGGTATATCAAAAGCCACAGGAAGTTACAATAAATGAATGATAATGGTTAAAACGTAGAAGTACAGAAAAATTTAGCTAAGGGAGACTGGATGTCAGGTTTTGCTTGTCTGTGCAGAGCTGCTCTTCTAATTCACTCTTGGAACCAGATCAGAAGAATCTTTTTAGCTCCAATTCAGTATAATAAAAAGCTGAGAGACTTTGTGAGGGAAGAAGTATGGATAAGAAATAATCTATCTACTATCTTGGAACTTTGTGATATAAATCAGCAGTAGACTTGAACTACAGCAATTAGTTCTGTTTCAATCTTGTGTTCAATGTTTTAAGATCAGAAATCCCATCTATTTAATTTAATGAGGAAAATGTGACACTCATTTAGCAGTTGATTGTTTTTGCTGTAATGGTAATATGTACAGGTATAAGGGTCTGCCTTTTACCTGTGTTTTGAGCTCGGTACTGTAGAGATCTCTCCCCCAGATGCCTTAATGATCACAAAGTACTATGTTGTGCTACATATTTAAATACTAGCAAATGTATCCACCATAAATAAAACCATATGGTATTCAGATACCAGATTGCCAAAGAAAACTGGCTGTAAACAAGGTAGCACTGAAAACCACAAGAATAAAAAGTGAAAATAGGAAAGTAAAAAATACTAGTTCTTAAAGTTTCTAAGGCCAGATTAACAATGTAATAACATCTGTCTCTCTGTAATGCAGGATCTGCTGAATGTCCTAGCCAGTCAATACCAGGGAATATTCTAGGAATCAATCAACAGTATGCTATTGATTTAGGGACGCGTACCAGGAAAAACAACAAAAAAAGGCCAAAGAGAGGACAATGGAGCTTTTGCCATGTATTTGGCAGAATCTCAGCTTTAGTATTTCTGCAGTTGCCTGTAACAGATGGCACCCTTAATGCCTTCCTAGCCGACCTCGCTACTCTGCCTTACAGAGTTTCAGAGATCTTGACACCAAAATTATTATCCCCCAAACAAATAACAACAGAAAGGAAAAAAAAGAAAGGTGTGTGCACAAAGACTGAAAACATGCAAAGCACTAGCTGACAGAAGAAAACAAGGTTGTGAGTGGGTCTCAGAGCTGGGAGGCCCTGCCCAGGAGCGAGGGAGTGGGTAGGAAAGCTGCAGAGAGAGGTGAATGGAAAGCCAGGAATTACTGGTGCCTGCAGTGAACTTGGCCTTACAAAAACTATTAGGGTTATTGCAGCCTTATGCATTTAATTGAAAATTAAAAAAAACCATTGTGGATTAGCATCCATGTAGTTGTGATCATATTTATTATTAAATCGCACTTCATGTCCTTTGCGTACTGCTACCATGAGCAGACAGCCTACCATTTCTCAAACATCTGTACTGAAAGACTTGTGCGTATTTGCTTACAGTAGCATGTATTTAACATTTAAGCACTTTCAGCAACTCTTTGAAACAATTAGCTCATAATGAGAAGCTTCCATGCAAGCAAACTATACTAAATTATTATTAAAAACTTTAAAATTGTAAGACTGACTTTAACAGGAAAAAGGCAACACAATCATCAACTCACTCTCAGGAGTCTTTTTGGGGTGTTGTTCCTACAAAGCAGAGAATAATTGCTGCAAGGAAGTCCTATTTCACTGTAAACTTTTGTGCCAGGACAATGTCTGAAGTTACATCAAAGCCTGCTGAGGTTTAGTGCTTTGTGACAGGTTCCTCTAACATCATATGAACAGAGCTTTGACATGATACGTCATAAAAGATATCTGAGATTTTCTTGGGCTTCTTCATGAACCTTTATCTCACTTCCTTCATTATCATCAGGACCAAGGTGCTACCTTGCCAACCTAGCTGTGAAAACTGGAATTTGACAAGCCAGCATAAAAGGGAAGACAGGGAAAGTGTTTCCTGACACCAGCTGTTCCAGAGAAGGGGCTGACAATGAGGTCTTGCTACAGGAGCAGATCATAAAAAAAAGAGGAACTTGGATCATAAGCAGGGCCTTATGTTTCTTCATCACAGAATACTGTCGCCAATATTTAAGAACTCTGACTTCTTGAAGCTGTCCTTGAAGAATCAGCAAGGTTTCTTTGTGGAGATCCCTCCCAGAGATGCCAGGAATCTTAAAAAAGAACCCCAGATTAAAGTTCAGCCTTGGAACCTGAATGCTTTAGTTATCTGAACCACTAAGACAGAAATTGAAATAAACAAATTAAAACATCTGTCCTCCTTTTCCCTAAACTTTAGGGCTGTTTATTTTTACCTTGAGATGTAAGATCTTCTCATCTAAATGAACCTAATCTGTAGTTTGCAACATCTGGTAACTTTGCAAAATGAAAAAATACCTAAAAGGGACTTGCCACAGTTCATTTCAACTATTCTATTAGAGGTATTGTTTCACATCAAATATGCATAAGAGGGCGTTATTTTAAGTTTATTACAAATTCAGAAAGCAATAATGCTATGAAAAATATATGGAGTATATATGCATAACTGTTTAAATCCTACATTTTAATTGATTTTTTTAAATCCATACCTCTACATGCTTAAAGCTGAATGTAAATTTTCAGGACCTCATTGCCTGAGAGGCCTGTCTGACACTGTTTCTATCCTGCTGGAGACTGTGCAATTGCTTAGTATGAGATGTTGCATGCCATGAAGAGCTGATACTTTAGGTAGACAAAAGCAATTAAGAAAATCTTATTTTGGGATTATAGATGAAGAAGTGAGCACCAGACAGAATAAATGTCCTTTGTAAGGCCACATGGCTTTCTAGCCAAAAGGAGACATAAACCTTGTTCACATGCTCTGTCTTCTGTTCTGTGAATGTTGAGTCACTTCAGCTGTTTACTCAAAAATCACTCGAAGCCTTAACAACAGGTATGAGGTGTCAGTACTTTCTTTTGCAGAATGTACAACTTGGTACTTGTCCCCAGTATTTTCTGGCATACTTACGGGGAGTTTTATAATTCTCTGAAGTGAGAATAGGATTTCAGCCATTCAGTTTGCCACAAATGTTAACGTGTTAATCTTTGAAAAGAAATGAAAAATTTTCCAGCATAGAACTTCGCTGATTTCTTAGGATCTGAGATACATCCTTGTTAGTGATGTACCTGCCCTAATACCTTGGAACCAAGCATCTCTATGCCCACATAGTAATTCTACCCAGAATCAGATCTTGTTTCCTTGAGAATTCAAGCATGCTATATAATACAGCTGCTAGTATGGTGTGGAAGCTCAAGACCATTAATCTATTATTGATAGGCCACTTGGTCCAGAAGTAGCCATGGTGCTCCCACCAACAAGAACCAAATTTTGTCATGACTTCTGTGGCCTTGTGCATGTAGCTTAGACACTTCACTCCAGCATCCCATATCGTGGCTCCCTTTGTCTTACATATGAGAATTGCAGTCCCACAGATCATATCCTGTGCTATTGAAAGATATTGCAGTTATGAGGAAGCAATGAAAACTTAAAGACATTCTTTTATAAGAAAGACCTGGGGTGCAGATATTTGGAAGTATCTCCCTTTTTCCTTCATGCTCAAACACATTCGAAACACTGTTATAAAATATGCATTGAGAATCACAGCAATAAAATGTTCCTTCACATTCTCTAAATAGACAAAAGAGTCCTTGCAAATTATGCAGATTTTAAAGACGTAAATCAAATAACCAATCCATCTTCAGTATACCTTGTTTTCTGTGATTATCTACATAATTACCATAATTGCCTATTGTATTCAATGCATATTAGTAATATTCTAATTGTTATTATGTTCCTGAAAATGTCATATTTCTAGTTATAGTAGACAGTCAACAGGTGGCATATGTGCTTGGCATCGTAAATTATATATAATATCAAAGAAAAATATCACTTTATCCTTTGCTATCTTGGTTAATTTTTGGGGGGGAAATATACTTTAAAAAAATTTCTATTTTAAGTATCTAAGTATTGTTTTAGATCATGGTTTTGCATACGTCATGAAATTAACTTCTGTGAATAAATTGAGCAAAATGACCCAAAATTAGAACTTGACAAAAATGCCATGTGAATATATTTACTTTCAATTTTGATGCCTGCTTCCACAGCAGATAGAAAAAAAAGGTACATAATAATTTTAACAAACATAATAAAAAAATCAGCTTTGGTCATATTCAGCAAAAATGCTGAGGTTAGCTCTTTTTCTACAGTTAGGTATATTTATATGAGCTTTTAAAGGCAAATATGATTTCTGCCTGCCCATTCTCTGAAGCAACATGAGCCAGTTCTCACTAAATATGAGCCATCCAGCAGCTATATAGCTTCAATAACATGACACTAAGCATCGCTATAACACCCTATATCACAGCAATCTGTGGGTTCTGTTTTGAAGATGATTTCCTCTAATCAGCTCAAAACATAGGTAGGCTGAAGTTGCATAGGGTGGTAAAATATGGTGGAGATATATGCTCTGTTAACATAATCTGATTTAGTGTGTCAGTCAGTAGGCCTGGACTTAGTCTTTTAGCTAGTTCTAATCAGAAGAGTTGTACTTCCCTTCCTGGGGATTTTTCGTAGAGTCCTCTGGATGCATAGAATAACCCTGCGTATCCAAAACTCTCAAGGATCCAGAGAAAAAAAAAACTGAAATTGAAAATTTACTTCCTATATTTATGGTTTTTAAGTATGTATAATATAGTTAAAATATCTGTATTAACAAACAGTTAATAAATGATGTATATGCAAACTTATCATTGCCATTAGTGGCAGATCTGATGAATAAATGATACAGCATAAACAGTAGATTTTTGTTGGCTTGCTTTGAAATTATTTTAGAACAGTTACTGTTTAAAAGAATGCTATGACATAAACCTTCACTAAAGTTACAGAGGATGCACCATCATTCTGTTCCCCAAACCACCTTTGATCCCCTGTGACAATCTTGGATCCCAAATGACAACTGACTGCACTTCCTTTTTGAATCTCCAGAATGCTTTCTGTGGAGGATTGATCTGAGTAAGAGCGTGGGAATCATTTCTTGGAAGCAAACTCAAGAAAGTTTAAAAAAACCATTTTATTTAAAGCCAGCAAAATTGAGCTAAGGAATGGCTGAAAACAATTTTTAGGTTTGTGTGTGTGTGTGTGCTTGTTATCTCTTGCTTGTATAATGGCACCCAGATTATGTAAAGAGACTTCACAAAATGAGGTTTGCTGTACCAAACTAAATTTTGAAAAGGTGCTTTTGATGTCTCAAATAGGGGATACTTAGTATAAGAATATTATATTTAGTTATTATACTTGTATTTAGTATATACTTATACTTAGTATAAGAATATTTTTTGGAGATGAGTACCTACAGTTACCTCATCAACATCAGCTGGGTTTTGAAAGCACAAACCACTCTCAAAAATCAGGCCCCAGTTTTGCATATGTTGGATATGTCAAAATTGAAGGAGTATTTTTTGATCTTTGTAATTATCTCTACCTGTAGAGTTAATAAACAGTTATTGTCTATCTACAAACATTTCTCAGGCAAATTGATCCATTATTTTCTATGTTAACCTGCATGGTAGCTTTTGCCTGTGAAGCACTATTAAGACATAGCGGAGGGTTTATTTTGCTCATACGCCTTTTTTTTTGTTCTTAGAACATTATGTGGTACCTAAAGCCACAGGAATACAATTAGTCTTTGTTTTTTGGGGAGGGAGGTCTAATTAAGCAGGTCTCCATTGTTACAGGCACAGCTGTGAAAGAGCTGACTGTGACATGAGTTATGTATCCCACACTGAAGGCAAGTTTGCTCAATAGAAGATTAGGTTTATTATTTGAGAGTAGAATCCATAACAAAAGAGAAAATTAACATCAGAAGAATACAGATACCATTCTTTTCTTGGTTTAGGTGATTTTTTTTTGATAAGTATGGTAAGTCATTCTTTTAATGCCAACCTGTTCCTTTAAAGACTAAAATCATTGCCGACTTAGCTACTTTGATGGGTTAGAGTCCAAGAGATGTGGATTCTATTTAGTTAAAATATTCCATAGTGCTCTGATGTGTTAAAATGACCCAATTAATGTATATACTTACGAAGAAAAAAATCTAGCTGAAATGTCAAAAACTATCGCAGAGAGACCAAATGTAAAAAACTACCTGAAGTCAAGGGCTGCCCTTTTTTATTGTAATTACTGTCATTTCCTCAATTCCCCACCTATAAAAAAAGTGTATTTCCTTGTTCACCTTTTTTCCGATATTTTGTAGTTGGGCTGTTTCAGGCAAAGAAAGTTTACCTCGAACAAAGAGTTATTGATCTTTATTTTGCTGATGCAAATCTTAAATACTTCAGTTGAATGTTTTCAACTTCCTCTGTCATGGGTCAATGAATGGGCAAAGCCTCAGCTGACTTCTACAAATGTAGGCACAGATATGACAGGTCCATTTCATGATACATGTGTAAACAACTGAAAATGTTTTCCACAGGAAAGCAGGACTTCAAGGAGCTGAGAACTCTTAACTTTTAAAATCTCCAGTGTATTTAGGGAGCTGTACCAGATTCAGTCTCCAGGCTACTATAAAACAGAATTAGCTTATAAAGTAGTTTGGGAGCTGAACGAAGTGTAGCTCACTTAGAAGTACTACAAGTATTATTATTTCATATTTTTTTTGTTTAGAACCTTCTACATTTCCTCAGATTCATTTAACCCAGAATGATTATAGCTACATATGTGAAAATGAAGGCCAAATAATTTTATATATTGAATGAAACAATTTGCATTTTAGATGTATTTATTTTTAACTCTGAGTATTTCCTTTTAAATGTTTTTTTCCTTGAGACCTATCTGCTACCAAGCCTTTTTTTTCAGCCAAGGACTTCAACATTTGAGGCTATGGAGCAAAACTGCTGATTTTTAAAAATCTAATTAAATAACTGTCAACCCAACCATACAGATAAAGGAACATTAAATGGCCTGAACTTTACAGACATGGAGAAGTAAGAAGGAAGAAACACACAAAAGATGGAGTGAATAAGAAAAAGGTATAGGATATGATTATTGTTCACATAATCATCTATCTGTTAGTTTCTGTTTCACTTGGCTGATTAGTAAGACTTCATATTTTCCTTTGAAAACAGTGGATTTACCCTTTTCTTTGCATTAGTGTCTTCTGTATCTTTTACTGTCATCACTTAAGTGATAGTGAGTTTTTATCCTGATAAGAGGATAACGGCCACCCATAATGTCTGGATAAATAAAATCCCCATGTAACATTTTCTGAGCACCTACGTGAACAAAGCTAAGTTTAAATGCAACTTTCAGGAACACAAACAAACAAACAAAATTGGTAAGGTATTTCTTATTTCTTAACAGACTACTTTGTTCTCATTTTCCTGCCTACGAAAAAGAGAGGAAATCCTCTGCCAAAAAAGCCTAAACAGGAATTGTGCCCTCTTCAGTCAAGTTGCAAAGTTCTGTTGTCTTTTTACAGTCTTTATAAAGGGCCAAGTACAGACCTACAACTATGATCCCATAAGTTCATGGGTCACACCTTGCCATTTCCTGCATTCCGACCTTCTTCACAAGGTAGATATATTTGGAGCTATGAGTTTGTATCTGCTTCCCATATGCCACTCAGAAAACTTTACCTGATTTCATGGAGTTTGATTTCTCATTGTAAAAGTGTATGCATCTCCCATAGTTGCTATAGGAGCAACAAGAAGAACACATCTCCTCTCCTTCAAAGCTTCACGTGAAATGATGCAGTGCTTACAAAATGGACTGCTCATATCAAGGCAAAAGTTGTCCTATAAGTTACTTTGACATGGGTATATTTCTTTGTATTTGCTGTAATGCACTTCAGATGAACAATCTTCTGGAACAACAGTGGCAAGGATAGCAACTTTTTAATCATGCTATCTGAACTCTGTTCAGAACAGATCTAAAAGTAAACAATAAAGTTATAATAATGACTTATCTACACAATTATTACTACTATTGGCAAAGAATACAAAAAGAAAAAATTCTATCGTAGATGGATTTAATGAGGCAGCTAAGCTTATTCAGTGTTACCACAGCAATCAGACTGACTGTATATAAAATACTTTTCCATGAATATTTTTTCAGCCTGAAGAATAATCAGTTATGCATCGATGTAGACTGACTAACCATTCCGTATATCTTGTACTACAGACTAAATATACTGTTTTAAATCCCTCCCTTTGAATCATTATTACATCTGTAGTTCAGCAGTGTCGTAGATGATAACAAATCCCAGGAATCAGGGGGCTGAAACTCCATACCAGTTGCTTCAAAATACAGGAGTTTAATATATGATGAATGGCTATTTATGGTTTGTGTAATACCATCGGTGTGAATAGCAATTTATGCCACAAAACCTGACAGCTTTCTATCCTGATTTTCCAATCTAGTACTGAAAAGAGTAGTGAGGGTCAGTTTCCTTCTTGAGTTCACAATATTTGTAGAATTACTGCAGAATAAATGATTGGCAACTCTCAACTACAAGGAAATAAATGTGTTGAGGAATTGTGTTGACACACTGTAGTACTTAAGAGTATAACTATTGATGCAGAGCAAAAGATAGATTTCTCTAAATTAATGGGAATTTTGCTACCAGGTTCCACATTGCCTACACTTCACTGTCACTATATGGAGTTCGGCTATTTTTACCTTGAATTAATGTGCATTCATCTGCTTTCCTATCCTCCTCCACTCACTTTCCCCTCTTCCTACTCTCCCTCCCTCCTTACCTCTGTTTGGTTCCTGTTCTATATCTGCTGCGTCTGCCAAGCAGTTAAATTTTAAAATAGCCTTTCCCTTTGAAGTGCTAATGCAAGCACTGCTATTTCTATGGCAAGTTAACTTCACTGACTGTTGTGGTTTGCTTTTACTCTTTGTTTTATGTGTTTGTAAGTGCACTTGTAGGGTGTTACTTGATTTTAATGATAAAGAGCTGGAAAAATGGAAAGAAATAAAAAATCTCCTAATGAAGTTTTATAAATAAAAGTTATATCCCAGCTGCTCCACCTCGGGCTGTGATTTTGTCAGATCTCACAAGTTAAGCAGGTCAAACCTGGTGAGTAATTAGATGGGAGACCTCTGAGGAAAACCCGGGGTGTTGTATGTGGTGGCACTGAAGATTCTGTAGCTGCCACTGTTCCTTTTCAGTAAGTGTTAAATCATTGCTTATGTTGTTCTTTCTTCATTCATTTCATCAGTGGCTATTAAACATGACAAGTCTGTACAGAACCTCTGTTTCTGAAACCCTTTACACTGTTTATTGCCAGAAGGTAGGAGGATGTTCTTCTGAAAGGACCAGTTTGTGTACACACACACTTTTTACAGTCTTTAACCATCTGCTAGTGGCCAAGCATAGGAAAGCAGATAAACTGTAGACTGGAGATGGGGTATTGGACATTTGATCAGTTCCAGCATCGCATCCATATGCTTTTTTTATAGCCAAAATTTTTTGTGTATTGAGCACTTGAGCAATCACTGTTGTCTTCTTCACGATGGTTCTTTTTGCTGTTGTATAAAATATGGTGTGTGTTTTTATTTTAAACATGTATACTTACCTGACTTACAGTAATGACCAACTGCCCTAATGTGACCATTATATAGTATGCTGTACATTTATGTAGCAAAGTAAAAAAAAAAAAAAAACCAAAACATTCCATATTTGGGTGTTAACCTTAAAGAGTTTGGGAGTCCTTACTGATACTGTGAGATTCAGACAGCTCACAGGTGTCCATTTTAAACAATTATGTTTCATTCCTGCATACTGGGAATGTTTCATTCATGAGTGTGTTGCATTTTACATATAAGTTGTTTCATTTATTCACAGGTATAGAAAAAACCCCACCGACTCATAATGAAGTCATCAGTTACATGTGCACTGAGAAAATTTTTCATTTGCACTATCTGGATTATCCTCAAGGTTTGCTTTGGCAAAGATAATTTGAGATAACTGCTTACTGGTCTGTATAAGTCAGGAATGTAGTCATACTCTAGCTAAGTTAAATAGTGTTTTCTCTTGTAGGGCTGCTTCTTTGAGCTGATCCTTTTCGTTTACAAGAAACCACAAAATCCTATCTCCCTGAACAAGGCAGTGGAGTATTCCTTCACCGCTTGCTCTAAGCCACTGTCAGCCCGCTACCCCAGAGGCGCTCTCCTTTTCTAAGATTTTCAAGGCTCCAGGGGGCAAATTCAAAACATACCTGCCTACATTCTCTCTTATTTTTTCCTAGACTTGCTGGAGAGGGGATGTATGTATGTTGCGGAGGTTACAGACACCTAAATCTTCACATAAAAGTTGAGAATTAAAAACTTTTTCCCTTGTACAGGAATGTCTTTTTGATTTAGCAGGTCTTTGGGGTATTTGAATGATAGCTAGATATACCAGTTTCAGCTCCCAAAGCATAAATAATTCTTATGAACACCTTAAAGGAAGATGTATCTCTGAAAATGTGAGGTGGGAATTCTGTAGATCAATTAATAACGGTATGTATATCTATATCTGAGATTTATCACTTTAATAAGAGTGTGTATGTTTACAACTGAGATTTATCACTCTGTCATACAGCTTTGTTATTGTGCTCAATGGCCGGTCAAAATCTGGGGGTTTGTAGACTATTTCCACGACAAGGTAGAACTGTTAACAGAGATTGATCTTTTTTCAGTGCAGTCCTGTTTCTAAAAAGCAACATAAAAAAAAAAGACCTGTTTCCTTGAGCATAGCAGAAATTATACATATTGTAAAAGCTGCTTTTTTTTTAAACAATTCAACTCATGTCAGTCTGTGCCAGCAGTCCAAAACCTGTCTAGGTTTTGTCCTCGTTACCTGGTCTTTGGCAGTAATTTGACATTAGCTCCTTCTACATGTTGGCTATTTCTGCATGTTTACATATGTCCTATATACATAGACCCTATTTGTTTCACTTGAATTTATTTGCTGCTTAAAACAGCAAAACCACTCCACCTACTTCATTCACATTCTGAGCTGGTTCTTTCAAGCTTTTGTTTTGTAGAGAGACATGTAATTGTGTTTAGGGTTTAGAGACTACGGTCATTCCAGCTACTTGTTTCTTCAAAGGAGCATAATGACTTCTTACATCTATCTTAAATGAAGAGGGACAGCTATACCCAAGAGCTGCAATGAGGTTTATCTGAACAATAATTTTACAGCATTATAAACCGCATTTAAGCTGAAACTTCAGAGCTAACAAAACAATAAAGGTTTTGGTTCAGCATTGTGGTGTAGTGAGTTTTCCTTCCAATGATCTCCTGTCTGTTCCTCCAGAAGCAGGAAACACGTGGAGATTCTGAAGGGCAAGTCTGCAACACCCTTTACTCTTTGGCTACTTGCACAGCTTCAGGAGGATGTTCAGAGGTGGTGTACTGTAGACACCAGCTCTGTCTGCAGCTTGCCCTAGCTATGCACAGATAATTTTGGACTGTTTTCAGAGTGAGAGAACTACAAAAGCAATTCTACTTTGAGTTACTGTCCACTCTGAGTTTGCAGAAGGTACAACTCAGCTGGATAAGCAATTCGGAGTAACGTCTTTTTTTGGATCTTCTTATTCCTTGCCGTGACTGTTCATTCACCCTTCCTATTTTCTCTTTTCTTTCTCCAGTTCACTGCCCTAGTGACACGATTTAGAGCAGTGCAATGGACATATGGGTGAGGGTATTTAAAATCAAGGGCAATTTAAAAAAAATAGAAATAAACTACATGGCAAAGTGTTTCAGCTTCAAAATTATCTACACTTGTTTGAATTGCCCTCAGCAACCTTTCAGGAATGACAGAATTGCCCTGTTTTTTGATATAATATTCATCATCTTTCAACACCGTTGATATCCTCTCAGTAACTTGTGTCTATCGCTTTACTATTAAGTAGGATTTTTAACAGTCTCTATGACTTCAGTGAGAAACATTAATGTCATGATAAGATGTCAGGAATTACAATACTCAGTTACTGAATAAACATGAGAGAAGATGCACTTCTCTGAAGTCTTTCAAAGGTTGGTACAGTAGTGAATACCAGATCCTGCGTATGTGAAGCCCTGAGGTTTCATATGATAAATTTCCTGTAAGTTTTATGCAGATTGAAATCCACATCTGTCTAGATAATCTCACATTGTTACAAAGCTGTGAAGAATAGGTCTTTGAAGAATGAGGAAATGTTAAGTCAAATTCACTCTTAATGAACTCTAGTGGCTGGAGTACAGAAAGGTAGATTTGCCCCATTATTTGTCAGATGTTTAATTCACTTAAAAATTTATTGAAAATCACGGCAAAAGACACCCTTTATGCCTTGAGATTCAGTCTGTGCTTCAGACTGAAACAAATACTCTACCATAATTCAACTGAAACCACAGTTTCTGTGTAGTGGCCAGAATGAGTCGTAAATCAGATTAGCCTCATGAAACTTAGTGGATGAATAATTGTGACCAAACTTTGAATATCAAGCACTGCATCAAGAAAATGTCATATGGCCTTCAGGCCAGGGATATTTCATATAGCTGTACTACTGTCATTTGCTTTTAATTTTACTAAATCAAGATCGATCCTATCATAAAATATTCTTCCTTCAATATAATTCATTTTCTAGGAA
This sequence comes from Opisthocomus hoazin, assembly GCF_030867145.1. Taxonomy (NCBI): domain Eukaryota; kingdom Metazoa; phylum Chordata; class Aves; order Opisthocomiformes; family Opisthocomidae; genus Opisthocomus; species Opisthocomus hoazin. The sequence continues at coordinate 63,093,151 of NC_134419.1, forward strand.
AAAAAATCTAGAAAACTTCCATGTTTCTATTTTATATAAGCTGCTGTATTTAGGAATTTCATGTCAAATACAGTGAACCCTCAGAGAAAATTCAGTGAATGAAATCCTAGCTCTGACAAAGGAACTAGCAGAATTTCTTTGATTTTTCTGATCAAGATTTCATCTAAAGTCTTTGATAGAGATGCACCAAGACTAAATGTCTAGATGTGACAGCACTGAAACTTGAAGTGATCCACAATGTGAACATGCATATTACTTGAAATATTTCCAATGAATCTGTGTCCATATAAATTCAGATGTTGCAGCAGCAGAACTATGCATCCATATGTAATAAATCTGTCCATCTTTTAATATCAATAAGGCATCATCAAGGTTGTTAATCATTTAATAGAAACATAAAGTTGTACTTCAATAAATAAAAACAACATAAGAAATGCAGACTCTGAAATTTTGAATGCTTTTATAGGTACATGGGCTCTACAAAAGTCAGTGAGAGGACTCATGAATAAAATTGCCCATGCAGTTGAGTTCTGTGATAAGGAATCTGGAGAAATTCTGAAAATACTCAGAACAAGTGAAAAGCATTGGAAATAGGTTCTTTCTCGCCCATTTTTAGCCACGGTGATTCTTCTTTTGAGTCATAGTCCTAGGCCATTTGTAAGTAGGATATCTAGCACAGCAGACGGACTGGACTTTCACCAGGCTAGCTGTAGATGTTCTTCTCCTCTGTAATTTCAATTATACTGTACGTTTATCCTTCTATCACACACATATGACACCTTATCCGCCATCTCATTTAAAACCTTTGCTTTTTCCAGAGTTTAATGCTAGATGCCTGGAAGCAGGCATCTATATGTGGGCAATTATTCAAGTGGAAGAGATGAAAACTAGTACAAAAATTGTGAAGCAGACAAGGACCTTAGAAGGAAGAGGGCTTATGTTGAAGAGATCAACACATAACATGGAATTTGCTAGCTTCTTTAAGAACCAGTCTTATCTTTTAATAATTTCACTAATAACCTTAGAAAAAAAGAAAATGTGAAATTTACCATTGATTCCCAACCTGTCAACAGCACACACAAGATATTTGAGCCAAGAAATGGTGTTATATTACAGTCTAACAAAATTCAAGATAATGCACTAGAGCCTAAGAAAAACTTTTGGTATAATCTGGTGGTTTGAGAGTCAAAAGTTGTACAGCATGAGAAAAAACTTGTTGTTAGTACTGAGCACTGGGCAAGCTATAAGTGGTCAACAGACAAAAGTAATGAAAGAAAGGCAAATCCCATCTTTGTCAGTGTTTGAACAGAGATCACTTCACGCTATTATGCACATTACTAGTAAGAGTCTGCTAGAATGCCATTTACAAAACTCTGTCCATCAGTGTTTAAGACAGAATAATTCAAACTGTAATAGGTCATAGGCACCCTCAGATAAATACAGAACTTGTTTTACAAAAAGAGATTAAAGGATTAAATTATCTGGTTCAATTAAATAAAAATTGAGTGTTGTATATAAATACATCAAGTAGTGAACAGAAGACAGTAACACTCAAGAACATTATTGAGAGAGAAACCAATGAGACCATTTCTAATCAAAGGAGTGATGTTCAGGCACTGCCTTCAGTAGGAACCGTGAAACGAACTGATTTTAAGATGAACCACTGGATTACAGAAGATATTAGGTAATGTAGTCTGCTGAAAAGGAAAGAGTTTTGCATTGGTGATTCAGAGGTTTTACTCAAGTCCCATTCCTTTTTAGTTTTTCCTGTTAAAACGGATGTACTCATGATAAAATTCTGATTCTGACAAACTGATTTTTGTTTCAATAAAAAGTAGATAGAACAGTTCCATCCAATATTATGTAATTATGTCAGAATACCAGTACCAAGTGCAATGAAGTAATATGGTGGCTATAGCCAGAAGCAGTCGCAAAAACTATGAAGACAATTAAACCCACATGAAAAACAGACACCAGAATTAAAAGAAAATGATGTTTCATCAGAATATTAATTCAGGACACACACTTTTAGAAACAATATCAGAAACAGCTATGTCTGACAAATCTCTGTTAAATTTAATTGGGCTGTGGAAAATAATGGGATGACTTTGTACGCTTAATTTTAAAAGGTCAAAATCGGCTTTACCTGAGTTCTTATCCTACAGTAAGAATGGCTTGCAATACATGGGAACGTTCAAAATTCACAAATGTGAAGAAAATGTGAAAATTTTTTTAAAAAAGAGGGCAATTAAGATTTTTCTCTGCAGAAAGCAAATAAATACTATTTTAAAAGAAAACTCAGCTGTAATTCTCAAGTGTCATTCTGCCAAATGTGTAGTCTAAATGCAAGCATTCAAGTATTAAATGTAGAGATTTTAGTCCTTCTGTAAGAGCAAACCACAATGCAACCTCAGCTGTGGAGTTACAAGTAATTACTCTTCTGTATACAAATAACATAAAATCTACAGCATGATGGGAAAGGAAAAATAACAATAACATGTCATGTAAATGAAACTTTACCACAAAAGTGCTCTATATTTTAATTTTATTTTCTTCTTCTTCTGCCTCCTTACACAGCTTTAATCCTCATATGATTGTCTAAGGGCTTGTGACAATTTGGGACATCTCTCCATGTAAAGCTTATGAATTCTGTTTGATACTTGGAAATTTCTATATATAGTTGTGTCGGGTTGAAAATTCTTCCCTAGTCTAAAATCCACAAGAGGTGACAGGACAAATTTTTGCTCCTGGCACATGATCAATAAAGAATTGTTAAACCTTGATATTATCCTATTCAAATACAGTCCCTTGCAGCATGATGATGCTACCAGGTAGGCAAACCTGGCTTTATAGCTGAGGTGAGGAGGTAATTAAGAGGTGATAAATCGTGAGTTCTGCACAAATTTCAACCCCTGATAAAGGAGCTACCTAAGATATAGTGGCTGTAAGAGCAAGTGTCTCTTCCTTAGTGTTGTAGACTAAGTACATCTGATAGTAAGTACTGGAGGGGGATGATGGACTTGCAGGACTTGCACCTACGTTTGGAGTGGAAAATAAAGGCGGAGAGATGCAAAGGGGCTCCTGTCTTTATCAGCTGTTCTGAAACCCTTAAAATCTGAGTGGTCGCTTACCCCTGCTGAGAATACAGAGCAAGTCCAGCGTACCGCAAGTTTAAAGGAACGGTATCAGCAGAAAGCAGCGCTGCCTCTCGGAACAGCGGGCACTGAAAGCCCCGTGCCAAGAAAGGCACTGCAGGGCTGGGGTAGGAGCCGGTGTTGCTGCTTCAGCAGACCCAGGCAAGCTCACATGCACGCCAGCGGTGCCTCGCATGGAGAAACGGGGCTCTGGCAGCTGGCAAGCAGCCAGACGGCTGCTTTTACCAAGGCGGGGCGGGGGAAGTATGGGCTGCGGTCTGGCTACTTTTGTGCACGAGCCCTGTCCTGCTAACGTGATCGCGGCCACACGGATGCCCAGCGGCCCTTCTGCCCTCAGGGTTTCTCGCACTGCCCGGCTCATCCCCTCCGTGCTTAGCGCTGGGGCCCTTCTCCCCGGCCGAGGCACCGGGCGGGCCGCTGGCAGCGAGCAGCCCCGTGCGGGGTGCACCTCCCGGCCGCGGCCTGCCTCCCGCTGGCCCGGGGAACGGAACGCCCGCGGCGTGCAGCCGAGCGGTGCCCGAAACCCGCTTCATGGCCCGGAGCCTGTGCAACTTCCACCGCCCGCTTCAGCCTTCCCCCACCTCTGCCCGCCCGCGGCTCCGGCGAGGTATCGCTGCCAGCGGGCCGACGGCGCGCGTGCCGCGGCCGTTGAGCCCGAACGGTTCCCCATGCGCGAGGCGGATCGGGCCGGCCGGGGAGCCAGAGGCGCCGGCGGGCGGGGGCGGATCGCCCGGTCACAGGCCCAGAGGACTCCCAGCTCCCTCAGACCCGGCAGGGCACGGGCAGCCGCGGCGAGCTGTGCGCTGGGCGCAGCCTCCCCTCCCCTCCGCGCCGGCGGAGCCCTGCGCCGGGGAGTGAAGTCCGGTGGGAGGGACGCCCCGGTACGCGCTGCCGCGCCCGCTCCCCTCCGCCTGCCTCCTCCTCCAGTCCCTGGGACCGATGAATTAATCACGATGTGGCTGCGATTCGTGCGTTTACGTGGAGCGGGCTGTGCCACCGGCTCGAGGCGCAGCGCGGCCAAGTGAGCGAGCGAGGAGAGCGCCGGCCCCGCCGCTCCGCTCCGGCGCGGAGCCGAGGCCGCGGCCGCACCGCTCTCCATGGCTCCGGAGGAGGTAACGGGAGCCAGGACCGGCTCCCCCTTTCCCCGGCAGCCAGGGAAGGGGGCCGGGCTGGCGGCGCGGGGGTGTGGAGGGGGCACGGCGCGGGCAGGGCAGTGCTAACTTGCCGGGAGCGGGGGAGACACACGCGTGTCGGCGCGGGGGAGGTTTCGCCTCTCGTCGCCGAGGTTCCCCTCCCCGCCCCCCCAAACCCTGCCCGCGGTTTAAAAATCGCTCTCTTGGCATAACTGCGCGGGAGCCAGGCTCACTTTTATCGCCGCTGACGCCGTCAAAAACGTTGTGGCTTCAGCAGTAACGACAGCGAGCCCCCTCCCTCCGCCGGGCTGCCGGGTCGCCCGCTCCGTGGGAGAAATTAAACGCTGATAATCCATTAGCTTCATCTTCCCCTCTTACGCGAGAGCGATGAGGACTTGCTAATTAATTTACATACGAGGGAACGGTCTCTGAAGGAAGGAAGAAATACCCCGTTGCACCTGCTCCGCCGAGACTTGTCATCTGAAGCTGGAGGAGAGCTATAAATCATGTAGAGTGTTGGCGGTGGAGTCGGCTTCTGAGAGCTGTAGGATTATGTATCCAAGTGCTGAATTTATATTTCCCACTAGGAAAAGACTGAAACTCAGGTCAGATATAAACTACATCATCTAATTTAAAACTAAACTGTAGTTATTTGTTGTAATTCTAGAGGGGATTTTTCATCTCTCCTGATTAAATAGAAAGTACTGTTAGAGCATGTAGTAATGATTTACACATTGTAGCCTGAAATCTCTTGCAGAGTTGGAAGTGGGTGACAGTGTAAGGATGATGCTTTAAAATCACGTATGTCCTGTTATTTTTGCTACACATGGAAAGACTGAGAATTACCAGGCTGGTAAATTTTACTTTCAGTTTTTAGTCTGTACAAAACCCTATTTTCTGAGGCACAGAATGGAGGAAACTTGGACTGGAGAGACCACAACTTCCATTGAAAAGGCTGATGTTCTCAACTACAGCAGCTAAAATCTGTGTCACGTCGTCTTTGACTATTTCCATCCTTTGAAAAAAAACTTCAAAAATGTGATAAGCTACTTTCAAGAATTTCACTTAGTGCCTCCAAGGCAATACTGTAGTAGTTCTTGACACGTCCCTGTTAAATGAGCTGAACTGGGGAGAACTGCTGTTCAGTAAGATGTTTGTGTTTAGGGATATTTATTGCTGTGGCAGGTATTCCTCCATAAATTAGGAAATGGGGGTTTTAGGCTGAGAAGATCATGGTTTCATATTGTAGACATTATTAATAATTTAGTTTTATGACATCAGTGAATTTTCATATTTTTGACATTTTGTTGCTGGCAAAATGAAACTGATGTTTTATCACTTCAGATGGAACTAATTTAGATTGGGGTTAATTGCTTTAGTAGCCTAACTTATCTTTTGATAATACAGTAAAAGGCAAATACTGTTAAGTTCTTTTGTTTCCAATTATATAAAAATACTGCTTTTTGATTAAAAAGATGTTGTGTGTTATAGATGGAGCCTTTACATTGCATTAAGTCATGTCATCAGAACGAGGGAATTAAGGAGTTTGTGTTCTTCAACAACACATGTGATTTTCAAGTTTTGTAAGTTGTGAGCTTGTGGTAAAAGTGTGTGTATGCGTATGGCAAAAGAGGGCTATACTAGTAAAATAAACAAATAATAACCCAGAAATCTGTGAGGTAAGCAAGAGCATATGAGCTAGGCTAACCACTCAATATGCTTACTTTGAAAACAGGGCGTGTATGCAGTAGTTTTCGTATCACTGTTGTACAGCAACAAAATAAGAGAGGTAAAAATAAGCACAGCTGGAAATAAGAAGACAAAAATTTGTCAGGAGACTAGTAAGAGGGGAAGAAACATTTTGAAGTGGAGTCTTTCTGTGAAATCCAAGACTGCATGTCATTGTTGAACTAAACCATACTCACGTACAGCAGTTTATGACATTTAAGGTGGGAGCCTTGGTCTAGTCTATAACAAACCAATTAAAAGAGATTCTGTTGTTGAGGATTTGGTTTATCACAGAAAAAGAGATGGTAGAGGTCAAATGACAGTCAGTAAAGGTGGACTTCATCTTTGAACTTGGAACAGGAGAGCAGTTTATTTCCTTCTCTGATTTCTTCTGTCTCTAACTGGAAATGCTGTCAAGAGCAACAGTCCCCAAAGTGGTCAAAGTATACTAAGTGGTGGATGTTTATTGGTCTGAGATAGCACTTTAATAGAAATACTTTTTCTGTGTAACAGTCATTGTTCTGACTGGTGCTTTGGCTGTGTAGGTCATAGGTAGATAACATGGAAGTTCTGAAAAATTAGGGATTTGAACAATTCCTGTCACTGCTGAAGTTTCAGTTCAGTGTACAGTTTTAAGTGAAATTTATGTTTGGCTCCCAAAGTGTGGATCAAGTTATGCTGGAAAAGCATTTGCTTCTTTTCTAATCTAAAATGAAAAAAATCATTTGTCGGCCAGAAGGATGTAGGGAAATGTGTTTACAGTCACCAGACTTTACCGTGTGTACAATGACGACTCAGTTGTGTTTGATACAACGGATTGTGAGCTTGGTGACTTCAGTGAATGACAGACCCGCCTACCTTTTCAATGCTTGCAACAGGTTGAGCGTGCTTTTTGTATCATGAAACCATAGTGCTGCACATTTCTTGATGGACTTAGCTTTGAAAGGAGCTGAACAGAGAAGAGTTTGCTGTCTGCAGCACTGTTTAGTGTTCTCTTAATGCTGTGCAAATAACTATGTGGCAACTGGTCTGTATCTGTAGTCATGTGAATATGCCCTTTCTATTTTCTGTACCTGTTTTTGAATTACACACTGTCATAAGAAAAATTTTGAATGGGTTATTCAACGATTAACATAAAAGTAGCATGTTATGAGGGGTGCGGGTTGCTCTGTGTCCTGACAGAAGCTTATATGAAGTTTTCAGATAGCAACATCAATATAGAAAGGATAGGGCCAGCATTTGAGGTGTGTATGCGTAGAGTACAATCAAATTCATTTTTCTGGCTGTTTATATAGTAAGCAGGAATCCATTAAACTGGCAAGGAGGACAAATATTTAATGAAGACCCAAAGAGTCAATATCGTTTCAGTATGTTTGCAGTGCACTGCTCTGTTTAATTGGTGATTAAATCTTTTGATCTCAAGAAGAGCTTCTAGTTATCTGCTTTGATGCAATATTCTATAAAAACATGTAAGCTAAAGGGGTAGGGGTTTAAGTCTTAAGACTGTTTTCTAAGACAAAAAATTGCATGTAGTCTTCTCATAGCCCCAGTTGAACTTCAGCGTGAATAGCAGGAACAAAAAGACTGGGAAGGGGAGGAGCAGAATAGGGAGCAGTTCTTCACTGTAGTAATTCAGGGCTGAAGAAAAGGCCTGAGTTAGGCAGCAATCTTACCTAATCCCAGTCATAAAGTCTCCACAGTCTACCTTAAAGCCAGTTAAGTACTTTGCCCTGTTGCTCTTTCTGGAAAGATGTTTCAAAACCTCTCTGCTAATGCTTAGAACTTTCTTTGAACTTCCAGCCTAAATATATTCGTTGATTCCTAATTTTTAATATCTCAATATTGTTAATTAAAACCAACTCCTTCCTTGGTGTGTAGCCCTCAGTAAATTATAAAAATTGATCATGTGCCTTCCTCAGCTTTTATGTTCTCGGATCAAACAAGCAGAGTAAGCACCTTTTAGTCTGTCTAGTAAAACAATAAATAGGAAGATACAGAGCCTAGTAACGTGACTTTCCTGAATTCTGAGCGTACTTCACCTGCAGCAAATACCTTGTACCTGAAGCGTTTCCTCAAAGTCTTGAATAATAGTGCTAATGCTCCACTTGGTCTACTGAAAATACTTCATCAGATATTGGTGAAGATCAAGTGTGTTTTACAGATATGCCAGGTAGGCTTAATCTTCTTCCAGTAAATGAGACATGGGTGTGTGATACCTCATGCTCTACGATGCTAAGACACCATGTAATCACAGAAATTCTGCTATTTGTAATTGTGGCTTTGAAGAGTTGCTAAATGTTTTCCCACTTCTAATGCGCCTATCCCAATGGTCCTCAAATTTCTTCTGTAGGTTAGCAAGAGTCTCACCTGTATCAGGAGTGCTTCCTGTAACCAGTTTTTATGAAAACACCTCTACTTTTTGCCAGGTTCACAGACATGAAATATGATGAGTCTGAATAAGGATTTTAAATAAGTCCATTCAATATGTCAGTATTAGTTTTATATCCACTTTATTTTCGTGTTACACCCTGTCTTTTCCAACTCAGTAAATCATTCGTGGGTGATACCATATCAAATTCTTTACTGAAATCTGGAGAGATTGGACTGTAGATTTTCTTTACCTTAATATTTGCTTTTAAAAGTTAACTTACTTGTTCCAGACTAATATGTATTTTTAAAGTTATGTTGGAATTATCCTGATTTTTTTAAATTGTCGTCCTTATTGTTAATTACCTTTTGACTGAAAAAAAGAAAAGCCCAACTTTTCATACATTGAAGTCAGGATAACAATTGCCTATGTCCCTTGCTCCTCTTCTTACACCTGAGCACCACGTTTTCTACTTTCCAATATACTCTCCACTTTGATCTAGCTTTTTTTTGGCCACTTACTGTTTAAAAGCAGTAGTGCCCTGTAGATTTCTGCTGATGATACTAGGTCCTTTGTGAATTCCCTACCCTGTGGCCAATCCATTAATAATCCAGGGAGGAAGCATAATTGAATAGCTCAAAAGCTATTAAAAAAGAGTATGTCTCTGTCCTCCTTGTACCGGCTAGCCCAGCACTGGATGCAGTACTCCAGATGTCACCTCACTGGTGCTGAGGGGAAGGATCACCTCTCTCAGCCTGCTGGCAGTGCTTTTCCTAATGCAGCTCAGGAGGGTGTTGGCCTTTGTTGCCCCAAAGGCACTTTCTGGCTCAAGTTCAGCTTCTTGTCCACCATAACCACCCCACCCCCCATCCTTTCTGCCCAGTTGCTTTCCATCTGGTTGGTCCCTAGCCTTTTACTAGTGCAGCAGATTATTCCTCTCTGGGTGAGGAATGTGCTGAATATTCCTTTTGCTGAACTTTGTGTCTCCAGACTGTTGAGGTCCCTCTGAAAGGCAGCACAACTACTTCCAATTTTGTATGGTCTACCAACCGGCTGAGGGTGCACTCAGGCCCATTATTCAGGTCATTAATGAAAATGTTAAACAGCATTGGCCCCAATAACAGCCCTTTGGAGTACACCATTAGTAACTGGCCTCCAGCTGAATTTTGTGGTGCTGGTCACAATCACTTCACCTCACTTACACACTTCATCAGTAATAATGTAGATTACTACTGCTATGTGGCCAGGATAATTAATAGATAAAAATGTCTTTTCACGATCTTTCCTTGTTGTGATTTAATAGCACTGGTATATGTGTGTACACACACACTAACTGACAGTTGTCCTTTCGTCTGTGTTTTAGTGTGTGAGTGTGAATTGCCCATGAGATGTGTTTGATACAGGGAAGACAGTGTTATTTTATGTCACACAGATGCTACTTTTTTGCATTAAATTTCTCCCCTCCTCCTTTTTAAGGGAGAAGGACCTTCTGGGCTTGGTATAGTTAAGGAGATTTTGAAATGTGTAGTCATGAAATGTGGTTGAATTAATCAGGGTACGGCTGAAGTTCATGAAGCTTAAAGGGCCTTTCATTCAGCTGAAGAAATTGTTTATCTTACGTTAGAAAAATGCAAGGGCTTTTCAACATATGCTTGCTTCAGGTGTCGGGGAAAAACTTGAGAAAAAGCGCATCTGTATTCCACATTTCCTCGTGCTATGCCACACTCACCTGGTTTGTCAGCAGCAGTGAGCAGAAGAGACACTGGACTACCCTCATTGTAAGCAAAGCTTAAAATCTCTAGGGTGATACTCAGAGCTCTGTTTAAGCTTCATCCAGAAACAAGCTGTCTGATCTCAGGAAAATTTATTCACTATTGCTTGAACAGAAGGAGTTTTCTGTTGGTTTATCAAGTCAACAGTGCATTTGCTTTTAGCTAAAAAGCTGTATTTTCTGTGTGTGTGTGCATAGAAGAGTGAGGAAAATGAATCTTTTAATCAGATTAAGGTTTTCCATTTACAGAATATTGTAAAAGGTAGTAGTTCAAATGCTGAAACTGCTGATTCTCTTTTTTCTCCTCCTTGAAATGAAGATACGGTGTCATAGGGACACAGTGATGAGCTAACTATACTTTCAACTTAATACCTTGACAATGATTTTGAGAAGCAATCTAGTCTTTGTAATACGATTCTGAATTCACGTCCGGTAGGAACTCCATTAGAGAAATGGAAGAATTTTATTCCTCTGTGTGATGCTGAGGCATCCCAGGATGCCTACAGAATTTGGAAAGAAAAGGGTCTTGGCATCTAAGCTGCAGTGAACAGGTGGGAATCAAAAAAGTGCTAATGGTCTCCTGTGCACGTATGCAGATCTAGCTTTTACCTTTATTTCCAAAATCAATATAAATGCATATGCTCACAATCTGAATTTTGGAAAAATAATTGCTTTTGTTTTTTCTTCCCTTTGTTGTTGTCTAAAATTTTCTGTTAATGCTGTACATCTGTTTAACTTGGGAAGACAGCGCAAATTCTTTTCAATGGGTGCTATAAAAGGTGCAGATGTAGTTATTAGGCAAAATGTTACGCGTTACCTACTGAACAATGGAGAAAATTATTTAATATTTTTTCCCTACTATGTTGAGAGTGTTAACCATTTTTTGTATTACATTAAAGCCTCTGCAAGTGAGGTTTAACATTTTTGTCATCTTAAAAAGTGTTTAAAGGGAAAAAAGATGCCTAATTAAACTTTATATAAACTGCAAACAGAAGACTTCCCTTTTTTTGTAGGGATTGACCATAGAAAATGTGTTCTAATACTGTATTTATTTACAATGGGATCTTAGTGGACATCTGAAAAAATCTGAAAGCCCAAAAGCAAGATAATAGGGAGATAGGTTGTGTAGATAAATAGCAAAATATCAGTTAGCAGAGATGCTGTTTTATAGATATGAGTGAATAAAGTAATCCAAATACTGAGCGTAACTTTTTAGTTGCTGGATGGAGAGAAACTGGGCTACTTCTGTCCTTGTCATAATTTAGCATTTATATAGTTCTTAGTAGGTACAAAACTCTTTATAGATATTAATGACCTTCATTACACCCTCTGAAGGAGGTAGGTGATCTTTTACAAATGAACAGTATAGGGCCAATATATTTTAGACCTAGAAATCTGATAGGTGTTTGAATTTTAATATAAATTTGTTTGAAGTGTATAAAGAGCAGACTATATCCCTCAGTATCCAAAATCAGCTCTTACAAGATATGCTTTCATTTTTAAGGAACAAAGATAGAGTTTCATTCTGAACTCTTAAATAACAACATGTCTCTTTGATAATGGAGTCTAGTCAGATGTAGTTTGTCTTGAATTAATGTGTTGGCTACTATACAGAACAGTTTTTTAAAGGTTCAGACAGAATAGATCTTTAATTTACAAAGATTATGTCAGATTTAGCTTCCATTTTTATGGAAAGGTGGTTTACACACGGAAAGAGGGAGCTTGTTTTTCTTGTCTCCACCCTCCTTGGTTGGCAGACTTTCCCTCCAGCGATCAGTTGACAGAAATCAGTTTGAGGATTATTTCCAGAAGAAAAAGGTTTACAGCTTTACTTCAACAGTAAGATTTAAAAGAAAATAGCTGTCATCTGTTTTCTTCGCTTAACTAGTTAAAATCATAGCCATAAAAATGCCGTGTTACTCAACTAAGCTGTTCTGTGCATTTTATACAGTAATCAGACCGTATTAAATTAAAGGTGGACAAGCCTTGCAAACAATATAACACAAAATACAAAAAATTAAATTTTGACTGGAACTTCAGAATTTGTTATTTATTGTTTCTAGATGAACTAAATCTTTAAAATAAGCCTTACACAGGTATTGTAATGAAACATTTTATCTTGTGACCTTGTCATATATGAGGAAATGTAGATAATTCTCAGAATTAAAAAGTTCATGTTTTATAACAGCCAGATTCTTCAGAGTCTACCAGACTTGCCTCACCTAATTCCCACACCACCATGTTTCCCATTGTACCATTTATAAACAAAAGTGCTGTCAAGTTTAAGATGGAAAATCATTTGCAGTTGTCAACTTTGACACTTTCCAGTGAAAGATTCCTAAGATGCAGTATGAAAATAAGCATTTAATTTTTTTTTTCCTAGGTTGCAACAATTGGACTTCTTTTAGATCTAATTCCCTGAACATTAGGTTCTGTCACTCTCTGAAAGATCTGACTCTGCTTCCTTTGTACCACATGCTACCTTTAGTTTATTCTGTGAATAAACAGCTCAATTTAGTTTGATGGTGTTTTGTTGGGTTTTAAATCTGTTTACTTAATTTACAGAATTTCATTTTTATGTCTTTGATTTTCTTCTATACTGTTAGATGTTGACTCTTCCAGTAGTTTTGGGAACCTGTGCATCACTGATTTTTTGGCTGTGATATTTTTCCCTCCCCTCCTATAGCAGATTAATGAAATATCCCTACAATGCATAGACTTTTTTTGTACTTCTAGGGTTTTCTGAATTCGAAATCTGACATGTGCACTGGAGAATGGAGAAAAAGAAAAGGCTTGTTATTTTCATAGTCTACTGCATTCTTATGTTAGCTCCAAGTTTCTGGATCCTAAAGATCCATGCCTGTACACTGCAAAAAGTCCTGAGAGATTAGGCCTCTTTAGCAGGTTAGAGAGCTAAATGTTTTTGTTGTTTTCATCCTCTTTTTAATCTCTGTTCAAAATAATTAAGGAAATTTAAGACATTTATCTAAATATTGGATGGCTGGCTTTTTATGCTTATACTTTATCTCCTGTATCCTGGTAGCGTAAACAGTGCGAGTGATAGAAAACAGAAATTTCAAAACTAAATTTATCTTGAAAAGAGGATTGTTATGATAATTATGTATGGAGTATTAGAAAACAGAAATAGTATAAATCTTCACTAAAAAATCATTCCTCAAAGTCAGGTATTCAGAAAAGAGCATTGTATCTCTTTCCTTTTGAATCCTTGTGTGGTCATATGCACAGAATATTGTGCTTTAATACTCCAAGGAATTGTCCTACTTTGGCTCTATAATGAAGCAGTTTCCTTTAATCAAATGGAAGCCAATAGAAATACACAAGCATCGAACATAGCTCTATATTGCCCGCTGGGAGATACTTAAATTTGTGCCAGCTTACACTAGAAGGAAATGCTGTTAAAGCACTTTGTTTTGTTTCTGTAAAAACTCTAATATTCAGTGCATTAAAATATCCACTTAAGAAATAGAACAGCTAATATCATATATACTGATTAAGGCAATTAACTGTTCGGCCAACTGTAAGATAATACTATACATGTTTTAACATGTTTCTCCTGTACAAGCTGATCAGATTGCTTTACACTGTAGATAAAGAAATATGGACTGCTCTGCTGTTTTTAATTCACTGTTTGTGATCCTATGGTATTCTAATTTATTAAATAGAAATAATCATTTGTGTATATATATCTGAGGAAGGAAGTAATTGTCTAAGTCTTAAATTGCCAATATTTGTTTTGATGGAGAAGATTTTGCATTTATTTGTAAAAGATTCCTTGCTAAAAAGGTTCAGAGAAAGAAGAATGTTAGGATTACAGAGCAATTTTTAAAAATTAGGAATCTAAAAATACCAGTTGTCTCTGTATTTATCTTATTATATGTGCATTAGTATTTTGACACAGTCACTGCTGGTGCAATCATGTGCTGTTGGTCCTGGTCCCATGAAATGTGTTAAATGTACACAGTTAATGATAGCAGCACATACTTCATAATTTTTCATTGCAGATTTTAATGCAGATAATAAGATTATAACAATGTTTATTTTTACAATCTTATTATAATCTTATTTTTTTAAGCAGATGGAGCAACCAAATCACAAACAGTGAGTTGTTACATAGAAAGCTTTGGGTAAGACTCAGAATTAAGTTTTTGGTTTTGTGGCTGTTGAATGAGAGATGTTCAATATGGGTCTTCACTGAATAGTATGCCTCATGTACAGTGGTTTAAATCTACTGCAGTGTGTAATTGAGGTGAGCTTGTTTTTACCACTTAAATATGTACTTAAGACGTGAAGAAATTTTAGGTATCAGTGCAGGGTTGGTCAGAAACTTTTGGAGGGTATGCATCTGTTAACACTCTACTTCAAGTTAATATTTCATGAGAATATACTAATTTTGTCTAATAGAATTACTGTCTTTCCTGCTCCTAACTGACTTTAAGGGAACTACAGGTCCCAAGAACGCCAGTTGTAAGGCAGAGCTTCCCATGCTGGCAGCAGGAAATCTGTATAGCTAGGGGAATTAGTTTCACCTAACTTAATGGAAAAATCTCTTTTTTCTTTTAACAAAGAGCTTGGGTAAAACTTGTTTCCCCATGTCCAATGATTTCTTGTACTACTGAAGCTTCAGAATTCCACAGAACTTGAATTCTACCTTCCGGTTAGCTAAGTATTCAAGTATAAAATACCTTCATCTTGACCTCTTAATGTCTAACTTATTCTCATTTTGATGCTGAGTAAACAGCTACTTAGCTTTAATACATTCCTGTTTAATGTGGGATAGCTCTGAAAAGTGAATATTGAATATTGCAATCTAATTTCTAAGGTCATAAGAAAAACATTTTGCCTATTTGAAATTTTATCAGTCCTTTTTTTTTATCAGTCCTTTTTTTTTATCAGTCCTTTTTTATTTAATGTCAGCAGAATGAGTTTAGGAAGGCCGAGTGAGATGGGAAGGGCTACAAGTGGTTTTCCCCAAAAATAACTGGACAATCCTTTCTAAGGCCCTTTCAGGGTTATTCAGACAGGTGTGGCAGAGGAAGGTCCCACCCACCTCTTTGCTGATGATAAGGTTTTTCTTCATCACTTCAACATGTAATGCAGCTATTTTTTCAGAAGATACTTATTCTGTGTTGAAGAGAGAGGAACATTCAGTGTAATTTGATCATGTTTTCTTTTTAGTTACAGTTTTTACATTTCTTATGAGTTCTGATTTCTTGTTCATTTGCCTGTTTCCTGTTGTCTGTTGTTAAGTGTAATCAATATCTAGTGCAGACTTCTTTTTATGCAGTCTGTTTTTTCAGATTTTTTTCTTGTAAATCTGTGGTTCCCTTGACATGTTTTTTGCTTTATTTTTTGCTTTATTTTTCCGGCTTCTCAGAGGGTGGTTTGTATTGGGATTTTTTTTTTGGTGGTGGTATTTTGGTTTATTTTATCTTTATTTTATTTTCTCACACTTGCTCTCCAGTTCTATTTTTGGTCTCTGCTGGTAATTCTTCACCATCTTCCAGTCTCCCAGGTTTGGTTTTATGAGTTCTGAAATGAAACCTCAAACCCTGCTGAACTGTAGGTTTTGATTAGTGCTGCTTGGGATGGAATTTTCTTCTGAAAATGTTTCTCAGTAGGTGACACCAGTTTGTCAAAATTCTACCTGTTCACAAAACCAATAACTCAGTGGTTTGGGTGCTCACCTGGTGTTTGGATTGCAGTAAATTGGGCAGAATCCAGGCTTTGTCTTGCCACATTTTGCTTATACGTTGCACTGAGTAAATATCTCACACGCACACACACCCCCCACTAATGAGAAACTTTCTTTATTGTGATGCAGCAGAAACTGTCTGTAACAGAGTATAGCATCGTATTTCTTGGTGAACAAATCTTTGGCTGACCAGCTTTAGATGTAAATTAACTTTGGATTTGGGACATCTTAAAGTAAAAAAACTTTGGAAGTAACTAAGTGCCAAAAGATACAGATGCCTGTAGGTAATTTTTTTTCTGAAGGGATCTTCAGTATATTACCATTCACTTCTGTGTAGTAGCTACTAGCTATGACAGTGAGTATATAATTTAGTAGCACAGCCCATGTGAGCACAGGACTCATTCAGGATTCAAGACCTGGGTTGTCTCCTACATGCTTTGGAATCCACATATTCTGCCTGCTGAGAGAGTGCCCACCCTGTTAGTTCATAGAATGTTTCGTGGTAGAATGTTGGATTTGGATCTTTACACTGAAGCTGTTTTATTATTTTACATATGAGATGGAGAATACAACCATAGTACCCATATCCCTCCCCTGAAGAAGTGGACTGCACCTCAGATCTTCCTGAGATTGCCTCAGAGACAATTTCACTTTAGATCTTGGGTTAGATAATTAATGCCTGCAGAGTGAAATAGTTTCACTAAACGAGTAAGGAATGGACTTTATTTCCTGATTTTCCTCCAGCATCTGAAAACGGATGGGCAGGTACAGTGGAAGGTTTCTGTTCAGATCCTTCCAGGCAATACAGTTGTTCTTGGTTTCCTGTTGTCTCCTGGGTGCCTCCTCTGACAGCTGGAAAAGAATAGTGACACTGGTGTTACCCAAAAAACAAGGAGAGCTGTGCTAATATGTGCCAAAACATCCCAGAGAGAAGGCTGTGTCGTGTCTGGTTCCTGTGAGTTCCTTGGACAAATGGGCTTGCAACAGGAGAGCTGGAAATTATCTGGTTTGCTGTAGTGTGCTATTTGGGGAAAAGACCTGGGCAGTATTTAGATGGCAATAAAGCCATCTATTTAGTATAGTACACCTGAGTGAAGTAAAGAAGTAGAGATTTAAATGTCCAGTAGTGCTACTACCAGCACAGTCTCAGAACTGGCTGGAGACTTTGGATGCTCTCAGTTTTGCGCTACCAAATGGTATATTTAAAAAAAAAAAATTATAGAGAACTGATATTTAATGTTTCTGAAAGTCAGATTGACTTTAAAGGAGTAAATTTTTTTAATTCTGGCTTCATGCTTAAAGAATATAGTCCTATATATTCATGTACTTCAATATATATTCACAATGCTTTTTCAAAGGCTTGCTTACAAATAAAGAGAATAAACTGCTTTAATGATGCTTTTCCTCTTGTTTTTCACTGAAGGCAGGTAATAGACCTTCTTTACATTAGTAATTGAAACACAGTGGCTTTTAATTGTCAGATTTCACCAGACATTTTAACATTACTTCTGCTGAAATCCATAGAGCTGTATGTGATTGAAGTTATAGTTGCTTAAATTGAGCTTGCATTGAGTACTTTTGAGAGTACTGTTTGTTTAATACTGGAATACATTCCAGTATTCAATTAATACTTATATGAGACAAACAGTTTTTTAAAAAAGCCCGTGGCACATCAGATGTTGAAAAGCACCTCAGCAGAAGAAAAGTGATACACTGAAATTTATTTTTTCAGATTAAGAATGTTTTAAGGAGCTGGCATAGGGAAAAATTTTAATTACTTTTAGGTGATATTTGGATTGCGGTATTGAAAGAAAGGCTTCCAACTTTGCAAATTATGCTAAATTGTGAGAAAAAATACAGTCACATTTTGTACAAAAGAACTTAGATTAGTTCAGTATTCAGGCTAGTAACTGTCAGGCATAGTTAAATGCGGACACCTAATACTACTCTGAGGCAAGATTAAAATGGAGAGTATCTACTGAATGGAAAAATCTTGAAGCACGCTGACCTGCAGAGGGATAGAAGGACCTGTTACAGAATACTGGGTGTATAAAGCACTGTTTCAGTACAACTGTACTGTAGCTGGGAAAATAGAAGAGAGAGAGTTATATACATAAATGAAGTCATAGAAGTTTGTTAACTTGTATATACATGGGACCATTCAAAGTTAAGTTGAACTAAGCATTTTTATTTAAGTCATATAAAGTTAATAGATATATAACACTTCTTCCTTGTCTCCATTCAGTGCATTTCACTGAATGGCCATTTTATTTCTTAAGAAATATGTGTATGCATGGATCAATATATTTTAGATTTAATTTGGTTTAATATTCCTGAATTATCTTATATTGGTGTGACCTCAGATGCTATCTGGCAAAGTAAGGTGTACTGTGTGTGTTACTTCATATGCTCAGTCACAGATTCACACTATCTCCCAGTGAAAACGCAGACAGGTTAAAAATACCATTGTACCTTCTTGCCAAATAGCAGACTTAACCTGCTGCATGTGAAACTGATATTTTGAAGAGAATAGTAGAGAGTAAATAGAATATAATAAAAAAATTTGATGTACTGTGCTTTCTGGGAGGAGCAAAGAATATGAAACACATTGAACAATAGTGTGGAAAGATAGATGTCCGTGTTTTAATGGAGTCAAGGTAAGAAGCATGTCAGGGATTAATCTGGTGATAAATTAGGTTCTATCCTACTCTCATAGTCTGTACTCATTGGATTTGTTATTATGTGGTAATCCGGTTTCTCCATATGACACCAGTATAAAAGAGGACTGTCTTTGCCCACAGAGCCCAGTGCCATCCGTTTTCCTGCCTGCTTGTCTTACAGACAAAAGGTGATTGTACACTGTGCTCCATTTCTAAGTGTGGCGTTCTTTGCCCTTCATCAGATTCTGCATTTGGTGCAGAAAACACAAGAACTGAGAGTCCGTTTTGCATCTACTGGGCTTGACTTCATTGGTGAATCAAAAAGATGGGTCTTAGATTGGCTGTCAGTGAAAAAGCTGAGCTTTCTGCTGTAAATAATCAACAGCTGGCCAGTAGCTGTGTGTGGAAGAACTCTACTGTAGACCCTTGTTGTGGAAAGCTAGTGTTTTATCATCCATATAATTGATGTCTGAAATCCATCTGCAGCCACGTGTCAAGAGATAGCTGAGGTTAGAAATTAACAGTCTCTAGCAGTGATAGCCAAGTCCTGGAAAAAACATAGATGCTATAAGAAAGTGATAATGCTATAGTGCTGATCTTGAACCAGCATTAGATGTCAGGAGAAGGACAGAGACTTAAGCCAAAATTTTAGTCCCAGAACCTTGGCCAACTTCTAGTTTACATATATGCTGTCTGCCTACCCTGACTGTCTTACTATGAGAATAGTGTAGGATGAAGAACCCTGACTGTCTTACTATGAGAATAGTGTAGGATGAAGAAAAGAAATTGTAAAATGTCCATGGTGCAAAGGAGCAATTCTAACTCTGGCATTATAAAATCTGAGGCACCCAAAATTAACCTTGTGAAGTCAATCTTGCATGCCCCCCATACTCAGTTCTTTAACATTAGGAAAAGGGGGGGGAGATGGAGGGGGTGGCAGATGCTCATTGTTTTCCCTGCTCTTCATTTGTGAACATCTTAAATGAATTCTGTGTTCAGTCATTTCTGAGACTAGTGTAAGGAAACAACATCTGTTGTTCTGGGCTCCCCAGTTCAAGAAAGATGAAGAGCTACTGGAGAGAGTCCAGCGGAGGGCTACAGGGTGATGAGTGGACTGGAACATCTCCCCTATGAGGAGAGGCTGAGGGAGCTGGGCTTGTTCAGCCTGGAGAAGAGAAGGCTGCGAGGGGATCTTATAAATGCTTATAAATATCTCAGGGGTGGGTGTCAGGAGAATGGGGCCAAGCTCTTTTCAGTGGTGCCCAGTGACAGGACAAGGGGCAACGGGCACCAACTGAAGCATAGGAAGTTCCGTCTGAACATGAGGAAGAACTTCTTCCCTCTGAGGGTGACGGAGCACTGGAACAGGCTGCCCAGGGAGGTTGTGGAGCCTCCTTCTCTGGAGATATTCAAGACCCGCCTGGACAAGGTCCTGTGCAGCCTGCTGTAGGTTACCCTGCTTCGGCAGGAGGGTTGGACTAGATGACCCACAGAGGTCCCTTCCAACCCCTACCATTCTGTGATTCTGTGATTCTGTGATTCTGTTCATCTTGAAATTCTTGCTATTTTCTTTTAAGTAAAGTAACCAGTTCCTTTTTATCCCCCACTCTCTTTTTGTTTTTTTTCTTTCCCAAGCGTGGTGAATGTTTTTTCGTGGAAGACAATCTGCATGCCCTAAATGTCACCCTGCCATTCTAATTGTTAAATTGAAACCTTTATTTTTAGATTTTTATGTATCATCTTGGCGTATATGCTGTCTTTCCCCTCTATTTGTCAGAAAGATTAACGTGAGAGTAGACTATTAGCATAGCATAGCACAAGATTGTATTAGCTAGTTCTTTTCTCTCTGGAAAGGACCCCTATTCCTTTATTGAATGTTTTCTTTGGATTTGTTGACAGTAAGAGCAGGACGCCACTGAAGGAAAAAATACCTCTTTGGAAAGCTAACAAAGGAACAATTCCATACAACAGACGTGTCACACAGGAGTGGTTGCAGTTTTCATTGCTTGCACCTTTAAAAAGCAGAAATGGATCCAGTCATTTAGTGTGATTCTGGAGTACTAAGTCACAGTAGTTGAGAGTAGCTGAGTAAGTGGACAAACAGGAAAATAGTAAACGCACTTTAGCGTTAAAGGGTATATACTTTTTGAATTCTTCCCTGAAGAAGCATGGGGTCACTATTTTTCACACTTAGGTGGGATGACAGAATAATTTAAGCTGTATTCGTAACAATGCTATGTGAAGCTGTTGAGCCACTGCTTTTCATTTAAGAAACACCAAAACAAAAGTATGTCACTCAGTAAAATAACAGTACATGTAGCTGAGGGGTTTTGCTGAATAATTCTTAGGAGAAATGAGGAAATTACACAAGATGAAAATGAGCCAAATGCTCATGACCTTGCGTAAACGACTACTTGAAGTGTGAATTCAGATACTGCTTTGTGAGACCTCTCTAGATGGAATGGTAGATGAAGGTGAATAGTAAGGAACAGAAAACAATCACCTGCTTGCGTTTTGTTGTGCTAAGGAAAGTGGAACTAAAACACTCTCTGTAAATAAGCAAGACTGCATCAGACACGAAATTCCATCATCTGTTTCTTTCATCCATTGAAGAAACCTTGAGAACACTGTAACTTTAAGTAGCTGCTATAGTCAAGCTGATCTCACCTTTAGCAAGAACCAACTCTCTTCCTGCTAAAATAATCAGGATAAGAATGGAAAAAACAAGTTCATCATGCTTTGAAGCATTCCATCTCTGATCTGAGTAATTGTCCCAAGGGATATCTAGAGAACTTCAGTTTTCTCATTTATTTTTTTAGAGCACGAGGGGCACTTTAGTCTGTTGGGGAGGCACTTACTAAATCTGCACAGTGCACTCTAAATCACTGTTGAAAGACTTGCACCTGCTGCCATTGAAATGTTAGAGAAGACAGCCTAGGTATTGGATGAGGAAAGGACTGAATGTGCCTCTTGTTAGACAACTGCTCAGCAACAAGAACTGTAATTGTCAAAAAAGCCCTGATTATGTTGAAACTGGGAAGATGTTAGTTCTTCCAGTATGGGATGTTGTTTTTTATATTGTTTTATAAACTTAGATAATTTTGAAGTTGTGGGTAATACAGTCTTCTATCAAGGCTGGTTTAAAAGTATGGGAGTCTATAATCTACAGCATAGGTAATGTGCCAGATAATGATGAGTGTCTACTAAAAATGGTGTTTCCTGGACCATTTTGACTCTTACTGTATGAGTGGGTACTTAAAACTCGTTACACACTTCACATTAAACATCTATTTCTCTTACCTACCTTTTTCCTATTCCCGTACAGTTCTTATGGGAGTGTGTTATTTGTATTCATACTGTGTGTATTTCCAGAATATAGATATTGGGTGTTTTGTTTGGATGTTTTTGGTTTAGCAGTGGTAGAGCTAGCTCAGATCTTACTCAGTTCCTTAAAATGCATTGTAAACACTTTTGTCATAAATTATGGGCTCATCCAAAAATTCAGGTTGGAAGGGACATCAGGAGGTGATCTTAGTCCAGCCCTCTGCTCAAAACAGGGTCAGTGTTGAAGTCAGGCCAGGTTACTCAGGGTTCCGGGTCTGGTCTTGAAAATGTCTGGGGACAGAGACTGTTCCACCTCTTGGGGCAACCTGTTCCAGTGCCTGACTAGTAAAAAGGCTTCTCCTTATATGCAGTCAGAATCTCTAGTGTTTCAGCTTACATCTGTTGTCTTGTGTCCTCCCACTATGCAAGAGAACTACGCAGAGCTTGGCTCCACTGTTGTGATGACTTCCTTGCAGACCAGCTCCTTTGATGTTAATAGTAGCATTGGAGATGTTTAAGTACTCTGCCTCACTTAGAAGATTGCCTTCCTTTTTTGTGGTTCTGATACCAAAAAGGTACTGGAGGTGATTCAACCTTTGTGTCTAATACCTCTTTCATAGATGTGGGTGCTTGAAGAGAAGTCTCTGGGAGATCTTATCAGTGTTTACAAATAACTGATTGTAGATTGCAAAGAAAATGAACCCATACTCTTCTCAGTGGAGCCCAGTGACAGAGTAAGAGACAATGGGCATAAACTGAAACACATGCATTCCATCTGAACATAACAAAACAGTTGTTTGTTTTTTTGTTTTTTTTACTGTGAGAGAGGTCTGGAGTGGGAGGGTTTGGGTTTGTTTTTTTTTTAATTATTTGGAAATAATCTCAAATAATCTTATGCAGATAAGTAAGTTTTACATGGTGATAAAGACTGAAGATGCAAGTTAACTGAACAATAGCTAAAATACTGTTGAAAGAAAAATTTTTTGTGACCATGTATTCTTAATTGCCTTTTATTCAGAAGCATATATCTGTTGAAATGAAAATAAAAGATCTTGATATTCTTCTTTCCTTCTGCGAATGCAGTAGGTTTAATTGCTTCATTAACATTAAGAATTTCAGTAAAACTTGTGGGTTATGTCTCTAGTCAGTTCCTATTGTTCCAACAGGAAATAAACTGAGTCATCCTATAACCAAAAGTTATTCTTGTATTTTGATTACGTATCTCTCTGATTTTATAAAGCAAGTAAGGCAAGTAGAAGTTTATTCTGTTAAGTGTACAGACTAAAACAGACTTTTTTTAAGATAACTATTCAATTTCATCTTGAACTAAATTTTCCACAGAATAAAGTAATTTGAAAAAACACTCAGTTTTTTAGAAGCATTTTAAGACTAATGTATTGTAACTGAAGATATTAAAAATTACAGATTAGTTACTAAATTGCAAAAATAGTGTATATTGAGGGATTACCAAATATTTCTAAGCTGGTATTTAAGTCTTTTGTTTCCACACAAGCGTGTATCCTGAAGTATCAACATTCTGTGCTATTATTACCACTGTGATTCAGCACTAATGCACTAATTCATCTAGAAGCAACATTTCTGGAAGATGGTCTGACTGAAGCCAGCACTTTCGTTCCTCATAGATCATCCTTCCGTGCTACCTTCATCAGCCAGGGCTCGATCACAGAATGTGTCAGCTGTGTTAGACTCCTGCACTACACAAAGCATGAGATGTAAAGGAAATAAACTACAGCATAAAAGTAAGCATCAGAATTAAAACTTCTGCCTATAGGGAAGATGTTTGTGCTGTTTCACTCTGTACACAAGCGGATGCCAGCAGAGAGTAAGGTGTACAGAAGTTAGTCTTTTTTTTCCCAAAAAGTTGTTTCTCCTGTATTTGGTGGCTTTAATTGTTTCTTAGTTCACTTGATCATCAGAATTCATTGTGCACGTTATACAGAAATTGAATGAACTTTGTGCTTTATTACTGGTGTTCAGTGTTGCCTGCACTCAAAAAGCAGAGTTTGTTGTTAATGTCAATTGGAAAAGCATATTTTGCCATTGCTAACAGTCTCTGGTCAAATCACGGATTGAGATTAGGGTCTTGGGAAAAATTCTGGCATTACTACAAGACCCAAAATTCACCATTGGTACAAATCCTAATTATTTTGTCAACCCGAGGAACTCACTCAGAAACTTAAGAAGTCTTGTGATACAGCAGATATGACGGAGAAGTCAAGATAATAATTGATGAAAATCATAGGATCATAGAATAGTTTGGGCTGGAAGGGACATTTAGAGGTCATCTAGTCCAGCCACCCTGTGGTAAGAAGGGACATCTTCAACTAGACCGGATTGCTCAGAGCCCCATCCACCCTGGCCTTGAATGTTTGCAGGCATGGGGCTTCTACCACTTCTCTGGGCAACCTGTTCCAGTGTTTCACCACCCTCATTATAAAAAACTTTCTTCCTTTTATGTAGTCTAAATCTACCCTGTTTTAGTTTAAAACCATCACCCCTTGTCCTGTTGCAACAGGACCTATTGAAATGAAGTAGTGCTTTTTAGAATAGGAAACACAGTGTGTTTCTGTGTGACTTAGTTGAAGACAGGTCAAGTGCTCCTGCCTCCTGTCCTAGTAGGTTGAAGTTTTCAACCCTTTTCTAACCCAAAAAGGTGATCTTCGCTATTATCATCTAACAAGTCAAAAATGTTTTAACTGATCAAAATGGAAAGAGAGAATCAGTGTGAATACTTATTTTCTTTTTTTAACCTGCAGCCATTCCATGTTATTGTCTGGCCAATTGATGTATGTAAAAAATATGTTGTATGTCAATAGTGACATATCCTAAGTCAAAGCTGTGTGGAAGAAATACTCCTTGAGACCAGACTTTCTCTGCCTGGACATTACTTCCCCTCCTGTAAAGTAGTCCTAGGGAAACTAAGCAGATCTATATAAATGCAGAGATGGCAGGGAGAGAACTTTGAGAAAGATTGTCAAGCTTCTACTTTTACATTAGGAAATAATGTCTCCAGTAGATTGGATGGCAGGGGTCTATGAAGACTTTGTTTGTGGGAATAGTGAAAACTAAAAACAAAAACTTCTCTTCAGAAGCTAAACCTCTAATCCTTGATTACTTGGCTAGGAAAGTGACAAGCTAATCCACTGGTACCATTAAGAATTATATCTCTCTTCTGGTTTTCATTGTCTCCCTGGGTAACAAAACACAAGAATTAAGTATGCTTGTCATATATCCCTCCCCTGCCAAAGTAGTAATGTTAAGATGCTCCCACAGGATTAGGTTGCTTTGCCAAATCTTTTACATAGGTTCAAAACGTCTCGGTAGTCGTAGCATTCTTTAGGTTTTTTGTTTTGTTTTGTTGAGATGACCTCCTGTGTCTGTTTAGCAGCCAAGGATATCTAGCTGGACTTCACGTTGTCTTGACTGGGAGTAAGCGGCATCTTCCAAAATTAATTTTTTTATAAATTGTGCACAAAGTTAAGCCAACTCCTTAGAGAAACCATCTCTATAATAATACTCTTCAGTTTTACTGAAAATTCTGAAAATGAGGTATTATATATATCAACAGCCTTGACTGTATTTCAGGTAGGAAACTAAGGGTTAGAAGAGTCTAACTTTTGGGATTTAGGCATCAGAATCTGTATCTGTAGTGAAGTGATTTGATAAAGGTCTTTTTGCAAAAAAAAAAAAAAAGTATAAACAATCTTTGAATAAGAACAAATCTGCCTCAGAAGCATTTCCGGTACTATTAAGTTTCCTCTTTCAGCCATGAAAGAGATAATCATGGTCTGAGATACAAGATTGCCTTTGGATTTTAGAAATATTTTTAGATGAGAGTGACTTTTCATCGTTATTCTCTTACCATTTATGTCTGGTGACTGTGTTAGGTAAGGTGTTTTCCTGTATTGATAAACTTTGCTAGGAAATCACTTGCTGATCATTTTACTTAGTAAGTTTTAAAGCTTTGATGTTCTGGGCATTAAATGTAAATGAACTTTTATTCAGGCTTTTTGGTTTTGATGCATTTCCCAGAAAATTAACTGCAAATGAAGATCAATGTATTCAGGTTGAGAGACTGGTATATATAGATCTAGATGTTCTTGAGGAAATGTCTTTAATCTAAACTTGAATTTTTGGGTTTCTAAAATGTTTTTTGAAATGTGATTATTCTAATTGTTTCTTCAAAGAGAGAAGGAAAAGATACTCCCTCTGCCCCAAAAGCCAATGTCACTAAAGCACTATTCACATCTATCTTTCAATATTGTATTGTAAAAATATTTATAGAAACAAACAAATAAAAATATCCTGAGTTGAAAAATCATTAATTCACAGTTTTCCCTGTCTCTTACCATCCTGATTAATTATTATTATACCTGCAACTCTGTTTTAAAGAATGATTTAATTCTAGCTCATTTATCACTTTAAAAAGAACACATTTAAGCTTTCTCCAGATCTCATAATTTCTTTTTTGAATTTTAGGTTTTATTTTCAGGACAACTGAAACAAAATATACATATACAGTAATATTACAGATATATGCTGCTTCCTGTCGATGCTGTGTAAAATTTTACCAGATCGCCTTCTGTTTCAAATAGATTCTAAAAAATATTTTTTTTACATTTTGTATTGATTTGCTTTTTGTTTGCCCCTCTCTTCCTCAGATTATCCTTTTGGGACACTGGATATGGCTTCACGCAGCACCTTTTTAGCATTTGCTAATTGATAACACAGCAATGAAACTGAAAATGCATATCTTGAAGTGAAAATCAGGAAGGACCGTGTAGGGCACAGATACGAGGTGTGGCATACAGAATTACAGAGCACCCGCTAGTTGCTGATGTTTATGTGCTTGAGCAGTTGGTGGTACTTAAAACTGACATGGCACATTGAGATTCATCAGTTTGATAACAATGTGGGTCCCACAGTCCATGCTGGGGGCTAACAGAGACACTGGTAAAGTCTAGTCAGGAAAGAAGTGCTGTGGCTGTAATTGTGACAGACAACGAGCCCTACCAGTTCTACAAGTAACTAAAAATATAAACTTACTGTTATACACCTTTTGATTACCAACTGTAATGTAGTTAGGCTCTTTTTCCTTGTCTGATAAATATAAATTAGAAATGATGTGATGTTTTTGAAATTTTGCTTTTTCTTCCTTAACCTATTCTTCAGAAAAATGAGCTATATTAAAGGTGTTACAATCACATCAGAGTATTCTGAGATGCTTCACTTAGTGATCTGTTTTGAAACACGATACATACACAAAGGCAACAGTTTGTAACTTCAGGCAGGTAAGTAATTTTGAATAGGATCTTTATTGCTAAAGTAATTTAGTAGTATTAGCGGTGGTAAAGAACAGTGCTTATTGTTTCAGTAAACAAGGCTACCCTCTACTACTCCACAATAATGTTTTATTTATATTTCTATATACACTTTCACTTACCACCTTTCAGATGAAAGTTTTGTTGATGAAGCTTGATGAATATATCACTTTTACTACAGGCTGAAGTATTTTGCAATGGCTCATTGCAGGGCTAGCTGGAAGATTACACATTTTAGACATGAAGTTATACCAAGTGCACTTTAATTCCACATTCTTCAATCCCAGTCTTCAAGTATTTTGTTGTGGTTTTTGTTTTTTTTTTTTTAGTTTCCTCCAATCTATGGTGACCTGTACAGATACTGCAGTGGCGCAACAGAGCTCTTATGACAGTTATTATAGATTCTACAGAGTAACATGAGTCAATATTTCTATTAGCATCCTAACTCACAGCTGTAACTCTTGTTTGTAATTTTGAAGCCCTGAAAATGTGCCACAGAATAGATTATATATTCTAGTCATTATTACTGGAGTTACCCATACTGTACATTGTTAGAATTAGAGATTACTGTACTTTTAGTTAGTCAGATGTAAACGTTTTTCACTGTTCTGAGAAACTTCTGATGCTTTTACCACTTCTCATAACTTTGTTTTGTGATTAAGATTAAATAATATTAACAGTTGTTTTCTGAAATCCCTGCCCCTTTATAATTGTTTCTAAGAGCATCAAAGATTAGAATGAAATTGATATTCTTATAACTTAATTAAAATGTTGTTTTACTGCAGAATACTAAGCATAACCTTCATGATGAGACTG
Organism: Opisthocomus hoazin; assembly: GCF_030867145.1. Lineage (NCBI taxonomy): Eukaryota > Metazoa > Chordata > Aves > Opisthocomiformes > Opisthocomidae > Opisthocomus > Opisthocomus hoazin. Next base: position 63,121,161 of record NC_134419.1, read on the forward strand.
TTCATGTGAAACAACTCATTATTAAACTACAGAAAGGAATGTGCACACAGTTAAACACAAATAAAAGTTTCAAGTCAGATTTAACTTCACACTTGAATTTACAACTTCTTTCCTTGAGCTTATCTGTTTGCTCAGATGCCTTGACATTTGATGACATTTCCATGCTATGTTCACAAATGTGTCAGTTTTAATGGGAAATGTTCACAATACCCATGGATAGGTGTACTTCACCTCATCCTGGACTGAGGTCAAATCAAGTAAATCCCTGTGTCCGAACGTAGGCCATGGAGACTGTTAAGCTTCGATATAGATTATAAAGTTGGAAATACAGTTTGCTCCCTGGAGGGAAGAGAAGGGTTTCTGTGCGTGCACTAATGAGTTCACACACTTGTAGTAGCTCTTATGTAGGATGCATTGAAGCTGTTGCTGGTGCACTTTGCAGCTTGATGTAAGCAGACATGGCAACTTCATGTACATCTCCTAATGTTGCCATGATTGTAGCTCTTACATTAGGTCTTAGGGGGCTCTTTTGTTTACAAGCTATGTGTTATGCTAGTAGAAGATGTCGATTTTCAACAAGCTCAGCTGTTGACTGAAAGTGTAGTCCCATGCTCTCTCCAGAGATAATGCTGTCTGAGAGCTATACAAAAACTACTCTTAAATGACTGAAAGTGAAGAATTTGATAGTTTTAAAAAAATACATTTGCTTTTATACACATGATTAATACTTCTTAATTTTTACCTAGCAGTATTTCTTATTTTTTTGGAAATGCTCTGGAAATGTTGCATAGGTAAACAAATACCAGCAATGCCATGTCTTAGGGCAGGCAGAGAACAAGGTAAGACTTACAGCCAAAGTGCATTTAATGAATTCTATGTTAAATGATAACTTCCATTAAAAACTTCTTCCATTTAGTTATATTAAGTTCCTAAATATTTGAGAATACCCATAGTGACCATTTTGAGGCGTCCAAGTTAGCCCATGTTTAGTATATGGCACTTTTTATAAAGTGTTTGGTATGGTAGTTTTTGGATTGACTCTCATGGGGATTAGATGGTCTAAACTTCTCAAAGCCTTCTGTTCTTCTTTCAGGGAATATTTAGGAAAAGAGAAGGTGATGCTTTGATACCTGTCTCCTTTTTTTTTTTTTTTTTTTTTTGCACTATGTTCCTGCAACCATCTGTTCTTTCTGATTTAGCTTTATGCCAGAAAGTTCTTACTCAGGGTGAAACTAGCTTTATGCGAAACACTGCGTGCTTCTTACATCCTCATAAAAAGGTATTGTGTTTTTGCATGGGGATAACATTCCTTTGCACAACAGTCTCAAGCAGAAAACAGAAAAAAAAGTTAAATTTAACTGGTGGTTTTCTTGTGACCTTTTTTTATTGACAGATTTTTTAAAAATATGGTTAGTAATATGCTAATATTTAATAAGTGGCAGTGCATGTTGCAAGGAGCTCAAAGGCTTTTTGTTCTTTGTTCTTGTTTCTCTGATACAGGGTTTCATGTGTGAGGCTACTGTTTGACAGCATTGCTTACTGTAACATTTCCTGTCTTACTCCTGTATGTGGCATAGTTTTGGTGGATCTCTAGACTTTTCAGAAGGATGCAGCCAGAATACTTTGTTTTATGGAACTTAGCTTCTTCCTTTTTTTGTTTTTGTGTCATTTTATGTTTCTTGTTTCAGCATGTATTTCACAGAGGACAACAGTTAAAATCAACAAAAAGTATGCTAATTTCAGAAGTAATCACTGGAAGCCAAAAATGTGACATAAAGCTAGCTAAATAATTCTTGGAGAGCAAGTGGCATAGTATAATTTTTCATGGCATTTGAAGCTGATTAATCATGCTTTATTTCAGAAACTAATTAACTGACCATACATGATGTGATGTTCTACATGTGCTATACGTACCAGCTTTATAATCAAACAGAAATCACATTATACTAGAAACTCTTGTAATGCAATTGTTAGTTAAACTGCATCATTTTCCATTTATCACAAATGCTCATTAAAAATAAAAATATAAGTACTAGAAGTTGATAAGGGCTTAGTGGCAGTCTTGCTGCCGTTCAGACAGAGCAGAGAGCGCTTTAAGTGCAAGAGGTGGAAGGTGATACCACCTTGCTCTTGTTGTGCAGGTTGCTCCTTCCCCCTCATATATACTGGCAGACAGACTCACTGACTGTCCATTAAATGCATGGAGGCAATAGGTTTTTTTCAGCTTCATCTCTTGATAATCACTGTGGAATCCCAAGATCACAAGAGGAGGAAATGCTCAATGGGAGAAGGGAAGATGAGTGATACGTATCTTAACATGGACCATGGTGTTTTCGGTTCTCATCTGGCCAGATAAAATTCTTCTTATTTCTGAGAGCTGGGCTACAGGGTAGGGAAAGCCCCAGAGATTTCATTAAGTTATTGCTTTTACTGTGTTATTCAGTGGGTTTAATAACAGTCTGATTTGAACAGAGGGGAAGGAATTTCATGGAGAGGATTATCAGTCTTCTAACACAAACTGATTTGTATCAAACAGGTTCTGAAAAGTAGTCCTCCTAAAGTAAGCCTCTTAAAGGACCATTTACTCTCTGACAGTTTATTTGAATTTGATTTCTTTAAGCTTTTCTGGATCTCCTCCTCAGCTACTTCAACATTTATTTCTCTGCTCATGTTTTCCTTTGAGGTGGCAAATATTTGGGGAAAAGGAATAGCAAGGCACCTTGTCTGTGGATGCTTCCAGTCATTTTACTTGCAGGCAGATGAAAACTTGAAGATTGACTCTCAGCATGGGTGATTATTGGCAGCATTCTGCAAGCATTCCATAGCAGAAAATATTTCATTATAGGTGCATCCAGAATCGCAGTCAAGAGGTGCATTTCAAAGAATAAATAAAAATGAAGTGACAAGGTATTTACAAAGAAAAAAAAGTTTACAGTAGAAAGGTGAAATAAAATTATCAGAACCAGACAGGGTGAGGGCCCTTTCAGAAAAACTTCATCAAAGTGAAATTTAAAGGTTCTCTAACTCTTCAGGAGACTTTAATTAAAAAGTTTTGGTAGGGTTTTTTTAATGTATTTTTCACTGACTGTGATTCTTTATTTAACTCTACTATGTATTCTCTCCAGACAGCTTAGTAGCTCAACCTGATTTACTATTAAGAAGCTAGAACAAATGTCCAAAGGACAGGGAAAGAATACCAGTCTTTAAAATGAGATTTTACATATGTTTTCCTGAAGTCTTTTTGCTCTATTATCAGTCCAGGGGATCTTTAGTTTGTCCATAATGGAAAATAATTTATTTAGGCTTCAAAATAAAGTCTATGTAATTTTGAAAGTATTATTTTCTTCAAAAGCAAGTTTACAGTAACACTATCAGATCTTTTTCCCAGAAGAAGTGTATTATAGAACATATGCTGAGCAGAGTAGACATTAATAGCATTAGACAGTGTCTGGGCAGGAGAGCTACCTCACTACCTGCAATAGCCAAACTGAAACCACGACTCTTTATAGGGGGAAGGGACGCACCACAGTTGCTTCTTGAAAACTGCTGTGGTGGATTGCGGTCATCCCTGTGTGTATTGACTTGTCACCTGGTAACACTCTCCTTTTGGAACATGACCCTTTGCTGCCGATAGCAGCTGTGGGTCTTTTTAATGCCTTACAAAGGTAGATAAGGCAAATCAGTAGCTAGTAGAAGCTTACTGTTTCAGGTCTAATCTCTATTACCAGAAGTGTGGGAAAGTTCTTCACTTTTCAGATTTTTGAAGTACTAGACTTTCTGAGCTTTTTAATGCTACTTGCTTTTACAAGCAGTGTCTTCTATTACATTCTCATCCCTAGGATATTTTAGAAAATTATATTTTATTGTATAGTTCTTGTCCAAAATTGCAAAAGGTACATTTTTTTACAATTATGTCAAATGTTCATTTTTAGAGGAGAATATTAATATAAGGCAGAGGTACACAAAAACTTAAAAGTTGCAGCCACAAACTAGATATAAATAAACAGTTATTATGTTTTATTTAAAGAATTTGACCATGGCTTGTAAATGATCAAAACCGTGCTTGGATGTGATACTGTTGCTTGTGGAGTGAGTTTTTGCTCTGAATGGGAAGAGACCCTTCAGTCACCTCCAGTAGTTGTACTAATGTCTGCCATCTGAAGATTTCTTTCAAAAAATATTCACTTTTACTGACATATTCTATTGCCTTACCTACTCAGATTAAACAGCCTGTTCTTAATTTTTAGTAGGATTTGGTTCCCAGCCACTCCAGGTTTGTCCTCCAGCAGAAGACAATGCAGATTTTTGTCCTGTGTTGTGACAGCTTCAAATCTTTTTAAACAGTTATGTTGTGGAACATTAGGGTTAAAGCCTCCATCTTACATACAGTATGTTATAGGTTATCAGAAAAGTTGCATGTTGATCTGGCATAGTATTTTCTGTTATCTTTAAATTGCAGTAACTAGAGAATCCAAATGATTTAAAGATCGAAGCGTTCCAAGAATACATCTGATTCTTTCCTTTTGTATGTCAGATTGAAAATTTCACTCTGAATGGCTACTGCCATGCTTAATTAGCAAGCAGATCATAAGAGGAACTGCTGCTTCACCAACTGTGACCAGCAGGTATTGACAAGAAAGCCATGTAAACTCTGCAAATGATTGCTGGTGTGCTTAAAACTGCAGAAAAATATGTTCACTTCAATGTCCCTGGGGCATTTAGCTTTGTATATTAGACAGCAGCTTTTACTGGAAATGTGAGCATAGGGCTTGTGAACCTGGAAAAATCTATAATGTTCCAGCTGTTTGAAAAAGCCCCACACACACTCATGGGTAGAGTGTTGTCAATATTTAACTCCATGAGAAACTTTTTTCTAGGGGATACAAAAACAGAAGAGAGATTGTTCACTTTTCCACTTTTCAAAATAGTTTTTGATCTATTTTTGGTACCTTATGCTTCCAGGTATCAGGACTAAAGCCTTAAAGCAGCCCTTTTCCTGTAACAGCAAGATCCTTCTCTCTCTACCACTATGAAAATTTTGTCTAGTAAAAATATTCTCATACAGCAAGGCGGGGGGGCTGGGGGGGTGGGGGGGGGTGGGAGGAGATGCCTTAGTTAATCTGTATTAAATTCTGGAAAGAGTTGATGCCTTGCAAATAAAATCCTGCTGTTTGTTATGTTGTTAGTAGAGAATTAATTCTACATCCTAATTATAAGCAACTGGGATTCCCAAACCACGCATGCGAATAAACTGTTATATTGACCCTTCAGTGCAAGTCAAGATGTAGACAAGTATCAAGAGCTGGCTGGCTTGACCATAGAATCCTTATTTGTGAAAGTGCTAATTTGTTTAATATTAGATCCTTTGGCTTCAGTGCACCTAGGCCCCCTGGGAATAGTTTGCATTATAAAATTGTATTAAACCACAGCCCGCCCATGGGGGAATGTGTGTACTCTTTCATGTACACATATGTCTGTGTACATGAAAGCATCTCAATCCTTCTGTATAAAAATAGTACGAAAGTAAGATTCATAAAGGTATTTAGCACACAAATTACACTGTATTAGAGAATGCAATGTGGTTGTACCTTGATTAATTATGAAGTCCTCTGTAACTTACTAATTTAAGAGCACTCATGATCAGTTATGCAGAATTTCTCTCTTCATAAAATTGAAAACCAACAAACATTTTGTATGCCTAGTCACAGAGATATATGTGCATTATTACTATTATCAGTATGAATTCAAGAGTGCCATATTGTGCATTAAAACTGGTGAAGAATTAATCTTGCAGACCAGCATCAGTAAGAGCTTTTTGCTACATTGAATTATTAGTAGATGCAATTTGTAACAGTATTTTTGTAGACTGGCTAACAAAGCTGTGAAATTTCCATCACTGGAAAGATCACATTGCACAAACAGCTGTCAAGAATGGTTTCAATATAGTTGATCCTGCCTTGGGGCAGAGAGGCAGGGTAAGTGACCTCTTGAGGTCCCTTCCACCCTAGTTTTCTGTGATTCTGTAGCATTGTGATAGCACATATTGTAGATAAGTATATAGAAATTACTTGGTTATGAAAGTTTATTTGTACTATTTTATTCCACTCCTGTTTTTTAAGCTTGGGGGATTCATGTGTATAAGTAGGAAAGAAAGGGGAATGGTTCCTAATTAATTACGGAAACTTGAAATACCGTTTAATTGGATTGCATTTTAAGATCTACCTTGAGACTGATAAAGAGCAGAGTGCCAGGAAGAGATAAAAGCAAAGCATCATAGATCAAACCTTGAAAGTGTGCTAAATCAACCTTTCTTATTGAAATATGCTTTAAATGGAATCTATCCGTAAAGACAGGACAACGTATTCTTATGACAAGTGTATGCGGAGGAAAGACTAGCATTGCCTGAGAGGAGTACACTGTTCTGTAAGATGCTTCTCTTTTGAGAACAGGCTGGAAAAGCTAGGGGATAAGGAGGAGAAAGCACATGCATTATTCCTGAAGTGATGTGGTCTAATAATGGAAAATTAGTTCTCAGTCAGACAAATCAGGTACTTGATTGCTCTCACAGAGCCCAGATTAGTGTCCTAATAGAGGCCTATCAAACATTTTAATGAAATACCATTTTTGTTAAACGTTGAAATGTTTCGGTTTGATTTTCTGCAGAAGGAACATAAATTTGAAAACTTCGAAATTTATGTGGCTTTGCAGTAGTGATTTCCAGTACACAGTATAACTACAATTAATATAACTCAGTTGGTATGAGAAACATAGTGCCGCTTCTTTCATCCAAACTTGGCTAAGCTTGCTAGAATTAACAGAAATTAAACCTCTTATGAAAGAACAGCAATAGTTTCACCGGTAGAACAGAATTCTAGTATCTTGACTCCTGAAGTGTGCCTTAACCATGTCATCTTTCAAACCTAGTAACAATTTATATCTGTGCATATGCATGTCAGTGTTTGTTTTTTGGTCAATTGAAGACATCTCTTCTTTTCTTGGTGATGGGACCCCCTCATGAATATTACTGAGTTCTGATTTTTTAAGTTAATATTATTTGATGTGACTATTATTTAATGATTCTGTCATTAAGGTACAACTCTACTATTAAACATTAGTTGTTGAGGATGCTCTTTAAATACTACTGCATAATAAAGAACTGAAAGTATTTAGCTTTCTGCAACTGACCCATTTTTAGGAATTTTTGCAACATGTGCAGATTCAGAATATGAACAACTACTCCATTTATAGAACGCTCATTAAAAATGAAGTAGCAATATAGTATAGGAATAGTTAAGAAGTCAGTGAAAGTCCCTGCAGCATAGGGGGACTAAAGCATTTCTTTTTGTCATACTGCGTACCATTTTCCATCAGTAAGTTAAAAATATGGTAACATGTAGGTAATGTTAGCTGTTTGTTACCTGAGATATCTACATGCATAATTAACTTTCTTATTTTGATTAGACATGTGAAAATAATAAGTGCTTATAATGGTAAGCACATAAGGAAATATTCACTTTCAAAGAAAATAATATGAGAAAATATTTTCTGTTGCCTTGAAAAATATTTAATATACATTTTTAAAAGTGTTTATTAATTTTATATGCCTCTGTTTTTAGCTGTTTGGCGTAGTTATTATCAGGTGATGTGTACCTGGCTGCTCTTGTTAATACGGGCTGTATCTGTAGAAGTCTTCCATTTGTGAAAACTTGGACTTTCATATTAAAGGTTGTCTGTTTGGAATGGAAACATTAAAATATACTGGAAGTTTCTGAAAATGTTGCCATATGTTTCCATCTGTATGGAATCTTGAAATGTTGTTGTGTGCATATTTCTGAATCTGATTTTTATAGAACATGACTAGTATGAGCCTTTTTGGTTCTGGGTGCTTATGTGTTGCAGTTAATTGAGTATTTAAGAATGTGTGAGCAATTTCAATGGACTTTGAAAGTGAGCGATTAACATAAGCCTAAAGGTTTATACTTGCTGAAGTGAAGTCCAAGTGCCAGATACAACAATCTAGTTAAAATATTCCAGGACTTGATGTGGAAGATATGTCAACTGAAGTAAATGTTGCTGAAATGGCAACATAATACAGAAATAATTATATACGTATTTTGCTTGGTTGTCTTTTTGTAGGGAATGAAACCTTTGATAACAAAATAACATAAGTAAACAATTTTAGACTTGTGTGGCTTTTTTGCCTCAAGGACTTCTAGTGTGTGATAAAATTCAAGAACATGGCTAAGAGCTTTACGGGATATTTGTCTTCAGTCATGTCTTGAATAAAGAGAAAATGTGAAAATGTAGTTCTAAAAGTTAGTTGAGATATTGACAACTCATCTTCAAGAAATAAGTTGTGAACTACTATCTGTGGATTGTACTTCAAATGTTTATTCAAATGTTTATTACATTCCAGACTTTTTAATGTTCTAATGCTGAAAAGGATTACAGCTGTACACATTTACAGTGTTATGTGTCAACAGGTAAGCACTTACTCTAGTTTTAAAGTCAGTATTATGTTGATGCTTTTTGAAACACTGTGGAACCCTGAATACATTGCAATACTCTTAACAAAGGCATAGCCTTTTTTCTGTTTTAGGAAAGGAGAAACAAAGTCAGTGATTTTTATTACTTTCTTACTTTCTGAAGAACCTTGAATCAGTATGCATTGATCTACTTAAATTTTGCAAGTGACCATTTTAAGCAAACTTTAACTATTACCGATATATTGAACAGCTTATTTCACTGATTTCAATTGTAGTTCACATATTTTGTTTGGAACATTCAGTGAAGTTTGCTAGTGGAGTAAAATACCAATGTATTACCAATTAGATCTGAAAAAATAAGTTACATTACATACAAAAAGAATAAGAGCTTTGCAAAGAAATAGTAAGGTCCTTAGTTATGGCAAACAAGCTTCAGGGGTATTGGGGAAGAAGGGCTCAGTGTCCGTGTAATTTTATTTGCAGTATAAAGAAGAATCAGTTTGCACAAACTTGGTTTAGGCCATTTTTGTTAGAATGGGAATGGAAACAAATCCTGGAAAGCTTCCATTTCAAGGTAGACATGGCAGTAAAGTTGAGCAGGTTCAAGAATATTCAAAGTTGGATTAGAAGTCTTCTTTCTTCAGAACTGCAGAAGGACTGTGAGAAAATGAGAAGGTTCACTGGGCATCGGGTCCAAAAGAGACAGCTGAGGACTTTTTATGTTTAAAATGGCGTTTCTGTGATGTTGTATATTTGAAGTAGCTTCTGGGTAGAAAGATCTTGGAACTGCTCCTGCTACACAAGACTGCCACCAAGAAACAGTTGTTCAACTTTGCTCTTTTTAGGATATACTTAAGTTCTAAATTCATACGGTATGAATTTTGTTGCATGGACAGGATATTGTACGGATAGATGCAACAAGCATTTTGTTAGTTATTTCACCATTGTTGGGTGTATGTATCACTCTCATGTAGGTGTGCTCCACCCTTCGATTGAGTTCTTGTGCCATATGTTAACTAATTCTCTTAAGCATGCCTTCTTTCTTTTCTTGATTCTTCTGTAAAACATAACTCTTTTGGATAGTAGTGTACTTTTTTCTACAGACTGCTAAGAACCTGTAAGTATGTGTAAATTACTTTTACATAGGTAGTTAAGGGACTGTGGGAATGCCACTGTCTATACAATCATTTAAAGAAATGTGAAAACCACAAATGCAGCGGTTATTTCTGTAGAATACCTACAATTTGTGAGCAGTCTTAGCGTTAAAATCTCAAACAGAAGGTTAACAGAAATGCAACACTAAATTGCATTTTGTTGTTTGGGTTTTTTTCTTGTTTAATGGTATAGGAATACCTCAGACTATTAGTCCTTTTGCTATCTTTGAGTTCTTCTGTTGTGCTTAGTAGTACTTGTTTCATGTGTATTGTTGGATTTTTTTTGTGAACCACAAAGCTAGCAGTCTAAAATATAAACACAATGCCATAAATGATGGAGGCAACCAGTGGAAGCAGAGATAGAGGAAGGAAAGCTCAGTATGACAAAAACAAATTCAAGATACAATTTAGACATCTGTGTCTTAATAATGCCTCTAAATAGCAACACATTGTTCAGTATTTGGAATGCCAAATTCAGAAGTTCACATATTATTGTTCTGGATTTTCCAGCAACACGGTGTGTGGACATCCTGTGTGCAGTGAATTTATATATATGCATGAATTATTGCTCAAGCTCTCATAATTGTTTTCTTTGTGCACAGTAGAGGAAGCTGTTCATTCAGGATTTGCAGACATCAGTGGACTGGTCAAAGTACTAGATTCACTGAAAAGCCTATAGAAAACTCAGAGAAATGGTCAAACAAGGTGTTAGTGTGGACAGCTCTGTAAATGTTTGTATGCAAGTGCTTGTCCTATAGAGGAAGCTAGAAGTAGTGCCTGTATGTCATCCTGCACATTAATAGCATCATATTTTCAGTTTTTCATAATGCCCCAATTATCAGCTATTACAGGAAAATGTTCCATGCAAATCATCTATCTCAAGCTGAATGTTTCTCAAAATTAACCTATTTCAATTATATCTAAGAACTGTTTAAAAACAGAACAGGGAAAAATATGGGTATAACCTCTTAAAACTAAAAAGCTTGAAAACTCTGTTAGTTGTGGAAAGGGTTTCCCTCTCTTGGGTTCACTTTTTGGAGTCTGTAGGGAATGGGCTGTTAGTGGTTACAAACACCTAAGCCTCCAGCTCCTCTATGGTCCTAGTAGTATTGAAACGCATCTGGTCTTCTTCACAAGTGTCTCTTCCCTTTCTGTCTGTTCTTTTTTGCGTTTTCAGCACCCTCATGGCTTTTATGCTTCTTTATGTTGTGCAATTTTTCATTGTAGTGCACTTTAGTGTGGCCGCTGCCTCACAGCCTGGGTGCCAGGCAGGGAGCGCTGAGCCCAGGAAGGGGTTTTCCTGCTGGGTCTGGCAGCTGCTGTGTGGAACAGTGGGGCAGGGTTGGAGTAAGAAAGCCGTGGGAAGGTGGAACAGGCTGTGTGGAATGGGTGATTCAGAGAGTTTTGGCAACCAGGTTTCAGAAAAGATGTTCTGCGTATATAAACAAATTCACAGAAACTCTGCAGCTTGGCCAAATTTGAGGGAAATTTTCACAGACTCAGTAAAATGCCGACAATTCTTTGTCATATTACAAAGCCCTGTTTAACAAAACAACACTAATGCTGCTCAAAGAGCAAGCTCCTGTATATTTTTTTTTATAAACCGAACAAACAAGTGATTTTTTTTTCCCCAGCTTCATTCTTGGAAGTGGCTCAGCTCAGTAAGTTGCCATTTCCAAGAAAAAAAAAATCACCTTGGGCAGTCACACAAGTGTGGAGAATTTAAGGTGACAGCTTTTTGGCAAACCTGTGTGCTGCTGAAAACTGGATTTGCTAATAAACTGTGTTGAGCAGCATTGGTGTAAGTCATTCTAACAGTAATTAAAATGGCAAAGATCGGTGGGACTAGGAAGAGGGAGAACTGAAAAAGAAGGAGGGAGGAACATAGTGCAGGAGCAAAAGGAGAAAGGTGAAGCCATGAAGGGAAATGCCAAGAGTGCAGAGCAACTTAAATAGGAGAGATAAGGATCATGGAGAGCATACAAGAACTGGATAAAGGTAGATGATAGGTGTCATTTTACTGTAAACAGGTGTCTGCTTAAGTGTTTTGGAATGAGCAGTGCACAGAGTTACAGCTCAATTTCAGACAAGTGGCGTGGTCTTAACCAAATAATAAAATGTCAAGAGTAAAGACGTTGTGGGTTTATTAACATTATTCAACCCATTCTTATGAACTGTTCCAAACTTATTGACTTTAGTGCAAATAATTCTTACTGACAGGTGGGGTTTGTATCATGTACGTACTGTAAGAGGAGGTTTACTGCAAAAACAACTTTAAATCTGAACAAGTGAACTGCAGAATGCTTTCATCTAGACCACTTCCAAAGCAGTGTATTGGCATCTTGAACCACATGCTTAGCTTTGGTCTTGGACGTAAAGTAAAAAATTAAAATCTTCTAGAATGCAAAAAGGTTCCATTGAATTATTCAAATTCATTTGACCGTAGCTTAAAGGACTTTATTCAGCTACTTTGATACCTCTCTAACAGGTATATGTTTAGTCTTGTCGTAGTTTAACCCAGCAGCCAGCAACTAAGCACCAGGCAGCCACTCACTCACCCCTCTCCTTCCCCCCGCAGCAGGATGGGGAGGAGAAATGGACAAAAAGGGAAAACTCGTGGGTTGAGATAAAGACAGTTTAGTAAGGCAACTAAGGAAATACTAATACTAATTATAATAATGATGATAATAATGAATATGCAAAACAAACTATTTACAATACAGTTTTTCTCACCACCTGACAACCAACTCACAGCCCAAAAAAAGAAAGTTTGAACTCCCCACCAAGAGAGGATGCAAACTCACGGAAGTGAGAGAGAAAGAGCAGACAGGTCCCTCCCCCAGGCCAACGCCCATTCATAAACTGAGTATGATGTCTATGGTATGGAATATTTCCCTTGGCATGCTTGGCTATCTGGCTGGCTGTGCTCTATTCCAGCTCCTGCAATACCTGCTCATTAGCTGAATGTGAGAAACTGGGAAAAAGTCCTTGATTTTGTAGCAAAAACTGAAAACATCAGTGATACCAACATTCTTGTACTGAATCTAAAACACAGCAACTACTGAGAGGTACATTAACTCTATCCCAGCTGAAACCAGGACAAGTCTGTTCTAAAATTCAGATTTTGGCTAAACCGTCTTACAAGGAGGCACCAACAAATTAGTATGTAAGAAATGAAGACACGACTGTTATTCCATTGTTCAAGGATAACAGAAACATAGAACCCACAAATAGAATCTAAAACCACAATAAGGTAGACTAAGATAGAGCTTACAAAACAATTTTTTAAAGAAATAAGACTAGCATTATTTCAAGTACACCAGGAACAGGAAGCCTGTCTTTATATTGCAAAATCTGCAGGTAATTCAGAAGTTATTCAGAATAGTAGAAATGAAAGCCAACTGCAAAGAAGCACCGCAGTGATACTGGGTAATAAAGTGACAAGTGAAATTCATTCTAAATAAATGTAAAGTAGTTCTCAAAGGGTTAAAAAAAAAAGCCTTTTTGTGTCTGAGAATGGACTTCAAACTGACAATTACTGTTCAAGAAATTCATTGTGAGATTATATTTTCACAGAGATGTGTATTGACTGTGATCTATGAAAATAGTAGCAGTCAAAAAAAAAGCAAATTTAATATAGAAATTTTTAGAAAAAAAAAAGTAGAGAACATCATGGTTACAAACAGTGTCACAGTGGTGCACCTGCACCTTGAAAAGGTAAAGAGAAAAATAAGTAGGATGAGTAAAGGATGATTAAATCTTTCAAACAAGCAACAAGTAGAACTATGAGTTTTCAGTCTGTGAAGAAGAAACTTGAAGGAGGCTATGACAAGTTTATCAACTGATGAAAAGCGAGTAAATAGATTATGAGTGATAGTTGACTGACTCTTCTACTGCAAGGACACTGGGCATCAGATGCAACTGGTAGGTGGTATGTTGAAGTGAAACCAAAGGAAGTATTTTTTCATACCTCATATAGTTATGTCATGGAACTCCTTGCCACAAGCTGAGTTTATGTTGATTCGAAAAGTAGTAGGACTGATTGCTGGTATTATCTGTTAGGGGCTCTAAAGCTAATAATTCTGTCTGAGAGCACCACTGAAACTCAGATTCACCAGAGGCTGAGAAAGTATGCTTGGAAAAATCACTGTATGCTTGCCTTGGTTTTGTGTGCTCCCTTATGTGTCCATGATGGGCCACTGCCAGAGAGAGGATACAGGACAAGTGAAATGCTTGGTCCAACCAAGTATGGCCTTTCTTAGATTAAGCTTAACAAATGTTTCAGTTAAAAATGCTGCCCAGATGCAAGCATGCCTCAGTTTGCATGTAGCTTCAGAGATGGAGAGCTGGCTTTGTTTCTTTTGTGTGTTTGTTTTAATCTGACTTAGTCTGAAATTAACATCTCCATTGAGAGGAATGGAATAGCATTTCTAGATCTTTGTTGTTATTGTCACATGAAAGTATGTTACTTTCATGGCTGGTTATATTTTAATTTACTCACCGCACATATTCATAAATTTTTTTCTGCATTTAACCACATACCAACTCTTGTATTTAATTCCTATACTTTCTTTTTAATACATCTTGAATGAGAGTTGTGCTGTAGAGTTCAGTGTTTACTGGCAGGAAGCTACATTGGACTACACGATTTTGAAGCACAAGAAAAGCAATATGCAGTATCTTTTATTAATGACCTGGATGATGGAGGTGACATTACATGAGGAGGGGTGCAAGCACACTGGAGGACAGGACTGGGTGTCAAAATGTTATTGCTATATTCAAGAAATGGTTTGAATAAAATAGGCTGCAGTTTAATAGGGACAATTGCAAGTAGAAATAAAAAGAAATCTTTAACTGTACAAATCCCAGGTATGGTGTTACTGACTATCTAAGAGTGCTGTGCAGAAGAATTTCATATGATTTGATGGATTAGAAACTGCCCAAGAATTAATGCCATCCAAGCAAAATAAAAGCAGGAAGAAAGTAAGGATTATTTACATGGGCCGTAGTCTGGAAGTCAAGTGGGGTGGTTGGTTGTTCTCTGTGTTACTGAGGTCTTATTTGAAAAGAGAGGCCTAGGAGTCACTGTCATCATCGAGGTGGATATGAAGTCACAGAAAGAGTCTAGAGATCAGTGAGAGTGGTCAGAAGTCTGGAAAATGTGACTCACAAGCCAAAATTTGATGAACTGTGACTGTCATCATGTACCCTCTTAGCTTTTTCTTTGTACAGTATAGTGTCTTCAAGTTCATTAAAAGCTGTTACAAGACAACTGTTTAGGATTCATCACTTAATCATGTTGCTTTGTGCCCTGGCATCTATAACATGGAGTTCCTAACTTTCTCTGTTAGCTTGCTTCATTTTTTTATATTTACAACCTCTTCTCTGGCACATGACTCGTCTGTCATGCTGCTGTCCTTTTTCTTGTCTTCTGTAAGTTATCCAACTTTGCTTGTACTTTCCGCATCAAACTGTATGCTCTAATTGTGTAGTTCCTGGTCTTCACTAAAGTTAGCGAAACACGAAAAATTGTGCTTTGAGCTATGACAATGGAAACTGTGGTCATTCAGTCAGAAATGGAGATTTTTCTCTGCCCTTCTTTCCACAGAACGCAAAAAAGTAAACAAATGCATCCAAACCTAGTCTTTATTTATATGACATTTCTTTAGAGAATACATTAAAAGAAGTGAGTTGATACATATTCTATATGATCTAACTCCTAGTTATTACAATCCCAGAAGTACAGGCTTCTCAAATTGAGTTCTGTTTCCCCCTGAGCCCTTGTAAAGTCTATTTTATAAAAGATTGCTTATTTAAGACACTAAATACTGTATTTTGAAATACAGCTTAAAATGTCCTTTTTCTTTGTTGGCTGTTCTTTCTTTCTATTTTATTTATGTTATTTACATTACATGTTACGTGGGTCTTCAGTAATATTTAGTGACAGTGACACTCCTAGGTTAATAGTGTATTGTTCAAGGCATATAGATTTGTCAGTTTTCATTTTGTTGCCTTTTTATTTCACTGAAACATGCTTTTCCTGAATTTGCAAGCCGATGGACAAGGGCTATCCTAGTTCATTTGTCTAATGTAACAGTCAAAGGACAAACTCCTGAGAAAGAAAAAAGCACACATCTTTTGACTATCTCCATATATTAAGAAATTATTTATGCTTGCCGTCTTCTGTTGACAGCCACCTCTGAACTCCCTCTCTCTTTTGAGAGAGGTTGACCAGAATGAAACGCGCTGTTCCTAGTCACTCTGAACCATTAGTTTACCATAATACATTAAAATTGTACTGATGTTTTCTCTCACTGCTTTTGCATACTAATAGCGCACTTGCCTTTGTCCACTACTGTACATCAAGCTGAAGTTTTCATTGAGATTTTTGAGTGTTTCACCAAGAATCCTAAGGATAGGGCTTTCCAGGAAGTCTGAGGGATCTAGGTGTTAATCTCTAATTTGAAATTCAAATTTCAAATGAATTAGTAATTAAAACTCCCTTAGGCTCCTTTGAAACTCTCAGCCTACATCTTTTTTTGAAGAGATGTGTGGTGCAAGGTTCTGAACTAAACGAATGCTGAAGATTTCCTGCACATTCCTACACTTTGGTTTCTGAGCTTTTTTTTTTTAATCCATATTGAATCTTTGCTCTTTACCTGGAAAATGATAGTGAAGTACTTTGTTAAAAGGTCAAATAAACTATGTCAACCTGTTCTTTTCCCTGTGCTATTTAGCTTGCATAGTCAATAGAATGTAAAAGCCATGTAAAAATTTTGTTCAGCAAAAAGGGATACGTGTTGGATTATTGGGGGGGGGGGGTGATCTAAATTAATTTATTTAATTTTAGCGTATCATGGTTCCCTTCCATTTCATTAATTTTTTTGGATGTAATTTCTCCCATTTTATATCAATGACCGTTGTTACCTTTCAACATGGGGGCTAATATTGCTTGATAGTTTGTCAACTCTGCAATTTAAAAATCCCTCCAGAACACTGGGATATATTTCTAAACACACATCATGATTTAACATTTCCTTTATTGTTCAGCTGTAGCAATGCAACTCACCATTACCATCTTAAGGAATCCATTTTATGGTTGCCTCCACCTTACTATCACCTGGACATTCAAGGTTTTTGGATTTGCCTTTGTAATATCACTACAAGGTGAGAAACAAAATTCTAAGGGCACAAGGTGAGGAGGAGCGGGGAATATTTCAAAACTTTCATAACTTTGCTACTAAGTACATTGTTCTATGACTGACTTATCTGCGACTAAAATTAGACCAGTATAAATGCTTCTGAAAAATTTCACCCTCGAGGCTTGTCTTCAAGGGGAAATTGCTGTAAGAAAGCTGAGGTATAGCTTTTAAAACACATTAGCTGCTGAGCTCTAACTCCCCATGTGAATAATCTGAGTTTGAGGAGGCTGCTCTACTTGGAGAGCATGTAATCAACGGTAAATTCAAACGCCATCTCGTTTCGTTATGGCATCACTGTGCAAGGTATGTTTGCTCCAGCCCCACCCAGGAAAATGTGGAAACTGAACTCAGATTAATTCAGTCTCCACTTCAGTCACAACCATGATACCATCCTTACCACTTTTGCCTTCCTACATACCTGCACTATAGTAGAATCTAATTTTTCCTAAGGTTTGTTAGGTTGTAACAAATCTAAGTTCTTTTGTGCTTGAACACCTGTTCATGTTTCCAGTGCACACACATTTATCTGTTTGCAATAAACTTTTATAATCTACATTTATCAGCATCAGCTGCATTGCTTGTGAACCCAAGCAGTTTAAATTCTTGAATCTGACTACGTCACTTTCTATTACTGCCTGTTCTTTATTTCTGTGTGCTATATATGTATGTGTGTATTTGCACAAACATAGAACCTAACTGGTTATTAAAATGATTAATAACATGGTTTTGCCTACAGATGCTTAATTTTTTGCTCTTTGTAACTTCCATTGCTTTCTCCACGTCTTTTCTCTTTCACTATCAGCTTTGTGATACTTTTGGTAGAAGTTGGTTACATGTTGTAATTTAAAATACTTCACCTTCAGTTTCTCCTGCATACTTAAGAACACAGCAGATCCATAATGTTTTATGAACTAGGTTGGACATCATGATTTATTTCTCCTGCTACTTTTAAATTTTACTCAAATTTCTTTTCTGAAACATTCTTAGACTGTGAATAACAATTATATCAGTAATTTTTTTTTAAATGTCAGGAGAAGTAGCTTCATTTTATGAATGTTTTTGACGTGCTACTCTAATTTCGTATATAATTTTGGTAAGCTCCATAGTATAGAAATTGAGACTCTTTCACATTCAGTAACTGAACCTCTTACTTCTCACACACTGACACTTCAATGTTGTTTGATTGTAACATTTTGATTCTGATCTTGCTCTGAACTGTTTTTATCTATAAACTCAGAGTTAGTGACTTTTGACTATAATTCCCTTTAAGGCATCAGTAGGTGTGACAGCTTTCCAAGTACATCCATCTCAGACATTCCCCCCTGGACAGAAAGGTTCTGGAAGAAATTTAACCTGCTCTTAATATTAATGTTCTTTATGCTTGAAATGTATTTAAATTGATAGATGCCGTAAAGAATAAGTGGGACATGAGTGTGAAAATATTTTAGATAAGAAATGTCAAACTACAAATCTGAGATGAAAATTCAGCATTAAAAATGTAAAATAATGTATACAATTTCTAGTTTATTGAAGAAATACTGTCCTCCCTTGAGAGGAAAAGCTATTACCATTGCTTTAAAACAGAGCAGGCGTCAATAACTGGTAGCTTACACTGCTTACTTGCATCACCTTTTTTAGCATGCTATAAATAGAAATAACTATTCTGTATTTTATAGTTACAAATTAAATTTAAAATCCAGATGTATTTTTCCCTGCGGGCACATATTTAAGGTAAGAGAACTGAACATTCATAATTAGAACGCAGAAAAAATCCTTTATTGCCACAAAGTTAAACATGATGTTTCTTTAAGTAGAAGCATATTTCCTCCAGTCCAGTTTGTGAAAAACGTAGTATTATGACCATGCTTTGCAAATCACTTTATGTATCAGTGACCAAACAGTGAGATACTAAAAGCTGAAAGTAGGAGGGAGGATAGGATGTGATAAGTAATTTTGAGATTTCAGCAGAGATCCTCTTTCCTAACTGCATTACATGTTAATATTTCTGAATTGCTACATATTTGTGAGAGGGTGTTTTTAAATTTAAAGATCTTCTGAAATGGTGCACGGTTTGGACACATCATCAGCTGCAAATCGGTAGTCTGCAAATGTTTGCCAGAGAATTGTTTCTGCCATCTTGCTGAGTTGGAAAATGGTTGTATCGGTGTCTGAGAACAGGCAACCTTCAGTGGAGTTCTCGGCCATCCTAGAGATACAAAAGCTTCAGATGCTCAACATCTTTAATGGTTGCACCACCATTTATGTAGGGAATTAAAATTTTCTAGTCTTACATTCAGCACTATCCAACTCCATTTTATTAATGGGGTAAAGTACTATTCACCGTGAGTGCTGGCAGCGGAATGTCTTTCTGATTTTATGTGCCTTTAGGCAGTCTGATTTGAAAGTGTTGGATTTGTGATTCATGTTTTGTTTTTTCTATGAATCCAACTGGACTTGCAAATTAACTGGTATTCAGGTGTTGACATTTGTTCTTCAAAAGGTTTAAAGTAACTGCTAAGCTAATGATGAAGAATGCCACAGAAAACCTGCTGAAAATACTTCTGTTGACACTCCAGCAAAACTCAGAGAATGCATTGAAAATGGAAAAATCAATGTACTCAGAAGTAAAATGTACAGTGAGATGATAAATTTTTTTTTTCAGATTGCACCGTGCGTAGGGACTGCTGAGCGTGCTGATGTGGCAAGAGAAAGAAGGATCAGGATGCACAAGATGTGTGTGTTTTATGTTTAAAACCATCACATACAAACATTTACATGCTTGCTTTATATAACAGTGCTTTAGTGGTAATGGACAACAGGTAAAAAAGAAATGAGGACTGATCCTCAACTTTTTTACGTTTCCTTAGGAAAAATTAAATGGACTAGAACAATATGGAGTGTGTGGGTTGTAAGCTATATAGTACAAAAAATAATTTAGTTGTGGCTAGACAATGGCAATGATAGATCACAAAATCCATCACCTTTTGCTACAGAAAGTAAGGGTCTTTTGCCAGTCTGGAACTGAAATAACAAAATTTGATATTTGGGGTTTTTTTTTGTCTCTTTTATTTGGGAGGGAAGGAGAAGGAGAGGAAGAGGGATAATGCAAGACAATGGAAGTGCCTTTTGCCTTTATGCCATGTTAAAGTATTGATCCGTGGGGAAATGTCCAGTTGTTGTGGCAATAAAAGACCAGTCTGCTGTCATACTGTATCTTTTTGAGTAGCTTAAATCAGAGGGTTTACAATCAATTAAAGTACATGAGCTGTACTACCTACCCACTGGTAAGAGAATGACTTTGAACATTCTAACGCTTTATAGTTATAATTAATATGCAGTTAATTATAAAAATATGAGCCCCTCCCTACCCGTGCCTCTTTCTCCTCTGATACAATAGTATCTATCACCTTGCCAACTACCAGAATACTGATAACACTGTTCAGACTTAAGGAGAAAAATATTAAAAGGTCATTATAAGATATCTAGGTGCAACAGATGTTTTCTGAATTGATACTACAATTTCAAATTAAAAAGTATTAATTATTAATTTTATCATCATAGCCAGAAAACACAATATTTGAGTCTGGGAAGGAATCTTACCATACTCTGATTCAGTCTCTGACCACATCTATTGTGGCTCCTCCTCTAGAAATCAGAGTTTCTAATGTGACAAACCCTTACCATTTGTCACAAGTCTCACAAATTTGAAGTCTGAAAGTCCAGATCCTGAATGTATGTGATGGCTCTGAAATATAATTTTACCTTAAAGACCTAGGTGAAAATTGACAGTCACAGCTTAAAGGCTCCAAAGAATTGCTGTAGGCACTCTCAGCCATCAAAGAGCCTTTCTGAGAAGTTGTAACTGATTTGAAGTGAAGCAGCATTAAATTAGTAGCGCGGAAGACTTATTTGGGTGCAAAGTAGCACCGAGCTATGAGGGAGAAGTGACGCTCTGTGTCAGGGAACATGTTCTGCTTGAATTAACCATGCTGTCCGATGCAGTGGTACGGCAGGTATTTTCCCCCTGGCTTTTCAAGTTTAGAGCACAACGACAAAATGTTTTTGTGGAAAGACCTTAAGCTTATAGATGCAGATTGTTTTTGCACAGAGAAGTTGTCATAATAACTGGCTGGAGTGGGGGCAAAAAAGAGAAGGAGTTGCTTTGTTTTCCAGTGAAGTTTAAGAGATGATGACATATGTTTGTGTATCTTTAATACTTTGACTTTGTTTGGACTACTGACATGCCTACAAATTCAGGCTGTACATCAAAGTTTGAAGGACTGGGACTGCAGAGAAGCTTTTCTAAGTTCTGTCTTTCCTAACTAAGAATTGCAAAAGACAGTCAGATAGGACCCCTTCTAAATCTCAGAAATTCTGGAGTTAAGCATAAGAAGTATTTGGTATTAGCTATCTGCTCTCAAGACTTCTCAGAGTGGTAAGTATTCTTTTACTCTATTTTAACATATTACTTCAGCAGTGGCAACGGGTCTGGTAGGGAGCAAAGGGTCTGATTTCTGCGTTTTCTGTGATAGGCAGAGAATAAACTGTCTTTTACTTACTCTGTGTTTTCAGACTGTCATCTTTGACTCTGTTTTAGCCTGAGGAGTAATGCCAAAGAGACATGAGTTTGGCACACTGGGCTATTTTCTGTGTTGTAACTCTGGTTATTAAGCGTTTTCAAACATTTCCTCAGTTGCTTTCGTTCCTGTCTCTGCAGCTGCCTGCTGGGTTGAACACGTACTAACTCGATAATGGATATGTGTTGAAGGCACTAACTGAGTTTTTATTCAAGAAGAGTATTATATAATTGTTTCTTTTGTAATGTGTTTGCCTGTTCTGTATTATGGTATTATATTTACCACCTTTGTTTTTAAGGATTTGCTTACCAGTGGAAGACAGTTTTGCCTTTGTACTGCTTTCTGTATTAAACAGTTTTGAGAATTGGTAGGCAGTTGCTTTCTGTGGTCTCTGACTTCAAGTTCTGCATGTTTATTTACTTTGAGGAAAGGTAGACTGTGAGGCTTTTTGTTGTATAATTTTGGATTCTTTTATGCTCCAAATCTCTCAGCATACCTAAACTCAGTGTGGACTGGATATGTTTCTTAGTTTTGTGAAGCCCATTAATTCAACATTCATACTTACTCAGGCCTTTTGTCTCTGATCTTTATTCTGGTCTCATCTCTTCTCAGGGCCTATGCCAGTACCCAAAATTTCAAAATTACATTTTGAGTGTGAAATCAATTGTCTAGATGACATGTTTTCACCTTCTTTAGATTCCCTCACATCTGCTGTTTTATAGTCACTCTTTAAAAAAAAAGATAAATAAATTACTCCTGAGCTGTTTTTTTATTTTTCTTTGCAGTATTTTTCACAATCCTGAGTTAACTAAAAACTATTAAAAATATCAAGTACTTGAAATAAATACGACCTTTGCTTGCATGCAGTAATGAAGTACTTCTTAAACGTTGTTCAGTCATCCTTTACAAGGCCAGGTCATTTTAAGTCTGATGGGCCTTTTAGCTGCTTTGTTTCATTGTGGGTGAATTTTCAGCTCACTCTACACGTGTGCTTTTCAGTATTTTCCTGAGCCAGGAAGTTGGCTCCTTCTCTTAGTGTCTGAATTTGACATTAGAAGGTCTCCAGTCTGATGGTTACTGGATAGCAGGACTTACTACCAAGGGAGGGATCAGTTTATTTCATGCCTTGTGTAAAGGGGATGTACAACAATTGTACAGGATCCAATACAGCAATTCTTATCAGTCTGCAATATATAACTACTTCCCAGAGACTAATGTCAGAGCTTTCGAAAAGTTCTTCAAAAAGTGATTTTAAACAGAGGATAAGATACTGAGCAGGGCTCACCAGACTTGGATAAAATGCCTGAGTGTGGGAGTGCATTCAAAGGGGGGGACAAAGGAGCCACCTTGCCCACAAGACTTCTGCTTTGTGGCTTCTCTCCCTGACCAGCTGCTCATGTGTCATTCCTGGCTGTCTTAGGTAGCTCCCCATGCAGCTGCCAGTGTCGCGTGAGCTCTGCCTGGAGTGCTCTCACCCTGCATTGGGGCAGTGCTGAAAACATAAGCTATAATATTGACAAGTTCTTCCCAGAAAAACTCTGCTGTGAGACAAAGTCTTCCCTGTTTGGAGTCCTTGAAGTTGTAATGCTTTAGAATCCCCACCAGTTCCGATTAGCAGGGGTTTATGTTTTGGGTTTTTATTTTTTAATGCCAGAAAGCTGTGCTCTTTACAAGAGACTGTAACAGGTTCTAGGGTCAACTATTTGACATGGATGTCCTGTAGGAATTTGCTGTTTTGCACAACAGAGACCTAACCTGTCCTCGTCCCTATCGAATGCTTCTGTTGCCATCTCTGACCCTCTGAGAAATCTTTCCCTTTGAAAGACAGGTCTCTCGTAAAACCTCTGCAGCAAATTCTAATTTTAATTCCTAAAAGTCAGTGAGTGTTAAGGTGTTCTTTCTGACAACAAGTGTGGGCGAATGAATAGTATTCAATTAATTATACCAGAGGTAGAGAGGTTGAAGTTTTGCCTTAGTAAGATCCACAGAAATAAACACAAAAGCTAGTTATCAGCCACGAATCGTTACTGCTTATTTGTCTGAAGACCTTGCATGGCATCTTTGTTACTTTAAATTATATTAGTCCTGATGCATAGTTAACAGTTAGAGGTTTAAGTTTAATTCAACAAAACGATAACGCAGTTCCATTTGAAATACGCAAATGTGATATGTAGAGTGATTAGGCATATGAAATTGGCCTTGTCATCTGTATTAATACGACCACTAGTTATGCTTGACATCTTAATAGGACAGAACTTTTTTTTACTTCTGTTTAGAGGTATGCTTAGAATATACCTGGCTTTATGGACTAAACATATTAAGGGCCTTTATGAAATTGTAATTCAGTAACTTTTATGTGGATGGTTTGAGCATGATATTTTTAAAAGATACCATAAAATATAAATGAGTAGGCTACAGCTATAGAAAGTTTATTTAGCTCAGAAATATTTTAGCATATTTATACTGTGTATATTACCGTATATAAGGTACTGCTATATATTTGGAGTCATATTATCATCAGGCAATTTTCTGTCTTGAGTTATCAGAAAAGAGAATTAGAAAATATAATGCTAGCCTTAGGGAAGCAATTTTTTTTCAAAACTCCTGTCTGCTAATATCACCTGCCAATGATTTAATGTGTTTATATTTTATGCTAACCTTTCTTAGCATTCCTTTTTATCTATTATAGTCCGTGTACCTTGTGGAAGGGAAGCCTGCAGCCAACTGCCATTACTTTGCAGCTCCTATCTTTACTCACCAAATAGCTATTTTATTTTTTATACCTTTTTTTATTCCTGTAAGGTAGTAACAGTTGGCTGTTATAAAACTGCAATCTCATTAGAAAAGGTTCATCCAAATAAATTCACTGCTGATATTAGGACTTTAAAATGTTATTGTCTTTGTCTTTCTTTGGGATAATGTATGTTTTTATACTGATGCTTAAAGAGACAGCTTTAGACTCTTTCATTTCCAGAAGAGTTGGTATGACAGCAAGATAGCATTTTGAGAAAGTCTGTGGGATCATGGTTTTTTAGGTAGTGCCTCATTTAAGAATTCTTAGTAGATCTCTCTATTAAAAATATGTCCGTACTTTGATTAAAATGGAAGTTAAAAAATTCTTAAGTGCATACAAGAATGTTAACATTCTTTATCAGCAATATGAACGGCTATGATGTTTGTTTGGCTCTGGGCTCTGTGGTCCTTTTTGTACTTTCTTAGTCCTCTACTCCTTGTATAACCAGAGACCAGTGGAGCTCAACTTGAAGCTCTGTTGCAAAACTCCAATGTCATGTTTTACACACACTCAGCCTGTCTTGCTTTCTGCAGTTCACATCATTTTCCACGATTACAGGTGAGGGGTATTCTTCGTGTCCAATCTGTGTGTATTCATGGAATCTGGCTAACCTCTCCTACGAGATTTTGATAAAGGCCAACAATGACATTGTGGGAATGTTATTTAGTTATTACACTTAATCTGACAACAGAGTGTAGAATAAAAGTGTAGCAGAATAGTTTTATGCCCTGTGTGAAGATAAAGGGTTATCACATGCTGGGATAACTGTCCTTTCACACATAGTCTTTAGTTTGATGGAATAATTAATTTGGGATTCTTCTGAATCAGATCTCACTGAAACTTTCAGGACACAGCTCTAAAGATATTCAGTTGTACCTATTTCTAATTGATCTCATTCTAACATAAACCTAAAGTAATTGCACTGCTCATAATGAAATTAAGGTCTGCTCACAATTGTTTCTATGTAGGAAACTTTTTCAAAATGTTAAATATTTTTCACACTCGGAAATGTGTTCTCATTGTCTCCTGAATTCAGTCTAGGCAAATCTGACCTCTGTGGATAGAAGTAGCTGAATTTTTTTTCCTCTGTTTGTATTAAAGAGGATACTTTTTTGTTCATCCACTGGACATGTACCAAGTATTTTTAAATGTCTGTTACTTCACAAACAATTCTATAAAGCAGAATTAAGGTAGTATGAAGAGGACTTTTGACGGTTGTATTTGTTCTAACACTTAATGCTTGGAATTAACAGAATTAGTCATTGCTCTATTGGATATGAATAAATTGATATTGGATTGTATTAAGCAGTGTGTCCCATAAGCACTGGATTATTCATCTGCCTGTTTTTTGAAAATGTATAAGCCATACTGAGAGCAGGCTGCTGTATTTTTTTTATATTGTCAGCATTAGAGATGTTCATAATTCTAGAGATGTAATTGAGCCATTGCAAATTTTTGTGCCAGGAAGCCTTAAAATGTTTGAATTGTACTCTTCTCAGTGGCTGACCTCTGTGTTGGGATGAGTTGATATCTAATAGGAAAAAACAGGAAAATGAGTACACTTTTTAAATCCAAATACAGTTTCAAAAATCAAGGCAAAAATTGGTGCTTTGTTATACTGGTTTGGACCACGTCCCCTTGTTGTAGTTTTTAGTAGTGAACAGGGGTATTTCTGCATAAATACTTTGAAACCACAAAATTCTGAGTTTGTATTTTGTTTCAGTTTTGCAGGGGGAGCAAATGGGAAGAAACTGCCATATTCCATAAAGTGCTCGAATCTTATGTGGAAGCATTGGGGAATCTCTTTGCTTTTCAGTACAGCATGCAGCCCAAATATAAGTTACCATAAGATATGCGAGTGGCTGCCATGAAATGGCACAAAGTTGCAACTGGAAGGGGAATTGGAAGCCCTGGGGTTTTTATTCTTGGTTGGACTATAAACCTGTTTACATGACCTTGAGCAGATCACATTAACCCTGACTTTGCAAAACATTTGAACTCCTGAACTGGATCTACAGGTTGGTCAGGTGCAATTTCCTGTAAGGTGAGAGCAGTGCCTTAAGAGAGTTCAGCCAGTTCATTAACACAAAGTGCTGTGAAATTGTCCAATGAAAAGCTTTACAGGCAGTGGAGAGTGTGATTAGAAATTAATAACATTATAAATTAGTAATACTAATACGGTTAGGTTTACTCTATGATGTTGCACTTTACCCTGAAGCAAGATAAATCTTAAGCTGCTTAGAAGTCTTTTTTACAATAAAGTGCAGCAGTGAAGGGTCTTTGTTACATTACTGCAATATTAAAATTATTTTTGAGCCAACATACGAGCTTCTTCAGTCTAGTCTAAGGTTCTAAAAAAGTAAAACAAACAAAAGCACAAGATATTATTTACTTAATTAGTCCTCTCTGCACCACAAATTTCTGCTTAATAAGTGTCATATCTGTTGATGTACCTTATGTTTCTAAGCAACACTAACACTGCCAAATAATAGGAAACTCCCGTTATTAAGGCACTATAATTCTGATCATGTATCATGGGATTAATTTCTTAGGAATACTCTGAGATTCAGAGTGTGCAGTGCAGCAAGGTAAAATATATTGTTTTCATTATAAAAAGCATTTCATATTTTCTAAAAATGTGCATTTAATTGCATAAAGGCAGAAAAGTGACACAAGAATGATTTGAATAACATTCCAATCATATTTGATAAATGATCTTTAGAAGCTTTACATTTATGTAGCAATTATAACCTAACCACAGGATCTAACATCTTAGAGCTTCATCAAAATCAATCAAATGTCTTAGGCTGAAGCTGGAATGTTGTTCTGATGGAACTGCTCCCAAAGGCAGTTTTGATCTATTTAGGCACCAGTTTCACAGCACATTCTGAATTTGGTTACTTCTGGTAGTGTTTCCTGGGTAAGGTTTTGTTCCAGAAATGACTCTAAGAAATTTCCACTATATAAAACAACTAATTAATTGCAAACTGGTTAAACTAACATAATTGTTTTCAAAAATGCTGCTATCTGTAGAAAATGCAGAATCTCTTCTGTCACTTGCTTTCTAAGTGTGTTTTATAGAGAACTGCTGATTTTGGATGGTAAGTTGAACAGGCTCTCGCCCACATAGCATGTGAGCCCGAGAATATTTTGGAAGTCCAATCTTTCCTTAGTTCTAAGTATTAATTTCTCATTCAGCTTCCAGGCATCTTTGAACTACAGCATTTGCACCTGATTTTTAGGTGCATGAAACCAGATAATTAGCAGTTAATTAGGGATAAAACAATATTAGTGTGTTGGGTTTTTTAAAGTAAAATGAAAAAGTGAATTTGAGCCCTTTCTCATCTATCGCCAGATCTAGGAAGAACACACCTCTGTCTATACTACTGCAGAGTCCCCAGTCTCAAATACTTTTGTATCTTTTTTTACACTGGCTTTAGTGTATTTGAGATAAATTCCTTCTTTCTTCTCTTCCCTTCTGTTTTTTGTTGAAGCTATTAACCTAGTTAGTCTCAAGAATAATTCTTCTCAAAAACTCTAAAAGTAATTTTCTTTCTGGTTAAATAAAGTTGCCTGAAATATCTGTCACGTATCAGTTCATAAAACTGTTTCAAGATGGGACAGTTCTGGAATTTAAATTAGATAATGAACTATATGTCTCCACTTTGGTATTTGCAAGGCATTTCTTGCTTGGCAGGCATTCAGGCTAGTCTTGCCTTATTTTCAAAGTGCTTGTAATGTATACAAGTGTATACACATTATAATGTATAATGTGCTGTGTGTATCAACACGAAAAATGTAAATTGAAAAAAATTGTAAAGGGTTTACAAAAACAATTCCTTAATATTCCTGAAAGAATTTTAATTTAAAAATGAAGATTAATAGAATGTAAATTAACACTGCGGTTTCAGAACATGTCAAAACAAAGATTAACTGCTCCCTGATCCCTTGTCCCTCTTCCCAAATTTCAGCCTACCAGCATCACCAGTCTGGAAAGCAGCCATAGGGCCATGTATTCCTACTTCAGAGAAGAGATTGTTTTCAAAACCATCTTAGGCGTAGCTCTATCCTTACTCAGAATGGACCGTTCACGAACCTTGTGAATCACTGAAACTTTGGCTTGAAATTATTAAAGCAGAGTCACTGCCTACAAACATGCTTAACATTTGAAGGCCAGTATTTCAGGAGTCATCTGGGGTGTGATGCCTCAGATAGCGTGGTCAGCGTTATATGAGAGCTTTTCGAAACCAACATTAGCTGCCGTTACAGCAGAATGCATTTTGATTCCTCAGCAGCACTAAATACCATGCTTATCATTTCCCAAGCTTGCCATCCAAAAGAGGAGTCATTCTGAAAAAAGTAACTACAAATGGGTTTGGTATAAACATTTCTGTTCTTCCTTCCTGTAATTGCCATAGAAATGCTTGCATTCCCTGCTCTTGAGAACTTTGACTAGAACTTTCATGTGAAGTTCTTAGTGAAAAAACTTGTGACCTTTAAAATAAAACCTCCTTTGAGGTTTGTAAAGGAGAACAATATTTTCTCCAGTCTCTGATTACAAAGCCAATTTGTACTTGGACTTTTCCAATATTAAATAAGTGTATGCTCACACACTTTACATGGGTGAAGCTGTGCTCTTTTTGAAGAAGCAGTTGCCCTTTAGGTGTTGCTTGGACTTAATAGGGAATGCTCTCCACAGATTTACTCACTAAAGGTCATAGTTTAAAATGGCAATTTTAGGGTTAATATTTGCTATCTATCTGTGTGTTTCAAGCTCATTCAGCTAATGGGAGTCATTCCATAGATGTTCAAGAAACTGGAGTAGGTTTTACTAAGATTTAGAAAATAGATTTAATGACTCTGCTACACTGCCTAGACTGTCATTATCAAAAAAGGTTGTATGTTATATGTTTAAGTCTGTAAAGTAAGCCTCAAAGTAAACAATTTTCACAGAGAAATACTGAGTGCTTCTCCGAGCCATGACAAATGGGAATTGGCTGTGTTTTCTAAGGTTGTTTCTAAGAGGTGAACTACTGTGACCAATATATTCAGAAAAAGAAAGAAACTGACAGTGGAATGGAAGAAGGAGCTAAAGTTGTAATATTTCTGAGACTACTTTAAAATATGAGCTATAATTGAAATAGATTCCAAAAACAGTTATTGTTTTTAAAATGACTGCTGTTTCACTGTATGAAATAGCTTTTTTCCACACTCTACACTTAAAACAAAGTAAGTTAAGGATATAGATCTATCTTACAAATCTTAAAATATTACAGCTGCTCAGAAATGGGATGAAGTCCAAGAATCTTCTCAGTGAGGATTTGTCCTGTAAGATTTTCAGATGTAGAAACAGGCAGTCCAAGCATAGTGGTTCCACTGCAGGTGTTGCATTGATCTGAATTTTTTATCACTGCTATTGTGATGGCACATCTGTTAGCTATCTGTTTCAAGTAATATATGCAAGTTACGTAAGAGGTTTCAAATGTTAGCAATGCAGTTACAATGACATTTGCTTTCAGTTACATGTGCACATGCACATACCTGCAAGTCTAAAGCTTTTCCCAAATTTTTAAGAGATTCAACATTCACCACTTCCTTAAAATGATCGTATGCTATGTGGATTAAGAAAAATAAGATATCCAGCTCCAACCAGACTCGCTTCGCTGCAGAAGTTTTTAGGTGCCCAGAAAGCATCCAGGTATTTCTTACACGGAGCTTTGGAGGAACTGCAGAATATTATCTGAAGATTGATTTTGCCAATATTTTCCCAACACTTAAGTGACTATACTTCACAACACCTGGGTAGTTACAAAGAATCCACCCTGTCTCATTTATTTTTTCCAACTCAGACACTTCACTCTTGCTTTGCCGCACTATTAGTTTTTTGCTCTAAAGGGCTCAGATTCCAAAATTTTGCCTATATCTCTGCCTTGTTTTCTGTGTCTAAGTAAAAAGAACTTTTTTTGTATGATCCATAGCTCAAATGGATGTACCACCATTCAGTGCTATTATTTAGATTAGGATACACTATTCTAGCAGGGAATTTGGGGAAAGCCATTGACATTCAAAAATGCTTTGGAGTTATTATTAATATCCCATAGCAGGCATGGTATGTATGGCAAGAGAAGTATATGGTATATATGGAGGAGAACCAGGGAAATCAATGCAAGCAAATAATGGTCAAGAATTTAAAATCAGGTAAAAATTTCTAATGTTCTGCTTAGAGGAAATAAAAGCTGTTGAAGGGTCAGTATCCATCATTGGTCACCTATGTTTAAGGAATAAAAACACATGGGGTTTTTTTGTTGTTCTGAAATAAAATCACGGAAAACAAATAACTTTGTTATAAATTTTCTATTTTGATCACAGATTAGATTTGTGAATTGAATTGTGAGTTGAATTTCCAACTAGTAATGGGTTTAGAAATATTGATTTGTCTTATTTTATTTTGTAGATGCTTCAGAAACGTGCTGTGTGTTTACCACGGGTTCTGCCAACCAACTCAAGAGGGGACTTACCTGTTCTTCCATTAGTGGAGCATAGGAGCATAACATTATCTTGAAATAGTTATTCCTCTCCACATGGCCTTCTTACTAGTGTCAGCTTATTTTCTGCTGACTCATGCTCAGGGTGCTCCTATTGAGAATGGGGCACTGTTGGAAACACTGAAGTCACAAGTAGGATTATTCAGCAATAAAAGTGAACACTATTCAGCACAGGTGAGACCTCCTGGCACAAGCCGACAAATACCTCAGACAATCATCATAGGAGTTCGTAAAGGAGGGACAAGGGCTTTGCTGGAAATGTTGGATATTCATCCTAATATCGTGGTAGCAGCTACAGAAGTCCACTTCTTTGACTGGGATGAAAATTATGTGAAAGGAATAGACTGGTATAGAAGTCTGATGCCATTTTCTTATGGAAATCAAATTACAATTGAGAAAACACCAGGCTATTTTACATCACCACAGGCTCCAGAAAGAATTCATGACATGAATAGCTCCATTAAACTGCTGCTTATTCTGAGAGATCCCACTGAAAGAGTTATATCTGACTATACCCAAGTATATTACAACAGAGTAGAAAGCCACAAGCCTGTTCAGCTTTTTGAAGATATTGTTATTAAGAATGGAGCACTTAATATGAAATACAAAGCTATTCAGAGAAGTTTATATGATGTTCATATGGAAAAGTGGCTTAAGCATTTCAGTTTGGATCAGATTCACATAGTGGATGGCAATACTTTAATCAAGGACCCTCTTCCTGAATTACAAAAAGTTGAAAGATTTCTAAATCTTCCTTCCCGAATTATGTCTTCGAATTTTTATTTTAACCAAACCAAGGGATTCTACTGCATTAGAAGTGATGGAAGGGAGAGATGTTTACATGAATCCAAAGGGCGCCCTCATCCTCTTGTTAACACCACTGTTCTACAGCAGCTCTATTCTTACTTCAGAGAGCACAATGCAAAATTTTACAGAATGGTTAATCATTCCTTTGACTGGCATTAATGCATTTGGAATCAATGTTTCTCAAAAAGGGCCTGAAAAAAACTCTTTCAAACATCTCTTTCTAAACTGTAGAGATTCATATTATGAGAACTTGACGTACTGGTTATGTGCTTCATTGGAATAATACATCTGTTAACTCAGTGAACTGGTGCACTTTCTGTTGGGAAAAATAAGTTTCACATATTTGTATGATTACTGTGAGTCATATTCTGATCTCCGTTCTCTCATCATGCAAATACATTAACTTTGGCAGACTTATTTGAGATATGTATCTGTTACAAGATTTGTGCTGTTTTGGAAAAATGACTGCTTCTAACAGTGTAAAAATGTAAATATTTAAAATGGTATTATTCTAATTCTTCTGTATTTTTCGTTGTTAGTATTTTTTATATCACGCACAATGATAGTGGTGTTGATATCTACAATTTTTCATACAATAAGTTAAACTGTATTTTAAAACAGAGGCGTACGTAGTGGCTCCGATAAATAATTCATCCTCTGTTAATATGCTGAAGTTCTTAATCAATTAATAATAAAAGGAATCTATTTCACCTATGATTTTGAATAGGTGAACTAGAAGCTTCCTGTCTGTGTATCACTAGTATTAAACCACAAGCTTACTATCTTGGATTTGCAAAAAAAATTCTCCAAACAAAGTAAGAATATGAACTGTTTAAAGAAACTTTAAGTGAGAGTTCTGAATGTAAAGAAATTAAAATATCCCAGGCAACCTCAATTTACACTGTTATTCTATACACTTTAAAAAAATTGGTGCAAAAAAATTATTATCAGCAACTGTACATATATTTGATTATACAAATTATGTCACTTTGGTCTTGAATGGGAAAGCTTTTCATTAGCACTACCATATTAATCATATTTTGTATTCTGTGACTAGTTATTCTAGTGCTGTCCTGGCTTTACTTTACATATCTCCATCAGCGTACTGATTCTTGGTAAAAATAACAAAAGTTGTTTGCTTGTCCTCCAAAGCACAGAATATTTTTATTTTGTCATTTCTAATGCAGACCATGAGATGTTCTCAAAGTTAAAATAACATCTTGTTATACTGTATAACTCAGACACAGTGTTCAATGTATGACATACTCAGATTATATATAAAAACCACACCCATCGATACCCCTGCATTAAGAATTGTTTTGGTTTTAATATTTTTTTTGTTTGACAGTGTTGTACTGATCTGTTCTTCTTTTTCATGTAACATTTTATTATATATCAATACCAAAGAAGAAAATCAACTTGAAATGTTAAATATGGTGCCAGATAGAACTAGAGATGCAGATATGCTTGTTTGACATTGTACCTTACAATCCAGAAACTCTGGTGCGCCCCGTGGTAGAAGCATTCATTAGGTGCATTCCTCTTCAAGCTTCTCAGGGCACTGGTGAGCTGTAGTCGCATGGGCCCACTCTGAGCATCACAGCATCAAACTCCACCTAACCCTGGGGAGGTTCCTAGATCTCTGTCTTTCTGTCCAAGCCAACTGTTCAGCCTACTGGAGTATATGTTCCTAACATGGGATTCAGTCTTCCGCTTCACAGGCTAAAAGGTATGTGTTGCAGCGTGAATTTTTAGGCTTCTAATACTTTATGAGGGAGCTACTTAGATGTTAGGCAGGTAGCCGTATTTCAGTGAAGCTGGACAGAATCAGACTCAGCCAGATTATGTGGAAATAGCCTTCATCAAATATTCCCTCAATAAATGTAAAATGTTAAAAATAATATAATAAATCTTATTTTTTATCTCTTCCACTACTTGTATGTGTATGACATACAATATGCGAGAAATATATGCAAGAAAATTGTATTTATTTGTCATTAGCATATAATTAACCTCTGAAATTGTCTTTCTGAAGTATGATTATCCTAATTCTCTGATTTCTACAGATGGCTAAAATAGTTATTTACTTCTACCGCCTTTTCTGAGATTGTGGTTTCTTAGTCAGTAATATTGATCAGATCTGGGCACTATTGAGAAGCACAACGTTGATCTGAATCAGGTGTGGAAATACAAATGTATTTCTTTCAAATTAGCCAAAGAACAGGATGTTTATGCTGGTCTTTTACCACCTCTACAAGGACATTGGACAGGCAAACTGTAATAATTACAGCTGTGTAGTCTAACAATACCTTCTTTGTCATTTACCAAGTAAAAAATTAACCCAGAAAAATTCTGAACTCTGAATCAGCAGGCTGATTTTATGCTGGACCAAGACTTTGTATGTTGTGAGCACAACAGTTTTATCTGATAAGAGAAGCCCCAAATCTAGATTCCCTGTGTTTTTTAACATAGCCTGTTCTTTCTGACCAATGCAATCTCAGTGATGAAAGAAACCTCATTCCAGCCCACTAATTTCAGAAATACAGTATTGAAGGTAGCAGCATACCAGCAGTTTATATCATAGATTGTAGTTTTTCTTTCAGCATTACTTTCTGTTTCTTATACATTCCAAAACTTTCCATATTCTTCTTGTTTTGCTTCTTTCCAGTGATGATTCCATTTAATAGTATTGAACGAGGTCGTGTTGGTTTGGGTTTGGGTTTTTTTTTAGCAAGAAGCTAATTTGAAAACTATGTATACTTTAACAAAGGTTTCAGGTAGTTGCCAGTAACTGAAGAGTTCACATGTCTGTATGTCACATTCAATTTCATAGTCTTCCAAGAAAAAAAAAGTCTCATGTCTTTCTATATTTATGCATGCAGGCATCAAGTCTTTCTCTTTCTTCTCTGAAGTTTACAGCTAATCTTTAAATGAGTTGAATGCAGGAACACCAGTTGGCAAAAGCTTTATTATGCATCTTTGAAAATGCAGATCCCCTTCTGGAATTTACATTTCAAGGAGAGCTGATCTGTATGGATCAGTGACGCATATATCTACCTGATTTGTTAGCATTCTTCATTCCTGCTCAGCGCTTTTAGAGATGGCAGAGTTGATGGAATGAATTCAATGATCATTTTAGAGTTTACCAATATCAGAAGAAATATATTATGCACAGTATAATTGGAGTGAGGGGTTGGGTGTTTTGGTTTGGTTTTACATAATCAAGATTCTCATCTGAACTTTTGTTTTGGTAAATGGTCTACAAAGATGCAAATTCTGCATAACAGAATTCAATAAATATAGTAGACTATAATTTAGCATTACAAACTCTTTCAATCAGTTTCTTGTTTTGTGGCCTGAAAAATTTTATCTTTTGCAGTCCTGACCTTCTTTATTCTTACTGTCTTCAAAAGACAACCCTTCTTCCCTCAACCTCAGGAGGGGGATCAGATCAACTTAATAGAAGATCCACTGACCCATACTTTAGTAATACTGAAATAAAAAGTACTCAATTTTTAGCACTTGGAAGTCAAAGCTAGTAAAATTTTGGAAAGAACTGGAGGCTTACAATTGGTTTAAAGTAGTTATTAATAAGACAATTCTCAAGAAATTACAAATCTTTCTTACGAATTTCCACAATTAACAGCAAACCATAAATGGTTCCTCTCCACCTTGGTCATCAAAGGACTTTCATCTCATTATCTGATACTCAAGAGGTTTGCAGAAATAAATTTAATGTGGGAAGGTTGCTTAAAGAGATCATGCAATTGTTTCAAAAGTTGTTGGGAGCATCTGAAACAGATGATACAGTCATGTGTAAGACTACTGCAGAGTTTATCATGATTTGAGCAGCAATTTGATGTTGTTTTGCATTCCACAAATATTGATCTTTCATTTTAAATAGTGTTCCTTTGCTTTTTTAGTTAAAAAGCTATAGTTATAGTTTCTTTTATCTAATATCACTGAGAATTAGCAATATCAAGCTACTGTAACTGGATCGGTTTAGCCTTTGCCACAATAAGCAGCACACTCGCACTTAATACCTAGATGAGTCTAGTCTTAGTATTTTTTTTTATATGTGGGCTATATAGATTACCTATAGTACATAAAGAAAAAGCTTCGGAAAACTAAGAGCTAGGTTTTTGTCCCAGAAGGGTCCTAGTGCTTAACTAATGGGAAGAAAACAAAGAGGTTCCTCTATTGCACTCACCCCTGTTATTTTACCAGGAAGGCAGTTGGATTTTTTCATTGTATCCTCTGTATCTAGCTGCACAAAGGCCTTGGGCTGACGTCTGGTCTTTTCTTTCATAGCTTAGCCTTGATAAAGCATTTACAGCTCCTCTTAAAGAACACCTGTTAAAGCAGAGATGTTTTTGGAATATCCATAGGCAAGATTGTGGAGAACTTTACAGAGGGCATACACTTAGTGCACATCATTGTATGCTGCTATGCAAGGCCAACTCCTTCAGTATCCTCTTGATACAAAACAAATAGATAATCCTATAAAATGCATCAAAGAAAGATTAGATTGACTACTGTAGGGAAGCACATCCGCCTACGGTTTCCAGTCTTAATGTACGTTTCAAGAGTGCATCAAAAAGAAATTTAAACTGGGTTGCTTCCAGCAAGTTTGGCTGCTTATTACCTTTGTCAATTCAGACACTTTCATGAGTTGGACAAAAATTTTAGTAAGTCATAATCCCTATAATTTCTTGTTTAATCTATGTGGTCAAAAACAAAAACACGGGTTATTACTTTGCTTTACAGGAGCACAGTGGAAAAAAAAAAGAGAGACACACACCCCCACCTCCCAAATACCTTGGTTCATAGTACGAGTTGCACAATAACAATACTGACAATAACAATTCTCTACACTAAGTGTTGGGCATTGTTAAATTCCTTATGGAAAATTAGCAGCACTAGATGCAGCAGGTTTGTTTTTTATTTGACAAGGACTGTCAGCCTAGAAAAATGCTGCGAAACTGTCATGAGAAGATTGAAGATACCTTTTCTATACTCTGCCAAGATACAAATCTCCAACTCAAGACAAGTGACACAGATGGAACACTGTAAACTGCACGGGGTGCATTGCTGCCTTGAGTGAAGGAAAATTAAAGGCTCATAAACAACATATGCTGTAGTTACACACGCACACAAGCATCGTACACAGCTTGTAAAATACACTGAAGTGTAAAACAAAAACAAGCAGAATCTACAGCTGTGCATTAAAATGATCCTGTCGAAGGCACACCGAACCAGGGGCAACAGTTCTAGTATGAGCTATCTGTAACTTACTGTTTGTTGTATTAATAAACTGAGGGCTGTTTAGGATGTGCTCTAGGCATCTTCTGTGAGCTAGCACCTTATACTGCTCTAAATAGTTTCACCTTGCAGACAATGAGCATTGTATCCTTAGATTCAAAGTAAGCTTCATTAGTTATGTGTCTGCCAGACAACCCATGTTTATGTGATTGAAGCTCTTTGTCAAGTGTACATACGACAAAATGAATGAAATATGAACAGATTCTCTGGGAAAAAAATGGCTAATGGGTTGTCTACTTAGGGCATAGCAGAGCAGAGTTCAAGTAAACTGCCTTTCTACTTTTAAAAAATAAACTGACTGTGTGTTTTCATTTCCTTTAATTTAGGGGGGGCAAAGTCTCCTCTACATTGTTTAATAATAAACTTGGAACTTTAAAATTGAAGTTAATCTGAAAAGAGAACAATATTTTGGTTTCAGTGTCTTAAAGAAGAAATTACCATTCAAAAGTTAATACGCTTTTAGTAGCATTAGAAAACCTTTCACTTCCTTTTCAGTTCTTTTATGCCTTGTGTTGCACTCTCCTGCCTCTCCCTTGAAAAAATATTTTCATAGCAAATACCCTTTTTGCCATCTGATTTCAATGTTATATGGCCACAATACTAATCACTTGCATTAAGCATACAGAGATTAGGTAGGGTGATAGCTAAGTCTTACATTTATATTTCCTTGAGTGGAAAAAATCTCATATGAAATAAAACTATGGTCACTTAAAATGGGTACGTGCTTAAACATACTGACTGTTGTCTGCTCCAGACAGATCCAGAGAGAGATCAGGGCTGTTTCAGCCGTCCAAATGACTGCTTGCAACATCTTTTGTGAGTTTGGCAAGAGTGGGTTCTCCCTTCCATCACACAGACATTGAGACTTCAGTCTGAGAGAAATCTTTTTTCCAGTTCTTCGGGTGCATTTGTGGAAACGAGCGGTTAGGTGCCATTTTTCCCCTGAAGTTACTCGCAGGACAGATTTTTGCTAAATTGCAGTATGTATTCCATAGGTAACAGCAAACTAACTGTGGAAGCCTCGTTTAACTTCTTTTACTAGGTGCTGGGTCCTCCATTATTTTTGTCCAAAATCCCAGTTGTCATGGATGGTAATTATCCTAGACAAATCAGCCGCCCAGAAACGTATGAATCAAATATACTAATCCAGCTTTCTGTAGCTACTAGATACAGTAAGCCAGAAAATACAGAAGCTTGTTATCTTGGCAGGGTCCTTTGTCCATGACTCCTTTTTATCAGTTGGGTACAGTTATATATACTTGTATCGCTCCCTATCCTGATCATCTGTATATTATGATCAAAAGGGAACAGGATTATGTTGCCTCACTTTAAATACTGAAGACCAGGAGGTTTATTTCACAAAAATGCAACTTCACTGCCAGTCACCCACTATCTGTGATTTTCTTCTCTATCTATAAATTCATCTCTGTGGTTCTTTCATTTATTAATGAATTCTGGCTTTTCTCTTTCATGGAATAAATAGTTTTGATCTTAAATTGAGCTTATCTGAGAAAAGTAAAAGCTGAAACATATACTATCACTTTCAAAAATAAATAAATTTTGGCTCTGTGCTGTGTTAGTATATTAGGGAATCAGAGTACAAACTTGCAAGCAATTAAGACAAAATAGCTAACACACATAGCAAGCATAATGATTGAGGGTATTTGTGGAGGACAGGAAAAAATTCACCTTCCATTCTAAAAAAGAAGTATTTATGTGGTATTTAACAGAAGTATTTGGATTCATGTGCTCCACTAGTGTAAAGTGGCACTGACTTCAGTCAGCTACCGTGACTGCAGTAAAAATACTCTAATTTGTAGCTAAGGATCTAGCCCGGAATGTATATATGTGGAGAATTCTACTTCAGTCTTAGGTGGCTGATAAGCCAAGTGAAATAGCTGACTTTCTGAAACATAAATACTCTTTATCCCTTAATACACAAACATTTGATAGCAATGCTAATATAGAAGCTATTTTTCTCTTAATTTGATTATTCTGTAGAAATTCTAGTCAGTGAGTTATTCAACGACAAGCAATAAACTGCACTCTCTAATTTCATATATAAATGAGTGTATTTACTGCAAGGAGAGAGGGGGGAAAATTCCTTTATTTGCATCGTTGGCCTCATTCTGTCAACATATCACCCAGATTGCTGGATACACACAGAGATGCATTCTGGCAATGCGAGGTAGGGACCTGCATTTCCTGCTGTCTATTTCAACTTATTAATAATAGGATGATGCTTCTGGCACATCTAAAATAAATTAATATTGAACTAATTCAATTCAAAAAAGTGTCAGGAAAACACATTGCAGATTCATTCATCACAAACTTGAGACCAAGATGTTTTAAAAAAGAGTACCATAGTAACTATGTTTACATGTATAATTGCCTAAAGCCGAGCCAAATGACAGAATATATTCTAACACATACATGCCTTCAGTGCTGCTTAAGCCACCAGTTCATAAAATAAATGTAGTATTTTCAACGCTAACAGTAACGCAAAGAAATTATGTTCATTAGTTTTGTTTTACTTCAGAAAGAATTTTATCTGAGCTATAAAAAGATTTTTTTTTTATTGCTGCTGATTCAAAGTTGTGTTCACTGACAATCATTTAGATCTCTTTGGATGTCAAGGACTGACAGCACATCAGTATTTCTTTGAGTGGTAACAGGCTGGGCAAGAATAACTGCCAAACTTTACATAATTGACTTAAGTGTAGCACTGGTTGAAAAATTTTGTAAGATTATACCTAACCAGTTTATACATGGAATAATACAATGCTAAAAGTAAGAGCAGTAGAAAAATCTGAATAAATGTTTTAGCATTTACAGCACTTTATTGATAGGAAGATCAAAATAAACAAAACAAGTGGGAGTGATTCTGTAGCCTTTGACCAGTAAAAACTCCTACATATAGCAGACATAACACTTGAGCTAACGGCTGCAGATCTGGACCATTGATTTGAACGTGCTGTATTCTGATATTTTATTCAGTAGGACCTCAGATACAGTTATATCCTACTCAAGGTAAGTAAACCTGTCAGAATGTCACTGGATGTGAGGATGAATTCGGATTTACTCGTCTTGTACTCATGACAGTCAGATGAAATACAGAGTAATAAAGATACCTTTAGCAAGAGTCTCAGCATTGCTGAGTAGCTTGCCCTTTGTGCATTTTACAAGTGAAGAACATAAAGATCTTATTTGTCTGAAGTATTTAATAACTTATGATTTAAAATAAGCAAGCATAACAACCTCTTAAAGATTCTCAGAAACACTGGGAAATAACCTGAAAAAGTCAAATTAATAATTTTTCATAAGCAATGTCCAAGGCAAAGAATGATGACTCTTTAATAAGATTAGAACATTTCCACAGTCTTTCTTCCTTAGTCTGCTACTTTAAATTGTAACTACTAACAGTGAAATAATTACAACTAAAAGTATTGTTGCACAAAGCTTTCCGGTTATAGGTGGAACGCACATTCTTGAGTATACTAAATTTGTGACACATTTGAGCTCTGGAGGAAGAACATTTAACACACCCAGTACTCCAGAGGAAAAGATTCTGTGCACTCTCATTCCATTTCAGAAAGCCCTTAGGCCCAGAATCTCTCTCTCCTAACTGTCAAGATTGGAATGGAATACAGGGCATCAGAAGCTCAAAAATGCACTTGGGATGCAATTCTCTTGGGACTTTAAATATTAACGTGAAAAATCCTAAAGCGTGGGCTAGCAGGCAGCTGAGACAGATCGCAAAACATTGTGAGGAGTCGCACTCCCTTCTGCTAATCTCTCCTTGCAGTAAGAACACACAACTACATAGTGAACCAGCTGTAGGCAACAGACCAGTTATGCAAGTCACCCAATGTACGGCATGTGTTTCTTTAATGTGTGCCATTTCACAACGATATGCATCGTGATTATCACCAGGGAATTCAAACAGAGCGTGATCTCATTTTCATCACAACAAAGTTGATAGTGGCTTCAGGTCCTTGAATTGCAGCCTCTGGTCAATAACGGCACATGGACTGCACAACCTGCTGGCCTGCAGGAGTAGCACCTCATCGCAATTCAAAAGGCCTAGGGAAATAACCCTCTCTTCAGATCTCCTGCCTGAACAAATCATTGTAAATTAAATCTGCAGGGATTCTGTCTTTACTAATCTTGTATTTTTTTCATGTACTTCAGTCATAAAATGGAAAAAAATTGTATGTCTTCTTTAGTTGCAACTGGATATAGATTATGCTAATGATAACTCAGGCCATCTTGCTCTCAAACTCTCGATAAATCAGATTATGCTTTACACCTAAGTATAGGAACCAAACCAGACACTTGTGAAACGCAATGCTAGGCAAAAACAGGCAAGAAAATAACTGGGTTCAAAGGCATGCTGGCACCATCTGCCATCCCAGGTGGCTTAGATAACTAAGCTAGTCCCAAAGAACTGCAAGATTAAAAGAGAAATCATAGGTTTCTTTGTACTATTCAGTTTGATTTTACCTTCCATTTTTAAGCCTGCAGAGTATCCTAGTGCCATACATCCAGGCTTTTCTCTACACCCAGAAAACATATGCGTTTTCTTTAATTTAAAAACAATAAGCCAAGAAACTTACATTAATATATTTCCAAATTTCCAACACCTGAAACTTTTGGGGGAAAAAGAGCAATACTTTAAGACTTGCACTTCAAACATGGGAGCTGGCAAAGTTGGAGAGAGATTCATCACACACTTCCTCTTTCTAGGTAATTAGCTGGAGAACTATCTGGATCTGCAGTATGAGAGAGAAGATGATGCAAAAATGCAGTAAGGTAAACAGTTACAAATCACATGGGCCAACCTCTACCCGTCAGATCCTCATGTA
Source organism: Opisthocomus hoazin (assembly GCF_030867145.1). Taxonomy (NCBI): domain Eukaryota; kingdom Metazoa; phylum Chordata; class Aves; order Opisthocomiformes; family Opisthocomidae; genus Opisthocomus; species Opisthocomus hoazin. The sequence continues at coordinate 63,162,913 of NC_134419.1, forward strand.
ATTTTATGCTAAATGGCGCAATTCAAAGCCAAGTTCTTCTGCTACTTTAATTTGAATTTGTCTCGTGGTAGGAACTTGTAACATCAAACTCCATGAACAACCACTTTTGTTAATCTAGGGGATACATTCTTTTGTTGACACTAATCAGTGATACATATTCTTTACATTGTTTATTCTTATAATGAGACATGCTATTCTTTAAAAAGATTTCTGCAACATGTTTTAAACAGAAACTCCAAATTTTCAATTGCTGCTCAAATCTTGTTCTTTGAATTACTTAAATTATCCGCATTTCACATGGATTTTGCTATTACTCCATCACGAAGCTTTCCTATATGTTTGTGCAAGACAGGAGTTAAATCTGATCAGAGCTATATTCATGCTCCAATACTATCGGGCATTCTGCCTATGACAATTAAGTTACATAACTTATTAAATGTCTGATTTGATAGCTAACATACTTGTGTTTTCTTAATGAATTATACCTAGAAGTTAGTAAGTCTGTTATGGATGGGAATGACATCAAGTTTGCATTTATAAACCCATTAACAAATGAAATATGAATTCTTTTAAAGTGTTGGGAAGCAACAATTTCACAATAATCTTTTGGTTTATCTTCAACCAAATACCTGTACTCTGGCACTTTTTAGAAAATTACAATATGAAATTTCCTTCTCATCTTTGGAAGCCAGTGGTGTATGCTGGTAGATCATAATCTCTCCCTCATTCCATCCAATTCACATCTATTTCAGTTCATCCATACCTCAATCACTGTGACCAAATAGCTGAAGAGAAACTAAATTGTTTCAAACCTTTTTGTAAAGAGGAAGGAGCAGTTTTCTCTTCAAAGCTCCAGGTTTACTGGCCAGCTGTTAATTTACTGTGACTTCCTTCAGCAGCAGTTAAACTGGATGCATGTTTAAGAAGGGGAAATCTTGCAAAAAGGAAAGGCGAGACCTGTTGGGAAAATGACTTTACATGATGCTATAGAACTCTAAATAAAAATTTAAAACCTACACTCCCTTTGCAGACAATGCCTCTATCGATGTTAACCACTGTTAGTGTCATTTGCGTACATAATCCTGCATCTATCAATACATAGTCACAAAGACCGTATTATTCCCTAAGCAGCTCCCTGAACTGCACAGACAGAACTCAGCCATACTCTGCCTGTGCCTCTGCTACGGGCAAAACATCCCCAGGGACAGGTAGCCTGTTCTCTGTAGTGGTGTATCAGTGGTGGTTTATCAGTCTGATCTACTGCTAAACCTTGACAAAGAAAAATGGAACAGAAAATAAAATTTTCTTCCAAATTTCTTAAATGAAATGGATCCATGTCTTTCAATAAGGGGGGGGGGGGGGGGGGTGTGTGGGAAAGAAACCAGTGGGAACGTCTGAGAAAAGAGAAAAGAGAGAAAAAAAGACTTTCATTTATTTACTCCAAAAGCAGACATTCAACAAAGCTTCTGTACTGAGAGAAATTTCAAACACCACAACAGAAGTCAACATTAAAAGCATTTCTGTCATACATGGGACATGTAAATCAGTGCCCATATTTCATGTGGAGAAAGTTAAATTTATTGTGGTAAAATGCAGATATTCTTAGATGCTGGGAGGGGATCAGCAAATGCTAGATGGATCTTTATTTCAAAAGAGAAAAGAATAAGCTAAATAGTAAAGAAGAACATTAGATAAGTAGGGTACTGTTTCTCATGTATTTTATGTAAATATATTATTTCTGTGTGTTGAATATCAGTCATTACGTTGTTATTTTTAGCTATATCAGATTATTTTTTCCTCTGAAGATTAATCCATGTCGTCTGAATACTCACTGTAGTGTAAATAGATTACTGATGTGTTTAGAAATATTCTGTATTGTAAGAATTATCTCTCAGTTAAACTTTTTATATAATGAACTTCTAGAGAATGACAATATGAGCATTAACAACCAAACATGTTGAATCAGATGCTGAAGTAATAACAGCATTTTTTAGACAAACTAAAGCCATGGTGGCTATTCTTGTATTTTGAAGATACATCTCAGCTGTTTAAGTTTCACCCAGTTAATTAGAATGACTAGCAGTCTAAGCTGACAGCTACCATTATTTTTTTTCCTGCCACAGCAATAATTTCTTATTTCTCTACAAGTAGTTGCTTGTGTTTCTTGCAGGAAAGCAAAACAGAAAAAACGGCATTTCAGAATTACTTTTCCTTGAAGAAGTCCTACCTAGCTGTTTCCTGTTGGCTAAAGCTAAGTTTTAATCACAGATATCTGATTTTTCAAGTATTTTTACATCTGTCTCTGTTGTCTGTGTCTCTACTCATCAGTGTCAAACAGGCATGCAGGATTTTCTGGGTGGCCAATAAAGAGTCTGGCTATAAATATGGATTTTTTAATGCATACAGGAGTGCAGCATGTGTTTCTAAATAAGTATTTTAAAATTTGTTATTTCTACATAAGTATAAGGAGAACTAGTACTGACTGTAGGCTCAGTAGATTTTTCAGATGTATCTTGTTAAAATGCAGATGTGCATATATGTGAATATCAGGGTCTATGTCTATAAAAAGAGTCTTTAAATGTTCAAACTCCTAATTATTTTTTCAAAAGATTCCTGGGGATTCTTTCACTCAGATCACCTTTCAATTTTTAATTCACTTTATTAAAATCTCAATAAATCATGATATTGCCAACTTCTCTATCTGGAATACATTAACATATCAGAAGATAATTTATCAGTCAGATCTCATATATTGCTTCTCATACATCAATTTGTCATTTCTCTGCTTTCATTTTCCTGTGTATGAACTAAGAAAATCTTATCTCGTTTCAAATTTCTGTTAATCCAGGACATATAAATTTTATCTATTTAAAGTCATCTAAATGGTTAAATTAGCTAAGTTTACATATGCCAAATTTTTGGTTTGTAGATGAAAAATATTCTAAATCAGTGAAGTATAGAAAAGGTTAGATTTAAGATTCATCAATGCTGGCAAAATCTTGCAATAACAGATTAATAACCATCTACAAACAGCTAAGAACCGTTTAGCTCTAACAGCATTAACAGTGTTGATATAGCAAGACTTCTGTTTTCTGTGCAGTCTTGGACAAGTCACTTCAGCCTCCCTGAATCCCACAGCTTTTCTGCAGGACGTCAGTCAGAAGAACAGAGTAGTGCCCTAGGTAAACACTCTCCTTCCAGCATACATAAGGCGCTATGGAACAACGACAGGTTGTCCCCACTTAGAAAATGCAGTGGTCCTACTTCATGGAAGTGTAGTGAAGATCCCACTCAAGACTAGAAGGCAATCAGGCACACACAAAACCTAAAGAGAAGTAGCCACACACTTCTGAACTAATATGAACAAAGTGATAATAAAAATGCTTTTGGTAGCTGGCCATCTGCCTCCGTTAGAAGCCAAGTTCTCATCTGCACTTACATTCAAGGGAAACACATAGCATCAAATTGCATCTACACCTTTTCTGAGTCTCCCCTGATGGCTAGGGTGACAGAAGAGAGCTACTGTGTAAATGAGATTCAGTCTTAAGACACCAGATATTGTCTGCAGGAACGGAGGTGTATTTTGCAAAACTGAGTTACAATATGCAGACTGTTGTTCGATAGATAAGATCTGCATGTGGATTAGCAGCAACTGGAAAGTCACTAAGATTTTATGTCAGTTAAACATATTATTGTCTGGATTTTGAAAAACACAAAAAGCCAACTCTTGTGCACAATGATTTTAGCAGATCTGAAATAGTGCCATTATAAAAGTTTGTAATATAAAGACTGATTCCATAAATATCTGATGAAAGCCATCACCAAGGATAATTAAAGCTATAGGGTTTTGTAATAGCACTTTTGCAGGAGTGAATATAGAAGAATTTAAGGAATGGAGACACCAAGCAGAAGCAGATGAGGCTGTAGACAAACTGTCTTAACATTTTGCAAGACTACAACTGTAAGACAGTTGTGAGCAAATGTAAGCAATGATTAACTCAAGATTAATCTCATCTAACTTTGGATGCTTTATTGTCTAGATTTGTTCAATAAGAAGTAATATGCAGCAGGGGAAGAAACAGTCACTTCTAGAACACTGTTCATCTAACCTGTTTGACACATCTATGCAAGATAATACAAATTATGCCCCAAAAGTACCTATTTCTGTTCACTGAAATCTTCAGAAGAGTTAACATTTGCAAATTCTTACACTGGAAGTGTTCAAGTTTGAACAGATGAATCTTGCCCAAATTGCTGTCAATGAGAAGAGCAAATGAAAAGTGTTTATCTATAAACCTGGATGAAAACAATCATAATCATCCCCACTCTGGCAACTAAAGTAGCTGTTGTGGTCATGAATAGATGTGGGAGCTCAAGTAGAGGTATTCTTTTTTAATTCATATACCTTTTATATGCCATTGTGCTTTAGGTCCTTGCTTTTGAACCTGTATCTGGTTTATTCAGTAGTGTTCTGCAAAGTACTCAAAGGAAAAATTTTCTACTAATTGCTGTTAATGAACCCTTAAAAGGTGGCTACAAACAGCTCCTGACTTGTCTCAATGACCTCCTGGAACAGCAAATGCCAATGAACTATTATACTCCAGGAAAAAAAGTCCCTTTGTCCTTTAATTTCACTTTATCTCCTTGCTTCATACTTTGAGATAGAGCTAAAAAGAAGACAGTAGTCATTTCTTAGTAATCTTCTCACCTCGATCAAATCCCTGTTGTTCACCTTATTCAGACTGAATTATCCTGGTTCTTTTGAATCTATTTTTGTTCCTATAGAAGTACTACTATACTTTTTATCACTTTCTTAACACCTATTCGGACTCTCTTAGTCTCAGCTTTATCTTTGTTATGCAGCTGTCAGAGAGGGCACTGGGATCACAAACATGTACAGAAATGCGAGTAACAGTTTCTCACACAGGATTTCTCAGATTACCAATGATCCTGTGCACTTACTTGTTCATTCCTTACACTTAAAAATTTCTTGTATCAGTTTACAGACAGTAAATTATCTTCTTATCTTGTCAACATTACAACATTGGTGGATAAAGGACAGGCAACTGACATCATCTACCTGGACTTGTGCAAGGCATTCAACACTGTCCTGCATGATGTCCTTGTCTCTAAATTGGAAGGACATGGATTTGACAGATGGACCACTCGTTGAGTAAGGAACTGGCTCGATGGATGCACACAAAGAGTTACAGTCAACGGCTTGATGTCCAGGTGGAGACCAGTGACGACTGATGTGCCTCAGGGGTCGGTACTGGGACCAGTGCTGTTCAGTATCTTTGTTGGCGACATGGACAGTGGGACTGAGTGCACCCTCATCAAGTTTGCCAACGACCCCAAGCTGTGTAGTGTGGTTGACACGCTGGAGGGAAGGGATGCCATTCAGAGGGACCTTGACAGGCTGGAGAGGTGGGCCTTTGTGAACCACATGAAGTTCAACAAGGCCTAGTGCAAGGTCCTGAACATGGGTCGGGGCAATCCCAAACACAAGTACAGGCTGGGCAGAGAGTGGCTCGAGAGCAGCACTGAGGAGAAGGACTTGGGGGTACTGGTGGATGAGAAGCTCAACATGAGTTAGCAATGTGCGCTTGCAGCCCAGAAAGTCAACTATATCCTGGGCTGCATCAAGAGAAGCGTGGCCAGCAGGTTGAGGGAGGTGATTCTGCCCCTTTATTCCACTCTTGTGAGACCCCATCTGGAATACTGCATCCAGCTCTGGAGCCCCCAACGTAAGAAGGACATGGGTGTGTTGGAGCGGGTCCAGAGGAGGGCCACGAAGATGATCAGAGGGCTGGAGTACCTCTCCTATGAGGAAAGGCGGAGACAGTTGGGGCTGTTCAGCCTGGAGAAGAGAAGGCTCTGGGGTGACCTCATAGCAGCCTTCCAGTACCTGAAGGGGCCCTACAGGAAGGATGGAGAGGAACTTTTCACAAGGGTGTGTAGTGATAGGACGAAGGAGAATGGCTCTAAACTAAAAGAGGGCAGATTTAGATTAGATATTAGGAAGAAATTCTTCACCATGAGGGTGGTGAGGCACTGGAACAGGTTGCCCAGAGAAACTATGGCTGCCCCCTCCCTGGCAGTGTTCAAGGCCAGGTTGGATGGGGCTTTGAGCAACCTGGTCTAATGGAAGATGTCCCTGCTCATGGCAGGGGGATTGGAGCCAGATGATCTTTAAAGTCTCTTCCAACACTTACCATTCTATGATTCTATGATTCTAGATTATACAATAGTATGAGGTAGAATTTGTGAAAGTTTCAAATGGCAAGACAAACTTGTAATCTTTTGTAAATATAATGTAGTCATGAAAATAAAGTGGCAGGCTGTCAAAGTAAACATTTTACCACTCCAGGGGAGTACAGTGGGAAAATATTTCAAATTGTATGGTAGAAAATACAGGCCCAGCAGTCACAGAACTGAGAACAAGTACAAAGAACAGAATGAATTAAGAGAAACGAACTGGTGGATGTAGGCAATCTGCCTAGGTGAGAGGAGGGAGAGTGGTAGGAGAAAGATATTTCAAGAGACCAGGGATATTTTACTCTGGCAAATGTGTAAGAGAAAATTAATTCCCACAAAGCCCATATACAATTTTGTTCTGAATCCTATGAAGTTTGTCTAAGAGACAGACATCCTTTCCAACCCCCCCCCCCCACACACCCATCAAAGAAACGCACAATGATCAGATTAGAACTTTTACTCTTTATAACAAGTTGGACGCCAGGGAGAAAACATTAAAGAACAACTTTTCCTGGACAAAAATCAAACTGCCTTTGTAAGGTTTTATTGTTGGTCAGAAAAAAAGAACAGAGGTGGCATAACACAGCTAAGTGGTCTTGGAAGTAAAACCATCACTCAAGGTCTTGAAAGATTTCCTACACATTTTTCACATAGAATTGGTAGAGTATTTGGGCCAAATTAACATAACCGTTGATATCAACCTACATGAGGGATAAGAGTGAGTCAAATTTTCTTGAAAAATTTGCAGCTATTTCAAGTGAAAGAAAAAAGAAGAGACTAAGCATTCCATCAGAAAGCTTTCTAAACAGATTCTACTTGACCACAGTGGGAGGAAAATAAGCAGCAAAGGTTTGCAGAGAACTGAAAAAAACTTTAGGAATACGGATGAACCAAGTTCAATAAAACAATCATTCTCTTTGAATCTATGTTTTGAAATAGTTTTTAGACAAATTTTGTAGCACTGGGATGACATCAAGTGGCTACTCAAGCCAATTACTCCACACTTGCTGGAAATAGTTGTTATGACATCACCTTAATAAGCTGTTCCTACAGTGTAAATATTACAAACAACTGCGTCTATTTTAAATTCATTCTTTGCATATCTCAATTTCAAGTCCTCTGTGCTTTCCTCAAGCCTCTCTCCAAAAATAATAAACCTAGAAACCTTCCTAGAAATCAATAAATCTCTTTTTCATCTAATACCTTTCAATTCAGGAGATCAGAAGTATAGATATCTTTGGATTTAACAGTTTTGTAATAAGTGGAATAATTAGGCTTAGCTAGTCAGACTTGAACTAGAAGGAAAGAAATTGAAAGATCTTCTTGGTGTGTAAGGCAAATTATTAATAATTGAAAGGAATTCCACAGCTTAATACAGTGCGAACAATCATTCACTGGAACTACCTCCACAGTGGCATGGTAGAGTCCTCATCACTGGAGGTTTTCAAGATGCAGTTGCACAGGGTGCTGGATAATCCCATCAAGGCTCCCTTTCCCATGAAAGGCTGGACCACATGATCTTCTGAGGTCCCTTCCAACCTGGGCTATTCTATGATTCTATATTCTAGACAAAGGACAACTGTAGCTTCTGATAAGCTTGTATTAAAGCTATAAAAATATGATAACAAGTTTAGAACTAGTTAATGGGTAAACATTTCAAGCACTTTTTGAATTTATTAATAATATGACTCACTACAGTTTGTATTTCTCAAATTTTTTTCCAGGAAATGTCCATCTTCAGATATGACAGTAAGGATTATAGTCCAAAATTGAATTTTCAGACAACCAAATATCTAAGAGTATTTATAAGACAATCTCTTTTCCACATGAAGAATGTGATCTTAGAAGTTTACACGTTTCCTTCCTAGCTGTTGCACAGAACTTAATAAAGTATTCTCAAAGGTCAAAAAAAATCCAAAACCCACAAATAGGAGAAGTAATAGAACCTCCCTGTGAATTTGTATCCTTTGATCCCTACCAAGCTTCAGTCACCAAGAATCTCACCTTTATTCCAAAGAACCAGGTGTATTCTGCCTGCTTCTGTAGTGGCACATTATTTTGAATGAACCTCCTGCATCTAAGCGCCAGTTTCCACAGATCTCGTAGGAATTTCAGTACATTTCAAATTTGCTTGAAAGCAGTTATCATTTCAGACATTATGGGTACAATGACCAGATGGAGAGAAACAGAGACGGTAACATCAAGTAAGCCTTGTTTCTCAAGGAGTTAGTAAAAAAACAAACAAACAAAAAACCCAGATCCCAACCCCCCCCACTAACTATTGCCCTAAACGGATATCAATTTTCAAGATGTCTGTTTCCAATTTTTTTTCTGCCAACCTCCTATATGAGTTATTGAAGGCTAAAAGTCTTCCACATTCCTTTTTTTCTTTCCTTTTCCCCCATTCTCAACGTACTTGGAAAGATTACCCTCTCGGAAGATGCCTTGTAAAATATACCTGCAGGAGTTTTGTCCAAGCCTTGTCTTGGCAGCAGTTTCTACTCTGCTTGCACATCTAATATCTTCATTCAAATACTCAAATGACGCCAAGCTGTCGAGTTCTGCCAAGAGTTCCTCTAAGTTATGTTGTCATGTTTTTCTTTAAAAGCTCTGACTGACTCTTGGAAAGATGTTTTTATCTGCTGTGAAGCCCACAGTAAGCAGATCTGTGCTAATTCCTAAAAAAGCAGGCCTTAAGGAAGTTACTTGTCTAGAACTAGGCTGCCCTTCAGAGTCTGATAATCACTCAAACGCCCTCAGGGACATTTCTAACAAGACAGTCACCTTGTCTTGTCTCAGCTTTGGGATTTCAGAGCTGAACTCGATGAGGAATGACATCTCTTCATCATGGCAAACTCTGGAACTAATAAACTTCTTCTAGATGACATACAGAAAACCTGCAGCATTTAATCTGTGATTTAATGGCACTGGGTATAATAGAAATTTTTAAAAGTATGTCCTCTATATATCTACACATCTTTTTGTCCAGTCATTTATTCATACTGAAAGTAGTTTTAGAACGATATAACTAAGGGTTGTAGACATTATCAGGATGAATTTAACCAGTGTTACAGTACTAGCAACTTAGTAATCACCACAAGCAACATGAACGCTTGATTCTGTTTTCACTCAAAGTCACAGCAAAATGCGTGAGTTTTAACAGGAATAGACTTGTGGTCCTAACATTTTTAATACTTTATTTTTTAATTTTTAAAATATTCCCTTCTGGTAAAACACTGCAAATTCAAGCATCTGTAAAGTTCAGGCCATTATCCCTTTGAAGACTTCATACTGCTAGCAGCTTAGTCTTACAAGTAACTGGCCAAGTGTTTAGCTCAAGTAGTTCAGTTGGCTTTTTCTAGTGATATTCCCTTTTTATGTCCACCTTTGGTAGCTCTACCAATTAATTTTCTTTCCTCACTGCAAGATCAAAAGGATGTTTGTTCCTGACTTCTTTGCTTCTCTTTGTTCAGAATATTTTTGGCCTTTCACTTTTAGTACAAACTAGAGAGTGAACTATAAGCTTTGAAAGTAGAATTGATTGTCATGATGCACGGATAAGAAATCATGTCTCTATTTCAGTCGTAGACCGCAAATAAAGAATACAGAATTAAGCAGTAACCAACTGGCACCTTTAAGTCATTGGCTGTAGAACACTGCTGGAGAGTGGATACATGGGGCACTCATCTAAAGAATTTTATACATACTATGTCAAATAGTATTTGATAAATAGCTATAGACATTAAATAGTCACACCACAAAACCTAAAACACAGACAGGACATCTTATTTCTTAATAAAGGACAGATATAATCAATTAGAAAACCCATTCTTATTGTTGTCAAACCCATGTTCCAGTTTCTGTAATTTATTTTTCAAAGCTATAAATTTCTTTCTCTAGATGAAGGCTAACAGTGTGTATGTGTCAGGGAGACCACGAGCAAGCACAGGAAGAGAGCGAGCGAGAGCACACGTGCAAACAAAAACTCCTGAAAGTTATTTCCCATAGGCTTGAACTATAATGATGGAAACAATCTCACAACAAAAAATTGTAGCTACACAAAAATCTCTGTTGGGGTTCATTTTTAACAATAATTCAACATGTTTGCCAATACAGACATCACTGGGAAATTCAAACTTTGCCAAGTACAGGAGCAAAGGAACAAAGTGACTGTAATGCAGCGTTCAGCATAAAGCCAAAGAGAGATGCTTTCTTTCCAAATTCCAGGAGAATTTTCTTCCTCATTTTCTTCTGGCACAGAAAACACTGAGAAAGAGAATGTGGTGTGAGTACCGAACAGGGTGTTTGGATACCTTCCTTTTTAAGCATGGGGAAGGACCTTTACTGGCAGACAAAAGGAAGAAATGAATGGGAGAAGTTGAGACAACGGGGAAAAAATAAGTTAATGAAGCAATCATATTGAATGCGAAGTACTCTGTCAACGTCAGAATTACTTTGTTTTGATTTAATTGTTTTAATGACAAAATATCCAAAAGGCTAAATAAAAATCTGTTAATGCATTATCACCTAGCAACTTGGTGCTTGTTTTAGGTTTATTTTTTTGAGGGTGTCCTGGTTTCGACTGGAATAGAATTAATTTTCACAGGAAGCTGGGAGGGGGCACAGCCTGGGCAGCTGACCCAGCCTGGCCAGGGGGGTATTCAGTACCATGTGACCTCATGCCCAGTGTATAACTGGGGAGTGGGCCGTGGGGCAGGGATTACTGCTCAGGGACAGGCTGGGCATTGAGTTTCTGGATGGTGACAAATTGCATTGTGTGTCCCTTGCTTTGTATATTCTTTTTATCAGTATTATTTTTTTCTCTTCATTTGCTGTCATATTAAACTGTCTTTATCTCAACCCACAAGTTTTACCTTTTCCTTCTGATTCTCCTCTCCATCCCACCGGGTGGGAGGAGTGAGCAAGTGGCCACATGGTACTAGGATGGTGGATGGGGCTAAACCATGACTGACAGTCAGATCCTTACCTGATAGAAATTCACATAGTTCCACTGACTTGGCTGTAACCAGCTGAAGTTTCATGAACTATAGCCTAGTGTCAACAAGAAACATACAACTTTTATAACTGCAATTCCTGCCACAATGATAACAAATTACTTTTTCCTCTGTGACGTGGAGTGCTATTTTAACTTGAAGTATAATTAGTCACAAAGGCGGAATAAGGAAAAGGAAAACTTTTAAAATCCATTTCTAGCTCAACTGACATACACAGAACTTGATACTGCAAGTTAAAACCAGGCTGTAAAACAATTAGATAAAATAACGTAGTTATATTTGATTCATTAATGCATTCCTGCATTGTGAATCCAGCCATCAAGGATGCTTACGCCGTTGCTTAGTCAACTGCAGGCAAATGAAAAGCTTCAGAATAGCATAGTACAGGATTAGACCATTTGATCAACAGACCTACATTTTCCTTTTGTTCCTGTCATACTGGTAGCATCACGTATGGCTACTCGTTATGTCCTTACCTAGTTTTAGCTCCAGCTAAGTTTGGCCTTTGAGATGTCATCCTTAAGTTCCCAAGCAATTTTTTTATAGCATTTGCCTTTGGCGCCTGTTCTAGCTTCCTCTTCCTATATGCCCTCTTTTTGTGTTAAGAAGACATAGCTGACTATCTAGTGCTGGCAATAGTCCTGGTTTGAGCAGAAGGTTGGACTAGATGGTCCTCAAAGGTCTCTTCCAACCAATATTTCTATGATTCTGTGAACACTTATTTTCACTAAGTATTGATTTCTAAACTAGTATTAAATGTTACATTAAAAACAGTACATATAAAAATTGGGTTTTCATTTTATACAGTCAATATTCATTTTGGAAGCCACAGGATGCCAATCCCACTTAGTAAGCAATGGTTGTTATCTCAGGAAAAAATTATTTTGACAAAAATTTTGGTGCTGTCATTATTTAAATGAAAATATTTTCTTTGAAGAATTATTATTGTGCTGGTTGCTAATGTTTTAAGAATGAGACAGACAACAATTTCAGGCCCTAATTGTTGATTATTGGCTAGTATCATCTGAGGATACACATAGATGATTTAATAGCTACAAAGTCAGGCAAAAAGATGTTTTGTATTTTCCACATCACGAGAAAGAAATTGGACAAAATCACTTCACTTTACCACAAAGGGTTCAATTCCCTACTCTGTTACATTTCATCACAATAATTTACACCTCTTCAACAGATATGCAATTTGTTACCAAACTGGACTGGTTTCATTTAATACCTAATGTCACTCTGCATATGTGCAAATTAATACACAAGGTGCAAACCAGTGGAGAATTAGGATTCAAGGCAGAAAATTATTGTTTGGTGATTACAATTTCAGAATGCACTCACAGAATGAAAGTTCATCTGAGGCAATTCCTAAGAGTACAAATAGGTACACATGAAGATATTTGAAGCTCTTAGTTCTGTCACCTGTCAAAAGAACAGAGGTTTGGGTTAGCCCAAGGGTTTAAACTAGATAGGAATTATTCCCAGATGAGTGTCCAGATATAGCTGTTCCCAGCTGTCTCCAACTCTGTACCACTTCGATGTCCTAGGGAAACTAGGTAACAAAACCAAAGTATAGCGGAACTTACGAGCCCAAGTTTCTTTGAGTACTTTTCCTCCACATCGAAAGAAATTAAATGCTGTCACAGGTGAAGCAGTCTTAATACTCAGGGATATTTTTTTTAATTAATTTATTGCCAATCAACAGAAACTTCTAATCACTGATTTAAGTATTGGGAAAAAGAAAACATAAGTAATTAAACAAAAACTTATGGAGTCATCTATATCGCCTCGTCCCCAGGCTCAGCTCAAGTCAAACTCCTACGCTTTCCCACTTGCAAGTCTCAGTTTCCTGTATTTTCACCATGGGTTATGTTCTGTCCATCCCAATTCCCTCAGTGAGGTGATGGGCAGTGCAGGAGGTTGGCATCAAGTGTTTAGTGCTTTCTTTCTGCAACCCATTTCCTGGGCCAGGAAAATGAGATATACAAACAATGAAGAAGAGAACAGCAAGAAGAAATTTGTGTTACGGTAACACCCAGGCGCCAGTATTTGTAGGGAATAAGGAAACTTTCTCCTGAGAAGACTAAATTGGCACAAGGCTTCTCAGGTTTTTTTGGCCTGCTTTAAAGTACCAAAAGAAAAGGTAAAGTCCCTAGAAAAAAAAGTTGTCATGCAAATTTGCTGCACGTACATTATGAACCTCAGCAGGGAGATTCCAAGGTAACAGGAGATAAAGGACTTGAGTTCAAACTTGAAAGCTGTAGAAAGAGCCTGCAGGATGCGGAACCAGAGCTAAAAGGCTATCCTGCAGCTAGATTGATTTAAATAAATTTCAACCTCAGAAAAAGTGAAGGTCTTTCCGTAACGGGAAAGAATATTTTCTAGTCTAGAAGACAGTGTAAAGAAACAGAATATATAAAAAATAGCTGATGTGTGCAGTAATCAGGCCAGGAAAAAGCTAAACAGACATAAAAATAATTTGCAGTTTCCACACCAACAAGAGTGATTATATGCTTTAATATAAAACACCCAATTTGGGTGTCTAAACTAAAAAAACAAGTTTCTGTGCAGAAACACAGAAGCTTCCTGGAATATAGCACCCAAATGTTAATTTCCTTTGCGCTGCCCTGCAAAGAAAACGTAAGGCTGTGCTTTTGACCCTACCTCTGCTTCAAAAGGCATGTACCTGACCACTTTATTCTTTCTCATTAACAAAATGAAATTGGTATCTAGTGGCAATACCCTGACAGCAACTACCTCCAGGAATTTTTGTTACTGATTTCTTCATTGCCAGTATTTCACTCATTCATGGCAGAACAATGTGAAAAATTTCAGGAGTTGTTTCCACATCAGGAAGGTCAGCCTACATGGAAGAAAACAAGATTGTGCTGATATATCCATGCTAACTCAGGTTCCAAATGCAACAGAGATGAATTACAGCATTGTTCTGCCCTGGGCAACTTACTCTGCTTTATCACCAAAGCAATAAGCCTAAGAAAACATTGATCTTCTAAAGCTATAGGGGTTTTTGAGAGCTAAGCAAATATATAGTACTGCATTGTGCCACGTCAACACTTGCCAACAGATGAATTTATATGAAAATATGGAGTTCAGTCTTCTAGGTTGACTTCTCTGGTTTGAACCAAAATATGAGAATTGGTTGGTTGCACACATACCAGAAAGGACTGAGAAGAAAAAATGAAAAGAAATGGGAAGATTACAACTAATATCTCAGTTTAGTTCTGTATGTATGCCTATGAATGGTTGCAGCTGAGTGGTAATAGATGGGAGGATTTTAGAGTCTCTCTGCTACTTCCCCATCATTTATGACAAATCGCAGGCTGTACAGGACTGAGCTAGGAGAACAATTGTACAGTCTAATTTTACTGCAAACGAAACTTACATTTTTAATGACCATTTTTGTTTATTTGTATTTTCAGTTTGGTTTTTATATGTCTGTAAAAGATGTGACTGTATCCAGGAAACACCTCTGAACAAAGGGCTGAGTTCTCTACCCTAAAATTCAGCCCCCAGACAATCTTAAATAGCCCATGTCTTTTGAATCCTGAAGTTCCTACAGGGTTTTGGGTCTTTGAGGACTGCGAAAAACCTGTAATCAATGGATGTAATAAGTAAATTCTCAACATGAAAGTTTTCTTCTGACTTTATGCTAGATACTGGTTTTGTCTGATACTTTAGTTTCAAGAGCCAGTGCTTATAGTAAAACAATACATGTTTTAGTTTTTCTAATTAATATAGTATACATTTAACATCCAGCATAAAAATAACAGAAGATACTACAAAAGATACTTCTTTCTCTCTCTATGCAATATATACTGACAGTGTGTACACCATCCATCTTAGACAAATACAAATTTATCATGGGAATAGGTCAGGGACTAAAACCACTTATGCAGTGTTGATGGTGAAATTATTCATGATGATATGGCATATTTTCATCTTTTCTACAGCGTCTCTGGAACTAATGCATGTCTATACTGACAATTTCTACATAAGAGGTAATGCAGACTGGCTTCATCTTACTAATTATGGTTTGCAGTATCAGACCCATGCCAGTGGGGAATTTAACAGTTGAACAAATAGTGCAAAACTCTTCACAACGCTGTCATGGGAAAGCAAAAGACAGTGCAACATATAACTCAAATTAGGGTAGACATGAAATGGATCATTCATCTTTCAGTGTGAAACTTAAAATTTACAACAAAGATTGTGTTAAAGAGCAAAAGAAATGAAGACCTTATGGTGACAGATGCATGGCAAGATTATAATATTTAAACATAAAACGAGTTCATAATATTTAAATAGAAACAAAATTCTCTCCTCCTCAAAGTAAATTGCAGTGTCAATGCAAATCAGGATTACAGTACAGGTTCTGGGGCTCAGACATGCAACTTCTTGTGTAAGGAGAGTTTTATTTATACATGTTAAATGTCAAAACCAAATGAACCTCTCATTTTAGTCTGTTCTTTATTCTCATTAATCTCTTGCTGTTCTACTTTATAGGGATCTGAAGCTATCCTAAATTTGTTCTATTTTTTTCATTGTTTTAACTCAGTTTATTTTAATGACAGCAAAAGGAATAGTAAAAACTCTTTTTTAAGCAAACAAACCTAGGAGTCTGCTGAGATGGCAGATCCTCCTGAGCTCTCACAGCTTTAATTTTAACACTGAAAGGCTAATCAAGTTGCATTTGGAAACTCGGTGAAATGTTACTTCCTGCTGCTAGATTCAGTGCTGTTAATTGCATACTATTCTTTATCAGGGGAGGGGAGGAATATCTGTGTAGAGCCTTCTTACCTAAACTTGGCAGAACGCCTGACTGCGATTAAAAGTCCACTCCAAGGCTTACTTCACCTCACTTTCATTTTTGTTAAGGTCATGATACTCGTATGAAAGCAGATTCATTGCCTGAGTTCAGCTCTTCTCAAGAAGTTCAACTTGGATCTGGGAATGTACATTTTCCAGCAGAACTAGTTAGCGTATTTCTGACTTCTTTTAAGAAGGCAAACAAAACAAACAAACAAAAAAACCACCACATCTCAGCAGATCTCTCAGCTCTCTATGTTGTTAACAGAAAACACAGAAGAAATCCCAGAAGTTATCTTTGTTGATTCTAGATTTTCTTGGGATTGGATCTCAGTCCTGTCCTGCTTGGCTGTTATAACAGCTTACTTACCTGCTCCTGATGAAGTCACTGGGGGCAGCAAAAGAGTCATCCTCTTAAGTTGAAGGGCCGATTTTACCACCTGTACTCAGGCTGATTAATTCCTTTCAAATTGCTTCTTGTGGAAGAAAGCACTATTCAGATGCAAGCAAGGGAGTCAGAAGCTGTGTCTTACCTAGCCTTTACTGCTGTTAAAATATATATGAAAAGGGCAGCAGTAATATTATTTCATCCCTCACACACACAGAGATACTGTGCATAGCACCTGAGATCTGGGAAGAAAGCATGCTATGTCAGTGTTAATTCCTGGTGAATAACACAAAAAGTGAGATGTTGCCTGTGGCTGAGCACACAGAGGATCTATTCTATAGGAGACTGGAAATGAAGAGATGAGATGAAGCCTTCGCTTTAAAAATTCTCCAACCTTGAGGCTATCCAATTAAAAGTTGCTACAAATCAGGATGTTGATTTAGATTCAGTATCTTCTTGGCTGCCTCAGAACAGCTAAAATCGTCTAGATTTTTTTTCCTTTCCAAATAAAGATATGTAGTTTTTCCATTTTCTTGTACAGGTGATACCACCTCTTCTCATTGGAAGACAAATGAGTGCAGTGGACAAAGTAGGGAAGATAAGGAAAGCTTTTTTGGGGGTATTTAAGTGAGAACAAGAGGAGAGCAGAAAAGATAGAGAACATCAGAAAAGAGATGCAGAATGTGTATGGGATAGCATTTAACATACTGAAAGTTGGAAACAAATACACATAGTATGGCAAATTTTTAACAATATTAAGTTCCAATAGCTATTAAACTATTTCATATATCCTACTTTAGGATGTCATCTGCTGTTCAGCTTGTTGCCATAGTGTGGCAGTGTGCCTTCTCTGACGTTTCATTCCATGTTCACAAACCTGCATATGGCTTGTTAGTATAGGATTATAGTGTAATTTAGGTTGGAAAGCTTCTCAGGAGATCTCTAGACCAATCTCCAGTTCAAAGACAGTCCTCCTGGCCAAAAGTTTTTCCTTATATCAAGTCAGAACCTCTCTTCTTCCAACTCATGTCCATTGTCTCTCGTCCACCTAACATGGACCACTGTGAAGGGCCTGGGTCCAGCTTGGTAACCTTGTACTGGGAAGCTATTGTTAGGTCCCCATGAAGCCTTCTCTTCTCCAAAGAAGCCAAGTTCCCTCAGCCTATCGTCACAGGGAATGAACTCCAGCGCATTTCTGACTATCTTAGTGGCCATCCTCTGAACTTTCTCCAGTTTATCAATGTCTTTCTTGTACTGGTGGACCAAAAACTGAGCACAATATTCTAGATGCGGTCTACTGAATAGAGGGGGATAATCACTTCCTTTGAGGTACTGGGTATGATTCTGCACTTACATGCAACTAGTGGTTTCTCTAACCCAGGGGAACTCTGCTAATTGTGACCAAAGTATTTCTCCTTTTTCAGTGTCACAGAGGAGCTATACAGCTTATTTGTGTTGGTTTATTTTCCTTTTCCAGTGGCTATATGGCATATCTGTGCCATGTCACAGTGGTGACATAGCACAGTTATTGATTAATAACCATTAATCAATAACTATTAACTGTAACCATTAATCAGTTGTCCTTGCCCATGGCAGGTGGGTTGGAACTATATGATCTCTAAGGCCCCTTCCAACCCAAACCATTCTATGATTCTATAGATTCCCATCCCACAGGGAAGTCTGCTGCCTCCCTGGGGCCCGGGTTAGGGATGTTGCTAAGAAACTCCCTGGTCTGGTGCGGCCTTCTGATTACTACCCCCTCTTGGTAATGCAGGTTGGCGGGGACGAGGTAGCAGAAAGAAGTCCCAAGGCCATCAAAAGGGACTTCAGGGCACTGGGGCGACTGGTTGAGGGATCAGGGGCGCAGGTGGTGTTTTCCTCCATCCCATCAGTGGCAGGGGACAGCACTGAAAGGGGCAGGAAAACTCACCTGGTTAACAGGTGGCTCAGGGACTGGTGCCATCGGTCAAATTTTGGCTTCTTTGATCATGGGGAGGTGTACACAGCACCGGGCCTGCTGGCAACAAGTGGAACTCAGCTATCACAAAGGGGAAAAAGAATTCTTGGCCACGAGCTGGCGGGGCTCATTGAGAGGGCTTTAAACTAGGTTCGAAGGGGGAAGGGGATATTGCCCAGCTCACTAGAGATGAGCCTAGGCTTGGAGTGCCAAGGCCAGGGGTGAGATTGACAGCCCAGCTCAAGTGTGTTTACACCAATGCACGTAGCATGGGCAATAAACAGGAGGAGCTGGAAGCCATTATACAGCAGGACGGCTACGACTTGGTCGCCATCACAGAAACGTGGTGGGACAACTCGCATGACTGGCATGCTGTCATAGATGGCTACAGACTCTTTAGGAAAGACAGACCAACAAGGAGAGGTGGGGGAGTTGCTCTATATGTGAGGGAGCAACTGGAATGCATTGAGCTTGGCCCGGGGGCAAATGAGGAACGAGTTGAAAGCTTGTGGGTTAGAATTAAGGGACAGGCTCACATGGGTGACATTACGGTGGGTGTATACTACAGGCCACCTGACCAGGAGGAGGAGGTTGATGAGGCCTTCTACAGGCAGCTGCAAGCAGCCTCACAGTCACAGGCCCTGGTTCTCATGGGGGACTTCAACCACCCTGACATCAGCTGGGAAGACCATACAGCTAGGCAGGCGCAATCCAGGAGGTTCCTACAGAGCATCAATGATAACTTTCTGATGCAAGTGGTGGAGGAACCAACAAGGAAAGGCGCGCTGCTGGACCTTGTGTTAACAAACAAGGAGGGACTGGTGGAGGATGTGAAGGTTGGAGGTAGACTCGGCTGCAGTGACCATGAAATGGTCGAGTTCAGGATCCTGCGTGGAGGAAGCAGGGCGATAAGCAGGATCAAAACCCTGGACCTCAGGAGGGCTGACTTTGCCCTCTTCAAGGAGCTACTGGGAGGAATCCCGTGGGCCAGGGCTCTCGAAGGCAGGGGGGTCCATGAGTGCTGGTCGCTCTTTAAACAACACTTCTTCCATGCACAGGAGCAATGCATCCCCTTGAGAAAGAAATTTAGCAAAGGAGGCAGGAGACCTGCATGGTTAAACAAGGAGCTTCTAGAGGAGATCAGGCAGAAGAGAAAGGTCCATGGAATGTGGAAAGAGGGACAGGCCACTTGGGAAGAGTACAGGAATGTGGTTAGAGCATGCAGGGATGCGACAAGGAAGACCAAGGCTCACCTGGAATTGAAGCTGGCAAGGGATGTCAAAAACAACAAGAAGGGCTTCTTCAACTACATCAGCAGCAAAAGGAAGGCTAGGGACAACGTGGGGCCGCTGCTGAATGAGGCGGGTGTCCTGGTGACGGAGGATGCGGAGAAGGCAGAGCTACTGAATGCCTTCTTTTCTTCAGTCTTCAGTGCTAAGACTGGCCCTCAGGAATCCCAGGCCCCGGAGGTAAGAGAAGAAGCCTACAAAGAGGACGACTTTCCCTTGGTCGAGGAGGACTGTGTGAGGGATCGCTTAAGTGATCTGGATGTCCACAAATCCATGGGCCCCGATGGAATGCACCCACGAGTGCTGAGGGAGCTGGCGGATGTCATTGCTGAGCCACTCTCCATCATCTTTGAGAGGTCCTGGAGGACAGGAGAGGTGCCCGAGGACTGGAGAAAGGCCAGTGTCACTCCAATCTTCAAAAAGGGCAAGAAGGAGGACCCAGGGAACTACAGGCCGGTCAGCCTCACCTCCATCCCGGGTAAGGTGATGGAGCAGCTTATCCTGGAGGCCATCATGAAGCAAGTGGAAGAAAAGAAGGTTATCAGGAGTAGTCAGCATGGATTCACCAAGGGGAAATCATGCCTGACCAATCTGATAGCTTTCTACGATGACATGAGTGGCTGGGTAGACGAAGGGAGAGCCGTGGATGTTGTCTACCTTGACTTCAGCAAGGCTTTCGACACAGTCTCCCATGATGTCGTCCTAGGGAAGCTGAGGAAGTGTGGGCTGGATGAGTGGTCGGTGAAGTGGATTGAGAACTGGCTGAATGGCAGAACTCAGAGGGTTGTCATCAGCAGCGCTGAGTCTAGTTGGAGGCTGGTGACAAGTGGTGTCCCTCAGGGGTCAGTACTGGGCCCAGTCTTGTTTAACTTCTTCATCAACGACCTGGATGAAGAGTTAGAATGTACCCTCAGCAAGTTTGCTGACGACACCAAACTGGGAGGTGTGGTAGATACACCAGAAGGCTGTGCTGCCATTCAGCGTGACCTGGATAGGCTGGAAAGCTGGGCAGAGAGGAACCTGATGAGGTTCAACAAGGGCAAGTGCAGGGTCCTGCACCTGGGGAGGAAAAACCTCATGCACCAGTACAGGCTTGGGGCGGACCTGCTGGAGAGCATCTCTGCGGAGAGGGACCTGGGTGTCCTAGTGGACGACAGGTTAACCATGAGCCAGCAGTGTGCCCTGGCTGCCAAGAAAGCCAATGGGATCCTGGGGTGCATCAAGAAGAGTGTGGCCAGCAGGACGAGGGAGGTTCTCCTTCCCCTCTACACTGCCCTAGTGAGGCCTCATCTGGAGTCCTGTGTCCAGTTCTGGGCTCCCCAGTTCAAAAAAGACGAAGAGCTACTGGAGAGAGTCCAGCGGAGGGCTACGAGGATGGTGAGGGGACTGGAGCATCTCCCCTACGAGGAGAGGTTGAGGGAACTGGGCTTGTTCAGCCTGAAGAAGAGAAGGCTGCGAGGGGACCTTATAAATGCCTACAAATATCTGAAGGGTGGGTGTCAGGAGGATGGGGCCAAGCTCTTTTCAGTGGTGCCCAGTGACAGGACAAGGGGCAATGGGCACAAACTGAGGCACAGGAAGTTCCGTCTGAACATGAGGAGGAACTTCTTCCCTCTGAGGGTGACGGAGCACTGGAACAGGCTGCCCAGGGAGGTTGTGGAGTCTCCTTCTCTGGAGATATTCAAGACCCGCCTGGACAAGATCCTGTGCAGCCTGCTGTAGGTGACCCTGCTTCGGCGGGGGGATTGGACTAGATGACCCACAGAGGTCCCTTCCAACCCCTACTATTCTGTGATTCTGTGATTCTGAGATATTCAACACCCGCCTGGACAAGATCCTGTGCAGCCTACTGTAGGTGACCCTGCTTCGGCAGGGGGGTTGGACTAGATGACCCACAGAGGTCCCTTCCAACCCCTACTATTCTGTGATTCTGTGATTCTGTGATTCTATAATAAATACACAGAAAATCAGACTT
Source organism: Opisthocomus hoazin (assembly GCF_030867145.1). Lineage (NCBI taxonomy): Eukaryota > Metazoa > Chordata > Aves > Opisthocomiformes > Opisthocomidae > Opisthocomus > Opisthocomus hoazin. The sequence continues at coordinate 63,184,628 of NC_134419.1, forward strand.
GCTGTAAAATCAGATAATGACTTAAATTAATATCGTGATTTCATAATTACTGTATTTGTTTCTTCTATGCCATCAAAACTTTGTCTAAAATTTTCTTCTTTTAAGCTTGAGTCCTACAAATGGGCACTATTTTGGATGTTTCAATTTACATATTGTTCGATAAGATTCTGGAACAGCATCTGCCTCCTGCTTATTACAGGTTATATTCACTAGCTCATTTCCTGTCTTCTAAGCTCTGAGTCTTACTACATCAGAAAGAGCCGCTTTGGACACTGAGCACCTAGCTTACTGGCTGTTTACTCTGGAAAAAAAAAAACAAATACAAAACAACAACAACAAAAAACCCCACCAATTAGATAGAACAATTTGAAGATTATAATAGGATCCTCAAGGTCCTAGAAAGCATTCCAGGTGGCCTTTTGTAGTATCTTATATCCTGTTAACAGACCTAGGAATGATCATAAGTTATATCTGACCTGGATTTGGACATAGCAGAATGTCATTGCTAACATCTCTAGATTTGATATTAAGATATTAAATTCAAAATAAAACCATAAGATGCTTTAGATGGCTGCTTCATTTCACTTGGCTCTTGCTGCCATCTAGTGATACAATTTACAGTCTTCAAAGCCTTCAATTTAGAAATTCTACTGCAGCAGATTTATTTGGAAAGGTGCAGGATTGATTCTGAAATCTGTGTTTCATTTAGCTAATGTATTGCCCCATGCTGATATGCGATTATGTGTATATTCACTTTTGAAAGTTAGTATTTTTTATATTCCCTATAAGCATGCACTTGAAGATTCAAATACTTGCCTAGGAAGAAAACTGTTCAGAGCCATAGCAGTAATTTATAATGTACTCAGCTCCTTCTCTTCTATAGCAAATTTCCCTTGAACAGGCCGTATTATTTATGACTGCAGTGGTTGTTAGTAAATGATTCATAATGATTTATATGAATATAAATTATGAAAGTACTTATAGTCAACTAAAGGGAGCTAATATGTTCCTCTTCTCAGTGAACAGAAAGTGTCCCATCTTTGTTTGAAAAGTAATCACTTCCCAAATCTCCTACCTACCTAACAGGAGATCGTGAAGTGAGAAAACACTTAGGAGTGAAAACTGACTCCTAGGGTATTACTGGAACCTGAAGTTCAAATAAGAATAAGGCACACAATCTTAATCATGAAGGTAAATTGCATAGAAACATTTATTATTTGTCTGTGATTTGATACCTTTAAATCAAGATTGATCTTTCTAAAGAATTCACTATAGCTCAAATTGACAATTTAATTCATATAAATAAATGGGGATTTATAGTCATCTGGTTTTACTTCCTAAGTCACAAACTACTTAGCTATTTTTTGTAGTTATGTGCATTTAAATTTTTTTTCCTGTCAGATTATCTCACTTCCCTGCACGATCATTCAATTCATAGTGCTCCTGAGTTTAAATCAATTTATGCATTGAACATAAAAAGATACAAACCAAATAAAATAAAGCCAATATCTAAGAATCTCAGACTTGACATAATCACGTCAACCATACTCAAATTTGGTTTCCATTGTTAATTGAAGTGCACATGAAAAGCCTTCCCACACAGCTCTGTTATCACAGGGGCCTGGGTCACAGACCAGGCACTGAGGGTTCAGTCGCTATTAACTTTTTCTTCACAGGTTGATCTTTGTGTTTTTCCAAATACTGCTACAGGCATCTAGAGCATGTTTTTATACTCATTTTGATGTCTCTCCTTGATATCTCCCCTAACTCTCTCACAGACAAGCCTTTCTACAAGTCTTTCTTCAGCTCAGCTGAAAAAACTCTATGTGATCTGCTTCAAAGTCTGTGATATGGGGAGCTAAATAACAAGGCCACAGAATATATATGCACTTCCTTGAAGAATGTATTTAGCCTATACATGTTAAGCAGAGTCTGTGGAATGTTGACATTCTTTAAATTAACTAATGCTTGGATCCTTTATTCCAGCACAAACTTGAATAATAAGCACTTTCTCTGTCATTATCATTGTGAGCTGATGAATATTCTGAGTATTTCCAAATACCAAATGTCTTCCTGTGTTTTCCAGTTCTCAATGTGAAAACAAACTTGTACATTTAATTCTGAGTTTGGACTTAACTCTCTGTACAAAATAAAACCTGGTAATTTACCACAATGGTAATCCTGCTGTCACCTATAGAAGCAACCTCGGTTCTAGCTCAGTTGATTCTAATCAGCTCCAAAATTCCAGACAGCTTCATTCTTATGTTTTCAGCTTTTTTGGTCCTAGATAAATCTCCTTCTAACAATACAATCAGGCAAATGTACCTCTGATAATATTAACTATGCAAATTGGAAAGAAGAAAATGCAAGTCAGACATCATATTATGTACAGTGGATTTCCATTCTTCCTGGAATCTCTTCCAATTTAGATACTATTAATAAATATACACTCTAAAACATTACAATAATTCAAAGTACGTATTTCCAACCACTCAAATAAACTGGAAGAAAATGCTGCTTCTGAAATCAGAGAGGTTTTGGCATTGTTAATTAAATACACAGATTATGCTGTTGAGCACATCTGTGACTTCTTGCATTCACTGGATCATTGTCAAAATAACTAAGTTGATGGACCACTAACAATTCTAAGTTATGTTATTTTATGAGCCACCAAGTTAAACATTGTATCTGAAGCAAGAAGTGACTTCAAGTGATATAAAAGTGTGCATTTTGAATTATCTTTTTAAGTCGTCATCTGCTAGTGTCAGCAATCAAAGCAAGGATAGAAAGTGGAAATCATGCTCATACTGAGAATTTTTATTGTCAAATTCTGTAACTTGCTAGAGCTAGCAAAGGAGATCAGATAGGTGATTACAAATCAGTGTGTTACCCAAAACTGGTCCAGGAAAAAGGAACATTCACTATTTAACTCTGAAATGAAATAAAGACAATACCTAAGATTTTTTTTTTTTTTATGAAAACAACTGTTGGATTGTTGCAAAAAATAACAGCATAGGATTAAGTTAGACATTAGGTCTTGAACTGATCTACTAGTTTGTCAGTACCAAAAGGGGGGGATCTTGTTCCTTCTGCTTCTGACTCCATACGCTGTTCTTTCTCCTTCTCTCACATTCAGCTTGTTCTGGCCCTCCCACACATCATACCCTCCATTTAGTCAATTCAATTTGTTGAACCAGAAGAAAACTAACCTGACAAAGAAAGGAGAGAGAAGAGCTTGTCTATGATTTAAAGATTTCAATCAATTTATCACAAAATCAGCTAAGTGCTAAAGCTGGTGTCAGGGTAAAGGTGGGATCATGCAGCTAGGAACAGCTGAAAAATTTACCCATTCTAACAAGAGCAACCTGTTAGATTACATCAGTCATGAAGTGTAACTTTATCCTTAAATTGTGCCCCCAAATCATGCTTACTGCTGACACGTAGCTCCACTTTCAAGCCACCTATACAGTCTTGCTCCTTCCAGTGCCCCAGTTTCAGTGCTTGTCCAACCAGTGTGCTGTAGTGATTAAGAGACATTCGTTTATTCATTGTCACTGACATACTTTACTGGGTTAAAGTGCTTTTGTTAAAAAAAAAAAAAAAAAAAAAAAGAGCCAGACAAGCTGTGTTGGAACTGACAGAGTAAAGGGGCAAGAACATTTAATCAAGGCACTTGGAGAAGCCAGGCTAGCCCACAGAAATCATACCAGCTTAGTTTGCCACTAAATTGCAGTCTCCCTCAAACTTAGAAAATGCTTCCTCTCCCTCCAAGAAGTAACAAAAAACATTTCTGTACAGCATTCTCACTTATCATTCCATTTCCCTTTCATCAATGTTTTGAACTACATCAGTCTTTCTTGAATTAAGGACATGTCAACGAGAACAGAACAGAGCCACTGGAAGATAGAACTGTGGCATAATTTGGTAGAAGGACAACTAGAAGGTAAGTGGGGAGTATTAGGCCAGTATATAGCCCACCCCACTCCTAATCTTTACTGCAACTGGGAAATTATCTGAGGCTTAGAGTTTGAATTTCTCAATAACAGACTTCAGCAGCATGTAAAATTATTTCATTCTAATGATAATTGAAGAAACTTAGCTGAAAAAGATTACCATGTTGTGATTAACTGAAAAAACAAGACTGAGCTAAATGTCAAATTTCGAAATAGTATAGCCTAATCAAACTGATTCATTATTTGCTGTAAAGGCAAATCTATTATAACTAAGCCCCTATAAAGACAATATGCCAAAAACTATAAAATAACCACCTATGAGATTATAGAATTCAGCAATAACATACCCACTATAATCACAATCTTTATAAACTCTGATAAAAATGAGTTAAAACCAATCATGATAACAATTTTACCTTATCACAGTTAGCTATTAATATATTACTATATTAATATATTTTAAAAGTAATAACACAAGGTATATGGAAATACATTTTTTGTTAAAAATCTGATAATTTTTTTTTTAAGAAAACCTGTACATAACAATTGCAAAAACAGAAAGGATTAAATGCTGTGACTTTTGTTCCTGTTTGGAAATAATGTACTCAAAAATAAAAGACAGGGCACGTCACTTTTGCCTTTTTCGTTTTGCTAAATATAATATTCAGGAAAAGTTTTGAGCTGGCAACCTTAGAGATGCAGTTTGGCTGTTCAGCTACAAAGTTCAGGGCATGCAACAATCGGCTATTGAACTAGCCCACCAAAAACATCAGCCCTGCAGCAATCATCTCTAGGTCAATTCACTCTTCTTCGAACCGTTACAAGTTCTCACTGGTCTGTTGAAAATGATTAGGCTAACCCAGGTGTGATCATTGTAGTGGAACAATCTCAAGATACACACCTTTCTCCTACAGATACAGCTCAGTGTTGCAGCCCTGTCACATAAAATGGATCAACAAACACCACTCCCACAAAGATCAGCTTTCAGGTGGAACAGATGTAAGGAGGTCTCTAGGTGCAGCTTCCTGCTCAAAGCAGGGTCAGCTTTGAGATCAGACGAAATTCCTTGGGGCTTTATCCATTTAGATATTGAAAACCTCCAAGGAAGAGACTGCACAATTTCTCTGGGCGGCCTGCTCCAATATTAATAAAAACCTGTCCTGAAACAGGATGACTAAACTATTTCCTTCGTGCAGTTAGACACTATTGGGCAGTAATAGCACTTAAGAACTATGCTGAGTTGTAGTGTAGAAAAGATCCTGAAGTCTGGTTCCTGGCAAAAGCAAAAATTAAATAAATTGAACAGTTGATATATGTTCAACAGAGTAGCCTCTTCCTCTGTTACAGTGGCCATGAGGGATACTACAATAGAAAGCACCTCCCTTGTAAAGACTCTTTGAAATAGTGATCAGTTCTTTGCTTTTATTCCTCAGAGCCAGATTATCCAAAAAACTTTTTTTTTCCCTTGCTTATCTTTTTTTTTTTTTTTTTTTTTTTTTTTTTGCCTCTGACCTATTCATTCTTGATGAGAGGTGAACTGACAGATTCTTGACAGCTGCTAGTTCAGGTAACATCCATAAGGCAGTTTTCTCTTAAAATTCAGATAGCTGTACATCTAAATAAAAGAAGGCTGAAAACAGCAGGTCTTAAATATTTCATTCAGCAGTGTCATCTGGTAGACAGCATTTGAAAAAAATTTATAAAATTAACAGTAGGATCAAAATTAGTTTGATCTTAGAACACAACTGAATTATGAAGTAGCTACCCTTGTATTTAACGGCACACAAATGCTTCTTCTCAATACTGTAAACCAGGTTAAGGCTCAAATAAAAATCGAGACCAAGTCACTCAGAGAATACTCAATCTATATCTAAATAATATCCCGCCTAATTAACAGTTTAAAAAGAGCAAATCATGACTACACATTATCGCCTTCCATAATTGTCCATTTCACTCTCTTGGGCAGTAGTTAAAAGAAATTAATTTTCAGAATATTCAGAATTAATTCCTTAAGCTTTTCTGACTTCAGAATTTCATTTTTACTAGAAAATACATTACATAAGAGAATTGCCAGAAATAGACAATTGAACTTTTAATTATTTGAATAGGATTAAATATCAAAAGCCTTGTGCTTTCAATGAAAAACAATATACTGTGAAAAGAGAAAAAAAGTTTTATACTGAAAGATTTGGAATGAAATATTGATACTGGTTTGCATTTCTAACTTTGCAGCTATCAGTTATCAACTGGAATGCGTGTCTTATTTTTTTCTGTAACTCAGCTGCAGAGGAGTTGTTTGGGTTTGAGTCATCACAGAGGGATACAAAGTATCTTTATGTCGAGAAAATATTAGATAATAGAGGATTATCTAATTCCTAAGGAACAGCCTAACAAGAACAAATAATAAGAAGCTGAAAAAAGAGAAAAGCAATTAAAAATCTTAAACAAGGTGATTGGGGGGAGGGGGGCACTACCAAGAAAAGTAAGTCCCATCTCTTTACTTTGAGTCAAAATTAGGTAATCTTTTTGAAGACAAACTACGGTAACACCAAGTTACTAGCCTCAACAGCAGTGGTGACTGGGTAAAACTTGATAGCCTGTTTAGTGATCACCTCATATTAAGCCTTCTAAGGCACAAAATGATACTTTGTAAGTTTCAGAGCGCCTTCTGATATAACAGAGAAGAGGCAATCAAAACCGAATTAAGCCAGATCTCAATTTAGCGTGAAAAGCAGAATAATCCCAAAAGGTTTTCCTTTCTAAGGCTTAACATCTTCAGAGAGAGTTCATTCTAATAAGAAGATACAAATCTTTTCACTGCGTTGTCTGATAAGATGCATTTTATAAATTGGGAAATGAAAATGTTGATATTCCCATTCAAAAGAGTAATTTTTAGACAGTAATTCTGATCATTTTTATGTAGTCCTGCATCTCACCTATGTATTTCTGAGTCTGATTTGAGAAGTGTTTTGCAATTGTTTGGGAGCAAAGGCATAACAGAAATGGCTTTTGAGATTATTAATATGTTCCTTATGAGAACGTTTTCCATCTAAAACGTCCTTTCTGCAAGCAGGGAAAACTTTTCAACAAAATAAAATAATGTCAGGGTTACCAAAGCTCTGGTTTGTATAGGTTTTGACAAGCTTCAAATCCTTATTTTTATTGAACTATTTTTAAAGATATGTACATACTGAAGAAGGAATTTTACTTTCTGTGAATAAACTTTTTCAACATAAATTCATTGAAAACTTCGGTAAAAAAAAGAAAAGAAGACATAAAATATTGAAAGGTCTTTAAACCCTGCACAATGAAACTGACTGAAAAAAAAATCTTCTATTCAGGAAACTATTTTTAATATTCACTCTGCCTTAATTTTTTATTCAAAATAGTGTTAGACATTTTTCTGATGTGTTTATGACACACACAGATCACACAACATACTTCAGAACTTGGTATAAAGAGTTAAGATTTGAAACACCTTTAAAAGAGTGAACGCTTACTGCATAAAATAGAAATTTTTTTTTTGCTGTTTATCTGTCTCAAAAAAAAGCTGGGGCAGATGGTACAGAGACTGCCTAGAGATATTTTCAGCCACAGATACTGACAAATGTGGATTACATTGGTTCACAGACTGAAACAGGCTGCTTGTTTTCTTTCTCTGTTTTAGGAGCTCACAGCTCTGCTATGAAGGGGAAGAACTCTGTCACAATTCAACTAATGATAGAAGAATAGACCATTGGGCAATCCTGCACTGGATGAGTCTTTTGGGACAGATGAGCCATTACCTAGTACTACTTCTGAGAATCCCTCAAAGCAAAAGAAAAAATTGTCAGTAGAAATGTCAGGAGATGCTTAGGTTCAGAAGCATGAAAGACAGTAGCAACAGAACTGAACAAAGCCATGTGGACATCTGTAGCAAAATACTGGCCTAATTACGTCTATCAGAAAAATATATTTTTCACTTCAATAAAGCCATAACTTTTTCCTGATGTCCATCCATTTCTATCTGTCCTTAGTATATAACAACTTTCTTTCAGAAAACCTGTATAAAGTGATCAAATTTATACACGTATCAAGTCAGCTTTCTGTCTTGTCAAAAGGGAAAATCATCATATTACTTTATCATTAAAAGTGAAGGAAAAATTTAAATGGTAATATAATTTTCTCTAATTCTTCAGCAAGCCAAGACTATATCTTCAAAACCTAATTAAGCAGATTTGAGACCTTGTGCCACTACAGTTTTCACGCTGATACAAAGGGACAGAATATGTCTAAAAGCTTCAGGAAGGTTAAAATCCTTCCAAAATGCATTTATTCTCATGCAGTTATTCACGATACTTCTCCTTCTTTAACTTCATATGTCAGTCCTCTTCATGGTGATATAAAGTAACTTCTATCTAATTAATATTCCCCTGGCTAATTATAAGATCCAGTCATTTTCACTTGTTCTTTAGGTTGTCCTTTTCTCTCTTTCTACTTGCACACTCTTTACTACCATCTCTTTGTTTCCTTAAGTCCTGAAATATGCCAGGAGAAATTTATTTTTCGTCAGAATGGCAAAACTGTCCACCATCATCAAGTTGCCAGATAGGAGTTTTCAGGCTTCAATCTTCAAAGCAGGTTTCATCTCCCATGCACCAGAGAAAAGAATCATCCAGTAATTCATTAAGTATTACTTCCTTTAAAGGCTTCTCAGAGAAATGAAACCAACTACGAACAACTGGTTAAATCACAGATCTACAGAAAGAACTTTTTTTTAGTGCAATATGATACAGTAGTTTCTTTATACAGCTTCAGCAAACCTATAAACAATATTTTAATAATGAATTTAAATAAAAATGTTGAGTTTTAAGAATAGTATTGTTCCAGAATAGAATAATACATATTCAAACTTTTTCTACGCACTAAATAGGCCAATAAGCTGAACACAGTGTTTAAATGGCTCTGAAATAGTCACAGAATAAACACAATCACACAAAACATGACCCTTAGTGATTCTGCCGAGTATCTGCCACAGGGCCAAAGTAGCTCCTACAGAGTTGAGCAGGAGCCTCTTTTACCTTAGTGAGTGAGCTTCTGGGTTAAGATTTTCAGAAGTTATTAGGAATGCAAGTGCCTTATTTACACCTGTGCAAAATTTCATGCTCCTGAAAATCAGATCTCATTAAGAAAAATCTTCATTAAGACTGTTTCAAAAATGGGACCTCTTAGGGGCAGCTGCAAAGGAGATATTCAAAATCACTAGCAAATTAGAATCATAGAATCGTTAAGATTGGAAAAGACTGCCAAGATCATCAGGTACAACTGTCAACCCAACACCACCATGCATGATAAACCATATGCCAAAATGCCATATCTACAAGATTTTTGAACACCTCCAGGGATGACGACTCCACCACTTCCCTGGGCAGCTTGGTCCAATGCCTCACCACTCTTTCAGGATAGAATTTTTTCCTAATATCCAATCTAAACCTTCCCTGACACAACATGAGGCCATTTCCCCTTGTCCTCTCACTACTTACTTGAGAGAAGAGACCAACACCTGCCTCATTGCAGCCGCCTTTCAGGTAGTTATAGAGAGCAATAAGGTCCCTCCTCAGCCTCCTCATCTCCAGACTAAACAACCCCAGCTCCCTCAGACACTCCTCGTAAGACTTGTTCTCTAGACCCCTCACCAGCCTCGTTGCCCTGCTCTGGACATGCTCCAGCAACTCCATTTCTTTCTTGTAGTGAGGGGCCAAAAACTGAACACAGTACTCCAGGTGCGGCCTCACCAGTGCCGAGTACAGGGGCACGATCATCTCCCTACTCCTGCTGGCCACACTATTCCTGATACAAGCCAGGATGCCGTTGGCCTTCTTGGCCACCTGGGCACACTGCTGGCTCATGTTCAGCTGGCTGTTGACCAACACCTCAAGGTCCTTTTCTGCTGGGCAGCTTTCCAGCCACTCCCCCCCATGCCTGTAGCGTTGCATGGGGTTGTTGTGACTGAAGTGCAGGACCTAGCATTTGGCCTTGTTGAACCTCATACAGTTGGTCTTGGGCCCATTGATCCAGCCTGTCCAGATCCCTCTGCAGAGCCTTCCGACCTTCAAGTAGATCGACACTCCCGCCCAACTTGGCGTCATCTGCAAACTCACTGAGGGAGCACTCAATGCCCTCATCCAGATCATTGATAAAGTTGTTTAACAAGACTGGACCCAAAACTGAGCCCTGGGGAACACCACTCATGACCGGCCGCCAACTGGATTTAACTCCATTCACCAGCACTCTCCGCACTCAGCCATTCAGTCAGCTCTTTACCCAGCAAAGTGTACACCCATCCAAACCATGAGCAGCTAGTTTCTCCAGGAGGACGCTGTGTCAAAGGTCTTGCTAAAGTCCAGCATCCACTAGGCGGGTCACCTGGTCATAGAAGGAGATCAGGTTGGTCAAGCAGGACCTGCCTTTCATGAACCCAGGCTGGCTGGGCCTGAACCCTTCACGTGCCCGGTGAGCGCACTCAGGATGAATTGCTCCATAATCTTCCCCAGCACCAAGGTCAGGCTGACAGGCCTGTAGTTCCCAGGATTCTCCTTCCAGCCCTTCTTGTAGGTGAGTGTTACACTGGTGATCCTCCAGTCATCTGGGACCTCCCCTGCTAGCCAGGACTGCTGATAGATGATGGGGAGTGGCTTGGCCAGCTCCTCCGCCAGCTCCCTCAGTACTCTCGGGTGGATCCCATCCAGCCCCATAGACTTGTAAGTGTCCATGTGATGTTGAAGGTCGTTAATGTATTTGTAAAAACATTTTTTGTTATCCCTTACAACATTGGCCAGCCTGAGTTCTAGCTGGGATGTTGCTTTTCTGATTTCCTCTCTGCATGACATAATGAGAACCCTGTACTCCTCTTGAGTTGCCTGCCCTTTCTTCCATAAGTGGTAGACCCTCCTTTTTTTTTCCTGAGTATCAGCAAAAACTCCCTGTTCAGCCAGGCTGGTCATCTTCCCCACCAGTTCATCTTGCAGTACATGGGGACAGCCTGCTCCTGTGCCTTTGGGACTTCCTCCTTGAAGAATGTCCAGCCTTCCTTCCTTCCTGGACCCCTTTGCCCTTCAGCACTCTCTCCCAGAGGACTCTCTCAACCAGCGTCCTGAACAGGCCAAAGTCTGCCCTCCGAAAGTCCATGGTGGTGGTTTTGCTGACCCCCCTCTTTACTTGGCCATGAAGAGAGAACTCTATCACTTCATGGTCGCTAAGCCCAAGACAGCCTCCACCCACCACATCTCCCACCAGTCCTTCTCTGTTAGTAAACAGCAGGTCAAGAGAGGCACCTCCCCTGGCAGGCTCACTTCTTAGTACCTTGGCCTTGGTTGTTTATTAATAGGTTTGTTGTAGGTCCCCAAAATGTTTACCTATAATTGGGTTACAGATTGCAACCTTGTAGGATCCTGCTGTCAGCTACATTTACAGTTATGTTATTGATTAATAACATGCTGAAAGAACCTAAATTCAGTGTAGACATACTCAGTTTGTAATGGAAGAACTCTGCATGGTGAGAAAGGCTGAAAATTTTATATTTTTCTTTAACTTTTTAATGAATTGTGGATTTCACTTGTTATTGAATTCATGTTTTTCTTTAGCTGTTAGCAATGATCCTGGAATTTTGTGTTCTGCATCAAACTTGGGGGGGGGTAGCCCAAAAAAAAGAAACAAATACAGAAGAAATCAGATAGCAGTTGTATTTATAAATACAGAAGAACAGACTTCACCTTTCAGTAGCAGAGAACTGTCAAGTTGGTTCAGCAGTCTCAAAGAACCACACCTGAAGGATACTGTTCCATGAGTTTGAAATGTTCTAAATTTTCAGCCCAAAACAGGTTGGCATGTTCAGGAGGTTAGACTGGCAAAATCAAATACCTCTCATTGAAGAGTTTTCTGTTTTTCATCAACATGCAAGAGAAAAAAGCTGCTGCTAAACTGGGCAAGTACTCCATTTCCTTTTCTGATATAGAGAGTAACTTTCAAAATAAGTACTTTCAAAACGTTTGTCTCTAGAGACAAAAACCGTAGGAGAAAAAGATTATTTTTCTCACAGCTCAAAGTAGTCTGTGTTATCTTGTCTCCAGGTACATTTATTCCTGTACTTCTTACCATGAAGGTGGAAATTTATGTACCTTTGTCATAAACTGGCTGACACCTTAACCTCTAACACAGACATGATTATTCCCATTCTTCACATAAATCAGTAGACTGATTTCACCCTAATGTCTACCTCAATAATTTACCTCAAACTACTAAACTTTAGGGAAACTACAGATAACCAAATCTATTTAAGAATATTATGCGTTAGTTACTGTGAGATAACCAACATATGACAAGAATAATTTTTCCTAGTAAAGGATATTTAAACAGCCATGTTTAGTCCATATTTAGCTAGTACATGTTAAAATTCTCTATTTTGTAATGCAAATGCAATGCTTTATGGCTCCTTCTGGTTTTAGTATAAGAATTATTCCATAACTAAGATCTGAAAACATATAATGAAGGCACCAAAATTACATCCTAGGACACAATAATTAAAAAAAAAAAGGTGTTCTTAAAAAATAGACTAGAAAACTGTTTATCACAATGAACAAATATTAGCAAGTAGTCTACAGCAAGTATATTCAAGTTAGTATGCCCTACTGACCTAAACATTATATTAACAAAATCTCATGTCCTGAAATACAAATTGTAGTCATGACATATGAAATACATGGTTGATAGCTATTCAGCAGGTGGCTACAAGTCGGAAAAAGATCCTCAAATGTATCAAGCAAGTCTGAATTTTATTCTTACTCCATTTAATTATTTAATCTTGCAGTCTATCTGAAACTGAGCCTGAGGTAGGAGCAAGAACTTTAAGGCTGACTAAGATCGGGGTGCTGTATTTTTGACATGTTCAAATTAGACACTTGAATGAAACTTCGCTTTTAAGAAGAGGGGTGCACAATATAATAATTTAACAAATCCTTCCATCAGGCTACAGAAAATGAGAAGATACTGTATTTGCACTCAGAAATTTTAGCACAAATAGGTCTGCTGTTAAGATTACTTTAAAAACACAGTAAATAATATGTAGCTGCCCATAATCAATTAAGAACTGTTGACCTCTTCATATCCATAACTTCAACATTGTGTCATACTGTTTTCACAAGAATGCTCTCCAAACAGTTTTCAAGGTTAGTTTTGCTGCTACTCCCTCTGGCAGGGTGAAAAGATAATTCTGTCTCCTCTCTAATTTCTTTCCCAGCTTGTTTGATATCAGTAACTTGTACCAATGCTAAATGAAGCTTTCATCTTTTGTCAAGGCCACTGTTTGAATTTGTCTGCCTGTTATAATTCCAAAGGTATTAAATATTGATACTTCAAAGGATGCAGAAAAAACATAGGATGCTTCTTGTTAGTGAGATTGCTGAGAATGTTATATACCTTCACTGACAACATTGTAGGGCAAGCTACTGTATTTTTCCATTTCTATTTCTGAGTAATTAGTATTGAAAATTATTTGCTTGAACCTGATCAAAAGTATTTGCCCCTGTGGTTGTATAACATATTGGGGGGGGGAAGTCTGTTAGTCACAATTATATCTTAATGTTTGGCAATTGCCTGTGTAAGACTTAAAATTTTACTTTTTTAAAAAAAGCATTCCATTACTCATATTACTTACATTACTAATTCTACTGAAAAACAGCTATTATTCTAAGTATAAAAATGTAAATTTTTTAGATTTGAGGGGTGTGATGCTTTCCGACACAAGCAGCTTAGCTGTTGACAAAGTTAACAGAATCAAACTTAAACTAAGGATTAGGTGTAACAACAGTACTATATGTTCAGAAATCCCTGTTATTAATGTACATCTCAAGTTTGAATAAGCTCTTAAATACTAAAATATGAACTTTGTTCAATGTACAGCACAAAAACTTTTGGGCCTGCTGCTGTGAATCAACATAATTTCAGCCCACAGATCTTTACTCATTTACACCAGCTGAGAATCTGGTCTACAGGAGGTGCATTACTTTGCATTTGAGGCTAACAGATTGTTCAAATGTGCTACCCCCATTTCCTAGTGACTCAGTAAAATGGTTAAAGTATTCAAAATCTTATCAGTTAATTCACATATTTACAGGTGAAAGAAATCTTCACATTTTATTAACATATAGGTATTTCTCCACATGCATCTGAAATGCATTTTTTTTTTTAAAAATTTATCCAATTACAATAATAATATGTGATCTATACAGAACTACTGCATTACCTGTAATAAGAGCTCAGGCAAACAAATGACAATGAAGGTGATCCACACTTGCTAATGTTTTATATTAACAAAAGGCCTTCAGCAGACAAACATAGAGCTACAACCACAACAGAGAAATAAAATAATAACAAAGGTCTTCATTTCACTGTGCTGTTTAGCATACGTTACCTACTCCATTTCCAACTGGACTGGAGGCAAAACCCAGTCTGTGGGGATTGCACAGTTACCAGTTACACTATCCTGGGACAAGACACAGAAAAATTACTATTATTTTGGCTAGTTATACTTTGAAGGTGCAGTTCTGCAGTCAGGCCAGCCAATCTCTCTTTTACTAAAATGAGGAGTTCTTATTTCACCTTCTTTTTCCCTACACCTTGCTAATCTGGCTGGAAGATACTTTTTTGGTTTAGTTAATCTTTCATTGGAAACTAACTAGTGAGTTGAGCTGAGTACCTGGAGAGGTACACCAAAAGCCAGAGCCAGAACAGAACAAGCAGTAGGAACATGCAGCTGGGATTCAGAGAGAAAGCAAAGAGGTAGCAGTGAACTGTTAAGATTGTCTCAGCTGATGTCAAGAAACTGAATATTTAGAAAGATTTATAACTGACCCAATTAAGGATTTTCTATCACCAATATCTTCCCCTAGATTTCCACAAACATGAATAGTCAGGTTTAACTTTGTGCTGGATTCTCTGGTATTATACTGAATTCCTTAGTACTTCAGTAAGTGTACTAATGAAGCACAAAGAATGAAGAGAGCGAAGTCACCTGCAAACAAAGACAAATTGAGAAGAATTTTAAAAACTGTTGATACATACTTCTTTCTGATGAAATACAAGGTGCCAATGGTTCAAATACTTCTATCAATGCTCAACTTTAAAC
The DNA here is from genome assembly GCF_030867145.1 of Opisthocomus hoazin. Classification (NCBI taxonomy): domain Eukaryota; kingdom Metazoa; phylum Chordata; class Aves; order Opisthocomiformes; family Opisthocomidae; genus Opisthocomus; species Opisthocomus hoazin. The sequence goes on from NC_134419.1 coordinate 63,199,742, forward strand.
ATGACTATTTTTTCCTTGAAGTCAATGAGTCTGAAATTTGAAAAATGAAATTTATGTAAGAGTATATCTACATTGCTGAATTAATTTGAGTGATCCACTCAGGTCATACAGGAAGACGTAGTTCAGATATGAGAAGCTAGTAATGCAAAGCCATTTTTTAGAATGTTCATCCCATTGTACATATTATTTAGTAGAGATACAGAGGCTGGGGGCAGCTTATGCCCCCCAGTCATAATATTACACTAAGCTCAACAATCTCTTCTAGGGAACTATGGAACAAGTTTTTTGTCCTACTGAGGACACAAGGGAATTGTCAGCCGCTGAGCTGTTTAGCCTGTGTCCTCACTGATACTCTGGGGAAGATATCTGCATGCAAAAGCAGCTTCCAACCTTTATCAAATGCTTGAGACAGATCACTTAACACATGAATGGTGGAGCACCACACTTTAGTTCAGAGATACCACTTGCAAGGGAGAAAGTGGCCAGCATCAACACTTTAGTAACAGTTTAAATTTAGCCTGCCCTAATATACAAGATTGAAACCAGTTGTTTTTGTTTTCCCTTTAAGAAACCTGGACTTACACCCAGGTAGCCCAGAGCAATCTGCTGTTTAAGACAGCTCTGCACCACATAAGCGAAAAGTACATAGCTAAGCATGAGTTAACAGTATTGGGGGGGGGGGGGGGGGAGTAAAAGCCACATTTGCAGGAAAAAAAAGAGCCCAAATACAATATTTAAAAGAATGAGAGCCTTTCCTCCCTAAAAAGAGCAGTGGGGGCCAACTGAAGGCTGGAAAAACTCTTCTTTGGACAGGTTTGAAAAATGCTTGTATTGGTTAATATAGATCAACTGGGACTTAAAAATAATCAGATTCAAAACTTTAGTTTAAAAAAACCTAATAATTATATTCGTTGTGCTGAATTTCTAATGAATCTGTACTGTTAAGCTGGGGTTCGGCTTTGATTTGTGAAATACTGGCACTTTATATATTATTCAGATAAAATGGAAAAAAGTTTTAACTGGGAATCTCTCATTGATTTCAGTGAACACTGAATCAGATCTCTGAATACGAGTTTATTCCAGTTTAGTTTCATAAGCTGTTTCCTGCAGTTTGCATACAATCAATTTCGTTCACCCTGCTTGGCCCAGAAAAACAGTTTTGAAGGCCAACTACTGTATCTTGCATTCTTTTAGTAGTGAAGATGCTTGCCAACTTCATTCTTTTCAACATAAAATATGCAAGCTGTCTTTCCAACATCTTTGACCATTACCATTCATGTCAGTAGCATATTTTTTATATTTATGCTTCAACTATCTGGGCACAGCTCATGGATCTTCATTTTAATGCAATTTGATTTAAAAAAACCCACAACAGAATAATAGAAGAATGCATCGTTACACAACTAAAACTTGGCATTTGCAAACAAGAATGTTTGTTTTCTTTTGCTTATATAATACTTATATAAATGTATTTTATGCAAATGAACATTTTTTGCAAGGATCACACACCATCTGCTTTTGTGCATTCAGTGTATTTTCCTGAAATGAACTTGCACAGGTCCTACATCTAAGACTTCAGGCACTAAATAGTCAAATGATCTTTAAGGTCCCTTACAATGTTTACCACTCTATGATTCTATCACTATATGAAACTTCCAGAGCAGCCTAACATATCATATACACCTTCAGTATTTTTTAGTTATGCTTTCCATTATAAAGTTTACTATTATTTGCAGTTTCTGAGGTAATTTAATTACATGTTTGTCCAGATAAATATGGCATGTAACGGAATAAATTAAAAACTTATACCTGACTAGGTCATAATTTAAATTCAGAAGTTTTGCCTGCAAAGCTCTTGGCAGCTCCCCCAAACATTTGTTAAGAGGCTGTGTGTCGACTTTTGTTTGGTGAAGCACACAGGGCAATGTAGGTCTGTAGGGTCATTGAAAGGAGTTCATCATTAGAGAGAAAGACCCTGACTGCATTCTATTAAGCATATTACAGAATGAAAAAATGTAATTCTTGTTCCATACATCTAAGTACAAAGCAGAAGACAGGGAGTAGGTGAAAACAATGAAGACAATTAGTCTCACAAACTAGCACTAACAAATTAGTCAGCATGATGACCAATACTATCAGCCCCACGGAAACCCAGCTATCAAGAAAGTTCTCATAGGTTCCATGGCAAAAGATGAATTTTAACAGATTTCTAGACAGCTAATCAAAAAAGCTTTGTAGATGTATAAGCAAAACCATGTTGGAGAGCAGGCCAAAAAAAACCCCAAACCTTTAAAAAAAAGTATGGGACTTAAGATAAAGGAAAGACAAAACTATGTATGAGTATGTGTGTGTATGTTGAATTGTTAAAGCCACCACTGTAGGCTGGCAGATCCCATTCCAGTTAACATTCATCTTCAGTCCACATTCAGGATACAAAGTGTAACTCACAGAAACCAGGTTTTCATTTCTGATATTCCTCCTTTTAGACATTACACAGGATGTGCAATTTTGAATGAACATTCCAGTTTTAATTCAGGTCCTATGGTAGAAGGTCTAAGAAATATAATTTCTACATTTAAAATGTATAAGAAATTAATCAGAAAAGGCCCAGCCCTGTCATATCCAAAGTTGTTTGACAAATAGTCCTCCAAAAATTTAGGCTTAGTTTGATGGTAAAGAGCATCTTGAGTTAACCAAACTGCTACTATATCCTCAGCTTCTAAAAACTATGCCTCCACCCTAATCATACTTTTCCCAGCTGCCGTACAGGTCCAATGAATTGCATTCCAGCCTATTTTGTTTCAAAGCTGCAACTCAAGCATTATAAATCACGTGGCTGATGGAAGATAAATCTAGGGCTCTCTCTCGCATTCGTGTGTTACAGCCCAGGTAGATTTCTCTTCTGGCTGCCTCTACTCTGTAACAATCATTCATGAAAGGACAGGTTACAAGTGTTTGTTTTAGATGAGCCATCTAGTTTAGCTTCTAACATTAGACAGGGGCTATTCAAACAGTGCTTAGAGATTGGCAGCTACATACAATTAAGAGTGTTCTTTACTTAAGCCATTATATTTTAATATTAGTTTAAAAATGCCAAACTCCCCTCTTCCCCATGGCAATGATCAAAAAATTAATAACACCAAGAACACAGGGATCATTTTTTTCAGATTTATTAGCCTTGACAATTATATATATCTTCATATTCCATAACCATAAGAACACCAAGCGTTCTTATAAAACATCACTTCCAGCAATTAAAATGCATCATTAGCTCCACTTGAAAAATAGCATAAGATACACTGTATAAAATTACTGATGTTTGAAAGGAAAAAGTGCATGGATTTACCCAGGCTATTGTTCAGTGTAGGAATGGTTTTGGACACGTTTGCCTGATGTGCACACGCTGAAGCTAAAGGGAGGTTGATCACTGACTTTAACGGAGTACGCTCAAATCCTACAATCACCCATCTTTGGCATTGTGGAAGAATACAGAAATGAGTCTGCCAAACATTTGAAATAACCAGCATTGCCCCACATGTGATGCCATCAGGTTCATAAAAAAATATAACAAAAAAGCAAGGTTCACATACTAACCAAGGGATCACTGCTTTTCTGCCTCTGCAGCTATTTACAGCATTAGACAATTATAAAGTTAATATTAACATTACCATGATCCTGTCTCTTTGAGGACAGTAAGTCAGTGAATCATCTCTTAATAATAAATAGACAGCTGGTGGTTTTTTGTGGGGTTGGAGGGGTGGTATGTGGGGAGGGAAGGCTGGTGGGGGTTATGTGGTTTTGCTGCTGGTTTTTTTTGTTTGGTTGGTTTTGGGGTTTGTTTTGTTTTGTGGTTTGTTTGGGTTTTTTTAAGAAACTTTGACTTATCCGTCCTGATCAAGGTTCAAATATTTGGGCTTTGTAGGGGAGATGGATATTGACAGGACAGAATTCACATCCATAGAATGCATGAGCCAAACGTTCTAGCAGTCCGCTGTCTTAGAATATAGAACTTTTCCTATCCTATTAATTGGTCAGTGTAAAAGCAGATGTCTGCAAGATGTCTTCTGCCTGCTCGGTGCCACGTATCCTAACATTTTACTTAAAAATCAGCATGAAGGAAATTTTCATCAGACACTTTGTTCAGCCCTCACTTGCTTGTTCCACTGAGAGTTTATATGGCAAACAGAAACTAATGCCAGCCCTCAGCTTTAACAAGGCATTGCACCTCCAAATATTCACATTAGAAGTTATGAATGGTCATAATAATATAGTACTTCCTTATTTTAGGGGACTATAAGCAGTAACTTAAAGCCAAATAGCTCTATACTCCTGCAGGCAGTCTTGATCAACACAAAATTTTTGACTGAAAAAAAAGTAGATTCAGCAATACCCAAGAAAAGTTTGTAATCGAACCCCCCTCCCCAACTCTGCACTTTATTCTTAGGGGAAGCACTCGTGTGGTGTTTTAACTGAGGTTTTTCCCAATACACTTCAACCTCTCTCCCACAAGTTACATGCTTAAACTTGGTCAGCCCTGAATTAGGCGGGCAGTTGGACTAGATGATCGTGGTAGGTCCCTTCCAACTGAAATAGTCTATCCTATTCTATTCTAAATTTCTCACAAAGCCAGAAACACTGAAAAATGAAAATTCTGTACAAGTATCTGTCATAATAGAAAAAAAAAAAACATTCCCAAAGCAAAAAACAGCTGGAAACCCATAAATAAATCCTTGCAAAAACACACATACATACATACACAGATGACCATAAATGAAATAAAAAGTCCCTTTCACGCTGTTTAAGAGAGAGCTCTGGCATAAACTGATGAAAAATGTGTTCCAGAGCTTCACAAGCACTGTAATCTGCCCTTCTGAAAATACATTCCAAGATAGTTGGGATTTCTAGTCCCACTAATTCTAACTGCTCAGAGGGGGTTGAAACAATAAATACCCTCTAAGATACATCAGTGCTACGTAATTCATTTGACTGTTTCTTTTCTTTTTTGGGGTTTGTTTTTTCTCTTTTTTAAACAGCAGCTAACAGCTATGATCCACAGGTCTACACATATGCAGGAAGTGAATCTTGCATGGATCTTCTTATAGAAAAATGTTGTTAAATATAGACACTTATCACACGAAATTACACATACGATGTAGAAAATATTGGAGACATCAATCCTTGTATGCTTTAAAATTTCAGGCTATTTATTTTACACTAACTACCAACTTTATGTGGGATTCAAAGGAATCCCTGAATTGAGTACATTTCAGAAATCATGTCTCGAGGCTAAAAGGGATCAGATCACCTCTTTGTATTCAACTTCAAAGGCAAAAGGTTGATTAGTGTGTTCATTTCATTATTTTCTTCTAAAATTTCAAAGTTGCCTGCTCCATACATTTCTGAATAAAACGCGCAGTTTGATAAAGATTTAATTCTGAAATACCAAATCAAAACCAGCTTTTATTGTGTTCTTGAGAGACTGATAAATTAAAAATCAGCTGTACCAGGTATTTTACCAAGCCACAAATAAGTAATATCAACTATAAACCACAAAAACTAAGAGACTGCTCCTTCGCACACAACTAACCAATATTACTACCCTCAGTGAGAACACTTATCTGAATAGCCACTCGTGTTCATAAAGATGGGAGCCTCAGACCCCACTCCAGATTTCATTTACACCTTCTGTGGATATCGCCCTTAACCAAAGCTTCACATACTATCTAATGTCAAAGCACAACATTCCTGAGTTTGGTGATGTTTTCACCCTGCATTAGCTGGCCTGTCTAGGACTCCAGACTAAAGCATGAGCAGTGCCTATATTCCAGCTGCTAACCCAGCAATTTAGTGTTCCATCCTCTAGGAAAAAAACCCTCTCTTTCTCTCTTTATATATATATTTATCAGAAGAACACATACCAAAATCAGAACTGACAATTCCTCTAGCGTGTCTGTTATACAAGAAGCTGTTCAGCACTGCTCTGAAAAGTCTCTGGTTTTCTGCAGGACAGGTTTTCTCTTTCCAGATGACATATCTGTCTGATTGAAGGCAGAAAGCCCAGCTAAGCTGAAGTAAGCATTGCATATTATAAATCACAAAACATACAACACTTGTTTTGGGACACAACTAGGATGGCTCCAGGCTGGAATCACAGAATCTCTCTAAAGAAAACCTGGAAGAATGAATCATACTTTTTGTAAAAGTCTAAGGAAGCATTAATCCTCAATTAAAAATAGAAATCTTTTTATTTCAAGGCACTGTACACAAATCAGAATGCAATGACTGTCTGTTATGACAGGCAGGAAAAAACTGAACCTGAGGTTACAAAATGAAAATTAGGAAATTAAGGAAACTTTAACAAATCTTCTCACACGGAGAGCACACAATGAATTTTAGGAGTGTCCAAACTTATGAATAAGCAACAGCAAGTAACAATTAGTCTTGTGACTACTTGTGACACTGTAGTTCTCTGAATTAATTTGAGGTGGCTCCAAACAATTTTAGCTGATCACTCTAGACTTCTAATATATAAATTTATCATCTTTACAAAGGAGATCAAGTGTTATAGCATAATAAATGTCCTAAAAGGAAGGCAGCATCTTGAAAGCAAATGGTTAAAGGATTTGTTAGCAAAGAGGATTAAAGATGGTGAAAGACGTTTCCCAGCCTTGGCATCCAGCAGGGAGCCTCACTGGTGCCTGGATAAGCAGGGGAAAGCCTTGTACACAGACCTTGATATCTCCCCAGTAAAGTCGTATTTGCAGTGAAGGACATTGATAGAGATTCTCAAAAAAGTGTGCTGGGAAAAAGGGGAGGTTAGACAGAAAACACAGCACAGGCTTTGAGAACAAGAAGTCCTCTCCCAGATTTACATTTTCCAAACACCATTGACGTACGTGAAGGAAAACACAGACGATAAATTCTCATTCTCACCGCACATTTCAAGCCATCACTTTAATTATTCCTATCAGTCCTGTCGTCCATTACACTCCCATTTCTACCTCCCCCAACACATGAATGATACTTTCCATGTTTTCGGCAGTTTTACAAAGCACCGCTTCTTGTGCGCCCAATCTGCAGGTGCAGCAAAGACCTTGGCAAGGGGCAAACCGATTATCACTTATAAAAACAGTTACACTGTATCGTTCGTAGTTCTTCAAGGTCTTCAGCAAAGCATAAATTCTCATGAAAACGAAGTTGTGACAGTCCAAGCATCAGACAGCTAACCAGGTAAGTCTTACTGCTGCTTGCAAAGATGATTTTACAGTATTTTGTAATTTATGATTTTTTTTTTCTCTCATGCATTTGTTCAGTGACTCAAACAGGTATTTTCACAGCCCTTTAATAAAAAAAAGTCTTAAATATTGTGCAGTAATGCAATATACTGAAAAAACGATACTGTTACTGACTTGTAATTCATCTTCAGGTCAATTCTATAGAGACAACTTTGTCTTTTTCTAAGAATTCTACATTTTCTTTTATGTATTTCAAAAAATGAGATTGCACTGACGAATTTTTAACTTCGTAAATACTGTTAAGTCTCTGCTGAATCCTAGGCATGAATGTTGGTTGTCTCATACTTTAACCTCTGTTCTAACTGCACTAGCTTTTAACAGCCTTGTAGTTCAAAAGAAAAGGCACTGTTTAAAGAACATAATTTATTTTTATTCTCCTTAATCTATACATTTATATTCCAGGTTTACTCTTGCCACAAGTGGAGTTGATCTTGATCTGGCTCGTTGTTCCTTTTTCCTATGCATATACTTCTTTGAGAATTGGATCTAAAGAGGCATAGGGCATGGGAAAATGGGGCGACTGAGGTACTTCGCCATTCATTTCAAACAGCATTGCCAAGGCAACCGTAGAATGTATAGAGAAAACAGATGTATGAAGAAATAAAAGGTTAATTTCTGAAACCCTCATGTAACCATCAAAAATAAAAAGGTACTGGTGTTATTTACTCTGATATAATGTTTGTATGTTAGTTTAATCCTAAAAACCTGATTTATCACAAAAATAATATTTTAAGCATTCATCCAACTACAGTATTTAACACATCGCTTGGTTTAATGTTCCATCTAAAATATATGCATTGCTAAGCAGCTACATCTGTAGTCCTTATTCCCATAAACCTTCAGTTGAAAATAATGGGAATGTAGTCACACAAACTGCAAAAAAATGCAACTCTGGATCTATCTCGGTTTCTGCAAGTCAGTCTTCACTGAATTCAGGCCCAGTCATGCACATTTTACCCAGATGGGCTGTATTTAATGTACTATTTATTCTTAGGACTTGATCCTTTAAGATCCTAAGTAGCTTTTATGTGATACCTGCATGTGTGGAATTACAAATTCTTCTCTTGTAAAAGTCAGATGGTTAATAGTAACACAAATAATAAACATGCTAATTTTTTTTCTTCTTTCACCCACAGGTATCTTGGAAGTGGAAGTGTAGCAGTTCTCTTGGCTTTTTTCCTTCAGTAGAAAAAACAGTCATTAAACGCATTTTTTATATTTCTGTCCAATTATTTTTATTTACTCTAAATAGCGATGTATCGCACCAATTCTGGGGAATAAAATATTACTATTATGAAACAATGTAACTTTGCATACTGCACATCTAATAAAAATCTAATGTTTCAGTCACAGATCAAAAGTTTCCATGACCCTGCATCACAAATTCTAACAAGTCTTGTAACGCTATGTGCTCAGAAAAATCAAAATTAGGTGTATAACAAGTCATTTTGCTCAGTGGTTATTGTTATGCTATACTATTCACGCCTAAATAAATATTTTAGAAGTTACTGTTTATCCGTAAAATAATAGTGTCAGAGGACTACTCTATTTACATGTCACTTTTTTCTTAAATTAAAAGGCAATAAAAAAATTGCACCCATAACTGTATTTTTACTGATTTCATATCAAAGCTTGTGGTAAAGGGGGTGGAAGTACACAAACAATACATTACTTGTGAGTGGTTGGAAGGATTTTCCAAATATTAAAATATTAAATCCCATAACTGTCATTAAAATTAAGAGGAACCTCCAGAATTACTGCCCATAAAGGTGGAAAAAAGGCATACAAAACAAACAAAAATATAAATAAACAAGAGGAAAAAAATAACCTACAGTTTCTCGAATTCCACAGAGATTACACATTAAAACAAAATAAATGCAATTGTATCAAAAAAATATTTTCCCTTCAATACATCTCTTGTATAACTTAGCCTCTAACAATTCCCAGAGCCCTGTGCAACAAAACAACAACTGATGCTGTTTTCTTTGTTTGGTTTTTTTTTTATGGTTTTGGATTTTGGGTTTTTTACATGTTTTTAAAATCCTGTGAGGAGAGTGAATCTAGTTCTGACTCTTCTTATGTACCACTGGTTATTGATCCCAGCTTTCACAACTAAAGTCAAAACTTTACAGACCATGACATACCTCTAAATGTTCTCAAACTCTGCATTTTTTTATTAACTCCAAGACATCAATCTTTGTAAGCATATGTAAAGTGATGAAACAGTACATACAAATGATAAAACTGAGGACAGGTATTGGGGGCAGAGCTAGCAAATCTGGAGAAGGGATGGGGCAATGATGGGATAGTGAAGCACAGACTATCTACAGGCTTTTCCACCTCTATCCAGTTTGTGCTTAATCTCTCAAACACAAACCACAACACTATACTTAAACACCTTCCTGAACAAGGCTGAAGGGAGAGCAAAACAAGTGGTCAAAGTGCAGGTGAAGAGACTTTTTCCCTTTTTTCTTAGTGGCACAGTGCAAGATCCAAGCTAACTATCATAAAAAATAATTATTTTAAGTGGGAGCATCCCACTTAAGGACAGGAGGATCCCGTTACGTAAGGCTTAAACAGAAGGGTAGAATCCTAGCTATACATGTCCTTTTCACCTCCTGAAAACACCAGGCTATGGTGAACTGACAAAAGAGTATAATGAAAATAGCCTACAGAGGTACATGCCACATTATTGAATAGTAAATACTCTGTGGAGTAAAATGAAGGGCTGGAAAAAATGCAAAGAACATTGCAATACAAAGAAAATGAGTATTAAGTATTTTAGCTGTTCGACAACTGCATGGCAGTTTGTACTGCTGCCCAAGTTAAATGGGCAGTGAAAACTTTAATAAAATTCCTTTGCACAAAACATACTCCTACTGTTCAGTATGTCATTTCTCGTATAACTGTTGGGAAGCAGGAAAAAACAGCGGCGAAAGTGTGAACTTTATCTGCAGACAAAAGTACAAAATGCCCATTAGTAAAATAAAATAAAAGTTAAGTCAGGTATGAATCAAGTAATGAACAGTGACACTATGCCAGTTGCACAATGAGGGAAGCACGGAGTTGGAAAGGACTTTTATTTATTGCTCTAAAGCATTGCCAAGCCACTTCTAATACAAGAAGTCTAGTAAAATTCACTAGCTTAGGGTTTTAAAGTAATTTCATGACCAATTTTTTCTTCCCAGAGATAGGGTCTTTTCCTTTCTATCAGCAGAAACATAAGTAGAACAGTATCATTCTACAAGAAAACAAAGATTACTAAAAAAATAAGCTTTGGTTGCATTACAACAAACACAAGCGTTTCACATTACAATGACTGGAGTGTAATCATAGCAGGCTCCACATGCTGTACAATTGCTTCTCTGTATTCTGGAACAGGTAATGGAAGCAGATTTTCCCTTTTGGAAATTTCTTGCTATCTGAATCTCTTCTGAACCAAGATTTGTTTCAAGATTCTATGTTGCGCTCATTTTTGAACTAGATAATTGGTATATATTTTATGCACAAATCGGTAATATAAGATTGTGTTACACGTGATACTTCAAGCTGATTTAAATTACTGAAGGTCTCAATACTGAAGTCAGATGTACAAGCAAATGACTTCACAGCTGGGAACAATTTAAAATTGGAAACTATTTACAAATAGGAATAAAATTACAAAAATAAATTATTAAAATTACAAATAAACAGTGTAAACATGTGCGTGTGCCAGATATCAGAAGAAATCACTCAACAAGGACAGATATATCATCTAGAAATCCTAGTTACCCACTCTACCATTCAGAACAGGAACGTTATATATGAGTCCTATGTTACCCATCTATAGTTTCAGCAAAGTAACTTTTGCTGAAAAGCAACTGTCATGTGAAGGTGCATTTGTTTGAAACACGCAGTTATCTTCTAATTTAAACTGCACTTGTCCATTCATCTCCCTACACAGTTTCTCATAAACAAAAGAGGAGGTGCATATTTCTGTACATACATGAGTATACGCTGTTTATCAGTTCTACACATAAAAAACACTTAAGCCATCCAGTTTCGGACTAGCAATAAATATGTGACAGAGGTGATGAAACCAAACACACAGCACAGAAAACTATGAAGGGTAAATTGTGAACCACCTAGAATAATAATTTCATTTCAAGCTTCTTAGAATATTTTTCCAAATTAAAAAATCCATATTTTGTAATGCACAACAGCCTTAAAATATTCCCCAAACAGAAGACTATTTCATCAGTACCAAATATTAGTAAAGTGCAATACTGCAGTAGTTACAGAGTTATTCTAAGTAGCATGTTATCTGTAGGAACTTCTGTTAAACACACATGAAAAAAATAATTCAGGCAATTCCTGAATATTTCTTGTTTGGGGTTTTTTGTAAATGCTCTAAGGCACCCCCAAGAAAAAACACATTTACCTAAAAAAACCTACACTGAAAAAAATATATTTATTGTATAATAATGCAGTAATAGTGCACTGTCTCCAAGTACAGAGAACAGCACTAGGAGAAGCAGGAAATAGATTGGCTTTATCTAAGTTACAATGCCTACACTTTTAAAAATTTCTGGCCAACTAAAATTTCCTATTTGTTATGGTGTTGCATTCTGTAATCACAATTTAAAAGCGGTGAAAACGATTGAAGGAGTGACATCTCAAGCCCCTTCTTCCTGCCCTGCTAGTCTCTTCCTGAATTTGCACTGCCTATGGTAGTGTTCAAGCCTTTCCATATGTGACTTTAACTTAGTAATGCAGCAGTTACAAGAAAACAAACAAACAAAACAAACCCACAGTTTGCTGTTATGATAGTGGGTTACGCACGAAGAAGAATTCCTCTAACAGAAGAATCCAAAAAGCGTCAGTCCTCGCAAAAGTTAAGGTGAAAAGGTGAAGTACAACAGCACGGTAAGCTATTAGGTAAGGTCCCGTACAGTTGTGGAACAGTTCTCTGAGGGGCACAACTAGTTCAGACAAATCAGCTGGAGGCAGAAACTACATTTTCTGAAGCAGAACTGCCACAAGAGAAGTTCAATGGTGCTGATAATACCACTTCAAAACAAGTCTGTGGGATCTGACAGAGTTAGAACTCTCAACTAATCCTGCCAAGTTTTGAGCTGGTAGAGAAAGGCTGGCCTTCAGCTGTGCAGTGTATTTTGCCACTTAGAAATAATGCTTTTCTTAATCACCTCTTCTAGAGTTTACATATTGGGAGATACTAACATTTTGAGTTTCAATTACATCTGAAGCATTTTAATGTATAAAGAACAATCCAACAAAAGCCCTCTCGGAAGTCAGGCTAAATTAACTTCATTGCAAAGTTTTTCATGATCACTGCATTCAGTAGTCTTGTAAGATGCAGGGAACGATGTCTTTTTCAGAAATCAAGCCCTCATATTTGGTAACAATGTGTGTTACATGACCAGTGTCCTGCAGTTCCCATGCCTCCCTATTCCTACTTTTGCCTTGCTGTATCGGAGCTTTAAACTAGATCAGAGAACCAGCCTGAACCAGCCTGCCTAGGGGGAAAAAGAAAAAAAAAAGGGCAGACAAAAAAATCTGCTTCCCCCCTCCCAGTGGAATTAGTTCTCTCATCTGATTCATTTTGTACCTGCAGAACACACTGCATCAATATAATGAAGGAAGAAAAGCAGAAGTTGCTTAAGTTGGAAGGACACTTAAGAACATCTTTGGAATTGTAGTTTGAGGACAGTGTTTATATTTTCTCTAACGCACAAATACCAATGACAGATTTGCCCTAGAGAAAGAGTTTAGCTAGAGAAATATGTTCATCCCCACCTTTTTCAGAAACTCACTGACACGTGTAAATTTAATTCTTCTGTAACACTACCTGTCAGCACCAGCGTGACAGCGGGAAAGCAGCCAGAAATCATGGTCTGTGCATCCAAATACTGTATTTTGCTACTAAACCTAACACAGTTAGCAGCAGCATACTATACCATGAATATTTAGCGTCATTTAAACTAAAACTAAAGCTAACTCTTCAAATTCATGTTCCAGCACCTACATAAAACTTTTTTTTTCTTTTTTAAGATGCCAAGAGGTCAGTTTCATTACTGCATGGGAACAAGAAAGGTGCAGTTCTGTCTGAAGAATTGAGCAGATTAAACAGCTCGCTAACCCTGAAGAGGAGCAGTCCCTCATACCTTCCTCCTCCTCCCGCTTCCCTTGCACTAATTCAGGCTAGTTTTCTGACCCTCAGTTAACACTTACCAAGGACATCCAGAAAGAGGAAAATTCTTGGGTTTATATTTAAAAAAAAAAAAAAAATCCAAAACAAAACCCACCTAAACAACTTCAAATATTTTTCTTCGCTCGTTCTGGGTTTTTTCACTGAACAGTGATGCACCCTAATGACAATTTACACACCACGCTCGTGTGCCAGGGGGGTGGGGGGAGCAGCAGAGCCTGACTTAACATCTGGCCTAAACCAGCTCTGTTTTGGGCTACTCAGGGCTTTTTTACAACATCAAACAAATGCTACAGCAATTTAGTTAACAAGCTCTAATTCTTCCAACTTTCAGCACTTGGACTAGAGAGGCAGCGCCGAAGTATCAGGCGTGTACCTGTTCTTTCGCTCGTGAAAACTGTTCCAAGTTTAACACGCCCCAGGGGTGCCCCCCCCCTCCCCCGCAGTCCCGCCGAGCCGGGCAGGCCCCACCGCCGGCCCGCGGAGGCAGGCCCCCCGCGCGCGCCGCGCTCCCGGAGCGCCCCCTGCTGCCGCTGACCCGCGCTGGGCGGGCCGTGACGAGCCGGGGAGACCGGGCTTGCCACAGCAGGGATGAGAGAAAGAAAGGGCTGCCTGGCTGTGAAGCCTACGGGGAAAAAGGAGCTATCGCTGGGAGGAAAGAATTTGGAGCCGTTAGGGGTTTTTTACGTTCTGTTTCTGTAATACAAACCCCTTCGAAACTTGGGATTACAGTGCTTACTCCTGTCAGCAAAACGCAGCTTTTACTGTCTTTGATAGTGAGCTCTGATACACATCCACTCTGTGGGTTTGTTAAATTTTCTTACGAAGAATAATTACTTTAAAATATTAAGCAATCTACTAGGAGCTGAAAAGTTAAGACACTGGAATTACTCATACAATCTCAATTCCACTTCATAAAACATGCATTACAATGCAGTCTGAATTCAGTCCCCTTGGTCCTATAAATTATTACCCTTTTCCCCTTTAGGACTCCTCCTCCATCCTGCAGGATCAAAGCCTTATCAGCTGTAGATAGGGGAAGCTGCAGATCAAGTAAAGAAGGGAAAGCAGAAGGCAAAAGGAAAAATCTTACAACAAAGAAAGGTTAATGGCGTATCAAAAACCTGATTTCTTCTGTCAGGGACAGATTTCCTCTGATATGGGTCAAGTTTTTTAAACAAATATCCTTGCCTATTTTTCTTTCTTTTTTGTGTGTTTTATAATGTGTCAATGGGATTAAGTTAAGATTAAGCATTATTTGGATTTTAATCCTAAAAAAAAGTGGGTTTTTTACCTTACCATAAGATATACTTTAAGGAAGAGAGCCTGAAAGCAGTGACAGACCATCCCTTTACCGGAGCACAACGCACTATTAAAATTAAGCTGCTACTCCACTGTCGCTGGTCACAGCCGTATAGCACTGAGCAAACGAAGTGCACGCGTTCAGCCCGTAACAGATTCGGCCTGGAGTACCGCAAAGAGCCGCTAGGTGACGTCATCCCGCACCGTCACACGCAGCCTTGCACCAGTGTAGGCAACTCGAGAAAGCACTGGAGCAAGGGGCAGAGGACATGCTACAGGGTCAAACGAATCAGAACATCTACAAAAGCTGCCAAAGAAGAAGGCATGGAAGTAAAGTCATACTCAAAAAATTTACCAGTGAGTTACATAGGCGTTCGCACACCCCAAGTTCTTACCTCAGTCTCTCTATCTGGAGAAAGCAAGTAGTTATACTGACCCATTGACTGTAAAGACACCAGCCTTTATTTATATAAAGCAACAAAATTACTCGCTACTGAAGGGAATCATCCTGCCTCTTCTCTGCCACGCTCTAGGCATTCCTCTGTGCACGTCACAGAGCTCATCCAGCCCGCAGTGAGCGGGTTTACCTCTCCTAAGCTGCTAAAAAGCCACTTGCTTTTCTTTTTTTTTTTTTTTTCCCCCCTGTTTTTTTCCTGCTAGCTTAGAAACCTCAGTGGAGTCCCTGATAGATCGGAGGGTTACCTCAACTCCGAGCAGGAAGGAAAAAGCATGCCCAGAAAGAGGGAGGGAGGAGGAGCAAAACTCCCTTCAACAGCAGAGAGCTGCTAGCTCTACTCCAGGCATTTCGTTTAGCTAGGTGTGTCCTTCGTACGAGGTAGAAACTAAAGTGGTACATAACAATTTATCTGAAGAATGCCCTTAGAATTTGTGCAAATGACTGAATTAACTTGTCTCCAGTGGTTTTCGTTGCTTAGACACTTTCATTGTTAGCATACTGACAACCCCTAGTGCAGCTTCTGCGCATGAATATTTTCCATAATCAAACCAACACCACTAGAATAATTGTTGCTTTGTAGGAAATGATCTTCACAACTGATACAAAGTTATTTTAACGAGAGACTTAGACAAAAAAAAACACCACACTACATAGCTCATACAAAACAAAGTGATACCAAACGTTTTCCTTGAGACCTCGATCAAGAAAGGTTATCATTAAATTGCAGCAGTAAAATGTGAGTCAGCTACACCTCCACTACACTTCTCTGGCTTTACACTCAGTTTTGGTCATTAGGTTTTTTGCATGTATTCACAGAAAGTGCTAATAATCAATGTAAGATGGGATAAATGTTTCATCACAGGACCTGCCAACTGTTAATTGCTAACCAGAAACACACGGCAATTATCCTTTAAATTGTAATTGCTCTCATGTGATGGTCGCTTATGGCATTACAATCACTCCATCAAAGCCCTCTGAATGGGGGCTTTGCCTCAAGCCATGTTCTGTATCTTAGGTAAATCCTCACAATAACACTCAACCCACGAACTTTAGCAGTTTTAGAATGGGATTCACTTCAAGCATATGTTTTCTTGTGTTTATCACCCTCATAGCCACTGACACTCCCTCTTGTAGTTTTGCTAAGCTCACTGCTTAGTTTCGTCCTAACATTGCAGGGTCGAAAGGTTTGGCAAAAATAAAGTTTGTTATGAACTAGGACTCAAAACAAAACCCCAAAAACCAAATCACTAAAGTTTGAATACCAACTAAAGGAAACACGACAGAAAGATCTTGTGGAAAAATTAAGAGCCTTTAAAAAAAAGGAAAAACAAAACCCCCAAAAAAAACAAAAACCCCACATACTGAATTTCTAACATAGGAGAACACTATACATCTTTTATAGTGCAGTCACATGCCAACACAGGAAAGTTTAGTCATTATGTCATCTACTTCTGTTTATAATAAGCAGGTCGGTATTTAAAACACGAGCAGCCACAAAAGTCACTTTCATTTTATGTCTGCATATGGTTTTCTGCTAACAACTATACCAACACAAAAATATTGTTGCAAATACATTTTATTTTACCCAGGAAGCAGCAAAAGTCCTTAATGGTATGTCTAACAATGTTGTTTACAACTATACATTAAAACTATTAGTATTGTTTTTAAAGTGATGGCATTAAATGCAAAATTATCCTCAGCAGCAAAAATTCTCAGAGCAATTCTGACACAAATCTATGAAATATTTTATCACCAGCAGATGCAGCAAAGGAGATTCCCCACCTCCACCCTTTAAAAAGATACATGACTTTCAAAAAGAGCTGGGCAACATGGAAATCCCTGCTTCTAGCCTCCTGAGTACAAACTACTTCAAGAGTATGTAAAGAGAAATTCCAGAAAGACTTTCTCAAGTGATTCTGTCCCATGAAAAAAGCAGGAAGGAAGCCTCACCAGCCCAACCATAACATGAGTCTGAAAGACTGCTATACTACAAAAATACTATATTAGCTTCCTGTGCCTTTTGAAGTAAAGGCTTTTCTCCTAAAAGCTGTAAAATCGATTACTCCAATCTAGTCAGATAACCACATAATCAATGACTGAAGGATTAAAAAAAAAAAAACACAACCCAAACTCATATGTTTCATTAACACTAAAATACAAATTTAAATACTGACTTCATAGTGGCAATCCTTTTGTTGCTTAAAAACATTTGTTCATCTACTAAAATAAGCACAATAACCATTAACAACCAGAACGAGTAACATAATAAAGGAACCATGTCTTACTGATCCTTCTGGTTAGATGTTACCTGTAACAATAAATGTGTTACGATGATTCACTTCAGGAATTGTCTATGACTTCATCATTTTTCCAGACTAAATTTCATTCTTACGGGGACTAATATGTGTGTTTGTAGGACTAGGAACCAAACTAACTAAAATTATATATAATGGTCCATTTCAGACAAATCATCCTGAATACTGAATTTCCCAGTAATTTTTCCATAATGTTACACCAAGGGTTCAAGACTATACCCCTGGATTGTGGTCAAAGCAGACTACTTAGCAACAGTCTCCTTCCTGCCCCCCCCCCACCTTTTTTTAAGACTGATTTCATCTGGCAAATACAGAAGAAGAATTTGCAGATTTCTTTGTGCCTTTTTTAGTTTAGGTTTTTTTCATTAAAAAGGAAAGCCATAACTTCTAACTTGCATCCTAATTGTTTTTAAAAGCTGTAGAATGCTCTGGGTGGAATTAGAAGCCCATGAAGACAATGCATCTGCCACCCCTGTTAGTCTATTCAGGTAAGCTTTTCAGTAAAACATAAGTGTCAGGTCATTTCTTTACTTCCAAGCGTATGTAGTCACCTCCTAGAAGTCTCATGCTGATAAGAAAAACGAACTGCCTACATGGATATTCAAGAGAAATTTTCTTGTTATTACAAGGATGTATGAAGAATGCCAGCGTCTAAAAATTTCTTACTTATGTCATGCTTCGGCACACTTAACAAAAAAGCATGTAAATTCCATTACATTTTATGGAAGGAAATAATGTTTCTGGCTGAGAGAATACAGAAGACCTTAGAGGAAAAAGAGCTAGAAGGTTAGCATTAGCTGACTTTTATCATCTCCCTACAAGGACATCACCGTTCATAAAAGGTGACATGAAGTTCTTTGAAGTCTAAGAATTAACATATTGTCTCAAACATGTTCAACCCTGCATGAAAGCTAGTTCATTATCTCCGACTGTATAAACTCAAGCAGTAGTGACTGTTTACTGAAACAACATGTAAATGTGTTAGCCTGTGTTTGGAGAGGATAAGGACTGTGCCATCCCAGGCCCACTTCAGACCCTAAAAGTGGTTCTTTCCTCACCCTTATCTGAATCATCCTTGAACAGACTGCCTCTGAACAGAGTTTACCCGCCTCTTCTTTGATCTACCTTATAAGAACATCAGAACTGTTTGCTTTGAAATGCACACATTTCTTTCTTGGGGTGCAGGGAAAGCCGATGATGTTTTAAGACATGAACAGATATATTCTATCCAACTACTCATTTTTTCTTCCTATCTGAGATGCTGAAACATAATTGCTCATTGCTTAATCTTATTCTTACGTGAATTCATAAGAATTAACTCTTTCTACTACTTATTAAATAATTCAGAACTTCTCATTGACCTAATGAATTTCCACGCTAATGCCACTTTGATCTAGTTTCAGACCTTCTCTCCCTGGAGACTTCTTTAAAACTCTGATACTATGTAAATTGAAGTCAACAACAGCTGTACCTCACACCTCACAGGCAGATGAGAATCCAACTGCAGCACTGTCCTATGGACAGCAGTGAAAAATATTTATCACTGCGTTTCCAACTAACTCCGAGTTCAGCCAACGTCTACCTACCCTGACTTGATGAAGAGCAGCATGTTACTCATAGGCATACTGGGCTGGTATTGGTATCGGTGTTTCTCCACAATTTTTACCTGTTTGAAGCTCGAGGACTACTTACTCGTTCCTACCTCGAGTCACTGGAAATGCAAAATCCTCGAGTCACTTCCCTTTGCTGGTAGAAAGTCAACGGGACTCTTCCAAGCCTTGCATCGAACAGGCGTGAGGGGCTCCACGTTAGGATTTAGCTCTCATAAAAGAGGCCCCTCTGTGTCCTTCTTTGTTACCCCTCCTTTCCGAATCCTCGTCCTTCGTACCAGGAGATAACGGCTGAAAATCGCGGCGTGGCTCAAGAGTGGAGGCCGGCTCGGGAGGACGAAAGGCTCGGGCCGTGATGCAATTACCAGCAGCTACGTGGCGGGGAGACGGCTCCGCGCTGAGCTCGGCGCCAGGTCCGGCAGCCTCGCGTCCCGCCGCCGGCCGCGCTCGGAGATTAGGCGGGGGGTGCCACCGCCACCTGGAAGGGGAGATTAAGGCGCCTCTCAGAGGGGCCCTTTGTTCTCGGCCGCATCTGATGCTCTGCGGCCCTTTCAAACCGCCTCGCGGAGGGCAGTTTACGGGTTTGCCCCGCAGCCGGGGCGGCCGCAGAGCGGCGGCGATGGAGCGCGGGCCCTTCTCGGTGGAGTGGCTGGCCCGGAGCAGCCGCGGCGCGGCCCAGCCCTGCGCCTCAGCCCCCCGGCCCCGCTCCCCGCCCGGAAGCACCGGCGGCCGGGAGGACCCGGCGGACCTCGGGGAGTCCCGGCTCTGTGCGCGGGCGGGTCGCGCGGCGGCACCGGCCCTTAGACCAACGGTGGCCGCGCGCGGGACCGTCGGGGGACAGCAGCCGCACGTGCGGCTGCTGCCTACGTCACCGCCCGGGCGGCCCCGCGCCAAGTTCTCGGCCGTGCAGCTGCGGGAGCTGGAGCGGAGCTTCCGCGAGCAGCGCTACGTCGGCGCCAGCGAGAAGCGGCGGCTAGCGGCCGCCCTCGGCCTCTCCCAGAGCCAGGTGAGCGCGGCCGGTCCTGCCTCGGCCCCGCCCGAGAGCGCGGCCGGGCCTCGGCCCTCGCACCCCGCCTGCCAACGGCGGGAGCGGAGCGGGGCGGAGAGGCGCGTTCCGCCCGCGTTTTCCCGGTGGGCTCCTCACGGTCGTCGGGGGGATGGGGACAGTGCGGCTCCGGCGGCCGTCAGCCTCGGCCCTCTGGCAGGGAGCAAGGCCCAGCGCGCTGGCCCCGCGGCCGGCACTGCTCTGCCGCTGCTGCAGGCCTTACCGCAAGAGAAAACGGTGCAGACAAGCTTTAGAAGGTGAAACCTCATCGGAGGTAAAAATACCTGCATGCTCACCGGAATTTCAATTTTCGGGCTAATTATTCCTTAGAATTGTGTATATATTTGGTAGTATAGCAGGATTTCTCTGTGAGCGGAACCAGCCCTACCCAGCCCTTTTAATCCCACCGCGCCATCCCTGGATTGCAGTCCTGGTCCATATCTGATCTCTGAGTAACTGACCTGCCGTGCATCGTGGAGTTGTCACAGCCTGATTCCTCCTCGTGCCTAGACAATTACACTGAATGCATCGATATTATTAGCCCTAAATATTATAGCTGTTAATATACTCTGTTACTCAGATAAAAAGTCTGACTTCAGGATGCTTTGCTGTATGGAAAAAGGACAAATGGGTTGGTTCTTCACTCTATTTTTCCTTATCCTCAGGTAAAAACCTGGTTTCAGAATCGTCGTATGAAGTTTAAACGTCAGACTCAAGATGCCAGGGTGGAAGCTCTTTTCTCAGGCTTATTTTTGCCATATCATCATTACCCAGATATTGCTACCTCTAGTTATCCTCGTGGGATGGACGTCAATGTGTCTTCTACCTCTGCTCTTTCCCTTCACCCAGGTATGCCAAGCCCAGCCTTGTTGTTGTCTTCTGTTCCAGCTCAGTCGCTTCAGCCAGTTCTGCCAAGTCCAGCTTTACTGTTGCCTCCCAGCCCAGGATTATCTTGTTACTCTTCTGTAATTCCAGCAATGACTCTGACCAATGACCACAGAAGGCTGAGGTTCCAGCCATATCTTCCTTCCTGTTAAAAATGCCAAATATTACCTGTAATCTAAACAATAGCTGCCAAATACCTCTAAGTAATTAACTTATTTTGTTATATTAAATAGATTGATGATTCAATTTTATATTGTTAAAGCAAATTTTGGGTTTTATGTTAAAAGAGAAAACAACTTGCCTGTATTGAAGAAGTAATACTGAGGGTGGAAGTGAAGCACTTGAAACTTTCCTTATTCCTACAGTCTTCACTATGCTATATTGAAACTTCTATATAAATTTTCCTATCCAAAGGTTTGTTTTCAGAAAACAACCTATAATCATGTGGAGATCTCCACTGAAAAAGGGGAATACTCTTTATGCTTCAATTGACATAGTAATTATATCATGTAATAGATAACAGTGTTAAAAACTTTGGCCATTCTACTTGAGCATGGATTTTTAAGGAAAAATTTGTCAACCACAGCAAATGCATTCAAAAGAAAATGGTACAAGGGTGGCAGCCCTATGAACAAAAGTGAACAAGTTGTCTGGTATTGTCTTTTTTTCTGTATATTCTGCACCATTTGTAAAGTGGTCTCTCCTGTTTGTTGACGTAGATATTCAATTTGTGCGTTTAAAGACAGGTGAGGCTAAGGAATTCATTGGCAAGCAAATCTTTTGAAGCCAGTGTCAAATATACTTGTAATTTAAATCTGCTGATGAAAACATTGGAGTTGTTCACAAGTTCAGGTCTCCTGGGACACTCAATAAGAAAATGTTTCAGTTTTTACTTCTGAAGTTTCAGCTGTAACTTGGCAGCCTCACTAATTTTGAACGCAGGATTCTGTTAGGCTTGCTATCAAGAACACTCAGAGCCATTTCTAAAAATCCCAAAGCAAGCTTTATGGAGAATAGCAAAGCCCAGCCTTTAGGGAATAAGGAGAAACAAGAGATCCTGCACCAGCACAAGTCAACTGCAGAAGGTGCGATTACATCTTCCCTTCCCCTGACCATCCTAACCTGTTTGCCAGTGACTGTTACACTACTTGGCAATTGTCAAGAGATTAAAAAAAAACAAAACACAAAACCAACAACACCCACACACAACAAATAAACCCCCCCTTCCACGTAGAGACTGCTCATAACAACAAAAAAAAAAAGGTTGACAAACTGGGCCTGCAACAGCCTTGTGCCCAGCTTTCCCTGCTCCCCCTCTCACCCCTCCCATTGACAGTTGTGGTGTGGGGCGCAGGAGGGCCAAGCTGAACTCCCGTCTTTGGCAGACAACAGGGATACGAAGATATAGGAGGGGACATGCTTCCATCCAAATTCCCACCTCCTGTGTCTCACCTCCTGTCCGATTATAACCTCTGGCAAGAAAGAAACCCCCGAGCATGCCATAGCAAGGTTATCTCAAGCACCCCTACCTTTCCTGGCGGAGGGAGGAGTGGGAGACACTTGAAGGAGTTTCCCACACCAAGCAGCTTCTCAGCACTGCTCTGAGATGCAGCTAGGCAGCTGAAGGGACAACACATGCATTTCTCAGTCGCTTTAGACACAGACCATACAACGCAGGGAAGATGCAGCATGACTATTAAGAGCAGTCAGCTTCCCCCAACGACCAGCAGGTTTGCTTCCAACAAGTCAACCTGGATCCCCTTGGAGTTAAGACTGCAACGGGTTTGAAACCGCTGTAATTGGAGAAAATTCCCTTTCCCCCTTTCAAGTCATCCTTTCACAAGTGAGCAGCCCCTAGGATGGTAAGTCAAAACTCTTGATGGCACTAGGTTGGTGGGGGAAAATTTCACCATCATTTTACTTTCTAATGCATTTGGAAGACATTTCAGGTGAAATAAAGAAATTTCATTAAAGTCTAAAAGATCAAGAAGTGTTAACCAAGCTCTTTCAGGAGACGGTGAAAACTGATCCCAGGAAGAACTAAAAAAACCCAACAAATTGCTAAAGCAAAAACTTGAGCTACTCCTTTCAAATGTTTCTTCTAAAGGGTTCAATTTATTAAAAATGTTCAAAATATGCAATTATCATGGGCATTTAGTGGTGAATTAGAAGCCAAATTTGCAGATTAAAATCCCATTTAGATGATATGGTATGAACTGAACGCAATTATGCTCTTAAATTTTTTACAAAGTGTTTGTGAAACTTCAAAATTCCATACTGAGGGCTTGAAATGTTTAATGCCTGTCCAAAGACACACAGACTTAATTTTGTGATTAACACAGCTGATGCTTTCAGGTGGAAGATGGGACTGGAAATGCAAAACAATAAATTGCTTAATATTCAAGAGAAACTCACCAACCAAACCAAACCAAGGTTTACCCTTCCTCCTGGAGGATGCACTTAGCCGAAAGCACAGTGCAATGGAACCGTTAAGGTCCAAGCTCCCAAACACTCAACAACAGACAGACTTTCTCAGCATGCGTGTAGGAAAGTCAGAGAAGATGTATTAAAACATCTAAATCCTACCACATTACCCAAACCCGGAGTTGAGGTGTCCATGGTCGTTCACACTGCTCAGGTGCAACCTTTATAGAGTTGGCACATATAATTCTGTTCAGATTTTATTCATGTGTTTTCCATAACTGGGGATGTGCAATGAAAACCAGTTTCTTAACATGCCCATTCCAGACTAAACTTAATAACTTTCCCATACACCTTGGGAAATTCAGCAAAGGCAAGTTTCTACTACCACTTTTCTCCCTCCAGTTCTCTTTTAGCAGCTTATTTTCAATGAAGACAGTAGAGTACCAATAAATAAAAAAACCTAATAGCCTATCAAAACAAAAAATAGTGACATCACATCTAATAAATTTTAATGTCAATTAGTACAAATATAAAATTATTCCTTTTCACTTTTAACTTAAGATAATAAACACATACTCTTTCTAATCAGACAAGAGATTCTGAGCACAAAATAAAACATTACAGCATACAACACTTCCCCCCCCCTTTTTTTTTTTCCCTATAATGCGTATACAGGGTGGCATTGCTTGTCCATTTTATTCTGAATAACTGGATGGAAAGAAGGATGAGGAAGAAAGTGTTGGTGGTAGTACGGCAGCTCGTTTGCCATCAAGCAGTAGGCGCTTTGGGACGCGTCGTATCTGGGGAAGGAGAAGCCGAAATGGACAGCCGGCAGTGGGGCCAAAGGTAGGAGTCTCTGGGGCTGCGGAGCAAAGGGGTAGCGGAGCCCGTCCCCAAAGAGGGTGGGTGGGGTCCCTGGGGCGAAGCTGTAGAGTGGAGCAGGAGACGCGAGGTTCTGCTGGTGGTCCTGTATCTGCCTTTTCAGCTTCATCCGCCGGTTCTGAAACCAGGTCTTGATCTGAGTAGCAAAAAGAACGGAGTGGGGGGTGAGAGACAAATCAGGGACTTTGCTTCAAAATAACCTGCAAACTGTGAACAACGCTATCTCAGCTGCTGTTGCCATTTTGCTCCACTTGAATAGACAGAGTTGGACCGATGCTTTCGCCCCGTTAACCGAGGACAGAAGATCTGGGGGATGTAGCGGGGAACAGCGTCCGTGTCTAGCGATTAATCTATAATCACTTGGAGTCTTTAAGACCGTGTATAAGCTTTGCAAGGTCTACGCAGATCGCTGCGCATCAAGGACAAGCAGTTTACCTTATAAAGAAATAAAGGAACCTTGATATCTCCCCGGTAGAAAGTGCCCCCAAGTTCCTCGAGTGCTAATCCCCGAGGGATCCCGCTTCCCTTCCCGCAGGCCCCGCTAGACCCAGCTGCAGACCGCCGCGTCTGCCCGGCTGTCCCCGCCCGACGGCGGCGGGAGGGCTCCGCTTCCTCCGGGACCCACCTGGACCTCCGAGAGCCTCAAAGCAGCCGCCAGCTTCCTCCGCTCCGAGGCCCCCAGGTACTTCTGCCGCTGGAAGGTCTTCTCCAGCCGGCAGACCTGCTCCGGGGTGAAGGCGGTCCGGGCCCGCCGCTGCCGCCCGCGGGTCCCGCCCGGCGCCGCCGCCGCCGCCCGCTCCGCGCCCGCGCTCTCGCTCTCGTAGCCCGAGGAGTCGTCGGCGCTCTGCCAGCCGCCGTCGGGGGCTGCGAAGGGGAAGGGGGGGCGGTGAGGCCTCTTACCCGGCTGGGAGGGTACCTCCGCCTCCCCTCGTCCTGCCGGGCCTTTGCACCGACGGGAGTCGAGGGCCCGTGTCGACCCCCACCCGGCCCGCTCCCCTCCTCACCCACCTGGCTCCGACGGGTACGGGTCGGTGGGCTCCCGGGGGCTGTCTCGGCCCCGCTCCGCCGCGCAGGGCTCGCTGTCCTCGGGCTGGCTGGGCCGCGGCCCCCCCCGCCGGGGCTCGGCCCTAACCAGGAGCGGGGCACTGCCGAGAGAGGGGGGGGCCCGGGGAGGGGGCGCGCAGCAGATGTGGGGCCTGACCCCATGGGGCTTGGTCTCTGCCGAGGGGAGCTCGGCCCGGTTCATGGCGGAGAGCGGCTGGGGGACCGCCGGGCTCGGGCTCGGCCCGCTCTTATATGGGCGCTCCGGTCCCGGGGGGGCTGGTTTGCAAGTGTGAACCCACATCAAAGTGGGAATCGAGCAGAGATAACAGCTGCCAGCGAGGAGGGAAGTTCACACGTATGGCAAATGTCCACAGCCCCTGGCTCCAGCCTGTCTGCGGGGCCCGGGGAGACCCCCTTGAAATGCAAACCTGCCCCTCGCCCGCGGAGGGCAGGGCGCGGGCAGGCCCAGCCCCGCAAAGGGCCGTTTAGAGATGCCGACGGTGCCCGTAACAGCGCGGTTTTACCCGCTCGCCTGACAGCCTCGGGGTCCAGCACTGCGCGGGTACCCGAAACCAGCGCCGAGAAGGCCCGGCCCGGCCCGCCCCGTCGGGGCGCGGGGAACGCAGCCCCGGGCAGGCCCCGCCGGCCCTCCGACGGGCGCTTCGGCTCCCCGGAGCCGTGGGGACCGGCCTCACTGAGAAAAGCCGTGGGGGGCCGCTGTCATGAAGTCCCTATCCCCGAGGCTGAGCCCTCACCCCCGGGGACCGCGGCAGGGCCGCTGGCCCTCTCAGCTTGACCTTGGCGCCGTCTGTCTAGCCAGAATACGGCACCGATCTCCCGAAAATCTTGCCGATCAAAGCACTGTGAGCAGCAAAGCTCGCACCTCGTCAACTTCAAACTATCCCAATCCACACATCGCTTCCCGAGCAGGACCAGGACACCACCACCCCAACTCTCACCCCCCAGCAAAGCTTGGCTGGGGAAAGGGGCAGCCCGGCTGCTCAGCCCTCTCCGGGCTCTTCCTGCGTCCGACGTATGCGCAGCTTTTAGCCACCCCGGTGAGAAAGATCTCACCGACCACGGCCCCGCTGGCAGTAGTGCTGCTGGGATGACACACGTGCTAACCCTCGGTGCCTCCTAAGGACCAGGGGAAGCGATCACTACCCCTGTGACTGGGTAAATGCACTGGCAGGACCTTATTTTCCACTAAACTCCTCGGTGTTCCTGCTGGGATGCACAACTGAAACAAGTGGGCACCATAAACTTGGCTCTAAAGGGGCGGGAACTTGTTTGTTTCTAAGAACAGAACAATAATTTCAGTTCCCACACGTAAGAGTAGATGTGAGTCTTCTTTCCCTAAAAAAAAAAAAATCTAAAAATAAGTCAAACAAACCAAACCAAATGGAATCCCCTCAAAATTCCCCAATTTGTCATGAGACATCAGGGGAGAAAATCACGTTCACGCTCCCTGTTTTCACAGTTTCAAGCATTCCATAACTTGGTGGACCCTGGAATGGACAGTGCATTATCGACCCCTCCCACCCCCGCAATGGCCACCCCAGCTCCTCCTAGCTCTGGCCCCAGGGGAGCGATAAAGCCGGGGCACCAGAGCCATGGTATCACCTTACCAAGCCCACAGAGCCCAGGAGCTGGATTCCTCCTGGAGCTTTGCTTGCAACAGCAGCCCCTAAGAGCAGGGATGGGAGAGGCTGTGCTCACAGCCGGGAGAGAGAGACGGGCCTGTTCCCTGTGGGGTGCTGGGCACAGCTGCTAGCGGAGGTTCAGTTACTGCTGGGACAAGATTGTCAGTTCGGCGGATATGCACAAACCAGTGCAAACGCCCAGGCAGTTGAACACTGAGCTGGAGACCAGACTTCCTCCCTGGGTCAGAAACACCTACCTCTGAGTGCCAACGACCCAACCAAACCGACCACAACAGCATTTAAACCCCATAGCATCTTCTGGACACATTTCAGTCAAACAAAGATAGGTCACTCACTGCTCCCCAAAAGAGCTAAGTGCCTGCACATTAATTTTAACAACTTCTGGGTTTAATAACTGTTCCTGAACTACCCTACCTGTGTACGGTCCCTCTTTTTCTGGAGCAAACATATCACCGTACTATCTCCATTTTATTTCACAGCAGCTGTTTATGAATAACCCCACAGGTGGACAAATCCAAGCAGAGAAACTCAGGCTCCATCACATATAAATTCATCCACAGCAAGCTGTTCCTTGTAACATGCATGGTGCATTATCTGCAGAGCCTGTCTGTCCTGCCAAAAACAGTTTTGGAGGTAGTACCTGAAAGCCTCTGGGATTCAGGAGCTCCTAAGCTGAGCACACACCTGCCCAGCAAGCAGCGTGCTCACCCCCGGGCAGCCTCCCCAACCACTCTTCAGCAGAGGAAACCTCTGCTGAGCCAGGCAGCCCTGGGTCCCCTGTGCTCTGCAGTCACCTGCCTGGGCACATAGTGACACCCAGGGACCACCACCTAAGGAGTGACACTTTACAGTCAAAATTAAACCAGGCATGAGATGACCAATTAGTGCTGTGCCCAAAGAGACCAGCATGTGTGTTTGCATTTATGCATCGTGTCTCATAGAGGGAAACTCTTAGTATCCCTGAACAGCTGCTGCCATTTCCCCTGTTTTTCAACCGAGTAGGCAGGGAAGCAGCTGACCTGTCCCCGTTTGCTGAAAGTCAATGAGAACGGACTTCTTCCTTTCTTTTTTTCAGATTAAAATCCAATCTGAATTGCCTGTTGAATAAGACGTTTATACCCAACCCGAGGCTCCCCCCTGCCCCGGATGAACTTAGCTGCATCTGTGGACCACAAAATCCTGGAACAGACAGGGAAGTGGCAGAAGGTGTTATGTGGCTGTTGTAGCTCCCACCAGAAAGAAGTGGCAGCTTGAGAAACTTGAAAACTTTGATGATCCTGGGTGGATAGAGACTCTGCAGCTGCAGTTAACTCCTCCCCTCACCTTGCAGAAATATGGTGCTTATAGGAGACAAAAATTAACTTCCACTCTTTTTTTTTTTTGTATCACTTCAAACTTTCATATCATCCAATTGTTATATAACCACGATCAAAAATAAATCTCAGTTTTTAGGGAAATTAATGTATTTTCACATAGAATTCTATATAACCGGAATTTGCCAATACTGTAGAAACTTGGAAAATACATGTATTTTTTAATATTATTTATGTTAACAGCATAGTGGACCTATTTCCCCAAATCGTATTTCAAGATATTTATTGTTCTGCATTTGCATGTAAGCCTTATGACCATAAGAAAGATGCTTGCTCCAAGAAATTTACTGGTAACTTCTTTGCACTGGTAACTCAGTAGGACACCCTGAAATTTAGGTGTGGTGATCAATACCGGGATGTGAGAATTACAGCTAAGGTCAGCAGGACAAAGCGCTCTTTCCATGTGAGCTCTGCAAGACTTCTAGGGACACATGGTAAGTTCACCTCACTGGTACACAATGGGAATACTTCATTTGGGTCACTCTGTGCACACACACGAAGTACAAGCCCATAAGAACTGGAAGGACTGTGGCAGCTCTACATGCCTGCAGGTATTGTTGGGGGGAAGGTTCAGCCCATTATCTAGGCTGCAGTGTTTCCTACACCTCAAAAATGCTGTTGGTGTGCCAAGTCCTTCAACATACCGTCCCACCTGGTTTTGTGTGACAGCACAGGAAAAATATGGCCACGAATTGGAAAACAGAAGAATAATGCTTCTCAAGAAAAACAGTTTCTAGCATAATTGGGCAAATCTTCAGGTTCCAAACTTTCCTTCTACTAGCCGTGTTTGTAAGTAGTCCATGAAAAAACGGTGTACTGAGCAAACTGTCACAGCATTTGTCGTAGATTAAGAGCTCATGTGCTATGTTACTAGACGTGCTGGGCTACCGAGCTACTGGCTCCACCGCAGGGCAGATCTCATGTACCTTTCTGAAAAACACCACAGATATCTCAAAGTCTTCTTGACAGAGCTGGAGAAGCGGGGGTGGAGGAGGATGCAGTAAGAACAACTACACTGGCACCCCACTCCCCTGGGGTGGGTGGGAAAAAACCACCACCACGCCCAGCCCCCAAACCCCCACCGTGTTTAGCTGCACAAACAGGCAGCAGCCTTCTCTGGAGATATTCAAGACCCACCTGGACAAGGTCCTCTACGGCCTACTGTAGGTGACCCTGCTTCGGCAGGAGGGTTGGACTAGATGATCCACAGAGGTGCCTTCCAACCCCTACCATTCTGTGATTCTGTGATTCAGGAGAGAATCTGGTAGCCCTTCAGAGGTAAGCAAGCTGACTTTCTACAGGGGACGGGGTTAACGCTGCTGGAAGCGCAGCCGGGGCCATGGCAGACCCAGGGCTGTGGCTGCGGCAGGGACCGGCCCGGTGGGACCCTTGATGAGTGTTTGTACCCTCCGCTGCTCCCCTTTGGAAATGCTAACTAGGTTATTCAGCGCCTCCTTTGATGTCCTGATAGGTGCTATTAGATAGTCAACTAGGCATCAACGAGATCGATTGTTTCGGGATGGACGCTTTTCTGTTTGAAGTACCCGTGAACACT
The DNA here is from genome assembly GCF_030867145.1 of Opisthocomus hoazin. Classification (NCBI taxonomy): domain Eukaryota; kingdom Metazoa; phylum Chordata; class Aves; order Opisthocomiformes; family Opisthocomidae; genus Opisthocomus; species Opisthocomus hoazin. Next base: position 63,229,801 of record NC_134419.1, read on the forward strand.
AACAGGGCCATCACCCACCCACCCGCTCCCCTGCCCGCGGGAACAATGCGGGCTAACACGCCATAAATAACAAACGCTGCTGACTCACCGGGCTGCAGCCCCCCTCTTCCCCCCCCCCAGCAAGCTCAGATATTCCTGTCCAGCAGCTGTAGGAGCAAACACCCGCTTCGCGTTAAAACCGGTCTGTGGGGAGATCTCGCCCCGCGATGCGCGCAGCCGATGGCCCAGGCGCCGGGGTGAGCCGAGCGCCAGTGGGTTCAAACCAAACGGCGCGGCAGCCCTCCCGCACGCCACCGCCACGCTGCCCGAGGGCTGGTGGCACCTCCACGGTTGGTCGGAACTGCCCGTGCCGAGGAACAGAGCGCTGAAGCAAGAATTAAAGCACTTCGCCTACCCGGATACCAAAGGGCTGCCGGGAGCAGCTCCCTACTGAATACCGTTAGAAGATCACAGAATCACAGGGTGGTCGGGGTTGGAAGCGACCTCCGTGGGTCAGCTAGTCCAGCCCCCCTGCCGAAGCAGGGTCACCTAAAGCAGGCTGTACAGGACCTTGTCCAGGCGGGTTTTGAGTATTTCCAGCGAAGGAGAATCCACAGCCTCCCTGGGCAGCCTGTTCCAGTGCTCCGTCACCCTCAGAGTGAAGTTCTTCCTCATGTTCAGACGGAACTTCCTGTGCTTCAGTTTGTGCCCATTGCCCCTCGTCCTGTCGCTGGGCAACACTGAAAAGAGTCTGACCCCACCCTCCTGACACCCACTCTTGAGATATTTGTAGGCATTTATAAGGTCCCCTTTCAGCCTTCTCCAGGCTAAACAAGCCCAGCTCCCTCAGCCTTTCCTTGTAAGTCGAGGCCTAGGAGCTCAAGAGACAGCTATAAAGGAAAATTAGTGACGTCTGCGCAAGGAACAAGTCGAGACCAAGAGGAGATTTCTCCTCTTTCCTCCTCTGCCTGCTTCGGTGGGATTTATCAAGTTAATTGTCATCTAATTGCGTGTCAAAGAAAGAGATAATGGGCAGCAATTAGACGTAATGGCCTGCCAGTGCGAGATCTCTCCCGATTAGCACACAACGCCGAATAACTTCACCTGGTTTGTAAAGAGGTCCCTGGAGTGGCTCCACCGTGTCTGGGAGCTTCGGGGGGGGGGAGAGGGGGAATACCCCGACCCCGTTCCCAGTCCCCTGCTTGCTGCTCTGGCCAAATTGGGACAGGCGTTAACGAGCGCGGGCCGCAGACGGCTCCCCGCCATTACCGCGGTGCTAATTGAATCACGGCCCTCCCCCCGCGCGCACGCACCGCGGGGGGGGGGAAGCCTTTGAAGTCCGCGCTCGGGAGACTTTCCCATCGCACCCCCTCGTCCTCCCTGGGAGCTCGGTTCCCAGGGTGCGCAGCCACCCGGCCGGGAGCTCCGCAGCTTCACCGCACAAGCGTTGGGCTGCTCAGCTTTGCGCTGCGGGGGCGGTGGATGCCGCGGGTGCGGGCCTCGGGCGGGATCGCTTCCCTTTCCCGCGCTGGCACTAACGCACCTGCACTGCTGCCGGGGGCACAAGGCAGCGGATGAGAAATTCAAACAAGCAGGAATTAAACACGAAGGGATGGCTGGGTTTCCTTCGCCCAGATCGAAGAGAAGATTCTCCCTCTCTGGAGATACTCCAGACCCGCCTGGACAAGGTCCTGTGCAGCCTGCTGTAGGTGACCCTGCTGCGGCAGGGGGGTTGGACTAGCTGACCCACGGAGCTCCCTTCCAACCCCGGCCACCCTGTGATTCTGTGAAAACTTGCAACCACTTTTTAGTAACAGAATTCGGCCGCTTTAGCAAAAGCGAAATGATTCCACACACAGTTTTCTAGACCATTGGAACGTAGTAATTGCATTCTAGAGAAAGCCGACCTGCGCAGGTAGAAGAAGAACAATCATGTAGGTTATTCGGAGGAACCTGCTACCGTCAGGGACTCAGCCAAGAGAGCATCCCCTCTCGCGTTCATTTCAGCAGTTATCGGGAAACGGGACAATGTTTGCGAGCCGGCGCTGCCGAAACACTGGCGAGGCGTTTCGTGTGCTCGTGGAGCGTACAAGTGGCCGAGGAGCCGTTATGGCAGGTGATCATTAGCGCAAACAGAGCCCGGCTCCTCCCTCGCCAGCCGCTCTGCAGCCCGTCGCCCCGAAGAGGGGACAGCCCCTTCGCCCCCCTCGCCGGCCCAGCACGAAACCCGCCCGCCCGAGCGCGGCTGCGGGGAGCCGCGCACACGCACCCCGCAAGCTCAACCTCCAGCGCCGGACCGCCACGGCCCCGCAGCCCTGCTTGTCCCGCTGTGGTCCCCGCAACCCCCGCGGGCTTAGATCGTGGCGGAACTCGCGGCGCGACGCGTTGTCCCGGCAGCGCTGACGGCCTCTGACTTGCTCTCAGCCTTGCTCTCTGCCTTTGCGCGGAGGGGGAACCGCTCCCCCACCCCTCCGAGCTCCGCCGGACTCCAGCCGAGCCGAGCCGAGCTGTGCTGTGCGTCGACGCCGGCTCCGCGTTACCCGCCCCGGGGCCCGGGGGGCAAACCGCGGGAGGACGGGACGGACACCCGGCAGGGCTCGGGCGGAGCTGCCCCTCGGAGACAGCCCACCCGGGACACTTGGAGACCCCATAAGGGTCCTCCTGCCTCTCCTCTGCCTTATTACGCTTCTGGGGGCTGGGGGGGGGGGGGGTGTCCGCCCTCGCACAAACCCTGTCCCCTCCGCGGGTGGGAGCGCTTTGTTCTCCTCTGCTCCCCTGCTCTTTCATCTCTCCGTCCCTTCCCCCGGGTCCATCTGCGGTGGTCCCCGCCCCCCCTTCCCCTTCGCCCCCCGTTCGGTTCGGGGCTGGGCACCTCGGAGGGTGCTGCTCCCCCCCCGGCCCCGGCTTCGGACAGCACAAAGGGCTGCTCCTATTCCTTTTGTACGCGGTGAGCAAGGCGTTTTGAGGAGAGGTGGGGGTCCACCGCTGTGGCCGTAGAAGATTACAAAGGGGTCACCTAACCCCCTTACCACCATCCCTTGAAAACAAGATAGCCACATCGAGTCTCACGCTGAAGACCTTTTGTTTGTTTGTTTGTTTGTTTGTTTTCAGGTAAACTGCGTATTTACTGACCCTGACTGTTTTGCCGTTTTTAAAATGTCACTGCTTTAGAGCAGAGAAAATATTCACCGTTGCAGAGCTCTGTCTGGACACATCCCAGTTCCCTAATGACATTTGAAAGAGTCAGAGAGAATTGCAGATTTTTTTTTTTCCTTCGAATCAATATAGGCATTTAGTAATACCTGACTTTGAGAAATTAGCCTCCCTTCAATGGAAATTTTTATCTCGTGTCAACAAATTTCCTTAATCCCAAACTGCATCGTATTCCTGAAGAGATCTCAGCAAGGTTGATCGCACCTGAGCCCTTATTAGTTTTCTGAAACTCTTGCGTTAGAACCACATTAATTGAGCAATTGCAAACACATACGAACATCTCAAAAGGCTAGAAAAATACAGCATGGATTACAAAATGATTAAGGAGACTTCCAAATGTGACAGCTACTCAGAAAATCAAAGAACGCAGCTTTCAGCGGCACATAGTGTTGCTTTTTACCAGGCAAGTGTACTCAAGTGGCAGATTGGCCCCTGTATACAAAAGAAAATAGGTGCCTTCAAGGATGACTGACAGAGAACCTTCAGACCATTGATTACATGAGCCCAGATTACAAATGCGCCGGAAGTCTTCTAATAACCCCCGAGATCAACTCTAAAGCGATGGATATTTTTATTGCTCTTTTCATGTTAGTGGACAATTGACTTTGAAAAGATTTATGGCAACTTGCATCAGTCAAGGATCATTTCTCAGCACCCTTTCTCTACCCTGAAATCAGGCCATTTTGATCTTAAATTTTCTTAAGCACTATTCAAATTAAAAAAAAAAAAAGGTACATAGCACAATGGTAATAAATTTTACTAACATCTAGGGAAAACCAGCTTTGGAATGTCACGTTTCTTTTGATAATCACCCTCATACCCCATTAGGTGCATGTGAGATGCCGAGATACTATTTTGTTGATAAGAAATTTCAAGGTTAGATTCTTTCTAGGATCTGTTTAGTACTGATCTACTGAGGCTGCGCATGAAAGCATGAAGATATATTTACATATTTATTTAGAAAGTAACTTTTTACATCTTAAAATCATATTCTATGTGTTATTTAAAGGGCTCCAACAGAAAGCATCTATTCTGCTGCTATAGCAAGCCCAGTGTGAAGTATTAGTAGCAGGTGCATCCACATATTTGTTAAAAGTAGAGTCCCATCAGAGAGAAGTGCTACCTAGGAAGTAGCCGAAGAGGTTGGATACCTGCTTTAGAGGACAGGGGAAATTCACGCTTTTTTCCACTCACCCTCAGTAAATTGCAGGGGGCCAGAACACGTCTAGAGAATAAGGAGTCTATGCGTCCTTTAATGAAGAGGAGCTCTCTTTTAGGACAGGATAAATATCTCTACAATCCTTGCAGAAGGAACTCACATGAAAGCTGACAAAAATTTGAGGTTTATTAAAAGATTCCATTTATATTATTAGTATTTGTCCCACTGCGTTTCTCTTTTACACAGCTGCCTATAAATGTGGGGGCCTGAAGTCCGCAGTCCAGATTGTCCAGTGTGTTTCTGTAAAACACTTTGCTCAGTGCTGCGTCGTAGCTCCACCAGGCAGTTGCAGCCAAGGGCAGCCCAGACAGCTGTCATTAGTGCAAATCCTCCTCAGCCATAGTCCGTATCAGAGGGTCAGACACCCAGCAAGAAAGCTCTGGGATCCCTGTACCCTACAAAGCAGGGTGCCGCCCAGAAGCCCACGGGCTGTGCTCTGCAGGTGCTGCTGAGGTCCAGGGTGGGTGCCGGCAGGGCCGCCAAGGCGAAGCCCCCAGAGGCAGCCCCTTGCCGGGGCAGAGGCGGTGGCCGGGCCACATAGGTGAGCGGCAAGGGCACAACGCCGCTGTGGGGTCCGTAGGGGAGAGGGGGGCTGCAGAAAGGCTCCGTCCTCAGCTCTTGCAGCTGCCGCTTGAGCTTCATCCGGCGGTTCTGAAACCAGGTCTTGATCTGGGGGGGGAGGGAAGTGGAGGAGGGAGGAGAGGTGAGGTCACCGCGGCGCCCAGGGCCTGGGCCGTGGCCCATGCCCAAGCCTTTGCCTGGCCGCCCCCGTGCCGTGTCCCCCTTCGCCGTGCCCCCCTTCGCCGTGCCCCCCCCCCGCTCACCTGCACCTCGGAGAGCCGCATCCTGCCGGCCAGCCTGCGGCGCTCGGCGGCCCCCAGGTACCGCTGCCGCTGGAAGGAGCTCTCCAGGGTGCTGAGCTGCTCCGCGCTGAAGGCGGTACGCAGCCGCCGGCCGCCCCTGCCGCCGGGCTCCTCGGGGGCCGGGCACTCGGGTCCCCCCTCCGGCCGCTCGCCCGCTCCTGGGGACAGGGGAGAGGAATAACGGAGTCAGCCGGGCCCGGGAACCGCGGGAGCACCGGGGTGCCCCGACGGCCGCGGAGACGGCTGTTACCTGCAAAGGGGGGGGCTGCCAAGCGCTCCCTGCTCCTGCCGCCTCTCCCGGCCCAGGCCGGCTGCTCCGTGCTTCGCTCGCTCAGGCCGGGGCTGGAGCGGGAGCCGGGCCGGTGGTCCGCGGAGGATGCTCGGCGCGGGGAGCCCTCGATGGGGGTCTTGAGGGCCTGGCTGCTCTGGGACAACCACTCCACAGAGAAAGGGGCCTTGGTCATCCTGCCTTGTTTCGGAGACACCGGGAAGGAGGGTGTCGGGGAGCAGGGCTCCTCCTTTATACCGCCAGTCCCGGAGGAAAACGTCGTTTGTGTAACTACACATCAAAGGCCCAGATAAGTATCATCTAATTGCCATCAGTCCTCCCCCCCGACAAAAGATACCGTTCACACATTGCCACATCTCGCCGAGGCTCGGCTCCGCCGTGTCTGCTCCTGGAGGAGCTCACTCCGCCGCCGGTGATTTACAGCTCTTGTTGCATCCCGTCCCAATGCAAATGGCGTTTATAGGGCTGAGCGGCCTCAAACGGCGCTGGGGAATGCCCCCCCGGGGGCGCGCACCGGGACCAGCACTCCCTGCCGCTGCCGGGAGAGGAGACGCTGCTGCTCCCCATCCGCTTTCCCCGGTGCTGGCTTTTTCACGCCTTTCCGAGCAGAAGATCCGCCGTCCAAAGGGATCTTCCCAAGCCTGCTCCTCTCTGGGCGGAGGCAAGCAAGCGGGTAAGCTCACTCGTTCCGTTCTCCTGGGACTGCAGCATCAGGTTATCAGCACCGGCACAGGGTGAGGGCGTTGGAGAAGGTTGTGAAACAGAAAAAGGTAAAGGTCAAGGCTGTTCGGCTGTGCCAATTGGCTAGCTCCTGGGCACTCATATAAAATACGTTTTCTGAACTAAAGAATCAGAAAAAGACAATTGTTGCCTTAGAATTAACATTCTGCTGAGATTTTTGCTGAGGTACAGAATTCATGTTGTATCTTCCCTCCCACATCTCTCGCAGCTGTGCAAGCCACACAGGTTTCTCTGCTATCTTACTCCCCCCTGTCTTTCCTCTTATTACCTTATGCATGTCTTTCAGAAGTGTTCCCACCCATCTTCGGGTTTTGTGTACACCAGGACCACTTGGCTGCTGCAGTAATGCCTCTGTAGTGTGTCGACAAAAGGTTCTTGGTGCTTTACGGGCAGTTTTCCACAGCAGGGTGACCATGCATTCCCTCCCCTCCTGTGTAAGAACAGAGTGGGACTACCGCACTGTTGATAACTCCTATCACACCCCTGCTTGGTATTGGTCTGCCTCCAGAGATCAGGACTGCACTTCTGATTTGTCCTTGGTCCTGCTTTCTGCACCCTCTACCACCTGCAGACAAATCCAGTGCTCTACTGTCCATTTACCCCGTGACTTGCTCTGTTTTTCTGCCACTCCTGCTGGATTTCTCAGCATTCGCTTTCTCCGCCTCTATCTATTTCTTAGGCTGTCAAGGTAGAGGCTTGAAGACTGAACCCCTCCTACTTAACTAATTAGTTTATGTCTAAATCTTTCAAGGTATTACATTTTCCTCTTATAAAGATATATCTTCTTTATATTAATCCAGTGAAAAGTTTTACTTCAATGCTTCTCATCTGCCTTTTCCTAAAACCAACATTTCAACTTCCTGTCTGCTTCAAGTATGGTTGCTACACCCACCCATCACTAAACCCTACCATTTTCTGCTTACTAGAAAATCGTTTCATTGAATGATGTTCAAGTTTGACTTGTAAGCCCCTTCTAAGCTGTCTCTGCTTGCTTGTTCATTCTCATGGCAGAGTCTGAGTCCTCCTCTGCTCTGCCAGTTATACGACTGCTCAAGACTTGAATTGTCTCTGGCCAACTAAAATACAAACACTATTGTCACCTTCATTTAAAGGTGGCTAATAACCAATCTAGAACCTGTGGGTGCTACCACAACCAGACATGACCGTAGTCCTCCTGGAGCCCTTTGTTTATGTACTATGTAGGTTGGGATTGAGCTACAGCAATAGCCTGAGCCCGCTGAACAAGCTTCCCTGGGCAAACTAAGGAAACCAGTGTGAAAATGTCTAAATAAATGTTCAAGCATTCATGCCTCCTGTACATCTGTTAGATACCTAAAGAAGCCTACAAACATCTCTAGCATGGACAAAGCCCTGCAGGACATATATATTTATTTGGGTTTTTTTTTCCTGTGTGAAAGTGTGTGATATTTAATTACTTAAAATCTCATTCGTTTATCATTCCCAAGCACTTTCTGATTAATATGGACAGTTTATAAAGTTTACTTGGCCAAAATGTGCAAGACTGGTTCTAAATTTCCTCTATTATATTTAAAAAATCCCTCCCTTCCCCACCCAGTTCCCTGCCCCACTCTGAATATTCGAAGCACAGGTTCTTAGCTATTCTTTTCATTAAGTAAATGTGAAGACTACCCCCGCCACAAACCTGAGGAAATATTTGAAAATACCAGAGCTTCTGAGCATTAGCCAGTTCTGGTGCCAATGTATTTCACTGAGCAGACCAAGCAGGCAGGAGATGGAGAGAAGACATACAGGAGTCTGCTCTGTTAACAGAGTTACTAAATGACGAGTCCCTTGAGTTAGCTGTATTTAACATGTGGCCTGGAAGCAGCCTCCCCAGCCAGAACTGGGAATACTAGTGTCACCGCCTGCCTGGAGAATCCTGCCAAGCCTCTTTTGCAATCTGGCAAAATGCCTTTCTCAAGGACTAAATACTTACAAACATCAGAAAAAGGAAGTGTAACTTTCCTGCAAGTTTCCTCCTCAGTTTAAATCTCTCTGGTTGCTTTAACAGCATTCTACTTCACAGATGGGGCAAGATCCCATCCCAAGGAGCTAAATATGTCCCTTGAGCCCAGACTGATTTCCATTCCTAGTCCCTACGTAATATTACATATAAATATAATTAATATACTTATATGTTACTTACATACTTTATATGACATGTATACTTGTATATCTATATACAATTTTTTTTTAAAAGTATAAAACAGTCTATCTGTATGATGTTTTTTCCAGTCTTTTTTAAATAACAACAAATAAAGGCACTCGGCAAGCTGTTGGATAGGACAAAAGAAATACATGACATGCAATGGTGCTCTAAAAAATAGAAAATCTCGGGTTTTGGCATCCACCGATACATCTGTCACATAGTTTCTTTACAGATTTTAAGACATTTTCACCATTTGAGCTGCAAATTACATCTTTATATACTGCTGGTTTATTAATTGCATTTTATTGAGGCAAATGTCACAGCCAAAAGATGGTGTCAAGTGTTGAGCTTTGAGAGACACAAATTGATCACGTTGTGACAAGGTTAAACCAAATCGCATTTCCTTTATACATAAAATGTATAAGTATCCTGGACAGATCGCAGATGACTTCTGGATGTAATGACTGCTACAATATTTAGTAGCTGCTAGTTTAATGTTATCTAAAATTCTTAAGCTGCCTTCTTTCTGTTTCTATGCATTATCCATTAGGTGTTTGTTTGAAAACCTCCTGCTAAACTGTGATTCAGAAATAGCATGTTTAAAATTAAGTGATGTTGCCAACAGGATGAAAACCTGCTCATGCTATAGTCCTTGGGAATTTGTCAGAGAGTGAAGAAGGAACAGACAGGACCTTTCACTCTATGAGGAGGTAGAGACAAAGAGCTGAGACATACTGACATGACTGCCACTAGCAGAAGTCTTAAGATCCACTTACTTAAGATACTGATAACACTTTATAGAGCTGTTTGTACAATATATAGTTGCACTCTTTGAGGAATCAGGACCTTCCCCATCAAAATATGGACCACCTGCTTTCTGAAGACCAAAGCCAAATGCCACCCTAGGCCTGGCCATTCTGTGGGAGGTGATGTAGAAGGGAACATTGTAGCATCCAGGGGAAATAAAGCAAGTTGAGATTTGCCACTTGCCACTGACCCCTATATTTCTTGTGAGCAGCAGCTGCATTCAAAGAGGCCAAGAAGTGGCTTTATAGATGTCTGGCTGCGACAAGTAGGATGGGATCAAGATAATGGTGCTTATGTGCAAAGCAGCTCTGCAGAAATGTATGCACGCAACACTGGTCTGAGGCTGAGGAGGTTTTAAAGAACTAGCTAATCCTGCTTGTATGCCTACTAGGCATTTGACAACAGATGCATTTTGGGATAACAGCCCAGCCTTTGAGAACTAATTGCTGCTCCACATCTTCCAACCCAAAGGCCAGCCCTGAGCCCTGCAGAGGGGCAGGATTGTGCTTGGAGATATCCCCTTCCTACTGAAGCTCTGAAGTAACTGAAGAGAGAGTAGCTCAGGACTGCCAAGCACCTTGGGCTCCCCACAGGTACTGGAGAAAACTGCCATGACTTGGCCTTGCTGCAGTGGAGGTACACAAGACGAAAGGAGGGGACTGTCATTTTGTAACAGCAGGTGACCCTTTCTCCTAACAGAGGAGGGTCCTGTGAGACTAGAGTAGAGTGAATGTGTGGAGTAGCCAGGTGGTGAAGCAATTAAAAGAGGGAAAAAGGCAGCTTAGGACACACAGGAGGATATGTATTCCTCTGTGGACATGCAGATTTCCTGTGAAGGTCTGCCCAGTGAAGCAAGGGCTGCTGGTATCTGCTGTACAATTTATATGGCCTTTGCCCTGGCATGTTTTGTCCAACATAATTTCTGAGAAAACACTCTTTAGGATTTAAAAGCATTACAAGTAGTCTCTAAACAAACTCTTTATTATCAATTATTATAATCTTTTCTCTTTGACAGAATTCTTTTCCATGAAGAATGAAAAGACCTGCAGAAATACCAGGAGGGCCTGGAATAAAGAGAGTGACATTGCACAGATGAAAACTGAATGTCTCATCGTGCTTGGAACTGATCTAAACCAACATAGCACTCAAAATGCCAGGAGCTCCCATAGTCCTTACCATAAGGCTGTTACCAGCAGCTAAGCAGAATTGGAGAAATGTTTGAAAAAGATAAATCTTCTGCAGAGAGATGCTGTAGACATTAAGAAAGAAAACACATATGCGTGTTATGCTTTTAAAGGCTCCTTACCTGAATTTAAGCTTATTAAAAAAGAAGTAAATGTCAATATGGATCAGGACCATTATTTAAAACATGTATCACTGTTGTTACAGAAGAAGTTTATCAGCAGATTTTTTAAAAATTCATTTTTAAAATCCTTATTGGGCAAATTATTGTAGTTGGAAAACCAGCCAAGTTTCAGGCATGTACATTCTTCTTCAGTACTCATTGCTGTCACACTGTCATTGAGAGAGATCTCTATGGACACTGCTTGGAAGTCTGTGTTGAGTTTAATTCTGTCTACTCTGGTGATTAGACTTCTACAACTATTAGTTGAAAGGAAGCAGCATGGAAAGTGGCTTTAGAAATGGTTTTATTTCCCAAAATAGATAGGGATGATTTGTTAGGTACCTAAATATGCTTTAGGATATGGGCTGTGTTAAAAATATCGCTTGTTTAGGGATATGAGATGCACCTCCAGAGAATAATGTGCATACGTAAATTCACATAAATCCCACTGGTTTTAGTAATTGTTCAGATCACTTGGGCTAACAATCTGATCAAGACCACAAAATGTCACACTTGGACACCCTGAAATCTTTTCAAAACTTAACGGAGAGGCTTACTTCACATTTTAGATCACAGCCTTTTTCTTTGTCAGCCTTTGCTGAAAGATACATTTTTTCATGATGGTTACTTCTAAAGTTACGTTTAACAACCTATTAAATATAAAGTTAAGAATGCAGTAAATCATAAATGTTCTTTTACTATTTTTTCCCCCAAATACATTCTAAAGAAATTTAGCTATACTATGACTAAAGCATTTATCATTCCTGAAAGTAACTTTTCACCTTCAGCTATTAAAGAATGAATAATTTTTTTCCTTGATTTTAGAGTTAGCATTTGAGCATGATGAGTCAGCAGGAGAACGAGCTGTCACAGCTGGCAGCCCTAGGTCATCTATCATCCTCTGTGCCCATCCCAGCAGTCTATGCCATACAATCCTGCTTTGAAATTCATTGGTCACAGCAGTGAAATTCTTTTACTGGCTCTTCCTTTCCTTAACTTACACCTACATATAAATCAGATCTTTGTACTGCTCCAAAACCAGTCTGTGCAAATTAAATGGAAATAAATATTACCTTTTTTTTTTCTTCCTGACTTCAAGACTCTTCTCCATTTCGTGTTTCTAGTTATTTCTTCCCCTCTTTTGTATTTCTTACTAAACAGTGTTTCTTCCTATTTTCTTTCTTCCAGTCACTTCCATCAAATATCCTGTAAATGTTACTATTAGCTGAGGAAGAGAGCAACTTTGGCAGGATGCAGAACTGTAGCAACAGAGCACAAATGACCCTGTCCATCTGCCTTCACTGCACCCCAGAACATATCTGGACCTCCTCTCTCATTTTACTGCCAAGGGGAAACCTGGCCTGTAACGGGTGAGAACAGGAATGTAGTTAGGTAAGACGCTTATACACTGCCCCTGTAATGTGTCGTTCAAGGCCCATGTTTCCTCCAAGCAATGCAGCGTTCTTTTGGCAGGTTTTACATCAGTGAGTGCATTACACGTTGAGAGAAGGTAACAAAGATTTACAATTATGAAGTCATGTGTGCATGCATTTCTCTAAAAGACTCAAGGGAGCAGCTGCACGTAAACACAGGTTCATTTTTAAAATGGAATACAAAAAATCTCTGCCATTCGTGTTTGCCTGTTTCTAATGGGCAGATTTTAGGCAGACATCTGGAAGGCCGATCGTTTTTCACGTTTGCTTTGCTCACAGTGCAGCCGGTACATCTGAAAGGTTGCAGTGGTCTCTTGTGCCATCTCCTGGTTCTGTTAAGGCTTCACATCCAGGAAACTGCTACACAAAGAAGGGGAAAAATTTGCAGAAGTTTAGCGGCGGCAGTGATGGAATCATAGAATCAGAGAATCATTTAGGTTGGAAGAGAACTTTAAGATCGTCGAGTCCAACCACAAACCCAACACTGCCAAGTCCACCACTAAACCACGTCCCCAAGTGCCACAGCTACATGTCTTTTAAATACCTCCAGGGATGGTGACTCAGTTCTTGGCAGCTAAGATGACCGGCAAGACTTGCTTTCCACCCTTCCCCAACACATGGACAGGCTTTTACCCCTCTGCTGCTTTTATAATGAAGTCACTTTTCCACTGCATTAGCATATGTAATATAATGGAAATTCAGCGTCCCTCTATAACACCTTTTACATAAGTTCAAGTAACACACGCCCTGGCAACACCTACTCTTTTGCTAAGTATTGGTTGAAAAAATGTAAATAAAACCTTCAAAACTAAAGTGTCTGGAATGCAATGAAATTAATATTCAAATTAACAGCATTCCTTGATTGTGGGTAAGTATTTGAATTTGTGTCTAAGCTACTTTATTGAGAACACAGAGGGACTGAAGATCACAGCTGAGTCTGTCTCCCTTCTCAGGGCCAGGACCAAGTAGGCCTGGGCACTCAGGACAGTTTAATCTGATTTGTTCTTACAGATTTACAGGAAAGGGGATCCTACAGGTGTGTTACAGGTGAGCAACCTATTCCACTGCTCCATGAAGCTCTCCAATGTGAAAACTGAAACTCAACCACTCTTGCTTCAAAACGAATACTGCTTGCCTTAAGCTTCACAGAGCATGGCGAAAACTCACTTTGTAGCTACCATAACTTTTTACAGCAACATTTCACATCACAGTCCTGCTCAGTCTAATCTTTTCTACATAATTCATTCACTCTTTCTCTGTTTATGTTTTATAGACTATTTCTATTACTGTGCTCTGTTGTCTTTCATTTTGCCTGTATGTATCATAAGTGCTGTGCCTAAATGGTGAAGTATTCCTACTGATGCTTCACTAGCGCTGAACAAAGCAAAATAATTACCTTCTGTCATACGTGGATCTCCTACAGTACACCTCAGGTCTTCCTTTTTTTTTTCCCTCCTTTTTGAAAAATGTACACATGGAGTTATATTTGGTTTGTTGATCCATTATGTTGCCCAGAGATTTTTTCTGAAGTTCTGTGGTTATTTTTCATTTCATATTTATGCTTCAGAAATGTAAGAGTTAGAGCTTAAACTGTCATCATGATTATTGTGAGTTCAGATCTTGTATGTATCTTGCATACTTGTGGTTTCTATCCCACCCGTTCTCACATTACTAAAAATCCTGAACACAACAGGATCCAGGCTCCATCTGTAATAACACAGTGTAGGATGCAAGAAGACTTGTTATGGTAACCCTGGGTAGTTTGTCTCCCTCATCAGAGTATGCAGAGTCCCAAGCACGTCTTATCTTGTTGTTACTGTAACCTGGAATAGTTCGCTCCTTCCCATCCGAGTATGTAGAGTCCCAAGCACATTTTATCTTGTTGTTCTGGTAACCTGCACTAGTTTGCTTCTTCCCATCCCAGTATGTAGAGTCTTGTTGTTCCGGTAAGCCAGGATAGTTTGCTTCCCCCCCTAAATGGCACATACCCCTGCACAGGCACCAAAGTGAAGGCCAGCTGCAAATCGTGGAATTCAGACAACAGCACCTGCGTTACATCAGTTAGTGAATGAGCAAAACAGGACATCGCATGTGTATGATGCCTTAATCAGCACAGGTTTCATTGCTCACCCCTGCCGTGCTTTCGCTCGAGCTTCACTCCTGAGCAGGGCCCCACTGCATTGGGTCCCCGTGTGACCACCATCGGTGCCCCAGGGGTCCCCCCATGGTGATGCTCTGCTTTTGACAAAGCCAATGCTTTCCCTTACCGAGTGCTGTGCCTTGTCCCTGAGGGATCCGCACCTGCTTTTCACCCGCAACACACCAGCAGTCCTACCCCTACTACATCCCACTCAGTTTACCTTCAAATTTAACAAACACTGGTAATTAACCTTTGAAATGGTGTATTAACTGGTTGTGTATCCACCTTACAGTATCATCATCTGGATCTTAGCAACCTAATATACGAACAGCTCAGGTGGATTTGTTGTCAAGGGGTTTAGTAACATACAACACACTTTTATTTTTATCTATCGGGACAGTTACCCTAACAAAGGAGACCATTAGGTTATTTAAAAACTACTTTATGGACAAATGTATGTTAGCCTTTCAAATTAGTTTCTACGCTTGCAGATTTTTAGACAGCTTTTTCAGTAACTCTTCTGGTACTAAAGTTCATTTGTCTGATTCCCCTAGTCATTCTCTTCACCTTGCCTTTCCACTCATTCCTGTGCTTTTGCCCACTTTTAATAAGTAATATTATTTTCTGGTCCTCTGGGAACTCACTTTCTTCCTCAATCAAAAATATAATAATTCCAAGATTATTTCAGTTTTGCTCCTTATTATTAGAGAACAGATTTAATGAGAGTTGAATGTTCTAACACATCTAATTAGCTTGCTAGTCTCCCATTCTCACCTGCATTCCTGTTTCTTTGTTAACTTTGATCATGATACATGTTTAGATCATGTTTAGAGGGTAGGCAGTGAAATAGTAAGCACTGCAGGCTTTCACACCTTCTGATATTTATTCACCTCTTCTGGAAAGCACTGAACTCTTACTGTACAATAGAAAATTATTTAAGAATCCATTTTTATTGTTTTGCTTTTCCTTTGCTGGCAACAGCATTTGTCTGTCCAATTTTGTTCCTAACCTGCTGTGCTGTTCTTTTATATTAGTTCTTGACAATGCAACCACCTTGTTCCTACTTTTTTTTTTTTTTTTTTTTTTACTTTTTTTCAGGTCATTGGTGAGCCCCTAATGCAGCCACACAGCTCTCAGTTTTCTTTGCTTTGCATGAGGATAGACTGTTGTTATACTTAAAATATGGCCTGTTTTAGAAACCTTTTTTTAGAAACTCTCAGCTCTCCTGACCTTCTCTTTGCCTTAGAATTCATTCCCCAGGACCTCACCTACCAATTCCTTGAGTTTATTGAAACTTGCTTTTTTGAAGTCCACTGTTGTTATTCTGTTTCTTTCATCCCTTTCTTTCTTTTGAATCGTGAACTCTGCTGTCTCATGTTAACTTTCATCTTGACTGCTTTCCACTTTCAGATTTTCAACTAGTTTCTCTCTATTAATCACAATAAAATCTTAAATAGTAGTACAAATTAAGTCTCCAGACTCTCCTTCTGGCTGATGATCAGTTACAGACCCCTTACTACGGCACCTAAGCCCTTTTTAACTTAAAACACAGAAAAAACTACATAGGCTTGTCTTTAGATTCTGAAACAACTATATACATTTTAGACATACATTTCAGTAGTCTTTCCTCTTGTCTTTCCTTCCTTCCATGTGCTTGTTCCCTCCAATACTTTGCAGCAACATTTTGTGTACTACAGGTCTAGCTTTTTCCCATTATTCCCCATGCTCCCAGCTCTAGCTTAGACACCCAGAGCTATATCCAAGCTGCCTCCGCGCCAGGCTCAGACCAAAGCACATCCTGGCTATCACAGAATCACAGAATGCTTTGGGTGGGAAGGGACCTATAGAGGCCATCTAGCCCAACTCCCTTGCAGTGGGCAGGGACATCTTCAACTAGACCAGGTTGCTCAGAGCCCCATCCAACTTCGTCTTGAATGTTTCCAGGGATGGGGCCTCCACTACCTCTCCAGGCAACCTGTTCCAGTGTTTCACCACCCTCATGGTAAAAAAAAAAAATCTTCCTTCTATCCAGTGTAAATCTACCCTCTCTTAGTTTAAAGCCACTGCTCCTTGTACTGTCGCAACAAGCCCTGCTGAAAATATTTTCCCCATCTTTCCTATAGGCCCCTTCAGGTACTGAAAGGCTGCTCTAAGGTCTCCCCAGAGCCTTCTCTTCTCCAGGCTGAACAGCCCCAACTCTCTCAGCCTTTCCTTGTAGGAGAGGTGCTCCAGCCCTCGGATCATCTTCATGGCCCTTCTGTGGCCCCGCTCCATGTCCTGCTTGTGCTGGGGGCTCCAGAGCTGGGTGCAGGACTCCAGGTGGGGTCTGGCCAGAGCAGAGTAGAGGGGATTCTCCCCTCCCTCACCCTGCTGGCCATGCTTCTCTTGATGTAGCCGAGGGTACGGCTGGCCTCTTGGGCTGTGAGCGCACATTGATGGCTCATGTCCAGCTTTTCATCCACCAGTACCCCCAAGTCCTTCTCGGCTGGGCTGCTGTCAATCCCCTCATCCCCCCAGCCTGTATTGATACCAGGGGTTGCCCCAACCCAGATGCAGGACCTTGCACTTGGCCTTGTTGAACCTCATGAGATCAGAGGGATTAGCAGGTGATGTGGGTAGGGATGTTAAGCACAGTGTACTGCAATATGTCCCTTGGTCTGGACAAACAAAAAATGAGGGGACTAATGGAGGCATTTCAAAATACATTGTCCCTGCAAATTTAGATGCAGCCTAAGATATTCAGTGATTTGTCAACTATGTCACCTTATGTGTTTGGTGACCTAATGCAGTTCCTCACATCCTCCTCTAGGTTTCAGCCTTTTGGTCAATTATCTTTTATTAAATAAACTAATTTGGAGGATTTTGTATTCCCAACAATGGTCTTGAACAGATGTATCCCATCTTTATCCTGCAGTTTACCTTCATGGAGAAAAGTTACTTTGCTAACCTCTGTGGATCTATATGGTTGTCGCAGGAGCCACCTGTTCTTTTTTGGCCTTCTGTTGTCAAGCCTTTTGCCCTTTCAGTTCCCTGCATCAAAAAAAAGAGAATTAGGAGATACCTCGAGGGGACATCAAGACACTGCTTCCCCAGCATAAGTGACTTTATTCTTTGTCCTCCTTTGTCCACTAAAAACACGTAATCCTAGTCTACGTTTGTGCAGCTGACTATCCTGGAACTTTGCATATGTCTCTGTGTAACACACCTTATTTTATTGTGTGTCATTTTTCCATGTTGTCAAGATAATTTTAAATCACCATCTTCTTCAGTATGCCTGCAGAACCCCACAGATTTATGTCATCTTCAAAAACCAGAGCATGTCAATGGAGGCATGAAGCAATACCAAGTGCAGGCAGACCTCTTCAGAGCCTTACAGGACACAACCTTGCATTTTCATAACAAGTCACTGTCAACCACTCTGTGGTTATCCAAGCAAAGGTGGATCTGCCATTTAGCAGATTCTTCTAGACCTGTTTCCCTAGCTTGTTTGCAAAAAAACTGATTGCGTATCTGTTACTTAAGTGAGTAGTTTACTGCTGCTATCGTTTATGAGCTTTATGAGATATGATCAGAAATAAGCATCTATTTGCAGAGATTTTAATTCTGAGTCTGATGCTCAGACTCACCCATGCCCAGTCAAGGTTTCCAAATTACGTTTCTTTGATAACGACAACTCAAATTGTCCTGTACTCTAAGCTCTGAATTTGATTGTGACAATTGAGTTCTACCAGTTTAAAACAGAGTATCTATTCTAGTGTCTAAAACCAGTACGTGTTTCACCTACATAATGCCAACATCAGAATGACAAGACCAACCCTAGTCTTGGAATGAAGGATTCAAGAAATAAACAAACCTTACAGCTAAGACAGGACAGATTTACCAGACAGATATTCAACTTCTGCTTTTAGGCAAGTTACAAAAACATCTTTACATTAGACCAAAAATGAATAAACAAAATGATGCAAACACCAGATCCTAGACTAGATTACCACAGTGGCCTGACACAATACAGCAACTGCCAATTCCACCTGCATGCGAGACACTGAAATATCACTGAAGAGGAACCACACTGAAATAATTCCAGGCTGAAGCTGTCCTGGCACACTCTCAGGTCATTCACAAAGAACCTTCACATAACAGCTAAAAGCCTTCTTCAAACACTGCAACAGAAGAAACTAAAGAGCTTCTCTCTGCAGAGGGAGGGAAGACGATTGCAAATCAAAGTTTCTAGTCCACAGGGGTTGTTGTCACTCATTGTTAGATTCTAAACAGCCACATAAATAGGTCCTTCAAAATTTTTGCTGCAAGAATTATTAAATAGAGGTTGGAAAGGTGGAATTGTTCATTCTCCCATGCATTTTAGAGAGTTAGAGTACAAAATCAGACAAAAAAAAACCCAATGGAATCTTCTACCACAAATTAGTAATTTATTTGTACTTAGAATAATTACAAGAATTATTGGGGAAAAAAATTTTATAACAAAAATTGTAGTGGGGGCAGTTAAAATTACCATCTCAAAATTTCTTACATTTATAATATTCGTATTTTTAGTAACTAAATAGAGATAAAAAATATTTATAGGTGAAGAATACCTGTCAGCAAGGCAAATCCCAAAGATGACCACTCAGTTAAGCTTGATTTATAGGCCTTGAGTTTTCAAATGCTGTTCAAACCTGCATTTCCAATGCTTTGAGACCTCTTCTAAAGCTAAACATGTATTTTAAAATAATTATTTATAAAGCATCTTTTAAGAAAGAAGATTTTCGGGGGGGAACTTTAAACAGAACACAACATGTAATTTAAATGCAGATATGCTTTGGATTGTATTTAAGCAAGTATGAGGAGAAAAATAGTTTATCTTCGCTCTTTCCCTCATTGTAATATCAAGGATTGAAACAATCAATCATATGTTTAACACTGAAGAACGATTGTTAGCTTCCCTCCTTTCAAACTGTAGTTTATTAATTTGTTATTCAGAAACAGACTTCCTAAAATTTTAATCCTTCGCAAATAGCACACAGTACTCTCAAAAGTTATGAGTCTCAGCAACGCTCACAAAACTGATCCAATACATAAAGGAAGAATGTAGAAAACCATAAAAGCAAAGTACAGAAGTGGTTGAAAAATTTCCAAGGAAATAAATTTCTGAGAATCATGAATCAGTATTGCTTCATGAAATATTTTCCGGCTTCTTGGTTTGGGCTTCTATGGGATAGTTCATAGGAAGCATAGAATCATAAAGGTTGAATAAGACCTCTAAGATCATCAAGTCAAACCGTCAACCCAGCACCACCGTGCCTGCTAAACCAAGCAACTAAATTCATCCCTTGCTTCCTGGCAGGCTTCTGGAGGTGCTGGAGCTGGAAACCTGCTTTCAAACGCAGCTAGTGTAACTAGGCCACAGTTCCCAGCTCTCCAGCAGGAGGCCTGAAACTCCCAGGGATCCTGGGGACAGACACCTGCAAAGGGACACAGAAAGAGCACCAATGCACAGAGCAACTGGCAAGGCTCCCAGGGAGCAGGCTTCATTTCAGAAACTCCACGGGTCACTGTTTGGACAATAAACAACAAAAAAACAAGATGAGGGAAGTGTGGAAAAAATTAAGAACAACTAGGACAGCTGGTGGCAATTCTGGCTTAAAGAACAAACTCAATTTTTTTCCTAAACTTTCTAGTTTGGTATTGGAATGGAAATATGGGGCCAGACTGCAAAGTAAAGCCCTCATTTATGCAATACAACTACTGATGCCAATAATTTTTTGCCAACTAGATGCAACTGAACTTGCTTCTTTAACATGTTTTTTCCTGTGTTTTCTTTTAAAAGGACATTCCCCACAGAGTAAACTTTAGCCCAACCCTTCCTGCTTGTTAGTCATAAATAATCAGCACAGTTATATGCTAGACGTAACTTTATTCTGAAATCTGTGTCACATAAGATGTGCATACATCAGTGTCCATGGACAAAAGTAAACCAGTTTCCTTGTAAAAGAGTGTTTGTTTGTTTTTTTTCTCCAGTGGCTATTTACATTTTTTGTTGTTGTGGGGTGGTGTCTAAATACAAAATCTTAAATATTTGATTGATGAAAACACCCCAGAGTAGTATCAGAACTCAATACTATGCATTTATAGCAATATAAGGTCTGATACACTGAAGCATTATACAGAACACGAAATGATTTTTAAATTCTTGTATAGCACCAGTTACTATCATAGAATAAACATAATATTTTCTAGATGTAGCAGTTGCTTTAAATCCTCATAAAATTGTAAGAAATATATGAGCTAATTATAATGAGTGCAAAATATAAATAAAAAAGCAATTTCAACAGTCTGACTGGAAAGTATATAAAATGAATTTATTAAGATCAAGTTTTGTGGAGTTCTTTACATTAGTAAAGCTTATGCTACTTTAAAATTTACTGTCTTTCAAAGGCAAGGCGTGGCTCTAAGTGAATGGTAATTTTTAATTGAGAAAAAACATATAAGTACTAATAAAAACAATTCTTTAAAATAAATGCATATAGATCACATATGTGAAATGTATATCTGACAATAAGGTTATAATTAACATTCTTAAATCACTGTATTATATAAAGATAGGAGGTAAAGATTAAATGTTTTCACACTTGGCAATTTTTAGAGAAATAGCAACACATTTTACTTCCTTAAGGGTAGGTCAGAATACTACAATTACTGACAGGTCAGAATACTACATATGGTAAATAACAAAATTAATCATCTTAAAAGTAGAACAGATGCAAGAAAACCTGGTTGAGGACTGAATTCTCATATTAAACCAATATGAGCACAAAAGTTAGTCTGGTATGAACATATTAGTATGAAAATGTAACTGAAGTATTTCATGGAAAGTACGGACATACCTTGTGTTTGATTCAGAAAGATGAGAAGCAGGTGGCCTGCGATGTGTGTATTGCCGTTATTGACAAGAGAAAAGGAGAAGCTTTCCTCTTAAACACTGAAAAATCTACAATTTAACATGTGCACATGTGTTTCTGTCAAATACAACAGTACAATTTGCAAAATACTAGAGCAGTGCACATTTCCATTTCTTACATCATTATCTTCCTCCCTCATTAAAACATGCCAAGACAGTTAGTTCACATCTGCTCTTCGCATCTCAAAATGTTTTCTTTTCAATTTTTTTAAACGCAGATATAGCAAATCACTTTCAGGACAGAGCTCATTTTAGCTGTTTCTTGCCTTTCCCCACTTCTCTTCCAATACTACTGTTGTTCCCTCAGGTACAAATACTAGCATTTGTAACTAATTTGTAGCCTTGACTTTTTGGCCTTGCACAAACCTGGGTAACATAACTTTCTAGCAATAGCATCATATTTCATTACCATTTAGAAGGTCTTATAAGTATAAGCTCTATAAATAGGTTAGCACCAAAGTTTTACAAGCTGCAGACCCAAATTTCATACAATTATCTTCTATTTAATGCTGCTAGAGCACTGCAATCTACAACAGCGACCTCAGGAGCAAAAGCCATAATCAAATGCATACACATACATATGTACACAAATTGGCAAAGTGATTCTTGTGCCAAATACAGAAAAAAAGCAATTTCACATTTTCACAAGGCTACGAGGGCAGAAGCAGAGCAAAGTGGTAATGTTTAGATTTTCATTTGGAAACAGGTTAGTTCAATGACATTAAAACCAAAACACAGAAAAAGTTGCAGCATGACATTCCTGTCCTTCCTCACTATGCTTGCAGAAAAAGATGGCCAATTATTTAAGTCAATTACAGTTTTTATAATACACAACATAAAAGACGCACCAGCAGTCAAAGGACAGCAGACGATCTGTGTCCCTGAATTATATGCACACTGTAACAGGATACAAGTGAACTACGTTTATATAAAAATATATTCAACATTCAATGAAGCATACTTTAAACTCTCCTAGGCCAACTTTGCAACAGAAGCTGTAATTTTAACTTTTTTTCTTTAGATCTTTTTCGTTTTTAGGCTAATTTTTTTTTATGCTAAAGAACAGTGACAAAATTAATCATCCTTTTCACCTATACTCTCTCTTTACTTTTATCTTTATTTTTATTCTTTCATCTGTCATCTAGTTGCCAGGGATTCACATCTCATTAGTCAGCATTTTATAATTCCATGTTAAGAAATACAATAATTTCTACTTGTCATAGCATTTTAAGCCACTTCACTTCAGCATTTGCTTGGGAATTGGTCCAGGAGACAAAGTCAACTCAATCCAGTTCTACAATCTACACTTGGAATAGAATAGATAAAATGTAAATAATTACTGAAATGTTGCCTTCATCCTGCGCAGTGTGTCCTGAATTTTTCGAGAATGTTTTTCTGCTGGTATCTGATGGAAGTTGGCACAGTTGTCAGCCGCCAAGGCAGAAATGTCTGCACCTTTAAAACGAGTTATCCTTTGTCTGAGGTAAGACTGCAGCTTGAAATCTGGTGTATATGTATAAGGATTCTCTTGAAATGCATGAACTTGGCTCACAACTTTTGCAATATTTCTTGAAAGAGAATATGGTAAAAATTATTAGTTTGGTTTACTGCTGATAAAAACCAAAACAAACCAACCCCCCCCCCCCCAACCTTAAAGCAAATTCAAAGGCATTGAGCATTCTCTTCTATAGTATCTGTCCCTTAAATTAGATGTCAAAACGACTGAAACTACTTAAACTGCTAACTGTGAAATGTTGCATTGGCTCTCTCTTTTAAAATAGACAATAATCTATTTTAAAAAGTTAGGTGACATATGTACATAACTAAAATAATTACCTTAGTTTAGTCCACTTGTGAGCTCCATTTGTCATTGTGAATCCTCCAGTTTCAAGTTGTTGGACATGCATAGCCAACACATGGGCTGATGGAATTGTTGGAAGTGTTTTGAATCTTTCTCCTTCCATCAAGCACAAGCTGTCACTTTTTAAAAACACCTAGTTTAAAATTGCACACAGATAAATCTCTCATGTTAAGTATTGGGGCAGGTTTTACAAGAAATTCTCCACTTCATGCATTTAGCACTATGTATTTATTTGTCATGAATTTTAACTTTCGGCATTGAAGACAACACTATGAATTAATCTGGTGGCAAACATTTTAAAGTACAGAAATAAAGTAACTTGATAGTAACACATAATTTTAACTGTTCTAAATCACAGACAAAATTACATTTTAGAACTTCACTCTACAATTCAAAATTGGATAGATCAGTAAGAGAATGCCCGTGATAAAGTAAACATTTAAGACTTTTCAGAACAGATTATAGCCACAAAGCTCCTGCAGAAATCATCAGAAAAAGTGCATCTAATGTCCCAGCTCGCTTTGAAATTTCTTTCTTGATTTTCAGTCACACAGGATAAATTTTTGAGAAACATGGAGATGACAATTAATGTAAACTCTCAGACTAAGAGTCCACAGTTTTAAAGCAAATTATAATCTTCATCATACAAAGTAATAATTACGGCTTTCATCCTGCAGAAGCACCCATTTAAGCAGATCTTGGATCTTATGCAACCCCAAAGACGTATTTTTACATTAAAGACTTTATACTATACCTCAACAGCCTTGAGTTCCTCCATTATTTCAGCTACTTTTGCAGGTAAAATTTTCCAGGCCTTACAATTAAAAAAAAAAAAAAAATTTCTCAGTAATGTCCATATTGGAAGAAGATTATGTTAAGCAAAAGAGTTACAGAACAGAGTCTCAAACTTACTGGTAACTGTCGTACAATAAGATTTTCCAAGCCGGTTAGGATTTGCATTGCAGTAGCAAAATTCCTTTGTTCATAGCAGCATTTTGCAATAAGCAGAAATTTTGATAACAAGCTCATCTGCACCTGAAAAAAATATTACGATACACAACATATTAAAAAAAGAATCCAGATATACTAAACATATCTGTAAATCTACATAAAGCTACATAACAGAATTAAATGAGAAGGAAGAAAGAGATGCATTTTCTTTCTGAATTTGTTATCAAAATTGTTGACTGTAGTAACATTTTCCCCCAACATAAAATTTTCTCTTTCCTGTCACTGAGGTGTCCTTGTTGAAGTCTGACATCTGTTCTCCTCAGGCAACCCATTTCTCACATTCTATTAGGTTTTGACACCTGCTACTACAAAACATCCAAGACCCTCCTTGTGGCAACAAACCATGTTGTTAACTGCCCACTCACAGCTGTATTTCAGAATATTTCTTGTAGCTTTGCTGCACAGCAACCCACATACAGTAACAAATAAATAACTGTTTCACAATTAATAATACAATAAAATAATGACGAACCTTAGACGTGTGACATGTTACAATTTCAGCAGCAACCCAGGTGCTGATACCATCTGCATTTCTTAATAATTGTAGAAGGTACTGGTCTTGTGTGCACTTTGACAGAAACAGATTACAGACTTTAAGTGAAACTGTCTCAGTAGAAACAGCCCTATGGAGAGAATGGGAAAAATAGGCAAAAATAATTCACACTGGATTTTCAGAGAAAACATTGACGGTGAAGATGCCAACTTCTAACCATTTGGCAGTGCTTGCAGTCTTGATTTTATAATCTTTTACAAAGAACGTAGTGATCTATGTTACTTTTTCTTCCTTATAATTACAAAATAATTATATGTGATCACAAGATAGGCATATGCAGTATACTCTTCTGTACATAAAGACACCTTTGTCACTTTTTACTGAATAAAACAAACCATCCCATCTGACACAAAATAACAGCCAGAAATCCAAACTCATTAAAAACTGCAGCTATGTAAGAAATCGAGCCTGACAGCTAGTGACACCACACAGTTTGTTTTCCATGCCTTAACCCCCAATCAGTACAAACCAGCTGATTCAGCCTCTGCCATTTAACAATCTGTAAAAGATGAGCTGCTTTAGGTGTTTATTCCCTATCCTCAGACAGAAAATTCTACTACAGGTAGTGCAATTAACAAGTAGTACTTAGAAGCTAGCTGAATCCACTTTTGTAAGAAGTAGACCATAATCAAATATAATTTGGTCCATGTGGCTGGATGAAAACATTAATTATCATTGAGCAATTTAAATAGGTTGGTAACCACTCTAGTAACTACTGGAAAATTTTTGCATATCTGTGAATACTGACACTTCATCTACCTAACAGGACAAAAGGAACTCTGCACAGGGGGGCTATGGAGTCTCCATCCATGTTCAGAACCCACTGCACACGATCCCGGGCAACCTGCTCCAGGTGACCTTGCTCAAGGCAGGGGGGTTGGACTGCATGATTGTCCTGGGTTTGGCCAGAACAGGGTTAATTTTCACCGGAATCCAGGAAGGGGCACAGCCGGGGGGTGGGGGCTGACCCCACCTGGCCAAACAGAGCCCGGTATTCCATACCATGTGACGTCACGCTGGGTTCCGGTGGGGGGGGCGGCGCGGCGGGAAGGCACTCGCGGCTTGGGGGGGGCGCAGCGCCGGTCCTGTTTCGGGAGAGCGGCTGTCTGGGTCGTTACGGTTCGTGGTTGTGTTTTCTCCTTATTTGTATCGTTGTTGTTCCTGTTTTCCCTCTGTTTGCTGTTCTGTTAAACTGCCCTTATCCCGACCCACCAGTTTCTGCCTCTGTCTTTTCATTCTCCTCCGCACGCCGGCGGGGGGAGGGGCGGCCGCGTGGCGCTTTTGTTGCCGGCGGCAGCCGAAACCAAGACATTAAATTGGCGCCCATACGTGGAGCGGGGATAACGGCAGGGCTGAGCAGCGGCTGTTAAAACTGCTTTCTTAGATTTTGTTAAATTTTGTTGTAGGCATTCTGTGTTACTTAAATAGTCGCCGGTAAAAATGTTTCTGTCTTTCATCAGATGGTTGTGGTTTTTGAATCCGTACTTGCTGTACTTGTTCCCTGTGGTGCTATTCATCGTCACGGGGAAAAGGATCAGGATTATTATTTTACTGTACTGTACGATATCGACTTATGACATGATGACGTCAATGTGCATGAAATTAGGCTTGTGTTTGCATGCGGCACTGCGGTCATTTCCGTACCTCGGTTAGTAATCAAACCCAATCTGTGGGGAAAGCCGAAGGGGATACCTTCCCCCACTCTTTCGCCACCCCTCTCTTCCTCAGGCTGGTCCTAACTGCTTTTGAGAATTTCGAGTACCCCTGGGATGCTCAGGGCAGCACTCTCCTTTTGTTATGCCTCCTGAACGGGTTTTGGTTTTTGTTTAGGGTTAAGCAAGTCGTTAAGAACATCGTGCAGAGACCTGCCCCGGGGCTGGATAGCTGTGAGTGGCTGGGTGTGTGGGACAGCATGGGCAAGTACCTAGGGCAGTGGGTGCCTCCGATGTTTTTTAAACTCACCCCTGAGGAAGTACAGGATCCGGACAAACTAGTAAAGTATCTGCAAAAAGTGTGCTGCCACCCTGGGAACTCCAGAGAGACACAGATCACTGCAACGTGCTAGGGTCTGGCCCACGCCTACCGAGCCCTGTTCAACACTGTTCAGTGCCTTAAGGGGGAAAGGGGGGGAAACGAAGCAGCAGGCGCTGCGGCTGGCGCTGCCCCCCCAGCCGGCCCTGCAGCCCCTCCAGCCCAGCAGGCAGTCACAGCCCCCCCGACTGGCACCACGGCTGCTGCAGCCACAGCTGCAGGGTCTGCCTCGGTTTCCCCAGCAGGCACAGCAGCTGCTCCAGCCCCAGCTCCAGGCACAGGCACAGTGACTGAGCCCAATGACCAACCTGTGCAGGTAGCAGTCGCCCCCGTAAAACTAAAGAAAGATGCAAAGAGAGCAGATCGCTCCGGGAGGGATGATGATGAGCCAGGGTCATCACGGGAGATAGAGACAGAGATCATCACCTGGTCCCTGTCCCTGGGCGAGCTGAGAGACATGCGGAAAGATTTCAGCCGCCACCCAGGCGAGCACATTGCCACCTGGCTGTTGCGGTGCTGGGATAACGGGGCCAGCAGCTTGGAATTAGAGGGCAAGGAAGCCAAGCAGCTGGGATCCCTGGCCAGGGATGGGGGCATTGACAAGGCCATTGGGAAAAAGGAACAAATCCTCAACCTCTGGAGGAGACTTCTGTCAGGCGTGAGGGAGAGGTACCCCTTCAGTGACGATTTTGTATGCTATCCTGGCAAGTGGACCAATATGGAAAGGGGTATTCAGTACTTGAGGGAATTAGCTGTGCGGGAGCTGGTTTACTGTGACACAGACGATGAGCAGGTACCCACAGACCCAGATGAACTCCAGTGCTCACAATCCATGTGGAGGAAGTTTGTGCGGAGTGCACCCTCCTCGCATGCCAACTCACTGGCAGTTGTAAACTGGAAAGGTAAAGACGCACCAACAGTGGACGAGGTGGCTGTCAGACTCCGCCAATATGAGGAAAGTCTCTCTTCCTCCCTTGTCTCAGCTGTAAATAAATTGTCCCAGAAGGTCCAGCGACTCGAACAGAGTATGTCCTACTCCCCACCTGTACGGGCCAGTGTCTCAGCTATTAGGGGCAAGCGTTTCTCTGCTCAGGAGAGGGAATACAGAGGCTATACACCCCGAGGCACCCTGTGGTTCTACTTGCGTGACCACGGAGAGGACATGAGGAAGTGGGATGGAAAACCCACCTCAAGTCTAGAGGCCCGAGTACATGAGTTGCGAGGTAAAACA
Source organism: Opisthocomus hoazin (assembly GCF_030867145.1). Classification (NCBI taxonomy): domain Eukaryota; kingdom Metazoa; phylum Chordata; class Aves; order Opisthocomiformes; family Opisthocomidae; genus Opisthocomus; species Opisthocomus hoazin. The sequence continues at coordinate 63,257,642 of NC_134419.1, forward strand.
ATCACCAAAGGGGATTCTGTTAGGAAAAGTGCCGCTCCAGTTTCCAGAAGCCAGCTCTCCAGACCAGGTAGACAGTTTGACCTTGATTCCGATCCTCTGGAGGGGACCTCCAAGTCATTTTTACAGCAAGTGAGCAGCAAATTCTCTGACGAGGATTAGAGGGGCCCTGCCTCCAGCCAGGTGGAGGAAAGGGACAACCGTGTCTATTGGACGGTGTGGATTCGGTGGCCTGGCACGTCAGATCCACAAGAGTATAAAGCTCTAGTGGACACTGGTGCACAGTGTACTTTAATGCCATCAGAGTTCAAAGGGTCAGAGTCCATTTGCATTTCGGGAGTGACAGGGGGGTCCCAAGAGCTAAGTGTACTGGAGGCTGAAGTGAGCCTCACTGGGCAGGACTGGCAGAAGCACCCCATTGTAACTGGCCCCGAGGCTCCGTGCATCCTTGGCATAGACTATCTTAGGAGAGGCTATTTCAAGGACCCAAAGGGGTATCGGTGGGCTTTTGGCATAGCTGCTGTGGAGACGGAAGAAATTAAACAGCTGTCCATTTTGCCTGGTCTCTCGGAGGATCCTTCCGTTGTGGGGTTGCTGAGGGTTGAAGAACAACAGGTGCCAATCGCGACCACAACGGTGCACCGGCGACAGTATCGTACCAACCGAGACTCCCTTCTCCCCATTCATCAGCTGATCCGTCAGCTGGAGAGTCAAGGAGTGATCAGCAAAACTCGCTCACCCTTTAATAGTCCCATATGGCCAGTGAGAAAATCTACTGGAGAGTGGAGACTGACAATACACTACCGTGGCCTGAATGAAGTCACACCACCACTGAGTGTTGCTGTGCCAGACATGCTAGAACTTCAATATCAGCTGGAGTCAAAGGCAGCCAAGTGGTACGCTACAATTGACATCGCTAATGCATTCTTCTCCATCCCTTTGGCAGCAGAGTGCAGGCCACAGTTTGCTTTCACCTGGAGGGGCATCCAGTACACCTGGAATCGACTGCCCCAGGGGTGGAAACACAGTCCCACCATTTGCCATGGACTAATCCAGACTGCACTGGAAAAGGGTGAAGCCCCAGAACATCTGCAGTACATCGACGACATCATTATATGGGGCGACACAGCAGAGGAGGTTTTTGAGAAAGGGGAGAAAATAGTTCAGATCCTTCTGAAAGCCGGTTTCGCCATTAAGCGAAGTAAAGGGACCTGCGCAAGAGATCCAGTTTTTGGGAATAAAATGGCAGGATGGGCGCCGTCAAATCCCAATGGATGTCATCAACAAAATAGCAGCTATGTCTCCACCAACCAGCAAAAAGGAAGCACAGGCCTTCCTGGGTGTTGTGGGTTTTTGGAGGATGCACATCCCAAATTACAGCCAAATTGTGAGTCCTCTGTACCACGTGACCCGGAAGAAGAATGATTTTGAATGGGGCCCTGAGCAACGACAGGCATTTGAACAGATTAAACGGGAGATAGTTCATGCCGTAGCCCTTGGTCCAGTCCGGTCAGGGCAAGATGTTAAAAACGTGCTCTACACCGCAGCCGGGGAGAATGGCCCAACCTGGAGTCTCTGGCAGAAAGCACCAGGGGAGACTCGAGGTCGACCCCTGGGGTTCTGGAGCCGGGGATACAAAGGATCCGAGGCCCGCTATACTCCCACTGAAAAAGAGATTCTGGCAGCATATGAAGGCGTTCGAGCTGCTTCAGAAGTGGTCGGCACTGAAGCACAGCTCCTCCTAGCTCCACGATTGCCGGTCCTGGGCTGGATGTTCAAAGAGAGGGTCCCCTCTATGCATCATGCCACCGATGCTACGTGGAGTAAGTGGGTCGCTCTGATCACCCAGCGTGCCCGAATGGGAAACCCCAGTCGCCCAGGAATTCTGGAGGTAATCATGGACTGGCCAGAAGGCAAAGATTTTGGAGCATCGCCAGAGGAGGAGGTGACATGTGCTGAAGAGGTCCCACTGTATAACCAGCTGCCAGAAGATAAGAAACAGTATGCCCTGTTCACGGATGGGTCCTGTCGCATTGTGGGGAAGCAGCGGAGGTGGAAGGCTGCTGTATGGAGCCCTACACGACAAGTCGCAGAAACTGCCGAGGGAGAAGGTGAGTCCAGCCAGTTTGCAGAGGTGAAAGCCATCCAGCTGGCTTTAGACATTGCCAGTCGAGAGAAGTGGCCAGTGCTCTATCTTTACACCGACTCTTGGATGGTGGCCAATGCCTTGTGGGGGTGGCTGCAGCAATGGAAGAAGAACAACTGGCAGCGCAGAGGCAAACCTATCTGGGCTGCCCCACTGTGGCAAGATATTGCTGCCCGGCTAGAGCAGTTGGCTGTAAAAGTCCGTCACGTGGACGCCCACGTCCCTAAGAGTCGGGCCACTGAAGAACATCAAAACAACCACCAGGTAGATCAGGCTGCTAAGATTGAAGTGGCTCAGGTGGATCTGGACTGGCAACATAAGGGTGAACTGTTTATAGCTCGGTGGGCCCATGACACCTCGGGCCACCAAGGAAGAGACGCGACATACCGATGGGCTCGTGACCGAGGGGTGGACTTGACCATGGACACTATCGCACAGGTTATCCATGAATGTGAGACATGCGCTGCAATCAAGCAAGCCAAGCGGGTAAAGCCTCAGTGGTATGGAGGACGATGGCTAAAATATAAATACGGGGAGGCTTGGCAGATTGACTACATCACACTGCCACAAACCTGCCAAGGCAAGTGCTATGTGCTCACAATGGTGGAGGCCACCACCGGATGGCTGGAAACCTACCCTGTGCCCCATGCCACTGCCCGGAATACCATCCTGGGCCTGGAAAAACAAGTCCTGTGGCGACATGGCACTCCCGACAGAATTGAGTCGGACAACGGGACTCATTTTTGCAACAGCCTCATAGACACCTGGGCCAAAGAACACGGTATCGAGTGGGTGTATCACATCCCCTACCATGCACCAGCCTCTGGAAAGATCGAATGTTACAATGGGCTGCTAAAAACCACTTTGAGGGCAATGGGGGGTGGGACTTTCAAAAATTGGGATACCCATTTAGCAAAGGCCACCTGGTTGGTTAACACCAGAGGGTCCACCAACCGGGCTGGTCCTGCCCAGTCAAAACCTCAGCGCCCAGTAGAAGGGGATAAAGTCCCTGTAGTGCACATGCGGAACATGTTAGGGAAGACGGTTTGGGTCAGTCCTGCCTCGGGCAAAGGCAAGCCCGTCCGCGGGATTGCCTTTGCTCAAGGACCTGGGTGTACCTGGTGGGTAATGCGGAAGGATGGGGAAGTCCGATGTGTACCTCATGGGGATTTAATTTTGGGCGAGAATAGTCCATAAATAAATTGTATAAAGTTAGTTGTTAAATAACCCTGTCACTGTCTGTTATCACTGTTATAATTGTCATATTTTGTACCAGTAGTAGCATAGTAAGAATTCTCCAGATTAAAGAAGGATGGACTTTTTCGATGAAAACCTAGCAGAGCACAGCAATGATGGAACTGGACCTGGTTTTCAACAACTGGCATCCAGCAACTTCATCAAGATCAACATCTCCTGCAGACTGTGGGCACGGGCCGCACCAGATACATCAGCCGTGAGCTCCGGATGCAGCAAGTGACCGCCCATCACCACACATCACCTCCCCTGCCACGGAAGACCATAACGACAGATGGAGCCTGAAGTCATGGATTAAATGAACTCAATGGACACTTTAGAGTGATGATCCATAGACTAAAGGAATGATATCTGGAGACAGGAGAAGTGGTGGTGATCAACTGGACAATGGGGGACCTGGGCATGACGTAGATGGTATGGAATAAGGGGTGGATAATGTCCTGGGTTTGGCCAGAACAGGGTTAATTTTCACCGAAATCCAGGAAGGGGCACAGCCGGGGGGTGGGGGCTGACCCCACCTGGCCAAACAGAGCCCGGTATTCCATACCATGTGACGTCACGCTGGGTTCCGGTGGGGGGGGCGGCGCGGCGGGAAGGCACTCGCGGCTTGGGGGGGGCGCAGCGCTGGTCCTGTTTCGGGAGAGCGGCTGTCTGGGTCGTTACGGTTCGTGGTTGTGTTTTCTCCTTATTTGTATCGTTGTTGTTCCTGTTTTCCCTCTGTTTGCTGTTCTGTTAAACTGCCCTTATCCTGACCCACCAGTTTCTGCCTCTTTCTTTTCATTCTCCTCCGCACGCCGGCGGGGGGAGGGGCGGCCGCGTGGCGCTTTTGTTGCCGGCGGCAGCCGAAACCAAGACAATGATCTTGAGGGATCTTTTCCAACCTTATCTATTCTGTTTCTGTAACAGTCATTGAGATTTTATATACATGCACACAGGCATTATCAAATAGCAATTCCAATTTTCTGTGACAAAAATAAAACCTCTGAAGCAATGCCCCTAACACAAGTCTTCAGAGATATTTTGGCCTGACTCACGTTAGCTTTCACAAAAACCACCTTGCAAATGTGACCTACCACATACATGCATGTGCATAGGTACATACACATACACACGTATAAACTCTCCTGAAATTCAAAAATTTATGTAAACAGACTAGTCTGTCGAAAAGCCATTAAGTATTTAAAATGTTTCTCTCTTCCTGGATGTATTAAAGGTGTAACACAGTAAGTTACTGTGCATCAACAGCATAGAAGGGCAGTTAAAATAAGCCACTTACTTTTGTACAGCAACACCTTTGTCTTTAACACCAAGTGCTCTTGAATTTAGAAAGTGTACTGGATGACACTTCTGAAATACTTCCTAAACAAAAAGAGCAAGATATATCTGTTGTTAGATGTAGCAGTTCTTCTAAAATGCTTGGCAATAAAAAATGACAGAGGTTCCTTCCCCCTGCCTTCAGCAAATTTATCAGAGGGATCACAGCTTCGGAACAGACTGAGCCATTCTAAATTTTACTGTAGAGATTTGAAGAGGAAAAAAAGATTATTTTAATTCAAAGTCTTACAAAATAGTAGGAAATAAGCTTGAAACAAGGTTGGGAAATGGTAGAGAAAGGAGGCCGAGTATAAAGTAAGAAGACAGATATTTGTACTTCCAAGTAAACCTACACCTTTGTACCTGTTGCAGCAATGTCAGCTGATAACAAAGCTGTTGTGCACTGTATTCTATCAAGAGATATGGTCCCACTTCATCTGCTTTAGCAAAGGCGACTGGGAATTCTTCTGCAAAACCATTGTAGCATGGCTTTGGCAAAACTGATGAAACAGTGTGCAGTTGCGCTCTCTGATACTGTGCAGTTGGTCCCACACTTTTAGAAAGTTTCCAGTTAAAGTTCTGTAGGGAAAAAAAAAAAAGTAAAGCTACAACTTCTCTAAAGCAAACATTATGTCTCCCCATGATTTAACTTCCTGGAATGTGTTGTTAGAGAACACCTTCGTGGATGCAAAACTCTTCAGCTAATCTTCAAGGCTAGCCCAGACACTAAAGGGTTTATTCAACATTGCTACTTTAAGCTAATATAACATGCACAGTTGACGAGTCTCAGCAGGAGGTTACCAGATCTCAATCACCAATTGAAACTTCTGTGTATTCAAGCTTGCTGCCATAAAATAGTTTATATTCTATAGTTTTATATGTTTTACTTTGTATTGTTTCTTACTATTTCTTGTACTCTCTTTGCTTAGAATCAAACAGCTCTTTCCAAACAAATATTTGTTGTTCCATTCTTTTCCCTTCTTCCACCTTCCAGTATCATTACGATGCAGTGACAATAAAAGAAGTCTACGTTTTCTTTATTCTGCTTCCCCTTCATCAGTTGAATCCCTATTATATCCCATGGAATTTAGCACCTTTATCCAGAATTTGATTCTAAATTCAGCTTGCACATTATTGACAGATTTGACTTCCCCACGTCATGTTGGTCACTCTGTAGAGACAGCTTTTTTCAGGAAAAGCCTACAGCTTCTGGGGTTGCTTTTCACTAACATACTATATGAACCAGTAAATACAGATTAAAGTTCAGACAAGATTTTGCTACAAGCTTTGAAGTTCTAGCAGGAAACTTCTCACCCCCCACTAGTTTCCTTTATTTATAGACTTACAAAGATATATGCCTAATAAAAAGTGTTAATGTTTGATAAGGGGGAAAGTGTTTCCTAGTAACTATGAGTCGCATGCTAGGATCAAAGATGAAGAATTCAAGTACTCTCAAAATTTTGATTATCTGATTTATTATTACTGAAACAGTTGACAGGGTGCAATTAAGGCTTAAGATGATTTCCACAGTTTTAGAACTGTTTAGGCCTTATATACTTTCAAATGCAGGTACATAAATTTTACTAAATTAGGGTGTAGACTCTAAGCTAGATACTACAGTTTTTGTCAGAAAATAATATATGGAAATATGTTCCGTATACTGAAGTCTGAAGAAAAGACATGCCTTTCTGGAAACATCTTCTGAGAGCTTTTTACATAGAGAACGTAGTGTTTTTTTGCCCTCCTCGGCCTCCTCTTCACATCTGTCCATGCTGGAGCACTGATTTGCACTGCCACTTTTCCTGACAGAAGCATCCGCGAGTAACGACAACAAGCGCTCACCATAGCCATTTAATGGAGCAACCTGTAAATGCAAAAGAAGTTAACAAAATATTGAACTTAATTTCCCCTATATTATAAGCAAGACACAATATAGTTGTAATATTCCTGTGTGTCCAAATCCAGACATACTGAACATAGCTGTCAAGGATAGCAGTAGTTTTCTTTTATATTAATTGTAATCAGGACAGTTTTTTATAATAACAATCTTACAAATACCATAACTGACTTCAACTGCTTGTTTTTTTTTTTTTTTTTAAAGCTTCTACTGAAATTCTGACTTACCTTGGAAGAAATAAATTCTTTCAGGGTAGACAAAAGATCAGTGTTTGTTGCAAAGTCTACACTGTAGCAGTCTTCAATCCAAGCCTGCAGAATGTGGAAACTGCGGTTACGTATTTTAGTAACTGATGTGGGAGGATCCAGGCTTGCGCTGGTGAGAAGAAAAAGGCACTTATTTCACCAAAACTGATATCCAATTTAAAAATAAGTGTTGAAAAAACAACAAGTATTATTTAGTATTGACTGTACTATCTTAAATTCTTATGTTTCACACCTCTAGAATCCATGGCTCTATAGAAACAAAGCTGTGGTTGTACTTACAATCCATCACTGAACAACTGGAAAAAGTAAGACTCAATACAGAAGAAAAAAGAAGTAAGCACATTGTCAAATACAGCACTTGCTCTAGTTTCACTCTCACTTGTCAAGAAAGTCTTACAAAAACAAACATAAAAATTCAATTTAATTATGCAGTTCTTTTCAGAAACAGCTATTTGCCATTTGGGGGAAAAGTCAAATGTGCTTTGATAATATTTTTCACAGGAAATTACTGTACCTGGATAAAGCGCTGCTGATTCTATCAAGAAGAAACTGCAAAAATTCTTCTTGTGTGCAGAAATAGCGAAACGTGTAGAAAAACTGCTGTACATAACCTTCTAAAAACGCATTTCTGTGAAGCACAAGAAAAACTTCAGACAAGCAAGATTTCTTCCTGCATTAGCGTACAGCAAAAAAATCCTCAAAATACCAAGAATTGGTAGGGATTTTAAATTCTCAAGCTCTACATAAAACCTTGATTCCTTTTTATCTTATTTTTAGACATCAAATATTGTGATTGGCAGCACTGAAAGTGTAAGTAGTTTTTAAAAAAGTTTCTCTACTTGCAATTTTGTGAAGAACCACTTTGACATTTCTATTATTAATGAAAGTTACATTCTAAATAGTAAGGAAGAACACATTTTTTCTATCATCTCACTTGATGTTGTTTTAAACAACTTTTATTACAATACAGCATAAAAAGTAGTTACTTTAAGCAAGAAAGTATTCCCTGTAGCTCTAATTAGAGTCATAGTTGCTTTAATAACAGAATATACTTATTATAGACACATTAAAAATTAGTGCATTTTATTTTTTTATCTATACACAGACACCCACACTCTCTCAAGGTCTTAACACAGGTTAATTGTCATGTCTCCCTGATGGCTTACAGCTAACCATGAAAGTTTGGGTTTGATAAATACAGAAGCTCTGATTCGAAACCAATTTGTTCACTTTGTGCAAGACACTAACTAGCAGGAAAAGCAGCACTCAGGACAAGTAACTGGGTCGCAGAGTCAGGATAAGCTGGGAGGAAGCTGCTCCCTCTACAGTGGCACAAGTCTGATGGAGTCTCTCAGGCAGTTTCCATCCTTCATACTGTTATGGCTCAGGTACCTTAAAACAACACTGCCTTCACCCTAGTCGAAGGTTAAAGGACATCTTTGCCCCCATTTAAGCCCTGAGATAAGCCTGCATCTTGCTCAGTCCCAAGGACTGGGGCAATAATCTGTAAAACATCCTGTAAGTTTTCACATGCAGATTCTATTAATAAGAATTGTCAAATTATACGTTCTCAAGAATTGTTATACTGTTGGCAGTAATGTAAGGCCTTGATTCCATGGCAACTATCACAGCAAAACCTCAAATAAGTAAAGGATAAAAAAGTCTAAAGGTATTAGGTTTCGATTTATTATCAAATGCTTCAAGTTTTAATCAAATCCAAACTTTGCAATTTGGCTTTTTTCTTATCAGACTGTCTTTTGCCATTTCCATGCCCATTTCTGTAAATAGGCATTCACACAAATAATATTAAACCTGATACAAGAGAGGAGAATTTATGCAATGTTGAATAACTAGGATTTATCACGGAGACTATTTTTTTGTGAATTAGCAACTATGCCTCAACCCACTCACAATTAAGGATGTCAAAATATACCATACCTAGAATACAAATAAGCCATCAAACCAAGTGGTGTACCAGCCTGCAGAACTCTTACTCCATTTTGATTATCACATTGGTGTTTCTCTGTGTTATAGTAAAGAAGCAATGACGACTCATCTGCAGGTGCCACATCCATGGTGTCAGTTCTCCTGTTGTGAATGACTGTAGGCAGCACACAAGATTCCACACCCCACTGCTCTGCATGCATGATCTGCTCAAAGACGTAAAGCCATGAAAAAATAAAACGTAGGAAAACAACAAGGAAAATCCACAGAAAACACAGTTTACTCAGAGCCAAACCGCATTTGATGCAATTGCTTTTTTTCCTTTTTAAACAACACTAGCAGCTATTACTTTTATTTTAATAATTCTTATGGTTCCTACTTCATTTGGCAATTGACATAAAACATTTCACATTTCATATACTGGCTTGAGCAGCCAACTACATGATTGCAGTAATGAAATGACAAATGAAACACAAGCAAAATAAAGTCTAACTTGCCTGCACATATTTCTTTACCAGTTCAAGAAACTGCACTTTTGATTTCATCTCTTGTAGCTGTCCTCTCAATTTGGGCAACATCGATTTAGTTTCAGGACCTTTAGATTTAAACACACAGCATAAGAACATCAACGATTCTGATTCACAGAAAAAAATCCTTCCAAGTACTATGAACCCATTTCATTACTGGCAAGTTACTGTAATTTTACCTTTGCTTCTTCTTTCTTTCTGCAATAGTTTCTGGTAGAACTTTATGGTCTTTCTGTAATTTTTTGTCTCCATCATTAGCAATTGTTCTAGTTCCTTTTTAAAGAGACAAAGGATTCTGATCAGAATGGTAAACCCAAGGTTCTAGTAGGAAATTGAAGTTTTGGAAGATAATAATTTTGTATGACAAAAAGAACATCCAAACAGACAAGGATATGATATTAACCAGGAAAAAAAACCTTTCACACCTGTGCTTACAGGCAAGTTGCAGCAGGCATCACCTGTCCCCCAGCATTAGCTATGCCACAGTTCTACAGCTTAACAACTGGAGATGGTTTGTGTATGATGAGACCACACTGAAGTTTGTCTGAATCCGTTGATATAAATACGCCTTTAATTATAATTGCACTTATCTGGTTGTTTGCAAGAGCATTTTTAAAAGTTACACTCAGAAGCCATCCAGAATTAAAAGTGATGAGTTCTGAAATCAGTGCAGACCCCACAAATGCTCTGTTAAGCGGCTGATCTATATTTGCAGCAAGAACTCAATGTTTTGACTGACAGCACTGGTTTCCAAACAAGTATAATTACATCATATTATACAATCAGGTCAGAAGGCAGACAGGAGAACTGCTCTATAAATAAAGGATATACCAATTTTGAAGTTCAGCTTACATATTTTGTATTTATATGTTTTACATAATTGAAAAACAAACTAAATTTCTATAGAAATATATAACTTAAGCAATGGATAGAAACAAAACTCCAGCAGGCTTCTCATAATAATATCAAATTTAATGTAAACATATTCATTTGCATATCAAAGGTTTCATTATTTTACAAACCTATGAAAATGGGACATCCACTTTGGGTTCAGCTTCTGAATTATTACGAACAACAAATGTGATGTGTGTTGTGTTTTATAAAAATGGTGGCCTTTGTGCTTCAGTCCTAAGCTAACTACCAGTGACCCAGTTACATGAAACAGCATTTTATATGGAGTAAGTTCACTGAATGCAGCAGACAGAAGTCCCACAAGCAGAGTGATCAGAAAACACATAGCTCAGAGCGAACATACCAAACAACAGATTGGTAAATAGGTTAGCTTTAATGGGATGGACTTACTAGAAATTAACTTGAGTTTGAGAAAAACCTGTCACTGTTTTTCAGGAAAGCTCAAAAGGTTTAGCAACACAGTTCATTAGCAGCAAGAGTCACAAAAGCCGTGTGGATTTTTAAAAGACTTACCACTACACTGGCATCCCATAGAGAACAGTGAAAGCACAGAAAAGCTATCATCCACATTCTGAATTGGAAACTGCTTGCTTTTACTTAAAGGTTTGTTTTTGTTTTATTAATTAAAGTGAAACCAAGTTGATTAAGAGACTATGAACACAGAAAGAGTGGCCATTTTGCAACGTTTGCAATCTGATGGGCAGAAGTGGTTTGACCCCTAAATGACTTCAGGTGAGTAGCAAGGCAGTCAGTAGCAAATTTCCAGTCTACTCCACATCTTCCATTTTAGGTAGGTCTAGAATATAAACACTCTGATGAAGCTATACAGCCAGTTGTTCTGCTCCCTCTGAAGTACATTTAAGTTGTCAGGACACTTTTCTATAGAGCGTCCCTTAGTCTAGGGAACAAAGTAATGACAGGGTGACTTTGTTTACTTGGGAAAAATGCAAATCCTGATCTTGTCCTTGAAACGTATGTTTTTGTACATGCTGAAGGCGGCTTCATGAAAGGATGCAGAATATTGGCAGAAGGGAAGAATATGTAAAACTTGTGCTAGAAATCTCCTAGTTGCAGCTTGGGTGTACTGAAGTTTGGTGGAGACTCTTACAAGTAGCTTATGATATGTGGGGGATAACTGAAACCTAGTGCAGGCAAAGAGGAAAAGGGTAAGGGCTAAGGGTGAAGCCTTGGGGCTGCAAAAGAACTGAAGCCAGCTTATCAGACTACAGAAAAAAAGCTCTTCTCGTTGTGAGCGCAGGCTTGGACATCGCCTCTGAGAAACAGCACCCCCTTCACCCAGCTGCCTTCTCTTCTTGCTCTGCTGCATGACTTGGTTTGGTTTGCCTGGATGAGCTTTGTACGAGGGTGCAAAATCAGCAGCTCCTGGACTAGAGGTGATGTGAGGCAGGGGACATACAATTGCTTGCCTAAGGACTAGTTTTTCTAAATGTAAATTAACTTTGCTGATCTTAAGAACTGCAATGAACTATCTCATAAGCACCTACACAGTAAAGCATTAATTATTTTTACATTTGAAAGTGTCACCTTGATCCATAAATATTTTATTTTTTATGCTATTTCACATTCCTTACAAACATAAAGAGTACATATTACAATTTTAAAAATCATAATAGCTTGATTAATCCTATTGTTAATAATATAACATGTGTTTTACTTTGCAGCTTATTAAATCACAACCTATCTAAGGTGCAGACAATACCCAATAGGTTCCAGTAGAAAAATATAAAAGTCAATTATTTTTATGGCACAATATTTAATTCTGTCAAATATAATTATACATTCTGGCACTCAGAGTTTCTCAGAACGTGCATGTTCTCAAACCTACTGACAGGTATACAAAACTAAAAAAACTAAATAAATTTAATTGCATTTAGTTTTAGGAGGTGAATAAAGAAATATTTGAATCCCATGAATATTTCCACTGCAGAGCTAAGTGCATTAAGATGCATACGTCGCCAAAACTGTAATTTGTTGTGTGGTTAGACTCATTCAGTACTCAGTTCCAGCGCCAGACTAGACTTGAATTGACCAAGCAGACCTATCCCCATGAAAGGGTAGTGCCACTACGTCAGGACAAATGTAGTCAAGCTCAAATGTCTAATTATCTTTAAACACTCACTCTTCGAAATAGCAACTCCTAAACACTGCTTTAGCACACTTTACACCAAAGCTGTATAATCAGCTCAACTTTACTGCTAATTTCTTAAAAGTCTGTCAGAGACCTGGGGCAAAAGGTAGGTTGATATAATCCTTGCCAGACAATGAAAACTAGACTACAGCTAATCAAGGAACTGGTTTCTGAAATAAAACTGGTTAGCAGATGATTTAAACAAGGAAGGACAGGGTGGAGACAAACAGCTCTACCTTGCAAGAGAGGCAGAACTTTCCTCCAAGCAACTCAAACCACCTTCCTGCTCGAAGTAGCCACTTACAAGCCTTCCTTTGGACTTTGTAGTCCTTCTGGACTGGACACGGGACACGCTCTTCCTCCACTAGATTTTACAGTGAGAAGTTGGCAACCAGAATAATTGACTTTTCTGAGCTTCTACTGTGGCAGAAAACGCATCCTAATTTTCACATTGAGTCTATTTTATTTTCTCAGTATTTTGGTTCAGACAGTGCATCATTCCCCTGAAATCTGCACAGCTCTTATTCATTGTTTAAAAATTCACAGTGTCAATATTTCATAAATGCCAATGATTAACAACCACATTTATATTCTAAATAATGTGTACCCCAAGTATAACACACATAAATGTCCATATTATCAAATAAAACTAGCTGAAAACACTTTGCTGTATAAATACAGCTGTTGGCTACATCCAAGTTCAGCAATACACAAGGACTTATAAGTGTTAAATCCTACCTCTATCAACAGTACCAGCAACATCTATATTGTTCAAAATGAGATATGACTGGTCTTTGTCACCTGCTGGTATGGAGATTAAAATGATGCTATACATTGTCACAGTTGATTTGTAGTGTTTGGTTTGATGAATCAGGCAGCACAGACAGCAGAAAGGGGCTGGGTAGAGCTGCTTATCACCTACATGTTCATAACTGATTGTCTTACAGCTAAGAATTATCGTCTCCTGACTGCTGCAATAGCAGAAAAATAAATTTCAGTTTCATATTTTTCGCTGTCTTTCTTACATGTATTGCCAGTTGAAACTTGTAACAGTTCATCTCGTTTCAACGACACTGCTAATAACTTATTTCCGAAATTGTCATGACTGATGGAGTTTGGAAAAACTGGATTTTATGAAGGTTAGATGTTCAAGATTACTGCAACTGGAGCATTATGACTCTAAGTTTTTATTTTAAACACATTTGGAAGAAGCTGCATTTCACAGAAACTCAGCATTGTAGAAATACCAGTGGAAAGATTAAAGTTGTTGATGCTATGGTAGCGAAACGAAAAAAAATAGTCACGAGACCAAAAAGTAAATGGTATTTTAAACTACCTTCTGCTGAATTTGATCAGTATGATCTTTTTATCATATTTTTAAGATTATATACCTGAATATTCTAGTATACCAAGACTTTATTATATAAGCTGTACAACAGATAATATGTGTCTGCACGCACATGCTTTTTTGTGAAAACTAGCTTTTCTTTTGCAATGCATTCAAAACATCTCTATGCTGCACAAGAGTATTTCATCTTCCATTAACCTTTTTCTCTCAAGAAAATGGTGGAATATAAACTGAATTTGACTTCATAATTGAAGATGACAGTTTATAATTGTATTCCTTGTAACCTGGACACAAGGGGATCTCACAAAATCAGAAGACTAGTTATGTAAGATACCAAGCTTCTATTGTCTGCAAATAATTATTTTACTCTTCTTTGTCCACCTGGCCTCCCACGCAGTCCAGATCACATACTTTATTTCTGGATTACTGAGACAGAATAATATTAGAAACTAATTTTTGTCCAGCTATTAAGATTTCACAACAATTTTAGATAACACAAAGAAGATTAGTTCATCGATCCTCAGAGTAGTATGCATATTTTTCAGCTATTGGAATGTGCCTTCTCTTGCTCTCTAAGTGAATTGTTTACTAATTGCTAAAATGAGCAATTTGCACTTTTTATCAATAGTAATCTTCCCCCACTGGAATGTACTGGGCCCAAACACAACACAATTTTCTACAGAGATACATTACGACTATTTTCCCCCCAGACTCCTGTATGACTGTCGGGTTAGCCACGTTCTTATGCATTAATGCATATGGTAGCAATGTATAATAGTATGCACTAATTTCATCAGTAAATTCCAAACCATATTGTAAGCACCACAAATTTTGCTTCATTTTTGTTGCATGTGTGTTAAATAGGGAAGACAACTGCCAAGAACTCAAAATAATACATCCTTTTGAATGAAACTAAATTGCTGAGCAGTCTGTAAAATATCAAAATAAAAAAAGACTGCGTGTTGAAACAGAAAAATCTGTTTAGATGTTTATGAAAACTCCTTACTCGTGAAAATCAGTTCTTCAGTCAAGAATTAGTCCTTCAACTAAGGGAGATTATGCAAGCCCATTTTTCTCTAGCTGGAATGCTTATACAGGATTAAACAGCCCAACAGGATTAGAAATATGAATTTCTGAGTAGATGGAAATTTTTGAGACAGTCCTGAAAACATTTTTTTAAAAATTTTGTGTATTTATGTTTACACAAACCAATATTAGGTCAAGTTTCTCATGCTATTTTCTCCTATAGACTTACACCTGAGTATTAAGGCGCGGAAAAAAAACAGTCTACTTATCCTCAGTGATTCAGGTTTTAACTTGCCTAATAACAGCAAAATAGCTACATCTTTTTTACTGAAAACTGAAGTGAGGTCACAGTGCTTAAAAAAAAAAAAAGAATGTAAATAGATCCATTGAGATTTTAACCGGCTATCTGGAAACAAAGAAGTCTAGATCGTGTTCTCAGCTGTTCAGTTCTCCTTTGTGAAACTCACTTAAAAAAGAGAGCAATAAATTCAAGTAACAGCCCCATAGTAAGGAAATCCACAAGAGCAGAGCAACTCCTGCTTCATCTTTATTAAACATGTATCTGGCAGAAACAATAAGGATACACAAACTAGACAACCAACCATCCTGAGGGACACAAAAAGATTCCAGGTGTCCCTATACTAATAGGTCTTGCAGTATTAATAACAAATTTTCCTAATTTTTTCCTTTTTCTTCCCATAAGCCCACTCCTACTATATAGATCTCTACAGTTTCACACATTATCCTTACCCTGTGGCTTTCGACTTGAAATATTTACAAAAATATTTACAAACTGAAGCTTGTTATAGATGCATGCACAAATGTAAAAAATAAGTACATGTGATCAATATGATCTTCCAGGGAATGGAAGACCTTGCTAATCCGATACAACCCACCCCACCAGCCATGCTGCCCTATGTCCCCCAAGCTGCTTCGAAGGCACAAGGCTGCAGTCATCACGATGATCAGCCATCCCCAAGAGAACATGCGAGCAAACAACTGTCATTCTGCTGGCAAATGGTGAGAAGCTGTTGGGGAATTCACCATGACCAAGGAAAAGGGCTGAAAACACATGACAAGGAAGACCTCTTGAGAGCCTGTGATACACACCAGTCATAGCCATTCTTAGCTCTTTTCTATAAAATTACCACCATGAGGTTGGTGCATACAGCAGATGGTACTTCTGCAGTCAACTTCAGGAAAAGATGGCGGGTTGTAGGTCAGTGACTATCAATTTCATGTCAGTGCTCTTTATTTTGGAACACTACCCTTTACCCTGCTTTATTGGTGAGACACTACAATTTTTGAGGATTTTACAACACTTAAGAGTCAGTATTTGAAAGAAGAAAGGGGGGTTCAACTCACTATTAACACAATAAATATTATCATAACCAGCAAGTAAAGAGATATCTTAATGATTATAAAACCATGTACTCACCACTTTTTTAGCATCTATATTTTGTGACTCACTTGATTTGTGCTTTCCAAGGTTTTTCATGTAATTATGAACTTCTGAATCAAAACATTCAGCTCCATAAAATGCACTGCTCCAACCAGGACTACAGCTATGAAATTCAGGTAGATTGGGAGATTCAAGGTAGCTGTTTCCAGCTATCTTTATTATGGTCTCTTCTTCTGGCTCTGTATTTTCTTCTGCAAAGCCTGGACCAGTACAACAGCTGCTGCTTTGCAAACACTGCTCCTTTGTTTCTGTAGGGATACCATTCTGCAGACTCAGTTCTTTTTTGAAATTATCCGAGGATGACTCATCAAAATCCATTTCAGCTAATGATGTATTTACCATAGGCTCAGCCTTTACATCAAAGGTTGCTTCCCCTTCTCCTAAAGAGGTGTGGGGGGGGAGAAATAATGGTCATGTGCTGTGATGCATGCTTTATTGAACTTACACACTACACATAAAATACATTTACGAGACTACCTATGCCCTCTAACAGTAGTGTTAGATGCTTATTTTGGCTCTGTACTTTCTTTTTCTCAAATACATATCGTAAAATGACAAAGGTTAAAGACATTTCAGAACTATTAAGCTTTTGTCAATACATTTCTGAAAATTACAAAATACATTCCATACATATACAACAAGCATTTAAACAAAGCATAGTACAAAAGTTTTAAAACAAAAGTTCAATGTCAGACCTGTGCATGTATTAGTAAAAAGCTTGAGGTTTTTTCCATCCATAAGTCTTGAAGCTTTTATTCCATACACAGAGGGCAAGAATATTCAATACAGCCAAAGGGGACACAGATGTTAAACTTTCTGCTCCTACAGGACTCACTCCTTTGAGCTATGATAGGACTTCTTTGCAGTTATAACAGCTACTACCAACCTCGAGGGACTGAGGTGACAATCAAAGGTTGGTATGATGTTGACAGGAGCTTTTACGCCTGCCAGAAGTCTCCCTTTTCACTTGAGCAACCCTCCAGGGCTTAGATGTGCCACCTTGCAGTCAAATGGACCTAAATATTGGTGCAAAGAAATCACATACCCCATGGGAAAGTCTGGCTCTACATTTGCAATCATTCTGAGCCAAAATGGAAAATTGTAACATAGAATGACAGCACTCCAGTGCAAACTTACAAATTTATGTTTTGCAACGAAAATTAACAATGTAGGGGTGTAATCTGTTCTGTAAAGTACACACAGTTTAACTTTGCTCAAAACAGAGAAGTAACCAAGTTTAAATGCTGAAATTTGGCTATCTTGAAAAAAAATGAAATACTGATACAACAGGAACCAAATACAACCTGTCCATGAATACACCAAGCCTAGAAAGCGTAATGGTTTAGCTGTAATAATGGGACTTACCAGTCCCAGCTCAGTTTTGAGTTCAGTTACCGAAAGACGGAGTATCTTGTAAACCTTCATTCACAAAGTATGGCAGAAAAAAATGCAAAATCCACACTAAAAGTACAGATAAACCACTAATATAACCTCAATGACTGCCCTGAAATGGTGTCCTGTAACCAAATTAGTGATCAAGAGGCAAAACTGTCTTAACAAATCATTTGACTTACTGTTCCTTTTGCTATCTATCTTTAAAAACGCAATTCCGTGGATAAAATAGGGAAGTGGAGGAATTCCTAGGAGAGAGGTAAAGACTATTCCTTTTCATCTGTTTATTAAAACCCTCTTGATGAAGAGTTAAAAATGCCAATTTAAATCCAAAAGCAATTCAGTTTCTAGATGTCCATACAGTTCCCTTCCCCAGAATTTGTAATTTTATTGACAATACGGGTTTTGAAATTTAATACATTTTACTTATTTTACGGCTAGTTTTGTTTTAATTCTGATAAGTGAACAAAGAAGGACCAGATGTGTTGCACAGTCATCCTTCAATCAACCCTCAACTTCTTCAGTAACTCCTACGGAGTCATAAGCATTTTCTAAAGCTCTCCTCTGTGCCTAGCTAAGTTTGTTATGTTGCATGGAGCTGACTCAGCATGACTGCCCCCCTTCCCTCTCCCTACTTTAAAGCATGCTACTAGAACATCTGCTGGATGAACACAAGAAAACCATACATAGCAGTTAGAATTTGGGGAATTTCTCAAACACATCTGTGTAAATAAAAGTAAATGAAACTGGCATCCCACTCAGTGACATCTGGTCATACGTGAGCTTCATATAAAAGAGAACAGGTTCCCATGGCACTGATAATGTTCAGATTCACCGATAATGTTCCTAAGTGCTAAGGTGAGTGATTTCCTGAAGACACACTCAAAGTGCTAATCTCTCAAAACTCGTGTCATTGATAGATTCCTAGCACACACAAACATCTAGAAACACGAAGTCCCTTCTCACCCTCTGTCTGACCACTGCTTGCCAAAAAGCTATCACATTTCTTCAGATCTTGGAATACCGTGTCACACTTTGAATCGTCTGCCTCAGTTATGCTGAAAATACAAGAAGATTAGGAAAAATTAATGTTTCATACACTTTTAGACTTATATCAGTAAAATGAGATCTTACAAATGACTCTGCCATGTATGTGAAGGGTTTCATAGCATTTATCTACCTCCTGAAGCTTGCATGTTCAGCTTCAGTTGTTATTTTACAAGGAAAAAAAAAGTTGAAATGGACATTACAGCACACTGAGTAAGATACAGAGATTTTTGATGGAGCACTGGAACAGGCTGCCCAGGGAGGTTGTGGAGTCTGCTTCTCTGGAAATATTCAAGACCTGCCTGGACAAGGTCCTGTGCAGCCTGCTGTAGGTGACCCTGCTTCGGCAGGAGGGTTGGACTAGATGACCCACAGACGTCCCTTCCAACCCCTACCATTCTGTGATTTTCCTTTACAGCACTTGTCAAAATTCCAAAAGAAGTATCAGAATACATACAAACAGAAAGCATAACTCCAGGCATAATATAGACTGTAAATTACTGTAATGGGTTTTTCACTCAGGATTCAACCTCTGGATAACAGTCTGACTCTAAGTCATCTCTAATAAGGATAATCGTAATTGTAAGTCAAAGAAGGTAATAATTACAAACTGCTATATTCTTTGTCTAAAGAATGTGAAGTAAGCAGTGTCTCAGAGATATTCTGAGGCCGTTCTTGCATGTCATCTAAAAGCTAGACCTGCATTTTTATACTGGATAATAAATGACAATTTCCCTTTCACTTCTGCTTTCAAAAACTTTACTTTGTAACAAGATTTCACACAGAGGATGACCTCTTCACATATCTCAGTAATTCAGCTGCAACAGTTCAATCTTCTCCTACCACAACATGCAACTCTGGGGAATGAAGAGCCTAACCTCCAACCAGTTTTCAATGGCTCCTTAAAAATCCCAACCCATATGGGAAATAGGCCAGCATGTCACAGTCTGATATCTGGAGGTCGTAGTCTATTCTCTCTGAAACTTGCTGTAGGAATAACGTATCTTTTAACACTGAAGTTTTTCTAGACTGTATCTAACAAGCTGCTTTGTCAAAACTTCCAATTTGTAGTTCCAGACCACAACAGATAAAGAAAGCACACATAACTTCCACACATAAATTGATTACTGTTTACAATAGCCTTCAGTAAGAAGTATTTGTAAGTATGATGCATATGGAGGCTGCAATAAAATAAAAATGGTTTCTGTTATTTTTCAGGTAAATTTGTCATTGAAGATGAAATAGCAAAAATGAGAAATAAAGCTGGTGTTTTCTCACTTTGCAGGCTACTTACAAAAGATTGCCAGGAGGAACATTGAGTCAAACTAAATCAGTTAAGCAGAACATTTCTAGCAAAGCTAAATTAATTTCCTTGTTCCTAGGTGTGAATAGAACAAAAGGACGTATAAATAACTAAACTCAAACAGAATAAGCAAACTGAACAGGAAGAATAACATAACTCACTTCTGATTGAACAGTCTCTTTCTAACAAGACTATGAAGCTCTTCATCAAAGGTTGAAAACAATATTGATCAGAATCAGGTCTCCATTATTCAGCTATCCGAAGATGGAGTTACAGACAAGCTTAATAGAAGTATTTTCTCCTAAGCCACAAAGCACTGTTTGCTACGGGGAAGGCCATGAAGTATCTAATAGACTGGGAAATTACTAATTGGCAGGAAACAAGTAAAGACATCTGAAGAGAAGGAGCATATCCTTTCCTGCTTCTAGGAAGTAGGGAGAAAAGCATTAAATTGAACTTTAAGAAGGAAAAAGTTCAAAAACACTTACCATAAATGTGAAGGTTTTTCTCCATTTACTGCCTGATAGAGATTCTCCAGTAATTTTTCATCCCAGTAGAGGTCGCAAAACTTCTCACAAATTGTACTGGAGAACATACCAAATTTAATTTCCTTTAAGTTTAAAATGAAGTTACCTTGTTTAAAAAAAGAAAAATGTAACAAAAAAAAAAAGATAAAAAAGACATTACAACAATATTCTTACACTTCAATGATAAAATTCTACAGAATAAAATGTACATACCCATATCAAAAACTTCAACCCCGTTCTCTAGATAGCCATCAAATGCAAACTCCTCTTGTATAAGATGAACCACCTTCTGTAGTGAAGTGTCACTTGCGCTGTTCTGCTGGGGCAAGACTTCAACATCAAAGAGACAAGAATTGTCTTGATTCACTGAGGTACATGGTGTGTGGTGTTGTTCAGTGAAAAAACTGTCTACACTGGTAGCACACTCAGCTCCTTGGCAGCTGATTTGAATAACTGGGTTACTTTTATCAAACTTGCTTTGTGTACTAGTAGTCTCACAGTGTTGCACTTTGCAAAGGGAGGCATCATTTTCTGATTGCATGCTCATTTTATAACTTGCAATAGTACTTGAAAGTAGTACTGGCAAACTATGATAGCAATCATGAGCAATCCTTGAACGAAGAGGTTTATTTGGTATTTGTTCTGATACAGCTAAATGTACTGGCACAAATGTCAAAACTCTTTTCTCTGAGTCCTGTTTGAGAATTATGTTATTTATATGAAGAAAATTAGGACATGCAGGGCAAGCTACGGAGCTTGAAGGAACTTCAGACAAAATGCTCTCTTCCTGTAGAATATGTGAGGAATCAGATGATGATGGTAACGTAACTATAGAAGTCAATGCATTGCCTGACTTTTGCTCTTCTGAAGACATCTGGGATGAGTGGCCTGGAACTTGTAAATCACATTCCAGTATTTCAGATGCAGTTTCAACAACGGCTGTGTCCTCAGTACCATAGCTTTTAGAGTCTTCTATATATCCTGATCTGTTGTGGTCAACGTGTTTGTCTTTTCTTGTGTCTTCTTTGAATTGCTCAGAAACTGTTGTGTGAACGTCTCTGAAAAGGAACAAAGAATTTTTTTGAGTACAGTTCCAGTAGATTTAAGTATGAAGTTTTAAGTTTAACTTACTCTGCTTTAGGATGTACTAACTTTGTTATATTTGCATTTTGTTGCAGAATAATAGGTTTGAAGTGAGTTGCAGGAGAGGTGAATGCAACAGGTAATGTAGCTTTCTCACAATTTAGAGAAATCTGCCATGGTACTGGTCCTTTAACTGCTACAAGTTTACTTTCACTGGTAATAGGCACAAATCCTAAAAACAAAAACACAGTTAGAAAGATGAACAATATGTAAAATATAAATGCAAGGTAAATATCAATTAGATAGAAAAACTGTGTACCTGACCAATAAAGTATCATGTGTAGAACAGACCTAGCGAATATTAAACCAAAGCAAAGATGCCAAAGAGTCTGGCTGCTTACCCAGACTTGACTCTGCAGGGTCCATTTTATGGCTTTCATTTTTAAATTCAAAAGAAACATGATCTTGAGAAGAGACTACTTCTTCATCAACAGCCTAATAGTAAAAATTAAAGTCCAAACAATTTATTAGCATTTTCTTTTTTTAAATTCTGCTCAGCACATTACTTCAAAAAACCCACACCCAACCCCACATAAACCTAGAATTTTAGGATTTTAAATTTCTGTAATCTGCAAAGTGGCAACCTAGTCATGCCAAGGTGGAGAATTAAAACAAATGACACTCAAAACTCTAAGGACTGGCAGAACTGTTTGGAAATCTTGATAACTCTCTGTTTCAAATCAGAACTTAAAGGTAATCAAAGTTTTCAACAAAGTCAGTTCCATGGATTGACTGAACACTGCATCAATTATGTATTAATGTCCTCCGTTCTGATAAGGGGGAGGTAAACGAAAGAGAGATTGTGAAATTAAGTCATTGGTTCTCATTTCTGAGCTCTCACCCATGCAGATTGTGGAGTTAGGGCCCAAAAATCTGGGGAGTGACCACTCCAACAGGAAGAACTAGAAAAAAGCAATACTTAAAGACTACTTGAAAATTAAAAAAAAAAAAAGCACAAACTTAACTACAGTTGCAGGGGCCAAAAATCATAGACAATTAAAAAGGTGGCAATCTTACCTTAAAGACAGATTTATTCAACAACGCCAAAATATTTTTGCTGTTTATACCTTGCTCAAGTAAATAATGATCGCACGTCTAAAAAATAAATAAATAAATGATAATTTTCTGTCAGTAATTAAGTTTTCAATGACGTGAGGTATTCTTGGACAAGGACAAAGTCAAGACAGTCAGTTAGAATTAATGTAAGTTTAGGAAGTCTTATGAACCTATTCCAAGCACCTTATTGATAATCTCACTATAAACTAAAAACACACCCCTCTGTGTCCCTAGGGAGGTAACTCTAAAAACAAACTCAAAAGTGACTGGTTATCATTTAATTAGGGACCAGTCTATTATCAAAAATAAATATTTTGATATTCAAATCAGTAAAACAAGACTTTAGACACAATTTCATATAAAATGGGTTAAATCTAGTAACCTTAATCGCAGCAGCTAGAGAAGGTCGGTCTTCAGGGTTTTTTCTTGCCATATCAAGAAGAAGTTTTTTAAATTTTCTTGGCAATGCTAGTTTGTGACTCGGTGGAACACTGTATTTTGCAGCCATCCACAGAACTGCAGCAACACCATAAATGCAGACCTAATGGTACAACGTAAGAGACAGGAAAGATGTACACAAAGAAAACAAGCTTCCACTTCAAAACCAATTCCAGCAAATTATCAAAAAGTTCCCCTCATTTCCCACACACACGAAAAAAAAAAAAAAAGAAATGACTAGAGCTTCCAAAGTACAGATCGCATTTGGCTTTTGAAGACGCTGACGAATATCCCAGCCCATTTCAAAAACTAGCTGTTGTGCAGGCAGGGCCAGTAATAGTAGCTAATTTTCTACTGTTGGAGCAACAGACATAATTTGTCTTATCCTTTGTCTAGGAAAATTATTCAGGAAAAAACGGTTTTTAGAACCATTTTGAAGAATTTATTTCTCATGTAAAAACTTGGATTGCTGCAAGCCTTGCAGTTCTACCATAAAACCTGGCCAGCACAATCTACTTAAAAAAGGTCATGATAATTCAGGAAGTAACTGGCACACAGTAATTACAAGCTAGCCAGTACGAGTCATATTCTACAGAAAGATTACAGTTATCACAATAACGAGGTACTGTATATTTATTTTTGTAATTATTGTGCTACTTGCAGCTAGACCAACTGAAGTTGCCATGATGAGTGACCTTGAAAAGTACTTGATCTCCACAAGCTTTGAAGCATTACAATTTTCAGACAGATCCAGATTTAAGATTAAGTCTACTTAATGCTTAGTTTACGTATGTTAGCATGTAGTACAAATGCAATTTTGATGAAGTCAAAGCACCATGCTTCTTCACATGGGCTCTGAAAGACACTAAAACGGCTCAAGGGACAGAAACTTAAGTGCAGTATCAAATAATGTGGTCCTGTGAAACAATGTTTTCTAGCACTCTTTTGAGCAAAGTGAACAGCAATGAACACAAGGTAACAAGAAAGTTCACCATAAAGAAAACAACCTGTGAACCATTTGAACTGTTGAACAAAAGCTACTAACAGGTACAAAGATATTTGAAATGGGAGAAAGCAGCTCCACCAAAACCAAAAAATTCCTTCCCCTCAGTCTCAGAATTCCAAGAGGTCAATGGGATCACAATTTCAACTTAAGTATTTATTTAGGAAAAATTTGCCATCCAATCCAGCATATCCTTCAAAAAAGCTCCTTTTACTGAGGTAGTACAGTTATTGTGACTGGCATTAGACAGTCTTGATTCCCATACCATAATTCTAACTAAATGTTCATAACAACTAAAAAGTTATAAAAATACCAGGAAAATGCAAAAAAATACAGTTAAGCTTATTCTATATATAATGTTGTTAAAAAAATAAGGAAAAAAGCTTACTTCAGATTTTCTAAAGAAAAATAATAAAGCATAAAGACTTTAGGATTATTAATTTCTACCATATGGTGAAACAGCTGCATTATATTTCAGGTTTAGTGTAAACTTCTGAATCCTCTGAAAAACCTGCACGTTGGATCAAAGCAGTTTAAGAGGGAAGAGCAACTTCAAAGAAGATATATCAACATTTTCTAGTTACAGATAATTTCACAGAAAGTCAAACTGGCTTTAGCAGATTTTTAATGAAGGTGAGGATTTTTTCTATGTCATGACTATTATGTCTTATTTAAAGGACTCACAGGGTACAAGGTACATACTAGCTTGTGCTTATTACTTTTCTTGTCACATAATAGAAAGGTCCGTAAATTCTGTTTTCCCGACTCTTAAGATCCCTGTGGTACAGTTTGCAATTCAGATGCAGATGCAGTGGAGACAAATACCTGCTATTTATTACCATTTTTATCATCTTTGGTCTGAGAGCTCCTTATGGCTTATACATATAGCAAAAAGCTCTAGGAAAAGTGTATTGGTAAGAGACATAATTCATAGCATCCCCATAGTAAAAATATGCTGACAGTGATATTTTTATCCAATCTTCCAAATGAGATTAATGTTTGGGCTTTAGCTAACAGTCGAACTAGTTGACTAGACAGTCAAACGTACTGGTCTTAGTGTGATCTCCAGAATGTGAAAACATGACTTCAAAGTCTGTCTTACTGCTAACAAACTGAAAATAATTAAGCCTTATGGAAAACCATTGAATAATAATTTCGGAAGGAAAAATTATTTTTTAGAAGTAACTACTTTTATGGCAGATCAATATATACAAAACCATAGATAACCAAGAAATATTGGGAGAAATGAGAAATATTATCAGAATCTTAGAAGAGTTTAGCTTTCTTCTTCAAGCAGCAGAGGGATACAACTGTCCTTTGATAAAATGCATAGCAACCTACATAATCTACCACATTACCTTTTCAGTATCCACATACTCTTCTTCAATTTCAGGAGCTAAATAAAATATATCACAAGGTTCTAAATGAGAAAAGAAACCAGAAACAGAAGGTAAGATATTTGCTTTCTTCTTCATTTCCCCCCATAAGAAATAAAAGCAGAGCATGCAATGTATTAGTTTACCTTCATGTTTTGGAGCAGCGAAGAGGATACTTCCATGGCAGTCAATCAGCACGGACTCTAAACATAAGACCACTGCAAAACAAGCCACAAAGAGGCAATGCATAATAAATATCTGTTCTTGTAACTATTTGACACTAACAAAAACAAATTAATTTTTAAAATTATTTGCAATGTCTTTAAATAACAGTAATGCTAGCACAGACACCACCCAATAAAGAGACAGCAGATGCATAATCACCCAAAGCAATTCATGTAGAACAAAGACAAGAAAGTAAAACTAAATGGGATCACAATAAATAAAAGGGCTTAGAATACCAGAAGTTTATTCTCTTCATACCCAGCATCAAAAAGGAAGGAATAAAAAGGAAAGGAACAAAACAAAAAAAGAAATACGACAGCTAGATGTGCTCTAGTCTTCTCACAAGGTACCAATAAAAGATAGTCAATTTATCTTAAGCATTTAATCTCTTCTTTCTTCCGTCCTCCAACCTCTCCAAAATACAGGGTCATTATCTGGAGACAGCCGAGACATACGAGGCCAGACCCAGAACTCCTCTAGGTGGAATGGGACATGGAGCCATTTTACACAAATAGTTATAATCACACACACTCTCTCACTGAAGAAGTGTTACATAGATTGGTATTCGCAAAGGCCCTGAAATTTTCTATAGTCAGGAAAGACATAACTGACTTCTAAAACTATTTTAAATTATCTGAGGTCTTCAGGATCTTAACATTAAGATGATGAGATCATGTTATATAAATTCAATGACGAAAAACTTGTGGTAAGACTGTGTCTATCTGTGATATCTTCAAAGCACCCTGTAATTTAACATGGTTCAATATAATAAGCCATCTGGCTAGCAATGTAGTCCTGCCTTTGTAGACTACCATCAAATATGCTGGTTTTTTATTAAACACAGAGTACTAAAAGTACAGATTCCTACATTAAAATAAATAAGAGGTTAAAATTTTAAATATATTAATTATTAAATAAAATATTTAAGAGGTCTAAGACTAAAACAAACACTAGTTGATTATTAAATAATAAAATGAAGATGTCTAAGAAAAAATAAAGTAAGAAAAACAGGAAATCATCCTTTTGCTTTTGTAGTTACTTGTACAAAACACATCTAAAGCCATTAAATAGTTCACTATGCTTAATGTAAATAAAGGCTTGCCTACTACCTTCAATAATACTTAAGCTGGACCTGAACTATGTGTCTTAAAAGAAAAGGTTCCTGAATGGGAACCTTTACTAGTTATTTCTGCAGAGGCAGCTCCCCTGAGGACTCTTCATGCTCACTTTCTTTGCTTCTCAAAAATTAACATCTGTGACCCTGAATCTGTAACACAGTTCATGCAACCCAGATCTCAGCGAGTTCAGCACATTCTCACCTGGGTTCTCTAAAGCACCTGTGAACAACATGTAACCGTCATCCTCTGACAAGAGGAGAGGAAATATGTAAAGTGTCAGTGGAGGGTAAAACCAACTTTTGTAGCAGGATTGAATTAAAAAATACATGTAGAGGCTAGCTTTGGGGTATGTTTTCTTACTCAGATATTTCCTCCTCAGGATAATGAAAAAAGTGTAACCAAGGAACAATTTGGAGGAAAAGGCTAAGTGTATAAACAATAAATAATTCATCTTGTTCCACACTTCATATATTTAACTATGACTCATAAGCTATCACTCTACTAGTGTTAAGACAAAGGTTATTTTAACAAACTCTTTATATGATACCAGCTTCACCATTCACAAGTTAATATTTAAAGCAAATTCTGAGACAACTTTACTTGTGTGTGGGCACTGAAGTAGTCACACCACTGTAAGTCACTCCACAATGCACAATTACTCTCAGAACAGGCAGGGATTCCTCTGGCAGTAATATTCTCTATCTGAAAACAATATTCAACTTCACTGTAGCTTTATTTGTCAAACATGGAATTTTAAGTAAGGTGCTTTCCATTTAGTGCTTGTATCATTATATTCACTTTCACAGGTTATGTAAAGTTCAGATCGCAATTCAGTCTTTATTATTTTGAATACTTAAGCAGTTTAGGTTTATGATTGGACTTGATCTTAAAGGTCTTCTCCAACCTAAATGATTCTATGATTCTGGGTGCATGTAAGTATGTTAACAGAGGCTGGCTAGGCATATGAAATCAGAATCTGAGCCACTATGTGCAGTTATTTGAAGCCTTCACAAACATCAGAAACATGCTATGAAGCTGAAATAATCCCTCTGTTGCAAGGTATATCAAATACTTAGTTTTAAGGGTAACATTGCTTAAAGTGCACAGAAATTTCTGTTTAGGGCCAATTTCCTTTTAAACATTTTTATATCATAAAAGATAAAACAGCTGAAGCTGAAAACCAAAGAGATTCAGTAAGTTTTCTGTACCTTATCATCCAATTGTTTGTATTCAGTTACAGACTTCAAACTCATCCCTGTCCAAACCCATACAGCAGGCTTTTTAAATCAAGAAAAAAAACAGGCAGGGTCGTGTGAACCTCTGCTCTGTTTATCAGAACTGCTACAGATTTATTAGTAGTATAAGCTGAACAAACATTCAGAATGCCTATGGAAATTTAGGATGGTCTTCTCCCACATCACATACAACATATTCCAGCTCTCTCAAAGGACAGTTCCCCGTTCCTCTTTCAGAAGCTGACTTCTGCTAATTCTTCTACAAACTGAAGCATCAGGAACGTGGAAGGAGTAATGTCATGACAAGACCCTGCATGCTTTAAACTGACACTGTCCTGTATTTTCAAAAATGTCAGGAATCATTCGTCACAATGAAATCCAGGCAAGAGAGAAAGTTTTAAGTTTGCATATATAAAAAAATGTATTTCCTCCTGGTTTTAAGACAGAAGTCCCAAGTGCTTTTCTTAAAAGTCACTGTACAGTTTCTCCATACTTAAAATGTCTAACCACAAGATTTCACTGCTTGAAGTCATAAAGTTTTGTTTCATTTGCAAAAGCCATCAAAACTCAGAATAAAGAGAAAAGAAGATATTGTACAATGCTGTATACAGAAGAAAAGTCCAAATTGAGTAAAAATTCTAAGTCACAATTTAAGAGGGTGAAGTCAGAAATATTGCCTATTATTTTTTATGTGCACAAAATGAAAGTTGAAACCTTTTGCATCAATAGAATAAACATTAATACAGTGACCATAAATAACTAAGAATATATTTCAAACTAATTAAGACTCTACCTGGATAATCTATGCAAGTCTGCAGAGTACACAAACACTCATGACATAATGCCCAGAGTTCACAGTCTTTCAGAGGTTTACCATACCAGGACAACAGGAGTTTTAGAGAGATCCACTGAAAAAAAAGAGTGGGGATGCAGAGAATTACTAAAAATTATTAAAACCCAAAAATATTTAATGATGCAATGAAAAAGTAAATCTTAATATACAATGCATGCACCTAAAAACCGTTAAGAAAAGGTATTTATTGCCAGTAGTAAACTAATAATATTTCTCATTGAAAAAGCATTGCACGGTTAACTGTGTAGATGAACAAGAAGTTTCTTAATTGCGTAATAAAAGTGTAATTCAAGTGAGATTTCAGCGATAACAGAAGTGTTTCAGGAAGAGTGAGGTGTTTGGAAGCTCCTCCTTATCATACTAAGGAAAGATACTTTTAGAGTGTAAAAATGACATGTAATTGTAGGGAAACCATCTAGACTTAACAACATGAAAATCCAAATGATCACCACCAACAAAAAAAAATTCTGCATTCAAATTCTGATTTACCCTGACACTTGCATTACAAGTCTTACCTTAAAGAGTTCATCAACATTTCTTGTTCTTCTGTGAAAGACGTTAACAGTATTGACAGAATTAAGGACAGGTTTATTTGAAGTCAAAGCATGTTGTTCTGTTTTTAATCACTGGCTGCTCAATTTGTAGTAACAGCATTTGTTTTTCTGGTTATCAGTTTAGTTTTTGATACCTGGCATAACACCTTAATGTGACAAAAATACTGTTCCATGGCAACTTACTGTTCTTCAATTTGTGTTTTACATTCTGCAATTCTGTTTTCTGGCGAATAGAAGAACTTGATATTGGTAGTACTGCACAGACACCTTCCTGATCAAGCTTGTGCTAACAGAAGAACTTTTCCCTACTATCCCTCTTGACATCAGCTGGACTTTACGATCTCCATTCATCTACCAAAGGAACAGTAAAATATACACTGGAGGCAGAAACATCTGGGTTAGAGCATACCCATCCAACTATTATAAAACGGCACGGCACATTTCCTGTTGCATATGCAGCCCTACGATAGTAAACTATCTTTAAACATCAACTTCAGGCCCTGTTAGGGAAAAGAACTGGAAGCAATTCAGCATTAACTCTAAAAAAAATACCTGAAACAGAAAAAACCTGGAGCACAGGAGAGAGAAACAAAAATTGAAACCTCCAAACTGTTCTGTTGTTTTTACAGACACCTTTATATCCCAGTCAGTGCTGGCAAAATCTAAACAGACTAAGGGTGTCTCTCACAAACGATGGTAGCACATCTTTGCATTTGGCAAATCACTCTCTGCACTGTCATTTACGGCAGCCAATTTTTTGTGACCCCAGCTATGAAACATCTTTCAGTGAGGCACTATTTGGATTTTACGATAAAACATGCAATGAACAGACTACTGCATTAACTTTCATAAAGACAAACAAACAGAAATAGCTTGCCTGCAATCTATGGGGAGGAAAACACAGAAAATTAACATTAATTTCTGTAGCTGAAACTGTGTTCATAATTTAATTTTTACTAGAAGACCTTCACAAGGAAGGTAGTACTTCGGGTTCATACTGCTTAAATATTCCTTGAAGGTGAACCAGATAAGCTATTAATTTTTAACGAGATGTGCCATCAAACACACATCAGCACTCCAAAACTCCAAACAAACTCCACCATCCTGGAGTGCAAAATTCCTTCATTATACCTAGAAAAGTAAACTCTTGAAATGTCTGATAAAAAACCCCATGAGTTACACAGCAGGATGGAAGAGGTCTGATAGTCAAAAGAATGAATTAGTATAGCGAACATTCAAGAGGGCTTCATACTGTTGATTATTATCCCTGATCAGTGCTGTGTTCCCCCGTCAACAGCATCCTGATTTCTCACACGTCTCAAATGTCTTTGTTCACCGACACTTTACAATGAAAGAAGCACCAAATATCCAAATTCACCCTGCACAGCTGACGTGAGTGGAAAGAAATCAAAAAGAGAAATTCCACAGACTGACTAGAACATTAAGAAGGTTTTTAGATTTGGGAATATTTTTGTAATAAGTACACGCTACTGCCACATGTTTGGAAGAGAATCCCTCCTCTTGAAGTTTATGTCCCTAGAGGCTCTAAAAGCTGCAGTGGAAAAAGATGGACCTTCTCTATCGCATATACAAATCACCTCTCGCTTCAGGAGAAGATGAAGGATGGCTAGCAAGAGGAAGAAGAATCTCTCACTAAACTGGAGACTGAAGTTAGTTGTACAACAGAAAGCTGAAAGGTATTTCTCATCACTTCTGGGATATCCAAGCTCTCTAGAGGAAGAAAGAAATGACAGAAAGAGATTTAAACATAGCAGGAAAGTAGGAAAAAGCCCTAGACGCAGCAGCAAAGGTTTATGTTAAGAAAGAAGAAAGCGTCAATGATAGGTAACAAAATAGAGGATGAAAAGATATCAGAAACTGAAATTCTCTTTCAGACGAAAAAAGAATCTAGAAAAGCGAATCTTAGCAGAAGTGATAATCACCGCCATCCACAGAATGGACAAATTAACCTGAGTCAGGGAAAACCAGGATGCAGTCTTTATTTAAATACATTTAAATTTATTTAAATGTATACCCTCATTGTTTCTCTCTGGCAAGCATTCTGAAGAAAGATTAAGTGTCAAATATTAATATTGCTATCTAGTATTCATATAACTAACTGCATTGCTATTGTCACTTACTATAATTCAAGTTTCTCCCCACCCTGACCACATCAAAAGATTGTTTTTATTCCTGAAAAAAATACCTGAGAAGGTCCTTCTTCTAGCATCCTAATTATTCCAGATTCTCACCTTCCTATACCAGAAAGAGACAATTCTGGAAGACTTCATCTGAAGACAGAGGGTTCAGACCTGCTGGGGACTTGTCTTTCTAACACCTCGTAAAAGTTATCGGATATAGTCAAGGTATATGATAAGACATGTTTCAAGACACATTTACATCTGTGGTGAAAACAGTCTGGTTAAAATCATTTCCAAAGGGAAAATAATACACTTCTCAACCTAAGGTTACAAGGCAATTATTATTTCAGCCTCAAAGCTTAAATAAAGATACTTAACGCAATGCACCTCATACCTCACCTTTAAGGTATTTAGCATTAAGTAACCTCAAAGGTATTTAATGCAATGCACATTCAAAATCCACTCAACCTGTTTATGTTTTGGTAAACATTTAAGTGTAAAACTCCCTGATTTAGGCAACTGTCTCTGGTTTGGTTGTTATGTTTTTTAATATACAAGTCTAATTCATGGCTATTATTATTTCCTACAACTTAAAAAAACCCCCACTCAGTCACCAAGAAAAAGAATCTGAAGTGCTAGAAAACGTATGATTTAAATTTTTAGTCAAACTGTCTGTAGCATACACTGTTTCTTAGCTATTTACTCAGACATTTTAACAAAGCAAGGTCAAGACAGCCGTTCAGCATCCATAAGGTCTCAAGTCCACTTCATTTAAAGCATTATTTTAATACTGATATATTTAATGTATTATCAGCAGTGAAATTGCACCAAAGAGCAACCAAAATTATAATTGAGAGTCATCTTCCTGAAATTCCTTCATGTTCTAAAACAGACCTTTTCAAAACAGAAATTATATGACCCAGTTTTTAAAATAAGAAAGTGTTTTTCACAGCACAGAAATTTTGACAGAAAATACGAAAAAGCCACATGACTGATTATTGCCTATAGCTACATACTGGTGACATTTTGTTTTATGCCAAAAAGACTGCATTTTAAACCTCACTTGTTGAAAAAAGTGATGGTTTTCCTTCAGTGCTGCAAAGATCATTTAACAGATCTTTTACTTCATTGTTGGTACCAGCATTGTAAAACCAGACTTTTAGTAAAGCATTCAGATTATATCAATGTACTCTATTTTATGAACACAATGCTGGCATATTTTAAACAGCCAAGGCAAGCAAGATATTCATTATTCTTAAGAAGTACTATTCTGGGAATTGATAACTTTTCCTTCCTTTAAGTGTTACTTCCCCAGTGTTGAAGTGTCATTCTTTAGGTACATGGCTTTTCACTTCTCGCATGCTTGACTGGGTATCAATGACCAGCAGAAAACAAATGTGTATATGCCATGTTCCCATTAACCCTTCCCATGTAAAGGCTGCAGCATTTGAATCACAGAGAAACACTTAAAAGCATTAGAGACACACCTGATTGGAATGAAATTGGTTAGAGAAATAAAAGATCCCCACTCAAACTTGAAGTGAAAAATATTTATTTATGGCATGCAAAACTATAAAAGTTACTAGGAAAACCCTCACAAGATACATTGCGGTAGCCAGACAAAAGCAAGCAAGTATTTTTAGTAATGCTTACTAGCAGTAAAGCACACAACATTAAAAAGCAGTGTTGGGGTATTAGAAAAATATTGTCCATTGGAGAAGCATTGACAGGGAAGAAAAATTGTCTGTTCTCCAGAGTAGACAAGGTTGATCTTCAACCGGATGGGACTGGTATTGCACTCTCTCTAAAGAACAAGAAATATTTAAAGAGATGCTAGAGATACTCTTTATAAAAGGTCGATTTGCTGCAATCATGCTTATCTGTTATAGAAAACCAGTGAAAGAGCAGTGCTGTAAGTCTTCTGAGGTGTTTTCCATTTAGCCCAGAAGATAGAAATCACATTAGTCTGGGCTTCACACTTTGTGCCTTTGCAGTAAATGAACAAACTAAGACTCAAGTTTTAACTTCTTAAAAAAAAAAAAAAAATCAAACGTTTTCAGGTATTTGGTAAAATTCTGGCACAGAGAAATGAAAGGGAACTTCAAAGTGTACAGAGACATCAGTTGTAACTTTTTCACATAAGCAACAGCATAGTATGGCTTTATTTTTGCAGTTGTCAGGAGGTAAGACAGAGGCAGAAATTGCTCTGTTTCAGAAGCCCGAAGAATAAAATCTGTTTTCCAGAAGACGAAAAAAGCCAAAAACTCTAAAAAAACCCAAACCAAAACCAAAACCTTTCTTTAAGATGACTTGTAGTAATCGAGTCTGCCATAGAGTTCAATGACAACTGAAAATGAATGACCCTCTTTCAGAATACAAACAAACAAGGATTACCAGGCTGGAAGCAAAGTATCTGAGGGAACAGACAGCTATTTCAGAAACCTGGGTGTTGCTCACAGACGTGGATATACTTACATGCTTTTTTCTCCCTACAGCAGTTAAATAATCAAAGAGGTTTGGGTTTTTTAATTTAAGAGGTTTGGTCTTTTTTTGAAGACCAATTTAGGACTTCAACAAGCTCTGAAGAGCACAATATTTTTATGTGGCAGAACCTAAACATTTGCTGGAATTGATTATTAAAAAAAATGGAGACCATGAGTCTATCAAACCTTTCTTCTACTGAAAACACAGCTACAAAACTCTAGCTTCATAGACAACTGCCACCCTGCTATTTTCATTTCAGATCATATGTTATTATGACATTGCTTATTAGGGTAACTGGAATAATATTTATCTTTTCTAATTCACTGTGATTGCCCTGTGAATTCAGTGGGAGCAGGATAATCTCACATACTAAGAGCCCACTTATTTGGAAGAATGAAATTCTGTTCAGGCTGAAAGAACACTTTACTTAAATTGATGATGAAATATTTGAAGAAGATGAGCATTCCAGAAGAATGGCAGAATAACCTGAAAACATATTTTGGTTTACTTTTCTGTGTTCCAATCTCAAGTGCTGTTGCAGGAAAAGCAAGCAGGAGTGTTGTTAGAGCTTATAAATTCTGCAAGAATTTTGGGAAACTATAATTCTGAGGAATATTATTTTCTTGAAAGTATCTTCATCCACCCAGACTTAAACTGTTGTCCTGATGATCTAGTAAGGACAGAATATAGGTCTTGTTTCAACAGAATTTTTCCCCTCCTTAAAGCAGAACCACTACCAATACACTCAATTTATGTTCTTAAGTGATGGCAGCTTATTCACCACACCTCTCTAGCTAACATGGAAGCTTAAGTAAGCCCACTTAAGTCACTTGCCTTGATGTGTAAGTGTGGTACCTTTATTTCTTGGAATGGAAAAAACCAAACCAACTAACCAACCAAACCAAAAACCTCAACAAACCAGCTATAGTGGTTTTATAGTGGTCTGATAGCCTTATGTCAGCCATTGTCTCCATGACTAACAACATGTGAATTAATGTCTAGTTTTATACAGTTTAACATAAAAAAATACAAAATTTCCGTTCGGAAGAGATTTGCACAGAAGATAAAAGACAGTTGTTTCTGTTGCTTGAATCCTCAGACATATCTGTATTTCTGTATCCTAACAAGCTTTCTCACAAGAAGTCAGTGACTGAAATTGCTGTGAGCCTTGTTAGAAATACAAGCACATTTACCAAATGAAGCAGGTTCATGTAAACCCAAAGTAACAAGTGACATTGCAAAAGCAGACGACTTTGGAATGATTACAAATCTGATTATTACTTTGCACTCTCTTCTGAATATATAAGGTTGCACAGTCCAGAGTAGGAAGGGAAAAAAATAACAAAAAACTACTTGTCTACAACAAATGGATCTCTTCCCAGAGCCTGAAGAATAAATCTGCAAGACTTAAAAACTAAATGAAGAACTCAATATGCATACATGAGTAACTCCCTCAGAGAGCAAAACCATGCCATGTGGTTCTTATCCATATTTACTAACCTCCTGCACTATGAATTTAATAAGTGCATGTTATTGAGGGGAGAAAAGACAGGGAAGGGAAAAAAGTACTTAGAACAGAATCTTCAAAGTTGCATTAGCTTTTTTTAGCTATGAAGAACCAGAAGATCTTTACGCACTTCATAGTCCTAAATTACTACTCCAGTGGAGGTGTTTGGGCAAGGTGAAAAGATGGATGGATGCAGACTAAAAATAACTCTAAATACCAAGTGCATGGGATGGCTGGAAGACCAGGTATTAGGCAAGGAGAACAAGGCTGAGTTGTCAGTGGACAGGTAAGGAAAAAAACCCCAACATCTTCACCTAAGCATAATTTCTGGAAATGAAATGCATGAAGTTTGTGCTGCTCGTTTTGATCAAGTCACAACAAGGCTGGAGAAGCATCAGCCATCCTGCATTTTTAGCCAGCAGCTCTCCTATCACACAGGTTGTTTACATCTCTTTGAATGTGGCACAAGAGAAAACCATCTAGTCAGAGACCAAACTTGTCCACCCTGAAAATATGTTATATGACAGAGAAGAGACCATACTACACTATCAACAAATTCTAGCAGACTAATATCAGCTCCCCCTCTTCTTATTTGGCTATTTATAAAGATGAAATGCTTGAGACAACACATCCATCATATTGTGCACATATTTGAATTCTATCATGAAATATACATAACAAACACAGAGGCGGTAATTTAAGAAGACAGAACAGATACAGCATATGTACAATTTTCAAAAACCTAAATGCACATGTAGATTAAAAAAGTGGACCTGAAGCAGATGGGATATTGCCATTGATTTAAGTGAGGTCAGGCGTACAGTCAGGAACTCTGCAATTTTCTTAAGTACCTGGGAGGCCCACCGCAAGGTAGTGAACTTTATGCATTGACAGTAACATAACAGTTAAAAATCTACATAAGCTTTGGCAATGTTCTCTTACAGATGTAATGAACTATTAAGTATGCTGCTCTAACACAGTAGCAAGAATACTCCATTTGCAAAAACAGACCTAACAAAAAAGACACCTTAAAATCAAAGTTGATTTTGCAAGCATGAATTTCACTGTAGAACTTCACTTTTAAAGAGGGAAAAAGGATCACCATGTTTCCAATATTAACTCTTAAAGTGTGCAGACTAGCAAAATTCAGTTTTCCAGGATGCTAAAGGGAGCAAGAGAAGAAGCAATCACACAGTATTTAAGTCATTTCATCTCCACATAAGTGACTACAACAACTATATAATGAAGACTTTATTTTTACTACCTGCTCATTACTTTTGATTTCTGACCCTCTGCCTCCACAAAGATTATCTTCATTATTGTTTGCACTCATTGCACCGTTGCTTAATTCTGGAGACCTAATTAGGTTTGATCCATATCTGTTCCCACTGGGTTTTGTCATTAACATTGAAGCCATCTTGTTGAAATGTGGTAAAGAATTTTCATTTGGCCCTTGAAAAGTTTCAGAAGAGTCTTCCAACGCCATGTAATTGTCTAGCATTTTTACTCCAGCAATAGATCGATCTGGGCTTTTTAGCACGCCAGCTGCATTTGGCATTTCAGAGGTAGCATCAGAACAGTCTTCTTTGTGATCAGATGAAGCAAAACCTATCTTTTTACCATTAATAAGTGACATATGTTCTTCTAGATTCATGCCAGACACCTGTGTGCATACACATGGAGCTTCTAAATGAAGATCATTAACCTGCTGATTCTTTGGTTCTATTATAGGTGGACTACTAATAGCAAATGAATTAAGATTTCCCTTTGTAAAAGCAACCTCATTATTATTGTCTAGAGGTAGTGACTCTTGTGTTAGCAAGTGATTTTTCCTAGCTAGTGGTCCACTGTTGGTTACAGAAGTAAAAAAGTTATTTGTATCTGCAGGTTCAACTGGTAGCTTTGGAAAGGTTTTAATTTTTCGTAAAGAACTTTTCTTAAAAATGTCATCTCTCTCCAGGTCAATAACACATGATTTTATATCCAAAGCAGCACTAGCAAAACTGTCAGTATACACTGCATGTTTATCCTCTTCTTTGCTCTTTTTAGCTTGAGTTGCAAGTTGAGAAGGTTGCGTTTTCTCGTTATCCAGATCAATTTGCATTTCCTTTAAACCACTTTCTCTGACAGTCACCATAGTAACTACAGAAGAGTCCTTATGACAGGTAGCTGTCACTTCTTCCACTGCAGACGAATCACCTGCTATGTTGTTTTTCTCATTTGGATATAACTTAGATCCCAAACTTCTCTGACACATTCTTCCCTTCCACATGTTATCACAGACATCTAGATGCAAAAACAGATGCTTATATTAAATGTGTATTTAAACCTTCTAATCTTTCCTAGTAAATCTTTCCACGTAACAGCAGCGGCAGAAAAAGCAGTATCTTTAGTATGTTACACAAACTAATTACTTCTGTAGAAGTCACTTTCAATCATAAAGGACACTCCAAATATATTAATTGTGTTCATTAAAGGTTGTATGTCCCCTGCTGCCCATCTTGAATCCCCAAATAATTAATAATGAGTTTTTGATATCTAGAAAGGAACATATAAAAGGAAAGTACACACACAGAGTATTTTAAAAAATCACTAGATATGTCAGGGAATCTAAAATTCTAGACTAAATACATTTTAAGGTTACCTTGAGAAGCACCAAATGATTCAATTGATAGAACCCTTCTTCCAACAGCAGATAGACTTCGACAAATATTACTTGATGAAGTAATCTTCAGTTTTTCTTCACATAATGACAAAATGCTCTAGAGAAAATTAGTGTTAAATACTTATTTAATAATGAATAGATCTATGAATTTTGACTAAAGTGAATCATGTTAACTCACAAAGTACATCTGCATTTATACGATGCTACATTGGAGGTCTGTTTCCACTGTTCATTATACTGTGTGTTTTTATTATGGGGTTGAATAAATTCCTCATTTTTATTATGGGCTACCACAAAATTATTTAATACAGTTCAACTTCTAGCCTACAGTTAGAACACTAAGAACAACTGATAAAAATTAATAATCTTAAATGTTATCCTTTTTTACATTTTCAATATGTTATGAATAAAGTTAGAGTGTGGATTATTTTTTAAACAGCCAGTGATTCATTTGAAATGAGTGACACAGGCAGGATGATTAATGTTTTTACTACCAAAATTACATTAAAAGTAAATCCCAAATCTTTTAAAAACTGCAAAATACAAGTATCTGGAAAGCACTATCCCCAATTAGAGAAAACAATCATTACCAGATCACAAGAAGAAACAGTATTACAGATCTGTAATCTGTAGCCTGAGCACTGATCTTGCACACAATTAGCTACAGACTTTCACACATTTAAAAACCTGTCGCTATGGGCAGGAAAGTAGAAGAGAGCTGCCTTTCCAAATGCATCCCACTGTTTCCTCGGTAACTGCTCCTAGATAAACACTGATGAGACCTCATACAGCTCTGAGGAGCTGCTCTTAATTCTCCATTAACCTGCTCAACTGCTGTTCTGCTGTTGTGAGTGGAAGGAACCAAATGGCACTGCTGGTTCACATATCAGATTGAGGAAGGACAGGGAAAAGCGAGCCAGGTATCCAGCTGTGCTAGAGTCTACTGAAATGCCTAGAAAAGTCTACGGGTTCTCCCTCCATATAGCTCCCCTCACTCTTCCCAGACAAGAAAGTGCCCAGTGGAAAAGAAATGGAAAAGAGAACAGATGGTCACAAAGCTACCTTCATATATTACATTAGAGCAGCCTTGACTATTTTTGGGCTAATGTAAATAGTCAGCAATAGCTTTCAGGGACTACAGACCAACTGGAGATGATAGGGAGAGCTATGCAATCCCTTTCCTGACTATGCTCAAAAGTAAACAAATAGAAATACAGGAGCTGATCAAGCAGGCTGTGTGTCAGGAATGGTCTCTTGCCTGGGCAGTCCTCAATGAGGGAGCCAATATTATTCGCTTTATAAAAATGAATCTATTAATTCTTCTGTTGCAGCATTCTTTCTGCAAAATACTGAGTATAGGTGCTGTATTATTCAGAACATACACTATCAGCTCAGAAAAAAAAGAAGAACAGAAAATTAGATAGCTCTATTGTGAAGTAGAAGAACTGAATCCAAGAAATATCATATTCGGACAACTGTTATCCTCTGGCTTCACTCTGAAAGTCTGCAAAAATAACGCATTACAACTAAACTTTCACACATCAACATTAAACAACCCTGTATTACGTAACCAACATTTAGAATGTAAATTCTTTGAAATCATCTTGAAAAATCACATATAGGTTCAAATTATTTCTAAGAATTAAAGGTAAAAATAATAGGCTAAATTGAACAAAACACAAAAACAATTAAGATAAATAATCAAATACCACCAAGCATTTATACAGTTACAGAAAACTAGTTAGTAGTAATGCTTTGAACATGCCAAGGAACAGAGGTTTCTTGGGGCATGGCTCCCTCCATCCCCTTCTTAAATGCAATCAAAACATCATCCCAAAATCAACAGCCACCATACTAATTTCACAGTATAATATCTGTGGCTCTTAATTCTAATGACTCACTCTCTCTGTAAACTAAATATTAAATGTGAAGAAAGTTAATGAGATCCACAAGTGTATTCATCCAGTCTTAAAAATCTAATCACCGTAAAACATTTACATCTGCTTTTCAAGTTGTATCTCTATTAGAGTAGGAAGAAAGAAGAGTTTCTGCTGAGTCTTGGAAAATCCCAGTTTTCTTGCAAAATCTGAGTATATTACATATAAAGATCATCTCTGTATTAGCTAACGTACACATACACATATTTTTGTCACTTTTTTTAAACAGAAAATTATGTAGGGAAGTTTTACCTCAATATCTGGCCTATTTTGAGGATTCTCTTCTTGCATTTGTTCCAGTAGAGCATGGAGATCTTGCCCAAATTCTGATTCTGTCTCAGGTTCCACTATATATTCTATTGCTGCTTTCAACGTTGCACCCAAAGAATAGATGTGTGCCTGCACGAAGTTTAAGACAAGACATTAAATATGCTACCAATTCTCTCTCTCTTGTCAAAAAAGCTCCGAGATCACAAGGGATACAGCTTACATTGTTGTAATTTTTAACTTATAAGGTAACAGCTTACTGGAAAGGTGGTTTAATTTAAACAAGACAGGAGGAACAAAACAGGCTTTAGTCCTACTTTGGAGGATATGCTTGTTGCTGTGGGATCCACCTAGAACCCTTTTTCTTCCTCGCCAGTAATCAGTATTACAATTGTTCATCAGCTACAGTTAAATATAAAACTCAGCCCCCTGTGTATGTGTAAATAATACCTAAGTTAGGAGCATGTTGGGAGACTGAAGTGGCATTTCTCTTAGCAGGGGGAAAAAATTAGTTTGACAAAAATCTTTACATATAGCACTATTTTACAAGTGCTATCAAGCATAAAGAAAGTGGGCAGAAACAGTACAGTGTAGTATCATTTGTCTCTGAAGGCACTTCTGAAAAAATTGTAAGAAATACTGTTTGCCATCTCTGCTGCTCTTAAAGTCCACAACCCTGAGATGAGCTTCAACAAAAATGGAGGTGAGTCAACAACTTTCTTAAATTTAGTGCTAATGCATTAGATTTGCCATACAACACAGCTACCTCTCAATTTTAGAAGTTTTCTGTATCTTACAAAAGAAGGAAAAACTAAAAAAGAGACCTTTTCAGATCTGCTTTAGTAGTAATGGCAACTTACCCATGATGGCTCGTATTGTATTTTTATGTTCCATTCAGAGAATACAATTTGTAAAATTTATAACTAAGATCATAAGCACAAGTTTGTTTAAACTTTTCAGTGACAATACGGTACATCCAGGAATTCAAGTGTACTGAACACTGTCCTTGCAGGTTTACAAATACATACATAAATAAAAGAATGACCAGATGCTTTATGTTTCTTCACCCTAGAAAGACAACTGACTCTAAGGTCAAAAGGAATTTATGCTCTCTGTTCCCTCCAAATTTTCTCTTTTAAAGGTGTACAATTGCCTCTAAATTGTATGAAGGGGAGGTGACTTGTTCCGCAGGTATGCATATATATTTATTTTTCAGTGAGGCAGGGCAACTCCATGAAGGGGAGTGCAATGCTACCTCATTAGGAAGCTGTGTGCATGTGAGTATGCCACTTGGACAGTCCCACTTCTCCCCGCTCTGCCACACCCCCCTCATCGCCCAAACTAAGAAATCATAAACTAGTGCTGACTGCTGGATCTAAAGCCTTAATTTACCCTTGGGACACATCAAGATTAGCACAAAGGTCAGAAAAACAAACCATATGTAATTGGATC
The DNA here is from genome assembly GCF_030867145.1 of Opisthocomus hoazin. Classification (NCBI taxonomy): domain Eukaryota; kingdom Metazoa; phylum Chordata; class Aves; order Opisthocomiformes; family Opisthocomidae; genus Opisthocomus; species Opisthocomus hoazin. The sequence goes on from NC_134419.1 coordinate 63,299,607, forward strand.
TAAAAAGAAAAGATAAAAAAATTTTTTGCAAAGCAGTAATTTCAGCCTCAGGTTCTTCATTATTTCACAACATCACTATTAAGCAGAAGAGGTAACAGACAACTTTCGTTTTTCTTTCGAGAATCTCAGAGGAATTCAGACAGGAATTGTTACAATTTTTATTTTGATTCAGCAGAAGAATGAATGCTGTCCATCTAATCCGAGAGTAAGAGTTACTCCCTCTCCCCGTTCACCACATTAAGCTACACTAACTCACTTCATGGCAGCAGCCCTACTGAACTACACTGCTGATGGACTGGCATGATTTTTTTTTCATAAGACAAAACAGATTATATTAGCAAAAGGATACAAAACTGTGAAGCCTGAGCAAATAACCCACTAACAAGGTGACAGGAAGACAGTTCGTTCTTCATACTTCCTGAAGTTACCACTACCTTCACCCAAACTTATTTCAGCTGCAGAAAATGAACTCCACTCTTGACTAACAGCACTACTCACAAAGGAAGTACAACTCCTATGAATAAATGTTTAGGGCATGACAGTCTTGCAGTCCACACAAGTTCACCTGCTATAAAACTAACTAGGTATAAATTAACACTTTTCTAAGCCTGCCCAAGACGGAAGGCCAGTAACTGCCTGAAAAAAAAATAAAAACTAGTCAGATTTATACTTTAGTATATTCCAATCTGTGGAAGAAATTTAATCAAAATTCCTTCCCCAACATCCAAGAAATTATGAAGATAGTTTTAGGCTTTTTTCCCCGCAGACTGTTTCAAAAGCTTTTGAACAGCGAAGAATAAGCGTAGAGCATAGAACTTATTCCTTTACTTTGATATTAAATACTGTTTCAGTGACCTATGTCATTTCGCATTTCTCAGTGGACAGCATAACAGAAAACTGAAAACAAAGTTAAAAAAGACCAAGGATACAAAGATAAACTCTTAAAATACAATACAGCTCTATTTAACCAACTTTTTGTATAAATGTAATATTGTACTGTAGTAATTTAATATACTAGATGTTATTAAGTTATTCCATCTATTTGATATGATCTGCAACAACGTGACATCACCTCTGTTCCACAAAATAACTATTAAAAAAATTAATCACTCCTTTAAGAACTGGATGAAAAAAAATCATAATGTACAAGTTATAGATATGCACTATGCAGACCAAGCAATGTCAGAACACCAGATGAAGTAATGCTGCAGTGTGGGGACACCTTTGAATTCAGAAGGTACTTCTGAACAGAATAACCAGTTTCAGCCTCCTTCTACCACTCCTAACACCAGGAATGCGTAGAATTGCTTTATCAGCAAAATTTGCTTTTAGACTAACATATACTATGTATCTGACACCAAGCTTCACTCATGATATTTTAAAGATAATATATTACTTATGTGCTTTTACATCATGTGTCAAAAGTAAGCAACACATTACATTTGTACTTCATCAGGAAACCTTGCACTTCTGTTTATTCAGTATAGTGTTCTATTTATAGAAATGCTAAGGTTAACAAAGACAGCAGCAACAAAAAGGTAATCTACTACTACTTCATCTTTTCTTTGGGGGGAGGGGGGAGGAAGGGGGTAGAAGAGAAAAAGCAAGTAAGACTCAGCTTCCAGAAACAGATAATGTTGTAGCACTTGGCATGGGCCTAACAGCCCATATCAAGAGACACACTATAGCCATGAAGTAAGAATTAAAAACAGTTTACCTCAAATTGTCAACTTACTTGACAAATTTCTTTTTTCCCTGTTTGGCATTTAGCAAACAGAATACTTCTTCAAACCTCAGTAAACTAGAATATGGATGGAAGAGATTCTTGTTCCTGCTGCCGCCTCCTCTTTTTGTTTAGTTCAAGAGTGTTATTTCACATGTGTCTACAGGCATCACTTTCAAGGCAATTTTATCTTTTGGACATTACCTGTACATTTAAGCCTCTCCAGAAGATGTGTGTGACTCCTCAGCATCTGATTTCACTTACAGAAAGCAGTGTCTATTCCAAATACACCATGCATAAGAATAAACAAGAGTTTATCCAGTCTTCTCAGTAAGAAACTTATAAAAAATAAAGTATTTCTTATAATACAGAAAAATAAGAAAGCGTATTTGAATATAATCTCCTTATATACAACTCAAATACCAACTCCAAAAGCAGGACGGAAAGACAAGGAACTTATCTTTGAGGGAACAAAAAAATTGCCTTTCACAAATTTTCTTCATCCACATCCAGACAGATGTGGACATTATAGGACTTAGGAACAGAAAGAGCAGAGCAACGTATTACCTCATCCTACTTTTTCCAGTTAATAATTTCTATTCACAGTGGGGTATAACTCACATCCCCTAGTCTGCCTTTAAAAGCACAAGTTTCTGAAATGCAAGCAGACACTATTTCACTCCCTCCATCTTACTGTCCTGTTTTAAAGAAGTTCACCGCATCTTTTCTTGTACAAGAGAAAGGCCATTCTCATATTGAAGAAAGAAAGAATTCCTCTCCCCCCCACTCTGAAAACTGTTCTGTTGAGCTACTTCCTTTCCTTTGACCTCCAGGAAAGTTAGTTTTGAAGATGGCCATTTCAGTCATCATAGCTTGCAGTCAATTTCTGTGTCAAAACATTCTTTGGGAACTTCAACAGCTTTTCCAACTTGAAACTTTTTTTAACGTAAACTCCCTTTTTATCTTTCCCCTCTCCCAGCTCCCCAAACACCACCACCATCACCTTCAACAGCAAAAGAGGAAAAAAATCCAGCCATTTAATCAATTTCCTGAGATGGCAGTAAACATGGTTAACTAGTCAGGTATTCCAGCATAACCTGGTCTCCTGTCTGAATTGGAGCAATGAGAAAAGCACTTTGTGATCATCCACTAGGTGGGGCGTTCTCCAAGCTTTTGCATCAAATCTGCTTCCTCCACCTAGCACACTGTTTAGGCTTAGGAAGAAAATTTCACTTTCTGAGAAAGGAGAGCAAGATGCTAAATGCAATAAATAAAGCAAATTCGTAAGTCTAAAACATCTAATGGAAGAAGGGACTATTTTCAATGCAAACAATCTCACAATTAAGATTTTTTTAGTATGTTAAAAGGAAAGTAACCAACGAACAGGAAAGGGCAAACAATTTGTCTGTTTGTTCCCCTCCCCCCCCTTTTCTGGAAAAACCCCACCTGTTTTAAATCTAGCTAAGGAGAATAGTTTTGAATTATAGGAACTTTTGCATTACAGGTTAATAATATTAATAGCTGCTAAATAACAAGCATTAAAAGAAAAACCCAAAACTAAAAAAAAACGAAACCACAATTCCTAGAAAGACTTTTAAGTTAAACACAAAATGTAACTTGTTACAAAAAATAAACACGCAGTGCTGGCAAGACTGCACTATACTATCAGCTTTAAAAAGGATGGGGGAACAGAAGGAAGTTGCGTTATGAAACAGGATCTCCAAATTTGGTCTTAAGAGCCCACATCTACTCTCAGCCCAAATTTAGCAAATGTAACAAGAACCACAGGTAAAGTGATAATTGTACACATCATTGGGAATGCCATCATGGAAATAAGGTGCTCTTTAAAAATAAAAATGGCAACACAAAGAGGAGATGTCTGAGATAAGTAACAAGTATGATTTGTGGTCCTGAAAGTCTTCCTTTCAGCAATAGGCTAAGGGACGTCTTTCAGAGAAAAATTTGATGGTCATAACCATACAAGTAGCTTCAAATCAAGATAACTTCAATATTAGAGTGGTTTTCAAGACACAAAGGCACAACAAGACTCAAAAGTGGAAAAAACAAACAGATAAAAATTCAAAATGTGAAGATGCTACGTATTTTTAAAACATTCAGGCCAAGTACTGGAAGCACTTACCAAGACAGAGGCCAGCTTCCGCCATCATGTTAAAATTTTGTATCACAAGTGAAATATATTCAAAAAGTCTTCTGTCAGTTCCAATCAAAAGTTACTTGGCTTGCTGTATGCCATTTTATGACCATTTAACACTATAGGATATGAAATCAGAGAACAGTAATGATCCACTCTAGTTATAAAATGTGCAAATCAAAGGATCAGGAGAGGAAGTAAAAGCTCTAAGCCTACACACAGAGTGTGACAGAGACTCTGTTGTATTACTGCTTGGCAGGGCTAAAGAATTAAGCTTCTACAGGAACTCGTACTTGCAGACAAACACTACAGAAAAAAGCTCACAAAAGAGCTTTTGAATAGTGACTGCATAAGCATTTAGCATATTGCAATTACAAATAATGACCATTTACATTTTGTATTGAGATTTCACTGAGTTCAGAAATATGTGTCTTCAGCAGGACTGAAAAAGACAGACTATAGCAGAAATAATACTTCCTGCAAAATATTTCTTGACTAAATGACAAGCTATGGGAATAGTGTAAGACAATTATTGATTTTGACATCTCTATCTGACCCTTATTTTACTTTGCAGTTTTTTCTTTTTTTGAGATTGCTGCACATATATAGATGTTTCCACGCTCCCACAATTCAAAGCATTTAAAGGGTTTGTAAATGAAAGCTTCAGTGTTGTTATAAGACTCAATTTTATAAACATTTTCAAGCTAATGCTTGAGAAAATTACTATTGGGAGAAAACATTTACTATTTACCAATGTCTTTTTTCAATGTACTCGCTCTAAAATGCGCTATTTTCATGCAAAAAGAAAGTCAGACAGTAACCTTCTTCAACAAAATCAAAGGGAAACAGGCCTATTATTTTTAATACTTTCCTTCATTACAAAGGGACTAAATGCCTTTCTGCATAACTGTAATTACTGGAAGGTGCTTTATTAAATATTAGCTTTTTATTCATTTGGCACTTCGGATGTGTAGATAATTAGTCTGCAGAATATGCTAAAAGTGCTAAACCACTGTAGACTATTCACAAAACATATACTCTAGCTTGAATTGGTAGCAAATGCTGGAAAAACATTTTCAACCAAAGCTATACTTGCAGTTTGTCCCTTCTAACTACAGTTGCTACTTAGCTTTGTCTGAAAATATTCTTCCCCAAAAGATTTCTAGAAAAATGGGCATAAAAATGCAGCCACAGGTCAGATTTTCTCAAACAATCTGCTCACAGCTGAAGTCTGCAGGTATTTCAACTCTCCGATTGCCTTTTAATTTACCTACCAACTAAGTGAAAGCTTTCAAGTGTTAATATGTTCTCAGGCAAGGCTTGACAGACACAATGATCTAAAAAAAAAAATACTACAACAACATAAGGAGAAATGAGTAAGTAAAATCTAAATGCACTTGGAAAGAGCATGTATCACACACCCTATGACTGAATGTTGTCTAGCCCCTACATTTTACCATATTTTCCTTTCTTGTGACCTCTATTTGTATCATTCAGTTTGAATTTAGGAACTCTACCTCGTACATCATGCTAATCTCACTGATTTCTAGTTGTGGGCTTCTTGTCTGTAATGGTTCACGACAACTGTTTTACCTCCATTAATTTGTCTAAACTTTATCCATGCATAACCTTTTTGCATCTATGTACGTTTTGCAGCAATAATTTCCACAGCTTATTGCATAACAAAGAAGTATTTCCTCTTAAGTCCACCTGTGTTCATCTCATTGTTGCCACCTACTTCTTCATTTTTGAGGGCTGGCAAATACTCACTCCATGCCTGCCGCCACAACATACTTCACAGATTTCTAGCATAACTTCTCCCTCAGGACATTCTCTTCCAGGCTAAAGAATATTCCTCTAAGTAATTGCTTCTTTTATGAATGCTGCTTCACCATCTGGTCCTGGAAATTTATTTTACTGCTAATTTCGTCAACCTGGTCACTAGTCTATTCTGACACTCTTATTTGAGCCAAATTTTTTATAATTCCCCATAAAGAAGAGTTACAATGTAAGAACCTCCTGAAGGTCCTACAAGATGAAAATGAGTTAAAAACATTAAACAGCTTTTCTGCTATGGCTTTCTTTCAAAAACTTTTGTATCTCGTCCATTTGCAATCATTGCAGATGATGGGCAGCTTTTCTGTGTTTTGATAGACTTGGACAAAAATTTGCTAGCTTTTCAGACTTTTGTAAGCTTTTTGAATGCTTTTTGACTTAACCACCTCCTTAGGCTACTGTACACAAACCTCTTTTCAGGTTTTTCTTGAAATCATCTTCGGTGTGAGATAAATACTTGTTTAAAAAAAAAAAAAATCATACAATAGGTTTACAGCAGTCTCCATGCTACCTGCAAACACTTTAACAGACATATGTTTTGGCTTTCCATATGGCTATATAGAACACAGGTGACTGCTGTCCATAGACTAAATTGCCAGCATCTATAGCAGTAATTAAAAGCAATATTGGCAATCCAGAGCTACATTCACAGAGGGACGAAAAAAAACCAAAACCACCAAACAAAAGAGTCAGACAGCACAAACTTTTCAACTGGACCTCAATACAGTTTCAAGAAGCTGTTACCTTAACTATTGTAGTGAAGACTAAGATATATATCGAGCCACTGGCAGCCACCTTTGTAAAGATTCATTTCACTAAGTCACACGAAGATGCACATACACAGAAGCGCAACCAAATTTAAACCATGCTATGCACCTGAAATTACTTGTGTTTGCAAGGTGAGGACGCAAATTAAGAACAGGTTTCTTAGACTTCCATCCCATTTTCAGGCTCCCTGAATCACAAAGATCAGCACTCCAATACAGATGAACAGCACCCCAATGGACTCCTCTCCTGCAGGACTGTAGAAGGATAATTATGACAGGTAAGGAAGAACATCGCAGTAAAACTGCAGGAGACCTCAGAGGTTAGATAGCAAAAGTTACATACATTTGTTTTTAAAGCTTCTTGAACAATGCAATTTTTTTTAAAAGTCCCTTTGAAACTGAGTTTCACATGCCACAACTCTCTCTACGATTTATCAGCCATTAACCTCCTCACTTTTGAGTTACCTGCCACAGGTAATTCATTTATCACTTAATTAAACTAACACAATTTATCCCCTGTAGGCATAGAAACAAGGTATCTGGGAAACAGTTACAGGCATGCTAAGCAGACTAGCTCTGTCCTCTCTCAACTGTATAAATATTACATTTTTTTCATTGTATGGCAAACACAATGTTATTTATAGCTATCAAAGCTATTTGTTTAAAAAAGAGTATATACTTTTTATATTAAACCTAAGAGAAGGTGCTTACTGGTAAAGTCCGTCACTCTGAGCCTAGTAACGCACTCACACAATCTTGTACTGGGGGATGCTTATTCCACGTTTTGGAGCTAGAAAACTGAAGTGCAGCACTTCCAGCTAAGAACACTATGGGCCAAAAAACCTCAAATAGCATCCCAGTTCCTTCACCATGCCATGAATCAATGACATCAGGACTCTGATAAGTAAAATATTTGTTGCTGTATGGTAACCAGTTCACTCTTCCTTGAAGTAATAATCTGTGTAGACTTTTTCTATTTTTTTCTACAAGTAACATATATAGGAATCTTTGATGAACTGCAAATGTAAAAAGCTGGCCTAACACTTCTGAACTTACCCACTGCACATTCAAATCACTGATTTTCACAGAACAGCTAAAGGTAAATGAAACAGCAAATGAATAGGTAACTCTCACGGTATATATCAAGAATGTAAACAGAGGAGGGTACACAGGAAGGATCTGGGGTTTTTTGAGGGGGGCAATCTTAGAGGCTGGTTTTGGTTTCGTTTTTTTTTGTTTGATTCTTTCATAGGGGAATGATTTCTGCAGAAGTAAACCTTGCTCCATCTTCTCTATTCAGGCATAGAACTCGTTGTATAATGTGATAGACTTGAAGTGTATAGCCCATAAACAAACAAATTTTCAGGTTAAGTGTAACATACATATTTCATTCATGTGCTTCTTCAAAAACTGAGTACATCAGCACTGAGTAAAAAGACAACACCTGCTGCCATTGCAATTCAGAGAAAAGAGGAGAGGTTTGCTTGTTTTTGTTGTTTTGTGGTTTGTTTTTTTTTTAAACTTGGTGAAAGGGCTTAAAGTTCAAGATTCCTGGAGTATGTATACACTAACATGTTTAAAGAAAAACTGCTCCAGTGGTCATCCAAGAAATCCTAAGTCACTTGCAATGCATTTCTCAGGAGACAAGATCCTTAGCTTCAAAAGCATGTTCTCAGTTGCTTTTTGAAGCTTTTTTGAAATGCTGTAACTAAGAATGATGTGCAAGTGAATCCATTTTGTCATAATCCTGAAGGCTCTGTTGACTAAGTAACCTGGTAAGACAATTGTACGTTAGACCATCTGATTCACAGTGAAAACTAAACCACTCTCAAAATTTTATCTGGAGGTTAGGAAGTCATCCATTCTGCCATCTACTTCTAAGTCAATCAGTTCCTGAACCTCTCAGAAACAAGGTGGTACTTATGCATGTTCTCATACACCGGTGAAATGGCTCTATTTTCAGTTCACGCAAATCGTAAAAAAAAAACCAAAAAGAGTTGTTTGTCATTGTTACAGGGAGCATAAAGTCTTCAGATCCAGTCTAGCAATGATCATTGATCTTTTAGTGACCTGAATATCTATGTAAGACAGAATTAATGAAAGAGAAATCTTTTGATATCAAGTAATGACACAGAATGATTTTGCTGGAGGTCTTCATGTTGCCTTTAAGGATTCAGGCTTGCATTTCAAAAGCATTTTCAAACATTCTAAAGAATAAACGATGGAAATAAGCACAGAGTGCAATAGAGAATTAAGTTCTGCCAGTAAGACCAGTGTGATGATGGGTCCACCAAAGAAATGAGTTTGAATGGGTAGCACCAGAAACTGACAGATAATTCTACCAGGACTAATGCAGACAACTTCATCCATAGCTGAGAAAATATCAGTACTAATCAGCAGAGTTTATGTGGAAGAGGCTGGAGACAAACAACTGATCCAAAACATTTGCGCATCTTTAACATTAGGAAGCCTAGAGTTTTACGACACTGCACAAGCATAACAGGAGAAAACAGTCTGTCCTCTTCCATAGATTTTTGCTCATGGTGGGAACTACCTGCAAATTTATCCAACACAGCTCCTCAGGCTTCTAAAAGAATAAACTTCAACTACCACAAGAACCAACTGTTTTAAGACAGAACACCAAGTTCTCTTTTCATTCCCAGTCTTGCCCTCACAAAACCAAAAATTCTGAAATAAGCCGATTTGAAAAATGCTTTTGTGTATCAGAGAATAATCTTCCTCAATCTTAAGGAAAACATATTTTAGCTTTAATAACGCCTTCTTATAGGAACCTAACAGCCAAGCAAGGAAAAAACCTAAAATACTACTTATTTTCATTGAGCAGGTTACCTGTACAGTCACTCATTTCCCTTCTGAAGATATTTTTCTGCTTAAGAGACAGGCTATTCCTGATAGCTTTTCACAGACTTCTATTTTTGTGTTTCAGATTTAGAGGCAAAACTGTAAAAATATCGGCAATACATTGAAAAGGCAGCTAGAAAAGACCAGTATGACAACTCTGCAAGCCCAACTTCAGAGTGAGGCAACAAGCTGTAGGTTTTTCAGGTAATCAAATTATAAAGTTTAAGACATCCTATATACTAAAGAAAAAAAAAAAAAAAAAAGACTGCTGTAAAGAAAATCCCACTGGCCTCATATTCTTCCTTAGAATAGCTCTTTGTGTAAAGCAACTAAAGGGTGATATTTGCTCAGTATTAAGTTCCTGAATGGAACCTCGATTGGGCCGATGATGTAAAAGCAAGAGCAGGAGGATTCCATTTCCTCTTCTGTAGCACAGTAGAAGCATAGGTAACCAAATAGAAGTAATTCATTTTTGTCACTGAAGGAAAAGACAGCTTTAAATAATACTCAGAAGGCAGAATGGTTTAGACTAAAGGAGGAGATAAGTTACCATTTGCTGACAACAAGCCTTGCTGCTGTTCGATAAAATTCATCTCAAGAGGAGGCTACATGAAATTAAGGGAAACAGAACTCAAAAAAGGCACTAGGTGTTTCAAAAGACTTATTTCCTCCATCAAATAAGAACAAAGCCAAAAACCCCTCTAGGAGAACATGTAAAAATTTTTTTTTTTCCTCCTGCACTGAGAATTAAAGAAAGAATAGAACAGTAGAGATAATCTCACAGCATTCAAAGCTACTGCTTTAAAAGACCAGGGAAGTAGCAAAGGCAAGACCTCCTTTATACCATCTGCTGTTTTGATTCTGGAGAAAGATGAAGGCTTTCATATTTAGAGAAGGACCAACAGCTGGGACCTGAGCACTAGCTCAGTAATGATCAGCTATTGAGAAATATTGCAGCACCAAACTGTCAGCTCAGTTTTCATCAGTAGGTCCAACATATATACACCTTGAACCTTTCTCTCTTTGTCTATTCCCCAGAAGAGTGGGTTTCATTCGGCTTTTCAACCAATGCATTTATATGTATACAAAATATTTGTATGTATGTAATCTATATCAATCCAACTGCCTTGTCACGTTTCATAGGAATATGACATATGAATCTTAACTAGTTTTTAAAAAAATGTAATACATGCTAGCTTGTCTCTTCTATTTGCACTAGTTCTACCACTTTGTGTAGATTTACTTAGTTTTAAGGTTGTTGAAACACTTGCACTTTTTTAATATATAAATCAACTATGGCCCACTGAGAACTGCAAGTTGACAGCTGTCACATTCTACCAAAGACACAGCAGCGTTCAGCCCTTTCTGGTTTTGACTCTCTCACAGGTGAGAGAACAGCATACCCCAACTCTTGTCATGATAGCAAAAAGCAAAAAAAAGTTCTAGATGAGAAAATAGAGAGAATTCTCAACTTTACTTTCTTCCCATTCTCTATCCCATATTTCCCCTTCTCTTCAAGGTAGTATTCAACACTACATCACTTTTTTAGTTCTCTTATTTCTGAGGTTTCTGAACTACTGCATTTTATCACCTCTACATAATAGAGGAAGTCACTAAACAGAAGCATTATCCAGTCTGCTTCAGATTAAAGAAAAAAGACAGCACAGAAAAGTCACTGCTTTCTGTTACAGACATTCACTAGAAATGTAATCTTGAATAGACACATTATTAAAAGATTACAAATGCAAGTTCACACATGGTAGACATCAGTTCTTCATCTCACTGAAAGCTCATATGTTAGAAATGTGGGGTTCTACATCAATGAACCTCTGTGTCAGACTCAATGGCAGTTTTGTGATGCAGACAAATAGCTATTTGAAATTGGTTTGAGACAGCCAATGTTTTTAACCTGAGGCAAACTCGTATTGTAATAGAAATCAGGCTATTAATGAACTCACCAATATTTAACTATTCTTGTTGGGCCTCCCATTGGTCAAATTTCACAAGTCTAGCAGTGTCCTGCTGAGGGCAAGAAAATGAAATAGGAACCATTTTCATTAGGAAAAGGTTAAAGCTCTTCCTATTTAGAGGAGGGAATCAGGACTCAGTATTAGTTTATACTAAAGACTAATTGTTTGATAAGCCCACTATATAGTCATGTAGGCAAACTTTAAAAGAAGCCTCAAATCTGTATTTTTGCATCTCAGTCTCTTAATGTTTTTCTAGAACAGAAAAACTCACATTTTATACTGCTCTCTGCAGTAGCATAGTAGTAAAACATTACAAAATTAAAGGCTAGTCTTTATACTCAAGATATTTCTAATTGACTTCTAGTTCAAGATTCAATGAGAACAAAAAAAGTGGTCAGTACTTGCTATAGCAAATACAGACACACCTTCCAACTTAAGAGAAGCAGCAGCAAGTGAGATATTTCCATCAATGCAGGCAAGCAATAGCTTCTGTCATCAGAAAGCTTTTAATAAGCACAGCCATATCACATACCTACATATGCATTAAGAATAAAAGTGAAAATGATTATAAGTGTACTGCATAGAAATTCACCTTTTCTTTGGAGTTACAGTATGGATTGTAACTCTAAAGTTTCTCTCCTGTTTCCCTCACTCTTTGCAGCACCAATCCTTAATAGTGCAGTTACTAGGGCACAATGGTAATAGAAGTCTGTAAGGAGATAACAAAGTTAGAGGGGGGGAAAAAACTAACATGAACAGATACCCAGGAGATCCTCTATTTTAGTCGAACACTGTCCTAGAGACCAATAGTACCTGCTTGGCTGCCTTTTTCGCCCTTGCACTGTGACAATGCTTACACCAGGAAGAGGAGGACATAACAGAACCACCCTATTAAATGCCGCTCCAACTGCTTAGCAGCACAGTCATCTGAACGTCTCTTGAGACCCTCAGAAGCTGCAATCCTTCTTCCAACCCCACAGGCTGGAATTGTGGCAGCACTAAAGTAGTCACCAGTTGGAAAGCTTAGCCACATTTCACTGTTGGCAGCAAAAGCCCCTTTCACAGGTATTCCTTCTTAACACCTGTGTCTCTAAAAAGTCTATCCTATACCTGACCCTGAAGGTGAGAACTCCCTGAAGGGCTAATTTTCACCTTCCTACTCTCAACAGTAACTGAAGTTGTTGTTATTATTCCCGCTTTACAAATGGAGAACAGGTCAGGAAACAAGGCACAAGCCTAAAACAAATCACATGAAATCAATTACTTCAGTCTTGGATGAAGCTTTAGATCTCTCACTATTTGAAATTCCAACTAGAAACTGAAATTTTTAATAGTGTTGTTTCAGACACCAGGACAGTAATGCTTTTCAATTTGTATCCTGTGTCTATTACCCTCGTGTGCTTGTGAGTGCCAGCTAAGTTTAGTAACTAATTAGACTGGAGTCACAATTCCATTAGAGGTCTGGATCAGTAATTCATCAAGCAGGAAACAAAACATCTCTTGTTGAAATAACTGCAGCTTTATTTGAAGGATTTTTTTTTCCTAAAAAAAAAAAAAGACTTTAAAGAGGAAGAAGTCATCCAGTAGCTATACAAACCTCATTGTGTGCTTCCATTTTAGAAGTCACAAAATAGCTCATGCTCAAATCAAGTGAAACCTCTAGCTGACATAAGTATTTTAAATCAGCTGAGCTTTGACACTGGAGTAACAGCTATCAAAGATCAACCTGAATATAATCAGTAGTTCCAATACTAATTTCTGTTCTTTATACTGAAATTGGACAGCTTTGACATAAACACTACTTTTCATTGTTCTCAACAAAGCAGACTACGTAGCTGCAAAAACACTCCTTCAACAAAGAACTACTGAGTAAGGTCACTATCAAGGAGCAAGCAGTAACACAAAGGATCTCATGCCCCATAAAAAGGGCAGCTTATTGGTATAGTACAAAGAATCTTATAATACTGAGAAAGCACAAGGGCCCAGGGTTTCTTCAGAGATGTATATAAACCAGTTTTATTCTGCTATTGCATACTAGATTACAATTAGGGGTGAGGGGGCAGACAACAGTATCAATACCTTGGAAGAAGATAAGAACTTTAAGCATTAGCAGCAACAAGGAAACAGCTAGCTTGGAAAGATTACAATATTGTAAAATCCTTGTAACAAGTACTTAAGGATTAACCCACTGTAGTTCTTAGAAACAGCAAAAGTAAGCCAAGGTCAGCGTGGAATCCCTGGCAGAATTTGGTCTGGTACTGAAGTACTTAAAATTCAACCTAAGTCTACAAGCAGTAAGAGGTAAAGCTTTGAAAGTTCCACAAATACTCAGAATCCCATAGCTGTCTGACAAAATGTACTCAAATCCCAGAGTAAAACAATACCCCTCCACCTCAACAAAGGGGAAAGCCTTAGCTTTCCAGTCTTCTGCATTGCCCCAGGACGGTCAATGACAGCTGAAGCAACAGGACACTGTTGTAGCACCGCTAGCTCTGCTTTGCAAGGCTCCCCAGCTTGCTAGATAAAGAAATAGGAGTGATGGACAGAAAACAGTGTACCCAGCCCTTACCCCACTTCACAACAGACAAGGCAGAGCATGTTGACTTCTTTCCACACAAATGTGTACCTTCACATATCTTGTTTGAGCTTTGCAAAAAAAGTAAAAGGGTCAATGTTCAGAGCCACTCCTGACTCACAACTTTCACTAACTGTATAATTGTTATTTGTGCTGTGCTTGGTACTGGGATTCACTAGGGCTTAACAGGCTTGTAAGTACTGCTGAAAGAGAAGAGTTAAATAATAAACTTTTACACAGACGAGTTTTACCCAAGAAGGATACAATGGCCTTGTATATCAGACAGAACTAAAATTTCAGGTCACTTAGTATTCCCACAGATTTCCCAAATCTCCATTTCACCTTGTCGCATCCTCTTGGTCTTCAAACTTCTTTCAGTGTATCTATTTGCTATATGCATAAGAGTTCTGCAACTCTTAGAGGAGGAGAAAGGGTTGAGGGGAAATGCAAGTTTGCCAGAGGAGCAAGTAACTCCACAGATCTTGTGTTTCTGTGCCAAGTCTTGGAGGCTTGTTAAGGGGCAAGGGATAGAGAATATATTTATGTAAAATCTTAAGTCCAGCTTCAGAAGTACAACAAAAAGAAACAGACAAAAAAGTCACCTTTGGGTGACTTTGGGACTTGCTTTCCTCAACCACATCTGAATATAAAGACTGCAACAGTTGCCAAGTTCACATGCAATACTGGTCACCTCCTAATCACCCCCCCGACCTGTACTGGCCCCCTATCCCCAGACAAAAACTCCCCCAAAAACAGCCTGGGGGCAGGGGGGGGAGCACGAGCACAAAAATCACTAGAGCTCTGCTGGCCTATATAATCACAGTAACAAAGCTCAGCAATAGGGAGAAATCTCTAACCTTCAAAGACTGTACTACTTCATATTCTGCAATACTACCCTTCCTGCTTTATGTTTCTCATCTTACTTGTAGTACCACACACTTCCAAGGTTTGCTTATCCTTTTCCTCCCCCAAGGAAATATAGAGAACTATAAACATGCCTATGAAGGCTATAACTATGAAAAGGAAAAGGTATCTGTATTGAACTATAAAGAAAAAGAACATTTTTTTTAATACCTTGAACAGAACACGTTGCTAATTAAAGAATTTGAATTATCTAAGAATACATGACAGAACAGGTATTGTATTAAAAAAATTGTATTAAGCAAGCAAGCACTCTTGCAGCATGCAATGAAATGGCTGACTTGGGAGGCTAATGAATTAGTATAAACAATTTAAATCTAATTTAATTTAACAATGTAGGGCATTTGAGCATTGCAAAGCAACAGACAGTCACTTGTTTCTTCATTAGATCAAAGATAAAATTGCTGATTAGCCTTCCATGAATTATTTTATTGAAGAGGATGGCAAACAAATTTTACATTTAGTCATAAAAGTTCATGGCTAGTCCCTAAACAAGCAAACAGTATCCACTGAAGGATACCAGTGAACATAATATAGACCAGCTGTGGTTTAGGGCAACACATTATTCAGCCAAAATAGATTCTCATGTTTTAACAGTTAGCGGACAAATGTTAATATAAGTTTACTTTTTATATCCACAAAATCTATCTAAACAGCACAATTTACTATTCACAGTCTTTACACATGTTAAAATTACATGTTGCAAATGCTGAGCATTTGGTACTGCCAGAAGTACTAAAACGATTAAACCCCCCTCTATTTTACAGATAAATTTATGAACTTGCCTCAAAAGTATTACCGGTGATATCAAATTCTGGTGGAACAAAGGCACCCTCTGGATCATCTTTGAAAGCAAAAGGAAATATGTCAGATTAGAAATTAGTAGTCTTGCTTGTCTAAAAAACAAACCAATGCGATGATACAAATGTAATGATACACTCATATCTGATATGAAAGAAACTATGTATATAGCAGTATTTTGGTTAACTCACATCTGATGCACAAAGAACTTGTTATCCATGCTTCTAGTACTGTAAGTAAAACAAAGCACTATTTTCAAACTTTCTAAAAGAAGATACCATACTTTTCCTACAAAGAAACAAAACAAAAAACACCTCCAAAGAAATACATTCACCACGCCTAACCACTTCTTGCTTTCAGACTTTTATGTTTGGACTAAGTTATCACCTAAGCTCGTGTGGCTCAGTTGTGGCCTGCAGGTTTGATTTGATTAATGGGACATCTCCACTCACTATACACCATCGGAGACCTGGGGTATAAGGGTTCAAACAGCAAAACCAGCCTGAACAGCTAATTGCTTTTTCATCTGCAGGCCAGCTTAGAACCTTGACCTTTCTGCTTAGTTTGTTTTAATTACAATGAAAGAGTTGAGGAAGCAAATTCCCCATCCTGTGTGCTGCTTAGCAGAGAACTGAGCTACTGCAGCAGCCACTTCCGACTGAAGAGGTGGAAGGAAGAATGGAGTATCCTAAGAGAGATCAATGCTACTGCTGCATCAAAGCATGCATGTATTATCATACTGTACTGATGTCCATATATTGCAGCTCCCTGGCATGGCTGACTATCCAGATGCCTCTAACTGATTTAGAGTTCCTTACAATGTTCCCGATTCTGCTTTCCCACTGAAAAAGCGGGGTATGCAACTAATTCTGTGTAACTAATTCTCCCCATGCCACACTTTTTCCTGATATTTGTGGAGGCAGAAGGGGAGAAGTAATGGCTTTAAACCTAAAGAGGACAGATTTAGACTAGATATAAGACAGAAATTCTTCACCATGAGGGTGATAAAACACTGGAACAGGTTACCCAGAGAAGCTGCGGATGTCCCCTCCCTGGAAGTGTTCAAGGCCAGGTTGGATGGGGCTTTGAGCAACCTGGTCTGGTAGAAGGTGTCCCTGCCCATGGCAGGGGGGTTGGAACTAGATGATCTTTCAGACCCCTTCCAACCCAAACCATTCTACAATTCTATGAGCTAATGGACAGAAGTTCTGTCCCCCCCTTCTCCCCAGTGCCCCCCCCCCCCCCAGACTAATGCTCCTTATTTTAATCTCCCCACTACCTTTTTCCTTTATTGTGATAGACCACTTCAAAGGCTGTACAAGCATGTAATTTTTATCACTGGTAAAGCTCACTGTATTCTTCTAATGTAAGGTTTACAATGCAAATTTGTCTGATGTGAAGAGACAAGAAGATCTCAGAGCCCTTGGCAGAACATCCTATTGAATGTTTGTCACTTCAGCACCACAGAACCCGCAGGAAGCAGAACTTGCTGCTAAAGCAGAGGCGACAGGCTGTTCATTTTCTCTCACTGGCAAGCAAATCCAGAGGTTATAATTTTCTTCTGGAAGAATAAATTCATAGGCAACAACTAGATGGAAGCAAAAAGGACAACCTCTCCAAGTGCCTAACTATATTACAACCAAATAGTAGCAAGATACGAGGGAAAGGGGAAGCGAAATAGTCAAAGACACAGTGGAGTGTGTGTGAAATAGAATATATACATAATTTTTTGCATCCCTAGGAAAAACATAACTTTAAATAAAGAGAATTAATGAAAAGTCTCTTCCTCAGAGACTAACATGACTCCAGGGAACAAGATCTTTGTACATTTGCTTTGCACAGGAATTTGTTATCCCACATTTTAAATACTTGAATACAGCGAATTCCTGGATCAATTGTTTGCCAGCTATTCAATTAAACTAAAGCATTTAAGAAGAAATTGATTTTTTTTCCCAGCTGCAAGCAAAGCTCTTAGTTGAGGGGCATTTTTCATCCACTTGATTTATTCTCCTCAACAAGTCTTTCATATACCCTTATGAATACAAAGCCAGTTTTTTTCTTTTTTGTAATTTCAAGTTATGATAAGCTCCTTAAAATAAAGGAAATTGATTCCACATTACCCTATTAACATGTAACTAAAAGTTGACGCACATATATTTGAGGAATTTCAACACAAAACAAATATCAAAACAATTATGAAGATACACATTACATGCTTATTTGAAATACTATCTTTAAATCTAAAGAAGGCAACAAATATTCACTTGTTGCAAAATTACCTTGCCCTATTTTTTCCAAATGCTGTGATCTATATTTTGACTAAAAGAATAAACACTTATTCTGACATAGATTTAAAAACAAATTAGGTTAAAGAAAGCATGAAACTTGGAATAGCACGTATACAGACTAGAACGGTTCTAGTTACAAGCTAACATAATTTTAAAAAGACTACAGAATAAAAGGGGGGGGTGTTGGTTTATGTTTGTGATATCCATAACAGGCTCAAGACAAAGACTCTTGAGACGGTTCATGGGAAAAGGGAAGAACAATGACATGCTTTTTTTGTCTGCTGGAATCAGCAGTAATTTGTTAAGTTAAGCATCCCCTCATTCATCTGCTATGATACCTGAAGATCTTACATGCTACTACACACTGTTTTTTTAGCACATTAAAATTAATTTGTCAGTCAGTCACCACACTTGCCAAGTCTAAAAATCACAAACTTTTTTTTTTTTTTTACATATCCTTTATTCAGGAGAGAGTACTTTCCTTTCTAACAGTGAATATGCACTAGAATTGCCCCATTCTCTATGGGCACAATCAAGAAGATACATTGAATATCAGATTTCTCTAGAAATAGAACATATTGATGAATTGAGAAGAACTGGAAGATACCAAGAATGTGCTTTACATAGGTAGAGACTTGTGCACACAGATACACAAATTCATAACCTGCAGTGTTTAAAATGGAGATAAAATACATTCCCCTGGATAAGTCTTAAAATAACTAGGAAGAATCTTCTAAGCAAACTCATAAAAGCCTTTGTTCATCAGTCACAAAGCTGAGCACGTAGTTTCATATGGACCTATACTCACCCATTCGTAACAATTTTTTGTTTTCTCTTTATTTTAATTACAAGTCTTAAGACTAGAATATAATGCTTTACTACAGTCTCTCACTATGAGTTTCTATAGTTCTAAAACAAATGGCCTGGAAACACAAATACTTACCACTCAGCTGTTCCATGAAGCATACATTGCCATTGGTGTTAAAAGCCAACGTGTCAGGAGTGATGCAGAGTGTCTGGAAGATCGCGGAATGGGCAATGCTCTTCAGAGAATGACAACACTCCAGGCAAATTGCCCAAATATCTTGCTCCGTAAGACAGCTATCCCTCAGTGACAAAATATCAGCAAGGGACACATTCTCCTGCCAAGATACGAATTTATAAATTACCCTGGATTTCCTGACATTACTTTGTGTATCATAGATTACATTTGACACTACTGGCTACGAGTAATGTCTCCAGTAAGTTCTCAGACTTTCTAGGACACTGATTAACACACCAAGAGACAAGAGAGTCTCTTAAGAAGCAGAGTTAACCTCAACAAAGGTATCACAGCAGGTTAGCATCAAACAAAGAGTTACTACGGGAGCTATGTAAGTTACATAAACACTGCACCAAAGTTAGGGAAACAGACCATTTGGAGGTAAAAGCAGAGAGACTAGGCTAAAACATTTTGTTTAACCTATGTCTCCCTTAAGCTCTCCCAGGTGCCTTTGGATAAACTACTTAAAAATTCTCTTCACAGCAGTTTTCCCTACCATCTGGGAAGAAGCACCCTCTAAATCAGTCTGTCTTATGAACGGTCCTGTTGTGAAGTTTAGCAGTGCAGACCACTTAATAAACATTCAAAAGCCAAACAAGCCATAGGAAAACTACTCTTTGACTTAAAACCAAACACTGGTTGTCCTAGGCCTCCCCATTACACTCAGAGCTCTTAGCGATCAAGCTCTTAGCACTTTGTTTCTAAGTTACTGTCCTAAACTGTAAGCCAACTTCCTTTGACCCAGTCATCACGGTAAGGCTATGAAGAGTCCAGTTCCAAAAAAAAGTGGCTCTAAAGTGGCTTTTCCGGTCAACATGTTCAGAAACAGTGCTTTGTTCAAAGCAGCTAGCCTTTTTATGTCATTTTTTTATAATACAAAACTAACACATTACCTATAGCTACAGAAGTAAAACGTTTTCATGAACTTAAAGGCATAACAAAACCCAAACAAAACATCAATTCCATCTGTAAGGAAAAATAAGCTAACAGAAAAAGCGAAGTATCTACAGAAGCTGCTTTGCATCAAAGCTATACCACTATTAATTACACATTATATTTTCTCCTTTATATGTAGTAATTAAGACTAAAGACTATACTTCTGAATGCTATTAAATATATCTCGAATTAAAGATGTAGCTGCATATTATGTGGAATATAGAAAAAAGAAACCATCACACTGTCAGCAAAGCAGAATGTGAGGTATCTTAAAGCTCAGAAAACTATTGTGGTTTTAACTTTTAATCCCTTGAAAAATAGTTATAACTTTCCTTATGTACCTCAGTACTGGAGAACATGAATGATATTTGGTTTATCATTTCCACATGGGTTAACAGTTTGTTAACATGTTTTTCAGAGAATTAAGTATTGCACTCCTAATATCCTTCAAACAAAGGCAAATCTTTAGTCTAAAAATTTATTTTGCTTTTTGATCTGAAGTATAATAATAAATGTGAGAAAAACCAGGTAGGAAATAAAGTGCACTCCCTATTATTTGGAAAACTTTACTTCTATTTTCAATATTCTAGTTTTCATCAGTCAAGAGATGGATTGATTTACTAATGGCAGCATTACCACAGTGCCTTCTAGCACTAACCACAGACCCCAAGTCCTACAACACAACGAGCAGCAAAAGCCCTTACAGTTCAGGTACATGAGATAAAAGATCTAATTTTCTCTGTGCTGTGCTCAGCACCACATGCATAACACTGCCATTGGATTTTGAGGGTGGATGAGGAAGTTTTGCACATCTTTATGGGGAACTTCTTCCAAGGGCAAAGGGCAGCACAGAGGGTCCTGTATCTGAAAACACAAACATATGATGAGGAGCTGGACCACAAACCATTAGGCTTTGAAGTTGACCAAGCTGATAGGTAGGATGAGGATAGACTTGGAAAAGAAAGGCTAACTGCTTATTCTATGGCCAACCAAAAAAAAAAAGAAAAGAAAAAGAAATGACCAAAGCAATGAACAAATAATTATCCAGTAATTATTTCTATTCTTAACTCTCCTAGGATCATCCAGTTAAGTGACATGATGGCACTTGGCAAAACCCAAAACTGCAAAAAAAATTATGTTTCACTCATCAAGATGCAAAATTATGAGAGCTTCATCTACGCATATGGACAAGAAAGGGTCAGTTTAGAAATTATGGGAAATAAATAAAAACTGCAGCCTTTAAGACAGCCTCAGTATCAAACTCCAGTCACAATCAGGACTAGATAGAATTTCTTTTGAGTCAAGCTTCGAGATTGAGCTCTACAGCAGATATTAATCATCAGTAGCAATATCTACAGTTTAAACCTACAAAACCATATTTGTGTTGTGATTAATTGGGGAGTAAACAAAAGATGATGATGATCTTATGTCAGACAAACTTATATTCCTTCCACCGGAAGGAAAAGTTAACTAATAAACAAGAAAAAAAAAAACACAAAGGAAAAAAAGGCCTATGAATGTTCAGTGGCTCCCATCAGCAATAGATGGCTACGTGAAGATAAAAAACAAAGCAAAACACCACCACCACACAGCAAGCCTTCCTCCTCTTTCTACTGCTCCAGGACATGAAGTGATTTACTTCAGAGAAACCACGTATTCCTCAAATGACCACGCTACCTTGACTTTAGTTATTAAAGCTGCTACTGTGGCAAAGCAAGGCCTTTGTAGAGAACAAAGCATTGAAAACACTGAAACATGCATTTGATTAGTTTGCATCCCCAAAGCAATACAGAAATGAAGTTTTCACTGTGGGATTAAAAAAATAAATCGTTTTAAGACTGTAACACAGGAGCTTCTGGCGAGCCATAACTTCAGTCCTTTGGACCACTGAAAGTTGGTTCACTCGAATTACAGGAAAATGTGAGCGTGTTATACAACAGAAATGCTGATGCCTTTTCTCTCTTGTCTCATTGTCAGTAAAATACACTGGTAAAAGCAATTACTATTTAATAACTACGAGAAGTGACCTGGTCAGACAACCATGCTTAAATTATTCACTTCAGTTCTCACTTTTCCCTTATATTTTCTTCAGAAAGTATAAAACTGTTCAGTAGCATATGTAATTAAGCAGAGGAAGGGAAAGCAGGAAGAGAAAACAATTAACTTGCCTCACATGAC
This sequence comes from Opisthocomus hoazin, assembly GCF_030867145.1. Lineage (NCBI taxonomy): Eukaryota > Metazoa > Chordata > Aves > Opisthocomiformes > Opisthocomidae > Opisthocomus > Opisthocomus hoazin. The sequence goes on from NC_134419.1 coordinate 63,321,658, forward strand.
TTCGTAAAAAAATTTGAAATTAAATATTAAGGAGTGTGAGACGAAGAAAGTCCTAGTAAAAGAAAGCGTTTGAAATATACTCTCGCCCTCAGTATTTCCTGCTCTTCAGCTCGGGCAGCTGCTTGCTTCACTTACCGGCTTTTGTAAACCATGTACCATGAGACACCAACCTCATTCCTTATACTACGCACAGTGATGAGAAGCACAGGCTCCACTAAATGACTAAGCAGCTGAGAGTTAGGTACATCAGCATTCACAGCTCTCTAGCACTTAAGTCTTTTTGCCATGATCATTCACACAAATTTCAAAACAATCTATTCCAGAATCATGGAAAGTGTGGCAAACACCATTCATTAAATTCATTGCATTTGAAGAAAAGCACTGGGTTGCCTGGGTAAGCTCACCAGGTACACTTCAAAGCAGCCCTTTTTTTTTTTTTTTTTAACTTCTCTAATCACCAGGTGACAGGTGATGCTCATTCTCTCAGCAAGAATATTGAAAATATTCAGGTGCCTGGAATAACTAAACAGAAGGGACTGGTAGACATCCACAACTAAAGTACATACTGAGCAGGTGAGAAAAATGGGCTCGGGTCCTCCTCACATGGAAGGGTTGACCCTCAGCCTTCTCCCATCCTGAAGAAACACTCTAAATATTTAAGCTAATGTGCAAAAAGGAGCCCATTACCACCTTCCTTCTGTATTTTGGATGGGCGAGTCTGAGAGGGCCTACTACGCTGAACACTACAGATGATGGGAGGGAGACTTATGAAAGCTGGAAAAGACTTATAATTTTCAAACTCAGTTTTAAATCCTGATTCAACCTGGTTTCTTAGCATAGCAAATAAGAAAGCTTGCAAGACCTGGTGTGGGGAACAAGTGGCTCACACATGGTGCACCAAACTTTTATTTAAAAAAAAAAAAAGCTTAAACATTTCTCCCAGACATTCACTGGGGGTAAGAAACACATTTCATGTGGAAAGATACAAAGAAAGATGCACAAGAGCAGATCCAGACAAATGTGACAATAAAATCAGGGTTAGCTACAGGTTATTTGGCATAACAACTGAACAAATCGATTTAACAGTTTGGGCTTTGCTTTTTTTTTTTAAACTTCCCAGCGGCAAAGGCCTTTTCACCCAGGGCAGCAAGAAACGGCTGTACAAAAAAATCTAGCTGGTGGTTACTGGAAACACTTCTGCCCAGGTTAAGAAGTGTCCCTTAACCTGGTGTGACAAGGACACACACTTCCCAACCGCAGCACTCACCCGCAGCCACGGCGGGAGCTTTGAGACGCCCCGCACTCGAGGCCACGGCTCTGCTGTTGTGTGGAGCAGGCGCGCAGGGACGGGCTAACCCCGACCCGGCAGCTCCGGGCGGGAGAAAGCGCGGGACCCGCAGCGAACACACGGCAAGCGAACGGCGATGTCGACGCGGCCCGGCGGCCACGGCGGGGCGGGCGAGCCCCCGGGGTCCGGCTGCCTGCGGGGCCCGGCGCGGCCGGGCAGGAGGAGACGCCCGCGGGCCGCCCCCGAAGGCCGCCTCACCACAGGTGAGCCCAAGGGCGGCGGCGGCTCCGTCCCCGCACCTGCCTCACTCACCTCATCCTCCAGCAGCGTCGGCAGAGGCTCGAAGTCGTAGCAGTTCACCGCCTCCTCCTCATAAAACATGTCCTCTGCGGCGCCAACGGCCTCCATTCCGCTCGGCAAGGGAGCAGAGGCTTCACCCCCGCAGGCTCCCTACGCTCCCGGAGCACGGCCCTCAGCCTCCGCCGAGGCTCATCCTCCTCGCGCCCGCCCGCGGGCTGCCCCCGGCGGCGACCCCCACGGCGCCGCGCCCGCCCCGCTTTAACCCCTTCCCCGCCCGGCGGGGCCCGGCCGCGGGGCGCCCCCTGCCTCTCCCGCCGGCCAGCCGCCGCCCGCTCAAGCCCTCGGCCGGTGCAACGCTGCCATGGCAACGCGGCCCGCCGCCGCCTCGCCCGCGCGGCGCGGCCTCACTGCGGCGGCTCCCGCCCTCCTGCGGCGGCGCCCGCGCCCGCCCCCGCCGCGCCCCGAGGCGGCCGCCAGAGGCGCCCCCGGCGTGTGCCGCGCTGCCTCTGCGCCCCGCTCGCGGTGAACGCCCGGCGGGAGGGCGGCGGCGGGGCGGTGGGCTCCGAGGGGCGCGCCCGCCGCAGTGCCAGCCGGGGCCCCGCGGGAGCCCGCTCTGCGCGGCGGGCGGGAGAGCTAGTGCTGGGCGGGAGGCCGGGGCGGCGGCGTTGCCTGGCGCCCGCGGTGCTGGCAGTCGGCGCCGCGCCCGCCGGCGAACGATTTCCCCCCCCCCCCCGTGAAGGGGCACCTGGGGCAACCTTAAACCCCCGCCGTGCCTTCCCGTGCCCCCCTGCCGCGCGTTGTCGCCGTCGGCCCCCCAGCTCACTGGAGTTACTGGGTGAAGCCCAGCGAGGCAGGTTACCGAGCATTTGCGTGATGGTGGCTGCTCCTGACGCGGTCAAACCGTGACAAGGACAAACCACGCCGGTGCCATTCTTTCCATTGGCCCTGGCTTTTTTTTGCTATCCACAGGGCTGAGAGTGCCTAGAAAATATCTCCATGAAGACTCCCTTTGGCATTGAGAGTTCAAGATCAAGGATTCCTTCAGAAGTACCGCCTGCATAGGCACTTCTTTTTGTTTCATGTAAACCCTGTTGGAAACTGCAAACGGTGTTGTGTCAGCAGGCCGCAGGCCGGGCAGCCGGCATCAGCAACACGCACGGCGCGAGCCCCTGAGCCCGTGGCTCCTGGGTTGGCTTCGAACTCGCGGGCAGCCACGTCGAAATCTTACATCTCCATTGTAACCAGCGCAGTGGATGGAGAGGAGAAACTCTTTTCTCCTGTAATTAAATTTCACAGCTACAGGTACTTGCAAAATAATTGTGCCATTTTCATCATTCTGCTTTCCTGTATTCCTATAATTCCATGTCAAAATGGAGTGTGTTAATGAACATGTTCAATGATTCTGTGAATTAATCTGTGCACAGTACATCAAGCAAAGCAAGAGTTTGATACTGTATTTTGTATGTACTACTCTTTGGAAAAGATTAATACTCTGTTAAAATATACATTAACAAACACTGTGAAGCAAACAAAGATACTTTGGTTAACTGACCCATAAAAGTCATCCTGCTGCTGTAGTAAGATTTCTCCCAATTAAACATTGATTGGATACGTTCCACAATTACAGCACGCTACTGAGAAAAATCGCAAACCCAGGCGGGTTGGAATCTGTCATATATATGCTGTCTTCTTACTAACATTTTGAACTAAATTGATGTGAATAAAACGTTTTTCATTATTTCAAATGTTTCTAATCTATATATACTTATAATTTGGTAACTCAGGCTTTTAATTGTGAACAGATATTAAAGCATGGGAAACAGAGAGCACCTGGCGCTTCTGAATATAAAGCCCAACGTGACTGCAATAGCAGCACTATTTTACTTACAAAATTTCTTAAAATGTATTTCAACAGCATATTTGCCAAATGTTTTCACCACGCAGCATGATCTACCCAAGAACAACCCTAAATTCTGGACCCTCGTGGGCTGGACTTACAACTGCATTGTAAAGAAAAAGAAAATAGAAAAATTTCTCTGGTGTGTAAATCATGTCTAAGATCTCTCATCCATAAATACAATAAGCACTCCATTGCAATCACCACTTCAGCATTCATAACCATTGCTGTGAAGTGATAGCTTAAGTCAAACCTATGGGTGCTACATGGAAATTCAAATGCTAGTTTTGAAAGGATGAATACATTTCGCTGAGTAAGAGAAATTCATTTAGTTAGTAACTGAGTGATAGTGCATTTCCCTGTAAGGTTGGCAGACTCAGGTTCAGACACGTACTCTGCACAATTCGGACCTGGAATCTAGGCTTGGGTAGATTTGGCCAGAGTAAGAGACTGACTGTACCCAAGTGACTGGAAATGCTTGAGACCTGCCTCCCGATTGCTCTGGTTAAGCTCTTTGCTCTACTGAAGAACTGTTTATAGAAGTGGATATGTACAAAGTGGAAAACAAAATGAAATAAATGCAGGATTCGTCTGTAAATGAAAACTTGTAGTGGATTTAGCCTTATCACAAGTGCCTTGATGGGCAGGACTGAACAGTCACTGGAACTGATGCGATTTGTTAGATTTTTCCAGAAAAATTGCTGTAGTAAGCCTCTGCTCTCATCAGTAATTCTGTTGTTTTGTTTTCCTCATTGGTCTCACAGTTAAGGCGACTGTCAGAAAAGGCATTATAACTTGTTTGATACAGTCATCTAACAATTCTGACACTAGAATATTCATTCTTATTAACATCTGCAATTAGTCATGGCCTGTGGGAATTGTTGGAGGACATGCAACACTGCACAGTTCAGCATTAGAAAGAAATCCACAGATGAAGCTGTCAGTTTCTCTGCAGTCATATTTTCTGTTCTTTCTTTTCCACAATATTGCTTAAGAAAGTTGAAGTTCTAAAGAGGTCTTTATAGAGTATTGGCAGGCATTTTTTGAAAGACATTTTGATAGATACATGTCTGTGGAAATTATCTTCTGAGTCTGGCTGAACATGCAAGTGAATATCATATTAAAACCAGAAATATATAGAGCAGCAATCAGGTTCCCAAAGGTGAGGGTTGTCAGAAGGCAGAAATAAAAACATTATTTTGCACCAGTAATACTCCGTATTTCTGAAAAGAAATAATAGATTAAAGGAACATACTGTGACTAAAATTCTTTTGGTAAAGGGTAGTTGAGACAGGTTTCATTATGGAAGTACCAGAGAGAGGTTTCATTTCCCTGTGATCAGATTTTGAATATGAACAGATTTTGAATATGAACTGAGATCTCTTTAGTACCAATTATACCAGAAATCACAATTATTAGAGATTTTGAGTTCTTAATTGTAGATTAGAGATGAAAAACTATTAAACAGAGATAGGCAGCAAGTATAGTGTAGATAGTATACATGAGAAACCTCTTGACCAGAAAGTCATTGAATCAACATGGAGTTTTGTGTCTTAGACTTGGTGCACGATCACAGACAATACAGGGGGACTGCATCAAATACATCTGATTTCAGTCTTCTCACGGTTTTAGTGTGCTCTCCTTAAGCTGTATCTCATTTTTAGTAAATGCAGTAGATTTAGGGCAGTTTGTAATTTTCACATAAGTGGTGTTTGCAGCAGAATACCTGACGATTTCTGTCACTGACAGCAGTTGATAGCAGATGTCTAAAGAATAGTGTAGGAACAAGGTTGTTACATATATTGTGCTCTTCCAGTACAGTCTCACAGCCTCCAAAGAGTCACAGTTCAGATATTCCCTATGGCAGTGGTAGTGTCTGTTGGTTTGAGAAACACTGGAATGTTTTTCTTTAATGAATTTGTCCATTCACTCTTTGAGTCTAAATAGTTTTACTGTCCATGATGTCCTATGACAAAACTCCTCAGCTGACCCACAGATTGCAAAAAGTAAATTCTTTGTTTCATCTGAGGCACCTAATTTCTTGTGTTTGAAAAGGTGGTGGATAGATTCCCTGTTTATCGTCTTTCTATCATTTATGATGCTATAGAGTTGTCATATCTCCCCTAGTTCATCTGCTCAGGTTGAAAGGCCCTGGTCTAGCTGCTCATATGCAGGACAGAAATTATTCCATGAGTTCAATTGTGCTGTAGTACTTTACAGTACTTTTCCTAATTGTGTCATTATGTAATTTAAAATTTTGAAAGAGAAGATTGGAACAAGAGTGAAAGAGGAAAGAAAGAAAGAAAGAAAGAAAGAAAGAAAGAAAGAAAGAAAGAAAGAAAGAAAGAAAGAAAGAAAGAAAGAAAGAAAGAAAGAAAGAAAGAAAGAAAGAAAGAAAGAAAGAAAGAAAGAAGAGAAAGAAAGAGAAAGAAAGAAAGAAAGAAAGAAAGGAAGAAAGGAAGAAAGGAAGGAAGAAAGGAAGAAAGGAAGGAAGAAAGGAAGAAAGGAAGAAAGAAAGAAAGAAAGAAAGAAAGAAAGGAAGAAAGAAAGAAAGAAAGAAAGAAAGAAAGAAAGAAAGAAAGAAAGAAAGAAAGAAAGAAAGAAAGAAAGAAAGAAAGAAAGAGATAGAAAGAAGGAAAGAAAGAAAGAAAGAGAAAGAAAGAAGGAAGGAAGGAAGGAAGGAAGGAAGGAAGGAAGGAAGGAAGGAAGGAAGGAAGGAAGGAAGGAAGGAAGGAAGGAAGGAAGGAAGGAAGGAAGGAAGGAAGGAAGGAATTAGTAGGCTCTGAAGAGATTTTTGAAATGGGTTATGGTCAAAACAGAATTCAGTGGGTGCTGTCCACAGAGAATACATTCATGGGAATTCAGGGAGTGACTGCCAGCACCTCAGTCTCTGCAACATAATCTACATACAAGCTACAGGAGAAGGGAATTGTATAGGGTACTAGTGTTACACCACTTTGTGGCACTGGAGATGTCTTTCATGTTCTTTTTGTAGGTTTTTCCTTTTTATTATAGCACTTTGGTTATTCTTTTTAATAGATTATATAATCATAATTGACTATTAAAATTTTGGAGTATGAGCCTTGTAGATGAAAGGTACACATTTGTTACACTATAATTAGATTGTACATTCTTCTTTTAAGAGTTTTCGTTTAATGGCAGTTTGCCTGAAGGTTCTCATTTTAATTTAGTTTGGGTGAAACTGAGGGAACTAAAGGACTGCAGTATAAAGAATTGGGTTTTGTGTGTGTATAACATATCCTTTTCAACTGTTTGGGTTTTGTTAATCAGAAATCGCTTTAATGTCATGGGCTTTAATACTTTTACAGTCTATGATACTACAGTTCTTCCTTTAGCAGTTATATATATTTCAAGACAGAGAAAAGCTTTCTGCCAGTTGCCAACTGCTGCTGCCTTTGTGGTAGCCATAAGAAAGCATTGTAATAAAAATCGTATTGTGTGTTGCTGCTACTGAAAAACCTGAAATATTTCAAAGGTAAAGACACTGCAATTTTTGAACCAGCCCCATTGCTGCTACGAATTGTATATGAGCATAAATCTGCTTGCCTGAATTGGCAGGTTAGTTTGTATTCCAAGTACTTCAGAATCTCACAAAGGCAATGGGGATGCATTAGCTTTGCATTTTTGAAGAGTATCAGAAAATTATACGCACAGACTGCTTACTGTATGGGGAGAACCATGTCCAGGCATTCCCTTTTCATGGGGTTGAATGGTAGAAATATAAACTTCCGAACCATCAAGCACAGTCTTTGGTCATTATAGGCACCTGTCACATCATTCTTTTCATAGAAATATCAAACTCCACCTGTTCCTACATGTTAGGAATCTTCTGATTTCCAGCCTCTATTTATACTCATTCACTTTTGCCCCAACATTGTCTTTTATCTTTTAATCTCCATCCTTGTTTCTTTACAGATTACCATATTACATGTACATCTGTTCTGTTGCCTTTGACTTTGTTTTTCTTCTTTTCCAAATAGTGCATTTTCTTAAACCTATGTTCTAGTCATGATTGCTTTTCTACCACACAACATTTTTGTTATCTTTAGAATACTGATAAACCTTAAGTTCCTGATTTCCTCAGGTGCTTAGGACATCTGAGCTTTTCAATAGAGTCCTCTTCTATCTACCCCCTTGGTGTATTTCTTTATGGAGTCTTGTACCTTTTTTTCAGCTTCATAGTGTTCTCCCATGTCCACTGTCTAAAGACTTTGATTTCATTGCATCTTCTTTGAATAGTAGTTTCACTTGTCCTCTTATGAAAGACTATCAAAGGATTCTTCACTGTTCTCCTCAGGACATCTTTCAATCATCTAACAACATTTTCATCTGAACTGCAACTGCATCTCCAATAATTCCTGAATTCTTTCTACATGAACTCTACTAGGTGGCACTCCAGGCATATGTAGCTCCCATCAGGAGCTACTTTCAGGTAATGTGCTTTGCATTTAGACATCTCCGTTTTCTTTGTCATTCTTTAAATACCCTACACTGTTGCAGTTGGATATTACCTTCCTGTACCAGCTGAAATGCAGGGAAAGACAGTGGAAGTAAAAATATAATTTGGCCTCAATTGAAGTCAACAGCAAAACTGTCATGGCATAATTTCATTTGAAGAGAACTCATTGAGATACAAGATCAAAGGCTGGAATTGTTTTCATTTATATACAAATGGTAAAATAACCTAGTAATGACCCAATATGCAAACACATGGCTTTCTTTTCACCACTGGAAAATTAGGACTAGAGGAGATAACAAGTCCAAAATCAGTCCAATGCTAGGTCTGGTATTTGGTAATTTCTTAGTCTCATTAATTCAATTAGATTATTGGGTTTGTCATAGGCTGTATCTATCCAGGAATACATATGTGTGTGTGTGTGTGCGTGTATTCACACATACATACATACAGAGAGATTGATAACAGGCTTCTTTCTGTTGCTATCACTCTGGAGCGTTATATGACTTTATCTCATTGTCTTTGTATATCCCAGATATTCCCACAATAGGCTTGTATTGCAAGGTGGAGACCGCTTTGCTTGTTTCACACAGTAAAGTGAGGCACCATGAAAATAAATCCCTTCCAACATTACTCAGGAGGCTCATATCAACTGCAAATTTAAGCCGTAAACTTGTTGAGCCAAATTTACGCTATAATTGCAAAGCATCCTCCAGTTGATTCTGCACTGCTTTAGTTTTGACATTGTAACAATGACTGCATAACACAATGTTGTCTTTATAGTACCTATTGGTCCCCTTGCTCTTTTAATTCATTTTAGTGGTGTTCATTTGAAACCACCAGAAAAAGTTGTGCAAAAGATCATTTTAAAAGATAATGTGTGTAATGAAGTCTAATATGATGCCTATGGCAATTTCACACTGGAAAATAAGCTGCAGGGTAGTACTAGCTTTCCTTCAGAGAAACACCTCATAATAATTAACAAACTCTTATAATCATATTAAAGAAACATAAAAATTAACTCTGTGCAGGTGGAATTCTAAGCCTGGGATTGCTTATATTTCTGACATTTGGCTATTTCCTTAAGCTTTCCTCTGCAGAGATTTAGGAGATCATTATGACCTGTACATAAAGGAAACTACTGGCAAGACAAAGTATCCTCCTATCCGTGGGGCAGTGAATCAAACTGCATTGTTTAAATCCTTCTTGAAGTTAATAAATCAGCAGGAAAAGTCCATCCTGAAGACCTAATGTCTCCAAAACAATCACCTGATGTCCCCAACAGCTGACACAAAATCTACGAGTGTCTTCATTGTTCTATTTTTTCCCCCAGAGACATGACCATGGTTATCCTGGGAATCTTTCTCAATAAAACATAAAGACAACCTAGAACATAGATGACATGATCAACTAGCAACAGAGATAATATACAATATTTACAATTGCATCTTTTTGATTTACTGTGACTATTTGTCTCCAATGAGGATTTAGCTACTGTGTTTCACGCTTGGGTCACTGCAGTTCTTTCTTCCTGACACGAATTGGAAAGGCATTCAGAAATTCCACCTGTGCAAGACAAAACAACCCAAATCTCCTGGAAGCATAACAGGTGCTGTTCTCCATATTCCTTACACACCCTCCAAAATAAAAACATTGCTAGTCCAGCAACCTGTTTTCCATTCTTACCCTAGGTAAAGAACTGCTCTCCGTGGAAGCCCAAGGGCTGCTGTGCTCCACTGTGAAGATCTCAGGAGCTGAGATCAGACTGTTCTTGGCAGGGGGCCATATGTTATGTTACTTTATGCCAGAGCTGATTAGAGTGAGTCTGATCACAATCAATTTCAGATCATAATACTGAACTCAGGCTTTCTGCCGAGCCCTTCAATCAGTAACAAAGATAGTTGAAAGAACTTTCAAAGGTACAGATCATCCAATAAAGTCATTGACCTCACAAGAGGTGAAGAGCAGAGGTTTTTCACATGCAAACTGACACAAATCTCATACAGGGTATCAGAAAATGTTTGTTGAAAAACACAGCAGGAGCCATAGTGAAGCTATTAAAAATGCAGATTGAATTTCCAAAATAGTTCCAGAGAGACTTTTATTCTTCACATGGTACTTGCAACTACAGAGGAAAAGGGCACTTGCGAAGGTTGACCTCTGCTATGATAGCTTGAAAGTGCTGTGAGTGCACTCCTGGCAGACGGAAGTAGTCATTTACACCGGCAGGCTTTGAGTTTCAGCCCTGGTGCCACACACAGGTGAGTGCCCTTTTTGCATTCTGAGAAAACAACCCAACACTTCTATTTCCAGTCACCCTAAATTAAGACTCTTTTCCAGCTTCTCAGTTCAGCTACTGCACTGAAAAAATCAATTATTTGCAATACTCAAGTCTCAATTTTGTAATTACTGTCTAGATAATTTGCTGATGGATGCATTAGTAATATCTATGTATTGTGCCACTGGGGTCTCCCTTATACCAGGAAATGTTCCTCTGAGGAGAAGCAGTCAATACCCAGAATCCAGCCATAACATTTATAAATACAAGCAGAAAACATTGTTGAGGCTCTATCTTGTACATTGCACATGCAGATCAGCAGGATGAGAGAAACTCTTAGCAAAAGAGCTCTTCTTACCAAGAGAACTCATCAGCAGAAGGGATAAAATAGCCCTTCAGCCTTCACATGATACAGGGCCTGAAAAATCGAGCTGCAGTCTGGTTTACAGGACTGTAGATTTTTAGGCTTCTCTGTCTTTTTTATAACTAACTCAGGGGCAGAGGTGGCTGATTTGCAAGACTCCTAAAGACATGATTGTTAGCTGTGTGTTGGTGGAATTCAAAATAGTGTTTAATGAGCCAGGAAGAAATATAAATTGCTGAGTTCAGCTCAAAGTCTATAGTAGCTACAGCGAGTATGTGTTTGAAACATTTGTCATTAATTAGACATCGTCAGTTACCTCCTGGATGAAGCCAAAGCCATCTTGGGCATCATAAAATCCATGAACTGCAGTATATGTCTCCAGAATTTGATAATCCAAATGAATCAACTGGGCAAATCTCTCTTCCAACCTGTTAGAGATATTGATTCATCTGGATCTATAACATTATTAAATTTTCATTCTTAGTAAAGACAGTTGATTTATATTAAGGAAAAAAAGGAGGGAAGACTGTGTGTAGCAAGCACTTACATACATGAACATCCCATAAGGAAACTCTCACAGCACACAGGGAGAAGCAGAAAGAGTACAAGGTAGTGCCAATGCCTCCATCTAGTATTGCGTAGGATTCCGCTGATTCCGTGAAAGTTTTGGTCTCTGCTTTGGTGTCACCATGGACACCCCTTTGAAGAGGCAGGAAAGAGTCAGCTACTTGTGTCTCAGAGGCAACATATCCCAATTTTAATCTGCCTCGCAAGGATAGGTAAATTATTTCAATTCAGCTTCATGAAATAAAGCACTATTATTTGTAGGAGCATAGCCAGGAAAGATGGTTAAAACAAAAAAAAAAGCGCACCTGCATGCAACCTTGCCTAGTTAGACTTCCCCATTCCTGGCCATTCCTTACTGCTGCATGGAATAAAGGGGAAACTCTTCCTATTATGACTTCTCTCTGAATACCCCCATAAGGCCTCTTCCGCTTGAGACCTAAAAATACAAGAGTAAATTCACTTACGTATTCAGTGTAACATCCTCCAGTTGTCCTAATCCACCTGACGCTTTGTGGTTTCCCCAGACGTAAGCCATTTTCAGGGTAGCACAGGACCAGTGGAATGGCTTTTTATTCCTACCTTGTGCAAAAGGCTATCTGGGCATGACCAGAGGACTTGGCCTCCAGAAATGTCCTCCTGAAGCCAGAACCTCCTTGGGACTGACCACACTCTGACCAGTGTAAAGCCAAACTACTAGACATGTTGTTTGGTATGAAGGAGAGCCTTCAGGTGAAACAGAACCAACACAGGAACATCCAGCCCGTGAAGTATTCATATGGCTTATTCTGCCCTAGTCTTGGGGCAGAAAAAAGCAAAGCCTAGCAGCAGTCTGGTGTGCCAGTTCCCCTCGGCCATGCCAGGCATACCTCAGCTGCAGCCGACAGCCTGGCACTGAGGCTCAGTTCATCAAGAGAGGTTATATAACAAGCACAGAATTTCAGCCAGAAAAATTCAAACGTATCTGCACACAAAACCCTCATTGTCCAGTCCAGTCACTTCTGTTCTGCACCAGCTGCTTCTGTGAACAATTTTTGAGTTTAGCCTCAAACAGTATCTGTCCTTGATCATTTAATCAGTATTTAAAGCTGTTTCTGTGGTGTTATTGATCCCACTTGTGCCTCCAGCTTGTGTTTCCAATGGAAAATCCAGCACAGAAGGAAAGTGCAGAACACTTTCTCAGCATCCGCAAGAAGAAAAAGATGCGTTTTTCTCCTTTCTGATTTTATGGTTTGTTGTATAATAGCAATAATCTCTATTGCTTTCATATATGTGCAATAAATGGCTCTTGAGATCGATGAAATGCCTGAGCTTCACTTTGGCTATTAATCATTCACAGTAGCTATTTATTGCTTCGTATATTACAAAGAACAGAAGTTATTTCTTAGACCTACCCAGATAGCTGAGGACTGCAAATTTCAAACCTAACTCTGAGAGACAGATTCACTGATGGCAATCCCTGTGTTGTCTTTTATAACAGTAAGTAATAATAACAGCACTGTGCCTTCCACCTGCAGGTTTCAAAACCCACTATGCAATGCATTAAGGAAAAATGAACCTTGCTTCTCTAGTTGAAGGAGGGAGAAGGTGAGAAATATCTGTCAAGATCCCTCACCAGTTTTTTTCTCATTATCTGAGAAAGCAATATTTGTAGCCTGACAGAATGTGTAATACCTGCCCTTGGTGCCATCCTGGGAGCCAACTGTCGGGCTGCAGCGAGGGGAACAGGCACTGACTGCCCTGGGAGAGAGGCTATGTTACTGTTCCTTGTCAGCATCAGCAAGACTGGTGTGAAACAAATGTTCACTCAACAAACTTGCTCCACGCATTTCCTAATATGACCAGTCTTTGGTCCCTCTCTTTGCTCCCTACCCTCCTTCTGACTAGGGTCTAATCACATTTTTTGGGTAATCATAAAATAAAAATTGGCAGTGGCATCGAAGGAGAGAAAGTGCCTGTAAGTTTGAGTTGGTAAAGCATGTTTTAACCCCGAGAATAGTAGTGTGCATCCTTCACAAAGAATGAACTACTATGAACTTGAGCATAGTGTGCTATTCTCTTGTATTAGAGGCTTCTGCTTTGACATATCTCTGACTCTTAGATGCCTCTGCTTTGATTATCCATCATCCTTTATTCCAATAAAAATACAGAGCCTATTTCTCAGTTCAGTGGAATTCCATGTTTATTTACTCAGATGATGACACCAGTATAATTTCTTTGCCTACACGTGGGATTTACCAAGTCTAGTAAGAAACCATCATGGCTCTAGTGGCTATGACCACTTTGCATGTGAGCGGTCAGTTGCTAAGCAGGAACCAGAGTGTTCTCATGACATGGCATAAAACCTCTTACTGTTGCCGTAGGCAGCCTATAAGGCTGTGTGAGGTCAAGCTGTGCATGAATGCTGGCTGTCTGGGAATAGATGTTGTTGGGAGCTCAGAGTAAGAACCTCAGACATCTTGACTCTTCCATATGAGTTACGTTACGTTGGGGTACAGGCAGATGGTCAATAGGTCAGGATGCCAGGTCCACCAGCAACACTGGCAGTAAGCATGAACTGGGGTGTGTACAATAGTATCAGTTTGACAGCACAGCAAATATATGCCTTCTTATCCTAAAGATTTGCAGCCAGATAATATGAAAATGGGATGTTCTCTCACCTACTTTTCTTTTCTGCAAGAAGTGAAACTGGACTGGGATATCACAAGTTTTTTGTTTGGGCCTCAGGCAGCGTGAAGAAACAGAGGGGAAAAGCAGCTTGAATGGTTGTGACAACATTTTGATAACAGGCTCAGCAACTGACTGTTTTATTATTCTTTTTTTAATCAACTAAAGGACAGAATTAACTTTCTTCTCCCAAGTCTAGTCTAGGTACTCTACTCTCTAATGTTACATTATTTTTAACCTTGCCTCATGGTTTAAAAACTCTTTATCCAGATTAGCCACCTCAATTCCCAGAGTTTATTTTAATGTTTTCTACAATTTAATAATGATCTATCCTGCTGAGTCCACTTCTGCATGTAAAATAGATCTATACTACTAACGACAGCAATTTTGTGTTATTGTAGCACACAGTTGCAACAGGCACTGTGTGGAAAGAACAGCTGAAAAAAAGTCCGCATTAAAACTTCCCTGGTTTTCAACAAAACCTTTGTCATGTTGCATTTCCATTAGGCTTACATAAGGCATTGTGCCACCCCATAAAGTACCTATGTCTTAACAGTGCCTTCTTATTCCATGGATTACTTCGCTTTGAATATTAGGAATCATATTTTAATAATGGAAGTAGGGATGATTTGCTCTTTGGTCTCTCTAGCTTGACAGAAGAAGATCAGAAAAGGGACAATTGGTTTCTGTTCCTTATGCATCACTGGCTGAATTGTTTCCACATTTCCAGTCTAATCTAAATTACACTTGTGTAACTCCAGAGTATGACAGAAGACATGCAAGACTGAAACTGAGAGAGCTCTCGTAACTTGCTCTTGGAAGTTTCAAAAAGCGTTACTCCCTCCTCCCCCACCCTCCCTTACTCTCCTATCCTAGTTTTCACAAAGACGTTTGTTAGGGATGTCTGAGGTGGTTGTTCATACAGCTCAATAAGATCTTGCCAGCCCTCTTCAGAATTGGGTGAAGAGCAGAACCTCCATATAGCTGATGAATGCATATTAATCATATTAATCAAATAATATTTTACCTCTAGCTACCTGAGGAGGAACATAAGATCTCTTGCCTAAATATAAAAATTGACATACCAGGTCAAACCAGAGACCCAGTTAGTTCAGTTAGTTATCTTGCCTCTGCTACTGGCCAATAGCATGCGTTCAAGTAAGACTACGAGAACACAGCATGTACAGAATGATCCTTCCCCACTTTTCGAAATCAGCATTTTACTGTGATTGCAAAAAGACCCATGTTAACTAGTAAACAGAGCACAGGAGTCTGGGAAGATGAGTTCTCTGAATGACTCCTTTGAATTGTTTTGTGCTCTCAGGCAATTCACAAAGGTTGTGACTCAGTTACCAAGTCAGTATGAAAATATTCATCAGGCTTTGCAAGCTGGTAGGGACTGGACACCCTTATAAAGCTGCATGTCACTCCAGCATAGCATGTGACACAATAGTCATAAAATCTGCTACTGCAAATAAGGGAAAAAAATGTGCCATGAGAAGTGGCTTAGAGATGCTCCCACACCTTGAAAACCAAATAGATTAATGAGGTTGTAAATTTATGATCTAGGGAAATTTCTACAGAGTAGAAATGGCAAAGACAAGTTAGAATTTTGTGAGTGTACTAAAGTAACTTCTTTCTGATTATATTTAAATAAAAACAATGAAAGAGCTAATGAGCAGAGAACAATAGCGTAAGTTGCAGAAAACAATAGCATAAGCAGATTTCAAACAAATGTTCAATGAACATTAGCGCTAACATGATCTTGCAGCCCCAAAACAGAGACAAGGAAACTAGTTTTGTATTGATTTGAAAGACAAAGATTTCCCTAAGACTTTTTATGTCCAAAATTCTCTACAGCATCTAAGGGGATTATGCTATAAATGCTTTCTTCTTACAAAAAATTATGATTGATGAGTTTTTCTTTATTATTGATTTCAGATACCTCTAACATATTCCATGGTTATGTTTTGGAGACATTATTTATCATATTTCTGTTTTGAAGACGCTATTCTGAATCCATCAGCATGCCCTCTTGTTTCACAGTCATCTCCCAACATATTTGTATATCAGTTTTACATAATTACATCAGTGATCAATTTTCAAAATCTAGAATACAGAAATACAACTCTACAGAAAAATATATACCTCGTTATGTCTCTTAATTTCTATTTGTTCTTCTATCTAATAGAAAAATAATAAGAAAAAGAAAAATTGTCAGTGAATTGTATATATAAGTGGAAAAATATGCACGAGTTTCGTTGATATATTCCAACAAATTGCATATTATCCATCAATAATATTATCCAGTCATGTGGAATATTAAATAATAGGTTGGCTGCTTTCCATGAATTTCATCAAATATTCCTTTTATACTTAAAAGCGTCTTACAACTTCAGTGAGAAAAAGGTCAATCAGAAAAGCGCAATCATATTCTTCACTATGTCAGATAGAGCAGAGATTTTAGATGTCTGACATAATGGAGTTCTATCTTGCTTCATTTGATAGGTTCCTCTTCTGTATTGGCTGCTACTTGATAAGGTGATAAATTTTCCTCTAAAAACCTCCAAGCATCTTCCAGGTTATGAACAATGTATTTGGTTCTTTGCAAAACTATAATTTATCTGTGACAAATTGTCACACAACCCTTAATACATGTGTAGACTGGTATTTTTCTCTTGTTCTTTAGAGTGTCATGATCAAAGCTTATATCCACTCTGTTCAGTTTGGCTCAGAAAATGTAAGAATTAGTGGTAAAAATTTTATTTTTGAAAAGGTTCCCCTTCAACATCATCTGCCATAAAAAGGTAACGCAAGTTTTTTTCCAAAACATTGCTCGGTCAGCAGCAATGAAATTGCTTCCTATCAAAGTCTGAATGTTAGTATGTGGGAATATTCTCATCAGATGGGCTTGCCTGCATGGAAAAGCTGACCAGAACAGTTCTTTTTCAAAATATGTTTTTCTAAAAAAGCTGTTTTCCAAAGTAATAGTTTACTTTTTGAGTGCAGAAATGATGCATCAGAGGGAATGCATTCCACTCAATTTTGTTGCATCAAAATCTCTGTGAAGAACCAGAGATGAAATTTTCTCTTTCCCTCAGTCTTTTAAGAGCAGCATGAAAGCTATTAAATAACATGACTGTGATCACAAGCATTTGTGGCACGTGATCTGCCTCCATCCACAGTAAATCACTGAATCATCATATTGCAGATTCATAGCGTATACTTCCCAGAATATTCTTTCTCAGATCAATGGACTCATAAGGCTTCTGTTATCTATTAGGCACTAGGGAATTCCACCTACAAATCCATTTCTCTAAGTATAATTTAATTATAACTTGCTTTATGCAAGGGAAATAGTAGCAGGTGAGTTAAAGAGAAGGATACTCCATTCTTATGGTTGTCAAGAAACTGGTCCAGACCGTGAGCAACCAAACTCAGAAAAGAAATTCTGCCATATAAGCCAAATTATTTTCTTACTGGGACTCTAAAAGCCTGAAAGTAAAAAATAATATGGCAGAAGAATGCTCTAACATAACATCAGCATAACTGGAGAAAAATCTAGAAGGATATAACAAGAAGGCATGACATATTATAACTGCATAAACTCAGAGTGGTTGTCAGCTGTTTCATATCAAAGTCTGTACTAATAGTGGACTATCAATACCATTCTTTTTTTAAAAAAACCAAGCCTACATTAATTTCTAAAATTTATTCCATGGACTCAAACCTGTCTTCCCAAAGCTATGAATTTATCCAGAGTAAGAATAGACCTAGGCAAACTGGAAAGAGCTTAACTGAGAGGACATTTTTCTAACTTATGATTAGGCCAACAACTATCCCTCTTTGTTCCAGTTTGTGGAATGGGATTAAGAATACCTACTCATCATTCCTGCAGCACTCCAAGAGATACAAAAGCCAAATCAATATTACATTTCATTTTGAATAATGTTCAAAAAGTAACTCTTGTTTTATTGTGTATCACTGAACCATCATGTGACTCTTCATCCGCACAGGTCTGTGTATCTGGGAAGGAAACTGAACATTATGGGACAGGAGAAATGCCCTTTGGTTGAGTTATGTCATAAAGTGCTGTATTATATATTGCATTTCTCCCCACCACAGCCAGCAGCCAAGAGTATTGAAACATTGCTTTCATTAACATCTAACTAAATTAATTGCAACGGATCCTATCCTCTGCTGTCATGGGTTGTGTAACCACACTGTGGTCAGTGAAATGAAGTTGAGTTATTTAGCAGAAAATCAGGACTACCAGCCTCTTTACATACGCAGTGAATTACTTGAAGTCAGAGTTGAGCTTCTTGATACTGTTCAGGTGTTTTAAAAAGTAAAATGAATACAGGAGTGTTTCCATCAAAGAACAACGTGTGCCGCATGTTAACTGTCTCCTTCATCTTTATGGAGCAACAATATCAATAACTGTCACAAACTTCTGTAATGGACAAAGCCACCACTCAAGGCACAAGGCTTTGTCAACCTTTTTACTTCTTAAGATAAATCATACTCCCATTAATAGCCAAAATGTTACCTTTAGATCAAGTTTTGCTGTTACTGAGAACATCACAAGTGAGGAATTGCAGGACAATATAACAGAATTTGCAAGAAAAATCTTTCACAATAAATCCCTTCCAAAAGGTAAAAAATTAACATTTTAGTCCTGATGAAGCTGAAGTCCTGGATAGCATCCAGCAACCAAACCCAAGCAGAAAATCTGCTGCTCAGTATCTTCACTTAAAGGGAAGGAGCTTTTCAACTCCGGTCTGCCTTCTCTGAGGATAACCCAGTGCGAGTGCATCATCTCGAGGCACGCAGTAGAGGACGCTATTTTACACATCATCACCTCCCCGGCCAGTGCGGTGTGGTAACACAGCCCCCACTTTCGTCAAGCCCTGTCTGTTCTCCAAATACAAAAGAGGGGTTGCACTAAGTTGTGGATGCAGTGCCATGCATGTGAAGGGCGAAGTATTATCAAGACATAATTACATAATATCAACCACCTCAATAATAAAAGGATCGAATAGAATTTGTGTGTTAAAGGTGTGTGAGTGTATTGCTTGACCTGAGTTGTGTTGTGCACAAGCACCCTGAAACTCCCTTCCTGTTCTTCCTGCGAGCATTTACCTGCCCACCACAGCTGAAACCTGGGGTAATAAGCAAACTGCCACTCACTCCTCAGCAAATCTCTAAGTTCAGCCATCTGTATGTTCTGAACCCAGAATGCAGAGCTGTGCTGTGAGTTTCCTAGAAATTAATTGGATGATTCTGAGTACAAGCAAGACACAGATGCATGAAAATCTAGGGGAAAAATGCATTTATAAAGGTTGTTAAATGATTTATGTCACGCCAGTTTTTTGAATGCTTAACTTAGCGCATTTAGGGAAATAGTTAATTAAGTTTTCCTTGAAAGATCCCAACTACTAGCATGTTATAACAGGATTGGGAAATATAACTATATTCTCAGTTGAGGCTTTAATATAAATATGTAATATTGACCTGTCTGCCTCTAAGTAAGACACTGAGGAATAAATTTATAATTATCTTTACAAAAAAATAATCAGCATAAAAGTTCTGGAGAACTAGAAGCTAAGATTTTTTTTAACAAATTTTGCTCATGACCAGCTTTTGAGCCACTCAGTCATTGTGTGGAGCATCCATATAAATTTGATTAGGAAACATTAATCACATTATACCTTTGGTGCTGTCAAGTTTATTAAGAACAGTCAGAAAGTCACGTTTTGTGAAACAGGATAGTAATCAAATGATAGAAGATAAAAACTGGGATTCTCCTCTTACAGTTCCAGGATATTTTCTGGCAACACCAAAGGTTCTCTCGACTTAGTTTTCTTTAAAATTGTGCTATATGAGTATTTTCTACTCTGTCTTGGACTCATCTGTGTTTTATCTCTGCTTCTCTTCATATTTGGCTGTGGTTTTTCACAAAGTCACTGCTCAACCAATTAGTAGACCTCATGTTCACAGGCAAAACTGGGTATAAAATCCCATGGTATTACTTACTCGTACTGTTTTGTGTAGAAGCCATAAGCACACATCAAGGTTCTGTTGTGCAAAGAACATTACAACTGCACCAGGAAAAAATGATGTCTAGTTGCATAGACTTCAGTCAAATTACATCATTACATAAAATTACACCATTAAATTACTTCCCTATGTCACAAACACTTTTTATTACATTGAAATTAGATTTGTGAATAAAAGTTGCTAGATATTTTTGTACTGTTGTACTGTTGATGCAATGGTAAATAGGTGCTGTGGGTATTAATTTTAAGGAGAAGAAGGGAGTTTCTGAATGGTCTATAGTCTCACAAATGATAGGGTAATTCAGGTTGGAAGGGACTTCAGGAGGTGTCTAGTCTAATGTCCTGCTCAAATTAGGTTCTGCATTTATCCAATCGTGTCTTGAAATCCTCTGAGGGTGGAGATTCCACAGCCTCCTCGGGCCCTGGTCCAGTGATTAACTATCCCCATAGAGAACATTTTAACCTAATATCTATTCAGAACCTACCATTTCCATTTATAGTCATTGCATCTCATTTTCTCACTACAGAGAGCCTGTCTCCGTCTTGGTAACTTTCTCATAGATGTTGGAAGGCTGCACAGCATTCTGCTATGCCGTCTCTTCTGCAGTCTAAACAAGCCCAATTCTTCTCATATGATATGCTCCAGCTGTCTGGCCATTGTGGTGGCCCGCCACTGGACTAGCTCTGCATTTCTTTCTGTCTGTCTGTGTAATGTTTTGGTCAAGTTCTGCAAGGGAGGCAGATGTATCTGCACCTATTCTAAAGGAAACTGTGACACACCTTTATCACAATTAATTGCAACGTGGAAAAATATCTTTCTTGTCACTGCTATAAACTAGAACCTCATAAGCACGTGACCATTGCTAGGCAGAAATAAAGAGCCACTAACTTGACCACAGACCTTATGAAATCCTCACAGTTCTGAGCTGGGCAGTACTTCCAAAGGCTTTGGTCAGCGTGACAGCAAACTGTCTTCATTGTGTTAACATCCAAGCTACCTTACAGAAATCTTCACTCCTTGTGGTAAATATGACAATCTTTCCATTCCATCCAGTGAAGCCAAAGCAAAAGGCTTTTCCATCCTGAAAGCTGCAGGGAAAAAAAAAGTCGATGAGGTTGAAAAGAAAAACATGATTCCATTAGAATATATCCCTTATCAGCCTTTACCTTGACTTCAACCAAGTTATATTATGCATGTAGCAGTTATTCATCTATATTTATATGACTACCTAATTGCTGGTAATAAAAAGATATAAATAATCTATTCATACATGAAGTTATAAATACATATATTGGTAACAGAAGGATTTAAATGGACTAGGTTATCCATGCTATCCCCCCTAGCTCAGTTCTATAAAAATTCAAAGACTGAACCCGATTTGTTCATTTCTGAGCTAATAGAGAATGTGTGTGTCACAAATATGGCTATTTCAGCCCTTGGGAACAATTCTTGTGAGATAATCACTTGGGGAAAGTGTGATTTACCAGAGGCCTGTTTCTGCATTAGTTCAAAGGTCTGTTAGCACATACATGGAAAAACTGCAGCTTTTGAGGCATAATGCTTCTCATTGCAGAGGGATGATAAAGCAGAGGAATATAAAGTGCTGTAATTCAAGTCATGCAGCTCCTTCCTTGAAGACATGAAGTAGCTTTCTAGGTACTATTAGCAGAATTAGAGTCATAAAATGGCCTTCTCCTAGAATCTGACCCACCTGGCCCATCTGTGTTAATTAGTAAGACTCCCAATTTCCTTCAAGGAAGGCCTTGCTAAGATCTGAAAATCAGTATTTCACAGGTTCTGTTATGGTTAGAACATGTCAGAGAGAAGAAAGTTCTACAATGAGTCTGAGATATTGATCACATCTCTGTAGGCCAGAATTGGGATAGAAGTTTCCAGAGGTGTGAGAGGGATGTGGGACGAGCACGTATTAATGGTCCTTGCGTGAAAAATCTAAAGTGGTCTTTTGGTGTGGGGGGGAAGATAATAAACAGCTTTCCATGAAAAACAATCCCATGGAAAGAATTCAGTTATTTAAGTAACTTACAGAGATTGCAGGTAGTATTTCTTGGATTACTAAAATTCTGGACATCATTTCTTGCTTCTGAAGGGCTTATGCCTCACAGAAGTAAGGAAGGTTTCCTCCCTGCTTTTACAAAAGACAGAGCTGCATGTTTCACAGCAAAATGCATTAAGGCACGAGAGAAGTATCTTTCCTTTTGTCTTGCAGCGTGTCAGGCATACCTCAGGCATGTAACAAATAATAAATAAAATAACAGCGTAAGCGTGGCTGGGATTAGAATACTATTACTGTACTCTGGAGTCTCTGTCATTCTCTCATCTCACTCTTGGCAACCCACTTGCCAGTTCACATCATAGTTTGAGAAAGATCTGCCAGGATATCAGCTACACATGAGAACAAGAAGCTCAGGATATACTTTTTATTAACTTGCTCTCTGCACGGGTGTATCTCAACGAGACCTTTGAATATAGCCTGTGAGTACTGGTCAGTACAGAAAGAGAGTGCAATTTCTAACATTCCTTTCCAATGAATTCTTAATCTGTCTTCTGGAAAAACTGGCTGATATCAAGGCAAAATACATATCCTTGAGTTTTTCCTGCCCTTTCACTGCTCTAGCCTTTTGCTTTCGTATGACTATATTGCATATGTTAGAAAAGTCTGGTGAAGAGGTCTGTCTCTGGCAACAATTAATTAGGTTGTAGCAATTTGGTACATACAGGAAGATGAATGTAAACTGTGTAACAAATCCTGGAACTCACCCATGTGTGGCACCCATGGAGTTAAACACAGCCCCAAGCACTATGATTGCTCCACCTTTATATTTTATCTGACAGTTCTCTTTCTCTCCGTGGATTGTCATGTAGCCCTTTTGCTCTGTCTGTTCACATTACACAGTAGCTCCTCTGGTGTCTCTTTCAATTTTTTCCATACAAATGCGTTCCCCGTGATACATCAAAATTTGTGCACAGAAGATGTCCTTAGGCTCACTGTTGCTTTGGAATGCTTACCTTTATGCATAAATAATTAATATTAATAATACAGATTAACAAGTAAATGCCTGGCCAAAATATAAGGAGCCTCTACAGAAGTTAAGTTTCACAATATGTGTCTTAATAGATTGCTAGCATAAAATTTACCTTGTGGAGGTCTTCCAAATTCTTCCCCAGCTTCATTGGTTTCAGTGTTTGTATTCGCAAGTGGAGGAACTTTCAGTAATAAAAACCGATGGTGACAAAGGCTTTGATAAGGAAATAGATTCAGATTTGTGAGAAAAGACCATATCTGTCCTCAGGCAGGGGCAGACAAAGAAAACATTACTGCGTATGGTCCCTGGTCCTACAGGTTTTATTACTACGTAAATAAGGACTCAGTGCATGGTTTAGTTTCAGTGGAGAATTGGCAGGTAACATGTGATATGAGGACATTCAGGTTTTGCAGCTGAGGAGTTAACATCTCCTGGAATAACTCTTCAGTGCTCCTCCTCTTTCCCCAGATGACTTTGGATGTGATTTGAGCTGACACCCACAGCTGTGTGTATGAATAGCTCTATTCACTGCTACATTACAAGTTTACATGTCAGTTTCCCAGACCTGAAAAGCATGAAACTCTTGATTATGTTTGTCAGCCCATCCTGAGTTTTTATTTCATTATGAAACTTATTGAAAAAGAAACATTGAGCACTTTATTTCCTTCTTTTGGATCTCTTTTAAATGTTACAGAAAAGCTTACTGAATGATATAAATCCACCTCAATGGATTTATATCTCTCAGCAATATCTTATAAAACAGAAAAGTCTACTTTAAGAACTTTGCACAACTAAGTTCTCTCTTGTTAATATATAGTTTTGGCCTCTGATTTTAAAATATATAAAGCAAATATAAGTGAAAACACATATAAAAAGAATTATATGATCTATATACTTTCCACTGAAAATTTAAACATTTAAAATGAATGAATTCTGAAAGGAACAGCTTTGAGTGTTATTGACTGAAAAAGCAGATGGTGCAAGGATACATTAGTGTCACAGAGCATTACCTTCATCCTCAGGAGCAGAGATGGCATCTCAGTGATGCACTGTGCTTTTTTCATTGCTTTCTAGGTGGTTCAAGGCATAAAACATAAAAAACTGTTTCTTACTAAAGTTGTGTACCAAAGAAATTAATGCATCTCTGATTTACTCTTTGCATGTAGATTGCTTCTCTAAGGGGAAAATTCAGCTTAAGGCTGATAAGTCACTCTCACCTAAGACCTTAAAATAGAGTGTAAGTATGACTTAAATTATGCATGAGCCTTGAGCTAGCCTTTGCAGAAGGGTAAACTCAGTTTCTTTAACCCTCACACATTAGACTTAGTCTGTTTTCAATTATAAGGAGGATGAAGACTTGGCACACGAAGACACCTATTTGTCTTTTTCAATTTCCTCTCCTTCCAGAGGCCCAAATCTTTTTCCATCACATAACCATGTGAAACACACTTGTAAAAATAATTTCTGAGTTTTCTAATGACAATATTGTCAATTATCCAAATCCTATTGTAACATGATAAGGAAATTTGTGCCAGCCCCAGACTGAATTCTATTAAGGCTCAAAGTGTCTTGCCCCACACTCTGCCGTGCTTCCAGGCGTTCCCCAACCCAGTGAGCAACAGCCAGGATGAGGCAAAGAGGCAGTTGCCTTCTCTTCCACCCAGGCAAGTTTTTTACTACGAAAAAATAACAGCCCTAGAAAAAATAATGAACAAATAAATAAAAGGGATCCTATTAATCACAAAAATATGTTTGACAAAAATAAAATTCTTTTTATTAAGCACATTATTTTCAGTTCACTTTAAAACAGTCTTAGGACAAGATGTTTTACCAGAGAGACTGCAGGAATATTAAATACTTTTTTTTTTTTCCTGGCTTCACTTTGAGGTCACCCTTGCCTCTTATACCATTACCGCCTTCTCAAACACACAGGAACAGACAAGCCTGTTCAGGACCTCGCTGTGCAAGTGTGACAGACCCAGGAAGTGCTCCTGCTGCCGTATTACATTTTAATCTCCATTAATTTTCACCTACTTTAAAAGAGACTCCTCTAGACAAAGTTCAATGTTCAAAGTCTGTCTAAGCATTCCCTAGGGTTTTCTGTTCAGCCAGACATTGAACGTGTGTCTGGGTGACGCCTCACGGAGAACAGCTGTACGTCAGCAGGAAGGAGCTAGATGACCTCACAAGTCTTTTGCTGGTCTAACTGCTGCTTCCTGAGCAAAGTTAAATTAATTTATACTAAATCGCCAACTGAGGCTGGGCCTTGAGCCAAGTATGCACACCAGTCCACAGTATCCTCTTGCAAAAGAAGATGCAGAGTCCAAGGACTTGTCCTCGATATAAAGAAATAGTCCATGCTCCTGGTTACCTCTAAACTTCTCATGGCTTTCAGAAGAGAAAAAGGCATGAAAACATGCCTGTGGCAGCACAAGTGCCTTTGGAACTGGGATGCACTTACTCCAGCAACTGCCTAACCAGACCTCAGAAAGACAAATAGCACAGCTTTCTCGTAGACAGAAAGAGGGGAGATTCTGGAGATCTCTGCAGACTGCTCAGCCGTGCTCTGCCTTGCACCATTTACCTTCCTGTGCTGATCAGGGACCATTCACAGGGGAAGTTCCGCAGCACTGTAGAGGAGAATCACTTGTTCCTGTATATCTGTCATACTGGTTTTTTGTATCACAATTGTGAGAACATGCAGGAGTAATAGGGAAGAGAACATAAATTTGGGATACTATTTTAAAAAAAATCATTTATTTGCTTTAGCTCCAGGAACATGCTAACCTATAATTAAAAAAAAAGGAGAAAGAAAGATTAGCAAGATTTTTTAATGATGACCCGACTTGAGCAAAATTTATGAGAAACTGTAACACTGAAATTAGCCACTAGAGAGAGCTCATTTGGTTCAAAATGGTCAGTGGCTTCAATTACTTTGGCAAAAATACTGAATAACTAATGAAATTTACAGGCTTCCAACATTGCTGTTGTTTGTATATTACTCTGCATTTAGAAGAAGATGGCAGAGAGGATTTATTTGCTTCCCTTTAAAGGGTGAAGCTGATAACACAGAAAAAAAATATCAAATGAGAAAGCATTCCTACAATAACTTAACTAGGTGGTGCAAGATGATTCAGACTTGGCGCAAGGGGTCCACGTGACAATACATGACCATAGCAATGCACATGCATGAGACCATTACAGGCATCCACAGTGACCACATTTGGACATTCTTTTTGCTATTCTTCTAATGGACAGGACCAAAACAATCCACTTCAAAACTGCAAACATCCATGCTTTGAATAATCCATACAGCCCCAGCCAAACTTGCGGGTGAGCTTTTGGAGTCTGTGAACACAGGCTGAAAAAGAGCAGCTTATTTATTTATTTAATATTGGAATGAGAGGAGAGAAGAAGTGAAAATGAGGTCCCAGATACCCATTTTTTATGTGTCCAGTTATGGCTCTGAAATTGTGAGTTGCTGGTCAAAGAGTGAAGAGATGGGGAAATGTCTTTTGAACAGACAACTCTCAGAGTATCTGGTAAGCAGGCATGGACCCCAGGTAGGCACTTCCTGGTAAAAGGTAGGAATTTAATCCCATCCATTTTAGCCTTCAGAAAGTTAGGCATATGGTATGAGCTTGCTAGTTGTCTTTATAGTCAGTGGTGAAAATAAGGCTCTCAGAGAAGCTGGTTAATCCTGCCTATCTCAGGAAGGGATGAATATTTGATTGAAAGCATTGTCTTTTGCCTATAAGGTTAGCTGTTGTCTCTCAGTAGGTGATAAGCTTGGTTTAGATACCTAACATTTAAATAGCTAGAATTAGTAGAGATAATCCTTCAAATGCTCCAGCTGCTTAGTAAAATACAGGCTCTTCCTCTTCTAAAAGGCAGATTTGTCAGCAAAAGAACATGCTACAGATTTCAGCTGATGCTGATATAAAGGCCAAGACTGCACACTGCCTGTCCGTGGCAAGTCTCAGCTTAGGCACCAGGGGATGTTGAGGTCCAAAACGTTGGTAAATGGTGGCATTCTGACTCCTCCTGTATTGGTCAGTCTTGGAGGTAAGGCGGTGTCACAAGGAAGTCCCATCTTAGAAATTAAAAAAAAAAAGCACGTCACATTGAATGTTTATAAATCTAATGTTTCAGGTTTGGGTGTTTTTCCTAGTGACAACTTACACAAGCGGAAATAGGCTGGTTACCTGAAAAGAAATTAATGAAACACAGTGAGAAGTGGCAGCTTTCCTCTTCTGTATGGGTTAATGAGACCCTGTAGGACAGCAAGAAGGTGATTTTAACTGCTCTGATTAGCTTGACCTAAAAGCCACTGCATGATTCACACACAGCAAATGTAATTTAAAATGATCAAATTGATGATCAAATACAGACTAGCTGACAGCAGACATTTTAAAATAGCATCTTCATAGCATCTTCTGCTCCTTCCAACCCCATGCTGGTTTTTATTAAATATAATGTCCTGGGCTGTGAACAACTCCCACTAGAAATCTTGTATGTTTTAACACTCAGGATACTTTTTCAGCACTCTTTCAAGTGGCATCTTTAAATGCACTGGATAAAAATGCAGGATAACCATGTCTCATCTTTTCTTCTCCCTCCTTCGTGACCTCCAAAGAAGTAGTCTCTTTGGGGGTGCGCTGTGCTTAGCTTGCTGGTGCAATCTGTCCGGGAAGGAGCTTGCTGAAAGCCTTCACTGCATGGGAGTGCACTGCTGGATGTCTGCTTTGGGAAAGCTGTCCTAGAAACCCGCTGGGAGTTCTCTTGTTGCAGATGAACACTGCCCATGCTAGATTTTTCTCCTATCGCTAGCTATTTTTGTTGGTGGTGCAAATTCATTACTGATGGGGAACCAGTTGCATTTTAATCAGGGGCATCTCATTCTAATCTCCCTGCTGGTGAAAAGAGACAGAGAGGAGATATTTGATCCATCCTTCTAGCAAGGCAGAATTCTTCCTGTTGAATACTACAGAGCCAGAGTTAAGACTCTTCAGATGATTAGAGGGAAGATTTGAAACTCAGTTCTACAAACAGTAGTTTGAAATGAAACCTAAGCTGCAGGTTCTGCTATAATGACAGCAACAGGTTGGACAAATGAGAGAAACATGCAAGGCAGATATGTAATGTAAATCAGCACATTAAGTAATCTTTGTACTTGTAAAGGACTCCCTTTATATGTGTTAGAAACATATTTGGACAAGGGATATCAAATGGGCATAGGAGTCAGTTCATTTTTTTTTCGCCATTGGTACATAGCCTGAAGAATTTTCTAAGCCAGAAAAAAGACATATCCTTAATGCAGTCATTGTCCTATAGCAAATTAGTAGAGATCATCAAATCAGTCATTCTACTGAAGGCCATTTCCAGTCTATGTCGTTAGCACAATGTTCAATCCAGTTAAAGCTGGGTCAAACTAAAGTGAGCAACTAATGGACTGAAACACTGCATTTTTTATATAAAAGTTCCTGAACTCAAAAATACAATATCTCAGATACAAGTTCAAATGATAGATAGTAGCATTTTCTGGAGAAGGACTATAAAAATAGATTATAATGTATCCATGCTTGATTGCTTCTGGGAGAAAAAAATGTTATGAAGGGATTATATTGACAAGACACAACAAAGACCAAGTTAAATCCCAAGTTATAACTTGGGAAAAATGAATGGGGTTTTTTTTTGTGTGTCTGAATATCATAAAACTAGTGATAAAAAGGATAACGCCACCAAATACCATCCAGGTCATATTTCAATTTGAAAGCAACAGTAAACAGCACGGAGTCTATGCAGATTTTAAAACAATACAGGCTCTGGCACACATTCCTGTTTGCACATACAACGCCAAGCTTACCAGCAAATGGCTGGTGAGATTTGTGTATATTGACTTGTAAAATTCACTTGCGTAAGGTATGTTTTATACTTGCATCTGCAAAACAGGCATAGAGTCTTGTATTTCAGTCTGGACATGATCCTGACAGCGCTCTTCTGAACTTCTGCCTACTAATATCTATATTGGTGTCACAAACGAGTGCTCAGAGTTCTGCAGGGGTCCCAGGACATGTTTAGCACACATCTACACGCTCACTTACAGGCAGACATCAGATTGCTCTGCCAAGCCAGCGGGAGGCAAATGAAATCTCTCTAGACAAGCTGGCAATTTACTTTGCCTGAGGTAATAGATTGTGCAGTTCACTCTGTGGACATATGCAGGGTGGACATATGCATGACCATCTAATTTCTCATTTCAGAACTGTTGCTTAACTTAAACAGCTTTCACAAGGGGGGCAAAAAAAAAAGTCTCTGTTGTTCTCCTTAAAATTGTCCTGAAAATTGGCTGAAACTGGCCCAAGTTAATGAGAGAATAGAAGTGTGAATATGGTTTTTTGATCCAGTAACTGCAATATGAAAGAGATACAAACTACTGTACAGTCCTGGTGCCCACCATTAAACAATATGCTAAGAAACTGCATAACTACAGTCACAATAGTAGTGGTAGAACTGTAGGAAGTACCAAAAAACTTAGCAAAATAAATTTGCTTAGCTTATGCAAAAGTAAATTAAAAGTTTGATTTTTAATATTTTTACCTCTGAAAAAGGGAACTTCTGCTCACTAAGAACAGACTTAGTAGGGTTCAAAAATACTCACTGGAAATGGAAGACACAACTCACATTGTAAAGACAGCACAGATTTAACATTAACTACTGAAACAAGTAATTCTGAAAAGTGATTATTTGCTCTCTGGAGGATGCATTTTAATCACAAATTATTATTGTACTCTGATATATTGGTCAGTGTAGGTGGTCACTTCTATCCTTCATACTGCATGAAAATATGAGTTTGGAATTACCAGGAATGGGTAATTTAGCAATACCGACACTTCACTCTGCTAAGAGTGGCCAGAGTTCTAAAACACCACAAATAGCAGGAAGGAGAGATGGCTATGCTCTCTCTTTGGCAAATTGGTGCAGATAACTCCTAACCTTAATTTCTATTAAGTCTTTCTCTGCTTTCTCAAAACAATGTGGAAATTATAACCCATGGGTAATATAAGAAAAGTTGCACCTCATTTTATCAATAAAATCTAATTAGAGCTTCACATAATAAAAGGTAACCAGAGAGCTGTATTAACAGAGTATTTGGCACAATATTTCTCATAAGAATTGTTTTTAATATGTAACTGTAATCTTTATATATAGCCATGATATGTCAGATTTGGGGCCTTCTTAAGATCTTTGAAAATACGAAGCCATCAGTATACCTGGGGCTTAATTATGCATTAACTTCTTCTTAGTGCAAGAGAACCTTCATTTTGCCAAAAGCTAATTTTATTGTCATAGATTTCAACCTATGGCTGTAAGAAAATATTTTTGTCCATGAAAAACTAACAATGAAGATTTGCTTCTCAATTTAAGGTGATTTCCCACCCCTCATTTATAACAGAAAAGGAGTGTTTTCCAGATTTCATTTGACCACAGTATTTGTTGGAAAAATGTCTATTTTGTTCAAAATTTTATATTGTGAAAAGGAATCTTGCAAGAAAATGAATCCTTTGAGAAGCTATAGTTATAATAGCAATTCTTATCATTAATTTTCTTTTTTTGGAGGTGGTGGTGGTGTTTTTGTTTTCTTTTATTTTGAAGGAGAAATATCCTTTCTTTGTCTTGAATAATGACCAAGTTGTTTCTCTCCCTGTTCAGCTTATATTGTTTGACATTTTGGGGGGAATGACTTACAGTTCAGAGGCATTAAAGCTATGATCATCACAAGCTTTTATTTTGGTGAAATAAACACATTTCTCTGTTTTTCCTCTCGCCTGCCAGCACTGATGACGATAGGTATGCTGACACCTGTCAGGACTATTAATGTGCATTGGGGAAAGACAAGGGAAAGGATATAGCAAAGAGCCCTTTGCAATTGTTTTTGAAAAATTTCTTAAAGCAGTAACAAAATCCAACAGTTGAGAACCCCAATTTTCACAGTTACAATAATTTTATCATTCAAATCAAATTTGTGCAGTCTGCCTCCATGCTGGCACCTATGAAAACTAAGTGTAAAAAACCCACCCAAACCTGATAGCATTTAGGAATGAGATTTTCCCTGTGTACAATTGAGTTTCATGCAGTGCAGTAAAGTTCATGAAATTCAAGTAACTTCGAATGACCCAGCCTCCTGGTTTCTACACCTGTCCCTGTCAGCAGACTCCAAAAAGCCAGTGTGCTGGAACCTCTTGTTCAAATTCCATTCTTCCTCAGTATTGCCATCCATGTGACCTTTCAGTATCTCACAACAGACTAACTGGCCTTTAGTGAACTAATATTCCAAAATTCGTAGGTTTAACTATGCCTGTACATTACTGGGCAGCTACATCACTCTTTATACTGACAAGATGCCCAGTTTTGCCCTTGTTAAGTTTTGCAGCACTGTTCTCTTTAATATTAACAACTCTTTTTTTTTTTTTTTCCCCCCCACTATGTTGCCAGGAAAAAAAGGGATGAAAGCAAAAACAATATTTCTGTGCCTGCAAGACAGACAGCACAGTCAACAAGACAGTGTTGGTGACAGACTGAAGAAATCTTGGCTCGATAATACAAGGCACAAAACAAGCCAATATTCACCCAAACAGATATATATGATATTTTTCCATATTCTACTCATCATATTGCATACCTTAATGCTTTGTTCTCTATAGCAGTTACCACCAGTGTTGGTAAATTCTGACCCCTGCCATAGAACAGGACCATAGGCTTTTGTCATACTGGAACAGGTCAGGTATCTGAGGGCAGAAAATAAAGGTCAATTGTCTCTTTGCATCATGCCTGTAAACCACAGTGTTGTCACAGCAGTCCAGGTAGTTCAAACCAACCATAAGGAGAGATTCTGCCAGAACTGCTTCTGCAGCTCTGAATTCAGGTCCAGGAGACAAATAAATACAAACAAATCTGCATGTCAGGGGAACACACAAAAAAGGATCTCTCTCATAATAGCAGCCTATTAAACTAGACACAAAATAAGAAAGGAAGGGGAAGGACAGAAAGAGAAGAACTTCTATCCATTGTTGTGTCTTCCTCTTTGTAACTTCAAGTTTGCATTAACAAAATACAATTGAGCTCATCATTACTAAATAACCTTTAAAACACTCACATAATTTTCCTCTCCCCTTTAGTTTCCATGAAACAGATGCATGTGCATATTAAGTTATATTTTACGATTCATCTGGGGCAACTTAGCAGAGACATATCTTTTTGTTTGCTACAGGAACAGCCTGAATTGATTTTTTTTTGGCAAATAAATTCTTAGTGAATGACAGAGTAAGGACTTTAGTTCCCAAAGTGGCAAAATTATTTCTTCTACTGCATGGCAAGCCAAAGCAATGCACAGCCAGGTTCTCTTTAGCTATCGGAGTACAAACTTAATGTCACATGTTCTGACTCTGCTTAATGTATTAACAGAAAACAGTCCCATAGTATGCAGCAAAATGGGTTCAGCTGTGGGACAGCAGCTTTAATTGGCAGTGTGCAGGTGGCTGTTGATGGGTTATAGCTTCTCTCTAGCCACCAACTCACTTATTTTTGAAGTCTTCCTAATGTGTTTGAATCCTCCACTTCTGCAAGGTGATGCTGAGAAAGCCCAGACAGCTACAGCTGATGCATTTAGCCCTGAATTTCAGCAGTAAGGTGATAGCTAGAATAAAAGTATAGAGGAGCTTCTGTAGTGCTACTGGGGTGATGGGCCGCAGTGTGCTGCAAGGTCATCAGTCCTGACCACTGCACAGGGAACACCTGGCACTAACAATGTGAGATTGGTTTTAGTGAAGACAGAGGAAATTAGGTTGCCTTATACAACAAAGAACTTACATTTAGCTAAAGCACAGCCAGCTGAGTGCTGGGAAAGACTTGGCTGGCTGTTCTGTTGCTCAAGTTGTTTTTCCCATCTCCAGCATTAGCTTGAGAGTCTTGAATAGCAGAGATATTCTACTCCATTACATTATACACCTGCAACATAAAACATTCTGCAAGCAGGTCTCCAACAGACAGGTCGTTAAGGTTTACTGCAATCTAAAAGGGCAATAGGTTTATAGACCTTGTCGTATACTATAATGGAAGTTACTTTTTGTGTAGTATTGTTTATGAAACAAGTCTTTCATGAAACTTCAAGGCTTTTGCACTTGGTGTTTGAGAGACTGCGCATACAGTCATATACTTCGTCATTTCATTCCTGTTTTTTGCAGATTGCCTTATAATTGTGCCAGAGTAGCTCCGCTTTCATTGAAAAATACTGACTTCTACTTCTAAGGGCAAAGCTACCTTTAGTAAGACTAGCAACACAAGTAATTTGGAGCTGTCCACTTGAATCAGCAGACAAAAGCATTGGTTCTAAAAACAGCGAGAAACACATCTGTTCACAGAATCACAGAATGTTCGGGGTTGGAAGGGACCTCTGTGGGCCATCTAGTCCAACCCCCCAGCTGAAGCAGGGTCACCTAAAGCAGGCTGCACAGGACCTTGTCCAGGTGGGTCTTGAATATCTCCAGAGGAGGAGACTCCACAACCTCCCTGGGCAGCCTGTTCTAGTGCTCTGTCACCCTCAGAGTGAAGAAGTTCTTCCTCATGTTCAGACAGAACTTCCTCTGCTTCAGTTTGTGCCCATTGCCCCTTGTCCTGTGGCTGGGCACCACTGAAAAGAGTTTGGCCCCATCCTCCTGACACCCACCCTTGAGATATTTATAAGCATTTATTAGGTCCCCAATCTGTTCATCTCCCATTTATTGAACTACAAAGGGAAATAACAGCAATTGAGTAATATCTTTCTTTTATAATTATTTCCTCAGAAACATTACAGCTATAAGTGTATCCATTTTAACTCCCTTTTATTATATGACTAGAAGAGTATGTGTCTATCTAACCAAATGCCTTTTTTTTTTAAATCTCAATAGCATATTATATCTCCATAGTAACATCATATAAATAAAAGACCATTTCATTTTGGAAATTCTATTTTTAATCAAATAATTCTATCTTATTTTTCATTTTTATTCTAAATGCTTCAAAAATATATAAAAAAATAAATTTGTGCCAAGACTTATTTATTGTAAGAGCATATATTGTGCCACAGTCCAAATTATTGACAAGCTATGTAAGATCAGGGAATAATGAAATGAAACCACCTCACATCCAGATTCGATCCCCACATCCAGACTTTTATGTAAAGTATGCAAAATCTCAGGATAAAATATCTGAACTGTTAGTCAGTGCCAAGAGTTAAAATCATCTGATCTCTCCTGGATGCCAGGGTCACCTGAAGTGACCATGTCAATTATCAAATCGCAGTTTCACATCTTCACGGTGTTCTTTGCCTTGGTGTGTCTGAGAAATTAAATCTTCCAGTGATTAAGGATCTTTTATACTTTACTTCTTCTAGCATGGGTCCAGTTGGTTTTATGCCAATGTTATCATTTATGCTTCAATAATTCGTTTCTTTCCCTTGTGTTACTACCCCCTCCAGCCTTGATTTATTTTCTCTAAACAAGCCAAGACCGCTTTTTATCAAACTTTATTCTGCCTTCAAATGTTGTTACATATTGTCCATCTGTACTCTCCAGCTCAAATAATAAAAGAGCTCTACCATCAAACTGGTTAGCAGAATACCTTTTTTTTATGATACAGATAACCAGAACTGCTTGTTGTGTTGCAGATGAATTTTAACTAGTACCTGACTTTTTTTAGCTTGCCTGATATGCCTGAGCACAACTTTTACCTTTTCTCTTCCCTGCTACACTAGTGACTCACAGACATGCTGTGACTGTCAAGTTTTGAAATGTTTAACCCCAAATGCCTAACTATTGCTTTCCTTCCTAAATGCATGGCTTTTTTATATCTCCTTTGTTCAGTGAAAAAAATCTTTTACTTACCATGGCTAGATATTCCTACATTCTGCCATTATTAGTAATATTTGTTCTAAAGCCTGCTTCTGGAAGGTCAAAATCTCCCATAAAGATAGTAAATCTTCCCTAATGCTAATATTTCTCTTTCTAATAACATTATGGAGATCTTTATCTAGTGCAAATTAAACTCTAGGGGGCTAAAGCAGACATCCAATGTTATCCAAACCTTTTTATGATCCTTCCTTAAATTGTTTCTTATTCAAACTTCTCCATTTTATCATGTTATCCCATTTTTTTAGCTTAGCACATTAGGAATACGTACTAGTCTCACTAGCCTGCCTTTTATTTCTAGCTTGCCTGAACAATGTGTACTATTCCTATTTATGTTGCACCCTATTGTTATTATTCTACCTCAACTGGGTTACCCTAATTGTATCTGGCTTGACACCTTGCACCATAATTCAGTTTCCTTTCTTTTGTTGTCCAGATGATTTTAATTTCTATACT
This sequence comes from Opisthocomus hoazin, assembly GCF_030867145.1. Lineage (NCBI taxonomy): Eukaryota > Metazoa > Chordata > Aves > Opisthocomiformes > Opisthocomidae > Opisthocomus > Opisthocomus hoazin. The sequence continues at coordinate 63,357,001 of NC_134419.1, forward strand.
AATATTTCTATTGCTGCTTAGTAGTCCCATATGATTTCCTAGCTGTCATGTCATTGCTCACCTGACTACTACTGTCACCAGCTTTTTCTCCTTCAGATTCCTCAAATGACTCTTTGCTTGTGGTGTCTTCACCAACCTTCTGCGTCACTGCCTGTGGCTTACTGAGCAGCCAGGGGAGTAAAACAGCCCAGCGAGCAAAAATCCAGTCCCTTCCCACATGAGAGGCCCACAGGTGTGAAAGGACCTGCAGAAAGGAGGACAAGAAGAAAATAAACTGAGATTGAAAGTCGGTCATTTCGAAAGGGGTTCACTTGCTCATAAGACAACTCATGTGAGGAGAGAGCTGGTGGCCTCCTCCTCTCCCGCTCCAGGTAATTCACCTGCTGAGGGTTTCCATGGTCTTTGGAATTGGTCTCCCTTCATCCCCCGCTGTACAGGAGCTGTGCTTTTAGGATGATGTAGGTTTGACAGAGCACTGGCTTTTATGTTAGGAAAAATGGAGACCCAGGTGTTTTCCCAAATTTCCTTAACACAACAATCAAATACTGGTCAGTTAATAGACGTATCTCTGGGAATACCAGGCTTTCAGAAATTAAACTGATGCCTATGATGCTGCATAATGTCATCATAATGTGCTATTTTAAATTGTTGCCAGTAGGCAAAATCTTGCACTGGCAGGAAAATGGCAACACGTGCAGCAGCTTTTTCCCTGCCTAGCATCTGTATTTCTGCATCTGAAGATGGGAGAAAGTTGTTATATTACCTACAGGTGTTGTATTGACTATGGAGGTGGTCGTTTTTTTTTTAATTCTGTAGAACTCTGTGACAAAAATACCTTGATATTCAAATGAAGCCATATATTCTAAAAAAATCCAAAGATCTGACACTGGAGTTGAAGCTAAGATTTGGGACGAGGGATTTCTTAAAGGACTTGCATCCCAGGCAGAAAAAAGAAGTACGGAGTCAGATGAAGGCAAATAGACAAGTCATAGCTGACAGTGAGGACAGAAATGGTAGGATTTATTCTTTGTGCAAAGAGTCAAGCAAGAAATATTGTTTTCATAGGAAATGAATGGGACAAATCTGACCTTCGTTATTGCAGCTCCTCTGAACTATTAAATAGGGCAAGTACTGAAATAAGGATTAAGGCTATATTTGCTGCCACTGGAGCAGCACAAAACAGTGTTAGTGGGGCCTAAGATCCAGCCACAGGGCTCTGTTAATTAAAATAGCCACTATTAAGATATTTACTGTCCCTAATAATCAGAGCTATGCAATTTGTACTACTGAGTAAACAAATCATGCTTAAGAAGTTCCCAACTGGCTATTACAGTCTAGTCTGTCAACTGTCATTTAGTTACAAAACCAATTTTCCATGTAGTTTATTTGCATAAACAACATTTTTTCAAAGAGCTTCATGGAAAAAGAAATCACGTTAAACAAAATTAAAATTAGGTTAAAGTAATGTTAATAATCTGACAAGCTCCCCAAACCCAAACTAGTCAAAGATTTTTTTAAATTTCATGCTGAGTTTTTTTGATGTGTTCACCTCTCTAGGCAGACTTATGCTGTGTTAAAAGAATGATCATTACTGCTTCTTGAATCCTGTTAATTATGCATGCATGTGCAGGGTTATTTGTAATTGGTCCCTCTCATCTCTGTTTTCATGAAAACTTAAAAAATATCCACGTTGACTATCATTTACTCACTAACATCTCTCTCTCTGTTTATATATTTCAGGTGTCCTGTACTGATATGGCCCAGATTGGACAGATAGTATCATAACTATTTTCTTTGGATGGACAAGTTGCATCTGCCACCACAGCATTACTCGGTCACCAACAGTTTTAACATATTATAATCACAGACAAGGTAGTGTTTACAGATGCAATGAACTTTTAGTTTAAATACAGAACACTTTTCATGTCTTGCATGTACAGCTTAATATGTTAAACCTAATTGGACAGAGACCTCACAGAAGGCACCTGAGGACTTTTCAGAGAGTAAGCAGCCAGTGAGGGTCATACTCCAACACAGTCCTTCAGTGAGCAAATCAGATGGTTGGCCTTGCTCCTCGTAGCCTGTTATAACAGTTACAGTCTTCCCCTGATTGTCATCAATGCTGTCTGTGTGCCTTCACATCTTGTTACATGTACCATAGCTATCTTTTCAAGGTAGGAGCAATACTTTAGTCTCCTACATATAAAATTTATTTTATTTTACAATAATGTAAGCTTTTTCTCCATATATTATCCCAGTATCTTGCATTTCACTCATGTAATTGAAACACTATTGTTTTCACTGAAGAAAATTCTGCCCCTGAGATGTTAATCTGACCAAAGACTGTAGGTTAGGCAACACTGCAGGGAATCCCATTACAGTTGGAGTGGCTAAAACATTGTTTTCCACTGAAAAAGACTGAAGGATGGGCTTTCAAAGGCTGCAGATTTCTGTGGAAATCTCTTATAATGTGCAGCCACTGCCCTGCAGGACCTGAAAGAATTGTTGACAAATAAGTTTTAGATAATATCTGATTGTTTCTATAAAATTTGCATTGCTCCACAATCTCTAGCGAGCTTTTAGCTCTTACATTTATAATGTCAGATGAGGTTCACTGAAAAAGGAAAATATTGATGCTGCTGACTAAACAAATATCGCTGGATGCCCATGCACCTTCTTCTGATGACACTGATGCGATGAAAATGCGTCCGTGAAGATGGCGTTTACAGGTATAGCAGAGTTGCATAGAACAAGAAAGGTCTTAAACTACTATGAATGGTTTTTCCTTTGGGGAAAGAGAGACTTCTGTTTTTTATAGCATATTATTTTTTCACATGTCATTCAGCATATGCTTATGCAACCAAAACTGGTCTTGTTATTTATATTTCACAGTATTTCAGGCCAGCATTTTCTTTTCTTCCCCAGAGCTTTAGCTGAGCTGCTCTTGCTTGACTGCCTCTGAGCCTGCATCTGATTCCTGAGTGAAAGTGCTTTCATACTGCTCAGATAAAGGGCTTTTGCTGCAGTCGTGACTTGCATGGGGTTGGATATTATACCTTTCTTACGTCTAGACCTCCAGAGATGACGACATGCTGATTCATCTATGAATAATCAAAGTGAACTCTCAGACAGTCTCAAAAATAGACTTCTTTTCTCATTTCTGTTAACCCCAAGATGCCTGAACAATACTGAGATGTGGGAAATAAAAAAGTGGCATAATATGTGCTGTGTAGGGATGTACATATGTGTTGTAAATATGACGAGACATAAGAATAGGGAGGGGAATAAGATTTAACTAGAGATTGCATTCAAAAACTGCAGCTTACAAGTCTTTAATTAAGGACGCAGCCAGTTATAGCTTTCAGCTTCCAGCTGAACAGATCATCCTTTGATTCTCAGTGCTGCTATTTTGACCCACAACTCACCACTGAATCATATGAATTCAATTTTGTAGCATTAATTTCTTATTTAGACTACTTCACGTGCATTAAAAATTGGAGCATATTTTACTTTCTTTTAAAGTTCTTTAATAAAGTCTACTCTTTTTTTTTTTAAATAAATATTTTTTAACTGAAATTAGATACTTGAGCATTGGTCAGTGAGGAGAGGGGGACACTGGTCACTTGCTGGCTTTTATTGGGTAGTAGCTTGCAGCAGGACACAGTAGCTGCGCAACTCAGAAACAGCTACAAACCTTTCCCCCCCCCCTCAGGCTACTGTCCCAACACAGTGAGGCCAGATTTATTTATTTCTATAATGTTTTCATTTCAGCATCAACAACAGGGGATAAATTTTCACAATTTGTCTGGGAGACTGATGCGTGCCTTTTTCCCTAAAAAATCTGCCTGAAGGTTTTTTTTCCCCACCCGTAACTCCCAAGCAATGTGTCTACAGATTGATGTGCATCCTTAGCTTTATGGAAAAAGTCATATCAGGCAGCATCTGGAATTTACTGCTTATGAATTGGAAGATTTCATCAGAGTCTGAGACAAAAAAAAGTTAGACATCTGGAGCGTCACATTACTGCCATTTTGTTATAAATCCTCTGAGGATTTATGTCCTATTCCTCTATGTCAGCCAAAATGATTGTTATGTTTCTATTTCCTGACTTACAACTAGCTTAGAAAAACATCTTGTGTCCAGTACTCTTTGACACTACATTAAAAATTAGAATTAATGTATTCTGAAGAACTTTGAAATAAAGGTCTCTATCTAAACCACATGTTTCTGTGCGGCATTTTGCTCTGCTGATTTTTTTATTTGTTTTACAGTTTACAGACACTGAAGTGAGGTGACCTTCCATCACATAGACTGCAATGAAGCTTAGGGGTGGCCTTGGGCACTGATATCAGCTGCACCTCAATTTAGTAATCTTATTGTCTCTCTCAAAATTAGGTCATCTGAAAGCCAAGTCCTAGTTCTTGCCTGTGGGGATATACCATATATTTCTATATAAAAAGAGGTAAACGGAGCTCTTCACCCAATGTTTGAAGAAAAGACTCAGATTAACAGAAATCAATTTTTCTACAAATGCCAGAAAAGTGCATTATTACTTTTGATGAAATAATATAGTATCTGGCTTATGCTGAGATTCCATGCAGCGGCTGTGTATTGTCCTCGTACATATGAGAAAAATACAAAATGATTTGCTGACCCTCAGCTTTGTACTTAATAGCCGTGTGACATATTCCATGAGAACTAGCATGTGTAAATGATCATGTTATTATATACAGCTGTTAAAGACCTAGAAAGCAAACAATGTGCTACTGACATATAAATAACACCTTCTGTGCACAGTTAAACATTGGTGCTATTTTTGCCAGTTTTTAAGCTCTTTTGAGGCCAACTGGAACAGCTGAAATAGAACATTAAAAAAAATGTTTTGATGCTGGGGCACAGATGGCGGTAGCCCAATGTGTCAAAATAAATGTTTCATTTTTGGTCTAATGTGGGAAAAGTAGACCTTGTCAATTACTCCAATAATTGCAGGTGCAATAAATGCACTCTGTAGCTAAGAAGAGCTATTTCAGATGGGCATTCAGAGAAAATCTATGTATCCTACTTCCAACAGCCTGAAAAGGTAAACTACCTTAGGCCAATGACTTACTGCCTTTGAAAGGGCTCAAACAGCCGCAATCAAGCCTCAAGCTTTAAACCTGTATTTGGCACCTGAATTTGACAAACACAGGATTGCTCCCTCTGCGAGACAGTCTGAGAAGGTGCTGTAGACACTGGGTCTGTTAACTTTAAATCGATGACATCTGTAGGTTTAGGAAATTTAGAATGGCTTGAGCAGACTTCAGTGCTTAAACGTTTGTCCAGAATTTTCTAGAAGGCTTTGATGGCAAGCTGAATAAACAGGACAGTCAGTCAAATGTAGGCAAATTATTTTCATTGCTAACATCTGCCCAGACCTTACATGTCACTGGCTTTGAATGGCCACGTCAAGCTGGGCGCATCCACCAGTGTTTGCAGCAGCTGGTAACACCCATCATTCTCTTGACTGTTGCATTTGTAACTGAGAGGACAACATCTACCTTTTAAAAAGGGGCAATCCACCAAGATACCCCACTGAAACGTAGAAGTGCTCCCAGGAGAAGCTTCAGATCACCCACAGATAACACAGTGTGGGAGAAGATACCAGCTAGGTAGGGGACAACATTTAAAATGGCTTCAGCTGCAGATACACTGCACTGCTTGCTTACAACTACAACACAAGGCTTTGTTTGTAAGATGGAGCGAAGTTACAAAGAGTGAATGATAATCCTTATGCTACAGCACAATAGTAAAATGATTCACATTCCCTTACCCAGTATTTTACTTCCCATGTGAAACCTAAATCTGCTCCAGCTGGCGCAGTGATAGTTCTCACAGTCTGCATGGCCAGTGAGGGGGGTGGGAGGGAGAGGAACAGAGCAGACGTACAACTGAATCTGGAAGGCACCTCTCATTTTCCTGAGGCTGTGCCCTTCTGGGCAGCTCTACAGTTTGCCGTTGCAGAACTGTGGCTTTGTATTTTGTCATCTGCAGTGAGATTGCTGCATTTCTGCTGAAGAGGTGGGATTGTTGTTTTTCCCTGGGCACTGCAGCACAGAAGGCAATGTATAGTTTTTGGCTATAAGGGACCTGCAAAGATTGAAAAGCATGAAAAATCCTGTGAATACTATTGCAATATTCACTGTCTTAATTTAAACCACCTAATTTCTTTCATGCCTCTTTTTTAATCTCCTTACAATGTTCCATGTACCTCAAAACATTACTTTTCAGTGGGGTTAATTCTATTTTGAGCAAAAAAGAAATTGGACCAAAATCACTTATTTTTAAATAACCACTCGGGCTGATTCGCTGCTTGAGGATGAAGTGCTCAGTTTTATATATGTGACCCAAGAGAGAGGAGTAAGAAGGTGAACATGGTGCACACAAGAGGTAAAGAACAAAATCATGCACCTGTAGCCTGACTTTTAGGCTTTTAAAATGTTTTTCATGAGCATAAAACCAGGATGATAACTAAAACTCTGACTCAAAGATATTTCAGGGAGAGCTATGGATGTGTAAGAAGGTCTGTGAAGTTTACTTTCTACGTTCAAAGGCCCAGCATGAGGAGGGACAGAAAGCAGTTAAGAGTAGAAGACACACCAATCCCTTAGTTTTGCGAGTAGGAGATTCTCCAAATACCAAAGTGCTTCAGCTTCGGGTTGTTGTGATAGCTGGCATGCAACTGCAGCCACAGAATCAATTCTGCCTATGTTCTGCTTTAATTCCAGATGAATAAATTAGGGTCAGCAAGAAATGAAGCAGCAGACAATGACTGGTAAATGACCCAAATAAACTAGGCCAACAAGAAGATTTCTAAAGAGAGAGATATTAGAGCCACAAAACTTGCTAGGGGCATAGATAAGTGGTTGAGCGAGTTAATTGTCAGCATCCCTCAAGTTATTATAGACAATTCTAAAGTTATGGTTGAGCAATTCAACCTCTCTTATGTATGAGAAACACAGCACTTACTCAAGAAGATTACAGCACTTATTCTGAGTAGAGAATTCAATTTCCAAGGATTAATAAGTAAACACCTTAATTAATATATGACTTTATAATAATTAAAATAAGTCCTGTAAGAGATTTAACATCTTTTTCAGTCTTTTATTTGTCCTGAATGATCTTCAGAATAATAATTATGCAAGCGTTTCATATTCGCAATCTTCTACACCAGCCACAGTGAAAAAAGTGGTTATAATTAAATTAAATTATTAATGATTTCTGCCTCTAATTGTTATGACTGGATAGACTGTGGTCCGACTCATTTAACTCTTAACTGGAGAAACTCATCAATATCTTATGGGGGAATTTCCACTTGTAAGCTACCCGCATCTGAAATAATTTGAAATTGAACCATGTGTCTTAAATTCTCTAGAAATATCTCATGGTAGAATTCCTTGATTATAAATCAAGGCACTTCCATGGAAGAGGAATTTGTTAAAAGGAATTTAAAGTTGCTAATGCATATCAGGAATATAATAAAAGGTCTAATTTTGTCCACCCTATGCAAAGTTGTGTTAAAAATATCACTGTTAGGAATCTCGTGGTTCTTTCAGACTAATTTTACAAGTGGCAACTTCCCGTACTTCTGGGGAGGTACTTACAATGCAAGTGAAAGAGCAATTGCAGCCGCTGAAAAAGCTTCTGAGGTTTTAAATGGTTCATTTCTTTTACGCAGAGTTGGAATACCTGTAACACTTCAAAAATTGTAGGTTCCATTTAAAATGAGTAGGAAATACTGCAAATACCGGTAATAGTTCAGATTAGAAGACATATTCTGAAAACACAGGTGGCTTGCTCCAAACATAGGGAGGCAGGAACAAGCACTAAGTTGACATCTCTTTAATGTTCTCCACAGTGCATTTATGTGTGTGTGTATCTCCACACACACAAATTACATACATGCATACACACACATACATACACATATATAGAATTTAGAGCTATATAGCTCCTAAGTGCCAGTGAAAGGCAACCTAACCTCTCTGCTGCTTTGCACAGTCTTTTCAGGTCAGCTTCATCCTCTGGTGAGTGACAACAGTGAGGCTCTTTCCAGAAAGGACTCACTACAGGAAGAGACCATCTGGATGCTGTCTGAGCCGCACAGAGCAAAGTGTGAGAGGGAGGATAAAACCCAATGAACAGCAAGAAGCTTTAGGGGCAACACAGAAGTGGAAAATGAAGAACCCAGGCAAGCGCCTTAGAAGAGAAATGAGAACCGATACTTCCTGGTAAGCTCGCACAACACTGGTGCTTCTGGGGAATGTCAGCGGAGGACATTCCTAAGCTGGCTGTGGTGCTCATGTTTCAGTATTCATAAACAGTCAGTTACTAGGCAAATAAAATAATTACTGTAAGAAAGAGCAGAAAACATTCCGATCACTTTGCCACAGGTCTGTAATCAGAACAACCCCTCCTGTATGTGGGTGTTTCATCCCAAGTAATACAGAAACCCAAGCACAGCTACATGCTGCACAGCAGAAGCATTTTCAGAAAGGAAGAATGAAGAAGAGGACACTGTGGATGCCTGGCACTGAAGTTACACAACATGCCCAAGAAAGGACATGAGTGATCATAGCACGGGACCTAGCACGCTGCAGCAGGCAGGAGAAATGGGGGGGGGGGCTGCAGCTTAATTGTCTCCCTGGATAAATCCACATCTAGGAGGAGAGAGAAAAAGACAGCAAAGAGCATTTCAGATCACAGCCATGACAGTACCCTGTCAGCACAAGACCCGGGGCTGTCAGGTAAGCTGAGGTCAGCACTGAACCTGTGCTGCCTCTCCAGAAGGACATAAAAAGTGAGTGGAACAACAGCAACGTGACTGAGTGCACAAACCAAAGTCAGACAATGAAAAATAGGAGGATACAAGAACCACCACTGTGCATGAGGCTGGAAAGAGACAAAAAGGAAGGTCGCCCAGCACAGCCCAGGAGCAGTTTCATCCTGTTCGTCACAGTTTGAGGTGCACAGATTTGCACAGGTACAAATGCTGCGACTTTGTACAAACAGTATGTGAAAATCAGGGCTATCTCTACCTAGAAAATGCCAGTCTGTGCAGTACATTAGGATCCTAACACTTGGTTGCTTTGCCTTTGTTCCCAACAGACTAAAGGCTCAATCATTTGATGTCAAGATCGAATAAATGTACCTTATATGGAAGATGAAACTTTGGACCTAGAAGCTAGAATAAGGTTTTAGGAAATTTTAGAGATCCTCAATTTTTCTACTACTGGAAATGTAAAATCTGAAATTAATTTACCAATTTTACCAGAAAGACAGAAAAATAGAGGATTATAAAGAATGTATTCTAGTATAGGCCACATCCTGGGAAGTTTGCAAGGAAGGGATTCATCTGGAAACATCAAATTCTTAATGCAGCTCAAAGTTTGGCCATTAGGTTCTAGAGAGGAGATAAGGAAGAATTTGATTTAATGCACGCTGTTACAGGACACACTGATAACATCTAATTAAGCAAGCACCACTGTGGTTTTAGCCAGAGGTTAATGAAGCTTTTCATTTAAAGCAGTAACCAAGAACTTTATTCTATTGCAGAATATAAAGATTTTCCATCCAAAATACAGTTTACAAACAACCTGAAATCATAAACATTAAAATGACATTAGACTGAACAATGCCACGAAGGCCAAAGTCAAGGTGTTTGAGTGCAACACAGTTTCCTAGGTCCTACACAGGCAGGTTTAGATACTGTCCTTTCCGTTCTACTTCACCTCTGCAATACCTATCTGAAATTAGGATTTTTCTGACGCTAAGTCTACTGAACATCAAATATAATGTAAGCTGCCCAGAAAATTTTAAGCTGTAGTTCTTACAGCACCAAGGTCAAAAATTTGTGTTTGAAGTGAAATATAATTCTGAAAGATACGCTCTCTTGAGTTAAAAATTCCAACTTACCATATCACTATGGAATGGTTATGAAGTTAATTACTTTTTCAGATTAAAGGGCAAATCCTACTTTCAGTTTTCAGATCCTAATCACTGGATCTTTTCATACCTTTGCTGCTAGATTAAAGAACCATCTGTATGGTAGTTTCTGCCCATACAGGTACCTGTGGACAGTGATCAAATCACTCTTTCTTTTTTTCCTCTCCACAACCCAAACACATTACATATTGAAGCGTATTTCCAGTTTTCAGCTCATCTTCGAGGCTACTGTCCAAACATTATCCAGTCTTTTGGCCTCATCTCTGAACGAGCATCAAAACAGGAACAGGCTCACCTGTGCAGCCCTCTTAGTCCTGCTCCACACACTCCATTACTCATCCAGCGCTTGTGGTCACTCTTGTGCTCATACCATTTCAGCAGGTACTTATGCTCATTCGATTCTCCATCACAACACCCTCGTCCCCATTTCTCCTTCATTGCTATTCACTTTTCCTCCAGGTCCTTCCCCCTGTGGATGCGTGCTAGGCCATGCGACCCCATGCTATGACAGAAAGTCTCCATTTAATGAGGTTTGCAGTTTGTTAGTTTTCAGATTAGGTTCTGAACTGTACACCATGCCTTTTCTGTTCACTGTGCATTCAATCTAGGACTCATGGAAACCAATGGAAAGGTTCCTGCCTGCAATTTCAACTCTAAAGCTTATTGCTCTAAAGTGAAAAAAAGTTTGACTAAATTAGACTGCATAAATTAAACATTTCCTTGCATCCAGCAGTGGTTACACAAGGAAGGAAAGCCTGTGCTGACCTGTTAAAAATGCCGCTTTGTCGGTCTCTTTCATTGTTTCACTGATTCAAATTCAAACCTCCTTATATCCTACAGAAGATATTTTATTCTTACTTTGTCTAAGTAAAAGGACTTCTGCTAAAGATTTTTCATCCTACAGCTTCAGGGCCTTTGAAATTGTGTTCTGTATGTTTTGTCTCTATCAGCAGTTTCCCCGCATCAATCTACAATGAAATACATAAGCCACTTACACCAGAGCCTGTTCAAGTCATTCTGAAATTGATTGGCATATTCTGATCTCCCTGGTTTTCTTAAGCAACTCGAACCTTAATAACACACTGAGAAGATGAATGGGCTAATGAAGCAGATTGCACGATCTGCAATCGTTCCCTTGCAGGTGAAGTCCTGAACCGCTGACAGCAAGAGGATTTTTTTCCATATTCTGTGGTTACTTTTTGCTCTTGGTGCAGTGATCTGCTATGCAGCTGTCTGGCTCTGTGTTAGCTACATAATGAAGAAAAATAACATCTCAGTGTAACACTGATGATTAGCTTTTTGTGTGATTTAAAAAAAAAAAAGTAACTTTTCCCTCTTTTCACTTCAATATTACAAAAGCCATGTCCACACTAAATGGATCTTTAATCTAAAACAGTCCACCAGAGTATCAAAGGATGCAGAAAATACTTCCACAGTACAACTGTGTACAGCTTATTTTTTACCCAAGGGAAAAGCATTATGGGTGAAGTGTAGTTACTTTCAATGTACTACAGTCCTTGACTGTATGTCACATTGCTTGCGCTGTGCTGTCAGGTGGAATATAACATTGTTATAATGCTAAAATTAAGGCTTCTGTACTAACTTGGAATGGCTGGAGGTTTGTTTTGTTTTTCACAGCACTTAAACTATTCCCCTTACTACCCCAGCAGAGATTAACTGGTCATTTAACTCTCTCCTCCCTGCCTTTTTTCTTATGCACAAACACAGGAAAAGTTTCAACAGGTTTTACACAGATAGAGAGGAACCAGCCCTCCATGCTCATGTCGCATTCCCACACCGTCTTGTGAAGGGGCCTAGGGCTTTCCAGCTTCTGGCTTGGGCAGCGAGCTCAGGGGTAGCAATCAAGCATGAATTTTTGAAGGGAAGGGACCTTCCTGGAGCTCACAGCAGAATGACCTTTGTATAATGAAACTCTTTCTCAGTGCATAAGGCTAGCCAGCTGTTGGCTTGAAGAGGCCATTCTGCAGTGCCAGAGACAAAAATACGTCCAACTCTCGCTGCCCAAAGCTGGCACATCCTACAATTTGGAGGGACTGGGTATATGATGCCCTTCTCAACAGCCCCAGGTATCTTCCCCATAGGAGGCTTTCCAGAATAAGCGCCCTTGCAGGAAACATGGGATTTACAGGCAGCCCATATGTCAACACGCATTACTGTAGTTCAGGTATAGACTTCCTACGGACTGTAATACAGCTGCACAGAGCCGGGGCAGGGACTTCATGGCTTCAGCCTGCTCCTTCTCCTAATGCTCCCACATCCTCACAGTGATGATAACACTTGGAACAATTCTACAACTACTCAAACACTTTGGAAAAGAACTCCAAAGTAGAATAAGATCAAAGGAAAGTCTTTCAAGCCAATTCTTCCTTTCTGGCACTCAGCACATGGAAGGGTAGAAAAGCAGGCTCTGAGTTATTAAAAGGCTTCAAACTAAAAATTAATCTGAAAAAGACTTTCTTTAAAAGTTCCAGAAAAAAAACATGAAGAAAAGATGGAAAAGAAAGCTTACTGTGAAATGACTGGCTTAACTGTAGATGTACACAAAACCACATATTTAAAGAATACTGCATGTACAGCATCAAAGTCAAGGTGCTAGAAAGCAGCATGCATCCAAATGGTTAAAAGCAACATCAAAAGACAGACCAAAGCTGTGCATGGAAGTTCCAAAGGCAACCTTAATTCTAACAGATTCTTGATCTGGTGTGTTTGACTATCACCTTCACTAGTACTGTTTGAAATTGGTTGTCTTGTGATAGTTCCTGGATTTTGAAAGAGGACATTAAAAATACAGAAATTCTATCATGTGGCACATAAAATATCTGGTTAATCAACAGCTTTAACCATCTGTGATTCATTACACAGATTTCTAACACTTCTGTTAATGGAATAGCTGACAGCACTAATACATTGCCATTTTCTGTGAGGATCAACATTACAAGCAAGTAGGCATTTTCTAGTAGATTTTCAGGTATTTACTGACTGTAGAGGAATCTCAAAGCTCTGCTTACGTACCCAACCTGGAAATGCCCATGGACATAACTGTTTCACCCTACTCCCCCTCATTACCATTTTGGTCCCGGTTTCTTCCCAGCCTCCCAGTCCCCATTTTCCATTTTGTGAGCCTCCTTTCCCTCCTAGTTTCAAATCAGCCAGCTTGTTGCAGCTTCCTCCTCACACCAGCCTCTCTCCTCATAGTATCAGAATCATAGAATTGTTTGGGTTGGAAGGGACGTTAAAGATCACCTGGCCAGCTTGTTCCATTCAACTCAATCCACTGCTGGAAGCTCAATCTCTTCTTTTTGGCTTCCTCTAGCCCAGCATTTGTGTCTGCTCATATAAATCAGATAGTTCCCTCTTCCATTCCATCATGGTGTCTACAAGGGGAAGGCAAGCTGGAGAGTTTAGCAGAGAATATGAAAATCAAGGCTGCCTGCTTTCCATCTTAATCCCGAGGGCAGCTGAAGTCAATCATTTATAGGGCAGGTCCTTTAGAGCCCCTATAGTTTGCAGCAGCATGCGATCAGTGCATGTAGCCCCAGTCAAGGCATGCACATGTCCTAAGAAGAGGGCAGACTTTTCGCAGTAGTATACTGGGATATTTTTAGTGGCTAAAATTGTCATCCATACTGAACTACTTACTTTCTAGAAACAGCAAAAAATGCCTTTATTTCTTCTTATAATAGCCATCCTTCTCAAAGTTTTGAGGATCCTGCTGGGCCTTAAATACAGAACTATTCACAAATTACCAAAAGGTGTTACTGTGGACAGACATACTTTCCTCAAGCCTCTTTGCTGAAAACATTGCAGCCATTTTGGCTGAGCTCTTTAAAATCACCCATCTGAGGGTGGTAACTGCTGAGGGTATAAATCAAGCTAAATGGTTAACTTTCAGCTATGTTCTAATTAGTAGAGAACAAGGTCTTACAATGGAAAGAATCAGGGAATAAGCGACTGTAACAGCTTACAGCTCAGTAACAAATGGGCTAACAAAAGAAAGTACTGTGAGAAGAATATGAATAATGTGTTTTATTGCATTCTTTTCTCCCAGAGTTTCTCCCTAGCCCCAAAATAAGCTCCTCCTGCTGCCTTCCTCAGGTGTTAGTGAGTAGCTGGGAAACAAATAAAGGATTGAATGAAAACACTGGCTATGCTGGACAACCTTGCTCCACAGTGTGCTGCAGGTTAACGGGAACAGCTGGAGCAGAGTGACAGGCTGATGGGAACAGTCAGTCATTTTGTTGTTCAGACTGCAAGGCACTATAGAACTTAAACAGATCAAAATGTAAAGAGACAGTAGTACCTATGGGGTATACAGACACCATGTTTACAGAAAACCCCCTTACCTGTCAGGCATGGCCAGCTGCATAAGGCAGGATATTTGTCAGAGTTTGAACTGCTCTAGAGCTCGCAAACCAAATTTCAACCCTCCTTGCAGAGAACTGAGCCCTATAATACTGTCCTGAATTCATTGATGCTTGTTTGTTTGGCTTCTGAAAAATTCAGGTAACAGACTGGTAGGATAAGGGAAAAGCACCTTCAAGAACCTAATAACGAGGAACAAAAAGCCATGATTTATATAATCAAAGTGATCTGTAGACTAAGTTTTCTTCTTAGCAGTTCAACTGCTAATTAAAAAATGGCCAACTGGGCAAAGCAAACCAAAAGTTCACTTCTCTGTAGAGTTAACTGAGCAAGTAAAAGCTGCCTAGAGCATCAAGTTACTACTGAAATTGCTTGACTGAAGTCAGCCAGCCAGGCTTTAAACCCAGCTGATGGATCCTGATTGATCCAGCTGCCTCCTACAGCTTCTTTCTGAACTGTAGGATGCCTGTACAGGAACTTGAATTTATGTTCTGGTGAGGAAGCTGCTCATGCCTTCATCGGCCTGATATTTCTTGTCACACGCAACAAAAACTCAGTGAGAGTACAGATGGTCTCCTTTACAAAGAATTATACCCACCTTTGTTTTTCTGGGTCCACGCAAAGAAGATTCTATGATAAAAAGGTTACTGGCCTGATGACAGCTTTTTGTTTTTTTTTTTTTATAGTGAAGTGGTCAAGTGGACAAACCTGTATCAGACTATCTCTTCGCTGTGAACAGTCATGTAACTTACAGAGAAAGCTACCTCCAAATTTGTGGAATCCCAGTCAGCTTTGTAAGCCTTAATAGTGTCTGCCCAAGAGCAATTTCAGATCTTCAGGGCATCCAGGATGCTTAGACTCATGTTCCCACACATGATGAAGCAGCTTTGAGAGAACATCCAAACCTGAAGCACCTCTGTGACAGAGCATCCAAAAAAGTTTCTTCCAACCTGGGCTTTTTGGATCATAGAATCATAGAACCATAGAATGGTAAGGGTTGGAAGGGACCTTAAAGATCATCTGGCTCCAACCCCCCTGCCATGAGCAGGGACATCTTCCACTAGACCAGGTTGCTCAGAGCCCCATCCAACCTGGGCTTGAACACTTTCAGGGAAGGGGCAGCCACAGCTTCTCTGGGTAACCTGTTCCAGTGCCTCACCACCCTCATGATGAAGAATTTCTTCCTTGTATCTAATCTAAATCTGCCCTCTTTTAGTTTAGAGCCATTCCCCCTTGTCCTATCACTACACACCCTTGTGAAAAGTCCCTCTCCATCCTTCCTGTAGGCCCCCTTCAGGTACTGGAAGGCTGCTATAAAGTCACCCCAGAGCCTTCTCGTCTCCAGGCTGAACAGCCCCAACTCTCTCCGCCTTTCCTCATAGGAGAGGCACTCCAGCCCTCTGATCATCTTCGTGGCCCTCCTCTGGACCCGCTCCAACACACCCGTGTCCTTCTTATGTTGGGGGCTCCAGAACTGGACACAGTACTCCAGGTGAGGTCTCACGAGAGTGGAGTAAAGGGGCAGAATCATCTCCCTTGACCTGCTGTGCTGTTTCATTCTCATTTCAGATAAACAGGAATTTCAGTTAAGCGCAGTGATTTTGCCTGGATTTGTCTGGATTTGGCAGATGTCTGTTGGCAGCAGACCTGCCAGGCAGGTAGTTTTGGCAGGGAGCTGGAGGGAGGAGGAGTTACACTGCTTAAAGCTATTTCCATTAGGTTTTTCTGCCTTCAACACTTCGTGTTCAAGTGGAGGTTGCCCAGTTGGCTGTGTTGTCTCTCAAAGGTGGCCTTTGCTTTAAACACAGACTTTGCTTTTGGTTTAGACAGCAAGAATGCTTTAGAGTTGCAGTGAAGGCTCCCTCAGTGGGTTAACATCTGGATAGGGTGCCCACAGGGCAGCTGGCAGGCAGCTGTGTGGTGAAGGAGAACGTGTGTTTATGCCCCTGACAGAAGCTGCTCAGTTGTATTAGTGCAGACGCAACGAACAGACTTCTGGGGAAGTCTGATCAGGCATAATATGCAAAAATGTATGCTTTATTTTTACACCAGAACTCTTTACGTGAGGCTGGGTAGGAGTTGTTCTTGTAAATGGGCTATGTGATTTAACACGGAGTCACTTAGATGATCTGAAATTTGGCCATGAAAACTGGAATTTCTATAAGCAGAGACCACTACGGCATCAGAGTCTATTTTTATCCTGGTAGCACCGTAATAACAAGCCTTCAGATTTCTGTTGATTGCATCACTCTCCAAAAATTAGCTTTTTTGGATGAAATTTCTCTTGCTTGATCTCAGATAGAAAGTGAACAATTAAGTTCTGTTCAGTCATTTTTATGTCATCAATGAATCACCAAAACTAATGCTGACTTTGAAGCATGTTACATGTGTATGTCCATGAGGAATTTACTGGGACAATATATCTCTTATATTCCAGTTATTTCATTGACTTTATTTTTATAGGAAAAAAAATTGGGTAAAGTAGTAATGGTTCACTGACTATAATTGACCAAAACCCCACAATAAAACAAAGCCAGACTCCCAGAGCATTGAAATTATCTCATTTATCTTAAGGAAAAAAAAGTCAAAAGCACAAAAAGCATTTTGGTCAAATTTGATGTTACAAAACATTTTTATATTTATTTAATATCATGTTTTCCTACTCTGTAGTTATACTGTATATTTTCTGAAAAAATAATATGCAAACAGATTATTGCATAACACATCTCTTCCGAATTAGCCCAGAAATATTCACTAAATTAATTTTTTAACACAATAAGAAAAGTGTTTTAACATTTCACGTTTAAATTCCAGAGAGTTTTATCACATAAGATATTCTGTGGAAAGCAGCACCTATTTACTTCTTTGTAAGCCATTATGAGGATGGAACTAGCCTCTCAGACGAAATAACAGAGGTGATTAAAACACAAGCTGAATAAAGAAGCTCATCGAGTGGGTTCTTGCAGAGTGAGTATTTCACTTGGCTGTATGTGTGCAATATTTTGCATAATGGTCTACAGACCTCCTAGGATTTTGCTATTACAGAATATACATATACATAGTGCTGAGACACAGAGAAGTGGTATTTCACATTATGTCTATGCTTGTTTAGGGCTCACTGTCTATGTGGCATGAGTAAAAGTAATATTAAAAGAAAATAATTATTAAGCAGAAAATATTTCATTATGCAAACAAACAAAATACTGTATTTTAGTTTAGAGACAGTTCAAGCATATACAGCATATACATAATAAAGCTCAGGCGTTTGCTTTTTTTGTATTAGCTAAAGAAGCAGTCATGAAACTGTTGTATATTGGCTTAAAACTTGACAACCACCTAGTGCATTCTTCTTGCTCACCTTTTAAAAATACACAATCTGAGATGGATACATTGCACTGCTGCAGTTTACAATATATATTTCAAATTTACAAAAATACAGAAAAACAAGATTTCTTGCACTCAGATACTGAGCATTAACCCTTTGAGTACTAATTCCCACCTGCAACACTGCAGAACACATTCATCTGACTTACATGTTTTTATAACATTCTAACAATTATAATTGTCAACTTTATGTACACTATTAGGAAATATATTCCTATGTATTAAAAAAAAAGGTAGAGGCTAATAAACTGCTAATAACAGAAAAATAATGGTTTGAAGTATGTGAAGATTTCTGCACACACACACACAGAATCACAGACTGATGATCTCTCACGGAATTTTCTATTTCCTCTCTGCAGCAATGTAGCGATTATATATGCCTGTGTTGAGACATGACAGCAAACTTTTTCATGTGGCCATACAGAATTGTGCTTTTTCTCTTACTTATGGATGCACTGCTCACTTCCCACTGTAGACACTTTCCTCTCAGCTGTATGTTCCTATTCACTTTCTGTGATCCATTATCATTCTGCACCCTTCCTATTTGAAAAAAGTGGTTTAATTTCATACAGGGATAATTATGATGCAGTTCTGTACTGTGAGTTGATGCTTTGTGTCCAGATGTTCATGGAAACATGAAAAAATTTCTTGCCAAGAGCCTTGTTAATAGAGAATGGCACTGACCCTGGAATGCCCTACAATTCAGCAGAAATCATGAACATAAAGAATTTCTCTGAAGGTCAAATTTGCATTGAAGGATGCTAGGGGAGGAAATGGGTTTTCAGAAAGTAAGTGGTGAAATTAATAGATGGACTCTAAGAAGGTGTGTTTTTGGAAAATGACTGAACTTTCTCTTTCCTGACAACTCTGGACTACATTGATCATGTAACTGAATAGACAATTTCATATATACAGTTTCTCTGAACTAGAATAAGCTATTTTAAGAAAATAACTGTAGTCCTCAAAGAGTTAATGATAAAGCTGCTCTACCTTAACAGATGTGGAAAGGTTATCGTGAAACAGCTTATAGATTTGTTCAAAAGGCATACTTTACAAAGAAGTGTAAAACTTGTTGAGACAATTGCTATTACACTGCACAGTGTCACGTACAATGAGTAGTGCATGCTCTGTAAAGACATTAGAGTGGACCCTTATCAAAGCTATCATATAACCTTATACAAAGGATTGTGCCACTTAAACTAGTGCAGAGTGATTTTTTTTCTGTAGATTTATAATGCTCTAGATTAATATCACTAGGGTTTTTCACAGCCTTGTACAACACTTTTTTTTGTTCTTTTTTTAATACATGTAACACTAGAAAACAGCAAATGGTATATCCTGACGTATGTCATGCAAAATACAACCAATACAGCACCATAGATGTAACAGAGACATTACCTAGCACTTCTCTCCAACAAGAAAATGGACAGAACAGAGACTGTACATTACACGACTTTACAGGCCATATGCTACAGAAGATCCTTAGAGGCAGTATCACTTTTGTAGGTCTAAAAAGCTGTAATTTTATAAAATCATGTTTATCATTTCTACCACAGTCACTTCTGATTAAAATCCATGGCACAGTAATAATATTTTGCTACAAAAATAAGTAAAAGTTTAAGATGCTGATATGTTTATAAAAAGTGTCTGAAGTTATTACAGAATAAAAGTGAAAACAATGAATGAAAACTATGTATTTTAAAGAAATGTTCTGTGTAACAAAAGGATATTGCCTCTCATATTAAATTGTCTAGATCTTATTTTCTATTTACCTTTCAGAATAATTTTATAACTTTCTTTTAAAAATAACTTCACTTTAAAACTGTCACTATCTCTCTCTTTTAGACTCTTATTAAGAAAATGGAAATAAAGATGGAGAAGCTGTACAATTTACTGATGAGCTACACAAACATGTCATCTTATTTAGTTCGGAATAAAACCAAAAATAACAATGATTTAGGGGGGCAAAACCACGTTATGATGGCCCATGAACTACACAGTAGTTTCATTTTTCCAAGGGCCAGTTTTGATATTTCCTGTACTATCTGAGCTGTATATCATGGCTTCGTGCACGTTTCCCTTGAGAATTCCATTGTGATTCGTCGTGTTAAATGGCAATGACTGTGTCCGTGGGTGCATTTCAAAATGAGCTGGATGGTGCACAGTGTCACTTTCTGGCATTTTAGCACAACCATATATTACAGTACTTGCGTCGCTACTTTCAGGCTGGTTGACAGTAGGATATGGATCGCTTTTGGAGCAGCAGGCCCGTCTGTGACCTGACTGGCTATCATGCGTACTGTGGGGACTGTCTGTGTGTGAGCTGTGGATGCTGCCATCGATACTTGAAGGAATGTGATAGGCGTATTCTCTTTCACCTGCAGACCTATGCCGACTGAAATACCGTGGCTTAGTTCTGCTTTTCAGACACCTATGAATGTGCATATTGGGTCTGAAGGTTCCCTCGTTGTGGACATGAATGTGAGCTTCATCATCAAATAGCTGATCACAGTGCATTTTTGCACAACACGGTGTCACGGGCGAAAGGCAGTTAACATGATTTTGAACCGCTTGTAAGTTAGTAAGTTTGCAGTGGCTAGCCGCTGGATGATTAAACACAGCTGTTTTGTTGGGACATGGTGATTCCTGAAGACAAGGTGCATGAACTTGAGTGTCACCATTGACATTAACCTTTGGGCGCACATTAACTTGGACAGAATAGGTGTTTCTTCTAGATGGGCAACAGGACCACCAGCAATGCCACACATCATCTCGCTTTGCACAGTGATGGATCAGGATGAAAAGCCCCAAGGTCACACAGAAGGCTCCATAAAGACAGCTAAATATCATATCCAAGAAATGACCTTGAGATACTGCAAGTGCTCCAAACGTCCAAGTGGCAGTAAACAGGAACAAAGTGAATGCTGCGGCTCGAAGCTGAGCCTTAAATGAATGCTCATTTTCCAATAAGGAAGAAGAAATCATGGAGCAGGTTGCCTGGGGAACGGACACAGAGTCTGTAATATGACCATGGCCCACCTCCATACTTGGCATTCTCTGTGGATCTTCTGTCTTTTCCTTTAACTCGTATTTGCGTTCAGGATGGCGCTTCAGCTGCACATACGTGCAGAGAAAGTAAATACAAGTGACTAGCACAATGAATGCTACTGGCCCATAAAAAGCACCGAGACTAGGCTCCCATGCCATCCAGCAACTGAAAACAACAAAAAAAGAGAGTCAAGAACATTTTCTAGCTCACATTAGATGTGATGGACAACTGACCGGTGTGAAACTGAGCTTTCTGACTAACTTGTATGACCCAACAGTGTCTCAGAATTTTGGACATGTACGTTGTGCAAAAAAGGAGTGTGTCTTTAATATCAATTAAGCTGAGGCATCATTTTCTTATTTTTTAACAGAATAAAATGTCTGGTATAATTTACAGAATATTTACGCTGAAAATTTCCAAGAAATGTAGGTCAGTTTAGAACCTAGAATTGCAGTGAAGTGTAAGACCATTTGTGTCAACCCTTTTTCCTACTATTAAAAATGTCAGCGCTAATGCTTT
The DNA here is from genome assembly GCF_030867145.1 of Opisthocomus hoazin. NCBI lineage: Eukaryota > Metazoa > Chordata > Aves > Opisthocomiformes > Opisthocomidae > Opisthocomus > Opisthocomus hoazin. Next base: position 63,378,317 of record NC_134419.1, read on the forward strand.
GATTAAAAAGCAAATGAGGCATAGTTTATACAATCTGTGTGAGCAACAGAAATGTCAGATTTCAGTGGTTTATATCAATGAACATTGATACAAACTCTTAAGCCTGAAGATTGTTCTTATAGAATTTTCTTGTTGCCAAAGTAGGGAATAGCCTGAGTAATAAGAGAGGCTGAAAAAAGACCTCCAGCTGAACAGTCACTGCTTTCTGCAGTGAACGGACCCAAAAGATATATGCTATTTCTGAATTCTCCACTGAAATTCCTGGGAGTTAATTTACATCAATGTGAATGTCCTCAGAAAAAATAAGGAAATTGATGGTCTCTTCGTTATACACTGATAGCATTATATTATTGTAGCATTAGTTGCATTATTTGCTAGGCTTTAAATAATATAACCTGTTTTAGCACAGCTTAAAGTAGTTCAGAGGCCAGTATGAGCTGAGTAAGTCTCAGCCAGCTGCATAATTCAGTAGCAGTCTAACAGGACTGTCCTGAGGATGAATGATCTAATCAAATAAACATGGGGGAAGAAAACACTTCTGGCTAATGAAATCCCAGATGGAAGCTGGGGGAACTTGGGTCAGGGGGAGAAGGAACATTTGCCTAGTTTTCACTCTTCTCTATGATCTGCTTTTAACCACTGTTACAGACAGGGAACTGAGCCGGCGATATAAGCTCGTACAGCTGTTATTAGGTTCTTATACTCTAAATATTGTATGGATTTCTAGAAAAAGGGATGTTACTTTCCTTATCTGTTAGACTAGGACAAGAAGTAATGGGCTTAAACTGCAGCAAGAAAGATTTAAATTAGATTTTTCAGAAAGTTTCCTAGCTGTTAGAACAATTAGGACAATAAGCTGTTGGAATAAAGTATGGTCTATCCATTATCGGAGCATTTAAAGCACCTCAGATAAATAACTGTCAGGAATGGTTTGGATATAGCTAAGTTCCCACTGGGTCAGAAAGACAGACCAGGTGATCTGTTATGATCCATTCCAGCTCTAAAAGTGACACTGTGTGACACTTCATACTCATTTAGGTGTGTGTGATTGGTTGCAGTCCCTCCAATACAGCAAGGAACCTTCTGATATCACATTCTTCTCAAGCCAGGAATCATCTACAACTTGCTATAGAAAGGGCAGAATGAATTTTTCTCCCAGGCTGAGAGCTTCTCAGCTAAGAAGGGGCAGTTCCACTGGGTATTTATCACAAGAAACTGCAGAATAACTACTTCAAATTTTTAAAATCTGAACCTTAAACAAAAACATACGCACATTTATTAATGAACTTAGAGACACTCCAAGGAGCATATATTTTGCTGTCAGACATGCATATGAAAAGATTCCCTGAAAGATATCTGGGAAGTTACCACCTATATTATTTGGATAAGCAGAGAGCACAAAGCTACATGAATACTTGAAGGACATTTAAATGCTGCATATTTAATGTAAAGTGGAGAATGGAATGCTCCCCAGTGGAACAGTCTCTTGGGATGCTCTTACTTCAAGTGGAATCTCATTGTGGATCACTTAAAAAATCCGTTCCATAAGAAAAAGTTCAAGTCTGTGCATCTACATTTACTGTACTACTACTATTAAAAATGAATAAGACATATAACTCATTATGCTGTTGTTGAATTAGAAGTTGTCTTTTTACTCAGTCTTATAACCATCCCTCACCCGTGCCTTGTTTTCTGTACAGACTGTGGTACCAGGTATTGATTGGCTATGATTAACATGATTAAAGAAGTATAACCTCTGTAACTGCCAAACCGAAAAATGTCTCACATTTATGAACATAAATAATTGAGTCTTTTAATATACTGTTGATTATAAGTGATTGTCTAATTGGAAAAGTTTGAATAAATATATGAAGATGAGTTAGGCCCTAGGCAGAGCAGGTAGCCATGGTATGTACTAATTTATTACCAGAATTTAAATTTCAATTACATATAAAAATGCCTTTAAGGAGCCAAATGTTTACTTACAAACCATTCTCCTTCTCTTACTCAGAACATAACTAGTTTCAAATCTATTACAATAGATGCTCAAAGCGGTAACTAAGAGTGATGTCCTCCAGAGTACTAGTGCTGGCAGAGTACTAATATATCCATTAGTGTGCCAGTCATTGCCACGCTGATCATTTACACAGAATGTATTTAACTTTGCAGTCCAATTCACCTTCTGCTACACTTTTATGGAAACACTTATTGTACTTTATTGATATCTCATGTTTCATGCCAACAATTAATAACAATATGATGCCTGGACAGCTTGTGGAGGTATACTGTACACTAACACTCTGGTACACTAGAGGGCTATGTCAGGATTCCAAGACATCATGAGTGGAACATTTCCAGCTGGTCAAAATCCAAAATACTTTTTTTTTAAGAGAGGGATTGGGGTGGAGGAGGTTGGGGAGGGATTTTTACTTGCCCTTTTTTCACGTAATTATTTGTAAATTAATTTAATTAAGTCTCTTGAAGGATATAAATTCAAGGTAGATAATAAATTGAAAGTATTTAATTAATTAGTAGCTCCATTAAATATGCTATCCATGAAGTATTTTTAATATCCTTTCACTTATTCAGATGTAAATGAAGAGTAATTCTGCAAATGAAAAGTGATTCTATTGACAGTAATAGAGTCAAATTGGTAGAGGTGAAGCAGAAAGCCCCAGATTAAGACATTACTCTTTCATAGCTATTATTTAATAAGATTTCGTAACAGATGTCATCCCAAATGGCACATCTGTATCCTTTATGAAGTCAGTTACATTTATTGGCCTAAGAAAAAGAATATGTTTTCCTTAAAAGTTTAATGATAATAGCTTATACTTACTATGGTGCATTGCCTTCAATCCCATAATTATTGATATTGGTTGCTGCTGTAATCCCACATATAATGAAAGGAACTCCACCACTAATCAGGTAAAATCTGTTGAGAGATAATATCTTGTATTTTAATTTGCCTGACTTGTAGCCGAATACTGCTTTTTAAATAATTACACCTTCTTGAAGAATTTTGAGTATACAATGTTGCTGAAACATTGAACATGTCCCTAAAACCAGAAAATCAAAGAATGAAGTATTGTCACAATAAACATTGTACTTATGAAGCAAACAGCAGAAAGCTTAATATTTCATATTTCTATGGACCCACTTTTAACAATCTCTTGATTTACGTCTCTAGTAAATGTAGTTACTATTGCGGTCATATGATAAAAAAACCCCTTGTCCCAAATAACATCCCAAATAAAGTTATTCTACTCACCTAGATATTTATTTTTAATAGTTATTAAATATGTAAGTATCATAAATTAAAAATATTCAGACAAAGCACATGTATTCACTTTAACCCAAAAATATTCTCAGGGAAATTCAATGAAATCACAGAAACATTTTCCTAGCTCCTGGATGACAAAAGACTTGAAGTTCAGTTAGGCAAAGAGAAAAGGGGCAGTCCACTTGGCAAAATGTTTTTGTTTCTGCACAGAAGAGCAATCTGAAGAAATCAGGAGGATTAAATATCCCTTTGCATATACCACACTTTCCTTCACTCATTCAATACCCAGCCTTGCAAATGCTTTAAAATGTGAGGACTCTAAGACTTCAGCAGGATCTCAGAAATATCCAAGAAGAGTGTTCAGCTAAGTGTTAATCTTTCTCTAAAGACTTGTATTCTAAGACTGAAAGCACATAGTTTCACACCCCTTTTAACTGGTTAATTGCCATCGAACTACTTGGAAGCAGCAGTCATTCCAATGTATGATCATCAAGCTACAATAAAGACCTAGGGGATGTCTCATTGTAGTTGGCATCCTGCATGTCTATACTCAAATCCATCAAAATAAACTATCATCACATTTTCCATTTATATAAGCAAAACACAAAATTATGCATGGAGTACAGCACTTCCACCTCTGTGGTCTCTGAGGTGGAGAGCTCCAGTACTGGTGCATGTGAGGCTACTGCTGGAAGGAATGCTGCTCAGTGATAAAAAGGAAAATATTCCACTGCACCTAGAAGCTCAACTGGTTCTCTGAACATCCTGGCCCATTTCCTGGCTTAACCAATGCTCTTCTGTCTGTAGACAAAATTAGTTTCTTTTCAAGCCACTCCCCTGATGCAGAAAATAGTATGCAGGGATACAGACACTTCCCAGTCACTGATAACTACGTTGTCCATCAGGACTAAGAGGAACCTGATACTGTGTGGGACACGTTCTGACCAGAATCTGGCCACTAGTTTTCTATAATGTGTTATAAATATTGGGAAATTTCACAGTCATGGCAAGGCAGGATTTTTACAGAAACAGAGGTATAGTAAGATTAAATAAATCAGCATTTAAATCAAACACAGAATTAGTCTTAGAATTTCTTGACCTCTTTACCCACCTCCTTCCAAAGCAGAATTAGAGGCCAGGCCTCAAAAAATTTAATGTTAACTTTTACAGTCAATCTTTGTCCTAATGGTCTAAACTGTAAACTGAGCAGAGAAAATCATCCTCCACATTTATCAAACAGACCTCCAGATTTTGTAACTTCAAAGTCAGTAAGTATATATTTTTTCTTCAAACTTGGCTTATTCTGTAGAGCTCAACAAATTCCAATGAACAAGCTGCCTCCTTACAAAATCCATTCATTCACTGAAGTTTAATGATTGTACACATCTTTTGACTTGAGCATGTTGAATAAGCTAGCTTAATAGCTTATTATTATTTTTAACAAAGACATGTTCAATGACATTTTTGAAATTCAGGAAATGACTAGGGTAATCAATGAGGCATAGAAAAGTTAATCCCAATTTATCTAAGAAATAGTAAGGAGCAGAAGAATAGCAATACAGAAGCAAGTATAGCAAACTGCACTTCAAACTCATCTGAAGTGATTACACCATAGAATCCACCTACAATGCAACCTATAATTTCTTTTTTTGCAGTGCCACCACTTTTTACAGATTGGATAAATACATTTAAATCATATCCTTATCTAAATTCTCAGACAAGCCAGTATTTGGGTGTCAGATAATCTACTTCATATCTCACACTTTCAGCAGGCTGCTGAACACTACAACAGTAGCATCAGATGTTCTGGAAGCACTTAGCTACACAGTGCTTCAGAAATGTGGCAAAATCTAGCCAAACTCCTGTCCTCGCTCATCGCTAAGAGAAAGAAAATACATTCTAGAAATGACATAAGGTGAAGTCAAATGGTTTCAGTGTACCTGAGGTGCACTGTACTGACAGCCAGCACAGCACACTGCCTGTCCTGTCTCACTGGGGAAAAAAAAAGTAAAATAGCAAATACAAAGGACAGTGTATACAACTGATTCTTCATTGGTGGATTCGGGATTCTTGAAGGGTGAAGGGAGAAAAAGTCTGCAAATAGAAGAAAAGTCAGCAAGAGAGGAATGGGATTCAAGTAGAATGAACAGAAAATCTAATCAAAGAAATGGAAGTTAAATTGTGAAGCAGGAGTGCATGCTATTGCCCATCTGTGTGAACTCATGGATACCTTAAACAGTATCTAAAGAAGAAAAGACCACACTGGAAAGTCAACAAAGAGACATTGCTCAAGAAGATCCATATACATGTTGTGAGGAAGTACACTTAAGAAATTCAGACCAGTCTTTCCAGAAATTAGTTTCTATGCAATCATTAGTTTTTATCAGTTTATTCTTTTTCACCCAGATGAGGTGTTTAGGATAAATAATCTTGAAGAAAAAGCTGAAGTAGATTTGATAGGGCATGAATAAAAAGTAAATAAAATGCAGACAATAAATAGCTATGCTTCATACTTCTAGAAAACCTTCTATCTAAGAGAATTAAGGTGCTTTGTAACATTAATTTAGTCTTACAGCCCCAAGTGGCTGATAAACATTATTCTCCCTGTTGTACAGATGAGAAAACAAGCAAGGAGAAATTAAGTGTTCAGGGTCGCGCAGAAAATCTGTTTCAGAATGAGACTTCTTAATTCCCATCCTATATTTAAACACAAGGCTCCTCTCTATTACTGTAAATGAAGGGAGTTGGCAAATCATGGCATCCAGGCATTTGTCTCCAAGCCCAAGAAACATGATCGCCTCTCTGTGAGTTCAAGCAGGAGGAAGAAAAATGTAATCTTCTCTGAAGGATCCCCTGGTTAGGCTGCTTCCCTCCCAGTAATCACTAAGCCTTGCCAATGACTGCCTGCTGGTTACTCCCTACGAAGCCTGACTTGTGGAGGAGGAGGCTGTGTGTGCTATTCCCTGTGCACCCCTAATACTAACATCCACTGGTACTTAGTATAGCACTGCCTGGGCTTGTACACAGAGCAGATTTTGCAGACCATTTAAAGTGGTCCGAGGGCAAGGGTTGCAACTGGAGAGATGCTGGGTTCTGCTGCTTTTGCTGCTGTAGCCAACTTTTGGCATCTTTTCAGTCATACAACAGCAAAAGTAAGGGGCGATACTCCTGTCCACTAATGCTTGTTCACAGAACAATATAATAAAGCACTACCAGAAGAATGGACCTTGTAGATTGAGCAAGTACTTGCTTTTCAATCATTTCCCCCCCCCCCCAGTATATTTTCTTATTTTGAAAATAATGATAAATCTTTTTCCTACGCTCTTTGCCTAACTTACATTTACTACTTCCTCTCATGACTGTCTTTTGGTTTTAAAGCTTTAAAGGTCTATATCCTTTGGTTCAGTAACTAGCTTTTGTCTTCCAATTATCTTTTCTACCTCTGAGTTAATTTTGTAATTTTTCTCATTGAGCCAGTGGGCTGTCTCCTCCTCACAAAAGCACATGCAGTAACTCAGGACCCAGAGCCAATTTCATCTACTTGTGTTACTCTTCTACCATTCAAGAATGCAAATGGTGATACTCAGGCTACTGGTAATGAAATTCTGTAAGCAGTAGTAAGAAGACAGAAGAACCCTGCTCTGACAGATGTGACTGTTATGCTGGAGCCAGCTAACACAGATGATTTGGCTGCAGTCAAGATAGCTGTGCATGCAAATCTTTAAAGACTGGGAAACCACAGGGAGGAAATCAAAACTTTTTTCCAGCTAAAATTTGATCTTGACAAGCAGTTACTTTATATAATATTTTTAAATTATTTTACAGGGAAAACTGTAAACTATCTGTGAGATGATTTGGAGTTTTGAAGCAATTGCTAAGCTGTTGCTTCAATAGCCCTTGGGAAGAGTTTTTAAAATTTGTACATTGCTGTTGTTGACCACCCAGGGATGTCCTAATGATTCCTAGCAGGCTTTCACATCAGCATACATTTATTTCCTGAAGCTCATTCTCTCACATCTTCACTAATATTGTTATCCAAGCTAATTAGATTAAGGCTAGCCTGGCAGGCCTCAGCATGCTGCACTCGCATCTCTTAGCTGCAGTGTAGGCAACACCTATGGCCTGAAAACCAGGCTATGCAGACACGCTCAAATGATGTGAGGTAATTTGTGGGGGGAGGAATCATACTCATTGGACATTAGAGGGAACCCCTAAGTTCCTGCTGCAGCTGCCTGAGACCAGTAAGTACAATATTTTTTATTGCTACATGCACTGACATAAACACAAAAAACCCCCAACAGAGCAGCAGACAGTGCTTGAGGTGATGTCCCTCTGTTGACATCATCGCTTGCTGTTTCCAGCTTCCTTTCAGCAAGAACTCATCTTGTAAGGCAAACCCCACCACAAAACGCTGGGAGCTACATAGCCAATCTGATAGAAACAGGATAATGTCAGCAAGAATGACTGCAATAGCTGGCAGGCAGCATCCATTCTGCTAACTTAACGCACTTATTCTTCAAAGTTTATTTCCATAAATATTATTCAGTAAGTCAGCAAATAAAAGGAGAGCACTACCCAGTGATGAAATTCTTGCTTAAGTGTCTGGCTATTCCCTAGCCCAAAATTGTTTCCAGATTAAGAACCTTGGCTCTGGAATGAATTCTTGGAAAAAGGACCAGACCTTGGCTTTGTGGGTGTAACATAAGATTGATTTGGAGTTTTTTTCTGTAGAGGTTAACAGAATAGCGATGTATCAGGAAGTAATTTAACAGCTTCACATAGTCTTTATTGCAGACATTACTTGATTAAAATAAAATATATATTTAAAAGTATTCCTCTCTGCATGCACTAGTCTAGAAAGGTACATGTTAGGTACCTAAAGACATCAGTGAAACATTAATTTCTTTCCCTCAGTACAAAAAAAGATTCATCTGTTTAGATCTCCTCACTCCTAGCACACAGTTCATATAGGAAGAGATGCCAATCTGTTAGCGACTTGCAAAAAAAACATGAAAATAGAAGTCACAGCAAGATGACTTTCCCCTTTATTTTTCCTTGAGCTGGGATTTGATTTTAACATCTTTGTGAAAATAATCCATATAGAAAATGGTCATTAACTTCTGAGCTAACCAGATGCCACAGTTCAAGTACCCGGCAGGCAGGCAGACAGATAAGTAGCTGCTCTGAAGAAAGCTGATTTTATGAGCCTGATTTTCAAATTATTCTTCCTGAATTTTTCATGCATCACATCATTTCATGGTCCTTTTTTGTGGCAATTTTGATAAAATAAAAAGAAGACTTTGTAGAAATGATGGGATTTTGAAAATGTACTTTTCATTTAAGAAAAGAAAAATTGTTATTTTGAATCCTATTTGCAGATAGTCTGGACTTCTGAACATATTTACAAATACCATGTTAGTTTTGCTTCATGGCCTTGCTGAAGAGAAATAGCCTATATTTCTTAAGTGCTTTCTTCCCTGACTGCAAAGTAGAATATAAACATGCAGAATACATTAAAAAAAAACAAACAGGAAAGACAATCTACCAATAACACTAAAATAAACTTTACTATTGCAAATCAAACTCTAAAAGGTAAATAATAGCAGAATTAAGAGTTGTGCGAGAAACTCTATTTATCACCTTTATGTGGCAATATTGTTATTCTTTTTAACTACTTGTTCACCGTCCATTTTTTCTCCATAAGATGTTTCACTCATTCAGCATGGAAGGAAAAAAGATCACTGGACAGGTAGTTATTGATTTCTATGTATATCCCTGCTTTCTAGATCTTATTGCAAATTAAGAGCTTCACAAACATTAATTAATTAATATTCATAATGTTTTTGTGAGAATATGTATAATCTTTTCCATTTAGAGGCAGAGACTAAAGCAGAGAGAGACGAATGACAAAACCATTAAGACAAGTCTCTGCAGATTTGTTTGTTCAACATGTCCAGGCCTCCATTTGACAAAACCAGGCTGTAATTTTTTATTAAAATTGGCCATGAGATAAGAATTTAAATACTTTGCTGGATTTGCCCTTAGGGACTCATAATATGGGAACCTGGGCAGTAGTGTGGGAGAACGTTAATCAGTGTCAGAAGTTATGCAACCTGACCCATGAAACGGCTTCAGAAACACTTGCCTCTCTCATGCAAGCCCACTGCACTAGATATTCATACTGAGCTGCTCTTCCTTTCTGTCTATGTCAGATGATGTCTCATGCCCTGCCATTCATGTAGTGTGAGTTTAGGCGTTACCAGTGAAGGAAGCCAAGAGGATGTGCTGAAGCTATTTCTATTCCACTTCCTTGGTTAACACCCTTCATGGCTAGTGTAGCCATTATGCATGCTTTGGTATTTTGCAGAGGAAAAGGAATTTACAGACTGGCAGTACAGTTGCAGCTTGCTTTACCATGACCCTGTAAGACTGTCTGAGCCAGCAGAGAGGACAGAGAAACAAAAATGCATATACCAAAAAAAAATAAAAAAGAATTCAAGAACTCTAAAAAATGTTTAGAGAAAAATTCAGAAAGAGATGGGTGTTTCATTTACATAGAGATAACTGTGCTGTCTCTTGGTGAGCTAGGCCAACTTGAAAAGCCATTGTATCTAAGAGGCAAGAGAGACCCTGCCTTTTTCTTTTTCTGTTTTGTGAGAGAATGCTTTGGGGGCTGTTGGAAATCATGGAGAGAGATGATTCTTACAGTGCATTCCATGCTGCAGTTTAGCTCTGTTGACTTCTATCCCCGCTCAGGCTTAATGAATGAATAACTTACGTTAGGGTAAGGAGGTACTCATGCTGAATGTACTTCTGAAGGAAAAGAAGTAAGTAAAATGTTAAGCAGTAGGTTGATGAGAAAGAAAGTATATTTATTAGTATTTCTTTAAAGAACCTATCTATATTTTTAAAAGTTTAAGAAGAGCATGAGGCTCACAGAAAACTGTTTATGTTAATGCTTGGATAGAAATAATAGGAGGAGAAATAATATTCATGCTTTGAGTATTTTCTATTTGCACAACCATTTTATCGCTAGGGAATACAACAGGCCTTTCAATTCTGTTTCCATAGTTAATTTCTAGTAGTAAAATGGTTGATACTCTTGTTCTGAGCAATTCATTGCTACCGCATTTTTCCAGGCATTTGACTACTCTGGTATAGAGCTGTTAGCTGAAATTATTTTGCAGTTCCAGCCTACTGAATCAAACACAACTGCTTCACCGAGCATTGCAGTATACCTTTAGAAAGTCAATTACCATCAGGATGTCCTTCTGCATTTCAAAGGGGAGAAAAGAACCATTAACCTATCAGCCCTCATCAAGACAAGAAATTCTGATAACAGCCTATATATGACAATACCATTTTATATAATATGAAAGTGAAATGAAAAGTAAAGCATGCAAAGGTAGTGATAAGTGCTGTACCCTTAAATTAATTAAATTAAATTATCACATATTTAATACTCCATTCACATTATATTAGTATCAACGTTTTATGATTGTCGGTAGAATCAAGTTAAATTTTAAATAGAAAATATGGATTTCTGTGGTTTCACTTCATGTAATGTTTCATTAAGCCTGCCAAAGTAACCGAATGAAACAACTAGCAGGAGGACATATATTTTAATTTGGATCAAGTGTGAAAGTCACTGACAGGGGGTTCTGGTTTATGTTCTTCTATGACTAAATTTTGAAATCATATTTTTTAAAAGGAATTTATGTCAATCCTATATTTTACTATGGCAGTCACCAACACAAATCCCTGAATCCCCCTGTGTTTCACGCATTGTTGAATTTGACGCTTGCTTTGTAGGCAACATTTTTTTTGTCAAAAAGAATGCTTTTTCTTCTGCAGTAATTTTTAAAAATTTCAAATGGACGAGTCAAGTCCTTGTTTTAGAATTTTTACATCATCCAAAAATACACTATATTCAACTTTCACAGGAGGAGAACCTTTGGAGAGTTTATTCAGAGGTTATTTATTCAGTACTTGGTATAGTTTTGGGTTCAGGTATGAAATATCTTTGTTGTATTACAAAGAGATATTTTGAGACCTTATTTTTTATTATGAGCTACATTTCCAAGTTAGAGATGAATAATTTCAATTGCATGAGTTTCACACATAATATGTGAAACTATCCATTTTCTAGAGAATAATACTCTTAGTTTGACATTCATGACCAAACAATCGATCTCATGATAGGGACTTTACTGGTAGACCCAGGTGGCTTGTTCTTAGATTTCATCAGCTGAGCATTCAGGACAGATGTGTGCAAACCGACAATGAAAAGAGAATACAGGAACTTCTGGGAAATATCTCTAGGGACAACACACTAATTCTCTTCTCCTAAATTCACATCTTCTTTTCCTTTTTCACTTATATAAATCAGTGATCTTATATAAAGGGCAAGATCTTTGTCCACAGTGCCAGAGGGAGCTGAAATTGTTTAGATGAAAGAGAAAAATACAAGAAATACTTCAGAGGTGTGTATTTCCATAAAACTAAATTGTTAATTTGCACATTTTTTTGCAAGCCTTGCATCTTTCAATGCAATATTAAGCCACTGTTCCAGAGGGAAGGTGATAAAGAATCTCAGCTTTCTCTGCTGAAATTTTATGTGGGCACACAAACAACTGAAATATGATTTTCTACAGATATTGTGTTACGATTGTTTTTGCTGTCTAAAAAGGTACAAGGTCCTTTTGAGATCTTTCCCATAGTTTTGCCATCTCTCTATCATTTCAGCCTTATTTTGAGATATTTATCTTTGTCATTCACTTGCTCATCTAGTCAACTTAGGAGTTTCACATGACTGTTAAGTCATGACATTTAAGTTCAAAGGAGCTTAATGATCTCTATCCATCTCAGCTTGACTAACCAGTTATTAGACAAGGAAAATCTCAACAACAGTCACAAACTTAAACAAACTGTTTCTTTTAGGTCTTAGAGATTAGGACATCATAGAACTTTTAAGGACATCTTATCTCTTCTTTAAGAGATAAATTCTCTCCTAAGAGATCATAATACAAGTAATAATAAAATTCCATTTTTCAATTGCAGATAATTATAGGGAAAATGTGAGAAATGTGAACTTTCATGGTTCAAAAACTAGCAGACAAACAGGAATCTTAAATTCATTGTTTTAGAAAAAAATTTTCTGTGTTTTACACTAATACCACAATTTTTAGATTAGTTTACTGAGTCTTAAACGATGAATGTTGGTGTTACTACTTACACGGAGAAAACAGTAGCAACAAAGGACAGCTCCAACAAGATAAAAAGCATTTTTATCTCTTCTGCTGGACCCGAAACGTTTCAAGCATCTTATAAAGCCTGTTGGATTGATACAGGCTATTAAAATAATGTGTTTTGGAAATCTAGTGTTGCCCCATGAAATCTGCCATTTCTGCCCAAAAAAATTGCCTTTCTTCAATGAAAATGAAAATCACAGCTTCACACATAATTGTATGTAAAACTGCTGAACGCATCAGCTGGTTTCTGTCACATAAGAGCGACTGGGTGTTTACTGTTACACAGAGTACTCTCAGAAATACTTAAAAATTATACATGATCTGGCCATGGTGTAACATATTATTTTTATTATTTAATATATTGAGATATGTCCTTGTAAAGTGCTTTTTTATGAAGTTTATAGAACAATGGTAAATTTAATCTCTTTACCTAGATTTGTTCAGCATATCCTATGCACGTTCTTAAATGATACCCACCCACAATGCTCAAGACATATTTATACTGCCTGTGTACCGACAATATATGGAGGTAGCTCTATTGGCTTTTAAAGATTAACAATTCAAAGTATTAAAGCATTCTTAATGTTTCAGACAATTTTACCAATAAGGTAATAAACTCCACATCTTTAAAATATTGTTAAGGATTAGGTGCTACATCACTAAACAGAGTTAGTGTTTCAGGCTTCTGCATCTCTGGTTTTACAATTATGTGCTAATCACAATTTACTTCTACCTTCCATCTGTTTAGGTAATTGGATTTATTTTCAACTGCATGTATCTAAAATCTAATCACACAGCTAGAGCAAGATGTGTCCTCAGGCAAAGCGAGAGAACAAACAGTCTTATTTAAGACATGAAGAAACCACACACTAAATAAAAATAATATCATTTTGATTATTAAATCTTCTTGGTCTATGAGAAGTATTCAGTCACAAACCCAGAGGGCCATTTAAAAATGAAAAGCATTTACGCAGAAGATCCATGGAAACCACAACACCCTTTCCAGCTACCAAGCTTTTGTCATCGATGAATCAAATCCACATTTTTTAGAGAAAAGATGAAACAATTTCCTGAAAGGAATTGTTTCGGATGTGAAAAGCATTCAAGCAGGTTTTAAATTCCTCTAAAGTCCATATTCAGTGGAGGAAGGGACTCTGTACTTTATTTTGGCTCCCACTTAAAAATATTTCAATTAATTTTTTCAAATAGTTCTAATATTTTTAGGGTTTGCCACAGGTCATAAGTTAAGGAGGGGGCATCCCTGAAAGTTAAGAACAATTAATACCTCAAACATCAAAGACATAATTTTCATTCAACCAGAATACTGCTTTCAATCATAAAAAAACCCTTATAGAAACACTTCCAGGTGAAGTCGGTGCAAGGCACAGATGTAGCATCCTAAGATACACCCTAGATGACTTGACATATCAATTCTGAAGACACAATATTTTTGCTTAATTTACCAAGAATGCACAAGGAAAAATCTAAAAAAAAAAGTATTACGTGTAAGATGTCTGTGTAAGGTAAACATGGGGCTTTTTCTTTTTTTGTATTTCCACCCTTACATCATCTTTGTTCACAAATACTTGCTGAGAAAAAATATCTTGGTACTTACATGGAGGAGCGGAACAGAATATAGTGCCTGCCTCAAGAATTAACTTGCACTCCACAAAGACTAAAGTGACTGAAAATCCATGCACCAGAAATTTAAAATGGGAAACTGCAAAACATAGTTCAGTTAAAAACCCCAAACTATCAAGATGAAACATTTAAATTTTTTTCCAACCAAAAATTCTTCTGAATATCTATTACCTAATCACTTCTAAATATTGACTTTAATTTCCTTTTCAGAATAAGAAGACATATAAAAAATTTTGGCATCTCCCACGAATGATAATTCAGTTTTACAGCTGGCCACATTTGGAACATGTATATATACACCATATGCAACCACTACTTACACCTCAACAGACTCCTTCAGAAAGAAAACATTAGAAATCCAAAACCTATTAATTTGATTAATTGTGAATAACTGCTCTCCTGGACTTGGTAATCAGATGATATTCCAACATTTTTTAAAGCACATTTTATTACTTCCTGTCATTTTTCTCTTAGGAATCCTTAGTAATCACAGCTTCCTTTTCACATAATTCAACATTGTAGTGCATTCCTCAGTTTTTCTATTTGAAAGAAAGCTGCATTAGCTGCACCAAGTAATTTTAAACCCATGTAGCAATAATTAATGCATTTGGATATTTTTCTAGAACAATAACAACAGCCTTGGCATAATTGAATACATCACATTTTTGTCAGGGCATAACAAAGTCCCCTACCTTCTTAACACTACACACATTGACTGGTCAGTGTACATGGACCAAGGTGAGCAAGAAACTACTATTCGAAACATGATGCCCCGAGGCAAGAAACAGTTGGTACAGTGCGCTATTTATTATACCAGGTGCTACTTTCAGTGACAGTGAGAGAAAATAATTTGTGAATACTCAATAATCAGGTGCCCAGACTCTCTTCTGCAATGGGGAAGACAGATGCTTCTTGCTTGAATTAGATAATCAAGGGTCAGCCATCACACCTGAGTGCTGTGAGCACTGGGTATTCAGTATTCTGGTATTACACAAATGGTGTTAATTTACTTGTGAGGTAGAGATACTTTCAATTTGAAGGGATAGAAAATCACTTCTTCACAACTCTGTTTTATTTTCATTTCTGCAGTTTTTCAGAAATTTGTTAAATTTCTGGAAAGGCTGAAAGAGTTGGGACTAGAGAATCAGAGTCCTTACGGACTATGGCAGAATGAGGTGGCCACCACATGATGAGTTTCTATTGCTATTCCTTACGTTCTCTCATCAATAGTTTAGATACACTATGTGCAATTTGATGAGAATTACTTGTGTTTATAAACATGATATTTACATATTTTACATTATGTAGCTAGGAATTTTAACATTACATTATATATCTATGAATTATAGTGAAGTTGTGTTAAACTCCTGGGTTTTTTTTTCATGGGATTAAGAATGATTTTTGTGTGCTTTATTTCAGACTAGGTTACAGACCTTACATTTCATGTTTCTGGTCCATTCAAGATGAAAATTAAAAGGAAACAGAACTATGATGGGAGGAAGAAATAAGGTCCTTGGAGATTTTAAAAACTTGACTGGATGAGGCCCTGAGCTAACTTTTAAGTTGGATCTGCTTTGAGTGGAGAGTTAAACTAGATGATTTACAAATGCTTCTTCCAAGCTTATAATTTTCAAGATTCTGTGATTAACTTATTATTCATTGTTATCTTTCCAGTCTTACGAGAGTCCATCCATATCAGCTGTCAATGCTCAGAGAAGGGCTCTTTAGACCTACTGTATCACTCTGTACACATATGCGATGCTCAAGAGTAGACAGATTCACAGGTGAGTGAGTGCAGCTTGAAAATTCCTATAATTAGAAGGCTATGTGCCTAGAGTGAGACAGAGTTCTTCAGAAGTGTACAGGGCATTATTAAAATGTAACCAACATCGCAGAGGACTGAGATCAGAAAAAGACCCCACTTCACATCCCATCAACAAGCGTACTTTTCCATGTTTGATTTCATAGAGAAAATCTCATATTAGGATTATGCAATGTTATCCACTTCTACAACTTCCAATTTATCATCTTGACAGATATCCAGGTAGCCAAGAACTTAAAATCTTACGAAGTAGGTGTTATTAAATTAAAATGCAGCAGTGAAGCATGAAAGAATGATGGACATAACTTTCCCTCATGGTTTTAGACTTTTGGCTTCTGTCTGGAACACTTTCTCCTTCATATTCCAAAGGATGAAATTCAATCTGCTAGTCTAGAGGCAGCAAAAAGCATTCCTGTCTAATGCTATACACGAAAGAATGATTATGGATTACCCTGCTATTAAATCATAGACAAATTGTATTCAATCAATGACGTGACTCCACAAAACCATGGAAATTTAGATTTATCGGTAAAAATTCAGACTGACATTTTGTCCTTAATTGAAAAGTAAGAAACAAAGGTACAATTGCATGAGTTCATGACTGTCAACCCCAATTTTTAGCTTTAGTGTTGAGGGTTTTTTGCTGTTGTCAGTTTTAGTCTTATTAAGTTGAGCTATGGGAAATATTATATGTATGACGATGGCATGAACATTCGCTTTTTCCTGTTGTTTAAAAAGTGACATACACAGAAATCTATTTTTGGCGATCCCTATCCCAGATTTTAACCAGAAGCAAAAATAAAGCTCTTCCATCATATATAAAAAGGTCAAAGGGTAAGTTTCTAAAAAATCACAGGGTTTCTCAGAGCACTCAGCCAGAAGTGATCATGAAACTTTGAAAGAAAAGGACAAGCAGAGATAGAGTTATCTTTATAAATAAATAATAATTGAGAAATATTAATTAAAAGCTAGAAATGACATGTGATTTACAGAATGTTACTGCGTTAGTAATGCAGAAAAAGGAGATCTGAAAAGGAATGAACAGCAGTCACTGCCATCTTCACAAAACTATAAAAGCATCCTGTTGCTCAACTTTCCAGGCCAAAAGGCTGCCTAGCTTTGCTAAATACCCTAAGTGTTACTGGATTTGGCAATGCCAGAACCTCAGAAAGAAGTACAATGTTCTCTCTAGTTGGAAAACACTCTCTTAAATGCATGGAGAGGGAGTATAGCTAATTGGCTGCTTTTTCAGTATCACTAATGGAAGAGTAAGAGCCTATATGAGCAGACAAGTTTAATGTCATTCTTATATGAGACAACAACAAGAGTATGATATGCCACATTAAACTGTCCAAAATGCCTTATATATGAATTATAGACAGCATGGGGTAGCTATTCTGAAAATAACAGTGATAGTAATCTGCACATGATTCCTGTTCCTTATTTTTTCCATTCATGAGAATGATTTTTATCAACATCGGTAATCCCAGAAATCAAATTCAAAGGGGTATGCATAAATATTTCTTGGAAATGAACTCTGCCTGTATAGGTATTTTCTTCTGGAGATGTCTGTGAACTCATTTAACGTGAAGAAGAAACAAGATCCTATGACTGACCACTCACGACACATATAGTTAGCAAATACCACAAATTCAAGGACCCTCCAAAATCAAACCATAAATGAAATGATTGCAAAAGTAGAAGACTGGGGAAAAAACTAAAGCAATAATTATATCTGAAAAAAACTTTTATCTGCTTATAGATTTATAGGCATAAATTTTTGGTTAATGTTCTTGGTGAATTACCTATATCTACTGACATGACTACTTGTAATAAGCACAGCTACCAGTCAAGGCATGTTGGAAGAGGGAACTATTTGTTACATTTCACATATTTTCCACAAAAATCATATTGAATATTTGAAGGTAAATCTCTGAAATCTCCAATTTCTTAGCACTGTTCATAAATATTGAGACGCAAATACAAATGATCTTCAGTAATCATTGTTCTCCTGCCTCCTAATCAATAGATAAAACAGTAACTAGGTATCTCATAATCAATACAGAAATAAGTCAAGTATCTCCTGGGCTCAGACTTTCTTTTACAGAAAACCTAGGCCAATGTCCACTTTCAGATAAACTATTAAAATCTTGAAGATTCCCTGAGTACAAAGTGGGATCCAATAATAATGGCATCACCCCTTTATCTAAGTACTCAGTCAATATAGCTATAAAGTTTAATCTGGACATTCTATTTTGCCAAGGTACATTAAATACTATATATTTAAACTATTTTAATCTGCATCATTAAGATTCCAGGGAATTTGCTGAATTTTATTTGTAAGTAGTAATAAGCAATAGTTTCCACCTGCGAACCAAAATATTCCTGTGATTATATATGTGTAACGCTTAGTGATTCACTGAAAACCCGTTGTGGGTGTGGACATTTCAGAGCAGAAGCTGGCCTAATTTTTTGTTATGTTTTATATAGTAATGTGGTACCTGAATAAAAATACCTGGAGGATCAGCAACCAGTTTCTACAAGGCTCATAACATTTCCAAACACTGAAGGCACTTTTGAAACACATTAGTTTCAAAGTCTCTTCTGTCAGAATTTGGTTGCGTAATAAAACACAAGAGTTCTTACGAGACCAGCAAGGCGGTAGGAACTCAGCAGTAAATAAAGGCTTGAAAAATGCGAATACTGTCAGGAAATATGCTTGTTTTAAGAATAGCAGAATTGTAGGGTGGGAATGAACATAAAGAGGTCATCTAGTCCACTCAAAAGCTCTGAGGCAAGGTCACATTAAACATCTATCATGACTGGCTTGCATTTATCTAATCTATGTTAATAAATTGCTTACAGCAGAGTTTCCACAGCCTGCCAGGTAACCTGTTTTAATTGTCAACTATTCTCAGTGTAAATTCTTTTTCTAATATCAACCTGTTTACCCCTTACTGCAACTTAAGCTTATTATTTATTGTCCTGTCTACAATAATATAAAGAATTTTGTTATTAATATATTTGAAAATATTTATCCATGTTGTTATTAACATCCATGACCAGCAGTGAAGGTCCACAACTTTCAAGTGATTTGAGTTCATGTATTCCTTCTTTATTCATGTTTACAACTGTCATTGCAAATAAGGAGTTAGAAGCTTTATTTAAAGAATTTAGGATGAGGGCTTCAAACAAAAACACGAGTCAGAAAATCAAGCTCTAAACAGAATATGAAATCTCATTATTTTTCTGATGATACTGCACATTCTCTTTTTTCTTTCCCGCTCTTTCAACTGTTGAACCTCTCAAGGGGTGTGTCTCACCAACAGGGAGGTGATTTACTGTCTCACTAAGAATGATCACGAATAGGGTTTGGACAGAAATTCCAGAAGATAGATAAGGATAGATAAGGACTTCTAAAATACATGATAAATTTTTTACCTAACTTGAGTTTGCTTGACTCTTATCTTGCTGAGGTCAGCATTTTTCCCCTTTCATTTCCTTTATTAATATTATCATCATCTTGGATGTCCTCATGACTTCTTTCCTGTGTTAGAGTCTGACTGATCTCTTTGAAACTTTCTATAGTTCTCCCAAGGTCTGTGTGTTGGTTTGCACTTTGTTTCAAGACCCATCCTTTGCTTAGTTTTCTCTAAAGCTTTCTTTGGATGCTTTTTTGTGTCATTTTCACACTGATTCCCTATTTTATTCTGAGTCAAAATTTAATCTCCTTAAGTACTTCTTGAACTCCTCTGCTTCCCAGATTCTATACTTTCAGCCATTCCATGGAGTTTGTGTGCTGTTCTGAATGTAAGAATGTAAATTCTGAATACCTTGGCTGTACTGGAAGTGTAATTTTTCCATGGAAAAACATAAAGTTTGAAGTGTTCAGTAGAAGCAGCAGAGAAAATACTACGTATGTACAAACCCTGTTCTACAGATAAGGCCTGGCTTCTCTCTGCTATCATTTATGGACCATTGTAAGGAACTCCACAGTAGGTAATTTTGAAGTAATTGATTCAGAAAATGTTACTCTAACCCCAACAGCCAATGGCTGGCTTTTAATCTAATGTACGAGGGCTCTATTTACTCTGGAAGTGATTCCTAGTATGTACCTTCTTTACTCAGAATACTAAAACTAAGAACTTTAATTTCCCAGTCTGCATTAACCTAGCTGCTGTGATTAATTTTTCTGTTTATGTTAAAAGGAAAAGTGGTGATAAAAGCAAAAGACAAAACTGAGGCATTGATGTATGAGATGTAGCCTTGAACAATGAGCTGCCTTTCACTCTACAACTTACACAGCTTGCTCCTGACGACTATTTCACTACTTATAGCCTTAGCAGTTGAAGGACAACTAAAATTGGTCCAAAGCTTGCTCAAAGTTCTAAACTGGTGTACTTTTATAGCATTTTGAAAATAAAATTAAAAATACACAGTCATACCCCAGGAGGATTTTAACTTTAAACATTCCCACTTTAAAATTCTAAGTGTGATTTTCTCTTCAATGTCTTCTCATTTGGAGTTTTTAATGAAGGCTAGGTTGAAAAGAGGAGAATCATCCACATTTCCAGTAGTGGGCTTCAACTATTTAGGATGTACAAGGTCAAGAAGATCAGTGGAAGTATATGTATATTTTTCCGTGGTCTCCCAACTCAAAACCAAGTGAATTAATGTAATGCAATGTTTCGTCCCAAGACTTTTAAGCCCTGCTTCCAAACAGGCATAAGCCAGATATCATCACACATATTTGGCAGGAAGTAAACATACAATGAATCAGGTCCAAAGTTGAATTTACAACAGTTACTGTTAAATATCGTGCTGTAACATATTTAATTTAACATGCATATCTGTACATTTCAACAGTCTTGTTTGTCCAAGGAATATATTTTTATTTCCTTGAACTTTTCCATTCGTTAAGAAAAATATTCTGAAATTTTATGATCATGCATTTAAAACTATCATTGCTAAAAACATTTATATGTGCATAAAAAGATGTATTTGGTTTTTATTGCTAGCCTATTTTAAGACAACCCATGTACTTTTTATTGTTATCATTTGCTCTTGGAATCTAATAATATCTTTAAGCCAAAATTACTTTATGGAATAGTTGCAATGTATTGATAAATGCAATAACCAATAAGACCTATGCTATGCTATAATTTAAATGCATAGTGGTTGTACTGCACTGCAGTTGTTATACACTATTGAATAATAATTCTATATTATACTAGTTGGTTGCCTGCAGTGTTCTAGTTTCTATGACATTGCAGTCTGCACAACATGTCTTATGTTTTGTCGCAACACTGCCATTTTCATTACAGTTAAGCTGGACGTCTACAGACACCCACTTAAAAGAGCGGTGTCCTGTAACAAGCTTTAAGTTCCGTCTTTCTCACATAACAATTTTCATAAGAAAGAATTTGTATCTAATGCAACTCTGGTTTTATTTAAATAAAACAAATGACTGATTTTTAATTTTCTTAATGAGTGCAATCATCCACAACTAAAAGTCAGATAGCCTTTCCTGTAACTGTGGTGGATATTATTTCATGTAGATGGGAATGCTTAGTTCTTTGTCCATACTATGGCAATAGAGACAACTGAAATTATCTTATGCATTTCTCTTTACAGCTTTTTGCATAATCAAGTTTAATCTATATGACACCAGAGAATCATCTGAGAGAATCATCTGAGAAAATATTTGGCTCTTTCAAATCTGATAAAGTTTTCTACAAAGCCCCCATTGGAGTTTGAATATATTATCTTCAAGGAGTTTTAGAACTTGCAAGATTTCCAATGAGCTTTTTACATTTCGCCTGGAGCAGCATATCAAAGCATGGAGCTTTTTATCAAGCTTACCCTACCCTCTAACTTATCCTCTACAATTATGTATAAGACTAGCTCGAATTCTAGCAAGTGTTGAGGCAAGGAATAGTGTGACAAGAATTCTGAATTTCCAGGAAATACCTAGATGTGAACTCATGATAAAAGCAGCTGAAAATGCGACCTAATACAGTTCTGCAGATCAGCATGTTGCAGTTACCTCCTTTCAAATCTGCATAGGAATCATTCTAAGTCTCCCTGAAGCTCACAACTTCGCAAGCTTGCAAATGCCTTAACCCATATTGTTAACAATTTTTAGGTCCCAAGACCATAACCCCCTCATTAAATGATCAGGTATCACTCAGATGTTGTCATTTCCTTTTTTGGGTATGTTTGTCAATAGCTTTACAACTGGGGAAAGCTTCAGTTTAAAGTCTTCATATGTGAGTTTTTATGCTGTTTAATAGCTTGTTTACAAGTAATAAGTTTACATACTTCTCTTTTGCAATAGCCATAAACCATCTCTTTTCATCTATACTATGTAGCTCAGACAATGTTCTTTAAACAAAGAAGATAAAACCTCACCTTCTATGTCAACATCTCTTAAAGATTTGGTATTGGATTTCTACTCTGGAAAGTGTCAACATTGCGTGTATTTTTCCTGTACCTTAGGTAATGAAGTTATGGCAGTAACAAAAGCCGCCTTCTACTTTGATTGTATCATACTCTTGAAATAAGATCAAATCAAACCAGACCCTCTGATCCAGGCATCATTCACTCAAAGCATTTGATAGAATAATTTTGCCAAACTAGAAAATGAGAACAAACTTTTGAAATACTTCAGTTTGAGGCTTGATTCATAAGTCAGACAAAGTGAAACTAGAAGTAAAGCAGGTGGCTCTGTTACCATTTTGGTCTTAATAACACAGTAACTCCGTCAGTCACTTTGAAGGTAGAGAAACAAAGTTCTAATCACGTCTCTTGTTTGATTCGGAGTAGGCAGGAAAGTACCTCCACACTATGGCACCATACACTGGCAATCCAATGCCACCTGCAATGAATATTTACATGCCCTGTGTAAAGTGCAACAGCTTTCTTGGGGTACAACTGACAATATATTGCTACTGTGAATTTCAATATTTTTATATTTTGTTTTTACTGATAAAGTTCTTCTGTGGAACAATTAATTCAAAGCTAAATTAAACGTCTTTGACCTAAGATAATTTTTCCCATATGATGGAAATGCATTTAGCTTCAGGCTGAAATGGAATAAGAAGAATTCATGAAAATGTTTCCCTTGTCACCATTTTACACCCTTTTACACTGCAGATCTTTCAGTTACATCGCTAGCTAGCAATAAAATGGCTCTGGCTATAATCCATGACTCCATCTGACCATATATTAGCCTTATAAGAGTGATCATATTAAATAGCTTGTAATATCAACAGCTTTATACCTGAGGTGGCAGAATCTTTCTACTCATTCTGGCTAAGGTGTCAGCATTACAATCCTATTTTTGTTTGGGTTTTGGTTGGTTGAGAACTTGTCTAAATTTGTGGGCTGACAAGACGCAGTACAGTCTGACGGGTAAGATCAGCATTTCTGGCGGTACTGTTGTATCATTAGCTGTGTCATCTTTGAATGTCAGAGTTACTTAAATTGTCTTAGAATACAGCACTGTTCAAAAGATTAGCTCTGCAATGAAACCATACTAAAATTTTGAAATAGCTTTTATCCTTGGATTTTTTTAATATGCATTATAATAATATACCAGCTTTTTCTGATGTTGAATATAAGCCTTCTTTTGGTGAATAAACCTAAAACAACAGCTGGAAGGAAAACATGGCTTATGTTCAAAAATTTTAAAAATGGTAGGCCATATTGCTGAAATTTCTCCTTCCTGAGAAATATGGTACATATTGGAAGAAGAAACATGGAAATAGTGATTTGCAGACAATATGTATGAAAGCAGCTGTTACATGCTACCGTCTTTTTGGGAACTTATGGTATTGAGGCTATAAGCGTCCTTGCAAAAACTTCAATTGTTTAACAATGAATCAAACTAATTACAGCACAATTTGAAAATTATCTGAAAATATACATTGCAAAAGACAAATTTCTAGCCTTAACTTCCAATAACTAAAATAGGAAGCACTGATGATAATATCAGTGACGTTAGTTAAACTTTCCGATGACTGACTGCCGACATCAAAATGTTCTGTCCCCTAAGCAAAGGATGCAACTGAATATTTAAATTCTAGCCAACTTCCTCAAGTGTGGTATAGCAGGTTTTCAGTGAGACTGTTGGTTTGCTCTACCATGGTTCATCGAACTGGTGAAAACCTTACTCACAGGGAGACATCACTTTCACAGCATCACAGAATGGTAGGGGTTGGAAGAGACCTCTGTGGGTCATCTAGTCCAACCCCCCAGCTGAAGCAGGGTCACCTACAGCAGGCTGCACAGGACCTTGTCCAGGCGGGTCTTGAATATCTCCAGAGAAGGAGAATCCACAACCTCCCTGGGCAGCCTGTTCCAGTGCTCCGTCATCCTCAGAGGGAAGAAGTTCTTCCTCATGTTCAGACGGAACTTCCTATGCTTCAGTTTGTGCCCATTGCCCCTTGTCCTGTCACTGGGCACCACTGAAAAGAGTTTGGCCCCATCCTCCTCACACCCACCCTTGAGATATTTATAAGCATTTATAAGGTCCCCTCGCAGCCTTCTCTTCTTCAGGCTGAACAAGCCCAGCTCCCTCAGCCTTTCCTCATAGGAGAGATGCTCCAGTCCCCTCACCATCCTCGTAGCCCTCCGCTGGACTCTCTCCAGTAGCTCCTCATCTTTCTTGAACTGGGGAGCCCAGAACTGGACACAGGACTCCAGATGAGGCCTCACTAGGGCAGAGTAGAGGGGAAGGAGAACCTCCCTCGTCCTGCTGGCCACACTGCTCCTAATGCACCCCAGGATCCCATTAGCTTTCTTGGCAGCCAGGGCACGCTGCTGGCTCATGGTTAACCTGTCGTCCACCAGCACTCCCAGGTCCCTCTCCGCAGAGCTGCTCTCCAGCAGGTCCGCCCCAAACCTGTACTGGTGCATGGGGTTGTTCCTCCCCAGGTGCAGGACCCTGCGTTTGCCCTTGTTGAACCTCATCAGGTTCCTCTCTGCCCAACTTTCCAGCCTGTCCAGGTCTCGCTGAATGGCAGCACAGCCTTCTGGTGTATCCACCACTCCTCCCAGTTTTGTGTCATCAGCAAACTTGCTGAGGGTACACTCTAACTCTTCATCCAGGTCATTGATGAAGAAGTTAAACAAGACTGGGCCCAGTACTGACCCCTGGGGGACACCACTAGTTACTGGCCTCCAACTAGACTCAGCGCCGCTGGTGACAACCCTCTGAGTTCTGCCATTCAGCCAGTTCTCAATCCACCTCACTGTCCACTCATCTAGCTCACACTTCCTGAGCTTCCCTAGGAGGGTGTTATGGGAGACAGTGTTAAAAGCCTTGCTGAAGTCGAAGCAGACAACATCCACGGCTCTCCCCTCATCTACCCAGCCAGTCATGCCATCGTAGAAAGCTATCAGATTGGTCAGGCATGATTTCCCCTTGATGAATCTATGTTGACTATTCCTGATAACCTTCTTTTCCTCCACTTGCTTTTTGATGACCTCCAGGATAAGCTGCTCCATCACCTTTCCCGGGATGGAGGTGAGGCTGACTGGCCTGTAGTTCCCTGGGTCCTCCTTCTTGCCCTTTTTGAAGATTGGAGTGACACTGGCCTTTCTCCAGTCCTCGGGCACCTCTCCTGTCCTCCAGGACCTCTCAAAGATGATGGAGAGTGGCTCAGCAATGACATCTGCCAGCTCCCTCAGCACTCGTGGGTGCATTCCATCGGGGCCCATGGATTTGTGGGCATTTAGATCGCTTAAGCGATCCCTCACACAGTCCTCCTTGACCAAGGCAAAGTCATCCTCTCTGTGGGCTTCTTCTCTTACCTCCGGGGCCTGGGATTCCTGAGGGCCTGCCTTGGCACTGAAGACTGAAGCAAAGAAGGCATTCAGTAGCTCTGCCTTCTCCGCATCCTCCATCACCAGGACATCCGCCTCATTCAGCAGCGGCCCCACATTGTCCCTAGCCTTCCTTTTGCTGCTGATGTAGTTGAAGAAGCCCTTCTTGTTGTTTTTGACATCCCTTGCCAGATTCAGTTCCAGGTGGGCTTTGGTCTTCCTTGTCGCATCCCTGCATGCTCTAACCACATTCCTGTACTCTTCCCAAGTGACCTGTCCCTCTTTCCACATTCCATGGACCTTTCTCTTCCACCTGAGCTCCGCTAGAAGCTCCTTATTCAACCATGCAGGTCTCCTGCCTCCTTTGCTAGATTTCTTTCACAGGGGGATGCACCGCTCCTGAGCATGGAGGAAGTGACATTTAAACAGCGACCAACACTCTTGGACCCCCTGCCTTCGAGAGCCCTGGCCCACGGGATTCCTCCTCCTTGAAGAGGCCAAAGTTAGCCCTCCTGAGGTGCAAGGTTTTGATCCTGCTTATCCCCCTGCTTCCTCCACGCAGGATCCTGAACTCGACCATTTCACAGTCACTGCAGCCGAGTCGACATCCAACCTTCACATCCTCCACCAGTCCCTCCTTGTTTGTTAATACAAGGTCCAGCAGTGTTCCTTTCCTTGTTGGTTCCTCCACCACTTGCATCAGAAAGTTATCACTGATGCTCTGTAGGAACCTCCTGGATTGCGCCTGCCTAGCTGTATGGTCTTCCCAGCTGATGTCAGGATGGTTGAAGTCCCCCATGAGAACCAGGGCCTGTGACTGTGAGGCTGCTTGCAGCTGCCTGTAGAAGGCCTCATCAACTTCCTCCTCCTGGTCAGGTGACCTGTAGTACACACCAACCGTAATGTGACCCTTATGAGCCTGTCCCTTAATTCTAACCCATAAGCTCTCAACTTGTTCTTCATCTGCCCCCAGGCCAAGCTCAATGCATTCCAATTGCTCCTTCACATACAGAGCAACTCCCCCACCTCTCCTTGTTGGTCTGTCCTTCCTAAAGAGTCTGTAGCCATTCATGACAGCATGCCAGTCATGCGAGTTGTCCCACCACATTTCTGTGATGGCAGCCAAGTCGTAGCTGTCCTGCTGTATAATGGCTTCCAGCTCCTCCTGTTTATTGCCCATGCTGCATGCGTTGGTATAGACACACTTGAGCTGGGCTGTCAGTCTCACCCCTGACCCTGGCACTCCAAGCCTAGGCTCATCCCTAGTGAGGTGGTCTATGACCCCTTCCCCCTTCGAACCTAGTTTAAAGCCCTCTCAATGAGCCCTGCCAGCTCGTGGCCAAGAATCCTTTTCCCCACTTTCACTTACTCTCCAATGACAGAACTGTGTCTATTGTAATAGTAAAGAGTGAACTGCAGAGATTTCCTCAGGGCTTCCAAGAATTCTTCCCTGTGGCATTTCCCATTTATTTTAACATCTACAAATTATAGAGAGTTGTTAAGGAAAAGGCAGATAATCCCTTACGATAATCAGGCCTAAATTTAAACTTTATAGAGGAGGTTTCGTATGTTCACTGTGGGAAGGAAAAATGGGCTTCCATGGATGAAGATTAGAGAAATTAGTATTTAAGGGCATATCATAAAGAAGAAAACAATGGACTGTAATTGATGCTTTTCATCTGACCTCTTTCTCAATCATTATTTGATACCAGAAGACATGAATTCATGAGAGCCAGCGCTAATGAAAAATGCACTAGAACTTCACTGCATTTCAGAGCTGCTGGTGTCAAGGGGACAAGTAATGTCTGTGTCAGAATGTAAATTAAGTCGCTTCGTATGATTCACACTCAAGATCTAGAAAAGAACATGGCCAAGAAAATGACATGACATATTTGGCAAACTTGACATTTAATAGAGAATTTGTTATCTTGGTCAAATTTTGATCCCCCATTACACTTCTATTATGCTGCAATAAATTATAGGCAACTTGTTATAACTGATAGGGGAAATTTTCTAGACCCTGAGAGTAACAGAGATCATTTGCTGAAGATCCTTTCAACCTCAGGAATATCATAAACCATTAGTTCTTTTTATTCTAGGGTTTTTCTCTAGTAAAGGACATAATTATTCTTTAAAAAAATAAATATAAGAAGTCTTTAGTCTTTATTACTGGAGTGTTTTACAGTGCAAAAGCATCATGTGCCAATTTTCAATGACATCACGAGTATTGTGTGCAACTCAAATTCAGGAAACAGCCTACTTTATTCTAACTTATTCAGTAAAAATTGCCATATCACCAATTTGTGATGGAATTCACAACACTTCCAGCCAGGGTCTCTTGGGACCTGCAGTTAGGCAAATGCAGCAGTACATAGAGGTAGACTCATTTGTGCCCATGAGTTGGTTTACAGCTTGTCAGAATTCAGATCAAGCATCTAAATGTTAATCCTGAGACAAGCAGTGTTAGCAAAGCACTAAGCAGATGCCATGACCCCTGTGGTATCATGCAAGCCAGTAAAATCTGCTCCCTTTGAGGCAAGAGGCTTATCACAGGATTTTTCAACAGAAACTGAAGGAGAGAGTTTTCCTGGATGTGAAAGTTAAGCATGGTTTCTCCTTCTTTCAGTGAAAGAATTTAACATAATTCAATGTCACAAAGATACTTCACTACTATTTAGCTGGATACTATTGATTAATGTTTGTGTAGCTGAGAGAAATAATGAGCCAGGGAACAACTGTGAAGAGCTGCTGCCACATTCACAGAAGATGGGGAGGAAGCGAGTGGAGCACTGTCACATCTCATCCATGCATGTGATCAGGGTGTAGGTTGTTAGTCACTGCTACACCAGAAACATAGCCCACAAGGAAGACCTCTGTTGTTGCTGCTTCCAAGACATCACCCAGTACTTCGCAAGTGTATGGATGATGTACAGATACTTGCCCATATACCAACTTATACAGAATAGCAGACACACATACACACGCACATACACATGCATTAGCAGACATTACAGTTCAACTGAACCACTTCAGTTCTCACCCACTGTTTCTAGGTCTGCTCTGTGTGCAAATTAAAGGACAGTTTCTAAAAAACATTTAAGACATTTCAAAATATATGAAATATGGAAACAGCTTTCTCATTCTAAAAATGATTCTTAAATTTTAAAATTATTTAAGGTTAAAAACAGTAAGAGAATGGAACTGAAGCCAGTGATACTGACTGTAGGTGCTCTGAGTGTGCTGCTGAAAACTGATTTAATTTGCCTGAGTTATGATTTTCCCAAAATTTTCTATGTTCATTTTTAATATCCATAGTACTAAGCCTAGTACTTTGAATACAAAGGGAAGTACACACAATCCATTCCTAAATTGCTGCTACAACTAGCTACAGAACTTTTCTAAGGCACTGCATGAGGTACCTTTCCTACAAGGCCCACAACTTTAGTACGAACCTTTTAAAAAGCTTATCAAGATACATCAAATAATAAACAAAATGAAGTTCAGCAGAGCCAGTGACATCACCTGTTACCCATTTTGCAGTTGATTCTGCAACCTTATTTATGTATATCGGATGTTTTTTTCATGACAGATATAGGATATTGGACTCTGTAATCTGAAGTTTGCCATATTAGTTATATTGCAAGATGTTCATTGAATAAAAGAGGATGGAGGAAATTAGGAGACATATTTGTACCTAACCTGACATAAAAGGTAACTTAACTGTCTCCTTAACACCAATCTCTGGTGCAGTTAGCAGCTTATTTATTTTTTTTATTTTAAACGTTTATAGTGCAATTGTGCTCAGTAGTTATCTTAAAAATTACAGTAGTCGAATCTTTTTCTCTCTTTCTGGAAAGGAATGATTTTAACAGAATACCTTTCATAAATATTTTCTGCTTGGTCTGTACTCTTGTCTAATCTGTTACGTGCACACAGCATCACATGAAAAACGCATGCACGTATCATGTATAAAACCTACTGCTTCCCGTGCCTCAGCTTAGGCTGATGAGAAGCTTTGTACACTGCAAGTAATAGCTGAATCTTGCATGCTGCTTTGTCTTCGCCGGCAAAAATCTGACTTCAGCTGAGTCAGAAGCCAAAACTCTGCCAGGTTTAACAAATGTCCACAGGGGATGAACAGACAGAACTATTTATTTCTATTAAGAATACCAGAAAGTATATTTTACAGGAAGTAATTTAATTGTCTGTCGAAGTGCTAGGGTTCAGCATTTCAGTACACAAAATTCAATGATGCATTAATTTGATCCACCTCATTAGCAACCAGGCACATTTAGTGAAAAATAGCACAATTGTTACAGTTGGTTCTGGTCATGAAAGCAATAGGCCCTCAGAGCTTTAACTCTATAATTAACAGATAATGTATGTATAATATAATATATAAATTATAAAATATATCACATAACATATATAATGTATTGTATAATAAGATTAATGTGCAAAAAGAGGCACTATTCCAAATCATATTGCCATGAAGAACAAGTTTCAGTAAAATAACACTGCAATAAGATTTCAAGTTTGATCACTGTATATAGAAACAGAGAAAACTAATAGAGAACCACAGTTTTACATAATAGGACACATCTTGCCACAGCTCAAGGAAAACTAGGAGGAAAAGATCAAGCGTACCTCATTTGTCATACTTCTGTAAATGAATATGCAAACAGCAGGCAGAGAAACTGAAGCAACTGTTACAAGCAAACATCTTTTTCTACTAACAGGTCTTCTTTTAGATATTTTGATATTTATTTTCACTATTTCGGTTACTTTTTAGAGCAGATTAAGCTCCTTGGAAAAAATGTGGTGGGAGAATTTCTGTCATTTCTTGGTAAATTCCATGTCATAGATTTATGCATTGATTTTTGGCAGAAGTCCCCACTTACTGACTCACAAAAGATATCCTTATGTCTCATATAGCAAGTGCACATAAAAGGAATACAAAAACATTCGTATGTGAGCTGGAAACCCAGTCTATCACATACATCCATTACTAGAAAAGGCTGAAGGAGATCAGCAAAGAGCACAGTTCTTGCCAAACAGATTCGTATACTTGTGTTGAACAAATCCTGAACCCAAATCAAACTAGGTCTATACATAGGGATTACTGACAAAGTAGCTCTTGTTTAAAAGTGTCTTGCATACTGTATTATATGCTTCCTAGCACTGATGGTCCTGATATGTAAAAAACCTTAACTAAGTCTCCATTTGAACAAACTTTATATCATTTACCTATCTACTGGTGTCAAATGGAGACAAAAATTAACATTCATGCAAACCCAGACAAACTGCAATGTTATCCTTATGTACCTGATGTACAATATGTATAAAGGCTGGTATCAGCTTATAGATACAACAGCATTGTCTAGTTGAAACATTTCTTATAAACAACTACACTGAAATATAAACATCTTAAATGGATTTTATGGAAATATTATGATACAGAAAAATTCTGATTTTAATTTTATTAAACCCAGGAAAGTTAAAATGCCCATAAAAATTATCATTATCCTTCTAAAAGAACAACAATTACTAATTATGAGTATGGCATTTTCTTGCTTAAAGCAATTTTTAATTTTCCATATACTATGCCCATTTTCTACATGAAATGAAATTGATCCTTACTACTTTGAATCTAGTACTAACCATTATGAAATCATATTAGACATTTCAGTGCCTGTGTCTCTAGCACACATGGTTCCCCGAGTGAGATAAATAACTCAGAATCATTTTACATAGCTGTCAAACAATTATACTCATATTCTGTTACAGCTAAACAGAGGTCTATCATTTCTATTACTAAACTCAAAATATCTACTATTCATTTTAACTGCGTGACAACCTCAACGTGACAGGTACAATAAAGATTCTAATTAGTGTAATCTCTTCTGTAACCTGATTGTCAATTGTCTTCCAACCCAAACAAGATTTGAATTTGAAGACCACACACTATGCAGGGTCTACGTAACCTGTAACATTTTACTACCTTAATAGCCACGCCACAGCATTTGAAAATTGGCAGTTATTCATTTTGCCATGAGCTAGTAACTGAAAGAGCGCAATTCTCATCTATGAAGAATGGTACAGTAAATCATGGATTAGCAAAGCCAGGCACTCTCAGTGAAAGTATGTCCTCTTGCTTACACCTAGAAAAGCTAATGTTCAATATGGCTCTTCTTCTCGTCACTATACAAATTTTATGTGAACTTTAATCAATTTCATCTCTAGAAAGAAAATGTTTTAAAAAGTAGAAAACTAATCATGTTGAGAAAGATTTCACTCAGCAGTCAGATAGCAAAAGACAATTCATCTTCCTACAGACTTTTAACAAGTTGTGACAGCCTTACACAGCTACTTAAAAACATTGTGTGTTCAACATAAAATAAGCTAAGTCCATCTAAAAGAATACGCTAATCTGTATTCTTGTCCTCACACAAACACCCAAGACAGATTGGAGGAATTGTTCTCTGGAAATTCCTCTCTGTCTCACTCTCCCTCCAAAATCTATACAGGGACATTAGATAATTTTGGCTAATACCTAACTTTTTGATAGCTCAAGTCAGAAAAGATGAATCCATCTTCTCATGCCTTTGGTCAGATATCCTAGTTTGTGGTAAGTTGTTTGTTTTCTTTTTTTCCTATGCAAACTATTTTGGCTTGAAGTTTCAGCATCTCATAGGAATCTGGTTAAAATTCTTACTGCATTACACCTGCCATGCTGTCAGAGACACGTTAGTCTGCTCCATCTAGAAAGCTGATGGGGAGTCCAGACTTTCAGTCGCTCCTGTAATACCATTAGATCTCTGATGTGGAATGAGGAAGGTTGCTATCAGGTTACTAGGCAATCAACAAGCATAGGCAAGATTTACAGCAGAATAGATAAGGGTAAAGGGAGAGTCATTATAGTATAGTTTCTGATGATTAAATAATGCCTTAACCCAGAAGCAAGGCAGGTCTTTTTCCTCCATAAGAAACCAACGGGGAGCATTTCACAGAATCATAGAACAGTTTGGGTTGGAAGGGACCTTTACAGGTCATCTAGTCCAATGAGCAGGGACAGCTTCAACTAGATCAGGTTGCTCAGAGCCCCATCCAACCTGCCTTGAATGCTTCCAGGGATGGGGCATCTACCACCTCTCTGGGCAACCTCTGCCAGTGTTTCACCACCCTCACCACAAAAAATTTCTTCCTTATATCCAGTCTAAATCTATCTTCTTTTAGTTTAAAATCATTACACCCCTTGTCCTATCTCAACAGGCCCTGCTAAAAAGCCTGTCCCCATCTTTCTCATAAGCCCCGTTTAAGTAGAGAAAGACTGCTATAAGGTCTTCCTGCAGCCTTCTCTTCTCCAGGCTGAACCACCCCAACTCTCTCAGCCTTTCCTCACAGGAGAGGTGTGTTCCAGCCCTTGGATCATTTTTGTGGCTCTCCTCTGGACCCCCTCCAACAGGTCTTGCATTTGAACAATTTGAATTGTTCCTGTTCAGATAAATGTATCTGAACCTAGCCAATACCAGTTCTACATATTCCATCTCCTAAGTAGAGTTAACTATGAGCGTAAAATAAATATTCAGATTTTTATATACACCTATGTGACACCATTCTTTATGGAACCTATTTATAGTCTGTAAGAAGTAAAGAATACAGAAATAAAAGTGAGGGCTTGTTTTAAATTTATATGTTTTAGGAATACATTAAAAAAAAAAAAGTATAGTTAATATTTCATACCTGAGTAGTGGTTGCTTTGGATAAGAAGGCTGGTCACTGTTTTGGCATGGCTGAGGTTTTTTTGTGACTTGCTTATAAATATTCCTGGCAGTTACTCCAATCCATAGCATAGTAGAGAGTGTAGAATAATGTAGTACTATGCCAACCTAAAGAAAGAGTGGACAGTCAGTAAATGGATCAGTAAAACAAGAGATTTAGAAGAATCTTACTGCATAAGTGTACAAGCAAACAGATTTTTTAAACTGAATTTGTAAGTGCATCAATTTTTTTCTTTCTCTCTCGTCATTTCTAATCAGGGAAAACACTTTTAAAAAGCAGACAGAATCTGTTATTTAATCTATCATATATAATATCTGCGATACCAGATGGTATGTTATGAAACCAAGACTGCAAAGACATTTGTTTTCTAAGAACCTCATTAATGACAACTTTTTTACACCTCAATTTAAAGTGATATGAAGCCTAGTTTTATTGCAAGCTTTGTTAGCTTATCATAACAATGCAATTTAAAAATTAATGAGAGGTCAGCATTTTTGGCAGCTGTTATGCTACTATTTCCCTTGATTTTTCAGGAATATCCTGCTGTAGTTCTCTCTCAGCTGCATATAGCCAAGGCTGACTCCTTGCAATGGGATAAGTGCTATTTGCCTAAGCCCAGATTATTTTCAGACATACTTTAAGGAACTTATAAACTTGGCCATACAACTTTCAAAATTAAATGACAGATCTTGGTATCCTGCCTTAAAACAAATACAAACTCTCAATAGTGTTATTATAATTTTGTCTCCAAGAAACTGGTGTGTTTATCATCGAAAGTAAAATAAAGTACAAACACCTCTAAAATACTAACATCTTTGTTATTTCAGTAATTGTTATTCGTTACTATGGAAACAGTAATTGGAAATTTATCCAATCTCCAATGCTTTATTACATGAGCTAAGTCTCCATCTGATTATATAAAATGAGGTTACCTTTGAAGCAATAACCTGACATTTTGCAGTGACAAGTAAAATATTGCTATAATTGGAAAGCATATAAATGTTTAAGGAATACAGAGAATTGCTGAATAAAGCTAATTCAAATCTATTATAATGATTTATTTGAACCAGTGTTCATTTTTGCTCAACTTAAAACAAAATAATTGATGCGTAAAGGAAAAAAATTCCTTGAATTTTTTTGATACTTAGTAATACAGCACAAAACTTCAAGATAGGAGCAACTACCATCAACAGAAAACCCTTTGTAATTTTCTCTGGGACTTGTCTGACACATTAGACAAGGGAGTATAAAGCCTTCATAGCTGTTGTCATTTGAGGTAAAAGAAGCAGAAATAAGAGAATGAGACAACTGTGTACCATCAGCTGGCAGACGTTGCCAGTTCAGTGGCTAGTGGTGTCTGGACTTCGTTCATATGCAGCTTGCAGCATTTCTGCAGGGATGCAGTGAATATGGCTATGAGCTGCCAGGGGTGAGTGGAAGAGTAAGGCAGGAGGGAGAAGAGGAGAAAGGGGAAGAAAAACGAGGTGGGAACTGTGAGAAAGGACTGGAAAAATTCTAGACATTTGGTTCATAACCTATTTCTCATTTCAACATGGCAGTGCTACTATATATTCTGTAATTATTCTACACAAATATGCCAAAGAGTCCATAAGACTATGAACAGCAGGGTTGAACTCCATGTGAGAAGCCACCTACATGTGAATTTTCACAACATACATGGCCAGAGATGAACAGAAATGATCAGCTACTTAAGTGAATGAGATTCCTAAAAAATGATACAATAAAATAATTTTATTGAACTTTCAAGGACGCAACTGAACACATCACTGTTATACCGCCCCTTAGTCACATTACTTTTCTTCGGTATGCTCATATTTCAGCAGCTTAGTTCCTTCTGATATATGGACTAATCAAACAAACACAGACAAGAGACAGAAATGTTATCATCTTCTGTACTCTTTAATAATATGGCTCTTTCTCTCTCAAAAAAAAATCTATTTGCATTTCTTGCTTAAAGGAAACGAGGCTATATCCTGATGATATGGGACCTCCTCATGACTGACAGAGTTGAAGGACAATGGTGTCAATCAGGAGATAAAACATCTAAGACACAACAAAAATGTGGAATTTGGAAGGGTGTGCTGAGCTGCTATACTGAATTTCAAACGAAAGGGTACCCTCTTCTCTGTGTGGTGATGACTTTGTTTCTCACTACCCATCACAAAATATGCTTTCTGGACTAGAATTTTTGCTCTTATTCATCCACTAATGATAATTAGTAAAGAAATGCTTGTCACACCTCATCTTGAAAATTCAGTATTTCAAAGTGGTGGGCTTTGCTCTCTGCCTCTTCCTTCCCCATACCTCCACACTGACATCAGTCATGCCATAGAGATGCATTTTCCTCATTTTTGCACTTTGGAGCTGTGGCTGCATGCTCTTTTGTCCCCTTCAGTGAGAGTGCCTCTTTTTGGCTCTCTTAAGCTAGGAAGACATCTGAGCCCTACGCTAGAAATACACAAGATACCAGCTCATGAGATGGAAGGGGAAGACAAGGCTCAACAGAAAGGAGAACAGGACAAAGACAGTTTTGTTCAGTAAACTCTCACTTAACTCTGCTAGCAAATGTAAACCTTAGGTTTATGCACTACGTGTCCAAGGCACAAATTTACCTGTGTATATCTTATTGGATTTGTGCCTCTATGAAGCTTAAAGAGGAAAATAAATAGATACAAATTAAATACTCAAGTGTTCACTTAAAACTGTTTTCACTGTAAGTAGAAATTTTGTATTTCACATAAAATTGTGTGGGAAAGGTGAAGTTTTCCACACAGAACAAAGGATTATGATTGAATATTGATGACCCTTATTTGTAAGAATTTTTTCCACTGACAGTCCAAATGGTACAGAAACAATGGTCAGAACATATGCATTTGAAGACAGCATTGCACCTAAAGCTATTTAATAACTGCAGTTGTATAATGAAAATTTTCTTGTTTTCTTGGACTCATTTTTTCCATGTCCTGTGTTCTTAGAACTCTTATCTTTGGGAATAAGCACCAGCCTACGAACAGAAGATTACACTTTTCTACAGCAAGATGCTGTCTGTATGTGCTCTTCCAAGAAATTTCAGAACCCTAGAGGTAACTTAAGCTCCACACCATGCAGTTACCATGGTAATGACCAGAATACACATTTATGCAAAGCATTTTGGCACAAAAAGCTCTCTTGATCAGTTTTAACTTGCACACAAATTTCTTTGTTTTCCCTTAGTTTTTAATTTCATTGCTTTTTTTTTTCCAATTGTAATCATATTTCAGATAAGATTGTCCTCCTTCAGCCAGCTCTATTTAAAGGAGGATATGGATATGCAGTGACATTCCATTCCACCTATTAATCCTGCACCAAAAGTGATTCTTTTCAGAGAGATGAACAGATTCAGGAATTTCTCTGCGGTCTGTAACATCACTGGATGTGAATATTTCATGATCTTAAAACATTTAGCCTTAGAGTGACCCCATGCTCTCTTTACAGGTAAAAAATTCAGAGCAAGAAGTTGAGACACGCAAATCAGGTACCTGAGACCAGGAAGGACAACCTTCAGCACAGCATGCACATTAGCTCCATAGCATGCAAAGTCTTTAGCTGTCATAGGTTGCTGCTAGTAAAGTTTCCAGCCACCAAAATTCTTGCTTGTGCATATGACTAGCTCTGTTCCTGTCTCAGCAGAGCTGAACAATGCCTAACCTCTCTCCCCAAAGACCACCCAAGAGCTCTTAAATAATATCCTTTGCTTGAGACACCCTAACTGGCAAACTTGATCATAATACATCAATTTCACATCCATTCTTTTTTAAAAAAATATATATAGCTAGAGCAGAAAGAGCTATTTTTTCCCTCCTCTTTCTATAATATTTTTGTATCTACATCTCCTACCCAAGCTGTGGAACATAGCTTTAGGACCTCCTTAAATAGGATTCAAAATTTCAAGCTTCCAAGCGTAGTATTCTAACTTCCAAGCTACTGGCTAGTATGGAATGGGCTTTGCCTTTCTTGCTGAACATTTACTGCCCTACAGAAAGGAATTTACAAGCAGTTTCACATATGACACTCGTCAGGGAGGAGGAAGATAGGAGCCTTGCCAAATTTTACATGGAAGCTTTTATTTGAAGAGGTTCTTGGAGATGTGATTGAAGTGATTATGCCACTCAGATAAAAACATATGATTCTGTCTCCCTCCCTAACTTTTCTGTCTCATAAATATTGTGCCCCTAAGCCTATTCTTCACGCTTCAACATGTAGAGCTGACGATTTCATCTCCCAGCATCCATAGCCTGATGGCTATCATGCTCTCCTGGAATGTAGGGGCCATAAGACTGGAATTCTCAGACTGAGGGTACAGAATCAATGCCTCCCACACACAGGAAGTGATCCAGCTACAGTTACGTCTTCTTCCATCTCATTCCTTACATGAAAGGAATAAGCCTCCTTCTACCCTTCGAAGGAAAGTAATTCGAGACCCTAACTCTAGGAGATGGAAGGGGCTGACTA
The DNA here is from genome assembly GCF_030867145.1 of Opisthocomus hoazin. Lineage (NCBI taxonomy): Eukaryota > Metazoa > Chordata > Aves > Opisthocomiformes > Opisthocomidae > Opisthocomus > Opisthocomus hoazin. The sequence goes on from NC_134419.1 coordinate 63,416,436, forward strand.
CGTCATCCACTGGCTGGCTTAAGCACCTTGCTGGCTAGTGTACTGATTAATCCCATTCAATCTCCCTCACACAACCTTTGCCTTACATGAAAGATTTTGCCATAAACTCAAGACTCTGGATTCTATATTAACATCCAGCATTCAGTGACACTCAGAATCAGACTCGTGGGTAATCTAAACAGTCTGTAAATACAACCTCATTCACACAGGAAAGCCATGAAGAAGCAATCAACTCTTCCAGACCAAGCACTCTAACATCAGTTTTCTTTATAAATCATGAAGACTGCATAGCATATACACAAGTGAGATCGTCTATACAAAATCCTCTCTGAAACAGGTATGTAGGTTTAAAAGGGAGTTTTAGATGTTTAGATTCCAGATAAAAATAAATATATTACCATCTCTGAAAACACATTTTTTTGCACAACTACTTTGCCTTCAAGGGGATGTGAAGTTCCTTCCAGCTATCTATCACAGAAAATGGGTCCATTTCCATAGCATTAATTCCTGCTGCTTAAAATTAGCCTGGGACACTTCATTTAGAGGGAGAAGGTGATCCAACTGAAGTTATTTTAGAAACACCCTTTCATGTGATGTGAAATTTGTGTGAAAGTTGTGGCAGTGAAATCTGTGTGAAAGTTTTAGGGATAATTAGAGTAAGAAAGGTGGAGGTTCACTGGCTTTGACACCTCATTTCAGTGATTAGGACAGAAAATGCTTGCACTTCGAATCTTCCCCTTTGCACCCAGGAAACAAAATGTGCAAATTCCATTGCTGCAGGGTGAAGCTGTGTTTTGAATTGTAGCAGATGGGAAGATACCTGTGCTATATCAACATTGATGGTGTTACACATGGAGTATAATTACTATTTTAGTGCTGCTCGAAGCAGTAATAGTTTCACAAATATATTTTGAACCCTAATATATTTTTTTTTCCAGAAATGAAAAAAAAAAACCAGGAGAAAGAGACAAAACTTAGACCTGAGGGACACACAAGCCCAAAACAGCTATATAAACATACTTTTCATTAGGATGAGTGATTTAAAGAATTGCTACATTCCATATGCAGAAAAGGAGTGCTGTCTGCCCCACCACTGCTTACACAAGCTATGGGAAATGTTCAAATACGTGATCTTCTTAGGAAATCATTAGTAGATCTGACCTCCCTACCTCCTAGCTGTGGCACCCTGAATATTAATTCACAGAGTGATCCTCTCAGGGTTATCACAGGTGGAGACAACCACTGGGACTCACAGAATTTTGAAAAACATTGCTGTCAGTAGGAAAGAAGGGGTCTTTAGTGGGATTTAATGTTCTGGGAGTATACATTGGTTCAGCCTGTGTTATCAGCTATAGGAGTTTTTTCTTAGATTGTTTGGACTGTTGCATCCATTAGCCCTATCTAATTACATCAGACAATTTCTACCAGGAACCAGAGGACTCTGTGTGTCTTGTGTGTCCTGTATCTTTCGTATATTTAAACTGCTGGTGATATTGTCTGTTGATGTAGCATGGTGTCAGGTAAATAAATAACTTTATGAATTTGATTAGAAGGCATTTACAAATGGATCCATTCAGTTTCTCTAAGCGTGCATGTTTCTCAGCAGCTCAGGATCTGGCCCTATACTATAGCAAGAAACAGCTGTCACTGATCATGCATTTTGTGAAGATACCCCTGCAGTTTATGTATTACAACAGATTATTAATAACTCATTTATCTCAACCATTTTTTCATTATTGCTGTTAATACAGCATTGTTACCATGCAATCTGCAAAGTAAATAACCAGACAATGACTGTAGCAACAGATGGTCATTTGTGATCATGTAATTACATGGTCATGGCTGCCCTACAAACTAATCTGCTACCCTCACTTGCAAACTGCAGATAAAGACAATCACAGGTGGTAAATGATATTTCAATTTGCTAGAACTCACAGACTATTTGTGACACAATACACTAGATATTGTGAGATATTTATCTCAGAATAATCTAGTGGACAACTGTGTCATTTAAATGAATACCATGTAATATACAGATAGACTTTACACAGACAACATTACAGGTGCTTACAGATCTGCATGTGCTGTCTATTGATGGCCATGCACAAGTACACGCAAAAGGCTCCCAAAGCATCTCTCTGAAAATTAGAATGGTAACTTTTACACTAGTTTTGCAAGTTTCACAGTGACTCTGCTGTGGGCTGGCAACTCTTGCTGTTAACACCCATTCAAGCCAATCAGAAGAACCGGATTAGTGACAGGCAGAATATCTGGGAGAACGTTGGCTTAATAAAGTGCTTTACGCCAGGTAAATACCAACAACATTCATGAGATCTGGAGCACTTCTACAAAATCCAAGAGAAAGACATAGTTAAGACAAACAAATTGCAACAAGCCCTCATCAGGCGTGACAGAAGATGACTGCAATGACTCTCTTAAGTATTGTATAGAGTCAGCCTCTATATTCAGAGCAGCTGAAACCATGCCCTTTCTATGCATCTCACGGCACTATATCCCTGGAAAGGATGAACCAAGAGATGTGAAACAGTCCAGCAGTGCAAACAGGGGTCCATAAATCGTAAGTGTACTGGTCTGCTCTGTCTCCTTAGCCTGTAGAAAGATATAATCATCCTACACACATCAAGATGCCCGAGTATATATTAAGGGATCACCCAGAGAAGCCAAGGCCATCCTCAGGCAAATGGTATATATATTACAAAAGAGCAGCAGTAACTTTAGTTCCACACATTCAATCCAAAGATCAGAAAGGACATTAGAAATATTTGGGAATCACAGTTTTCAACTATCCCGTAGAACAGAGAAATATTATGATTTTCAGGGATTTTTTTTAAATAAGAAAATCTGAGCTGCAGAGAAGTTAATGCACTGGTTGGCCTCTCACAGAAACTCAGGTGACAACCAAACACTGAACACTGCCAGTGCTGGCCTTTAAAAGACAGGCTTATAATGATGGGTTATTCTGAAGAACTTCAGATCCGGAGACACCATATGAAAAGAAAGAGAACTATCAATAGTATGCTAAAAGATACAGTTTCAGGTTTTCATTCTATTAGTAAGAATTACTAAGGCAGATACTTACAGCTTGACATATAATTGGATATTTAATGCGATTGATTCCACCAGCAAAAACAGCAAACGTAAGAGCAGTATGGAAACAAAAGTTGAGAAGCATGTGCCATCCTTTTCTGCTTATTCGGATTGTGCTGTTGAAAAAAAACACTTTTAAAAATCAAGTATACTTTGGAAAAAACACTGAATATGACAGAATTAAATTCTCTGATTCTTGAATATCTACTTAGCAATCTACCTATAGTACAGAGTCTGATTTATACAGCATTGAAATCAATGATAAAAAGGTAAAATCAGTGGTAAAAATTGCAAAGTATCTACAGACAAGGGTCTACTGACTTAAAGCTTCCTCCATAAAATCAAGCATTTAAAGCAGAGTAATAAAAGCAAAAAGCTTATTGCATAGCTTCAGACAGGCGAAACTTTAACAAGACATCTCTACAGGATTAAATGGAAGCTGAAGATCAGAAGTCACTGCATTAAGTTCACTTAATATTTAGCAGCTTCTACAGTACAATACATCCCTACTCTTTTAAATTGCTAATGGTCCTTAACAGAAGTATGTAGTTAAAATGGCATTTATGTACATCTTTCATATAAAGGAAAACACAAGTTTTCTAAACCCAAGAAGATTCAGAAGTCAAAGTCTTTTATCCAACAATAGTTATCAAGTCTGTTAACCCAACTTGGTCTTCAAGGCCAATACCACTGATGCAGCTCTCCAAAGTGCTACTCTTTGGCTGGAATTTGCCAGACATCAATTTCATAGTGCTAGTGGTTTTATACTGAATTGTCAAGGTAGAAATCTTAGGAGCAGCGTATAGACCATTTAGACATACATTTCAGGAAAGATACAGCTTGGGAACAGCTTGAGAAAGGTTGACATAACCTTTTTTTGATTTCTCTAGTGCAAATCACATTGCTGATATTACTATCCAACAGTAATCCAGATCATTTTAATTTATCTTTTCAGTGAGGGTTAGAAAAATTGAAGTCCCCTAGCATAACACTGACCATTTAACACGAGTGTTTAAAATTGAATTCCTACCTGTGATGGACAATGTAGGTGATAATGGAAGCAAACAGGCACAACAACATAACTGCAGTACATGCATATACCACAGGGTGCAGAAACTCCCCTGGGTACTGGGGAAAAGACAGCACTGTCTTAAAATCCTATGGAGAAAGCAAAATGATTTAACATTGTTACGCATGTGTGAAACTCTGAGACTTCATTTCAACATGTCTTGTCTTTTCTAGCTGTTCCCTCTCAAGAGCAGCAAAATAAGATGATGAACTTTTTATGTAGACACAGTTCATGAATTTACAACAACCTCAGACTGCTTTTTCCTCATCTGCATACACTTTGCAAGACAGAAATTAACCTTTTTGTACAAGCAGACATATCCTAATTAAAAAAAGTCTGAAAAAATACAAAGAATATTACATCTTCCAGGCATTACCAATATCTGTTCCTTCTGATAACACGAATTTTATGTGTATATTTTACTAGGATCCTAAGCACAAAATATCAAATTACCATAAAGCTCTCTAAATGGCATATACACAGCTGCAGAACCACTCAAAGAAACAAAAGGCATGAGAATACACCCAAAATATCGACTGACTCACTGCCATATTCAAATCTAATTCCCAGTTGATACACCTTCTCTGACCCAGTGACCTTCACGCTTAGTTGCAAATACTCTACTACATGTATTAATTCAAAAGCAGCTTGACGGCTATATTAACAGCAAATATCCACACATTCCTTTTGGACCTGCTAGTGCCTACTGACACAAATCTTCACAAAAAGCATAATGAAAAACAATTAATATCTTAGTAAAATTAACCATATCAAATTCCCATTCTAAATTACTGGATCTCACAAGTAAGAAATAATAGGAGAGCTAAATCTGCAGGTATGATGGATGGAAAGCAAAAGGAGCTCGTTGCAGAAAAGAGTACGTCTTCAGACTGTCTGAATTAAACCAAACATTAGAGTTTCACTGTAATACATTAAGCCACTTCTGTTGGTGGCACTACATTTCTGCAAACATGTACTGTAAATTAGACACATGAACTATCACCTGAGTGCAAACAAAGTGCCATCTACATGCCAGTTTCCACGTGCAGTGGCACTAACCGCACACAAAAATTAATATACAACCCAGCATAGAAAAAGCTAAAATCTGAAAAAATACTGAACAGGACAATCCAGCAAATTCCAACAATGAAAATACTGGTATACATTTAAAAGACTTTTTTCTTATCTGTCAGTTCTAGGTTCCCCTCGAAGAAGATTCAATACATAATTTTCCTAAGGGGAAATCTCCCCTTTGGAGACTGGGACTGTAATGCTAATACATTTTTTTTTAATCGCATTTGCATGCGGAGAGCTGATTTCCATCACCATTATTTATGAACTTGTCCATGTTCAAAGAGCTAATGTTCAGGAGTATATGCAATTATTAAATCAGGGTAAAGGTACTGTTACATTTACCTTCCAGAAAGATCCTTACAAATAACAGATGTCCTAGCAGTCATTATTTTTCTTCATACTACCTTTAAAGTTCTTAAGATTGATTGTACCAGTTTCTCCAGGTGCGTATTAATGTCAGTACTAAAACAGAGCAGATTACAACATATAGAAAAAAGACCATCAAAATGAACAAGTAGTGTATGAACAAGATGACAAGTATATGTCATCACATCCTATTTATCTTCAAGTATGTCCTCAGCTTGCGTGTGTACCTCAATTAAATCTGCTCAGTCGCCACTTGTCCCACTCACAAGTCCACTCTCAGTTCTTCCCAGTTCACCAAGACTCCGTCAGAGGCAGAGTCACTTGCCACAGAGGTATTCTTCTGCTGTCTCCTAACACCTCTCGCTACTCTTCCCTCAACCACGAGTGAAATAGCAGAGGAGAAGAACTCTGCCTTTTGAGTCAGCAGCTTTTTAGTGTGACAGACCTATGCTCCTGTGGCCTTGTTTGTTTTTTGTTTTTTTAGTGTGCATGAACATATGTTCAGGATATAATGAATTCATAAATTTCAAATAATTCTTTAAAAGTCTGTTGAATGAGAACTGCCATTGAGTGTCCACTCAAACACCCTTTTCTTGGCCATCTTTTCTCCCATGTTTTCATTTGCATCATCTGCCCATTAATTCTTTTACAGAGTGAATTTCTTGAGGTAGACTATTATTTACCAGAAATGTTCAGCACAATTTTGGCTCATGCTACTAGGGTAGTAATGTAAATATTGGACAATTTAAATAGAAATACTCTGCTGAAAATGATAAAATAGTTACTTCTAGCTCTTACTGATATATTCATATTTTGGTATACCAATAGTACACTTTGTCATAATTTTATGCATACACTTGCTTCATTTCTGTGCATTAAGCAAACCGTCACTGTAACTAATACAGTAGTAACAATGCAGTTATTTAAAGAAATAAATATCTTGCAATTTTGTGAAAAAAAATACTCTGAAAAGTCATGAAAAAGCAAAACCACAGTGAAACTACACATTTATATAGCAACATATGAAACTGATTTTACTTGTGGTGGCATCATTCAGTATACTAAAGAAATAGCTTTTAACAGTGTAAATGCAAGGATCGACCAGCCACTACTTGTGAACATCAGTATAAAAGCAAATGCTGTATGTCCTACAGGAATACAGCCATTTTGCCTACAGAAGAATCAAGAACAATCAGCATCTTAAAGCTAGTTCCATTTTATTTTAATTTATTTTTTATTTATTGCTAATCATTATTGCCAATGTAGAATATCATTTTTAAGAGTTTTTTATATTGAAAACTGATTTCATTATAGATATATAATAAATTCATCTTGTCTGCTTTTTGATGATAATTAAGCCTTATTGATCTGTCAACCTCCCTTGAGTAATCCTCTGGGCAAGACAGCATGCAGAAAAAAAATTTTTTTTTTTTCATGCTGTATGTAAAGCAGCGTAATTGTATGTTACATTTTAAAAAGGTAGATTTGATTTTATTTCCCAGAGCAAATTCAAATGATGATGATATTGAAAAATGGCGGGAGTATCTAAAGGAAAATGAATATACACAGGAGACTTTGACCAATGCAAACTGCTTTCTACAACCACAAGGCCAGCAAAATGCTGCCTAGTGAGAAATTGTCATTCATTCACTATAAGAAGGTGTGAAACCAGCTTCTTTCAGCTGTAAATGCCACCATAGTATATAAGGCAAAAGAGAAATTAGTGACAGAAGTAGTGACAGAACAGACTTTTTATCAGCTATTTCATCCAAAAATCAAAGTTATAAAAACATCAGAGTGCAAACGGGACTGTTTCACTTTTACTTGAGACTTCATTCCAAAAATCAACTGAAATAGACACATCTACACTGATCAGTTAAAACTCAGTATGAAAGTATAAAGAGGTATAAACAAATTACACACCAAAGGCAGCCCTGAGACATCTAATAGCAGATGCTGAGAAAGCTGAGGGGAAGCTACAGTGAACTAACACTGAATATCTGGTATTTTCACAAAATCACAGCTGCTAAAAACAATCTAGTTTGTATTGTAAATTTTTGTAATCTTTCTACTTGTATTGGGAAATTAAATATTTATTTTTAATCTATTGCTTGTAATAGTATTACTTTAGAAAGTATTCTGGTTTCTGTGTTTAAAGCAGGACACCTGAAGTTGTGCTCCCCAAGGAAGTGGTATCCAAGCGCCACAGAGACTTAGAAACACAAGTGCATTTGAACAATCAGTTATGGTAAGATTCAAATTCCTGTTTGTACTTAGATTCCTCCTACTTAAACAAAACAAAACTTAAAAATTAGGTGTCAAGTATTAGGTTGTTTAGGAGCACCAGAATATGGAAATTATCCATAGAGTAGGGTCTCTATGGAGAGCTGAAAACACTGCAATGCACATCGAGGGGAGCAGTTGATGTGCTGGAGCGCAGGACTGCCATTTGTCAAGATCTCAACAGGCTGGAGGAATGGGCTTACAGGAACCTCACAAAGTTCAATGAAGAGAAATAAAAGGTTTCCTGTCTCTGGGACAGAGTAACCCCGACAGCACTACCAGCTGGAGGACAACTGACTGTAAAGAAGCTTTGCAGAAAAGGATCAGTGGGTCCTGGTGGAAAATAAACTGAAAGCAAGCCACTGGTGAGCCCTTGTGACATGTGAAGTGTACCACATAATTGGGCCATATTAGCATGAGTGCAGGCAGCAGGCTAAGGGAAGTGAGACCAAATCTTGACTCGTGTGCAGTTTGGGGCTCTTCAGTACAAGAAAGAAACTGAAAAATAGGAAGGAGTCCAGTAGAAGCCACCAAGACAATAGGATGGCTCAAGGCCTACATTCTAGGTCTTTAAACTTACATCCATGTACCTCCCAAGAGTTGGCCCGTTTTACTGAGCTCCTTTATAGTTTGGATTCCTTTACCCTCTGGTTGAAGCTACGCCACCAAGAATCACAGAATCACAGAATAGTAGGGGTTGGAAGGGACCTCTGTGGGTCATCTAGTCCAACCCTCCTGCCGAAGCAGGGTCACCTACAGCAGGCTGCACAGGACCTTGTCCAGGTGGGTCTTGAATATCTCCAGAGAAGGAGACTCCACAACCTCCCTGGGCAGCCTGTTCCAGTGCTCCGTCACCCTCAGAGGGAAGAAGTTCTTCCTCATGTCCAGACGGAACTTCCTATGCTTCAGTTTGTGCCCATTGCCCCTTGTCCTGTCACTGGGCACCACCGAAAAGAGCTTGGCCCCATCCTCCTGACACCCACCCTTCAGATATTTGTAGGCATTTATAAGGTCCCCTCGCAGCCTTCTCTTCTTCAGGCTGAACAAGCCCAGTTCCCTCAACCTCTCCTCGTAGGGGAGATGCTCCAGTCCCCTCACCATCCTCGTAGCCCTCCGCTGGACTCTCTCCAGTAGCTCTTCATCTTTCTTGAACTGGGGAGCCCAGAACTGGACACAGGACTCCAGATGAGGCCTCACTAGGGCAGTGTAGAGGGGAAGGAGAACCTCCCTCGTCCTGCTGGCCACACTCTTCTTGATGCACCCCAGGATCCCATTGGCTTTCTTGGCAGCCAGGGCACACTGCTGGCTCATGGTCAACCTGTCGTCCACCAGGACACCCAGGTCCCTCTCCGCAGAGCTGCTCTCCAGCAGGTCCACCCCAAGCCTGTACTGGTGCATGAGGTTGTTCCTCCCCAGGTGCAGGACCCTGCATTTGCCTTTGTTGAACCTCATCAGGTTCCTCTCTGTCCAGCTTTCCAGCCTATCCAGGTCACGCTGAATGGCAGCACAGCCTTCTGGTGTATCTACCACACCTCCCAGTTTGGTGTCGTCAGCAAACTTGCTGAGGGTACATTCTAACTCTTCATCCAGGTCATTGATGAAGAAGTTAAACAAGACTGGGCCCAGTACTGACCCCTGGGGGACACCACTAGTCACCAGCCTCCAACTAGACTCAGCGCCGCTGATGACAACCCTCTGAGTTCTGCCATTCAGCCAGTTCTCTATCCACTTCACCGACCACTCATCCAGCCCACACTTCCTCAGCTTCCCTAGGACGACATCATGGGAGACTGTGTCGAAAGCCTTGCTGAAGTCAAGGTAGACAACATCCATGGCTCTCCCTTCGTCTACCCAGCCACTCATGTCATCGTAGAAAGCTATCAGACAGGCATGATTTCCCCTTGGTGAATCCATGCTGACTACTCCTGATAACCTTCTTTTCTTCCACTTACTTGATGATGGCCTCCAGGATAAGCTGCTCCATCACCTTTCCCGGGATGGAGGTGAGGCTGACCGGCCTGTAGTTCCCTAGGTCCTCCTTCTTGCCCTTTTTGAAGATTGGAGTGACACTGGCCTTTCTCCAGTCCTCGGGCACCTCTCCTGTCCTCCAGGACCTCTCAAAGATAATGGAGAGTGGCTCAGCAATGACATCCGCCAGCTCCCTCAGCACTCGTGGGTGCATTCCATCGGGGCCCATGGATTTGTGGACATCCAGATCACTTAAGCGATCCCTCACACAGTCCTCCTCGACCAAGGGAAAGTCGTCCTCTTTGTAGGCTTCTTCTCTTACCTCCGGGGCCTGGGATTCCTGAGGGCCAGTCTTAGCACTGAAGACTGAAGAAAAGAAGGCATTCAGTAGCTCTGCCTTCTCCGCATCCTCCGTCACCAGGACATCCGCCTCATTCAGCAGCGGCCCCACATTGTCCCTAGCCTTCCTTTTGCTGCTGATGTAGTTGAAGAAGCCCTTCTTGTTGTTTTTTACATCCCTTGCCAGCTTCAATTCCAGGTGAGCCTTGGCCTTCCTCGTTGCATCCCTGCATGCTCTCACCACGTTTCTGTACTCTTCCCAAGTGGCCTGTCCCTCTTTCCACATTCCATGGACCTTTCTCTTCTGCCTGATCTCCTCTAGAAGCTCCTTGTTTAACCATGCAGGTCTCCTGCCTCCTTTGCTGAATTTCTTTCTCAGGGGGATGCATTGCTCCTGTGCATGGAAGAAGTGTTGTTTAAAGAGCGACCAGCACTCATGGACCCCCCTGCCTTCGAGAGCCCTGGCCCACGGGATTCCTCCCAGTATCTCCTTGAAGAGGGTAAAGTCAGCCCTCCTGAGGTCCAGGGTTTTGATCCTGCTTATCGCCCTGCTTCCTCCACACAGGATCCTGAACTCAACCATTTCATGGTCACTGCAGCCGAGTCTACCTCCAACCTTCACATCCTCCACCAGTCCCTCCTTGTTTGTTACACGAGGTCCAGCAGCGCACCTTTCCTTGTTGGTTCCTCCACCACTTGCATCAGAAATTTATCATCGATGCTCTGTAGGAACCTCCTGGATTGCGCCTGCCTAGCTGTATGGTCTTCCCAGGTGATGTCAGGGTGGTTGAAGTCCCCCATGAGAACCAGGGCCTGTGACTGTGAGGCTGCTTGCAGCTGCCTGTAGAAGGCCTTATCAACCTCCTCCTCCTGGTCAGGTGGCCTGTAGTATACACCCACCGTAATGTCACCCTTATGAGCTGTCCCTTAATTCTAACCCACAAGCTTTCAACTCGTTCCTCATTTGCCCCCAGGCCAAGCTCAATGCATTCCAGTTGCTCCCTCACATATAGAGCAACTCCCCCACCTCTCCTTGTTGGTCTGTCTTTCCTAAAGAGTCTGTAGCCATCTATGACAGCATGCCAGTCATGCGAGTTGTCCCACCACGCTTCTGTGATGGCGACCAAGTCATAGCCGTCCTGCTGTATAATGGCTTCCAGCTCCTCCTGTTTATTGCCCATGCTACGTGCATTGGTGTAAACACACTTGAGCTGGGCTGTCAGTCTCACCCCTGGCCTTGGCACTCCAAGCCTAGGCTCATCCCTAGTGAGCTGGGCAATATCCCCTTCCCCCTAGAATGCAAGATCCATTGAGCCAACAGAAAGCAAGAGCAAAAAGGAAGAAACAGTTTGAACCAGAGCCTTGATTTGTTATAAAATTAGTGCATTTTGAAGGAGACAAGCCTAGATTTTTATCCCCCGCATGAAGCCAGTTTATGCATTTTACAGAGCAAATAACACATAGAATCATAGAATGGTTTGGGTTGGAAGGGACCTTAAAGACCATCTAGTTCCAACCCCCCTGCCATGGGCATGGACACCTTCCACTAGACTGGGTTGCTCAAAAACCGGTCCAACCTGGCCTTGAACACTTCCAGGGAGGGGGCATCTACAGCTTCTCTGGGCAACCTGTTCCAGTGCCTCCGCACCACCCTCATAGTAAAGAACATCTTTCTTGTATCTGATCTAAATTTACCCTCTTTCAGTTTAAAACCATTCTCCCTTGCCCTATCGCTACAGGCCCTTGTAAAAAGTCCCTCTCCAGCTTTCCTGCAGGCCCTCTTCAGGTACTGGAAGGCTGCTATAAGGTCTCCCTGGAGCCTTCTCTTCATGTTATTAAGTGTAATTTAATAAAGCAGACGTAATCCAAGGAGAAAGGAATAAAAGCCAGATCTTGCTCTTACGAGTACTCTAACCCCAAGGCTTTATGCAAAAGATTGGCACATTCAGGAATATTCTGAAAAAAGCAACCATTTCTGTGAAGCTGGACTCAATAATGTCCATATGGGGTAAGCATTCTCTGTTAGGTGACCAGTACGTGCCAGCTGAGGACTGAGGTGAAGTGTACATGCCTTTCTGCCAGGCCTCTGAAGGACAGCAGAGCTTAGAAATCTAGCTCTTCACACTGGGAAGCATCTATGCACGTGCAGACAAATCTAATTCCAGGGAATTTAGCAGTTTCGGCTACACCAAAAGTTAATTTTGCAGATAGCAGGTAAACTTCCTGGATCACTTTAACAGTCTTTGGCACTTAAACTCTGATAAGGTCTACTCTGTAGGTGTAAAAGTAGGTGTTTAAACATTAAAAAAAATGGAAAAGTTCATTCTTAAACCTATCTTAATAAGAAGCGTGAGAGTACTGAACGACGTTTCCACAGCCTGTTGGGAGAAAACCCTGTGTTTTCCATGGGGAAAATGTCAAATACTGTAATTATGTCAACCTTCTAAATGACATCGCTGTAATATTTCCTTGACTCATGAATTAATTTCTTAAAAGGCTTAGACAAGCTGTTTAATTTAGAGAAGACCTGAAACATGGAAGTTTAAAAGACTGTTTTCAGAACTGAACTTCATGAATAGGCCTAAGAAATTCTGCAATTGTCTCCAGTCACACTGAAAATACTGAAAATACAGCTTTTGTGGTACTGTGATCTTACCAAACTGGAAAGACTTAAAAGATTCAGGCAACGCTTGTAAAATAACAGGAGAAAAATCCTGCTAACTCTTAGCATGATCCACTCCTAGTATCTTGCCTCTCCTCAAGGTCTCGTTCACACAGTTTTCCAAGGTTTGCTTCCAAAATAGTTTCAAATTCACTCTGTTTTTGCCAGCTCCGTCTCCTCAGCCATAAGTATCTCAAATAGCCATCCGCTGAATGTATACTACTTTTGCAAAGACTCCATACACTCGCAAAGAAAAAAAATCCAAGAAAACCCCCACCTATGTTGTTTGGAATAATGAGATACATTGTGACAAAAGAGGAAAGGAGTTGTTTATGATTTTGTGTTCGTTTAACCTATCTTCAGGATTACAATTAAAAATGCTAACAATATTTATTAATCCATTTTATGTTAATTGAGAAGTAGCATACTTAAATTTAAGAATTTAAGAATTTTACTAGTGTTTATTTGGCAGATTTGAGGCAATTGCTATTGACAAAGCAGTCTGAGGGGGGAAAAGGAAATGCTGTACATAATTACAGTAATATCCATCACTATTGAATTGCCATTCCGTTCTAAGAAGAATGAAAAGAAGAAAAAAGGACAACGTATGTCAAAACATATTCAGCAGATTTTGAAATTCAATGTTTCTGCTGGATATTTCTGTTATCTCCTGAAGTGTTTTTACTCACATATACTATGCCTACAAGACAGTAGACTGGTCATAAATCCACAAACATTTTCTTGAAAAATTAAAATATTGATATACAGCTCAGTTCAAAAAAGAACACAAATACACAGCATTTATAGAACAAATAGTTAGATATACCAAAGCCTCAGGATATAAAGGTTCACAATTTTACTCTAAAACAGAAAATCATATTGCAGAGGTTCTTAGTTCAAGACCCTAAAGGGCTTTGGCCACCTCCAGAAGAAACTAGAGTGTGACTGTCTCTCTTCCTCCTATTGATAACAGGAGAAAAGACAGAATAGGGCACTGGTCCAAACACACAATATGTAAAAGGAAAGGCAGGAATCTAACTTGGGAGTTTAGTTCACAGTATTTTATTCGCACCCCTAGGACATACCATTCAATAGCTGATCGGAAAAAGATAATGCTGTATTGTGTCTGACACTACCATTTTACTTCCTTCCACTGGCTCAACTCAGAGCAGAGTGAAAGCATGAGAGCAGTGTGAGGGAAGGAGCTTGTACGTCCATTCCATCCCAACTCCAAGCTGTACTCACTCTCTCATTGGTATCACCTGAACAACTGTCACAGAAAAAAATGAAATAGCTCTACATGAATCCTCTTACTTAGTATAATTATCAATCATAGTTGATAAATCCTTGATTACTGCCTTTCTAAAAATGGACTCCAAGAAACCTTTATTATAACCCTTTTACGGTTCATAGGCAGAAACAACTATACAAAAGCAGTTCAGGGAACATTGTCTTATTATTTAAAAAGATGACAAATCAGAACATGTGCTGTACTAGCTATAAAACGGACAGTTGGATTAACCGAGGCTTCTATTTCATCTTGTTCCACAGCAGGATATACATTATTCTGACGGAATTGTAAACCTTCATCACTGTTGCTCTATTGCTGTTCCTCAGTTTAGAGATGCTACTTTAGTTTTCTGTTATTACCTCAAAACATAATGAGCAATTATTAATTTTTATGGTATAATAGATTAGAGAATTATAGATTAATAACATGTATCATGATATTGTAGCTAATTTCATCGGCTACATACAATATACTAGCTATTTTGAATTTGCTGTCAGTTTGTTAGTATTTTAAAATATGTTAGGCACTCAGGTGTGAATTAAGAAGAGACACATAGGCACTTCATATTCTAAATTAATAGCTAAGCAGAAAAGCGTAGTCTCTATCAAATAAAACAATCCCTGACTTCATGCCACAAAACACCAATTAAAAAATAACACTTGAACTAAAATGATTGCATGTAACAAAGCTGTAAAAGTTTTCCAATAGCTGTTTAGAAAGACAGCTGTTGGAAGATATATTTGTGCATGTACGTGTGTATATATATTAAAATGACTTAAAGTCAGGCATCTTTTTTTGTAAAAGTGACTGCGAAACACGAGCTAAAGAACATATCACATTGTTTGCTACCGTATCAATTGCAAAGCAAGTCTAAGATTCTATTTTCTTGTCTTGCACAGATAAAAATGGAAGATACAGACAGGAAATAAAGCAAAGTTGAATTACCATAAAAAAACAAACACAAGACCTAAAACAGAATTACATACCAGATGCAAACGCTGCAGTAAAAGGTGCCTCAGTTGCCTTTAGAGTTGTAGAAAAACCAATCTGCTACGTCTTATCAGCCATAAATGTGCATTTGGCTTTACAAACCAAAAATTAATTGTAGCCCTTATGCCAGTATACAATTTTTGCAAACAAAGTGAAACCATGGAATTGGTTGTTTGCAAGCAGTGAGTTAATATTTAGTAACTACCCAAAGTTTAAGAAGAACAGGCTGAACCCAAGCAGTTGAAGCAGGAGGCAGCCATTTTGGGTGTGGCACCTGCAAAGTCAACAGGTGCTTTCTTTAATGAATTTGCAAAAACATCCTCAAAGCAAAATCATGTTTCACATTCAGGGAAACAAGCGGCTGGGGGAAGAAAGGGAACTCAGAAGCTGCAGAAAATGAGGTATATTTGGTGTTGTCACATCTTAGGAACAGCTCTTAAATTCTGAACAATTCTGGAATAGGTGAAAAAATGTTCAAGCAACTCTGAGGGAAATCAGTTCTTACGAAGTGGACGACAATATCCGCATTTAACTCATGGGTGCCACAGCCTTGTGCTATGATTGGCTGCCATCTGGGCTCCATCTGACAGCAGCAGATTGGTATTCTCTGCACACGTCCTCGCAATTTCTGTCGCCTATGTTTGCTGTCCCTTACACATACACACAATACATTATTTACTCAACTATAAACATCTCTGTAATGTACACAAGCAGCATCTACACTGCAATCATGCACCAGCATTCAGGATCAATCTGGTATTAACAGTACACATCAGGCTAATCTTTTTACAACTGCTTTGTAATAAATAGTTTTAATGGTGCAAACATTTTCTCACCTATGTGAGAAATTTTTTGTTTGCTTTCCTTTATTCCCTGAATAATAACAGGTCATTATTGCATGCATAGTATTTTTGCTTTCATGAAGGTAACTTTCTGTTAAGCAGGATAGTTAAATAACTGCAATGGGAACTATAAGCATGCCTGAGAACAGACCAAAGCAGGCTGATGTGTTAGCACTGCACAGAAACATTTTTCTTCACGAACAGCAATTTCGTAAGAAGGCTATCAGCACTGGTATACAAACTAAAACTCCTCCAGGATCAACAAGGACAGCACTGTGCTTACAAGAGCAGAAGATGTTATTCCTCTCCATTTATTAAATGATTCAACATTGCGGTACGCCTGCAACTAATTAGTATGATCAACACAGTGCAGGGCAGGAACAAAAGCAGACCAGCCTCTGAGATGTGCTGATGTAAAAGCACACAGGACTATACATTTTTAAACCCTGTCTTATAATTTATAACTATTACGTACTAATCATTCCTTGGTGGAACTTTCATTTGTAAGACTGAATTTAATGTAATTTCTGATTAGGCCTGTCTCTGGATATTAAAACTGACCACCCGGTTTATTCACTTACTAGCAGTTAAATAACTTACTTTCTTTAAGACTGTCTTACACTAAACATATAGAAAATAGAAGGTCAGTTACTGACAAGTAAGAATGATACAGATGAATGTAAAAGGAAAATGTATTTATGGCAAAAAAGAGAGACAAATATAGGTATATTTGCTAAGTCATATACTTACCATTAGCACTGCAAAGTTACTGAAGTGTGTACTCTGAATGGTGGTAATATTGCCTGCAGAACTAATTATGTGGCACCCTTCTCCCCACCAGCCTCCATGTCCATCTAGAAGGTCAAAATCCCAGAAGGCTGCAATGGGGTCTATACCCCGTGCAAAGTGCCTCAACCCTATAGTAAGAGGGCTGGTGAGGTTTCCAAAACTGCACCCATCTGCAAAAGCAATAAACTGAATCAGAGAGATGGAGTGGAAAACCCTTCATTGATGAATGCTGTGTAAAGAAATCAGATACACAAAACTATGGGGCAAAAAGCAATAGACATACACTCTTAATGGTAAAAATCAAAGCTAGTGCTCACATTCAGAAAAGTTTGCAATAGTATAAACAAATCTGAACATTTCAGTCCCATAATGTGTCCAGATGATCTAATCATCCTTCACAAAGAATTTTTTTGGTTTCAGATTCTTCAGCTACAACCAGTGTTACACTATTGCCCATGTAACTGCAGAAATGGCTCAGTTTCATGGTATGATTAACAGCTGAGAGAATTCTGCACTATGAAAGTCACATTTAAACATTTTTAAAATGTTAATAGAAATAAGAGCACTATCCAGTATCAAATAAAATTAGTAAAATTGCCTGGGTGAATAATTACTCAAAATAATGACTCACTAGCACATACAATATATCACATTTAGACAAAAGCCTTTAACAACACCTGTTTTATGTCCACCGTATCAAAAAGTATACTGGTGAGTACTGATACATGCAACAGGGCACTACTCGCACTCCAAAAGCCTGATTTTTGTCAGTGTCTAGGAAGATAATATCGCAATTTTCATTGTAAAGAATAAAACAAGGTTCTTTCCTATAGCACTGTGCTTTAAGAAACAGCATCTGTAACAACACTGTCAACAAACAATAGTCCAAAATTTGCATTCTAGTCATACAGCAAGTGCATTTCTTTCTTTGCAGGATAATTTGAATAAAATCATGCAGACAGAAAAAACTGCAAACATTTATACTAAAGAAAGAGACTGTTTCAAGCCTCTCAGTAAGATGTATGCTCTACTCCTCTATTCTCTACATAAGAATACCGTAGCTTTTAGATTAAAGGAAATAATGCATAACAACTCCTCACCTATTTTAGCAAAAACAGCTGGTGTGGCAACCGTCCTACGTTTCCCATCATCTGCAAGATTTGATGAGTTTCCTGTGCTAGGAAAGAGTTTTCCATTCCGAAAGACAATAAACTGTAGCTTGCAAGTGGAGTTATCAACAGATTGCCAGGCTGAAGACTGAGAGAAGACAGACTGTGGCAAATGAACTGAAGCTACTGCTACAGCATTCTGTACAATGAGAAAAAAAGAGAAACATTTAAAATGCAAATCACAACAGGGTTGCTTTCATGATGTTTTAAACTCCTGTACAAGAAATGTATGCTGCCTTCCTTTTCAAACAGACTGGAAGCAACCAAAGAAGCACGAGCTGTAACCATGGGAATAGGATTGGTACAGTGCATATTAAAAGGAAAAACGTTTTGATTGAATGTGAGAGTCTATATGGTCAAGCTCCCTGCTGCAGAGGTGAGAATGGTTCTTACCGTGCCTGCTAGAGGGTCCATCAACACTGCAGATCTGATTTAAAGAGACAACCTCTACCAGGTTTTCTCCTTCACTTAAAACAGAATCAGACAACTTACATTAAAACATTTCTCCAAAAGGGTACTTAAAGAGTATAAAAATAATTTTATTAATACAAAAATTTACATCAGCAGAGAACTGCAAGTACAGTAACCAACACATTTTATGAATGCTTTTCTAGCTTCATATGAGGAAAATCAGTGAACTCTGCATTTTAGTAATCCAGGATTAAAAAATATTACAAGCACTAATCTAACAGAAAACAAGACGGCACTAGGAGAAAAAGAGTGAAGACTGTCAGATCACTGTAATGGCTTTGAGTTGTGAGTATGTTACACACCTCTCTACAAGCAGACAATTCCCTTACAGCAGAGCTATAGAATACACCAAACATTATGTTGAGGACTTCACTCTTCAAGCATTTTTTTCCTGCCGAAGTAACAAACTAATCATTAAAGGCCGAGATATTTACAAGAAAAAAAAAAAAGATGAGCAGTGGGAAAATAAACAGCGAGTCTGTCCTGAGCCTTGAAGTGAAAAGTGTCTGTATTTAAAAACAAACAAACTACAAAATATTCTAATTTGCATTTCCCCCAAGGGCAAAGTATAGCTTCTGTACACATCATTTACATAGATTATCACACAGTTTACTCATAGCACCTATGCACTAACTCTTAGAGAAATAAAACAATAATCTTCACAATCATGTAAACAAACATGACATTGATATATGTCCATGTGCTGAGAGAAATAAACACGTGACAGAAAAAAGGTACAACAGAGATCAGTGAAATCAAATGTGCATGAGAAGCATCTAGTGACCTCACGATAAATACGTGAGAAAAGCATGAGTAGTCTGTGATGTCATGGGGATGCTTAAACAAACAGATAAAGGCTTCTGTACAATTTTCTCTTCATTACCACGTATATTTTGGAAATATTTTGTGATTTTAACAACAAAAAAGCCAAAAATTCCTTTTTAAAATAAGTATTCAATCTAGGTAATGCCACTTCTGAAAAATACTCAGGAAAAACAGACCAAATAGTAACAGGACATTTCTACATTAGATTTCAAAATTACTATGAAGGCTTTAATTGGAATTAACTGAGCTGAACATCAAGCACTCTTCCTTAGATTGTTTCCACTGCCTAATTCACTAAAGCTGTCATAATTGGCTTTATCTCACACTTCTGAAAAAGACATATTTTATTCTGTGATATGTCAAAGTATCTGTATATGATGAACCTATGATGATAACGTTTCGGTCATAAAATTGTTATCAATAAGCATGTACAGAAATTTTTAGAAGTGTCATTTGTCAAACCCCAGATCACTGTTGAGGACTTATCTGGATATGTACAGAAGAGTAAGAGAAGTTACAGTGTGATTAACTTTATGTTTATATTGGATTTTTATTATTATTCTGTGCTGGAAAAAGCAACAACAATGACATTAAATTACACTAATTACTTATTATACACAAAAAAGAGAAAGCTAGAAGCATCTGAATAAGCTTGTGATAATGAAACCAACAGCTAAAGGCACTGGGATGAGTGACAATGTGCTATGACTTGACAAAAGCAGTCCTATACATGCCAGAGAAAACAACATGTTTACAGTATTTTTCGTAAGAGGGGAAATCGTCTAATTCATTGTGGTTCTCTAAGTTCTTCTCCACTGGGACTTACTGATACCAGTGGGAAAAAGTAATAGCGTAGACAGAGCTTGGCTGTGAGACCAGGGAGGTGCAGAGGAGAGGCTGCACACGTCTGAAGCATAGCGAGCTGATGTGCAGGTCTGATGACAGGTTGCACAGCTGGGGAAAGACCAAGGTGATGTCCACCCCTCACCTCCTCACTATTGCCCCGTCTCTGCCCACACAGAGACCCTTCACTGCGTAGTATAAAAGAAAGGAACCCAGTCACGGTGCCCCAAGTCTTACCCACAGAGCACAGCTTCGCCACTCAAGCGTAAAGTCAAACATAGTGAAGAAAAGCTTATGCAGCCTACAAAAGAGTTTAGTGCGGACTGGTCGCACTCCTCGGGCTGACTGAGCAAATCTTACACATGCAGCAACACCAAATTACCTAAATGACAAAAGACACATTTACAGAAAACAATTTCCCCATTAGACTTCAGGAGAGTGTTTTTACCTATTTGTCTCTTCAAAATGTACCAAGAATATGAATATCCATAACATTAACTATTTAATGATCTTCACTACAGACATTAGTCTGCAGTCACTTCTTAGGATACATTTAATTGTGAATACTTCCATTTTTATACCTGTTATTTCAAACAATTTCTTTTGTGTGCAGGCATTCTGGTGGAGTGAAGGGCAACAGGACAGGGCTGTTCCTTCACTGGACAAATGTACACATAAAGTCAAACTATTCGCTGCACATCAATATTTACTATACATAGAAACTCCTCAAAATTGAAATCAAACTGTCTGCTACAGCAACATGCCTGCCAACAAGCTCCTGTGCTAGGATATTAATGAAAAATGCACACATTGAGAGGGCCCACACACCCACAATGCTGTTTAAAAATACGAATAAATATTTGTGAACAATTTTTACATCTAAGATAAGTGAGAATCTTCTTTTCAGTACAATTAGTCATTATTCACAGGAGAGGGATGATCTGAGCGCTCAGGGAATCCTTGTTATTGTGGCATGCAGCCTGACTGGAGGCTCAGTCTTGGATTCTGCTAAACTTATGCGTAGTGATGAATAAATCAGTTCACCAGCCTTACCTCAGTTTTCCTTGCATTTGGTGAAATAAAAATGCTGGTATTTCTTTTGCTTTCTAAGGTGCTCCTGAGTCCAGAGATAAAACACAATATGAGAACAGATTATTACTAACACCAGCGACAGTGACATCAAATTTTGAGTGAATGACTGTGCTTCAGATGTTTCAAAATCTGCATGAATCATCTCATTTTTAAAAAATTTATTTGGACACCATCTTGCCACGTCAGATAAGAACTGACATTTCTGAGTGTGCTAGTGGCAGCATCTCAGGAAGCTGCTATACCTCTAAGAGGGGAGGAAGAACACTAGAGACAGAACCACCATCAAGTCCTGCATGGGACCTGCAGCTTTGCAATGACACAGGTCAGAACTGGCATCTCTCATTTTCCCTGGAAAAGCTTAGAGTCTGTGTCAGCAATTTACTAGTCAGGATTCAGACATTCTGTGAGTGTTTTCAAAACAGAATGTCAGTAATCCCTTCATGACTCCATTTCACTTTTAGTCCTATTAACTGGATTGTATTGGCATTCATTAGAAAAAGGAAATTCTGAACATACTGTAGATTTTTCTAAAGAATATTTTTCTGCTGGAAAATACCAGTCTTTTAAAATGAAAGCTGTCTCCAGAGATCCACCCATTTGCACATAAATATCACAGAAATAATGCAAATTCCAAAGCTCCCAGTTATCTTCCATGTCATCTGTCCAGGTATTAAAAAATGTTCTATGTGACCTGCAGCCAGAGAAAGAGGGTTTATCAGCACTAAACCAGCTCTGAGGATTTTCCAGGAGGGCTCCTAGGACTCCTGGCTCCTAAGACTTCTTGGAACCTGGGAAATTTTCCAAAAAGCCGAATGAAAGGTTGTTTTAAACACTCTGAATAATAATTTGGAAAGTACAGTTTTGCAAGTACTTTCAAAGTTTCATATTTTGTTTTCATTTCAGAGCTATTTTTTTTTGTGTGTGGAATTTTCCAAAATATCTAACGGACAGAAGCAGCACAAATAAATCCAACTGGATCCCAAAAGTTTTATATTTGAATGGAAAACTTCATTCAAAAGAGGAAATGGTCCTCAGGATATACAGAGCTGCAGACTCTTGACATTCTTGCAGCTCATGCATGTGTGACCCTTATTAAAAACATTTTAAGGGAAAAATGAAAGATTTAAAGTGAAGTTTTTCCCCAGGCAATTTTATTCTGGTCAGCAGTCCATTCCTTATAATCAATGCTAGCATTTAGTTTTTAGGTGTTTAGGAAAGACAGCCTCTTGCCTTAGGTGCCTGTGTGATATGTTGGCCCTCCTCCTTTCATAATCCTTTAAAGAGACCTGCTCCCATTACCAACATTGCTTCCCTGTTATCTTGTTCTACTTGTCTGAAATTTACCATAATATTGAGAGACCATACCTACTATCAGATAGTCATTATCAAGGAAGATACTTGGTAACCACTGTGGAATGACATAAATTATTTTCAGTAGCTCTTCCTTGTGTATGCTTTAATACTAAATTGATTTTGAGTTCAAGCATAGTATTTCTGTTTGAGATAAAATATATTTCACAGTAAAGCATCCAATTCTGAGTACTCAAAACAGTCATAAGGTATATTTTTCCAGTTGGCAATTTCCTTAACTTAAAAAACAGCACCTTTCCAGGAGGCCAGAATAAAACTGGAGAACAGAAAAAAAAAAAAAAAGGGTAAATAAAATCACCTGAATGCCTGGCAGAGAACTGGAAAAGCAGCTCCACTGCTTCCAGATTTTAAAGATTCTGATTAGGTGTTTTACAGATTCAGATGCAAGATGCCATATATTATATTGTTAAAGATACAAGGGTGTTGCCAAAATAGGCACGAGCTATATAAAGTTACAGTAGCAGTAAGTAAAATGTAGAAAGTAAGCTCTATGGGTAATAGCCTATATTACTAAATATGTACTGAGTTAACAGTGTGGTCATCATAATAAAATCAAGCAAATAAATTATTTATACATATACAATAGATTTTATTTAGGTCCTCAAACAAGACAGCAGCTCCTTGGCAGCAACTGAAGATTTCAGTTTGGAGTTTATGTTAAAAGTTTGGTGGTTAATGTAACAAAAAAGTGCAAAATCGTTTTTTCATCTGTCTCTCCTGCTAGATATTTAAATAACATTCCTTTGGAATTATCTCAGCACATGATACATGAGAGAAGGACAGGCATTTTGCCCAGCGCTGTGAGGGTTTAGGTAGACTGCACATGAATACTGATCTCTTTTTTCTGGTAGAAAAGTATCAACAAGCCCCCCCCCCCCCCATTAGACTATCTGGGAAAATGCCAGATAAACTTTCTGTAAAAAGAATGGAAACAATGCCATTTTGAAGAAAAATGGTTATGCAAGACACATGCTCAATGACAAACAATTTGACAGGTCCTAAAAGAGGTAGGATTTTTTTTTTTTTTTCAAATGGGAGGATACCAAGCAAGCAAAGTAGGAGATCCCCAGCTGTGTTAACTTATCTACATAACTTTGCTCCTGTTTTGCCACAGTTTAACTACCCTTTTTAGACTGTTGTTTACACACAAGTCTGGAAAGGCTCAAGGATGACCAGCAAGTGAAAAGCAAAATTTATAGATTCCCAGAGAGAAATGAAGAGGTACATCAAAAAATGCAACCTAAAATCACCTGGCTATTGAGATGAAATTGCTAAGCACATTAGCTTTATTATGTGATCAGGTCACAGAATCATAGAATAGAATCATAGAACAGTTTGGGTTGGAAGGGACCTTTACAGGTCATCTAGTCCAAGCCCCATGCAGTGAGCATGGATATCTTCAACTAGATCAGGTTGCTCAGAGCCCCATCCAACCTGGCCTTGAATGTTACCAGGGGTGGGGCATCTACCACCTCTCTGGGCGACCTCTGCCAGTGTTTCACCACCTTCACCATAAAAAATTTCTTCCTTATATCCAGTCTAAATCTACCTTCTTTTAGTTTAAAACCATTACACCCCTTGTCCTGTCTCAACAGGCCCTGCTAAAAAGCCTGTCCCCATCTTTCCCAAAGGCCCCCTTCAGGTACTGGAAGGCTGCTGTAAGTTCTCCCCGCAGCCCTCTCTTCTCCAGTTTGAACAGCCCCAACTGTCTCAGCCTTTCCTCATAGGAGAGGTGTGTTCCAGCCCTTGGATCATTTCTGTGGCCCTCCTCTGGACCTGCTCCAACACGTCCATGTCTTTCCTGTGCTGGAAAGGAATATAGTCATTACATAGTAATGCTGCAGTCCATATTCATCTCAATATCTGGAAACCTAAGTACAGAGTCCAAGATATCTTTGTGCTAGTCAAGCATGAATGCTGTTTTAATGCATAAGGAAAATGTGGCATCAACAAGAAATTGTATGAAAATGTACAAAACCATCTTAATATGTGTTTAAAGTTCTCACTAATTAATAATAAAGGTTATCTAGAGTCATGTTATAGAAATGTTGAATTTAGCAAATAGCATGGAAAATTTAGAAAAGCTGGTAATATAAAATAATCTTGGTAAACCTGATCGTCAGTAACCCTTTTCTAATAAAAGTAAAAAATAAAAGTAGTCTCCGTATTAGGATTTTGTATTTAAAATTTGAAAACTTGGCAATCTCAGGAAATTAATTGATAAAAGTTAATGGGACTTACAAGATAAAGAGTGGATTAGCAGATCAAAAAGTACAATGAGTATCATCAGAATGCCTATGAAAAGTAAAAACACCCACTGATCAGTGAAACAAAATAGTATTTTAAGTTTCAAGAGATGTATGGATAACATAATAATTGCAAAAAACATTTCACATACAGCAGTAAGTTCTTTCAGAACTATACTATAAAAAGGACAAGGAAAGAAGCAGAGCTTCCATATAGAAAGAATCAGGTAGAGAGAAAACAAATTAGAAAAAAATCAGGTACTACGTTTTTTATTTAACCTCAGTGAAAGTGTTGATGTTTACATGGAGACAATGTTAGGATCAATAATGAGAACAAGAATACAAAAATTACCACAAATGTCAAAGCAAAATTCAATAAAAGCTGAATATTGTCATGTAAATCTTTGAAGGAACTGACACGGGAAATCAAAGGGCAATTGTATATATGTTTTTCTTTTTAGGAATCTGTCAGGTTGGTCGTAGAGCAATGATGACTGCTCTGTAAAATGATCTACAGTTTGGGTGAACAAGTGAACCAAGTTTAGCATGTAGATAATGGTACAGACCTATGAACAACTTTACTGCACAGTTCATAATATCACTCACAGCTGCTGCTGCTACATTGGTCTGCCTCTGTGTCCAAACACAGGGTGCTTTTAGCAAGTTCAAAAGAGCTGACTGGTAAATTGCATGAAAATGTGGTGTCCTTTAGGCACTTCTATATGGACCACTATGTCATTGTTTCTCCGTTCCAGTGTGGTGCATTGAAGTTGCTTATGCATTCATGTATTATTCTTACAAATGATAGGTTAGCATTTAGGACTTCATTGTTAATGCATTCATGCAAAATACAGTCAGAAAATGTAATACTTTTTTTCTAAGAAAAGAAAAATGTGTGGAATTCTACAAGCAACAATAGACCTGTTAATCTGACATCGTGAGAGAAAAGAGAAAAAAAAATCAAAGAAAAACATAATACAATGGGAGACAGGGTAGGTTTACCAAAGCTAAATAGTATGAGCGCTGCACGATAGTCCTTCTTGATAACTGTTTTTCTAGACAAGGCAATAAAATTCACCTAATTTCTTTGGTCTTCAACAAAATATTGGATGCTACATAGAAAACTGTTAGCTGAGTTGTGACATTGAGAATTAGTAAGAAAGAGTGTCAGATTAATTAGGAACATGCTAATATTGATAACACAATTATTTACTTTGAAGGAGGAAGACAGGCTGCAGTGAATATATCCAAAGTTTCTATTAAAAGTTTGTGAACTCCTAATTTTCATTTGATGACCTTGAAACAAAGAGGAATGTCACCTAAGACAGTGTTCAAAATCATATGTTTTATAGATTTGTAACAAGAATTTCTATTATAAGCTGGTGAAACAGACCGCTTTCGAAAGCAATAGACAACGAAATAGACCTGAAAGCACTGGCTGATCACAGGATGACTCAGATCCACTACGATTTGACAATTAAAAAAAAAGACAAATACAGTCCAGAACATACAAGATGACATATTTCCATGGAAATACTCTGGTTTTAAAGGCCTAATCAGAAACGTACTACATGATTTTGATCAACTGGTCTCAGGAAAAATCAGTCCAGAATAGAATGGGTGTAGAGGATGGTTAACAGGGTCACCATTAGAATGAATAATCTGTTTCACAAGTGCAGAGTAAAACAGTTTAGCTTTGTTAGCCTAGCAAAATGAAAGAGGCTGTGCCTGCTGTCTTTAAAAATACCAGAAGAATAGCATCAAGGGAGGAAGAAGAATCATGTGAGCAAACAGCCAGCATGAGCACAAGGACAAATAGGACATTGGTCAAGAGCAAAAATGCAGACTTAAAAGTATGAAAATGTTTCCTAGCCTTTATAACAAAGAGGACAGGATAGCTTTCAAAGATAATGGACACACACAAAAAATTACCTACTCTTGAGAGAGTGTTTGAAAACTTTAGGATAGAATTACACAATGCAGTTAGAAAAGTTTTGGTTTATTTCTCTGTTTTACAAGAAGTGTCTAAAATTCCTTTTGAGAACTCATGAATTTCCTGAATAAAGGAATTCCTGATCTTTCTACTTCTACTTACATGCCCAGTACACAGTTAATAGAGTTTGTAAAAATCTCGATAAGAAGAAAAAGAGTTGAAATAACTATACAGCCAAGTGACTCACATCTGCAAAAAAAGAACATTGAGCATGGAAATATTATCATTTTTTTGAGAAACACAAAAAGTTCTGCATACATGTAAAAGCTGCAGACAGTCAGCAGACTTGAAAATTGAGCCACTTATTTAATGTAGACACCTATTATAGAAATCTTAAAATAAATGTCTAAAAATAGAACAATTAAACACAGATCTCACACGAAATAGTAAAAAATGAAGACATACGCATATTTCTATTACTTATCTTCCTACTATTTATCCTTAAAATTGATGAGATCTTTAGCATTTAGGTTACAAGAGCTCAGTCTCCTATACTGCATGATGGTTAAGACAGCAATGTTCATCACAGACAACTGTTAACTCCTGACACTCATGAACATTCCTAATGTAGAATCACACAAAAATGGAATCACTCTAATCACTACACGACTGTTTCTAAACAAGAATCCCAGATTTACTGTACATGAAATAGAATATAAAATGAAGATATTCTTCATTTGTGGTAGGATCAGTAGTAGCACTGTTGGGTAACCTTGTGGCTCTGTATAAAAGGCAAAAGCCTTTCTTTACACTGTTGGATTGCTTAGCAATCTCCCATACATTCAGGCTGCACCTATAGGTAGGGGCATAATACTCAACTCCGATATTGTGGTGACTTCAAAGAAAGCCTTTGGAGCAATCTGAGTATCAGTTGAAACACATGATTCTGCAAAAGCCTCAGAAAACACAAGGAATCTGCAGACAACCTGAAACAGTATTGCTCGAGTAGATGCAGTGTAAGAACAAGGAATAAGAACCACATTTGTAAATGATTTATTGCTGATAATTTGTTACTATGCTTTTTATGTATTCCAAAATTCTACATCAGCAATCGCACTGTAAAATTTCCAAGTTTTACCCAAGGTTCCACCTTTTATGTTAATGTATCTTTTTCCTGAATGCTGACAACAGAAAAACCACTGTAAAGCACAACAAAAATCAATAATGAGGGAACAATATTATATAATTTTAATTTTACTATAATGTTAATTCTTAGGTTTTATATGTAACTTAGATTAGGTTTTTAATTTTAAGGATCTTTTTAGATTTTTCAGACAGTGCTTCATGACTGCTTCAATTCAGGGTTACTTATTGCAAGTCAAGCAGAGTTCGCAATAGACTTGCCATAATGCAGAAAGTTATGCCAGCGAATGCATAAAATAGGTCTTCCTGGGAATGTGAGAGTTCTTGAGGGTAGCTTATGAGTTTTCAACTGGAATTTAAAGGGGTTTTTTTTCAGGAAGATCCTTGAAGTCTTAAAGGATTTTGGACACACCCCAAAATTCACACTGTAAGATTCTGTTGTTTTCCTCTGGACCTACAGAGACTCACTGCAGCTTCATTTTTAAAAAGGATGGCTTCTGGCATTGCGCTCTACAGGAAGACTCACCCTCTTAGGAGTTTGATTCACTGCGCCCTTCAGGGATGCATTAGCTCCTAGAAATACTACATTTTCCTCTGAGCAGTCTGGGGTGAAGAAGTATTTTTCCTTTTTATTTAGAAACTCCGTTCATCTTCAGGCATTAAATATGTGAGAACTTTCTGGAAAGATGATAAGTATATTCAATTTTATTATTCTATTAATGAGACTGTAGTTTTAATTGTTCTAGATGCATTCAGAGTATGGGATGGGCATATGCTAATGTTAGAATGTTTAAATACAGAGTCACAATAAATAATCTTGTGAGCTGTCTAGGTGGAACATTCAGCTACATAAATACAAAGCTATCAACATGGATCTTAGGAAGGGCATCATAATTATACAGAATACCTAACTAACCAAATACCTTTTACAGCTCATTGACCGCTGAATTCAATTATACATAAGTATGACCAGTTTAGAAGAAGGAATCACGTAAATTCTAGCTTTAGTATACTGGCATACGTGAGGGTTATTTGCCATGACCACTGTTAATTTATTTTTTGAACAATGTGAATTGTGTTAATGTAGGCCTCATAACAGTCTTAGTTACAGCATAGTCCATAGCTTAGTAATTATCATACATAAGAAACTATTAAGAATGGGAACAAATAGAATATTTCCCAATGCTCAGACACAAAGTGTTAACAAAGATTTTTCTAAGATTGGAGAAACACAATTTGATTAAAAGAAGGGATACTAGGTGGCTTATATGCATACAAAAAATACTCTGTACTAAAGGAAATTCACATGCATTTTAATAGTGCAGTACATATCATTATGTATTTTATGAATTTTCTAAATTCTTAGATAATTTGTGTATATTCATTTATTGAATATGAGTACACAGTGATGCAACCATTAGGTAATACAGTAATTCAAAATGATTGAACATTGCAACTACTAAATCGTACTAGATGATAGCACTTCTAATTTCACTGATATGGTATTCACACTTTTAGTAACATTAAGTGGGAGTGTAGTGAAAAAGATTAATTCAGAAACTTTTAATAAACTATTTTGATATAATTTTCCTGAGGCAAAGTGAGCTTCTACATTGCATATAATGTACAGAAGTCCAAGTAGTAAGTGTTTTTCTGGTGCTGCCTTTCATAAAGATGACTGTGATGAAATGCTGACATTGCTGCTTGGTGACTACAGCAACATTGCACCTGTATGATAATGGAAGAAAGCTGAAACTGCTGAAAATAATTTTAGCAATTTGGGTCTTCTAGGAAGCGAATTTAAAAGTTCTACATCACAAAATGACTCAATATTCTGCAGATTTTGAATGATTTGAGTATTATCCTCAGGAATGATCCCTATTACCTATAGCCATTAAACAATTCAGACCCAGCACTACTCTCGCCCACCATAACGTGGGCTAGGCACACATTTCTAGAAGCGGATGTGAGTTCAGTACATTTCTTTGCTTTGTTATATAGAGACAGTTAAGTATTTGAAAAAGGTAAGTGGTAAGATTGCCTTTTCTTTAGTTCACGTATGCACAATCACACTTACCTTCACTCTATTACAAGACACAACTTCACTATCCTCACAATAGTCAAGAAATATGCCTCCTTAAGAGGAGCAAATACAATTTCTTCCCTCCTTCTGTTCCCAAATTCAGCTTTCCATTTTGAAAAACTGATACATTTTAGTCTCTGACTTGCCAAAACAATAATCCGCTTCCTGAATTTCAGTCACTCAGACGATTTATTAGCTTCCACAGTACAGTCAGAAAGCATGTGTTGCAAGAAGAAATGTAAAAAAGTGAGTAAATTGTGTATAGTTACACCAGCAAGAGAGAGGTTTAAGTCACAGAGGTGTCTTCACATCTGCATAAAAGCACCCAAGATCTCTAGACCCTTAAGTTGCATGGTGGTAAAGTGGATGTATATAAATGACGGCGTGACATTTCAAGAGAATTCTTATAATTGAGAGGCTGAGTGTGAAGGAGAAGACAGACACTCCAGTACTACCAGTGCCTGTAGTTAGTAGCTGCTGCTCCCCAAAGCTCCCATGCAAAATCATGTACCCTGCTCTGTAAGTTTCGCACGCATCTTCAGGATTCTGATGCACCCAGTATGGATAAAAGAGACAAGACATCGAGCTCAGTATAGCAATGAAATGGTAAAGTCAGACTTTCACCTTTAAAGTTCAGTTCTGGCCAAATGCCATGCTGAATATCTGGTTAGAGCAATACCTAAGAAAGATTTGGTACATATGTTTGTGTGTGAAATAAGAGACCATGAATCTTAAAGGGATTTATCCAAGGCAACTTTTACATGAGCGAATTATCAGCATTAGTGGGTCCAAATTTGTGCCACAGCGGTGATGTGAGCCTTCGTTTCTGTCTTACTTTCTTGATAACTGAACAGAAAAGGCATGGAGAAAAGTAGTCCATATGAGAAGAAAGCTGTCAATTCATTGCAGATATGTTTTCACCAACAATCTAAACTACAGTAATGAGGAAGCTTTGAAAGTAACACATTGCTGGATGCATACTTAAGTAAGTTTTATGTATAGTTCATGTGAAAATCTGTTGTGTCAGTCCTTTGGTTTAGCCAGAGAGCATTCAGAGTGAAACACAATCTCTTTTTCTAAGCGATTTTTCACAGAGTCATGTGAACACCAAAAATATTTGCTAGCGTTATCCACAGTAAGGTCCAGCAACAACTACAATGGAAGTGAGGTCAGAGTGAACCTTCCATCAGACCATGTCTCCACCAATCTAGTGATCATTTTATACAGTCCTGTTAGTTGAAGAAGGTTGGAAGAAACCTAACACTTATTTCTTAATGTTTCACAGATGCTAAGACACCACCTAGGCAAGTGTGCAAATTTTTCTTTGTTACTGCAAAAATAGTCACTTGACATAGTCAATGTTGGGCCTTTCATTTCTATAAGCTGACTGAATTAAAATCTGAATCCTCTAGTCAAATCAAGTTTTGTAGATCAGCTGCTACAAAACAGTGATGACGTGCTCCTGATTAAGATTTTAAAATACCAACTTACATTATCAGTTCTTGTCATCAGTCATCACTACATGAAAACGTCTAGTTTATATTGGGTGAGGACAGTTATATATTTCTGGGGCAGTATTGCTCTCACTCAAGTGAGAACCTTTGAGTTGAGATGCCAAGAAGGTCACTTGAGACTTCTTTTACAGTTCACGAACCCAGCTGAGCTCTTAACTAACCCCAGGAGGAGAATCGCCTCATTCCCCCATTCAGTGACTGTTGAGAATGAAGATTCTTAATATAATAGATTTCTAATGTAATAGATTCCTTTAAATACTCAGATAGGTGCTAACTGAGCTAAAGTTAGATGGGATGAAACTTGCATAGTAGTAAATGAAGACTGAGAATTAAGAAATTTCATCACTCTTTTCTCCCCATTTCTTAGATAACACTGATCTTAATTGTTCCAAATGCAAAGCTGCCTTCAGTTTGCAATGTACTACAGGAGCGGATGGGAAAGCACAGCCTTTTCATTTTGCTCATGGCTTCTGAATTAATATAAGTTTCCAAGTATTAGTGCTGTAGGGCCTGTATAATGAAAAAGCAACAGCAACATGCTCATTAAAAAAGCGGTCTATATGCCATGAAGTGTTCACTTTTTAAATCTTGTCAATTAGTTATATAAGCAGTAAATCTGCAATTTAATCACTAGAAAATGAATTGCTTTACATTGTTATATGTAAGCATTCGCAACAGTTTGAATACCTTTCGTCTACTGATTTGCTCTACTGATTTTCTACTCTCTTTCCATAAAGGTCAGTTCTTCTGGCATCAGTATATTAAATGTGTTCACAAATTTGAACCAAAGGCCCTTATTCTAAAGGGTTTCATTTTATCAGTCAGACACATCAACAGTGTGTATAGTTCAGACTTTCTCAAGGGCTTCCAGTGCCAAATTTGACTGATGTTTTTTTTTTTCCCCAAGTGTGTTACCATTCTCGCTGAATCACTTCCAGTCCTCTTAAACTGATATGCCTTTATTTTAGGCAATGACAATGTTCATTTTCTAACATAAAAACTTAATATGTTCACCACCTTTTCCTTCTGGACTCCCCAGTTTTACTTTTTGCATTAAATAGGATGGGAGTACTTTGTTGAATCCTGCACATGCATTTCTGGACTCTTACTACTGCTACTACCAGATGCTGATATGAGTACCTGAGTTTATGAATTAATTATTTAACAGTGAAGTTCTGAAAGGAACGTGCTCAAGGAGGGAAAGGGAAAGAAAATCAATACAGAAAAAATTGAGTGTCTCTTGCCAACTGAAGGACTAACATCATGTACAAAATTAATAACTAACATTATTAGCTGAAAGACAGTGTATTTGAGAAAAACTGGCAGAGTCCCAAATTGTCTATCTCAGCAAAGAGAAACACTTAGGTTTTTTTATCATCACGAATTCTGAATCCTGGAAGCGCTATATATCTACAGTAATATGAAAACACTGCTGCCAAGGGCACAGACTCTACTAAAAACTGTATTCCTATTTTTCTCTGACTGTTGTCTAACATAAGAAAGAAGTCTTTTTATAGCAAGTATGAGGGCCTAGATAAAACTAGAAAAGACTAATTAGTAAACTAATTAGGAAACTATTGAATGGATTTTGATCCTACTTCCCCAACTACACCTTGGCTTATTGTGGTTTTTTCCTTCGTACAGGACACATTACTTGAAAAGCAAAGGTCTTCTCTTGAAAACAGCATTAACTACTGTATCAACTTTAACAAAATGAAGTAACTTCAGTTAATGCCCTATTTTCTTCCATACACAAACACAAAAATAAAAATTGATTTGCCACTTTGTGCTCTTCTGCCATGCTAAATTTTTATATTCTCACATTTCTTCAATAGATCTACATTAAAAACAGAGTGACAAATACATTCATAAGAAAAAAACCATATTCACTAGTTATAAATATCTAACAGTCCATCTTTTATTTTTATCACCTTGTTGGGGCTCTTTGAGCAACACACTAAAAACATACTCTCTGTATAGTTTTGATATCCTCTAGCTTTTTAGCTTTTTTTTAATGTCTCTGTTCAGAAGCAATAAGCCAAAAATGGTGCTGACTGCATGTCTGAACAACAGCATTTTCTTGCTTTGTAACCTTGACATGCAGAGTGCAAGATACTTGTACTTGCTAAGCCATGGTCTATTCAGCATCATTGTGTTAGCGTTACTCACCAAGTGGAATTAAAAACTGCACTACAGTTACCATGACAACCAGCTGTCTGCTACATACAGCATCAGTTTGAATTTGTGCAGACCATTTCTAACAATGATTTAAGTCAACAAATTCAGTATTACCCTAAGGTAAAAATCTGGTTTAAGAACAAATAAATATTTTCAGTTTCATAATATTACTTAGCTCAATACATTAATTCCAAGTACAACTTGGGAGATCTTCAGAGAGCTGCAGTGACTTTTCTCAGAAATTAAAGGTGAATGGAAATCTTCTGGTTAATATACAGTTGAGGACCACTTAAATTCTTGACCCAATGAACATGTAAGAAGCAATATTCAGTAGGGCTTTACATTATGAGCAATATTTTAAAATTTCTAGTCAATTATTTTTGTAAAACTGACTCAGTGTAGTAAGTGATGGAAGAAGAACACTGTATTCTTTTAGACAGATTTTACATTTTTTCATTTTGGATTTATGGCCTTCTTTAAACTGTGCTGCTAAGAAGCATCATATGATTTGTCGTCCGTTGCATATGCAGAAGAGAAGGCGCAACATCCATAGAAGAGTTTGTGGGGAAAATGCATTAGAATATTTACTTCATCCTTTTCTAAAATTTACATCTGAATGATGCTGTTGATTAGCTTGGGTAGTATCACTAACGTCATCAGTTATGCTCACTATACAGATACTAGAAAATAAAGTGTAATCCATGTTCATACAAAAGTATCAGAAACCAATTCTCCATTGGGAAAATAATCTGAAACTTGGAATATAATTTCTGGTCCAGGGAATTCTAAAATAAGTTCCTTTCCCAGTAAACTTACAGGGTTTTTTGAGGGTTTGTTTTTTTTTTTTCTAATCAACTTACATGCAAAGAGAAGGCCCGGTTGCTTTTGAAACAGCTGAGCTATAAAGGAGAGAAGGAACAGGACTGTATACAATTTATATCGTATTTACAATGTCTGGTGAAACATCATACAATTGCATGTCTGATGATCAATATGAAGTAGCCACCTGGCAGTTTTCAGATACTTCTGATTACCAAGCATGCTTTCAGTAGAGAACGGTCACTTTTGATGGTCATTGAATATACACATTAATGGCAATGATGGCCAGGTCTGCATGCAGAACAGTATGATGCATTGTTAGGAGAGGGAAAACAAGAGCTTCAATAACAACATAAAAATCACATATTAATTGTGCATTTGTATACTGAGTGTGGGGAGAGAGGGGAAAGTAACTGCTAAAAAACCACGGTTAAGCTATTTAAAATGTAATGTATGGTCAAACTAAAGTTAATACAGTAATAACACTTTTTATGTAAGAAACTATTACAAAATCAAAGACATAAAACTTAAACAGAGTCTATATTTACTAAAGAAACTGCTAATGTTACATACTGAAGTAAGTATATATTAAGATACATCCTACACTCACTCATGTGCCACAACTAAACATAGTGCAGATTTCCCATTTGGTATACAGAATAGCATTTGTTGCATCACAGAACTTGAAACCATGTCAGAAAAGAAAACTTTTAAAATTAAAACATTCAGAGGCTTTAAGGAATCCGAGGCTATTACAAGTAGTTTCAATCTGTGATTGAGAGTTATTGAATCCTAATTCCAAGAAAAATACATAATAATACAAAGCTTTAGTTTGAATGTAATGCTTTCAGTTTTAAATAATTTCATTTATGCGGAAATTCTGGTAAAAGGACAAAGACAGCAAAATAAGTATAAACATAGAATCATGTCTAAAAGATTGAGGAAGGAATTAGCACAGAAATGCATTCAGTCCTGGATCACTGTGGACACATTTCTTTTCAGTGACAGGCAATGTGAAATCAAGCACAAACTGAAATAAAACCCTTCTTTAATGTTGCACTAAACTAAACTGACAGGACCACTACATGCAAGAAAGAAGAAGAAATGGATTTCTATACAGCACTTTGATCTTTAACAATGGGAGTGCATAACGTTTAAATGTAAAAACAGCAGAATTCAAGGCAGAAAAGAAGCAGAAAACAAGAGAAGGAAAAAAATATAACCTGGGGCTCCAAATCCACAAACCCAGACAGGAACAAATTTTTGTCGGCAAAAAGGCTGCACAGTCAAAGGTAAATGGCAATGGGAAAACAAATACGATTGTTACTGGAATTTAACAGAGCTGCAACCATCCATTAACTCATAGACTGAGCTGCAATGTAATATCATAAAATAAAACACAGATTAAAAGTAAATCAAGATGACAACATAGGCAGATGTGAATCATTTTGACCTGAGGCTGTCTACATCCTTGTGTCAGATGTCTTAATGGGGTTAAAGTATCATTGTTAACAATTAATGGATGTTTTCTTGTTACATTTCAAAAAAGTATTGAAACTGCCATGAAAACAAAAATGAAGATTATTATTTATTCTAAACTCAGGGAAAAGGTCTTTCAGATAGCATTTTAAACAAAAAGAAAAAAAAAATAGTCTCAGCACTGCTGTCCTCTAAAACAGGACTCACTAAAATTTTTGAATAAGCTTGCCTGATCTATGCTTATTGAGTACAGTAGACATATGGGTGTGTCTGTATTAACATTTTAGTTTAGATTAGGAACACTAGTCTGATATTCAGGTATTATTTTCATCCTATCACATTCATATCTGAATGCCACTTTCCAGACAAATTTCCTCTATTACTAAACTTTCACAGAGTGCTCTCACAGTGGACAATGTGGATTCTGTTTGGATGAAACAGTCACAAAATGTAACTGATGGGTTATATGGGACCAGACTAGACCTAATCTGGAACAAATGCCCTCAAATACATGTAATGTTGATGTTGAATTCTCAGTACCATCTGTTTTGCTCCACAGATTTGCACCTATTGCATTGCACTACTTACTATGGTGGGATTAAAAAACTGTCACTTTTTACAAATTCCTTCTTCCGTTCTGTGATTGGTCTCTCTTGGTTCTCTTCCTTTAAAAGTAATTGATACCTGTCTTCTCCCTAGCCTCAAAACCAGCTAAAACGGAGGCCTGGCTCTTCCCTACACTACAGCCCTCTTCTCCTTTCTTAAACTGTGGATAGCTCTACAATCCTCACAGTCATTTCAACAATCACATACAATCACTACAACTTCTATAGACTCATTATGGCTTATAACAGGTAACCTCACCTGTTATCTCATTCAAGGACAACAAACTGAACGGGAATTGAATGGCTTTTCCAAATAAAAGGGAGTCAACAAACCTAAACTGAGATGGAAAGCTTCATCTCTAGACATTACTCTCGACTAGTCAATCTCCTGAAACAGATCTCAATCAGCAATAAAAAGTTATTGAAAAAGACAACTGGAGAAATAAACAAGGAGAGACAAGAAACAAGCAATGTGTGGCTCCCCAGATGGTACAGTGGCAGCTGATCTGATCAGCCTCTGAAAATGATTTTATTAGAATAATGGCATTCTGACACAAAATCTTGTACCTTACATATTCATGTGACTAATACAATACTAGCTGGTTTAAGAAATCTGCTTTACCAAGCTCTTGTTTGAGCTCTCATTTCAGAACAAATTCAGCCCACTTTTGTGGGGCCCTGAAGTTAAGCAAATGTGCTGTAACTGCTACGTTTAGCTTCAAATGGAAGAACTCAGATGGTGGAAGGGAAAGCAAGCTTGCCACTCTCCAGAAGTAACGTTATGGCCTGGCTTTAAGATATATGAAGGATAGTGTTTGAAAAGGCCAGGTTAAAAGCTGGAGCAAAATCTCAAATGCAGCTTCACTCTGTTACTCCTGATGCAGATCTGCAACACGGAAGAAAAAAGTCTCACCCTTCCCCAGAATACATAGTTCAATAAGAAGGAAGTAACATTAATTTATTTGAATGATAAGGAGGGGAAAGCTTATGCTTGACATGCCATCAGTTTTTTCACCTTGTAGGAAAGTTTTACATTTGTTTCTGAGGCTCAAATGCACTCCAGCAACCCTTGCTAACCCAGAAGCTGAAGAGACTTGCAATGACTTTTTGTCATCATTCTATTCCCACTACTGTTGTTATAGCAGTTTCAGCAAGCAGAGATCTGAATAACCCTCTTTTATCTACAGAGGCTGGCATTTCCTCTCCGAATACAAATATTCTAACAAAGATATATTGCTATTTTTATTGCTGATTAACTGCTGAAGGTAGACAGAGCACCTCAATTCTACTTCAGTTTCATAGTCCTTAAAAACACTAACCTTTTTAATGTTTAAAGTACGTATTTATTTGGTCACATTTTAATCTAACCCTGAAATATATTTTCATCTGAAGCAAGGGAATGACAATAATTTAAAAATGCACATTTTGAAAGAAGTTTTGATGTCTGGCCAGTTAGTGGATTGAATCAATGAAGTGAGTAAAACAAAAATGTTTATTTTATTCCGACCCATTAACCTTTTGTCAGATATACATAAAGGAATTGATACAATTTCGACTGGCACTTCCACTCACACAGTGAAAATAAGATTTTCTGTTACAGAGATAATCAAATAGGATATTTTTAAGACTTGGCTGACTGAAGCAATTAAGCCAATTCAAACTTTGTGTTTTAGATAGGTGAGTACATAATGAACTGTGAGTTCCTGAGAGAAGTCCATAATTATCTAGAGGTGGAGAGAAGTGGACAGTCAAATTAAGTCTGCAGGCAAGAATTGTTGTATGTACCAATTTGAGTATCTAAAGCAAAACTTTTGCATTTATTATCTTTGTACATTTCACAGATGGTTTAGAACAGAATGTTATAAGGCTACAAATGATTTTAAAAAGTGTCCAATTTTTTTTTTTCATACGTAGGCTTCTATGTCCTTTTTTCATTCATGACTTTAAGAAGAGATATCAGAATTCATGCCCTTTTCAAAAGCTTAATCAGTCTTCACAATCTAATATTGTACACAGTACTCTTCTGGTACTTAACACGCTTACTAATATTTCTGTTGGTTATGGTTAACACAAAATCCCCACCATGATGTCAAACATTCGTTTCAGTGCAGCCCAGAGACATTGCTCCAGAGCTTGCTATCTTGCACTGATCCTCTCTAAACAAAGGTGCTGAAACAAATGAGGATCTCTCATTTTTCTCCAATACATTTTCTCTTTTTCTTCCACTGAAGACATACCTGTAATATTATAGCTGTGTACTCAGGTTTTAATTTTGAAGCAACGAAAAGCCTTCATATCTAAGATATTTACTTTTTATGAAAGAGAGAAAGTCTCAAACCAGTGAAAACATTTTTTATGAAATCTATGATTTGATTATCCAGTGGGGCGAGCACCCACCATTGCACTTCTGCAATGACCCTTTGTAAATCAAACATTTATCTATTGGGCAACAAACTAATATTTTTTAGATTTTTAAGACTGTATCATGCTGTACAGGCCTACAGAATTTACGAATCAGTGTGCTTCTCATTAATGTAATTATTATTCTGAGTTATTTAATTATATTTCTTGAAAAAGATTCATTTTTTCACATTCTTAAGTATATACATGAACAATATGATTATATTTCTACTTAAATTGATTTCCATAATCATATTTGATAAGTGTATAGGTACAATTTATACTAATACTTATAATTCCATGGTGCTTATTACAATAATTTTGACAGCTGCAATAAACTTTATGCCTTTTTTTCAGACAGTATTGCTTCCTTGGAAACAGTTCAATGAATGAAACAATTGGTTACAAAGCTAACACAGTATTATTTAGTGATAGACTTCTTCACCTGAAATTTTTAAAAAAGCTACATGTAAAGCCCTACTCTATCTCTTTAAAATGCATGTAATTAAACATTTGGATAAAATAGCATATTAAGTATAAAATTAGAAGTTAAACAATAGAAAACCTGGAAAGAGCCATTTTTTAAAATTGTAAAATAATTTCTTAGAATAGCTGAAAAAGTACTTTTTCATACACTCAATTAAAGAAAGGCAACAGAAAGATACTGTACATACAAGGCATGTGCAATATACATTTTGCAGTAACTTGATAACCTGCTGAAAATGTACTATAAGCTGTAGTCGAATAATACAGCTGGATTCGTACCAAGCAAAAGCTTCATCTAGATGTAACTCTGGAAGAGACTGATTCACAAAAAACTTTAATTTTGCAGTTTTCTGTATAGCACACGTCCTTTCTGTTGGGCGTGAAGGAGAGTTAGCAATTTCACACTGAACACTAATTATCACTTGCCTGTATATACCTCATGGAAACAAAATAATCTAACAAAACGAACAGAATGTGTGCAAGTTAACAACCGCCGATTGTGTTAGAGAGAAAACATGTACTGTTCACTCAGGAAATACTGATAAATGGCACCTACATAATATTAACTGTTCAAGAAAGAATGGGGCAGATCATCAGCCACTGAAATCTACACTGCTATGCTAATTTACAGCAGTTAAAGATTTGCTGCAGTCTCTTTCCTGCTTCTTACTGAACATATGGGAATTCATAAAAATATTGCATGATTTCAAATCCACACTCTGTGTTTTCACTTGCTGTAATTTTCAGCAACAAGTAGCATGGCTTATCCTATACGTTGAGGGTCTTTCCTGCTGAATCAATGAGCAACTTCCACTGGTATTGAAAGAGGCAGAAGCACTGAGTGTAGGCCAAAGTTTGTGAAAGACAGAATCATTTATTGTCAAAACCCAAAATGGCTTTACTTTGGCAAAACAGTGATGGAGCGGATGGCTACATGGATTATGACAGGCTAGAGAACAGATTTATTATATATGTTTCAATCCAGAATAACCTTCAGTGTGCATCCTTTTGCTCACATGGTAAATGACCAATTGATTTTCTTGTCTCTATTCAGCAGTAAATAACCTCACATACACTGCAAGGTAAAGCAGACATCCAGAAATTCATGGCTTTGTGCAGATGTTTGTGTTTACCTCATAGTAACCAGGTGTCAGAGTCACACCGTGAGCAGTTGAAACTATCAGGAGTGCAGGCTTCCTCTCAGTACTGCAATGGGGTGCAAAATGTCTCCGATATGAAATAAACTTGCCTTTGAAATTGTTTTTCCACAGATCTAAAAAGCTGCAATTTTCATGTAGATATGTTCTATTGTATTTTATGCACACATTGGCTCTGCTAACCTTTATACTGCCATTACATAAATTCATTGCAGATCACACCAATGTATGTCTAGTATTACAGAGGTCCAGCCCCTTTCTTAAGCTCCTAAGCCCCCTATCTTGTAGCTCCCCCAAGCTAAACTCATTAACACCTCCTCTCTCTCCCCCCCTGAATTTAAGTGGAAAGTTCAAACCCACAATTTTAAAGCCTGTTCTTCAAACCTATGATCCACCCAACAAGGTATACAGTTTACTAGTTCTTTAACAATGGATGTTAAAAGGGAAAACTGCTCCCATACTTCTTTATGGTTTCACAATATTCTGATTTTCTGAAAAATTGGATCAAAGGATGACCATTCTCATACGAATACACAATATTGAAGCTCAAAATCATGGGGCAGATGTCTGAGAAGAATTTTGCCCACTGCTTTAGCAGAGTATTTAATGTGTTGCATGGAGGATTCTACAACAAGAGATGAAAGAGAGGGATCATCTCTATGGAAACATTATGGTCTACTTCATCAGTAATGGATAGCTCAGAAATGAACTATGCAAATATTACAAGGCAGTCCAGTAATATAATGATTTGCAACTAGTGCCTACACAACCCAAATGGAAGTATAAAACGGTTCACACAAATTGCGTGGAAGATTTTACCAGCCATAACCACCACAGAGGTGGCCCTATAGTACATAAAATCCCCCAAGGTCCTTTCACTATGCTATCTGTTCAAGAATAAGAAGTAAACTATCATAGCATAATTTTTCACAGATGACAATTTTACACATTTAGTACAGTCTTAGTAACTGATCAGCTATTTTCAGCTTTAAATTTTGAGTATTTGAGATGAAATTCCACTAAAAAACAAAAAAGACTATGCTAAAATGGCACTGTTTCAATCAACAGCTTGACTCTTTATCATGTTTATTCAGGATGCAATTTCTTAGTTTGGTGCCAAGGCATTATTTGCAGTTTTGTATTTTCATCAGCCCAGATATAACACAGCAAAAGGCAGAGCAAACAGTTCTGCTTGTCCTTGTGCAACACTAGACTTGTACAGTACCGTCCAATCAGTTGAAACTACAAAAAAGCCCGTTTAAGACAGCAGTATCAGTAGTGGCCTAATCTATGTTGTTAAAAGAATTAGGTTTTTATTTAAATATGCAAACTCTACTTTAAAGTACTTCACAACTGGTAATGGCTTAGGTCAGAAAAAAATTTAATCATTGGTACAGCTTCAAAGCGCTGTACAAGAGCACATTAACTGGCCCTTATTTTTATAAGGGATAGCTAACATAGCTGAAGGTTGGGATGAGTTAAAACAGTTCTGTGAACTGGAAAAAGGACACCCAGAAGACAGAAGCTGGACTAGGCAAAGTTCATAGAGAGAATAAGAGCTAGGAATAGACAAAGTATATTCAATTACATTCTTTTGCTGAATTAATTTTGGTCTTGTCCCCCATATCTCTTCCATCTGTCTGCTACACTCAGTGATAGGTTCTATAACTGATATACTGCATACTGTTTCTATAGCTGCCAGCAAAGATGGTGATTACAGTGTGCACAATTATCTTAAATCTCAAATCCAAGATTTAACATGACTGAATTTTATTTTAAATGTTAACTACATTATTGTCTTTCTTTTTAACTGTATCAAACATTTTTACAGGTCTGCAGCTTAGGCTTAAAGTAGGCATACTTTGGCATAAAGAACAGTACAATTATTTCTTTCTTCTCTTATATTAGTGTGGTGCATTTAAGGTCTAACAGATTTATATAATGATAGGTTTTACTAAAAGAAGCATAGAAGAAGAAATCCTGGCTACACTGAAGTGCACATGAATTTTACTTTGGCTGCAGCAAGACTAGTATTTCATCCATTCTTCTTC
The DNA here is from genome assembly GCF_030867145.1 of Opisthocomus hoazin. Lineage (NCBI taxonomy): Eukaryota > Metazoa > Chordata > Aves > Opisthocomiformes > Opisthocomidae > Opisthocomus > Opisthocomus hoazin. The sequence continues at coordinate 63,459,082 of NC_134419.1, forward strand.
TGTTTCTCAAGGTTTAAGAATATTGTTGCATAGTTAGCTTTCTTCAAATCTGGGTTCAAAACTTCATGTTTCAGATGTCAGTTATCAGTGAGAAATATATCTGTATTAATGATAATTTTGTATGAAGGTATTGGGAAATCATTTTTATGCAAAATAAAAATATTTTTTCTGATAATGTCTGAATGTCTCTGTCTTTATTGAGGGTCTGATGAAAGGTATCAATCTCTTGCACTGTTTAATACAGACTACATATGGGGTTTAGGTCTGATATACACATGAAAGAACAGAGAATTTTATAGTAGTTGCAAATAAGTAGACTATGCCTTGGGGAAAATGATCCTGCTTGTATAGCTGAAATGGTTTTTTTTCAAATTAACACTTCACAGTGTTCCTTTTCTAGGAATTTATAAGGAATTTAAAAAATGTTATGAAACACAAAACATTCAAGGTCAGGAAAAAAATGGCAGGGTGAAAAATCATGTTCCAATTTTCCATCAAACCTAGTAATTAGCCCATGAAATAAATACAGCATTTCTTAGGAAGAATCAGAATGCTGACACAAAGTTAATAGTAGAAACCTTCACAAAGAGAGATATTTTCTATTACACATCTGATCAGTACTTGCTATCCAAGGATTAATCATACTGAAGCATAGTTAGAATGGGTATTTGGAGAAGTTCAATTGCTCACATTTTAACTGAAAAATTTTTGACAAAAATTAAACTCTGAGCTGCAGTTGTATACCTTGTTTATGAGAAAATCTAAACTGATGGGCACTCCACACAGTTTTCTGGTACTTAAAAATTCAAAACTCAATTAAAACATATTCTATTTAAGGCCTTCATGAATTCTTTGTGAGCTGCAGTTTGACTTTGCATCAGTTTGCCCATAGCATTAGTGGGCATACACTGGATTTAGAGCTTCGCAGATGCAGATTTGGACCTGCATTTATACTACAATTTCGAATTTATCCAACAGGCTGTATGAAATAACCACTCAGTTGCACTGGCAGCTGGCATTTTCTAGGGTCTTAAGTTGACTACATTTGGGTCAGAAAGAATCATCTCTATGACTTAATTGGGTCTTTCTGTACGTGATATTCTTTTCACATGAGTTGCTTTCTTGGGAATTACAAAATAAAAACTGGATGCCATCAAATGTTTTTGTTTCTGTTACTTTTGCTGTTATTTACATGATTTTTTTTTTTTATTTTTGGTATAGTTTCTATGTATGTTCTATATCTGGAACCGGTACTTACATATGTAATCAGTCTATGCACACTTTGTCATTTTCATGAAATATTCTAAGAGATAACAGCTATAGCATCTAGATCTAATTTTAATTAGGCAGGGTACTAGACAGTCTGCTATGTGCTTGACCAGTTATCCTCTGCCTACATCCATCTTAAGATGGAGGATCTGATTTCTGATAGAATCTCTATACCATATGGTAAAAATCAGAGAAAACTGAGAGGACAACAAATAAAGACTATGAGACTCCAAAGCTTTCAAACTTAGTGCTGTCAGCATGCTACTACACAACTGGCGAGCATTAAAGCACCTGGGACAATTAGGAGATGTGATACTGAGTAATTCCTAGTAAACTCAAGCAGAACTGCAAACACCTAGCATTTAAAAAGACCAAGAACATACTGTATGTAGTCTTGCTTATGGTGAGTTCAGGAAGTATCTTGAATGCGATACTCCCTCACCGAAGTCCAAACAGAACCATACAATATGTTTAAGTGTAAACACGAGTTGTAAAGAAACCTGAGGATAGAAAGGTTAGTTGCACAAAACATATTCACATGTCAGAGAAGTACTGGCATGCACCCAGTAAAACCATAATTCCTGGTCCTGACAATGCTTCAGTCAATCACTGCATAAAACAAACAAGACAATTAATTGCAAGTAGCTGGTATACAATATGAGTAAACCAGTCTAAAGCTATTTGTCATATTGACAGCAAAAACCTTAATCCAATGTACGAATGGTGTTAACTGGCATTTGCAGACCTTGTGATACGTCCTTCCTCATTGGTACTATGGACAGGCACAGTAAGTGATGGAACTGATACAGTCTTGGACATTCATGAGGCAATGTCAACAGAAGATGCAAGAGGGTACGGGTAAGGTTTAATGTAAACTTTCACTTTGGGAATGCAAGTGCAAGTCACAAGAAACAAAAGCAGAGACAAATGTTGTCTAGGAATCAAGGCTCATTAAGCCAAAGGATGGCAAGAAAAAGGCATTGCAGAGTTAAGCAGTGCAAAAAACAATATTTTTGAACCATAGCTGAGTACCTCTGCTTGCACCTAACTGCATACCACTGGTATAAATCAAATTTCTCAAATCATCTCAAGAAGTGGCAGACATACGAGTTATTTGGCATAAAAACCTTGCCTTGAATGTTGAGTATAAAACAGTTACAAGCACTTCTGAAGACACTGATGTCTTTGCACTTTGCCTTAAGTTCAGTAATGATACATCTTGGTGAGAATATCAGATAGTCATAACAGATAAATTCATAACACAGAGGCAATGATATGGAAGCATACTCACTTGAGATATGTCACTGGGCACTGACTGGTCTGCACAGCTCTGGCATTCAACATTGTAAGGACTTTTGCAGGTGACAGAAAGCTGCAGGCTTTAACAGTTGTGAAGGAGAAGTAGCAATATCAAACTTATCCAAGCTTAAGTAAAGATGGAGGCTTTCACACTTCAAAAAAATTCAGATGCCATATATATATCTCTCTCTTTAGAAGACCATTAATTGATTTTAAAAATATTACTCTAGCTTATCTATGCCAAAAAATGTGACTCTGACTTTAGTCAGCCTTTGCTAAGCAAAGACCAACTACTCCAACATGAACTGTGTGCAAGCTATTGAGCAGGAGGAATTCAAGATGAACTCACTGTACTGGATTCAGAAGTTAAAAAGAATAAAAAGCTAAAAAGAATTTGACATTTTGTAGATAATTTGATCACCAGTACCCAAGCTTGTCTTGAAGCATATGAAGGCTAATTATGCTCATTCCTGAGGAGCCAAAATGTATGTATTTAAAATGGACTTAAGTGCATAAACCTGATAGTAATGGTGCTGTTTGTTTAATGTATATATGTTGCACTACAAGTGCTTTAAAACATCACTAGCGTACTTCCAAGGAAAAGCTTATCTTATCTGTTTGTGGTACATTTAAACAATTAATACAATTGTTAGTTCCTTGTTTGTACTTCAGATCTCATTTTGAGGAATAAATACTTAGAGTTTACATAATTTAATACAAAATAAATTTATCACCAAATTAAAGAATGCTGTCATTACAAACATAATTACTGATATTCAGCCATCATTCAGCAAAATTTATCAGAGCTAAACAAATTTAGTAAACATAAATGTTTTCAAAAAGAATTTTCTGCTTTACACAGTACCAATAATTTAAGTTTCTGATCTTGGCTTATTAGCTCCTAGTAGCAGCAAGCCTGCATCCAGAGGAATTAATGTTAAAACAACCTTTTTATTTGATATGTGGCTGGCAGATAAAAATGTCATTGTACATACCGATGTGTCTTTCTGTTCACACAACAATATTCTGTGAAAGAGCGTGGTATATAAATTACATTTGCTTTCAACATACTCTAGTAGCATTTCAGACACCATTTTAGTCAACTGATGAGTTGTAATTTATGCAAAATGACTGTAGATATTTTTCATCTGTCATTCGGATCATTATGATACTTACAATAATATAGTTATTTATTATCTTTATAATGAAAGGGTCTAGAGCAGAAGTAGTAATACTAATAAATACAAATACGAATAAAAGGAAAATAAGCCTTACTTGCTTTTTTAGAATTTATGCATAAGTTGAGAAGTATTCTATTAGTTTTTGTTTGGTCAAAGTATTACTTTGTTGGGCATGACAGCTTTTGGCATGGCATGGCATGGGACATCTAAGAAAAAAAGGAACCCTTAAGAACAGGACTACAACTGAAGAAGAGAAGCATGCTACCAAGAATAAAATACAAATCAATCATATAACCAGTTTGAACCACCATGCAGAGCCAACGTAAAGAAAAAAGAAAGACATAGAGGGAGCACGGTAGATAGCTGTTTTCCTTTGGATATACTCCAGACTTGAACAATGCCTTGAACAGATTAAAAGGGTTTTAATTCAGAATTGAAAACTAGTTTAGACTTACATACGATATCGTTTCTGACAATACATGTTATATATGAAAGAAAATTACCTCAGTTTAATGTTGACAGTAACACGCCTTTCTCAGCAACACAGTGAAACCCAGTAACCTACTGAAGCTCAGTAACAGAAGACATGGCTATAAGTTCAGAGATACGGATAGAGGAATTCCTTCCTGACTGTTCCATGAAATCAAAAATTAGTTTTTGCAAATGAATCCTCAAGATGGGAGGACAACAGCACATTCTGGGAATATGTCAAGTCAGATATTCTAGAAACTCATGTGTTTCATAGCAAAGAATATGGTTTTGCCAATTCATTTGCATATTATGCTGAATTTTTGCATGGTTAGGTTGGTGCACCCAATTACTCCCACAGAAGCAATAAAAACACGTGTAGTAATTCATCTTATTAGAAGAAGCTGTATTCATATACTACAGATAATGTCACAAATGCAGAATTATACTTTTAAAAATATTAATGAAGAATAGAAATGACAGGTAAAACTAAGTGATTTGCTTAGCCAGCAATGCTGAACTTTGTCTTTTAACAAAGGGAAAGTCACAGATCAGAATATCAGTTTCAACCTGTGTATTTTGCTATGGTCTCTTCACTAGTGGAAAACCAGTTAAATTTTGGAAGTTTTACTTGCTGGGTATTTTCGCATTTCAAAAATTCTTCTGATTCTCTGTCATGAGAGTCATATTTTCTTCCTTCCTTAAAGATCACCGAAACTAAACAGTGGCCTAAGCAGCTATGAATGGTACGAAGATGAAAAAAATTTGGGACAAGATAAAGAACAAGCACTGATGAAATGGTCACTCACATGATGACAAATGTGCGGTTCAAATGTGGAGCCACCAAAGATCATACATTTGTGAAGAGCCAGAACAGCAGTTACATATAGATCTTTATAACAGCAGTTTCGGTCCTGCTCCAATAGTGCTCTCACTGAGCAGCTGCTAAACAAATACACGAAGCACTTCATGACGAAATCTCCCCAAAAATTCTGAAAGCACAGAGGGAGAAGAGAGAAGCCAAACTTCAAAATTTACATCACCATTTTGCTGTGTTCAGTGCTCTCATGGCTATATGGGAGCAAAGTGCCCAGCCTTTTCTGGGGCTAAGGAAATTGGAGAAAAAGGATTAATCTCCTAGCAACACTTTAAAAAACCCACTTTTATTGCTCCAAGGTAGAACTTGCTAGTGTGAAATCAGAATGTTGACAAGAGACACTGAATTCATTAGAAGACTCAGCATAACTGCGGTTAATTAGAAACCCCCCAATTTCTGTACATTAATAATGACAATTAACAACACACTTTTGGTTCTAAAGACATGACACAGAGCTTTTTTGGGAACTAGTAGCATATATATTTTAATAGGAGAAGAAGAGTTTATACATTTGATTTCTAGGAGACCTTAATGCAATTAAAGACCCATTTACAAGGTATCTGGGTAAGTGCAACTTAATTCTGACTTCAAGATGCCAGATCTAGAGTACCGTGCAAAAGTAGTCATAAGGCTGGATTTGAGAATAGATTCACAGTTTGTCTAGACCATTTACTCATTAGAGCATTTTTCGGGCACGCATTACAGGGAGACCCAGCCAAGCTCCTGGGCACTTGGCTCAGCAATGTGCTTACCTGCCTCACCATATTTTGTCTTTTTGCTGAGATTATGAGACTTCTGTCACAGACAGTGATTCTGGCTTTGGCAGTCAGAGTAGATATAGCTAGAATAACATTGCTTTTACAAAACACAGGATAAGAAAATCTGCACTTAATACCAGAAATCTGCTGATCCTTCAAGCAGAAACACCCTCCAAATATATTGTCTTGATATTCAAGACATAAAAGCACAGGTTCAGAAAAAGAAGAAAACAATCCTAAAGATCAGGGAAGACCACAGGCTCTGCATAGGATTTAGACTGAGCAGGATGTACACACTCTAATGTATGAATGTGCAGAGAAAATTATCAAATTACTATAAAATGATAATAATTACATTCTGCTGAGTGAGGCATATATTCTTTCAATTCACACTTCACTGGAGAGAATTTGCAACGTGCGGTCTCATATTCATCTGAAGTGATGCAAAGTAATTCACACCCCTATATCTTGCTAGCTAAAGATAACCACTGGCAATAGTATTTATGAAAAAAAAAGGCAATTTTAGCCCAGGACTACTGTCATATAATGCATCTCACATACTCTGGGAACAAGCATAGCACAAATATAGTCAGTAAAAATATCCTCACCTGACAAAAAGGTGATCAAATAGAAATGCAAAATTTCTATTACAGGACTTTTACATGCCTAATACAATGGATTCCCTTGAAATCTTGCACTTGTCAGAGAGCATAAGTTTATGTCATTGTATTACCATAGTTGTTCTCAAAGTAAAGATAAAGAAGTTCATTACAAAGTTTTGCAAGATTAGCAAGCATGACCTTGTAAATTGCTTTCTATAGATATTTAACTGTCATGAACTCATGGATTTGTCCAGGTTCTCAATGAATTAATTTACAATCAAATGCAACAAGAACTGAACATTGTAGTAAACTTCAGCAAAACAAAAATCTATTGTTAATAAAAGAACACTTTCAATCCCTACAGACTGTTCTACTCAAATATTTGAAAGTGCTTCATTAACATTTTACATAATCATACAAGGTAGCAATTATCCCTACCTAATTGCTCAGGTTGTAGAACTGAGTCTCAAAGAATTCAGGTGATTTAAGCATCATCACGCAGAAAATGGCATGCAGGCAAAAAATACAACCCAGCCTGCCTGCGTGCTAGTGTGAAGCCTTACCCAAAAGACAACATTTGTATTTATGTTGTGCCTTGTGTTAAACTAAACAGTTGAGGTACTAAAATCTATCTAGCCATAAAGGTCTCTATAGGTACCATTAGTACTGCTTTACTGTCACTCCCTATCTTTTCCATGTCCAGCCCCTTATAAATCTTTGCAGCCCTTTACCAACTCAGTATGTCCATGTTCTTGCACTGGAGAGCTAAGGCCTGGACATGGCATTCCAGCTGTGGTCTTACTAGTGCTGAGTAGATGTTGAAGACAGACTGCAGTATCTAGCTGGGGCATTCATGACCTCTCATACAGTCTAGTGATCCTAGCCTTGCTAGAGTGCTGAGCACACTAAAAATACTTCTGCAAGCCTCCTTGGGGAGATGGCTGCCTACACAATTGAAAATTTAAGACATAAATGCAACTAATGCTACAAAAAAGTGCTAGCATTCAAGCACTAAACTTCATACTGTTTTCACAGAAAAGCACTGGAATGGGCCTCAGGGCTGTTTCTACTTGAAAGGCTGTAGACAAAACAGTAAACTCCTACTGTTTTGGTTAAGTAGAATCACAAATTTTGGTGATATTTCTGTCATTGATCTTTTAAATGATGAGTAGATCAAAGACCATCTTCAGTCCCCATACTCTGGAAGCTTGGAATGAATTTGTGGTAACTATCAAATATGCACTCAGATCTAGAGAGAAATGGATGATTATGGATATACTGTATATAAGTTTTCACCCAGTTCCAGAAGTTTGAGAGCATATCCCTCATATGTCTTTTGTGTTCATCAATGTGTACTGTGTTCAGTGCTATTTGTTAAAGTGTTGTTTAAACAAGAATGTTAAAATGTTATGAAATTACAGATGTACAATTAAAAAGAAAGCATAAAAAATGCAATGCAAATAAACATTGGATTTTTTTAACAGGTATCTTGAATATATGGATATTTGATGAATGCTGACATACTTTTTCATAATTATCTATACCAGATGACATTTTTCCCCAAAAGCCTTTAAAAAAACCCAATACACCGCCAAAAAAAAAAGGCAAAGTTTACTTCAGAATCTAATCTGGAAGTCTACGTTTTGATTGAAAAAATATCTCTGTGAATACAGAAATAACTATGAACAGTCCTATTGAAGCCACTGGGTGGTATGGATTTGTAACGAAAATGTAGGATGGGCTCTAATGCAAAGGAAACAACATAATATTCCCCAGTATTGAAAAATATTTTTAATCAACTCCTGTAAATAAAAAAACAAGGAAGTGCAGAATGGTAGCAGTAAGGATTCTCAAGTCTCTTATAAAATCAAAGTGTGTGCTTTATATCTACTATCCAAAAAAAGAACAGTAACCCAAAAATCTAGATGGCTTCTCATCTGATGAAGAGTACTACATATTTGTTTATCTATGCTTTTTGCAGCATAGATGTTATTATTCTTGAATAATACATTTTGTGTAGTGAGGTTTTCACAGACTAACAGTATGAAGTAGTATACATGTTATTATGTAACAAGCCCCTCGACTCTTGCTGTTACAGAGACCTGTAATTCTTAGGAAGCACTTCAGAAAAAGGTAATAAAGACAATAAAAACTCAGTCTTTTCACCATAGTAAAAATATACATATCGGTTTCAGAGAGATTAAATAAAACCACACATAAACTATAAAAGAGTCCCTTTATGACCTTATAAAACAGATGTTTACACTTCAAAGAATATTTGTGGAAAGAAACAACCACTGATATAACCAAATAAATAATTTTGAATGGCTACAGCAAATGTATATGATATGTACATGGCTATGTACAAATTTTGAGTTAATTTCCTGTTCATAAAATAAATTTCATTTTCAAGTAAGTATTTAGAAGCAAACTCTAGACAGCCTTGCAATCCATGTAAATTAGCTCTACATACTGCAGAGTAAAAGGAGAGAGCAAATTCCTCCCATAGGGTTCATGGCACTAGAGCAGCTGTTCTGAAGTCATTACTGCAGTCCATAGGCAGCAGCAGCCACAGCTGTCATACATTACCCTGAACAGGCATCTTGGGCAATAGTTTCATGTAATCATGGACTTAATGGTCATCTTCCCTCCCCTTGAACTCATTAACTCCTCCTCACTGTTACAGTGAGGGGAAAAACACTTAGAGATTTTCCCAGTGGGAACAAGGAATGCAGAATTCCTGGTATGCTTTTGATGGCTTTCTCTTTAGCAGGATATTCCATGCGTACTGCCATGTGCATTGTACAGAACAATGAGAATTTGCCTTGTAAGCAGTATCTTTAGTCTCTATCATCTTCATTTTCCCTTTATTTTTCTGTAGAAGCAAACCTGGTTTTTGAAGTGTACACACATTTTTTATTATATTCTGGACATGTATTTGGAATGTGCCCCCTAATCTGCTCAGTAAATGGAATAATTAGCCAATACTTATTGCTAATCTGCACATGCATTTCATACCCAATCCTATTTAAAATTTCTGTCAAAAAAGCAATTTTCTTTCAGATTTAAATTCTGGTTTTTAATTATCCATTATAATAGTCTCCAATAATTTAATGCCCTATATTCAGACTTGTTAGAATCTTTCTAGCTGATCTTACAATTTTTAAGCAGTATCTTGGTATGTTTCCAGTTTCCACCCTTTTCTCCATATTAGACATGTCCTTAGAAGACTAATGATGTTCTCTTTTCTCGTTCAGGCTTTTTTTTCTCTTTTTTCCCTCCTGTCACAAATACTGTACTCAATACATTGATCATGACATACTTCCCAGTCATTTAGCACAGTTCACTAAAGTCACCAGTTTGCAGTTTATGAGCTCAGATTCTTTTTCTTTTAAATAAAATGTACTAGTATTCTATCAGTATATTGCTGTGATACAGTGTCTCCACAAGCTATAAATAAACCACTCCTTAAGACAGGACATACAAGTGAAAAATGGAGGCAGAGATGCACCACAGAGCTATAATAAATATACTTTCTCTGTGGTTCAAGAACAGGTGAGCTTAAGACCTAATAGACATTTTTGGATAAGGATAAAAGGGAAGCAAGACTGGACCAATCTCATGATAGGGATCGATGATATATCAAATTCAGTCAGAGGGTGAATGGCTCTTTTCCAGAGCAATTAACAGAAGCAATCAAAGGATAGGAAGTGGTGACAATGGCAAACTGACTACCCTAACTCTGCTAGGTATGCAATGCTGGAAGATATGAATTGTCTAACAAGTTCTTGGTATGTGCTGGAAATAGCTTCAGAGAGCTGAACAAGTAAGTAGGTACTGGTAAGGACTGCTGTTTCAACTCCTATTTACATAGCAAAGTTAGACAAGAGTATAAGGGACCAGGTAGTTTGAGTGAAAGTTACCATAAAACAATAAAATGTTCTCAAATGCTAGCAAAGCAAGGAAATGCCACAGCCCATTAACAACAATGACATTCTAAAACCAGTCTTTAACAAACTGAGGAAACAAAAGATAGGATCTCTTGGCCAAACATTCAAAGTTTGGGGGTTTGTTTTGTTTTGTTTTAAAAAATGGTTCCAAAGAATGGGAAGTTTTAAACAGAAGAAGTTCTGGAGGCAGAAAACCAACTTATCCCAAACAGGAAGATAAAAAGGAAGTACATGGAGAGACTTAAGAGTCTAAATCAAGATCTCTTGAGTACTGACATTTAAAAAAGAATAGTACCAAGAATGTCAACGGTATCACCTATAAAGGAATAGCATCAATTTCTCAGAGAGGGTGGTGGATATAAGATGCTGACGAAGTAACAACAGGTAAGGTGCATTAAACCAGTCAAGAAAATGTTATTAAACATTCCAAGTAGAGGAAGCATGAAAGGGTCATTCATTAACAGAAAAAGGTCAAATCACTGGTAACAGCGAAAGCTAAAACACTTTGGGCATTTTCTTTTTGTCTTTAGAAAGCAACTAGGCGTAATTTTAACAAGAGACAGCAGACAAGAAAAAGGGGAAAGAGAAAAAGTAAAACAATATTTAGATTTCCAATTCAGCAGCACTTAGGAATTTATGAGAGGTGTCATCAACTGAAACATAACTTTAGCTGTTAGGCCTGACAACATATGGAAGAGGGAGACGCCTCAGAATTAAGTCAGCAAACCCAGTACTTACACTTTCCCCTCTCCTTTTTATATGTATCTTGGGATTCACAGACTAGTTGATTAAATTGGGTTATCTGACAATTTACTAGAATAAATTATTCAAAAATCAGTTTCCAAGCACCTGGGGATAATAAGATAATAAACAGACAACACAGATTTGTCAAGAACAAATCATATTAAAGTAACCTCTTTCTTTTTTTTTGTCAGAGTAATTAGTCTAGCGGATTAGAAGGAGGAAATATTTGCAAAGTATCTCAACCTAAGCAAATAAAGGAAATGGAGTTTAGCTGAAAGAGCTAAAAGACAAGCACACATGGGCTGGAAATAAGGAATGCAAAAAGCAGGTTTAGACACAACATTACAGCAAAGAACATTTCTGCTCGAATTCCAGAAGGCCTGTTTGGATCAGTCACCATTATATATTGTCATGAATGATTTAGATATTGCATAGAAGACATCAACATTCTAAATAATTTAAGAATAGATTATTCTAAAAATATATAAAATTATCTTAATAAATTCTGGAACAAGAAGTGAGAAATTTCATGAAAGCAAATGCAAACTATTACATTTTAAAAGAAAACATTCATGAACACAAAGGTGATATAACTGGTTAATTCAACAGAACCAGAAAATTGTAAGTCGTTTAACTTTGATGCTCAGAAAATTGATATACTGTTCTGAAATAGGTGACATCAGACAACTGAAATGTCATAGGAAGATACAAAATGTTGCTATTTCACTTTGGTTTAAGTTTTTGAGGCCTCAGTTAGAGTCCATTGTGGGGCATCCCACTTCCAGAAGACAAATGATCAGATACAATGACTCTTCATGTGATGTGATTTGTTAAATCTAAAAAAAAAAAAGGCTGAAAAGCAACATGATAATAAAGTGTGTTTCATATTGCATGTGATCAACCATTTTCATGATGTGAAGGGAAAGCTGACTTATTTGCAACACAAAAGATACAGTTCTGATATCAGGAAAACTTTTTCACCTATTAGAACTAAGTTCTTTAGTAGTTATGAGAGGCTGTGATCATCAATAGCTCTTATGAAAAGAAATAAATTTGTCAGGATAGTCTACATACACTTGACGTTGCCAAAAAGAAGGAATTATGTAGAGGTGATAGCTCTGAGGTCACTTGCTGTTTCTTTTTCTTTCTCTATAGTTAAACACTTTAATCTTGGCCAATTTTGTTTTTAAGATTCTGCTTCAGCAAAAAATGAAATAACTTTTCTATAAGAGCTCTGTACTTTCAAAGCCAACAAATGCCATGGTCAATGGATAGGTCAACAGGCCAGAGAGGGAAAAGGAACTAATTAGCTAGCTTTTGGGAAGAGCAGACTTTTTAAAAGAAGGATGTAGTACTGCTGCTGTGAGAACGACTTTACCAACTAGGAGCCTCATACTCTCATTGTTCCCTCCTGATACAGCATCTAGAACCAATATAGTGAGAGTCACTGAAGCTGAAACAAAGCCAAACTGCATTGAGAAATCTGGTTATTCAACCTATGGAATGAAATTCGTACTGTTTGTTTAATTGTAAATTTTTTTAGGTTGACATTTGCAATCAAGCCTCTTAAGAGGTTACTGCTGCACAGAGTATGTTGGTCATATGATGCACCTCTTCAGTTTACAAGTAGAGGATATGCTGCGAAACCACTAACAAAAGTTCCAAATGCCCCAGCCCCCATTTTGATGTCTGGAATTTTGTTGCAAATTGAAAGTTTACAAAGGTGCAGTCCAATTCAGATACATACAGAGTATCTTATCACCTACCTATTCGTCAGCTCCAGCTATTGCTTGTCCAGCCAAAGTATGCTTAGATGATGGAACTAAAAAGACTATTTTAACAAGCCTACCTCTACGACATGAATAAGCACTGTGCTAGCTACCACGACAAGCTCTTTGCTTTACTGTTCTTACCAGTGAAACTATCTGTATTCTGACCATAAACACTCCATGCTGTCCAAAAGTAAATTCAATTTATCCCAGCTGCAGTGTGGGTGTTTATGAATTTGTGCCAGCTTGTGCATAGGTCTGCATTGGAATAGAAAAACTAACACGGAAGCAAATCGGAAGCAAAGATTATATATATTACAGATTTTGTTTCAATATCTTAATACATCAGTTACAGCTCATCAGAACATTTTCATGTTTTAAGAGGCATGTTCCGTATCATGCTGTAGTACCTGCACATGGGAAAATGCTTTATACCACTTAGTTACTTCTTTGCAAAAAATGGCGTGCTTTCAATACGGACAATTCTAATGAAGACCTTATATTTGTATCAACTTTATGTATTTCCCGGTTACATTTTATAATCTTGCAGGTCCATCTTACAAATTGTTACTTGACGCAAATTAGTCTAGGCATTTCTTCCTGAGTACATATCACTCAAGGAAGAAGTAACAGGGAGAGAAACATATTATTACATGGTAATAACACCCCAATCAGCCATTTCTGCGTAGCAGGTAAGTATGTTTTATTTTAGAAACTTTACAATTCCTTTATTGCAAACCATATATTTATCAAAAGCTAAAATACTAGCTTCTTAGAGTATAGCTTTTTATCCCATTACATTTTTTTTAATTCAAGGAAGCAGCATTTTTTAACATGCTCTACGTTAAAAATGTATCTTTGTCTATTCTTGGAAATTTCTTCGTAGGATCAGCTGTGCACTACCTACCTTCATAACTTGTACAAATTGTTGCTTGGTTCTTTGATTAGAAAGGTAGATATGACTACATTTCAGACAGGAATCATCTTCAAAGCATTTTGAGTTGTCCCAAGGCATCTCCATGCCTTACTGGTTTGGGGTAATATAACAATTTTTTTTTAATTGCTTAGTTCAGCTGAAAAAAACCCCATATTTTTCCTCTGGGTCCTTGTGACATGATATTTAGCTTTGGTGCTACTTTTATCCAATGTTTCTTTATGCATTAAAGTGCAAACTCCATGCGTTTGTGTGTTTATATAAATTTTTAATAATTTGTACGGAAAAGAAGCACAGAATTCTTCTGAAGACACAGATACCTGTGAAAAATGCAGCAGAAGACCTAGATATTGCTAAAACATAGTCCCTCTATGTCAGTTAACAAGCAAGTCTGTGTGATTAAGGAGTGTTCCACTGGAGAGACTGCAGTTCACATATTACTGAAAAAGGCAATGGAATACATAAATAAGTTACTTAACTTGAGATAACACTCAAGCAAATGATAATTGAGAAGACACCCTGCAACATCAACAGGATTTGGCAGGTAGGGTACATTTTAAGAAATCTTCAACTCAAACGATGTTCCCAACATACCATATGGATCACATAGCTGGAAATTCATCAGCAGTGCCAACAGATGCCAAAAAGCTTTCAAATCAACTGCCTTAGAAAAGATTATATGCATTATCTTAAAATAATTTATAAACATATTAAAATTTCTCAGAGTTCATCAACCTTCTCTCCTCCCTGCGCTTGTGCTGAAAGACTGAAAATATTCTGAGGCTCACTTGAAGAACGAAGCCTGGGTATTTTCCGCTGCAGGGCAGCAAAATGAAGATGCAATGGGCCAAATGAAATTCCCTCCAAATTAGACTTCTTGGAATAGAAAAAAAGAAGTGGATTTAGCAACACAGAAAAAATATTCTCAAGAGGACACTAGTGGCATAACCTTATTAGTGCCATTAACAAGATTTGATTCTGTGGGAAAGACAGAGTGGAACAAAAATGTTGCATAATGTTATGCTGGGGGAATCTGAACTTTTCAACATTTGCAAGAAAACTTCCTGAAGCAGGATGTATTCAGGCAGAGAAAAAAGCCAATTTCTCTTTTTTCAGTTAACACCCAGAAATGTTCCCCTTTGTTAGTAAAAGTGTTCCGTCTTTCCCATGCCATGCAGACAAAAAAAACTTTCTGACCAATTTAGTGGCCTCACATGGGAGGGAATGATTCGACACCAATTGAGAGAAGATAGAAACACTCCCCTCCATCCAATCTGCTGATTAAAATGTGGCTTGTTAGCCCATGCTACGAGAAAACATGGAAATTTTTCCTGAAATATTATTAAGTATTTCTAAATACAGTATTTCTGTTTACTGCATAAGACTTCAAGTTAATCTTTGTATTTATTCTATGGTAATATTAAAGCCTGTTTTGTGATGGTTCTTAAAAGGAGAAATTCTTAATAAATTGTGTGGAAGTAAAATATAACATTAAGATGCAGTAGTATGATCACATAGAACATAACTGAATAATCTAAAGTCATTAATTTTTTGGCATTTCTCTTCAGAATGAAATAGACAGAAGGAAAATTTACCTGTCATAATAAAATACAATAAAGGAAATACCTGCCCGCACAGAAAATCAACACAGAGGTCATTGTAGTATTCTTATTTTTTCCTTTTTCTGAGAAATCATCATGTTATCTTCTCAAGCAAATGAGATAAACATCCATTTCATCAGGAGACTATTTTTTACAACTCATAGATGTCTTTTGTTAGCAGTCTTCTCTATATGGGACACTTGAGGTTTAGGGTACATTATTATTACAGAGTAGAAGACAACATTATGAAGAATTACAGGCTTCCAATATCAAAAATCCACATTTCAGTCAAACAGCTGAAGCACTTCATTAAATAATGAATGATATAGAACTAAACAATTGTGAATTTGGTGGGGTTTTTTTTTTGGCTTTTAAATATAATTTAGAAGATTCAGAAGATGACAATCAGAGAAGACTAAGAATCTACTGCTACGTGAAGCACCACTTCTAGTAACAATCTCTGGGTAGGAGTTTTATATATTGTTTACTGGTACACTTACTCTTCCTGGATACAGAAGAGCAGTGTCAGGGTATTGTAACTCAATATATACAACTTATGGCCTACCAGAGTGAAGTGTAGTATTTTGCAGTTTCTTGTAAAATGAATTTGTCAAAAAGTATAAAGAAGACCTTAGTCCATTTTTATAGAAAAGAGATAGTGTTTTATGATATGTTGAAGCAACCATCTATTTGATACAAAACATGTCAGTCTTATAAAAGGCAAGCTGGAGAACTAAAAGCACTCCAGCTATAAGTACTGAAAGTTTATAAAAGCTGATGTGTTAAAAAAAAGATATTGGAGCTGCTAGTCCAAGAGAAATAAAATATGAAGAGAGCTAATTTCGCCTTTTCTGTATCTGAGCCTTCTTCACAGACAAAAAAACAATAACCTAAGTTTCATTGCCTGGCTAGCTGATGAATTATGTCAACCTTATTTAGTCAACAGATTTCAACATGTGGACCACGGATCGCTGAGAATCTGTGGACAAATTCTAAGAGATCTATAAAAAAGTACTAGGAAAAATAAATTCATAGATACAGTACACCAGTCAATGGAAGTAAAGTTTCTAAGCTGGTCTACGTCACCACTGAAATTAAACCAATGTCTCAGGAACCAGAACGGCTGAAAATCATTGGTACTTGAACCTGAAGGTTCACATAGGATTGTGTGTATGACGCTTCTACATGGCATTAAAATTAATTTCCCAAAATAACAAATAGTAACATAAAAATGTTAGTCTACATTGTCCATTTCCTGATCTACTGAAAGAGAGCGCTAGTGCAATCTTAAAGCATCTCTAAAATGCTACACAAATAAAATCAAATAGTTAGATTATCCAAAAAAGTAAGACAACAAATCATAATGAAATATCAGTGGAGCAAGTGACAACTTTCACCTACAAGCAGTATTTCTTAAACTGTGAAGCTATTCAGGAACGTGTTTGTGAATGGTCAAGGTTAAGCATAAATTTTTATACTTTTGCTATTATCATACTTAGATATTTAAGTGTGTGTGTGTGTATATATGTGTGTGTGCATGTATTTTAAAAAGCCCTAAATCAAAATTCTCAGAGTTATACAAATGCAAGATATTTTCTACAGAACTCCAGAAATAGTGTATCACTAAATCTTTACCATATATTGTATTAGAAAGTAAGCTTAGTAGCTTCAAAGCCAGTGTGCCTATTTTGCAGTATTTGAAAGATTAATTTAGCTACTCATGGTAAGTAGTAACTTCTAGAAGCTGACAAGAGTTGCACAATTATTTCTATTTTAACAATTAATAATTCAGTGATATTAATTATTAAACTCATTTCTCAACACATGAAGACTATAAGCTTTCTGTAGGTTCTAAAATAAGAAAAAGCAAGTAGATATGAGAGGCAGCTTCTTTGACATAGTTCTGTCATGACCATTTACAGGCAGAGCAGTGTATATCAGGCCTTTCAGCCAAGTGCATCAGATCACACAAGATGCTGAATACCAGATCTTAAGTATACTATTTTAGCAGAATATGCACTATACAATACTGTAAGTGCTGTGATTTTCATTAGCAACAGTAAGACTTTCAGAAATCTAATTTTCTATTCAGAGAAAGTTTCTCAGCTGCCATTTACTGAAACACAAACATGATTACAGATTCAGCATATGACTTTCGTTGAAGTCCAGTGCTCTTCTGTCTTTTCTAGCTGAGCTGTTACTAGTGCAAAAAAGTACAACAGTATGCCTGACAGTCGCAGACCAAATCCCTGCTTCATCTGAGGTTTAAAACATAGTTTATCCTAAGTCACAATTCTGCCTTTTTCTCGAAGAAGAAACCCTCTAATAATAACCCATTATAAGATATTTCCTTAGTCAAGACTATGCGAGAAAACCCACAGCTGCAAACTGGTGGACGATGGAGAAATGTTCTGGGACGCTCTCTCTTCAGGCTAGCCCTGTTCTGACACCCTCCCCTAAGCACTTGCTTTTAGCCACTGCCAAAGACTCCATAACAAATCAGTTAATCTTTAGTCTGGGCCATTTGTGTGTTCTTAATTCTTTACCAGTGTATCCTAGGTTCAGCATCAGTTAGTTATGCATGATATTTATACAATCTAAACACCATATCTTTACAGTATATGACATTCATGGACTGTATCCTACATGAAGAAATGAGCACAGGCCACTTGAAAGACCTACCTCCTCCCACAGTATATGCATAGGTTGTGACTTCTCAAGACCTTCAGGGGAACAGGAGGAGGATATTCTGCTGTGAAACTGCTGTTTTCACTTCAGGCTGTTTTCGCTGTCTGCACTGCTTAGTGCAGAACAACATGCCCAGACCATGGCTGTGACGCTCAGGTATGTTTGTAGTTGACAGGCATCACTACAGTGCTCTGGACTGTATTCAGGAAAGGATGCAGATGTAAACACTGTAACTATGACATCATTTCTGAGGCAAATGTGGATATGAAAACTACATACAAAAACTGCAAAGTACTAGCAAGTAGATTTAATTTTGCAAAGATAATTAATGTTGGTCTATTTAGACTATGACATTAAACACAAAACTGTCTTTTACTTTTTTGCTTTTGTTTTTACTGACAACCTGTTACTGCTTTGATTAGTATTCCTTCCTTAGATATAGGGACAAGTGCTCCAGTCAGTAGTAATTTTACACAGGTGTTTAAAGTCCAGGAAAAAGTTTAACTTCTAGCTACATTTCAAGTGTGTGTATGCATGCCCTTGACTTCCTCAGGACTAACTTCTGCAGCTCTTTCTTTTGGAGACTTGATCAGTTTGAATCTTCAGTAAGATGGTAAATATATTATGCATTTAAGTTCTTAACCATCCACATAACTAACTGAAGGTCAAGGCTATTAGGCTCGCTTCAGCTTACACCAATTATCCCCACCAGTGAAGGCGATGTAGCTACGATTCCAAACAATTAAGTCCATAATATTGAGATAGAGCACCTAATAAGGCACAACATGGGAGAATCAAGTTAACTCTGTCAATCTTTTTTATAATAATGCATTTTGAATTGTAAACAGTACAGCTGCCTAAGATCTGTAGATTTGCATTTGGGTGCTTTTTTCTGATAGGCATAGGCAAATGTGTTCCTCCTGTGGTAAAATATACTTCAATGGCATTCAATGGTATTGCACTAAATATATCCTAATATTGAAAAAGGTAAAGCTTATTTTACATTCTAGAAAAAAATTATCACCTATAAATGAGAAAACCAGAGAAATACCCTCCAAGTAGCATCTAGTTAATAACTGTAAACAGAGAAGTATCTATCCAGTCATTCCTAGCAATCAGTGTTAATTTTCACTGTCTTTGTATAGCTGTAGATAATCACATTCCTGTAATTCACAGCTATGTTCTAATCCTTAATTTAAAACTCTACTGAGATTTTGATTTTAGCACCTGAACAATCATTTGACAATGTGTGAAGTGGCAGAAGAATACTAGTAAACCTGAGACCTAGGTTTTGTCCAAGGGTAAATATTCAAGGTAGAAAAGCAACGAAAATTCCTGACTAAAGGGATATCCTAATAATGATCCCATTTGAGTGTGACTGGTCATAACCTAGACCATGCACGTGGTTATACACTCCTCATCCATCTTCCTGGTCTCTGGTCACACCATCTGAAAGGATATAGATGCTGGAGTCTGGAAAATCTGAGAACACTTTTTCTTCCCTTCTGGGGAGGATTGGGAAAAGTCCTGTACTTTTCATTTGTCCAAAAGCTTGGGAATCAGCTAAGCCAAGTAACTGAGGTGATTAGATGCAGACTCAGCTCTGCTTGAAATACATATTAGAGGTGAGCTGGACCACAACACTAATCTCTAACACATACGCCTGCCAAGAGTTTCAAAGCTGGACTACACTGTATTGTAAGTTATGGTTAAAGTTTTTTGAGATTGAAATGGGAACAGTTTCAATTAGGACTCAAACCCAGAATAAACCTCAATTTAATATTGAGTGTAAATGTAGTGATCACAGTTTTAGTCTTTACAGGTGGAACTTCCACTGGTATAAACTGATTAATATCACTGACAATTCATGTGAGTTAAAGATGTGATTTTAAAAATCTACAATGAAACAAGATCTACATAGGAAATTCTACATATTCTATTGATGTCCTTACATTAAAAGTTTTAATTTAAAATCACTAGGACAAGTGACCTTATTTTCATATATTTTCAGAATGTCTGTGCAATAGTACTGATGTTAAATATTACTAATTCAGTAACATCTAATTGGGAAGGCAGGACTCCCTACTGTCTTACTCATTTGATATGTTATTTAGCTGATGCTTAACATTAAATTGTATCTTCTAAACATAAACGTACTGCTACAGTAGCACTCAAGTTAAAGTACAAGGAGTGCAAAACTCTTCTATCAAGCTTTCCATGACAAATTAGCATTCAGCCCTTGCCACTAGGAAAGTGCCATTAATTATGCTTAGACAGCACAACAAAGACAACAGGTGCTTGTAGGAAGGTCATAAAAAGGGCTTCACATGGGACTAAGAAGTGATTGTTATGATAGCACAAAGCAATACACAGTCTGAAGAAGAATGTATTTCTTGAAAATTGTTAATGGTTCTAAAGAAGGACAGATCAGTCCATTGGCTTTTAGATTCAACGTAGTCATGGAAAAAAAAAAATAAGCACAGATGTGCCAAGCTGGTCCAGCTTGAGGAAATAAAGCATTTCATTACAGATGTTGCAACTCCATCTTCTTTAATTGGCCTTAACTACAATTTTCTTTTATGTACAGAAGAAAGTCTTACACTATGGATAAGTAGCAGCTTTTAAGATGTGTTCTTCCGATCTCAACATGCTACTTACAAAAGTGATGAGCAGTACTTAACAGCAAGAAATAGAGGAAGCTTGCCTACTTTGCTACTATATCTGCTACTAAAGATGAAATGATGAATTTATTCTTCTGTCCGTGGGACAAGAAAGCTGAAAAAGAGGTTTGATGAATACGGTTGTATTTGTCTAGCTGTGGTAGACTTTTCATCAAAAGGCAGAAGAGGCACCAGGAATATTATTAATACAGCTGCAAGTATATTATGCAACTAGAAGTACTTGGCAGTCCTTCCCATCTTCATCTGTTCCACTCTAAGGGAAGATTGCTCCTGTTCTACCTGTCTCATGCCCATTCCAGAGACTTCTCTAATTTTCTTTTCTAAAATATATGATACCGGATCTTTTTTCTAGTAGTTATAGAATTTGATTGCGTTGAACACTCCTGGACACCTAGAAGTAAAGACAGGAATCTGCAGAACAGAGGAGTCTTCTGGACAGTGACAGAAATGCAGCAACTATCTGCCAATCATACAAACACAGTATTTTAAAGGTAAACTCATTCTTATGCTCGAGCTCCTGTTCTGGCAATTTCCTACAACTGTGACCAAACACAGCTCAAATACCAGACTGATGTTTAAAGCATTTCATGTTGTCTGTTGTGAAGACAGTAGAACCACCACCCTGTTGTAAAACTGAAAGGTAACTTCTCTCTTGCACCCCATTAACAGCCATACACAAGTCATGATTACCCTGGTGACACTAAGTCACAAAACCAATCTATATGATGATATCTAGCAGTGGAGCATGATTCTGAACAAACAACTACACCTGTGTAATAACAGCTGAGTTGTACTTGGAATAGCCAAGTTGATGTGTTTTGTGGCTCTACTTTATTAGTCATCTCCGGTTTTTAGCGAGAAGAAAAAGGACAAGATAATAGACCTAGAATTTTCTGTCCCCTGGTGACAGAAGACTGCCCCTGTCACCTCCACCTCTGACACCATGGGGGAGCACACGCTTCTGCCCTTTGAATGAGCAGGCCAACTTTATGTTAGCTAAAGCATGAGAGTGCCTGCTTGGTTTCCTAAGCAGTGAGACTGGCTATTATGATAGCACCAACTGGTACATAATATGGGCTGCTAAAATCCTAACACTACCTCTATTTCTGATTAAAAAAACAGAAGAGATTGTCTTAAAACAAGTACTGAATATTCCTTAAAATTCTCCTCTCTTATATACAGATGAACTGATTTAAAGTTGTGAGTCTGCTGCCCTGCTCCAGGCAACCACTTCTAAAATCATTAATATTAAAGTGTGAAATACAGTTGAGCTGAAGGTTCCTGGGACACCTGAGATGGAGGAGCCACCAAAAAGAAGAACTGCAAGTCTATCATGTGAAAAAGCGCAGAGAACCTCATAAAGGATCCCTTATTAAGGTCTGGTAGACCCTTGTTCACTTGGAATCTTGTTCATTCTGTGAATAAACATGTGATACAGGCCACAACAATGGAAATCAAAGGAGCTCTGATGGTAGCAATGGAAAAATATAGACTTCAGGAGTAGATGATGTGACCCAAGGTTCACATTATGTGGTAGCCTTTTTCTTAAATATGTTATCATGTGATACAATCCCACTCTCTAAAAGGATAACATTTAAGGTTTAAAACAAGAATGCAAGCAAACCACCACATATCCCTAGACATTTCTGTGATTTATCTACTGTACTATATAAGTTCTTGCTTTGGGCATTTAAAACAACCATGGTACAGTCATGATCAATATATATATTTTCATGTTTCATGTCTACATCAATATTAAACTTCTGATTTTATGCAGTGATAATGATCCCCAAAGCATTACTTTTTAGTGAACTATTAAGATATTTTTTAAAAAATCAATAACAAGACTGACATACAATACATATCATAAAAGATCCATAAAATAATATGTAAGATTTCACTCTTTTTCACTGGGATGGTAAATGGCAACTAGTTCTGCCAGTAGAGCAAAAGATGTGCAAGTTTAACTGACTGTATACTCAGTATTCAATTCCTATAGAAGAGAGGTGAAAGATAACATCAGCATTGTAAGTCATTGTAAACAGAAAAAAAGCATTACTTGTAAGGACTACAATGGCTATATAAATGACACTTCAGCTGCTTATATTTTTGTTACAATCCTTGTATTTCTATGGCCTATGATCATTCTCATCATTCTTTCAAATTTCTGAAGCAGAAATTCCAAATAAAACCCTTCATCTTGGCCTTAGTACCAGAGTCATAGGAGGGAAGGGAACAATAATGTCTTCTCTGCTTGAGTATCTCTCACTTAGTCTTGACTGGAAAGCACTTGAACCCTTGAACGCTTAAGTCAATCCTCTTCATATCAAACAGGCTTTGTCTTCTCAATTAAAAAAACCCAAGGATAAATAATATTTATTAGCCTCCCAGAGGTATTTTGAGACTAGCTGGTTAACCCTTACGTAATGTGTTAACAATTAATATACTATTACATGTTCACTTACTATGTATAATCACCACCTATATTAGAGGAGGTTTGCCCACTGGCAAATTAGAATTATTTCTATGTTTAATGGAGAGTTAAATGAAAGCAAGAAAATGCATAAACAGCTATTTCATATATGAGAATTTAAAATAACTCTGACAAAGATTTGGATTGCAACTTGGTGATTCCCCTCCCATTTCTCTCACTTCATTTTAACCCACTTTTAAATCACATTCTACAAGAAAGGAAGCTCTTACTCCTGTGGGAGGTAAGAGTAGAACAAAAATGGAACAGATCCTGGAAACATTAAAATTAATGATGTCGGAGAAATCATTATGGTTATAAACCTTGAGCCTGATAATTTTAATTCAAGGCTCACAAAAACTGAGAAACAAATAAACTGAAGGACCAGATGGTCTCAGCCTTTAGGGAATTCACTACAGACAAATATATTGGGAAACAGGAGTCAACAGTTAGAAACTAAAGATATTCTGAAGTGTTTTGAAGGGTCTGATTTCTGATAAAAAACTTGTGAAGATCATTTTTCTAGAGTAAAAAACAAAAATAAACAGTGTTCCTGAAGATGGTTTTTCTAAGAAATTTTTCAACACTTGCATTCCAAAAGGTTCAGATTTGGTATCTCTATGGCCAAGTTCAGATCCCTGAAATGAGTAATTTTCCTAAGAACAGGTATCAAGACTTACATTTGTCATAGGGGAAGGAAAATTTCCTTCCTCTTTGGTTGGATTTGTAACTTGAACTTGTTTGACAAGTAACTCAAAGTGATTAATGACCAGGGTGCCAAGTAAGAAGACTGAAACACTGAAGATTTAAATTAATTGCAGTATATTATTTCATTAAATTCAGTAGTTACAGCAAAGGACAAGCATAGGGATTAGTTTTAATTACCCCAAGGGTAAGGGGAATTTGTATATTACCTTCCCTCTCTGGGAGTTAAAAAAAAGAAAAGAAAGAAAAAGTATCAGGCCTGCATGAACGATTATTTACTTCGTGGCTGTGTTCTCACTACAGAAGACAGCCATATTCTACTGAACTTCTTCAGGTTGTATAATGCCATGGAAACTTAAAATTAAGGTAATAAAAATCTAAGTTCCTTGGTAAATATGACAACTACCACTACCTTTTGGAAAAAATAAAGTTTACTTTTATTTTCAAAAGCATCTGAAAATAATTTGAAACTACCAAATTTTATTTTTTTAATCTGAAAAGGATATGCTGATAACAATGTGGCATTAGTTTAAATTTTATACATCCGTGCACTTGAAGCCTTAAAAAAATTATTTCTGTACTCTATAACTGCAAGTAAGAATGGGATTTTCAGAGTGTAAGTAGCTACTCTAGCATATCCCCTCCTTAACAAGGGAGCAGAAGTTAGGGAAATAGACAGCTTCTTTCAGTATTTGTCTGCTAGAAATGGAATTATCCAGGAATTCTCACATTTATGCTACCAGACTGAATCTAGGTTTAAAAGTAGTAGGCAAACATCTTAATCACCTGGCTTTTTTAATCAATATTCCACATAAAATTACTTATATGTTTTCTCACATGTTTTTATTTAATTTTTACTGTTCATTTGTCCATACAGAAATAAAACATTATCACAATTGGATCTGGCAACCATACTGCCACTCCTGCCAGAAAAAACAAAGTTTATATGGATATGAAAACTGAGTCACCATTCCAGTCTTTAGGGGGCTCTCTTTAGGTCAAAACTCAAGGATTTTAGTGACAGTTTCGGGAAGCTTGTACTATCTAGGAGCTTGCCCGTGGGCTTTGTCTGTTGTTCCTACATAAGCAAGCGATTTCACCTTCTAGGACTTCAGTTGTGAAGTCTCTGCAGCTGAAAAGTAATAACATAAAACTTAAATTTCTTTCAACTTCTAGCACAGATAATTATAGGCAAACACAAAGTCTTTCAAGTCATTATAATCCCAGAAAATTATGAGAGACTGGAAAAATTACACTACATTTTCCTGATTAAAAAAATAAGACAGCAATTTAGTTCAGATGTCTAAGACAGGTCACTAATGACGGATAATGCGTCAGTGACTCATAAAAAAAAAATCAGCCTTTTTTAGCAAATGTAGGCTCATCACTAAACTCTGATGATAACATCATTCTCAGTAATACAAGTCAGTCAACAAGAATATGTACCTTATTTCGCTTCTAAACAATACAGACTGAATGAAATTCTCTCCAGTACGTTCTTCCATCCCTATTGATCGGCAAACAAAACAATCTGTGTATTAGAACTTCCATTGTGTCTTGTGACTTATAAAACTGTGGAAGAAAAGTCAGCTAGGATTAGAGCTAGCACTTTAATTTGTCAATCAGATTTACCAGGAAGATATTAATATAATAAATTCTGCTATATATGTGATCGTATTGTCCAGACTCCTCCTATGGTATGACAACAAAGAAGGTAATTTTCTGTTACAGGGGGTAGGTTGGTTTGTTTGTTTTCAAAAATGCTATCCAACAACTCAAAATTCACAAAATATCACAAGCAAGGAAGACGACTTCTGGTTAGCAGAATACAGGGTAAGAAAGAGGGAGTTAGGGATGAGATTCACCAGTCCCTCCATAATACTTTGAGCTAACAGCAAAAACAGACCAAGAAATAGACAAGGAGTAAGAATTCCTGCTACTTCTGCGGAGTTAGAGAAGTGTGGAAAGAAGTTGCCTCTTAAAGGAAGCTATTCTACAGTGTGGTTTGTGACCAGTGAGAGGAATAAGAATTCAGAAAACAAAGCAGTGGAAGACTCACCCCAGTGATGGCCTGAGAAGTGTTACAAGGGTGGCACACAAGCCCAAATGGGTTCACCATCAAGAAAGATTATCTACACCATTCTGGAAGACATTAAACATCAAAATGAAAGTACCTAACTGTTTATTTCAAAACTGGTGAAAAATTTGACCAGTTAGTAAGACAGATGATACTGAAATTCAAACATGATGGAAAGAAGAGAATGGCCTGAAACCACCCACTAAATTGTATCCATGACTCTTCCAAAAAAACAACCACCAACAACCAAAACCCAAAGCCCTGTAAACAAGACTAAAATCACATTAACAAAAGCCAGGAGATGCTAGCTAGGATAAACTTATACACTTGAATTCTTCTGTTGGCCAAATGCAGATGATCCAAAAGATGTAGAGCAGCCCTTCACTATTCCCTGTTTTCTTTTTTTGGGTTGGTTTGTTTGTTTGTGGTTTGGGTCTTTTTTTTTTAAAAAAAAAAAAAAAAAAATTTACCAGTAAGGTCGTCTGCACTGAAAAGAAATGCAATAGCACTAGTGTTGTCACTTGGGCTCAGTATTGGAATCACAGGGTACAAAACTAAAAAGATTTAATTTAAATCCCTAGAAGAGATTTTTCACCAAGAATCTCTCTCACACATGCACATATATATACATATGTATATACATTCTATAAAAAAATCTAAATCATTCTACAAATGAAAACTTTTCACTGCTTTCCCCTGTTTAGTATGACTGTAGGTAGACAAACACTTTATTCAGTTTCCAGTCCCTATGTCACTCACTGTCACTAGTAATATCTACAAGTCTGTCTCTACTAGAGGGAGACTAAATGACATCTTTCTTTTTCCCCTGTTTGCCTGACAAGTAAACACATGCTGCCACAAGACGCTGAGAAAAACTGCGTGTGCATTGAAGTGTTTAGAAAAAATGGTTCCCAAAATTTATAAATAATTTGTGGTACTTTCAGACTTTCACATCAGACAGATTTTTATAAAACAGACTAATTATTTTTTCTTTTCTCAATGACATTTAAGAGATAAGTTTAAATTTTAATATGTGAAGATAGGTAAGTAACTGCTGGTTCCTTCTTCTCTTATCCCAGTATGATTCTCACAACTTCTTTATATATTGTGGTAAACCACAAAGCATTAAAAAGTTAATTCATTTCAAGCTTTCAAAAAGACATGGAACTAATCTAAACACATGGAAGAAAGAGCAGCAGTAAAATGTCCTGCTCTATAAGGTTGCTAGCTGCTCACATGTGAAAGTAGGTAGGGCATACTATAATGTGTATTACGTAAATATTTCACATTAAACCTATGCCAACCACAACACTAAGGAAATTGTTTACATAAAACTTAAGATAAATTCTAATGCTTTTTTCCTGTGAACAGGCTTCAATTTTATTGGCATATGAATTATTCACCCCTTTCCAAACTAACACTTTCAATGCATCATTTATAGGCTAACTACTGCAAGCATATTTGAATACTTTCAACACATTTTTTCTGTTAGTGCAGACTAATTTTCTGTAAGTAGTCTTAAAAACAGCCATCTGACATCAGACAGGCCTAAACCATGTATAGATGTATATGCTTTCACAGTAATGTGCCTGGTCACACCTGAGTCCATTGATTTTTAATATGGAAAGGTAGATATTTCTAGAGAAAAAAGGCAGTGATAAATATCTCACTTCTTATAAAACTGTGGGTATCAAAATCTCACATTTATTTCTCAGATAACAGTTAGTAATACTGAGGCTTTAAAAGAGGCTATATTTTACTTTATAACATGATTGTGTCCATCTCTTGGCCTTACTGATACTAAATCTCTTTGATCCTGATAAGGTCAGCACAGAATGCATTAGCCACACCAAGTAAATAATTATTTATTTCAGCCTCTCCATCTCAATTTGATCTAGCGAACATTTCAGAAAAAGAAGAAAAAGTCAGACTACTTCTAACAAGATTAATGACACAACAGACCTCTATCTTCTACAACCTGCAGTGGTAAGCAGAACAGAAAGACCCAGCATAGAGTTATTGCTTGCTCTTCATGCTGACATCAACAATGCAAACAAACCAAGAGTAGGCACTAGTGGGCACACCTTCCTTAATCATAGTCCTTTCAGGAAGGGAATTTGTGGTTTATAATGTTGGTAATATGATTCATTATCCCCGACACATTACCACATTACCAGTAATAAGGAAAATAAAAGGTTTAATATTTCTCTTTGGCTGACTTGCATGAATTTCAAATAATTGAAAACTATTAACCTGATATGAACTAACCTTTGCCAAAGAAAAGCGGAAAAATATGCAAGTGCTGAGTAATATCATTTACCACAACTATCCTGAATTGTTGCAAATAATCAAAGATTAAAGAACCTATAGAAGGACTAGTAAATGATGAAATAGCAAAAAGAAAGCTATTCTGCCCTTTAAATATATGACTGTGGGAGATCTGACTGGCAGAATGACTGGACAGATGTTTTTCAACAGCTGTACAATATGTGAATCCTTGTACTCTGCTGGTCAGTTCTTGTTAGCGACTCCGGAGGGCTTTTACAATTATTTTCTAGTAAACCATGCACGGTAAATGCACCATAAATGTGCACGTCTTTTATCCCATTCCATTACAATAACACATTTATTTTGATTGATTCGTATATTTAGAACTGAGGCATGTTGTTCTTAAAAACCTCTGAAATATAATGAGTAAAGTTTTATCCAGCTTCTTTTAAATTATGTCAGTGGTAGTAGTTATTGTAATTTAAGTATTTATAGAAGTTAATGGAGCAGTTGCTGAGCTATTTTTACATGGTTTACATTGCACACATTTGAATAATACAAAAACTTTGCTGAGTAAAGAGATTCTATAGCAATTCAACAATAGAAAGAACTTTTGGCTCAATGTGTACTATGTATCATTTTTTTCCAATCATCTAATATAGTCGTTTTCTAATTATCTATCTAGTTGTTACTGAGATGGTCTCCAAGGAGTCTGTCTAACGATCATTCACTGAATTTCTTTAATTTGAAGGAAAATAATTAGGTCTTCCACAACATAAACACCACTGATGCAAAAGCAAACAGGTGAATACTAAACACATGAATTGAAGGCTGCTTGCTTAATGTTGTACATAACATAGGCGTAATATTTTGATTGGTTTTTGCAAGTTTGCTGCAAAGATTTCAATGCAAGCTAAAGGATTTACTATACCTGTGAAGTTTTAACATCTTATCTACATATCATTATCTTGGTTGAACTGTTGGGAGATCATGGAAAATAGAAAAAGAATACAGCTTGCCCAAAAGGAAACTAAGGAAAGATGTAAAGGGTAAAATTTACAATAATTTTCATTGATCTGTCAAAATTCATGCTGCTTTTTTCTTCCAGACGTGAAAGCTAAAGTCAATTGCACATAATTTAATGTTGCCCTTTACATCAAGAAAACACTACAGAGTGAAGAGCTGTCCCTGAAGAATAGCCACGAGCAGGTCGAAAGCTTATGGGTAAGAATCGGAGAGAGAGGCAACAAAGGGAACCTAGTGGTTGGTGTCTACTACAGGCCACCAGATCAAGAGGAGCTGCTGGACGAAACATTCTTCCTCCAACTCCAGGAGGCTTCGCGCTCGCAGGCTCTTGTCCTACTGGGGGACTTCAACCACCTTGACATCTGCTGGAAAAGCAACACGGCAAGCTATAGGCAATCCAGCAGGTTCCTAGAATGCATTGAAGACAACTTCTTAAGTCAGGTAATAAGCACCCCTACCCGAGGGGATGCGATACTAGACCTGGTGGTCACCAATGCGAGTGAGCTCGTTGGGGATGTCAAGATCGGAGGTAGCCTGGGCTGCAGTGACCACGCACTGGTGGAACTAACACTACGGAGGGAAATGGGAATAACGAAGAGCATAGTCAGGACCCTAAATTTTAGGAGGGCAAACTTCGAGCGCTTCAAGGAGATAGTCAGAAGGACTCCCTGGGAAACAGTCCTCAGGGACAGGGGAACAGAACACAGCTGGCAGGTCTTTAAGGATGTATTCCAGAGAGTGCAAGAGCTCTTGATCCCCAAGTGTAAGAAGTCGGGCAGAGAAGGGAAGAGACCGGCATGGCTGAGGCAAGAGATGCTGGTCAAACTAAGGAAGAAGAGGGAACTGCACAGGCAGTGGAAGCAGGGAGTGGCTTCCTGGGAAGAGTATAGGGAAGCTGCCCAGTTGTGTAGGGATGCGGTCAGGAAGGCCAAGGCACAGCTGGATCTGAACTTGGCAAGGGATGTGAAAAATAACAAGAAGGGCTTCTACAGGTATGTCAGCCGGAAAAAGATGGTCAAAGAAAGCATACCCCCGCTCATGAGCGAGACTGGCGAGCCGGCAACAGCAGATGAGAAGAAAGCTGAGGTACTCAACAACTTTTTTGCCTCAGTCTTCACTGGCAACCTCTCTCCTCACCCCTCCCGAGTCAATGAATGGCATGAAGGAGACCAGGAGGGTAAAATCCCTCCAGCTGTAAGTGAAGACCAGGTTCGGGACCTCCTGCAGAACCTAAATGTACAGAAGTCCATGGGACCTGATGAGATACATCCCAGAGTCCTGAGGGAACTGGCTGACGTAGTTGCCAAGCCACTCTCCATGATATTTGAAAAGTCATGACAGTCAGGGGAAGTTCCCAGTGACTGGAAAAAGGGAAACATTGTGCCCCTTTTCAAAAAGGGTAGAAAGGAAGACCCTGGGAACTACCGACCTGTCAGCCTCACCTCTGTGCCTGGGAAGATCATGGAACAGATCCTCCTAGAAGATATGCTAAGGCACATGGAGGCCAGGGAGGTGATTCGAGACACCCAGCATGGCTTCACCAAGGGCAAGTCCTGCCTCACCAACCTAGTGGCTTTCTATGATGGTGTAAAAACAAGAGTGGACAAGGGAAAACCTATGGATGTCATCTATCTGGATTTTTGTAAAGCCTTTGACACGGTCCCCCACAACATCCTTCTCTCTAAATTGGAGAGCCATGGATTTGATGGGTGGACCATTCGGTGGATAAGGAATTGGTTGGATGGTCGCAGCCAAAGGGTAGTGGTCAACGGCTCAATGTCCAGATGGAGACCAGTGACAAGTGGAGTCCCTCAGGGGTCTGTACTGGGACCGGTGCGGTTCAATATATTTATCAATGACATGGACAGCGACATCGAGTGTACCCTCAGCAAGTTTGCAGACGAAACCAAGCTGAGTGGTACGGTCAAGACACCAGAAGGACGGGATGCCATCCAGAGGGACCTGGACAAGCTGGAGAGGTGGGCCTGTGTGAACCTCATGAGGTTCAACACGGCCAAGTGCAAGGTCCTACACCTGGGTCGGGGTAATCCCCGCTATCAATACAGGCTGGGGGATGAAAGGATCAAGAGCAGCTCTGCTGAGAGGGACTTGGGGGTACTGATAGACGAAAGGCTGGACATGAGCCGGCAATGTGCGCTGGCAGCCCAGAGGGCCAACCGTGTCCTGGGTTGCATCAAGAGAAGCACGGCCAGCAGGTAGAGAGAGGTGATTCTGCCCCTCTACTCTGCTCTGGTGAGACCTCACCCGAGTACTGCGTTCAGCTCTGGAGCCCTCAGCACAAGAAGGACATGGAACTGTTGGAGCGGGTCCAAAGGAGGGCTACAAAAATGATTCGAGGGCTGGAGCACCTCTCCTATGAGGACAGGCTGAGAGAGTTGGGCTTGTTCAGCCTGCAGAAGAGAAGGCTGCGGGGAGACCTGATTGCAGCCTTTCAGTACTTAAAGGGAGCCTATAGGAAAGATGGGGACAATCTTTTTAGTAGAGACAGCAGTGACAGGACGAGGGGTAATGGTTTTAAACTAAAACAGGGTAGGTTTAGGCTGGATATAAGGAAGAAATTCTTTACAATGAGGGTGGTGAAACACTGGAACAGGTTGCCCAGAGAGGTAGTGGAGGCCCCATCCCTGGAAACATTCAAGACCAGGTTGGACAGGGCTCTGAGCAACCTGATCTAGTTAGTGGTGTCCCTGCTCGCTGCGGGGGGGTTGGACTAGATGACCTCTAGGGGTCCCTTCCAACCCAAAACTTTCTATGATTCTATGATTCTATGATTCTATATTTAGTTTTTTGTTTTCTTTATTACTGAAATATACTTTGCTCATGGCTCCTACCTCTCAAATTTTCCCAAAACATCTGGAAATACTACTTTCAATCCATTGAAGTCCTTCCCAAGAAGTGTTGGTAAGGTGCATTACTGGTATACAGCAACAACCGTAATTTTTCCCTTTTTTCCCATTATACTAGACATGCATGATTTCTCCTAATACTGAGTACACAGGTCAATCTTCATATAAAATTACTGGATCAGTATCAGTAGGTTAAACTCTTAACTATTTTGCTATAAGGAGATTGTATAATGCCCCTCTCTTAGACTTCTTGAATCAGAATGACATCCCATTTCCCTGAAAATACTGAGAATCCTTGCTGTTCATTGCAAGCCAGGTTTTAACCTAAAACTGTATTTTAAGAAACCTTGTTAAACTATGCTTAATTTTTTGACAGAACATTATCCCATAACCTAGACAACTAATAAAATCCTTCTCCCTTTTTCACAATGATGTGTGTTACTTGTCAAAAAAATAAAGTTGCATCTCCATTACTCCAAGCTTACCATACATTCACCAGAGGTAAAAATGGACTCATCCCCTTGAAGCAAGAAATCTTCCTTGTGCTGTCCAAGAAGCAGTAGTTTTTATCTCAGCATCAAACTGTTTTCAAAGCACTTGAGAAAACCATTGAAAACTTACACCTTTATCTATTTTACATGCACTATCCAGTGCATATACAATTTTAAAAGCATACATACATTGCAGAGGAGAATGCTAATAAATATATTGCTGTCTTCAGAGCTAATTTGATTCTCAAAACTGCAGGTCATGCCTTGTAATACCTGACCTGTACTCTTTCAACATTTTAATAACTTTGCCAGTATTATACTGACCTTTGTCAGTATCTTACATCGGACTACCTGTGAAATGGAACTCATGACAAGATCTTGTCCCTAACAATGTGAATTAGGCTTTCATTGTATTAAAAAAAAAAAAAAAAGTATCAGTACTAAGTATAATGCAGGCTTCCCTAATTCCTGTTTTTTGAAAACTGATATCAGAATCACCATAGAGTGCAACATATTCTGCCACTTAAAAAACCTTTGTTGACTTCTTTGAAGTCAAAGAAAAACATGGAAGTGTTTTGTTTGTCCAATAAATTTGTCCAAAAACTTCCCCCCAAACCTATTTTCTAATGTTTTCATCAAGTAGGTGTATAAGCTGCTGTTATGATTGCTGTGACAAATGTAATTTGGAGTCTTTGTAAGAAACCTTATCTGAAGTGATGGATGTATGCATCACCATCACTAGTCATAAAAGTTTAAAATTTTAGGTGTGTCTGGATAAAGATACACAGAGAGAAGTCATGTCCATCAGTTTTCATTGTTAACTTTTTCTGAGTTACTCTGCTGGAGAGGGGTTGCGAAGAGCAGTGGTTATATGAGACCACTGTGTCTAAGCACCAAAACTTTGAGCTTCAGTAAATGTGGGGTTAGCTGTGACATTTGGAGTCTAAGACAGATGCTCGAAATTGCTTTTTAGAGGGACCTACCTATTCACAGCTGTTTTATTTGGGGAGCTCAGGCAAATGGTTAGGTGACATGAAGAGTCCTCTGCAGAGATTTACACAGAGGCAACTGCATATTACCTTGTTGCTGTTGCTACCACCCCTTATCAAGGTTAAGTGCCTCTGATCAGTTAAGATGAGTCTTCATGTTCATAAATGCTTTTCCAGCAATGACATTGTTTTATTTTGATTGTGGGCTAAGCAAACACCCAATACAAGAAAAAAGCCAAACTGCCTTTTTTTTTTCTTCCTAGCAAACAGACATCTGTTTAATTTACTAAATACAATCATGATATACAGTCTGCCTACTATTTTGTATAGTATTATATTTGTATTATATTTTGCTCAGAGAGTTGCTAGAAGAGTATTCAAACAATTAAAACTTGTTGAAACAATCCAGCAAAAGTTTTTACATTTATCTTGTCTAAAATTCCCACTGGAATTTTTTAGATTTTAATTGAAAAAATCCCACATTCAGAACAATGTTAACCTTGGGCAATCACAACTATCAATTTTTATAGATACTGAAAATATAAATCTTTTACCAAACTTTCAGTTTGTATCACAAAAAAAAAAAAATCAGAAAAAGTCTATAACATAGACCTTTCAAATACTTCTCTGCCCAAGGGAGACACACAACACTCAATAGATGACATTCTTTGTATGTTAATAGACCACCAATTTCTTTAAAATTTCTGCACTGCAAAAATGGAAATGTGTATTCAGCCCTTACCAGGATCATCTTTATATCGAGGTTTTCTGCCTATTATAGAATGGCAGTCACCTTATCTGCAGAGCATAAGCAGAAGCATCACAAGCAGCTGAAGGGCAACATATACCTGACAGCTTCTTTTTCCAAAAGAAGAGAAAGAAAAAATTCAAAACTAGCCCAAAAGAACTAAAGATTAGTTCAAGTCATAAGCAGTGCATTAGTACGTTACTGGAAAAAGAAACAAAGTACCTGATATGTTTCTAATGCATTGCCTTACTCTAGAGAAAAAAGAATCAATGGAAAAATAAATCCTAAAAAAAAGGACATAATAAAAATCACTGTAAAGGAAAAAGAAATAAAAATGTCATAGAAGAGATTGAAAAAGCAGTGAAAGAGAAATGGGTGAAAACAGTTCTGATTATTTTACTCTGGAGTGATTATTCTAGATTTGCTCAATCAATAAGCAAATTCCTCATGGCCAAGGCTTTAGAGGATCTGATTTAAGTTCTAAGGAATTCTTATGCAAGGGTAAAAAATAGCAACAGATTATTTTTTAAAAATACTAACTATTCAGAACATTGTAAGGAGTAGTATTCAAAAAACAAAGAGGATGGCATTGTGGCTTGATGTCAGAGCACACGTATTTCAGTGAGTAGCATGTCTTAACACAAGTTGTAGCTGCTTCATACAAGATTCTTCTCTTATTATGGATATCTAATATTCTGGGAAGTCAGGAAAGATGGCCTGTCCATCCTACGACAATAATCACTGAAGCAGGATTGACTACTATAATTCTCCTAGACTTTGCCATGGGTTGGGTAACAGGTACAGATCTGATGGATTCACAACCCTAACTCTCTTCCTACTCTATGAGTCTCACAACTTGTAGGAATGCAACAAATTCCAACAAGTTTGTCTGAATACAGTTAGATATGATAAACCTGAAAATGCA
The DNA here is from genome assembly GCF_030867145.1 of Opisthocomus hoazin. Taxonomy (NCBI): domain Eukaryota; kingdom Metazoa; phylum Chordata; class Aves; order Opisthocomiformes; family Opisthocomidae; genus Opisthocomus; species Opisthocomus hoazin. Next base: position 63,494,469 of record NC_134419.1, read on the forward strand.
GACACTTCTTTCAAACAGTATGAGATTTATGCCTAAACAGAACATAGCCACACAGCCAGTAAAGCTTTCTGTGATTAGGCAGGAAGGAGCAGGATTTACTCCAACAAATAGTAGTCTCACTCAATCAGCTCTAAGCATTTATCTTGCTGCTTAAGGGTTATAAGGTGCTTGTACTATGAAATAAGTACTTAGGAGCCAATACCACCGGAAAATATAAACAGATATAAGATGACAAAAGCAGTCAGATATCTTGACGCATGCTGTCAGCAGCTTTACGAAAATTTAATGTACCTGAGGCTGCTCACTGATAGGTTTTCCTTCATTCAGCTCTGTAGACTTACGTGCATGTTTACTCTACAGAGACAAAATTTGACAAATTAATATGTACTTTTATTAAATTTTATGCTGTGCTCTGCCTGGGTTGTCTGCATGACCCTGTTATGTGACATAACTCCAGCAAATTTATACTTACTGCATCTTCTTTTATTGCTGTTTACAGATCATAAAAAATACCTGAATAATTTCTTCTATCCTTTCATTTTAATTTTTTTTTAATTTATTTTTATTCAAGGGTGCAAGGGACTGTAAGATAATTACTGAGAAAGCTACTATTATGTAAGAGTAAGAAACTGTTGATAAAGACATGTTGAAGATGTTATGGTCAAGCAAGTCACCATGAGCATACAGTTTAGACTTTGAAACCTTCCCAGCAATTTCTGAACATTGTGTTTTGCAAATGTCCATTTCAGCTGCAACATAGCTTTTAAAGCTATAGCAATGCCATGTGATAAAAAGTGTACAGCATCTTTCAGTATGCAGTTCCGCAGTCAAAATGATCTACCTTATTTCTTATTGGGACAATGAGAGGTCAGTCAGTCCTCCTGCATGGCTTAACAGAAGAAAACACTCAACCAGAATGCAATAACAAGGTGAAAAGGAGAAAGAGGGAGAGGAAAAATATGTTTGCAATAGTCATTAAGCAAATAAAGCCGAAGTTGCTCTACATGGCAGAAGTATTATAGAATGAGCCTCTTACACTCCACAGGAAATTTTTTTGGAAAATCCGGAGAGCGTACATGTGTTGAGAATGTGTGCAAGGGATGATCCGGAAAAGTTAGAACAAGTTATTAAAAGTCTTAATTTAAAGTAAATTCATAAACTGTACTTGGAGATTTCTGTTGATACTTTCCATCATAACTAAGCGGCCCTAATTTAATTTAGCTGAATTTATTTCCAAATTAATTCAATTCAGATGAACTGAATTAAAGCTACTTTGATTCTGGATAAGGGTGCCTACTTAGGGTTTCACTTAAATGCTTTCAAAATTCATTCAGATTAATTTCCCCCAGCGTCTGCATGTAGACAAGACCCTTAAACTGATTACAAAGGGAAATGAAGAACTGACGCATGGAGTGCCACTAGAAACTGTTGTTTCTAAAGAAATCTCTCAGGCAACTCAGAACTTTGTAATTTTTAAAGCATTTTTATGCATTATTTCAATTTTGATGTATTGTGACAATATATACATTCTGAGACCTACAGAGGAGATAGGCTTGTGCTCTCTCAAGACCTTTCACCTGTTAAGTAAAATGTAGTTGGTACCATTATGAGGTCATCACCAAGCAAGTGGAGGAAAAGAAGGTTATCAAGAATAGTCAACATGGATTCACCAAGGGGAAATCATGCTTGACCAATCTGAGAGCTTTCTACGATGGCATGACTGGCTGGGTAGATGACGGGAGAGCAGTGGATGTTGTCTACCTCGACTTCAGCAAGGCTTTCGACACAGTCTCCCATAACAACCTCCTAGGGAAGCTCAGGAAGTGTGGGCTGGATAAGTGGTTGGTGAAGTGGATAGAGGACTGGCTGAATGGCAGAACTCAGAGAGTTGTCATCAGCGGCGCTGAGTCTAGTTGGAGGCCTGTGACTAGTGGTGTCCCCCAGGGGTCAGTACTGGGCCCAGCCTTGTTAAACGTCTTCATCAATGACCTGGATGAAGAGTTAGAGTGTACCCTCAGCAAGTTTGCTGATGACACAAAACTGGGAGGAGTGGTGGATACACCAGAAGGCTGTGCTGCCATTCAGCGAGACCTGGACAGTCTGGAAAGTTGGGCAGAGAGGAACCTGATGAAGTTCAACAAGGGCAAGGGCAGGGTCCTGCACCTGGGGAGGAACAACCTCATGCACCAGTACAGGCTTGGGGTAGACCTGCTGCAGAGCAGCCCTGCGGAGAGGGACCTGGGAGTGCTGGTGGACGACAGGTTGACCATGAGCCAGCAGTGTGCCCTGGCTGCCAAGAAAGCCAATGGAATCCTGGGGTGCATCAAGAGTAGTGTGGCCAGCAGGTCGAGGGAGGTTCTCCTCCCCATCTACACTGCCCTAGTGAGGCCCCATCTGGAGTACTGTGTCCAGTTCTGGGCTCCCCAGTTCAAGAAGGATGAGGAGCTACTGGAGAGAGTCCAGTGGAGGGCTATGAGGATGGTGAGGGAACTGGAACATCTCCCCTATGAGGAGAGGTTGAGGGAGCTGGGCTTGTTCAGCCTGAAGAAGAGAAGACTGCGAGGGGACCTTATAAATGCTTACAAATATCTCAAGGGTGGGTGTGAGGAGGATGGGGTCAAACTCTTTTCAGTGGTGCCCAGTGACAGGACAAGGGGCAATGGGTGCAAACTGAAGCATAGGAAGTTCCATCTGAACATAAGGAAGAACTTCTTCACTCTGAGAGTGATGGAGCCCTGGAACAGGCTGCCCAGGGAGGTTGTGGAGTCTCCTTCTCTGGAAATATTCAAGACTCGCCTAGACGCCTACACCTAGGTGTAGGTGACCCTGTTTCGGCAGGGGGGTTGGACTAGATGACCCACAGAGGTCCCTTCCAACCCCTACCATTCTGTGATTCTGTGATTATTTCTTCTTTGCAAATCAGCGTGGTATGCTTTCACAACAGCACAAGAGAATGTACTAGCAAAGGTAATGACACAACATGAGAAAAAAGAGTTAAGAGTTCTAATGCTAGAAAAGTTTTCCTACACCTTTTTCTTCTTCATAGTTGTGTGAAGACATCACCATAGCTGTAAGTGAAATCTGTAGCCTGTTCCCTTCTTGCACTGATGATGTTTAATTTAGTGTCCGAAAGTTGTGAGCCTCACTCCAGCACTTGTTCACTGAGCTGAATAAACATTTCCTCCCTGACTCTTCAGGTTACATAACAACTTCACATGACACATCTGCACATTTTGCCTACAGAAGGCGTACTTCATTTTTTGATTCTTCTACCCATAGCCCAGTTGCAGAAGACCCCTTTCATTTTAAAGGAAGTTTATTCTCAGATCTTAATAATTATTAAAAATATCTATTATTTGGACTGAAATATAAGGCCAGCCAATTTTACTATTGTACGACTTCCAAGGGTACTGCAAAATCCGCACATATATGGTAGCTCATATCAACTGTATACATGTTCCTGAAAATGGAAGGCATATTGGAAAGAAAATCATCATCTAAATACCTTACTCTTCCTAGCAGTAATAGTGTTTTAGAAGAAGTAGGATTTCCAGGGCATGTCTACTACGTAAGCAACTACTACTAGCATAAGGCTGAACAAATACATTGCTGTCTATCAAGGACGAGCAGATATAATATTACTGAATTATCCTACTTTCACTGATGATTTAAGTTTGACATATATTAAAGCATCTCTAAGCCTAATGCTAAGAGAAAAACATAACTTTTTAGAGTTTTTGAAATGAAGATATAAAATAGTGCCCTAGTCACTTTATGATTGCTTTTTTTTTTTTTTACAGCAATAACAAACTGGGTAAGGCATTTCAAGGAATTCACAGATCATTAGACAAAGTAAATACAGACTCCTTTTTCAGTGCAGTGATTCCATTGGGATTATACAATGGTAAATCAGCACTAGGTTTCCTGAGTATTTATTGCAGATAGTAACCTATCAATAGGCTTTAACATTCACTGCTAGTTTTCAATTATGTCTACAGTGATGTCCCACACTTTAATGAAGCCCCAAGAAACAAAATACTGAGAACCACTGTGGCAAAAGGTACCCAGTGAGTCTGGATGTCTTTGAAAGTTCCTTCTTTAAAGAAACTCTAGCAATTGTACTGTGGAGGAAAACTTCGTGCTGAAGCTGGATTCTGCCATTCGATTTGGTTTGTTATTTGACAGAATTAAGCTAAACTCCAAGGGTAAGATGCACTTTATTTCAAACACACTCCATACATTCTAACATATACTCCTGTTACACATTTACTTACTACAAACTTCACTTAAATCAGACACGAAATTTCTGAAAAGGAAGGATTAAAACACAGATGACAAATTAATCAAGTACACAGAAAGCCCACAGAGACTGAAATCCATTGTTCTGGTGAAGAGGAACTGTTAGTAAAATAGTTTTGAATGCATATGTAATCCTATTTTATATGCAAATTAAGAATGTACACATTTAAATGATCAGTACCACTTAAATAGTATATTTGATGTTCTGTGACATTTCTGTAGATGACTGTTATCAGAAGTGCAGCAATAAAGGCTGAAGAAACAACATAGTTGTAAATAACTTCAGTTCAATGAGTCTGATAATTGTATGCAACTTTGATAGACTATATTTTGTAAGAGTTTCAAATCCATTAGACACTACACAGTACTGATCAAAGTGAGCTTACGAAATACAGGAGACTTTCTGTCATATAATGTCACAGAAATGCGCTTTTTTTTTTCTTTAAGTGTGAAGTCCTAAGCTTACTCTTTTTTTTCAGAGTAGCAGCATATGCTGGTTAGTGAAGCATACACTACACAGCTGTTACATCTACTGTATGACCTATACATATTGAATTAGCCATTGTGTTTTTCAGTTCTGGTTCATCAGACTTTTGGTCTGAGGGATTTAACCTAAATTTAGCAAAAAATACAATTCAGTGTTATCTTGTCTATCCATAATTCATAGCCTCTGGCCTGTTTTGATCTAAAACAACTGGTCAATTTTTTTTTTTTTCTTTTAAACAGTAACACAGGATGCATGAAAAAATTCATTACAGAATATCACAGAATATCACAGAATAGTAGGGGTTGGAAGGGACCTCTGTGGGTCATCTAGTCCAACCCTCCTGCCAAAGCAGGGTCACCTACAGCAGGCTGCACAGGACCTTGTCCAGGCAGGTCTTGAATATCTCCAGAGAGGGAGACTCCACCACCTCCCTGGGCAGCCTGTTCCAGTGCTCCGTCACCCTCAGAGGGAAGAAGTTCTTCCTCATGTTCAGACGGAACTTCCTGTACCTCAGTTTGTGCCCATTGTCCCTTGTCCTGTCACTGGGCACCACTGAAAAGAGCTTGGCCCCATCCTCCTGACACCCACCCTTCAGATATTTGTAGGCATTTATAAGGTCCCCTCGCAGCCTTCTCTTCTTCAGGCTGAACAAGCCCAGTTCCCTCAACCTCTCCTCGTAGGGGAGATGCTCCAGTCCCCTCACCATCCTTGTAGCCCTCCGCTGGACTCTCTCCAGTAGCTCTTCATCTTTCTTGAACTGGGGGGCCCAGAACTGGACACAGTACTCCAGATGAGGCCTCACTAGGGCAGTGTAGAGGGGAAGGAGAACCTCCCTCGACTTGCTGGCCACACTCTTCTTGATGCACCCCAGGATCCCATTGGCTTCCTTGGCAGCCAGGGCACACTGCTGGCTCATGGTTAACCTGTCGTCCACCAGGACACCCAGGTCCCTCTCCGCAGAGCTGCTCTCCAGCAGGTCCACCCCAAGCCTGTACTGGTGCATGAGGTTGTTCCTCCCCAGGTGCAGGACCCTGCACTTGCCCTTGTTGAACCTCATCAGGTTCCTGTCTGCCCAGCTTTCCAGCCTATCCAGGTCACGCTGAATGGCAGCACAGCCTTCTGGTGTATCTACCACACCTTCATTAGAAGGATTAATGGCAGAAAATCTCCAGGACGGCAGTTTGATAGTCTATGAATATATATTTGCATGCACACAGAGAGGATGTTAACAGCTGTGGGCTTTTTAACAATCATCATCACTCCTGTTCTCAGGTCTTCACACTTGCACTCATGGTACATTACAAAAAAGAACTATTTCTACATCTAAGAACATATATAATATAATTTAGTGAATAAATAAAAACAAGTGTGGTACTGTAAGACCTAATCCATTAAGTTGTCTCAAAACTTCAGATCTTTTTTTTTCCAAAGAAGGAACCAATTTTCTGTATTGAAAATCTTCTGGATACGGTCTGTTGTTGAGGAAATCTATAAGGCATACGAAGGTGGATGTAAAAGAGAAGTACTGCATTTCCTTTTCTCTCTATATTTTTCTCCAAAAGTATCTAGCCTATTAGACTTCTACTAGAGGCAGGAAAGAAGGCTAAACTGAACTTTGGACTGGCCCTTTGTGGCTCTCCTAGTATCCCTAACTTCAACACTTTTCACTAACTTTCGAAAGAACATTAGCTTCAAGTTTCTTACTGAAGTACTGAATCTTTCTAGCTATCATAAATACACTTGTAGGTTCTGATTAGCTTTTTTTAAAATTACTTTTTAGTAACTCATTGATACCAATAGAAGAAAGTGTTACAAGGCCTGGAAGAAGAGTCATCTAAAGACATTAGTTTTTTCTCAACTTCGTTACAGCAATCTAATTGTCTGCATTTCATCATGCAGTTCTCCCAGAAACAAAGCAAAGCTGCCTATGAGTTTCATTCCCTAAAAAGAGATAATGAAGCAAATTAACTTCACTTAGAACGTCTGTTTGTGTATAAAGTTATACAATGAATATGTATTTAGAATTCTTCTCTATAAAACAGAGCGTAAGTGCTTCATTAAAAACTAATCTGGCATTAAAACCAGTAAGTTCCTTCACTGATGATTTGGAAACCTAATTAACACCTTAAGTTCCTTCACTGGCAGTTTGGGAGTACAATAAGGATTAATTAATTATTTCAAATCATTGTTATGTAGAACTATGAAGTTTTAAAGACATAATTTTTATAACTCACAGTTAGGTATGCTGTGATCACATCTGTACTTTCAAGGTCTGTATGTACTATGTTAAACACAGTTCAACTAATTTACAACCTTTCCTTGATATATTTAATATGTATGATGCCAACCATACATAAACCAATAATGAAGGAAGAGTTCCCAGTATGAACATGAATCAGCACATCAACATTCATTTAGTTAAAAATCAATTTCTCATTGAGATGGGCTCAAGAAATACTATGCACAGCTTTGTGAGATGCCCACTGGGACAGCAGTCATGCATTCTTACATCCTATTTTACAAGTGTAACACATGACATTCAGTCTAAAATGGCAGACAAGAATGAAGAATTACAGTCTCAGTCAACTCTCCTAACAACACAAGTCTTGTCATAGAGTTTTTTTGCATTTTTTCCCAATAAATAAACAACTCCCTCCTTCTCCACCATCACTAAATCTCTCCCTCTTCCCACACCCTCCAACAATATACATTTTAACAGAGCAGAGAATGAGGACTGTAAACCCAGCAAACTGATTCTACTGAGCTAACCACTTACCCCCACTCCTTCCCTCACTCTTTTCTACTTCATTTTCCCCCTGTATTTTTTTTTTTTAGGAGACATTCCCAAAGTTCAGAAAATAGATCAAACTCAAATAGCTTATAGGCACCATGAACACAAATATTACTTGTCTGCGTGTGCACTATTACTTCCAGAATAACTGTTGCTAACCCCATACACACAGAAACCAGGACTCCAGTCCCCAAAATCACACAACTTGCTTAAAAACTCTGTAATAAAGTTATTTACATTCATGGAGGTGTATGTGCATGTGTGCTCATAGATGCACACAAGTTTACCATTCTTTTCATACCGTAGAGAATGCCAGAACTTTACCTTGATTTTTAAAACAAAGCGAAACAAATTTCTCACATCACTATTTCATCAGTGTATTTTTAGTGAATATCTCTGTATTATATCAAGAACTACTGCAAGAAAATTTCTACCTCACAGATTTTTATACATCTGCTATGTACTTCTGTATTCTCCACGATACATCCACAAAACCAAAACCCACTCAAAAAATCTTTGATATATGACCTCATATACTGCTGCATTTTCTCTGAGCAGATCAGATTCTTAAGAGGAGCTCCAGTCAACACTGTCACTTTTGTAAGGAAAAATACCGTACCTTTCAGTGAGAACCTTTACACCATGTGCAGGGTTTGAATCCTGCAAAAGGAATCTCCTCACCTCTGTGCCACTGTCCATTCCCCCCTGATTATCATATACAGCTGGAGACTGAAAAGTCAGTAAGCAACTAGAGTTTCTAGGAGAAGAATTCACATTCAGAAAAAAAATTCCAGCCATATCACCTGCTAATCATCAAAGCAATCTTATTTTAGTGAACTCTTTGTCATCAACAAACTATTTGTGGTCCAACATAACACAACAGGAATCAAACCACCACCACCACCCCCCATAAAGAAAAACTTTTACACACACTTGTACAGTTACTAAAATTACCCTTTCAGAAATTGGAAATGCCTTCTGTAACAGCAAAAATATGTAACAATCAATTAGGTAAACAACTATGTAGTGAAAAAGGTTTTGAGAAACAAAACGTAATTATTTAATGGACGTTGAAGTATGTTCTGTTAGCTGCATCAATCTTCTTCAGTGAAAATAAAATAGCCATCAGAAAGAAGAATTTATAAAAAAATAGTTGAAAATATTCAACTTCTATACAGTCCTATAAAACATGTAAAAAGTTGATTATTAGTACAGTAAGAAAATTAGAATTGGGGTGTAATTCCTCAACTGTTGATGCAGAACTTGGAATTTCACTAGTACTCAGTGTTCTACTTGTTCATTATTACCTTTGTACCACTAAGTTAACTTAAAATACGTTCTAACAACTAATGTACAGTGTTATTAAGTGTTACAGTGTCAATGTGGTTTTTGTTATGATATTTATCTTAATTAGTTACAAACTATTATTTAACAGCAGAATGCACATGAAGGAGTCTGATAGTGTCTAACAAGAAAACTAATCTTACAATGCCCTTTGGGAAATCCCAAAGAGAACTTTTCTGTAACAAGAGCAATGGTGCAGAAAATCAGAAGAAAACAGTCTTTTACCCAACCATTGTGGATGAGAGAGTGACAGCATATCTCTCAGATATATATTTACAACATATAAAAAATCAATATGATTCATGTCTATCCAGGAACAGAAGCTTGTTTTACAAGAAAGCAAATGTGAGTTGAAGTAACAGAATTTTGTATCAAATACAAGTTGGTAATTTTCCCAGTCCTTTTGTCCTTGTATTTATTCTCTCCAAGCTATCCAGATTTCTCTTCACTTCTTCATACACATACAAGTAAGAAGTCCAAACTGTACATAGCATTAAAGGAAAATCAGTTAAATAATTTTAAATTTTAAACATAACACGTCTCCGAAACATCAATACCATAAACAATGAAATTCAGAAAACACTTCCAGATGGCTGATGCTACTTGCAGAATAAGCTTTTTATCTGCTAAAACAGAAGTGCACAGAAAACACTAATTTATACATCATATGGCTGTAATTCAAAATAAGTGGAAATACTTCCCAGATCTTTTCTTACTAAATGCTTTTACTTAGTTTAAATTTTATTTCAAAACAAGGACTCAATGGCTGTAATAAGAGAGATACCAACAGCTACTTTTCTGTATCTCCTAGATATTATGTCTAAGAATGAAGAAGAATACGATTTTATTTTTAAATGTAAAAAAAAGTAATGACGGTGATTATTCAGAATATTGAAAAAACAGATACTATACGTCTGGATAGATTCTAAATCACAATAAAAATGAACATAGGATAAAATTTAAAACCATATTTCCAAGACAAAAAAACACATAGAATAAACGTAAAATGGAATAAACGTTAAAGTCCCTACGCCACATAAAGATACCCCTTTGTCACAGTACCAACGACCTACCCACAGAGAAAGAAGAAACAGACTTGGAACAGTTACTGTAAAATTGATATACGGAATTCATACCCAAGCAAACTTTCCCATAAGCTCCCAGAGAAAATTCTCAAATTAATATGAATATCCACACTAAGAAAAGAATAGGGAAAACAGAAAAATGGGCAAAAATAGACAGTTCCCAGAAGAAAAAGGAACAGGGCAAATTCTGATGTGTAACATAAATGACTTGATCTGGATGTTTAATCATGACACTTTTTACGATACTTGGAGGAAAAAAATATTTTGAAACCAAAATGAGCTATAATATTATATTTATTCCAGCACTGAGCCCAGTGTCTCACTGTAATGTGCCATACATACAAAACTGAGAAACTAACTTTGGTGGGGTCCTGCTTCACTTGGCACTGTTCTCTTTATTGCATGTTTTCTGTGGTTGTAAAAACTACAGATTCAGAAAAAAGAAAACAATAATGTTCTACTAATCTGTATGACACAGACATACTCAAAGTTCATCATATTTGATGAGGAAAGTGCTGTAATAGTCTCTAAGAAGCTGGGAAATTAGAGGAAATCATGATGGAAATGACGATGCCAACATAATTCGTGCTACATTTATGACGCCTATCAACTTACTAGTTATTACACTCTAGAAAAAAAAAATACAAAATTACCCTAATGATATACTGTGCCACACTGTAGTATAGCAATATTTTATTTGGTATGTTGGCTGGTATTTTGTTAATACGGTGTACGTGATTATGGAACATTTCAATAGGAATCTTCTCAATAGCAGACTGAAAAACATTTGTGCAATTTTTTTAATGTAGAAGAGAATGAAAGAAGATCTGGACTGGAGAACATTTAGTCTGATAGACTGGACCAGAAAAATTATTCAGAAGAAGCCATCTTCTTTGCAAGTTGCAGGAAGTATTTTCATTTTGTATTACATTTTAATTGAGTTCACAAATTCTATACATTACTTCTAATTCTAAATTTCGTTAGCTGATCTTACTGCCTTGCAAAATTCTTTACACATGCATCCTGAGCATGGAAAAACTTATCTTAAATGGATAAGCAACTCAGTGAAGTTAATAACAATAAGCACATGCTTAAATGAAAGTACTTTCTGAAGTACTTTTGGGTTAAACTACAACACCAAGTTCACACATGATAAGAATCTTCATGCCATTACAAATTGCCAATGCAAGAGGAAGGTCCCTGTTCAGGAAAATGTACCATTTAAAGAGCTAGAAGAGTTAAAAAGCTGGTCATTTTGTTTCAGTGAAAGACGACAAGGTATTGCTCAAATATTAGTAAAAATTAAGACGACAAGGTATTGCTCAAATATTAGTAAAAATTAATTGTTTTTGCAGAAGTACTGCAGTAAACCATTTTGCAATTTCTGTCTGGGTAACTGCATGTCTCACACTCTGGATTTGATACTTACAGTGTAAATCGTAATTATTATTTATATAAGAATTAGTTTTTGCATGGGAAAGTTAATTATTGCACACTCTACTAAGCAGCTTCCAAATAGATATAATTAATTATCTATAGAGATCCTGAACATTTCACATATAGAGGATTGTAGGAATGGCACTTTCATTATAAGACCTATTTTCCGCACTTTCAAACTTTCCCCTTCACAATTCCTCTTTGGGTTTTTAATTCTGTGTTTTACCCTACCCAAATGTCTTCTCATTTGTTTGTGGAAGTCCTTGCATTAAATTATTTCTTGCACTCCTGTTAACATTTACATGCAAAGTTACTATTATTTATACATTATTCATATGGTCTGACACCCAAAATCTATTTTATGCAAGAAAAAACCCTTCTCTTACATACCAATTGTATATTTTCCCATAAGTATCTGAGACAAGATTATTTCTAAAATTATATAATGTCTCAAAGTGATATAAGCAAGTAATTATAGGATTTTGTCAAAGCCCTTTAGAATTTTTTTTCATGGTTAGCAATCATAGTACCAATTTAACTTTTAACATTTTATCACACAGACACCACCTGTAATACAACCTGACAAATCAAAAGGTCAGACTGCCTCAGAGCATATAAGGAATAAATAGAATTGAAAAGTTAAATGGAACACATGGAGAATACTATGAGGAATTAAAATTTCAGAAGGCAGGGATTTCATCTGAAAATATAGATTATTGAAACTTTGAAACTTAATTTGCTAATTCATTCGTGTCTCAGAAGAACAATTAAAGACAGGAAAAGAGTTTTTATTTGAAAATTTTTTTCAATGAAGCTGAAACTGTAAATTATATTAACAAAATACTTTCTTTGAAGTCCAAGCATGAATCCTGAATCTACAGTCCCCTACAAACTACACATTTGATTATGACAACTCAGAAGGTTTAAAACTCATTTTATGTTGAAGTAATTTTAGTGAGTCAGAGGAAGGTTTAACTGTATAACTGATTGTCATTGCACACTGGACGTATTTTACAGAATCAGGCTGGAGCTGAGATTAGGTTCAAAGTATGCTTCAGGTCTGATATCAATAGGAACCAGACACTGGATTCATACCGAATGGCACTAAAATTTCATAAGCTATTCTCACATTGTCCAACTGCAAATGTTACAGCAGCCTTATTGGTGTATCATTATCACGATATCCTGAAACCACAGCCATGTCATGGGACAGAATTGTGCCTCGGGAGCATTCCTAGGACAGGATCTCAGTCTGGAGTCTCAGGGAAGATGGAAGATGCCTTTAAGCCTACTTACACAGAGATGAAAACAACCACTTTGTGAAAATACAATCCACTGTATCAAAAACTAGTCTATCTGAGCCATTTTTTTCACCCAGTAGTGTCCAGTTAGGCAGCAAAAGCTCCCTGCTAACAGCAGAAATATGATCTAAGAGAAGCCATCTGCGTCTAAGTCCTACCAGAGGAAACTTTTCATCTGCAATAGCAATAAATTATTCTTTTCAACCCTTCAGACTGGTTGTTGACTAAAGAGTCAGAATTGGTTTTAGAGATAAAAATTTGTGTATCAAACTGCAATAATGTCTTGCTTTAGTGTATTAGGGAAACACTGCAAGCTAGTCTATGAAAGACCTACCACATATTTGAACCATAAGTGGATACAGGTATATTTTAACAGCTATCTCCTGAACTTCTCTGAATAGTGGATCTCTTTTAGTGCTTTTTAAATTATTTAATTTTCAAAGTTTGTTCTTTTTCAATTGTTTTTTTACTTATTTATTTAACCTTTTAACATTTCTTTCCCCTTTGGGGGCTCTCTATCCCATAAAAACCAGATCAGGTTAAATTATGTACAGACAACCATTGACTAAATTTGTATCAATTTCCTACCATTGCCAGAAAAGATCACTATGGGTAAACTACAAAAGCTTTGATTGTATTATTAAGATAGTTTGTGATCATCTGTTTCAGTCTTCTCCCATGAATAGCCCACAAATTTCTTCATAAGTATTCACTTCTTTAATTTATTAGTACAATTAGTTAGTAACAGAGAGATGGCATAAACAATTGTTTACACTTAGTGAGTAGGTGATTTACAATATTATACATTTGAAGAGGGCTACACTTCTTAGCACAAAAATATATAAACATTCTCTTTTAATAACCTTTTAAGGACAACTTTTCACATTTTTATTAGAAGTAAATGTAATTTGTAATTACCATTTGTACTTAATGATTTTCATTAGATTTTTTTTGTTCTTTATGATTAATCCTGTGCTAAATAGAGGAAGATTCTAAGAATAATCTCAGCATCTATGATGAAGTTCTAAAGAGTCAGGCGTAATAATGAGTATAATTTCAAAATACAGTGACTAAATGCTGGTAACTAAAACAAGCAACTCCCACCTGCATCACAAATTCTCTGTTTTCCTGAACTTTGTGTAGCACAATCAAGTAGGTTCACTGTTTGCCTCCACTGAGAAAATATAGAAATAATTTTGCTAGTGGACAATGATAAAGAATCCCATTTTCTGTTACTAGTTACAATTCTACAGATTATTGTATTAAACAACGAAGAAATGCAAGTCATTTCAGAATGAATTAAAGGAGTGCTCAGCCTAAAAGTTTCAGAGAACAACAATGAAGGAAAATGTCTTGCTTTTCAGGATTGAGCTAAAAGAATATATTCAGTCTGTTTATTCACATACCACATCTAAAACCTGAGTACACCTTAGTGTTAAAACCTAAGGCCACGAAACTAACATTTAGGTGAATCTATAATCTCCTGTATTGTGCTGTTATAATATTTACAAATTCATATACAGGCGATAACTAATGATCCGCCTAATAAAGTAATTTCTGTCAGAATATATATCATATACTTCAAAATTGCTTTGCATGGTAATAGGTTTTCTTTCTCTCTCCTAGCTTCTTTCTTTGTGTAGTCAGTAGAGTTCTCCTTCTATATGTTGTATAAAGTCAGCTAGGTTCAAAATAGATTAGGAAAGATGTTACTGAGATCTTCATACTGTGACATTCTGCCAACATGTTAGAAAGGGGCATCAAATAAATATTATAACTTATTCTGTGTATTTGACATATGCATGCAGATAGGAGAGATGAGAAATCTGCATTGATGGCAGAATTTTTTGTAACAGGAAAAAACCACCAGTGCTTTATCACCAAACTTCCAAGAGACTGATTTACTAAAATATTGAAGTTTCTGAAGGAACATAAAGTATATTGGAGCTGATAAAGAAAATTTTGCAATTCATGTAATCCCATGTATATTTCTGTATTGATAATACTATCCCATACATTGCAGAGCGTTCCAGGGTTGCTTCTTACAGAAATCTTGTAACTTTTAGGTCGCTGACATTTGGTTTTCATCTTACAGATGCCAAACTCTTCTCTTTTCAAAGACAACTTTCTCTTTCCTATAGACAGATGTGTTAAGAGTGTCCACAGAAGAAATGAACTCCATTGCAGAAAACAAATTTAACCTATTCTTCTATTATTAAGATGACTCCTTTTTACCATAAGATCCTGAGAGTATAAACTACCTCATCACTGACTGTATAGTCCATACAGAAGCTTAAAATGCACCAAAGAGAAAATAAGTTATAATACTTTCAAAGATCTATAAACTAGTAACAATGTCCAGAAAAGTATCATTTTGTCATAGTCAGTATTTCAAGAAATAAGCCTATTAAGCTGAGATTCAGTTGAAGGATAACAAAAGTTCAACCCTGCAATACTTAAATTTAATAACATGCTCAATCAAATGCGAAATTCCATTTCCTGCTAGATCAAAATTTAATTGTTCCACTTCATTATTTGATAATAACAGTGCATTCTATTAAAAGGCTTATTTATTACTGTTTTTCTTTGGCGACTACTCAAAAACCCCAACATAACACTCTCCCTCTGTATAAAGTTCAGAATATAGAGAATGTAATATTATTTAGTGGAAGTAAAGGTGATTTCCCTAAAAAAAAAATCACATTTTTTGCAATGTAAAATCCCCTGAGAGGATCAAAACAAATATTTCCAAATTACTTTAAAGAGATTGCTTACACATAGAAAAGTATGCAGAACTGGACCCAGAAACAGAAAGAACAAGACATTTAATCATTTCTAGTCACATCCTGCCTTCTGCCTGATTACATTAGTGGAATATCCTATCTGTTAGCACAACAAAATATGCTACACAATACACCAGTTTAAGGTCACTGATATGTTGAAATTATTAACCAGTTTACAATCCTAACAACACATAAAATATACATTTTCCAAATCAGTATTCTGCTTAAAGGTACTACTGAAAACACACTGAAATAGGTAAGTTATAGTCAGTATTGTACTGACTTACCCTGGTAGAAGAATTCACCAAGGAACCATTCAGATTGCCAGTGTTGCACTTGAAATTCAAATGTTGATCAAGATGGTGATTTGCTTCCCAGCTTCCCAAATCACGCCCCACCGACTTGTCAGAATTTGCAGATATTTTTTGAAAGGCAGTACAAGTCATTCCCGTGAAACTAGATGGCTTGATCATAAAGGCCTCCAGAGCAATATTACGAGATACCTGTGAAAACATTGAGAAGCAGACATGTTGCTAACCCATTAAGCATAATTACATTATTATATGTGCATTGTGCATTTACTATACAGACTTTATAAAGGATTGTGAGTGCATATGCTTCCATACATATATGTAGGTTAAGAAAGAAGAAATGGTACTTGTTTAAAAAACTGATCTAGAATTCTACAATGGCATAGTGGGCATAGTGAATCTTCTTTAGGAATATATCAGTTTATATCAGTTATATCGGTTATTATTATATCAGTTTTGCAACTGTGTCATTATCAGCTTCAACATAATCCTGATTTAAAGGATTACAGTTATAAAGTGAATTAGCAACAGCAGTAGTAGGAATAATTTAAAAAACAAACAAAGATGTGCTTTGTACCTCAGAAATGAAACAGAAAGATGCTTGGCTCTTTGGTGGATGGATTTTTTTTTACAGATCATATTCCATTAGAATATTAATCATGACTGTATGGTTCAATGCAACACCATCTTATAGGTCTCTGGCCTACGCTTCAGTGAGGTGATGTGTCTAGACAGAGATCGTAGCACAGTGCAGAAACACATACCTCTATCCTTAAACTAGTGTACTTATTTCACCACAGTCCTATGCATGAGATAAATAGCTCATGTTATCATCAGGTCGACCAGCTTAGACTGGCACCACGCTGATTGGACAGATGATATCTGCCCCCAGACACAGTTTGTTTAGTGATTTGTGAGTGTATGTATTTTGCACATTGATTGCAATGTAAAGATACCTGAGTTAAGCCACAAACTAGCAGGTTTATCAGAAGGATAAATGTACAAACGTGTCAGTCTAATATTACTGTACTTTGCTTCTGTTATGCAAGATAGCAATACAAAAGTACCTTAAATCCACCTAGTAACAATTGGTGTGAATCCTTCAGAATTTGGGGCATCATATGAGGTGTGCTGACAAGAAATGACTTCATCAAAGAAAATGACATTAATTCTTACTAATAAATCAATCTAAAGAAAATGTTTTGCATAAAAACATAACGGCAGGATACAGGGTAGCCTAACTGTGCAAAAGTCATGGTATCAGAACACATTATATCTTAGTACAAGACAGAGTGCATGGTGTGCTGTTCCTCTTTTGAACTTACCAAAAGATTTTCGAATGCACCATCTTCAGTCACTGATGATTCTGCATATGTCCAGAATGAAACTACTGAAGTCTCATTAAGCACTTTATGTTACTTTTTTGTTGAAATTAGATGAAATCCAGAAGCTTTCGGTATATTTTTTATCCTTCTTATATAAGTTATATACATATTACTTATAAAGTAGCCTAAAGATTCTTTTCAATTGTTTGTAAATTCCTAAAACATCTTTTTTTTTAATTAAATTTCCACCTCTTCTGTCCTTGCCTGAAGGTGATTTTTTCCATACTTAAATAAAAATGCCAAAGATCATTAAGAATCAAATAAGTGTTGTATTAAAAATCCAGTAGTTGTTTACTGAAAAGTCCTAAAACCTGAAACTAGGTTTACCTGGATACTTTTCTGTACCATCTGCAGATAGCCTTTCAAGGAGTTAAAAAATTTACTGCTTGCAGAATACTATTATCCGTATCAGGTGAATCAAGCTGCATGATTCAGTTAAAACTCCTGTGTGGTAACAGGTTTTCTTTAAACTTCAGAAAACCCATTTAATTATTCATAACTTCATGTTTCCTGCTGTAGAATGAGCATAACACTAGTTCCCTGTTTCACATTTGTGAGGTGATGTTTGCTAGATAATATTGTAATGAGGACTCAAGTGATTTCACAACAGCGAATCCTATTTCTAAAATTTATAATATTAAGCTCTTTAAACACTCAGAGTCTTCCACTCCCAAAACATACCTGTAAAGGCCTCACAATGTTCAAACAGTATGAACATGCCATTCTCAGCATATAGAAACAGCAAGGTAAAACAGCATTTATTATGTAGGAGTGTAAAACAAACTACAAAATGGATACAGATGAACTCCTAGCAAAATTATCCATGGAAACAAGCCACAGTCAGGTACATGTCATGAAAAACCAGAGCCTAATCTTGTCTCTAGGCAGTACAGATACAGAAAACGATAACCTGGTGTCCATTTCCTAAACCTCAGCTAAAGGCACCACTCAGCAGAATGGCCAAAGGGGACTGTTGCCTGGGTAAGCCAAGAGCAGCACTAAAGGCTGCGAAGACTGACAGCACAAACAAAAAGCCATGTTGCAATTAGCCTAAAATATTCTGACAGTCTCACTAGCTGGGTAATGAAACGAAAACTCTTCGTGAGTGGGTCTGAAAACTATTGCACGTGCCTGAGACAGGACCATATAGATAAGCTTCAGCAGCAGCAGGAAGTTTTCCTTTTCAGACTGTGCATCTGATGTGTACACAGCAATAAAATAACAGCAGGAGCAAATAAGCGCCTCAGAGCAATACTGAAGGGAATTTAATTTGGGGTTGCTGTGGGGTGCGGATGCGTCCCAGAAGCTCTCTGTTGCTGAGGCATACCCGCCTCTCTGGCTGCAGCCAGGGCCTCTGAGGGGGCTCCCGGCCCTTCCCTCTGGCCCTAGGTCAGGCTGAGGCTCCTCCAAGGCCTAATCTGAGCTCCATGGTGGCTGCATCACAGCCCTGTTGCCTCAGGGCCCATCACTGACCTAGGGCTGCCTTCCTCACTACAGCCTGGCCTGGTGACCACCAGGCTGCAACTGGGCCTGATTACCATCACTGAGGACGTGCCCCTGGGCTGGGGCTGCTGCCAGCAGCCCTGGCCTGCCCCGCTCCCCGGCTAGGGGCAGCGGGACAGGCCCTGGCTGGCGAGGCCCTGGCCCTCGTGGTATCCTGACAAGAACCTTTTGTCTATATGACTTCCCTAAGACTTAAATACCATACAGCAAAACAATGTCTTCTTTGTTTTACTGTTATGTGATTATTAAATGAAACATTAATCGTATCACATTTTATATTTATATATACATGAAATTACCTGGTATTCAAAAGTTGCCACTGGCCATTCTCCCTGCAGCACGTTTTGTATGCCATTTGACAGCAAGAGAGACTTAAGATCTAAGCAAAGATATCTACCCTAGCATTTTACTGACCTTGAAATTAGTCATTCCACAACCTCATGGAACTGCAAAAACATTTTTGTCTTCCATAAGTGATGTAGAGTAATAGTCATGGCTCCCAAGTAGCTTTCCAATGTGTAGGGAACAGTCATGCGTATGTTATATGACTGACACCGTTTACAGATGTCCTTTTTTTCAGCAATTGTATTCTAAGCTAGCAGCTACCTAAGCTTTAGGGTTTTATTTGCTGTTTTTTAAAATAAAGAAAGCAGATGCAATTTCTGGGAGACAGTTTGCTGGCTGGGTTCCCAAAAGAACAGAAGTGTTTGGTATTGCATGAGATGACACCAGAAAAACTCCACAGCTTTGTTTATTTACAAATTGCACTCAACAGTAAACTAATTCTGCTAGAGAAAACTATAAGAAGTAAAACAATAAAGCATGGCAAAAAGGTTAGTGACACAGATCTACATCTGAGTACACAGAATTGCTGTTTACAGTAATGTCAACAGCTTCCTGAAGTGGTGACAAGAAAAAAAAATTACCTTTGGCACTTGACATTTAAAATAAATTTAAGTATAAAGCAACAGAACCCCCCTAGCTGTCACATTGCAAAATACTTCTAAAAGGCACATTATTGTCTCTATGTATTTAATATAAAGAAATAAATATTTTTAGCAAATTTTATTCTTTTGTGTAAATGGGAATTAAATAAAAAACTTCCTTTAGAAAACAGCCCAATGTATTTTTGTCCTTGTTTAAAAGATTGCTTTCGTAAAAATATGCAGTGAAGGAACTAAGGCCACTATGCTATTTGACTCAGCCTATAATTCCCTTTTTTTTTTTTCACTTTTATACCTTATTGCTATAATTGAAACTAACACTGAACTCACTTTTAAATAGTGTGTTCATGTAAGTGCAGTGGACAATTGAGAAAATAATAAAGGTTGTTTAAAATCAAGCAAGCAACCAAATCGACCCAAGGAGCAATAAGGCATTAAAATATTTACGTAAAATTATAGAAGGATGTTCCAGCTTCTCAGCGTCTAAGCGAAAAATTCAGGTAGGTGGAGGCCAAGGAATAAGAACAATTATTTCACACTGCTACAGTTTCCTTCTAAAAAACTAAAAGTACTTGCAAATTATTAATCGTTATGACAAGATACACACTTTTTGATCATTTTCTAAATGCTTTAAGCAAGTATTGTCTAGAATCCTCTCTGACAGGCGTGTTAAAATCTTCAAGCAACAAGGGAGCATATTGCCTTATCTCTTATTAAAAATTTCACTTACTCAGCTTGGACCTTTCAAAATAAACGCATATACCATAATGGCAAGAACAATAGAAACTAAGTGAATAGTAAGAACACAAGAAAGATAGTGTTGTGAACAGTCTATTGTAAGAATGAATACAATAAATCAAAGTAAAGAAAAAAATCTTTTTAATACCATCAGTGATACTAAAAAAAATATTTTTGGTCTTCCAAATAGAATCCAGAAGAAAAAAAAATCACAGAATCAAAGTATATCTACGTAAATTGGCTATGCTGTGTATCTGGCTTACACATTCTCGGTTCTTTATATACTACTTGGCTGTAAAAATTGTGAAGAAAAATGACATTTAAAAAAAAATTCTGACAAAAAGCTTTGCAATTTTATGAAATACCTTTGATATAACTTGAATATTGCTGGTCAGTATTTGACTTGCAATTTGTTCCACACATCTTACAACCCTGGTGCAGGCTTTGTCTTCCTTTTGAGCCATCCACAACACATGGTCATCGACGAACATTATATTGCTGGCAATTTCAATAAGAGCATCCCCAATCTAGAAGAGAAAAAACCCTGAAATTGTATTGTCTGGAAAACTCACAAAAATAAGGAAAGAATACATAAGAGTACAACTGAAAGCAGGCACCTTATTTGTCTTGGTAACCATTATTCAATAAAAGTTTTGATTCTATTAAGAAAAATACATGAACTGAAAAATAAGGACCAAGAGAAGAAAAGGGCAACTGACTTCAAGGAAAAGCTTCACAATTTTAAAGCTTATCTTCAAGATACACCAGAAAAATTGAGTCTGTCATTGGACAATAAATGGAATCCCAGAATTATGACCCTCTTTCCTAAACTAATTAGAATTGACCATGCCCCTTTACAGAACTGCTTCATGTTTAATCAAAGAACCTTTGGGGAGGTGGGGGGGAGGAAAAAAAGGGAAAATATATTTGAAAGACATTTTTGTTACAGACATAGTGGTATAAATTTGAGATATAACTCAGGTGCTTATACAAACTTATATCTCATTGGCTATACAGAAAGAGTGGGCTTATAGCTTTGGATATTATAATTCACTCTTGTGGCTAACCCAAAGTGATAAATCTTTGTTTTGCCAGCTGACATTTTGCATAATTAGGTACTTACAACTATGTCTTCCAAATTTTTATTAGTATATTACATTTAGAAAGAATAAACATCACTGTGAATATTTTTTGGTGACTATTTCAAATTGAAATGAAAATATTTACTTTTTAACATTCTAAAACTTAATTTGAGTGAGATTTTAAAATTAACATTATCATTATTTTTGAAGGGAAAGATATGCCAAAGATACACAAGGTTGTCACAAATAAACCTGAAAAGAAGTGTGTATAGAAAAGAGAAAATGACTGAGAGAAACACTGCCAAAGAAAAATTCAAGCGGCTAAAAAGTCAAACTAAGCAAAACAGAAAAATAAGGAAAATACACAGATAACTCAGTGGGAAGAAAAAAAGAAATTCAGTAATGGTGAAAAATGGTTTAAGGAATGACTGAGGTTATGAAGTTAGTTCTGTGTTTTCAATAAAAAATACATAAATTTCACATGTATTGCAGGGGACACAGAAATAATGAGACTGTATGTGAAATTTTATGTGACTGTTCTGGAAATATTTAATTTATTTTTGAGAACATAATTACTAGATAATTCTAGATGGCTTTTGACAATGTGACAGAGTTATTGATGCAATGAATACTAATAAAACTCATTAAAGACTGGAGTGATTTATGAGAAACGATTAAAGCATACACCAATCAGCTAAACAGTAAGTTACTGAGGGCAGAACAATAGTCTATAAATATACAAAAGGAGAAAAATAAGAAGATGCAGTAATTTATACTATGATTAAGTGTATTAATGAAGACTAAAGGGATGGCATTAAAAAGTACACAAATTTGGGCTAATACGGATCCATCTTCCCGGCAGAAAATCCCCAGTGCAGCTGTTGAAGCTCTCGTTTGAGAGCTGAACCACCAGATGGGACAAAGTACCCCTAACCCGTATAAAAATGAATAATCCTGTGCTGACTGGGAGAGGTACACCCCAGAGAGGTTGTATAGAAACTACACTAGTTTAGCTAAAATGCTTTTTAAATTATTTTGATAAATCACAGTAAACCTCTGTGTATGTATTTTCATTTTTTAATAGTTTTATATAACTGTAGTGTCAGCTACTAGTCAATTCCAAGCTAATTTGCCTTTGTTCATATGTTGCCTTGTATTAAATGAAGTTTAATCCTATTTATGATTACATATGTGCAGCTTCATGTTCATGTGTGAAACTACTAACGCTTTATCTTCACATGTGTTTTTGTACCTTATCAGTAAGAGTTAAGAAACCAGTATTAATAAACAGCTCAATGAATGAGGAATCTACTTAGTGAACTTGAAAGCAAAAAGTGTAAAGTTCAAAACAGAAGAAAGAAGCAGAGACAAATTCAGAGAAATATTCTAAAATAAGAAAACAATAAGGGATTATGAAGCAAGAGATGTAGAGAAAAGCGGTGGAAGATGTTTCAATACCAAAAAACAGAAACTGAAACCTATTTGAAAGGTGGAAGAAATAAATTAAAAGATTAGAGATGGTGCTCAGTTTCAATGGATAATGCCTCAGCTGTTAGAAAAATAAAGAGGCTTTCTGGTAAATCCAACTGCTTCTTTTGGATGGTAAATTTTTGTTTTGTCAGAAAGCAGTAAGATCTTATCAGGATTTTGAGCTGAAATACAGTGGTAGCTTTGAAACATGATTCTTGGAGAGCACTTAATAATACACTTTAGGTCTAGCATAGAATGACGAAATTGAAGTTGGAGGCTTTCTCAAATTGGCACTAAAATGTTAACTGTTACAAACCCTAGAGCCAGAATGGAATTAACATTGCCAAACCAAAAGAAAACAAATGTTTTAACTATAGCTATCACGTGTACAAAAAACAGGTTATGAACTCTTTCTGCAAGCAGTTACTCTGAAAATTAACAGTAAAAACTACAATGCTGTTCTCTGTAAAAACCTATTTTTCCCATAGGGTTTGCATAACTCTCTGATTAGATTTCCCTGTAAAAATGCCATACATTCTGCTAAAAGTTTCTGTAGGAAGTTGCACTTGAAGACACATTTTCTTCTTTACACATAAAGTGATACATGCTTTCAAAACTCAGTGAAAACCTCCTGATAAAATGGAGAAAACACAAGAAGCACGTGTAACTCCAGTGGTCAGATGGAGAGGCACCCTGAGTTCATTCTAATATATTAGACATGGCAGAAATTAAAATGAAAAAGAAAATTAAAGAAGTGACTTATAGAAAACCAATTTTTATTCCTAAGCAGCAATGCCTTTGTCAGTCAGATGAGGTGGTTTAGTTGTCCTTTTTGGCCTAAAGAAACATACCACAGATTTGCAATCAGAATACCAGCAATCAATTTTAGAAGCTACTCTTCAGTGTGTGCCTGCATACATTAAGAACAGGGCCATACGTGAAGACTTCACTTAAGTGATACTTTTTTTCAGTATAGAGAAGACATCTTACATCTTCAAATTCATCCACGAAGACAATTAACTTTTCCATTATATAAGCCAAATATATTACATCCATTTTATCCGCAAAGTGGGAAGCACCTCTTGTGTAGGCTGTCAGCTGGCGGGAAAATTCAAGCACGGTTGTCAAATTGATGTGCATCTGAAAATACATCAGAATTGTTAGGTGTAATAAGTGAACTAGCTTTGCTCTCTTCTAAAAACTGGAGATTACATCCATTCATATAATACTTGCTATAATTGCACATGGAATTCCATGCATCAGTAGTAACATGGACATAAATTTCAGGGGCATACGAATGTATATTCAGCATTAGGTGTTAGATTTCATTGCTGTTATATGAAGACACCATCACAGCAGACCAACAAATTTTGAAGATTTTTGTCCACCTTTTCTAGACTGTAACTAACCGGCCTCATAAAATATTATACCAAGCTACGGACCTTGCCTTGCCTATATCTTTAGATCATCATGACAACAACAGTATCAGTGAGGGTTCATACGTACAGTGGTGCATGTGGGAGAACAAGGGACAATGGTATTAAGTTGAAAGAAGTTCAGTTCAGACTGGTTATAAACAAAATCTTTTCTGCCATGAGGATAATCAAGCATTTGAACAGGTTACCCCCAGAGGCTGTGCAGCCTCCATCCTCAGAGGTTTTAAAGACCTGAGTGGTTAAAGCCCTGAGAAACCTGGCCTAACCTCATTGCTTACAGGAGAATGTACTGGATTCTAGAGACCTTCCTATTATTCCTATTTTATTATCCTATAATTGCACTGGCTTTCTTAATACAGTAATTATTCTCATTTAAGTATGAACATATCTGAAAATGAACTTTCTGTGCTGTTATCTAGCACTACCGATTGGGAAGAAATCATCAAGGAAACTGAAAGTTGTGAAAGTTATTATGGCAGTTACAGGTCTGTGCCATCCCCCATGCTGTTATCCTCTTTTTTATCATAATTTTTATCCATTTACTTTTCAATGTCATCCTCTCTTTTACTTATCCATAAGAAACGATTTAAGTACTGCTTTTGTTGGGAGACATCGAAAAGGCATTCTACAGTAGGCTTTATTTCTGCAGCTCTTTTAAATACATTACGGACAATGGCAATGAGGAAAGGCACTGCAGCTGATGAAACTCTGATACAGGACTTCAAGGAAAATTAACATCTTTCTGGTAAAAATGCATGAGGGGAAGACAAAGAAGTAACTGAAGTGAAGCACTGACAACCCTGTGAACGTTACTAATGGGCATCTAGACTCCAGACACACAGATAAAAAGAAACATTAAAATAAAGGCAATAAATGCTGTGCACTGGTTCCTACTACAGCTTCAATTACCAAACAAGCACTCTGCCTTTCAAGTAAAACATTTTGTTAAAAGTCCAGCTATCCCAAACTTGCAGCTGAACAGACATTTTTTGCAATTGAATAAAATCAGTACTAGAGGAGGGAAGCCCTGAACTTCATAATGTTACCTGACTAAAAGCATGAAGAACTTGAGTTACTTCTTGTGAATAAGGACATTCAGAATAGTTTTCTTCATCCCAACGTCCAGTTCGATTACATTTACGCCATGCCTTAGACTCTTCTGCACCATTGTGAAAGGCAATGGAGTTAAAAGAATACTGGAGACAGGGATGGTAAGCAGTTATCCCAGCCAAAGTTTTGGGCCATCTACAAACAACATGATAATAAAATTACATCAACTTTCTTATTTAAAGGCAACTTACAATACAGCAACAATATACAGAATGTATGAGAAAAAGACTGCTTTAAATTTTACCTCATTATGTTCTATAATGAATTACTTTGTTTCCTTGGAAAATGTCAAAATTATACAGGTTCAAGTCTGGTTGGTCACACACTAATTCTGCATTAATTCCAGGAAGGTGTTTGGTGTTAAGGAAAAAAATATGGACGGCATTTTCCCTACAGTAATTTTTGCAGACTGCATAAACCAGAGAAGGAAGCCCATAAAGCAAAAAAAATCCCAAACCCTATTACTAAATGCTGTAAAAGGTAAATGCTCAAAACGTACCTGACAAGCTTTACTTTGCATTTTGACCCAATACTACTAAACCCTCTCTGCCACAAACCTGCGAAAAGCAAAAATCCCTGCACGTATCAGAAACCAATAAACAAGATTTCAGCAGAGATTATGTCTCATGGAGGAGAAAGGAGCTATCCCTCAAAAATTAACTATTTAGGTACATGTGATTTGTGTAGTGTGATTCCAAAATAGCCTTTGAAAACAAACTACAAATCAAGAACAGCCAGAATTCTTCTATTTAGCTCTTTTATACAATACTCTTCTGAATATCTGCTGCATTCTGTAGAACAGCACAACTGGGATCTGTTTCTTTTGGCACTAAATCTGTTGTCATTTGCAGGCTAGTATGGACATAGCAGGAACAGGTAATTGGGAGAAATCAAAGAAAACCAGAAGCATATCATCAGCAAGTCAGCATGTCTGCAAAGGATATGGTTCTATAACTGCACTGATGTAATGACTGAACCCAATCAATCACAAAAATATTCTTCCTGACAGTGAAGACACACCTTGACAATCAACCTTTGCTAAACATACATATTAGTCTCTCTTAGACAATACAGGCCCATTTGGACATTGTTACATAATATACTGACAGGTTTTGGGCTATGTAAGTTTTCATCATTTCAAGCAAAGAAAAGGTAAGAAGAAAAATATTTTTATATGTCATAGGTAACTGTCACTGCAATAATTCATTTCATGATGTAAAAACAGTTGATGCAAAAATAACCATGAATGAAGCTTCACTGAAAATCAAAATATGTACATTAGTATATTCTCCTTTTGCCTCTGGGCCGAAGTATTCTTTTCAGTAAAACACTTGCATTAATGCAATTGGGCCACACTGAGTAGCAACTTACCTCAAAATTAAACTAAAGAGATAATTCTGAAACTAATATTAGCACAGGTAGCAGAATCTGGCCTTTATAAATAGGAATAATAGGAATATTAGGACACAACAACATTACCATTTGTATTTCAGAATGATCTTACAGAAAGCTGAAAAACAAAAAATGAGCAAAATACAGCCACCATACAGAAAAAATCTCAGTACATAAGGCCAGTTCATTCTAACCCACAGTGCCTAATTCTTACTGCAGTTGTGCAATTATAAATACCACCTAGGCTGGTCAACTGAAAGAACCACACTTCTCTAACAGTTAATGCTTTTTTCCTTTTTTTGCCCAATAAAAGAACTGTTCTTTCTAGCTTTGCTTTTGTGGTTCAACTCTTTCTACTTTCATACTTGCTATGTTACTAAAACTTCAAAGACCTTTGTAAGAAAAATTACTGGTGTGATAGCTGCATCACTGAGGATAAACCTTTGGAACAATTTCAAGTGCTAATGCTGAGTCTGAGCCTGATAAATTCTCTATAATTGTAAATTCATTCCCTCAAGTGTCAAAAGAACCTATGGACTCAGCATCCTTTTGATATACATTTTAAAAATAAATTTATATGGATTTCTAGAAAGATGATCAATAGGGAGAGAAATGTTCACTTCTTTTGATTTATATAAAATGACAAAAATGCCCCTGGTGTTAGTTCGTGCAGTCTGTAGAATTTATATATATTTATTTATGAAGAAAAGGATGTCATTTTTGGCTAGAACATGAACTTCATAAAGTTGTCATCTAGAAGATTCAGAATGTGTTATGTGATAGGAAGTATATATATTGTAAAAGATCTCATTAAAATACATTTAAGCACGTCCACTATGAGCAAACACAGTAGCAGTTTTTGTGATGATGGAAAAAAAAAAATCTATAGCTGAGATTGTCAAAGATTTTAATCCATATATATGGATTAAATACATATATAAATATATGTTCAGTAAATGTGGTATACTTGCTGGAACTGTAGTTAATATGTAATAAAACAGCCTCATAGTAACAAAAAAACAGATTATGTGAGTCATTTTCTCCACTTCTTTCTAATTAATTCATTTATTTGTATTCAAACACATGAAACAGTAGTAAAAGGCCTTTGAAAAAGTTTTAAATGTAACTTGAAAATGAAGAGAGCCTTTCAGGTCAGAAGTATTTGCAGAAAGTTCTGGCGTTTAAGAGAAGCTTCCTCTCTCGTCTACTTTTCCTTTCATTAACTATTCAAGCCATATTCTTATTATAATTCACTTGGTAACAAATTACCTTCTTGATTTCTCAATGGGAATGCCATCGTACATCAGTGTTATTGTCAAGAAGGTAATTATATTTTGTTTAAGATCTTTATGCATATCACTGAAGTATTTTAGAGCTAACTGAAAACAACATCGAATTCCACAGAATCCTTAACATTTTCTTCAGTTTATGGGCATCAAAATGAAAAAAAATCCCACCATCTTATGTAGAGAAAAGTAAAGATGAAACAAAAATTACATTTAGTCAACAAAATTGTGCAGACTAAGATTTAGATAGCACGGCAGATGTGTTTTCCAATCGTGTGATATACTGGCGGAACTGTGTGTGTCCTTAAACTGACCTCAAACGATCTATTTGCTTTACTGAGTAGCTTTAATTGCTATTTTGATTCTCTGCAGTGAAGTATTTTACTAACAGTTTTGTGTTATTTGTTACCTCTAAACTCAGCTGAACAAAGCCAGCAGAACTGGAAAAGATTAGAAAAGTATTGAAGATTTAATCTTACAATGCTTTAATGCAGTGTTATCATATTCTATAATTTAGAAAAGATCAAGAACAATTGTGAACACTCTCTCATCTAGCTGTAAAGAGTCTACATCTTTTGAAATTTTCCATAATCTCACACTGAGGAATTAGATGAAAGATTCTCTGACTTTCACAAACCACTGCTGCTCTTGAAGCACTAGCTGCCATTTCCCATAAAAATCACTCAGTGCTCCTCCTTCCTACTATATTACATAAAAATGACAAGAAAAGTAAGTGGCATCTTTGTAACTGACACTGAGGTATCATGTAAGCATGAATACAGTTCCTATCTATATTAATATATGAAACACACTCCAAACCCAGAAAATCATACCTGAAATCTCCCTTGTTGTTAATAACTCTTTCTGCAGGGCAGTAGGGTGCAGCTGTTTCAAGTACCACAATTTCTACTTGTTTAGTGCTGTTTCCATAGGAATTGTTGACTAGACACTCCCAATCTCCATTTGCATCAATATCAATGCTGGATAGAATAAGTTCACTATAAAAATAAAAGATTAATTATTCCACATATTTCCTAATATAGAGATTGAGTCATTGGTTTTCTGACATTAACTTATCTTCAGATATTTTTCCATGAAAATATAAAACTAGGTTTTGCTATATGTTGTTACAGACAGACAATACGTGAGTGATTGATATTAAGATGTTAGCAGCACCAATTTTGATGGACCACTCAGATCATGACAGGCTATAACACAGATTACCAACTATCACAAAAGTGTATTAGTTATGTATCAATGCCTGTTCTCCTTTCACCAAATATTTTTAAATGTGGGGGGTTTTGTTCCATAAACAAGCGCTTGAAAGTCAGAAAAGCATTTCAAGTTGACCACACAACCAATTCACCAAGAATGCTTCCCTTCAGTTGTGATTGCAGCTCCTATGGCATTTCAACAGCACAATCTGCTGTTCCTGTGG
The DNA here is from genome assembly GCF_030867145.1 of Opisthocomus hoazin. Classification (NCBI taxonomy): domain Eukaryota; kingdom Metazoa; phylum Chordata; class Aves; order Opisthocomiformes; family Opisthocomidae; genus Opisthocomus; species Opisthocomus hoazin. Next base: position 63,524,091 of record NC_134419.1, read on the forward strand.
CAGCACAGGAAAGTTTTCTAGAATAGCCATTGACTTTAGAAGCTATGTATAATTTTCCTAATGAATGCAAAATGAGATGAGGCAAATGCTGATATTTCTTTCAGTACTTTACTACTCATGAACTTCTTTCACACTGTCCCCCACTAAATATGAAATGTAGTTATTAATATCAACAAATTAAGGTTGCATTAACACTTTATAATGAGTGTTACACAAGTTAAATGTAGAGACACTTTGTGGCTTCTCTTACAATACAAACATTGTGCGTGACTGCACCACACCTATATTTAGCTGTCTAAGCTAAATATTCTACGTATAATTAGAGAAGGAGGAAATAATTTCAGAAACATTTAATATTGTCTAGAACTGTTCTGGTTTTCTGTATATTTTAAATCAGGCGAGAAGCTTTCCTTCATCTAGTAGACATAACCCAGGCCCTAATGAAGTCAATAAAGTCTAGTTTTTTCAATTGACCTCATCAGGGATAGAATTTTATCCAATTACTGTAACTCCATAGATCTCATAGACAAAAAGAATGTTACTACATTTTAAGAAAGTAATACATTAGATCTAAACCTGCTGTTGGGCTAGAAATAAATTTTACTACAGTTTTAAAGAAAGTACAGCTTTTGAAAGTAGTTGGGAGAGGAAAACAGGTAGTAATTATCTGAAATATTTGCTTTATACATCTTTGAGTATGTCTTGTAGTTTAGACAATTAGAAATTATGTGGGAAGCAATGGAGTACAGTCAGAAAGGGGGAGAAGGTACATTATAAAAAGAAAAGCATAGAATTTAAAAGTTATTCAAATCTGCATTTAAAACAAAATCTTAACAAATTCTACTTGTGGCCTTTAGCACTTTTGTAGAGAGCCTGACATACTGAAAGATATACAGAGAATAATTATATATAATTTACTTTGAATTTTTTGCTCTTTTAAACTTCTCTAAAACGGCCATCCTTTTTCAGTTTAAACCTTTGTATATTATACATGCACTTTTATTAACTTGGTTACAAGAAAGGATCAAATCTAATCTCCTTGTATGTAGACTACTTCTGATACACGTGAAAGTCGACCACAATCAAGGTAGCAAGTGATTAGACAGCTGCATATGTAGTTTTCTCTCTGAAATATGCATACAATGAAGAATGATTTTCTCAGGTACTTACCACAGGCCCATATCTTCACCCCCCGAAAACAAGCAAACCATGGTAAATACCCTTTAAGTTAAATTGCTTCAGAATTTTGGTGCAGTTCTCCAGATATTTAGGCAAATTCATCATTAAACAGTAACTTTAAAAATCCCACACTGTTCCTCCTTTCATGGCTTTAAGCTCCAAGTACCTTGGAACGCCCCATTTCATTTTTGTAACAAATTCTAACATGTTTTTATTGCAGAAAATGCAGGAAAAAACTTTACTAGCCATTCTCAGACAGAGTGGCTGAATATTTTCATGTCAAAAGAAGCAGCTGATCTCTTAAGAAGTCTCAGATGAGAAAGCCCAATAAGAGCAGCTTCATAGCTAACTCTTAATACATCTTCTTAAATTCAGGTTGAAATACTTAAGTGAAATAAGCCGTTTGACCAAAAAAAAATTAAATCTTCTATTTCATATGTCACAACAATTTCACATCATCTTTATAGACAGCTGAGAAAGAATATATTCCTAGAGCTTATGAAAACAATTATCCATAAAAGCTGTTTTTCACAGAAACAATAGGCAGCATAAATATTCACCTGTGGCACCAAGACCCAGCAACTTCCCAAGTGAATCAAATGTATGATAGATGTGCTGATCTTTTGATATATTCCACATAAAATATCTATAATAATTGTTAACGCTACAAATTTGATAAACCTGAGAACCATGGAGATTTTAGGTAAATGCAATATTTGAACATATCATTGGTTTTACAGGTAATCAATATGAAGATAAATAAATATGAAGAAAAAGGGTACATTTTCCATCCATTTACATTGCTGAAAAGTGTTCTGAGGCAAATTTATCTGCCGCTAAACAGTTCTCCTGTCACTAGATGAAGTTTCCCAGTTTCACAGATAAACATTTACTGACACATCAGTGTTGCTTCTGCTAGAAAAACAATACTTGAACACTGGTTTAAGTTCTCTAAAATGATGAATAAATCCTCTCATCCACACTTCTAATCTTCTATGGCCCTTTCTTCAGATGGTGAACCAAAATAAGCCAGAATAGGTTTATGCCATATACAAGAAGCTGTATAATGACTAGAACATAGAATTGTCTTCTGAATTGCCATCTGGCTACTGTAAATGATGCATTTATTTATATTCCTCTGGGAATATTCTGGATAGCAAGCCCAATGGTGAAACTGTTCATTTACTTACCATCTGGATACGATAAATGATAAATTGATTTTATACCCATGGAGAATTTGGAGGACTGGATTAAAAAAAATTAAAAGTCTTTTAATTCTCAAAAAGAGAAGTCAACGTCATCCTTTAACATTTTATTCACTTAAAATTCACTTGGCAACTTCACTGTCCTAGCAGACCAAAAGGAAAATGTGGGTCTATATAGATTTTTAGGCCTATTAATAAAATTTTCCAGCACATCAGTTACATATTTTAAGTCTTGGCACTGCTACAGTAGCATACCCAGAAGTTCAATTTTTTTCTCACTCTTAGTAGAAAGGCATTCTTGATCTCTCTTGGCCATGGCAACAAGTCCTGATAAAAGGCAAGAACTCTCCTGTGACCTGAGAACATGCCAGAACACTCTGGTTTAGGAGCTTGACAAGAGCACAACAGAATTAAGACAGGATGGCATGTTTGGCTGTATACTTTTCTTGATTATTCTTTCCACAGAAGCTAATAAATCTCAGGCCACAAGTGAAACCATCTTGCCTTTACTCTGCAGCTTTCCTAAGCATGGAGTGTGAGTCAGAAAGAGTTCCTACTCCCTCTACATTAGCAATCATATCCCACTCCTCAGAGGTGTGATAGTTGCTACTTTTGTAGAAATATTTGACCTACCAAGACATAGAACGAAGTCAGATATGCATGAGATGGTGTCAAGGCAAACTGAATATGAAGATTGCTGCCTGATGAGAACAAAAGGACGAGTAGCAAGCTTTCCTCAAGATTTGTGTTGAAATTATAGTGGCCTTCTCAGTAAAAACATTGACAGGAAGAAAAAGAATATACATGCTTCTTTTTTTTACCGGGAAGTTTCGTGCATGGTAGGATTCCTTTTCAAAAGGTGATGACTGACAAATAGAAAAATTAATTTAAATGTACAGATGATGCAATTGCACAAAAAAGTGAGTATATTCAACAGAAGCCTGTGGCATTGGTCATTCCGAAGAGAGGAATACAGGCATAAGCCATACTCATGTAATCAAGTAACCTGTGACAATAGATTTCTATTTGAGGCACAGTTTTGCATTGCTACTGCTACGCATAACTAATTAGACAATCAGAAGTAGGTCACATTATGCAAAGTTACTCAACCACATCCTGAAGTAATACCTTAGTGACATTTACTGTATGCCCCAGCAGTCATTTGCATGCCAGGAAAGAGAGTAACACATAAAAAGGAGACTTTAACACCATCTTTTGATTGGGTTTCCACAAGAAAGATTTTGAAGTCTGACTTGAGCTCCTGGAAGACTTGGGAAGAACCAACTGCTCTTCCTGGAGAAAAATTAAAATTAATTACTCAAACACAGATAACATTTAGGTTTCCTCATATTCTTCTTCAGATAAACAGCGAATGCTTTTCTACAGCTCAGGCAGAAGGCCTGCATAACCTCCATCCAACCCATACCACCTTAAATTATTAATACTAACACAGAATTTAAAAATTGAGTGTTGGCCTCCAGAGTACGCTGCTGCTTGGAACACAGCCTCTCACAGGGGATATAAGTTTAAAACATGGAAAATGAAGAAAGAATGTGTAAATCTAGGCATTTTAACTGAACTTAAATTGCTAGTCTGATCTCTCTGACAAAATTACTTACTCATGAAAGAAACAGCTTTAGAAGGCTGATGGCCTTTAAAGAAAGCTTGTGTCCAGGCAACAGCAAGAGAAAAGGAAGATTAAAGATTAAAGTTGGTACTGATTTTATGCTAGTTGCCTAGCAAATATTTTCAGGTGTAATCTGTTTGTCATACACGTAGGAAATTCAACACACATGACTTGCTGTTTCTTCTGAATGAGTATAAAAACAAAGCATAACTTACCACTTAATGCCATCCATAGCTACCCAAGAAATGTAATGTGCTACAACATACTTTTACTATAATTTATCTGTCAGCTAATTTGTTCACATCAGTATGCTAGGACTATGATAACAGTTGGATTTGACTTCAGAGATGCCAATGGAAAGGACCTAATTTTAATGACAATATAGTTACAGGAGAAAAAAACACAAACCTATTTACAAAATGGGAGAAAAGATACGTATATCAGTTAGAAAACCATCTTGCTTTCTTTTCCTTTGTATTGCTTACATTACTTTGACTGAAATGCAAATGTTCAAAAATGTTGTCACAGGCTAATATGCTCCATTTGTTATGTAAACATTTGCCCAATAGCAAGATGGGTATTCTATAACTGGATGTCAAAGAACCCGTGACCTACATTTATATGCCATCAATCTGTTTCTTAAAATTGAGAAAACAATTACTAGTAATAGTAACTAAACCGAATCTTCTTTGGAAACAAGAGTCAGAAATCCGAATAGCTCTACAACAAACCACAACAGGTTTGGGTTCTTCTATGATTCTTTTCTCTGTCATTGAGCTTCTTGGGTAGAGAAAAACTATCAGCTACCGTGCTGCATCAAAGGGTGTACATAAAGATGCTTGCATTTATCTTCATACTCCCACAGTCTTAGAGTCAATACATGCCAGTCTAGCTAGCTGAGAATGTAAAGTGGGGAGAGAAAAATAGGCATCAACAGCTCCAGAGCACTCAAAGCTTCCTCTTGCTGGAGAAACCTCCAGATAGCTGGTAGGTCTGTGAAAGCAGAGTCCTATAATGCTATCTGAAAGGAGTACACCTGGTCCAGGGCTTATTTAAAGTACTTCATGAATCAGTTGTGTATCATCAGGCTGCACTGTCAGCTGGTGAAAGGTTTGGGGATGCTCAAATATGTTTATTGTTATTAATTTTGTTCTACCAGCAAACTGCTTGACTGCCGGATGTATACCACTGCAGTCTTCTGGGGAAATGGTGCTACACATGCTGTATGTCTTTCATCTGCCCTTAAGTAGTCTGTATGCTGCAATGTTCTATCCAGAAGCAGCTTTGTTTCATTAGCATAGCTCTTGTGATCTGTACACTATCAGAGGTCCTTAGACAAAAATAACACTATGACAATCAGTTGAATAGCCAAAATGGGATAAAAAGCTTTTAAAGTAAAACATTTCCCAGATGATTCAGAAGTATTAACCTACTTACTGACAATTCTTGATTATTTGATTATGTGCCACTAGGACCAGCCTCCCTACCCGCAAAAAAACCCCACCACAAAAAACTCCACAAATAATACACAAAACAAACTAAAAAACTACTACATTAACTTTATAATTTCAAATTATTTGTCAAATGCACACTACTTGGACAGAATTTCCCACTCTTTCTAGTCGGTGGTGATGTTACAAATGAACAAATTAATTATTTAATGAATACTTTATGGGATAGAGTAATTGTATATTAGAGCTAGAATACTGACTTGTTTTGTTTGCTAACCTGCAAGAAATTTGGGAAGATCTAGAAAGGAGGTAAAACATAGCAGATTCATTCATAAGAACTTCAGGAACAATCTCTATTCTTTCCCCAGTATACAGTGTAAGCTTTATTTCGTGATGGCCAGGAGTGGTCCAATCAAAATACCATAAACAATTAAAAATAGGGTTCTTTTAGCATGTAGGGAGAAAGAGACCTATTTTCATGGACTTCAAGCATGCTAATAGAGTAAAAAAGCTTTCTATAAGTCCATAAGGAATATGTCCTACAATACATCCTCTATGTTGAATAGATTGAAATACATGAGTATTTCAGTTATTTGTTTTAGTATTTGTAACATGTTTTGCTTTAAAGAAATGGTTTGCTTCACCAGTGTCTAAGGTGATTGACTTGATAGGAAGAGTACATCAGAGCCTGGGCATAAGTCAGAATTGCTCTGATAATCACAGCTGATGCACAGGGTTACAAACTACTGCCTGGACTGAGAGAATATGTATAATTATACCTTACATTTGTGTTGACAGGATAAATAATTTAAAAATAGCCAGTCCTGGGATGTTCACTCCAACCTGGTGCTGCAGTGCAGCATCTCCTCAGCTGTTTGAAGGGCCACATTAAAATCATTCATGGCCCTAAAAAGTCAAAGCAAAACTCTTATTAATTCCCCCTTACGGGGGGTGAAAGTGAAAATTTTTGGTTTTAATACTGAACTTAACATTTTATTTCAGTGGTGTGGCTGGATGGACACATACACAGCTGCAGGAAATAAGCAGAGATGGAAGTGAGAAGTCAAAATTTAGTCCAAGGCATTGTGTTAATCTGGTCTCAACATCACAGAAATGGAACTCTTTTAAAGTTATTCAATAAGGAGTCTGTCAAAATTTTTCACAGTTCTGACTTACTGTTTTTCTAGGGATTTTTAATTCTATCAGCCCAAAATACCCGCATATATTTTCTGTGAAAATATCTATTTCTCAATCATGTTTCAATAAGCAGTTACCCAAATTAAGCCTAGAGTTTTTAAGGCACAGCACACTTACTACATAACTGTCTATTCCTTTAATGGTCGAGGGTATCATCATTGCTGCTTTTGCTTTTCATAGTATTGGTATACTTTCTCATAGGTTATATTTGAAATTATTCCCCAAACTGATTAGTAGTAAAACTGTCATTGCATTTTATTTAGATAATTGAAAGATTTTTAAGTTCTAAGTTTAATTAATCTTCCAAATTAATTCACATGATGATTCTCTTAATCTCAGATAATCAAACCCTTGGCCTGTGCATTTCATTATATTCTGCAATAATTTTAAATATTATCTTCTATCTGATAGGTGAGAACGTTGCTGGTAAAGGTGCATCTGTTACTAGTCTTTTGCTGCCTGTAAAACCCGAAGTAAGTTGTAGACCATTGACTACACCATTTAAAGTAATCTCAAAACAACACAGAAACACTGATTTACAATTTAAATTGTTATTTTGCTTCAATTCTTTCCTAACTGCTCAACAACTAAGGGTCAAGCAGAGTCAATTAGATGAACCAACAAATATCAGTACTAACAATTTCTGCTGATTTCCCTGGGCTTCTCAATATGACCCTCAGCTGCTCATCTCCAAATACTCATGACAGCAGAACACAAAGAGCTTGTGGAATACCTGCATTTCTGAATCAGATTCTTTGGATTTGTTCTAACATTTATTTTTTTTTAACCTTGTGCAGAGTGCATCTGCAATCTTTTGGCATGATTTGGCACATATCTGAACTTCCAGTTGTGTATCCAACCTAGTAACATGCTCATCAGTGATACACCATTTTCAGACTGTTCTTAACCTAGTATTGGTCCAAACCACTACCACTTGCTTCATATCTTTTCCAGATGTATTCTTGCCACAAACTGTTAAGAGAGTTCAGGGGTCATTTAGTTTCTTTCCAGAAAAAATAGGCATAGAATTTCTGCCTTTCTCCCAGAATTTCTGTAAGTTTTGTTCTTTCCTATATGGTACGCCTGCCTGGATCTAAAACTTGTCATGATACCACCTGTCTACTCCTGGAGTCCATTTCCAGTCATATTAATTTCTTTCAGTAATCATGTCTTCAACTATCCTTATTCTTTTAGTGAAACTGTCTCAGCCAAGTTCCAAATTCTTTACTAATAGCTGCACTAATTTCAAACATTTAAAAATTATTTAATTGGATTCAAAACTGCCTTTCAATTACAAAAATTATGAGCATAATGTTTAATCCACCACATTGCATTCCTTTTTATTTTTCTCCCAGTTTCTTCATTATTACAGCACAACTGGATCATGATTTGAAACCCTTCCTTGATATCAGATGTTTCTTTTGCAGATGGAAGTCTTGGAGCTTTTCATATAATCATTTAGCTCTAAAATCAGCTTTCAGAAATGAATATATATATATTAAGTATAAATTTTAAATTAGTTTTCCTACTATTGCCCCTATCCTTGTTACACCTAAAGGACCAGCTGTAGTTCCATAATTGTCTTATCTCAAAGATTACTATTTCTTTCATTATTTACTTTTGACCATCCCATATTGGCATTCATTGCTGTCAAGATGTAAGGAATAACGAGATGCTTTAAAAAAACTCAGATTCTTAAGCTTTTTTTTTTTTTTTTTTAAGAACTGCATTTCACAGCCGTATTTAGAAGACTGAAATACTTAGGACAGAATTTAAGAGAAAAACACTGTTTGTGGGGGACCACAATTGAGACTTAATAGTTTGTATTTCCAGTGGCAAATCCATCTACATAACATAACAAAAGTTACAACTGAAAAACACATCAGATACTAACACCTGCTTTGCTAGGTTTATTTTTAAGAGCATGTTGGTTTCTCCAGTTGTAATACTCCTTTTTTATGGTTTCTTCATTTTCTGCGCAGTTTAACACCTTCAGAAGGAGCACCTGTGAACTGTAATGGTCCCAGAGCAGCCATTACAGCTGTCAAACATAAGCACTGTTAAACCCTCTACGCAAGTATTCACAGAATGGAATGAAGATGACTTTAAAATTGTCACTATAGTCTATAGGGTAAATACAAAATTTCCTGAAAATCAAAGTCTTTCTACTACTGTGGAGTTGCTTGGTTTATAAAACTAAAATATTTTCCTCCTTTAGTTCAATATTCTAATAACTGTCCTGCTAGCCCCTCCAAACACTGAAAAGGAACAGTGGGGAAGTTGGGAAAGATGCTGTGCTGCAGAGAATCATACATAATCTGCCTTCTGTGTGGCTTCAGGAATATGGATTGTTTCATTGCCGCTTACTGTGATCAAACTGATAATCTAATATTCCAGGCTTAAGAAATTAGGCTGTCTTCATGGAAACCCAAGAAAAAATTTCAGCTAGATCCATTCACAGTTGATAGGAAATTAGTTCCACGTTGCATTTACATTTTCATGTATGACTATGACATTTATACACAGGCATAATGACAGAAAATTCAACATAAGCAAAATAAAATATTATTATCATTGGCAAGAAATGGTAAATGTGAGCTAGCAGCAGAATTGAAAACACCTTCTCAAGATCTCCTATAAGGGAATACTCTTTGCCAAGAAAAATGCCACAGGCCGGAAAACAGTTCAAAACTTTAGTTTAATTATTGTAACAAAAACATTTATTTTAGTTTATTCTGCTTTATCATAGGAGACAAAAAATACACATTTGGATATTTTATCCTTCTACTGTGCCAGTTAATAAAACAGAAGGTTTTAGTATGATATTTGTGTTGTAAATCCATGTCCAGAAATATCTGGAACTACCCAATAAAATAACTATCTAAAACTGCTGGAATAAGCAGCTTTTGGAACAGGACTTCACCTCTTTGTTCAAAACTAGCTTCAGAAATCTTTAAATTGCTGAGCAGCACAAGCCAAAGCCCATCTTTTAATGCAATCCCAGAAAGCCACAGAGAGTGGACACAGTAGGTATAGGAAGGCAGAATATGACACTGTAAGAACTGATCTTAAATTACCTTTATTTTTACTCCAAATCTTATACTTAACTTACGATAACTACTGGGAGGCATAGTCTTTCTGATGTTTCACAGTGCCTCGCCTTAAAAAATATCACAAATTAGTGTGTAATAGCATGTAACAAACATTAATACACACCATTGTAACATGTAATAAGCATGCTATTACATATCATTTTAACATATAATAATGATATAAATGGAGTTATAGTATACATGGTCACAATGATGGGATTCAAATTAAGAAATGCTGAAGGGAGTTTTGACAATCATAATTTAACCAATTTTTTCTCACTTTCAACATGAAGAGACAATAAATCTCTATAATTTATATTAAAAAAAATCATTGACTTCAAAATGGTATGGATTTTGAAAGCTGGTTTCAAAAGTATAGGTCTCTCATGCCTTTAGCTCAGTCCCTTGATCAAGGCAGAGGCATGATTGCTTGAGTTTTAGAATTTTGACTGGATAAAGACCATGCTGTACAGTAAATACAGTGTTGATGCCCCACTATATTGTGAAGTAAAACATATAGCTCAAATAAATGAGCAATTTAAATGTCTGAAGCTTTTAAATAGCTGTTTAAATACTGTGAGTTTAATTAAAAAACTATTTTTTTCTCATTTTGACAGTCTGCATCGCATAACTTGGACAAGTAAAAGTATTTTTCCAGTCTATAACAGCAAATATGATGACGTATTTAGAAAACATTCTTTCTGAATATTTGGTCCCAGTACATACTGCAAGATGAGCATGAAGGTCACCTATTTAATGGCCCAGTAAATGAGGTAGGTAGCAGATCAACCATCCTTATTAAAATATTACTATGGTAGACAATGATTTTTATTTTATAGTCTGGCAAACCTTAAGCAATATAAGGTAAAATTCAGTTAAGCTACTTCTAAACTAGCTTTTTAAAAAGGATAGCTATTTTGAAAATCTTAACATTTTTAAACAATTTCTTTCAGTTTATTACTGTGCTCTAAAAATTGCTTAAACAGTGCAAAATATAGTTTAGTTGAAAAATACAATGAGATTAACAGCATATCTTTTAATTTTTATATCATGGAAATAAGAAGAACTTGCTTTAATTTAAGTGATGTGGCGGTTATAAAATAGCTTATTCGCTTGGCATTACCATACTAATTTGTCTAATAGTCTTTTTCATTATCTGCTACAGCCATACACATTGCTATAAGAAGAAAGCCAGTAGCTGTTTGAATAGGTCAGATCCACACCTCTAGATCTATAGGACTCCAAAAGGGGTCAAATAATCAGTGAGCAGATGAAATTAAAATCAATACAGCCGAAAGGCCACAGTGGAGATGAATTAATTTGACTCCCTTCACAACTTTCCTTTGATAGTTCAAGAAGCATTTCAAGTCACTTATATTAATAGAAACTGGTTGAGTGAAAAGATGTTAATGATGATCCAGAGCTAATTAGCATAGCTATTTTCAGTCCATCTCCTACACAGAGAAAGGCCGAACATAGACACAGAATCATACTCTTTTTTTGATCAGTGATGGAAATGGGCAGAGGACAAAAGTATGTGTGTAACAGCTACACAGCGTTTAGTGACAAGCCTATACTCTATGATGAAAAACAAAAATAAACACAGATATTTATAATAATTTATTAAATAAGATTTACAAGGGAAAACTGAAGCAAAACTGGAACGATACGGTCACTGCCAAATATTAGTTGTTACTTCTTTTATAGAAGCCTGTTCTATTTCAGTCCTCTTGTGTTTTTCACATGAGCAAGTGTTTCTTTAGATCTCTGCCTCTCAAGCACACAGAGGCACACCGATGGTAAAAGTCATAGAAAACTGAGAAAAATTTTCGTAAGAAACAAATATGGGATTACTTAGCTAAAGAATACACGAACCAGTATATTTGAGCCTACAATAAATTAAACCAAGCCTTTTAAATTGACAGTTCTTCATAGGTAGTTCACTACAGTAGATCAGTCTTCTAGATGGCGTCAGGAAGCAGTTTGGCTGTAAGTCACTCTTTTATGCTACTGAAGCTATTCTAAGTTCAGTTTCTCTTCACAGTTTACTGTGTAAGAAACTCTGTTTTTATACGCTTCAAATCCATAGTTGCTCAAATCTAGAAACCTTGACACAAGAAACACGATTTGGAACCACAGCCATTCATAGCCATGAAAAACCTATACCTGTGTGTGTTCCAATTCAAGCATGCAATTGAATTGCTTCAAACAAAACAAATCCTGATGCATCTTTTAGTGCAGCTTATTGCAAGTATTGCATCTGTTCACCTTGCCTACAAGTCTGACTATTACAAGAAGTATACATTACCGTGTAATTAAGCAGCAGTCATGAATGATGCTGTCCTCTACAAATATGCCACTCTCTTCATCTGTTTCCATCAGACGACCAGCATGGTACCAATGTACTTGGGTGGTATTGTCAACGTATGTTGCAGTACACTGAAATGGCAAGCGGTCTCCATGAAAAACCACTTGTCTTTGTGATGGGATCAGCTCAAAAAGAGGAAGTTCCAGAGGCCCAGCTGCAGGGAAAACAAAACACAAAAAAAAAAGGAAAAAAAAACCTCACAATTAATTCCTCTCACGAACATTGTGATGTGAACTACTTGTATAAAATTCTAGCTTCCCAGATCTTAACATTAAAACACTAATACAAAAGATGCCCTCACACTACCCACTTAAGGCTGATCATGTTGTGAATTCTAGAGATCACATTTCTTTCATTGGTGTGAGCCCAGATTATTAGAATATCTACAGAAGATGGTTTTCACAGAATAGTTCACAGTACCAGCAAGGTTGGAAGGGATCTCTTGGAATGCTGCAAGTCCAGCCTCCTATTCTAAGCAGGATGCTCTACTACAGAAAAAAAATCAGTCTTCCAAGTAAAGAAAAAATACAGCTATTAACGTACATTTAACAGTAAGACAACTTCGCTGTCAGTGGACGAAATTCCCACTGTGCTCCAGAACAAAATTTACTCAGTCTACAGAGCCTAAAGTATCTCATATCCTTGGGATTTGGAGAAAAACAAGGCTAAAAACAAAAGTTTAACTTTTCCCTGAAGTTCCACTATCCCTATGACTTCTCATTTCCCTGTCCCTGCTTCCTTTTGCCTCTTCAATAAGTTGTCTTTACTCTCCAGACCTTTACTCAACATTACATGTTTATCTAAATAGCTCTTTCTAATTTTTAATAGTGAAGTACATTTCACCATCTTTATTTTATGAATTTTATCTCTCCTGTGATTCCCTAAGAAACACCCTAATGATAAGAATATTGTATTTCCTATTCTAAGCAGAATTTTACAAAAAACAGCTGTCATCATCATAAACCCAAATGCCTAAACACAATTAAAAAAAAATAGTGTTGTAAATTTGGAAGACATAAGCATTTTCAGGAATGCTGAAAGTCTGCTAATTTCATAGATTTGACAGTGATGGAAAGCTATATCTGTCAATCCTACAGTCTCTGTAGAGACTGAATCTCTAGACAGTATTCGTTTTCTTCCATTTTCACTTGTGGATCCTGAAACTACCTTAAAACAATTTCTGTAAAATATTTTCTACAGATTGTGAGATTAATATTATTTCTTTAAATTGGTAGCAGAGCATTGAAAAGGAGTATTTTAGGAAAGGTAATTGAAATAGAGGCTCTGTGCCTAAAGAAAGAAGATCATCTTTCACACGATAATAAGGAATAAAGGAAAACCTCGTTTTCTTTTTTCTGATATAGTCTGCTTAGGCAGGACAAGAAAATTACTGCCTCTGATACTTTGTTATCATCACACAAAATTCTAACAGCAATAAAAATACTCACATATGTGATTGATGTGATGAACACACTACCATGAATATGTTGCACAATTTCTAAAATAAAGCCTTTTCACCTCTGCCTACAAAGCCAAAACAATTGACTGAGCCTGGGTCACTGCACAACTTCACTACTCAATCTCATCTTAGACACAATGGCTACAGTCTTGCTTCCTGGAAATCCTATCTTGATGAGGAAAGAGAACTTTTAACCTAGAGCTGCTTCTCCCTTATTTTTCTTCTGTTTTCATTTAAAGGCCTCTCATCATTAATATCTATCCAGCCTACAGGGTTGTCAGTTGAAAGGTCACTTTTCCACATTTGCACCACTAGTAACTACCTCAAACACCTAGTCTTCTTACAAGTATTTTAAATTTTTTTTTTCCATTTCATTGCTCATCATTTTATCTTCCTTAAACTTTCTCCTCAGAATCCTTTATTGCCTGTAATAAATACAGATGAACTTAACCATGCCTAACCAGATTGCAAGCCATAATCACTGGTCCTACAATTGCTAAAATCTGTGGACAACCAGCAGTGTTTGTTCTTCTCCTTACTCAGCGTCCCACCCTAACATGCTTCTTTATATCGTTCAGTTGTCGTCTTTGGAACACTTAGATTGTGAGCAGCTGCATTTATAAACCTAGCTTTGGGCCCTCAATACTACTGGGGAATTTAAATGTTAAATAGTATATTCATCACCTGCTTTGAATAAACAGTGAGAGGGATCACTTCTACCTTTTTATAGAATTAAGAATGCTGGCCAGCATAATACGCAGGATTTGTACATGAGTGAATATGTGATACTGCTGTCCGGGAGAAGCACACAGAGGATTAAGAGGCTTGCTACTATCTACTGAAATGTTGTAACTCTGCTGTGACTATAAAGGGCAGGCTTCAGAAATCCCTCCTTACTTGTGTATACATCATGTAGTTTATCTTCTGATTGCACCTATTTTTTGTGAACATAGATACATTACTAAAAACTCCTTGAAACATATCTAGTATTTTTATATGATCTTTGGCTTCTAACTAAAAGAAGAGAAAGTAAACCAGATTAATACTTCCTTCATAACAGCTGCGTGCTTGGTTTCAGTCATTTACATTAAAGGTTTTACTGGAAGATGGAGAGAATTTCTCTCTCCAAAAGGCTGCAATCTTTGTGTTGCATTATGACATAATTTATGGAATATAAGGAAAAGTTACGGTGTGGAATTTAGCCATAAATTAGCTGAATTATTATGAAAATAGAGTCCAGAAAAATTAAACACAATAGAAATGCATACTACTCACAGAAATAAAATTCTTCTCATGAATACAGCTATTTTTAACTGAGGATATTGTATCTTGTCAAATGGTTTTGGTCATGCAGTAAGTGACACATTGTGTCATGAGGCTATGAAGTAGTAACAGTGTGAACTATAGCATCAGTATTTCTTAAGTCAAGCTAAATAACTTGCCTGGCATATGGATGTAGTGTAACACTATCACTTTGAATTTATCTCTGCCTTTATAGCTGGTCTTTAACGCTCTCCCGTTACCGCTTCTGTTGCTCAGCCTTGGGAATCACCAAACCCAGAAATGGGTTTTGTCATCTAATGATTAGAAGTAAATGAAACCTTTTTTTTTTTTTTTTACTGCAGCATATCAAAAAAGGAGAAAATGATCCTTTGACAGACATCAGTCATATCAACAACCTACTAATTTACTTTTTATTTGCAAATCCTTCTAAGTGCTAACAAAGATGCAAAGTGAATGAAACATACCTTTGGTTTACCATTAGGCTAGGATATCCTTCTGACCAGCCGAACCCTTTCACAATGTATGTATATGGTTTGGCCAAATTGACAAATAATGCTGTGAACTCATTTTCAAAGTGAAACTAGTAAAATTTCCATGGATTAGGACATTTGCAGACCATGGAAGGTATGCTTAAGTACTTCTGCAAAACATCTGCTTTTAATCTCTGTGATGTCTACAAAAAAATGATTACCAGAGCTAATCTGCAGCTGTTTCCCAGGGATAATCATGATTTAAATGACTGAGGCTGATTCTGCAACTATTACTCAAGCAAAAGTTACAGTTGACTTCAGTGACATAGCTCACAGATATAAGGATTAATTGCGTCAGTAAGAGTTTCAGGATTAGGGCCAATACCGTTTATACAGAATGGCTACAAAATGATTGTATATTTCCATCAGCATCATCTGGAAATACTTATTTTAAATCCATAATCCAACAATCATTCAAATTCAGAATAAAAATAAAAGTATTTACCAATGCTGTATACATGTTCTCAAGCTTGACTTTGAGAATAAAGCAAGAAGTAAGAAAGGCAGAAATCCTGAAAGTATTTGGAATGATTTTGGCATTGATCTGACAGCACTTGAAATATAACAGCTCTGGCAATCATATCTCTAACACAAGAGAAATTGTCTCTTTGATTATGTGATTACTAAAGGCCAAATAAATATATATATTCTCTGATGCTCATATGTATATAATTGTATGTGTCTACGGCAGACTGAACAGTTTTACAAGATTAAAAATAATCTACAGTTTACTGTTGTATCTTGGGAGAGGAGGGACTAACTTAGGCAGATTTTATGTATTTAATTTTTACACGTGAAAAATATTCCGAGATTCTCCTTCCAAGACAATCGACTCTGCTGTCCTCAAGTTTGGAGTCAGCACTACCATCTGCAACTGAGAGGTGTGACTCTCCTATAGGCACTTAGATCAAGAGCTGCTGGAGTGTTTTACAGTCTTTACTTGTCTTGTCTTTCTAGTCAGCACTAAACCATGATTGCAGCAGAGCACCACAGGAATCACTGATTGCAGCATGAATCTAAAGGTCTAACACACCATTACAGTAATTACATCTTTTCCTTTATCTTTCACTTCTCAGCAGAAAAGGGTTTTGTTGACTGTAGGCCAGATTCTTTATGCTATCCAGTTTTGTATTTCAGATTAGCTCTAGACTAGAATACTAAGGACATATAGAGGAGGAATCAGGTTACACAAATACCACTGAATTAGAATATCACTTACAAGTCCTTCTCACAGGAAGTATATCCATGCACATTTTAATGCATGCGATGCCCCAAGATGTATATAAAGTTGAAAAAGAAAAGCGAAATTATTTTAATAACCATTAACTAAAACAGAAAAACAGCAAAGTGCACTGAAGGTCTAAGGAAATGTTCCAATGTGTATGCCCTTAATACCTTTATAAAACAATTTCTCTTACACACACATTAAATACTTTTTGCCTTTTTCCTTACAATTCAGTTCGTGAGATTTTAAAAATATCTCAATTTTCCTTCTAATTTTGGCCTTCTTTTTTGTTTACTGTTTTAAAAGATGCAAAGGAGAAGAATGTGAAGGAAATACTGCTGTCACTGGACATATATGGAATACAAGTGTTTGTAAACATACAATGCATTTCTAACCTGTATGTTCGTTAGTTTTTAAATATAATATGATCCCATTTAGAATGCATACACTTACAAATGGACATTACTGTCTTTTGGGTGAATGATCAAAAGCAAATGTATAAGCACAAAAGCTGGCCCATGCAATAGAATTGTCTAAAAACTACAGAAATTTGGCTAGTCATTGGCCAACATGACCAGTACAAGGTGCTGGAGACAAGATCAGGAAAAACAAACTACATCCTACCTCCAGCCACGTTTCTTGCATTTTCTCCTGCACAACCTCTAACCTGGGCAGCACAACTCTCTACAGCTAAATAGCTACTAAGTGCATAATTCTGGTTACTACGCATTCCGCTGTTCAGTTTACCATAGACACAGTTTTCTGCTATACGTTTTCCGGCCCTCATTAACTGGTTTTGTTTGATATTGGCAGCTTTTTCACAGTCAGAAACAAGAAAATCCACAGGTTTCTCCAAGTTGTCCACACAAGTGCAGTATTACAGTGCTCATGTCTCAGGATACACCATTGACTTCTGCCTCTCTCTTGGCAGAAAATTCCGTTTGCTACAGTGCACCACGAGCTTTAGGGACAGAAAAAAGCCAGAGGTTGGCATTTTGCTTCTTGCTAATCACTTGATTTATTGTATTGCCAATGGGCTTTTTATTTGAACTGAATGTGCCTACAGAGTGCGGCACATCCTGCTGACAAAAGTGTGACTTAGAGCTCTAATATTTGCATACAATCTCAGTGGGAAAGAGATGTGCATGGAAAGCACAGTAGGGGAAGCTGGAAGTAAGGACAAAGTAAAGGAACTGGTCCAATACAAAGGACGGATGAAAATGAGGAAAAACAAACTGAAAAACATTAGTTAAAAATTTGAATTGCTGACACAGCAAATTATATATGTTGATATTTACTGAATGGAACTGAAGAAAAGAGGGAGATCTGAATTGCTCTGAAGGCCAGTTCTGCCAAGAAGGGGAGGTGCCAGTACACCAATGCCAAGTTCTTATTGCAGAATTTGCTGACAATTACAAAAGGTTTGGTGTGGATGGTCTCAGACAGTGCAATATGCCAAGGAAGTCAAGAATGAATACAGAACTAGAGCCAAACTTCAGTTTTAATAAAAGCTTTGCCTGGCTCCAATTTTAACATATTATCAAGAAAATACAGCTGTCAACATGTATTAGACACATCAAAATAAGACAAGTCTTTTGGGCTTGGGACAAGAGGCTTTGTACCATATTCATTTACCACTCACTCTAGAAAATGTAGAGCTTCTGTTTGTGTAATAGTTTCTTATTTCCACCAACTCCATAATGCTGGCAGGGCAAGGCATATTCCACACCATTTGTACCAGTCGCTTTCACCCTCATAAATGCTTTTCAGACAGAAACATAAAGTAGATGTATTTTTTTGCAGCATCTCATAATTAAATCACAGGTTTATGTTTGTTTTGTAATGTTAAGTGCTACACTGAAATGGTAGCTACTAACCAAAGAGCAAGACTTCAGACATGTATACTGTTTTACTTTAAATCACAAATTTTGTATTACATTTTACTCCTGCAAACTTCTGTAAAGCCATCAAAGCTGAGAAAAAGAGAAAGGGTGCACGTCTCATGAGCAGGCACAGCAGAGTCACTGGACTGAGGCACTGATAAGAATGTAGATGCAGGGATCTGAACAGAAGTAGCAATCCCAGGATTTATCCTGGTACAGCAAGTCCAGGCTGTCACAGTTCACTGCTGCTGGTGCTTCAGCTATCTAGGTTAGCTAACTTCATAAATACACTCCATATCTACAAAACAGAAGATTAAAGTCAGTGCAGTTATGCCAAGAAGAGCTACAATCATAGCTTTGGATGACAGCCTCACTGAGAAGCGCTTGGATTCTGTAACTTCTCAGACTTATTTAAACAAAATAAGCTACACCTGTGCAGAAACTGTGGAAAGCTGAGCTGAAAAAAGTACAATTCAAATCTAGTCACTTTTAGCAAATCCAACTCATACAGATTTCAGTCAGCACTCAGCAAGTGGGTGACAAGTCCAGCCATGAGAAAGTTATTTAACTTGTCTTTCTCTACAGCAGTTTCCCCCAGATTTATAAGCCTCTGTGAAAATAAATTATCAGTTTTCCACTGGGTCTAGGCACTGATGAATGTTGTGTCCATTACAACCATTTTAAGCGAAAGAGCAGTGGACAAACACTTTCTTTTTTACTGATGATGGCAGTGATTTACTTGGTAGGAAAGTAGAGGTAGAGAAATACAGAGGCAGTAGGTTTCACTTAATAACATTTAACATGAATGCCAGATATCATAACATTAATTTGTAAAATGGCAATAGCTACTTGAAAAATTTCCACAACAGGAAATTCAAGGTTTCATTCCAATTAATCAATTAACCAAAATATTATCTGCATGCAGGCAGAATAAAGCCCATGTCCTGCATTGGCATACCTAGCAGAAATTCAAAAGAAAGGGTAAAAAGACTTTTTATCACTGATTTATTCCTCATCAAATAAAACTGCTAACACTTTTCAATTCCTTATTTTTAAATTGTCCCAGAAGGCTGCTTTAGAATCTGGGGAGCATTTGATTATTTGCCACACCCCAAAACTTGAAGACAGTGACATATGAACAGCAACGATATTGGAAGATTCATCAACACAAATTCCTTCACTGGCAAGAGTCAGGAGCCATTGCTAGAAAGCTAATCTTGATTACTCGGATTATCCTTCTGCAAGCAAGCTGCCAGCCTCATGGCTATGCACACTCGTTAAAGCTTGCAGTTAATGAAAACGGCTGAGCAGTGGCAAGGACAAAGCACCTAGCTCTACAAAATATGTTGTATGCTTTACCTATCTGGGAAGTGCAGTGGTGGCACTCATCTTTCCAAACCTTAAGCACCACTAGTCACCTTCTTTTTATTTCCATGACCTTATTACACACTCAGACCAAAGAAGTATGGCAGCAGGAAGGTCCCAAGAGTGGCAGAGATTGCTCCTAATTGCTCAGAGTCCAGCAGGTTGCACGAGTACCCATCTATGCTGCAAGAATGCCACGTGAAAAGGAAATGTGAAAGCCATAAAAGATGCTGAACAAGTGCCAGTTCTGTTGAAGTAAACACTTGTCCCGGTCATTCTATAAGATTTCAGGGGTGAAAAGTTCTGTTGAACTATATTTTCATGTGTGAGCACAGATGCAAGAAAATGTGTAGTAGTAGAACATCCTTTAAGTTTCTCAAATTATCATTTTAATAATCGTTATTTTATGTTTGTAAGTTTTAAATGTCATTTATTTTGTGCCCCCAACCTTGTAGCAGTGTTCTAAATTACCACCAAATAAATTAGATAATAATGTTTAATATCACATGTAGGGCACCGTATTCCTTTTTTTTTCCCCAGTTTGAGACTGATCATATTAGGATGAGCAGTCTAGAATTTGGAGCCAAAAGACCATTGTTTGTTTCATACTACCAAATGGTTATCTATTGGAAGCTTTGATATTTAAAATGCACCACTCAGCTCTGACAGAAAATTAATCTACCACACCCATCTTTGAAAGATTAAAAATGTACAATTACATCATTTGATTTATAGATATTCTCCTATTATCCATATTTTGTTATTAAAGAAAATCCTGAATTGCTAACATTGTAAAATAGAAACAATTGCAAGAGGATTTAACTACAGCTAATTGTATCACTATCCACATCTTGAAAACCTGATCCTGTGAAAGGTTACTAATGGGAATATTCCTATTTCTATATAATTAAACCTATTCATATGATTAGGCACTCCCTGCAGAATTGGAGTTGAAGTCTTGATCCCACATATTCTTGAAGACAATGATGCTCCACATGAATGCAGCAGGCTATCTGTAGGCTGCCAAGAAACTGCAGGACTGGAATCTAAACCTGGATAATTAATCCATCATTCTTTGTACTTGAGATTTTGAGTTTAGTCGGTTGCTACATACTGAAAAAACCCCCGCAGTTCAATATTTGCATTGTGTTAATGAAGTAAGAATGACTTGTAAATGAAGAAAGAAATGGTTGAAACAATAACCTCAAGCCTATTCCTAAGTTTAAGTAAATAACACGAGACCAAAAAAACGTTGTGTATACTACAAGAAAAATAAATGAAGAAAAAAATGTTCCTTGTTCACTTTGAGCCAGTATTTGTTATTGCAATATACTTCATGCGGGAAAGAAAACTTTCAATAATAACCTATGTGCAGATGTATACAATTATCATTTTAAGACTCAAAAGGCAATGCAGATAATTTATTTTTTGTCACCATACGAAAAAAGCAAATTCAAATCTCATTTCTAACCCAATATCCCTAGCACGAAATATCTGACAGCATTCTTCAAAGCTGATGCAGAATGAAGCTGAATGCATTCAGTTGATTCCAGGCCTAAATTTAATTGTTGAAAAAGTCTCCTTTCAAAGACTGAATTTCCTAATATCCATCAATTTTTTTTCCCTTTTTGGACATTTTAAAAGAACATATTTCTTTCAAAGTTCTTACTATTGCACAGTGGAAACTTACACTGCTAGGGATGAAGGAAAAATGATGTGCAAGCACATCACATAAAATTATAAGGGCATTTCAACATATCTAGCATCGAAAACTTTGCTCATCCTCCATCTGAGGAAACTGAGAAAGTAGTTAAAGTCACCCTGTATTTTAAGAATGTAGATCAAGAATAAAAAAGGTGCTTCAGAAAACAAAAGTACTTTAACACAGGAGGTAGAGAAAAGAAAATGCTCTCTTTTTCCACAGTGGTATTACTGTAATTGATTTAAAATGTCTTGAATGTTCTGAATTTTTGTGGTATTTTAGGTAAGATTGCAAAAAAAATTACTTATGAAAATAGACCGGGGAGCTCCATGTGGCCTGAGAGAAATATGCCTTAACGTTCTGCTCATATTTAAGCATGAGAAACACAGATTAGAAAACGTGATTAGTCAAGACATGATGAAATTACTTCATACCTTTGCATGTAAGAAATTAAATCTTAAAATGGTCACGAAATCTCTATTAATACAAGTAGAAAGACTGCATAAAGAATATAAATGTGTTCTTTTTTTTTTTTGCATTGCACCAGTTTCAGTGTGAACAGGTACGGAGCTTCAGAGCAGGAAGTGATTACGTTTTAACCTGACTCTGCTCCTTTGGAGGATGAATACTCTGATTCTCAGTGAAGTGAGGCAAACTACAAATGACAAGGTGCTGGTTAAGTACAAACAATCCCCTAACAACATCCCCTCCCTATCAATATATTATGTACATTTTCTCTGAAATATTTAATGAATTGCGTTGCACAATACAGAAGCCAGAAAAGGATCTATCCCTTTGAGTTGTATCCCTCCCTTAGAAGTACCCCTCCTAAGTAGGGAGTCTCTTATACAAAAAAAAGTGCATTTCAGTAAGATTTTATGAGTCACAACTTGCTAATTTCACTCATGAGCTAACACTTTAAACTAAGGTAGTTTACAGGATTTGGAGACTGAGTAATAATTCAAACACTGTTGAACACTCACAACTTGTAGCTATTATCTTCCATTGTTTCTCACTTCTATTTTCATAGAATCACAGAATCATAGAATGCTTTGCGTTGGAAGGGACCTTTAGAGGTCATCTAGCCCAACCCCCCTGCAGTGAGCAGGGACATCTTCAACTAGACAAGGTTGCTCAGAGCCCCATCCAATCTGACCTTGAATGTTTCTAGGGATGGGGCATCTACCACCTCTCTGGGGAATCTGTTCCAGTGTTTCGCCACCCTCACTGTAAAAAAATTTCTTCCTTACATCCAGTCTAAATCTACCGTCCCTTAGTTTAAAACCATTACTCTTTGTCCTGTCACAACAGGCCTTGCTAAAAAGATTGTCCCCATGTTTCGTATAAGCTCCCTTTAAGCACTGAAAGGCCACAACAAGGTCTCCCCACAGCCTCCTCTTCTCCAGGCTAAACAACCCCAACTCAGTAGGATGGATTTTTATTCTTCTTTAGTGTTAACAGCCCCCTAAGGCATGCCAGAAACCTAATCATACAGATCTTATACAGATAAAACTCCAGCTCTGTATTTTGAGTACTCATTCCCTGTCACCCATAGTAAAAGTCCTGACTATTAAAGCTATGAGTAAACTATGAACCAACCCAAACAATTTGTTGCTACAAGTTTGATGTAAACAGTTACAATTCTATTCATCACACCCAAAGGGTGCACTGCCCATGATTAGAATACACATTTTCTCATAATCCACACTTCCAAAATTACGTACTGTAACCCCTCTAAGCCAGGTGAAACACACTGCAGTTGATTTTCATGTGCATGGAGCACCCAGAGCAAAAGCAGAACTCAAAAACAGTTTCTGGATACTCACAGCCTCTGAAAAACAGGTTCCTGAGCCTAGGGATGCCACCCTACCCCCATCAAGGTACATGAAACACCACTTAAAAACAGATGCTATCTCAGTCATGTTAATACAAGGAAGGAAAATGACTCAGCTGTGATATTTTCTTTGCCATTAGTCTGCGCTTTGCCAGTTCTATTCCCACCATATTTTCCCCTAAGACTGCATCTTAAAATGAACGTATCTAACATTTGAGTTTATATCTGTTTCCTTACTCTGGAAGTATCTTGACTGAGGATGGTATATGAAGAACATCCATTAATACCAGCTTTGCTAATTGTCTCCGTTTGCCCTTGTTGGTTGTAATTATTGAAATGACACAGGTTTTTCAGTGATGTGCACAATACAGGTGAATAAATAATACTGTATCTTAGAACTTCTTTTTGCTCTTGTCCTACAATCCTGTGTTGAAGCGGTTCAACATGCAAGGAGATTTTCTCACATTCAGTGCAACCCAGGAAAGACAGAAGTGGGAAACTAAGGCAAATTTGGGACAGAAGCAAAATAAAGACACAAGCAACTGACACATTTCTTCCAAGGAAAAGACTTGTATAGATTTTCCATCATAGAAAGAGGGTAAACATAGTTTTGGGGGACTATATTTAGCCCGATCCTCATGAAAGGATGCAAAGGGCTAGAATGAGGTCTACTAACACAGCCTGAGAGCCATCCAAGACTGCATTAAACTCTAAGCAAAAAAGATATTTTTAATATCTTTTTATATTTTCTTATATTTGAAGCAATTTTTTTTTTAATTAGAAAAAGGTGATGCCATGGCCCCAAGTATTTTTTTATAAACATCTGTAAAGAAAACACACATGCAAAAAGCAATACCTTAATTTGTAGGAGATCTGCATGAGAAACAGCATTCTGTCTCAGGAGAATTAGATAATTTTCTTTGTGGTGGAAATTAATAAATAATTATGTCTAAAGCGCTGTACAATTATTTTTATACTTTGACCTTTGCAATATTTTTTGTATAATTTAGTAAATATTTACACCATTTTCAGCCAAATCATTTATCTAAAGATTACTGATATTATGTCAACTACTTCCTAAACTTTAAATAAAATCTAGCTGGGGCACACAAGAAAGTCAGCACTTTTCCAAACACCTGTTTTGATGAGTCAACATTTTCTAACAGAAAAAGGCTTCATAAGAGTTATATGTCTACTGTAATTTGCAAAACAAATGAACTTTTACTACATAGAGCTGTTAGTTCAATAGCATCAATATAGCTCTGAGACCGAGAAACTAAATTCTAATATCTCATTCATTAGTGCAAACACTCCAAACCCAGGTTTAAGAGCAATCTTTTGTAACCCCCTTAAGACAAAAAACTCATACAGGTCTTTCCCGAGTGAAGAATTTGGCCTACAGAATCCCTCTTCTGCTGATGACATGCACAAGAGAAAATCATAGACCGCTTTCAGACCTCAGGTGGAATTTATAGCATTGGTATTCAGGAAAATGTAATTTTCCTCCTGTAAATTGAGAAATTTTTCTTTAGAGTCATGGAGAAACAGTAACAAGGCACTGCATGAAGCCAATATCACAATAATTTTCAGAAAAATACTCTGTCCATACTGTTATGAATTCATTACAGTCCCTCACAATTAAGGCAGAATCATCAAGCTGCTTTTCAGCCTTATTTCCAACACTGTCAAAAATTGCTTTCTAGTTGAACATTTCTGAGTTGGAGCTTTTTTGTAAAGAAGATTTAAGTAGCTTTTATAAGCTGTTAATGAACTATGCAAGCAGAATCCTGTGAATTCCAAAACTGTGCAGTTACTTAAATTAACTCTTATAAAAATCCTCAAAGCAGATTTTTAACTGTTTTCAATGGATGACTTCTTTGGCTGTCTTATCAGATGTATGAGAAAAACTTGCCAGAAAAATTTGAAAGATGATTTCTTCTCCCATCAAAACACAAAATAAATCTAAAGAGTTTGTGGCAAACTGCCCCTTGTAGCTATTCAGAATTTTTTTTACTGTCTTATTTCCTTTTCACTTACTTTGACTTTTTGGTTCATTCCCTAACTCGCCTGCAAAGATCTTTGCCATTTCCCTTCTATTTTTATTTTTTCTCTTCCATTCTTCTGTTCTCTGCTTATCTTGTGACTGTGATACCTCATGACCTCTTCTAGCATGTAGAAGGAAGATCAGTAACTATAAATATAAATGTCTGACAGCATGGGAGATGTTCACATGCAGGAGTTTTTAATTTTTAAACAACTTCTTAACATTTTCTTTAAGACACATTTCATTTAATTAGATCTATGCATATTTCAACACATATTATTCTTAAAACCTTCTCAACAGTTGTTATTATTTTGGTCCCAGACAGCCTTCTATTATTAGTTACTGAAAATGAAATTGCTAAATGTTGTGGGCACCATAAGCTGCCCAACAGATATTATGAGCACTGTGAAGTACCTGGCAGAAATCACAGAGCTGGTGGAAGGCTCAGCAAATATAATCACTGTGAAGCTCTCTGTGGATATTAAAAGCAGTGTCTAGCTATTGGCAGTCATCACAAACCTTGACAAGTGTTCTATGGACATTATAAATAGCAGTGAGAACTAGATGGCCCTTATAAATTCTGTATCAGAGGTGTGGTAAGCAGTCCTATTAGGAATTTAAGTACAAAATTCTGAGAAATTGCTTTCATTTTCTTGCTAAAATTCACAGGCTCATATTCATTGGTAACCGAGAAATACCAATTAACAGTCCTTAATCGATCCTTCTGATCATTCCAGCATTTTCAGAAAGGGCACTTTTCCTGCTGGGAAATGGATCTTGATGAAGATGCCCATTTTGACTCTCTATAAAATGCTAGCTTGATATTTGAGAAGTATTTCTGATTATCAGTAGTTCAATAGTACAGACTACTGGAAACTTCCCTGCCTTTTGCTCACAAGAGCTCATTCCTTATTTGCCTCCAGACAGGTATCTGTGTTTCCTTAACAATTCAGTCGATGGAACATCTATGGCTGGTATTCACATCCTTTCACATCTCTCCCAACTTGTAAATATTTGTATTTGCTGTTGTTTTTAAAACCAATTTTTTTGTTCTGATTCCAGTCAACCCGGATCCCTCTTCTGCTATAAATGTGTTAGCAACACACATCATTCCTCTCATGGTTATTAGGATAAAAGTGTTACTTCCCTTTTGTTTCGTAAGGCATTAGCAAAATCACCATCCAGGCAATTTTCTGTCATTCAAGAAATCAAAGATTCAAAGATTCTGTGATTAATGAAGTATGTGTGAAATTATACTTCTGATTATGGAACCCACCAGCATAATCTTAGGCAAAGACTTTTTTTCTCTGCAGTTCATGATACTTTTAGAATATCTAGGTTTGTCTGTTATTGCTAGGCAGTGTTCAGTGTGAGAGAAATTTTCTTTACTCATTCATATTTCTTTTGTTTCCTTCCTCACACCATATCTATCATGTTTGCTATGGTGGAAAATCTTTTTCAAAAAGTGATTTACTTACAGATCTTCAAATACAGAATTTGCCTAACTGAAGCTTACTGTAAAAATTCTATTCATCCCCAGGACGCAGTGCTAAAATGCACAGTTACATGTTTATAAAAATGAATACAAGAATGAAATCTGACATTTATGCCACACTGTCAGAGATATAACTTGAAAGGAACATTCTGTAAAATCCTGTAGAAATGCTCAGCTTCCTGTAGCATACAATGTAGAGCTACCATCATGAGTTAATGTTTTAAATCATAATCACGTTACCTAATATATAGTCAGGACAGTGGTGTTCTTGCAATATATTTATATGTATTATTTTGTATGAAATAAGAAACTTGTATTTTTTTCCATTCTCTTTCAATATTAGTTGTATTTTCTGTGCCATATGCCTGAACTTATCATGCCTATAAGCAAGTCAGATTTATTAACCCTTTTATTTTTTTTTTGCATAAATTTCTGTTTTTTAATATTTTCTCTGGATTCCACTTTAATTTGTAATGTTAAATGAGAGTACAGCTCACCACATATCAGCTGGTTTTCCTTCAGGTTACGAAATGACAGTCCTTGTAAAGCACTGGGGTAAGCACAAATTGTTTCCTCCGCTATTCGAACGGAAGCATTTCTGGCCCACTGCAAGACCCATTTTAGATTACAGTCACAAATGAGTGAATCAGTGTTGAAATGTCTAGAAAGGCAAAGACAGACCACAATTGGTACACATGCAATTTTCATAAACATACTTTTTTCTATTAGATTCAAATTATCTAACTTCAAAGAGAACTAATTCTAGATAGATGCATAACTATGGATGTATAATTATAGATGTATAATTATAAAGATATCCTGAGACAACTAACACACATTGTCCCACTGCTAACGACTTCCAAGACATTATGCCAAAATCCTGGTTTGGTTGCAGAACAGCATCACTGTCTACTGAATTAAATCTGACTACGTGCTTCTGCAGAAAGTCATACTATAACATGCTTTCACTTACTAAAAACTCTTTAAGTAGAAACTTGACCATGGAAGCATCTAGTATACATTTTTAAATCTGAGAGAGGTACCTTTATTATAAATAACGAGCAATTGTTACTATAGTTGCAGGAAAAATGTTTAACATTAGCGGTTTTATGTATTCAGTATTATTACATGATGTAATGCATGAAAACATGGAAAGGTATAAGATCATACAGCAAAAAAACCCAGGGATGCTAGTCAGGATGGCTAAACCAGGCTAGTCAGCAATGAGGTCAAGTTGCCAGCACTGTCCATTGCCCTGGGAGAGGTAGAAGGTGGCAGCTCATCAACAGTGATACAGACATTGATAACAAAATACTGCATGTTTTACATTTGGAATGCATTGCTAGAAACAATCCCATCTGAATGCATATTCAGCTCTGTTACATTTATTCTAATGCCTTTCTCAAATACTTCAGACTTCCGAACATAAGGATTCATACTTACAGTGCTTTCAGAGCTAGCAGCTCAGAAAAAAGTCCATTCATGAGACTTGAAAAAATATTCCCTGACAAATTCCTAGAAAACAGCAATTTACAGTCAATACTAACAAAAACAAGAAGAAAACAAAATTGTTATAGAGTCTAATTTTCCCAGTGCTAATTAAGAAATTCTGCTTTCTTGACAACAGTAAAAACATATTTAAATTTGTACATTGCTTTTATCGTAAATGACAGCAATATTCAAATCAAATCATACAGTTTTCTTTTATTTTCACAGCAGGTATACATACAATTCACTTGGTCTAATTAATAGGAATATTTCTACATATTTAATAGAATAGAATTCTAGAAGAGAATATTCTAGAATTTAAGTGAAAATATTCATACAATGATTAGTCAGTGAGACCTGTGTTGTATTTTTATAGTATATGTGTAATGCCACTTCAAGGTAAAGAAATAAAAAGAGTGTCCTAATTTAGTAACGCTCAGAAGAATTCAAGCAATTCCTTAGAACAGTAATGAGCTTTCAATGTAACTACACAAATTGTTTTATTACAAAGTACTCTAAACAAACTGATTTTTTCCATCCTTAAATTAAGGACATTTCCATTTTACTGTTTTACTATTTTTTGTCTTGATGTCAGAATGATTAAGCTGAATACTTGCATACAGATGCAATTTAATTTTCCCTAGTTCAACAGTATTGCTCTGCCAGTGTCTTAACAATATAAAAGGTAAATGCTTAATGTCAAGTACTACTATCTTTTTCTATACCAGTAAACGGAAAAATGAGTGCAGTATCTAAGATTAATGTTTCATACCGTATGAGTTACCTGCTTTTGAAATACTGATATGTGTTCCTTTCTATCCAGTGCCTGAAGCCTACGTCTGAATTCAAGGATGGCTACAAAATTTCAGCTATCAGTGAAATTTCAGATCTCTTCACTGGAGATTTATTATCGCATATAGAAAAAAAAACGACTAGTAAAGAAAATACTTTCATTACTTTTTCATTAAAAAGGATGCTTTTTATAATTATGGATTTTAATTCTTCTTTCTACAAACTAAAGAACGTATACTAAACTGAAGATACAAATTCAGATCAGGACCAATTTTCCACCAGTGAGGAATCTACCAAGCTGCAAAAGATCTGAGCCAGATTCATAAAATAAGGAAAACAAAAAACTCAAGAACCATGCTTTCTACAGAAACCTGAACAGATACATATGGATCAATTAATTCAAGAAAGAAGAGAGAGTATTGTTAATTTATAAATTACTTTAAAGAAAGCTATGGAGCATTCTTGAAATAACAACTAATCTTATTTTTATATACAATTTTTCACCACTGAAATAATAAAAAAAAGCTGAACTTTGAACACTTTAAATTTTCATGGTAGTTGAAAGCAAAATTCTACTAATACAGAAAAATAAACTGTCTCAGCAATGTTAAGTGAAATTATTTGTCATTATGTTGAGTAACGATGAGATGTGTTGATATAATTGAACTCATTATTAAGATTTTGTCTAACAGTGCAACTTTAATACAGTTACGATGCAAAGGTCTTGGGAGATGGAAGGTCTTTCAAGTATTCTTCAAGTGTGGGTATGTCTAAAGGTGGAAATGAATGTTTGCTTGTAGCTGCCTATTTCTGTATCCTTAATATTTCGGATTCATCAACAGGAACTAAAAATATTGAGCATTTCACAAAGACTCGGTTACCTCTTTACTTAAAATTACACGAATCTACTCATGTGCTTATTGGACATAAGCCCTGACAAGGCATATGCTGAAGCAGCTCAGTGAACTGGGACATTAAACAGACTACATCAAAAAGTGATAACCCTGACATTTACACTGAAGTAAACCAGAAGCGGTTCCACTAATATGAAAGCCGTTACAGTAGTACAAACCTTCTGACGGAGGACAATCGTGCAGAACTGAAGGACGGGGAAAGCAATCTGCCTAGCCTTGCCTGGATGGCAGCCAGTGGGCAGAAATATCGGGGGTATCTTTTCTCTGCCTCACCCCACCGCAGTATGACATTTCCGATCTGATGCAAATCCCCTCTTTTCCCTGAAATAGCTATCCAGGCTTCATACAACAACACAGAACGCCAAGTCTGAAGTTTGGTAATTCTGTTTGGATCAAAAGAAGGCCTTATGTCTGGTCAATATTTTAGGAAATGGGGAATAAGTCATTGCACAGCTGATGTAGCAGAGTTCAGCAGATGCATGGTAGCTACACGCCTGCCAGGGATGCCCATTCTGTATCTACTGAATCTATGTACTTTCCAAATGTTAATGACCTACACTATGTTAACCTAAAAATTCCTGACTGATGTTCCACTTACAGATTTTTGGTTTCTCTTCATCATGACAGAGAAGTATGTAACCCTTTTCTTCAGTGGTTTTGCTGGAATAATTGAGTTCCTGACAGTTCAAAAGTCAGCACAAAGCCAGCAAACCAATTTTTTTTATTCTTTTATTTCTTCTGGCAATGACCTGGTTTGAAGTTTCCATATTACCACCAATAATTAGCAAACTAGGATCATGTTCACAGTGCTGTATAGGTCATAAAGGAATACATTTCTATGCCCAAGAAACACGTAATTACAGTATATGCATCTTGAACAGTGGGAATAGCTTCTTCTCTAACAAAACTGTCAGAAATCTTCTTAGATCACCCCAATAACATACACATTTATGAGTTTGATATCTGCAGCACCCTGCAATTGCCTGCTTCTGTCAGTTCATGTCATTTATATTATATATTACAATATTGCCAAATGGATAGTGTTGTGAAATTCAGTCATTTCAGATGTCCTAAAAACCCACTCTAGCTTGATTTAAAAGGACATTTGTTCTAAAAACATCTGTATCACCTAGTTTGCAAACATTTCAAACAAATTAATGCACTCCAAATCTGATAGCACTTACTATGCCATTACCTTACTCCATTAAAAGAAACATGTGCTTTCTGTTTTAACAGAAGTAAAACATTTTAGTCTTATGTATAAGGTCCTACACTTATTTTTTCATCTACGAAATCTCTTGTGCTTTTACAGAAATTAATACAATACTTCTGCAAAAAGCTTTAATATAAATGACAAATGCCATAAAAACGTCAAAGGCAGTTATGTGTCTCAAAGGACCATTTTGAGGCAAAATATAGCTAGAAGAAGGAGTATATGAACATGAAGAATGCTTCACTTAACGATCAGTATTAAAAAGCAAAAGCTGAATGCATGGGTGACAGATTGATCTGTGCAAAAAGGCTGGGATAGGAGGGGTAAAAAATGACAACAGAAAAACAGACAGGGCAGGTTATGGTGCATGTTTCCTTGATGTTGCTAAAGTGGGGTCTGTTTGATTCCCTGTGTTCCTGGTTTTGTAGGTTATCTCTGGCACAAACAGAAGTGATTGGTTGCTTCAATGACAGCAGGAATTTATGGTATAATATTATCATAAATCTAACTGATGATGACGATTCAGAGGCAGGATGAAGAATAAATCAGATCTACTTTAATCAAACAATTAGAAGTAAGGAGAAAAAATCCTGTTTCAAACTTCCAAAAGGAAGATCCAGCAGTAGCTGCTTGCTGAAACAGGTTTAAGGCTACAACATTTCAGAACCTGAAGGGCTAACTTACAGGGGAATGAAATCTGGTATATCAGTACAGTGGCACCATCCCAGAACTCCACAGCTCTTGATATTTAGATTAAATATAAACAGAATTGATGTGGATGGCAGCTCCATTACCTAGCAGAAATATATTTGCATACATAATTCTGGAACAAAGCACTGAAACATGGTAACTGAGGGGCCAAAGGAGATTTGGAAGATTTGTTGCATTCTATTATGTCACTCCTATTTAGAATACATGCACCTCATCACAGAATAAACATAGTCAAAGGGCTATATATAAGCCAAAAAAAGTTAAGCTAATAATTTAGAAGGCATAATAAATCTTCTGTTATACTGTCGGAGGCACTGTCAGCTGCATCTGTCATATGATGTGAAAGCATTTTGAAATCATTTTCCAGAGCACAAATCATCAAATCCAAGAAGATGTAAAAATTAGATCAGTCTCAAAGAACATAATCGCAACTCACTGGCTGCAGCAATTTCAGGAGCTGTGTGAAATTTTAGATTTCATTAGTAACCTGAAATTCAGTTCCTATTCACTGAAATATCCTGACTGCAATCTGAATAAAAGTCGTCTTTTCTACATTATCAAGAATCTTGCAAATGCTTGTGGTTTCTGTACGTGTGCATGTTTTCAAAACAACACTACATGATACTACTAATTAATTTTTTCTTAATTCAAGAATGCCATAGGCAGTCCTGTTCTAAAACAGACTGCACAAAACCACCAGGCCCTTTGAAGAGTGTTTGCATTATCCCTGAAAGCTCCGACAGTTCTCATCCTTCATTTCAGTGAAGTGTTTAAACATACCTTCACCCTACTCAGTTTAGATATATGCATCACCTCATTTGATTAAACACCCTATGTCGTTTTGGGCCTAGGGCTTATTTTTCAACTCTAATTGTATTTTTTCAAACTGAATTAGACTTACAAGATTGAGTGAAACACACTGCGTTATTTTGTTTCACCTGGTATTTGTGCTTGTAAACAGTATCAGAAAACCTCAGCTCTGTACTTCACAGAAGGTGTGTTAAAAGATTTATGTCCTTTGCTCCTTCCAGTGGACTCATGGCTCTCCCTACTGGTTTTAATAACAGCCTGCAAAGATCCTTGCATACTTCATCTGTGCTAAAGTAACACAGGAGAGCTCTAACTACCACAATCAACAACTGCATAAATCAGTGCATATGTATATACCTTTATATTGCTCCTTCAATAATCTAAACCACACTTCATGGCTCTGAAACCAGTTCCATGTTTAAGAACTTGTCATCTTTTCCTTGGTACAACTACATACACTGATGTTACACTAAGTAAATGCTTCTCCACAACCTTTTCAGGGAACAGCTTTCTCACACCCCTGAAATGACACCTAAACACAATTCAGAGGTGTCAGTAGCAACAGAAGCATGACTTACTGTTTTTTAAACATGTTTAAGAAGTTTGATTCTAGGAAGTTTGTATGAACTTCCAAGGGATTTTTTTCCCCCTGGAGATGTTAGAAAAGTACCAGGTAGCATTAGCTTGCAGTCAATGAACAAACACCAGTTCTTACACCAGATGAGATCCCAGCTCAAATAATTACTATCAGTTTTATGTCATTATAGGGATTTCTGAGATTGATGAACAAATGATACTGTGAAGCAGCAGGGAATAGGTCCTCTTGATTGAGATTATGGTTGTATTTCTTCACAAAATAATCACTGACCCAACAAGAGTAATGATACTCTTGACTTTGGTTTGCTAAGGAGGACAGTCCCTAGAAAAGAGAAAGTCCTAACTTTTGACATAGCAGTCAGGGATGGATTTACTGCAGATGAAATGGGAATTCAGACTTATCTATTACTATGCCTCTCATTTCCAAAGGACAGACTTCTGATATTAAAAAAACTAAATAAAGCAACTAGTGAAGAACTACTAAAATACAGGAACTGGAATGCAGGATAGTCCCATTTGTTAAGTCAATGGTAGAAAGAAATCCAAATAAGAAAAATAGAAGATAGACTAAATGGAGCAATAACCAAATCTTAAATCTTAAAAAACAAAATCAAGTTTTAAAAAGATCAAAGAAGTGGAGATACTATAATAAACACAAAAAGGTTATAAAAAAGACAGGAAGCATAGAATTACCAAAAATTCAGTTAAACTTTGGAAAGTCTACTAAAACAAGGTGCAAAAGACACTTTAACAATACTACTGTACTGTAAGTAAGAAATGAAGAAAGCGTAGATATTATATATAGCCTAAATATACCCCATTACTGCTATTTTCTGTTCTATTTAGTAAGCTTGGTTAATTGGATTATAAGTATTTATGGGAGAAGCATGTACTGAATTCTGGAAATGATCTTTCCGAAGCCCATCTACAGTACGATTACTGATCTGCAGAATTAGTTAAAATCCAAAAATTACCTGGGCAAATAGAGGCCTTCTAGGCTAATTCCACTCACATGAAAACACTAGTATA
The DNA here is from genome assembly GCF_030867145.1 of Opisthocomus hoazin. NCBI lineage: Eukaryota > Metazoa > Chordata > Aves > Opisthocomiformes > Opisthocomidae > Opisthocomus > Opisthocomus hoazin. The sequence continues at coordinate 63,558,585 of NC_134419.1, forward strand.
AATGTTGGTGGTTTTCTCCTGCTTATGTAGTGTCATGTTAGATGTATACTAAAACCCATAAATAATTTTCCTTGTCTAGAAAATTAGTGACTTTTAAATATGATTACATGATACATACTCAATAGATGCATATTGATTTTTTCCCTATTTCTGATTTACCTACTTTTTTTTCCATTTTCTTTCTTTTACAACTCACTCAGTTACTGCATCAAGTACAATGAGGCTAGACTAACAGGTCTACAGTTACCAGAATCATCATTTTTTCTACCAACTCATGGATATAACATCCATAAAAGCACGAAGAACCTGGCGTTAATAGCATTTATTGTAAGACACTGCAAGAAATGCACAGGACAGAAGGGAGGGGAGTGAGACATTACTGGTGTTCTGCAGAAACAGTCCTGTGACTGTATTTAGTGCTTTCGCTAATGACTCTAGCTCAGAAACGTAAGCATGTGAAAATGAAATCTCGTGATAGCAAAACCAAGGATTGGTCAATATTAAGAGAACTATCATACAAGAAGAGGTGAACATTCTTGAGTGTGAGAGGCCTAGTAATCTCATTAAATAGTATTATCCGAAGTAAAAAGTGTAACAAGACTGTCACTTGAGAATTACACTTAAGAAAGGTCTAATTCAAATATCTGCTATAAACTGGGGCCTCAGACAGAAAACAATACAGAAAGCCCTGTATCTACACCCACTTGGAAATGAAAGTTAGCCCCATCTTGAGGAAAAGGTAAATATTTACATAGGATACACAAAAAGACTAGATGCAAGAAAAGACAGTATAGAGGGAACCGGTGAGACTTTCTTTGGATCTATATGCTCAGAAAAGATTTGCCAACACTAGGACAGGTACACAGCTTACCAGAATAAGCAGCGATATGGCAAATCTCTTTTACCAAAGGAAACTGTAATAGTGTGGTTTGATCAGCATATTGTGCCCCTTTCCAACACGCTGGCATCAGTGAAGGATGTGGAGATATACTCCTGTTCTTCAGAGGAGAGGGATAGTACAGCCAAACACTGTCACAGAACAAATGTTGTATGCTCACTGTGAATGAATTTTACTATCACAAGACTGAAGTTCTGCATTTAACTTGTAATTAGCTTTTAAGACAAAGTCTGGAAGATTTACAAATGTAATTTTTAGACATATTTTCCTGAGAGAGCAGGGATTTGAACAGTTTCTATTGAGGTGTCTACCTCAATAGAACAGTTTCTACCTCAATAGAACAGTTTCTATTCTATATGTTCCTAGCATCCAGAAGCACCTTCCATTTAATAAGACGGCTTCACCTTTTTGAATTAAATATACCTCCTGTGGTAATCTGGCTATATAATCAGTCATGTTCACTGTGCACAACAAAAGGAGACCCAGCAACCCCCAGCTTGCCCGATTTGGCAGCTCACTGGAGATGAGTAAAAAGAGGTCCAGTCTGCACCTGTGCATCAACATGCTATCAAGGCTCTTCCCATCATCTCTTCTCACCTGTTTTCATAAAAGAAGATCTGGCATAGTTACTCTCATGAATGTGGTCAGTAAGCATGCCAGATTTCAGCCTTTTACCTGGTATTATCTTGACCTCACATCAGATCTTTCTAGAAAGATTTCCCTGTTTTTCCAAGGAAATGCCAGAACTGGCTGGAGAGGAAGAAAATAAAGTATGAGATTTGCAACATGCTGTGATGCAGTACAGGAATTTATTTCCCTTTCAGGAATGAAGACAGATGTGAATGAAGACACAGAGCCCTCCTGGGCCTGGCCAAATATTCATTTAACCAGGACCCTTCCTGTGAATTGTCCTCTTTTTGCCAGGAAAGTTGCAGCCAACTTGCTCAATTCCTAGCACTGGCCTATGCTGTACCACACCTTTGGCCATTCCTTTGTGTCCATCTCTGAAACTTCTCTAGTTTCAGTCATCCTTTTGAGATGAGCAGACTGGAATTGCCCAAAAAGGCAGTTTCTCTTCTTTTTGCTGTAGTACAATGGATGTTCTCTGAATTATTCTCTCTTCTTTAAATAATACTTCATAATGTATTTTTTAAATGATACTAATCAGAAGTTTTAATGGCATTATCCACTATAATCTCAGAACGTCTTTTCTATATTTTAATGGTTAGGCCAGAACAGATCTGTTTTTCTCCCTTTCGTGACTTAATATTTACCTACACTAAATTTCATTTGCCATTTTACTGCCCAGTCATGGAGTCCTGTCCACTACACTTCCACCCTTCTTCAAAATCAACCCTTGTCTGTAATTCCCTGGTTAACTTAGTATCTACTAGCAACCTTTGTCATCACACTTTTTCTCTCTTCTTCCAGGTCATCTGATTCTCCCTAAAACTGAATGGTCTGGGTGTACTATCACAATCTCATATTTTCTGAGTGCTTTTCCTAGAATAGTCTGATAATGTATTGATCACACTGGCTCTCTGGCATGCTTATGGATATGCAAGTTGATTGTTTTGCTCTCTAGACCACGTCCCACTGCACTTGGATATAATAAACTGATGAGTCAGAAAGTAGCATGACAAATAAAGTGTACAACACAGTACCTTAAACAAACAGTATAAACTGATACTTTGGAAGCAATCTGAACTACCCTGATATTCTAACTTTATTTGATACTTCACACATTTCTTTCTCAGTATATGCTTACTTTTTTCTGTAATACACTTCAGAAAAAAAAAATCTAATTGAGCTGTAATGGATAGAAAGAGTAATGTATCTTTTTAAACCAGTGTGTTGTTTGTGTTCCTGACCTTTAATCATTTCCAAGATACCCAAAGAGAAATTCATTCAAACAGAAATGTCACAGCCTCTTTTCAGTGTGGAAATGAAATATATTCAATTTAATTCCTTCAATTCTGAAAGATTTTACAAACAGAAACAACAGCTTTAAAATATCAAGTCATAACAATCAAAGGCTCAGGAGAGGGGTTATTTTTAAGTCCAAAACCTGTAATTTCCTTATAATGACAGCTTATTACCAACTATACTCAGGTAAGCCATGTGACAGTGGTATTATACTCACAGTTTGTGAAGACTGTTAAGTCCAACAAACATTTCTGGTGTTAGGCAACCAATTCTATTATTTGAAAGATCCCTGAAAGAAAGAAGAAAAATGGTGAAACATTAGGTCTGTCTTATTGATATACACACCCACACAATCACATACAGCCTCTTTAACACTTCAAGAGTTAGAGACAAATGAGAAATAAAACCTTTTTCCATAATGTAACATAACTGAATTAAATAAATTTAACAACTTTTATATTAACATTATTGATCAATATTCCACAGTTAAACATACCATACTGAAACTAGTATTAATGGTATTTAAATATGACTTTATATCTGCAGCAAATAAAAAAACAGGAATTATTTCCAATATAAAGAACTTTCTTCATCAAAGTTACTAGCACCTGTTTATTTACTTATGAAAAATACTATGCATTTTGTTGCATGCAATATTCAACCAATACTGACACATTTTTACTGTTTACTAATCGCTCATCTCATTGATAGCATTCTTTCTTGCTGAAGAAATCATAGAAACCAGAGGGCAATTTATTTTTGAGCTAGTAAGAAGGTCAGTCTTCACAAGCACTTGGCAATCTCTTCTCAGAGCAATACTGTGACTGTCTCAGACCACAGACAGTAGAAGGCATTATGTTCCGTGACTCTTGTCTGCAGGAAGGTGAATGGACATTTTCTGTACAAGTCATACATATGGCATAACGTATAGGATACTTATAGGAAGGAGACAAAAAATTATGTCGTGATAACGACATGAATACTCCTTCTTGGTGCATTCTGAATTAGTGTTTCATTTTTTTACCTTGACTCAAATTTTCCTTCTTATCAAGTATGTTTTTTTAAAATAATTGAAGTAATGTAAGGATTTTAAGAGATTATACATCCATTAAAATATTAAAATTGATCTGAAAATATTTTTATTTCAGAATTAGTGGTAGTCTTCCAATTCTTTTGTCACATTGTGCAGATTCCCTATTTTTCTGTTGTTACATGGAACACTCAAGTAATCAAATAGGAGAATAAAGATTGTAGTTTGACAAATCCAGTTATTGCTTCAGTGGAGACATACCCAATTAGCTAGAACATGAAGGCAGTATCTTTAGACTTCACTACAAAGTCATCTTCTATTAGACACAGTACAATTGTATAATTAAATGATGAAATATTGCATTACAATGAAAATATTCCTTAAATGCATGTCAGGGATATTAAGTAGCCAATAGCTGAGAAAATAGTATGGATAAACATACAGTGCAATCCTTGCATATTAGTTTTATTCTTTAAGTTTTCCTAATGACAGCTACACAGTAAATCTATAAATGAAAGTTTAAAACAAACATCTATCTATCTATCTATCTATCTATTTATCTATCTATCTATCTCTCTATCTATCTATTAGAAGAGGTAAATAGCACTTCAGGACATGGTTTAGCAGGTATGGTGGTTGATGGGTTGACAGGTTGGACTTAGTGATCCTAGAGGTCTTTTCCAACCTTAATGATTCTATGATTCTAAGAACCTACCCCGAATTCTTAGTTGGGTAATGCTTTACTACTGCGTAAGCAAAGTCTGAACACGTATAGAAGAAATGCATCACTGAGTGGGGCATAATTGGGGTAACAAAAGTAAATATCATCTAAACTTATCAAAACAAGTGCATATTTTTCTAAGCCTGGTACACAGTAGAATGGCATTTTTAATGAAGCGAAGGGCTACATCCTCTTTTCTAACAGTTTATTTCAATGAGTGTTATTTTCACAATAAGATATATGGCAATGGCTGAAATCTCTGTATCGTAAAAGATGTTTTCTAAAAAAAAAAAAAATTAACAAAAAGAAAAGACAGCTTGCTGCACATTGCTCCACACTAATGTGTGTTACATTAAACATAATTCAATTTGTAATGTACAAACCTGGTGTTCCTTTTGAGGTGTAAGACATTTAACTTACTAATGCTGACTTGTAAAATTGATGTTAAGGAAACAAACTCTCCTCTGTTGAATAACCAAGTGCCATAATTTCAGCCCTTCACAAATTTTCAGTTTGCATCAATTTTCTGTGTACCCTTCCAAGTAAGCCGTTGAAATAATTCAGTTTGTCATTCAAATACAGATTATAACAGTTGTCCAAATCATTCACAGAAAACATTCTGATGTTGACAGCCTACAGTTTGTCTTGTCTGACTTGCCATAGCTGTATCTCTTGCAACTGCCCATATTACATCAGCTTCTGCTTTTCACAGCATCGTTTATATTTTACATGTGAAATAAAATGTGAATGTAAAGTACAGTCTTAAAGTAATTACGGTATTCAGCATTCAGCAGGAGTTTACACTACTTATTCCTTCTGCTCAACTGTCTTGTCACATCAGTGACAAGGTTTTTTTTGAGATCTAGCATAAATCTCAACGTTGGCATTCCTAGTTTGCTGAAGAATCTTTTCTTCTCCCTTTTCCCAAAGCCTCCTGCCTTCCTCTTCCCGGCCTTGGCTCTCCCGGCTGCCCCAAGGCTCCACCTGCGCACTCCGCAGATGTGCAGCACAGGTTTCCTGATTTTCCCACAAGAGGTCAGGGTTGTGTTATTAGAGGATGTGGCCAAAGCAACAATTGGCACTCATTTTGATCATTTCTATTGTATTGTTATCCCTGTATACAGAGTGAACGAAAAAGCTTCAACCTAATATTTTTGTTTGTACTAAAAATGTATGCAGTCCTCTGCCTTCATCAGTAGTGTGTCATTGGCTTTCTACCCAAATGCACTAAAGCTGAGTGGTTGATGTGAGACAATACCGCTACCTGTATGATCAGAGGTGGAAATCTTCTACTTAGGTTGTGCAGCGTTCCCTGTATACAGCAGTTGGGGAATTTAAGCTCAGAGCAAAAAAGAAGAAGGATTTGTAAATTTAGTTTTCTGTGAATTTCCATTTTTTCTCATCAAATCCTCCCATCCCACAAAAATAATCCTGGATTTCTCACAGGTTGTCTCATCGTATGTAAGACAGCACAGACGATGGCTAGGCAGATTTCTGGAATGTGCTGGTGGCCTGGTTAGCCAGTCCACGGACATTGGGATGCTGTCACTTTGAAAATTAGAGTTAAAAAAGGGTTCATCTCACTTTTCCTTTAGGCTGAGTATAACTAAGGAGAGTCTGTAGTCCTTGTCAATTAAAAGCAAAAAGGCCCACTTGCAGGATCTTAGGAACTTAAACATTTTTACCTTCTACAAATGCAGTATAAAAAATTCAGCCAGTGCATTCAAAAGTACTATGAGAACATTTTCAGATAAAGGAATGGAAGAATGGTGGACAGGGAATATATCGCATAAGCCTTGTTTCCTCAGAAAACCACACTAAAAATAAAGAGTAAATGTGAGAGGGATGAAAATGGTAGACAAACTCCAAAACATGACGAAGTCTCCTTTCTGTGAATTTATTTTATAGACCTGCTCTGTGACAAAAGTAAAGTAGACCTTCCACAATGAAAAAATTAGTGTAGCACAAAACATGGTTTACACACATTTAAACCACTTAGTTTTATTTCTGATTGATGTCTACAATGTATATAGCAGCCATATTGTCTGATAAGTGATTAATTAGGCGCTTTTTTAACTTTATAGATGTACTTGTTAGGATATTTAATGGAGACCAAACAGATGATTTTAAATGGCAAAAGACAAAAAAGAAGGGGGGAAGGGATAAAAAGAAGGGAAAGAAGAAGAAAAAGGCATGGTAAATTTAAAAAGCACAGTATGTGATTTTCTATTTTACAGCCAGTGTCATTATGTGAGCATTGCTTAGTGGCATATTTGAGTTCCCAAGGATATAAATGTCAATACAAACACAATTTTCAGAATAATTCAAATGGAATTAATACTTACAGGCGCTTCAGTTCTGAAAGTCCATGGAAGGCCCCTGGCTCAATTGTGCTGATCAAATTATTCTTCAGATCTCTAGAGAGGCACAATAGGAGGAGTAATTAATTATCACTTTACCTACTGTACTACTGTTATACATGAGTGTGAAATGCAATGCAATTCTAGCTTCTATTTATCTTAGTAAAACCAAGAATTAATTTCTTTTAAATAGTAACACCATTTGCAGTTTATAAAAACCTTTTTTCCCAAGAAAGATGGTTAAGATCAGAAGTTAAAAAAAAAAAATCTGCTTGTTTTAATTCCTCTCCTATTTGTACTTTTCAAAACAAGCCATTGTACCAGCCATTCTTGCCCCATGAAAAATGTTTTAATCAATGAGTGAATAAAATAATCAGTCAGCAAAGCAAGAGCCTTTTAGTTTGCTTATTCATTGTGCTGTGCACTTTACAGTTAATAAATTTCTCATTTCCACCTAATGTAGGCAAAGGAGGTGCATGTGAGACAAACACATAGGTCAGGTTTCCATCCTTAAACACAAGCAATTTCTCGTGTTTGGCACATAGGTGCTTCATTTTGCACTTGGTGACAATCCAGAGGATCGGCTGTTGCGAGGATAAAGAATATTTCACTGGCATTAGTAATCCCATCTGCTCTTGACACAGTGCTTGGGGCCGTGGCATTGCCCTTAGCGCAGTCCCCACAGAGATTTACTACTGAATTGTCTCAAGACACTTCGTGATGTGAACCCTGAGGAAATGCCTTCAGTGCAATTAGATAAGCAGGCCTAGGAGATAAATGCTGTAAATTCTTCTAGAGTCAGTGTTCCTTTTCTGACAATTTGCAATTCATAGGGAACGACTGGTGTGCAATAATATCAGTGTTGTTTCTCAGACTGGCCTTTTCCATATACTGCAGCAGATACGCCGCTTGACTCTGCCAAAGTACGGATGTATCAACAGCCACATGAGTCATCTTATTTATGACTTTTTATTTTACTGCAAATAAAATGCACACTAGGTGAAATCTTGCTTCCACTAACTGCAGTTGCCCTCAGTAGGGCAAGATATCATCCAAAATGTTCAGTTCACAGTAGGATATATTGTAATTTCAAAGTCAAAATCATAAATAAATATTTCTGTATTTTGCTAGTCATTTTTGCAGATCTTTTGAATACAGTTCCAAAAATTTGTCACACCCATTTCGTTTAGTGTTGACATCTATATGTGATCAGTTGCTAACAAAGATCTCAGTCAGACCCATAACAGCCAAGCTCAGCTTTCAGCCTGCAACATGCAACACTCAGAGTCCTTAAGAAGGCGATAAGACATTCTGATTACTTACGTACAAGGCATTTTGTCTTAGATATATGAAATGCAGAGATATCAAAAGCACAGCAGACCAAGACTGTAATTTTGATGGAGAAAACCCCCTGAAGTCCATATCATCACAGTTTAGAAAGTATTTCTAGATACTCAGTCGCTAAAGTTGTAAAATCCTAACTGTAAACAAGGTTCAAGGTAATCACTCAGCATTTTTTAAAGTCCATTCAGCTCAAAGTTTATGCTGCGTAATCGGCAAGGTATGATACTCAGCTGTGTTCACAATAACCACGTATTGCAACCTCACTTGTCCAATATTTTTAGATTAGTGTTCTTTGTTCGAGCTTGATCTACATAGTGCTTTCATCATGACTACGTGTTGCTCCCAATCTTGTGACATTATTGAAAAGAAAACAACGAAGGATCAGGAAAAAGGTATGAAGGGAGCTATTTATTTAAAATTGAAACCTAACAACAGTCTATGCTTTGAGTCTTTTTAAAATGTAACTACTGCAAAGCATACGGGTTTACTTACTACAAGTATCTGTGATTAAGTAACTTAACTCAAATTACAAGTATTCATAAAGCTATGAAATATATTAGAAATTTTTTTAGCCATGCATGTCTGAAAAACACTGGTTTAGTTTCTTAACTGTTTTTATCTTACCTTGTTTCAGATATTTCAAAGTTCCTTTTTTCAGTTGCTATTTTCACTAATGAACCACTATCTGTTCATTATGCAAATAAAATAGCCTTGATAAAATATGCTAATCTCAGTCCAACACAAATACAATGGATATTACAAGAACATATTAAAACTGCATCAATTATTCCAGCTGCTGAGTACTGACGTAACTTTTGAACAGCAATGCATGAATGTATGCATATATAGATACTTAAAGCATACACATTACACAGCATAGGTCTTTCCCATTTTTCTGAGCCACAATGGCAGTCTCTCACTCATCACTAAGCTAGTAAAAAGCATAAAACCCAGAAGTGCTTCCTTTTGCCTGCTACTGTGCAGTACGGAGATAAGCGTGCCTGTACTGCCTGGGAAAGCGAGCCATTTGGAGCCCATGAAATTCCTCATAGGCTCAAGAAAACAGCAACATGAACCAGAGGCAGGGAGGGAAAAGGTGGCACACAGGAGGTGAGGAAAAAAAAGGACAGCGTCAGTTCCAGAGACAGGTAAAAGCGCCGGAAAGCGGCAGAGCTTGGGCAAGGGCTTGACAGAGATTTAAGCATTCATAAGAAAGCTGCACAGTCTGTAAGTAATTTTAGGCCTAGGTCTAAGCTCTTTGCTTTCTCCTGGAAATGATGTAAGGAAACCAACAGCAGAAACACAGACATCAATGTTGGTGCTTGCACTGATTCTTACCTGGCAAAGTAGACCACAACCCAACGAACAACAGCGGGGAATTAGGGGCTACAGCCATGCTCCTGTGGGTATTCTGCCCTTCTCCCTGTTCCCTAATCCAGGCCAAGCAGTTTTCTTCCTTGCTTTGTCCCCTTCTACTGGATTTGGATGAAACTGGGAGTAGCTGATTTTATCACAGATGAAATACAGTGGATGATGCTTGTTATCATGAAAACACTCCCGAAGAACTGGAAGCAGCTTTGTATTTTTTTTAAATTCTGTGGTCAAACATCTTCATCTTAGTTCCCTGGTACCAGCAGCAGCTACTAGATTCATCTTACTTCTTCCTTAATCTGCTCAAGAGGTTGTGACAATTCCTTCAGATACTCAGAATTTTTCACACCCTCTCATAAACAAAATGGTTCACACAAAGCTTCTGCACTCTCTTCTTCAGAGTCCCATCAACTTGCAAAGAGACGTCTCGATATGTTTGGCAAAAGTTAATATTGTCCTTTGATGGTTAGGATTTTTTCCTGTGTGGGTGACCCAGTGTCTCATCTTTTTTTAACATTCTAATATTCAATATTCAGTTTGGTCTGCTCTGGTTCTGTTCACAACAAACATCGGGGCTTAGCCCTCTCTAGACAGCACTGCTGACATTATGCTCATAAATGAAATGTAGATCTTATTGCTTCTACAGTGTGTTAAATCTGTAACTACTCAGGCTGAAGGAAGTTCTTCAACTTGCAGAAGCGAGTTTACACGGAAAAGACTGAAAGGGCACTGTTCCTGTCGTGAACTTCTGTATTCTTAGAACTTAAAATACAAACAAACAAAAAAAGCCCAAAACACCAACCTAATACTATAGACCTTTTGTATCTATATTGATTTCTCTCATGCTTTACACTGGGACACACTTGAAAACCACTTAAGAGGCATACTTCAGAGGAAGTATCCACATTTTAGGCAGGGGAAACTGACAGTTTTAATCATTAATCTTTATATCAATTACAAACATTCTGTGTTAGCTGATAATTCATCTAAATGCTCTACAAGTTGTAATTAGATGGGATAATCATCTCTTATAGCCAACAGCGGCTATAGTTCACAACAAATATAGAAGAGTCATTATGAGTGGCAAACTGTTGGCAGGTAAGTTTTAATGTCAGTCAAAATAACCAAGTCGATAAAAGTCTTCCATTTACTGAAATCCTCTATGTTCTAGTTTATGGAAACTCTGCTCTGTTTCCCCATAACGTGTAACCACATAGGAAAAAACAGCATAATCCTGAACTATCATCTACAGGAAAAAAAAAAAGGACAGTTTAATGTTAGTGTAAGCCAGACCATTTCAAGGAAAAGCGTCCATGACTTGCACTGTCCCAAAGAAAGACATCTGGTCTCCTTATTTTGGAAATTATACTTAAATTAGGTAGGTCATTTTAGTAAGCGATATTCTCAGAAAATTGTAGATGATTATACTACCCACAATCCCGGCACTTTCTTAGTAATTAGTATTATTCCATAATGTTTCCATATACTTCTGGCCTAAAAAAACAGGTGTTTTCTTCCTTGTCTTCCTTAAAGACTAGAATGTGATTAAAATAAATAAATAAAATCAGCAAAACCGTGAACCACTTATGATTGTTACTTCTACATCAGGAGAAATATTTGCTTGCCTCCCATTTGTATTTTTTAGAAACTTATTAAAATATTAAATTAGTTTCTCCCATTTTCTAATTTAGCAAAGAGTTGTTAAATTGAAGCCTTACAGCAGTGAGTATCAACTTTCACTGAGCTAAATAAAGAAACCAGGGTAAATTTGGTTGTATGTTTACATTTTTTCCCCCAAGAGCTACTGCTGAGGTTTGGCAAAAGGTCATGATCCAAGGCATGCCAAACAGCAGCTCAGCCTGGGCCACACACATGCACACACGCATATATACCATGCAAGACATTTATCACCAACCAAAAGTAAAAGAAAATGGAAAGAACCCCAGTATCATAATTTTGAATGACCACAGCGTGACCCAGTGGATGTCCAAAAAGAAAGCACTTTCTAACTAACAGTTATGGTTTTGCATCATTTATAATGCAGCATTCTAACTTTAAAGTATCTATTCTGAATCTGAATGACGTGTCATTAGTGGTGTGGGTGTATATATCTAGTGGCATGACCTGAAAATAAATCAAAACCAAGTGCCTTGTACAAGTACAGATAGATGGAAGCTACACGAAGTTAGCTGTAGTCATAACAACTGCAGCACATTTATAGCCAGGATGCACAGCTACACAAAAATAAAATACTACAATATTTATTGAAATATGTTTCCCCTAAGTTTACTACAGTTGCTAGATATACTTGCTGCGTGGTACTCTGATCTTAACTAGACCTGAATAGGTAAAGGAACAATATAGAATGGACCGTGTTATCACTAAAAATCAATCATCTCAAATGGTTACGAGTAAGTTAACAGAGGACAGTCTCCTTTTCACTTACAAGTCTGAACTTACATAAATTACATACAATAACCATTAAGCACTGTCTTCCTACCTGTATGTAGTTAATTTGTATGTATCTGAAAACAATAGTCCCACAGGTAAAAACACTCGAGGATTCTTTTACTAAGTGTCACAAACTGCTGGGAGTTTATCAACTTACACATTAATCTTTGAACTTACTTTTACTTACTGAAGACATTTAAGAGGAGTTACCTCAACAAAAACAGCTGACTTAAGGAGGGGAAATCTGTGTTTGAAATATTCACTTCCTGATGGCTTAGCTGAGAGGTAAATGAAATAAGAGGAAGAGGCTACTAATGGGACTTTACAAGAACATTTAATAGCTACTCCAGGCCTCTCAGCTATTAGACATCTTCTGTGGCCAAATTCCTGATTATCTAAATGTGTTCTTGAGATTCTTGATCCTTCAAGTTCACAGTATGCACTTACACGGTATAAAACACATAAGGAAAAACTGCTAAAATATACACAGTCCATTAACAAAAGAATCAGTTTATCTGAAACCGCATTCTGACATTTTGGGCTTTTCGTACCAACATCTCTGCCTTCAGTCACCACAGATTGTTCCTCCAACTTGCAATATACGTACTGCAGACATTTTGAATACATATTCATAATGAGAATGTTCAACTAATTCCAGCACTTCGTTCAAATTCCTGACATTGATACGTCTTTCATAAAAAATTATAGGTTGTACCAAGAGGACATCTGTGTTTAGAAAGCTGTCATTATGGGCCTGCAAACTTTCCAAAAAAGCTCTGAGAAGAGCAATCAGTTGTTGAGCAGACGCCAAATACCAGTGAAATATGACTGACTTTCCACATTTTGCATATTACTATGAAACAACAACAACAGCAAAAAAAGAAAAAAAAAAGTAAAAGTAACGTCTTTCACCACTTTCTCATGTGAAATATTCCAGACAAACTTAACAGCACCTTTGCCCAGGAAATTAATGCAGACTCAGGACCCTTAGAGAAGATTCACTTTTAAAACATCATTATGATCATGGTGGTAGGAAAGAGGCATAGCCAATGATGCATTACCACATTTAGCACCTATCCTGCAGTCATGATAGCGACTGTCAGGGTTAGCAGTCCTGGATACAGGAACAAAGAATTAAGGACATTGGTAAAATGTGTTTGAAGATATTTCAAATGCACCCATCTGTACCGTGCCTATGAGGAGACAGTGACTCATTATTATATTTTGATGGCCTTGATACAATAAAAACTTCTTTTCATCTCCATTGTTGGTGAGCGCATTGTCAGTCACACACTGCAGACTAAGAAACAGGCAGATCAAGTGATATCCATTACCTGGTATCATCATCAATAACTAAAGCACTCCGATGAAACTCCAGAGCTCATTTCTTGTTTTTTCATGATGAGAGTGAATATTTAATCTACTTTCCAGAATCAGAAAAGTTATGGTTGCATTGCAGTTAAGTTTCAAGACATAACAATAAGCCTTTTTTTAGATTATTCCCACGAGGTAATAAACATAAACGTGCACATAAACAGGGACAATATTTGTCCAAAAATTGTCTGTCTTTGCAGACACAGAGGCTACAGGTCTTTTGTTTGTTTAGCATGTTGGTGCATGCTGATTATGCATCTTCATTTAATTTTCTTTCTCAGTCCAAGACATTACTGGTTGAATTGCATCAAACAACAGACCCTAAAGACAGGACAAAAAAAATAACTGCTGCCCATTCAAGGTACTAATGAATGATCGGAAGTTTCAAACCAGTCACTTGATGGCAATAACGACATACAGAACAGAAAGATCATCACATTTTTGTTTTTTAGTTTAAGGACAATGACTCTTTCACATCAACTGCGCTGTGGTAATTTGGCAGTTGTTCATTATTTAGGAACACAACAAAAATGTTAAACAAAGTGCCAATAATGGCAGCTGAAACAAACCAGATACAGGCTTTATGGCAGTTTGCTTGCTCAAAGTATCCCACAGAATGTTATAGTGTATTTTGTTCTAATGTTAATAACCACAGAGCAAAAATATAAGGTTCAGAGTATTTTAATCCATGGAGCAGTATGTCAAATAAGGAAAAGTGAGTTAAAAGCTTGGTAAAGCAACTGTTATTGCAAATTTTTTGTTGATGCATTTTTCTACATGTTTATATTAGAAAACAATATTTTAAAAGATTAATTTATCCAGTATAAACTCTAGTTTCATTCTAAATACAGCCTCAACCAACCAGAACTTTGGATGGGGATGAAAAGATGTTTGGTACCCAGCTTTAGTTTAGCATTTTGTTATCGTTAGCTCAAAATGAAATGCATTTTCTAATAAAGAAAAATCATCTGTGCTTTCCACATTCTTTTTGTTTGGCCTGTTTTCAAGAGGATAAAATTCATCAAAATATTCAAACTTCAAACATCCACAACTGTTTCTATACATGTTTTCTTTTCCTGGAAAATGCCACTCAACCAGAGATATATGGTAGGGTCACCTTAGGTGTGAAAGTTACTGGCTCTGTAGGTGCAAAAGACATGCTTGGAAGTTGTAACCTGTGGAGTTGAGATGGGGAGGCTGTGTCACCCAGCAGGAGGAGTCCCATGGATCAGTTCCATGGGGCTATAACCAGACTGGAAAGTCAGAAGCAATAAATGCCGAGGGAAGCACATAGAGTGGATTTCAGTCTCCACAGCTTTGCAGACAGCTCTGCACTGTCAGTGGAAAATATCTCAATGAGTGGTGGCAATCATGCCTTGTTGTACAGTGATAGATTTGGCGTAACATTGATTACAATAGCAGAGCTTGTGTCTATCCATAACTATGTAGAGACATGACAAGCACAGAAAGCTTTGGTGGCTGAAAAGAGCCAGAGGCTTCCTTAATTTCTACACCCACTGGGACTTCTCTGTGTGTTCATGCCTAGAAGGCAGTTCAGCATGGGTTAGATTTCTTGACACGTGCTCCAGTCCTTTTGATAAAAGGCTAACCATTGGAGGAAAAAGAAGAAGAAAAAAAAAATCAGTTCTGAGCAAAAATATGACCTGGGAGAAAACTGTTTGCAAAGAAACTGGAAAAGTAGGGAAAAAAGTACTATCTTTGTTTTTTTTAAGTGAAGTGCGCAGACCAAACAAAATACAAACTTAGAAAGTGAATAAAAAGTACTTTCTATTGAGAAAGGTTTAAACTCCATTGTAGGAATTGTTATTCCACATTCTAAGACTACACCTCTTTGCCTGTTACAGCTTTCCAGCAATGTGTATTCAACATCCTTAGGTCAAATTTCAAATTCTGAAATCACATTTTAACAGCATAATTACAATTTTGACAAAGAAATATTGGAAATTTTTCCAGTATTTTCAGAAGTGCATCTGATTTAATTTGTCGTAATAAAATAGGGAGATTTGCATCTTTACACTACATTATCAGATCAGGGTAAAAAAAATGTGTTTTAATAGCTATGAGAACCATAAAATAGACAAACCATTGTATTGTGGAGTTGTGGGTGGTGTTTGGGTGTTTTTTGTTTTTAAAGGAAGTGTTTGATTCTTTTTCTGTTACTAAACCAATATTGACTTGGAAGAATACAAGCAATTCTATATTGAATTTCAATTTGAACTTCAGAGAAACATTTTCTTCCATGACTGTAAACTCCCAAAGAAAAGAAGAAAGAATTCCACCCTGAGCTATAAAGGAAGGATAAGTACCTGCAGATGGCCCATAGATTAGCTGAGAGTAGTTCTGAACCAAAAGTAAGATAGTTTACTACTCAGTGCAAATGAATAAAATAAAAATAATCTTCCCTATAATGTTTATTTTATTGTAGATTTTTGTGTAAGACAGAAGTACAACACTTCTAAAAATGTGACAACTACAAAACGTCAAGGAGGGACTCCATCTTTCTGCCTGCTTACTATTTCTATGTAATCTCATTAAAAGTGCAAGAATCTGAATTAACAATATCACAAAGAACATAGTCACTGATTATACGCCTAATACTGAGGGACCTGCAGTCATTATTTAGCTCATGATAGGAGATGGACAGGAAAACACTGAAATAACCTTCACCCATCTCCAGGAATGAGTACACTCAAAGCCATTCTTCCTGTTCACCTGGGAATACGGCAATGCCCAGACACATTCCAGCATCACCTCAAGCAGGAAGCCTTTTCCAGATAAAGAGGGGAAAAAAAGTAAAAGTAGAGACCATTGGAACATTTAATTCAGCCAGTATTAGAGGGGACATTAATTACATATAAATCTTGTCAATTTAAACTGTCAATAAGAAGTGGTTTAAGGATAACATGAGAATTGTCTACAAGCAGTTTAGCTCGGAGGAGCTAAATCTTGGTGGAAGACTGATCTGGGAATCATTCCGCAGAAGCCTCTGTTTTATATAAACTGGGGCTTCGCTGACAACACAGACAAATGTAAGTAATTTAAAGAACAACCATGTGTACCAGGAAGAAGGCATGCAAAATCATCTTCTCCTGCGGAAATCAGGATTAATGAGTATCCTTTCCAATAACTCTGAAGAACTTCCATGAGTATTTTCACTGAACAGGTTTTACATTTGCACTTTCCTGCCGGTACTTGCAGAAATTTTAAATACTTTTTGTTAAAATTTCATATGAAATATGGACAAATGCTAGAGCAAACTAGAAGGCTGAAAAGTAAGGAGACCAGAGGATCTATACGAATGTACAATTTCTACACATTCTACACATAAGCTCACCACCATATACTTTACATGTATGCAAAGCATATGTTGTGAGATTTTCAAGTAAAAATTGTCTTAAACAAACTGAACAAATTGTATTTCTTCTACCTTAGAAGTGCCAGATTGATATTAATTTCAATACAGAACCTCTCCTATTATAAATAATAAAAAGTTGGCACATACTTTAAAACTTGGCCTTGGTGGTCCCACTTGAAATGTTCTTTTTCAGTGATTTTGATGCTCTGTTATTTTTTTCCTAGTGTTTCAGACAAAAATACAGTTTTTTAAAATAAATTTTCTTTCATTTATATAAATGTCTCAGCTGTTCAGCTCTAGAATATGCAAAGATTATGAAAAAAACCAACAAAAATCAACACAGTTGTAATAACACACAATAGCAGCTGGGGCCACAGGAACACCCACAGGTCTTCAAGCCCTGAAAATCGAGGAAACAGGAAAGGAAGCACAAAAAAAGGATGCAGGGAAAGGAGTATGTTATTGTTGGAGATAATTACTGCTGAACGTCATTAATTCGATATGTTTCATTTAGTTAGATATCGCTTCCTTTTCTATCCTTCTCACCACACAGAGTAATAAAACTTCTTCTCCCCACTTGTTTTTGCATACCTTCCTTCATGGCATCTCTTATGCTACCTTCTTCACACTGCCTCTCCCTCAACCCAAGCAGTGCTTCGTTTCCACAGTTTTCCTACATCAGGCCAGGGATCCAGCTATTCTCTCCAACAAATAATTCATCTTATTTGTCAAAACCTCATTCAGGCATGAAGGGGGCAGAGAAGCCCATAGGTGCTTTTGGGAGCTGCAGTGCAATTTCTCTGCTCCCTGCCTAGCCAGCTGCGCCATGCTGGTTTCCTAACAGGTTATTTCATTTTCATTTAGAAGTGAATTAAGGACTGTACTTTCAGTAAAGAGCACATACTATACTGAGAATAAAAGCATACAGACAGGGGATTAAGAAGCAATGGATGTCTCACTTTAAAGCTCAGAATCATGCCCGTATATGATAAATCCTAATACAACTATTTCCCTACCAAAAAAAATTGTTAATACCTTCCAGTGCTGCTAGAGATAGAAGTATTACGGAAGAAACTTTGGTGACAGCAAAGGTGCTTTCTGGTGGCTATTTTAACTCATGTATTTATAAATCTGCATGTGATACATATTTTTAAAGGATGACAGTATCTGACACAAATCATGTGTTCTCTTAATGACATCACTATATAAACCATCAGATGAGTATATCATACAGCTGAGATGGCTGACTACACAGCAGACACACTGAACTATTTGTGGTCCTAATAGGAAACAGGAGCCTAGATGCTCATAAATTCAATTAAGAGACTTCCTAAAACACAGCTAAACTTCATGTTCAATAATTTAAAAAAATAAAAATTAAAAATTGTCCATGATTTAAACAGCTCTGTAAGCTAACTTTATAAGTTAATTTTATACTCCTGTCATTTATGACTACTAATATTGACTATTCATATAGAACGCCTTATATAATTTTTCTAATGTGCAATGCCCTGCTAAATCTATTCATGGCTGTGCTATAGCAAAAATAATCTTCGTGTCTAACCAACCAGTTTGTTCAACTATACAAGTAACAATTTATATTGCAACAAAATGGCGACTTAACAGTAAGTGTCCAGCAAAACTCCTACGAAACACTGCAAAGTTTTTTTACACACCTGCATTTTAAGAGGTGTATAAAAACCCTTCCTTATAATAATCACTCTTACAGATAACAAATGTATGTAAACTAGTAGACTATTAGACTATTCGAGGTTAGGAATACAGCTACCGATGACCCTGAGGAACCGGTATTGTATTTAACTGTACAGGTGCTTTGCACTGACTGACAACAGAGGAAAGATGCTTTTCATTCTAACTTGACAGCAAAAGTGATCTGCAAATTATGACCCTTCATTCCTGCCCATGGTTGTCTAATACAACTTTTTTTCACTCTGTTTCCAAACAATTCAATACCTTTAAAGCCCTAGTGATTTTCCCTATATTTATTTCCCTTTGCTTACATTGCTATCGACTGAATTTCAAGCAGAAATTATAGAATCACAGAATGGTAAGGATTGGAAGGGACCTTTATTCATGTAAAAACAACTGTAACAATTTTGAAGATGTTTTTCCATTAAAATATTTCCCTGGGATTAGATTTAATGAAAATATATGTCTTATATTCATTCGTCCCACCCTGAAACATCTTTATCTTTTACACTTGAAAAGACACACACAGTATGTTTTGCCCTCTTAAAAAGTGATGAATCCAGTATGTACTCATGAAACACGTCACAGTATTAGATGGGGATTTAAATTATTTCTAGCCAAAAAGAAAAAAGCTTCTTAATATTTTTATGCAGTAAAATGAATTATAGAATTGCAGATTATTACTGTCACTAGCAAACATCATTCTTACTAAACAAATCTAGTAATCTTAATCTTTTCTATACTCCTGTTATGAACTATTTAGATACTAGGATAATTAATGTAATATAAATGACTACATAAAGGCAAAAATGTCTTGATTACACGAGAGACATAAGGAGCACAAAGTTAATGATGGCATGGACAACTCTTTCAAGTGTTTCAGTCACACACCACGTGGTTTAACACAGCAGTCAGCAACTAGGACCGTGCAGCTGCTCACTCACTCCTCCTCCCCCGCAGTGGGATGGGGAGAAGAATGGACAAAACGTAAAACTCGTGGGTTGAGACAAAGGCAGTTTAATAGGACAAAAAAGCAAGGAATAATAATAACTATAAAAAATACGCAAAACAAGCTATACACAATTTTTTCTCACTGCTCGATGACCGATTGTGCAGCCAGTCCCCAAGCAGCAAACACAGAACTCACAGATTTTGCCAGACTCGCAGACTTCGCTGAACTCATGGAAAAAGACCGAACTCATGGAAAAAGAGCAAACTCACAGAAAAGTAAAAGTTCAAACTCACGGAAAAGTAAAAGTTCGAACTCACAGAAAAAGAGTTCCTTGCCCCACAGCCAATGCCCATTTATATACAGAGCATGATATCTATGGTATGGAATATTTCCATTGGCCAGCTTAGGCTGGCTGCCTGGCTGTGCTCCCTCCCAGCTCTTGTATACCTACTCATCAGCCGAACATGGGAAACTGAAAAAAGTCCTTGTTCTCTTAGCAACTACTAAAAACATCAGTGTATTATCAACATTCTTCTTGTACTAAATCCAAAACACAGCAGCTACTGGAAGGAAAATTAACTCCATCCCAGCCAAAACCAGGACACATCCAAATTCAATAATTATTCAAGTACTGATCGAGTCAATTTAGACCTTTTATTCCCAATGTCTCCTGCATCTCTTCATGAAGGAAACTTTCACAGATGAGGCTTTACTAGCCCTTTATAAACTAAGTTTCATATTACCGTACATCAATAGAACTACACTTTTCTTACTCTTTCAAAGTCTCAAATAATATGAACAACACAACAACATCCATCTATGGAAAATTTAGCAAGCACCGTAACATTTATTATTTTATGTTGATTTAATTACAAAATTATATGCTTTTATTTGAACATATATTAACTGTTCAGTATGCAGTTTGCACTGCAGTACATGAACCTGTCAACTGGTCTTCTGCAAAAGCATCTCTCCTCAATGGCTACTTCACTTGTCAAGAAAATGAAACCTGACCCTGGACCCTGCTGTGTCTCTCTCATTCAAAACCACTAAAATGTTTCTTCTTTTAGGAGAGATTTATTAATGGAGAAACAATGCTGTTTCAAACTAGCATTTCCTTTCTAAGTTGCCACTTTTTTTAAGCGATCTCAAACCTTCTCAGCTGAAATCCAACTAACCACTCTGTGCTTCATGCTGATTTCAATTCTAGGTAATTCTGAATTAAAGTTCACTATAACTGTTTGTGGACTAGCAGTATCGGACCTTTTTATTAAAAGATGACTGTGAATCTCCCTAACAGTTGTCCTAATGTGAAACTGGTTTATCAGGAAGCAGGTCACTCTGAATTTTCTAAGGTCAATACCAAATTTTGAATTAATCCTCTTCCTGAGAAGTCTGAAAATAACTCAGCTTAACAGATCGGCAACAGTTGCCAGAGAGCTCAATAAATAATGCGTATGTTGTTGTTCGGAGATTCTTCCTTTTGTAGGTTATTTTCACTTAGCCAATATTGAGAGATAAAAAAAACCTCTTATATTTATACAATCAGTATCAGCAAAGAATGCTGGAACACAGCTAGTCAAATCATGTAAAATATTCACAAACAGGAGTACAAACATTTCTGAAACAAAAAGTCCGGCTGGATAATCTCTTCTTCAAATCAATAGACCTGAATGGCAGAAATAATTTTCAGCACCTTTAAATACTCAAAGCACATCAAACTCAGAAATTACTTGCTGTCTGGCAGAAACACAGCAATATATACTGGCCACCCGAAGCATGATGGGAAAAGTGTTGGCCGAGGTCCAAAAAAGCACTTAGGCCATCTAAAGTGAAACTTAAGTAGAACATAGGTACTGAGTCCAGAGTGCAATTCACAGCCCCCTCTTCACCTCCTACATGTCCGAATGGCTGCAGGTACGTTAGTCTGCACTTTTCAAGGTGCCAAAGTGCAGAAATGGTGCTGGGCGTGCCAAACGCCTCAGAGCTGGTCTTGTACAAAAGCTCTTTCGGTATTTACAGACAAGACCTGCCCACACCACGGCTCTCTGTAGGGCCAGGCAGGCTAAGGGGACGCACTCAGCAAAGCCACAAAAGCAAAGCACAGCCCAGCAACCCAGAGAACGGCAAAGCGGTGAGAAGTGTTGCCATCCATCTTTTCTATGACAACCTAGCGATTAGAGCTGGGGAAATGAAAGACACTGTTCCAGCGCCATCCTCTCCAGAAGGGATGTATACCTACATTTAAAACACACAGGATGTGAAGAAACAGACAGCAGCCTCTGTTCCCTAAAACAGTATTTCTGTATTTTATCAAATGAATGTTTATAGCAAAACCCATTTTCTCCTTGTTGATGAAATATCCTTGGCATTTGACTGCTTCTGTTTTTTTCTTTCTGACCCCATAAATCTTAAACAGTTGACTGCGTGTTGGCAGAGCCCCACTTCAGCCAGACCTACATCCCGGCTAAGGCCTTTCCCACAGAGGTAGCAAACGTGTGATGTGCTCAGGCTGAAGAGGCTTGAACCTGAGTCCTTCTCTTCCCAAGCACTACTCCAGCCAGTAGGCTAGTATAGAAAGAACAAAAGCACAATTACTTTCTTTCATGACTGGTTTTCAAAAGAAAATATGGAGTCAGTTACGCCTATAAAGAGGAATGGCTTCAGAAGAAGCACTAGGTTGCAAATCCCTGTCCCGCAAAGGCTTCTAACTTACAGCTGCACAGCCAAAAATCATGTCAGGTTTCAGCATTTCTGTAAGCCACTCAGTGCCCATTTAGTCCCTCAGCACGATGGCTGGTTTGGATCCCCTTCTTATACACCTAATTCTCCCCGTTCACTGCACAAAGAGCTTAGGCCTCCAAAGAATAGGTGAGAATTACATTTTGAAGTATCTGTGCCACGCATGACAGTGCTGAGAACCACTCAGTCTTGTTGCTTATGGGAGCCTTAGCTACTTCCTCAGCTAGCAAGCTGCTAAATTTTCTGTTTAAGGGCTGTGTGTATTATTTACCACCCATTTGGCTGGGGTTTAGTTTGTTTTTAGCTGTTTTCAGGTGGCTTCAAAACAGGCCAAGACTAGAATCAACTTTATCTTCAATCCAGCAAGCAAAACCAAAGACAGTAGCAGCAAACCAGAGCAGAGAGCATAAATGACGTGACACACGCTCGCCTCCAAGGCTGAGAGCTAAAGTACGCATTTGGGATTGAACTCACATCTCTAAGAAGCAACAGCACAGTGCAATACCCTCAAGAAACACTGCAGGCAATACTTTGAAAACAAATTATTCTTTTTAATTTCAAAAAGACACGGAGCATAAGCCTAAATACGATTTTGCATTTCCTTTTCCAGATAGAGTATTTTTAAAAGGGTTAATTCTGGAGAACAGTGTTTTCCCGTGGAACAATATACACTGTGCACGTATTCCACTCTTACCCCTTCCCCTCCACTGATAAGTGGTGGGAAAGGGCAACTCAGAAAAAATGTCATCCCGTATCTGTCTCCCACTCAGCACACACTAACCCATTTCTCCAAAACCTCATCAGTGTTCAGCTCATTAAATTCAGCTGAAGGATGAGAACCGAGCTGCACCACTAAATGTGCACAGTTTGTGCTTACCAGCAAGAACACTGTATGTAGTGTTGCTTACAACATACCCCGTAATACGGAAGCATTCTTGTTGGCAGCTTTGACAATTTATCTATTCATATCAAAGTGAAACAGAGGCTGCTTTAAAACTGTTGCTCCTTGTCCTAATGGGAAAAGAAGAATATTAAAAACTATCACAGTGAAATCTCTGTTGCCATCAAAAGGTCGATTCAACAGACAAATAACCTAGTGTTAATGATTTAACAAAACATTTTTCACACAGATTACATGCTCATCCATCAATATATAATATTTTTCACATCAAGAAAATAAAGATAATTTCCTTTTAAAGTGCCAATTACAAAGAATTGTGTGCAAATCAAATACAATGCTTAAGTAATTATGCTTTTACCTAAAGAAACTAATTAAAAATACAATTAAACAAGAAAAAAATGTTGCCATTGTTTGGAATTAGACTCATTAACAGAACAACTGTCCTAAAAAGTGAACAATGTTGTACAAATTGTTCAGCAGCTTCTTGATTTAAAGAGACCTTTATGCAGGCAAACATACAGGCCTGGATTTCTTCACTCGCTTGTCTCTTTTTTGAGCACGTACGTGCATGAGGTACAGAAGCTAAGAGGCTGATCTTGACTTCATGAAAGTAAGTAGACCACAACATTCCTGCCAAGTAGCATATGAAATAAACATTACACATCATTTCAACCACTCTCAATTTATGAGAAATGAAACTCACACAATAACCAAAATATTAAAAAGCAGTTAAGACCGTTTAACTGACTTTGAAAATAAGTTTTTCAGCTCAAGAGAATATGTTAAGAATATCTTGATTTATGTCAGCATAATAAAAAAAAAGCATATGCACCTATCTATTATTGAACATACAGAACAACAAAATCAGAAGCTTCTTTCTTTCTCTAACTGGAAGCCTAAACGGCATTTTCTGAAATTAAAAAAGTACATTTATAAATGTGTGTTCATAACATAATAACCTCAAATGCAAGCTCCATATTATTTTAACATTATATTGACAGTATCCTGCACTATTTCTGATAACTTACAATACACTATAATGTTTTCAAGAAATTAAAATGTAAATGATTTATCAAAACACATACAGTCAACAAGTGACAGTGATAATGGAAATGTTCCTATGCAGGCTTCAAAAATATTTTGCAGATAACAAAGTCAAAATCCACTAGTTAAAATCCATCAAAACCCATCATCACTAGACAAATTCAGGAGTTTTAGTTGCAACCATGCATGCATTTCTCCATAATTGATGACGACAACACACTTGTTTGTTATGTATGAAATATAAAATTTATGGTGTATTTAACTATTCATTTTATTGCTTTTAAGTGCTGGGTTGGTGACTGCTGCTATTAAATAATTGTGAGTGTTGAAAATGTTGACAGTTAGGTGAGGTTCTTTTTTGTTTTGTTTTAAATAAAGGCTCCTCTCATGTGGAGTAGAGCTAAATATAGATAGTAATTCTAACTTTGAATCTATGTAATATATGGGTGACATTATATAGGAGGTATATATTTAAAAACATTCCCTGACATACTACCTACAAGTGCAGAGAGCAACAGAATTAGGTAATTCAAAAAAGTGATTTCCATACACCAATAGATTCTGAGGGAGTATGAACTGAACTGTGCATGCATTTCAGTAGAGGATTTAAATTGTCTCGTGGCAACATATTAGAAATAACACATTTGTACCTGTGATTTATGCCCCACTTTTGTAATTTGATTGTATCTTCAATGGGAGAGTTTTTCAGGAGGTATAATATTGCAATTCATATAGAAACTTTTGTCAACATTTGGAGTAAGTTGTTACTCTCGATTTACTAACAGGTTGGAGTAGCACAAACTTGTACAAGTTAACCATCTAAAATCACAGGGCTAGACATGGTTAAGCATTGCTACATTCCACTAAGATGATAAACCTGGCCATTTTCATATTAAAATATAGAGGCTGATATCCCAAATAATTTCAGCAGTTGCATCAGTAAGATTTGAACTAGAAGTATTCTTGTACATTTGTGTATTTTTGGCTCAACGACTTGTTTCCAGGAACAACAACAACAACAAAAAAGAAAATATTCTATATTTATATTATACAGAAGTCTCCAAAAGGTCCCAGTCAGGGCTGGAACTTTTTTGTGCTGTGCCAACACATTGTTTCCCATTCTGGATATATATAGAATGACTGGACATAAGCTCAACCATATATAATCATTTGCAGGATCAGCCACAGATGTTATGTTCCCTGCCCTAAAGAGATCAGAATAAAATTCATAGCAGTTTTGTCACTGACCTCTGAGAGACCAGACTGAAGTCAAAGAAATTCTTGTCTTACAACAATTTCAAGTGCAACAGAAATACAAAGTAGCAGCTGAAAAAACCTTAAATAAAACATGATTTAAACAAATTAAAATGGCCCGGATTGCTCTGATGTTGGGGCAGTGTTCATTTTAAGCTAATTCTATAAACGGTGGCATTTGCCTGGGCACAGACTCTTCATGATAATGATTTTACTAAAAAGCTCCTTCCCAACCAATCTGTTCATTCTGACTTAGCTAATGTACTTATGACACCAGCATTTAAGGATCTGCACAAGATTTATAGGCTACCACAGTATGAACTCTTGCCAGTAGAGTCTTAATTACTTTCAGAAAATGGGGAATGTGATGACCATGTTTATTGTTACAATCTTTTTTCTTTTGAACTAATCAAATACAGCTTAAATGATTTACTGGGAAGACAAAATATTCACAAAAGCTCTACAAGACAGAAATTATTGACAGAAATATCTGAAACTTGCAGCTTCCCCAGTAGCATAACAAGCCTGTCCCATTTCTGAAAAAAAAAACCAAAAAAAAAAAAAAAAAACAAAAAAACCAACTGGCATAGACCAACATTTCTGGCATTAATAAATGTCTGCAGTGTCACCCAGAAAACAGATAACTACTGTATAGTGTATTAAAAGCCTTAGTTCAGCTGGTCCATTTTTTCTAAACTTTAAAAACCATTTCCAAAAATACAAAGCATTTTTAACGGATTTCACTGGTCTCTTTCTTCTTTACATAAAATCACTCAGAAGAAGGATGTTTTCTCAAAAACAATCTGCTGTCCAGGTCCACCCTCCCAGGCATGTCCCTTGGAGCCGTTCCCAAACTATCCCCAAAGCACCAGCGTTTCAGCAACTAGAATGACAACTTCTTTTTCATTGTTTGAGATCCTGCAGGCTTCTATCTGAGAACAAAGCATGCACATAAAGCACATTCTATGGCCATGATTCAAGTTCTTTTGAAAATAAATGATATAGTGAAACAATGTTATGTTATATAAAGCAGTCTGCCTGACACTGGGTGCTCATCGTTACACCAAATCGTAGCCAAGTTCATTTCCCACCCATGCAATTGCACATATTAGAAGCGCAATAAAACTTACATAAAATGACTTGTTCACTATGTGGAACGTAAAACATTTGGTTGAAGTTTGAAGGGACTTTACCATGAAGAAGAAAAGATGAAGTCTGTTTAGCAACGGACAAATAAAATAATGAATCCAACACAAAAGTCTATTTGATTGTTGGTAGTGATGTATTTTAATATGACAAGAACAATGGAGTATCTAACAAAGTTCAAAAGCAATATATTTAAAGCTGACAGAAGGAAGTACTCTAACACAATATGTAATTAACCTACAGTCTTATTACAGAAACATATCACTGAGGTCAAGAGCTTAGTAGGATTCACTAAAAGAATTAGGAATTATATGCCTAATGAGGACGTTCGCATACACAGCAGACAGGATTTCTGAGGACACATTATAAAAAGAGAAAGTTTCTTTTATGAATTAGTTATTTTTTAATTTCCTTTTCTGAAGATTTGATAAACTTATTACACATCTGAGCTGAAACTCTGACTCACCAACATGGGTAATGAAGCCACTAACTTCAGTGGAGTAGGTTGCTCATATCTGGTATTGGCAA
Source organism: Opisthocomus hoazin (assembly GCF_030867145.1). NCBI lineage: Eukaryota > Metazoa > Chordata > Aves > Opisthocomiformes > Opisthocomidae > Opisthocomus > Opisthocomus hoazin. The sequence goes on from NC_134419.1 coordinate 63,585,713, forward strand.
GGGGCAAAATATTGGAGAAATTGCACAAATGCTCCAATTTACAGCATGATGATTTAAATTCTTCTAATTAAACCAGTAAAAGCCATAATATAAATGCTTTCCAACCACTTTAAAACTGCTTAACTACATGTAACTTTGTTTGTAAATTACAGAATTCAGCTAACCAAATTTGAACAATCACTTAATGAAGTTAAGTTTATGTATTTACAAAGAAAGTATTTCTTATTCCTTCAGCAACAGCACTGAGGTACATCTCTTCCCTCATTTATCCTTTCTTAGTTCTTATATCTATCAATCATTAATAATTTTTACATGCCAAATGGCTCAGCTATAATGTAAACTTGGTGACAATTGATTTTGTAATTCAAAGCAAGGGTTTGGGCTGGGTTTTATTCCTCAGAGTTGGCCTGCATTTCCCAGGCAATAGAGAGAACATCACATTTATTAAATTAAGCCTTGGGCTTTCAGAAGACTTTACAAAAGGTTATGTTTGTAATCTTCAGTGTTTATTTTACTATGAAACCAACACATTCAGCAATAAGTCAGATTTATTGTGAAAATAAACACATTAGGACCTTATAAATAGCTGTTAGAAAAGTTCCGTATGGTCTGCCAAAAGTCCCAAATGATTGGTTCATGAACTTTTCCTCTGTATGCTCTAATGGCTTGAAAAAATTGTTTATTTTTGACTGGTTATGAATAGATGAGGATTATATTTCATCTAGACTCTCCATTAAAGTATCAGAATTTAGAAAACCTCCAAACTTTTAAGAAACTCACATTAAAAAAAAATAAACTGTTGACAGCAGATATACATAATGGAATGGCAAAGTGGAGTGTTATTTTAAAGCTGCATTTACACAATGAGTTTCTTGATTTACCTGATTATATCCCCTAAAAAGAAAAAAAAAATCATTGTTCAAAGATACTGCAAGAATTTAATGGTTTATCTAAATGCCTACAGCAATTGCTGCCGCATGGGTTAATGGGAAGAACTGTCTCTGCTTCATCAAGAAGGATGTTACATTGCCTTATACTGGCAGCAAATATGCTTTAACAAGCATAGGAGTCTTTTGGTGAGAGGTTGGACACAAATCTAGCTGCACATGATCCCTGCATCCTTTGGTATGCAATGCCCTCACAAATTGGCTCCCTTGGAATGACAACACTTTCCCCAGCACCAAGGAGTCAGCTCTGCTTTCAAAATCACTCAGACCTTTCCAGATCTTTCCAGCACACAGAGACCAAGACGCTACCCCCTAGAACTGGGATGGAGAATTGTTCCTCTAAAACGCAGCAGTCTTTCTACAATTGTGCAGAATGATCAAACTCCTCATCCTCAAACCTTAAAACAGTATCTGCAAAATTATACTCCAGTGTTTCTGTGAGTATGAAACCAGCTGTCACGTCACTACTTTATTAAAGAGCATATCTGGGTGGACACTGTATTAGGGAAAGGTTTCTCAGTAGTGCTAACTAATACAGCAACAACAGGGAGGGCCACAAAACATTTCTATTTCATGAAAACAGGAGGCTTGGTACTATTTTCTCTTTCAACACCAGAAAATGAAATCAGTTTCTCAATGTTTTTGAAGGAAATAGGAGAGATGGTGAACAGCTGAGAGCCCAGCAGGCAGGCCATGCCTTGTGACAGGGAAGGGCCACTGTTGCCCAATGTGGAGCAAACACTCGAATCTAGCACTTCCCTGATCCTAGGCAAACGCCTTGTCAGTTTTAATTCTCAAAACTATTCCTTTTTGTAGGTATAAAATAGATGCCATCTGCATCAGACTTGTTCAACAGAAAACACTGCCAAGTCACTTACCTCTAGTACAGCAGTGAGCCCCAGTGAGCCCCAGTGAGCCCCCTGAAAGTGTCACCAGTGCATTTATATAAAAAATTTCAGTTTTGAATTAGAGAAAATGACTCTAATGTCACCTGATATCCATCAGTAATTAGATGACATTCCAACTATGGAAAAAGTCATGTAGCAGAACTCTTAAGCGAGCAGAATTACCTCCTCCTAAGTAGAAGGGGTCTTTTTTTGTTTAGTTACTTTTACGTGCTACAGCAGATGTACCACATTAAGTATTAGTTTCTGCCTGAATGAATAATGGAGACATGAGCACTTGTATAAACAAGGAAAGGTATTTAATGAACATATTGTACATACTAAATAGGCTGCTTTCTGTTGGAAGAGTGTAGAATGCATTCTTCCAAGTGCATGAAAATTCCATATTAATGATGCATGAGTTTTCTATGAACTGGGCCAGGCATAAACTGTCAACTGCATTTAAAACACCAAGTCAAAACTGATAATTGCTCATTTCAACATTAAAAAAAAAAAGAGAGAAAAAAATCAAACCCCCCACAGAAAACAGAAGATGTCTAAAATGATAGTATTATTTTTACATAGTTTTTCATTACAGATCATTTGTTTGTATTTCTATTTTGAAAATTCAAGCCTGCTGGTCCCAGATGAATGTGTTCCTCTGGAACTGCAATTTGTTTCATTGTGTTTTAATTCATTTTCATTCTCTTCATGAACAACAGTGACATTTGAAAAACCAAAAGAAAAGGACAGAGTAGTTGGAACCTCATATTTACAGCGTATTTATAGAATTTGGCATGTTGGATACAGTTTTCTGAAAGATATTATTAGATTTGTTAGTGAGTGTCCTGCTGCTTTTTCAGGACTCTGTGGGTTTCATCTATGAAGGCAAGTGCTGAAGCTTTAAATGCCTGGCTGCAGTCAGAAGTGAAGCACTTTGGCTTCCTACACAATAGGAGCACAAGAACTACCAGACAGGATGAGACTAAAAGTCCATCCAGCCAAGAGTCCTGCATCCAGCTGCGGCCAGTAATGGAAATTCATAATAAATGCTTATGAGGAACAGAGTGACACCTCCCTCATATACTCTCCCAACTTTGAGCTGGATGCACCACATGTATTTCATCATCATTTAGGCATTGAGAGGAGACAGCAGTATGCCCTGATGAAGGGATTACACAGACAGCTGGCTCACACGATGAAACAGAGCTGGCTGATGCAGTGGGAGGTTGCTCCGATGTTTTTCATGGTTAGTGGGAGGTCAGAAGTATGGCAGCAAGCACAGAAGGTGACAGCTACATTGTCCCACTGAAAAGTTCATCAGCATTTCAGACCTCCCACATGCATGAAGCTGTGCAAAGAACTTCTCCAGCTCTCAAGCATCAGGTTCATAGATAAGAGAGGCTGTGCCATTTTTGAAGGCATTTTTTGCAACCTACTGACCTAGGCTACTAAAAACAGTGCCATAAATTTGGCTCAGTAGTTTGAGACTACCAAGTCAAACAGTGGGTTTTGTGTTCACAGATATTTGGGTGACAAGGATTTGTGGATTTCGATTGTAGTGAAAGGTGAAGAAATACCAGATTCACAGCTGGCACAGCTGACTGCGAGAGTCTTCCAAAGTCGGCTCCCACAAAGTGCAAACATGTCAGTTAGACAGAAATAATACCACTCGTCATCACACAAATTTCCCGTCACACTGGACTAGAGTGAAGGTACTTCCTTCATTAGGAATTAACAGTCTTTAACTCACAGCTTTTCTGAAAGGAAAGATGGTGACAGTGACACTCATTCCTTTCTAGTTAAGAAACCCACACCTATTTCCAGTACGTAAGATCTCAATTGTCATCAAACTTCCAAATATCCTCCTCAGCCAGGTATTTGGTATCCTCTTTATGGACTTTCTTAACCCCTGACACTGAAGTTTTCCACTCCAGAATTAAACAACTCTTCCTCAAATTCAAAAACCAAGTACTCACAACTGTATCGGTGATGCATTCAACAGCCTTTTGTGACTTGCACACAACTACAAACTAAATTCTTAAGGTAATAAATTGCCTCTGTCATGCAAAAGAGTACCTCTCAAACCAGACAAAAAACTCAGCGATAACTCAGCAATATTTAATTGGCCTTCTTTTATTTTTTAGCAAAGTATGTGACAATCACGTTTGTTTTACAGCAGATTCTCCACCAATTGGCTAAACAGCTCTGAACAGCTCATCAGTACAGCTCCTTATTTCAAATCTTCAAAGGAAATTGTTATAGAATTTGTAATTTGTAAATTTTTTGGTAATCTGCCAAGGTTTCATTGCAGACAGTTGAAACTTCAACATTAAACCTAGGTCTAATCTGCTGGTTAATAAAAAATGAAAAAACAAGCATAAAATTGCTAGATGGATATCCCCAAACCATACGCATACCCTAATAAGAAAGCACCATCAAATATACTAGAATATACCACAGAAGCTGCTAATGAATCTAAATCAAACTATACAAATGGAAAATAAATAAAAAATTGTTTAGATTTGTAAATACTTTCTTAAGATGAGAAACTATTAACTATCAGCTTAAGCAAATAGTTCAGGAAGGTGATAATTTGCCTTACTCACCAGATAAGACACTACTGAAAATACTTCATGGATGTTCTCGACTAAATTACATATTTATGTAAGGGAAAATACAAGTGGAAACACAAATCTTTAGACACAGGAGCTATAAATACATGATGTGGGTGATATTATTCAGCTATATAAACTATTAAAATATGCGTTTCAATCCCTTTCCCCCACAGAGAGTCTGGTCAAATTCGTTCAAACAAATCTCACAAAACCAAAAAGCTCTTGCATCTCACTTCTAACAGACAGACAAGTTGGTAGGACAGAAGAGTCTTTGAATTAACATCTTGGTTTTGATGCTTGTACATAACAAACTTGCACGTGGTTTGGGAAAACTTACCCTTGCCCAACAGAAGACATGAGGAAACAGGAGCAACCAGAGACCCCAGTACAGCAACGCTCCTTTGTTTCTCTTGCACAGGACTTTTCCGTTTCTTCCTAACCCCTGTGTTCACTATTTTTGCACAGAGACTTGTGCAGCTATTGTAAAATCCATAAACATAACGTATTTAAACAGCAGCCCTGTAATAGTTATTACTGTGACCCAAAACCAGAAGCAAAGAGGTTCATCGCAGTAATTAAAGGGCAGCAAATGATCTTTGTTTAATTCAGATGTTTTATTGGAAAGAGTATGCTTCAGTGCCTCAGTCATGCAGCAGCAATGTCTAGGAAACAGATTGCTAGAGGCCGACTAATTAAACAGTTACGAAGGGACAGCATGACCCTTTATTTTCCAAGTAATTACACTTATTTTTAAAAGGACTGAATAATAATTTAATTATATACAAATATATAAAAAATATGATCAATTGTACATACTTTATCATAACAGATACTGCTGCCTTTCATAGTCAACTGCTGTCTTTCATAGTCAATTATGGACTGTCAGCTGAAAGAGACCATCATCATTAACTGAATCAAATTTCACATTGATAAAATTGATCCTATTAAAATAAACCTACTGGCACAAAAGACAACTTTCATGGTTTCTTTCCAACCAGCCATGAGGGAAAGTGGGCTCAATCTATTTCTACTTTAATCAATAAGCTCTTTAAATGGCATCCACTCCGTTCCTCACCGATGCTGCCTTCTGGAAAGCCATTCTGCAGTTTTAATCACCCAGAGACAAAAAGAAACTCAGTAATTTTCTTTACCCCACAGAGCTCTACGCCTTTTCTATGCACCACACACTTAGACCTCGCCACCATTAGCATTAACCAGAAATAAGTAAAATTGTTTACACACCTCAATTTTTTTTCGTAAATAGTGAAAGTAGTAGATCTGTTCTGGTCAAACATACCAGTAACATCAAAACAGATTTTAAACTTCAGCTAGCTAGGAGACACTAAAGGCTAAATATTGATTGACAGGAAACTACTAAATAAAAACGTTTCATTGCCAACTTCTCATCTGTATAAGCTCAGCAATCTTAAGTCACACACTTCCAAATTGCATATTCTACTGTGTTTGAAACCTTAGCGAGCTGCAGATAAGGACCCTATCGGGACCAGCAAGTGGCTTACTCAGCTGCTCCCTTTAGTGGCTCTGCCTGGGGAAGCGCAATTTCAGGCTTGGTCGTCTTTTCTAGATTACATGGTAGTGCAGTACGTGTGAGTCATCTTAAATGAGCAACAGTTAAACAACTGAACTCTATGCCCCACATCACCTTCAAGAACCAACTGCCTAACACAAATGTCTACACTATGAAATGAACAGAACTGTTTTATATATGCACAACTTCTCAATTTTACTTAATTTTAAAGAACCAACCAGGCTATTCCACAACGTAAAACTGAAAATTTACATAGCAAGTTTGACATACATATACTGAATAGTTAGTGGACGTTTTCACAGCCAAACTACTAAAAAGTACCAAAAGTATTCAAAGTATTGTGGTTCCAGGCGTTTTTGTAGGTTTGCATAAAAGAGTGGGTAACACCCTGCAGACCTCTGAAATTTGTACAGATGTTCTTACTTCTTTCTATTTAATCAGGCCATGCCTATTACTTAGCAGAAAAGATAATTTGAGAGAAAGTATTTTCATGCCTTAATCACATTAGCAGACTTTCAAATGAATTGCTACCTTTAGGCACTACTTTTAGTCACGGACAAAGGAGTTGCTTGGCTTTTCTTTCTTTTCTTCTTTTTTAACATGATCCAATCACATGCATCAAAACATTAACTCCTTAATTAAATTCACAAATAATAAATAAAATATAAAGCACTGATGGTAAATAATTTTTATTAATATATTTAAATTAGTACAAAGTTAAATGCAAAAGTTATAACAGGCAATAAAGAGTGGATATATGGCACATCTAATGTAACATTTACTATTGTCACAGATATCGTGACCTAGGTATATCACCCTATTCACAGGAATTTACAAATATTATTGCTATTTTTCACTCCATGGTGTTTCTCTGCTTTTATGTGGTCATAAGAATCTTCTATATTAGTGTACATTTTAACAGTGGAGTGATTTTTATATGCCATTTTCTCTTTAAAAAGTCTCTATCATTTTAGACAGTAGAAAGATAGTATTTCTTTGGTCCTCTGAACACTGACATAGTGCACAGAGTTAACTGACACATTTAGGATTCTACTATAACTCTTAATCAAAATAAAACATTGGTAAAGGATTCTCTGTTAACTCCTGTTCAGCTGTGGCTGAACATGACTTGGACAAAGCCAAGCCATCTGTGGCATTCCGTGCAGGAAGCAACGCTACCCTTCATCTTGACCTTTTTATCTCTGCCGTATTTACAGAAGGAACAAATTTGAAATACAATTAAGTTTTTCATTTAGAAAAACCAAAGGCAAATTTTAAATCATAAGTCTACAATGTGTGGTATGGGTGAAAATCTATGGTGGTGAAAAAAACTTATATTTAGTCAAGTTTTTAAAAAGCAGCAAATACAAAGCATGTTGCATAAAGTGCTGGAGTGTGTACTTGTTATGTGAAACCCAGCATGCTGAAGGTTATTAAAGGCAAGATGCAGAAGACAAAACAATCTCATTTGGAAGGATGCATACTAGCAGCTGCCATTCAGTTTGTCTGAAAATATGCAGGCATAAAATCATTATCAAAAATGAAAGGAGTTAAATCTGAATTTCAAAAAGAGGAGTGGGCTGGAAGTGAACGAAGAGTTTTCTAAGTAGAAGCAGGTTTAGGAGGAGAAGGTAAATAAGCATTATCCTGGTAACCTCAGGCTGTCAACTGTGAATGAGTTAAATCAGTGAGATGCAGAGAGTTTGAAGTAAAAGATGAAAATCCAATAGCCTGAAATATTCTATATTGCCATGCAGCACCATGAATTTTCTATCTGTCACTACCAGGAAATGGGATACCAAGTTGACATCAGGTGATAAAGGTCAGGAAACACAAATCGGTCTAATAGCACTTTTGTAATATTTTCCATATTACATACTATCAAGAATTATTTCCCACACAGTTTTTCTTCTTTACTTTAACATTCCATGTATACACAATTTCCTGCCCCAAAATCTAAAATTTTGCTTGACACAATGGAAAACCTGGCATCTACAACAGCTCAGTAAGATGGGGGCGGCAGGTGTTCAAACTCTTTGAGCTGCTCTCAATGCACATACATGAGATGCACTGCCACAATGAGTACCATATTTAAGGTCTGCTTCTACAAAATTGATTTCTCACTCACTACTGAGGGAATACAAACGGTTGTTAAAAATTGCATAAAGATGGCACAGGAAAACAGAAGGCAAGGAAGAAACACATCAATTATTTTAGCTTGACAATATCACTATCCAGAATATTCATTTGTCCAAAATTTTCAGACATCTGAGTGCACATAACAGATCTGACGCTCTGGGGACACACTGAATCCAGCAGCGTTTGGCTTGCACAGAGACCAGCAGATGCCTAGAACTTGACCCACTGGATTTACTGCACGTACACAGATCAAAAACAAAGCACATGCCCATCTAGTTCATGGATCCGTATTTTTGCCCGAAGTTTTCCAGAAAAAACATAGAGATCTATGCAATGTGGCTGTAGTAGTGCAACTTTCCCATACTGCTCACTGAGGCTTTGGTCACTTGTAAAGTTTTCCCTACAGCTGTCCAACCCCCAGTTATGACAACTGTGGCAATGGTGTTTGACATAACAATGAATATAACCGTACTAAACACAGTAAAACTATACTGTAAGTCTAAAAATATATTATAAATCAACCTTCATAAAACTAAATACTGACTGAATTTTACGTATTGGGTTAAAAAAAAGCCACAAATCACTTCTTACAGTTTTTTATGTTGACATTGACTTAACTTGTAAAAGCAATAGTGATCATAAAACAGGATATATAAACTATTGCATTATCTTCCCCTACTGCATCTTTTAGAGTTTTAAAATACTAATTTTATATAAATGAAATTACTTTAATTTTTTTAAAGCCATCTGTTAACTGGCCTCAAGAGCATGTTCCAACACAAGGTTTTTAAGGGAGTAGTTAACCATGCATCTCCACTGCTTTACTACTGCGCGGGCATGCACATCACACACAGAAAACTGCCCACAATCCTGTTCCTTAACTAGTAACCTACTTGCTCTTGTCACCTTTGGGTCAACTAAGAAAAAATTATAGTTAAACCATTATGAATATTCAAGACTAACAATGATCTTGCATTAATCAGCTGAAATACTTAAGGAAATACAGGAAACTCCTGTATTTTTAAACTTTCAGTCTTAAATCATGTGTCAGCTCACAGCAGTAAAATCTGCAAAATTGTATACAAGTTTTTGGAAAGCATCAGAAATTCCATTCCACATGAAAAACAGAGAAGTAAAATGTAAAAGATTTTAAAAGTAAATTGAAGTTGAGTCTCAGTAGGACATTTCCCGGGCAAAGATTCATTAGAACTAAAAGCCTTACTATCAAACAATATCATCTGTAAGAAAAGATGAGTTTGAACAGGTTCCCACATCCCATCCCTGTTCCTGCAAATATCCGTCTGACCACCGTGGGTCATCAAATTCAGTACAGTCTCTAGTCCAGGGCAAAGGGGACTGCAGCATTTAGGCGATAGGAAAGTTGGGTTAATAAGTGAGATACTGTGTAGTTAATACAGAGTAATCCGGTTTCATCAAGTTATCAGTCTTTACTACTCAGATGTCTTTGCAATGTCCTTCCCAGGACGCAGGTTTTCAGAGAGACCAAGGAGCCTGTGTGCAGTCCTGTACTCATCTCTATTTGTATTTACTTCGCTGTCATTCACCTGAAAAATTATTATCTCTGAATCACATTTCGGAGTTCTCCCAGGTCCAGCAGAGATCCAGCACACATTTTGAGCTCCAGCTTTGTGCCACATGAAACTGTGGTGCTGCTTCTGAATTCACAGCTGTCAAAGCTGTACAGCTAGATACCACATACTGCTCTGCTCGAACTAATACGCATGGCAGAAATAATCTGCAGCTCCAATTGTCTACTTACAGATAAACACAAGCTATTCACATTTAAAGAGAGGAGCATATTCAGGGATCAGCAAAATATTCTGCAGGAGTCCCAAAGAAGGAAAAAGGAGCTTAATCGACAAAAATCTCACAAAAATAGTATAAATGGAAAGGCTGAAAGACAAAAACAACTATTTTCTCATTTGCTTAAACATTGACAGCATTCATTTGAAGTAGTACTTTCTGGAAATACAAGAAGCAGAATATATCTTTTTGTATTAAAAGCAACACTTTCCATTATACAGAAGACCCCAGTCCAGTGACCAAGGTGATTGCTACAGTCACACTGTTTCATTCTAGTAGTGGGGCACCTACCTTAAAGCAATACTCAGTGCCTTTTTTTCCTATGTAGCCTTTTGCAAAACACTCATCATTTTCCCTAAAATTACTTTTTTTTTCTTGCAGACAGTTTTCTCAAGGGTTGGAAGTACATCAACATAGAAAAAGAGTTATTTCTTTAGGGAATTGAAGGTGAGGGGGGTTCCCCCCCTGTACCAAGGTAACATGACAGATTTCATAAACTGAGGAAATGAGCATAAAATTCAATCTGTTTTCCCATATAAAATACTATTACTAATATATTAACTCATACAACCAAGACTGTCTCAATAAATGTTCCAATTATGTGTTTAAAGTATTCTTGGAGATTGACACCATTAATACCAATGAAAATTAATGGGAATTCCACAGTGTTCTACAGCGCATCAACCAAAGAACATTTCCCAAGGGAATTATTAAGGAGTATCTATATTTAGCAGCAATATAAAAGCAAATAGTTAGAAAAAAGCTGGCACTTCAGCAGTTTTTATTTAAACTAGAAGTTCACTTTCACCATTTTTCTTTAAAGGTCTTGCAGAAGAAAGGCAAAGGATAATTTTTTTTATTTGTTAACATGGCAACTATAAATCTGATTTGGAATACATGTTTCTAGGAAAGCTGGCTATAACCAAAACGTAATCAGCAAAATGAATAGATGATATACAGTATTTCAGTGAATAATGCTTTCCTGTGGTTTCAGCATGGCTGGAGTGGAAGAATCTTTCAGCAACCCTAACTAAAACTGAATCTGCGTCACATTCATCACCCTGTTAACGACTATAGGGAAACAGGCGCGCACTTGTTCAGGTCTGAAGTTCTGCCTAGAGACTTTTTCCTTCTTTCTCTTTCCTGATGAAGGAAAGATTCTGTTTTCCATTACTTCCAAATTAAATTTGACCAGTAAAACAACAGAATACTGGGCAAAATATCCTGCAGTGCAAAATCTATCCAAAGTGGTAACTTCAGCAATATGTCAAGTAATACCAGCAAACTTTCTCCATATGATTCTACGATTTTCCAACTGTAAAGCCTTTTTTTTTGTAATCAGCCAGTTCTCCCCTGTGACTTCTACAGGAAGGTGAGTGCATTGAGGGGTACGAGCGGGTGGCTGGGAGCACAAAGAGGGTTCTCACACACTTTTCCACATCCTGCGTTCCCATGTGCTTCCCCAACTACATTCTTTTGTGAGTCCGTATATATAGCTGGCTAGGACTAATTTGAAATTCCTCACTTGGACAATGCATTCTTCCCGAGTGGTATACAGCTGCTTCAGTCATTCAGAATATTTCACAGGAGGTTAGTTTGGCTTACAAGTGGACATCTTCCCTGATGTCTGCCATAAATTAGCCTATGAGTGCAAATAAAGGGAGTTTTATTGCATTATGTTTGGTGAGTTCCCTTGTGAGAAAATGCTCAATAACAAAAGAAAAACAGCCCACCTATAATACCGTTATGAGTGTATGTATTTCTGGGAACTGTATTTGCAAGCTTAACAATGAACAGCAGTCTGTGCCAATGGAAATCTTGCTTCTGTTGGGAAAACACGGAAAGGGAAATGGTAGGCAGGTGTATTTTACATATAAAACCATAGTCTCATAGGTATCTATAGACATTGTTATAGAACATTAACATATTACATTATATATTATTTAGATAATGCATTCTATTAATAATATTATGTATATGCATAACTGAAAGCTGTAGCCAGGCATTCTTAGTGTTCATATAATCAAAATCTATGTAATAAACTTTTAAAAACATATCTGCCTGCAATTCTATGAACAGTTAAACAGCTGCTTAAATGGGGAAACATGTAAATTCCTGCTACAGTGGTGCATTTTAATTCACAAATTCCTGATTTTATTTCCTTGAATTCAGAGCACCACAACTACCCACAAAAAAAATAAAAATCCAGAGCTAATCAGTTTTTAAGACAGGGTCTTATTTTAAATTTCCACCTTATAAAACTGCATTGTAATATGAGCATATACACAGATGCCAAACTAGGTCAGTTAACTGTCTAAATTTATAATAAAATTTAAATAAAATTTAGGATCAGTTAACTGTCCAAATGCCTTTTTGCAAAGACAAAAACTAAATTGCTCAATATCATACCAATTAGTACCTACATAGTTGTGTGGCTCATAACTAACAAAAAAATCAAATCAGATTTAAAGCCACCCACCGAGATGAAAATATTTAGAACTACAACTGTAGCACGCTATAACGAAGGATTTCTCAAGCTTTATATCCTTATTGCAGACAGCTCGTACATTAAACATTTGATGATGTGAGAAAAACAGAACACACAGTCTGTGCAAAAACCTTCTGTCTAGCATAGCAACAAAAATAAATATTTCACTGAAAAACCCTCAAACCTGTAAGTGAAGCTACTTTTATTACTTACACATTATTGGCTTTATCTTCTGGGTGGCCAAGTATGCACTAGGCAAAAGAAAATGAAGAAGTTTTGCAAAAAAAGGAACTTTCTTATTCCTTTGTGTTGGACTGCTTGGAATACTAAGTCTTCCCTGAAAATCTGGGTTGTATTTCAATATCTTGTAAAACACTGCATAGAACCTAGCACAACACACACCTGAGAGTGTTTGTCACACACCAAACTCTTTGGCATTTCAAAACACTCAAAAGGTAACCTACTGACACATGCCAAATTTCCACGGACAGCAGCAGCTGCATTGGCCTGGTGCTGTTGCCACTATTAACCTCAGTTACAATTTGATGGCCGAATTAAGTTGTCTGCCAGCAGTTCCAGCTGGCATAATACATTATTATGTGGTGTCATGCTGTTTAGCTATGGTCAGTGTTGTGACATGCTGAGCTCCACGTGTTTATCCTCTTTTTACAGATCAAGCTTAAATCCTGAAACTTCATGCAAAGTACCGATTTCTTTAAGTCATAGCCAATCCAAGCGTTATCAGTTCCAGTTTTATATAAATTTCATCAAAATAAACCTATAAACAAATGCTCTCATCTCTGCACACTGCAGTACCATACATGACACGACTTGGGAAAAGGATGGTCCAAAGATGCAGCTAAATGGCATATTAGGGGCAAATAAAGTTTCATATTTTTTAATTTCCTGGCTTTCACATTGCTGCAAGAGCTGAAATAGTCTCTGGAAAATTAGTACAAACCCAGGGTAACGTCCTGCAGGCTATTTGTGGATGACACCTCATCTTGACTCCAGAAAGATGAACAATCCCACCCCACCTCCAGCCTCCATGCCTCCTGGATTCTAAGTAAGCGTTATTCGAAGATGCATTTGCAGGATACCAGAAATAATATCATTTGATCAGAGACAAGCATATATGTAAAGTAAGAAGTGCTGTTACTTTGCTAATGTCCACTCTTTTAAAGCCAGAGGGGTCTGGCTGCAGAACTCCTCATCCTATAGTTGCAACAAACAAAAACTAACCTGCTTCTCCACTGTTATAATTTAATAGATATCTGCTGTACAAGAAATGGGAAAACGCTAAAACACAGTGTGTTCATAGGCTGTATTGCTCTGAATATTATATTTATTCCTAACGCACTAAGTCTGAAATTGTATACAGCTATGACTTCAAACAGATTTCAGAATCTGATTTTAAGAATAGCGATAGAGGAGCAATTCCATTGTCATGGCTCATTTTGAGATGCTGTGAATACTTCACACTGATATTTTGACAAACAACTTGTTATTTGAGAAACAACTATTTATGGTCCTCTTCAGAGGCAAAAAATAAGTTTAAGGGTTTTGTGGGGTTTTTTACATTTCATTGTATTATATATCCATCTGCACAAACACTATTATGTTTATTACTGTGAAGCCTTATTTACGGCAAAAAAGACCACAAACTAAAAAGTGTTTCTTGTTCCATGTCAAAGTGTATTAATTTCTCCATTCAGTTTCCTTTCCTTAAAAATAGAAACATATTTTTAGGTAAAAACTCTTTAAATGTAGACAATGAAACAAGCACAACCTTCCTGAGTAAAGCACATTAATAAAAAGGCTGGGATTTTATGCAGTCCTCTGGCTGTTGATTGCATTCACCACATCGTTAGCTCTGAATAAAAGTAAGATAACCTCTTCACCAATACTATACTAAACTCACAATTAAGCTATCTTTAGTAGATTTTAAGATTTTCCTGTAAGATTAGCTTTTTACTCCTACACTATTTTTAACAGCATTGACCTTTATTATAATTTCCAATACTGAATCCAAACAAGGAGGGTGTTACCCATGGTCCCATGCGGAGTCAACAGCAAGCATCCTCACCTCTGCCATTTCGCTGACCTCTTGGGATGGGACCGGACTCGCTTCTTTTGCCTGCTCTGAGACTAGGCACACTTATTTCCCCCTCCCTAATTACAGCAGCAACTATAATGAAACATTATAACATTACTAACTAGCTGCACCACAACACAGCACCTGGTCACTTCTGAACGGTTACAATAATTCTCTCTGAGCTGTTCCTCAACCCTTACCAAAAGCTCAGAGAATAATCAGGAAACAAACTCTTTATATGCTTTTCAGAGATCCAAATGAGGTTTAAATGGAGTTTTGGTTTGGTTTTGTGGGGCTTTCTTGGGGAGTAAGAGGGTGAGGTCTTTCAATTAATGTGAATGAGAGTCTTTCCTGAGCAAGCAAAATGTGTAAGGAATGCAGAACGCACCCCTTCAGGTATTTGGGGGATGGTGAGGGAAAAAAAATTAAAAGTGACTGAGGTGCCTCTGTTAAAACCATCTACTTTGTACGCACATGAACATTTCCTCATTAAAGATTCATAAGGACTTTATAGTTTTAATGCACATGTGGCAGTGTTACAGTTCAATAGCCAGAACTCTTAAAAAGAAAAGGAAAAAAAAAAGAGGACACTTTACTGTTTCTTTAACTGACTCCCTTTTCATGGGAAATAGAAACCTCCTTCTTTAAACACCGAAGCACAATTGCTGCTAAAGCCTGCCGTTCTAAGAAAGGTCTGAACAGATGAAAAACAAATCAGTATTTCTATTGTAATTCATATTCACAACCACTCCCCATTTCCTACTGCTGAATTTCTGCATTTTCTTGCCCCAACAAAGGATGAAATCACATCCCTTAGTCACAAACCTTTTCTACAATCACCAAGCTGTCAGTGAGGAGCACCTTGAATGGCTCCTTAGCTGCTAAGGATAATAAGGAAAAAAAATGCAGAAAAGTATTAGGGAAGGGAAAGAAGAGCCCTCCCTGTATCAGGCTGAACGTTTGAACACAGAAGGCTCAGCACTGGATTTCTGTAGGTCAGCCTAGGATAATTATGATTTCAGCAGGATCTACCTGCTGTTTCAGAATGCACTGATTTTTTTCTTTATGATCATTCTTTCTGGTGCAGCTTATACTCCCATTCTGCTACAGTCTGTTGAACTTCAAAGGTGAAGACACTTCTTTAAGGACAGGCAAAACAGAGATGTGTCTCAAGCTGGGTAATGCTGACATCTCCCATCCTGTTAACTTTATTTTCATGGAAAAGGTGAAGAGCTTTCTGCTGCTTTCCTTGTCATTTTCTGCTGTGGTCCAAATGACCCATGTGACTTTTCAGGGATTCCTTTATTTTTCTCTTTGCCAAAAAGCAATCTGCACCTGTTAAAAAGCTCTGACTTTAGACGGAAGACAGGCAGGCATCAGCAAACCCTCAGCAAACTACCCAAGCTTGTATGGGGGGTTGAGGGAGGATGGTTAACATGTTAGACCTCTGGCATAGTTTCGCAAAGGAAAAGTTTTGCAATGAAGCAAATAACTGTGTAAGGATTGCCCTGCAGAGGGATTACAGGTTGTAGCTTCATTTTTTTTTTCTCCCCCAAGATGCTCCTAAATAATTTACTCCAATGCAACATAGACTGCCCGCTCATTGGCCAGATCCCCCCTTCAGTCTACTGCAAACCATATCCAAAGCCTATTATTTTTAAGCAATGCGAAATACGTCCTTCTGCTCCTCTGCTGTGCAGAGCGCGTGACTCCCTCTGCAGTATGCACCACTTGTTCTAGGGGTGAGAAACATAAACCAAATGTCTAAATGCAGGTATCCAGCAGTGTCCTAGGGCAGGCCTAGCCAGCCCACTCAGGTAATGCCACATGCCTGTGGCTGAAGCAGATTCAGAGCAATGAATTTTTCTCCTTTTTCAGCAGTTCTTTGGTACCCTTCCTTCTCACTGCGTTAGCATCAGCATCACATCACTCAGTCCCAGGTGACCTGACACCTTCCCAAGCTATCTTCACCATGCTACCAACCTAAATTTTCCATTCCCACTCTTTCTATCTTGATTTTTATTTAATCTCATACTCCATTTCTCCTGCTCCTATTTTTATCTTCTCTTTTACCCTTTCCACTAACCTTCATATAAGCAGAGGCCTTCGTCAGAGTGCTTTAAGTCTTAATAACAATATTACCATCTATGAAGATCACCTTCATCTCCAGTCGTTTAGCATGCACAGTTCCCTGATACCGGTTAATGGGCTATACGGCTTAGTGCTGTGACATTTCAGTGCAGACGAGGAGCTCAACGGGTACTGCTCTGGACTCCATCCAGGACATGTCAACCCCTGGCAAAATAGGCAGCCTTCCTAGACGCTAATTTCCAATTCTGTGTAGCTTCTTGTTACAATAAATTAAATGCTAGTGTTCCTATACTAGTAAAATATTTAGTGTTCTCTGTTTGACTTTCATGTCCCAGAATTACTTGGCAAGTAAGGTCTCTAAATCCCATGATAATTATCTCACTATTGGCTTCAGGATGACAGAGTATTTTTGTAGTGAATGACCACATCTGTACCATGTCAGACTTAGTTAGAGATTAATAATAGGTACTACTATTCTGCCTAAAAATTTTCATGCTCACAAATTCTACCAGCTACATTAAAAGTGACAGATTATGCCATGTACTTACAATAAATGTCAGTCACAAAAGCATGCAACTTAGCTGATAGCAGCAACAAACCTTTGGGAAAACAGGCAAAATGTAAATTTGATCAATCTAAGTTTATTCAATTATACTGTTCAAACTTTGACTCAGTATAAGCTTACTTTGTTATATATTCCTGTGACTATAGCTAGTTTTATTATTTAGTATTCCATAGGATTACACAAAATTTATTCGTATGCCTATGCCCACGTCTAACATGGGCAAAGACAAGCAAGTTGACAATTACACTGAATGATTCCGTAACAGTGAGAGCGATTCCCGTTATGACACGTGGATTTCATCAGGAGAAAAAAAAAAGAGCATATTTGATACATCTCGGTATTGGGTATTTGATACATCACCATGAGGAAAATTTCCAGGTTTCTTGTGACATTTTATAGCTTGCAGCCATAGTGACTCTTAAAACATTATTTCATAAAAATCTTTTAACAAATAAAATCAACATGAAGAGACATAAATATGTAGTACAACTGCCATTTTTTTATCATCTTACGCTTAATATTTCTTAACTCATTCTGCTAAGATCAGAGGCACTGCTGTCTTCATCTAGTCTGACTTATTTTTAACAAAATAATCATTTTAGCGATTGATTCCTATATTGCTACACTCAAATAGATCATTCGGAAGTCTGAAACGAAAGCATTTTTAATACCACAAGACCAAATGCTGACATATGGCAATCTTTTATTTTGCTGTTCTTCAGGTTTTGGGTTTTTTTCCTCATTTTTCTTTTAATTTTTTTTTTTTTTTTTTTTACCTGATTGGCTAGGTTCAAAGGTTTACTGCACTGGCAAAATTTCCCTTTTTTTAAGTGACAAACGGTATTAGTTTTTCAGGTGAGGAATTTCTCTTTTTTATTAAATGTTTTGTATTGAGTTCATTTCACAACTTCTGATACTCATTTATAAGCACGCTAAACCATTGACATCACGATTCCATCATCATATGTACAATGACTTGGTAATCAGAATTCTCACACTCCAGTCTCCAATTAATGAAGCCACATTTTTTTCCATCAATACAACTCATTCCTATACACTGTTGTTAATTACAGCCCAGAGCCCAGTATGTACCTTTGAACTCCTTTTCCTTATTATATTTCTGCACACAAATCCAACAAGTTACTGCAAAAATGACTTTTACTGTGAATTTCCACTGTGTTTATATATGATACACACACATATGCAACGTACCAAGTGAATGTTGTTAGATCATTGATTTGATTGTTGAATATAAATCTTTGCATAAATGTAATGTATATTGTTTAAAAGCTTGCAGCTCAGCCAAATGAAAATAGATCAACATTGAACTGTGCAAGACCACATCTAAAACACAGGGACAAATCTCTGCCAGATTTCAAGTCTGAATATTTCAATTCTGAACATAACAGTGTTGAGGGAGGAGAGGGGAGTGGATAAAAATCTGAATTTTGCATAATTTCTTTAAAACTTCGCCAAAACACTTTTCCATTTGTCCTCAGAAAGAACCCAGCTGTTTTTTAATGAGTCTCTGTAAGAAGTTAACCCCTGGCTTAACCCAAAATGAACCACACAACAACCAAACGATCTGATGAAATTATTCGCTCTAAGGATTAAAAATACAGCATTAGAACAAACCTGTACTAAGCTTTCAGAAGAGACTTTTATATAGGGAAAGGGGAAAAAAGATCTCAAAATAAAAGTTTTAACCTTTTTATGTTCCATTGGAGAAACGTCAGCATTTCAGAAGATTTTTAAAGGAAAGTTTTGTACAAATAATCTATATAACTTTACATTTGTCTAAAGGATGGCAATGCTACTTTTAATGAGAGTATCTATTACATTCTAGGAAAATACAATATACAATTCTATTAAACAGTTGTTAAAATAATGCATAAAGCATTTAGAAAGAGCTCTATGGTGCAGTAAATTAGATCTTTCTTCTCAAAAACAGGAGTTTATGACCCATATTCATCATGCAACCAAGAAAACCAAGAATGGGTACTCAAATTATGACTGTTAAGAGTATACAAAAAAAAAAATCAATCCAGAAGTGTGGGAGATGTGTAGAAACCAGACTGTTGAGCATTTTTCCAAGTAAAAATCATGCAAATGAAATGATGCCTAATGTACTTTTTGCTGATGAAAATTGTTATATTAAGAACAGACTGACCTCCGGCATCACTTCAGAGAGAGGTTTATTTAGGTTAAGATAAAGGTTACTTCTTTGGCTCTGGTAATAGCCAATTAATTTTGTAATGACAACTGCTGATTAGCTTTCAAAAAAAATCTCCTAATAAATGCTACCCGCCAATAATAGACAAAAGAATCTGGAAGCACAAATCATCAAGGGGTGGTGTATGTATGTACATGGATATTTTCCTTACCCAAACTGGAACCTTCCTCTGTAAGGTGTGGAAAGCTCTAATCACTTCCATTGCCTCTGTCTCCCGAAGAGGAGGAGGGAAAAGAGAGGGGTCAGAGGATAACAACCTGCAGCAGTGCCTCATATTGTGTTTCTGTCAGCCACTTCTTGCATTGTTCCCTTAAATCTTTTCTCTGATGTTGTTAGGAATGAAGCAAATGAGAAGGAAACGAGCCACCTTCAATTTAATTCTACAAGGTCAGGTAGGATAAAACTAAATGGGTACACTTAGGCAAATACCGCAGTAATAAAAATTACATTTAGTAATCCCTTGTTTTCAGCAACATAATAAAATGAAATAAATATAAGATTAGGAAAATAGAAGCGAATAAGCCAGAAAACAAAGTTTACAGAATCCCAAACTTAACATACAGAAAATGTACAGAATAGCTGATATGCAAAAGGAGAAATGCCAGTAAAGAACAAAAAATTGCTTTGACCTTTAGCATTCTGGGATGTAGATAGCTTGCTGGGTAATTGGCTGATTGACTATTCTACTAACTTTCTGGGTGAGTGGTGGAGCAGGCAGGCTGCCTTCCTCAGGTTCACCGCTAACAAATTGGCACTGATATCATACATACATGGCACATGCATTCTCTTTTTTAATTCCTTTGAACCCATGCTCATTCTGTCTCACACAGGAGTTTGAAACTTCAATGGGAAATGAAAGGTAATCGCATTTAGATTACCTTTCTATCAGTTCATGCTTAACTAACCTGAATTTATCCCAGGAACTGACATAAATAGTACACTGTTGTGTAGCTCTAAGTTTCATGATGATTTGTGATGTTCTTAAAGTCAAAACATCAACTTACAAGCTACAGGTAATACTACCAAAATAATATAGCATATAAAATGGTTGTTCTCAAAGTCAAGATCAACACGAGTTGCCCAGCTATACTACTATCTCAGTACTGAAACAGGAAAAGGTACCATTTCCAGTTCAGCCTGTGGATTGAAGTAGGAAAATCAGCAGCCGCAATTCTCACAGTTTACTCTTTTTACATGAGCCCATGACTAAAGTTTGACCGTAAAATCTGTAAGCCAGTCAGTATGAAAGGTTCTTTCAGTCATTCTGCAAGACTGATAATACCTTGTGTGACCCTGTCTGCTTTTTGCTGGCTCACCACACTTCATTAGGGTTTGTTTTTCGTTGTTGAACTACACAATGACTTAAATAGGTCATCAGAAAAGCTTTGGTTTCAGAAAATTTTCTTCATTTCATAGAAGTCTGACTGGGTCGCCAAGAAGTATACATGCTGTTTGGCCTTCCCAGCTATTTCATAAGTTTTAAGTTTTGTGTAAACCCAGTTAATGGAAACAGTATCCACATCTGCTTTTATCTGTCATTAACTTACCAGGAAAATTGGGCAATCAATGGGACTTCTTCATAGCATACCACCAGTGACTTCAACAGTGTACACTAAAGCCACAAATTTACAATCTCTGAAACATGCAAGCATTAAAATAAATAAATAAAAAGCACACAGCTAATGCTCTACAGTTCATTAAAAATGCTAGAGTTTTAGTCCATTGAACCTCAACCTCACTAAGGCACATCAAGTACTTAAAGAAATGAATTTGCTAGGTTCATTCAGCAAAAGAAAGCATTGCATACCCCGTGTTAGCATGTTGCACAAGTTGAAGAAACAGCAGCAAACAACGACATGCCTATACCAGCTTTTGCATACATTGGCCTATGCCCAGATTCTTGCAGAGTTCACGCTCTTGCTGCTGGCATACAGTCAACTTCATGTGTCCAGCACACATCTTTCATAAATTATGGTTCTATATTCTTTGTAGATATCAACCAGAGTTTCATTTCTCAGCCTGCACCTACTTTTCTCTCCTAAATGCTTGCTAATGAAACGGCTGCTCAGTAGCATGCCAGTTACATTTTCTGAAGAAACATGGGCTGTTCCTGCGAAAAGGAGTGGAGTGTTAGGGAACAGCACCTCCATAACACGGAGGTGTGGAAAGCCACAAGGGCTACTGAGAGGCACTAGGTGGGCTGAAGGTATGAAACTTGGCTTATCTCACTTCTGTGAGAATTGAATTAATTCCTTCATTGAGAAATTGTCACACAAAAATGTTTTACTGGATTTGTGGGGGAAATGGGCCAAAAGTAAGTAACAATATAGGACTTCATGCACATTTATGGAACTCTGAATAATTATAGAGGTATAGGATGCTACACACAAAAATGAAGTACCTGCCTTGGTAGGTTATTTCAACACAAGAAAAATAAGCAGACAGAATGATGTGAGAACACATATACAATGACAAAGGACGGATTTTTTTTTTTTTTTTTTAATGAGCCTATAGGAATTACATGCCTAGGAAGTGAATACTTCACCATAAAACAGAGAACTCTGGGGAAATTTCAAAGGGGAGAGACCTGAAATGAGAAAACAAAACTTTAGGACACGCATCCACTAGCATGGTTACTCAACACAGAGGTGGGAAGACCAGAAATTTCCTCATGTCAGTATGAACAAAAGAAGAAAGTCTGCATAAAGACCATTTCCAATGTATACTATTACTAATCCCTTCCTGACAGTTAGGTGCTTTCCCGTGATCCATGTGTGTCCCTCACCCCCCTCCTAAAATTTATTATTTTATGATACCTTTTTTCTACTTTTGTTAAATGTTTTTTCCTTTCACTGTCACTGCTTAACATAAATTAGAACAAGACAAGTAGAAAAGTAGGAAATGGCTGAATGAAGGAGAAATTATGTCAGAGCTATTAGCTAAGATAAATTTTCTCCTCTTACAGTAAGACAGAACCTGAATACATAAGTAGATAGGTATATGAAACCAGGCAGTAATTGCCATGCAATAACATAGTCCATTGGGGGGGGGGGGGGAAGAGAAATGTCTTGTTTTTCTTCTGAAAAAAAAGCATTTAATTTTGTTTACACACATCAACTACAAAGCAGTCATCACAGACCACTACTCATACACCTGAATGCAAGGAAATTGGGAGATGCCTGTAACAAAAGATATTTACCCTCTATCTTTGTGCAAGTGACAGTTTGAATTAAAAAAAAAATCATCAATTTACTGAATTCTCAGTTCTAGAGAAGACAAAAAGAAAAGAACCTCCCCCACCCAGTAATACCAGCACTCAATCTGAAAGAAATAAAAGTAGTAAGAAAAGAAGGAATCAGTTCAATGACATCAGCAGAAAGCTTTGAAGTTTCACTGGTGACAGTGATGTCACCACGTGACAATTTGGTCAGCGCTGGCTGGTTACACCAGACTAGAAAAAACAGCTTTATAAAGACTACCGAAGCCCTAAAATCCCAGTGAATTTCCCAAGGATGTTTACTGCACATAGATTCTCCAGAGGAATCTCCTTGTATTCAGCTGTATGAGAGTTTTACAACACGAACAGCAGTTCTGAATGCTAAATTAAGCTGAAATTGTACTTGCCTGAGTATTCAATAAACTGGATTCAAACCCATTTTTTGACTATAAAAAGAGTACTTTGTCATTACATACAAAATAAATCTTTGCCGATAATAATCTCCCTTTTAGATACATTTCAGGCTTTGTGCCCATAATTTTTTTTTAAAGGATGTATACATTTCCTGGTTCTTTTCATGATGTCACTAAGAGATTATCATATTTTTGGCTTGCTTAGAAAAGGAAAGTGAGTATTACACCATTGTTTATAAATGGTGAACCCTACAACGAGAAAGGGATTAGTTTAAGCTAAAGGATAACAGTACTCTAAAGTCATATAGATAAAAATAGGCTATGAGTACATTTAGATCACAGATTAGAAAAGGCAGAAATTAAAAAAAGTGTAGCTATTACAGAAATAAAGATTTGGAGCAGCCTTCAAATCATTTGTTCAAAATGCAGTTTGAAACTGTTACAGAAGGAATTTATGCCCATTCCAGACTTACTAGACTTAGAAATTGCAGCTTGTGACATGAGTTTTTGCATATCCAGAGTTGAATCCTCTCTGGGCATCTGCAAGGATAAGCAACATTTTTTATTTCTTGCTTGATGCAGAACACAGCTTCAAGAGCTTCCCGTGCTCCTCCCTTTTCCCTAAAAAAGCCTGAGAGGGAGCACTGGAAAGTTCACACTGGCAACCTGAACTGGTCCAGCACTGAAAAAATCTCAGGTGTCTATGCTGGTGTACCTTGCTGGCATGCTCATGATTAAAGCAGCTGTCAGATTTGGACTGATAAGGATTTATTGGTTACAGTGGCAAAGACAGGTCAAAAGAAAATCCAAAAAAAACCCCCTGTGACACATTATAATTTCTTCTTCTCTGACACATTATAGTTTTTAAGGACATTATTTTCAACTGAAGTTTTGTAGAGGAACGGTACAAAAGCAGATTGCTGTAATAAACAGAAGAGAAAAATGCTGAAGTAAACAGGACTTACGGATGTGCTGAAGGAGCCAAGTACATGATCAGGAGTTAAAAATTATTTTAATGGTAACCAACGCATTTATGTGAATTGCACCTTAACACCATTGTGCATTCATTGTAAAAGAATCAATACCGTGAGATCTATTCAATCTTCTTATATTGGTTCCATGTATAATACGCATAACACAAAAGGCACTAGAGGCAACTGTAAAGAAAATTTTTGTGATGCAACTAACACCAATTGAGCAAATGTTTTTAAAGCAATGATAAGATAGCTTAGCTTTTTATTGAAAGAAAAGGGAGGAGATGTTGGGGTCGATGTAGCTTGAGAGTCTGCACGACTAGGCCACTTAAGCAAAAGTTAGCATAACTGAACAGGCCGCTGGAAAGGACAGCTAAGAATAGCAATTGAGAAAGTTCTGATAGTGCACATGATGTGGGTTAGCAAAAACAAGATGTGTTCAAGGACGTGGAGGCAGTCTGTTGCTATTGGCGTTAGTGCATAGCTACCAATCATAAGGGAATATGGGGCACGCGAACAGCGCATGATTTATGTCTGTAGCCTATCCGAATAAGCGTGATCACATGTACAGATATGAAGAATGTATACAACCACGCAAGTGGAGCAATAAAGTGAACCGACTGTGCATTGCATCAATGTGTGAGAGTCGTTCCTGTCCCTGCACGGATGCTGAAACTTGGCAAAGTTTCAGTGTTCTTAATGGAGTGCTGGAAAGCAATTAATGGAGTGGCAAGTTTATGGTGTACATGATGAGAGGGAGAGTTGAACAAATTTTCAAATTTCAAATTTTCAAATTTTTTCAAATTTTCAGCCTGAAGAAGAGAAGGCTGCGAGGGGACCTTATAAATGCCTACAAATATCTGAAGGGTGGGTGTCAGGAGGATGGGGCCAAGCTCTTTTCAGTGGTGCCCAGTGACAGGACAAGGGGCAATGGGCACAAACTGAGGCACAGGAAGTTCCGTCTGAACATGAGGAGGAACTTCTTCCCTCTGAGGGTGACGGAGCACTGGAACAGGCTGCCCAGGGAGGTTGTGGAGTCTCCTTCTCTGGAGATATTCAAGACCCACCTGGACAAGATGCTGTGCAGCCTACTGTAGGTGACCCTGCTTCGGCAGAGGGGTTGGACTAGATGACCCACAGAGGTCCCTTCCAACCCCTACTATTCTGTGATTCTGTGATTCTTTTTATCCCTGGAAACTCAGCCTGGCTGCAACCCATTCTGGTCTTACATTCCTAAATATTTTCATAAATTCACATAACTATGTACAGTAGGAAAGCTTAACACAGTACTCAAACTTCACTCAAATGGGAGAATTATGTCCCTTGTGAGGCACTTGCACTTCTCAGAAATACCTAAAGCAATTCATGGTACAAAGGGGAAAAAAGCTATCAAATTCTCAACTTAGCTGCTGACACAGTACAGAAAACAGTGTTATGTTCTGAACACAATGTACTTTAAACTCCCATTTCAGCTGAAAAGCAGGTCTTTAAGGTCTTTAAAAAAGTATTAACTCACTTTGCATTAAGAAACAAACACGAATATTGAACATAAAAAATGGCAAGAACACCTGGTGAAAATAACAAATGCACCATTTGTCTGGGGAAGTACATTAGCTGTAAAAGTTTCTTTCATTGGCCATTAATTATAGCATCATAGCAAAACTGTTACAGCTATGGTTGAGACAGTATGCTTTTTAATAATTTTTTTTCCAGATACCTACAACTAAAATATTTTTTCCTTATGTAGAATCTTTCATATTTTTTCACAGACAGAAATTAATTGATTTTAAAATTTTCAAGCTGCCCCTTTGGCAGTTTTCTGGGTTACAGAAGCATAATAAAACCATTTTATTTATGGTTCAATAAGTTTCTTGCATTACGCTAACTCAAGTCGCTCAATTTCTCTTGAAGATCACTACCATTGTGTAGAACAATTTTATTTTATTATTTCAAGTTCACAAGCAAATAAAAATACACATTTTCATTCCAGCACAATGTTTCTCTCTAGCAGAACACTTTCTAAAGTAGAGCATAGAGGAAATTTGTAATTCTTTTTTTCACAGAATAGGTGCATAGCTCAGACTATACAAACATCCTCTATAGCTCTCCCAGTCACTTTCCATTTCAAGAACAAGGCAATTTGTGTTAACACAAGACAGCTTATCATGTGCTAAGTCTGCATGCAATTTTCTCGTGAGAACAACCATTTTGTACCTACTTGACACATGCAGCACTATACTACACCCAACTAATCAATCCTGTCTATATTAAGAAGTGGGGAGAAAAACTGGCCACAGCTGTTATATTACATCAGCTTTCCTAACTACTTCAGACAATTCATTTTGGGGATTTTTTTTTTTTTTACTGAATTGCCATAAAACATAGCCCTTCTTTCTATTTCTTTTCAAGCACGTTCTGGTTTTTTTTTTATTTTGCCTTCTCAGAGATTATTGGTGAAGTACAAGTGTCAGAGAACAAGCTATGCTTTCTGCAGGCATCCCCTAAAGTTTTGAGGGCAACAAGCTCCCAGGGTCACTGGGTACCCTTGGAGGATTTATGGACTAGCATGATAGGAATGAGTAATAACATGTTTTCATCACAGACCTCACAGGCTAGTCTACAGACACAAACTTTTGGAAGACAATAACTTATATATAATTTTTTTTCTTATAAGTAAGCAAACGAGAAATGTCTGTCAATGGATATCAAGTCAGATACAGAGACACACAAAAAAAAGTTACCAGTAAGGCTGAGAAAACTCTCTGGAAGGGAAGGATGGAGTTTGGAGCTTTTCTTCTGGTACTCACTTTTACCTGAGCACACCATGACATTGAGGAGATGTTCCTATTCAGAACTTGAGGTCCAGATACTACCAGATGAGGCATCAAACTTTGGTCTTCTTAATAGTAAAAATGTTAAAGACCATGTTGCATATGAATACAAAAAAATATTATAATTTTGGGGGGAGTTTGAAAACATTTTTCCATCAATAGCCTACAGCTGAGGGAGCAAAACCACAAAATACTGAACACAATGACTCTGCTATCAATTTATCTTGCAGCTCACTTTGCAAGATTAGGTCAGTTATTGATCAGCTAACATTAATTTTTATCAGCTTGGCTTCCCAACATGCTGCTCTCTGAATTCATACAAACTGCCCTTAAACCGCACTTCCGTCCCTCCTACTCTCCACCCAGTCAGCCATATCTCTATAGAGAAGACATACCACTTACATCAGTCCCAAGTAGTATAGTTCAGCTTTACCTTTCCAGAAAGATTCTATTTTGTGAACACAAAACAGCCGAAATGAAATACTGACATCTATGAAAAAGATGTTCCTGAAACCGCTGTGTCCCCACAAAACACTTTTATTTTGTTATGCTAGGATCTCCAACAGATATCTGTTTAGCGAGGGGAAAAAATGCAAATAGTTACACTCAGAAGTATAGCAATGCAACCTGGCAAACCACTGACGTCTTAAATATCATTATTATACCCCATACATATCAGCAGTTGGCAATTTCATGTCCAAGTTGAAACCATAGTTTCACGCCAGACCTGGAGGAATGCAATCCCAGCAGCACATTCAGAATGGCATAAACTCCTGTCACGCCAATGATCAGCGCCTGTGAGGGAATGCAGCGCTGGCAAGTCTCACATCTCATTATGAAGCATGGAATTAAGAACAAAGACATGGCCTCATAGCCCATGTTGTTTCTATCACAGGGAAAAAAAAATACCACAAGAACTAGAGAAATGAATGCGGCAGTTTAGGACATAAACAAAAAACAGGCTTAAGGTAGAAACAAAAGATGAAAAACACACTTGGTCCTGGACCCTTGCACTACAACTATGAGATTGATAGTTAATTACTGCTATTTTTAAACAGCACTGTAACATCCAAAAGGAAACATCCTCTCTTTCTAGAATTACTGCCTTTTTTTTGCACATTACGGTGTAGCAGCTCTACATGAGTAGACATATAGGGTATTTTCCTATTGTCTCATCCTCTAAAATATAAAGTATGTGACGTCTAATAGTCTGTATTGTGACTTTGTACTGAAAAATAAAAATGACTAGAGAAAAAAATACATTATCTTTCTGTCAGATTGCATTACAAGTGCTTTGATAGTTACTTCATGCTTCTAAGACAGTACACATTCCTATTAGAAAGAGGGTAATGTAATTTTCCTTTTAATTTCTAACTCCCTCCTCTGGTTTTGACAGTCATACTAAGAATAACAAGAGTTTTACAATTCCTGATATAATGCTAAATCTCTCTTTGATACTGCACACTAGGACTTAATAGTTTCTGGAGTTTGGGGAGGTTTTTTGTTTGCTTGGGTTTGGGTTGGGTGGGAGAGCGCAGGCGTCAAAAAAAATGAACATACTCAGCTTTTGCATTACTAAATGAGTAACTTACTGTTAGTCGTAGGATATAATCAAGAGAACCATAAAGGATGACAGAATTAAAATGAAAAGGTGATTTTTAATTAAGTTTGCCCAGTTTGACTTGTGACATTGATCCTGCCTCTGTTTCTCCTTCTCTGATTTCTCAAAATTTCTATGCAACAATTGCAAATTAGATACCCTTCTTCTGTGCAATTCATTAAAATACTGCCTGAAGCCAAATAATATTTACTTTGAAATGAATTCCACCCTGTGGTTCTTTACTTCTTCACGAGGACCAACAGTGCTTTTTCCAAGTCCAGTCTTCCATTCCACAATGTTTCCAAAGGATCCTTCAGGTCTGCTGTTGCCCCTTGCTGCTTATGTAACCAGGCAGGTATTTTCACCAAGCTATAGTAGACGGGATATCTTGTCTCATTTTATACCTACAACACTGAACCCAGAAAACACACATGCATATATTGGTTGTGATGATAGTACTAGGAGAAGATGAATATCAATTCTGCAAACTCAAATTCCTAGTGCTGTGTCAGGATTTGGTTCATAACCTTAACTCACTTGGCATATTTCTGACTTAATACTGTTCACAGAAAAAAAAAAAACAAACACAACATTCAATAGGACAGCTACAGCTGACTTCCATCCATTTAGAAAAAAAAAAGTAAAATATAAATTTTTACAAGGAGACCTACTTGCTAGCAGGATTCTATCTATTTTTAATGACAGTGTGTTAATACAAGTTAATACAATACAAATCACATATGGATCCATCTTATTTGTATTTTTCCCAGTGATACTTGATTACACCAGATTATATTACTGGAAGAATAGACCAAATTTATGTCCGGACTAAAATTGAGACTAAAAAGCCTACCAAGAAGACAAGAAGAGGATGACCTCAGTCACACCCCCTGCAGCCCTGCCAGTGTTCATCACAGACCTCTCAGGTATGAAGATGTGCCAGCACTGCCTCAGTCTTGTCACTAAGACAGCCTTGTCACCAAAGGTGACAGGTTGAGAGTAGTTTCCACCCCTGCCTAACACCCGTGTACTTCCCACGCTATTCAGCCCACACCATGCTCAAGATTGGCTCCATGGGATTTAGTGAAAGTTACTTCAGTTGTTGTAGTCAAAGCTAAACATTTTTCTGATACAGGATGTATTTCTGCTGTAGAACCTGCCTTTTCACTGCTTACAAGAAAGTCAGGATTACATTTACTACTAAACTTGGCTAACAACTGAATTTTTACGACGCATAGAGCTGCAATCTAACTGAGCATCAGTATCCTCTATCTGCACTCATATCTTTGTGCCCATTAAGACTGCTTCCCAGTCAGGCTAGCAGTGCATCAAAAATAAATAAAGTACCCAATCTACATAAGGTAGAAATGTAAAATAATTGGTATTACATAATCATCAATGTACTTTTTCTTACAACGTTTTCTCTCTCTAGATACATTGAGATCCTCCAGTATTACTAGATTTGGAGATATAAGGTAAGCAATACTATTTCACAGATGAAAAAAACACAGAGGCATAGAGAGATCAAGTGATGTGACAAAAATTGAAAGAAAACTTATGGCAAACTTTAAAAGAAGAGAGATCCTGATTTCCAATCATTTGTCTCAAATAAAAGCTGCCTCTTTCAAAAGATTTTCTTCTTTCAAAAGGCTGTTTTCTTTAATATCAATATATCTTATATTACCTGACTGTTGTGCACATGCTACAGCATACATAAAATTCCCTGTTTACACAAACATCTTTATTATTAAGAAGGATTAATTACCTCTAAGTAAAAGCTGTACTAGCTAGAAAGATTTACTTCTAATTTAATGTAATGCCTAAAACTTCCAGGATCAGATGATGATAAAAGAAATCTGTCAATAAACAAATACTGTTAAGCAATAAAGTTGTCCAGCTTAAACAGTCAGTTGGAAATTTATCCACTATGAATAAGATAATTTTAGCTAAATAAGGTGATGGGGAAACTTCTCATTACAACACTACATTTTATTTGTAATAAATAAATAATTTGTATTTTTGCACGATTTACAAGATATAATTTAAATGTTTTAAAAGTTAATGAGGAATCCATGTCTGATGCTAAAAAAAATATCTTCAAAGTGAGGAACTGAAGATATTCTGGTGCTACAAGGATCACTTTTGTATCTCCTTTCAGTCTGATATCAGACTCAAACTAATCACACCAATCCATGCATTAAAATTGTAAGATAGTAAAATGATTTTATAGAAATTGGATTTTATGGAACTAAATGGATTTTATGGAAAAAAATACTTTATTTTCTGTCAGGCATTTAATCATTTAGCAACAATTCATTTAAATGTTACAAACTTCACTGACATACAGGAAGTTAGACATTGAAAGAACACGTTCATGTAAGTGGACGTCTCGATATTCAGGCTGTATCAGAATAAACGTGACATTGGTGTCAATGAGTAACATGACCAAAATTATCATAACGGCAGAGGACCAAGCACCAAAGGGAGGCAAAATGCCAGAGCATACGGGTTGCGACTGCAGCAAAGGAAGACTGGCGGCAGCACATGCAGAAGCAGCCCCAGGATGAGTAAGGAATCTGGTCCTAACTCAGGGATATGGTGCAAGCCCAGACAAAAATATCTTTCAGTGGCTGACCATGGCATTCATGATCAATGAAAAAAATGAGATGGCTTAGCAGCTGTGTGTATTAAGCTCTGAAAAATATAGCCCAATTTACTAGCTTACCACTCATCTTCTTGTAGAAATTGGTTCTCTCCAGGCTCCAGGATAAGCCTTAAAAAACATTCATTTCACAAAAAGCTATTCTAATTTTAGGTGATAAATAATTATTATATGGGTAAATATTCTCTTTCCTCTTTCTGATCTGTCTGCTGCCTGACATACATTCACAGCTTTTTTTTTTCCCCTTCCTGTATTTCTAAAGCTCTTTATTTTCCGAGTATCTCCAACCCTTCAAACCTGTTTTTGCAATAGATGTATCTCTGGAAGAACAGGTACTTTAACTTCAGTAATTCATAAATTTTCAGACTTTGCTTTTATGAGCAATTGCCTTAGTATTGAATATATTGCAGGCAGCATACCTAAAATCGATTTAAAAACTTACAGCTACGTTAGCTGCTTCTAGAAGTGACTGAGGGAACTATCCTGCTTCATGCAAGCACTAGTATCATTGTAATTAGAAAGACAATCTCTGAATCTGACACTGAAACCAAAAGGGTAACTCAAAGTTCAATGAGCACCAAGAGAAATATGAGTTGTTCCCAGTCTAGTGTAGAATATGCGAACAAAGTACAGGTAGTCTTGCTCCAGGAGAAAAATCACCTGCCATAGCTATTCCCATCCTTCCTCACCTACCAGAACATGCTCAATCACTTCAAATAGTAATACAGCATAATGAGGTTTTTAGTAAACAATTACAACAAGCCAACGCAATAAGAAATTTAACAGGAAAAATGGCTTAGATGTCCCCAGAAGTCCCAGACATACTACTAGACAAGGAAAAATAACGGTTTCCGCATTTGTATTTTTGTTCTTTGAAAGTATTTCAGGTGAATTTAAACAAAGAACTTGTTTGTTATCATTATTAACTAGATCTAGAGAATTTACTAAATCCATGTTGGATTTCAAACACGAGTGTTCTTTTCAGTTTTTCTGTTTCTTTTCAGTGGTGCCCAGTGACAGGACAAGGGGCAATGGGCACAAACTGAAGCACAGGAAGTTCCATCTGAACAGGAGGAAGAACTTCTTCACTCCGAGGGTGACGGAGCACTGGAACAGGCTGCCCAGGGAGGTTGTGGAGTCTCCTTCTCTGGAGATATTCAAGACCCGCCTGGACAAGGTCCTGTGCAGCCTGCTGTAGGTGACCCTGCTTCGGCAGGGGGGTTGGACTAGATGACCCACAGACGTCCCTTCCAATCCCTACCATTCTGTGATTCTGTGAAAAAGCGGCAAGAAAACCTTAGATACTTGAAATGAACTTGTACTGATTTTCCTTCCTCCATACTACTCCAAATACAAAAAACAGATAAAACCAGTTTCATCATGCCATGACTGCTGACAAAACAGGCAGCTCTAAGAAACCAGTTTTAAAATTGCGCTTTCCCCAAATAACATCACAGTATTTCTCTAAACACAGCTAAATGGCATCTGAGATTGATTAATGTGGTCATTTGAGGTCTCCAAGGTTATTAATCTATTTCTGTTAAAAGCGCTTGCATGAAGTTAGGCGCACTCTCCTTAGCTGCAAGCTCGTCAGAGGGGGAAAAAAAAAAAAAGGGAGAAAGCTGTACAATTGGATCCTGGCCATTAGTCTGAAATATTATTAGTTTATAATACCCAGTAACTAGTATTTTTCTATTTTTACAACAACCCAAAAAACCCCCACGTAATTCTAAATTTAATTTATGAAGTTTCTAACTTTAAAGATGCCATACATACATGTTGAAAAATTGTTTAACAATTTCTTTAGGTATATGTCCAGTGCTTCACAGTGCCTAGGAAAAAAAATCTCTGCTTCTTCATGAGTGTGCCTGTATGTCCGCATGCACATTTCAAAAGTAGAGGCAGGAAAAGAAAAGAAGTGGCCAGTAATTCAGAGAACGTAAATTACATGTTTAAAGAAGCACATCAGTATATCAAAATGTAAAACCTTTATATTTTACCCTTTCACCACTTGAATTTTGCTGAAGAACATCTAAATACCATATTTTTATACCAGCTGTTTAACAACATGTTTTTCCTATGGTCTAATTTGTTTTGCTTGCGTTTCCTGCCCTGTCATTCCCTCAAGTTAATGTGTTATTACTTCAATTGCACAGCATTACATGTATTTGCAGAATGTCATATTGTAAGCTACTGAAAGTAGCTTTTATGCTTTCTTATCTAATAATAACTGAGGACAATATGTGACTACTTAGCACTTCCACGCAGTTGGTAACTTTACAAAACAGCAACACTTAATAAAAGTACACACAATCCGTGAGAGACCTGGTCAAGTAAGACTGATCTATACCGCTAAAGAAAAATAAAACAAAAAAATAAATTCAGTGCTAAATTCTTACATATACTTCAGTACGATTTTTCTTTGTCTAGAAACATGTCTAGGAATATTGGGAAAACGTAAGAGTAAGTTTCTGTAAAACAGTCACCGCAGAATTATTAATGCCTGGCAAGCTTTTTTTCTGGGTCAACTGTGAAAAATATGTGTAATCTTGCTTAGCGATCTTTCATCCTGATTTCCTAAGGAAACACTGCTTATGCAAGCATGGTCTGTTTGTCTATGTTTCTTTATTTTCTATTTGCTCTTTCCCTCCAAATAGCTTCTGAACCTGTTAAAGAGTTTCAGCCACAGGGGACAAAGGAGTAGCAGTCTCTGAGGTAATTATGCTCCTATAAACTTGATGAAAAAGTACATTTGGTTATAAAACAGAGAGAGAGAGACTTCATACACCCACTTCAGAAAATGCCAAGTACAATATCAACCCCATTAAGCACTAGGAAGCCCACAGCAGAGCAGCAGCCACAACAGATTGCCCCTGGCTAGAGGTACCGTGGGGAGCTAGCGCGGGACTTGGGCCATCCAGGCAGCTGTGATGCAGTGGTTGTTGTGGAGGGTAAGAAAATTACTAGTGTGGATAATAGCTCAGATACAGACTGTTTTGTGCCAGCTGACATCAGCGTTAGGGCATAAGGTTTAGTTTCCTAGTCTGGATTTTGACTTTGGGTCCAGTACAGCTGGAGCACCTGGCCGAACCATCTCAGTCCTTGCTCCCAGAAGCATCATATGAACTATGGCTGGCCAGATATTCTCAAGCATAAAAAGACTTGCCACAACTGTTACTAATAATACTACTATCCCGCACACTGCAATGTCATTGGAGCAGGGTCCAAACCATACACTGCGGTGACAAGGTATCTGCTAGTACCTTTGTAATCTGCACTAAGCCTGTTCCTTGGGTAATAGCAATGGTTAACCCCATTGTCTGCAAGTTAAACAAATAAATAATAATAATTTTTAAAAAAATCAAATTAAGTCACAGATTTTTCTATTTAATATATTGTTCCAATTTATGGAATAACTATATCATGAAATTACATAGACTTTATTTTTCCGTTGTTCAGATCCTCCAAATCACTTTTTTAAGTAAATGAGAGCTTCTGGATTGGTGAGACTTACTTGAAAGAACTGCCTCTCCATGTGGCTTTGAAAGCCCACTCTGCCTTTCTTTTATGGTACCCAGAGCATATGAAACACTTACTTAAATGTCTATGATAACTGATGCATCTCCCAGGAATATAGAACACTGACTACAGAGAGGGAAGGCACTGGAACTGAAACCATTACAAGCTGTCAAGTCTTTGCCCCAAGCTTCAGACCCAAAGTGAACTCTCAGTCTCCTGAATATGAAGCCGTTTTGACGGGCCCATCACAGAAATGGGTTCAAGGTGCTCACTCTCATCTGTAGAATTTACGGACTGTAGATCTCCAGTTAAATTCCATAAAGCTCTTCATATTTTAGCAAACAGTTACTTTACCACACTTGCTTCAAAAAAGTTTATTTATTTTCTTACCTACACTTCTGAGTTTATTCCAAACCAAGGCCTATATAACTGAGTGCCATACAAAACCTAAGTTTACAGAAAGTTTTTATTCTCGCATGGTATTTAAGTAATGATATTCACTTCTTAGTGCCTCTTGTTAGTACTACAAAATAAGCCCAGTGGCACAGAGGTGCATCATGATCCAGACACTATAACACATTTGTGAGTCAACCTTTCCAAACCAGCACAAGGCAGCATTTCTTAGTTTCAGAAAACTCAAAGTGGAGAGACTTCCACCTCTACAGATCACTTGTGAGTCACTGTTCACACACATACAAAGTACAGAAAAAGCACCTTTTGTGAGACAGTGTTTTTCAAAGCATTTTTACAAACAGTCCATTAAAAATACTAATATTTCAGAAACATATTTTGATCACTATTACTTATATAGTTTTTAATACAGGCATTATTAAATGTTTAATTTGCAATATTAATAAAGTATTAGTAAATATAGGATTCTCTTTCTATTACTAAAAAGGAAATAACTGTATCCTCAAACACGTTTTCTCCTGGCTGGCTATTTGTATCCCCTGAAAACCTAATATCAGATTTCCTTTTACAGCAGTAACACAATTTAAGAAAATCTGAAATAACAAACTTTTAATACTCATGCTGTAGTTGAAAATAAATGCAATTTTCTGAGAAGCCTGCAAAAACAAACACGAACTAGGTCCAACTATATTTTGAAAAAGATTGCACTTCATGCATGATATAAGAGTTCTACAATAAACTTAGCTTTAGAGAAATAGATTCTTAGAATGGACACTTAAGAGGCAAACAACTTCTGTTTCTCAGTTTGCTGAATTAAAGTTGCATGAAAAGAGGAGTCCCAGTTTGAGAAAACTGCTCAGTAAGGTCTCTTGCTTGTGTAACACGCTGTTGAGAAATCACCAGAATTTGGGAGGACTGAAACTTTTGTAATCCAATTCCTCTTGTGACATGCATTGAAAAACAAAATAATAAGGGAAAGTTGTCACTAGCTTGTTGGAGCAGGGCTGCAAACCATTCTTTGGTCAATAAGAGGTTTTGAGCACTCACAGAATCACAGAATGGTCAGGGTTGGAAGGGACCTCTGTGGGTCATCTAGTCCAACCCCTCTGCTGAAGCAGGGTCACCTACAGCAGGCTGCACAGGACCTTGTCCAAGTGGGTCTTGAATATCTCCAGAGAAGGAGAATCCACAATCTCCCTGGGCAACCTGTTCTAGTCCTCCATTAACCTCAAAGTGAAGAAGTTCTTCCTCATGTTCAGGTGCAACTTCCTATGCTTCAGTTTGTGCCCATTGCCCCTTGTCCTGTTGCTGGGCACCGATGAAAAGAGCTTGGCCCCATTCTCCTGACACCCACCCTTCAGATATTCGTAGGCATTTATAAGGTCCCCTCTCAGTCTTCTCTTCTTCAGGCTAAACAAGCCCAGCTCCCTCAGCCTTTCCTCGTAGGAGAGATGCTCCAGGCCCCTCATCATCCTCATAGCCCTCCACTGGACTCTCTCCAGTAGCTCCTCATCTTTCTTGAGCTAGGGAGCCCAGAACTGGATGCAGTACCCCAGATGCGGCCTCACTAGGGCAGAGTAGAGGGGAAGGAGAACCTCCCTTGACCTACTGGCCACACTCCTTTTAATGAACCCCAGGATCCCATTGGCCTTCTTGGCAGCCAGGGCACACTGCTGGCTCATGGTCAACCTGTTGTCCATCAGCACTCCCAGGTCCCTCTCCACAGAGCTGCTCTGCAGCAGGTCCACCCCACTGGTGCATGGGGTTGTTCCTTCCCAGGTGCAGGACCCTGCACTTGCCCTTGTTGAACCTCATCAGCTTTCTCTCTGCCCAACTTTCCAGCCTGTCCAGGTCTCGCTGAATGGCAGCACAGCCTTCTGGTGTATCCACCACTCCTCCCAGTTTTGTGTCGTCAGCAGACTTGCTGAGGGTACACTCTAACTCTTCATCCAGGTCATTGATGAAGAAGTTAAACAAGGCTGGGCCCAGTACTGACCCCTGGGGGACACCACTAGTTACAGGCCTCCAACTAGACTCAGCGCCGCTGATGACAACCCTCTGAGTTCTGCCATTCAGCCAGTTCTCAATCCACCTCACTGACCACTCATCCAGCCCACACTTCCTGAGCTTCCCTAGGAGGATGTTATGGAAGACAGTGTCAAAAGCCTTGCTAAAGTCGAGGTAGACAACATCCACTGCTCTCCCATCGTCTACCCAGCCAGTCATGCCATTGTAGAAAGCTATCAGATTGGTCAAGCATGATTTCCCCTTGGTGAATCCATGTTGACTACTCCTGATAATCTTCTTTTCCTCCACTTGCTTAATGATGACCTACAGAATGAGTTGCTCCATCATCTTTCCCAGGATGGAGGTGAGGCTGACCGGCCTGTAGTTCCCTGGGTCCTCCTTCCTGCCCTTTTTGAAGAGTGGAGTGACACTGGCTTCTCTCCAGTCCTCGGAGACCTCTGAGTGCCACCTTTCAAAGATGATGGAGAGTGGCTCAGCACTGACATCTGTCAGCTCCCTCAGCACTTGTGGGTGCATTGCATTGGGGCTCGTGGATTTGCGGGCATACAGATTGCTTAAGTGATCTCTCACATAATCCTCCTCGACCAAGGGAAAGGTCATCCTTTCTGCAGGCTTAGTTTCTTATCTCCAGGGCCTGGGATTCCTGAGGGTCAGCCCTAGCACTAAAGACTGAAGCGAAGAAGGCATTCAGTAACTCTGCCTTCTCTGCATCCTCCATCACCAGGGCACCCACCTCAGTCCACAGCGGCCCCACATTATGCTTAGTCTTCTGTTTGCTGCTGATGCACTTGAAGAAGCTTTTCTTGTTGTCCTTGACACCCCTTGCCAGATTCAATTCCAGGTGGACCTTAGCCTTCTTCATTGAATCCCTGCATGCTTTGACAACATTCCTGTACTCCTCCCAAGTGGCCTGCCCCTCTTTCCACATTCCATGGACCTTTCTCTTCTGTCTGAGCTCCACTAGAAGCTCCTTGCTCAACCATGCGGGTCTCCTGCCTCCTTTGCTAGATTGACTCCAGGACTGGAAAGAGCCAGGGTATACAAGTCACTGAGTTCCACCTGAAATTTTACTTCTCCTCTGAAGTTATCAAGTTTGACATTGAATTATTCCATTTTCCACATAAGCCAACACTCTTCTGGCTCATGATCTCATGGTAACCACGAAAAAATTACAGACGCTCATGATTCTTGTCTCTATGGCATTCACATCACTAATTTTTTGCCCTGAAAGGGACCAAAAGGAGTACAAAGCCAAATTAAATGAGTAATCCTTCACTCCAGCACACCCACATTTCTAAGCACCTGATCTTGTAAACTTAACGTTATCTTAAAGGAAGCTGGATTTTTCTGCTACTGTACTTCGTAAGATTCTCCACCTCCCCTTTCAGGCAAGGAAAAATTTCTTGTTGGTCTATTTTGATAAGCCATGAATATGGTCAGCAGTTGCTGTCATAGTTCTCCATTTTAAGCACCTGAAGTACTGCTCTGGATTAGTTTGCATGGAAAAGGCAAAGCTGGGGAAACCTTTGTCCAAGGGTTAGGAGCACCCATCCATATGTAGTTCATTCACCCTCACCTCTTAGTAGACTATTCCAGCTGTTCTCACCCCACCAGCTGAAACTGGGGCTTCACAGATATTGATGAGAAGTGTATGGGGCCAGAGAACAAGAAACAGAGCATCCGAATCTGAAGACAATGTCAGCACCTGAATTCTAGTCTCTGCTTCAAGAACCATTTATGGATTTTGTATTAATGCCATGGCCAAAGAGCGTTATGTACAGAGGAGAT
The DNA here is from genome assembly GCF_030867145.1 of Opisthocomus hoazin. Lineage (NCBI taxonomy): Eukaryota > Metazoa > Chordata > Aves > Opisthocomiformes > Opisthocomidae > Opisthocomus > Opisthocomus hoazin. The sequence continues at coordinate 63,624,589 of NC_134419.1, forward strand.
GTTACTCAATTTATCTGTAATGTTGTGAAAAATCAATACAATAAAATTAAGACAGTTTAGATGGTGATGATAATTGAGGCTACAGACCTAAGGGGTTTTTTTTGTTTTCTCACTACTCTCAATACTATTTGCAATATCTTTTTAGGTTGAAGTACTTCTCTAACTAGATAACTAACAAAGTTTTTAAAAGTACATGCTCAGTATCATTCCCCAATGTAAATTAAACCTCAAAAAACCCCAGAGGAAATGCCTTCCTCTATTTATAAACACTAATGCTTTACTTGAAGTGCATTAGAATTTAATTTACCAGTTTCCTTTCTTGCAATAAATTTGTAATCCTATCCCCTACTCTAAATTGTTTTGTCTAAAATATATGTAAACTTCTTTATAAACCTCATATCGTTGTTACACCTAAGATTAAACCAGTTAGTAAATAATACACAACTACTCTTCATTCCTTACTATTAAATATTACCAATATTAAAGAAGTATTCATTACATCTGTAACTATATGCAAAGAAAATGGAGTATTCCTTTATGTAACTGTTCAGTTAGCTTTATCCTAACCCTTCAAGGTGCTTAAGGGATTGCTCCAGACCTTGAAATAGATTGTTTATCTTTAAATTGCAGTTAGAATATTCAAATGTATCAGTGTCATATACTCAACCCACCTTATTATACAACCATAAACAGCATGCACTTCACACATATATAGGAAAATATTAGCTGAAGTTAATTTTAATATGTAATGTTTTTCACGTGGAAACATACATACAACACAGAATACATTCATGCATTCACGAATGTAGCAACTACTTTGTATCAACAGCTCTATATAATGAAGATATTCTTACAAAGCAATTAGCTTAAGCTGCAGGAGATACTATAAGATAGGCATAACATAGTTACTCATTTTAGATGCACTGGCAAAGTAAGTTGCATATAAAGAATGGCTGTTTAGACTTGCTCTACATGCTCTATAGGTCAAATAAGTGACCTATATATACAGAAAACAGTGTTATTACAGTATAGCTGCTACTGCTTATTTATTCCACTGAAGTTTCAAAATGTTTTGCGCCTAATTCATTAGTTGCTCCTGAGCTCCTCTTCCCCTCTCCAAATATTGGCTAGAAAAACACAGTCATGGAGCTCTATCAATGTCGTTGTCTGTTCCAGTGACATATGTTGTCCAATTTCTTTAAAACATAATTAAAATATAGACTAGAATTAAAATGGAAGCATTGGAGACCAATGAGTTAAATAACTCAAAACGACATGTCAAGTATATTAGTGTTACCATTACATATACCAGTCTTCACTGTGATAGTGTACATAGTGTAGCACAAGCCTTTCACTGGATGTTTATTTTAGTTCCAAACTGATGGCAGTGCTTTCCTGTATTTTCCACATCCATCCCCATTCACTCACTTTTATGCTGTTTCTTAACTTCATGGCTGCCTAGAAACTCAACGGTGCAATACAGTTCAGAACATCTCAACTTTTTTGGCTGATGTTTGTTTTTATATTTAAAATACAAATACTTTTTAATTGAAGGTGGAACGAAGCTGATCAGTTACTCACAGTCTCTCCAGGGATCTCAGTCCAAAGAAAGAGCCATTCTTCAACCATAAGATCTTGTTGTTACTCAGAATCCTACAAGAAGTCAGGAAAGAATCTGGTTAATAGAACATGGTAATTCCACTGATTAAAAACATGTAATTATAGTAAATGACTGCTCTTTAAAATACTAATCACAAAATTCTCTGCTTCATTTGCATTTTCCCATCATAGCAGTAAATAAAGATTACTGTTTCCTGAAGTGCGTAGTTTCTTCTTTATTAAATAAAAGCATATTCAAGAAATATGTCAACAAATGAATTTTGGCTTCAACTTGAAAATCATAAGACTGATAAATGCCCACATTTCACTAGTCGATTCTAAGTTACCACTGGGAAAGGTACTCATTGGGCTTCCCAGTCAGCAAAAAAGGCTGATGAAGCAAGGGACGTGTTAAAAACTGTTCCAGTAGATTAGAGGACGATACAGTCACTTTGCAGTGGCTGCTATAGCAGGGACATACCAAGAATGATATCATCAATGGCTGACAGATAGAAAGTATTACATTTTCTATAGGAGAGACAAACAAAAAACAAACCCATTACCATAAAAACAGACTAGTCTAAAAATGTTTTCCTGTTGCAACCTCTGCATAGTAGAAATTCAGTAATTAAGCTATGCCTGGCCCATCAAATACCACCACCTTCCAGTACACACACACAGGCTGGCCTTGCATGCAAGCTATTGGAAAAGTTGTCTATTCACCCTCTTCATGTTAAACTACTGTCGCTGTCACAAGTAGGTCTTTCCAGTTTAGTGATTTTTCATCGCTGGATTTTCCCAGCTGTTTCAGAAGCAATACAATATGAACATGCACTCATGCTGAAGATGTTACCATGTAAAAACCTTACAATATACAAAAGAAATTCAATTTGGTTTAGAAGCTCATGAATTTTATTTTTAAGCAGATCAAATGATTATGTAATGTGCAGAAGAAACATTTGTCTCTGAAAAAAATCCAGTTGCAACTGCTTGAGAAACGAGTCTTTTAATGTAACATTTACAATAAACTATACTTCTTTAGTGCACAAAATTCCATTTCAAATTGAGACATAGCTTGCAATAAAGATAGAAATAAAACAAAAACAAAAATCAAAAGAAATTTTATGCTCTTAACTAGCAAACTTGAGACTTCGTGAATCAACTATTTACTCCTGTAAAATTTTAAAACAATCTGTTACACGAGATATCTTAACTTGTCTCTTACTGTTCATATACAATGGGAATTGCTAAGTGCCTTGCCCCAGCATACACCTCTTGTGTAAAATCTCAAGTCTCGGAGCAAAAGACAACACATAACACTGACCCATAGTGAAACAGAAAATAATTATTGATGTAGAAAAGTTAAAATACTGTAATGTTAGTAAGATTTGGAGATTTTTGCAAGTTATTTCTAAAATTCATCCATAAACATGTGTAAATATATTTTGATGTAATTTGATGGCCCACTGTCAGAAAACATGGAGAACAAAGCAGCTCAGATCTGACCTGTATGTTGTTACACTGTGTTGTTACTGAGTACACTTGTGCAGCAACATTACTGCTCACCCAGAACTGGTCAGTATACCCCGCAAGTGGCAATTCAGGATCGATCATAAACACCTACACTCAGGCATCTGAAAGCACACAGAAGCCTATGTTTATGACAAAAATTAAACATGCTCCATTAAATGTACAGCCTATTGCCATCAGCTCAGAAACTCCACATCTGAAGATCTTCCTGCTGCTTCTCAAATTAAAACTCATATGTATGACATCAAATATTTCTCTAATCTACTAACTCTTCACTACCATCTTAGCAATACATTTCAGCAGTGACATGATGAAAGACCACAAACTGTTTCAATCTTATTTGTCAGTTTTTCTGAATTTTTTAGGTGCCTATACAGTGAATAAACTGGACAATTTTTTTAAGATTCCAAACATCTAAACTAGAAAATGTACATACATGGAATGCTCCATTATTTTATTCTGTTCTTTTATTCACCTTCTCTTCTGAGGCTGCACAGAACTTGTGTCAGTCAAGAAAAAAATTAAGTCCAAGCTGGGCTTGGAAAGACTAACATCATAAATTCCACTTCATATTGGCTCACTTGGTTATATGCTGTGTTACAGAGAGACCGTCTTTGAGGTCTATTACAATGACATTAGATATAAATGTTATATTTGGACTGTTCTGCACAGCCTAATTTGCAAAGATACATGCACTTCAGAACATTCATCTGGCTTCAATACAAGTAGTTCTACCTTTGAAAAATTTTCATGGTGCCAATTTGTTTTTCCAGCCTTATATTCATTCTGCCGAGAAAAAGAGGGCAGTCTGAACTTTGCTGGCAATGCCATGAAAATGCAGCACAAGTCAAGCAGCACGAGTTTCCTACTCTCTGTCTCTGGGTCTCCTTCTGCATGGCCCTAAGTGTGTAGACTGAAACCAGTATCATTAATCCACATAAAACAAACTCCTAGAAATTAAAGGGAACTATCTAAGTAGTAACAAATCACAAGATTAAGCAGAACATTTAGTTTATAAATGGAACGCTCATTAAACACAGCTCATGTTCTGCAATACCCCTATCTCATTTAGTCATTTGCTTTTATTTTTCTGAAAGATAAATTGAGTCTTGAAAAATATAACAGACACCACAAAATTAAAAAAAATAAAAATCATAGAACTTAACTATGTAAATTAGAGTTTCTAAATGAAACCTTTCAAATCTTTACACCGGCATTTCACAGAGACTTTCACACAGAGATCAGGTTTCAAAAATTAAGTTTCCTTTAGGGCCTTCTCTACAGTGCCAATTAAAATTCAGATTTTATAAATAAAGTAATATGGGTATTACTGTAAACATACAATTCTTTTTGTATTCAGAATCACAGCTTTAGAGAATCCTAGTATTCCAATGGGGGGGCGGGGATCTTCTCTAACATTTAATACAAGTTATCTACATTTCATTGAGCTGGTTGGTACACCACATGGGAAAAAACCACCTGTCTTTAATTAGCCATAGTGATAATGTCCAAGAACTTGCAACAGGCTGTTATCAAGAACCATTCGGTTTGCACTGAAGACCGATTCTGCGAAATCAATGAACAACTTCACCAGCAAACTTAAATCACATTATTTTTCATAGAATCACTTGTTAAACTTCTGATGCAACTCATAACATTCTTCCCTTCTGAGGACATTTGCTGTGGGAATGAGGCTAGAAGGGAGGAAAGTTTTAGTTGCAATGTTCAATATACTAACTCAGAAATGAGACTTAACTACAGATGATGAAAAATCATTTCAAGTAAGCAATGCCTCGTCAAATTGTGGCTCTTGATGCTGAAATTACACAGAATAATTTTGTATATATTACTTCTTCAGAAAAGTAACAGAATGGACATGAAATGTATGAAGTATGGCTGAAGTAGTAAGGTATCTCTTTTCCCTTGAATACAGTCACCTGCTTACAGGGAGATGTTTATAATTAGAGACCTGCTGAAATGTTGAAGGAAAGCAGGGACCTGAAGAGCATCCTTTTCTTATACTTACAGATGCAAAAGTTTGGTAGATAAATACATGGGAAAAGGTGCTGTTCATGTATTTGATTTTGGACAGCTTATAACATAACTTTCAGGTGTAACAGAAACCAAGTCACTTATTTTACTAAAATTTTAAATATAGTTTGGCTTTTTAAAACAAATCACCACCATGCACCCATTATCATTAAGTATTTCTCACATTTTATTTATTCACAGCATTTTTTGCTTCTCTTCTTTTTATCTAATGTGCTAGTGAATCACAGCGATAAATATTGATACACATTGCAACTAGGCAGCTGTTTTAAACAATTATCAGTTTCTAGCCATGTGCTAAAAATCTCACATTTTCAGTATCTTATTCAGATGACAGAAGCACTAAAAAGAAAAAAAACCCACATTTTATTTCAATGAAACTATTTTCCAAACCCAAAATCCACTTAAAAGTTTTTCTTTAAAAAAAAAAAAAAAATCCTGGAGAAACCTTCTGAGAAGGTATTTATTTCAAAGTTCAGTTTGCAAACTGTCTTTGCACTACATACAGTGACCCAAACCCCAAGTAACTGGAAGTTAAAATGGTGGTACTTTCGGCCCTAGCCCTCATGGGATACATCTAACTAAAAGTGCTGAGGAGCAATCCACTAGCCAGCACCACTCTGCTGATCAGACACATTACAAACTGTTTGCTCACTTCATTGACCCTTTCAAACCTTATGTCTCTGCTGCTCCTTCTCCCAAAACACTTTGGGGGATAGTTTACCCCAGTGAGCATGTCCAGAAGACATTAACTCTACACCAGGTTTACCCTTTCCCGGCCCTGTGAAGCCCTCTAGCAGTATTCCTGCAGGCTCTGAAGGGATATCCTTCAAACACCCTCTCTTGACCTACAGTGAGACCTTAAACCATGCAATCCATACCTGTAGTTTCATGACGGAAATGTACTTCTCTGGTGGGCTGCAACACAGGCTGCATGCTATTTCATTCATAGAATCACAGAATGGTAGGGGTTGGAAGGGACCTCTGTGGGTCATCTAGTCCAACCCTCCTGCCGAAGCAGGGTCACCTACAGTAGGTTGTAGAGGACCTTGTCCAGACCTCATCCTGCACTGCGAACAAACCAACCAACCTCAGACATACACAAGGGTCAAAATCATGCCAGAGAGCACGGATGGTCAACAAGCCACTGCTTCCAGTCTCTCTTGGACCTCTTTCTTTAGCAGTATAGACATACCTAAAAGGACTAATTGTTCTAATGGGCTACAAGTCATCTCTCTGATTTTCTTTCTGGTTCCTCCATTTCAATTAAACAAGCCACATATCACAATTTGTTTAAATTGATGGTATGATTTTTGTTTCTGTGAAACCATTAAAAGTGCAAAAACACGTAATCCTGTGCAACAAAGTCTCCTTCAAGTATAAAACATGTCCAGTATAATAGAATCTACTGCAGTATTTTAAAAAGTATCAAATAAAAAGCTCTCAATTGTAATGCAAACAAACTTCAACTTCCTACAACCCCTCAAGCAGAAAGAAAGAATCTCTTTACCATGCCTTCAAAGCCAATGGACTTGGGTTCACTTGACATTACAGAGTAAACAAATTCCACAGCTGAGGCTTCTTCAGTGAGATGATACTGCACCCCACCCAGCAAAGCCTAAAAACTGTGAGCTCACACAGCAGTGAATCCACAGAGAAAGCACATCTCAGATAACTAAATCGAAGAAAGATGGAACATTTAGATGAAGACTGCTATTCCCAAATGCACAGTGAAGATAGAAGGAAGTGTGACCCACTACTGAAAATACATATTTCCTCTGATAATATTCACAGAGGAAAATAAACAAAAACCATAAGCAAAAAAACCCCACCCAAACTTCATGAAAAAATAGTAAAATGTCAACTTCCACCTGATTTTCTGCTGGAGAGCCCAGGAACTGGTTCAGAACACACTTTACCCAGTCCTGTATCTAGCTGATAGATAAGATGAACAACCCACGTCTACGAAATTAACCCCTCTGAAATCCTTTCTTTATGGCCCTCTCACTGAGACCAGCTGAAGGTACACTTAGGTACTACAGGAGACACCAGCCAGGAGACCAACCACACCTGCCCCTGCTGCGCACTTCTCCATGCCTACTTTGTTTTTCCACTTCTCAAGTAAAAAGATGTGTTAGATGGTTATCCAAGGTAATTTGACAAAAGACAGAAAGCTCAATCCATTAAGATGTACATCTGGGACCTCTGTACTGGGCTTGTGTTATGAAATTGTGTTTCAAGTTCTGCAGTTTCTCTTAGATACTAATTTCAGTTCAAGTAGAGGGGAGTATCTTCTCTTTTAAAATATCATTTTACATGGAAGCCTGATAACAGTTGACATGTTGCAGCTTAAGGTGTTTGTTTTCTTTACACACAGTATGTGGTTAGACACAAAACGAGTGTGAGCAGACATCCTATGAAATACTTGGACACAGTGGTGGGAAAAAATGTATTTAATTTCTTTAAGATATCAGAATAAGACTAAAACCATTTATATTAAAATGCTACACGGTAAAATGAAAAACTATTTTTAAGGTTTTAAAATGCTCAGACGACCAGAATATTGTTTATTCCCACAATATTCATAATTCATTGAACACTGCATTATAAAAAAAATTAGGAAGGAGCTTGCACCACAAAAATTGAAGGAATAGAAAGGAAAAAAAGAACTCCTGCTTTCTGTGCCATGTATGTAGAGACATATGGAGCTATCATAATTTTTTTCCATCAAAACTAAAGACCACAGCTGACCTGCTACCTAGGGCTTCAACAGATAATATCAGAACTATACAGATAAACTGGGAGGAAAGTCACAGAACAATAACAAAATGGATTGAACAAGTGAAGATAGAAAAATGACTGAAAACAGTATCGACAGCTCACTAGATGAATGGGGTGTGGCAGACACCTACATAGTTTGATAACGAAACAGAAAGGAGGAAAAACTTGTAAAACTATAAGAATTATTTATCAATTCATTATACATCACTATATGCATACAGTAATTCATACAGCCTGATAATCTGTCTGACTTTGAGAACTTCAAAACTTGAAGCATAAAGATGAGTTTTCAGAATACTAAAGATGCACATAACAGGCTCAAGTGACACCTCTCTTCGCTAAGGGGACTGTGGCCCATGGTGTTGCCTTTTCAAACTAAACAAAGTGTGATGTCAACATTCTTAAAAGGAATCCTGTAAATCCTATAGAAATCCTGTAAAAAGTAACAAAACCCACTAGATTTAGTAAAAAACCCACTTAGCACCTCTAATTCCAGCTGGTTTTATAATTATTTTCAGTATATACCAGCTTTTGTTAAACCCATTCACTTGCAGCATAACCAATCCCAAGCATCAGTGAAAACAAAAATGTTAAAAATGACCTTCCATTGTAGATCGTGTGTTACATGTGGCAAAAGGCCACAGACAGCTATAGTCAAAGAAGCAATAACTGCGTACTAATTATCCGTCTATTTAGAACAGCACCAGCAGAACAATTATTTCTAGATCTTGATGCTATTTGATGACAGCAAAAGCAGCAATGAAACTATAAGCACCAAGAAATTTCCTTGTAGGTAGTTATTTATTTAAATGAAAGTATTTCCAAAAGTGCAGAGAAATGCTAGTAGTCTGTCATACATTTAATGGAATGTAGGAGAAACTGTAGCTGACCACTCATGTTATGGAAATACAATGCTGCTTTTGTGGAAAAATCACTGTTCAATAGCCTCATTATCAGTAATTCAAAATATAAGGCAAAACTCTGATTTTTGCTGCTTCGGTGTTCATACTGGTGGCTTTTCATCAATAGTCCTCTTGAGTGACATGAGAGACTGCCAGGTCACATTCAAAACAACAAAGCCAGAGAGTTCTTCATAAACCATCACACTAGCCGATTTAATTAACTAAAATCACCTTCAGGAGAATTTTTGTATAAGCAATATCACAGTGCAAACAGTAAAACTAAATCCTGTCATCACTAGCAGGACACACGACTCATCCTCTCCCTAACACTGGTTCCGTGGTATTAATGTTTTAACAAAAGGAAGCAGGAAGGTCAGTCTCAAGTAGAAATCTTAATATGATTTCTTAACAGTGTGGGAGTTGAAAAGTTCCCAGCTTCTCAAACAAGTCCTCTCCACTACAGGGTGATATTCATTAACTGCATAAGACAAGAAGTAGCAGGAATCAAAGCATTACTAATAGGACTAAGTACTTCAGAAAGGAAATGTGGTTGTCTATTTTACAACTTCTGTCAAGCACCAGCAAATTTCTGAACTAGATGATCCTCTTCAGTAAAATATTTTTTTCCACAAGAACTTTAAGATGTAAAGGTTATATCTATACATCAGTGAAGACCCAAAGTATCATATAGGATTCCATGCTCAAAGTTTAATCAATTGTATTCAAAAAAGTCAACACCTGGAAAACTGCCATCATTGGTGGATGATTGTAGAAAAAGGTCTGACAATATAAACACTACGTGGAATAAAATTACGCAGTGCTATTTCCTGAAATCACAGAATACCGAACTGCTGAGGATATAGAAAGATGATGAATCATTACTATTTTACTACGACATGTACACGTTGTATTTATAACATCATTAAACTGCTTAGGTAAACCTTTCTATTAGAAGTTTTGAACTTGAGTGCAGATAACTTTTTCAAATGTAATCTTAAAAAACTAACACGTGATCTTTTGATAATACAGCATTTTCATTACATCTTTTGAAAAAGAGATAATATTTTCTGAGTGAATTTTTGGACTGTGGCATTATACCTAGCTTGTGCATAGCCTTTAGTTGAGAGATAATTATGTGTGTTCAGCTTTCTGTGATGGGTCCTACTGAGTCTAGCAGAATTATTTACATGAATTAAATTTATCATGTGCATTAGTTTTTGAAGATCAAAGATTCTATTGTCAACTTTTTCTTCAGAGAAAGGGAGGAATTGTTCAAAGCAATTGCTCTACAATGAGAAGTAAATCCTTACATCTGACCTTTCAATAAAACACCATTTCTAAAAGCATATGTAGACAACTGGTGACAGCATGGGTTTGTATGTCTTGCTGTTCCTGGCTTTGCCTTTGACTCACTGCACAGCCTTCATACAGTGAACATATATTTAAAATTAATTTTTAATGGGAAAAATAAGACTGATACAGAATATAAAAAATAACAAGTTCTTCACTGAGTAAGCTGGTGTAATATGCAAATAGATTTAACAAAGTGATTGTTCATAGAAGAATTATCTTTTGATTTGCTTGTCATTCAACTGAGTTGACATTATGGGGAAATGATATTCCTGTATTTGTTTCTCATCCAAACTTACACAATTCATCAATAGCTACAGTGCAAACAACACCAGGAGGAGCAGAGCAGCTGAGTGAACAATGCACAACAATGTGCACATTGGAGCATTTCAGCATGTTCGGCACCAATTAGACAGACAAGAGCCAAGAAGCATCGTTATTCTGTAGGGCAGGATTTTTTTACACTAATTTCAGTGGGACTAAGGAGTTCTTCTAGGTTCCCCATGTCAAAACGGTTACTGGAAGTACTTTGCCATGGGGATTCATGGCAAGATCAACACAACAGCATGCCCTTTCTTTCTCCTAGGCTTCCACTCCACTGCTCAGGCAAACAACCTTCAGCACCCCAGTCTGCCTTGCAGCTCTCACAGGTGGGCCAAACCTGTTGTTTACATTAGCTACGATACATTCAGGTGGTTTTATTCTGCAAATAAATTCTAAATCCCTGTTTAAGTTCAAGAATTTTAATAAGATTAATTCAATTTTAATAATTTATTTAGTCAAATTTTTTTAAGAAATAATTCACCTTTCCTAATTAGGATTTTACTACAGCTTTCTTTCTTCTAAGTCATTTTTTGAAAAGGATTAACAATTCCTGAGCCACCATTCCCTGTTTATTACACTTTCTATATTACCTTTTATTTCCTTCATAAGCTCTTTTCAGCATTACTCTTCTTCAGCCCTTTGTTCTTCTTTTGAACCCTGAAACACCTGTTCCACTTTTCCCAGTTTTGCTACTTTTTTACGTGTTTCTAAAACAGCACTATAAAACTTCCATATTATTTCTGAAAAACATTCCCAGAATTGTCTTCAACATACTCATGTGTCTCAGTTACTACAACAGATAAGCAGTAACAATTGTTGAATATAAATCCAGAAAAACAGTGAAAAAATTTCACTGTAGTAATTTATTTTGATTTCTCTCCAAATTGCTTTGTTTTTGTAATTGTTATATCTTCACCCACAGGTTCTGCTGGGACTGTAGTTGTGTTTTGCAAAAGAGGGATCTGCAGCAGTATTTTTTTTTAAATGATGATGTATCATCTGATAATTCAATAAAATATAAAAGTTAGATCAGAGCACCGCTCAGAGTGGCAAGATGGTGACACTTGTTTGTAATGGAGACTGTAGCCATTGTGGATTATTTTGGCCTTAAGCACTATCTACAAAGCAGACCACAAGAGACTAAATAACCCCTGAAAGACTGATTCAGAAGTTAAATCCAGACAGCACAGAGGTACTCCGCTCTAACTTACTGCAGAGACCAGATATTTATGGCAAAACACAGGATTGTCACAACCAGTATCAGACTGAGGAATCCTAAACATGAGGATGCAGACCTTTATCCGAATCTCCTTCTGCTTTACCCAGCATGGGTTCCTAACTGGGTGAAGAATATTTGTACTAGGGGTTATACAGCAAAACCACCAATGTGTGGTTGGATGTGTTTTATTTCTGTGACAGTGCCTTCCTTTTAAATTTTTTTTCAGGATGCGTATGTCCAAGCGAGACCATGACAGCAGCCTCTGCCATATCAAATCCCAGTTCAAGTTGACTTGACTGCCTACTCAGGTCAAACTGGAACTCCATTAAAATGTAACATTTATTGCAAATAATCTGTATGGATTTTCTATTGTTTCCAGAACTAATTAATATTATTAAAGGGTTTACTTCAAAGAGCTTTCACACTGGTGAAGGTAATGTGGTCACCTTAAGAAAATGGGCTAAAGATAAGATTCTCATAAGACACTTGAGAAGGCAGTTCTCACCCCATGTAATGAATGTAACACAGGAGCAATCATCTCCAAGTGCATTTTCCTCTCAGCTTCCAAGCTAAAATGGTCAATGACAGTCTCACTTGTGATTTTTCTTTTTTTAATCTTAGCTTCAAATGCTATCTATCAGCTCAGGTACTTAACATTATCTTCCCAAGGCTGTGTTGTTCAATATTTGATGTTCTGTCCATTTTAGTTATATCCATAATCTTTGAAATAAAGCTTTCAGCACAACTGTTCAGAACACTGGTATAAATAATACAAACAAAGAAACCTAACACTTGATCCAACTTCCATCCCACAACTAACTTATTCCTAGTGTGCTTTGTCTTTGTTTCTTTCACATTAGTCAATGTTCAGCCCATTCAACCACCTTTTGTTTGATACTTGATTGTCAATATTCAGCTTTACCTCGCAGAGTGCATTTCTGCCAAATGGCTCCCAAAACATTTAGCTGTACAGTAACTGTAATTGACTGCATTGCTTTTACAATAATAAACTCTGGCAGCAATATCCACAAGGAATTCCAAAGCCTTTGTAGGGAATCATGTCCCGAACCTATCACAGCTATGTTACATGAAGCTTGGTTATTCCTAATGGTTTCCCACTTCGGTTTTTTTAGTGGTTTTTAAAGTTTTCCTGAAATCATGACAGAAGAATTTATTCATTTTTCAGAAGTGTCTTCAGATTCTTGAATAAATAATGACAGCGATATCATCTTTCAGGGATGCCTGAAATGACACAAAAGGAACTTGCTTCCGTGAGACCAGTTGCACTTATTTATTTTTTAAAAACAGAGACTGTCTACAGGAATAACAGAAGAAATAAAAGGCATAAAAGAAATAAGGAAGGACAGGGAAGAGAATATAGCTATGAGTACTAACGAAGAAAAACAACTAAATGAAAGTAAGGTAAAGATTGTCTCTTCTGGTACACTTACAATTAATCAGCTATTTATTAAACTCGTCCACAGTGGTATACAACTTTTGTTCTTTAGGAAAGCAGCATGAGCTGTTTGAAGTTAAGCAGAATGACAAAAATGGAGCAGGTCCTTAAATAATTCCTAAAATAAATAGCTCAGCCATTCATTCTTTGGGCAAAGCACTGTTAGAGTAATGGACAACTGGGTGTATCAATATGGAAGATGCATCGTACATCTAAGACAAGAAGGTACAAGAAAGTACAGAGCACAACAGACAGTTCTAGTATCAGCCAAAATCAGCATGGGTGCTCATCTGTTTCTTTTCCATTAAAATGCCATTTTCTCTTTTTATAACTGTATTATGTGCAACTCAGGTAGTGATTATTTCTTTACCGATCACCCGCATAAGTGACACTTAGCGGATCATCATTTTGTGCTTACTGTGTTAGCACATGAGATGGCTCATGTATAGTATTTTAGGCAGCAAGTTGCTAGTACAGATACTTAGTCCCATAACTGGATTCAGATTGAAACCATGTAATATTTATTAAAGGCTGTCAAGTGTTGGCCAGATGATAAAAAAATGAAAAAATTTAATCCATACCAGAAAGAAATTCTGTAACATACACTCTCTGGATTATCAATTAATATTTGTAACATTAAATCTGAATATTTCAATGCTGTTTCAATCAGTCTTCCCCTCACACTATGGTATTACAATGACTAAAGAGAGAGTAAATATGATAATTTTCCCTCAAACTTCATTTAAATATGCATTTCTGCTGTGTTTGCTGTATTGTGCTTAGCTAACTTTGATATTTCTTGCTAGTTAGGCCCCTTTCTCTAAAATTTGTTTTCTTACTTTCCATCAGACTCCAAGTTCCTATAGCATATCAGAAAAGCACCTACAGAGACAGAGAGATCTGATGCCACAAATTAGCTTCAATAAGCGCCACAGAATACTTAAAAGATATCAAAAGTCGTCCTCTGCAAAGCTTTCTGAACGATGTGTATTAAAGACTAGGTAAAAGCAGGAGTTTCATTTTCATAAACAAAGTCTTTCAAAATTGTAACACAAGACCCAATATATACTTCAAAAATGGCTACTCCTTATAATCTTTGTATCAGGCATTTTTTTGACTAAGTAAAAACATCCTCATTCCAAGTCCTTCACAGAAGCCCAGCAATCATGAACTAAAGGCTCTTGAGCAAGACCAGCTACACTCAATACAGACTAGGGAAAAAAATACTAAGAATAGCTCAGTGTCTTAATTATATATGATTCTGGTCTAACCAATTTGAATATTTATGTAGAATAATAGAAGATTACCTTAAAGCATTCCATGGCAAGATAACCACACACTCCCATAAGAACCTGAAACCAAGCTTAACGCATTCACATCAGTTGTCTGCCTACAGCAATATTATCTACTGTGTCATGCTCTGATTTTCTCTTCCATTTATTTTCAAAAATATTCCTATACATATACTATATATCTTATTTCAAGATGACAGCTCTGGAAAGGAAATAGTTTTAGAGGGATTTGGCACTTTTTAAAATTTCCATCTCTGAGAATTCTGGTTGTCAACTTTCTTTAAAACAAGAAGTCTCCAGATATTGTGGATACAAAAAAAAAAAAAAAAAGCTGACCCAAGTGTACCTATATGGTACACTAGAGGAATCCTTATGAAAACAAGTCTTTCCCCCCCCAAAAAAAACCCCTGACTCATGACTACTGAGCACATGAGTTTGACAGTAATGCTTCCTTTCCCCCTTCACATTCTAACACTATAAGCACTTACTGTAACAGACCTTGGAATCCCAAAACACAATCATCTCCCTGAAATAGCAGGGAGCTGCGTACTTCCCTGCTGCAGGAGGGCACAGGCAGTTACCTCTGCAGGACACTCCATTCGTGTCCTCTGGAGCCCACACCAAACCTTTGGATTGCCAACTCTTTTGCAAAGGGAAGGCAGTCAGGGCTCCCTGAGCAGGCGAGCGGTGGTAGCTGGACTCGGCACAGCCCCTGTGAATACAGGACTGGAAAAGGGTCAGGGAGCTGCTGATGACTGAGCCCACACCAATGGGACATTCATGCTCACCCAGAGCTTTCTCCAGGTAGCAAAAGTCAGAAAGAGAGTAAGAATTCGGGAATCTCATCAAGCAGCTTCATTTTGAGTGCTCATGGTTCCCCAAGGGCTCTTCTCACAGCCAAATACTCACATTGTTACCTCTGAAGTACTTCTTAACTAAAAGCTATACAACTGCTGCTGAATAGCCCGATACTCAATACAGGCATGACTTTAAATTCCTACACTAAATGAACAAAAAATAGGTTTCCTGGATGCTATTTTTACAGTTCTATCTACAAAGACTCTATTTGTAAATTTACTTCATTTTGGAGTAAGACAAGCTGGAGACGTACCACTCCGAAATGTTCCTTTATCAGACGAATAACTCCTAGAGAGGGGATGTTTTACCTTTCAGACACTCTTGCACAGGTATTCAAATACTATCTTGGGATTCAGCAGAGCTGAGATAACTGGAGTTTTAAATTGCTTTCAATGTTCTTTACAACTACAGTAATGAATGACATAACAGCTATCTATTGCGATATATGTGCATCTAAAGACCATTAGCATGCTGTGTGTACTAGAAAATGCTTTATATGTTAAAGTGCTAAACTAAACTGGCTTTATATAGTCAGGACCAAAAGGGAACTGTAGAAAAACAAAAGGCGGTATCTTCTTCCGTCCTTTTTTGATTCCAATATGCACACTACAAGATACATAAACATATCATTCTTTACTCTGAAAGGTATTTTCCTTGGCCAACAGAATTTTCTTAACCTTCTTTAAGGGAACAGATTTTCAGATATTTAAAACGGCAAACTGTCTTATGAATGATGCTGAATGTCAAAGCTTATTTTTCATTGCAAAGCCTTCTCTCACTAGTTTTAGCAGAATGGAATGAAGTGTATTTTTATTTTGCAATATTCTATCTGGATAAGAATACAGGGCATGAATAAACACAAGATCTCAATCTCCCTCCAGTTCCAGTGCAAAATAACATAGGTATCCAGGACAGCTAGATCACAAGCGAAGGAATATTGGAAACAAAAATATTTAAACTTTCACACAGGCTTTATGATCAAAGACAAAATCCAGAATGGTGTAGTAGAAGCAAAAAAATTAGATGACCTTCATTAGGACCGTACCACTGGAAGCTGTATTGTGCTTCGTTTTATAAAGCACATCTGAGTATTTTTTACCCTTAAAATTACACCCATTTATGTAAGAAGTATTATTTCACAGACAGTGAATCAAAGTACCAGAAAGAGAATTATTCGTGCAGTTCTGGACTTGTGGCTGAGTTGGCAAAAAACCCTAATTTCCGGCATTTCAGGCTACAACTCTGAGCAAGCGACTCTCCTTCCCACTTCACTGATTTCAACCTGAGCATTAGGTTGAATGAGAATTACATAGCTGAGAATTACCATGAGAGCAAAAATTGTGAGCAAGAATTAGCTCAGATGCATGAGTCAACTTTGGAAAGCTTAAGGCAACTCTAGCTGCACTTGTTTAGGCAAAGCTAATTTCACCCCTAAGACTGAGCTTCTTATTAAATCACTACATACGAAAATGGACATATGTACATATTCTCATTTTACAGATTCCATTAAACCAGTTACGTTTCAGTAAAGCACTAGCTCATCCCTCTGGGCAAGCTTTCTTGTTGCTTTTCATGTTAAGTGTGAAACAGCTGACACATTGAGCTCGTCTATGAAATCTCTCTCTGAGTAGCAGGGCAGTGAAAGCAGCAGTTCCTCCCGGGGACACCGCTGACCCAGCAATGGATGGGATGGGACTCTTCCGAGCAGAGACTGAAAACCTCCCTCAAAGCAAAGGCCAAGTTCATTTTGTCTGTATATCACCATTCGACATGAAAATTATCTGCCTGCCTTTGTCAGGGATATGCTTAGGTATTTGCTCAGGTGATACACCTCACAGAATAATAAGTTGCAATAAAAACTGGTAGCCTCATTTCAGCAAGCATCTGCAATCCTAGATGGAGTAATGGTCACTTCCAGTTTTGTCAGCATTAAGCTACATGCAGACCTTATAAACTGTTATACACAAGGTATCATACCCAATCATACCCCTGTTAATGCCAGAGAACAAGTGTTTTGCAGGTCTCTCTGGAAAAAACAGTATCTTCTCTGTGTTGCCAAATCCTAAGGAATATTCAATTAAGCCTTAAAGGGGCATTCAGCAATTTTAACTGGTATGATTTGATAGAAATTCAGAGATAGCTTGACACAATTTGAGCAGACAGTATTAAAAGGATGGGAATAAACCACACAGAGTATTGACTTTGCAAAGTCAAGCCATAAAGCCTGAAATCACTTCCACTTGGCAGATGCTGTGTACCAAAAGACCTAAAATCCAGCACAAGAAAATCTCACCACAGATACACACAGCTCATCACAAACTTAAAGGCAGCAGCAAACAAATCCTGCCTGAGAACGCATCCACAGAACTCCAGCAACGTTTCAGATGTCTGCTGTATCTCAGCTCCCTCTTCAGTGCAGGAGATAAATAAAAAAGATTGCTGGACTCAATGGCGCCTTTACAGAGTGCTTTAAGTACTCTGGTTTGAAAGGAAGATTTTGACTGTCAAAATTTCTTTACATATAATCTCAACACATATTTGAAGCGCACAAGGCTGGAAAATTTACAGCCATTCTTGTAGATTAAGATGACAACTGAACCCAGTTAATGATGAGTGCTTTCATTTAATGGGTGCCACAGCTCACAAAAGTGCCTGCATTTGGAATTTGTGCAGGAAGGGTTAAATCAGTTGTCACTTGGTGAAATTCTGACATTGATATTTGGCTACCAAAAGTAATGAAAAACTGTGGTGGCATTCATTGGCCTTTCATCCACACCTAATACTGTCTGACAAAAAGACTGTTAACTCAGCCTGTCAATTAGAAATTGCCACTCTGCTCTCACTCTGATCAACTAAATCATCTGTGATATGAAAACCAACAACTCCTCTATACCTACCTTGTCAAAAAGTCTCATGAAAACATTTGCTGTTAGATAAGGCTTTGAGCTTGCACCGACCTTTTCAAGCTGTGATAAATCACTGCCACCACATTTTGTGTGACTGCAAATTTATATTAAACGTAGATGAAATCACATTCGCAGTTACTGCTTATAGTCCAAAATAAGATGGCTACTCTTGTAAACCTTTTAAAGACTATTTCTAAAGCTGATTTTGGAACTTTAAAGACCTACTACTAGCACTGGAGTCTGAAATCAGATCCCTTCACAGCTATAGCATCTGTTCGAGTTTGATTATCCAGAAGGTGGGGGGGCTAATAATAAGAAAACAGTAAAATTAATGTATAATAACTTCCTGAAATAGCTTAGAGTTGAACTGAATAAAAGAGTCAAATACCAGTCTAATTTGGAGAATGTCAACAAAATACAAAAACCATTCAGAATGCAGTTAACACTATCTGACCAAGCAATACAGGTATCTAAGATTTTATAGATTTCACCACAAACACTGACTCTGTCTATAGCGGATTACTGCTTTTCAAAATGGCAAACTTGGAGTTATTTTTTTCTTCAATTTACCTCTATATTACACATTTATAAATCTAGTGACATTATCAAATAGCAAGCTATACAGGTTATAACATACCCTTGCACGTGACTACAAAGCAACAACGCTAAGGCTGCTCTGTACTTTGTACATTGTTATTTGCCATTTTGTTTAAGACAGCTCTTTTATCCTGGGTATTATTTCTGCTTTTGTACCTTTACAGACTGAAAAGAATCATTTTAAAAGAGGCTTAAAAACCACAAGAATAACTTCATACCTGAGCCTGCCACTTTCAATCATGTTAAATTATACTGAGTTAAAACCTGAGTCTGCCATAGTTACTCATATTGAATATCACCAACTAGCTATGCAAGCCTCACGGAAAACGAGAAGGTCAGTTTATAAATCTCTTATTCACATTTATAGGCAATTGCTCACCAAAATAAACTCTTCGCACAAAGCTAGAATATTCTCAGAAAGCACCAATTTTACCAATGCAGAGTATCAACATATGTGCTTTAGAAACCGTCATCAGAATAAGCTCTTGCCTGTCTCAGCTCAGCACCTGAGGAAGTCTCTCATCATCTAAGGTAAAACGCGGAAGAGAGGTCCTCCTCTACAGACAACAGTCAGAAGAGTGCAAGGAGAGAAGACCCAGGACAGAGGCAACTGAGGCAAACACTTACCTGGATCAGACTGAAATTATAAATGTGACTGCACTTTTTATCACTTTCTCACACTTTTTAGATTTCAGTATTCTTTTCGGTAATGCCCCAGAGATAGGTGTTTCAGTGAACATCCCAGCAAGTTTCACCATATTCACCATACTCAAATGAAGAACAGATTTAGTAACCTAACAAGAGGTACCCCACTTTAACTACTTGATCACCCTTCTTCTAAAGCATCCATGGTTGTAATTTTATCCAAATGATATACCAGAACTATAAAAAGCTCCTTGGCCTACAATCTGGACCATCTCACTCCCATCTGTAATTCCTCAGCTAACCACTGACTAGTCAGCAGTTACACATTTTAGGTAGCAATTTATTACATAATTTTTCAAAAATATATACAAAATTGTTGTGTGCTTTAGGAAGCACACAAGAATAAGATTAACAGATTTCTTATTTAGCTGGAATATAACCTAAATTACATCATCTGTATCAGCAAGCTTATGCAGTACATGTGATATTATTTAGTTTCTTTTTTAAGCTTGTGACAAGATTTTATAAGCTTTATTAGACCAAGGCATATAACATTCACAAGATGAGTTAAATTTCTAGCTACGTAGTTTATATCCATAATTTTGTAGCTGCACAGTTTCAGAAAGAATGAGCAGCAAAAATCAACTGCAAACCACCACTAGCCTCATTCGTTCCCAAATGAATTATCGCTTAAAGAAGTGAAAATTCCAGTATCTTACTTTCTAACATGCAGCATAACTTAAAAAAATACACAAAGTTTGCTTTCCAACTGGACTCGGCACTTTACAACCTTCATTCTGTTCCCCAGAGAAGGCTACCGAGCTCCTAATAGTTGTATAAGCTCAAAATAAAAGTGGAGCTCTGGCCATACTGCTTTGGAATGTTAAGTCTGCAAACTAGGCAAAGTGTTTTATATGCTTAGAGGTGGTTTTGAGTCTATAATAAAAAGAATTTAAATTCCTAAATCCTACGGTGTTATTATGAACCTTCAAGACAGTTTTCTAAACTTCAACAATGTGCCTTTATCTTTAAACTCCTTCAGCTTTCCTACTATGTTTAAAGAGAAAGAACCTTCATAAGGCTGATTAAAATTTACTAAGCTATATAGTTTCATAAATATGTTTTCATGAAGAAAGAAGAGCTCTTGAACTTGAGATGGGCAGCTTTTGAATCTAGAAATTCAATTTCCTTAGAGAATATCTGAAAGCCACATTACAGGAAGCTATGGTTCCTGACTTAAGGGAAATGGAGGGAAGGAAAAAGTAAAATAACAAAATCTGCAGCTGACCTGAACCTGCCAAAAAATCAAAATAAATATTTCCCTGAATATATTGTCCTGAGCACACATTATATTAAAATGGCAGCTGACAAGCACCAATAAATAAAAAGGGCATGAACTTTTTAAAATATGTCAACACTTAGCAAATTATTAATAAACAGCAGCATAAGCTAACTACTTTTATCAGCATTCATGAGGGTATTCTTGCATTTTTCTAACATTTGAAATACATTTCTGATTGCTTTTTGTAGTGAACAACACACAAATATAGGAATTATCTAGCTGATTGATATATTTTATTGTACATTGACAACCCTGTTTCTGACCGTGTGAAGTACTTCATGCTTCAAAGGAATGACAAAAATCCCACATTATTTGAAGTCTGTCCTCATTAAGCTTATTTCTCCATAACATCAATTAATGTATGCCTGCAGCCCTTTTAATCTACTCCAGCGTAAACAGATTTTCTCACTGTACGTTTTCTTTTCCAAATATCCTTTTAAAGCATTACATTACCTGCTTTGACAGTTTCACTCACTGCATTTAGATATATTTTATGTAAGTATTAGTTGGTTTTACCAATTTTGTCTTTCATATCAACTAAATTTACTGCTTCATTTAGCTATTTCTATTTCACATAACTTTGTCTCAGATTATTTAACTTGGTTTTACTTTTTTATACTGCAGTGATAAACTTTTTTGAAAATAATGCTGTTTTCATAAGTAATATTTGTGCCATACTTTAATTCTACTTCCTTCACTTCACCTCCTCTCCAATTTCATTAAAGGCTCCCTCTTATGTTTAGTGCTCATTATATCCTGTCAATGTATTTTTTCACTCTTCATGCTGATGCATCCATGTTATTCTCTCTTCGCTTACTGGGGATTATGCTTCTAATCACCCTCCAAAGCTCCGAGTATTAAGTGTTTCCAGTTTCATGTCAAAAAGACCTATGAAGTAGACCTTATATAGTCCAAGTGTAAAAATTTATCAGATAAGGGTTTTTGTTATAACTCAAAAACATTATTGCAGTATAGAAAAGGAAATATAGAAGCTTTATCTTTTCTTCTATCATCTAAATGATTCAGCAAAATTATTTAAATGGAGACCTGTTAATGCTTTTAAAAAGAGAAACACTTATATTCTAAAATTTGTATATAAAAAGAAGTTAAAGTAAAAATTGGAGTTTTCAATCCAAGAATGCCTAACAGGCAAATAGTGATTTTTCATTAGCACTCAGTAAATACAAGTGCAAAATGTGAACAGTTTAAAAACACCAAGTGTGGACCAAATCCTGCAAATCCTTATGCTTGCCAAGGTTAACGTTTGGCCCTACCTCTTCTCTCCTGCGAAACAAAAAAAAAATTTTTACTTTTTCTGGGTTGAATGCATAAGCATCTAATAAAAGTATCAAAAATAATATATGACATAGGATAATAACTCATGTTAAGAAACAGTCCTGCTACTAAAGTATTTCAAAATACATCCTTCATTTAATTCTCTTCTCTCCTAACATAGACAGTCAAAAACCATGCTCTTACAACTATATCATAATAAAATTCAAGACAATTTTGATATATCTGCATCCAAGAGGTGTCTTATTTCTTACACTTGAAATTTTTCTTTGAAGGTTAATTCATTGGACCTGTTGGCTTTCTCCTGGGGAAACAATTTTTCTGGTCTCCAGACTTTCAAAATATTATTACTGTAATGAACATGTATTTGAAGACTTGATATTCCTGCACTGGCTTGAAGTATATATACTGAATACCTTGTACCAGTCCACTGAATTCTGAGGGAATCTCAGAACCATGTTGATCCAATACAGCAACCCAGCAGCTATCCTACATGAAACAAACCATTTCGTTCTTCAGTAAGAACTTTTGAATTGAACCAGTACTTAAAAATCTGTAATACTTTTATCAAATTGGCCCCTTCTACTTCACATTATTTATGAAATCCAGCACATCTTCATAGTAATTCATAAATAAAAAATAATAATGACTTTTCATGCAGAAACAGTCGAATCACCATAGCATATTTGTTCACATCCATCACATTCTTAACCTTAACTGACATTGAGGACTGCAACTGTTATTTTTAATACATAATTGACCATCTGAAGACATCATTGTCACTCCCCTTATACTTATTTTCTCATCAGAACCTCTGTCTGCAGATAAATACTTCAAGGCAAACAGTGGCCACAGAGAAGGAAGCTACTTTTTCCAGTTTCGATTTAGACTGTCAGGAATGGACTTCAAAGCTGATCAAGGAGGACCTGAAACCTTCATGCCATGGGGTATGATTCCAGCTTCTTCAGAAGACGAGGAACAACTGGCCAGCAAACACATCAACTGGATAAAAGCTTCCTAAATGGCAAAACAGTGCACAAGTATTTTTCTTAAGTGTTACACATATTCTAATCTACAAGTACTAAGTACTCCTGTTGCTGGCAGGTTTACTTTTAGACTTACTTTGCTGTAGATAGTAGGCCAGACTTATACTGGCTGGTGCCAGATACAGCTGGAAGACCATCTAGAAGTGTTAGTCTAAGTTTTGACTAAAACCACTCCAGCAGAAAAAGAGCAGAAATAGGGAAAAAATAATAATTTTTTTTAAAAAGTACTTTCCTACCATCTTCTGTGAAACACAATTCTTTAAGAAACAGAGAAATGTATCAGTTCCTTTTCCCAGCTAACAAAACTGCAATAAAAACAGCTTGTAACAACTTGAAAATGAATGTATTTAAAGATTATCCATCTAGAACATGCAACCCTAAAGGTAAAGGGCCTTCTTCAAAGGTGCCCTGCAGGACTGGTTGAGAGGCAACAGTGACTTTTGAAACTCCAGTCTGAGACCCTGTCAATGTCTTAAACTAAGTAGGACAAACTTTATACACTGAATTCTGACCCAGAGTAGTACAAAACTTGAATTCTCTGATGACATAATGCTGCTTACAATAATTTCTTTTTTTCAGTAGAAGGAAGTTCAACCTGTATGTGTCAGTTCAAATATTCCATGTATCTTGTATCTGATAGAACAGGATGTTAAAATTAAAATCCACTGTAGTAAATGAAGCTAATATGAATGAATCTGTCCTAAGAATTCATTAAGTTAACCTGTTTCTTGTTTTGCTGTTCCAGACTTTGTCATTTTTACCACCCAGCCTGTTAATTTATGTCCTGGTCATCAGCTGAAGTAATAGGAAATCATAATATTGCAAGACACAGAGCATTTTGAAAATAGAACTAGTTCCTTCCTTTTCCAAATACCTTAATGATTTCAAAATGCAGTATCCATAATACTGGCAAGCAAAAAAAAGTTAACTGATTTTTTTAAACACTTCCAAATGCCTCTCAGTGTCATATTCATATTATATTCAATAAAACTTTCAGGGAACACTACAGAACTGATCTTAGTAAATATCCAAAACTATTTCATCCCAGGAACTTGCAAGGTGTATGATTAGTTCTCTTTCATGAGCTATGTCATGTCATGTCATAGCGTAAGGCAGAGATGCACAAAAATACTACACAGGCTATCAAGAACACTGAGGAATTTTGTGTACAGAAATAATATAGAATCCTTCTGAATTTCTGAACTAACACATAAAATTATGTTGAGTAATTTTCAAGTATGTGACAGGGCTGTGAGTTGGCCAGACCTTTGAAGATCTGCCTAGTCTGTTTGCTCCCCAAAGAGAATGCAAAGCTCTTTTTAGTACGGAAGACAGAATAGAAATAAGAAGGGGTTTAATCCAGACCTCCCATTGGTCATTGCTTCTATACACTTAGTTAGTGATATTTTTTGGGGGGGGGGGGGAGGGGGAAGGGAGGTGTTCTTTTTGTTTGTTTGAGAACTGGTTTTCAGAAATTCATTGCATTTGGCTTGTATCACAATCTGCACCATCCCTTCTGATCTTTCAGCAATCATTACGGTGTCCCCATCCTAGTGTCCTGTTGAGCTCAGGACACGAGCGTGCTTCGAAGGGAATTCTGCTCGTTCCCACTTCCGTGCTTCGGCTTGCAGCACAAAACAGCCTCCAAGCACACTGATGGGATTTCTCACGGGTGAATCAAGTTCAAGCTCTGCTCCAGGAATGCACCTAATGCCGTTCAGAAGGAGAGGAGCGCTCAGTCTGTGAGACCAGACTAGAAATAGTCTGAAATGAAATACACATACTCCCCCTCATCCTCAAAGTACGTATAATAGAGTTCTACAGCAGCATTTAACACTCCAAAGTAACAACTGAAACCTCTCTAGTATGCACATCCAGTCATCAGCACCAGCTCTTTCACCCCACAGATCCACAGCCCTGCCTGCGTTGGAGCCCTGCACAAACGTCCTGGGCTGCCAGGCATCTGCTCACCAGTGCTCGACTGCCACGTACCTGGAAGTCCTGGGCAAACTGCTAGTTTCCTCTCAGACAAAATCTCCAGGCAGATTAAGACACCATACCTTCTCATCCTCAAGAGTCATCACAGCAGCTTTTATGTTTTGTGCAGTGATGAGGGAAAGGAAACACTTCCTTCTGGTCACCACCACCCCCATCCTGGAAGATGTCAGATGAAGGTACAGGCAAAAGCACAGCACAAGCTCATTTAATTTACATATACATTACTAAGCTTCTGTGCTTGGCAGCAACTTCTTGGAAACACTGAAAACCCATGACAACCAACCTTCCCCAGACCTCTCCCTCTCACACCTCTGCCATGAGCCCCACAGACCATTCATTCAGTCGGACCTGGGAAAGAGATGCAGTGATGCTTTTGTTTATCATCAGGAGCTGTTGCCATTTTATCATGTTACCCATGACTTTTTATGCATAAAAAGCATAAATTGTTTGGCCATTTCCCTTACAACGTGCAAGAAATGCAGCATAACCTTTCTTTGTATCACTACAACCGAAGAAAACAGTAATCATGTGGTAGGTAGATGTGAAAATGCAACAGGACTGAAAAGAAGTGCAGATGAATCATTAAGCCTTCTCTCTGCAACTGAAGAAGTGTCCCTTATTTACTTGAAGGATGGTATTTCACTACATTGACAATATTCATCTGAATCTGTATGATATTTAGCAGTTTACTGCTTTCCTACAAGCTATGCATCACCACTGCCCCATCTCATTTTTCTTTCTTTCCTATCGTCTCAAAAATAATCATCCAGCAACCTAAATTTATACTTTTAAAATGACAGAATTTAGAGACATAGTTTTTGCCTAGAGGACCACTGGTTTGACTCAGTAGGGTGTTTTGTTTTGCGCTTTTGGCTTTTTTTTTTTACTGTTCCTAAATACTGAATGTCATTTATGAACAACTTCAACATGTATCTAACCAGCACAAAAACAATAGAGTGGGCTATCAAAATACAACATGAACTTTAATTCCGCAAATCATTTGTATCATAACAAAATTTTCACCTGTTTTCAACTACACACTCAGAACAACAAATATTACAGATAAAACCAGCACAAATTTAGCTTTAGACCAGATTACAAATTCTAGTAAATGCTAAAATTAAGTCAACTTGCACATTGTCTAGTATATTCAAACCAGAAAACAAATACTACACTATTGCATTTTTTGTCACAGATTACACAAAATATTTCTTATGGGTAATTTAAAATTTATATTTTGAGTATCTTCAAAAACAGTGAAGCAATGAACATTATTTTAAAAAATGGATCTTGAATTTGAACACTGGACCAATTACATAAAGCCAATTTCTCACTATAGAAAATGGGAATTCATCTCTCACACACATGATTAAAATGAATCAAGTACCATGCTATCATCTTGCACTAAAAGATCTATTGATGTATTTCTGTCAGACTGGTATGAGTAAGTTTCCCCTTTCTATACTCATTAAAGTAAAATAAGACTTTATTCACCTTGAAAGAACACAGAACATGTTCTGCACTCTCTGTTCTTGACATGAGTCCCAAAATCTGCAGTTATCACTCTCACCAGGCTCATAATTTAAATGCCTAAATAAAATACTGTACAATTGATGTGTCCTGCGAAGAATTAAATTCAGAAAAAGCTCATTTTAAGTCATTAAATATCTTTTTATTTTATTAGAAATCCCCAGAGTATAAGATTTGCTACTCACGTGCCAGCTCCTATTGTCAGTTTGTATTTTCTCAGCTTGGCTGCTGTCAAGATTTATTGACAACAACGTTTGGACATATCCTCCATCAAAATGCTGTATAAATACGTATTGTATTAAGTAAGACTAATGAACTTTGATCATACCGGCTGTACCATGAAACTGTTACATACAGACCTCATTAACAGTACCATTAAACTGATGCAACTTAGAAAGGCTTTTTGTGTGCAAATGCTACCTGTTTGCAGCAATGGGCAGCAATTCTTTTTACCAACACCAGAGCATCAGCATAGCATCTGGAGACACACCACAGCTGAAGTGAAGAGCTCTGAGCAGAGCAAGAGGACAGCAGCTTCCTTTAATGCCTGCAGCATGGATGCAATAAAAACATTTCAAGATCCTGCTACCGAATTCTGGCAAAGGACTTTGCTCTTGAATACTTTTGTAATAGTTTGCACATTGTCTAGGAAAGCCAGTCATGCAGTTTTAAGTTACCAAGGAGAAAAAAAGTTTGCTAGTTTTAAGTGTTTTAAGTGTTTTGGTTTTTTTTTTTATTTTTAAGCATAATCCCTCCCCCCCAGCAGCTACGCATCACATTCTAATTTAATTCCACATGATTAGTGGTGATATTTTACACAGCAGAAAGCTGAAAGCTAGCTGTGTTGTGAAATCCCCTTCAAATATCTTTACTTTACAAATTGAAGCAACAGTCATTTAACTGTCTAGACAGCATTCGTGATTAAAGAACTGTCAGCATGAAGATTTCTCCTTTCCCCTAACACTTTGGATTACTCCTTTGGGTTTAGAATTTTGGTATAATATAACGTATATACTTATACCTGTTATACAAGAGATTATCCATCAGTAATGCAAAAATAATCTTAGATTACATAAGAATTTACCAGTGAATCCTCAGGGTGATTAACATGTTCTTTCAAACAGTTGTCATTTCAGTAAGTAAAAAGTACTGATTTCACACACACAAGCTGTAGTTGTAGGTTCTCCAACTAGCCGTAAACTTGATTGAAAGCGAGGTGAAAAGAGCAGACATTTAACTTGTTTAGCCTGTCTTTATAAATTATAACATACTACTTTCATTGTTACATAAATTATAAAAAAAAAAAACTAAGAAAGACCAAAAAGAAACCTTCTTAATACAGCTAAAAGGTCGCACTTCCTAGTACAGGAAAGAAACAGTGCCAAATTACAGATATCACTTTTTTTTCTCTTAATTTAAAATACAGGGTACAGGGGAAGACTTTAAAAATGGTAGCTACTGAAACATTAAACTTAATGAGTAACTTAAAGATCAAAGGATGGTAACATTGAAATCACAAAGCTCTTCATTACTTTCATCTCTGCAATAAAGCCTCTATACACTGACTTAGACTTACACTGGCTTTTAGTACCATCCCTTTTACCAACACCCACCACCCAATAAAAATCCTACTGGCAGCAATAGATGGTGAAAACAGAAATACAGTTCATTAAAGAAGCATGCAGACACAGTCTGGTTATTTTTAAACTGCAACTTCTCATGCTAATAACTTCTTTGCTGTCAATATTTTGTAGGTAAAGTGGTGGGGATTAAATCCGAAGTAGGAATTGAATTAGTTGGGTAACATCAAATAATAAACAAACACCATTAAAATCACTGTGTTCAACATCTCAAGAGTTAAAATAGAGTCAGCGTATTTGGCAGAATTCAAAGCAGAAGAACTATTCATAGATGAAGTATACCTGGTGAACACGTTTGCCAGTGTCAAGCCAAAAGACACTTGGAAACTATCCAGTGTTGAGTATTTCCAAATACAGAGTGTACTACTGCACAGTCAACAAAATTATTTTGATACTACCATGATTCTACTTCTGTATTGAAAAAAAAAGAGTCACATTTTTACAAGTATTATACTAGATCAGCAGCTTCTCCCATACGGAAAGAAACACTGCATAGATTGTCTTGGTATTTCTATGTCCACACCCAAAAATTTTTAAATCATGGTTTTGGTAGTACTCATATAATTATGTGTGAATACATACTAAAAGTAATTTTCACCAGTTAATTTATTTTAATGTCCAGAAGAGACCAATATGATCATGTCACATAATGCAAAGAGCCTCTCCCAGTAAAAGCCATGACTAACTTCTTGTTGAGCTTTTACAATACTCAGTCTTAATTTAAGAAGGAATGAAGTCTCCATTACAGTTCCTACATCTTCCAAAGGTTAATTACTCTCACTTAGATTTCTACTGGCAGTCTTATTCTAAATGCATTTGGTTTGAGCTCTCACTAACTGTATCTCATTATTTTCCAAATTGAATTATCTTTGATATCAGCCATCTTTTATCTATGTACACACCTATGGGACATGATCAAATAACCTCCTATCCTCAAACAAGTAAAAGAGATTCATGAGAACACATTTAAGGATACAGCACATATTTTGTAGTTCATCCTCTAAATTTTAAAATATATTTACATCTTTTTCTAGTCATCTTCTCAGTAGCAGCAAACAAAAAATAACACTTACTCCTTAATTCTGCTTTTCATTCCCTGCTTTTGGATCCAAGATGATATTATCAGTGCGCTTTTGGTAATATCACACCAGGAACAGATGTTTAACTGACTATGCACCATTATAATTAACTGTTTTTCAGTGACACAATTTTGGAACTGTTTTCTGGAACATGCAAGTGCAAACTGCTTTCTTTGTTCTGGATATATGACAATGTTCTTGGCCATGTTAAAACGAATGCTGATTTATTGAGTCCAGGTCGCCAAGTGATCCCGGTTACTCTACAGAGCTGCCCCAGGCTGTAATCATTCCTCCGGAGTCTGTCTTCTGAGATCTTTATATTTTCCATCTGGATCATGAATAAATATACTGAACAGCAACAAGTCATCAGGAGCAGGTCAGACAGGAATCTGTTTAGCTCACTGTCCTGTCTTTGACATTGGTCAAGAGAAGATACATGAATACAAAAACCACAACAAGCAACTCTGCAGCTAGCCTACTTTTTATTTGTTATGAGACTCCAATCCAATAATTGTTGCCTTCTCAGTCCTGTACTATGGAAAATGGTGAATAACCTTCCCCACTCACTTTTAACATACCATAGAGATTTTCAGGATAAAGCTCCCTCAGCTATTCATCATTCCTCACACACAAGCTTTTCCGTAACTCTGCACTTTTCTGTACCTTTTGTTGTCCTGTTGTGCCCTTTTTGATGTGGAAGAACCAGAACTGTACACAGTGTCCAAGATGTAGATGCACTACTGTGGGCTTGCACAGTGGGAACAAGATGTTTCACTGTTGCTCGTGTTGACTACCGCTGAGCTGTCATTTTCACAGGGTGTATCCTATCTCCAGAGTATCACTCCTGCAGACAACAACTGTCCAGTTCAGAGTCAATCAATGCATAAGGAAAGCTAAAGTGTTCCACATACCTTTTTCACCTAGCATTTATCAATACTGAATTTTATCCTGATTTTATAGGAATCATCTTTCTAATCGCGGAACTACAGGACGAAAAGACTAGAACAGCTAACAGAGTACTCATAAGTTCAAGACATCAACTCATATTCTCACCCCTGTCCCCCATTCATTATTATGAATCCAGTTTCAATAACATTGTCAATATTTTTACCTTTATTTCCCCCAGTCAAAAAATTCAAGCTCAAAATGTGAATTTTTCCATTTCTATTTCCTTTTACCCTTTTCCTTCCAGTCTCAGATGAATAGTGACCCATACTCAATAAGTAACAAAACCTATCAAGTATTATTAGCATATTATAAGGCTTAGAGCTGTGAACTAAAGAATAGACAGAAAGACAGAACTGAAGTTTAACTCATGCAAAGTGGTTATCAGCAGAGCCATGCTGCAGTGTTTCTGAACAAACACACTGCCAGCATCAATACCAATCAAAATTATTTTTAACAGATTAAAAAAAAGGACCTATCGACCAGCACTCTGTACCTTTTAAAGCCATTTATCTCCTCCAAAACCTTTTTTCACTAGCATGCTGTTATCACAACTTAACAGGTTTTTTCTCTTAGTCATACCTTCTCCCTCTCTCCTTTCCATAGTGCCAATAACTAAATGAAGCACGAAATACTGGCCTCAACACACAAGGAAAACTGAAGATGCACTTATTGTTCAGAACACAGAGGGAAGCAGAAAAGTCTATCAATCTGCCATGAGAAAACTAGGCCAACCAATGAGAAAGCTAACTTTAAGCTGTTCTTAATTTTTCATTAACCCAAAATGTTAAAAGCAGTAGAGCTTACTTTTCCCCTCCCAGAAGACCAATGATTTCCCCACAGATTGAGTTAAATGTAATGACTTCGCTTATAAAAAAAGTTTTATCACTGCTCTCTTTTCACAAAGTTAAACAAAATGTTGATTACATACAAGAAAGCATACTATTAATACTATAAACTAATCACACATCTTGAAATTTCATCACCCCCTTGCCTTTCAGCTTACTGACATTGACTAATGATAAGAAAAGCAGAGATGGGCTCCCCCACTGAAGACAGAACCTGGTCCATTTTCCTGAGTTTGATAACCATGTCAGCTGTGGTGGAAAGAAATTAGAAAGAGTCCTGAACTCTTGAAACTCAAAATAAACAAAAAGGAAGTCATTCCTCGCCAGCATGCAGTTAAGCTTTTGTCTTGCTACAAATGCAGGGAGCTGGCACGGGTTCTGGGGGGGACTGGACTGAGCCATGGAAGAACAATCCATTTTGGTAAATTCAATGCACACGAACTACAACTCTGAGTTGGGGTGGTGACTGGAAGATCCTTGTGGGAAATATCACACTGCTACTCTATCATAGGTGCCTGCTTTTAAACACTTCTAAACTGGAAACAGCTTACTGGGCTACATCATGGTTGTTTGGTCTGGTCCAGGACAGCCACTCACACACCGACAATCCAGACTGCAGAAAATGAAAAGCTGTGTAACCATAAACATTTTTAAAGCCCATGTATCATATTTTTACAGATTGCAAAACAGTATTAGTAACTGAAAATTCATACGAAACAGCAAAGCAGCAAGTAAAAACAGACGGGAAACCTGGCTGCCCCAGTTCTTCAGCCTGAAGCTTCTTCAGGCTATTCCAATTTCAAAAAAGAAACACCAGCCAGTTGAAAAGGCTTATAGATTAACCAACCACACGGAACCACTGGCTCAACATATAATTCAATACCACCATTTTGACAGTTACTTTTACAGAAAAAAAGAAAAATCCCGACAACTTGACTTCAGTGCTATTTAATAAGTGATTACTTGAGGGATTTTATTTGTTTAAAACAATCACTCTGCCTCAGCTAAAGCTAGCATTGGAAAGCTAGCATTAAAAAATTATTTGCTCTAATCTGTTCCAAACTGGGGCTTGGCATGTAATCCCTCTTCATTACTAAATAGCTTGGTAACCAAGTATTCCATCCGTAAAGTAGCCATAATAAAGATATCAAATTGTTGACCTGAGTTCATCAAAGCTACCTACAGAAAACAAAAACTTGCACAGCATTTAATTACAGAGAGATTTAAGCAACCAACTCCCTTAGTCTTATCAACAATACATGAAAAAATATGGAGGATATTTTAACTTGAAGTCATTTTGTTCAATTACCAATATTGCTGTATTATTTATTAAAAAAGGATGTCCTAGTCAGCAATTTACTGTTTAACTGTGTAAAATTGTTATAAAGACCATTTTATGGACCAATTCACTAAGTGACTAGTTATTAAATATAGGCACAAATTAATTAATGAGAATTGTTTCTGAGAAAATAGTTTATTAAAAACAGGTTTATAATGATAATTAAAAAGTATGGAGTACTCTAAAGTGGTAGCTTCATTTTCTCTAAATGCAGCAGATTAGAATTTATTCCATTTATTTAGCTCTTATGGTTATTTTTTGCTTCATCAATCCATATTGTTGACTTTTTACATTGTTATTTATAACATGCAATTGTGCGGAAAGTGGAGAGAATTATGAATAGTACAACAATATATCAGCATTTATGTGGGGTTTTTTCCGTGTTTTAAGTGTCAGAAATTCCATTGATCATCCTTTTATTATAGAAGTAAAGGGAAAGACAAAGAAAAGTGTTAAAAAAATTACTTTCCCTTTTTCTGCAAATCTCATTGTTTCTTTTTCCGTTTAAACTAAAGACATTAATGCTAGAATATCTGCTATAGTTCCATGAGGACCAGCAAGCATATAAATATGCCAGGTAAGTCTTTACACACATTGAATCATACTAATAGATAAATACCAAATATCTACAACTGATGTCATGTCACTTTCTGATGTTCATATCTCAAACATTGTGCTCCTCTGCTCTCCCTCAGGTGTACTTAGCATTGTCAAAAAACAGGTCCTCTAATCCCAAGAACATAGTGTGACCCTATCAGCACTGTTGCTAAAGAAAGGAAGGAAAGCAAAAGGAAAGCATGACAACCGAGTAAAAAAACAACCTTAAAGATGGCTTCCTGCTAGCACTGGATGGACTTACATTCTTATCCAAACCCTCCCGTCATTAGAGGGAAGTACAGAACTTCCCTCCACAAAACTCCTGTATGATACAACCAACGGAAAAAGCAGATTAACTGTCTGAGAGCCTATTGTTACCAAACATGGAGGGAAAACTCCCCATAAAGAAACTAACTACAGACATTATTCTCACACGCACCAGAAGTTTAGCATCTACCTGAATATCTGGTGGTATAGCTCCCACAGCTTGACTCCATTTTCTGAGCACCATGTAATCCAAATGCCTTTAAACAATCATGAGATCGTACACTGAAGAGTTACCTGAAGCATAATATGACAAAATTTTATCATTCTCCCTCTACAGATAATTACCTAGCTATGGATGAGATGATGTATGACTCCATCAGGGACTCCAGTAGTCAATAAGTCTAATGATGAAAACATGGGTACAACACGATTCCCAAAATGTGTGCCCAACACAAAAGCCTTATAATGATGCCATTCATTACCAAGGGAATAACGTATTGTTTTCTTCCGATGGAAAGCATGCTTTGCTTTGTGCATTTTGACTGTGTTTCCCTTCCTGCATCCCATATGTAGCATGGATGGAAAATTGTGGCTTCTGCAAAATTAGGATGGATTTGTCAGCTGCTACAGCCATAGCTGAGAACCGTTTACTAACTTGATCTAACTTAAGATAGAGCTATACGATAAACTTAAAATGTTAATAATGCTAGCTATATCACAGGAGAAAGGAATGCAATGCCTTAAGCTTAGATTTGCCCACATATTGAAAAGTTTAGTTTTCTGGCTCAAGAACTACAAAGACAATAACAGCACACATTAAGATTTCATCTTTATTTGCGTTACACACATTTTGCAGTTTTGGAACGATGGCTGCAATATTATTTAAATGTTGCCACAAAGGTGTAGAGAAAACTGGAAATTAAGCTTTTCCACTTCCCTTATAAACAATACACAAATCTGGGGATGGAAAATAAATCTGATCATTGTGACTATTCCCTCTGATCATCAGCAACCTGTTTGGCAGGTCAATATAACATTATTTCTTGACACAACCACATTCAGACTTCTCTGTTCTGCTGGCTGCAGTTTTAATGATAAACTCCATAAGGAGGCAGAGCTAGAGATTCAAACATTTTTCTTGTAAGTTGTGCAATGGGATCAACTCCATCTGCCTGGCCCCAATTCCAGGCTCCACTGAACTTCAGGACTTAATTCAGATCTCTCTGAGGACACATATCCTCACTCATTTCGGTTCCACTCAGTGAGTTCAGAAGAGAAGAATAAAATGAGTCAAGGATCAAAGGTGACGAGGGAAGACGTAATGCATGGTTTTAGAAAAGGAGCAGAAATTGGAAAGTCACGTAAGACTAAAGAAGTGGTGGAGACCATGAGCTGGAAACAGAGGCAGCAGCACACAGCAGTGAACGTGCAGAGGCTGGCAGAGGAGTGGAACACGTCAGAGGTCCAAGAGCAGAGCAAATGAGGAAGGAGAGAGGTTTTTTTCCCTTTTTTTCAAATGCATCTGTAGCAAACAGAAGTGTACAAACAGAAGTGTATAATACATGCAAGGAGTAAACAAAAATACGGTGCAATTGAAAAAGGAAAAAATGGAGAGAAGTATCAAAAGTAATAAGAGTAACAATAAAAGGACAGTGTAGAATTAAAAGGTTTAGGAATAATGGCAGATGGTTCCATGTACAGAGGACGGCCCATTGAAGATAAAAAGAATCAAGGATTTTTGTTACCATGCAAAACTCCACTGATAGGACATACATAAACGTGTAAAAATTCAGTTACTTAGGAGCACTGGTAAATTTGATTCATCAAAACTGGTAATAACTTCTGTTTTTCTTCTCCTCTCTCTTAAATGCTGGTAAGTTTCCTGTTGCGTCAGGTTGTTAGCACATTTCATCAGAGGAATTTTTTCCTAACATTTCAGTATACTTCCTCTGAAACTTCTATAAAACTTCCTGTTTCAATGAAGTTGCTCACAAACACACTATGCTCTTCTTCCACCCCTCTCAAAGAAATTGATACCATGCACATTAACTTCTAATGCAGATATCAAAATCACTGTTGCCAGGGAACTAATAATATATAGCATTGTTAAGTGTTCAATTCTGTCATTAAATCTATGTTTTTCTCCAAATTTTTCAGGTCTGATTTGGTTGCTACTAGTTTTAACTTTCTTTTCTATTCTATGATGTAGTTTGTTCTTTTCTCAAGTTAGAGTACACATAAAACCTTTACCCTCCCAGTTTAAACTTTTGTCTATAAAACATTCACTCTCTGGAACAGTCTATTGCATAATATAAAGTGAAGGAATTTATGGGGAGACATCATATCGATTGCTACTAGAAGCAAGAAATCACAGTTATTCTTCAATAAACAAGGAGAATCATAAATGTCCATCATTTGGAATTTGGTGGCCTCGACTTCTCAGGTTACTCGAAAACTATAATGATACCTTAATAACACAGAAAATCCATTAAACTTCATTTTATGTTATACAAAGCCTACAGTATATATACTGGAAACGCATGCCAGTACCTTTATACCTTCATCAGTTTTGATGAATAGCCATTTCAGAAGACAGCCACTCACCAA
Source organism: Opisthocomus hoazin (assembly GCF_030867145.1). NCBI lineage: Eukaryota > Metazoa > Chordata > Aves > Opisthocomiformes > Opisthocomidae > Opisthocomus > Opisthocomus hoazin. The sequence continues at coordinate 63,660,628 of NC_134419.1, forward strand.
AGGAAAGCTGAAAACACAAGTTTATAAGAATTTGCTTACTTATGCATAGCCATCAGCAAATCTAAATTCTATACAATGTAGGAATAAATCTCAGGTTTTTGCAAAGATTTATAGGTCTATCAGTGTAATACCCATAAACCACTACGTGCTTACTTTACTGGCAGAACAGTTTATACATTTGACATACTGCTTGCTGTTCAGATAAGAATATATCCAACTAAATACAGAAGAGAAACTGTCAACAAGTCTGTAAGACTATAATAGAAACTGCAAAAGCAGAGTTTTCATATGACCAACCATACCTTCAGAGTACTCCCAAATCAGTCCCAGGCATGAAAACACAGTTGGAACTGATTTTAAGAGAAGGGTGAAGAATGGCATGTTGCCACAAAACTAAGAACCAAGCCTGAACTGTGTGTTCCCTGTATTACGTAATTGCCAAGTAGATGGAAAAAAAATGTTAATATTATAAATAATAGAGAGTTTTTAGCCAAACTATATTTGAGAAGTCTAGAACTAGACAGCAAACTTGTGCTTGATCAAAGTTAATCATAGTTGATTAGAGAAGCAGATACCCAACGTTTTAATTTTTCAATGACAATTTTTCCTTCAAAAATCTAAGTGAAATACCATAAATAGTGCTTCTTGAAAACACACACAAATATTATTAAGTAGTGAAAACTAAGCTGGCACAAAGCTCTGACTCTCAGATGCGCACAAAGGAAGTGTGTAAGCTTCATATATAAGAACGTATGTTTCCTACTGGCTGTAAGAGCAGAACCTCGGCCTTGGTAAAGATACTCTGCCCTTTAACTTCCAGATTTATGCTAGCTCTGTATTATAAAAACAGGACAAAAGACAGCATTGAGGAAAGTAGGGATGGATTATCTGGAACATGGTGGGATCCAGCAGCTGCAAAATCTGCGATGACAGAGGGTCCCAAGTACCGAGCAACTTTGCAAAAGAAAGCAGTATTACTCTGGCTATTTCTGCCCCAAATGTTTCCGAGTCTGTGTTAATGGCAAAGGAATAAACGGACTTTCAGATTCACCAGGGTTAACATGACCCTGTTGCTGTACAGCATCAGACAATTAAATAAGATTTTTTATTTTAAACATCTGAAGATGCAGAAAAATGAGAATGTACATAATATTAAACTTTTAGAGCTTCATTCTAACAACATTCTTCAGATCCTTTGCTTGTGGCTATTCAGACCGGTTAAAAGAAAGTCCTTTCCCCTTCTTCACCTCTGTCCACCACTCCATCACTATCCCCTCTTCACCTCACCTCACATCTTATAATGCTGTCAGGACATTTTAGAAGGGGATAAGGAAAGAAAAATGTATTTTGAGAAAACGTTTCAGTATTCTTTCAAAAAAACCCCCAAAACAGTACTTTGGTCTCAAGGGGCAGAAACTGATGCAGCTTCCTATAAAGGGAAACTCCACACACATAAATCACCTTCTCCTTGGCCACTACCTCACTGCAACACAGAATACCTACACTTCAGAAACAAATTTCTGTTGCATGTATCTTCCAGTTGTTAAAATTAAATAGGCTTTATGAATATTAGGCCAACTACAAAAAAAAAAAAAACAAAAAAACAAAAAATAAAAGGAGCCAATGACGTACACTAAATCCCCTCTTGCTTAAGGCAAACAAGGTCAGTAGCTAACCAACTAATGAATTACACCATAACGTAAAACCTCAAGTTCATTTAGGACTTGTCAACAGGTATCAGACACACACTTACATGATAAAACTCCCATCCCACATGCATTACTGTCCTCATCAGTCTGCTTTTACCTCTGGAACGAAACTAAGTATAAGATCGCAACACTGCAAATTTCCCAGTATGCAGCAAAACAAGAACATGGTTTCTACATAAAACTAACAAATTAATGAACTGTTCAATACTGTAACATAATTTTATCTATTTCCAAAAATTCTCATCCTATTCTCTTACACAAACTGCTTTACTCAAAGAAAGTTACATGGAGAACTTAGAAGCACCAGGAGGATACATGGTACTGTTTCACATTATGACATTCACAGATTAGTAAGGATAAATAGGGAAAAAAATCTCAGTATGAATTGTGTAACTTTAAAAAGTTAATGTGTTCCCTATTAAAGCAGCCGTTATTGTATTTTTGACACTATTTGCAGAGACAGTCCTATTTGTCTTAGCAGAATTTTTCCACCGTCCTCCTGTGTTAAAATTTCCACTAATGCCAATGTATCGGTTTCATCAAAAGTGATCATAGTACTTTGTGGTATTTACAAGTAGACAAGAGAATTCAGGTGTAGGCCTGAATATAGAAATAACAGTAAAGTATTTTATATTACGGTATTTCATGGCCACTCTAGCTGAATCTATACCATGAAATATCAAGGAAAATTAGACTTCACATCTAAAAACTCTTCATCTCTAGTGTTTTTCTCTTCTCTATTTTTCTCTCCCCAACCACCTGTTCCAGACCTTCCAAGTCTTACGTGTATTTTATGTCAGTTTGCTTCAAGTAGGAGTTTCTCTCACAGCAATAAACTGGCTTTTTCTTTTTTTGTTTTAAAGAGTTTTGGAGAAAGCATGTATAAATATTATACACACATAAATAATGGAGCAGGAAGCCTGTCTGTCTTTTTTTTTTCTGCCACTTTGAGTGAGGACAGGAAGCTAACCAAGGTGAAAATGTTTGTGAAAACTTTTGTAATGACAATTAGCCTACTTTCTTTAATAACATTGTTACTTACAAATTAGCAATGCTACGTGAGATCACATACCAATAAAGAAAAAGATGTGAGTTTTAAGATGGGGGAATAAAACTACTTAATAACATTTTTTATTGGTCCTTTCCTCTATTCTTGTTTTGTTTGCTTTGGCTAGATTAAGCTCTTTGGGACATAAAGAACAGTTTTGTGATCTATTTTAACAGGAAAATGCTTATATTAAATGAACCATATTGACATATCCTAAACTGAATATAGGAGCGTAAAAGACAAGACTGGACAGGAAACAAATACAGTATTAAATACATATTAAAGTAAACTTTGAATAAATTCCAGCAGATATGACAAATGAATGTGACGTAAAACTAATTTTGGGACAGAGAAAAGCACAGCAATGCTGCTTTCAGAAGACTACTTAATGTTTGTAAAGTGCTTTGAAGACGAAAACCCCTACATACGTATTATGGCTAAGGATTACCACTGGAGTCACGTGGCCCCTCTGAAATTGAGAATCTGAGGAATTTGAGACAATCTCCAATTCAAAGTCAGAAGAAAGGCACACATTCAAAAAATATGAAGAGTCCTATATGATATGGAATTGCTACGAGTTATACACTACCTTAAATTTTCATAATTTCTGCTACGAATGTTAAAACAGCAGATTTCCATAGGCAGGTAAAATTTGTAAAAATAACTGTCTTCACTATAAATGTTTGACTTCCTTTTGAATTGAGGGAGGGAAAAAAAAAGTAGTGATGCTACTATCAGAAACTGATGGCATTTGTAACTTCAAAGTATATTCTGCCCAGTGATATCAAGACATGTATTGAACTGAGAACTCCTAAGACAAAAAGACAAACTTTTTAACACCACTTGACAGGAAAAAAAAAAGAAAAAAAAAAAAAGAAGCAGCACAGAACATAAGTAATCTACCAATCTGCTGTCCAGTTTACATGGAATAACTCAGAAGATAATCTAGTCTGCTAATTCCTGAAATTTCAAATTGTAGGAATTCTGCATTGCAAAAAGCGACATCACAATTTTTACTGTCATATTCCATATAGCCCAAATTTCAGCAATCCAGTCAAAAGTTTAACAAGTAAAATTTCTGTTAGCATAGAAGAGAAAGAAAATTGCAAATAATCTTCTTCTCCAGAGTTACACTTCAACAATCCAATCACGACTGAAAAAAAAATGCAAAATATTGATTCAATATAATTATTCCCAAGTATTCAGCCATAAAGTCTAAATGCAGAAAACTATATTATCCTGAAGGGATATGACTCGTCCTTGTTGAGTCTACACTTCCACAGCTACTGAGAGGAAAGTGGGGACAGTGGATCCCATAAATTAGTGATTCAGTAGCTGCATTCTTCATGGAAAAAAAGAGTAACTCCCTTACCCCACCTCTGCCCCAACACAAAAGGCACAGAAATACATGTTGCAAAGCAGTAAGGGCTAGAATTTCTTTTAACAAGATATATGCAAATAATTTGTGAAGCTACAGTTAAGTTTTTTTTCTTTTGATCCACATCAAGTACCTGAAACCCATTTCCAAAGCAGTAAAATACTAAATAAAGACAGTGAAACAGAGTCCAGAACAAGTCTCTTTTGTGGGTTTTGTTTTTTAATATAATGAGGAGGGGATAGTTGCTTTATCAGCTTATATTTTGATTTTATTTCTAGTTTGTTTATTATCAGAAGCATTCAGACAGTACTGAATAGCTCTAGTGTTCATATGATTTCAAAGAAACTACGCAAACTTCCCCACCTCATAAGCTGGAAAGAATTGGTCCAAGCCTGTCAAGAATTAGCATTTCTTCAGTGACTTCACGGTAGTTTGTAGTCATGGTGCATGACTGTGTCAGAAGTATTTTCAGTAGCGATACTTTCATACATATATGCCATGAAGAACCTAAATCATCAAACTCAGTCAAGGTTCATGGTGAAAAAAACATTAAACTAAAATCATTAACTTCTTAAACTTGCTCATAAGCAACATTACCTAGCATGTAAAATGAAGTGTTACATATCCACAGCTTCATCTCCTCATGGCGTAAGAGATACAGCACAGGTAATTCCTCTGTCATCTTTGCAGAACAGTTAAAAGAGTTTGGCTTCGATCTTCCCTTCCAAAAGAAAATTGCACTAGGGAAGCAGCATCCCTATATAATAAACCTATATATATATATATACACACACATATATATGAGCAGATTACTTAATCTGCCCAAAAAAACCCCAAATTATTACTTGTTTCATTACAGTGTTACTGCATCTGAACATGCATTCCTTTATTCACCTCTATATTTCTTAGTTGTTAAAGCAATCCAAAAGGTTACGTTCCACATGTTAACGCTCTCTTTCTCTCTGCGGGCCCATAAAACTGAACGGAAGCAGGCAGCGTCTACTAGAATATTCTCTTTTGCCCAAGTCTTCCATGCAGCTACAAAAACAAATGTAAGCGCACCAGTGCTTGAGCTTTTTATCATTATTTTCTGCAGCTGGCCAAATCTCACAAGTGTAATTTAATTCATCAAAAACAGTTTCTCCTGGAAAATCTTTGACACATTCAAATTGTCATCTGTATGTTCCAGCTACTGAAAACTATAATGTCCCTAACACAGATTTTAAGGTCTTTTTTGCTTTTTACCTTCAAGATTTAGCCTTAAATTTTCTTATTGAGGAGGAAAAAAAAAAAAAGAGACTCAAGACGGACTGAGAAGAAAGGGAAAAGTTTAGGTGATACTTGGTACTGTACTTGTCCACAGAAATACAACAAAAAACAACAGTTTTTATATCAACTAAGGACAGCTAATCGGCTCCCAGGTCAATGGCTATTTGTAATTAAGTTAAAAAAAACTAACACGGTATCTTTCTAATGAGTATGAGCAAGTGTTACCTGCAATGCACATGTTTAAGGTGGTAGTATCAAGCTTGCTACTGGTGCCTTAAATCATATGTAGAAGTGAGCAAACACTCTCCACCTACCACTTCAAACGCACCACCTCACCCGTTCATCTTTTCTCACTTCTGTTTCCAATTCAATTTCTTTTCATTACAGTGAATACATACGTCTGTTGATCTTATGGTCAGCTGGATTCAGTACTTACCTCGTGAAATGGAAAGTTGCTTAAAAAAAAAAATCTCAGCAAGACTCCGCAAATCAATGTTTAAGAAGCAAAACCCTTGCAAACATTCTGAGCATGGGAGTTTCTCCAGATCTTTAACGAAAGGAAAAAAATAGTTTCTGCCTGCCCTAGATGTCAACATTTTATACTTTTTGGGGAGTACAATCTATAACTATATAGCCAGTTATATAAACTACAATAGTAGAAGTGAATTTATCACCTAGGTCAAAACTTATGTTGATGTAATAATTTTATTCTAAACAAGCCTACTAAAATTTAGCAGAAAGTGTAGTTACTGTATCTTGCATACTAACAAGTAAAAGTTTCCCAAATGAATATTCAGTGGACAGCTAGTCAGCACCAAGTCACTCAACAGCTATAGCTAAAACTGAACTGAAGCATACACAGCACCTCTGAACGTTTACAAGCACAGGCTCCCCAGATGTTATAAATTACTGTCTTTACCAGTTGTCTCCTGGAAGCGTTGACTTCAAAGAAAACGCAGTGAACAGTGGAGATGTTCACAGCAGGAATTGTCAACAGAACTAAATCCAACAGTAGATCTGTGGATACGTGCATGATCTAAAGAGTAAATGTCACCGAGCTATTACTGCGAGCTGTTACCGCTTGGGTCCATTACAGGGACATTACTTCCCCCTATGCTTCATGATACAGTTGCAGAAAGTCCTGCTAGTTTACTTACAATACATGCCATTTATTCAAGTTTAGCTACTTGCAACAGGCAACAAAACATCATAACCTATTTCCAAGTTACTTGGGGAGAAAAAAAAGGCAAAAGACCAAACTGTGAGTCATTTGCAATTACCAGACAACTCTGAACAACACTGGAGATCTGGTCGTTTCAAGGGTTGGACACAAACTCTTGTTAAAGAGGGAGACATCAAATTCCAAACTTTATTTAGAGGAGACAAGAGAGAAGGGGAAAACCAGTTAATCCCACAAAACCCCAGCAGGCAGTTTGCTGTTACCGACACCCTCCATTTATTGCCCGGATAGCCTGAGCCCGTCCCGTCGCCGGCGGGAAGGTCCACCGGTCCATCAGGTCTGACATTCCCCAAACCACCAGACACAGCAGCATGCAATTCACATCAGAGGCCAGCCCAGCTTCTCCAGCTCGACCAAAACGCCAGCACGAGTTTCCAAACTGGGAACAACAGAAAAAAAAAACAAACCCCCAAAACCCCCAGCTCTCACATACTTTTTGAAAGCGGGGCAAGGGTTATAATCTGCGCGGAGCGGGTCTGCCGGCTCCCGCGGCAACGGCCGCCCCGAGGGGTCCCCCCGCGCCCAGGGGTGCGCGTCCCCGTCCCGTCCCCCCCCCCCCACTTTGGGGCACCCCGCGGGGGAGCCCCGGGGCGGCCGCCGCCAGGTGCCCCGCAGGCCGTACTCACAGGGACACGGTGCGGTTGGGCAGCACGGCGGGCTGCAAAGTTTCCACCAAGTCGCCGCCGCTGCAGACCACTTTGATGCGGAGGGCCGGGCGGCCGGGCCCCTTGGCGCGCTCGGCGGCGCAGAGGCAGCGGTCCACGATGAGGTCGGGGCAGTTCCTGCTGCCCCCGCACAGCCCCAGCACGGCGGCCAGCAGGCAGAGGCGGCGGCACAGCCCGCGCATGCTGAGCCAGCCACCGAGCCGCCCCGCCGCCGCGCCGCGCCGCGCCGCGCATGGCACGCGCCCCGCCGCGCCGCGGCCCCCTCCACGCCCACCGCGCCCCGCCTCAGCCGCGCCTCTCGCTGCGGCCGGCTCCGCTCGGAGGGACCCCCCCACCCCCTTCCTCCTCCTCCTCCTCCTCCTCCTCCCTCTCCGAGGAGCCGCCGCTCCTTTCCTGCCGCAGCCCGTGCAGCCGCGGCGCTGGGCGGACCCCGCGGCGCGCAGCAGGGCCCCCTCCTCCAGCCGCCGCCCGCCGCCCGCCGCCCGCCGCTCACCGGGCACGGCCCCGCCGGGGAGCTCCCTGCGCTGAACCGCGGGGCCTTCAGCCCGCGTTGGGTGTCCGGTCACTGGGGGGGGAAGGCGGAGGAGCCAAGGACGAGCTGCGCAGCGGAGCGGGCGCGGCCGGCACAAGTTGGAGAATCAGGAGCTGGAAAAACGGTGCGGGTTGGGGATCTGGCTGTGAAAACAGCCGTCTGTGGGCACCGCTCCTGAGAAACGCGTGTGCGAGGTGCTGTTCGCACCTCTGGTGGCGGGAAAGGAGTTTCAGGTCGCGGCAAAGGGCCTGGTGTAGACCAAGAGACGGGACAGTCCTCCAGTCAGCTCTGCGCAGACCAGCCGCTGCCATCGGGGAGGGTCGGTGCCGTTGAGTGGCTTCAGACACCTCAGCGAATGCTGCGAACCTCACCTAAATCGAAGGTTTAATCGTTAATCAAAGACTGCTTCACCATCCCTGTCAACGAGCAGATCTCTTTCAAAGAAAGGATTTGCATTTGCGTGTTGTCCGTGGCACTCTGAGGCTTTGGGGCATTATCAGTAGTATTTTGTGACACAATCAGTAACTCTTAGCGTAGATTTTCAGCATCAGCTGCAACCTACCCTGATTTTTTTTGCTGAAAGCGAACAAAATAAATCCAATTTGTAACAGGGACTTCGGTTTTTAATGGGCTTCTACAAAAAGAGTGTGTTCCTTGCCTTCTCTTACTCAAAGGAGAGTCACAACACAGTTCATAGCAGGATCTAGGCCAAAATTAGTAATAGCCTGCCATGGCTGTAAAGCTATTTTAAGAAATTACTAGTTTTTTTTAAAACAATATTGTATTATAGTCCCTTAGGGAAGATTTGTCTTGCACATTTACAATGCCTGTTATCGCTGTGTTCTAATATCTAAAGGGAGCCTTTAGGCATTAAGTTTATTAATAAAGTGATAGAAGGGTTAGTGCCCTTGTGAAATTTCAGGCTAATAGGAACTTTCTCAGGAACAATCTTTTTCTGCACAGTTGTTGATTTCAAGAATCATAACTATTACAACGTCTGTTCTTTTATTTTCCAAAGCAAAGCCATGTAAGGCTTACTGGCAGACAGCAAATGGACTGTGTTACAGGAGACCACTCAATGTTGTAATGGTTGTATTTATGATAAAGAGACTCTAGTAGCATTTACATTCGCAAATGCTTTCTTAGCTTTCAAAAATTCTGTCTCATCCATACTGTTTTTGAAAGCATGAGTGGAGTTTACACATTTATTGAGACATAATGTGGATTTCGTTCAGTGTTAACCTTGCTGAGAAAGAATGGAGTTTTCCAGTCAAACTCAGCCCTAAACACATGCTAGCAGAATTTAAAATTTTTTTCCAACTCACTGATCCTGAAAGTTTTTTTTTTTAAATACTGCTTTATTAAGGAACAAGAAGGTTTACAGTCACATTGAAGCCATCTATCAAATCCTACAGTAAAGGTAGAAAAGGAGTTATTTGTAACATTAGAGGTGAAAAACAAAGGAATCTTCCTCTCCACAATGTATCTGATCCTTTGATTCTTTTTTTTCTTCTTGCTTTAGTACAAAGAAAGAAACAAAAATTTCTGTCATCTTCCCCCTCCATCACTGTCATCTTCAAATATGAAGTAAGTCAAATTTTTATGGTGATTTAGAAGCACAGATGATGGTTCCTGTCCTGAGATCTCACAGCCTAAACAGATCCAATGGAAAAAAACGACCTGAGCATGTACAGATCTTGGTTCTGCTTCAGTTGTCACCAGCCAGCACAGCAGAACATTTAATGCTGGCAGTAGCTAACCATTTTCCCAGATTTTGGAAGATGCAACTTCAACCTGCTCAAGATATGCAAACAACTGACTTGGGAAGGAGATATAACCCCAGAATCCCTTGTAAGATAGATAGGAAGAAAAAAAGTTATGGCACTGCAACTTGAAAAGCAGCCAACATTGCACTATGTTTGGGTTCCAGAACTGCCAGTTTTAGACAAACGGTGTGCCTACAGCTTGGGTGCCTTTGGACACTTACACAGCAGATAGCATACGGTAGGGTGTGAGCTCCTTAGCTGGGTTTTGGTGTGTGCAAAAAGAGAATTATGACTTTATAATGTATATTAAAGTTAAAGCTACTTGGAGAATTTTGGTGTCTCTGCTGTTAAATAGAACTGAGTGAGGATTCTTTAATTTATAGTTGACATTGGACTCTTGAATTTCTGTTAAATCTTTTTAAAACTAGCCCAAAGTTATTTCACACATATATTAGAAGGAACACACTTTAAGATAGCATTAACCGTTTTCTCTCTTGGTTTGGTCAGCAACCAGAATATGATGTGTGTTGGTTTCCTTTTGCCCACAGAGCCAGCCTGGAGAACTTAAGAATCACTTAGACAAACTTCCTGGCAGACAGAAGCATGACCAGAGACTCACTTGAAACATGAAATATTTTCTAATGTTAATAATTTTTTTACAGTTAAATTCCTGGTTTAGTTATTTGATTAAATTGTAGAAGTGAAGGATCAATTTTCTTGGATCAGGGAGGTAAGAAAATGACTATATGTGGCTATTTTCATTGTATTTTTATTTCTGTGCATTGGAAGTCTTAAGGATTTTTAGTAGGTCTGTTTGTGTATGCATACACTGTGGCCTTACAACAGTATTTGAGAGGGAAATTTTGCCCAGTGGCTGAGTGTGTAAATGTTGAAAAGGAAGATAAATAAATTCAGGAAGGTGGTTCTAAAATGATACTACCCTGAATGAAGATCAACAATATAAAAAGGAATCAGAAGTTAGAGAAACAGGTGACTGATTAAACTACAGGTTTACATTACATTTAGATCATGTCCCCAAGCACAAAACACCAGCAACACCTGCTTAGCATCACAGGACATTACACAGCAATTAAGTAATGAGCATGTGTTATACAATAATAGGAAATATGGGGAGGCAGAATGTAAATAAGTCAATTTGAATTTTGTCAGGATTTCAGAATTGTATGTTAGTACTGGAAGAGAGCCATGGAAACTTTAATAACCACAAACCATCGGGGCTTTTGTTTTATTTCATATCCAGAAGTTGGCACTCCGTCAGCCCTCTAATTCCTTGAATATTGACCCTTTGTTGACAGTAGTGAAACAATGAATCATTCACCCCATTTCCTCCAGCGCCTTGGTATCCCAACGCTGAAATCCCGTCATGGCTCTGTATCTCATGCTACTCGTCACATCAGCACAGCACCATGTTATGTCTGTAAGCCTTTGCAATGAAATGACTGAAAAAATAAGCCTAGAAGAGATTTGGCCTAGAAAAAGTATAGGTAAAGTAACAGGGAGAAAAACAATCCAGAGCAGGTTTCCACTGGGATACTTGGAATTCTGTGAAAAGACATTATTTGAAAGGCGATAGAGGAAAAAAGCAGAAAAGCATGCAGGAAAACATTCACTTAGAAAGGACCCAGTGATTTTTAGCTTCACACATAGTGCACTAGTGCAGCAGTATTAGAGGTAGGATAGTTCTTTTCCGTAAAGAGCTCATTTATGCCGCTGAGGATTTCAAAATAAAGATAATAAAACAATAAAAGCAAGATTGTTCAGAATTGTTACCAATCACTACAAATAATTGGATAAAACGGAGTGCGGAAACAGACTCTCAGCAAAACGTCCTGAACCTATTTCACAAACTGAGTAATCTTTTAAGGAAATGCGGAAACTGAGTCATTCAGAACTGGAGTAATCAGAGCAGGGAATCGTGTACCAGGGGAACAATGCTGTGTTAGAAAGAACTGACAAAACAGGATTTCCATTTCTGCTGTTCTGCATTAGCACGACAAGAAACACCTCTGTATTGTTTTTATGATAAGAAAACATAATCTAAGAAGCCCTCAAACATCATTGCGTTGTTTTCCCTCCACTTATATTTTGCATCATATTTACAGTTATAAATACAGTATTCTATCTGAAATTAAAATGGTTTTGACACTTCTGTCCTTGCAGGGTGACAAGTTTCCGAAAAAGATGCATTGAACTTCTCATTAAAATGAGGAGGTCCTTGAAGTCAGAGACCTCTTGTGAAAAAAAAAATGGCTTTATTTGTTCTGCGGCAGAGCAGACACCAATGAAAAATTCTGTTAGAATCTAAGAACGTAGCTCTGAACTTATACACAAATAATGATAAGCTATCAGTGGGGAGTAGAATAATTATCACAAAATTATCAACAGTGAAATAAATAAATAGTATTTGGAGAAAAGTGCTAGTGTTAGCCATTTCTCAAAGCTGAGCCAAGTTTTTTCCAATGAACACCTCAGAGTTATTGCCAAATAATATAAAATCCTCCCCCCAAAATAAAATTCATACCTATATGGGAGATGGGAGTATATGTCAGTGTAAATTTCTAATGGCCACCAAATGCAACTCCAACTGTTATGAAGTCCCTCAACTGCCTCAGAGAACAGATTGAAATTGTTCCAAAATGCTATTAATGGCACATATTTTTTAACATTCTAGCCTTCCTCTTTTCATGCTGTTTTATTTACTTGCACAGTAGCGGAAGAACAGCACTTTTGCATGGTCAGCCAAAGGAGAAGCAGCTTTTTTTTAACTTTGTACCTTCTGAGGTCTCAGATGGAGTAAGGTTAATACTGCAAAACAGCACCGAAAATTGAAATGCTGTCCTACGGAAGGCAAGGCAGAAAGTACAGAGGGGATGGCAGCTGCCTTCTGTCCCAGAGACCCAGACATCTATTCCTGCAGGAATGCAGGGCTTTTGGGAAAGCCACCCTCTTTCTCTCACACGTGGTTTTAAGATGGACTGGGAGGACATATTTCTGGATGTTGATGTACACATGCCAGTGCTTCCCAGTGTTTTTCATTCCTAAAAGATGAGAATTCCGAGTGAGTTACCAGCATGCCTTGTATCAGAGAAAAAGGGAGGAAAAAACCACAGAAAAAAAATAGCACCCTGAAAACTGTCTGGTTTTCAGGTGGAAAGCCATTTCAAACTTTATTTTGCTGTCATACAAGAGTGCTTTTTCTCTCTGTCTTCTCCCTGCATAAATAAGGTCAAATGAGTCTTTTCTGCATCTCCCTGAATTGTGAAGATCTCTTAATACACCCCTCTGTACTTCAAGAGTTGGCAGCTTAGGTATGTCTTCATTGCAGAAGAGACATGAAATGGTAAGTGGATATTCTAAGGTCAGGAAGATGACAGTGGTCATAGACATAAATAGCAAAAGCAACACCAATTTGTGCAACTTCATTAATGGTCTTTAAGTACACTTTATAGTAGTTGTTAATGGTGCTTGGGTTTGAAGCACAGTCAGAGAATGCCAGAATGATTTATGTCAGAAGGGAGCTCTGGACATCACCTGGTCCAAGTCCACAGTTAAAACAGTGCCAGATTTTAAAGTACATTTGGTTGCTCAGGGCTTGTCCAGTGGCATTTTGAATCGCTACACTACTGGGGATTTCATAGCCTCTGGGCCCCACTCCAGTGCTTGACCATCCTTGCTGCAAAGAAATTTTTTTCCCTTAGCACTCAAAATAATTTCCTTTGCTGCAGATTGTATCTGTTCCCTCTTTTTCTTTCGCTGTGTAGCTCCAGAAAAAAAAAAAAGTCCAACTGCTATGTTCTCTTCAACTACCCATTAAATAATTGAAGATAGCATTAAGATCCTCTGTTTGCCTCCTCTTCTCCAAGCAGAACAAACCCTGCCCTCTCGCCTTTCCCTTGAGCGTCAGGTGCAGTAGCCCACTCAGCAATCTCACTGACCCTCTGACGAATTAAAGCCAGTATATCAATGTCTTTTTTGTATGACTGTGTCATCTTGTGACAATATATGAATGGTGCAAAATAAAAGTAGTTATTACTCAATTAGTTCCCTTCTTAATCATCTTAATGGCAAGGATAGTCAGCAATATTTCTGGGTTACTTGCTATCAAGCGTCCAGTGAATTAAAATGACAAATTAACCTAACCTGTATTTCACTGCTTTCTGTTCTATTCACTTGGCGCAGAAAAGGGAAAAATAACAATTTATAATCTGAAAGACAATGATTAAAGTAAGAATCTCATTATACAATAGATGCTTAAGACAGTCAAATGTTGCATTGCCTGTTACATTTTGCCCTTGTCACTCAGTTATTTGGAATCCTATCTGAATGCCAACAGTAGTATTATAGAGAAGATTTCATGCATAGCTAGTGGTTCTAATAACTAGCTTATTTGTTTTGAAATGGCCAGGTGAAATCATAGCGAAAAGAAATTGCAAAGATTAAATGAGAACTTTTACTTATACATAAACAGAATTTTAAAAAATAAACTATACCACGGCTTGAACCAATTTTCTAGAGAATTTAAATAGATTCCTATTTTGTGGCCAAGTTAGAAAGTCCATTGATAGAAGTTTGAACATGAAAAGCCAACAAATCCAATTACCACTAACAGCTGTGCAACAATTCTGCTAATATCAATAATCCCTCAGTCCAACTACATTCTAACACGCTTCCATCTTTCTCTAAAGTGCTTCTGTCAAAACAAATTTCTGTCCCCGTTCTTATAAGCAGAAAGTCGCATCTATTATTTTCTGCCTGCATGTTCCCACTTTCGTTTCATTTCCCGCTTCAAGCTACTTGAAATTGTGTCAGTCACTATTACATGCTATTTCTTTCAAGTTGCTTTGGAGAGCTCATGTTTTCCTCAAAAAATTCTCTTCCTCAACTTAAAGGTGGTTTAGAAAATTACCTCTTCTGTCAGGTAGATGCCATCTTCCCTCCGTTTCCAATGTCTTTTAGGTTTCTCAGAAATTCTTGAGTTTGCTTTTACACTTTCTATGCATTGTAGGAGAACTAGAACGTTGCTTTGGTCTCCTCATACAAAAACATCAAGAATAATGTATCCGCTTCACAACCTTTCAGTCACCATCCTGGTTTTTAAGAAGCACTATGCCCTTTTATATCATTTGTCTTGGTACTTTTAGAAAGGAAAACCTTAGTGTTAAAAGAAATCATAGTACTGCATAACCACAGTAGTATGTACAGCAACAGCAGCAAATGTCAACCAAAAAAACAAACACTTGAAGTAGTATTACAGGAAGGGCAAATAAAAAGCATATGTATTTGCAAATCTTAATTGCTGTTAAGCATAGCATAGAAGATTCATGAAAACACTATCGCTTTTAAAGGGCTGCACCTACACCTGAATCTTATGGTATCAGGACTAGATGCTGAGAATGTAGCTGTTGCCTGAAAACTTGGAAATGCTAGTACCCAAAAAGCCTACTGTGGAAACAATTTCACACAAAAAAATCCTTCTAAAGCTCTCTAAAATGTTATGACAAAGAATATTAGAATGAGTTTAAACATCTGTGATTAAAAACCCATAAATATACTACTTGAATAAGGATAATATTCTGGAAAATAAAATAACTGGCAAAGATCACTGAAATTATTTCTGTTTATCATTTGTAAAGCTCTGTGTCCTACACGTATTAACTAGTATTGGACACTAAACCAACCATAAAACAAGTTGGTGAGGGCTAGTTTTTAAACAAAGACTTCTAGCTCCTGAGAATCAGTAAAAAGCTATTATTCTTCATTCTTTTCTTGTAAAATGTACCATTTTCCCACTCTATTTCCTAACCTCCTCTCTTAATATGCAAGCGCATTTGGACTACTGAATCACACTCCAGAATGGCAGCAATTGGTATGCATACAGTGTTAATTGAGTCAGGAAACATTCCTTACCAGATGGATATGGATTTTTGTGAATGCATAATGGCCCTTTAAGAAGCTTAATAGGAAAGTATGAAACCTTTTACAAACAGCATTCCAAAGCAAGATTGCCAAAAGCAAGTGCACATAAATAGCTCAGACAATTGGAGCTGTATTCTTGCACCCATCCCCAGTGACAGAGAGGGGCTGCTGACCACGCACCATGGTTTGTGCTAGCTTCCCGCTCTGGGCTGATCCTTAAGTTGCCCTCATCTTCTTTCAAACACCAGAAACGTAGGTTTTGTCCTCTTTGGCAGAGCTCTGGCATTTGTTAGTCACTGAACATAGCTTCCCACTTTCCACACAGGAGTAGATTTTTAAATCCTGCACTTGTTACAGAAGCAGCTGCAGGCTGGTGCAAGGATCTGGGCCCGCTGTGCTGCACACATGCCCGCTCCAGGCACAGGGTGTCCTGTCCCCAAACCAACAAGAAGAGGAAGAGGGGATGAAATCCAGCAGGATGGTGGTAACTCAAGAAATAGGACACAAGCACCTCAATTTTACATTCTTCACTGGGCCAGGGGTGCAGTTGCTTTCTGATGCTGTTGAGCATTGTAATGGTAGTTTTGAGGAGTCTCCTGTAAAGAGCCATCTACATAATACTATTCATTATCTGTTTTCTTTATCTATATTTTCAAAAACATGTGTATGGCATATGTTTCTCATCGTTGAGTACGACCTTTGTTTATTTACACTTTTAAAAACTCTTGACTACTGCCAGACACTATTAAAAATAAACATTTCTAATTGTTTTCATGTTTTATCCTCCCCTCCCCTTTCCACCCAAGTCTGACAGGATGAAACATTGTTTTTGCTTGGGATATGGCTACTTCTGCTTCCCGAAGAAAGCGGACTAGAAGGAGGTTGTATACATATTATCAGCATAGTTTCATATTCGACAGTCTGGAAACAAAGCAAACTACAATCTCCCAGCCCCCTTTACTACAGGTCTCCCCATTCCCAGGATCTGTCTTTGGCTGAGGGGGCAGAAATGAGTACTGAATTGCTCTCCTGCCTTTAGCCCAGCCAAACCTAGCTCCTGCTTCCCAGCAACACAGCCTCAACACAAGAGGCTGTCTCCATTTCCCGTACAAACAAATAGCCAGACCGTTCAGTGTAAGGTGGGTTTTTGCTTCCGCAGGCAGAGCAAAAGCCTTCGGCATCCAAAATGAGTTGTGTTAACAACTAGAATGAAAGATGAGAATGTCACTACTGTACAATACCCCTTTCCACCATCTATTCATCATTTGTGTTTCTGTCTTTGGAAACAGACACTTTTACTCCTTTTACTCTGTTTTCTTTTGCTGAGTGTTTTGGGGTTTTGGTGGGGGTTGTTTTGGTTTTGTTTTTTGTTTGGTTTTTTTTAATGGGTTTAAGAATCTGATTCCAGACCTAGGCAAAATTGGTACAAAATACCAGGAAAAAGTTAAATCACAACTTTTTTCAGTCTTTCTGATTAGCTAGCTTTTGTGGTTCATCACTCAGATCAGTCTTTTCTGTAAATCTGATTCTGGGGTACAAAGCTGTGTTCAGAGAGCTGGGATGCATCCTTGGCACCATGGATTTTACTGCATGAAGTAAGTCACTAACAGCATTGCAAAGCCTAAACCTCTTAGATAATAAGCTGCTGAACAGGATAGGAATACATTAAAGGTGCTCCTAAATATCCTGCAATATTATCTACTGTTAATTCAAATTCTTGGTGTACCTACCAGAAGCAGTCAGTACCAGACTGATACCCAACATACCTCCTTTTCTGAAGGAGGATTCTACTTTATTTCTTTGTCAATAGTGATGATGTTTTAGAGAAGCCACTAGACTAAATCAGCTTCCCAATGTGAATAAGGGTACAGCACACCGTGTCTCAGTTTTCCTTTCTTCCATTATTCTTCCATTTGCCTTCTTGAAATTAAAGCTCCTTAGGCAAAGGCATTCTTTAGCAGGTCTTTGTACACTGCCTGGCACAAGTGAGCCCAGAGTTGGTGCCCTTCAGCAGGTGCAGTTTTTGCAAAGCAGTGTAGGAGCAGAATCCCATAATATGCTCTGAACCTGAAAACAAAGGACCACAGAGGACTCCCTCATCAGGAGGTGGGGGGTAGGTGTTAAAAAAAAAAATTAAAAAAAAAGGAAAGAAAAAAAGAGGGACAAAGGATGCAAAGGATGTAGGTGGCCCTCATCTTCCAGCTTTTCCTTATCCTGCCTTGCAGCTGCATGGTGAAGTGAAATCTCCCTGGTGTAAGCACCAAGCGAAGGAAAACCAGACATCTGCCGAGGATATTTATGGACAGCTTGTCAGATGGTGAAGCAGTACAGTCCCGATGGAAAGATGATCACAGGAATAAGTCTACTAACATGCATCTTCTCTGGAAAGATTGTGCACTTTCTTCCCAGACAAAAGCAGGGGAAAAATATTCTCAGCTCATTGTAAAAATTAAGAGTGAGTGAATGTATACGTCTGTCTGAGCAGCGGGGTTGTTCAAAGAAGGGGTTGATGGAAGTTTTTGCGTTCCTCCTGACATGTCTGGGGAGCAGGTAGAAAACAGGGAGGGAACGGTTAAAGGCAAAGTGATTTCATGTTGTTTCTTTGCCTCGTTTTGTTTTGTTTGGATGATTACTGGTCTGTCTGTGAACAAAAATTCCTTCTGAATATATTCATTTATTTCCTTCCTCCTTTTCTGCTTTCTGTGTTAGATCCCTTCATATAAGAGGCTGGAAGAGGAATTAATGATCTCTTCTTTACTTCTCTAAATGTCTTTAGCTAGATCTTGACAACTGTATTAAGTAAAATCAGCCTTCCCTGCAGGTAGAAAAGTCAAAGTCCATGGCCTAAAGTAGCGATCCACGATTCAGAGATTTGTTCATCCATCTTATCTCAGCAGGTAACACCACACCGAAGTACCAGCGTGAGCCTTATTCTCTCCCGGGACAGCTGTTACACAGTGTTGATGGCCCGGCCTTGTCTATGCTGACTGGAAAGGTACAATCACTCCTCAACAGGAAGAGTGATGGAAAATTTGACTGCAGAAATTTCCAGCCTATGGCACCTTCAGTACCATTGTGCCTGGGAACCACTGCTATGTTGAGGTAACAGACAAGCTCTGAATTTCCAGAGAAACTGCAAAAATCAGGCATCTCCGTCTGCTGATGCTGCTGTTCACACTTCCTCTCTCATACACACTGAATGGATGTTCCGGATCGTGTACAGCTCATGAACCATGGCCAGCAGCATGGCTGAATGCAGCCTCCTGCTTCCCTGTTTGCAGAGGAGTAAAACCCTGCTTTCATCTCCTCACTATACCATCACTTCAAAAACAATAATTCATAATCCCAATTCATAATCCAGAATTACTGCTGGGCATTTAGATTCCCCACGCAAATAAAGTACTGCATAGTTATTGTATAATTCAAATTAGTGACAATACTTCCACTGAACTCAACATAGCCAGGCTTTCACCCACTAACTCTTGCCAAAATAGCAGAACACCTGGTAATCAGGGATTCCACTGGTGCTCTGACAGCCTGATCTCCTGCATAAGAGAAACTCTAGGAGTTTCCTTAATTATGTCCTATATAGAAATAAAATATAAATAACTATTTAGAAAAAAATATATCCAACTTTTATGGATTTCCAGTAACAGAAAACTTACTGTTGTCTTTACTAAAATTAGCATAAAGTTTAATTACTGCCATTTCTGCATAATCTGCACCTTGTCTCTTTGAGAATCTTCTTAGCTTCAAACCGCAGACATTGAACTTCATTCTACTTTTAACTAATCAGTAGGAGAGGTATCTATTTTCAAGACCCTATTTGATATAGATTGGGAAAAAGAACCTTTATCCTAGCAATGATAAAGTAAATGGATTGAACTTCTTGAGTTTTCGTATGAAGTTTTACATCCTCTCCTCATTCTTGTGATTCCTGTCTGATCATTCCAACATTTTCCTGTAGGAATTGGGAACCTGATATTCAGGCAAGTACACACAAGCCGATACTGCTCCTCCAAGAAACCACACGTTTCCGTTAACTTTGGTGCAGGCTTGTAGCAAACTGACTTGAGTGATTAAGCAGATGTTCTAGAAATAAATCTCTCTCAAAAAAAAAAAAACCAAAAACAAAAACAAAACCCTGAAAGCTTAAGCCAAAATTAGACTATTGTAAAGGCACTTCATTATGCTTTACTGAACACGGTAGGCAAACGTTATTTCGGCTCATCCTATCAATACAAATATTGGGTTACATTAAGATACGATGTGTCCTGGAAAATTTACCAAGTGGAACAGGAAAGAAAGAGGCCCCAAATTTTTTCAGCTGTGAAATAAAAGAAGTTTTCCCTTTTTAACCAAAATCTGATTTACCTGTGATACTTCCCTTGCAGGTAGAATTATATAACCAAAGTAAATAATTAAATGTCCAGACTCTGTGTGTGTGGTTGGGGGGGGATCTAATATTTGTCAGAAACTTCACAAAATAACATTGGGTGTATAATACTTCAGTTCTCATTAGTTGCAAACAAATCAAATAGTTACGAACAGCTCTGACTTTTCTTGTAAACAACCTAGAAGTAACACATACTGATTTTTAGAGGCAGAGTAAAAGTTCTCCCACTTTATTTATAGAGGTGGAGAGAGACAAGGATATCCTTTGGACTACTGCAGCTCAAAACTCAGAAAGAGTTTCCTGCTTCCAACTGTGTCACTAGGAAACAGGAAAAGCAAAAAAGAATATTTACCAAAAAATATTCCTCCAGTTGTATATATTATATTGAACTGCTATTACTACTGGCTATGAGAAAAAAAGCTTAACATCGAGTCTTTCTTGACTTCAGGGTATTTATTATCATAGATTTACACTTCTGAAATCATAGTTAACAGAAGAGTTCCCTGTGTTCAGAGCACATTTATAGACTAGGAATAGCTATTGCCAGAGGAAATAAGCAAGAGGGTCAGGGGACAAGCAAATTAAAAACAAACCCAAAATAACCCAAGGATGTACTGCTTTAGTAAATATAAACTTGTTTTAAATGTTCTTCTTGTAAAGAGAATATCTATATTGGATCAATAATAATATATTTACTGAAACTTACAGGGATCCATGAGGTATTTATTTTCATGTGAAACACAGCCCTGAAACCTGTGAAGATGACAAGGAGATTTAATAACGCATTCTCCACCCCCCAATGTGTGTTAATCCTGATTAATCCCAATTTTAATGATATTTTACAGCCTGAATTTTTAAGTTGTTACCACAACACACAGCAAATCCTTAGCATGGCTGCCAAATTGATCTAACCCTTTACTCCACTTTAAATAAAACAGAATAGTAGTAGTGTTCAATGTTTTCTTGAGTTACAGGAAAGAAACCTCCTAGCTATCTTTTGCTGAAGATACACATCTATATTAAGGCTCATGAAAAGGATCACCCACTTGCTTGTTTTTCAGCATAAGTCATGCAAATGGTATCAGATGGTTTTCAGAAACCACTTCGCTATGACATTCCAGAAGGTACCACAGTATAAGTAACCCTGGAAGTAGGTGAACTCGGTCCATATGCAGTAGGAAAACAAGTCTTATGATGAGTTGTGTGAACTTGCAGTTTCAAAAAAACCCCACCTCACCCACATTAAAAAATGTCAGAATTATCATTTATAGGAAGTCAGGTGCCAGGAAAAAAAAAAAGGCTTAGACGAGGCCTAATCTGGAAGCTTCAGAGAAAGTCTGAAAAAGTCATTACAGAGAAACACGACAGTCAGACGACAGCTTTCTTGTATTTTCAATTTCAGAGACAAGTACACTGCCATTGCAAGAGTGTCAGATAAGCTCATCTCAATTGGAACTGCTGGACCGAGATTCAGTTACAATTTTATGGCTTTGCTGCAGTCTTCGGTTCCTTCTCTGTGGAGGTGTAATCGTTCACATTTCAAACAGATATTTGAAGGCATGTTACTGCTGCCAATATTGACCTAAGTTCATCCGAAGGGTTGATTCTCCTGGCCAGGCTTTCAGTATGGTAAAGTACACTCTAAAATAAACCAAGTGATCCAGTCTGCTTTGAATGGAGTAAGTAAACAATATTTTCTTATCAGTCCATGCTAGATAAAGAACAAATCTGTTTGACATTTAAAATTATTGGATACCTAAGTAAACTAATAGTTGGCTGTGAATACTGATCATGAATAAGCTCAGATATTGTCATAGGTGATAAAACTTTTGGATGGCTGTATGGCTAAGCTGTGATACAGTATCAGTCAACCTTAAAAAAAATGTTATTTTTAATAATCTCTTCATCTACTCTCCATTTCGCCCCCCCTCAGTCTAAGTACTTGTGTATTCCAGAGAATGCTTTAAGCATTAGGAATGTGTTTTGAAGCCAATTTTCTTGTCTCTATTTCCATATTGAAAATAACTCTACCACTTTTAAAGGGTACACCTTCAGTGTATTATTTCTCCTCTTGCACAATGGGCATTCTTACTGAAGAACTGAAAACCTTACCAAAGCACTGTCCCTCACACTGAAACTTTTGTCTGGATAGTTCTATCACTAACAGTTTCAGTCACACCACCATCCTTACTGCCAAACATTTCAATATTTCGTGGTAACACAGAACATGAATTGAACAAATCTTTGTTGGCGTGGAGGGGAGGCATGAAGGAGTCTGATGTCTCTTCCCACAGGACATTGCTGTGATCTGGTCATTTCTAAAAGCAGAAGAAAGCTTGCCCTCTTTGCTTCTTTCCTTTCCCGCAAACATGTTTCTTTTTCCCCTTAATGATCAAGACAGTGGTGATTTTGTTGATACTCCTATAGCCTGACATGAGATAAACTCCAGAGCAGAGACATGTCTTTTTTGCTTTCAGGTATCAAAATTCTGCAGGATGGTATGGAAGCTGGAGTTATCTAATGCTCCTCTTTGTAGGAATGGCTTTACAGGATTACCCAAGAATTAACTCAGAGAAGCCCAGACAGCCCTAGCACATTTAAGATTCAGTCAACAACTTTATCAAGTTCCTGTCTGTCTAATGTCCCAAGGCAGCCTGGTGTTCTGCTGGTTACCAGAAATTTCTTTTAGAGAATAGAATAAAAAACGTCTACTCCATGGAAGACAGAGAAGCGAATGGAAGTGAGTGCTCACAGGGCCCTCAATGGGAATTAAAATAAATGCTCCCTGTCAGTCCACTTAAAACAAGGAATAAGAGTCTAGAAGTAAATCAGCAAGAAGAGCTTGTCCTTTGCATATCTTTTTGCTTATTTGCTCCTTCTCACCAAAATGAATGATTTCTGAGTATCCGAATGGGTCTGAAGAAAGAAGATATTTATAATACATGGGGTGTTTATAATAAAATAGGATTACGGAGTACTTAAAAATATAAATCATAAATGCACTGTGACTGTGACACAGACAGTCTCCCATACTAACATCCAGAGACTTCATCAGTATAGCACCGGGTCAGATGAGGCAGATATTCCTGCTGTCCCCATCTGCTTGATTTACTAATGCAAACAGTATTAGGCACCTTACTCTCCTGGTAAGTAGCTTCATGAGTCCGCTAGTCACACACAGATCATCATCTTAAGTGTAGATTACACTAAAAGCAGTGATTTCAGAGGATCTTTTTTTTTTTTTTTAATAGAGTAACCTTTTAAAGAAACTCAAATCAAGATTTTTCCAAAATAGCAGCAAGATCAAAATCTAGCCATTGTAATTTCAGTTCACATTAGCCTTCCCTATTATATCTACGAGCATTAGGCTTCCTTGGATTTGTACAGGACATCAAAAGCAAAAGTTTTGTGGTGCCACCCAAAAGTAGTTAACATTTAGTGTAAGAAAATTAATTTTATTCCAAAAGGAATTTAGGTCTGCTGATCAACTGGAGTTCATGAATTTGCAGAATAACTGTGAAATCCAAAATGGTCAGACTAAGCTGTCTTCTTCTATTTTCCGTATCACCTACAGGATGTATCTGCAATTGTATCAGACCACTGTCCATTTTCCAAACTAGACTATTAACACTAACACAGAAAATATCATAAACCCAGGAATTATAACACTCTG
The DNA here is from genome assembly GCF_030867145.1 of Opisthocomus hoazin. Lineage (NCBI taxonomy): Eukaryota > Metazoa > Chordata > Aves > Opisthocomiformes > Opisthocomidae > Opisthocomus > Opisthocomus hoazin. The sequence goes on from NC_134419.1 coordinate 63,684,241, forward strand.
TAAACACACTAGCTTCAGAGAGGTGATGTGCTGCTCTAGGATATTATAGTGAAAATACTACACCAAGAAATAATTGGTGAATTTAGATGTGTGAACTTCCATACTAAACCCTTCTTGAAACAGGTTAAGACACTTGTTGAAGAAATGTAGGATGAAAGGCAGAATTGCTTTGCTTTGTTAATTCTTTGCAGAAAATTACTCTGAGGGGCACACATTCAGATATTTTACAGTTGAATATATGAAAGCACATCAGCAGGACTTGAAAGATCTGCAATCTATCCCTGGCTCACTGGAAAATCTTGCCACATAGCCTTCTTTATCCATGATTTAGTTCTTCTACAGCTCATTGTTTTCATTAAGTGCTTTGCAATTTACCAGCAAAAAGATATCAAAGAGTTATGATTTCTATTACACACTTCGTGATTTTAATGTTAATCCTTCTTGCAATTTGTGTGTCAAAGTTCTCATTGATCTCAGCAGAAACAGGATCAAGACTTCTGGCAACAATTTTGGGAAGCTTAGGATTTTTCTGATGCTGAGCTAAAAGTTTCCAGCAGGCTTGAGGTAAGCTGGATTGATATCTGTCAAAGGTTCTTTCTACATGGGTTGTATGACTGAGGCAAATGTGTGGGGTTTTTTTGTTTGGATTTGTTGGGGTTTGAGTTTTTTTAACCCATTGCTCTATCTGTAGAAGATGGACAGATTCACAGATTCCTATTTCTGCCAACTCAGTGTCCACCACCTGTAGGGGTAGCAACTACTTTAACTACTGCCCTTTAGATTTCTGAAACAAATACATGTTGTCTACCAGCTAACCCAAACTTATTTTAAAGTGTATTAAGTGATTTCAGAAGCAAGCAATAGTGCTTTATTTTAGCTATTCCTTCACTTTCTCAGGCTTTATTCTATCATTCAGTAATCAGTTGCAAGACCTGTTGTACAAACTGCAACTTGTCCTATACCACAAAAATGGCATTACATTGCATAATTTTGAGCCAGTGTTTTCATTATATTCTAATCGAAATCCAAGCTCATTTGGAGAGGGTGTCTACCCAGGAGCCACCACTTTGCTTCTGTGGTGTGGCACAGTTCGTCCTTTTTGATTCTCAATGACAAAAACTGTAACTTCAGGAGAAATAAAGCCTACTTGAAAATTCATTCAGTCTGCATTAGCTAAGCAGTAGAAGAATAAAACTTACAGGTGTAGGTGTACAATATCTGAAAAACTAGTACAGACTAAAATTAAGCAAACAGATTATTGGAGCTTTGTGTCTCCTAGGCCATGCATTTATCTCCTGGAATTCATCGGTAGCATTACAGATTAGCTGAAGTTGTTAAAGCACTTTGAAATGTCAACAACAGCCAGTTTCATCACTAGGATATAGGTGGGAAATGTGGAGTGGAGAAGAGAAATCATTCAAACATTCGAGCTACTGTCAGCTCATTCCAGCAGCTCTCCCTGCTCACGACCCATAGATCTTTAAAATGCCTTGTTTAAATATTCTCAAATTTATTTTTTAAAAAGAAGTTGTCAGCTGGCCACAGACCACACATTCCAGAACTGAAGTGGAAAGGAATGTGAATGGGTGGGTGGGGGAGAGGAAGGAAATCAGATTTAGTATTGAAAACAAGACTAAACTGAGAAGCAGCTGATATGCGCTCAAGCAGTTGCAATGTGCAAGACGTTTTTTGTTCATAGTACCTCATGTTCAGAAAAATAAGTGGTGAATAGCCATTTACTCTTTTACTTTGAAAGTTTTATTTTAACTTCATCAGTATAACTTCACTTATGAGATACCAAAGACAAGAAGTAAATTCAGATAAGCTGTAGGCCGTCTACAGGTCAAAAAGATGGTTAGTATTTCTTTCTTCAGAATGAAGTAATATCTCAGGAGACATCAATAGATGAATTCATTTAACCAAAGGCTAAGCAAATATAGACTCCCAAAGGCAATGAGAATCATAAAGGATTATGAAATAAGCCAGTCAGTTTGAAGGTGGAAACTAAAGGTTTGTCTACTGCCAATGGAAAACTATTCCAGAGGCTTTTGCATTTGGTGTTAGATTAACGGTAGGTGTGCCAGAAAAGTGAGGGTACCTAACAGAGCTACATTTAATATCATCTACCTTTACCTTGGGAGAAGTAAGGAAAGAAAGTAGCCAGGAAGATAAGAGTGTTACTAGCTTTTTAGTCTGATCAGTATTTAGTCTAGAAATTTATTCTCTAGAAATTCTGCAGATGGACATAAAAATACTTCTCACTTTCTACCACTGCTTCTCAGAGTCTAAATCAGCCTTCTCTGTTCCTGGAAGGATCTCAGTGTCAAGACCCTGACTGGTCTGTAGTGGAGTCACAGAAAGCTCAAGAGAAAAGGTCCAGAAAGTTCTGCAAGAAGCAGCATTGACAATCAAATGGAGACAGAAAATAGATAAATTAGAAGCATGTATTGCTGCTGGGACTGTCTGGGTATTTACTTGCATGACAAAAGAAGGAATTTGTATTATCAGAAGAAACTACATTTTCTTTTGTGCCAAAGATCTTAACATGTTTGAAAATATTTTCTGCCTGCCATTTTTTCAAAAACTTCAGAGATTAAATTGCTGTTGCTTGTCCAACATCTGCGTTGGTTCAGCTGGTTCTGGGCCCTCATACTAGCGTAAGACACATCACTGTATTGGGAGCTATTGCACGCTTCATTGTGGGAATAACAAGGGGACAGAGCGGGCCAGACTTCCTGTCATGGAAAGATTTGGTTAGACTACTTTAAGGAGGAAAAAGCGGAAGTATCCTTGGTAAAGTGAGGTGGCAGGGCAGCCCTCTGTCCCCTAAGGAGGGAAGCTCTTGTTGAGGTGAGGAATGCTGCTGCTGATCAGTCAGCTCTTTCATGGCCATACTTCTCCCTGCTATTTAGCTGGCCAAGACTTTCTTCCAAGAATCCAGCCCTTTGATCTGGCCAAAGAAGGTCCATCAGTCTGGTCAGTGTTAGTTATATGAACTGGGATCTTCTCTTAGTAACGGGGAAAATTATATAAACCTCCTTCACTGGCTAAACAACAGGTCCCTGGAGGAAAGACAGCCACACCAATTTGTCCCTGAAATGGTAGTTCTCAGGAAAGGGTGGTCCTAACTAACTACTCGGCATCTAAGCTTTCTGTATCACCCTTCCTCACCATTGTTTGTAGACCCCTCTTCAGAAGCCTTTATAATAGTGGCAGCATTATATTAGTACTCTTAAAGGCTTCAGAAGTGCCACAGTTAATGGAAGAGGGAATTCTTGTTTGATTTTGCTGGCCATGTTCCCTTCTGAGGAAAAAAAAAGAATAATCATCAACAAGGTTTGAATCTGGAGCAGGTTTACGTAAGCATCACCACATTCATTATTATAAGTTCCAAAATACAGCTTTTGTGTCTCCCTTTCCTCAAATCTCTAACACAAACATTTCTGAAAAAAGTTTCCAGAGGAGCCAAGATTTCCTGAATTATGTAAAAAGTAAACAAAAAAAATCCCCTCCAAAACCAAAAAGGCAGAAGGAGTTGCCTTATTTAACTTTTCATGGAAGTTTATAAAATGTTTCACACAGACTATTTTTTTACCCCTCCATGAATTGCTATCAGACTTCCTCCCATCAGCAAAAAATCAAATACAGTGTTTAATTGACCATTATGATATTGAAACCTACATGAAACTTGCATCCTGTGGAGAAAAAAAGATGAAAAGAGGTGAATCAAACATCAGACACACAGATCTCAGAGCTTATACTCTCAGATTTTAGGTACAACAATAAATGCACTTTTCTACTTCTATATATTTCTTCTCATCAAATTTAGAATAAACATGTTCATATAAGATAACAGGAAACTAGTAACATCAAGTTAAAGCAATAGGAAGCAAAATGATAGTGAGACAGCAGAGGAAATGTTTTACTCACGAAAGCATTTTGGTTTGCTACTAGCTCCTGTATGTTGTGTTACTGGTTTCCTCAAAGATTATTCAGAAAGGTTATTCTACTGTTCCCTCATAAAAGTTTATTAAAAATGGGGAGATTTTTTGAGTCATTCATTTCTCCCACTAGTAGAATTAATCTAAAGATTATCAAACAATAGAATAGATAAAACAGGCTGAAAAGGGAAGAGTAGGAACAAACCTCGCACTTTGTGTAACTCCCTGTCACCGTTATGCAGTGTAACATCTATAACCCCAGAACTTTCTTCAGCCTGGCTCTTTCCTAAAAAAAGCTCCCTTCACTGCCCCCAAATCAAAATTCAGCCTAATGCACCTGAGATTAATTTCCTAAAATGAGAAATACCTTACAGTTCTTCTCTATGGCACAAACTGCAGCAGGCTCATGCAATAATGTAGGAATGAAGTTAAATAAAGATGTCATTATTAACAGCAGGGAATCATTAGGTTTTGCAGAGTATAGGGAGATAATTATTTAAAACCTCGCTTTTATTGCAAGGGTGCAGTACTAGGGTTGTGTGATAACTTACTATTACATGTGTGGTTTTGTAGTTTATATTAGGAGCCTTACACATATATGCTTCTTATTCACCTAAAGACTATGTCTATTCTTTCTGAAAGTCATCTTGCCCTTTGTTTAAATAACTTTAAAATGCTTTTATTTCCTATCATAGCTAGAACATGCTTAATTGTAAAATGATACAGTCTAAAACTACCTCTAATTGATTGTAATACTAGATTTTATGTAGAAAAACAAATTTTATTTTGTTTTGAGAGAAAACAAAATTGAAACTACTTATATCTGATATGTTTCGATGATGAAATCTTTTGAACTGAATAAATAAACCCAGGAAAGAAGCTAATATAAACACAGAACATTCTATGTAATGTATTCTAAGAATGATAAGTAAAAAAAAAACACAGTAAAAGAGTAGATATTATGCTTCAGTAGATAAAACCTGTGAATTTCTAAATGTTTCCTAAGCAAAAGCCTTAAGGAGGAAACACAATATAACTAAGAAATCTGATGATAGATTTTTCATTGAAAGGAAGATGAAACACCACGTATCCAGCTATGTCTTCACTTTCTAATTGTCAGTTTCATCACAAGGTCCATGTGTCCAGTAGCTCTTAGCTCATCAGTATCATTAATGACTATTTAGTGTCTGCAGTCTTCCTTTCACCTACATCGCTTTGTGCATGAGCCCTCTTGTAATTGAAACCAGTCAGCCTCCCATGTGGGCTGACTGAATTCAAGACTGAGAGTTTTCAAAGTAGTCTAAGGGGTTTAATTTCAATAAGCAATATGCATCTAAATCTCCTGGAGTGCTTTGAATAGTCTCAGCTCAAAATCCAAGCATACTGAATCTCAGGTGAATCTATTAATTACATTGGTGTGTTTGCTTAAGAAAGGGGTATTTGGTTTATTACAAATAAATACCTTCTCAAACTTTTTTCTCTGGGATTCTTCTTCATGTTAATTTTGGTACTGGGTCCTTGGGTGAATTAGATATTCAAAACTTTCTAGAACATTAAACTTGAAATAAGATTAGATGGCAATTGTGATTGCCTACAACGGTCACTGAAGCAGTATGGAATTACTTCTAGTTTTAATATCACCCATTTTGTTTAGTTCTCTGCAATTCAAGCTAAAGACAAGGCTAGAAAACAGCGTTGTAGGTTCAGCTGTTATCTTAGCTGTGATCATTTCTTCTGCTCAAGAAATGTAATCAAATGTCACCATTTTCTCTCCAAAGTGAATGGAATTGCCATGGAGATTACTGTTCAGTACACTGCATATCTCTTCTGTAATCTGTACATTAAAGCAAATCTAGAAAGTGTTACATAAAAATTTTCCAGTAGTGGCTGAATGCATATTAGATGCTGTTAAATGTCAGTTGGCAATATAATGTGCATTCTACTGCATGAGCGATCACTGGAGGCAATGCCTTTCACCATCAATCTAAAAATAGTTATGGTGATAAGATAAAGCTAATACTTACATGTGTAGATCTGGAGACAGAGCCCATTTATTTACATGGGGAAACAAATGATCTCAGAGCATGTGTTTATTTCAGAAAAGCAAAGAGAAGAATCTCTTTTCCATTCCTTGCAATGAGACTAGGTTTGTTCACATTAAGAAATGACCCTACAACACATGCCAGTGAAATCACACTTCTTTTTAATTCAATAAAAAAGGAGGTACTTGTATTTCAGAGTGCAGATATTTTTGATGGTATGTTCTGATTGCAGAGACTGGAATGGATTAGTTATCTAGGGTCTATGGAAAATGAAATGTCCTTTAAAGTGTGAGTTAAGTACCACGGAGGTTGCGAGAGCATGTAATTGTAAGGACTCACCGCTATTGCTTGTGGTAACTCCACAATGCCGTTAGATGAAGAGAAAAAAAGTTGATGCTATTATGGCTTATCATGAGAGGATGAAAATGCATATGTTCAGATTGCTGTTATTAGCACCGTAACTATCACGATAGGGCTGAGTGGTCATAACCATTTTATGCTAATCATTGTACAAAGCACACACAAAAAAATCTTTCACCAAAGCGCAACAGTCTGAAGTACAAGAAAAGAGACAAGCAAAAAAGTTACAGGCAACAAAGCAGAAAGACATAAAGAACAAGGATGCCAAAACAACTCAGCACTGTAAGATCATTGTTTCAGGACACCAACAGCATAATTATTTTCAAGTATCTACTTTTTTTAAGACAAGCAGCAAATAAGTTGTCATCTACAGTACTTTATGGTAGAAACAGAGATGCATGAAACTCTTGTGAGACCTCCTCTAGAACCTGCAAAAGTTTCTTGTCACCAGTGTTGAAGATTATCCTGAGGGTAATCAAGGGGAAAAGATCCCATTTCATGAGAACAGATTAAAAGATTTAGACCTTTGTTTGTTTTGCCTAATAGAATGTGGGGGATAGTATTGCTGTATGAAAATATAACATAGGTAAATGCTGGAAGAGATGGGAGAGTTTTACAATACTGTTAGTATTTTACTGTTTTACACTACACTGTTAGTATAGGAAAAATAGTTGCAGTGTTCCTGGGCAGTCTCTAGCCATGAGTGAAGAAAAGTTCTGGAACAGCTTCCCAAGAGAAAGTTAGTTGGAGCCATAACTAATTATTTTTAAGATTGTGTTCAATCTATTCTATATGACATAACTTCTGTACCAGTTTCATAGCCTATATTTAATAACCCAAAGAAAAGTGCCTTCCTTTCACTTTTTGTGGTTTGATTATTGGCCCAGATTTTAGTTGGATAAAATTGGGTGAAATGAAGTCCCTACTCCCTGCTTTATGTATACACAGTTTTATCATCATTTCAACAGCAGGAAAACTATACTGTAATTTCACGTGAGCAGGCATCAGACACTCAGTGGGACTCCATGAGATGTAAATATCTGCTTACATGGATTAAAGTGTCATGCAGGATTACAGATTACAGCCTCCGACATGTTTAAAGGGGAAAAAAAGCGCTTATAATATATCCTGCACTTCCATGGAATTAGTGAGGTTAATGTTAGGCTTCCACAGACAGTAATTCATCATTTTCCTTCGTGAATGAATGGGTTGTATATGATTAATGAAGCCTACAGATGACCTGCAATGCATGTTACATAACACAAGGTCTGGTACATTCCCAGTGATTGGCAAAATCAATTGTTTTACTTATGCTTCGTTATTGCTAATAGTTTTATAGCCACCTTGAAAAAATAATTAAGTGATAAGGGATAACTTATCAGCTTGATAGAATGGTTTAATAATTCAAGAATAAATATTTAGCCATGCCCTCCAAGCTGTAATATTTATTCTTTAGTCCATTTGTTTGTGTGTTTTGTCTGCCATATAATTTGTATATCCTAGGTATGGTATGAATAACAGTAGGCATCTATCCATTATTATTCCATCAAAATGTTTATGTCTGAGATAAAAAAACTACTACAACTTTTTAGATATGAGAGCTTATTCAGATGAAAATAAATTCTTTGCATCCAGGAGGTGTTTGTATTTTGTTCTCTTTTTTTTCTTATAAGTCTGTATTCTATTCATGCCCAGACAGAGACAGTAAATTTCTGGTTTAGATGCTTCACTCATTGAGAACTCTTGCTCATCTATACTGAAGCAACTAGGAGTTTTTCTTATGACTGTAGGAGAAGAAGAAAGTGGCTACAGAGAAAAAAAAAAAAAGGAAAAAAAGAATACATGGAATGGAAGGGGCTATTTTGAAGAAAACACCAGATGATTCATTGGTGGTGTTCACTGGTTAATGTTCATTTCTGCAGTGGAGGCTGGCTACATCACTCACTGACTTAAATGGTTTCATTACTTTGACATTTATGACACTATGGCGTTCAAAAGGCATGTTTTGATGCTGAACCCTCAACTCCACATAATCACAATGACCCAAATGGTATCAGAGCTGAGAGCTTATCCCCCTTGTTGCTTGTGTTACAAGGCCTCTCTGAGTGGATATTCAAGTTGATAAACCTAGCTGTCTTTTATGGTTACTTATTCTTTCTTATTTTACTGTTGATTCACGTCCAAAATTTCTCTATGTGTTTCTCTACCAGACTGATTCAAGTTGAGAAGAAAATTATTTCAGGGCATCTGGGATGTCAACAAAAACATTATAAGTTCTTCTTAACCTCAGTTTATGAGATATTTTCAATTCAGATCAATTCTGTTGTGGATTATGACTGAGAACATACATTAAATGCAAAAGATGACCTTTAAATTAAACATTTTAAAATGTATCTTTGGGATCCCTCTCTGCAGGTGCCCTCTGTTAACAGAGGTGTTTTATATCTGTGTAGATTTCTGTTAATCACTTTTTCATTTGAGTGTATACTTTTCAGATTGAAATTCAGAGGACGGAAATTTGTTTGAGAGAGGTCATGGTTCAGCCTAAGCAATAGGTTGCATATAAACTGAACACAAAATGGGTGCTTCCTCCCTCTGAATTTTGGATTTAATGATACTGCATGAAATCAATGGAATTACTGACTAAGTGCAATAAGCCACAAAGAATGGCTCAAGAAACCCCACGCTAAACCTTGGCTTGTAAGTTTATGTTACCTCAGTGATTTTCTAGAGGATGCCAACATTTTTTTATGTACTTTCCTTACGTATCTCTTTGTCCAAACCCTGTTACCTGATTGATGTGTCTGTTACATCCAGTATAATGCTATATAAGTCTGAGAGAGCATCTCCTCACCAGTTCTTCAGCTGAATGTAATGGAGAGAAAGAAAGAGAAGAAAAAAGCAGGACTTGACTAATGTACAAAAAACCACTTCTTCAAAGATTTCTGAAATGATATTATAATAATATTCTCAAGGAATATGTGGGATAATGAGTAAGTAATGGCTTCTTACTGCTCTGTGACCTATAGAGTTTATTAGTTTAATGCTGTGCTTTGCTGGCATTTTATAAAATCTCAATGAGAAAATTCCATTAAAGGTCTCACTGTTAGCCAGTGAGAGGCTGGAGGGATGTCGATAGCAAGCAGGCTTCCAGAGGCCACTTGCATCTCCTGATCTCTGATAAAGCACCTGCAACTAGCTCCTGGAGCCATTTCCAACAGTGTTTGCTGTAATGTCTGTGCAAAACATGTAACAACAAAGGTAAAACTTTTTGAGGGCTAACATGTCTGTTGAGAAAAAAAAGATGTAGGTCCTGAAGAAAGAAACAGCTAGAGCACCTCAAAGAGTGGAGAATTTACTGGTTAGTCTTATAATTTATCCGCAGTCCTTTTCATGTTACCATGGAAGTGGCAGCTGAAAAATGAACTCAGATGTTACTTGCTGTCAGGAAGCCAAGGACAACACAGAGCGTGAAAGCAAAGGTTTCCTTGAATACAGCCCTGGTACCTGGAGGATCCTGTTAGCTACAGCTGAGTTTTTCCTGCATACACAGATCCTGGATACCTAACTTTTATGTTTGGAACCTGTGCCAGTTTCTAAGAGAAAATCAGTCTCCATAAATCGACAACGCAATTAAGTACAGCAACGGGTAGCATTCACTCTAAGTAAATGGCAACTGAATGACTGAACGTTGCCATCATCACTGATTTGCAAACTCTCAGGACTCTTACAATCCCATATAAAGTGTTGTTATAAAGGGCTGAGTGTTGCAAAGGGCAAAAGAGTAATTTTGCATTGACTGAGGAAACTGGCTTCCAAGTGGCAGAGGATGTGGATGTCCTTCTGTACATGAAAATAAATCTAAAGAGTGGATCTCATATACGAGAAAGCTGAGATAGCTGTACAGTGGAGAACTTTACTGCAGCAGTTGCAAGTTGTGGTTTAACTGTGGTGTAATTGTATGCAATTTTGTTTGAGAACTTGGTCTCTGGTGTCCTGCGAAGAAGTGAGTCTCAGCTGTCATTTTAAGAGTAGCGCCTTGTCCTGATCTGAACACAATGAGGTTTGAAACTGTGGACTCTGAAAGTGCTGAGGTAAGGCTGAGTTAGGTACTGAGATCATAAGACAAAATGGTGAAACACATGTAAAAATATCATAATCTTAGACTAATTTTATTATTTTTGTATTGACTCACAATCGTGAGTTTAATTAGTTCTGCTTTTTTCCTTGTCTTAATAGATTGAGTGAACCAAGAACATAAGAGCTGATACTGAGATGGAGGAAATGATCTTCAGCCTACTATAATCTTCAAAACTGTTGAAAAAATAAACAAGATATATAGCTTTTACCATGAATCGACTTCTTCCCTGAGATACAATGTAATAAATCTCAGAGGACACTTACTCTGCTTGTTCTGGAGGGCTTGCATAGTAATATAAGAAACTTGCTTTTACATTTTAAACATCCCCCTTTTTATTTTTATGGGAACTACAACACAGCTACGGTAATGCAAAAATGCCACTTCCTCAGAGATGGGAAGAACTGAAAAAAAGTAAACTGTTAGGCAAGATGCTCTCTCTAGCACTTCTTCCTTGCAGGGGAGCTTTGCTGTTCCTTTTTTCACCTAACAGTAAGTTACAAGGCTAATTTAGTTCGTAGGACAGAAGTTCAGCTTTCTACCTGGGTATCCAAAATGCCAGCATTTCCCTAATGAGACTACTTGATGTCACCTTTTCACAGATTTTTTTTGCAAAATCAATGTCTTAGCAGCAAAAGATAGTATAAAGCACTCATAGGAAATGACAGTATTTTACGAATCATTAAATGAAAGCGGCAGAGATTGAGGTTTACTACCTGAGACAGAAAATGCCTTTGACAGTAACTATTTATGACTACACTGAGTTGCAACAATCTGAAGGAAAAAGGGTTCAAATAACCTGTCCATTTCTTGTAAGCAGAGGTACCAGCCTAGCCTTAGTCTATGTGCTCTTCCTGAACACATGCATGGAGATAAATAAACCTTTACCACAAGAACATTCAAGGTGTTACAGGTCACAGAAGTAACGGGACAAAGTCAAAGTCATGGCTTTGTTTCACAACCATATTGATTTGCAGAGCCAGAGCGGAGCTAAGGAGGAAAGCTTTTGCTCTCCTACACCTTGCTCCAGGCAGTCTTGAAGGCACTATTGAGGTTTATTGCACAAACATGTCATTTCTACATGCTCATTTGACTGGTCATGGTGAATGAAGACCACAGAAGCCCTTTCAAAGAGTAATAAATTTGAGTTTTAATGAACAGATTTTAAATATCCATTTAGAAATAGTCTTTATTATTTAGGTTATCCATTCTTGCTCAGGAGAAAAACTCTCATTGTGGAAGAAATGTAAGTACAGTCAAACTGAATTTTATGGTCAGATCTATTTAAAAACATGTTGTTAAAGGATACCATAGTTTTTATATGATGATACAAATAGAAATTTTCAAAAGTCAAACATAACCAACAATTGTTATAGAATTTTTAAGTCTATATAACAAGACAATTTTTAATAATATGAAAATTGTATTTGCTTTTGTTTTACTCTTGCAGCCTCTTCCATGAACTAAAATCAAAACAAAAAAGCTGACATTTATGTGCATGGTTTCCCATTGGGGGTTTGCTGCACTTGCTATTTGGTTTTAGTTATTCTGGAGTCAGAAGGGGTGATTTAATTCTTTTCTCCCAATTTGTGAAACCCCTTTAATGGACATCTCTGTGAGAAAGCCAGGTGAGTAATGTGAATCAGAGCAAAGATCAAGAGTGAAAAATGAATGGTGAAATTGTTACAGATGCAAAGAAAGGTAGATTTTTGCATGTGAAATAGTAATGCAGGAGATTCTGTAGCAGATCCTGTGCCTTATAAAAATGTGCTACAAAAAAGGGATCACACTAACATTTTCCAAGTGTTAAAAGCCGCCCATGTATCAGTCATTGTATATGGGATCTTGTTACCAGGTATCAGAGGGGAGGAGGTGGCAAAACGTGAGGTTTAATCTCTTCTTCAGCTTTGTTTTATGTGGGATTCGAGAATAAAGACAGATCTTTCAAAAATGCCTGCAAAGGCTAGATCACTGTGCCTTTGCACCTGAAACTTCCAAATAGCTCCTTAAATAATACTTTTCTCTACTGTCTTTCAAAGTTGATTTACGGCATACAAATCTGAACTTAATTCCTGATTAAGCATCAGAACAGTTGATACACCAGGCGACTTGTTTAGCTATTTATCAATTCAAACCCATCCAGACTGCAAACAGAAAAGAGGGTAAGACTATAGGATTCAAAAACTTCTGACTAATATAACATTTTGAAATCCAAAGACAGACTTTAGGTATGCAGACTTTCAATGAACTTTTTTCTGCCAAAAATTACAAATGTTACAAAAATTTTGGACATTTTTTTTATGCCCTGTAAGTCAAATTGTCCAAACTACCCCTTGTTATCTGAATTACATTGCGTAAGTGCTTTAAGCACTTATGGAACTTGGGCCAGTAGGACTACAGGCTGTTTGGTCTCTATAACTTGCAAATACGAGAATACAACCCAGAAGTTCAGACAACGATAAAGATGAGATTAAGGACCATGTACATTCACACAATTATCTTGAATTTACCAAGATTTTTTGTAAGCTGTGGACCTCATTAAGCCCATCTTCTTTAGGACTTTCTGCCCTTCAGTCTTACGCTTCCTGACCTTCCCAATAACTCCAGTTTGCCTTCTCATTTCTGCTATGGCATCACCCTCTGCAATATCCACCATCTCTCTAGAAGTACCCTAGCTCTCAGCACCTTCCTTGACTCCTCTGTCCACAAGAAGCAATTTATGCTGAGCAGTTTCTGAGTACTCAGCCAGTTTTTTACCTCACTGGTATGTGCCAAACAGAATAGAAAGGCGTTGAGCCTCACATTGTATGCATGTCCTATGTAGAGGTACTAACACAAGTGTCCTTCCAATGCAGTGTCAGTCCAGTTTTCATAAACTTACAGAAACTTTAAATGTCTGAAAATTCTATCCTTACCTTAAATTTGTTTGAAATCAGCGAACACATTGGAAAGCTTAGGGAAACAGACACAAGGAACATGTAAGGTATCATTACATCCAGAAATGAAACTGGAAAGAAATAGAGTATCCAGATTTCTCTTCCCAAAACCCCATCAAAAGTTCTATTTTTCCCCCAGGAAGTACCATGTTGGTTTTTTTTTTTTCATGTGCAAAACTGCAATCGCTGCGTGTAATCTATTATTACTGTTCTACCGTATTGTTCATCATTCTACAAAGTAAGGGAGGAGGTTTCAGAGTCCACATGAAGATGTAACAGACATGTTGGGGTAAGCTGGAGGCAGTCAGAAACAGGGATCTTTCTTTGCAGATGCATCAGTCCATCCATCATTAGGTCAGAGCTTCATTCTGGACCTGAAGGAGAGAGGGAACGGTAAGGTAGGAGTGCGCTCACCTCCCACTAGCATCTTCAAATTGAAAGAGCTCAGCTCACTGGGATCAGGGTGATAAATAAGCATATATGATTTGGAAGTGTTGTCAGTGAGATGAATAAGCAGCTCAATGAGACTAATAAACATTTCATATTGTCATTTAGAGCTAAGTATGACAGATGTCAATGGAGCTGATGTTGGTTTTCAGACTATAGTATGATTAATTAGATAGACAACCTACTGGTGTAGTGGTGCTAACACATTCATAGTAAATGGTCATTTTTCAGGATTGTGTCCTAATCTTTTGGATTAGAAAAGCTTCCAATAACTTCAATGGCAGTGTAAAGGAAGAACTGAATAAAGCACCAATAGGTGTAAGTTTCCCTTCTACTCAATGAGAGTGTCTAAATCTTTAGAGGACAGATATTCAAGAAGTCCAAGATGTTCTTGTTTCTCCTGAATTTACGAAAACCCTTCTTTAAGATGTCTGCACATTTTGAAGAGCAAGAGCTAGAGCAGGAAAGAAGCAGGTAGGTTTGCTATATATCTTCGGGAGGAAAAAGATATCAACAATGTACAAGGCCTTGTTAGATCCCCAGTGGTTTGGATCTCTGAATACAGGTTTCCCTAGAGCCTTCTTGTATGGTGGCTGCTCAGGTAACCTTAACTTTATGGTCCCATCCATCTGGATTGCCAAGCAGCTCTGGTGGGTGTGAGGAGTGGAGAAGAGGGCTTTGCTAAGTAAGTGAACTGTGAATCTTTTTCTGTCCCCAGGCTCCAGCAGGCGTCAGACGGCAGAGAATTACAGAAGTTAGTCTTTTTCCCCTGCTTTGTTCTCTTGTCTGGAAGTAATTTTTTTTTTTTTGTCTCTACATATGTAGGTTATTCCCATGTAGGAGAGGTCGTAACTATCCTTCTGTCTGTTTCTGTATTAACTATGTGCAGGATTCTTTGTTAAATTATGGTTAAACAGAATAAAAAGCTTTGGAAGTGCTTATTTCAGCATAAATATTGGATCCCCCTCTGACAGAATGACAGTATTTAATACCTCTACATGCTGAGCAGGAGACAATGTTTAATCATGTACTAAGCCAGTAAATACTGTTAAATTTCCTTACATTTACTATTTTATATACTCTTGATTGAAATGTCCTGTGTTCTAAAACAGAAATCATTAGTGGACCTGTTAGCTCCTCTGACCTTAACGATGTGTAACCAGAATTAATTATCATACTGAAACATTTGCTGTAACTCATCATTAAGTGTTTATTGTGGAGCAAGAATGCAGAATCTCAGTGAATTAATCAGTGACCTACATTTTCTGGTGCTTCTGCTTAAATTTAGCCTTAGTCAGAATGATGGAAGATCTGTCCAATTGCATTCTTGTTACATGTTCTCAAATGAATAAGTCTGGTTACTGTCATTCAATGAATAAAGGAGTGCTTTCTTCACAATGCTGTCACACATGGATTGGTGTATTGATGGGAACTTTTAATTCATTCAGCTATGTCCACATCAGAGTCTCCCCAAACCCTGCATAGGAAGAAGGAGCCTGCTGTCCCTTAAAGCAACAAGAGCTTTGCCAATGAATACGTTGGGAGCAAGTCTGAAACATAATTTATTAATTTACTTTCACTTCAGAGCACTCAGCAATGGAAAACATGTTTCTCTGGGAGCAAACCCATTTGAATACTGTGATAGACACCAGTAATTCGGCAGTTTAGAATCAATGTGCTGCAGCAATTTAGTTGTACCATAATGTATGCCCAGGAGGATGGAAAAAGTGATACCCTCATGGTAAATGACAGTTTCTGACAATAAACAAAAAGGTTATGGTTATTTTGAGAGAGAACTTTTTCCTCATCCAGATTTAAATACACAACCTATCATGAAAATAAATTACATCAGAAGCAACAGGAGGCAATTTTTAAATAAAAACCACTGCACTAGTGTGGTGTTAATACTATATACTTCTATCTGCCCCCAGCAGAAAATATAAGAAGCATCATCAATAATGACGTACATTCAAAACACCGAAGTATAACATTTAAGACAAAATAGCCATTTATTTGGATCCAGATTGTGTGTGAAAAGGAGAAAAGCTCTGGGAAGAATAAAACAGGTTAAAGCAGGCTATGGAAAAGGGAGACTACATAGCTAGAAGAGCAAATCTAAAAGATAAAATAAATATATACTTCTGGCTCTTTGACCAATAAAACTGCAGAGCTGCAGAAAAAGAGAGGGCAAACACAGAACAGGTTCACATCCTGATGTCATTTTGTTAATTTTTTTTAATATAGAACCTAGCTGCAAGGATCAAAAATAAAGTGGACAGGTCGAGGTTTAAATGGCTTAAATGGTTGAAGGTCAAGATTAGAGGTGAAAGAAAAGTGATTTATCTGCATCTTTTTTTAAGCAGCCTCGAAGCTAGAAAATACATTAGGTGGGACCCACCTGACAAAGTGGGACAAGACCATTGTTCCCAATAGGCTTACTAACCTGGCATGGCTTTAAACTAGTTTTGTGGGGGAGGAAGGAGATCTAAGTCTGAAGAGAAATGGCAACAAGAAAGCATAACCAGGGGAACCACCCAGTGGGAGAGGCTGTCGTACATCCACTGAGAAAGAATCATGAGCAGGAACCATTTTCAAGTGCCAGTACACACACGCCTACAGTGTGGGAAGCAAACAGGAGTTGAAAGTCTATGCACAGTTTCATAGGTCAGTATTTCTGGAGTCAGAAGGATACAGCACTGTGATGGAGAGACACATGCAGTTTAGGTGGGACCTAGAGTTAGGTTAGTTTAGGATTTGGTTAGGGAACTGGTAGACAAGATCCCTCACGAGGCTACCCTGAAGGGCAAAGGGACCAGGAGATCTGGTTGATCTTTAAGGACAACCTCTTCAGACCAGAAGAGGAGTGTTCCATTGGGCAGGAAGCAAAGGATGCGTTGCAGGAGAGATGAGGAACGCCTGACTGGGCTCCAACACAAAAAGAAGCATACAGGGGGTATACGTGGGGACATATGCCCAGGAGGAGTACAGAAACGTATCCTGGGCATGCAGGGCCAGAACCAGGTGTGCCAAACACCTACCGGGGACAAAACTGGTGAGGAACGTGAAGGGCACAAGGAAGACTCCTACAGGGTGACTGAAGCAAGAGGAAGGCTAAGGAAAATGAGGCTGCTGTATCCTAGTGACAAAGGATACAAAAAAGGCTGAATAGCTCAGTGCCACCTTTGCTTCAGTCCTTCCTGACAAGGTTTTCTTTCAGAACTTGCAGCTCTAACTGGCTTGTGGCAGAGTCCAGAGGATGAGTTACTACCCACAGTAAACAAAATCGAGTTGTAGACCCACTAAGCAAAGTGAACATAAAACACGTCTACAGGACTGGGCAGGATGCATCCAAGGTGCTGAGGGAGCTGGCTGTCATCATCACAGAATGACTTTCTATCATCTTCGACAGGTTGTGGCAGTCAGGGAGATCCCTGGTGACTGGGTTAAGAGAGATGTCACCCACGTTCAAGAAGGGCAAGAAGGAGAATCCAGGAAACTAGAGGTTTGCTGTCCTACTACTTGAACGTTGCTGAGTAAAACATCAATTTAAAATTTAATCAAACTATCTTTGCTTTTTAGAAGTTAAAATTAAATCAGTGTTTTCTTTAATAGACTACAGGTGAAAAACCCATCACCAATCAAATTCTGTCTTCAGGGTCCTATTAGAAACATTTCAATATTTCACACATTGACATAGAATTCACAAATGTCTCCTATATTCGTGTACACCAGCCCAATATTTGTGCATCTTGCATACCAAAACACATACTAATTGCACAAAATAAAGAGTCACCCTTTGATTGCAGATACTGAAAAAACCATATAAAATGAAACAGGGTGGAGAGAGAAGAAAGAATCTCATCTCCTCAGAGCATACAGTTTACATAATATAGATTTTTATTTTTTTTCCCAGCAAGTCTGTTTCCTATTTCACTACATACTTATCTGCTTTGTTGAAACAGCTGTATCTTTCCAGCACAGTATGAGCGAAGATCACAAATAATATTTGTACAGTAATTTTTAACTACTGTAAAAACAGAAATAATCACTCTTGTAATTGTCTTTTTCTTTCTATACATACAGTACATTCTTTATTCTTAAAAGAGGTGACGACACTAAGAAAGCCCACCAGAGTGAAAATGTACATCTTCTATTATTAATTATGTGAAGATTCTTACTTGCAATGATTTGTCTTGCAGTTAAAAATATGAAAAGTCTTTCTTGCTTTATTAATAAAGAACCTATGCCCATATTTGCAAAAATTATGGTACCACCTACAACCTTCTGGAGTACCCAGAACACAAGAACATCTGAGATGGATCAGACCAAAGACGCAACTAACACACAATCTTGTCTTTAGTAGTGGTCGCTACAGATGCTTAGGAAATGGTGCAACTGTAGAGTGATTATTCTTGAGGTATGTACTTCCAACTTTCATATATCCATGGTTTAGAGACTTCTTGAGTTTGAGGTTGCATCAGTATAATTTGCTTAATAGCTTTGGTCTTCTTTCATCACTGTATTAATTACCTTAAGAACCCATTAATAGTTTTGCATTTACTAAGTGGGGTGACAATGAGTTCCAAAGTCAAATTACATGTTGTGAGAAACAGCGTTCCTATTATCTATTTTGAGTCTGCTGCCAGACAACATTATTAGACCTCTCTGATTGTCAGTATTTATTACTACAGCTCTTATTATTTTCTTCTCAAAGCAGTTCTATGGACACTGCAATCTGACAGCTCCTCAAACACATCCCCCTGTGATCAGAACTTCCTCAAGTTTCTTTTTTTCATAAGCACCAATGCAAAAAGATTAATTTAGCTCTTTTGAGTTCACACTTTTTTTTTGTCCTCTTGTGATGTCCTTACATTCATCAAACCTTGCCATCCTTCCTGTGTCTTCACCAGGTGTGCTACCTTGTCCTTCTAGCTGCCTGGCCACCATCCTCTCCCAGATCACATTGTACTGTTACTACGTTTTTTCTACATTGGTATGGGACTTCAGTCCATGGGGATGGTGCATAACTAATGCACAAGTTTAGAGTCATGCCAATTTTGTTACTTCGTATAGTGTGTACACATCATTGACATTATCCATTTCTATTATGGTAATACACGATCAACTTACAGCGCCTACAGTATATCACACATATGACAGAAGCCTACTAATCAACATAACATATCTATTCTAAGGATTAAAACCCACTGCGAATCTATTTGCACATTCCCTGTTAACATCAGTAAATTACACATGGAAGTAATTCTTTTATGGCCTTTAATATAGAAACGGAGCTAATTGCTTTCTTAGAGTAATTTAAAGCTTCTTTCCACAACTAAAGTAATACAGGGTCCCACTTGGTAGAGTGGGACACTAATTAACACTTTGCAGCCTCTGAGGTAGAAGGAAATATTTTATATGGTTTGAAAGGGACTGGGCAAGTTAATGAAAGGGAAAACAGAAAAAAAAATTAGAAGTCCATTGAGGATTACTAACCAGGTAGAAACGATGTCTGGTTCAGAGAGGCCCTGAACTGCAAGCGGCTAGGGGCTCTCAGAGGGAAGCATCTTATATGCTTGCCCTGTCTGACATTATTTTCTGGACATCTGCTTTCTCTAGGCAGTGTGAGACAGTTACGGAACTTTGATCTACCTAATGCAGCTGCTCTCATGTTCCTGTATTTAGCGATAATCTGAATATTAACACAACCAGTCTCTAAAATGCATACAGTTGTATAAAATACGACAGCAAATCCTATTAGCCAATATAACCTGAAGTGTATTGTTGTGGGACTCTAAGTGGTAGTTGCATTTGCTTTGAGTTTGTAAATATATATAATTTACTTACAGATGTCTGATCATTTTTGCATCTTTCCGTCTCGGGCTTCGTTCCACAGACTTCCATTGTCCTCTAATTTCTTCCAGGAATATGATGCTTTCACAGTTGTAGAAAAAGAATTTACTGTTGGGCTAATGCCATATGGGATTTGGAAAGTCCTGATTTTCAAACATCTGCTCTTTTAAAGTAAAATTGGGTGCATTTTCAGCTTAATGAGTGTGATACATTTGTAATATCAGCTGAAAATGGAGACTATATCCTGCAGACAGGTGCTGGAACACATGATCTTATAGATTTCAAATCCTTGTCAGAATAGAGATAAAATTTCTTACTAAGGTGGAAAGATACCCATGAGAGAAGATGAAGCAATTAAAACTTATTACCTTACTCTCAATTTATAACTAGGTATAACAAAGAGTTCTATAAATATAAATTAAATCTCAAAATACCTAATGAACATGATGGTATATGTCTACAGATGGGTGGAATACTTGCACTGTGAGCAGGACGTATGTTAAAACTCCCAACATTTGCTTCTGTTTTTCAGATGAGACTGTAAAAGCTTATAAAAATCTAAGTCTGTTTTCACTTCAGTGTGTATGTGCATTTATTTTTCCTAACCAAAGGGGTATGTGACAGTTCAGTGCTCATTTTGTGGAAACCTGTGGCCGTAGCAGGAGGAAGTAATCAAAAATAATTTTCACAGAGGAAAATAACTTACTACAGTTTAATTTTGTTCTCCATCTTATGAGTAAAGAAAGGTATTGGATTCTAGAAGGGATGTGTAGTTTCTGCTAATGATATCTGCAATATGTCACTTGTGTACACACCTATTTACTTGTGTAAACATCCATTCATTTGATTCGGCAGTTCACTAGACAAACATATGGTTCACCATGCATACAAACTCAAAGCAAATGCAACGACCACTTAGAGTCCCACAACAATACACTTCAGGTTATATTGGCTAATAGGATTTGCTATTTGTTTGATTTAATGAATTCACACAGATTTGAGCCTCTCTTTGAGCAAATAACTTGTGATGTTTCTAAGGAATGGCACATCTGCACTCGAGATTTGGAAATCACATAATAGGATGCAATTTTTCACCAGGAGTGCAGCTGAGGGACTTGGTCCAAAACCCGATGAAAGTATTAGCCATAGAAATGTATCTTTATAAGCTTCCTTTCATGATTTTTTTTTCTTCCCCAAAGTTCACTTGACATTTCTGTTACCTGATGGAGAAAGGCAGAGTCTTTCCCAAATACTTCAAGCAATTGCTGTGCAAACATACTATTCTTTGTAGCTGCTTGTCAGCAGCACACAAGTGCCATCTACAAAATAACTTTAATTTAGCTGACAAGAATCCACTTCAGAGCACTGTAACATATTTAAACAAAGCAGTTTTTAAATTCACAGAGAACAAAACATACCACTGTTAAGTGCCCCATACACACATTTTGAATTATTTTTATATGTAGGAAGAGATCTCAGTTGCACTGGAAAACGTTATTCCAAATAAACACCAAAAAACTGTACTGCCCCAGAAATGCTTCACTTAGTATTTTAGACATGTATGAGGAAATTCAGGAATACAGATTTTTTTCATGCTATGCTGTACAAAATGTTAGTATTCTGTTTGTGTTATGCTTTGTGGTTTGTGACTGATCCACAGAAGATGTAACTGTCACACAGTTCTTATAGTCATCAATATCCAGGATGTCAGGGCATTAGGTGCTACCAAACAACAGAATAACAAAGTGTCCTCACCTTTAGAAGTCTTTAAAAATAATGTCAATTTTCTGCTAAGTTAATGTGGCACAATGAGTTAAAAAAGGACACAATTATAGATTCATTTAGTAAACTGTCCTTTTGTAGGACTCTGAAGAGTTCTATCTTTTTTTATAAAGTACATAACCCTGGTGAAAAGCTTTTGTCCTGAAAATGTAGCAATCGAAGTGATGGTCAAAAAAACTCAACATAAGCTGCAGTACAAATGGTGCAGATTCTGAGATGACTCACATTCTGAATTTTATTGATGATAGGCATACAAACTAAATTTTAAAATAAACATGCCTTAACAATTACGGTACCTAACTGGTGTTACAGAGGCCACTCCATCTGATCTCAGCAACCAGGGAGAAATTCCCCCTGAACGTTTATTTTATAGGTCTATCCCCTTAGTGTCCAGGAGCCAAAACACTATCAGAGTTTAGTTTGAGGAAGTTCCTGGAAAATTTGTCTTTCTTTTCTCTTGTGAAGGAAAAAGAAACAAGGACCTCTATACATGTGTGTAACCTATCGAATCCCAGCACACTTTCTGCCTCTGGATGCTGGCTTGTCTCCTGCTTTCTGAGTTATGATACCCCCGGCCTGTGCTTTGCGCACTACATGCCCTGCTTTCCCAGCCGAGGCAAGGAAAGGAGTCGAGGTGCAGTTGTATGTCTCTGTTAACAGACAGGACACACAAAAACAGCAGGACACACAGACCATGTCTGTTCCACAGGTTAGATGCAGCCTACAGACATGATAATGCTCACATAAGTAGCCTGGCATGTTTCCTAGAGTTTGGTCCTTCATGGTCTATATCAGAATATCACAGAATCATAGAATAGTTTTTGCTGGAAGAGACCTTTATAGGTCGTCTAGCCCAACCCCCAGCACTGAGCAGAGACACATTCAACTAGATCAGGTTGCTCAGAGCCCCGTCCAACCTGACCTTGAATGTTTCTAGGGATGGGGCATCTAGCACCTCTCTAGACACCATGTTCCAGTGTTTCACCATCCTCACTGTAAAAATTTTCATCCTTATATCTAGTCTGAATCTACCCTCTTTTAGTTTAAACCATTACTGCTTGTCCTGTCTCAACAGGCCCTACTAAAAAGCCTGTCCCCATCATTCTTACAAGCCCCCTTTAAGTATTGAAAGGCCACAATACAGTCTCCTTGGAGCCTTCTCTTCTCCAGGCTGAACAACCAACTATCTACAAGTTTGTCCTTAAAAATCTAGAAAGAAAGATCTAATGGAAAGCTTTACTTCTCTGTCTCCACGCAACTCACCACATCGAAGCTCAGGCTTTAGTCTTCTCAGAGGAAAAAAAGCCAGAAGAGGAGCCACTCTGGGCTGGTGGATAACTGCTCCCAGGAAGGAAGGAAGGATGGCTCTAAGTGTAGAAAGCAGGTTGGAACATTTCTTTTGCATCTGCTTCTGTAGTGTAAACAAACATAAACATAAACAGAGAAAATAACACTAAGAGGAAGTAAAACCAAAATGAAACACTCTTACAAACTTTTCTTCCCCTGGGGAGGCACTGAGTGTACAAACAACAGAAGACAGATGTAGGGATGCTTGATTTTTTTCCCCCTTAGCGTAGTTCTGAAAGCAGCTTCTAAAATTATGATCCCAAGCATTATATATGAAACTGTATAGAAAATAACAGAGGATACACAGTTTCCTGCCTGTGTAACTGCATTTCACTGCCAATTTTGTACTGTATGGTTATACACAGATGCCACAAGAATTTGGCCCTGAAACTGGTTGTTTGCCAGATGTAACAACTGAAGAATTAGATCAGCTTCTGTACAGTGCCATAAAATGAACAATGGCTGTTGTAATACTATATCTTACAGATTCTTCCATGTGTTCATTTTTTTTGAATGATGAATGTAAATATTAAAATGCCGTGGTATTTTTAAACTTGGCTTTAGAATACTGGAGTGGCTCTGTGGGAAAATCATTTGTCCCTGGCTGTGTAACAATCACTTTCCACCAGTCAAAACTCTGGCTACAATCTGTCTCTAATTAATCATTAAGACAAGACAGGGCGAGTCTTGTACTGACACAATGTCGTATATAGTGGACTCACTGTAAAGCACGCCAGACAAAGATGTGTTTAGCACACTAAAAAGAACATCCTAATTATCAGCTTTATGCTTGAGTCTTAAATTCTTTTGAAAAAACAATACATGTTAAAGCACAGCAAATAATCTGGATACAGTGAAAACACGTAATGTAAAAGAGTAATGCTTGGGGCAAACCAGAATATCTAGAATTTTACCATAAAATTATTTAATTCTTCCAGAAGCCCTGCAGAGTACAGGAAATTCAAAAATGTTGAAAATCTAGCTCCTTGTTCAAAGCTAGGTCTTTGACTATTCATCTTCAGTAATTTTTAGAGCTGACAGAGCTGAAAGTTTACAGCGTACAAAATAAAATATGTGATGCTCCAAAAGATACTGAAAATAGAGAAATTTAAAAAAAAATAGTTTGTGAAAGCCATTCGTAATTTTTAGCCAGTACTAGTTCTTAGCTGCTGAGTAGAGCTCTCGCTTATAAACCTTAGTAACACAGATGGTTCAGCTAAAGTAAGGGGAAGCATTCATCTATCAGCTATTTGCAGGGGCAGATCATAAGAGAGAAAAATGATTTACTTCAGAAAATGGGAGTAATGGAAAGTCTGTCCATGTTCACTTTTATTTTGCTTTTGTTCCTTTCATTCCTGATGTGAGGAGCACTATAGTGAGTGCTGTGTGTCATTGCTCTTCAGGATGCTGGAAATAGAATAGGAATTGCTCCAGCAACAGAGCTTAGAAATGATAGTTGGCGAGTGTGTTTGTGAAAGAGGAGTTATGTCTGTTTATTATTCTGCCTTCTTTTGAAGAAGACCAGAGCTGTCCTATAATCTCTTAAAATTAAACTATTTTCAAACTCGTTCCAGAAAAGTATTTCTGATTTTATTGTAAATATGAATAGAAGTCCAGGGTACTGTTTCTGTACTTAAAACAAAATAATGGTCTGTTATTTCTAGGTGGAGAAAGTAGTGAAATAACCCGTAGGCTTGTGTTCATGCTATAGCACAGCAGTGTCAGATAACTCAATATTCTGAGTGCATAGATTTGGCTGAAGGGTTGATGTTATGTTGCAGATTAAAATCACAGATGATGGGAAGACCTACAGGTTGCTTTGTGTACCAGCAACAGTTACAGATTTCAGCTGACTTTTACATGTGAAGCAGTTCTTGTGAGTGGGTGGGCTTTGTGGGCAGAAACTCTCCCAGGACTGAGATCCCACTTGATAATCTGGCTCCAGATGTAAAAATGTTAGCCATTGGAAACTTAATCCAGCAAAGGCCTTTGTTTTCTTTCTAACCTTCCATCCATGCAGCACATACCCTTTTCCTCCCATCCCTCAAGGTCTGTTTCCTTATCAGTAAAATCCACAAAAAGGATTTGTTACAGATTTGTTTTGCAAGATTTCTCATAATTGACATGAGCACATGAACAATATATATCTTAATTAGACCACTCTGATATCATTAAACTTTTGGTCTTCAGTAACTTTCCCCATTGCTGCACTCTGCCCGGAAATAGACTGTATGTTCTTTGGGGATAGGAATTTGTGTGAAAATCCTAGCTGCATGGAATATAAAGATAGTTTCACGCTATGGGATTTTACTGCTTTCCCTTCTACCTGTAATGCAAGGCACCTAGTCTGCTTTAGGGCTATAAAAGTGTGAATAATAATAGTAATTCACAGAGAAAAAGTAATTGCGTCTGAAAGGGGTGAGTAAAACCATAATAAAGTCTGCTGAGGCCAGACTAAATAGTATGAGTCATTTCTCCACAGGGACTCTTTCTGTGACACGTGCTGAGCACGGGATGCTAGGGTTGAGAAAGCTCATTGACGGTACCTGGGCTCAGCACTGTTTCAAGACAAAATTTTACTTAAATATACTGTAAGTTTAACAGAAAAAACAACAAAAAACAAACAAAAAAACAAAACTCCCCAAAAGAAAGCACCGCCATCAATCAATAAAAACCAATTGAGAGGGACAATGACTGCTAGGTACCTTTCATCAGGTATTCTCAGCTATGGCTGTGAATCACCTGTGACCTGGGAAGTCCCTCCTGGAGGTTATTGAAAATATTGTGGTCACCTGGGGTTGGCATTTTAGTTTTCAGCTTCTAATCTCAATTAAAATAGAATTAAAATAGGAGGGATTATCTCCTTGGTGCTGTGATTCTGGCTGCTCAGGGCACGGCCAGCAGCCTGGAGGGAGGCAGGAGAAGATGGGTCACAGCGGGCAATGTCGAGCGGCCCTGCTCCACAGAGGGGTGCAGGGGCTGTAAGGTTTTGGTCTGTGAGGTTTTGGGGCAGGGACTTAGCTGAATGTGTTTGCTACCTCTGAATAGTATACTTGCTTCAAACAACTAATGGTATTAAGTGACAAGATCCTGTTCCAAGACAAAATATTTATGTCACTTGTTAAATTTTGTACAGAATTCCTACAGAGATTTTTATATGGCTGTTGCAATTAAATACAAATATAATAAATATTTTTCTTAAAATTAAGAGGATTATGGTTCTATCAGAATTACATGAGCTTCTGATATATGTGCAATTATATTAATTGACATTGGCTATGAAATTCATATTGAAGGTAAAGTTTTTGTGCACAGAAACACAATCTGTACAATTTCTCAATTAAGGAACAGTAGGAACTTAGGGGTTTGTTGTAAATATACTACATTTTGCTATCAGAAACATGATGCAAGCTTAATTAAAAAAAAATGTTTATACCAAATTGTTTCTCTTATAATATCTCCACCTGGTGATTAAAAACATTGCAAACAAGCTAGACATTTTCTAACTGTAATGGACAGACTTGGATACTCTTGTTTCCATTTCTAGAGTACATGGATATCACGGAAAGGAGTTTACCCAAACACAAAAGACTGGGACCATTCTGGTTTTTACTGACAGCTCTGTTGCCCCTTTCTCTTCTAAGTACCCTCTCACCCCATGGCAACTATTATCCCCTCTCTCATGCCTAATAGGCATATTTCAGATTAAATAAAGTTCCGTCAACTCAGTTGCCTTGCTGTGTGTAACCTAAACCACAATTCATGGTAGTTGAAGCACGTACTCTGTATTTGACAACTCTAACTTGTTTTAATATATTTTTTTGTAAAAAAAACTCAAGGAGGACATTTTATGCTTTTCTATTTGGAAGAGAGATAGTACAATAAAATGGGCAGTTATCTGAATAGTTAACAAGAATTTGAAAATGCAATACCAAGGAAATAGCAACCGCACAGAACTAATCCTGCCAAATGGAAATAGCATGAAACTCTAATGCTATATGAAAAGTTCACTGTGTAAAAAAATTGCTGTGTTTTCTGCAGGAGCTGAACTGAGCATATGTGGCTTGAACTTTAGGTATATGGACAGCCTATCCTCAAGTAGCATTAACAGACAGTGCAGTGGGGGGAGGGAGGGGGGCAGGAGGGGTTTTGGTAGCTTGTTTGTTTTGGGTTTAGGGAGAGTCTTTTGGTGGATTTATCACATTTATTACTTTGTCTGCATTGTTAAGGGAATGGAATTGAGGAAGAAAAACATAGGAGGAGGGACTGCACATGGAGAAATGTTTTATTCTTGGCTTTATTGCACATTTTCCTGTGGTCCTCAGGGCACAGGTAAACTTCAGCAGCTTGGCTGTGACTGCCCAGGTATATGTCTTTACACAGTAACAAAGGTAAGGTGATTTGAGAGAGTGTGAAACCTGTTAAGGAGAGATAAACTATGAGAAGTCATCTTTCCACCTACATTGACTATGCTCCTCTGTAAGCTAACTTGTTAATAATTATGGTTGCCAAGTGCTGGGTAAGTTTTTTCCAGATCATATGTATTTACAGTCACATATCAGCATTAAAACAATTGTATACAAGTTCTTGAAATTAACCTTATCTTTAAAATTTCTCAGTGGTATACGTAAAGTGGTTTTGTAAATTCATGAGGCTGTACTGGCAAGAGTACTCCTATGTCTGACAACCTATTGTTTATGTAAACAGAAAAGATATTTCATCGGTTATTTTTACTCTGCCTTTAACACAGAAATAAAAGTAATCATTTTAGGAAATATGAATTTACTCCCTGAAGCCCAAAGGCATCCTGTGATATGCTGTTAGAGACTTTTCTGAAAGCGGGAAAACCTATAGGAGATTCTGGTATCTTCTCAATAAAGTTTGTGATCAAACATGCTAGGGATTCGCTAATGCAAAAGAAAAGAACTCATCTGCAGTTATTCTGAAATTAAGTAGTCAGGAGCATTATAAACTGAAGTCACGCTTTTCAGCGTGAACCATTTGTACATGCTCTTCAGCACTGTACATGCCTGGCTAACTGATATTTAAGCAGATTGACAATAACATTTTCAGTCTGCAGGTTGTTTTCATCCGCAGTAGTCCAGCTAAAGGAGAAACGAAGTGACACAGCCCCTCAAGTCCTTCTTACATGCACACAGCAATTAATTGCTTGAAGACTGATCTTTGAGCTAGTTACATCAAAGAGCTTTGTAACTAAGCGGCGATCACAGAGTGCCCATTGCGTACTTCTCAGGAAAGTTGCATAGTGATTCCACGTGAAAAAAACGCAGCCTAACGGGATAACTTCCTGTTAAATGAAATGACATTACAAATGAGATTAATATCCAAACAACCTAAAGGCATCAAAATAGTGGTCATTTAGGAAAATGAGAGATTAGGTGATTCTGCTGAACTTTCATGAATTCTTATTCTTATTTTGACAAGATACTAAAGAAGAAATTTGAGAGTCTCAAAATTATTTCATTAAGATCTTGCATCTGTTGAACATACTGTAATTAGATATTCTTGCCTAATTACAGAAGAGAAACTGTGTTAAACCTACGGATGTGCAGATCCTGGGAGGAACGTCTTTAACTCATATCCCTTCACCTCTTGATGCAGGCTACCTGGTTTTCCCAATCCATCAACAAATGTCACTGCATTATTGCTCATTCTTTGGAAATTCCAAAGGCTAAATCCAAGGAATGAATGCGATATGTTGCCTTAACAATATTCATGCAAGCCTGAGCAGATCCAAGAAATGGAATGATTTCATATCTTTCAAGCTGAAACAGGCAGGCGCATGTGTCTCCTCTAGATGATCAGTTATAAAGCTTTTGCTTTACACTCAGTTATACATGAATGGTTACCCAAATGTTACTTCTCAGTGTCTGTCAAGGTTGAAAAAATGCCTCACAGCCTTAATTTCCTCAGTGAGTTCACTAGTGGGTTACTTATCATTTGGAGACTAGCAGAGACATTTAGCAGTGAAACATACTATTGGGCACGAAGGGTAAAAAATAGTTATTCATTTTAGCACAGGGGCAAAGAATGACAGAGGATTTGAGTACGTAAGCATGTTAAGTAGTATTTCTACCACTACTAATAAAAATGTGTAAACGATAGACACAAGAGAAGAGCTTCAGAACCAGTGGGATGTGTGGCACTAACTCTCATTGTCAGTGCATTTGTGCACACAGTAATTAATAAGTCATAAACCAAGGTCTGTGAAGATTTCTGTTGAGAACATTTCACACTAAGTGGTGCATTTTGGAAATAAATTCAGAGTAAGCCATGCATGAAAGTCTTTGGAGCATGCAGAATGCTTTACAGTATGGCTTTCCTCATGTCAGTCTCTGCACATGGGCGAAAAGAGTGCTAAGCCCATCTGTGGAAGAAAAATATTATTATGCCACAGGCTTCCTCAGTTGTGTTTAAATGCAATTAGTAAGTGTTCCTCTCTTACCTAGTGTAGTCTTACAAACTTCGTTACTATGAAAATCTTTTTTAGTACAGAAAGAAAGTGTTCTGCAACTCTCACTCCTACTTGCCATCATGTGTAACTTGATAAGTAAATAATAAGAACTGAAAATATATCTCTTCTTATATTAAGGGCAGTTCAAATTTGTCTTCTCAAATCACTATTAGCCATCTGGAAAGCAAGTAAGTTCTGATTGATTCTGTCTATCAGAGATATTGAGTAACATCTGTTTGTGGCACACATGTTTCGGATCTTACGAAGTTTAAGCAAGAGCGTGCTCACTAACATACTCCTTCCACATAGGTTAATTTGCTTGGAGGCTTGAGAGTCTGATGGAACATTAATTGAAATCAAAGAAAGATTTTCATTACCTCCATTGGAAATTCAGTCAGGCACTTGGTCTGCAAATAACTTGGATCTAGATATAATCAGTCATGTTTCTCTTTACATTACTATTTACCACATGTACTGTGACTAACTTTTAAATTACTTGTGTGAGAAACAATATTTGAAAAGGTTGTGATGTAATAGGCAAGACTATTGACATTTTTCAGAAATGTTATTGAACTCAGTAGTTTTCAATAAAGAGGATGATCTATATCGGCTCAATAAATACTGAGTTACATATGTTAGAAGATTAGTTAAGTAGAATACAGTGAAGACCCTATAGGAATGGCATTATCATTAACACCAAGATGGGTTGCAAAGATTTAAGTGCTTATCTCCATACACACCAAATACTTACATAGAAGCAAATAAAAGCAGTGACTTCTATCAGTGGTCCAAAGCCTTCCTTAGGCAAACTTAACTGCAAATTCACCCCTTCTCCTGCTCAAGTCCTCAGTTCCCCATGTAAGCTGATTCCTGCACCCAGTGACAGAACAACAAAGTATTCAATTCTCATCTTTAATAGCTCATTGATATCTGGAAACTTCATCCATGAAGTGTTGGAGGAAGCATCTGCTTTTCCTCATATGGCACAGAAGGGATAGAGGGAAGAGGAATGCATACCTGACATTTAGTACAACAAATCTCTGCTACGCAGGTCCTTCATTGACCTATGGGCACCAAGCAGCTGCATGAATCCAAACAATCCTTACCCACTCTGCAGCACCAACCTGACTTCAGGTGCAAGGGACAACAGAGCCTATGATGCCATCTTCAGAAACAAGAAACACCCAGAGGTGGAAGAGAAGAAAGTAGTTTGTGGGTATAATTGCAAAACAACACTATGTTGTTTCCTGAGAATAGGAAATTTTAATTTTATGTTTGTCAGTATAAGAAACTTCTAAATTAAATTCATATCCACCTCTGCATAGCAAAGGATAATACACCACTCCTTGTCCCTATCAGGACTGTTTGCAGTCTGAACACCAGCACAGAGAGAGACAGAAGCAGCATATCTGGGAAACTTCTGTCCTAGTTGACCGGGCTAGTTGACCAGTGCAGCACTTTCCCTGCATGCATGTTTCACTTCTCCTGCATGCATGTTTCTCCAAACTGGCACCCCCTAAATGGGATCAATCACATAAAATCCCTGGTCTTTTTGTTTTTGGCAGGGGTTTTTGTGTTTTAATATTGTCAATTAAATCACTAACAACAACAAAATATTAAGCCATCATGCATTCTAAATCAATATCAAAAGTTAGAGAAAAGTATTCCTGCTTCTGCAGCTTGTCATTTGGAAAAAATTATACATGATCCGCTAACCAGCTGGCATAACCAAAATTATAAATCAGTAAGATTGAAATCCCCTCAGTATCATCTCTCTTTCAACCTTTTCCCAAGACTCAGAGTTGCAGGATGTCTGCCAGAGAAGTAGCATAAAATGCTGCAACACAGACAAATAAAATACTGTTATCCCAATCTAAAAGTTCAGGTAGGTTTTTTTGCTTTCTGAAGTATTGTTCCTAAGATATTGGTTTTATATATGTATCTTGGCTCAACATTTCTTAATCTCTTCATTCTGTGTTATCCCCCTGCTTCTTTGCTTTATCCAGCTAGGCAAAGTTTCAAGAAGAGAAAGGCAGTGCGCAACTCAGTCACACACCACAGGTCTCCCTTCAATATCTTATCACAGAACTTTCCTTAGATGTTAGCTGGAAGGTTTCAGGTCCTGCTTCACACTTGATTATAATGAGCTACAGTATTTCCACGGATGGGTGAAAAAAAAAATGTTACCTTCATTCTAATAGTTCATTTTCAGAAGCGTACAACTCTTGCAACTTGTATATCAGGGTAGAGGAAAGGAAGAGTAAGAAATTGTAGACTGTTAGCCAATACACAGATGTTCAAGGAAAAGGCTTCTTTCCATTTGTGCAAAGATTAAGTATGGCTCAAGCACTACATCTTAATTTTGTAGGTCTTCAACAGTGCTAACAGCTGAATCTCTTATTCTTAGCCCCTTTAAATCCTAAGTCTCTACTTCCAGAGGCATTATCAGTATTAGATGCTGATTTTACTAATAAACTAAAACAACAAGTTAGAATTTTACTTCTTTCACCTGGCAACAGACTCAGATTCAGTTCTCTTGCTGGCAAGATTTCAGGAGAAACATTTGCATATGGACAGCAAGTATATTTTAAACTCACATTACTCTTCATCTTCGAGCGAAGCATCTAAGCACAGGAATCAACCTTCCATCCTCTACTTAGACAAAATTCCCAAAGTGCGTCACACAGAGGTTTTTAAGTCTTTGGAAAGTCAGTGTTAAAGACATAGACCTTAAACAGATCTCAGCAGTGAAAAAAAGGACATATGTATTGCTAAAAACAGCACTGTTGAAAAGTCGTTGCAGATCAAATACCTTACTTGATGAAGAGACTCCCAAAACAATCTCATGAATAGCTGAAATCGCTGTGTCAGTATAGGGCAGGATTTTGCAAACCTTCATTCAGTCATTTATTCTCTATCCACCAGCTGTGATAATTCTGAAAAGGATTGAATTCACATGGTACTGAATAGTTCTCTGTCCTATAGAGATGTCTGTGGGTTATCTGAAGCAATACAATTATAGACATTGCAATGAGGAAATAACTTTGTGGTTCTTTATACATAAATGAATTTTAACTATAAAATATTCATTGTATTTTGTTGTTGTTGTTGGAGAAAAGAAAATCAACTTGTACAAATGCCTGTTTTAAATCAAGCCCAACCACTGCTGTTTTTAAAGTTTCATTTTCTTCCGTTCAAAAAGTCTGACATGGATCCCCACAGGCTTTATCAAGAAGGGGAAAAGCGTGCAGGGTCAGTCAGATATTCTTTGCTTTAGTTTCATTGCAGAAATCCATGCTGTTTTTTCTAAATACATACTATATTCTGAAGTTTTTTCAAGGATTTCTCCAGTATTTCTCCAACTTGTATTTTCCTCAGAGGTCCTAAATTCTACTGGCAAGCACTCATGCTGACTATTCGAAGGTGCTGGATACTTTCCAGTTGTTCTGCTGATACCCCACCTGCAGTAACGTGGTAGTCCCTCAAAAGTGGGTGATAAAGAATTGACCCAAAAGTTGGATCCATGAAATAAATATACTGGTGTTTTTTTTTAATGTAAAGTCATTGCCGATCAATGTAGGTAAGCTGGCTTAGTAACAGCTTTCAGACCGTGGATCTTTATGAATGGTAGAATATTTAGCAGTGAACAATAAAAGCTGCACAAAAATTATGTGAGGTTGAATCATTAGCTGAACAGCAATAGGCAATAAATAGAGATCTCCACTCATACATATAATCAGGTCAGGTTTTCAGGGGCAGCAAAAAGAAGAATACAAGCAACAAATGTGAAAGTTTAAGAACATGCAGAGCCATGGCAATTTACAGCTCTCTGCTCTTTCAGATGTTGGGGCCAGAGGGGGAGCTACTCACAGCTCATTTGCCAGCTCTGGAAGTGCTGGTGGAGGTAGAGACAAACCAAAGCAGAAACATTGAATATAAATTCTTTGTTGTGACCTATAAAAAATAGTCCATTGTCCTGAGATATTTTCAGTAGTGGAATAATTCAGCGTGTTCTTTGCAGGCTAAGACATCAAACAGAGAAAATGCTAAGATGACTTGATGTGAAAAGCAATTATCTTTTTCCACTGAACTAGAACAACTACACAGACTTATTTGAGACATTTTATTTAAATTTGCCTTAAATACAAGGCAGGTTTTTATTGCAAAATAGTTTGCAGCTGATTGTTTTACATAATATACTCAAGTTTTTAGGACTTCCACATGCAAAAAGCTGCGATTCAGCTTATAACGATCAACAAAGTCTGTCAGCTTTTTATTAACACTGTTTTCTTCTGAGAAATATTTCAAATTCAAACAGATATCTTCACTATATGAGTCTTGACATGTCTTTGTGCCTTCATTTGCCCTCATAATAAAGGTCATCACAGAGTTAAAAAAATAAGGGCTGAAACATACCCCAAGAGTCCGGGTGCTGCTTTGTTTGCCCCAGTCCAGAAGACTAGGATGCCCAAAGTCCTACCAGAAAATCTGTGCTCTTATTGTAAGAGCAACATACAGCTGCTGATAGCAGTTTGCATTATTAGACCAAGGACTTTCATGTGAAAGGTTAGCAACTTCCATGGATAAGTGGGGAGGTTCCAGATGAAAAGGACACCAACAGAGCTGGGACTAGTACTAAAGTCTCCAAAAATCTCAGTCCAGTGCTCCATAAGGCTACAGTGCTCCTTACGCTGGTTTGTCAGTGGGAAGTAAAATCTATTGAAAATCAAACCTTCAGACTCTACTTTTGTTCAGCCTACATCTCAGCAAAAGCAAAGGCAATCAGACAGAGAAACTGTAGTGTTCCAGGATGGGATTGTCTATCCCCTTCTTTACTACAGTAGCCTGATTTTGGGTGGAAACTTATCTTGGAAACAGGTGAAACAGATTGATATTTTCCAAAGTCTCATATCATGGAGCTCTCCTTACACCTCTGCTAGTGTTCTTCCAGGCATTTAGAAATGGAGCGATTGGTGCTAACATCATTAAAATCCCTTAGCTGAATCTGACTGAAATTGCTAGGCAGCAATGGAAGCACTGTGTTATCAGCTCTCAGGTCATGCTACGCACACATTTGTATTTGTAATACTTGCTAGATCTTAAGGGCAAAACTCAGTTCTCCTGTCTGCAATGCAGTGTTTTAGCTGCAGTGCAGATCACTAATACCTATTCTTCCCGTCCAAGTTTCGGAGAGGTCAGCTATGATTTTGTGAACATCCCTCTGCAATTGCTTTCCACATTCTAGTGTGTCTTTCACAATTGGTGTGATTAGAGGGTAAGTATTGCCTTTCTATCTATGCTAGCTTATTTCTGACCTGACAGCTCAATTCCTTCTTTTTCCTATGACTTTTTAATGCACCCTTGTTGCTGACCCTCCAAACTCTCTCCCAGCCTACATAGCTATGAGAGTCACCTGTGCTCTTTGACCTCCCTTCTTCAGTATGTATTGGATACCCAATAATTCATATCTTTTATTCTCTGATATGCCTTTGAGTCCCACTTTACACTAATCCATGTGAGAGCAGAAATGAACTTCTCTCTTGACAATTGGGTCAGTGTTGCCCAGCTACACGGTTCCTTCATTTTTAACCTGTCATGTTGAGGAGTGCAGGAACAGCAAAAACTCAGATGGAAATCATTAGAATAGCAGTGTCAGGTTTCCTCCTTGTAATATGGTGCTTTCAGATAAACATTTCATAAGAAAACTGGTCTTGTTTTTGTGTTTTCTCACTTTCACTTCTTCCCTTTCTTCTGAAAAACAACAAAAACATAAACCTACATCTAAAATGGTGGGAGACAAGTTTTCCTTAATCAGAGTCCTGGCAAACATCATCCATTTTCCCACAAATGTAAATGGACTCAGTGAGGCAGAGACTTGACTTTTTCTTCTGCTTGCTTTCTTAACTCTTTCCCAAAAGGCCACTGTGATGAGTAGCTCCTCTCTGCATGTGGACCTGCAGGAGCTCTTGGTTTGATTTTTGACCTGACCATTGATGCACATAATTGAAAAGCAGTCTCTTAAGTGCAGAAGGAACCAACCCATAAAATCAAGCTTTTTAAAGAAATATTTGTACTTACCTATGTATAGATATATATAGATATATATACACATGCACAGAGAGTGAGAATCCTTTCACAATCGATTTCAGTCACTGATGTTGAATACAAAAAGCATGAGCCTCCCCCTCCAGGCAGTTTTTGTATGTGCCTGTAAAAGATGGCTACACAGTGCTTTATACAAGTGTAAGTATTGCTAGAAAAAGTGAAATAGCAGAGAATCAGCCAGGGAAGTCTCTTCCATGAACGGGCTGGGCCAGAGCTAAATGCTGCATTGCACCAACTAAAAGAGAGTGCCTTCCTTCTGCTTGAATTTACCCTCTGCTACACCATTCAGACAAGAAAACTGAGTCTGCAAACATCTAGGATTATAGCCATGGCTTATTCCTGTGTTCTAGTGCTGTCTGTACAGCAAAAATTTCATTATCTTATAAGACAGGCCCTCCAAAAAATTAAGAAACCACACACATGTATCAACTAACTTTTAAAAGGCTTATTTTTATCCATGACATCAACACTGCTTTAATGAAACTTATCAAATGTCAGGTATTTAGTGATGTACCAGACTCCCTAAGTGAACTCTGTACTCAAGTGCTTTGCTAAAAATCTCATTATTGGCAGCACTAAGTTTTTATTAAATTCTTCTCCGAAGATCGATTAATAAATTGTTTGTGAATACCTAGACACTACTTTCAATAGTTAGAAATTGATCACTGATGTTTTATGTTATTTTTTCTTTTTCATGCCTGGATAAAAATGCAAGTGTTATTGGAATGAATTGCTGCTCTTGCAATTTTTTCTTTTCCATAGCACTCAGTCCTGGGTGCTAGGAATTCAGTTCCTGTAAATATTAATGTCACCAGAGTGTGACTGCGTGAGAAATTAAACATAACAGAGAAAAGAGTGACTAAAGTTAATATTAGAGAAAGCCTTCTAAAGCCTATAGAAAAGTCTAGAATCAAAGTCTTGAGCCTGTATTTTACACATGGTGAAGTACCAAGGGCAAGCCAGCTGTTGAAAAATCCCAGAAAATATTTTACAAAAAGACATTTTATTAATCCCAACATAGAGAGAAGAAAATACCGCAGACTCCCAACAAAAGATTCACAAAAAACCCAAACAGCATGAGCTGAGAGCACCCTCTTCTGATCATTATTTTGTTTTGCAAGTTCTAGATAAAATATATTCTGCATATGTTGTAAAATTCCAGTGACCTGTTCTTTAATTAGGATCACAAATGCATAATCTGCTCGAGAGATGAATACAATATTTTTTTTTCAGCTACAAGCCAACATTTTTACTTCAGTTGTTCTTTTTTTACAAAGGTGAAGATACTTCTTCCAGTAATCCCTTCCCCTTATATGTTCCGGTTTGATTTCCATGAGGCCGTCCAGGGCCAGAGGTGAAGTAGGAAGGCTGATCTTTCCTTTAGCTCATGTCACCAAGAGAGAGATTTAAATTCAGCTGAAAAATATTCTAGTCTAATACTAAAAGAGTGTATTAACAAAGATGAAAGAAGGAGGAAACTGTGGGGGGAGAAGGAGAGCAAGCGGAAGATTAGGGACATAAATATTTTTTCTATAGCTATAGCAGCATCATTCTCACACAGGCCAAGCTGAAGACATAAATTCCCACTCCTGCTGTAATTCAAGAAAAAAGCAAAGAGAGCAGTGCCTCTGCCCTTCTGCCTCGCTTTCAGTCTCCGAGGACCAGAGAAGAGAGTTAGCTCATGCATATTAGAGCTAATGAAGCCTGATTTTCTCCAGATTTGTGTTTCAGTGTTGATTGACTCTCATGTCTGGAAGATGTAAATTGTGACTCAAGCTTGTTCTGCATTTGAGGCACTTAGATGTGCTTTCTTCAGTGTGTGTTCTGTGGGATTTAGAAAGACTCAGGCTGACGCTGTAGTGTTTTTCTCAGTGGGTAGCAGTCAGATGTCTCTGATCTGCACATCTATTTTCATAAAGCATGTAGGAACATCCTATCTCTGAGATTTCTATTCCTTTATTGTATTTGGTAAAAATACAACAACGGGTTCAAAAAACTAGGTAGCGTGGATTAATGTGCAGATATCTTGACACTTCCGACCTCATACACTCTTCACCCCATCTTACTTAAGTCTCTGAAGCTTTTCGTAAAATTCCAGTGACCTGCTCTTTAATTAGGATTACAAATAAGAGAGCCCTTGATAGGCAGAGGTGTGGGTAGAGGTTCCCCTTGGTGTAGGTAGGGATTAAAATCAGAAACGAAACCCAAAGGCACAAGAGGAGCCAGCAGCCATGGCAAACAGTCTCCAGCACTGCAGATGAGGCAGTGCCTTTCCAGGTGAGTGATCCCACCTCTCAGCGAGAGAGGCTTATGTACCAGCATGCACCCTCAGCATCGTGCACATTGGAAGCCAACAGAAATTAAACTGGAAAATACAGGCACTATCCTATTATGTGATAAGGAAACGAGGGCAGATAGAGACAGCACGGAGATAAGAGGTTCATGAAAACTAACAGAGCAATTTGGATCTGAGAAAGTGGATGCACTATTCACCAGATACACTCAGCCACACTGGATTGCCAGATGAGGCTTGTCCTTGTCAAAACATAATAAATTATCCTCTTCAGGCGTCTCTACATGTAAGGTTCTGGCACGGACCATTTTAGACAAACATAGATTGGTGTCTGCAGTGTACACAGGAATGACACAGGACCAGGATGATGCTGAAATATCATTAAAATTGATGATTTCGGCTTGTCCCTCTGTCATCTTTAGTACAGCATGGCAGTGCATCTGGAGACCTGACATTATCAAAGAAAAACATAGAGCCTTCTGGAAAGAGAAATGCTAGAGCTGGAATACAGGCATATGCAGAGATGCAAAAGATACAGAAACAGTTTTTTACTCTGCTGGTAAAGAGCTGCATGGTACTTCAAGTAACCTGACAGGAAAGAAATCCAGCTCAGGCCATTATATACACTTGCTTACAGAAAAGGTAACCTACAGCTGGTTTGTAGAAAAAAGGTGTAGATACTGTCTAAAGACATTTAAGGTAATGCGTGGCAACTCCAGGAAAATGCAGCTTTGAAATTATTGGCCCAGAAGAGGTAAGTTAGAAATTAAGATTTTAGGATATTATGGTAGAAATCAAGGAATTAGTCCTTCTTCCTTTTGGGCTCTTAGAGTATCTTTGGTTGGAGGAGCACAGTGGGACCAACCAACCACAAAAAAATCTTTACCATTAGAGCTACTGCATCACCTCATTTTCCAAAACTTTAGCAAGGCTTTCCCCAGCAGCTGGAACATGCTGGAAAGGACAGTCACAGAACAAGGAGTTTGCATTTTTGAGTCTGGTTATTTGTTCCGTCTGAAATAAAACCATAGCATCTGTGAGCATATGTGGTTTGCAATGGTATAGGGTCAGCCATGTAGTTGGCATCTGTATGAGATGCTCCACGGTAATGTATGGAAATCTTGCAGACTTTTCAGTTCTTATTATCAGGCTCCACAAAATATGGACAGGCAGTGCATGAAGAGGGTGTTCAGTAGAATTCAAATTATCCTGGGGCATAGGAAGCCTCAGACTTCATAATCTTTAGATATTTGCACATCCTACTTTAGTTTTGCTTTTAAAGAAACAAAAAAATACAAGGACCCCTGAATCTTTCATTATGAAAGATCCTCAGAAAGTACTAGGAATGATACTTCAGCACAACACTTACACAAAGATGATAAAGAATGACAGGAAAAGAGGATAAAATGATTCTCTATCTCTTATTCATCTGTCTGGGAAAGAAGTTGAGAACAAAGTTCAATTCGTATTTAGCTACTTGCAAAATTTCCTCAGACTTTAATCTGCTATATTATTATTTTGAAGATTGTGCCATTTTGAGAGGTCAAGAGTGTCAGTTCTTGTGTTCTCAGAAATGCACTGAAGGGTTGTCAAGGTAAGCCCTATAAAGCTACAGCAAGGATTGGACAAGATCCCTGTAACCAACTCATGAACTGATAGCACAGGGTAGAAGCTGTTCTTACAGGTCTTGTTTTCTTCAAAAGGGTGGAAACTACCACAGAAAAGGATGGTTCTGTTCATTAGATATCATCGAAATTGTATTGCTGTGAATGGAAAGGACTTTGATTAGGACTGAGTTAGCTACATGCATAACATAGCTCAGCATATGAGTCTAATGGACTAGCATTTAAATGTGTATAATTGTGCAGGTGGCTCCCTTAGAAAAGACTAATGCAGTGTTACATGGTTCTTGTTCACCTTGTTGTGGCACTCGTCCAAAAGCAGGTGCTCAATAAACCAAAACTGGAAGTGGACTGAAATGAAGTGGCTCCTAAAGAAAC
Source organism: Opisthocomus hoazin (assembly GCF_030867145.1). Lineage (NCBI taxonomy): Eukaryota > Metazoa > Chordata > Aves > Opisthocomiformes > Opisthocomidae > Opisthocomus > Opisthocomus hoazin. The sequence goes on from NC_134419.1 coordinate 63,723,960, forward strand.
TGGGACATAGAAAAGGAGACAAGCCTTTCTTCTGTATCTTTCAAGGATATCTCAGTGGTGCAATGCTAGTTTTCCCCATGCTGTCAAATCTCACAAGTTTGTAACTGTTTCTGAAATGCAGCGAATGTTGTTTGCAGTAACATCATTAATATCAGCATAAGGGCCAGGGGCATACAAGCTGAGAATGTCAATACATAATTCAGGTTTGAAATCCACTTTATAATATCATGTTAATTTTTTTCTAACTTTGCCAGCTTGTTCTGCTTCCAAAGCAGCCAAGCTCCAGCTAGACAGAGTCAGTGCTGTGAGAGCTGCTATTCTGGACCCATTCCTGACCTGCCTTTAAAGCAGAAAAATGACATTCCTCTCGTTTCTGAGAAATCAAATAGCCATGGTATCAAATGTTTTTATGGTCTAGGTTGACTTCAGCAAGGCTTTTGACGCTGTCTTCCATAACAACCTCCTAGGGAAGCTTAGGAAGTGTGGGCTAGATGAGTGGTCAGTGAGGTGGATTGAGAACTGGCTGAATGGCTGAACTCAGAGAGTTGTCATCAGCGGCGCTGAGTCTAGTTGGAGGCCGGTAACTAGTGGTGTCCCCCAGGGATCAGTACTGGGCCCAGTCTTGTTTAACTTCTTCATCAATGACCTGGATGAAGAGTTAGAGTGTACCCTCAGCAAGTTTGCTGATGACACAAAACTGGGAGGTGCGGTAGATACACCAGAAGGCTGTGCTGCCATTCAGCGAGACCTGGATAGGCTGGAAAGTTGGGCAGAGAGGAACCTGATGAGGTTCAACAAGGGCAAGTGCAGGGTCCTGCACCTGGGGAGGAACAACCCCTATGCACCAGTACAGGCTTGGGGCGGACCTGCTGGAGAGCAGCTCTGTGGAGAGGGGCCTGGAAGTGCTGGTGGACGACAGGTTGACCATGAGCCAGCAGTGTGCCCTGGCTGCCAAGAAGGCTAACGGGATCCTGCGGTGCATCAAGAGGAGTGTGGCCAGTAGGTCAAGGGAGGTTCTCCTTCCCCTCTACTCTGCCCTAGTGAGGCCCCATCTGGAGTACTCTGTCCAGTTCTGGGCTCCCCACTTCAAGAAAGATGAGGAGATACTGGAGAGAGTCCAGCAGAGGGCTACGAGGATGGTGAGGGGACTGGAACACCTCTCCTATGAGGAAAGGCTGAGGGAGCTGGGCTTGTTCAGCCTGAAGAAGAGAAGGCTGCGAGGGGACCTAATAAATGCTTATAAATATCTCAAGGGTGGGTGTCAGGAGGATGGGGCCAGACTCTTTTCGGTGGTGCCCAGCGACAGGACAAGAGGCAACGGGCGCAAACTGAAGCACAGGAGGTTCCATCTGAACATGAGGAAGAACTTCTTCCCTCTGAGGGTGACAGAGCACTGGAACAGGCTGCCCAGGGAGGTTGTGGAGTCTCCTTCTCTGGAGATATTCAAGACTCGCCTGGACAAGGTCCTGTGCAGCCTGCTGTAGGTGACCCTGCTTTGGCAGGGGGGTTGGACTAGATGACCCACAGAGGTCCCTTCCAACCCCGAACATTCTGTGATTCTGTGATTCTAAAATTACCTGCTACAGCAAGGGAAGTAACAGTGCTGTGGCTGTTTGTGCATTAATAGTGATGAAGTTATCCAGTGGTTGAACCTGGATTAAATTTAAATTCAGAGCAGAGTTTGAAAATTAATCAGGTTATGGTTTGTGTACACATGTGATGGTGCTAAAATCTTATGGGTTTTTGTCTTCTGAAGTTCTGGCTGTGTTTGATCTCGAATGGGAAAACAGATCCCATTCCATTTTGGAAAAAAACCCAGAACCCAAATTATATGAGTAAACTCACATCAAGAGACAGAAATGGCCCTGAATGTCCCCTTATCTTTCTGAGGATGGAAAGTTTGACTGTCAGATGGGATTGGGGAAGAAAGATGTCTCCAGATGGAAACTGATGAAAAGCTGAATTTGGCAATATTATTAAAGTGGAGCCCTGGTTCTAATTATAAAGTTATATAACAAGTAATGGCAAATCCATTACAGACTTCGAAATCACGTCAAGCTTATCTGCTTTAAGCGCTGTCAAGCACCCACTTCTCTGAAGTGAGCAGAATCCACTCAGTCCTCAGCTCTCAGGTTAAGATATCTTGTCCTTGAAGCAACCTGTTTAATCAGCCTAGAAGACTCCCACATCTCAGTTTCCCATCATTTCAACAAACCCTATCTTCCAGGGAAACTTTTCCAAAGATTTGAACTGGCTTTTAAAATTAATTTGATCCTTGTGTCAACTGCTAGTGGTGTGTTAGTGAATGACCTGGGAACAATTATATAGGATTCATAAATATTTATAGGAAAACTGTTGTTGCAGCCACTGCTCTGCCTGCCTTGAAATACTGAGCTACTATAATACTTTGATTTGAAACACTGTAACCTGCAGGAGAAAACCGGGACAGAAGGGTATAAAATTCAGGCTGCAAATGCGAAGTACTGTGGTCCTGATGTTACATTGCAGACTGGCAGGATATGTTAACAATTTAGGTGGCTAAAATAATGGAAAAAACAATCTAGGTTTGAGAAGCCTCAACTTCAGGGTGAAAAACAGAAGTCCTCAACAGTCCACTTGACAATGCTGTTTTGTGTGATTTAATTAATCTGTCACTCCAAACATGACCTAGTTACCATACTACAAATGTCAGCTTGTAATGGCTTTTCCCTAGAGTCCTCCTTAACTAGCATTTACCATTTACATGGGCTCATTCAATCATGAAGAGTAGTTAATTAGCTCCATCTACTGCTGCACAGAGCGAACTGTACCAGCAGCGCCAGTTCTCCAGTAGCCTCTTCAGATCGCATTGGCAGTGGTGGTTTAGGCGCTCTGCTGCACCGTGCCACTGCCAAGAGCTGTTGACAGAAAGCAAGGGGTTTACGTCTTTATGTTTCTTCTTCTGTCATGAGCTTTACTGTTACGTAGGTTTTCTTTAATCTCTAATCTTTTTTTAATTTCTTTTTGAATTACAGGGTGAAAATGTGGGGCATCGGGTTTTTTAACACGTTTTCCCATGCCAAAAGACATAGCAGCTCTCTTAAAACAATTAGCACAAACAATGAAAAGATTTGCAGGGAAAGAAACAGAGCTATTTAGGTTACTGCTGCAATGATAATAAAGAAGGCCACTACGCTGAAAATGAGTACTCCGATCAGCAGATGGATGCCCTTAATCTGCTTGCCGTATGTGTTGACTGGAGTATTCAGATGGGGTATTTAATTGTTTGTGTTTTAAAATAAATGTTCTGATATTCATTTAAAATGCCTTCTTAGTTATGAGAGAGGTAATGGATGCCTGCTCTAAAATGTCATCTTTCTTAGCATTTCCCTTTTGATTCAGGTGGAATATTTCAAATACTCTCAAAACATCCCAACTAGCATCCCAGTAAGCAGGCTGCAGGAGATACCTATGACACAGCTGAATCAGAGAAACACACCAGGTAACTGCCAAAGTGAAAAGGTAGTAAGGATTAATGCCTTCAAGTGTCTAAAATCTCCAAAAAGTTTTACTACTATATTTAAAGAAATAGCTCAGCAAAGTATTTTATTTTCAGAATAGATTTACTTTTCCATTAAGAAAGAAAATATCACCAAAAAGCTTTTTAAAGTCAGAGATGTTTTTCTAGTCTGCATAATGCTTAGACACCTTTGAGACGCTGCTGAACCAAAAGACCAGGCTTGCAGGTATTCCACAGAGGAAGGAAATTTATTCTTTGGTCCAGCTGCTGCCTTGTTATGTCAAATGGTACACCTCCTGCTAACAGCAAAGTAAATTACATGAAAGTGCATCATCCGTTCGTGCCACTACCTCCTTCACCTACCTCGTGTCCTTATTTGTACATCTGTCTCCAGTGGCCTCAAAATACGGCAGGACATTTCTGAATTACGAGTCTGAGAAGGCCTCTGATTAGAAAACATTAAAATCACAGTAAGGAAAGCAAAGACAACTACCAACCAGAAAATCGTTGCAGAAAGTCCAAGGTCTTTCCCCTTTCCTATTCACCGGGTATGAAAACAAAGCCATTTTCATTGCCGAGGCTCGCTTTGAGTGCCTCAGCCTCAACTGTGGCCCCCCTTCTTAGCTCTATAAGAGACTTCCCCATCTCTAATTTACCTCTGCGTTTTAGCCTTCAATGCATTGTTCGTGAATGTCACTTATTTAGATGAGCCTTTCCAGCTAACCCCAAGGAATTTGATCATTTCTGGGGACAGTTTTGTATGTTTGAATGGGATCATTTAAATGCTGTTCATTCTTCATACACCGCACTGAAAATCTGTTCCTCTGTCCCCCGGAGGGAACATCTTTTACTTACACAAATTCATGTCAAACCAAGTGTTGTTTTTCAAATTAGTAATTAACGCAGAATTATGCAAAGCAGAATAATAAATAATCTGGCTGTGCAGTCTATTCTTTCCTGATAACATGGGGGAATTCAGTGTCTAACTCTGTTTATGATTAGCACATCAGTGGGAAAACAGACCCTGTTATCAGTTAATGCCCTGTAAATAAAGTTGTCCAGACCTTCAACAGCTTTCTAAAAGAATATTTAAGGTGAATTACCTTCAAGTTAATTGGAAGCTACAAAACTCTAAATGCTTATTTTATGCTTGTAGTAAATGTAAATCCCAAATTTAGTGTTAACACAACAGGTAACTTGCAATGTGTGGATAACTATTTGAAAATATTCAGGATTAATGCAAACATAAGAAACTAAATAAGAGCTTTACCATATGGCTTCCATGAATTTTATGGGAGTAAGAACTGGAAAGACATCTGAGTGTCCAGTTCCACACCTCACAGGAAAAAATCTCATAGAACCTGTTCCTGAATAAAGAGTTTAAGGTTAAAACTGCAACAGTAGAACATTAAATTAAAAATATAGTATTTTTGGCTTGTCTTTAACACAGGCACTCTTGGTTTGATTTCTTGAATGCATTTGCTTTTATATGAATGTCAGAAGAGCCATAAGTTACCAAAAGCCACTAGGCTGTTCTTGGAGCCGCATTGCCTCAATAAGCCTTGCAAAAGGCATTAGTGATAACAGTAGAGAAACAAGCTTTCAGTACTCAACCCATTTAGAAAATAAAAATACTGAGGGATTTTGTGGACCTAATACTTGTTTACAGGTGTGCAATGATTTTTTCGCATTTCGTTGTGAGCAGGGGCAAATCTAACCCACGCTGGTATTTTGCACTTTCCATCGTCTCGTGTAATGGTTTTCTTCCCAGGCAGTACACAGGTAGACAGGTGTATCAAAGAGTCTCAATATTGTGGGGGCTTTTTAATGCATTTCTATATGTGCAGTGTATCAGATCATTGTAAATGTCAAGGTACAGAGTCTATAATAATCACATCTACCCATTTATTCATATATATGCAACCCACACACATATTATGGTCAGGAAAAAGGTATAATAAGTGCTTCTAAACTTCCAGACTGCAGTATAAGAAACAGGTTGTCGCATCAATAACTTTTGCAGTGAAGCATCCACTCAGCAAAACTGTTACGGTTTTTCATCAAGTGTAACCATTCTCTCCTGTGGGTCATAATTTCATCTGTGTAAAACTTTCTCTTTTTTCTTCAAGACTTCTTGCATATCCAGGGTTTTCTTTTCACTTCAGGAAGTAAGCTTGTTCATCTGTATGTGAAATTTTTAATGGCAAATGACTCAAGAGAAATTTGCTAAGCTGAAAATTAAGCATACCAAATTTTTCCTCTGCATAATAGTTACCCAGGCAGTTGTGACTAAGCAGAGTACAGAGTATAAACATCAGGATAAATGGCCATATTCCATTAAGGATTGGCCAACACCTAAGTGTGTTCTCAATTGGGAAAGATATCTCTCTGGATCTAAATGTTTTGGCTTCAGCCCACTTCTATATTCTGCCCTGTACTTATTCAGAAAAGCCATTGATGCCTATGGGAGTTCTGCCTAAGATGTAAGCAAGAGTCTTGATACATTTGCGACCTTACAAAGATGAATATACTGTTTGGTTTGTGTTGATAGCCCATGCCTTCAAAGCTGTTTCTTGCTAGGAAGCAAAATCACTCTGATCTGCAATTATACATTTTCTTCTATAATCTGTAAAATGTATGCATTATTGACAAAGCTAGAAGGAAATGAATACTGAAGCATAGCAGGGAAACACCACTTCCTTGTTTTTATTTTTAAATGTATTCAATGCAGTTCAGAAACAAGTGTAATATAACCCTTATTTTGCAACATTGACCATTAAAATATTAAAAAAGGACTTCTTGGCCGTCGATAAATAGTTTAATATGGGACATGCATGCTAATAGGAAAGTCAGTTTTGGGTGACAGTCATTTAACAGTGGAAAAGTAAGTTAACAAGAAACTTTGTAGAAATACTTGAAAAGATGGCATGTCCTTTCATATCCCTTTATCCAAATGCAACTTCTTCATTCTTCTGCAACTTCCCCCCCATATCCAATTCCTAAATTTTAAACCAATTTTACACATTAAAATATTTAGAAATACAAATAATATACCCAATAAAATACATTAATTATGATGAATGATAAAGGGAAAGAAAATCTGGCATAGTTGTCTATGTGGTAAGGATTTTTAACATGGAAGCAATCAAAGATACAGAAAAGTCTTTTCATTACTGACATTGGTGAAGTACACCCATCGTGTTTACTTCTCTCCCTTTTTCCGTCAATGCTGGTTTTGCTGCTCTTGTCTGAATCGATCTTGTTCATATTGTCAGGGGCAGTGCAACTGTTAGCGACTGCTGCCAGGACTCCATTCCTCCCTTCTTCAGCCTCTTCATCCTTATCCTGATAGGAAAAAAACCAGCAGGTATCTAAGTGCATGTTTCATTGCCTATTCACTTTAGAGCTGCAGCAAATAACAGGATTTTTCTTACGACTCATCCGGTAGCTCATTCCTTGATTTGAAGGGCGAGCACCTACACGTACCAGACATCTCCTTTCAGCTTCCAAAGCCTCCGTTTACAGGGGAGCTTTCATCAGACTGTTAAGCAAAGCTGGATTTGTTCAAATATGGCCGACTGAGCTTTACTTAAGACAGCAGCAAATCCATGAAATGCACAATAATCTGTCTTCTGCTCAGGGAAAATACGGGTAAAGGTCAGTGTCTAGCAAGGAGGCAAAGCAAAGCCGCAGTCTGGAGACGGAGAAGGTGGGGAAGCTGCCAGACCAGCTGATCAAGCTGGTTGCAACAGAATCCAGCACCCCGGAATATGGTACATTTTCCTTCTGTGCAGTTGGCCACTCTATTTTCAGTGCTTTGTGATGAAAATCAAATTACTTAAAAAGAAAAAGAGGATCATAAAAAGGGACAAGTCCCACAACTAATTCAATACTAAATACCTCATACTTTTTTCTTTCAAGTCCTGAAACCCATGCTTTAAGTTCAAAGTTATGCGAAGGTTCAGCACATTTTTATGTGCTTCACTGCATCAAGAGAACTCTTCGGAGAATGTTGTATAAGCCTTATGGTGCGTTTTTGTTTCTTTGATTAGCAATGGCTCAGAGCCATGAAGTTCATGTATGAAATCTTCACCCTTTGAAGTCAGTGGGTTTTTTGTCACTGACTCAGAGGACACAGGATTAGACATTAGCTGCAGCTTCAGCTCTAAACACAAACTTTCTTGAAAGTTCTAGGGTATTTGTTTTCATTTGGGATATTGCAGAGATACCATCAGATCCAAGCTACAAAGATTGGCTCCAACTTTGTACCTAAAATAAACCTAAATTTGTGTAAGTGGAGGAGGGGTCATTTTAATTCAGGCAGGAATTTTCTCCTGATTATTTTATTACCTTGGAAATCAGCGAGTGGCATACAAGCAAGAGAAGGCTAAAAATTTATTTGTGAAATGTAGAATGCAGAATCCCTTTCCTCTGAACAATTTGTTTTTTCCGTTTGCATTACGAGAACAAATAAATTAGCCAAGGACAAACTAGAAAAGTTAAGATGTACAGCCCTATGCGTAGCCACGCAAAAAGCTCATTTAGAAATATGCCATCTATTAAAGTCAAAAAAAGCTCATTAAGCCACCTGGGTGATCTCCATGCCGGTGCAGAATTGCTCTTCTGCCCAGGATATTTGTAGACAGCACAGTTTTGAGCCTTTCTTCAGCTAAAATAGTAACGTCCTTGAAAATTAAAGTGGAGCCTGGACAGTGTCCTCAGACTGCTGTGAAGCAGTGAAGCAGAACAGATGGAGCTAGAAAAAGGGATTATTACTGCTTCTCATTTTCAATTTGCCAAAAAAAATCCAGTATATTTTACTTCAGAAAGATAAATGCAGCTCAACAAAAGGTGTCATCCTAAAAATACAGACTACAAGACCTTGTTCATCCTCCACCTAGCCTCCTGCAGCTACGTGAGAATTCTGAAACCAAAGGCCAGGATAAAATTCTGCCTATAAAGCATTAAGAGGATCACTTCATAAAATTCCAGTCTGAACCTTAAACAATCCCCAGGGTAGTACTAAAACTCAAAGTTTTCCTTGGGGCCTAAGTCTGTTATAAATACCCAGCTTTTCTGCTTCAAAAAGTTCCAGCAGCTGAGGGACGCTCTGGGGATGGCAGAGGAGCCTTTGTCAGCAGCGCCTGGCACTTGAAACGAGGCACCGGAGCGACAGCCTAATGAATGCACTCAGCACTTCAAAAGTTAATAAAATAAAGAAACCTGTCAGAAGAGTCCTGACTTTCTTCCGCTGTGCTCATTTTTTAGAAAGGGAAAAAAGAGCAAAACAACATCTATGCCTCAAAACTGGCAGCATTTGGGGCATTCTTCAGTGTAAGAGTCTATTTGTCTCTCAGGTAGGGCTGGCTAAAAGCTGTGCAGAGTTCATTTTACTGCAGAGAATGAAAGGACATTGCGTACGTGCCATTTTTCTTTTCACACAACCACACATGAACAATTCGCTGGAGGCTGATGCTTTATCAGGCTTTTCTTAACTCCTTTCTACTCCCCAAGAGGCAGTTATTACTTACGCAGAAAATACCATACATGGTGCACATGTACTTGATTCTGTTTGCAGTGTTACAAGGCAGGGCTCTCGCAGAACAGAGATGAGTTTACAGCAGAAGTGCTGTATCATGCTTCTTGAGAAGGAGAAAGCTAGAGGAGAACTACAGCTGCTAGTTTACAAAAAATTACAGTCTTCTACACTGGGATTATCAAGGAACTTATCCAATTCGCTACGCAGAACCGAATGTGATGAAAGATTAAGCTTCACATTATACAAAAAAAAATTGTGTTGCAAGTGTTCAGCTGTGGACTAAGTTTTCTCCAGATTCCAGCTGTCAGTGAGAAAATGGCAACTGGCACGAAGGGCTCTGTTTGGACACAAAAACGGTAGCACTCAGGAAAGGTACTGTACAAAACCTGAAAAGCACTGTATATGGCACCTGCTGCTGTTGATACTAACTGAAGCGTTTGCTGACATCTAACAGGCAACAGAATTGAGGAAAGTTATTACTTCCACTGAAAAACAAAGATACTCAAGATCAAAAATATTTCAGCCTAGAGTGCTGCACACCTGGAGCTTACACGATGTTCAGAAAGACTGCACAATGCTTGCACAGAAATGCCACGTAGCCTGAACACTGCCCTTGTAACCTTAGTTTCAGTTTTCAGACTTTCCTCCTTTCTGACCAAAAGGGAGAGGTTTAAGTGAAAGACAGATGAAGGCCAAGGAGAACTTCTCTGTTTTATAGGAGAGCACAATTCACACCTTTGTATAAAAGAGAAGAAACTCGGAATTTTGGAGAGGAAACTTCTCCATTTAGGCAGTCTGTTATGCAGTTGACATGAATGTCATATTTTGCCTGACCCTCCTTGCAGCAGGTGGTTCCTCTGCTTTCGCCATTAGTTTTGAAGCTGTCTCTGTGGGTCCTGGCTCTCATGATGTGAGACACTGCAAGAGTGTGGATACGATGAGCTCTTTTACCAGTTTATATTCTGAACTGGAGACCCCAAAGGCTTCAGAAGAACATGACATGCCAGTGCCCAACTGCCTTAAAAAGCAAACCAGAAAGCACACCGGTACAACTAATTCCTATACAAGGCAGGGGGTTACATTTTCAATTCACCTCCTACATTTATTTACATAATTCTGAGTGCAAATTTTGTATCAGCTCTCACATGGGAATAACAAACTGGAAAGTGAGATTTCTAATTAATCTGTGTCCACAAGAGAATACGATAATGAGAACACCTTTATGGTGACAATACTCACACATAAATTTGTTAAGTAGCCGCTAGACAGTGACATGAGATTTTAGCTGCTACTTCTGTCCTTGTGATGTTTTGGTTTTTACAGTGAGAAATGAGAAATACAAGTCAGGTGTGCTCTCCATGGCACCCTGCTCAGTAGGTGGTACTTGTCCTTGGCCATAGTAGGAAAAGGACATGACATGCATTTTCCTTGTTCTACTGGGTCTTGAGCTGATCTAGGACCAGCCAACTGCCCCTTCCCTTAAATGTTTGTGTATGTGTGGGCAAGAAGTAATTTGGACTGGCTTGCTCACTCCTGATGCACAGCAAAAAGCAGGAACATGCCTGAAGTGACAGACCATCCTTTCAGTCACGAAGTCCATCACAAAACTGTACCTGAAGTCTTTCTTCCTTTCTCATTTTAGGACTGTACCTTCACTTACTCCACGTCTTTCAAGTCCTTGAGTTCCCATGTCTGTCCCACCTGCAAGCACTAGTACAGGTGGCCCAGATGAAAGGGAATCTGACACAGGTAAGCAAAGGCAAGGGCAGTCTTAAGCGCCCTTCACAGATCCAAAGATGCTTAATCATCCAAGCACTGAAACACTTTATTTTCTTACCTAAACCTCCAATAAGCTTTTTTTTTTTTTATTTCTGCTCTACAAGAAAAATGACAACCACTTACTCCACAAGATGGATATGCTCAGAGGGAATTGTCACTGATGCTATCTTGCCCAGAAAAATTACTTTCAGGCTTTCCTCATTCAAATCCTCATTCAAAATGAGGGTTTGCCCATTTGCAGACATTCCCTCATTACATGTTGTCTTTTAAAATCCACTGGGTGGCTCATCTCTGTGTTCATTTTTCAGTCCTTCTCCACACACCTAGATCTAATGACAGCTTTGAACACATTCCTGTGCGTTTACAGAGCCTCCCTCTCATCCAAACCGCCAAAATCCCACATTAACTGTTGAACTACATAGGCATAAAATACCCCACATCTTGGCTGATCTTCATCATTTTTAAGCTTCTCCATTTGAACTCAATATCCTGTCTCTTCAGCCTGCTTCAGCATTTGTGATGCTCTGTTCTGGTTTGGCTTGAACAGTTAACAAACTTTCTTATTCTGGACGTTTATCCCTACAGCACTCAACCCAACATCTTCCTGCTTTATTTTCTGTTATTCTCACTTTCCGTGTTTTACTTTTTTCTATTTGTCCAGCAATTTCATAACCTGCTTAAAATGTTCTTTTCTATCATGCATATGTGATTCAGTTCCATAATTAAAAGCCGCAAGACAATCAGCTCCCAACTTCCTTGTGATTTCTTTCTCGATGCTTATGAAAGCAGTGCTAAACACTGGAGATAGAAGATGTGACAAAACTTCTTCATTAACCTGTCTTGATTATTTCAGCAAGATGACAACCACCAGACTCAAAAAATGCCTATGTTGATTTGATCCCTTTTTATTTTAAGTATATTTCACAGTATTTAAGAGTTGTAAGAAGCTCATTAGAGCAGCAAAAAGTGCTGCTGTAATAATGATGCAGAAGAGAAAGTGAATCCCAGTCTGAGGTTCGGCTGCAGCTGTTGAAAGAGAAGGTGTAAGTGGCAGGCTATAGGGATCTGATACACCTAATACATGAAGCTGTCTGCTAGTTAAACTGACTGAAGTACCATGCATGTGCAGAAGGTTTCATAAACAGAATGTGATAAAATCTTTTCTTTTTTGCTGTACTGCAACAAGGTCAGTGAGGTGGATTGAGAACTGGCTGAATGGCTGAACTCAGAGGGTTGTCATCAGCGGCGCTGAGTCTAGTTGGAGGCCGGTAACTAGTGGTGTCCCCCAGGGATCAGTACTGGGCCCAGCCTTGTTTAACTTCTTCATCAATGACCTGGATGAAGAGTTAAGAGTGTACCCTCAGCAAGTTTGCTGACAACGCAAAACTAGGAGGAGTGGTGGATACACCAGAAGGCTGTGCTGCCATTCAGCGAGACCTGGATAGGCTGGAAAGTTGGGCAGAGAGGAACCTGATGAGGTTCAACAAGGGCAAGTGCAGGGTCCTGCACCTGGGGAGGAACAACCCCATGCACCAATGCAGAATCGGGGCTGACCTGCTGGAGAGCAGCTCTGTGGAGAGGGGCCTGGAAGTGCTGGTGGACGACAGGTTGACCATGAGCCAGCAGTGTGCCCTGGCTGCCAAGAAGGCTAATGGGATCCTGCGGTGCATCAAGAGGAGTGTGGCCAGTAGGTCAAGGGAGGTTCTCCTTCCCCTCTACTCTGCCCTAGTGAGGCCTCATCTGGAGTACTCTGTCCAGTTCTGGGCTCCCCACTTCAAGAAAGATGAGGAGATACTGGAGAGAGTCCAGCAGAGGGCTACGAGGATGGTGAGGGGACTGGAGCATCTCTCCTATGAGGAAAGGCTGAGGGAGCTGGGCTTGTTCAGCCTGAAGAAGAGAAGGCTGCGAGGGGACCTAATAAATGCTTATAAATATCTCAAGGGTGGGTGTCAGGAGGATGGGGCCAAACTGTTCAGTGGTGCCCAGAGACAGGACAAGAGGCAACGGGCGCAAACTGAAGCACAGGAAGTTCCAGCTGAACATGAGGAAGAACTTCTTCCCTCTGAGGGTGACAGAGCACTGGAACAGGCTGCCCAGGGAGGTTGTGGAGTCTCCTTCTCTGGAGGTATTCAAGACTCACCTGGACAAGGTCCTGTGCAGCCTGCTGTAGGTGACCCTGCTTCGGCAGGGGGGTTGGACTAGATGGCCCACAGAGGTCCCTTCCAACCCCGAACATTCTGTGATTCTGTGAAGATCAACTCACCGAGCTCAGTCTAATTTTTGAACTATAAAGTGTAGGCCATTGCTGGAGAGAAGACAAGTGCATATGATTTTTGTGGTATGTCTAGCACATTGTTTGATAACTGGCCATAAAGTCCATTCCAAAACAGAGAATCATTATGGAAGGGTGCTTCTGTTTATTTGATCTCTTCCAAAAAGTTCCAGGTATACAAATAATTTTTTCTCAAGGTTATTCTGGTTTCACTGTCCTTATTGTAAAATAGAAACTTCCTTAAATACATTTACTATTAGTGCTAAGATAATTCATTCTCTTTAGCAGGTATAATTGAAGTCTATTTTTCAGGACAACAATCAAAGAATTAAAATACCTTTTGAAGTTCCTTTGAACTGAGTCGATGCAGAGTGCAGAAATGAGCCACAGCATACTCTAGCAGTGCTCCAAAGATGAAACTGAAGCAGATACCGAGGTAAACATCAATTGCCTTAATAAAGCAATTAGCATTGGGGAGTGAAGTCCTGGCTCCCATCATCAGTGTTGTCATAGTAAGGACTGTGGTAACACCTGTAGAATGCAAAAATCTAAGTTCTGATAAAACATTGATAGTGATGAGGGCCTCTAGTGCAATGGCCCTGCTACAAGACAGTTTTTCCTGGCTCTGTGAACTCCTAGTACGCCACAGCATTGAATGTGTCACATTTTGGAAAGGAGACTTGCAAATGAACTTGTGATTCTGATGTTAAATGCTTGAAAACATTCATGAAAAATGTTTGTATAGCTGAGAAGAATGGGAATTAAAATGAGAGAGATTTTGGTGTCACAGAATGTATATCTATGATTAACACATTATTATTGCAATACTATGTAAATATTCCCTTTAAAACATTCAGGTATCATTTTGCTCAGTGCGGTTGCCCACTGGCCTCATTTGATGTGAAATCTTTCTCTCTTCCCTATTCTGTAGGAATGTTTTTCCCACCCCACCCGCAGCCTGATCAGAATCGATTTGCATTCTTTCCCTTTCAGAGTGTCCTTTATTTGAAATTAATTATATTTAATCTCTTATAATTCTCTTATTATTCATGTGTTAATTAGTATGTATCATTAGACCTCACAAAAGCCTCACAATTCTGCCTGTGCATGCCATGTGTTTGGATATGTTGAAATTATTTCCAAAATGACTGTTTTTTCCTTTGATTTCATCAGATTCCCCTGTCTCAAGTCTCCTGTAGCTCCCAAAGACATATTCTTAGTTAAAGAATAGCAAAGCTTTAAGAGGAATCCGCATGATGTACTACAGATGGCAAACCAGAAAAGTAATTCCACAAAATTCAGAAGTGTTTGCAACTTTTGGAAATGGATGTCATGTACATCCAATAAAGCAAGCACCTTAATGATCCAGCTCTTGATTTGGTTTGGTTTACTGGCTTCTCACCTATGCAGATTCTGGCTGGAACCGATGACTGGCTTATCCAAAACGATACCCAGGAGAGCACAACCAGTAGGATTGATGGTACATATGTCTCTAGTATGAAATACAAGATGTTTCTCTTGAGTTCGAAGTGAAACACTAGTTTTGGGTAGCGTCCTGTGCCGGAAAAAAAAAACACAGTGCAGGTGCAATTCATAAAAAGTTACTTAAATTATCAACCTGTATTACTTTTGTGCATTACAATGCAGCATAAGCGTAACAAACAAGCTTGAAAAAAATTAAACGCTGCGCTGAAAAATTCTATCATGAAGACTCTAAATTGAATGGAAGGAAGGTATCAAAACGTGTAACACTCAGTCACCATATCCAGAGTTTCATTAAAGAGCTCTTGAACTGGAAGTTCACTGCAGATTAGTGAATGCCAAAATAAATCCATCAATACGTGGAAAAAATGTTTCGTTACATAACACAATGCAAGAAAACTTGAAATCATGTATTTATTTAGCTGTGACTATTCATAAGAATTACCACAATGAGTTACTATATAAATAGCATAATAACAATTGTAATTTTATGAAGTTAGCATGGGTCCTTACCTTTAACTCCTCAGATATCTGGTTTATTTTGCTTTTCTTTTCATTTACTGTTGCTCAAGATCTGGATCAAAGGTACCTTCTCTGATACTGCTGACCTACCTCTTCTATTCCACTTAAAAACAAGCAATGCCTTTGCATCTTCACTATCCATTTTTTCTTTACGTTACTGCATTACAGTGTTTGTGCTCTTCTGAGCGGTGTCACTGTTGTGGCACAGATGGTTTGCTTTTAAATGAGTGATTTCCAGAAAATGAAAGTTTGGGCCCACAGTCAAAGACAGAACTGAGTTTCATGAGTGAACAGCACACTGGTAAGCAGAGCCTGAATTCGATGTCCAGCTCACTAACTGAGAGAAATTTGGCTATGTTTAGGCAACGAAAGTGCAGGATTTGAAATTGTTAACAGTCCAATGGATCAAAGTTAGGCAAAAGCTTGCTTTTTCTAACTTAAATGTGCAGAACAGACTTTTTATTCTGGCGTTCAAAGTTCAAAATTAATTGTTAAAGTACTTAAGTTTTTTAAAACATTAGTTTAACAAAATTCTTGAACCAGAATATCAGTGAGAAAGTAATGCTTGAATATACTATGGTCAGATAGCTTTAGCTTCATCTGTTTTAATTCAACAAATTATGATCTCTGGGACCTGTGTTCATTTCCCATGCTGAGTGCCGTGAGTCAGGACAGTGAACGCACTTCAGCAACAACAATATATGCATAGACAGGCTATTTGGGCATCCCTCAGGTGCGCTGTGAGACATGGAATCAAAGAAGAGTGCTTTTAAAAGCTTGAAGTGCAAGTAATGGATGCCAAGAAATGTCATCTTGCTCCCAGGCTAGAAAATGGATGGTTAAATTTCTATTTTTAAAAGTATTGTATAAATTGCATCCAGAGAACAGTAAGGTTTCACAGAGCTCTTAAAATCAGAAAGAATCACTAGATTATTTAGTCTGATCCTAATCACAAGTCATTAAATTTCCCCAATTATCCCTTGCTTTGAACTCAATCACTTTGATTGGAATTGAGTTCACCTTTCACACAGACATCTAGGCTTAACCTGAGGATATCTAGACATTCAGAATCTACCATTTCTCTCACTAATCTGTTACAATTATTAAAATAATTCTGTATGTTAAAAATGAATGCCTACTTTCTAATCTTAATCTGACTTCAGCTTTCTGACATGTTGACTCTACCTTCTCACTAGTAGACTAAATAGTTCTTTGGTAGTCAGTTCTTTCTCCTCCAGAAGGTACAAATACACTGTACTTAGGGTTCTTCTTTGTGAGTTCAGCCTATTGAGCTCTTCAAGTTTCTGACTGATAGCAAAAAGGACAAGAAGATGGGCAGTAGACTTTAGTTCTCTCCATGAGGCAGGAGATAGAAAAATTATTTATACCGTTCTCATTATTTTTATGTGAAGAGAGGAACATTACATTAGCGTACCTCTACCAATACTGTTATTTTTGCCAATGAAGTTGTTTCAGTAAAAGTGATTTTGCCCACCAAAATTGATTTTAAGTGTAAGCAGACCAAAGTAAAGCACTCAAAGATAAGGAAGTACAAAACTTACAGCTGACTGTGCAACATTACTTCTGCTCCTGTCTGCACTCATGCTTGCACTAAATCAAGCACTTGCACTATGGTAACACAGTCTGTATGATAAAAGACTATAACATAAAGCATATTTAGGGAAAGAGAATCAGGGCTGTACAGGCAATTGTAAATGTGTGGCTTCCTGGTGTGCAAGAGCAAGCATGTAAAACCTTAATAAAAACCGTTGAGGATTTTATTAATTTTGCTTGCCATCTTCTAGGCTGCTATTTAACTAGAACTCAGTTTTAAACAGAAAGACAAGATTTTCTCTGCAGTTTTTATACACCAAACTGTCATTACTGTGGCATAGTTGCAGCTAGCACACGAAGGACAATGGCATGGCCACTATGAGTGAGGGAAGGGTGTCAACCCAGAGTTCATGTGGGAGTGCACAGGGTGCAAATCATGAACAGGAAACTGAATTCTTCACAAAAGTCATTTGCCTTGTGTTTCTGTACTGCCAAAGGGAAGGATGTTGTGCCATATACCCAGCAAAGGGGAGTGAGGAGACTGGACTGTGTTTCCTGCCCGGTACCACGGGCACTTGGGAGTTCCTGTGGTTCAGCCTTAGAGCTTGTCTTTAAGAGAGAAAACTCTGAAATAGCCAATAGATAACAACCATACAGCAACACCTGCTCCTCGTTAGTGCCCTACAACTGCATCTCTGTTAACCTTCGTATAAAAGCTAAGTGTACTTAGGAACTTAGTTCAAAATATCAAACTTCAAAGTCACACTTTGCCACTTTGCTGCAATTTCCAAGTGCAGACAAGCCCTTTGAATGTTCCTGTGTTCTTTCGTGTTATTTTTCCTGATGCCAGAAATTTCTGAAGCAATGTGAACAACAAAGAGTAATAGAGATGTAACAGCTTATAGCTGAGTGGCTTTTGGGGGAACAAAGAAAAGGCATTTCTCTAACCTCAAGGCTTTCTGCTTGCCAGAATCCAAAGACACATCATGGACACGATAATAATAGTGTCAGCATTTCTCTAAAGAGTTCAGAAGAGCTATTATAATGGAAATTTTGAAGCAATCTATATATAGAATTCATATGAGCTCCTCCTGTAATAAACCGAAGGAAGAAGCAGCCAAGACAAAGTATGCAATGCATACTTATCATGCTAAAGAAATGAGCAATGGGACAAAATGAAGATAGGGAAATATTACTGTCCTTTTTTCATCTACCCTCCACATGTACCAAAAGTTATCATCTTTAAAATGGAACAGATTTGCTATCCTATTACGTGAGTTGCATATGAGATAGTAATGATGTATTTCTTTTGCCTTTGAGTTGCACATTTGAGGCTGTGGTGCCATCGGTCAGATCAAAAGTCAAAAAGGCTCATGTAATACTAGTCCTGGATTTACTAGAGTTAATTCAAGTACAGCTCAAGTTAACTCCTCATAACTGTCAAGTTTGCCCCTGGCTCAAGTCTTATTGACAGCAAAATATTCACATTGAAATGAGAAGACGCGTTTTCATTCAAGTTTCTGGCCCATGATGGATGTCACCTCAGTGATTTAAATTTGATAATGTGATGGAAATAATCTCCATGCAGACAGCTAAGTCTGCAGCAAAGCGTTAGTGCTTACCAAAGTATGGAATTACTGTGCTTAATGGTTTCTCAGGTGAATCTGAACCTAAATGACTGTCAGTATACATACTCTAAGTCCACCAGAACGTGAGGTATGCTACTTAGGTCACTCCACAGTGAAAGAAGATTAAGATGAGTTACTTGGGCTTTGCAGAATTTACTAGAGGGCAGAAGTATTAAACTAGACAGTATCAGACTATAGCCTCCATACCTACTCTAACTCTCCCTACTGCTTTTCTTAAAAAAAAAAAAAAAAAAAAAGTGTACCGTAGAAAGAGGTAAAAAAAATCAAATTTCAGTTGGTTCCAGCTGACTACTTTTGTTTCAGTATTATAAAAGTTATACCAGCACAGACTCTTTCCCAGTAGCTGAGCAGGTATAGGCCTAGCTCTAAGACAGATCTTCCTGAAGGCAAGAAAAGCCAGTTTATTCCTCTTTCTAACTTGTCTTTGAAGTTTGGCTTTTTGCTTCTAAAAACAATACTCTTATTTAGAACACTGCCTATCTGACAGTTGGTACAAATCTTGCCATAATACTGCTGATTTTGTCAACACTGACTATTACTGTGCTGCCTAAGAAATAAACCTCAATAAACAGCCTTCCTTATCACCCTAGATCATCCATTTTATGATTATTCCATTTTTCCGTGGCATCTGTTCCCAGCTGATCGCAGAACGCTGCATCTCTGCTCTTTCCTGCTGCCCTCGGAGCAGCAGACGGTCACAGCAGAGGCGTCTGAAGGAAGGACTGATGCTCTACGAACACGGTCAGCAGCTCCTAACTTCCACTCTAGTGTTAGAGGATGGGAGCATCTTTACTTTCTGTGTACTTTCTGATGAACTCTACTCCAGTAAAAGACTGCTCCACATCACTCTTTATGTAAGAAGCACTTCGGTATCCTGCACAGGGGTATGCAGTCAGGCACAAAGAGCACATTCTTCTCTGTCATGAAATATGTATGCTAACCCCTTGGGTGCCAGCTAAAATGTGTAATGTACATCTCACACAAGGGCGTCGGTATAACTTCACCAATGCATCATTTTCTTCTCTTCTTGCACCTTTTAAAGGCACAGTATGGCAAAGACTTTAAAAAAAATTTACTGCCTTAACTATGTGCTGAGAATGTAAGTTTCAGTTATGCAGGTTTTTATTGCTTGCTCACAATGAACACATGCATTAAAGAATGGGTAGTGTCCTCACTTTTACCCAACAAATAAGCTGTACAACTGAAATGCAATCCTCTGACTGATGTAGGATGCTAAGTATGTCAATATATACGGTTAATATGTTATTACAGCTCCTTTGTCCCTCCTTCAGAGAACAATCAGATTTCTGTTCTTCACAGTCAAGATCTTATAAACAACCTCTTTTCCTACTTGTTCTTCAAAGGTGAACTCTGAAAGGAAATGAAAGATCAGACCAGGCTTCTCAACATATGTTTCATCTTGAAGAAAACGCTTTACAAAAAATGAGTTTGAAATTCAGGTTTCCTAGGAATGAAACAAACCCTTTCATGTAGTGTTTGTGTACAGACATATTTATCCATTTAGCTTACCTGTAAAAAAAAACTTACAAAAATTATGCCACAGAAATTTGACAGGTGTTTATGTGTATTTCTCTCTATACTACGAAGAACTTCCCAGAAGTTAACAGGAGAATGCCTTTTCTTAGTATCATTGATATTCATTCCATTCATTACAGTAACAAAAACATAGGTAAATGCAACTTTCTCTATGCATTTTGCATAACTGCTTTCTTTCTAAACTGTTCTACATTGCAGAAGTATCACAGAAACAACTTATGATACAAAACTTTTCAAGAGCAACTCAAGTGGAAAGCCTTGCTTATGAAGAGTGTTTATATGAGCTCAGACAGGTAAGTTGAACATAACATGGTAACAGCTATATATGCATATGCAATTGCTTGAATCTTAGGTGAGGCTGATCAGACTCACCAGATAAGATTATAATGAATACAGTTCTGAGATTGTTTGTAAACCCTGTTTGGCAAAGAAGATGTTCTCAGAAATAACAACTGAAAAGAAATTAAAGATTATAAAAGAACTGACAAAGGGAATGAGAGAAGTTACTTGGTGTACCATACCACAAAAAAAAAGAACTGAAAATCCTAGAAAAGTTTGATTGCTAACTCAGAAATCTCCTGAGCCCTGGGAAACTGCAGATGGGCCTCTAGGGCAAAGCAAGGTAGTGCCTCTATTTTGAGAGAAAGACTGACTGATGAACATACACTCTGTGTAGGTGTCTGTTATATTTATACACTCTTCTACACCCTCTGTAGTTTATACACTTTTTGATTTTCAGATCACTAATCACAAATGAGAGCAACTCATTGCTGGCTTAGTCATGACCTCCCACCTGAGAAGCCAGTAACATGGAGTGGCCAGGAGTCAGCAGAGTTTCCACACTGCGTAGCCAAACAAGGTCTGATGAGGCCTCTAGGCCAGGGAGGCTAAAGCAGAATTTGTGATAGACATCAAAACTCTGGCAGTGGCTGCAAACAAGGAACAGCAGCCAGCTCCATTTGCAGTCTTTTTCAAGAGGGCAAATGTCTTGTCTTTGTGCATCAAGGAGAGGAGACTGACTTTATGCTCTTGTCTCTTCTTTCTCTCTGTTCTGCCAAAATAATACCATTCAAATACGCCACTTTGATGACTTCACAGTTTTCTAAGCGGGAAGTGCACTGAGGGCCCTGACTGGCTGGCATAACTCTCCCTGCCTTCTGGGCTCAGGCTGAAGACTCAAGTGTTAGACCAGATCCGAGCAAGCTGAGCCTCTTCAATGCTGCTGCTGCTGCTGCAGACTTAGCAGGAAGGTTGCAGTAGTGAGAGCAAGATTTAAGGAAAGTTGCTGGCCAGAAGAAAAGCTATCAACAGCCAATTAGCCTCAACTATTAAATGATGCTTTTTCTTCTTTCTCCAATTAAAAATGTTAATTGAGATTAATTAGCTATCACTTGCTGTGAAAACAGAAGCATTTATCAAGTGGGAACACGTGCGGTCTGTCCTGTGCCCAGTACTGCTCACTAACAAACATGATGACATACAAAGTGTCTTTTAAGAAAGGAGCATTAGCACACTGGAGAACAGGAATAGAGTTCAAAATTATCTCAACAACTATCAGCCTGAGTAAAACGACGCAACTCAACAAAAGCAAGTACAAAGTCCTGCACTCAGATGGGAATTACTAGCTCCCTAAACAGAGCACAGGGAGTATGTGGCTACAGGGCAACAGAGAAGGTGGGGTACTAGAAGGAATCGCAAGCTGAACAAGGTCGAAAATGCACAACAATTGTCTGCAAGAAAAGCAGCTATCAACCCAGAATGGACAGAGAGGAACGGATTTCATGACATGCATGAAGTAAACCCTTCCCTTTATGGAGGACATCCGATGGGAACAGGGTACCCACTTTTGGGTGCTGCCTATCAGCAAAGACAAGAGAATTTTGATGCGAGAACACTAGCAAAGACAGGAGATCTAAGAAACTATTTACGTGAATTAAAAAGAGGGAAAGCGCAGGTCTGAGAAAATGTATATCTGTCCTGAAATAGTGAAAGGGCTGCTGAAAAATAGCAGGAAATTTGTTTTCTATATCACATAACGGGTTTGAAATGTAGCAAGGGAGAGCAACATTAGACATGAGGAAAATATGCATGTAATAATCAGCAGGAAAAAAATCATCTAGGGAGGGTGAAGCAGACCCCTTGGAGGTTTGTCTAACTCCTAGAAACATCTGTCAGGAAGTAGGCTGTAGATATAGATGACCTTGCCTTGCAACATGAGAATAGATTAAATGAATTCTTAAAGTGTATTTCAGCCTTATTTCTATGATTATTTACACAAACAGCTAGACTGTAACAGTCCTTCATTGCTTTTATGCTTTTCCAATAAGAAAGGCAAGCTTTTTGTATCACTACTTATTACTCTGAGAATGCAGGTGGTGTTTGCTAGACAGCTAAAATAAAAACCCCGCAGCCACTGATGCATATATGTGGTTTTGGGGTCCAAGAGTGTACCAGTGTATGCAGAATAAGGACTAAAGTTAAAAGACATGTAGGATGTGGTTCTAGCAATCAATTTAAATATGTCCAAAATGAAATTGGTCTGTACCAAAACAAAATCAACACCAAACACCAGCCAGCAGTCTAGCTAACATTATTCAAAATGGCTTACTATTATGTGGTAACAATAATGTGATTACTATTATGTGATACATGCTGTTCTATAAACAAGATTAATCTACAATGTCCTTTTCTTAAATTTACTGAAGTTACTTATGCAGGAATTTTGCTGACCGCATTTTAAATTTGGCTCTGTCAGTGGCTGTATGCGAACTTAGGGTTTGCATTGTTGTACGATATTTCACTTGCACAGCAGCTGTACTGGCTATTCAAGTTCACAGAGTGTAAAATCCTGATTGCTTTTTTTGCTGTGTTAGAAAATACTACACACAGCTCTTCTCTCATATCTTTAGCTTTAGCCTTGTGAATAACTGTTATTTATAATGTAACTGTTATTTATAAATTACTCTCAGATATCTATTAATGGTGTTAAGGAAATGCAAAGCATCATTTTTCATTTCTAAATTGATTATACAGTTCCATAATCTGGTTGTTTTTTTCTTTTAATATGGGCTACAGTAGGCACTGCTTTCCAAAAAAAAAAATCTGTAGAAAACAGCACCTAATTCATAATGACTCAACAGCAAATTAAGAGGATGATGAGATTCCATTTTAAAAGTACCGCATAGCACTTGATAACGTGGCTTTCTTGAACAAGAGAATTGAAACAAGCAGGTGTGGGAAACTTTAATCAAATTTAAGTTGCATGTGTTATAATGTATAATTAAAAGAAAAAGTGGCTTTTGACTTTATACACATGATTAATGCCAACATAAACGGAAGAGTACAGCATCATTTACTGAAAAGAAGAGCACAGTTCATCTGATCGTACCTCTTCAGTTATAATTGGAAATTAGTTTTATTCCATTTGGTAAAAAAATAATAGAACTTTTTTTGGCTTTTGAGTCTGGACTCTATGATAGAAGGTGGTATTAGGCAGGTTTCCTCTTCCTCTTTCCTGTATGGTGAACAGGTCCTAGTACCCTTCTGGGCAGAACAGCCATAAAGGATTATTCTCCTTTGATTGAACCTGATGTTGCTTACCCAGAAGCTGTAAAGAGAAGGAAGGCAAGCAGATGTCACTTATGTAAGTAGCAAGACACTGTGTGATCCTGGAGCCTGCTAGCATGTATTTCATTTCTACTTTTATATCTATTTAAAGAACTTTGACTGTTACCCTGAATTAACACCTGAAATTAGAGTATAAAGTTTCTCTGCATTGAATTATTAAAGCAGAAATGCCCAACAATGGAATAGAGAAACTACATTTCTCTGATTCAGAATTAGTAACCTATCCTCTGGTGAAACTACAGCTTTGCCTGCAAAGCCTTCAAAGCTGTATGTGTCTTCATTTAAAGATCACTCTTTCAGATGGCAAGTTGACTTGAGCAGAAGAGAAACTGAGTACACAGTGAAGAACAGCAGTGAAGGACCTATGAATAACTCAAAGAGCATAAAGCAAGTTTGGCAGGTCTTGAACTCTTTGAAAGCCCTTTTGAAATCTCTGGAAAATAAATAGGAGCAGAATTTTTCTTGAGGTAAAGTCCTGCAATCAGAGGAATCTTTCCACAGCAGTTTCCTAAGATCAGCAGAAGAGCAGGTCTGTGGAAATGCTTCTGACCCTTCCCCAGGCAGAGGAACCTCAGGCTGGGCAAACTGCGCTCTGTTGCCCACCAGGCTGGACAGGGTCTGCCATAGGTAAAGAGCAACTCTGACAAGCCTTAACCATGAAACCCAACTTCTTGCAGCTGTGAAAGCACCCAGCATTTTCACAGAACTTTTCATGGCAGAACACAGGCTTTTGACTTGCCTAATAAAGACGGAGTGGCTATTTCCAGGAAGGCTGGGAAAGGTTCTGAGCTGGGTACCCAGGGTCCCTAGTCTCTCTCCAATTTAAATGCCCATCTTGCAGGCTCTTCTTACATCACAAGAGCTCTCCCTGACATTATGTGGAAGAAGTAGTACGTCTCTTGTTTATCATTCTTTAGATAACGCGTAGCCTCCAAGAAAGTGCTCAGAAACTCTCAATCTTTACATTAGCTGGCTCTCTGCTGGTAACGTCTGGAAAAGTATGTACGGTTTCAAGAACGTTATATAGCAGAACATGAAAACTGTCATCCTAAGAGAAAGCAATGTGCTCAGTTCCTTAACGCTGTTCTGTTTCCAGAGTCATATTCCAAACTGTACCTACAAAGTGTTAGAAGGGTGTTTTTACCTGTCTCATAGACCGCTTCGGATACAGAGGTAAAGTGGTCTTCTACTGTATATTGTGCCAGTCGTAGTGCGTCCAGACCTCTAACTGAATCATTTCCTCTAGTCCAGTAAAACATGACATCGTTGATGTTATAACCCCCTGTAGTGATACACAAGCCAACAAAAGTGTTTATTTTACACAATAATTAATTTGTGTTGAGCCCACTTATGGTTCAGCTGTTTCTTATTCGTCTGTCTGTAAGTACAATTAGACATAAACAATGACGGGTTTTGGCAGAACATAATGCTTGCTCGCAACAAAGCTCCCAATAACATGCGAAGTCTTACAATTTAAAAGCTGACTTTTTTGGAGGTGGTCTTTTTTATATGTTTTATTCTAGTATAGATGACATAAACTAATAAAAGAGATTAGTACCACATGGTATTCTAAAGGCAAAAGCTATTAAGCTTTCAAGAAATAAAAGTTTCTATGAATTACAGCGCTGCCAGCATTTGGACTACACATTATATGTGCCCTTTGTTGCATCCCAGACTGCTGTTTCTCGACGCAGTGCATTTGGTCCTCGTTCCCACAGAAATGAAGCGGTGAGGAGAGCAGCAGGGCTGCTGTGTGCTGGCGCTGTGCTCTGAGCTGGGCTCGGGTCGTCACTTGGGACGACACTTCGGCTTAGGAGCTTGGACGCTTCCCAAGGACACCAGCTTAGATGCTGATGTTTCTGTAGGCTCAACAGCATGACACACTTCAGGGGCCCCAGGAGACTTCCTCTTAACCTTCAAGTAGTAATTAGGAGCTGAGACAGGACGTGAATCATCTGTCAAAAGGCAACTCTATTTTGCACACACTTATCAATATGCGGTGCAATCATAGATAAAATACCTCTGTAGCTTTCTTCCCATTATATTAAAAGGCAGGCAATTTTCAGACTAGTGTATATGATTAATTCAAGATTATGTTAATGTAATTTACACGTTAACAGGGAGCATTTGAACATCTTTTCCTTTAGCTTACTTAGATCAATCATTTTTGTATTTGACAGACTTATATTGTGCAAGTTAATAGCTAAGCTTAGCGGACAGAAACACGAGCAGATGGTTATTTTTAGACTCCAGTCAATTGTAAGCAAATTACTGTGTGAGAAAATAATGCACTAAGTTGCACAAGGGTATATGTTGCAAAAAGAATAAAGGTCTAGAATCACAGAAAAAAACATGCATTAAAATAAAAAAGAGCATTTCAATATTTTTACATTAATGGCTTTGGTTCTTGCAATGACAAAAAATAATATATTTCCTACATACACTTAATGTAGGAAAAACAGGAGTTTAGAAATTTCATGTCAAGGAAACACTGTGCTGGTTACCAATTAAAAGGACTATTTCACCTGGAACGTCTTTCCATGAACATTCTTTAAATGTAAATCTTGTTTTCAATATCACTGGCAGTTTTCTGAAAAGGTACCATAATCAGGAATCTCTGCTCACATTATCACGTTTATAGCAATTAAAGCCAAAACACTGCTGTGTCAAAAGACTAAGCCAAAAGCATGCATGTCCAAGCTAAATTCTTGATTCCCCAAAACTACACACTGGGAAATTTCCCAGATTTGGGAGATTAAAAATAAAAGTAACATTTCCTATAAACAAACGATTGCATTGTCCTCAGTCAAACAAAGATGTTCGTAGAAGCAGTTTTTATGCATGACTCCAAGCATGGATTCATTTTACTTCCTTTCAGTACAAACGAACTGCAGATATTTAAATAAAGTCCAAATAACTGGAAAGCACCACAGTAAATTCTTATTTATTTTTCACAAGATATTGAGTCTTCCAAGCTATGCGAGATGGGAGAAACTCTTGATGCCTGGATGGGTGATAACAAGCATAGTTTCAAATGGAGATTGTTTGGCTTTAATAGAATCAGTATTTTCATTAGCTGAACAATTAACAGGTTTTGGTGATCCTTCCTATGAAAATTCTTTGAAAATACTAATTCCAAATCTCTTACTTGTGAAGAATTTTCATGAAGAGAATCTTCCCAATAGTCAGTAAAGTTAAACAGCACAGTGCTCACCCTTCTTTATTCAGGGGATTAATATTTTACTAATTATAAAATGTTTTAAAAGTTTATAGAGACAAAATCCTTAAGCCATGTTATTTGGCTTCTACAAGTAATCTCTATTCTCTTTACATGACACTGAGTTTTCATTCTAACTAATTCCTCAAGCCCATAATATCTCATTTCTGTACTTCATTGATACAGTACGAGCAGCTGATGTCAACAGGGTTAACCACAGGAATAGTAAATTTCGGATTAAACATTCATAATGCCTAATACAAATGAGTTTCTTTACCCTTCTGTTGCTAATTTTAATTTCCCCTGATTGTCAAGCACAAGTTAAGTGCCTTCACATGGCTCTTCACTGAATAAATCCTAAAGGACAAGTTTAAATAGGAAATAAAATTTCAGAGATCGGCCCAAAACATGAATATGTATTTGGACTGCAGGCCTGTGTGGAGGAAAAAAATGAGGAAAAAAGCCTTCAGCCCAGTGTGAATGAATGGTGGTGTCCCCAGCCGCACAGCAGAGAGCATGAACCCCCCAGCAGCACCAACCGAGACAGGAGCCCTCCAAGTCCCCAAATGTCACATCTACCATATGAACAGAGACTCCAAGTGCCACCTCTGTCTCCTAATGTATGCCTGTACTACCTTCTAAAGTGTTGCAGTAACAGGGGAAAAAAACAATAGACATTTTGGCTGAATTGTGTTTTGCTGTGTAGAAAGTATAAGTCACTAAATGTTATTAACTACTAATAGCAGAATAGCACATTGTAAAGGCCACTAGGGATGCTTTATTGTATAAAGCCATTACTTGATAATATCATGTCATGTTTGTCTTTACATTCGTAATCACTGAAGGAAAGGCTTAACACCTTGTTTCAGCTCAAATATTTGCTATATAATTTACATTTTATTTATCAATGTCATATAAATGTATTTGTGTGGATGTGTACGTATGCTTCCATTCACAATTCTTAATTCCAGGAAATGGCACTTTCAAGAAGTATTCTGGGATGATGTCATTATTCATCTATAAATTGACGTAGCCTATCTCATGAGGGTGCAAACACCAGTTCCAGCATACGCAAAAGAAAGTATTATAGTGCACCAAAGAAAAAAGGGTCACAGCTAAAGGCACACTCTTTCCTTTTGCATTTATTGCTTCTATCTGTTTTTCTCAAAATCAAACACCAATGTCATGGGAGCAGTTGTGAAAACATTACTATGTTTTCCCCTTGGACAGGAGACACTTGTGTGTTGTTGAAAAAGCAGATGGAATCATTCTGAAAAATGATTATTTTTAATTATATAGGGAATTCTCCTTTTTTTTCATCCTGTCAAATAAATTTCAGGTTCCTGTGGAACACACATTTCATTCCTGAACTAGAGAAAATATTAAATGACTCATTAGGCAATGCAGTTGATATAATTCCATATGCACGGATTCACCAGTACGTTCTTCCAAAGGAAAATAATTTAGAGATAAATCTAAATTCTAATTCTAATCAATACTTGTTAAAAAGATCTTATATAACTGCTGATTCTAGAGGGAGCCCTGCTGGAGGAAGGTTTTTGGGTTTATTTCCTTTGTGTTTCTGTCTAAAAGGAAATTTTGCAGTGATCTTCTAACTGCAGTGATCATTACTAACAAAAGATAAAGAACACCCACACACTTCTGAAATGGTAAAGAATAAAACTTGCCAATTACTGAAAAACCTTCCAAAAGGTTTTGAATTTGTATTGAAACATATTTGAGCATATATTTACATCTTACAGGACTGCCTATCCTTTTACGTTCTCCCATGCAAAAATATTTTGATAGAGTCTTATCGTATGAATAATAGCAAAAAGTTAACTATAAACATGCACATTTGGGTATTTGCAAAGCAACCATGTCTACAAAGTATTAGAGAGCATATTTTAATGAAAATTATGAGGACATTGATAAAGTGAGAACCTATAAAAGTATATTTAGTCTTGATCCATCAATTGATGATAATTTTTCCCAGGACACTGGCACAAAGACAATTAAATAAGCCATGGAAGGATCTGCATATATCCATCTCAGAACAGAATTGTCTATGTAATTACCTTTTTTTCCTAGTAAAAGAGTAAACTAATTAAATATGAACTCTATGCATTATAAATAAGCCTTATTTTAATTTCTTTCTTTTCTAAAGGAATTGTGCCTCTGGAAAAAATATACATACTATTTGAAAGAGAAAAAAAAAAATTTCTTGGCTCTGCTGGAAAAAGTCTCAGTGCTCACAGAACTCCCCCTGAAGATCAACAGAATAACTACAGCATATGCTGCAAAACCAAGCCTATGCTAATCTCCTGAGCTTTTGCTTAATCATTAATAGTATGGCAGCATTTCAGTACTGACATGCTAGATTCAGTGGAGCCTTATGCATTTATCTTTGTATATAGATACTACTGGAATTCAACAGGGACTGGTCACATAATGTCCCTTGGCTTCTTTGAAAATTCTAGCCTCTTTGATAATAATATCCAGTAGCCCTTGGAAAAGATCACAGATATTTTTCTAATTGTATAAAAATAATAAGGATTAAGTGTCTTACAGCTTTCCAGTTGCAAAGTACACGTCTGCTTATCCATCGGATATTTGGTCAGATCCATGCTGCATGCAACAGTTGTGGTGATCCTTGGGGAAAAAAAAAGAGATAATGGGATAAAATTGTTCATCAGTAAAAATAAAAATAAGCCCTTTGTACTTCTTGAACTAATATTTACCAGGAAATATCTATTATGAGGTGGGGCGAAAAAAAAATCTAATACTTACTGGTATCTAATATGGAAGAGTAATAGCATCCAAAAGAGGAAACCCCTCCAGAACAGCTGAGTTCAGTGGCAGTCTAAAATGGCCACCCCTTGCTTCCCTTACAGCATGCATTTTCCTTTGTTGATATTTTGGAATACTTTTTTACAAATTTGTTCTTTTAACAAAATCTGTTACAAAGAATAATCTGCAATAGGTAATGTAAATCAATCATTACGGTTTGCTTTCCTCTGTGATGATGTCATTGCAAAACAACTGGAATGGCAAAATGCAGTTCTGGTACTAGCAAAAGATCTATTTAGGGAAGAAAATGAGACCTATCATTAAACTTAGTAATTTAATCATACTAATTATTACTATTACGTATTTGTAAAACTACAAGACCATGCATATTCTACTTTTACAAACAGATCAGTTTCTTAAGCATAAAATTATGCTAACCTGCAAAGTTTAAAATGTAAGTAGAAGCCAAATATAAAGGCGGGTGTGTGGTATATACATACCGCAGAGCATACAAGACTGTTCCGTTAGGGTATATTCTTATAAGACGATTCTCAACAGTGATATCATGAAGAAAAGACTTTTTTGAATCAACTATGAAGGTATCCGGTACCCAAAGCATTTCCACAAGCCGACCATCTAAGCTTAAACTCTTATTACCATTGAAACAAAGTCTCTCATCAGTCCATCGCTGCCTTAGAAATATGGTAGCTGTGTAGTCCTGAAAGTGAAAAAACCAAGTTATCACAGAAAGCAAGGCTGTATTACACTCTGTTTTACAAACGTATAATGGAGCAGCTGCTGGGCACAAATAGCCTGTGACTCTCCATATTCCACCCTTAAAAGCTGGCACTCCGATAGCAGTTGTACTGGCTCTTGTACCACCAAATATTCCAGCACTTGATGTGAGGTTGACATCGCTAAAATATTATCCTGAGCAGATTTTGTTCTTGAAGTCATTGGAATGTGACAGTAAAAGCTGCTGGCCTAAGTCTGGGGCTGTAAATCAGCTGAAGTCATACGAGTTTTGTAAGCAGATAATCTGGCTCTGTAAATCTTTAAATTTTAGATTGATTTATTTAAGTTCTTGCAAACATCATTCTGTTCACATAAACTACTAAAGAATGCATTTCTTCAGAAAACTTTGGAAAAAGTTTTATAAATTCAGACAGACAAAAGGACAAAATAAATCAGTGAAATAGGAAGGGAATCATCATCTTTTAGCATGATTTATCCTTTCAGCATCACAAGGGAAACTGTGGTGCCAAATTTATCGAGACCTTGAATATAGCCTTCTCCTCCAATTCAGATACGTCTTGTAGTCTTACATTAAATTCATACTATTTTTTAGCACCTTTTTAATCAACTTTTGAACTGATGGTGTGTTTTATGATACATTCACCTGAAGTTTTGACCTTACTTCCCCCTTTCTAAATACCTGTGAATACTTACTAAGTACAGAGGAATACTAATATTCAACTTCTCTGGAAGCCTGAGTCATGAAATGGTGAGGTACATTTAGAGAGAGAGATACACACCCTTATATATATATAAAACACATTTTCTAATATCTGATTAAGGAATTTTGCCTTTTATTTCTATGTACCAATGGAGCATCTTTAATTAGAAAAGTACACTCCATTTCATGGTTTGTTCAAAACTAAAGTATACAAATGTCATGAAGCACAGCTGGAGTAAATTAATGTTTGACAGTAACAGTGAAAGAGAAAAACAATACGAGTTCAGCTGTGTCTAATCACAAGGAAAGGGAGTGGCTTCAAAGTCACATGAATGTATCTTTAATTTTCTGAAATGCATACAGATTTTGACTTTTCATCTGGAAAATAAATACTGCTCCACATGCCTTTCATTAAGATTAATACTCAGTAGCAAATTTCTGTTTGTACCTACGACTGGTGTCATTTGCATCTGCATTTCTGCACTTACTATAGTGCTATAACCACTACCTGTAGTGAAAAATAAAATTTCACGTCCTAACACACATTAACTGAACAAGCATAAAAACCTCAAAGTCACATTGCCAGCAGCTGTAAACACATTAGCTTATAAACAGGCAAAACAAAAAAGACTGCAAAAGCGACAATACCATATTTATTTCTGATATTGTATCAATGCTTGCAATATCCAGACTCATTCCAACAGACACAGGGCCATCTGCAAAAAAGAGAGTCAGAATCTAGCACACAGTTCTTCAATACTTAGTGTTCAAGAGAACTGGCTACAAAATCTTCCACAATAGGATCCCTTTTTTTCTAAATGTTTAGCAGTATTTAAAAGGAAATACTCCTCAAACTTAGATTATGAAAGAATTTTAATGATTTCCTAACCAAAATATAGCACTTCTAGACTAACAGTATCTTGGTTTTAATGAACATGCTTTATTTCCTAATTATTTCCTGGGTTTTTTTGTTTTTTCCCCAGAAAAAAAGTGCTGGGGAAAATGTTGCATAAGAAGGTGCGGAAGGTACAGTCCCCACGGTACATCACACCCTTCTGCTCCGAGGTGCAGAGCGGTGGAAAGAATTCCTCCAGTCGCAACATCTGTTCTATCCGATGTTAGTGAACTAAGAAGTTGCTCCTGGCAATGTCATATGGTTAATGTCCAGATGGGATATCCGAGTGACTTTATTTACTGCCTGTTTAAGAACATACTGCCTATATCGTGTCACTGCATTTTAACATCTTGCTTTCGAACATTAGCAGCTATCTTGTGACTTAAATACTTGCATTTATAAAGGAAAGCTAGTCATTTTGATCTCCTTTTAGTACTAATATCAGCTGAAGGTTTATTCAATGTGATTAAACACCTTACCTAAGGAGTTGTCATGATGTCATTGTAATGTTAGTATGCTCGGATTCTCATTTCCTTGTGAATGTGCACGTCACAGTGTTGGAAGAAAGATCACCAACTGTGCATTTTAAAAATTCAGAATTTGTGCAGTGCTTTCATGGAAGCGTGACATTATTCCTGGTCGAATATGTGCAGAATAATTAATAGAGTTCACGTACAAGGAAACTCATATTAAATAAGTGCATCTTTCCAAGTAACTGAGGCAGAGAATGCAGTTCCGAGAAATGCAGAAATACTTTAGATACGATCTAGGCAGCTGATGGTGCCAGTACATCAGAGGCACACTGCTGAAATCCCGCTTGGCTCCTTGCAATGCATTACGTACGCAGCTCTCACATGCCCCCAAATGGCATCTAGGGGAAGATGGGGTCCAACTCTACCCCACTGCGTAACACTGAAGAAAAACATGTGTCATTCTAAGTGGTATCAGTGTATTAGTTTGTTAGGGTTTTTTCAAAATAATTTCCATTTGTAATTCATCTGGCACTCCTCAAAGAATCTATAAATGTTTTGCTCTGGACTCAGTCGAAAGTTCAAATATAAAGCTCCAGCTTAAAGCAGGACTGTAGGCTTCCAGCATCCCCTGATGGCGATATATGTGTTTATTATACACTATAAATAGCGCTTAGGGATTAGAAGAAATTGTTCATCTATTGGAAGAAGACTTTGGAGGTAACTTTGGAACAAAATTATTTGACTGAAAAGTTCTCAGACCATTGACAGCTTGTTCTTCTGTTTCTTTCCATTCTTTTCAAGTTTTGATACTCCGAGAATCTATTTTGTCCTTCCAGGGTTAAAAACTTGACCCTCTAGGAAACTCAGCCCCACTTTTTAGGGTGCATCAACAACAGAGTCAACTGAAACTTATGCTTACCATTGTGCTGTATCACTATTACAGGTACAACATTGCCAGCCTCAAAAAATGTGTCAGATCCTTAAATATCATTACAATTAAAAATAAGTGTGATTTATAATCCATTTTCTGATTTCATTTTTAAGTGTTCCTACAGATTCCCATATATGACTAACAGAGCATATTATTGCCGTCACACAAAAATTTGGGGGAACCTCATCATGAAAGTGATGGACCATCCTAAGGAGACGACAATGCAGTGTTCAGCTGGCTATGTGGGAATTGTGGCTAGGAATAATAAGACTATCCTATTGTATCGTATTTTATTGGTAGGAACAACACTTCATCTTTGCCTAATTAAGGTGATAATCATTAGGGGAAATGTTCTTTAGCAGCATTTCAGTATCACCAAGTGCCATTGGTACATGTCTGAGAGAAAAAGCTGGCTTTCCAGAAAGACTACTAAAATTAAATTACTTTTAATTTTTTCTGGAATCACAGAAACAGGACTTTGTACATCTCTCCCTTCTTTCTTTCCTGTTCCAGTATTTTTCCAAATATTATTGAGTAACACATCAGAATTGTAGTACTGGGTGACTCCCAACCACCAAAACATCTAGCTTAGTTTAGGGGATAGTTCAAGCTCAAATTGACTGTCCTGGCACAGTCCTGCCTTGCTGTTCAAGCACTAATGAGAGGTAGTGTAGTCAGGACAAAACTGTCCTGCTCCGCTAGCCCCAGTCTTTATGGCCCCAGCACTTGTGCTGTGCAGCCAGCCTGCCAAGCCGAGCACTCACAAAAACTCAGCAGAAAATTATGTCTCCTTGGATACAGCAACGTGTCAGGCAGGAGGTGTGCAGGAAAAAAAGAAAAACAAAACAATTATGGAAGGGGTCATTATTAACACAATACAGGCTGTTGAGAATAGCTTTGCTTTAACAGTTAATTAAATCAGAACAATATTAATAGTTTCTTGTATGTGTGTGAGGCTAAACACAATTTATGGTGCCTTACTAAATAAGCAAAGTATCAGTAATAGAATGAGTTTTCCCATAATTATCCACCAGGGTTTCCCCTGAACTTCCTCTGGAAGGTCTCCTGCTGACAGTGTCGAAAACTGGGCAGTAAACCAGATGAGGCAGTTGGTTCCTACATTTCCATATGTTTGGCAGGAATTTTATGTATAACAACAACTTCAGAAAAAATCTATTGATCTTCAGAAGAACACTGAAGTCAGTCTGTCCTGCATTATGTAGGGAATGTTCAAAAAACGGCAAAGAAACGCCAAAGGGCGTGCCTTGTTACAGCAACGGGTGCACAATCTAATTAACATACGTTATAACTTTTACTGAAATTTATGTACAAAGACTGTTACTTTATGCTCTTTGCAGCTATTCACAGTAATTCCATATGGGGAAGCAGCAGGAAGAGTGGCAGATAGCATACTTAAAAAATTAAGTTTGGATCACCGCAATGATCACAGTCTGTTAAACTTTGTTCCAACAAGTAAACCACCACTGCGTCACATACGTATTTGTAACTCTGCAGGCCTGCTATTTACATCAATGGGCACCGTCACGATCTGCAAGTGCTGAACTGTTAGTACTAGCTCTTTTTCATTTAGTTGAAGACA
The DNA here is from genome assembly GCF_030867145.1 of Opisthocomus hoazin. Lineage (NCBI taxonomy): Eukaryota > Metazoa > Chordata > Aves > Opisthocomiformes > Opisthocomidae > Opisthocomus > Opisthocomus hoazin. The sequence continues at coordinate 63,758,802 of NC_134419.1, forward strand.
ACTTAAAACAATTCTGACATTCAGAAATATCTCAGAGGGGTGGATTTTTGAAAGAACACCTCATCCCTGCAGCAATCCTGGAAAAAATGCTATGCAAAAACAACAGAGAAGTAGAAGGAAAAGTATCACTAGAATAATTTATTATAGTTTCATGAAAAACTGTTTTAGTCTGCCTAATTGCCAGCTTTGCTTTATTTTAGAGTATTATGGGACTTCTAGATAAAGTGATACATTATGCTTGGATTTTTTCGGTGCATTTAACTTCCCACCACACGATATCTTTCTTGACAAATATACATTAGGCGAAGCAGCTGGACAGATTAAGACAGGCCTTCTGACAGATCTCAGCTGTAATTGTTGATACGAAGACATCAGAAGACAGACTCATTTCTAGCAGGAATCAGTTTCAATTCTATTTGTTCGCATCAATGATCTTTAGAGAGTGATGTAGCTTTGCTAGTACAGTTTGTGGACAAGACAAAAATTGGTGGGGATAGTAATAACAGCTTGATAAATCACTTGTCAGAAAAACATTTTAACACAGCCAAATGCAAGCAATTAATGTGGGGACAAATAACGCAGGCAGTATGTATAGGATAAGAAACTATCTTGGCAAGCAGTGCCTTTGAGAAGGATTTAGAAGTTGTCACAGATAATCATTTCAGCATGATCCTTCTGTATCATGCTTTGGCAGAAGCACTATTGCAATGGGGAGCAATACACAGAATTAAGTTATCTTGCAATCTAAACTATTGGCAAGACTACTGTGAGATTACTCTGACAAGACTTGTTTTCCACATTTTAAAAAAAAAAAGTGCAAACAGCAGACAGAGTTCAATTGAGAGGGAAATATTCCAGAAGACAAAAACTTTGGAAGCTTAATATCAAAGCTCGTAACACAGAAATTAAGGAACAGAATTTACTCAGCTCCTTAAAGAGAAGACCTAGAGGTGACTTGCCCAGTGTCAGGAAGTGTACAGAACAGGTATCCAGTAGTTCAGTTGTACACATTCTCTGACAAAGTAAAGCAAGATCCCAGTTTATGGAAGCTTCAAAAAAATTCTTTTTTTTTTTTTTCCTCTAACTGTACTTCATCACTGTTCATCATTTAGAGTCTCTAGAACTCAGTGGGGGAGGGGGGAAGGTGCAGGGACTAACCAAAACCAAAAACCAAACTGTCCTGCATGAAGGAAGATGGGTTTGGTGGCAAAAACAGTCTTCTAGTGTCTCTTATTTCCATGGGAAAGGAAGGAAAATCTACATTACCACCTGTATGCTGAAGTTAACAGTTTTGCATCAAACCACTGATTTAATAAATCACAATTTTAAGGTTTCAGCAGGAATTCCAGAGATATTTTTTTTTTTCCAATATACAACTGGCCATACATGTAATAGGATTTTTGCCTTTCTCTGAAGGATTAGACGTTGGTCAATCGGTACATAAAATCATCTTTATACGACAATTACTTGGTACTTCCTTCTCATGTACCCTCTGAGCTTGTCCCTCTAAATCTTAGACACTGCTGACATCCCGATATCTCCTGATCTCTTTTGGTGTGAACTGTAAACTTCTGAGGACTAAAATGACTTCATCTAAATTCATGGAACTTAATATAAACAACATTTGGGAGAAAAATATGATGACTGGTCTTGTGCAGAAGGTTGGACTCAAAGATTTAATTTGTTTTCTTGAATTTAAACCTTAATACCATAAAATGTGTTACTCACTACAAAGCTAAGAATAATAACCTTTTAAATGTGTTTAGAATCACGGATTTAAGCATGACACTTTTCTATACCACTTGTAAGCAGCTTCCATATTCAAATGTACTTAGCTGTGACCTTTTCCTAGCCTCTCTCTTTTTAATTAGAACACTTAAATTATCACATTCAATCACAGAACAAAATCTATTTGTATAAAATTATTTACAAGATTTTATGCATCCCTTAACAACTCTGCGAACCTGATCCAAGGCTCACTGAAGTCAGCAGGAATTGTTCATTAATTCACAGAGGTTTGGCATAGCACGTGAAGTTATAAAATTGGTCTACACAGTTTCAGCAGAAAACCTGATATTGAAATCAGCTTGTATTGCTGAAATAAATGTGCCAGGGTTATGTAGCACATTTAAGGGAAATAACTGTGCATTTTTAAATTTCTTATGTCAGCTTTTCTATAGAAGACTTTCACATCTATCTAAAAGTCTAGGATGGATATTATTACCTTCAGAGTACTATCTGCTAACACTCATATAGGAGTATTTCATATTCCAGCCCAAAGAATGGCTAAAATTATTCTAGATCAGAAATTTTTTTAATTCACTAATGGAACTTCCCAGCTCTGTGTGTTCAGTTTATTAAGACTTCCTTGATGAACCGGCTCAAAGAGGGACATTCAAATGCTATAGTTAAGGAAAGACAACATTCTTAATAGTATCATTCAGATTAGAGCAGAGCCAAGTAACCAGCCCAGCTGGGAGTCCTCTGTACTCAACACTGTGTAAAAGTACCCCATAATTTGGTAACTGGTATGTGCCACCCACCACAGACAAACATAAAATGCTCGGTCATTTTTCCTTGTCTGCAAACCTTTGACATACTAAGCCTGGAAAGGAACCTTCATTTTACGATCATTTGTTTATACTCAATGTTTTCTTTTCAGGACTAAAAAAACACTTTGCTAAGTATTAAGGAGTTCAGCGTCACTGATTTTCTAAGAGTATGATTGTATCTTGGCACCATGCATCACTTCAAAAATCCCCATTTCCTGCCTGAAGAAAAATTACAAGGACAAATAACTTTGAAATGACTTTGAATTACGTTATTCTAAAATTCAAGCTAACCTCTGGCCCTCTCACACTTGATAAAAATCACATTTCAGTGTTCCATTATGACTAGCTGACATTAAGCTCAAAGCACTGCAGATGCCAACAAATAATACCATCTAGTTTTATGACAAATTTCTTCACGCATATTTATGAGTGTATATCTAACTGATTACACAAACAAACAGGAACGTGCACGCTTTTGAAAGCAAAGGAATCTTGGCAAAAAAAAAAGGGGGCCAAGTGTCTTACAGAGGCTGACTTTAGGATATTATTTTTTGATATTTCTGCATATCAACATACTAGATTTCCATTTTATGAAAATCCTCTCATTCACTTCAGACAGCAAACATAGATCTTGGGGTTAATATGCACATACATCCTTGTCTGTTCATGTTTCTAGAAACACAAATTTCCTTCTCAGAGTAAATCAGCACCGATAGGTTGACACAATTAGAGCTGCACAGGCCTTTATAGTAGCTGACAGTCTCCACCAGGACCAGAATACCCCAGTTTATGTTTTTATCATACATTTGTTCATTAGCCTAGTCAATTCTAACCAGCACTTAGATGTCCAGATTCATTTTTGATTGGTCAGTCTCTTACTATTAACATGCAAATATCATATCAAAGAAATTAAGGATTTGGGGGGATAAGTAGGGTAAAAAAAGTCACAGAAGAGGTATAAACAACTAGACTGATACTCTGGCTTCACCAGGTATTTAGCAGGTGTAGTGTAGCCATTGACACAATCCTGAGTAAAGCCAGTTATACTTAAATCTCTTTCTCACAAAGAACAGATACAAGATACAACACCTGCAAGCAGATAATATCCATAGAAACAGGCAAAATATTACACAAAAGACAGCTAGGATATCTGTGGTCACACAGATCGGTATAATCCACTGATTTGTTAAGCTGAGGATTTAGGTGGTTTACAAGATCTGCTTCTGAGAAAAGCAATAGCTTCACCTGGGCCTGAATCTCATCTGAGCCGTAGCCCACCTTGACAGTAACAGAGAGGGGTCAGGGCTAGGCAGATACCACTCCCCACTCCACGCCCAGCATACATGCCTCTATCACATGGAAAATGTTCCCAATTCTTCCCAAATGATCTTGCAAAAAGCTGCAGGTTCACAAATTGGGATGAACTCTTCCTGGGTCATTCTAACCTAAATTACTCCTACAAAAAAGTAATTTCTCACAAAACTACCAGCTCTGCATTTAGAAATGGCATCAATAACATGCATTTTTCAGAGTCTTATCCCATTCCTTCAGCAGCAGGGCTAATATATACACATCAAAGATTTCTAAGATGCAAGTGTTTGCATGCCTGAGCCATGGCGAGCACCTGCAGCAATACTGGCACTGTCTGGAAGCACTAGACTGGCTCTGCATGTGGCATAGACTTGATCTATGCTTGAGCTCTTCTGGGATTTCCAGGCAAACACAGAAAGTCCCTCCAAAAAAATTCCCTGCCAGAAAAAGAGCTATAGCCACACTGCATTACAACAGCTGACAAAAAAATTGGGTCACATTAGAAAAGGAAGATTCGTAACTCAGAAGTACTTTACTATTGGTCTTAACTACTATCATATGATTTTGCAACAAAATTCTGTTTGCTGTCTACCAAAGCACAGCCATCATGGCAGTGCCAACATATCTCAAATACTAGGATGAAGTAATGAATGAAACAACTGTATGTTTAGTGGCCATCAGTATATTTTCCATCTTCTCCAATGAGAAGGGGTTAGTTCATTTATTAGCATTACTTTTATTTTGCTGATAATCTTCTTAGACCATGTAACTACTTTAAAGCAGTTGTATCAGCAGCTGAGACAATTACAGTAAAACCAAACAGATGAAGTAGTCATTTTCCCTTCCTTTTAGACCTAAAATACAGATTCATCTTAATATTTTTATGAAATGCATTTAGAAATTGCACATGATGCAGCATGTCCTTATTGAACCGGCTGATATTCTTACCAGGTATTTGAATGGCAAGAGGTAAAGGTATGGTCTGAGAAACTCTTTAGTCAACCATTTTTAAGCAGGATATAAAGGGATGTAAAAGTCTTCGTTTGAAACCCCTGATGTTTCTGAATATCTAACTTAAGAACTATTGCCTAGCATTCACCCTGTAAGTTTATTTTCTGACAGACACATGGCACTGGGCATCTTTTCAACATGCAGAATACTTTCTGTTTCCGAGTTGTGCAGTTAGTCCAGGCAGAGATCTTCACCGCGCCTCGTAACTCCTCAATATTTCTGATAGGTACAATTGCCTGATTCAAGCCAGGGAGATGTTTGTCACTGAGATTTCAGGTGCCTAACCCTGCACTGCAGGGCAGTAAAATCAGCCTTGGTGCAGAAGACTATGTGGGTCTTCCAACCTGGCAACCGTGGCCTGCTGACACAGGGAACTGACATTTTCAGTTCGTTTTACCTCACAGTTCTGCAGTGAACCAGTTCAACGACCTTTAAGACCTGAGGCAAGAAGCATTTATTAAATAGTTCTCTTGCAATCTTATAGTAGATGCACATAATACTTGGTATAGCAACAAGATTTGCTTGTTCTTTTATGAACAATTTGATATATAAAGCTTTCTTATCTTTAATCAAATTTTTTTACAGTATTTAGGAAATTAGGGGAAATTCTGCTTTTAAACAGGTAAGGTATTACAGCGTATTTCACTAAGGACGCTTGAACATCAATAGCCAAGTTTCTAACAGAGTCTGGAAGTTTCACTTGTGAATGCCTGGAATATATAAGTTTCACCTTGGGCTACAAAAACTATTACGCTGTATCTTCTTACATCATAGCACATCATGTATAATCAGATCAGTCACTGTCAAACATTGGAGAAAAAAAGTACAGCGAGAAAACATTTGCTCTCATTGCTGACTTTGAGACACTGCATTTTGTTATGGCTCAACCTTATTAAAACAGCTTTTCTACTTACTATCAAAAAACGGACGTAGATACTTGTTGTATCCCTTTATTATTTTTTGTATAGTTGGAGGTAGAATTTCACCTTTTCCTTCAGCTTCAGGAATTTGCATCAACCTAAAAGTAATTTAAAAAGTGAGGCTGTTTTGAAAGAACATCATCAGTTACAGCAGAGATGACATTCCAGAAAAATGCTTTATTAATCTCAAGGTTACTGATGATTATCGCCCACCAGATAACACATCATGAAACATTTGTATGTCTGCATTTCATAGCACTGTAGAAAAATAATGTTCTAGAAAATATCAGATTTTATAATCTGTATTAGTCTCTTATTGGAAAAAAATACCACTTTTATACTTTAAAGTCTATAATTTCTTTAAAGTATCATTTCCTAACATTTCCTCACCTGAGAAAGTAGTTCAGTTTTCTTTAATACCTTCTCTGTAAATAGGACACTATTGTTATAACCTAGGAAAGGGGGAGGGGTGTTGACTGTTTATTTCATCATTTAAAATTAAGCTTCTTTTTACATAATAAAATACATTCAATTTAGCTCCTGGAGAGAGACAGAAACCAACCTCAGAGATCAGTGCATAAAAAACACTTTTAAAATCCTGCTTTTATATCACAATTTTTAAACAGGCTACAGAAATAATCCTGTTGAGCAAAACCAGTGAAGCATAACGAGAACGCAAACAATTCCTACGTTCAGAAACAGCTACAAATACAATCCACAGAATTCAAATATAAATAAGTATTTACCAACCCTATTTTTGCCCTGGGGCCCCTGCAATAGCCTCACTGGGAGGTTCCTAGGGCAGATGAGCAACAGTACTGGGGAAGATACATACCTCTGTGGCAATTCTTCACCCTGACCATATCAGGATTCATTTTTTTATTATTTTTCTTTTTCCCTCTCCTTCACTTTTCATGGGTCTTGATGGTCAGCAGCTGTGGGAGGGACAGCTGAGGCCATTAAGGACTTTTACATCATAAGTATACTGCCTTATAGCAAAAAAAGCTTTGCCCTTCATTTCTGCTTACCCCTAAGATGAGCACCCTGAGAGAGCGAGCAGGGTGTGCTCACCCATCACAAATTCGGGCCGTGCACTTCACAAATTGAAGCACAAGTGGTACTGACTGCTCATTGACAACGATTTAAGAAAAGTGGAGGTGTGACTTTTCTTTAATTATGAAGGTGAGAAGCAAATAATTGATTGACTCATGGAAGCCCAGCTGGCTGCAGGCAGAGGTGTTGTCTCTGCTGATGGAGAGCAGCCACCTATATATTCAGCAGCAGAAGGCTACTACATTTCTTACTTCCTATACCAAAAAGGACTGGTCCCCAAGAGTGACTAGCTGTACCCCTTAGCTCTTCTACAGCTGGTATAAGAGCTGTAGTTATGGTGGCTCAGCCCTGGGGAGGAGGAGGATGATGACGACAAGGATGGTCTCTTCCTTACAGAGAAGAATGATGGAAGTGCAAATTGATGGCTGAAGGAGCACTGGTGTTTTGTGGTCCTTCCTAGTCCTGCCAAATCTTTGCTAAATTTCTTCTTTCAATTTACCCTAGAAAGCTTCTCCCAAAGCCTCCGCTTGCTCCTCCTAATGATATTCCTGGGTCTTCTGCAGCCTTCCAAAGCTTGCTCCTTTGATTTGGGTTTTACTGTGTTTCTGTGAGAACTTCAGCTGCTCTGTCAGGAAACTGGTTTTTATCTGCTAGGAATTATCCAGTATCTTAAACTGGCAAAACTTAAATGCCAAGATGATCTCACTGACGGCACATGGCCAAGTCGCACTGTGGTTTTGGATGTGGTGCCCACTGTCTTTAAGTGCTGCTATTGCTGTTTAATTTTTGTGTTCACCAGACCCTATTCCAGCACAAGTAGCTCTTTTTCATTAACAGTCCTATAACTTACACAGCTTAGATATTTGAATTATTTTATTTTCCTTATTTTGTCCCTTGATTTTATTTCTTTTTTGTTAGTGAACTACATTGTTACTTTACTTAATATTAAGTGTGGTCTTGAGTAATGTCAGCATTGAAATAAGGACTGTTTCTCCTGTAAGTTGTGACCTAAAGAAACAAGCGCAGTCACGTGGAGTTGAAATGTGAATATAAATAAAAAAAACCCAGTTTTATGCTGCACAAAAGTGTTGGAATTAGAAATGTACTTAAACTTAATTAATTTTTAAGTACTGTACTAGCAACAGATTTTTCTGCTTTTGTAATTTACATATCATTTTAGCTAAGCATTAAATGAGCTGCTTGAGTTTAATTTCACAGTTTTACTGGATTGTTCCTGAATAACTTTCACGTATTGTGAAACAAAGGAAAACTTGTCCCTTTTCCACTGTGAGGGTATAATGTTGTTCCACTGATCAGTATGCAACTGTAGAGTGGTCTGGTGTGTTATCATTAATAGCTATTTTCCGAAATACATCTTAAATATTTAGCGTTATTGCATGCAAGTCCTTTACTTAAATCACCTGTGGTATCCTTTGAGATAATTTTTTATTTCTGTCATTAATATATATCTTTCATGTTTGATTTTATGGTTAAGTAAGAATTTGTTGGTATGGGAAAGCTGTTGTGCAGTAATTCAGGCTGTGAATTCACTGTCTTGTGCTAGTCTTTGAGAAGCCTATCATGGTAAGCCAATATATGAGAGGAACCTGATGCTTCCTGAATGTCTCTGTGTAATGTTGGCATCCTGGTAACTCTGGGCATTTTCAGAAGCAGATTGTCAGAGTTGGAAGGCAAGGAACCTATAGATGTTACGTGCCTTCCTTCAGTGGTTTTGCTTATGTGCATTTTAAGGGAGGATGTCCTGTTTCCTTTATATTTCCTTTAAATCTCTTCAGTTCCTGTGCCCCATTCATCACTAAGCAAGAGTGAGCTCACAGCTGCCTACATTCTTGTAGAAATCTTTAAAAAAAAAAAAAAAAAAAATTTGTCATATAGCCTTATGCAGGGATCACAAAGGATAAAAGTAAAAGCTGAGGCTCTTTCCTCTTATGCATGTATCTTCTCATCAATTCATCTAAGCTCCTCTCTTACCCTGTGTTTTTAAATTTGATTAACTGCATGTGGTTTAGTTCTTGCATTTCCTTAATGCATTTGAAATACATTGGCACACATCTAAATATGGAATTGCCTTGAAACAGCTGTTCCAGGCACTGAGGAGAGAAGAGACTTTTACAGAACAAAACTGAATAAATATTTATTTGACAGCCTGGAATATCTGTCTGTTCTGGGCAGTCAATATATAATACATGTTTTGAACTCCTCACAATTCAGTGACTTATGGTCACTTTTATCAAGTCTGAATTCTAATTATTTCATTTCCTTAGTTATTCTTATGGGTCAAAAACAGTATTTTTACAGGTTAGGCTAAACTTGGAAGGCACAACAATTGCTTGGTATTTAAGACACTTTCAGGTTAGTGTCTTAGTAGAATATAATAATGTATCACTGCTTAAAACAGAAGTATGGTCTAGACACATGTATGGGAATATTTTTCCAGGCTATTTTTTGTCAGAAGTTATGTATCATGAAAGAGGCAGGAACACCTTAGAACTGAGAGAAGGGAGAAACAAAATGCCAAACACAGTCTGAGCAAGCTTTTGAAACACCCCCGTCAGGAGAAGCTGGGGAAAAAAAGCTTTTTTCAGGCAATCCACTGACAGGCGAAGGATTTACAGATGCAAACAAAGGTGTTACTACTTGTTTCATTCCTGCTGTGCTCAAGGACACAGGCTTTTGTACAGTCTTTGTAGAGAAACTGCAGCAGAATCACCCAAATCACCAATTAATTGTCTGCTCCAAAGCAGCCAGTACTGTCATGGGTTTCTAGTTAATTGGTGAGGTTGAAACAGCAGCACTACATTACCACTTACCAGATACAGGAACAAATACTTCAGTAGTGTAAGCGCTGTTAAACGCAGGAACAAAAAAAAAAAAAAATCAACATCCCACAGAATTTTCTCGATCTGACCCCATAAACTTGGGCTGGCATTCTTCAATTTCAAAACATCCTTCCTGAAATAAATGGGAGTCTTTCTTGGGATCAAATTGCATACATTTACTTCAGCTGATTCCCGATAACGATTTGAAGTGTAAGTTCTACTGATTACTCTCATAAATTTGCCTCACTTTTTTCATTTCTACTTCTTAATAAAAATATTTCTGGGAAAGTGACCACCCAGGTAACCCCCTGGATGTAGGTTTTAGTATGTGTGTCTATGATGTGATTGTAATGTAATTTAATGTCAAGTACTGAAAGTGAAGTTCAGAAATGTCATTCAGGAAGGGAGAACTAGAAAGTAAGGCAAAGACCTACGTAGCCTGGCATGCAGATAGTGTGGATCTCTACAACAGCATAGAGATAGCATGGGAGCAATCCTGGCCCTTGTTTCACTGCACCTCAGTTCTTGGATATTGCTCAGACATCTTTCTCTGTTTTAGTGCCAAGCTGGATAGTTGTGTTTTAAACAGCGCTTTCACCAAACCTTCCTGAGGTGCACTGGAAAAAAGACGTTTGTGTACCTAAGCATCATCCTGGCTGTGAGCTAGCCAAGCGGCAGAGCTTCTCAGCCTGTTTGGATTTGGTACAACATGACCAGATCAGCTCAATGCTGTGCACTTGTGTCCAGGCTAAGCAGGTGCCACGGATACTATGCAGGAATTAACTGTCTGTGCCTCCGGACACTCTTAGCCATGTGAAGCTGTAAGAGAGGATTCACAAAGTCTGCCTGCTAATAATTGAATGAAGGCAATCCTATACTGCAGGCTGAACTTCGCCTCCTTGTTATAGATGCTTCTGAAATTTTGTTGGTCTCTTAGCAGTGCTTCATTACTGCAAAGCTATGTATCATCCAATGATTATGGAGTGTGGCAAGTCTCAGATGACAAGGAAGGAAGGTGGAATTAGAGCAAGGGTGTGTTCTGGACGAAGATCTTTTTATAGCACTAGAGAAGGTGGAGGAGATGGATATTTTAAACTCCCTTTCAGGGGACTGTTCCACCTGCCGTCCTGGCCAAGTGGAGGCTTTATTTCAACATGTGTTTGTACACCCACTTGAACTAAAGCTCAGGCAGAATCTCATTTTGAGGAATTTACTGGGAGACCAAATAGGCAATTCTACCAAGAGAATTGGGTAACAGACTTTAAACATTTCAGTTGAAGGTGGGAGTGACAATGTTTAACCTGTCCATGCTTGCATTTTCTTATTATAATTACTTATAAAGAGTATTTTTTTTTCCCCATTTTTATAGAAGGAATACATTTTAAGCACTACATCTATCTTAAGTTTTTGTCATGGCAACCACACCAGTAGCAGGATTACTTGTACACAGAAGGGATCCATTTCACCTTCCAGCTTAAAACAACTCAGCTTTCCTAAAGACCACCATTTCATCAACAGAGAATAAGATGACAGTGTTTTAACCAGGTAATTCTTTAAGACACTCTCCTCTAGTAAAAAAAGCACAACGACGACTTTACTACCTCAAGGTTACAGTACATCTATGTGGACTATGTGCTTCTGTCCTTGGGCAAGGTGCCACACTCCAGGCAAGAACCATGTGCCCTTCTGAATCTGCTAAGCATCTGATTCGATATTCACACTCTCTACACAGTAATCCTTCATTTGAGGGATCATTTGCTTCAGTTAAATTCCTTTCTTTTTTAACTCCCATCAGTCTTGTCGGTGAAAAAATGTGTAACTCAGTCAAGCAGCTGAGATGATTTGTGAAGGAGTTTAGTCCTGTATTTCTGCTATTAATATCCAGGTTGTTTAATCTTTGTAAGAGGTAAGATTCACCTGTCACGTACATTTGGCTCTGTTACCTGGTCAGATCAATTTCTCAGTAAACTGATTACAAATTAACTGATATTATTCTACATTGAAGGAATAATATATTTTAGCAAATACTTCTTACCTACACAGCATCAACAGAAAAAGGGCTCCGAGACTGCAGCATTTAAGACTGCACATTGTCAGATGTGGTTTCAAAAGTTCTTGTAGCTCCTAAAAAAAAAAAAAAGTGCAGAGGTAGTGTTTTACAACACATTTGCATTTCAAATATACAGATTTCACAAGGTTTTCAACACTAAAGATACTGTATCTTGAATAGCTGCTGCTATAAATGTGTTGGTAAATATCTACAATAAAAAAAACCCTCAAAACTCAAAAAAATACATGGTATCAGCAATAATTTAACTTACCAATAGAAGTTACATTCCAGTATACTACAGCTCTTTCATTTTTGCACCTGTCCTTTAAATATTAGGAAAAGTAATTGTTTTTAAAAAATAGTGCAGTTGTGCAGAGAATCAAACACTGAGTTTTCTATCTGCTATTCATGCTTGTAAACGAGTGCATCTCTGGCATATCGGCGCACACCTCTGAATGGAAAATACATAACCCTGTCTTAGAACACAGAGCTGTTTGAGAAACATCTCTGGTACATGAGTAGTAACAACACCTATAATACATTTCTTTTGTGAGCATTTTGTTAATGAGGAAAATAGAAATGGTATGTTTCTACCTCTGGCTATTAAAACAAGATCCTTTGTATATAAATAACCATACATAACTATCCACATTCATGAAAATGTCTGGCTGAGGCAGGATGTTTTCTTCTGAATGGGATTTCTTTGCTGTTGTCATCATGATTCACATCCACAATGTTTAAGTAATCTGTCAACTCTGTAATCCATTTCTGGATGAAAAGAGTATCAATCAATAGTTTAATGCAGTCATGCAACAGATCTGAAATTCACAGGCTGTGCAAACTTTTGCTATATTTCATCAAAGCACTGAAATGTTATTTGTAAGTCTCGCTTCAAAACTTAAAAAAAAAAAAAAAAAACCTACATGACAGGAACATTATTTACCCAGAATTTGCAAGACAACTGTTAAATGTTAATAAATACAAATGAAATATCTGTTGCAGGTTTTAGGAAGGGACAGTCAAACAATACTATTTTCAATGTCCAGGATGAATTTTGCAGGAGTGTCTTGATTTCACAATAAATTACTAACAGTAAAGAATTTGAAGCTTCACAAGTTGAAGCATTGTTTCACGATCCTTTAGCGACCAACGCAAAATGCTAGCAAACTTTTTTTACCCCAAAGTAACTATTCTTTCAGTCTATCATTCTAGTAGGAACAACACTAGTGGTATTAAATTAATGCAGTGTGAATGGTATCTGACTTCTGTGTAACAGTGGTGAAGTGACAAATAAGTTGTTAATGTCTCCAAAGCAAAATGAAAGCCTTTTCAATAGCTTTTTAAACAAGTAAAAATTCTCAGCATCTTGGATGCTTTAAGCATACACCAGCCTGGTAAATATTAATGTCAAAATAAATCATATACTCCTACTGACTTCCACAGAAAATCATGCATGAGACATTAAGAGAGCCTGTAATAGGAAGATACAGCACAAATGAGCAGATGGTGTTGTCAGAACATTGCTCTCTAAATGCTGATTCTGTAACACTCCTGGTGCGTATTGTGTGATCTCTTTTGCGTATCTCATTTTGGGTTTGGTTGGATACTTTCTGCATTCACTATCTTTAGCTCACACGAAAATATGCTAAAAATAAGTATTATCCTTCTGGTTCCCAGAAAAGCTCTTACTGACTTTATAAGTACTTCATAAAGCATCTTTTATATTTAGCTTTTGAATTGCTACTATGAGCTCCTGATGTGTCTGAAGATCCTTTATAAACAGATTAAGGAAACTATGCATATTTCTATACTTGTTTAGTTTTAGTTTTTACAGCACTGAAGAGCAAAATGAATGTGTTGACTACTAATATCTTTCTAAAGCAACTGGCTTACCTCCAGATCTTAACCAACATCCAATTTAGCAATTTTCATGGGGGGATGGGGTGGAGAATTTTAGTCTTTAACACGTGAAAGGTCAAATCCATTCTACAGTAGGCTTAGGAAGAAAGAACATGGAAATAACAGGAAGGAGCGGATCTCTTATTTCTGTGTAAGAAATACTACTCAAGAGCTCTAATTGCCATGTCAACTGGCAGCCCATCACTGCGAAGGGACCAGAACTGGGTAGCTACTGAAGTCTTCAGCAGTTTCACAGATAATACTTAAGCTGGATATATAAATCACTGCTGCATGTGCATACACGCTTGCATGCACACACACATTTTCTGTGCTGTTCTTTTTTTATGGAGCTTACTGAGCTGGTTTGCTCCATTGAAAAGCCTGCCTCTTGGCATGTTTGCACATCTGGACCTTTGCTCTGTCACAAATTTCTTTATCAAATACTATATCCTCGCAGCGGGATTCCTTCCTGCATATGTAGACCATACTAACTACCAGTATTTAAAACTAGTTCAGCAGGACTTATATTTTCACCTTTCCCAGAGCCTAGAAAAATATACATAACCTGTTTTCTGCATGGACTATTGAGCCATTTGGTTTTACCAGACAGACTACATGCTGTCCAGATTACTGTGAATATAGTGACACATCCCCATGTTTTAAACATACTATTAAGTAATTGAGGTGAAGGTAACAAATATCTGCCCCAGTTTCCCATATGATGAGGCAATAACACTTTCTACTTTGAATCAGATCAGATGAGGACTGTAAAATGGTAACTAATGTTTTTGCATTCCTCCTGGAATTCAGTATTTTTTATCTTCAGCATGAGATGTAAAGGGAATTACGCTAGTTACACAAACCTCAGACTGAAATGGGATGAGGCAGAAAGCTGGCAGAGGTAGTTAGCAGTATTTTAAAAATTCACTAGAAGTCAATTTTGTGTGAATGAATCAAAGCATGAAACACCTGCTATACTGAAGTATCTTATCCACAAATGTATGCATGGAAAAGACTGAAAATTAACAGGTAAAGACACTTTGTCAAATGGTAGTGGCCATATGACTGAATTCCTATGGCTGCTGTTGCAGACATCTATAACTACATGCAGAATTATCTTAAAATAAAAAGTCAACAGCAGTTTTATAGACAGCATAAGCTTAATTTGCACTGCAGTTGCATTTTACTTCTGCATCCAAACTGTTGAATGACAGTGCCTTCAAGTGCCTGACCGAAAAGCAGCCAGAAATTCAGGAGGGATTCAGCCAGAGTGCCAAAGTATAACTACCTCCCCTACTCTGCATTGTCTTACTTGCATTGTCCATGGCAACTGCAGCATAGCCAATGAGTATATATATATATTTTCTTCACTCCATTCTCTGGGTGTCAGATCAATAAGAACCAACTGGAGGGGAAAATGATGGAAAGCTGGAAATACAAAAGACTCAGTGGGAGAAAGGGAGTGGATATATGGAAGACGATCACACGATAAGATTCAGAAGTAGAGGGGCAGAGAGATAAAAAGGAAAAACTCCTCCATCATGTGGCCCCTGAATGCCGCTGTCACTTCCAGATTCTATATTCATTCTTCACTCCTGTCCTTGCTTCTAGCAAATTGGCACCGGGCACTATATTGCCATGTTCACTGGCTTCTGTAGTTCTTCTGGGCAGTCTTCCTTGCTCTTCATATTTCCAAGTTGCATAGGAAATAATTCTATTTACCTTCAGCTCTGCACAAGCAACAAGTGAAAATAAAGGGACAGTGAGTAGTTTTCACTCATCAGTTGGAAAAGCCAACTGCATGCAACTGATTGACAGTAGTCACTGACAGACAGCATTTTATGGAATAAAGTAACATGCTATCTGTCTTTGTATTAATCTGGATGCCTGTCTACAATAGCCCTAATTTCATGATACTTCTTAAGTCTCCCTAAAATGCATAGATCCAAAAGAGAAGAAAATGCAAAAATTTTCACACATCAAGATTATTTTTCATGTTAAGATCGATTAATACTGCAGAGAGCATGGCTTGAGTGAAAAGCAGCAGGAGATTTTTTTTGTTGGCAAATTAGAAAGAAGGAATAAAACCCAGCAGCAGTAAAACTCTGGGTCTGACCAGGGAATTGACTGATGAAAGTGGACCAGTGCACGTGTCTGCACTGTATTATAAGGGGCACCCTCTTATCTGGCTGACAAGCTGGCTCTTAGCGTACCAGCTAGCTTGTTTCTAAACCCTAGGCACTTCTGATATTGCCTAGCATGGACACAAACCATGCAAGGTCTCCTTGGGCAAGTAAGCAAAGTTAGATTTACTTGGTCCATGCAAGTAGCTGTCTTGTCATGTTTTCTTTGCAGAGACAGGCAGTACGGGGGCCATCCATAGCGACAGTGCTATCTTAGCAATTGCATGGATGTGAAGTTTCTACTGTTGATATATCTGGCAACAGTTCAAAGTGAAATACTGGATTGCAGTTATGCTCTGATGTCCTGATCAATACAGCTGCCATGCGTCCCAGGTAATACAAATAATAGCTGAAAATATCACTTTTTAATGGAAACACTCAGCAAGTTGGTCCAATCTGTACAACATCTTTCTCAAGTTTTGTGCTCTGAGATGCTTTTGTCCAAGATACTGTTCAACAACAGAATATCATATTGTTAAAATAAGCAGAATGAATTTAAGCTTCACCAGAAATGAAGATCCACTTCTCTGGTGTAGCAAAATGAGCTGTAAGTGAAGCTTCACAATTCAACATTGCTTATATGCGTATAGGGCATTGTATGAGAGATCTTTAAAATGATCCTGAATAAATCTGTATGACAAACAGGTTCATTTATTTAAAAAAAAAATAAATGAGCACGGCAAGATTTCAGGCTGTATCAGCAACACCTTAGTAATTGTATTTCAATATCCAAAACAATCTACAAGATAACATGTAAAATCACTGTCCTCAAAATATGCTTGGAAGGTCAAAAAAAATCCATTGTTGCAGCCACTTTAATTTTTTGTTAGTATCAGTACTTCTAACCACAAAAGGAGTAAGGACTAGCAGTATGCTGCTAATATTACAGTATTAAGTATGTGAATACTGTCTAATTGTTAGACATTTGCTGTTCTAGATTGAGGTCTGTATTCCTCACCAAGTTCTCTGTATTATCAATTTCATAAACACCAAAGCCTTAGAGTAACTTACATAACCTATAATAGGGTTATTTCATATGTTTAGCTGTTGCTGTTTTCACTCTGTGCATTTTAAATAGATCAGTAAGTATCTTGGGATTGCTAAGAAATAAGTTAACTGGCAGAGATGTTAATGTTGTACAATTTTCCTGAAAAAACAATTTCAGATTTGTAACAACTGGGTGTTTTGGGTGGCAATACGATTCTAGGAGTTACCTTCATGGAACAAGTTTCAGATGATGTACTTCCAAGCAGCATAACACTGAACTGCAAGGCTTCACAATGTACAGAAATTGATGTAGTGACAAACATTCACAGAATAGGTTTTAATAAATGAATGTGTTCGTGTGACTGCTTAAATATAGCAAACTCCACTCGTATCTATTGAAAAATCTATAGCAAGTGTGCCACAGGCTATTTTCTAGTAAAAAAAAAAAAAAAAGTATTAACTTCACCTTTTTTTAAACACACTTTCAGACTGCTGACACTCAAAAGTCAAGCAGATCAGTGGCATTCAAGTCAAGTTTGATTACTGCCATTTGTAATTATCCAAACTAATCAGAAGTTTCTGGGGTTGTTAATGGTTGTTTATATGTGTATATAGACTTTTTTACTTGAATCTTTTGCTTGGTACATCCCAGTTCTGCTTTCTGTGCAGCTGGACCTCTACGTATCTGCAAACGTTTAAGGGTCCTCTTGCACCAAACTACAGGTTTCTCAAATCTGAGACCTTTACTGGCTTTTTAAGGTGTATGTCAACGTTGCAAGGTCCTCTCACACCCAATCCCACTGACAGTCAGGGATCACCTTCTGCCGCACCAGGTTTTGTCCGAGTTCGGCAGTCACAAGTCACAGCCCACCCGTGTGGCTACACCACAGCAGCAAAAGGCAGTGAGGTGCTCAGCTGTCATGCACGTTAAAGACTGTCCAGGTCAAGTCGGAGAGGCAGGCAACCTTCAGAGGCCACAAATGATGAATGAAACCTCAAAGGCACCTTAACAAAGCTTTTGACTTTGCAGCAAGGGGCAAACTGCTTGTGTGTGGCTAACGCTGATGGCTTGGGTGGTCTCCCATCCCCCAGCTGAGATGTGACACCTGCCTGGGCGACCACTTTGGGTTACCAAGTTTCTAAAGGGCACCCACAAGTGTGGGCTGAAAGCAGATACAGTGCGACCGCAGCACTGATCCCATACTTCACTAGCTATACAGACCGGCTAACTTGTTTCTATAGCCTGTAGCAAAAATGGAGCCACAGTTTTGTCTGGGCACTATCAAAATAGATAAGATGAATATAAATAGTTGAAAATTCAGAAAGTTGGACAGAATATGCTGGCTCACATTAAGAAAGTAACAACTTGATTTGAAAAGACAAGCGAAATTATCTTTCTGATGCCATCTCAAATTACTGTTCCTTATGAAAGTTAAAAGCGAGAATCTTCTTGCTCTTAACCTGGAGGAGAGGTCTCCCCACACAGACCCTGACATCTGTGAGCTTCGCTCAAGCATTCTCATGCTGTAGAAACCATCCCGGAGCCAACTAACCTGCCCCCGGCTTCCCTCCATGCAGCCTCTGGCATGGGAGAATGAGGGACATCTCACTATATGTCACTGAACACATGCTCGGGGCTGCGAGGGAAAATAGTAGCCCTGAGGCAGCCGATTAGGCTTAATCATATCCGTCTCCTCTCTTCGTTGAATGTTTTGCAGTGGGCCTCTGAGATTTACAACACAGAATCAGCCCCTTGGTTTGCAATTAATTTTGTTTGCAGCCGAAAAGGCTTATTTGTTTGGGGGAAGGAAATGCAGCCTAGCAATGCCTTGTTTTCCATGCAAATTTTTATTTGAACCACAGACTTTTTTCCTGTTTATAGGCATGCATAAGAACAGTCCAAACCTCCAGAGAAAAGTATGCTTTCTCTTGTGACACTGAGGCACCGAACAGCTACTTGTCACTTTGAGTCTGAGGTCGGTAACTCCTTGCTGAATTAGTAAGTGCCATGTAACCAGGAGACTTACAAACTAACCACCTTGAGCAGCGCAACTGGATCAAAGATTAGGAAGGAGCAAATCAGTTTTTAAAGCAGCTTAGTTCTTCTAGAATCTAGGAAGATTTTGCATTTGAAACAAACTGGCACAAATTAATGGAATTAAAATTACTCAGCAGAAACACACACATTTCCAGGAAGAAACGCTTTTGCTTGTACGGCCACACACAAATGTGAACGTTCTCAAAGCAGCTCGGTGCCCTGGGCTGGGCTTCCCACTTCTGTACCTGCCAAGGCTGAAGCCAGAGGTGTTCATCTGACAGAGGTAGAAAGAACTGAGCTCAAAGCCAGCAGGAATGCAGTCTGAGGAAATAACACAGGAGGCTTTGAAAGCATGCAGCCTTTTTCAATACAACATGTATTGCAGATTTTTCTCCACTAACACCGATATAACTGGTCTTCCCCTGTGGATAAGTGTGTGACTGTCTCAGGCTCTTCCTTCTCTTTGAGCACATTCTGCTCTAGCTTTATTCTGTGACAGTCATGAGAATCACCTGGAGTTGTCATGATGAAGAGCGACCTTTAAGAATCCTCTTTATAACATTTGGATAAACATTAAAATCATGTATATAGGGAGGTGATTGTTTTATAATTGGAAAAAGCCTGTTAGAGAAATAAAAGGGTTTTCTTTCATCATGACTCAATGCCCAACAACAGGTTTAATCACCATGATCTATTTTCATTCAAGTACTGTACACTTCAAGTACAGGTACATCGTTGATCTACACACTCCTCTGGGGTGGGGTGCGGACTTGGTAGGGAGTCGGGGGGGGAAAAATAGAAGCTGGCTCTTAAATTTTCTTCCTGGGAGAAGTTTCTCCATATGCCATTCACTTAAAAAGCCTGCAAAAACTTGTTTTTGTAGGGGGAACTTGCTTCTCAGATATTACTTATTTCATTAATGGCAATTTGAGTTATTCTGGGATATTTAGATCCAGCAGAATGCATCTTAATACCTCCGAGGGAAAAAACCTAACATTCGTTTAAAAGAGCTGAGCAGAGGGTGAGGGAAGGGAAGGTGCGAGTCCCCCCAGGCAAGGAGCGGTGCTGGGGCCAGGCCCCGGCGGGGAGGGGGCCGCGCTCCGAGGCCCGACGCGCCTTACCTGCAGCCGGGCCCGCGGCCCCTCCGCGGCGGCGGGGGAGGAAGGAGCGGGGCCGCCTCCGCCTCCTCCTCCGTGCAGCCTCGCAGCCGGCCGAGCACTGCGGGGGCGCCGCGCCACGGGTTCGAGCCCGCCCACGGCCGGGGGTGGGTGGGCGGCAGTGGGAGAAAGTCCCCCCCTGCTGTTGCTGACCTAAGCCCCCACACATGCCTCTAAGCAGCGTTGTCCCTTGGCTGCCACTCCTCCTTTGCCTACTCTGTGACACCCCTTTTCACTTCCTAGTGGCTTTGGGGGAGAGGATGCTGGAGAGAGAAGTGGCGAGGGATCCCTGCCAGACAAACACCAGTGGCAGCACTTCCCACCGCTGCTTTCTTTGCCATGTCTCTCTAATGGAGCTTGCATAAAACTTCCTGCTTATTGGCTTGTTTTCCTCTTTACAGCTGTCACATCCCAGCTATGCTGGGTAGAAACATCCACCCTTGTTCTCTATTTGATATGGAAACATTCTGGGCTGCTTTATGCAACAGTTCAAGTCTTTCTATGAGCCACTGGAAGAAAAATGTTAGTTTCGCAGATGTTACTTTCCTGTCTGACCTTTAATTTCAGGAGCTGTCTGCAGCTTGCAGATAGATGGAAGTACCGCTTGCTCTGGGGAAATATCATTCCACACAACACATGATAAAGGAAACCACTTAGGGAATGTGATTCCCGACCCAGGCTGTGTTAGGTGAAGCAACTTCTGGCAGTTTAAGATCTGCTGTCAGAAATAATTGCCTGTAGCTAGGATAGGAGGAAAAGGGGGAAAAAAAATCCTTCCTGACAGGGTCACTATTGCCAGTACTAAAATATGGTATTGCTGGTCCAGGCTGTGGAGGAGGAGAAAGAAGATGATTTCAGCAACTTCAGTTTCAACTATTAGTGCTGCTTTTGAGGATTAAAGAGTTAATAACTATTGAGGAAGGAAAAGGCTGAGAGGTCCCAACCCTGCATCTTCTAGCAGTAAGGACCCTTAGATTTTTTTGCTTCCTAGTACATGCTAGTCTCAGTTCATGTCAGAAGTAAGCATGTGGTGTTTGCTTTTTTGTAGAATAGTTTGGGTTGGAAGGGACCTTTAAAGGTTATGTAGTCCAATTCCCCTGCAATGAGCAGGGACATCTAGCTCTAGATTGGGTTGCTCAGAGCCCCATCCAACCTGACCTTGAACGTTTCCAGGGATGGGGCATCTACCACCTCTCTGGTCAACCTGTGCCGGTGTTTCACCATCCTCATTGTAAAAACAAAATTTTTTCTTATGTCTAGTCTGAATCTACCCTCTTTTAGTTTAAAATCATTATCCGTTTTTCTTTTTCTTAACTGTATGTTTAAATTAGTTACTGACAGGTTGTTATAAGAAGCTATTCTGACAGCACTTGCCTGCTGTGACTATACTGGAACCTCCCTCCAAGCTACAGAATATGGGAAGGTCTGAGGCCCAAAATAGGGGAGCAAAAACGTATCTTTTCATGACAAAAAAATGGAGCGTGTTTCCCTACTGTTGTGTGCCTTTCTGCTACTGTTATTGCCTGAAGCTCTTATTTGTTACTGCATCTGTGGGCAGGAGAAATTAGAGAAATGTAAAATCCCATATTCCCTGCAAATGCTGAATGTTGATCCAATTACAAGTCAAGAATACGTGCTGAGTGTGCCTGCTCTAGGGTACTGCCCCCTCGTATCTCGTTTGAACAGTCTGTCTAACTGTGTAATGTGTATAGTGTTTATCTTTCATTCATCAGTCAAGCAGAAAGAAGCTTGAAACCCAGTGGAAAAAAATCCCTTATTGTTTCTACTGCAGAACAGCTGCAAGTGCGAGAATCAGCAAGTTTGGTCTCATGTGGCATTTCATAGCATGAGAACTGAGAAAACAGCTTTAAAGACAATTCTGTTACCAACTGGCATAGAAACAATGCTGATGTTTGTTTATTATTCCCAATAGTACTCCAAGCACAGGTTATATCCTTAAATTTCAAGGGATCTTTCTACCTAATTCTTAAAGCCTATTTCAAGTTCCCATTACCTGCAAGTCAATTGAAATAGAATGAAAACATTGTGTCTGAAAACACAAAGCATCAATATGCATGTTTCACTTCACAGTACTCAAATGGAGAACTCTGAAAAATAATATCTTGAGGAAGTGGGAATTCAGCAGCTGTCTGAATTTCAAGGCTTTAAGACAGTTGAGATGCATTTGAAAACCTTGGGCAGTGCACATCCTTCTCCCCATACAAGAGCCCTAAGCAGCGGCAGTCCCTGGGACTCCAGATCACCTGAAAGAGCACCTGGGCCATGGGCAGTGTCTGTTGGAGACAAGTAAGTAAAGGACAGTGCTAAAAATTAATTACCATAGCCTGAAATATTAAAGCTGCCAGTTAAACCTGTTGTTATAAAATTAAAGCTTACACTGGTTTCTTCTAAAGCTTACTGGTCCTTCAGAGTGCCTGTGGTTCTCATTTTATTTATTTTCTGCTGGTGCTATTGCACCCTCAGCTAGGGCTGTAGTAGTTTATCAGCAACGGGCTGATGCCAGCCTGTGCCCATGCACAGAAGGAGACCTGACCCCGCCAAGAGCCAGCCCCTGCCAAGCCCTTGTCCCCTTTGCACTCCCTGCAGCAGTGGGACCTCTGAGGCACCGAACCCACTGCCTGCCCTTGAGGTAGTCCCAGAAGGGGACGGCTCAGTTATTAACCCAGAGCTTAAGTCTTTGAATAGAACCATTCATTGACTGGGAAAATCAGCTGACTCCATCCTCGGGCTGGTAAAGAGCAATGAAATTGTTTCAGAGAACAACGTGCAGAGAAGACTCCTTGAACACAAAAAATCTGGATGCCCATGGGAAGAAGTCATTAACCCCTCTGTGCATTTAGCCCTCTGCATCTGTATTGGAGCCCATGCTGGGTAAGTTGGTTTTTTTAAATTTCATGTGTGTGTTTCTAAAGAACAGGTTTTACTGTCCTTGCAAGGAGGTGGTTAAGCAGATCTGCTTGATTTCAGACTAGATGAAGTGATTGGGAATCTGGGCACAAATGCATTTCTTCATCATCCTTAGTTAAATTTTAATGATGTAACAAGTAATACCAATGTTGAGGACCTTCAAAATCACTAATTGGAGACTATTGATTTGAAATTACTATAAACAATTCGATTTCATTATTCAGTGTCCCAGTGAATATAATGGAAAGGACGAAAACAACACCGTAAAATGTGCTCCATCTTCAGAATTCTTTAGGAAATAAAGTTTTCCGACTACTATAAATTACATGGGAAGTAGAAATGAGTCAATTAGTGTTCTAATATGTGGTAAGGTCTACTCTCAAATAGGAATGTTTGTCCATGACAGTATGCATTCTTATACTACTACAGACTTCATGAATAGTTGAATTTTAAATTATTATAATAATATTCAGTGACCTGAGGGCTACATACTCTGCAACCGTTCCAGATTATCTGAGTGAAAAATAATGAAAATACAAAATGGCTCAAATATAAAAGTTCATATCTTCCCTTTTCTATCTTGTTGCCCAGTCACACAATAAATTATTTGAATGTTACCTGTAGCAAGATTCACACTTAGATAAAACACAATCATTTTTTATTAAGTATTGGACATCTTCATTGTGTTTTAGACCCATC
This sequence comes from Opisthocomus hoazin, assembly GCF_030867145.1. Classification (NCBI taxonomy): domain Eukaryota; kingdom Metazoa; phylum Chordata; class Aves; order Opisthocomiformes; family Opisthocomidae; genus Opisthocomus; species Opisthocomus hoazin. The sequence continues at coordinate 63,782,430 of NC_134419.1, forward strand.
TTGCGTTGAAATTTTTCCTCTCTTGTTAAGCCTTTACTTGATGTCACTACTTGCTGCTTTTTTCACTGAAGTCACTGAGGCTTAGTGTGTTATTTTAATGGCCATTTGACCTCTTGTAGGATTACTCATACCCTGAAATCAAAGCATGTTCTTACTGAAATTGGGCCCTCCTACCCTAGCTCTGTCTGGAGCACTCTGGCTCCGTTACCTTGAGAGATGCTGTTGCAGGCAGCCAGGATGCATCTTGCCCCTGAACATCTTCAGCTCAGACCATGGCTTTCAGGCACTATGCTAACCTTTACTCTCCCTATGCGGTAGCAAAACATGCTAGTGTGAAAACTTCCCAGGAGCAAGGCACTTTCATCTGAAACCAGTCTTTCTTTAAAGGTTGTTTCGAGAAGCACATATTTTTGGCTATATCTCTTGTCAGTTGATTCACAACAGCAAGGCTGCATTTGTCATAGCATTTTTAGCCCTTGCTACACTATTGAATATGTCCAGGTGCTTGCTTTAATGAAGTACTTATGTTTCCATTATGCCCAGAATAATGTCAATACTGGAGAATTAGATTAAATGAATGAGAAAGCTGAGATGAAGACAGGGGATTTGATTATCTCAGATAATTGATTTTCTTTGTATGATGCTGTCAATGCTTGAAAGGCCAGGTGGATTAACTGCTTCTGTCAAGAACAGGCAGGCTTGTGCTAGTCTTGCATCATATACAATTTTCCAGTTTATTATCAGCAGGACAGTGGAAACGTGTAAGCTTCTGGCTGGGATGTCTCCTGCTGTTTTGAAAGACTTATTTTGATGGGGTTTTTTTTTTACTGGCCCCAAAATGCTCACTTTTCATCATGAGCAGAATGTACCTGTTCAGCTATCAGTAACAAAAAGCCTCCAGCAAGTGTGATACTGAGACATCAAGAAGCAGTTTTCACAATCCCCATTACTGCAGGGAGCTGTACAGACATTAATGATGTGCATCGTGAGCTCTCTGGCCTGGCTGTTGCATGGGGTAAGATAAATACACCAGAGTACAGTCAGGACCAGGAGCAGCTGTGAGACTCCAGGCTCACTCTTAACTGTCCAGCCCAACAAATCTGCTGAGTTGCAGTTATGTAGTCCTAGAGGTAAAGCCAGATTGCGGGGAGAAGGTTGACTTGTCTTCCCCAAAGAGAAGTTGGAGTGGTTGCTGGACCTTTTCTATGCATCCTCATGAAAGAAGTGGTTGTTAGAAAAGTGCCGCTTTCTGTGCTTTCTCCTGTCCATGCTCAGTCTACCTAAAGCTGTCACTGGTGTCCATGAATGTAATGATAGTCTTTTTATCATTAACTCTGTATGAAACATATTAAAAACTGTAAGGACACATCGGAATTTCATTTCTTAAGCCCTACCTGCTATGTGATCTGAAAAAAACTAAAAGAACTGATGACATAGCACTGGAACTCTACTTGCACGGGAAAGGTTTTTTCCAGCCCAAATGGAATTACGCTGTGCTGTGAACATGTACCAAAAGGCTTCATCTGTTTATGGTTTAGTTTGTTCCACAGTACTCTGTCAATGAAATAGGCTGCCCAGAGAAGTGGTGGAGTCACCATCCCTGGAGGTGTTAAAAAACGTGTAGATATTGCACTTTGTGACATGGTTTTGCAGGCATGGTGGTGTTGTGTTGACGGATGGGCTTGATGATCTTAGAGGTCTTTTCCAACCTTAATGATTCTATGATTAGGAAGCCAAAGTTTACAGACACCTTGTGGGGAAAAAAAAAGTACTATTAATGTACTCTTAACAGTTCTAAAAGCATACTGAGGAAACTATTAAGACAAATTTTGATTCTATCATTGGTGGTGCACTACCCCATAATCTAACTCCTCCTTGTATTGTTAAATGTAGACTTTAATGTGCTATTTATTATTAAGTCTTAGTAGCTATATATAAACACAAAAAGGATTCACCAATATTTCTTTAAGAAACACTTTCTCTATATTCATAATCAATTTTAACAGGCACTTGTCAGGCTTTCACTTGCTGTAGAATTATGCAAGGAGAATAATAGCAAGGAATAATAGCCTCTTAAATGTCATTTGAATTATGATCTCTAAATTTAATCAAATTAAAATGTAATGTTCACTTAAGTCTGTCTTATGAATATACTGTGTATGTACCCACATGATGTAGAAATATTAACCCATAAGGAGCATTCAGGCCAATAGCTGGTGAAGTTAAACTTTCCACAATGTTATTTTGAGTGGGTGATGACAGCATTATTTTTTGATTGGGAATACCTCTTTGTAAGGCTGTCAGATTTAGAACAAAACTTAAGGGGGAGGGGAGAAATTTAAGTAACTATGCACTCAAACTATTGGCTTTTTCTAGGAGCTTTGCTGGGGGAAGACTGGAAGGGTCCAGGCAAAGGTGGTGACAGGCACTTTTCACCAGCTGTCTCAGTAGTCCTTTGGAGGACACAAGCAATCCATTTGGCGTTGAACAGCCGCTATAGCTTACAGTAAGCAGAGTGATATAGTGCAGGCAGAGTTAGAGGAACACAACAGTGGGAAAATCTCAGACGAGACCTGTCTTCACGAGACAAAATATCATAAGACTTTTCTCATTTTTACCACTGGTACATGTTTAAATCCCTGCCTTCCTGGAGGTATTGAGATTGATAGTTTCAGATCCCTATAGAGTGATGGGTATCCTGATGTTCCAGCCTTCCTCAGGATGGTTCTCTTGTGTAATGGGTGGAGGTCATGTGCCTCAAAGCCTGTGACTTTGAAATTGCAAATTCTACAGCTAGCTGGCAAGAGAATGGAATAAATACAGAATATCAGACTATGTTTTCAGCCCTAAGCCTAAATACCCGTGTTCTAAAAACTTCATGAGAGGCTGACAGGCTGCTATTGTAGCGTAATGTATCTGAACTTTAGGTCATGAAAGAGGATTTCCTCATGTTCCTATTTAAGTTGAGAGTAAAACTTTAATCTGGGTAACAACAGACAGAAAAAAAACTGTTATCTAAATTATTCTTAGGGCTAAAGAGTTTTAAATTGCAGAAAGACTAAGTCAGAAGTGTGTAATTATGCTCAAATAATTTTTCATTTTCTTCAGGAGCACATGGGGAGTTGTTTTAATTCAAAAGATGTAATATCTGTCTGATCTGTTAAACTAGAAGAAAAAAATAATTCCAAGAACAGAAAATGCCAATGGCAATTTAGAGAGTTATAGATATACATGACATAGAAAAATCTCCAAGCGAAAGTTAATGCAAGTCAATATCTACAGTGGTCTTAAATGCCACATTGATTCAAAATCACACAGTAATTGATGAAATGGGAATGAATTATCTTCAATGTCTCATTTAACGAACTCTGCAAAGAATTTGTTTCAAGCTTACTCAATGAACAGACCTTGGGATGTGAAGTGCTGAGGCTCAGAGCCTCAAAACAGCATGTTTTTTTAAAAGCTTGTGTCTTTTTAGTGTATTCCGGATGCTAATCTTTTTTTAAGCTTGGATTTCATTATTTTGTTTTTTTGTTATTCTCTAGCACTCTTTCTGTCCTGCATTCTTCTTCTCTTCTGCTCTTTAAGTGTATTATACTGAAGGCTTGGAAGTTAGATTAGAAATCACCCTTTAATACTTCAAGTTGTGCAATTATTATTAATCTCCTGGTCTGGTTTACATTATTCTATGATAAAGCAAAGTAATGAAGTTGTACACAGTCAGTCGAATTCCCAGGCCATAGGAATACCATGGCTCTGCATTGAAGGGGGAGCCTGGAAAGCCAGCGTATTTAGGCAAAACGTTCTGCCTTCGGACCTGGGCTGACAGTAAACACCTGGAAAACAGGAATTGTCAGTAATATTTAATTTATGAGGAGAAAGACTATGAAAACACAGTTCCTGTATTTAGTCCATGACTGCAACCTCTGGTGTCTAAAACGGTGTCTGAGCTGATGTTTTTTCCTGTGACGGAGGTATCATCTGTTCTTCTCCGGAGCTTTGGGCTCTTTCAGTGCCAGATAAGGTGAAGGTCAGGACTCTGCCTTGCACCTGAGAAGGTAGATGGTCTGATCTACACTAAAAGATCTGATCTTCTATCCATATTTATTTGTATGAAACTTTGGATAATTCAATATATTTAAGACTAATTATTTATCAAACCTAAGACAAATTAATAAATGCATTCAAAAGGAAGTAGTTGGAAACTCAGCCTAATACAACAGCATACAAGTGTATATATATACCACACACTTTATTTCCCTGAGCAGATTGAGAAGGAACTCCAAGCTGCAGACTTAGTGACTTTTAACAGTGAACTAAAACGGTTAAGGTTGTCAGCTCTGTAATGACAGTATGATTACACAGTGTCTAGTCTCTTGGCAATGCAGAATTAAGTGTGATAACTTTAATCACTGATGTGCTGACATTTGAAGAATTTAAAGAAGAAGCATTAGGTTTATCTCTGAAGTAAAAGAAAACTTTTCAGGAATTTTATTAAAAATGAAAACAAAATAGAAAAATTTATTACATTTTGTACAGCAAGAATTTAAAATAAGGATAACTTTAAGTTTTAGTTAATCAGTTCTGCAGTAGATGTTCTTCCATACTTTAGTTTTTCTCATACTGAAATATATAACTAAAAATATTTGGTAGCTACAAACCTAGAAAGTTGAAATTTTGCCTCCTGGAGGTGAAACAGAATGTGGAATAATGTCTGCTTTCTGTGCATAAAAATTACTCGTTTGAGTTCATCTACTGCTATCATGTAAAATAGTAAATTTAAAGTAAACACCGTTTACAGCATATTAATGTATTTTAAGTTTAGAGTGTAACACAAACGTGGAATTTGAGGGGTTTGGCCCAAGCTGCAATTCTGATTCACCACTTCTGCCCATTTTCTTATGGGCTGTTGTTTTTCTGGTAAGTTTGTGAGACAGAAATAAGTAAAGAAAATGAAAATATGAGTTCAGACAAAAAAAATGTGCTACCACACCCTTATTCATAAATTATAACTCTTTGACACTGCTACATGTCTGACTATGCCTTACTGAAGAGTCTCTAATGTTCATTATAAAGCAGACATAAGCACGTACAGAAAATCAGGTCTGTACAGGCACTATTCTGCCCTGAAATTTAATAACTGATTAGAGAACTATATAGACTACAGAGAGGAAAAGGGATCTGGGCCTGAAATAAGTGAGAGCTATTACTTAACGCTTCTGAAATTGCAGGTTTTGTACTTCATAGATGTTGGCACGTATGTAGGCAAATGAGAAATCACAGGTGATTCAAAGATTAATGCTTTTTAATTAAAATGTGCTCTCGTGCTCTGCTGGGCTGATTCAATAGTTATCTTAAAAGTAGGATTATATATAGTATTTAAAGTACAGAGGATAATGATTTCTAAAGTGTACATTATGTCAGCAAAACATCTAGTGTAATATTTTAAAATCAAATATATACTAGACAATATTGGTTTTCCTGGATGTATGTGTTTCTGTGTTTATATAACGGCGAAAAGACGTATCGGGCAGTTCTGACTTATCTTCAGTCACTGTGTATCTATGAAAAAGATATATTAAGCCTGTTGGTTAGTAATTAAGACAGAACACTTAGCATTGTAGTTGCTGATCAGTTCATCAGTACCTGTTGTTTTCCTGTACTCAAGAGGAGCCGAAGCAGAGCACAGTGAATTTTACTGCTGCATGTACTTCATCTTTTTATTGCCTAAAAGTGCAGTGCTGCTTGTGGTAGTGACACACACAGTGGATGGGAGACAGGTTGATTACTTAAAGCAAAATCAGGCTCATTCGATCCTTTCTTTTTTGAGAGGAAGCTATTCGTGCGGGTGATGCTGTGCTGTTCCTGCTGAGGGTGGCAGTGTGGTACCGTCCTCCAACCCTCCTCTGCCTCAGCAGCGCTTCTGACTCCCCAGGGCGGGCGTGCCTTCCTCCCGCAGTCTGCCGGCCGAGGACCTGGGCTCTCGCTGGTTGCAGGCTAATTTAACGAGACCTGATTCAGGTGAGGTGCACACAGCAGTATCTGTACATAACTTTTTAAAAAGTTAACTCATGAGAAAGATCAGCCAAGCAAGGGGTGTGGGGGGGTTAGTACCAGGGATGGCAATTTCAACCCCAGGAGAAGACCAGCTGTTTTAGTTTTTAAAGAAAATACCTTTCCTAAGGTAACATAAGAGGTTTGCTGACTTGGTAGCCACAAAGAGTCCGAGGTCAGCATGCTGGCACATGTAACCAGCTCCTGCAATGTATATGGTTTATATAAGCATTGCCACACCTTTCTTTAAAATGGTTGATACACCTGCAGGAGCAGGGCAGATGATGAGCTACTGCCAGAAAGTTGTTTAATAACTATGGACTGCTGTTGAAAAATGCATGGAGCAATGTAAAACTTGAATCTTTCTCTACAGTATTGACTGCTCAGTTCAGTTTATAGCCAATGTTACTTAGAGGTGCAATGGCTTGTTTCAGTCAGGAGCTTTATGTAACTGTATTTCCTTGTAGCTGTGTTTACATACCCCTTATCTAATCAGCTCTCAGTATTATGCGAATAATTCTGCTTGCCTGAATGCTGGTGGGCGTTTGGGTAGTTCAGAGTGGGATTTTTGTCTTTGTAAACACTGTAGGAAACTCTGGCTTAGTTACGCAGTACAAGCGGTTAATGTTGTTAAAACTTTATTGACTTAGTACGAAAAAAATTGAAATTAAACTTTCTGCCTGTATTAGTGAAAAGACTGCCTAAGCCATGGGGAAAACTGATCCTATCATTTAGATTTCAGTGGCTGTCACTTGAAATTGAACTACTAATTGAAGAAGCTCCGCCACAAAACTCATTTTATTAGTGAGTAATTTCTTTCCATGATAGAAGCTCTATGATGTAATAAAATTGGGTTCTTTTCTAATATGTGCTTGTGAGTTCTCATTGAATGAAGCGGTGCATTTGCACTTGTTTATTTTGAAGAGAACGTGAGACAATTATTAATATTAGAAATTGGGAAATTAGTGTAATAAACTTGAGTAGGCAAAATATGACATGCTGAGTATTCAGGGCCCTGTATAGGCCACTTTCTTAGTTATTTAATGCAAGTGAAAATTCAAAGTAATAGAATTGTAGCTTGGAAATACACCAAGAAATTTAACTCCTAAAAGGAAACTTACTACTGAAAGTCAGGGGAGCTATTTATTTGCTTAAATATTGTCAATTAAACATTAATAGAATTCTAAACAACTACTGTTAAACCTTAAATAGATGTTTGCTTTAAGTTACACAGATTTTTTTTTTTTAAGATTTTTGCCAAACTGGTCTAGATTTGTTACTGTGATAAAGATTTTTCTAAATATGAGTTGAATTCAAATCCCCAAGTAGCACATTACCACTGTGAGTGAAGGTAAACAGAGCATACCAGAATAAAAAACCCTGGAAGCTGTGTAGTAAAAACATTCACAGGACGGAGGGAACAGACTAGGAATAATCAGAGAATCACAGAATGGTAGGGGTTGGAGGGGACCTCTGGGGATCATCTGGTCCAAACCCCTGTCAAAGCAGGCTCACGTAGAGCAGGCTGCACAGGACCTTGTCCAGGCAGGTTTTGAGTATCTCCAGAGAAGGAGAATCCATCACCCCTCTGGACAACCTGTTCCAGTGCTCCATCACCCTCAGAGTAAAGAAGTCCTTCATGTTCAGCTGGAACTTCTTATGCTTCACTTTGTGCCTGTTGCCCCTTGTCCTGTCACTGGGCGCCATTGACGAGAGTCTGGCTCCATCCTCTTGACACCGACCTTTAAGATATTTATAAGTGTTTATAAGATCCTTTCTGTCTTCTCTTCTTCAGGCTAAACGAGGCCAGCTCCCTTAGCCTTTTCTCGTAGGAGAGATGCTCCAGTCCACTCACCATCCTCGTAGCCCTCCGCTGGACTTTCTCCAGTAGTTCCCCATCTTTCTTGAACTGGGGAGCCCAGAACTGGATGTAGTACTCCAGATGGGGCCTCACTAGGGCAGAGTGAAGGGGGAGGAGAATCTCCCTCGACCTACCTGCTGGCCACACTCTTCTTAATGCACTCCAGGATACCAGTGGCCTTTTTGGCAACAAGGGCACACTGCTGGACTGCTGGCTCATGGTCCACCAGCACTCCCAGGTCCCACTCCGCAGAGCTGCTTTCCAGCAACCTAATGTTAAGGTTAAAAAAAATAAATAAATAAATTAAAAAAAAAAAAAAAAAAAAAACTTGCACATAATTAAGATTTGTTTATATTGTTAGCTTTAACCCAGGTCTTCAGTGATATTTGCTTATGTAGTGTACAAATGTAGAAAGCGTTGCAAGTGCCAATGCTGTTTATGTTGGCCAAGCTGTGTTTAAGCCATGGGATTATTAGTACACTACATGCAGGTAAGAGACTGAAGATCTCAAAGCCTTCCCATCATGGTACTGGCAGAGTTGTGCCCAGTGTCACCATACTGGGAGAGTACTCCACTGGAGGTTGGAGGGTTGCTATTACATCAGGAACAAGATAATAAAATTACTTACTAGAAACGTTGCATTATTTAAACTAACATATTGGTGAAACAGCTTAATATTTTTAAGTCAAAATATTATGGCTAAAAAATTAGTTTGTGGAATAGTTATTATTTTTTTAGTGACATGCCCAGTGTCACCTTGACACTCTAAATCATTGCCACAGTATTGACAGTCTCATATATACATCTCTGGAGACTCATACTTTAAGTGAGATATGTTGTTGTATTCAATTTGCAATATTCATATTCTAGTCTCTAGAATGAAAAAGAAAAATGAGAACTAGGAGCGCTTATGTTCCTGTTTCTGCAGTATGATGTAAATGCACATAATTCAGTTTTACTACTTTTCTCATGGAGAGTTACTATGGCATAGTGCACATCAAAGAAGTTTTGAATATATGAGCTATACAAATCTTGCAGCATACTGAGTGGTAAGTTAGCATTCAACTACCATCATGTGTTTTAAATATCTCAAAATACCGGGTTTCACTCTATTTAGAAATGCTTTCTTTGGAAAGGTTGCTCCTAACCATCTTACCCCAGCTTTTGAAGTTTGGATAGGTCAGGAAGCAGTTTCACCTGCAACAGCTCTTTTGTTTACTTTTACCATCATCTCATTATAGAAAATGGATCATATTTGCTGTAAAATTCTTGAAATATTTCCAATTTCTTTGCATCTGCAGCTATGTGTTCTTACTTTCCATTTGCTGTGGAAAGCACAGGGGGAGCGGGGAGCATCTGCCACTTAGCTTGATTTCAAATCAGAGTAAGGCTTTTAAGCTTAAGGAGTAATTCTGGTTTTTAGGTACTTGAGGATAATACAGTAAATAAGTAATTCCCAGTCTGTGACATAAAAACAATAAGCCTTTTAGGAAATATCAAATGCAGCTCTGAAGTGTGGTGACAATAGTGGGAAATTCTATTGCAAACAAAAAGATTTTACGGGGTGAAGTAAACTTAATGTAATCCGTGCAGTTTGCTTTCAACAAGTAAATCAGAGATGCTCAAGCAAGTCTGTGATTTTGTTCCCTGTTATACTGTTTAATTTCTGCATTCAGAAAACACAAAGCCAAATATCACCCCTCCAGCTGGCCAGTTTTAACCTACATCAGCTTTAAGCGATGAACTTCAGTGCAGGTTATTGGAGTGAACTAGACTGAAGCACAGGCAGACCCAGAGTGTTTCCCTAGCTCCCACAGGGCCAACTCTAACTGCAAAAATGCACGTAAAGGGGCAAGAGCGTTGTGTCATCCCTGGTGCTGCTGTGCTGATGCTTACTGTGGTGACCAGCATGGATGAAACTCTTGCTGCTTTGCTGTACGACTTACAACAAGAGTATATCAGATAGTATTTACACATCAAAATATGTAGAGAATATTTATACAGGACAATTCCTTTGGAAGCATGCAATGGCACAAACTAAGACAGACAAAATGTCTGGATCAATCTCTCCCACGCGTTTCTGACCATTTGCACTGCTCCCTTGGCCAGCTGTGGGCAGCCTGCAGGGCAGCCCTCAGCCCAGGAGGTTTTTGCGGTGTGGAGCTGCTCAAGGACATGGACCAAACTGCTCCTGGGATGCTTTAAGCTATGCCAAGTCTGGGACTACAACCACGTTGCATAAAACCAGTCAACTGCAACTGTCTCTTAACCCACGGATGCTTGTTGAACAAAGATGAGGTCTGACTAGAGTCATTTGTTGATGACCAATATAGTGCTTAGAGTGGATGAGCTGTACAGTGCTTGCATTCCCTTATCCCCATAGCCCATATGGGCATATTGTATAGTTGCACGTGCAGAAACTTGAACAGCCTTGGACAAGGCCTTGTCTCTGAGTTTCCCTGAGAAGTGGTTTAAATTCTGAAGGGACACGTGTTTCTTTTCAAGAAATTGCAGAAATGGCACTCTGATAAAAACAAAGAATATTTTCACAGAATCACACAATGTTAGGGGTTGGAAAGGACCTCTGTGGGTCATCTAGTACAACCCCTCTGTCAAAGCAAGGTGATGTAGAGCAGGCTGCACAGGACCTTGTCCAGGCAGGTCTTGAGTATCTCCAGAGAAGGAGACTCCACAACCCCTCTGGGCAACCCGCTCCAGTGCTCCGTCACCCTCAGAGTGAAGAAGTTCTTCCTCATGTTCAGACGGAACTTCCTATGCTTCAGTTTGTGCCCATTGCCCCTTGTCCTGTCACTGGGAACCACTGAAAAGAGTCTGGCCCCATCCTCCTGACACCCACCCTTAAGATATTTATAAGGTCCCCTCTCAGCCTTCTCTTCTTCAGGCTGAACAAGCCCAGGTCCCTCAGCCTTTCCTCGTAGGGGAGATGTTCCGGTCCCCTCATCATCCTCATAGCCCTCCACTGGAGTCTCTCCAGTAGCTCCTCATCTTTCTTGAACTGGGGAGCCCAGAACTGGACACAGTACTCCAGATGGGGCCTCACTAGGGCAGAGTAGAGGGGAAGGAGAACCTCCCTCGACCTGCTGGCCATACTCTTCTTAATGCATCTCAGGATCCCATTGGCCTTCTTGGCAATGAGGGAACACTGCTGGCTCATGGTTAACCTGTCATCCACCAGCACTCCCAGGTCCCTCTCCACAGAGCTGCTCTCCAGCAGGTCAGCCCCGATTCTGCATTGGTGCATGGGGTTGTTCCTCCCCAGGTGCAGGACCCTGCACTTGCCTTTGTTGAACTTCATCAGGTTCCTCTCTGCCCAACTCTTCAGCCTGTCTTGGTCTTGCTGAATGGCAGCACAGCCTGCCAGTGTATCAGCCACTCCTCCCAGTTTTGTCTCATGAGTAAACTTGCTGAAAGTACACTCTTCATCCAGGTCATTGATGAAGAAGTTAAACAAGGCTGGGCCCAGTACTGACCCCTGGGGGATACCACGAGTCACAGGCCTGCAACTAGACTCAGCGCTGCTGATGACAACCCTCTGAGTTCTGCCATTCAGCCAGTTCTCAATCCACCTCACTGACCACTCATCCAGCCCACACTTCCTGAGCTTCCCTAGGAGGATGTTATGGGAGACAGTGTCGAAAGCCTTGCTGAAGTCGAGGTAGACAACATCCACTACTCTCCCGTCATCTACCCAGCCAGTCATGCCATTGTAGAAAGCTATCAGATTGGTCAAGCATGATTTCCCCTTGGTGAATCCATGTTGACTACTCCTGATAACCTTCTTTTCCTCCACTTGTTTGATGATGACCTCTAGAATGAGTTGCTCCATCATCTTTCCCAGGGTGGCGGTAAGGCTGACTGGCCTGTAGTTCCCTGGGTCCTCCTTCTTGCCCTTTTTGAAGATTGGAGTGATACTGGCTTTTCTCCAGTCCTCGGGCACCTCTCCTGTCTTCCAGGACCTTTCAAAGATGATGGAGAGTGGCTCAACAATGTCATCTGTCAGCTCCCTCAGCACTCATGGGTGCATTCCATCAGAGCCCATGGATTTGTGGAGATGATGAGGCTTTAAACAGCTGTGAACCACTGAGGCAGGTGCAGGCAATCCTGGAAACCATTATGCTTTGGAGGTGCTTCTCAAATACCATCCCACCTCCTCAGTCTGTACAAGACTATAGGCCTGAAAAAGGCATGTGGTCATGTTGCAAGAAATTGCAGCATTCCACTGCACTATCTGAGCAATGTTTTTTGTTGTATGTATCTTTTCTGCAGAGGAAGTAAGAAAGGCGATAGACATCCTGAATTAGGAGACTAAAGAAACAGGCAGTCAAAGAACAGTTTCATCCTGGTGTTTTGGTCTTTTTTTTTTTTGCTTAAGGATCTTGAACATTAGAGCAGGATTTTTTGTTTTACATAAACTATTTCCTAATGAATCTCAGCTTTTAAATCTTTGTTTCACCAGTAATCTGGGTTCAGCTGCTTAGTCCCTGGTGCCATGCAGCAGAACACTTAATGCGGTCGGTGTCCTACGCCGTGGCAGTCAAGGAGGTGGCTTGGCTGCCATTTGTTTCAAGTTTCCAACTCCAGCCTGAATGACTGGTGTTATTTTACTCTTAGGCGGGATTTTGGCCAAAGTCCTGAATTGCTCTTGGACTTGGATTTTTTGAATTGCGGTTGAGGGAGTGAGATCAGGAGTCAGCAAGAAGTGCCTGAGGGATGGTGTTTGGCTGGTCGGCATTAGGGTTTTGTGTTGCAGGATTTCTTTTGTTGCTTGTCTTGTCTTTGCTTTTTTCTCTTGGCAGTTATGTTAACAGTTCCTTAGAAGGTAAGGTAGGTTTATAGACTTCCTTACTGAAAGGGTAAATGAGGGAAGGACTTAGGGAAGATGGTTTATTGAAGAGTTGCTTGGCTGATGGATTCACGAGGATGCTAAAGGTACAGAAGACTACCTGGAAAGGGATACTGAAATGAAAGCAAGAAGGTAAAAAAGGGATTGTGAGCAGAACTGGAGGAGTCTGGAGAGGTAATACTCGTTACTGGCGAGGGGACCTGTCCTTGTCTCCTATAAATTAATGCTAGGGTCAAGCTGTCTTTGTTAAATCAAACTTAAGGGATGGATCATAAATATCCAACTTCCACTAGAAAGAGGTGATGAAAATTACCTGGAAGAATTCCAGCCGAATTCTCATTCACTGGGACACTTGTACAGATGTGGGTTTAAATAAATAATTTTAGTACAAGTACTTCATTCCTGCATTTTGCCATTTCTGTTCCCCAGAGAGACATCTGGAAACAGGGTCAGTTTGCAGAACTTTTGGATTCACACCTTGAGGTGAAAAAAGCATGAGGAAAAAAATGGGGGGAAAAAAAATCAACAGCTGAAATGGTCTCCTTCAAATAAAGAATTAATTACTAGCATACCATACTAATAACTACTAGAACAATATTCTGTAGCTTAAATGAGTGCAGCTATTAGAGCACTAGCAAAAACTCTAAAAACTGAAGACGCTAAATGCTAGCTTTCTGTAGATGACCAATAAAATAATTTCATCAAAGTAGCTTTTAAATGATTTTTTTATTATAAATTGTGCTATATAAGAAATGCAGCCAAGCAACACTTTTCATAATTCAGTGCATTATGCAGTAGGTCTTCAGCTTGTCATAGCTGTTTATTTCTCCTACCACTTTTATGTTTCAAAAGATAAGTATACTAAATACATGCAAAATGCTTGCCAGTTATTAGCAGTCATTTAGAGCAATGATGATAGACTAATGCATAAACTGTGCAATACGCTGGTATACTGTAAATGCTGTCATATTTAACTTAGTCTTGTAGACTACATCTGGAAACAACTTAAAACAAGTTATTACTTTTTTTTCTAAAGAAAAACAAGTCTTCGTGCTTTAAACTTGGTTTAGCAGCATTCCATTCAGAATTTCTTAGATGTAAAAGCACACCAGTTTTAACAAATGTGAGATGCCCTAAATCCTCTCCAGAAAAAAGAAACAGATTAAAAACTCAGATGAAAAAGCCTGATGTAAAAATATGAAGAGAGGCAATATTTTTTAAGAGAAAAGGACTACTAGGAAGTGAGAGAAGGGACTAGTTAAAAGGGAAAGAGCAACCAATAGATGGGGAAGGGAGCAAAGGAAAGTGAAACATTAAAAAATGAAACAAAAATTAATGCTGAGGCAGGAGCTGAAGGATGGCAATAGGAACTATGTAAGAAAAGACTAACAGCTTGAGGTTGGCAGTGTTTGTACATGCTAATGTAGTCCCTGACAGTTGTTCCAGGAGTTCTGTAAGTTGAAGTGAGAGGCTGGTTTGGGAAAATGCTTTTTCCTATTTCATACTGCTAGGCAGGTCTGTGTCACAGTGGTAGGTAATGCTTTTCCCTGAATTCCAGACTGTTCTTTGAAGGAGAGTATAAAAAATAATAATAATGAAAAGTACTCGGAGCAAAAGAGAAGCAGAATAGACTGGAGCTAATCTGCCAGTACTCAGAGGAAAAAACATTTTTCCCTGCCACAAAGAACCCTATTGTTCCAATGTTAAGTATTTAATTTTGCCTGTGTTTAAAGCCAAGCTGTCTTAAAGTTTGTTTTCTTACAATGGTGAAGCATGTGCCAGTTACCGTGGCAGTGCATAGTGGCACAGCTCCAGGGAGGAGCCGGCCTCTGCCCTTTCCAGGGTTGCTCAGTTTTTCTCAGCCTGCTTACACAGCTTTCGGTGGAGGAGAGTGCAACCTGTGCTTTGCAGCTGGGAAATCTCACCATGGGTTCAGCACGTAGGAGTTGATGTTACATGGGAAACGAGCCCATAAGAAATCAGAGCATTTCAGGACATGTTAGATGTTAATGACTGATATCCCTGTATGTACTTCTGGTAAATCTTACAAATGAATCTTTGGTGTATTTGTTTTCATATAGTCTTGTCACTAAGTGTTTAAACTCAGTATTTCATTTGCTCTGAGACAGGAAACTTTTGTGTTCATGAGTTTCTTTTCATAGATAACAAAAGGTAGGGAAGTATTATTATGCAGTGTATTTCCCCAGCAGGGCATCAAGTCAGGGACGTCTCCACCAATATCATGGAATGCTTTGGGTTGGGAAGGGACCTTTAGAGGTCATACAGCCCAACCCCCCTGCAGCGAGCAGGTACATCTTCAGCCAGACCAGTTTGCTCCAGAGCCCCATCCAACCTGGCCTTGAATGTTTCCAGGATGGGGCCTCCACTACCTCTCCGGGCAACCTGTTCCAGTGTTTCACCACCCTCATGGTAAAAAATTTCTTCCTTATATCTAGTCTAAATCTACCCTTTCTTAGTTTAAATCCAGTGCTCCTTGTCCTGTTGCAACAAGCCCTGCTGAAAATATTTTCCCCATCTTTCCTGTAGGCCCCTTCAGGTACTGAAAGGCTGCTCTAAGGTCTCCCCGCAGCCCTCTCTTCTCCAGCCTGAACAGCCCCAACTCTCTCAGCCTTTCCTCACAGGAGAGGTGCTCCAGCCCCTGGATCATCTTCATGGCCCTCCTCTGGACCCGCTTCAACAGGTCCATGTCCTTCTTGTGCTGGGGGCTCTAGAGCTGGACG
The DNA here is from genome assembly GCF_030867145.1 of Opisthocomus hoazin. Lineage (NCBI taxonomy): Eukaryota > Metazoa > Chordata > Aves > Opisthocomiformes > Opisthocomidae > Opisthocomus > Opisthocomus hoazin. The sequence continues at coordinate 63,797,950 of NC_134419.1, forward strand.
CAGTACTCCAGGTGGGGCCTCACCAGAGCGGAGCAGCGGGGCAGAGCCCCCTCCCTCGCCCTGCTGGCCACGCTTCTCTTGATGCAGCCCAGGACACGGTTGGCCCTCTGGGCTGCAAGCGCACATTGGTGGCTCATGTCAAGCTTTTCATCCACCAGTATTAGAAGAATTTCTCCTTTATTTAGCAGAAGTGAAGCCACTATTAATATATACGAACTGTTATTAGCTGATAACTACTCACATAGTACTTTCAATTATTTCCTCCTACAGTCACACACTTGCACTCGTCTCCCAGTGAGGAGATGGAGAGGGCTGGCACACTAGTGTGTTTGCTCCAGCAGACCAGTTTGGCATACTCATAAGAGAAGAAACGACATGGGGGGGCTGTCAGTACACAAACATGATTTAACAGGACCAGAAAATGTGAATTTCTTATGCAGTAGCACTCTTGCTGAGACTATTTCTGCCTATGACTACATCCTGAGGATTTTAAATTATAAGGAGCATACCAACAAACATGGGACTATGGAGAAATTACTGTTGTCATCAGTTCAAGTTCAGGCTGTCACTTGGAACTTCTGCTCTCAATATTGAAAATTAAATTTAAAACAGTGGATGGTTGTCTTGAAAACAAGTAGAAAACTCCATTTTCACTGGGCCAAGCTCAGTTTGTAAAGATGGTACACTTAAAGGTCCTGTACATCTTTACATGTCTGTGTAACTTTGGTCATAGAGAGTATAAATCTGGGGGGAAAAAAAAAGTTCCAGGGTAATATAGCGTAATAGCACTGTGGTTTAGCCCATAAGAGGATGAAACATCTTAAATCTTCAAAGTGTACTGACCTGGTATATTTTTACACTGTGTGGTATTGTTGCTTGGAGAAGTTCCTTGATGGTAAAAATAATCATTTCTGCACTGTTTTCAATCTCCAAGGTTACGGAATCTTTTTAACCTGGGCATAATTAAGATTATACCTACAGGATATATTTTTAGGATGTGAGATTTTCTTCGATATGATGTTGTTCCAGCAGACATATCTGAGTTCAGAGGGAGCCTGCTCCATGTGAGAGTGAACAGTAGAAGTGAAATCAGTAACTTCTAGAGGCAGTTGTTTTCTTTTGCAGCTTCTAGTGTTGGTCCAAAAACTTTGCTCAATGACCCATGGGTCTTTAAAGACCAGCTGTGAATTTAGAGAAAGAAGCTCCATGTAAACGTTAAAGAAAAAATTTGAAATCTGAGTTAAAGTTGGAAACTTGACATTTCCTAACAGGTTTGAAACCAGAATTATTACCTGAATTAAGTTTAGACTATTTTCTTGCTTCAAAATCTTCTAAGTAGTAAAGTGAAAACCATAAAATGTATGGAACTGATGTGCCTCTCAGTTCAGGTGCCTTCACAGAAGGCTACAAACATGAAATTTTTTTTGCATGTTGTATGTTAATATTTAACTGCTTAATTCTATAAGATCTAGGTCACATGAAGACCAGATGAAAGCCTCTGATCCAGGTAACAGAACTGCTATCCTAAAAGTATGACAGTAAGACTGTGGCACATGTCAGAACAGTTCTGCAGAATTTTTAAATTGATATCTGCTCGCAAATGACTGTTTTGACTGTCAGCAGTTACTCATCCCTTGCAGGGCCTGGCTGGGCGCAGTGGGGCTCGGGCTGCCCAGCGTTGGTGAGGGCTGAGCCGGAGGCAGCAGCTGATGCCCTGCCTATCGCTCCGCATCCCTTCCCGAGCAGGGCTGCGCTGGTCCTGCTCCAGTCGTGCCAGCCGGGGCTGCCAGTGACGACGGGACAAGCTCTTTGATAAGCTCTTTGCTTTGTGAATGCAATTACTGCCATGGAATGGAATACCTGCTGGAAGTATCACCAGCAGGATCTGACCAGGTTGTTAATTCCTTATTCCAAGTGTAGAGAGCATGCTTGGGAAAGACGAGCACTGTACAAATAGGGTCTTGTCTGCAGATGAGAACTGATTTTGGAGCCTGTTGGTTTGTAACTAAGCTAGTTGAGGTACCGAATTTGTGAGTGCCAGAAAGTGGGTTGTGCAAGAGCATTTGAAATGTGATAGTTTCCTGGGAAAAGAAACGCTAGTGCAGGAATTCCTTCAAACGACAGTCAAGCATATTTGTCTGGTCCTTCATGAATCTTTTCAGGCAGGAAAACTTTTCAGACCTAAACCTTTCCTTCTCCATACCTATCCACAGAATTTCCTCCCCTTGTAACTTCCTTTTTCCAAAGTTTCCTTGGGGGAAATACTGAAATAACTCTTTCACATATACTGAAATAACTGAGAAACTGAAATTACTATTGTAGAAAATAGTTTATTAAATAAAATAAATTCTGTTTACCTATTGGTGCTTTCATAGTCAGATGTGTTGAAGGTTTGAATAGTTAATGATTTAATGACAGAACAAGAGGTACTGAGATATTTAACTTCGGAAAAAAATACTTTAAATTTGAAAAGACTCAGCCATCTGATGATGCTGAGATGTAGAAAGGCTCTTCCTAGAACCAAGACTGCTGGATAAGAATATACTTACACATTTAAGTAGGTGAAGAAACTGTTGAGATTATATGGGAAAACACTGACAATTCAAATAATAGTTTAAACTGGATGCCAAGTTGGAGATGTGTTCCTGGAAAAAGCAGATGAAGGATGCTTCCAGACTGCTGAATGATTAAAGCATACATTTTGGTACATAGAACAGCTCAAGGAGAAAAAGGTAAATGTGATTTGAAATTATATAGGTATATTTAGTAAGGGGGCAGATCTGTACCTTCTTTACAGATACAGACTGGATAAGGAACACAGTGTTGAAGTTAATCACCTGGAGCTGGTAGTGGAAAGGGGAGGTCCGCTGAGAGAAAAAGCAGGACTGGAAAGCCATTTCTATGATGCAGTTAATATACATGAATTTATGGACCCCAAACTGATTCTCCCTTGTTAATATATGCACAAATTCTGTACTTCATAAAATTACAAGTTAGTTTCCTAGTTTAGGATTGACTGTGAAGCTCGATGCAGCTGGAAATAATCAGACTTAACCTTTTTCACAAATTTATAAATCGATGCAAGTACAAAAAGAAATTGTTTTGTTTTAAACATAAATAGCTACTTAATTCTTTCTGCTAATTCAAAGAGAATTGAAATGAGGTGAAGGCTTTATATAATGCAAGAATACTAGAACCTGTGGAAGTCATAAATGTCAATCACCAGTAAATGAAGACATACCACTTCCTAAAATTCAGGATGACTTTAAAGTCTCTGTCCTTTTTCTCCCTATTTTTGTCAGTCTATAAGTGCAAAAACAAATAAGAGAACCTGAAACCTCCCAGAGACTAAACAAAGATGACCACACTGTAATGCTTGTATCCAAAGTTGTGTAAAGCATACATAAATTCACATGGAGAACAATCTGATGGTGAGAATCTGAAAGCAAGTCTGAAAATATCTGAGAACTCACATCTCTATAGATAGATCTCTGTGGTGCTCATGGACACGCATAAACTCAGCACAGGCATGTACTGAAATAGATGGGGTATAAAGAGGGCAGCAGGTTTCTACAGTTGCAAAGATTTAGTGGTTTCCCTTTCAGTAAAGGGTAGTAAATAGTCCAGTGCAAAGTCATGCTTAGATATTTCCCAAAGCAAAGCCTACTTTCTGTAGCTCTGTTGGAAGGGAGAACACGTTATGCTTCTAGAACATAGCAAAGCAGGTGGGCTGAATTATCATGGCTATATTTATGGCTATGGTTAACAAACATATGCAAATTAGAGATCCTTGGGATTTTTAAGATCTCCCTTTTTGCCACTGCCTTCAGATAGTCCCTTTGGATGGATGCAGTCAACTTCTCTTCTGCTATTGACTGAGTGACATCTGATGGACAATGTGTCTACGTGCTGCCACTGGTTTTACTCTGCGGATGCTCACTTATTAAAGAACACATAACAGAGGGTGAGTGGGCAGTGGGTAGTCAGGCTGAATTCAGACATTGAGAAAAGTATTTATTTTAAAGTTATTCTTTTTCATTTTATGCATATTTTCTACATTCTGTCTACTTTTATCCTTTAGAAGAAATATTAAAATTGAGTGACTTAATCTGATTTAAATACGTACAGTCCTGTTTTGAAAGTAGCTGCTTTGGGGTGATTTGTATATTTATTTTTGTCTTAGCTACCGATGTGTTGCATGATAAATTAAGATTTGACAGGACAAAAATTAATTTTGGTCATAAAACCATACAGAGATGCTAGTAATAAAACTGGCTTCTTCAGTCTTAAGATGCCAATTATTCAAGGCCTATATGCATCTTGCTAATTTGTCTTTCATTCTTTCTGTAATTGAGTAAGTCTAGGAGGTATTTTGAAGTTCTGTTTGTTAGACAGGGCAACTGGTACTCGCTATGTTCCCTTATCGATTCATGGTATATTTACTGCTATATTTACTAGTAGATTTTTCTGATACTTTCTTCTCTATTTTTTCCTTGTTATATACTCTTTAGAGCTTTGAGATTATTTTTTTTCTGTGCTTTTCTTCGTTTTCTTTTTCTTTGATTTAGTGGAATCCCTTTTCATAAGCTTCACTTCCTTCACTTTACAGTGCTCCTTTCTTTTCATGTTATGTGCCCTCATAACATGAAAAGTGAGATTTAAGATAAAGGTGGCTGTTACCTGCTGCTGAGAGCTATGTCCTGTGTAGCCAGAGAGGGCTCCCTGCTTTGTGGGAGCATCAGAAAGTTGGGAATTTTTGCTTTGGTAGGCCATTATTCGGGACTGTCTGCCACTCCTGTCAGATAAAACAATAGGAAGATGCTAAAAGATGCAAAACGTGAATAAAAGATCGAGGGAATCAGAAATAGCACCAACACTAGTGTATTTTCTAAAAGCCAATAATAACAGTTTTGCCTAGCTCTACTCCCGGTTGCTTGGAAGGAAAAACAAGAGGTCTGTTGCCAGCAGGGTAGTATCAATGTGCTGGATAAATATGATGACTAGTGATCTGAGAAGCAGACTTACAGGGTAAGGCATTGCTCATGTTTGGGACTGTGAAGGTTTTACTAAAATTATCAAGCAAATACTGAAAATCCTCTGGAATTTGGTTTAGAATATTTACAGCTGACATGGGTAAAATATCAGGTGCGTGAAATAACCTGAGCAGAAAGAGCAACTGGTGTTTCCTTAACCAGGTACTTGGATAATGAACAAAATGATATGTTCTTTTTTAGGATATTTTTTTTTACACTAAGTTGTAGAGCTTATGAGGACTAACTGGTTTTACTTTTAGTATGTTAATGTATCTTTGTAAAGTTAAGTAAAGGTAGTGATAGAATCTTTAATGATATTATGAGATAATAGTATTGAAAGTATGTTGAAGCTATAGAATAAGGCATTGCAAGCCTGCTATGGAGTTACATCTAATAGATAATTTGTTAATGAATATGTAAAGTGTGGTAGTTTAAGGTGTTTGAGAATGGGCCTTTGGTACTGTTCCTTTCAAATGACATTTTGGTGCCAGTCATTCATGTTGCTTCTGTTACTCTGAGGCTGAGAGTGGGAACTTGCTTGCATGTTCTGCTGAAGTTTTGTGGATTTTTAACAATAAGGGTGTTAACTTGTTTCATTTATTTTGTAAAAATAAGAATTTTTTTTCTATAGCTGAGATTGTATAGAAGAACAAACGTAACAAATTAACTAGAAAACTGATTTGCTTCTACAAATACAGCAGCTCTTTTTTTTTTTTTGCCAGTTTCAATGAACATCATCACCTCTGTATTATCAGTTTTGCAGAGATCACACAAACCCAGTAACTAACTAATTAACAGGTTGCTCTGCAGGTGTGTCATCTGAGAACTATGATCCCTATATCACAAAAATAAGAGATGGGTGAAGGGTGTGAAACTTTAACATGAATGGAGAAGAAAACAGACAGCAGAGTTGAGGACAGGGTGGTGGCTGAGTAACAGACAAGCTAGATTGTTTCATCTGTTGCCCTTCAAGACAAAATAGCATCAGGATCTCTGAGGAAATGGCATTAAAGTGGAAGAGGAACCAGCAATACAGATACAGTCTGACGCAAGAAGCAGCAAAGAAATGAAAGGGACTTGTACTGGAGCTGAACAATAGAAGGGATAGTAATGTTTACTGAGGACTAAAATAAGGTGGAGAAGAAATGCAGTAGAAAAGGGGTTATCTTAGAGGTGATGCACAGGTTTTAGATTACAAGATCTGTGAATATCAGTGTAGAGACAGCACAGTGGCATCCTCTGAGAAGAAGGTTACAAATATTTAAACAAAGACAAGGAACTAAGGCAAAGGAAAGGAACTTAAGTCATTTTTATAGATAATGCATTTCATAAGTTTCATGTTAAGGAGCAATACTTGTTTGCAGCAAGATGAAGCTGAAGTTCATCTCATCTTTTTAACTAAATACCAAAAGTAATTTTTGTTTTTTACATAATTGCATTATTTAAAAATAATGCTCAATGAACACAGAAATATTGTATAGCTTGTTGCTTATGTGTCTGTTTCTTCAGCAGTCATCCAAGAGGTTTGCTTTTCACAAAGCAAGTGTTTTGAGCATCTAAATTAAGCATTTTAACTTCAGCTATTGCAGAGGAAACTGGAGATGTGGGGAGGACTTGGCTTACTGTGTTGTGAAAACTGTTGAGTCTGAGGTGATTGCAATGTCGGATGAGTGGGCCAAAGAGCCAAAAGCTGTAAAAAAAACCAAACCCAAAACACCCCACATCTTGGCACCATTAGCGCTTTTAGTTATTTGTCTTTTTCTAATGCCTAGCCCCTCTTCTCTGCCTTCCTTTCAAGAAGGAAGCTGTCCTAATCCCTTGGATCAGCCTCCCTTTGTAGGGAATTCTGCTTCCTCTTGTCCTGCAATTTAATGTGTTCCCCATCTTGCTGGGGATGGAGGGCTGGGTACCTGCTGCCCTGCTTCTCAGGGCTGCCGGCTGGGAGATGGCGACATGAACCAGCACACTGGGACTAAAAGTCTGGGAAAGCCCAAGGAATATTCAGCCTATCTCTGTTAAGGCCAATGTTTACACACAAAGTTTTCTGAAGCTACCACTCCACTCTGTTGCTTAAACATACAGAGAGTGATGTGTCGTCATCTAAATACATACCCCAGGCCATGCCCCTAAGCAGACACAGATGCAGTTACTTCAATATTGTTCTTGCGACTGATGATGGGATGGCCTGTTTCTGTTTAAAATATTTCAGATGTTTTCATACAAATTCTTTCTGTGGAAACAAGCTACTTAAGTTTCTAATGCCTGTAGGTTTGTTCCCAGGCTCCCTGACTCTCTTTTCCTGTGGCTGTTTCCTTCCCCGGTCCCAAAGCTGAGAGGGTCTGGCCCTAGATTCCAGTGTTATCCCCTCGGTTCCTTCTGTCTCCTGTTTGCTGGAAATGAAGCTAATGTGTCCCAGTGCTCCCTCACTCTTGCTCTTTTTCTGAGTCCCAAAGGCAGCATACCTTGTCTGCAAAACAGCAAATTCTAGACATCTGTGGAGTTTTGCATTTTTAGATGCACAAACGCACACGCAGCTTGTGTAAACTTAGAGGAGCAAGATGATTGAGACTAAGCTCTGACTATGGCTAGGAAGAAGATGGATGTTTAAGATACAATTTGTTCCTCCGAAGCTGCACAGGATGCTTTTTTTGTCCTAGAAGAATGGCACTCCTCTGTTTTGCTGTTCTTACCCCCTGCTCAAGATGTGTGGAAACTACATCCTGAGCTCTCTGGTTTCCTCTTTTTTTATTTCTGCGTTTAAAAGCTTCCTCCTCACACTGTCTAGAGCCTTATCTAAGTACAAATGCCTGCCTCCGGGGCTGCATTTTTTTTTTCCTCGCTTTGTTTTCTTATGGAAATGACTGCGACGCAGAATCCGCTGTTGCCTTTGCTGGTTTCTGGATTGCAGTCAGAGGTTTGCCCCGAGGCAGGAGGATCAGCAGGCAGAACCAAACTGCTCTGGTACATCTGGATCTGATCCTCTGTGGAAGAGGAAGGCTGCATCTGATGTTACATGAGGCTACAAAGTCCACCCTAACACCCTCCTCTGCCACAGTCAAAGGGGGAAAGTTTGTTTCATCACTGTCTCTTACACGGAAACCGAATGGCTGCAAAATAGCATGCAACATGGTTCCGTGCTCTTGTCGCTGTGGAAATACTGTTCGCGTGTTTATCAGTCCGTTGCTTGAAGTAGATCACCTTCAACTCAGAAATCCGTTTCCTGCAGCCCTGTGAAGAACCAGGGGGTTTTTAGGCATAGTAGACTGTAACTATCACACTTCGCGGCAACCCTTCCCCACGGGGCCCTTACGGTCCAAGTGACAACTTCCCCTTGTGTGAAAACACGGCTGGTGCGTGCTTCACGGTCACTGACTAACAACGGCCCATCCTTCCCCATCAAGGTTTCATCTGTCTCAGTTTAAAGCTGAACTTCCTCAGATCAAAAAAACTGTCACTGACTGATTGGTATAAAAGAGCTTATTGCAGTTTGTCAGGTACGAATGCAATTTTTAAGGACACGAAATAGGTCAGCTTGAGCATACATAACAGGCATTAGACATGGCGTGGAGCTGTGTCTATCTTTCTCAGAGAGGGGCCTGTAGGCATCTTCCACTGGTTCAATTTGAACTCCTCAGCCCTCGGGTGAGCCCTTTGATAAGCTCAGCTGACTGAGCTTCCTGAGTTTCTAGCTGTAGAGACAGTGGGTCTAAACACAGTCATATGAAAATCAGTCCTAAATTCCAGCTGTATCTTGTGAAAAACTACCTTTAAGTGGGATTGAATTCATTTAGTGCATGGAATTTTTTATATAACTGTTTTATTTCCTGTGATGACACTACCAGCAACTATTCCTCTGCCGAAGTCAGCATGTGACTGGTACATAAGCACTAGTACTTCTATCAGTCTTGTTTAAAACAAAAAAGTCAATGGTATTTCTTACTGATAAATCTGTGCTGTTGATATTTGTTACAGTGAAGACTTTTAAGGATGCATTTATTAATGGAGTATTGTATCAAAAGAACTGGTATCAAGGTGACCAACAGAATTCTTTCTGCCATGCTAAACTCTTTAAAAATGCTGGCCTGTTACCACTGGAGGTAAGGTCAGTTGTCCCTTACTTGCACTGCCCAGGCCAGTTTTTCTGAATAAGGTGACAAACACAGCCCACATTCAGCTTTGTCTGCTGAAACACTGCTCCCTGGGTCTTGAACCAAAGCTGACAATAATTCAGAAATAATTTCACTCACTAAAGCCTTAATTATGTAGATTATTTTGTAGATCCCTGTTTTCCTGTTCCCACATGGGTAGGGGGAAGAGCCCCAGGGGCTGGGGAGCTGGTGGCCACTGCTCTGAGAGGGAAGTGAAAGAGCGAGGGTGGTTGGCGACTTCCTTTGGAGCAGGAGGCCGGCGGGAGCATGGGCGGACGCGTGGTGCCTGAGAAGGGCCTGCATGTCAGAGGCTATGGAGAAAAGTTGCTGAGACTCCTCCAGTGCTGTCCCCTATCTTATTTGCGTGGAGTCAACCTGGGAGGTGTGCAGGGGCTCAGAAGGAATTAAAGGTGGCGGGAGGGGCAATCCTTTTGGGCCTTTCTGGCAAGTAGTCAAGAACTGTCTTTTTCCTGAAGTTCCCCAGGAGGTGCAGCCCAAGGTGCGAGCTCATTCCATGGGGCAGGTAGGTGCAAGAGGTGACATGTCAGCAGTTACTGCAAATTTATCTCCTTTCATGGTTTGGGTTCGTTGATGGGTTTTTTTTCTGTGGGCTGGACCTCGTATCTGGAACCAAAGGTGGTCACCCCTTCTCAGGACAGTTCTTTGTGTACCCCACTGTTGCGAAGGGTATCTGCTCAGTCTTATGCCACTTTAAAAAAACCCACTAACAAAATACTCTCTCTCTCTCTCTCTCTCTCTCTGCAGCCAAAATGACATCTCCCCCCCGGAGCCAGCGCTGCAGCCCCGCTTCAGCCCAGGGCCGCGGCCGCCCTTCCCGCTGGTAGCCCCCGGCCCCGCACCGCTCCCCGGCCCCGCACCGCTCCCCGCGGCCCGGCGGAGGAGCCCGAGGCGCCGGTAACGCGACAGCTCTGAGGTAATCCGCGCTTTAAGGCAAGCGGGGAGGTCAGCCCGCAAGTTAGATGGATTGAGTCATGTAGAGTTAAACTAACCCCTCCCACAGCCATGGACCACTAAAGCGCCCATTTTCATCAGCACCTCTCGCCGAGGCAGCTCGAAGCCGGCGGAGGCCGGGAGAGGAAGAGGGGGGGAGAGAGGGAGGAGGGAGCGAGCGCCGGCACAGATGGACGAGCCAAAGGGTAAGGACGGGAGCGAACCGCCGGGAGCAGCCCCGACCCCCCGGCGAGGGGGCGCGGGGGGGAGGCCGGGCTCGGGGGGGGGCCCGGGGCGGTGGCATCGCTCGGCGGCGGCTGTGCATATTCATTGAGGAGCTGCTCCGGCGCTGCCCGCCCGGAGGGAGCCGCGGCTGCGGCATCCCCGGGCGGCGCGTCCCTCCCTCCGCGCCCGCGGAGCGCTGCGGGCGGTGGGCGAAGGCTCCGCCGCGGGGGCGGAGGGCTCGGCTGGGTGGGGGCTGCACCCTTGCCGCAGTCCTCCCCCGGCTTCGGGCCTTCGGAGTCCTGGCCGTTTCGGAACGGACAACATCAACTTTGTGACGGGGGTGGGGGGTGCGGAGGTGGCCGCGGGCTGGCGGGTCCCCGGGCGGTGCGGAGCGGTGCGGTGCAGCGGGGCGGGCGGGAGCGGAGGCTCCGCGCCGGCGTCTGGCAGAAGTTTGGCCGCGTCAGTGCGAGGGATTCCCTCCCTCGCCGCCTCAGGGGAAGAGCCGGCGGAGACTCCCCGGCTGCAGCCCGCACGGCCAGTGCCCGGCTCCCGCGGCGCCGAGAACCGCACTCGAAGGACGAGGCTGGGGGGGAGCAAAAACTGGCTGGGAGTATCGGCGGTTAGGAAACCGCAGTGGAAGGCGATAGCTCCGAGGTTGGCGGAATTGCTGGGCTGCGTGCGAGGGGCTGTGGGTGCGTGGGCTCGGGGCCAGAACCGTCTCGGGAGAGGGGGATTCCCCGCTTGGCAGCCCGGGGAGCCCTCTCGCCCTAACGGGGGTCCGAGCGGCCGCGGGAGGGCCTCGGGGGAGCGGGAGATGCTTACTGCACAGCGGGTTTGCTGCGGGGTATGCCTTGTAGCAGGGTTTGCCTTTCAGACTCGGCTGGCGCGGCACACGTAGCAGCACTAGGCACGCTTAGCGCTTGGCAGAAACATTTCCTAGTTTAGTATCAGCTTTTGTCTGTCTGGGTGTCTTGGCCTCTGTTTACAGCAACTTCTGCAATACGGTCCATCTCCATACTGCTGACGGTACTGGGCTCTGCCTGGGGCTTTCAACCACAAAGCAGGGACTTGGGCAAATAGGCAAGAAGCAGCAAACTGGAAAAGAGATCTGGGCAGAAACTTGGTGTTTAAATTGAGTGAGAAGCTTAGGGAATAATAGTTTCCACTATTTTGATAGTTTCGTGTTCAGTACCAGGTGAAAGTCCGTCATTTATCATTGTTATGACAACAGGGAATGAAAATGTGATGATTTATTTCTTGGAATAAGTGAAATGGTAAGCTAGACCTTCCCAAGTTTTTAACTTCATAGAATGCATCGAATGGCATTTGAGTGGAAGAAGCATTTTCTCAGTCTGACGTACATCAAAATTTAAAGCAAAGACTGGCAGAAGGAGAAGGCTAGCTCATTAGTTTATGCAGTCATGTGTGAAGCTGGAAATTTGGAAATAATTTGACTCTGCTGAGGAGAGAGATAAGAATAGCTTTGAAACCAGTCTTCAAAAAGTTTCATTCCAAAAATGAAATGTAGTGCATGAACGGAGATGCCTTTTCTAGTGAGATGAGGAATCACAGGGAAGAAACATGGATGATGATAACTGATTTAGCAAAGAGGACCAAATGAGCCTTCTTTTTAGAAAGTGGGATTTTAAAGAGACAGAAGGAAACTGAAGAAAACTGACAGGGCCTGAGCTAACTGCAGAAGAGGTGGTGGTGGCGGCGTCAAAATGGGCCGACCTGCAGAAAATGCAAGTTGTCTTGCAAGTGCCTAGTGAAAATTGGTGCAGTGAATAGCAAGAAACTGCATTTTGTATGTGTGGGAGAAGAAAACACGAGGCAGTGTTTTTGAAAACGCCTCTCACAGTATCTCTTCCAGAAGCAGCAATTGGTAGGTTCTACACAGGGGAATCCAAGACAGACAGTATCTATCAGCTAGTAGGGAAGTTTCCACCTCTAAATGAGTCATGAATGCACACCAAGGGCACGTCCTTGCATCTGAAAGGAATTACTAGGGAGTGTTTCAGCAAGAGACCTGTTTCCTGGGAGTCTTGTCAACGGGGACTGTAACAAATGGGTTTGAAATACTACTCCTCAGTTCTGGGAAGCCCGTATTTTAAGTACTGATACTGTCAGCTCTGTCTTGAGATTTGGATGAATATGGTAACGTGGCCGAGGAAGAAATTCTGCTTGGGGTGTTACAGAGCAACAGATTGTATCAGTGATCAGTATGAATACCTTCTTGGGCAGAAAGTGTGACATTTTTCAGTAACGTATGTTTTTCAGACTATATGTGGGGGGCTTCAGTCTGGGGAAAGCATGATACTGATCTCATGCAGACAGTAGTAAAAAACAGCAAACCTCTAAAATACATAGGTTTTAACGTAAAGGGTACTGAACTAAACAAGAGTCAGGAACTCTGGTTTGGAGGTCTATATACATGATGAATTAATCACTGCTGTTGGATGACCGCTCTTTATGAACAATGACTATTCTAGCATGGAATGGCAATAAAGCAAAATCTGATGGGGAAAAAAAAGTAAAGGAATATGAATGAAAATTGCAAATCTAAAGAATACATACTGACCAGCACTCTAAAACCAAGAATGAGGATGACTTCAGCTGGTTCATTCAGGCAGTGAAGGCAGCAAATAGAAGTTAATGCAAGTTAATTGAAAGGAAGTGGAGAAAGAAGAAATGATAGAAAATACAGGCTGTGAATTGTGGAATATTATTTAGAGAAAGTAAAGATGTCAGGGGAAAATCTAAATTTAGCAGGACCTAGCACAATGCAAAGGAGGTGTTCTGTGTGTCTTAGGAACAAAATAATGTATATCTAGCAATTGCATAATCATTATGGAGGTGGAGACGGTAAGATTTTAATGATGATGCAGAAAAAAAACCTGTACAGAAGTGTTAGTTAAATACTTTTCCAAATCGGGGGGGAAAACCAATTTCTGATATGAAGGAAGTATTATAATTAAGTAGCCTGTTTTGACAATTAACATTTTGGGGGGCAATAAAGTTTTATAATAATTTGAAATTAAATGTGCAAAGTACTTACTGGGAAGATCTGTGCTCAATGATGTCAATTTTCAACAAACTAGAGTCAAGCACTAGAGATATCCCAGGCAGTGGGAAGGGTGCTATTGTTGACCCAATATCCCAGCAGTATGATGATGGGTAGCCTAAAGAACTATCACCAATTTAGTTTGACAGCAGTTCTGTCTAAATTACTGGATAGATCTCCCCAGTAATCAAGTTTTAATAGCTAGTATGATCATTTTCTTTTGGTTTGGTAGAGGATAAGACCTGTCAAAGTAGCTTTCTGTATGCTGTTATAGAAATGGATGGTGCTGTCAACATGGGTAATGGGAATGAATGCATCAAAAAGGAAATTGCTGCTCCCAGATGGAAGCAAACCTGTGAGTTCATGTGATCCCCTCAAGCAAGCATATTAATCTGCATCCTGGAAGGGAGATAGTCCCACCTACAAGAGTCTGCAGCAAGAACTTCAAGGAATATGTTCCTTTTGGGTTTGGAAATGAGCTAGAGAATGCATTTATAAGGGGGTGGAGGGGGATAGGGAGGGAAGTATTTCAATCCCTGATAGACCTTTTCATTTGTCCTTGCTTTCTTGAAGGCTGTTTTGTTTACAGTCACCTGACTTAACGAAATAGATGTGAAACAAGGCTGATATGATTCTTATTCAGAAAAACAGGCTGCATTTTGTTTTATGCACATTATCACTATTAACGTCATCTTCGTGATTTATTTCTTCAAATGAAGCTAGAGGCTTATCAGAGTTCTAGGGGGGGGAAAAGTATTCTCAAACTGGGTGAATATTGAATAAATCTGTGCTGTAACTTAAAGACTTCTAAAACCTGACTTCCCTGATGGTTAGGAGCCATCTCTACAAACGGGGAACTGGAAGAACTAATCTCCCTTGTTGGTATTTTATAGCCACGGGACGGATTATGAGTGTAGGACTGGGAAGGCAACTGGTCCTTTATCTGATCTGTTTTCTAACTAACTATTTGCACTTGTTTTATTTTTCAGAGATAGCAAATATGGTTGGAAACAGCAGATAGGAATATCTCTCATGTTTAAACTTTTCCACAGCACTAGATGCATTTATGATGTTCTGATTACAAAAGTCTCCCTATGACTCTCCAGCAAAGAATGAACTAGCGGATCAAGACCTGGATAACAACAGACATCAAAAATAGTTATCAAAGGAAATCATCATTAAACAGCTGTGTTTTCAGAGGTATTCTGCAAGAGGCCTGATGGCATTAGACTTCTTCAATAATGATGTAAAAAGTATAAAATCATTGCTGATTTACAGATGGAGCTTGTCAGTGCTAGGAGGACCAGTACAAATACCAATTAAGTCAGAGGAAAAAGTCTAAAGAAGCCAAGAGTGGTTGGAAACATAAAGAGCAAATAATAGGCTTCAAGCCAAGCTTGTAAAAGCACAGCCAGCGCAACTTTGGGAGGAAAATTGGACATTCAAATACTGAACAGACTAGAAAGATTTCCAGACAATACTGTCTAGAAAAAATATGCAGAGTTGTGTGTATGTATGTTCATATATATATGTGACAGCCATAACCCATAGTTTATTTGTTTTCTTATATTGTATGCACAAGTGCATTACCATTGAGGGAGAAGGTTGTCCTCTAGTCAGCCTTCTTGTGACCACTGCAACCTGTGTTTGCCACTTGACTGGTAATTACCAGAAATACGTAGGAAACCCTCAAGGAATTTCTAGAGGAGAAAGAATAAATTTAAGAGGCTGGAAACCTGAAAAGGGAAGGGTTCCAAAGGCTATAACTGATAATCTTTTTGGCCATTCCTAAGTTGTGTAACTGGCTTAGTATGGTGCAAAAGTACCAGGCTTGATCACATTGCTTCTTTTCCTAAGACATCTTCGTGCCTTTAGCACCTGTGGGGTTGGGAGCAGCTAGCAAACCCAACTTTGGGGTTAATACCTCCTGGCTAGTTGTTTTGTACATTTTTGCCAGCCTGATGCTCAATGACAGTGTTCTAGAGAGCTGGATCTGGTTTGAAGTGGATTGAGATAGGAGCCAGGTTCTCAGCTTGGAAATGATCTGTTCAAGGTGGTTAGGATGTGGTTAAGAATGGAAGTGTTTAGGCTGAACTTTGGGGGGAAGTGGATGATACCGAGAAGACTTTGGCTGGAGATCCATCCCACAAGGATTAGTATTGCTTGAGACCAATCAAATTTATATTGTAAAATTCCAGATCATCTTCACAAGTGAAGCACCCCTGTTCGTTCTCTGAAAGGTGAGTTAGGTGGGACCATTTCTTAAACTGTATTTTGTTATGGTTTTGTCAGCTAGAGGTGAGAACTGGCTTCATCTCTCAGCTCAGTGGAAGCTTCCCTTCCCTGAGCAGAGCTGAAGTTTTGTAGCAGGCACTTCCATCAGTATTTCCTAGCTGCAGAGCTGTTGCCAATATGCTTGCATGGGGAGCAGCAGAGCCTAAGGGTGCACTTCTACAGCCGGCATAGTTTGACATAAATCTGTGCTGCTGAAAGAGAAGAGAAAAGGTGCCTGTCCTTGTCCTTAGCCTTGTTCGGTTTTTTCTGCAATAACTTTCTTCTTGTCTGGCTTCAAAGCCAACACCAGTCCAAGTGAGAGAACAGAAGGAGGCAAGGGTAAAAGTCACTCAGATGAAAATCGTTGGAGGGGGCCTTCACTGTAAGACAAGGAGAGACACAAAACCAGCCCTGTGCTCTGAAGCAGTGCTGCATTAGCACTACAAATTAAGAAATGAGTTAACGGGAAAAGTGCGAGAGACCAGATGGAAGGGAACAGAGTCGGCTAAGTGCACGCTGAACAAACTCATCTGCTCAAGTCCTCTCACGCATTCGCTCCCCCCAAATGTGGCTGGAAAGATCAGTTTCGCAGCCTGCTCTCTGGGCTGCTCATCCCTCTGTCCCTTGTGCTGCACTGGCTGTTCAAGGGTGATGCAGGTGGTGTAGCAGTCACTGCTGTCACTACTCTGTCACTACTCAGCCACCGCTATCAATGCTACAACTCTGCCTGTTACAGTGCTTGTCTGAACCCTTTTGGACTCTTACTGGTGCCTTCCAGCTTGGGAAGAGCTTTCTGTGAGGATCTGCAGAGCCACTTCGCTGCCAGGCTTCACATTGCCTTTCAAATTCCCCTTGTAATCTTGACATGCTTTGTAGGCGGTGATTAAGCTTCTGGTATGAGGACACACGTGCCCATCAGTCTGACCCTCACTGTCCCATGCTCCCTTGTGACCTTCATCCAGCTGTACACTGCATCTCTTCTGACCAAAAAGTAACCATTACGGGGTGGCTGGATGGTTTACAGGCACCTTCGAAAGAACGTTTTTATTTTGCCAAAGTCAAAGGCTCTCAGTTTGATTTGTATTCTCCCCTTTGTTTCTGATCCTCCTGAAGATCTTTGCCATGATCATATAGGGTGGTGAATGCCAGATCATTTTTAGGGGACAGGATGAAAACGAAATGGACCTATTCTTACAAAGGAATGAGAATTAGCTTGGTTTTTCATTAACTGTCTGCAATTTTTCAGCCAAAGCTCAAACCATCACTGGTCTTTGAGCTATGTGTGCTGCCTGCAAAAGGTGAATCAGCAGCTCAGCACGTAGAAACCACTTCAACCCCTCAGCTGGTTCACAGCGCTTTCGCAGTCAGCTCAGAGGGCTCCCGAGACAGCGGAGCAGCAAGAACTGCCGGTACAGCTGCTGCGGTTTCTAATGTTCACTACTAGTGACACTGCAGCTGGGGGCAGGGGAGGCAGCAGCCTCTGCACCTTCCTCCCTGGGCTGTAGCAAGAAGGGGGAGACTCCTCCAAAAGCGAGGGATGGAGGGAATTTGGAGACCCTGCAGCGCACCTGATGGGATGGAAATGTTCATGGTGCATGGCAAAGCCCAGGGAGCAGGCACACAGTTGGAGGGAAGATGGAGCTCCTATGTGGACTGTGGGCTTGCTGGTGGGGACAGGTAACAGAGTGGGACTTGCTCCTCTGCTGAAAACTGTCCGTCCCTCCTACCTGCTCTTTGCCAGAATGGCAGGCGGCAGCTCTTGTCAGGGAGAATATCTGCCCTTGGCTGAGATCAGCCCTTAGCTGCTGGCTCCAGCTGCTTTGTGGGAAACACACTGGAAATTTGCAGTTTTGCCTTGAATTGTACGTGCCCAGTAAGTTGATCTGCAGCTTCTATATATTTAGTCTTGTTTTCCAGGAATAGTATAGTAAGATTACAGTTTGTCAACTTTAAGACTGAAGTAAACACAAAACCAGCTGAAGCTGATAAGAACTTTATTCTGGTAAAACTGGTGGTCAAGTTCTTGTTTACAAGACTTAGAAATACTGTTGTGACAAAAAAGTGTGAAAGCCATAAAGAAAAGAAGAAAAGAATGCTTCAGTGGTGTCATTTAGAATTTATTCTGTCATCAGCCAGAGAGAATTAAGACCTTCTTTTGAAATGAATCAGTTGCAAGTTTAAAAATGACTTTAGCAAGCGGTGTAACATATGAAGTTGAGCTGAGCTGTGTCTACACTGCCTCACGAGAAGGGCAATCAGAGCATCGCTCCTTTCCCACACTGTGCTCGTGACTGTGTCAGCCTGACCAGAGAACTTAACCCACCTGAAGTGTAGCCTGGTTAAAATAAAATATATATAAACATTAGAAAAGGAATCTGCACTTGTACAAGTGCAAGGTAGGACTGGCAGAAGACAGAGGTAGGGTACTCCCTTTTTGTGGCAGAGCAAATAGGAGTTAAGCCAACTGTGAATCTAAGCATTTGCACTTCATCTTAAAAATAGTGTTTTACAACAGAACTTGGCCCCATGCTATGAACTCCTTGTTAAAGACCGTAATTTTACAGTTGCTTTTTAGGTTACAAAGTGTGTCTCAGCTCCAGAGACTAGCAATTTCTTTACCAATTTAAGGACTTTCTAGTGTTGTGGCCACTTGGTGTCTGTGAGAATGCTAACTGGATCCCATAAGCCTTGCTCGGAATAGATGCCCTGCTGTAAATAGGGATCTTGCAGAGCCTGTGCTGGCCACTTCTCAGGAGACTGTAACCGTAAATTTTACATTGTAATGTACCACAAACCACATCTCAGGCAACTTGTGGTGTGGTGTAGCAGTTAGTGTTTAGGTTTGCTAGCACTTCATAGATATTGTATATAACACAGCAGGACTACTGTTACGTAGTCCCCAATGCCTTTGTAAAGTAGTAGAATACTCTTTTAACTTTACTGGTTTCTCCTGCCTCCGCTCCTGAAGTCAGGCTGCGGGAAGGAAACACAGGGAATGCCTTCTTTCCTGCTATGGGCCTCCACTGCCTGTGTTCCTTTTTTTAAGCATGTTTCTCCTAACCTAAATGACATTTTCCTTTTTTATCCCCTGTGTTTTTAAAGTTGTAGCACAACGACATAGATTTTGTCATACGAGTTGTGTGTGTACTTTACTAGACCAATAATCTCCAAGTTGCTATTAGTCTGGCAGAACAAGAGAGAATATATTGAAATGACAGAAGATGAATTAAAGAGTAGGCGTAGCCGAAGTGTGCTGCTCGTTCCCCT
The DNA here is from genome assembly GCF_030867145.1 of Opisthocomus hoazin. Taxonomy (NCBI): domain Eukaryota; kingdom Metazoa; phylum Chordata; class Aves; order Opisthocomiformes; family Opisthocomidae; genus Opisthocomus; species Opisthocomus hoazin. The sequence continues at coordinate 63,816,912 of NC_134419.1, forward strand.
GGACCCTGGGAACTCTGCCTCTCTGCGGGATGGAGTGTGCTGCGAGCGCTCGTCTGTGAGAGCTTCGCAGACAAGCGGATGAGATGGTCTGGGGGACAGAGCATCAAGCTGGGATTTTGCAGCTCTATTCTGCTTTTTCGTCGTCTGGGTAAAGGGGGCTAATGGTGCTGACCTCTGTAAACTGCTTGGCAGTATATGAGTGGAAAGCTCTGTGACAAATGTAAATGTTAGAATTTCTTTTTAGGGAAAGGCTGAGGTCGAACAGACAGATAAGTACAATGGTCACCTCTGGCGTTACCTGTTTGGAATTAGCTCCCTGTATGTTCTGGACAAACAGTGCTGCTGAGAGCTGGAGTCAGCTGTGAAAACCACAGAGTCAAGGGGAGCCTGGGAATAGCGGGAAAGAAGTGAGACAGTCCTGGCCTTGCTTGGCATCTATGTGCTGAGAGAAGGCTGGACTCGTAAGGCTGTGGCATGAGCATGAGAAAATGCGTGTGCACAAAAGCCTCCTGGTGAGTCTCATGGCTCCGCTATGGGTCAACTGTAGCTGTCCTGTCTCACCAGGAGCTCTGTGGGGGAAGCTGAGGTTGATCCCAGCCTTGTCCTGTGAGCCTGGGTATGGGAACCCCACCGAGTCTGCACAACACCAGTGACAATGGTCTCACCTCATACTGTTCCAGGGAGCTGCTCGGCATGTGACAGGCTGAAAACAGCTCCAGCTGTAACATTGTCAGTGAGATCTTGGGTGTCAACTGTTTAAAATCCCTTGTGGTGAGTCTGGTAGTGACACTACTGTCGCTGTTTGCGACCAGCCCAGCAGCCTGCACCCTGATAAGCCTCACACAGATGGCTCGTCAGCAGAAGGCATGGGTGCTGATAAAGCGCCTGTGCAGATGACTCTGCAAGGGAAAAACTGCTCTGGTAATAAAAAGGTGGCAGCAAAGTCACACCACATCCCATGTACAAGTCGTCCTCCTCCTCCTCTCCCAGCAGGAAGGCAGACTCTGGGAGCTAAGGCACCCAAAACGAGGGGGGAAAACGGGTGCTGAGCAGCCACCTGTCCTAGGGCTCTCAGGGCATGAAGAAAGCGAGATTTTGAGGCAAAGGGATCGGACCGTAGTAACCACTAGCCCCAAAAGATGGGAAAGGACCTCCTCAAAAATGTAGCTTGCCACTGAAGAGGAACCTAAGAGATGCAGTGAGGACTTGGCATCTGGCACCCTTGGTCCCATCTTGCACAGGATCCTGCCACAGTGCCTGGGTGAGCTCGCTGCCTGTGAGTATGGGGGGGTTGAGCGTGGGTGAGAAAATGAGTGCGGATGAAATGATTTTTTGAAACACATATCGTCTTCCTCCTCCGTAAGGTCTTGCACTGTTGCTACATTAATTTCCTGTATCATAGCTATGTTAAAAACTACTCCATTCTTAAATGAGAAAAAGATGTTAACCCTTTGTTTATAACTGGTAAGCTCAGCAGAGTTTAAGAAGTTTTTGTTTAGATGTGATCAGTGGTACAGAAATGTAATAAGGTCCAAATTGAGCTGTGAGGGGCTCTGAGAGCTGTAAATTACTGGGCAAAAATATTGGACAAAACATTGGAGACCCGCTGCTGAGGGTCATCTGAAAGAGTGGTGTGGGAGCCCACTGGCTGGATTTTAAAGCTAGGGCTCCCACATCTGCTCTGAGGAGACAGCCTCACAGGTTTCTCTTTGCAGAGCTGCCGTACAGCTCCTGTTTCTCCTTCAGCGTGCTAGCCCTCATTTCCATACTTCACATCTCTTTAAGTGAGCCCTCTCTCTTTGGGATCAAATCCTGCTTTCAGTTAGCATTGTTGTCCTTATGAGTATCTGAAGTTTGAGTTATTTTTCTCATGTTTGTCTTTTTCCAAGTTGTATTGTTTCCTGTGTAGGATGGTGGTTTCCATAGATACCTTTGACATTATTTATCTGTCCTCCCTGGATGTGCAGTTCCTCCCAATGAATTACAGTGCATTTTGCCACTTCTGCTTGAGGCCTTTGTTCCTCCATCCATATCAGTGCTATACTGAGCTTTTTACTGCTGCTGTTGTAACATGTCTTGTCATCTTGATATGTTGCCTTGTGCTCTTACACGCTTTCAATCCACACGATAGAACTCCTACCCCAGCCAGTTTTAAATTAAAAAATGGTACATTGCATGTCTATTTTAGGATTTTGTACTGATAATTGTTGGAAACTTTAGCTCAGCTTTGCTCTGCTATGGGTAACTGTTAAACAGAACAGTGTTTTGTTGTTTTTGTTCTCCTTCTCCACCCCTTGAGAAATGTTATCAAAGGAAAAAGTCTGGCAAAGTATTCAGGATTGCTATGGTCATATCTGAGAGCTCAGTTAGTACTGGCTGGTATTGTTTGAGACAGCTCTCAATGAGTTTTCTCTCTTTATCCTGTTTCTACCTTGTCCCAGAGGAAAGCGTATGTCCTGGATTGCAGAGGTAGATGCGAATGTGAGTCACTGCTTGGTATTTAGTGGTGAGAAAGTTGACCACTATCAATTTCCTCAAATCCTAGCAGAAGCCAAGAAAAATCTGGATGCAGCGTAAGTTAGCACTTCTTTCCTCAGGGCTGTTCTGCCCTTATCGGGCTATTTACTGCACAAGTGGGTCTGTTCTGCTGATTCAGCATCACAAGAAGTGATGCCAGGGCAGCTCCAGGCCACACTTGAGGAATTACAAAGGAGACCATTAGAGTCACAAGTTTTCTCTGTAGTTGAGTTATAAATGGATTTGTTTTTTCTTGGTCCTTTGTCCCAGAGCTGTTAATAAATAACCTTTTCAATGCCCTTGCTCCTGCGGGAGATGTGAGGAAAGAAGCCTGTGCTGACGTGAATGTGCTGCAAGCACTGCAGCTGGGCTGGGCATCCTGGGGCTGGAAAGTGGGCTCTGGCTGGAGCTGGGGACCTCCTTCTAGCCAGAGGGAGAGCAGCGCTTGGAGAGGCTGAGAAATGCAGCAGTGGCAGGGAAGCAGCAGACCTGTAGCTGCTTTTTGCGTGGACCCAGGTTTGCTTGCTGTTCCTGCTGCTGAGGGGCTGTGCTCATCTTAACAGAGCCAGCCAGCAGCTCTTTTCTGTGCCAGAAATCTGTCCCCCTTGCTGGAGTGGCCATGTCGCAAGCTTGTTGCTGCTTCAACTGAAGGCAACCTCCATTTTGTTGGCTTTTGACAGTAGAGAGTGATTTCTATGTCCCAGTAAGCATTTTTGGACACACAGGCTAGTGCATGGAGCAGAAAGCTGGAGGCAAGTGTTATAGAAGAGCTTGGGACTTCCCTGCTTGCACCTCCTCGCTGGGAACGGAAGGCAGCTTGTGCTCTTACTCCTCTGGGGGAAATGCAGTGAGAAGTCAGAGCTGTAACGTCCATTTGCTGGGCCCAGTCCTGGGTGCTGATGCCTGGGGGCTGCTCGGTCACCCAGAAATGAAGGTGGTTTAATGCCTCCACAGCAACCCCTTGTGTGGAATATGTGCGGACAGGGCAGCTTGGGCAGCTGTTGGAAGGATGGGTTGCTGTGACTGTCCTTTGTCCTCTGTGCCCATGCTGCCTTATCCGAAGTGCTTCATGTTTGTGTTTGGAAGTATTTGAGGCAAGGACTTTGGGCGGTGCCCATTGCACGGAGCAATGAAGACATACAAATTGAAGGCTAAACTGCTGTTTGATTATAAATGGGTTTCCTTTCCAGAGCCTAATTCTCCCTGGGATTCACTGCGTATCCTGGTAATAAGTAATCTGAACTTTAGAGACTAATAACATCATGTGCCAGCCTATTCATCAGCAAAATTCCTTTGCTGTTTTGTTCCACGTCTGCGTGAGGCTCCAGCCCTTGCCAGGTGCTCTTCTGAGCATGAAAACTTAGATTCATATTTAACTTATTATCTTTGTAACCTAAAAGATGTATTTCTTCTCTTACACTTGGGAACTTTGTCAAGGTCTGTCCCCACAGCAGGCTTCGGTCCGGTGTTCCTTCCCATTGGCTGTCCTGAAAAATACCACAGGGTAATTTGTTTCCTGCTATTTGAAATGGAAATTGTAGCAGCATGAGGAACAGAGCATGATATTCATGCCAAATATCATGAGCTGAATTCTCCTCATGGTTTGTGGGAATCCGAGTTATTAAAGCTGACCTCTGAGAAGTCCGTATATTTTTCCACAAAGCCTAGACAGCGGATGCACTCCTCAGCAGGGGACAAACTATCCCAGCTGTTCCCTGTCCTGTGCTCTGCAATGAGGAATGGAGATACCAGTGCTGACAGCTGGAAGTAAGAGGGCAAATCTGGAAGTATTTAACTAGAGAGCTATCTTTTTTATGCGTGCAGGCTTAACCTTGGCTTAGTGAAAGGAGGCAGCAGCGCTGCTGCCCTGCCTGGATAGCAAGGGGCCTTTGACTTCATCTGCTAGGATTAGGTTCCAGAGGGAAGGTCCTTAGAGTTTTCTCTGCTGCAGGTGGGTACTATGCATATTAAGGGAGGAAAGACTCACTGGGTATCTTGTAGGCCTGAGGTGTGCTCCTCTAAAACGGCAAATACCTGTGCTGGAAGTCATACTTATGCGGGGTAGCACAGTCCAGGTGTAGGCAAAATCCCAGGCACAGATGAGCACTGCAGCGGTTACCACCAGCATATGCACTCACGTGTGGGGCTGCTGGAGAACGGGCATCATCTGTCCCTCTGCATTCATGGCCTCATTGGCCAGGGGCTTTGCCAGCGGCTCTGCTGATGCTGCACCAGCCTGGAACAGGGTTTGTGCTTCTGCAGTTGTTCTCCAGTGGTTTTCAGTCCTGAGTGGGAAGTGAAACTTCAGGAGAAAAGCTGGTTGCTTCGCTGTGCAGAAATACTCGGGAAGCTCAGGCTCCCGCCAGCTGCAGCAGCACGGGCAGCTGCTCTGTTTGCTCACATGGTGCACTTCAGGCAGCTGCGTTGTTTTGTGGATACTGGGGAAGTGAGCCCCTGAAAGCAATAGTGTTGCTCAACACACAGGGAAATCCCAGGAATCTGCAGTTCGGAGAAGAAGATGTGGCAAGAGGCTTGTGGCCTCAGTCCCTTCGAGGCAGGAGAAGTTGTCAGTGGAGAGGGCATACCAGGAAACTGGTGGCTACTGTGATGCTGTGAAAATTTCACAGCAGGTATCAGCTGGGAGGGTGTATTTTTGACACCGCTGTAAGCACCAGGTGCAGAGCATGCTGTGGGTGGCGAGGGGTTGGGATGTGTTTTCTCTGCGGTTGTTCCCCCTTCCAGAACCTACTGTTGGGGCTAGCAGTATTTAGAGTGCTCAGGACTTGGCGTTTTCCAGGAGGTTTCTGAACTTGCTGACCCAATATGGGTATTGAACTGGGGGGAACGGTTGTTCTGGAGGCTGTTCCCTCTCTTTTGCCATGGCAACTTCTACATCCCCCTGGTGTGGGTGGCCGATGGGGCACGGGGAAGGGTGGGCTGTACTGGATTGTTCGTGTACTGGATTACTGCACTGGACCACTGCAGTGACTCACACATCACCAATCTTCCCAGTAAAGCAGTGGTCCTGCTGTCTTAAACAGCAACAACAATAGTTCCATAGTTGTAGTTACAATAGTTGTACACAATGGCTGCCTGGGGCTGGGCTGGGAGCAAGCGACCAAAGTGGGTGAAGGTTAGTGCCCATTACCAGCCAGAGACAGAGGAGGGCATGCCTGTCTATACAGGGATGCGAAAAGCTGGTGTGGTGGTGGATTTTAGTGAATGACAGGGTGATTCCTCAAAACCAAAGGTGACCATCTCTTAGTTTGCAATACATTACTTCCAGCACAAGAGAAATGTGTATTCGTCCCAATACCGGTAGAGAAAGAAACATTGCTGTGAGAGAGATGAATTGTTATACAAGTAATGCATGCTTACTGTGTGTCAACAGATAACATCCAGTAGCTCTTAATGTGATTTTCCAAAATTAAGAATACTTGAGCTGAATCAGCAGAGTATTTAAAATAGCTGAATAGGAATGCTGGTCAGAAGCAGCATATTCACTTGTTACTCTAGTCTCCACAAGCCTTAATCCAACAGTTGAAAATTTTATGCTAATTTGAAAAATAACATCTCTAAAAGATGTCTACTGGGGGGGGTGGGGGAAGCTGCAATTAATGCAAATTTAAAGTTGTAGTGTAGAGAAGATGGTCAAAAGAAGCCTAAGGAAAAGATTGTGGCCAGAAATTTAAGAGCAAAGAATATAAGGACATTGAGCACAAAAGGAAGACTAGCAGCACCATTGGCCCGTTGCAAGTCAGCATATTAGAACTATCAATAATAACAAAACTGAAAAGGTGTCAGTGCTTAATGCTTCTTTTTTCCTTGAAAGAAAAGCAAATGTCTTCACATCATGCAATAGCCAAGTATATTCAAACAATAACTTAGGTGATAGGCTGGGGAGCGGGGGGAAGCTGTCTTGAACTCAGTGGATATTTTCTGGTGAAACTTCAAGCTTTGTGGGTAATGGCAATAAATCTTCTCCAGTTAAAATACAGCTGGTGGAAAATTAATACCAGAAGTTGCCTGGCAGGAGACTGGTGTAACTGATAACAGTTGTGTCTTCTAATTTGGAAACCTCTTTGATGTGTGAATCCTAAAGAAACGAACACAAATAGGGTACAGGCTTAGAAGCCTGGTAAACATCATATAAATGTGAAAATTAACTGTCTAAAGGTCACTGTGTCAGCGATATCCAGCCACTTGCTGGTTGTATTTGAGAATATTGAGTATTTTAGTCTGACTGCTGGGATGTAAGCCAGAAGAATATCTTCCCGTAGAGAGACTATTTAATGAGCAGGCATTGGGAAGGCTTTGGTGGAGATGGTGTATGATGGCAGGGAGAGGGGCTGTGATGTGGGAATGGGGAGCGGCGCGAGGGCCTCGCAGGGTGGCCAGGGGGGCTGAGCAGAGCACTCGGCACTGCTGGGCGCTGTGGGAAGGTCTCCAGTGGGGGAATCTGCTTTGTGTGCAGGGTGAATGGGGGATTTGTTGCTGGGGCAGCCTGGGTCGCAGGGGCTCCTGCCCAGAACCCCCTGGGTATTGCCCCTCCACCAGTAAACCCACGCCGCAGGGCCAATATAAGCAGGGCCATGGGACTGCCCCGAGCACAAAGCCGCTCTGTGCCACTGCTGGCTGTGCAGCGGCTGCGGAAGAGGGAGAGAAGGGGCCTGTGTGCTGTCTGCTCCTTTGTGTCCATCTCTTGCTGCTGCTCAGCTTTTGCAGCCTCTAGCACCCGCTAGCTCTCCAAGATTGCTATGTGTTTTTTCTTTTTTCCAGGAAAACAAGGCTCCACCAACGTATCTTGTGCAATTTCCAAGGGTTGTATCCCAGGCACCCCTCTAAAAGCAGCAAAAGGATGAGGTGCTCCCACCCCAAGCAATGTTGTACATATGGATAGCATATAACAGGGTGGTTGCCATGGCTGAATTATGTCTGAATGCAACCTGGAACTTTGTTGTGGAAAGGAGGGAGTAGATTTTTATTCAAATGCATCTCTATCCCATGAGGAGAGCATTTGTATTGCATTGGTCTCTGCTAACAATATGGCTTATGAGTGCATCACCCTCTTTTTGCTAACACCCTGCCTTCTGAACAGAGGAAACAGAGCTGGGAGAAACTCCAGGAGCCACCCATGTCCTGAGGCAGGATCAGCTGCAACAGTGCTTGCAGATAGACTTCATTTGTGTCAAGACAGTTAACGTGTCTCCCTTGCTCTTCTCTTTCTAACTAAACAGCCCACTTCCATCAATCTTTCCCCATTGGTCAAGTTTTTAGACTTACGATCTTTCTTCTTGTTCTCTTCTGGAGTTTCTCCAAGTGGTCTACATCTTTCCTGAAAGGCAGTGTCCAAAACTGGGCGTAGAACTTCATAGGAGGCTTTACCAGTGTCAGGTGGAGGGAAGGATTACTGCAAACTGCTGTAGCTGCAAGAATGTTCTCTCTGAAAGTGCTGCTTGATTGCTGACCATGCTGTCTTTGGGCGATGGCTGTTTTCTAAATGTCGTATTTGCTCTTGTCTTTACTCAGGTGAGTTGGATGTTTTCCCCAGGCTCTCTCCTATTTATCAAATTTATTTTGAATTCCAGTCCTATGTGTGAGTGTGCGTTTGCTCTCAAGTTGGTGTTGCCACAAATAGAGGTGCACTCTTTACTCCACCTTCTAGCTCACTAACACACACGTGTGAGTGCACATGGCACAGACTAGTTGAAGCACTCTGCCCAGCTGCCTAGCCTACATCCGTAGGAGTCTGCTGGAGTCTGATGCTTGTAGGGCTGTGTGCTTTCAAAGTATTGAATGTCTCTGAAAGGCAGCATCCAAAAAAAACATTACATTGTTTGGATTATCAGTTTCACTGACAATTCGGTGTTTGTACTTCAGCACTTACAAGTATTTAATCTGGAGAAACATAATACAGTAAATGTGTGTTTATAATTATATATAGCACCACAAGGAGGGCCAGAGATCACACCAGTATTTAGGCCACGATCTTTGCCATATCAATAATCAAAACTTGGAGCAAAACCTCCAACACTGTTCCATGTAACTGCTGTAAAAAGTGATGTAAATCCTGATCTGGAGCTTGAATTCCGATTTCAGTGTGTTCGATGTCTTGCCCTGATATTTTCAGATAAAACCTCTTAAACCAAAGTAATTCACTTACTGTATGTGCGCTTGTGTGTATATTCTAAGGGAAACCTGAGCCTCTCACCAGCCTTAGATAAGACTTTTCCAATATGTTGGCCTGAAACAGGTGGTTTATGTTACTTTGCAGCAAAATCTTCCTAGGTAACTTGGACAAGCATGTTTGAATGAAAAAGGTAGATGAAGAATGAGTAAGATGTCAGACAGGGACAGAGAAAATTTCAGAAAAGAGTTGATAAATGAAGCCATGTGGCTGGACTCAGATGTTTGGTTGTGATGAGTCTGAAGACAGGAACGCCTTTGAGGTGGTGTGCCTCAACCTAATGCAAGTTCAGCAACCTCACTGGGTGTGCAATTCAGCCTGATAAACTTCAGGACTACTGAAATCTCATGGTCCCTCAGCAGGAGATTAATGTGTGTGTGTCCATCCACTCTGAAGAACAGCAGCGCTGACTGCTCCCATCCCCTTTCCCTGCCATCACTGCTGGCAGAACATCAGACGTGTTCTTGCAGTTAGTAAATGTGCACAGACTGCATTGCCAGGGATGCTGTTTACTGGTCTCCCTGCTGACCTGGGTGATGTTCGCTTGCAAGCACCTGCCCTGACAGATGCTCCTTCTGCCCAAGCTGCCCACCCCGTCCCACTGAGCCGGACACAGGTGCTGGATGCACTTGGACTGCTGAGGTATTCAGGCACCCTTCAGCCATGGGCTCCTGTGTTCTTTCAGCTGGTAGTCAGGCAGGCAAGTTGTTGCTCCTTGCTTTAAAAATACGGTGGCATCTGACTCATTTCAATCCATACTGTTCCCGATTTCTGTCTTCAAGTATACCTGTGTCCCTTAGTAATGGGTCATAATTCAGTGGCTTCTCAGCACTACACTGTGTCTCCGATATGTGTAGGTTCAGGAGCTCTGCGGACCGGTCTCCCTTCTGCTGGACTACATGATTGCATGAGCATCTGGCAGCTCTCCCCCGGAGACTGGACATATGCTTAGGAAACCAGTTGTCAGAGAGACTCCCAACAGACTGCAGCAGCAACGTGGGTGAGCAGCAGAGGTAGCTGCCAGCTGATGCGCAGGATTCATAAGATGCCGTCTTATTCTCTGTCGTCACTCCAAGCCTCGTGGGCAGCAGGCAATGTGTCTTGGAACTCCCTTTGCTTACAGCATGTAGCAGGGCTAATTTAGTTAAAGTGATCAAATGTGCATTTGCTGGGATTGCGTAGGAGAGTTACTGGGTTGACTTAGCACTGGCCGTGATGGCAGATGATCATGTGTCTGAGGTAGTACAAGTCCCCACCTCGCTTCGTTTAGGGTGGAACTGCACTGGTACATGACTGTGCAAGGCTAGTTTGATCGCAGCTCTGGTCAGAATGCTGCATAAAGAATAACCTGCTTTTATTTTTCTTCAGAGAAGGGCTACTGGACTGATCAGGTAGATGGAGAAGGCTGGGAAGACAAAAGTCTAGAAAGGAACATCGCTTACAAGTTAAGAGAATAAATTCTAGGAGGATTGGGAGTTGAAGAAGTTTTGAGACCGAAGTGGAACAAAGAGGGAATAGACTGGCAGTAAATAAATTAAGGCTGAAAACGAGAATGTTTCTGACCATATAGAGATGTGCTGAGAGCAGAAAGGTGACGTGGGAACTGTCTCTGTCAGCGTGGCCCTTGTGCAGAGGAAGAGTGATGGCCTTGCAGTACAGCCTCTGGTGATCCTTTCTGTAACAGGCTGAGTGTGAGCATCCAAAGGAAAGAGCAGATGTCAACTTTAGCTGTTGTGCTAAGCCGGAGCTTACAACACTATTTGTATTTATTAGAGATGATGTGTCGCAGTGAAGTTATCTGAACCAAGTACGGCTTTGGACTGTGAACAACGTATCTCCTTTTCTGCATGACAGTCCTAATTTCAGCCCTCAAGCTAAACTTAGCCTCTCCTTGTTGCATGTCTCAAAGCGGCCGGTTGCCTGAGTCCTTTTAATGTTTGTTGCTAAGTCTTGTTTGTTGAGAAGGGAGCTGGGAGGTGTCTGAGTGACATCTCCTGGCATGCAGAGCTGCCAGTGACTTAGCGTGATGTCAGCTGGATGAGCAGTTTCCTATTTGTCTTGAGGCTCTGGAAGACACTGGGGATGATCCTGCTTCCTTGCCTTCACACAGAGCTGCCTCCCACACTAGTGTGGTCCTTCCTGGGTTATTCACTGAGAGCAACAGGGTTTCTGCAGCAAAACTGCTGTGAGCTGGAGTGGCTGCCAGCATCATTGTTGGTTGATAGCTAACTCAGAGGCAGAAAGGCTATTAGATCTGTTTATGTTCTGGGACCTGCACCAATCACGGGATAGAACCACTGGTAGCCCCTACAAAAAAACAGAGAGACCAAAATTAGAAACAGGCAGAGATGCCTGAGCAGCTGGGCTCTGCTCCAACATCTGGCAAGAGCTTGATGCCTCTGCAGCCGGGCAGGGCTCCAGCACCAGGCAGCTCTGAGCTTTGGGGTGGGGAAGAAGAAAAGCAGCATCGTTTCTGTGCCTACTTATGGCCTTACGTGATGGTTTTATTGCCAGTATGGGAGAAAGAGCAGAGGTCTGTCTCTGTTTGGGTTCTGGCTGGGCACAGAGACAGAAGATCATGACTGTTTGATCTTTAGCTGAGGAAGACTGCTAGTGGAAGAAAAGTCCCGGGGCCTGGCAATCAGAGATGCTTAGAGGGTTAAGCAGTGCCCCACTTGGTGGAGACCAAGGAGCGTTTGCACAGCATTCAGCAACATGAACGTGGGGTGCAAAGGAACTGGAGGAATCCAGGGAAGAAGTTAATCGTTTAGCCGTTGCAGAACCTGCAGTTATGCCTAGAGCTGATGGAGATAGCCAAGTGTGCAGATAAGCAAACTTCTTCAAATATCTCACCTTCCTGAACAAATGGCACGTGAGTTTTATTTTGATTACACTGAATTCTTTATCTGGATTTGCCATGTTGCGGTTTGGGGATTTTTTTAAATAATCCAGTATTCAAGTCTGTATATTTTGTGTGCTATTTGGAAGGTTACTGATTTTCTAGGCTACCTTCTGGATTGTGCTTATTGTTTTGTACCATTTTGTACCTTTTTGTGTATGAAACATTTCAACAAAATGCTGCTTGGTAGCATTAAAGTTCATACAGATGGATGCTCTGGTATGGGATACAGCAATGAAATTGCATATCTACAACCCTCAGAGTCCTGAAAAGCGTGCATTGATACTAAGCTAAAATTCAGGCAAAAGTCACATTTAGGGTTAAGGAAATAATGTGCCTTGGAAAAAAATGACTAATCTCAGGTTGCAGGTGGGATGCAATTATCGCTATACCTCTGCCTACAGAGAAGGGATTTCTACAGCTGTTTATTGAGATGGTCCATTACAGTGAGAAAATTGTCCATGGTTTGCTGCTAATGCTGCCACTTTCAGAGTGTGGCTGCTGAAAAGATGGGCAACACTCATCACGGCAGGAAGTTTGAAAAATCTGAGAAGTGATGCAGTCACCCATCCTTCGTGTTCCTGTGACAGTAAACACCCAACAAAAGCGTTAGTGGCTGCCTCTAGGCAAGATCTCAGAGTAAGGGTGGCAATAATTACGTGGGTGTGCTGTGCAACTGTCAGCAGCAGTTTCAGTTTTCAAGCATGCTAGGTTCATGTCTATACTGTGTAGCTAATCTTACATTATAGCATCTGATTTTATTCATTTTTTCTAGTGTTAAAACAATTGATTTCTGCAGATGTGCTCAGTGCAGTCATAACCTGAGCCAACTACTCTCTCCAATAGGAAGAAAAGTCCCCCAGCTGTCATGCTCTGCTGTTTCTAATCACTTCAAGCCGTGAGTTCTGGGGCCTTCTTGAATAAAGCTGTATAAAATGCATTCCTACCTCCTACTGTCTGGTATGTGCACTAGGCTATTTTTTTAGCTGCATTCTTGGAGATACTAGAAAGCATGCCGTGCCTCTAACAGGCACTCACAAAATGCAAGCGTAACAAGCTTCCAAATTTCACAGCTAGCCTCAGCAGATTTACACATGAGCGCAATGAGAGGGAGCACAGAGCCTCCAGGTCAGCATTAGGTTTCCAATGGACCTGCCTGTGGGGAGATCTTCAAAACAAGTTCTCTTGGCACTTCTACGTTCCCTTTTCTCTAGGTAGGTAGGAATAGGTTATTTGTCTACACTTAGAGATTGCCAGAGGTGCGTTGCTGCTTGTCACTTTGCCTAACTTCTGAAAATAACTCTAGGATTTGGGGTCATTGGTAAGGTTGGGTAACACTTCATATAATTCCAGTGCATGGACCACCTTTCTTGTGAAACCAGAGTGGTTAGAAGATGACCCTGTTCAAAACTTGAACATACTTTCATGTGTGACATGGGGTACCAGGATGGATTTGCAGCGTTGACTCCATATCACCTGAGGGCTGGAGAATGACCTCTGGAACTCCAGTTCTGGCGTGCAGATGCACAGCAGGTTCAATCATCTTACCTTCTTGGAGGGTAAAGATAGCTGATGTGGTTGCCTGCACAAAGGTATTGTCACGCTGGATGATCTGTAATGTACTTCTAAACATCTCCTAGAGTGTTTGTGTATAAAAGAAGTGAAATTAGTACCCATGTGAGCAGTCTCTGTGCTTTTGACCACTGAGCATCAGTGTGGGTAGAAACAGATTTCATGCTGTAGTGGGAGCAGGTTATGTCCCCTAGAGTGCCGAAGCTGTTTGTTAGTTGCAAGTGTTGAACTTACAGATAGACTATAAACCTGGGAAATAATTTTGCTGATACCCTTTCTAGAGCTTTTTTTTTGTAAGATCGTGCTCTATTAAACAATACCAAAACTGGCTGAGCCAAAGTTATGAAGTGAGATTTCCACCATGGGATATATGAAGGAGAATCTAAAGCGGAAAAATGTAAGACAGCATCATGCTAGCCACTAATAAATGCAGGTATCAAATGCTGTATTGGTTGTGGATGATTTCCATCAGCCATAAGTGGATTTTTACAGAATTCTGCTGCTAGCCATGTACTTTAAGACACAATAATCTAAATTTGTTAAATAGGTCATACCAAATATATCAGTAACAGTTAAGAATCAGACTGGTACAAGTTTTGCAAAGTGTGTGATTTTTAACCATATTATGCCAATTCTGCAAATACAGGCTGCTCATAATTTACTGGTCTTGTGAGAAGTGGCATCAAAAATCTCCGTAGATTTCTTAAATACCCTGTAGAGTGCAGATCATTTTCTCTATATAGCGTTGCCAAGGTGCCGGACAGCATTGCTTGAACTGACTGCCACATATTGAAATGTTAGTGTTAGACTTCCTACCTGCATTACCACTCAGGGATGTTGTAAATTGTTATAAACATTATAAAAAAAATTGAAGCACAAAGTATACCAGGACAAAATGTTGCAGGGGTTAAAGCTTTGGGTTCCACAAGGTTGTGCTGTTTATATGTTAGCAATCTGTTAAGTTTCTGGGGGATTATTAAGCCAAACGCAGAGCTATAGAAGAAGTTGGCATTTGCCCTGTACAGATACTTTTGCTATACAGTTGCTCAGTCACCTGCAGGTATCTCAAGAACAGGCTAACCATAAGCTGCATCTTGGAAGTTCTCTATCACCAGCTGGCACAGGGCAGCCCATGGAGATGTGGCGCAGCCCCTGAGAGCAGATCTGCAGGACTCCAGGGCTGAGGTCTACCTCTTAAGAAATCCTGCACGAGGACATGGAGACTGAGATGGGAGCAGGGGGTGGGCAAAGGCAGATGCTGCATAGTGGAAAGGGACCACAGGAATGTGCCTGAACACCTTTGGGGTGTGTGGTAAGATGGGCTACTGGGATACTGACATCCTTCTTTTGCTCTAGTCACAGGTACCAAACAAAAGATGTCCTGGACAAGAAAGATTCTACTCATCCTGGGATTCTTCTCTACTTTGGCTGTAATTGCTTTAATTGCTGTAGCAGTGACCCAAAATAAGCCACTTCCGAAGAATATTAAGGTATGACGAGCTGGGACTCCTGCAGGAAACGAAGCCAAGCTGGGGGTGGTTAGGCATGCATAGATCTCCAAGACTTGTTGCTGCCCTTGCTGGGTCTGGCTAACCTCTCTTTCTGGCTGCATGCCCCTCAACATCTCATTTTACAGCTTTGTGGTAAAAACAGATATGGCTTCACAGGGGATCATCTCCTAAGTAATCAGTCCCGGTTTTGCTGCTTCTCTGCTCTTGTATACTTTGATGGAAACTTCACACTGAAGCACTGCTGAGAAGAGTAATGACACAGTGTGTTCCCACAGCTGCCAGACAGGCTGTTCGTTTCTGGTCCCCCAGCGCGTGGGGACCAGCGCACACTGTGTCTGGTTCGGTGCCGCAGGTACAATGACGGCTGTGTTTTGCCCACAGTATGGGATTGTGCTGGATGCGGGGTCGTCCCACACTAACCTGTATGTGTACGAGTGGCCAGCAGAGAAGGAGAACGACACTGGGGTGGTGCAGCAGGTGGAGGTGTGTAAAGTCGAAGGTAAGAGGAGATAAGGGAGCTGTGGAAGGGGCAGGGGATGAAGAGATAATGCCACCAAAGGGTGGGGGAGGAGGAGGAGCCTGGAGGTAGAGGCCAATAGTGAAAACAGTGTTACGTCTGTGAGCTAATGTGTATCCTGCCGCTTCCCACCTGGAGTTGTACACGCCTGACCTTCCTGGGAGGAAAGCTGGATCCACTTCTTGCTTTGTTTTTGGGATGCTTGGAAGTAAGTGCTTTTTGGAAAGAACTACGCCAAAGAGCATACTTATATAAATAAAATATCTGCATGCACCCCTGGCTGAAGTGTGGATGAACGTCAGGCAGTGAGAGGAGATGCTTTGCTCTTTTTCAAGGCCTCTGCACAACCTAGGCACTGGGCTTGCGGGCCAAGGTTGCTCAACTTAAGCATGTCATAGGGGGTTGGGTTTTTTCTATTTAATTGCTTGTAGATATTGTATGGTTTAGGAAGGTACAAATGATGGATGCCCAAGGATGTGCATGATAAGGAACAAAGAACACCATCATGGATCGCTGCACTCTGGGAGGAGGAGAGGTGCTGTCAGAGCCTGCCTGGGCTCTTTTCAGGCTGGTCTGTAGTGCAGGGGAGAGCCACGCTGTTATCGAGCTGCTGCGATAGCTGCTCAGCATGGCAGCATGCCACGCCACGAGCAGCACGTGGCATATGGCTGAGCAACCTGGAGGAAACACAGAGCGGGCTTCAGCGCTGCCCATGCAGACGCCAGTCATGGGGCGGCCCATTCACCAGGGGACACATGGCAGGGAGGGACAATTTTTTTTCTTTGGGTTAGCATGAAAGGGGATAGCTGCAAAACCCTCAGTGCTGTAGTGTGAGCATACAACACCCAAACAAATGACGGTGTCTTCCCCCAGTGGGTCCAGCGTAGTGTGAGGATGAGGGATTTTCCTGTGCAGATCCAGGGTGCAGCCAGGCAGCAGCAGAGATGAGTCTGCAGATGTCCAGGACATGCTAAGTAAATGTCTCGCTGCAGCCCTGATCACTAGTTCATAGCCTGCTTCGTGGAGAGCGAGTGGCAGATGGTGGGCACTGTGGCCATCCCTGCATGCAGTGGGCTTAGTTGGTGCCGTAGGATTTCTAAAATTCCTTAGAAATGGGGTGGTTGAATCTGATGTTGCTGCCTGTGATAGTGATAACAGTTTAACATGACTGCTTGTGATGGCACTCTGGGGTTGTGCTTGGAGTTTGAGCAATGACGTGTCCTTATTTCTTGCAGGCCCTGGGATCTCAGGTTACTCCCACACCACGGAGAAGGCAGGTCCCTCTCTGGCACAGTGCCTACAACAAGCAGAGGAGGTCATTCCCTCAAAGCAGCACCAAGAGACACCCGTCTACCTCGGAGCAACAGCCGGCATGCGGCTTCTCAGGTACTGCAGGGCTTGTCCACCTTTCCCTGCAGCACTGGGCCTGGGACCACCATGGATGCTCAGCGAGGGCCACTTGGGAAAAGTCCTTGGAAGTGCTGCCAGCTCATGCTTTGCCCAGATACCATCTTCTGCCACTGGTGTCTCTGAGCCTTGAATCTCCCTGGGTCTTTCCCCTGCTTGCCCAGTAGGTCCACTTCCACTTGCTGCAACCTTTCATCATCTCCAGCACCCACATGTAGTGCAGAGACACCAGGAGGGTAGCAGTGCCCAAGCTGATGCTCAGGAGATGCTCAGACATCCCCCACATCAAGAGGGTGC
Organism: Opisthocomus hoazin; assembly: GCF_030867145.1. Taxonomy (NCBI): domain Eukaryota; kingdom Metazoa; phylum Chordata; class Aves; order Opisthocomiformes; family Opisthocomidae; genus Opisthocomus; species Opisthocomus hoazin. The sequence continues at coordinate 63,833,819 of NC_134419.1, forward strand.
TCAGACATCCCCTACAGTCTAGTATTAGGCCTGACCCAGGATTTTTGTGCTCGACCATATTGCAACTCCCCACATACCTTGACTCAGCCTGAGACCATCAGAGCTAAGGTAACTTTATAATCATATCTCCTTTAATTAAAATTTGTGATTTTCATAGGGGTGCTCCAAACCTCTAGCCTGGCTGGGGCAGGGAGCTGATCTTATGTGTTTATTGCCCGGGGATTCTCACGGGGGGTACCAGAGGGCATGGATTTCTTCTGTAATGACGATGGTGAGAGGAGTCTCCCTGGTCCCATCCCTACCAGGGCATGTGCTTCAGGAGAGTGAGGGAGCTCTGGCCTCTGTTCCAGGTCCTGCTCTCAGTTGCGGAGTCTGTAAGTGTCAGAGCTGGTGGCAGCTGTGCTGTCAAGCTGTGACAGAGGAGGACATGGCCAGTTAAAGCCAGGTGTACCCATATGAAGGACTGTTCTGTTATAATTAATGTCTGGTGGGGATTTGTAGCCTGCCTGCTCAGAATAAAGCCCATAGGCTGCAGAGAGCTGTCAGCCAGAGTCACTGCATCCTTTCTTCCATTCATCCAGCTTGGAGAACAGAAGTGCAGCTGACAAAGTCTTGTCCTCAGTAGAGAAGACACTACGCTCAGCTCCCTTCAACTTCCAGGGTGCCAGAATCATCAGCGGTCAGGAAGAAGGAGCCTATGGATGGATTACCATTAACTACCTGCTGGGAAATTTCAAGCAGGTACTGTATCAATGGCGAGTCCACATTCGAATCATCAGCTTGCAGCACTTTGTAAATTGTGCCTTGCAGGAGGGTGTTGTAGGCACCATCTTCCTGTGTAACCCGTTTACCAGAGATCAGGAAGCTGCACATCTTGTCTCAGTGATTACTGTGAGTACATCTTGATACCAGTATCAGGATGTACCACAGTAGTCAGGCTTAAAGCATTGAAATAAAACACCAGCATCTTCAATAAGTTTGCTTGGGTACAGTATCTTCCACACTTCCTGATCTAAAATACTTCTGTGCCTGGAAATCTTGACAATGATTCTTTACTATTGAGCTTATAAGTCATTTCAGAGCTGAAACAGTAAGTTGACTGTGTTTTCTCATAGCAGTTGTATTCGATTTCATATTCTTGGTCCTCCTGCAAGCACTCGGACATGATCCATCTTCTGCTTTTCTGAGCCTGTGTCTTGTTCCAGCTCTAATCTTTTGCCCCCCTCCAGGTCTCCCTGCCTTTCCTGTGTTCTGTGCTTCTGCTTCTCTCTTCATAGGTCTGGTTTTTTATTCTCCCAAATAAATCTCCTCCATGCCTGATGTGTCTGGTTTACCTTGATTTTATTTTTTTTTAAGTCTGGCTGGGCAAAATTTCTACATTCCCTGAAATCCATAAGTGAGACATCAGGAGCCCTAGACCTCGGAGGAGCATCAACGCAGATTACCTTTGTACCAAATGAACTCTCTTCTGAGTCCCCAGAGAACCTGCTGCACTTCCGTCTCTATGGCAAGGATTACCTAGTGTACACGCACAGCTTCCTCTGCTACGGGAAGGACCAGGCTCTGCAACAGAAACTGGCTGGGGACCTACAGGCAAGTACATCTGTAATTGCAGGTGGAGATCCTGGACCCTCACAGCTTTGACATACTGGTGCTGTAAAAGTTGCTGTGTCCCAGCTAAATGTCTCATCCCTTAGTCTGGATTTGGGAAATGTCATCATCATCCTCCATAAAGACTGGGCAGATACCCAAAGAGGTGACAGTGAACGTTTTCAAAAGTACTACTAGTTTGAGGTATGCCTTGATTCTTGGGCATGGGATAGCAGGAGTACTGTGCTGAAGTTAAGTACTCGGGGGAGGTGATGTTTCACCGTCTCTGAGAATCCCAAATCAGTAGCAGCTTCACGATACGTGGCTGAAAGTAATTTGCCCAGGGTCCTGCAGGGAGGCTGTGGCAGTACCCCCATCTCCCAGATCACAGCCACTGCCTTAAACCATCCTCATCACTTTGACCCAATGTGTGTGTCTTGGTGTGACGTACTGTGACAAGTGCCTTGTGGCTGTTTCCCAGGGTGTTACTCTAGAGTTAAGTGTAACAGCCTGGGTTGATTTTACTTTCAGACCGTGGAGAACAGCAGCTTCCTTGATCCATGCTTTCACGAGGGGTATCAGAGGACTATAAATATAAGTGATCTCTTCAAAAACCCTTGTACGTCAGCCAAGAAAAAGCAATTCCCTTTCAGCCACCTGCATATACAGGGAGAGGGGGATTATCAAAAGTGCCGAAGAAACATCCAGAAACTCTTTGACAAAAACAATTGTCCTTACTCCAGCTGCTCCTTCAATGGGATATACCTACCTCCGTTACAAGGGGATTTTGGGGTAAGTCTTCACATTCTCCAACTCTCTATAACCAAGAATACCAGAAGAGCAGAACCTCAGAGTAATGCTAGAGTTTATGCTCCATGGCTGGGGCAGGAAATCATTTACAAAATGGTTTTTTGGACATGTAATTACAAAAGTAGTACTGTGCTTGCTGTGAGGACAACACACGTAAGAGCTACCCCAGTAGATACCCACCTACCAGTACTGCAGTGTTCCCATTCTAACCCATCTCCTTGGGGTGCTCCATTTACTGATTCGTTTTTCAAGCAGTCCTTCCTGGTGGCCAGCACGAGAGGCAGGAAAGCCTGCTGCAGGCTGTGCATGATACACTGCTCCTGCAGACCTTGTCTCCTGAAGTCAGTGGTGGTGCCTGGTTGGAAATTCATCCAGAAGCGTGTGAGTGTTACTGAAATGAATCGGTCAGCTCACCTGTCTGCTTCCCAGACGTGAGGAGACAGTGCATGGTCTGAACACACGTCATGTGTGACACCATGCTGAACATCAGTCCTAGAGCTGCAAGATTTCAGTGGCTGTGAGACTCTCTGGGGGAGCCGTTAATACTCTCTTGCCTTGTTCATAAACTGGCCCCCACCTATCAGCTATTGGCCATGGTCAGAGATGGGTTTTCTGGATTGTGGATTATATGATGGGGCTGTGTACAGTCTTTTCAGACCATCACCTCTGCTGTTTGTGGCAGTATTGGCTGCACGTTCATCTCGTTCAGTTGCCAAAACAGGATCACAGATGTGATGGCAAGCAGAGTTCGCCGGGTGCCACTCTGGCACCAGTGCGTAGAGGAGAGGGATTACTGAAGTTCTTCAGGATACTGTGGTCAGTGAAGTTCCTACCTCCACCTTCCTTTTGGGGTCTCTAGCTCTCATCAGCTCTGAGATGTGTGTCTCAAAATGACATCTCTCTTGAAAATATACCTACTTTTGTGTGTGTGATGTTGCTTCTTGTATTTCTCTATCTGTAAATAAACCCATTTTCTTTAGTGGGATTTCCACTGCCCTGCTCATGCTGAGACCCAATCAGGTTAAAATATTCTTTCTTCTCCAGGCTTTTTCTGCTTTTTACTTCGTGATGAACTTTTTGAACCTGACCAGTGAACAAAGCCCCGTTGCCCTGGACAAAGTGGCCAGCACCATTGAGAGCTTCTGTGCCCGGCCTTGGCATGAGGTGAGCAGTGCTTGTGGCAGTGGGCTAGGGCTGCTGCGTGGCAAGAGCTGCTGATATTTTTCTGTAGGATAAATGGTTGGGGGTAACTTCCAAGGCAAGAGGGGGAAGATTCCCCCAGCATCTGCAGTGGTTGCTCAGGTGCAAGCTGGAGCAGCAGAAAGCTGCGTTTAACAGCCTGGTGACTTTCTCCTTCCGTAGGTGAAGACAGCGTATCACCAAATAAAAGAGAAGTACCTGAGTGAATATTGTTTCTCTGGAGCCTACATCCTCTCTCTCCTGGAAAATGGCTATGAGTTCACTGACAAGAACTGGCAAAGCATCCACTTCCTTGGAAAGGTCTGTGTTTCATGGTGGTGAGGTCTCTACCCCAGCAGCTAACTGCAAACTCTTCTTCACAGCCAAGCCGTTTGTCCTCAGGGCTGCCACTGCCCCGACAACGCTGCAAGCAGCCCTGCACCTCCCACCGCTGATTCTGTTCCTCTCCCATTTCAGATCGGCAGCAGCGATGCGGGCTGGACCCTGGGCTACATGCTGAACCTGACCAACATGATCCCCGCAGAGGAGCCGGCTGTGCCCCCTCTCTCGTACGGCAGCTACGTGGGGCTGATGGTGCTGTGCTCCCTCGTGTTGGTGGCTGTGCTCCTGTTTGCCTGGCTTCTCTTCCACAAGCCCAAGTGCCTGCAGAAGGGGATTGTTTAGGAAGATCCGTGGGGGGAGAGGGGCCATGTCACCCCAGCCGCTCAGGGCTAAGAGACCCCAGCAGAGCAGGCTGTACTGCAGAGCCCCTCTCGCTCTCACTGATTATACTGACTGTGTACAACAAGGGCATTTATTTCTTCTGACTCTCACTTGCACTGACAGACATGGGACATCAGGCTCGCTGCCTCTCTCTGCCAAGGACAGACAAGCGGGTGTCCCCTCCTTGAATGGGTCGTACTTTCATTCAATGAAACTTTGCTGCTTGTTGGTTTTTGCCTTGAGCACAGCATTATAAAGAGAAAAGTGGCAGCAATCTTTGGGAGCCAGTGCTCCTGCAAGGGTAATCTCAGGGTCACACATCCCACTGAGCTCTTGGGAGCAATCACGCACAGGGAGATCCTGCTCCTCCTCCGCTGAAGCAGTTCCTGAGAGCACTTCCCGCACCAGCACACCTCCGCTCACCTCCCTGAGCCCTCGCAGCCCTACAGCCGGTTACAGCCACCGGCACCCACCTGGCCCCTGAGGGCTGGCTAGGCTGCCAAATGCCACCCTGGGAAGAGAAGGGATGAGGATGAAGAAACTCAGTGTGCTGGTGGCCATCAGCCCTTAGATGGGCTCTGGTGGCTGGCTGCTCCTTTCACAGGTGGGAAGAAGCCTCTTTCCCACGTCTTCCTGATGTTGTTGCTGGACCAAAGCTGGCTCGCTGTTATGCTGAGCCATTCACCATGTCCCTAGGGTACATCGAGACGTGAGTTTCCAGCCAGGCATTGCTGATTTTTGTAGGAACAGCTCATACTCGCTGAGGATCCTTGACCATCCATGGATCCTTGATCTATAAGCGAGTGCTTATGCCTACAAGAGACTCTGGTGTGATCAGCATGCCTATAGGTGTACACCCACTAAAGCAATCCAGTGTCACTGCGCTGATCAAACAGCAGCCTTCAATCTAGGAAAAATGTTTATTAGGTCATGTTTATAGACAACTGCAACAGTTAACCTGCAAGAGCATGCACAGATTGAACCACAAGCAAAATCAGTGAAAATTTGCCTTCCTTCCCTTTTGGCTTAGGCTTATCCCATGACCATGAGACCCAGGGCCTGTGAGTGCACATACTGCAGTCCATCTTCTAGCACACAACTAGGGCGATGCCACTGATCAGGTTTATGAATCACTTTCTTCCATTTCCCATTCCTTGGTCCAAAAAAAAAAAAAAAAAAGAGGTAGGTCAGAAATCTGTTTTTATAAAAACACTTGGAAACCACTGGTGCCTGTCTACCTCCCACGAAATCTCCTAAGTCTCTTCTAATGACCTGTAAGTGCTGGCGACCAGAAGAAAGCAGATGTTGTGGAGAGAAAGGCATGGCAAATGCACACCGTCACCTGTTTCCCCAAGCAAAGCTGTAGAAGGCACAGAGGGGATGAGGATGTGCAACCCCAGTAAAGCCTTCTCCTTTAGGCAAGCACCGACACAGAGCTCGGGGTTTCACACTCTCCCAGCCTGTCCCTCTGCACAGTGCAGGCTGGAAAATGTCCCTCAGTTATTTCTACTTCATGCCTGGAAGCAGGAGCTGTAATGTATAGAAGGACCTAAAGGTAACGGAAAAATCTACCCTGTCTCGTGGTAAGATCTTTGAGCAGTTCATTGTTCTTCCAAAAATCTGTGTCTTATTTTTGCTCTGAATTAGCTGGCTTCAGCTTCGGTTGGATCTTGTTCTGCCCATTTCAGAGAGACTGAATAACTCTCTGCTACCAAAATCCCCTTTTCCTTGTTGGTGCTTGCAAGTTGTCATTGTATCATATTAAATAGGTTGATCTTCAATCTGTAAAGTGCTCTGTGCTGACCTTGCTTGTAGCTCTTGACTTCACTACTTTGAAGATTTTTTTATATCTTTCTGAAGTTTGGACACCAAAGTTTTCAGCAGTGAGTGGTAGTAGAGTTGCTAATAGTGTGTATAAAAGTAATACCCTCTGCTTTTGATCTGTTCTCTATGTTCCCCATTCGTATATCTCAGGGGCAGGTATGCTCACTTAAGACAAAGTTTTGGGGCTGTTTTGTCCAGTTGGACTACTGCAACTTAGCCTTTTTTTCCAGTCATTGTATTCCAGAGCAGCTGCTGTCTCACGTCTTACATCCCTGGCTCTTAACATGAGCCACTTTGCCTTCCACGTAGCTCCACTGAAACACATACTATTCAAAGAATGTTCCCCCAAGCAGGTGATCCAGATGAACCCGCAAAGGACACTTTCCCACACTATCCGTTGACCAGTTTTTTGTTTATCTGCAAATGTAGTGAGATATTGGACTTCGTCTAGAGGGGGAGTCTTCCTTCTTTTGTTTTTCGCAAAGATAGGTAGATGAGAGATTAACAGTAGTTTTTGGTCATGGCTGGTAGGTATGCAGGAGGAGTGTGTGATCAGAGCTGCGTCAGCTCCCCAGTCAGCCCCACTCGCGAACACACCCCATCCTGTGCCACCTTCCTTGCATACGGAGTCTTCGTAGCAGAGGAGGTGCCCTGGAGAAGCTCTCTGCATGAGATGGTGCGTCCTTCCTCCCCGTGAACAGTGTGGAAACCTGCAGAACGGTAATTCTTCTCCTGAGACCTCCCTGGGGATCTGGTGGCTGCTTAGTTGTGTTCATGATGCTGGAACTGGCAGATCCATTGGGACATTTTAGAAGCTGATGCTGAAACTCCGTGTGGAAGCTAGTGTGGAGAGAAAGCCTGTGCCAGTCTGCTCTTCTGGTCCTTGCTAAGGGTTTATGCCAAAGAAAAAGGTCAAATACAGAACCTGAGAGAAGAGCTTTAGCAATGTTTCGTGTTTTTATTGGAAGTCCCATAGTATTGTTAGCTCTTGATTATGGAGTCAGGTGATCAGCTGGTATCTTTGCTTACTCCCTCCTGCCTGCCTTCTCTTGTTGTTTTTGGTTTGGGTTTTGGGGTTGTTTTTTTAAAGCTGTAAATGTGACTTCAGTACAACCTAAAGGCCCCAGACTAAGATAAACACAAAACACGTTACATTCTTTTTAAGCCTTATGACTTTTAGACCACATTCATGAGTCAGATCTCTCCAGAACTAGAATTTCTAAGGTGACACTAGACGTGCCATTTAAAAATCACTTGAGCAGGCTGAGGCTCCAGGAATTGTTTGACTGAAGGCATCCTATCAGGGTGAGACCCTTTCATATCACTGGCTGTACTTGAACCTTCCAAGAAAAGCATATGATATTTTCTCCTCATTTCTCCTGCTATTGCAGGACTTTAGCCTTGGAGGCTACTCAAAATCCTTGGTCAAAGAGTTCAAGTTGAATGAACATTCATTTATTTGCTTCTGTGCTGCATCTGACCTAGCTGTATTCAGTTCAAATGTGTGTTCCAGAGCCACCCAATGTATACGTGAAGACCATTAACCTTAGTGGGGAGAATTTCCAGATATGCCAGTAATATTATTGTATCACTTTTCTTGTTAATGTAGTTGATCTGCCTCACTGATAATTATCTGTGCCTTATTTCTAATTTGATAGCTTCTGGCTTTGATTTCCAGCCACTGGCTCCTGTACAGTTTTGCTCTTCTGGGCTAAAGCATCTTTTAACACCATGTGCTCTTGTCTTGCAAATATTTATTCACTGATCAGCTCTGCTGAGCTGCTGAGACTCCAGACCTTGGTCTCTCTCCCCTTTTGCCACAGGAAACACTGAGATGTGCTGCAGCACAGAAGGTGGGATGAGTGTCTCTGATTTGGGTTCAAATGCTGAATGGTCCGTTTTTGGGAAGGTTCCTTGTAGGAGTTTTTGATAGCTTCACAAGTGCAGGAGCAGTCTGGTCTCTCTGGGACTGAAGACTCCCATGAGCTCTCTTGTATTCACCCAAGAGTCAAGTCTGAGGCAAAATGATCAGTGAGGCTGAGATTGGTGGGGGTTGGAAGAGAAAGTCTCGGTGTCTGCAGCACACTCAGCTTGTGCAGAAAAAAAAACAGTCCCCACCACAGGCTTTAAGTACCCTTCACTCTCCTCCCCAGCACAGCCAGCTCTCCTCTGTGCACCAGCTACAGCTGATACCTCTGGCCCTACGGCAAAGCACAGTAGAGCCTCTGCTTGGAAGAAAGCCCTCGGAAGTGGAGCCATCACCTCTGCGGCAAGAGGCTGATTTGCAGCGTTGGTGCTGGCCAGGGCTCCCCAGCTTCTCCAAGAGCAGCTCTCAGCTCGACACGTGGCCCCCTCCTCGTCTGTCCCAGTTCTTTGCAGGCTCTGCAGGGCTCTTGGCTGCATCACAGGGCTCAACAGCCTGTTCAGGAGGGGCTGGGGGACACAGCAAGAACAATACTCCCTGCCACCCAGGCCGAGCAGGTTGGTTTATTTTTGCAGCTTAGCGCTGATGAAATGGATCTTTGTTTTGATGCGCACACAAATCTCTGTATCCTCACAATAAAGACTTCTAAACTGATGCCAGAAAAGTTTTCGTTCTGTTTTCCAGAAGATGGGAACTCACCAGTAGTGGAATGGAGCTTCTGGCACTAAACACAGGAAAGTCCTGAGACGGGATTTGCTTTCTTGCCAGTTCCTTGCTGTCCTCCTGGGTCAGATCTGGAGTTCCCGATGGATGGACAGCATCCCCTCCAGGCAGGGAAAGGCACTGTGCTGCTTCTTGGGCTCTGGGCACCTCATAGGGGTGGCCTCGCTCCCAGGAAGGCTGCTAATGCCCAAACCCCATCTTTCCTTGCTTTAGCTTCGCCCCGACCTCCCCCGAGCAGCTTGATCTGTCACGCACTGGCTGGCTGCAGTCCTCTGTCCTCATTTTCCCTCTCCCTCCCCCAGGCAAAACCACTGGCATTATGCTGATGCTACAACCCCCTCCAAAACAGATGAAGGATGGGGGGCCTGTGCCCCTCATTTGCAGGGCCGCATGGCTGCGTGCCTCTGTGTGCAGCCACAGCTGTAGCTCCGCCAAGGCAAACATGCTTGTCACGGTTCATCGTTTTTCTTTCAGCGCGCCGTCTCCCCAGTTTGCTCATTCTTATGGCTCTTAGCTTGAACTTTCCTCAAATTTTCCAATCTTTCTCTGGTAACAATACAGCCAGAATTAAAACAAACACACCAGGTGGAGTCTTTCCATGGCTGGCTCCGGAGGGATCGGCTCCTTGCTGCCTGTGACCCTCAGCCACGGAGCGATGGGAGGGACGGGGCTCGCATTCACATTCCTCTCACTCTCACCGCTGTGGCACAGCACGTTCCTGCTCGCCCTCTTTCTCCCGTTGCCTCAAGGCCTCTCCATCTTCAAACATCTGGGGAGGGGGGGTGTGGATGATCCATCCCAGATGTACTAGCTGCATTTTCCAAATTAAGTCTTTGTTTACTTCCTGCACTGTTTCTAAGAGCTAGTGTCTTATATAGTTTGTTTCTGCTTTCGTCAGTGTTTTTTAACATGTTCAAACTTATTATTTGCTTAAAGCTCAATTAGCCCAAGTCTTCCTAGAATGTAGTCAGAGCCACGCTGGGTCAGGTTGGACAGGCAGCGCGTTGGTGCTCATCTCCAGTGAGGTGGGCGAGGGTTGAGATGGACAGCTAGGGAAAGGGCGTGATCCTTCCTTTCTAGCCATCAGGGGAGTAGGAAATTTCTGATCAAGCAATTGCTCTGGAGCTGCATAATTAATGGCTGCGGATGCCTCAGTTCTCTATGAATTCATCCTATCCTCCTTTGCACTCATTAAACTTTCAGCTTTGATAAGGTAATTTCATCGTGTCTTGTGTGCAAAACTATTTCCTTTTGTTTGATTTAAACCTGCTGCCTGATAACAGACTGCCTCCATCCCTATGCTACAGATAACGCTGACTAATTCTCCAGACCTAGTAGTGCGTGAGATGCGTTCTCCACCCACCCCACATTTTACTCATGGCTCCTTTTTAGGATCTAACGGTCTGGTTTTTCTTTTTTTTTCGTTGTTTCTCACATCAGTGTTGCTTGTCTCCATAGGAAAGTGAGTGCTTTTCTCATGCGTCCCTTGGCAGCACTGCAGCTCCAACTCTCCCACTGCTGTCGCAGGCCACTGGAAACAGCCTGGGAAGGGAAAGGGGATGGGGGAGACAGACCAAACATGGGGTTTGTGCTGTTTTACTATAGCCCTGCCTAACGCTCTCTGGCTGCCAAGTGACACCAGCTAGCACTGGAAAATTGCCCACCTCCCTCGCATCACCTTGGTTGCTGAAAGCTGGGGAGAGAGCAGCTCCACGGGAATCCAGCAGCCCTGGGAGCAGCGATGTGAAGGAGGCGAGGGCATTTCCCACCAGTGTGGGAGCCGCAAGCTCCGCAAAATACCACCAGACGTGGCTTGCTGTAGAGATACGAGCTGCCATGCCATAGCCATGCTCGCCATGCCCTGCCACCGCCTCAGCTGCTTTTCCTTGGTTTCCTACGAGTGCTGGGAGAAGCTGGCAACTCCGGCACTGTTTCATGTTACCTGATTAAAGATGGGTGCAATGCCATTCCCGCTGCTGAATGTGTGTTGCTCTGAAACTGACAGACAAGCGAGGATGCGGTGGGATGGAGTTTAACTGGGAGAAGGTATTAAGGTGGCTACAGCTATCTTCGTATATTCTTTTTTTTTTCCTGGTCATGTCTTCAAAAGATACTTGTTCTAAAACAGGACTTTTACAACCCCCCCTTTTTTTTTCGAAGGGGCCATAATTGAGAGGAGGACGCTGTGCAGATGGGGCAGGAGACCAAGAAGGCACAGGGACAAGGAGAAAAAGGACCGGTATGGTGGAGCTGGGGCAGAAGAAAGTTGAAAATGGGAAAATCTGAGTAAGCCAAGCCAGGAGCAGACAGGTTCTGTGCTTTGCCCACCAGCCTCTACTGTTTGCCTCAGAGGCTGTAAACGGGCTCCTTGGTATTACCACTGCTCTTCCTGGGAAATTGTGGCAGAAAGGCGGTCGGTGACCCAAGCGCAGGTGGAGGGCAGGTAGCAAAGCAGCGGTGCTGGTCAGCACTGGTAGAGGATGCTTTGCTGGAGGAAGAGGCAGTAAGGCAACCCTTGGCACACGGGGTTAGAGCAATGCAGAGTGAATCTCCCTCAAGGTCAAAGGGAAGGCAGATGTTTAGCGTGGCTCTGAGCACCCTGAGAAGCCTGTTGCTGATGGCAGGAGGAGCTCCTTTCCAGCGTGGCCTGCACACAGCAGCATGGCTCACGTTAGCAAAGGGAGCCGTTCTCCTGACATGTCAAGGCACAATGGTAAATCCTTCAGCTGTTTGTACTCACGTTTGGGCTCTGCGTCAGGGATGTCTTAATAAAGATCTCTGCCAGAGCCGGCAAGCCGCTAGAGTTTCAGCCCCACAGGGTAAGGCTGCGTCCCACAGCTGTGCCCATCGGTGGGCAGGCCACAGGGACCCTGAGGTGACCGCTGCCCGCTGGGGCAAGGGTCTGTGGGGCAGAGGGGTGGAGAGGAACCAGCTTCCCCCAAATCCAGAACCGCTCTGTTTATTAACAGACAGCAGGGCATTTTCATGTCCCTTTAGGCTGTAGAGCTCTTCCACTGCTCGTTGCCCAGTGCCTGGCGGAGGTTATTGCCGTACCCACCTCCACTGAGCGGCAGGGCGGTACCGGAGCTCTCCCCGCCGGTACCCGCTCAGCAGACAGCCCCGACGCCGGACCCCACGTTGCCCTGTCCTCCCCCCGCCGCTTCCCAGCGGGCCGACAGCCGCCGGGAGGGCGATGCCGTCCCCCTCTCCGTGCACCCCGGGAGCGGCGGCCGGGACAGAGGGGCCGGCAGACCCGCCGAGCCTGCGGCCCTGTCTCCCTCTGCTTCCCCAGGAGATGGGGCAGGAGAGCAGGCGCGGCTCCGGGCTGGCGGCCGAGCCCCGGGGCGGGCAGTCAGGGGCCGGGGCAGGGCAGCGGCACCACGGAGGGGCTCGGCGACGGGCATCCCACCCCCCGCCCGCCGGCCCCCTCTCCTCTGCTCTCCCGCCGCTCGCCGTGCGCTTGGCAGCCCCGACGCCCTCCGCAGCCAGCTTCCCACCCCTGCGCTTCCTCCGCAGTGGCGGCCGGTGGCGGCGGGGGCCTGTTTGCCGTCCGGTTAATAAGTGAGCTGGAGCCGGGGCGGGGGGGGGAAACTCCTCGGACGGCGGAGAGCGGGCTCGGCGGGGCGGGCGGTGGGAGCATTCCAGCGCCGCGGGCCCCGGCGCGCCCCGCTCCGCCGCCCCCCGCCGCCCCCCGCCCGCAGGTGCAGGGGGCTGGCACTCGGGAACTGGAAGGAGCTGGCTGGAGTTTGCACTTTAAGCTGGGAGGGGAGCCGTGGGCTCGGCGCTGGCGTGGGCGCCCGGAGGATGGCTGGGTGGCTGCGGTCCCTCGCGGGAGCCCTGCTCCTGCTCGAGGTGGCCGCCGGGCTCAGCTTCCTCCACCATCGCTACGAGGAGATGGTGCAGGCCCTGTTCCGCGTGCAGAGCCAGTGCCCCTACGTCACCCGCATCTACAGCGTCGGCCGCAGCGTCGAGGGCCGACACCTCTACGTGCTGGAGTTCAGCGACTACCCGGGCATCCACGAGGCCCGTGAGTACGGGGCGACGGCGGTTGGGAGAGGATGGGCTTCGTGGCCGCGCTCCCTGCCACGCCGGTGGCACCGTCGGGGCGCGGCGTGGGGGGTATCCCCCTCTCCAGGCTGGGCTCCCAGCGATGCCCGGGTGTCAGGCGGTGCCAGCTCCGTCAGGGACCCCGCAGCCGGCCCAGGGGCACCCACGCAAAACCCGCATGCGTGCGCTGCGCTTGTGTGGGCTGTGGCGTGGCCCGGGCATGTACTTTGGCCGGAGCGCTGATTTTTCAGCGCGGGCTAACGTGACAACGTGGGCGAGTCCATCCCAGCACCCTGCCTGCCCTGCCACCCTCTTCCTCCCAAAATGCAGCGTTGTGCAGGCAGGGAGAGGCAGCACCCCCCCTCCGCCCTTTGCTGCTGGATAGTGGCAGGAGGGAAGAGTTCAGTCCTTCCTCCTCCAGACCCCAGAACAAGGGGGACTGCGAGCGAGGGACCCCAGCAGAGCGGGTGCTGGCTCCCACCGCCCCGCGGGCTGCGCAGCCACTGTGACAGGCAGGTCTCGGGGAGCTGTACCTGTTGCCACGTGGCCCTGCGGAGCCTTGGCAGCAACGGCCCCTGAGCTGCTGCCTGTGCAGCATGGAGACGCCGCTGAGCCAGACCTTGCTGGCAGCCGGGTGCCCCGGGGGACGGACAGACCTGAGGGCTCTCCCAGCTGGGGACTCGCACACAGGGCTCCCTCACTTCCCCGCCTTGTGCCCCTGGGCTGCAGATGCAGACATGGCTCTGCCTCCTTTTTGCAGGATCCTTTGGCTTTTCAAATCCTGGCTCACTTGCTGGTGTGGTTAAACACGGGCTGACAAGTCCCAGCAGCCTCGTCACGTGGAAAACTGCCGGCGGCATGGCAGGGGTGAGCAGGACACGTACCTGCACCCCTCCCAGCGGAGCAGCCCCCCCAAACCCCACTGTACCCACTGCTCCCCTCCTGCAGCCCAGAGCGTTGCCTTCAGGGGTGCTGGGAGGCGGGATGGGAGGCTTCCCACCCTGACCTCCTCCCTGCCAGCCCTGTTTGGTACCGGGAAGCCTGCATGGCGCTGAGGACACCTCGGGCACCTCCACAGCATATCAAGGGCTGATTCAAAGCAAGGAGTGAGCAAAGGGCACTGGCAATGTGCCAGTGGATTTTATACCCGCAGAGCTACAGGAGAGCAGCTGGAAGGGCCACAGGAGGTGACCACGATCTCCCCTGCCCCAGGCGAGCAGCATGGACCTGTGGCCCTACTTGTAGCATGGGCCACCCTCAGGCTGGCACTTCCAGTGTGTAGCATGAGGACTTTGGGAATCCGTGGACTCCCTTGAAGGCCATGGAAAGTAACTCCGAAAAGTAAAACTAGAGTTAGTGGGCTTACGTGCAGTAATTAGGGCTTGTGTGGCCACGTGGATAATGCTTAGGGGTCTGCACATTGAAAAAGGCTGAGAAGTCCTGCCACAGACTCAAACAAAGCAAAGGAGAACCCCTGCTGAGACCCCATTTTTTTTAAATAAAGGCTGCACAAATCCCCAGGACATTTCTATGGTTTTTATAACTGGATTACCTAGTAAAATCAGTTCTTGTGTCTCTGAAATCAAACCAGGTCAAAACACACCGCCCACCTGTGGTGTCCTGTGCTGAGGCACAGTGATCAAAAGATATGGAAAGGCAAAATCTTTTGCCAAGATTTGAATTTTTTTTTTTTTTTAGAATCTGTCTTCAGCATGTCCAGAAGTGGTGTCTCCTCCCGCTGCGGAAAAGGCAGTGGGGATTTTGGAAGCAGCAGATGTCCGACGCATGGGGCTGCAGTGCTTTTGCTCCAGGGATCTTGACAGACTCCATGCGCGGCAGCGGGGCTGCACACTGCCACTGGGAGTTTGACCGCTCCTGGTGGCTGGAAAACTCATGGAGCAACAGGAGTGTCAAGCTCTGGCAAGGAGGCATTTGTAATGACACCCTGTTTTGCCCTGACCTTTTTGTGCGAAAGTCAGCAGCCCTTTTAAACTGAATTCCCCTGATATCTCTCATCCTACCAGTGCTGACTCCAGCCTGCAATGGGACATTTTATTTTCCCACAAGTAACTGCTTTAAAAGCCCCTCTGGGAAAGCGTAACCCATCCCTCACGTGTGCTGCCTCTCCTTCAGCAAAGCAGTGAAGCCTGCTCCGGACACTGTCTGCCTGCAGTGTCTAAATCTATATTTTGAGACCTCATTTTAGAGAAGTCAGTAGCAAGAGACCTTTTGGCTCATAATGAAGCTGCCGGAGGGACAGTTTGATCCATATTCAGTTCAGCCACCGAGGATTTCTCCAGGCTTTTGTCTCTGTCCTTTGAGGGTGAGGCAGCCGCTAAACCTTTTCCTTAGAGGCAGGTGAAGGGGAGCGAGAGGAGAAACTGCTGATGCCTCCCACCAGCACAGGAGTCAGGGGCTGACAGGCAGCAGCCAGAGGCGACCGTGTCCTTCCAGTGAAAGAGCACGGCTTGCCCCAAGCCCGGGATTGATTTTATCCTGCAGAGTAATGAAAAGCTCCTTAAAGCATGCACAGCCAGGAATGTGCCATACTGGTGAGAGGTACTGAGAGTAAACCGCGAAGGGCAGAGGTGGGAGAAATGGCCTGTCCTCTCCACTGCCAGCCACCGCAGAGCTGGGAGGCCCCAGCACCCCAGGGCTGGAATGGCAGCAATCCTGCCAGTGCTCCCAGGTCCTGCTGTGCTGCCCCTCCCCAGCCCAAGACCAAACCACCTGCAAATGCATCTTCTTGTGCGCTCCGAAGGCAAGCAGCAACCCGGTGGAGAGCCCGGGTGGCTCCCAGGGATGCTGTGGCAAAATGGAGAGGAGCCCGTATGAGAACCGTGCCACTCTCCTTTGCTGGGATTTGCATTTTCCAAGGGAAAGGGCCATTTCACACCATTTATTGGGGGTCCTTTGGGCTTGCCTGGGCTCCCTGTGGTAGGAATTTACTCTTCCCTCAATGAGCCCTGGCTGATGGTGTCACTCTCTTGCTTTCTCCAGTGGAGCCAGAGTTCAAATATGTCGGGAACATGCATGGGAACGAGGTGCTGGGCCGTGAGCTGCTGCTGCAGCTCTCCGAATTCCTGTGCGAGGAGTACCGCCGGGGCAACGAGCGGATCACCCGCCTCATCCACAACACACGCATCCACATCATGCCCTCCATGAACCCCGACGGGTACGAAGTGGCTGCCAAGCAGGTACCAGGCAGCGATCGCCTCCTCCAGCCGGGTAGGGGCAGAAAGCCCTTCAAATCCCTGCGGGATCCCCTTTGCTGCGCCTGTGGGGAGGGGGCATCTTTTCTCTGCGTGCCCTGCCAAACCCAGCCCTCTCAATCAGCATCATTGCTCCTCACCTCCCCTGCCAAGGGCTTGCACTGTATGTCCTGCTCCAGGTGGCCCTGGCAGGTGGTGGAAGAGTCTTCCTACACCTTCTTTACCCTCCCCAGAAGTTATTTGTCACAGGAGGGTCACTGCAAATCTCCCTGCCCTAGAATGGGGAAGTGGCAACTGAATGTCACTGTCGTGAGCAGACAGGGAGATGAGGGATGGGGCGGGAGGGAAGCCCTCTAGTCCCACCACAAAATCTCACCCATTCTTTTGTACCGCTAGACCTCAGGGAAATATTTTATTCATGGCTTTTTCAGTTGAGGCAAATTGTTTATTTGGCTTGTGCCTTTCTCTGTGACCCTGGAAAATTAAGATATTGTTATTGACTTTCCCTGTCAGTACCAATACTCTTTATTCTCCTGCCAGCAATAACACACGCGTTGTGACTCAAAGGCGCCGAAGCGCCGTTAGGACAGCCGGTCCCTGCCGCTGCCACCCAGCCTGCCTGCGCCCACCCTGTACTCACCCCCGTGATGCACCTTTGCCCCACAGGGCCCCGACAGCAACGGGTACTTGACGGGGAGGAACAACGCCAACGGAGTGGACCTGAACCGCAACTTCCCTGACCTCAACACATTCATGTACTACAGCGGGGAAATCAGCGGGCCAAATCACCACATCCCGCTGCCTGAGAACTGGAAAAGCCAGGTACCGGTCTGGGATGCTTTGAGGACTGTAGCATCCTCTTAGAGTGGCTCAGCACCCAAGCAAATATACTGTCCTTCGGCTTGCACGGTGTTTGTCTCCTTCCCCGTGCCTCCCGATGCAGAGAAATGATGGATTCCTGCCCTTTGTCACAGCTTGCAGCTCCACCAGGAGAGGCCGGCATCTCAGCTGGCTTGGGGAGGTGGTTGCAGTGCACAGGGCAGAGGAGGTGGCACATGCTGGCTGGCCCCTGTGCCTCGGGATTTAGGGCTGTGCTGCGAGAGCTGTAGCAGGGTGTGCACAGGACAAGGCAGCTCTGCGTATCAGGGCAGGTCGTGGAGAACAGAGGAAGCTGCAGGGGCTGAAGCAGGAAAATTGCAGGGCAGGGTCTGACGTGACCAATCATGCTGTAGCTTGGCGTGGAGCATCAGCCAGCCCAGAGGTGGCTGAGCTCTTCTCCCTGTCCCCGTCCCTCTTCTCATCACAGGTGGAGCCGGAGACACTGGCTGTGATCCAGTGGATCAGCAGCTACAACTTTGTGCTCTCGGCCAATCTGCACGGTGGAGCGGTGGTGGCAAATTACCCCTATGACAAGTCTCAGGACCAGCGGTTCAGGAGCCACCGGCGCACGGTCAACACGCCTACACCTGATGACAAGTTGTTTCAGAAGGTGAGCACGGCCCCAGCAGGGGAGGGCACTCACAGAATCACAGAATCACAGAATGTTCAGGGTTGGAAGGGACCTCTGTGGGTCATCTAGTCCAACCCTCCTGCTGAAGCAGGGTCACCTACAGCAGGCTGCACAGGACCTTGTCCAGGCGGGTCTTGAATATCTCCAGAGAAGGAGACTCCACAACCTCCCTGGGCAGCCTGTTCCAGTGCTCTGTCACCCTCAGAGGGAAGAAGTTCTTCCTCATGTTCAGGTGGAACCTCCTGTGCTTCAGTTTGTGCCTGTTGCCCCTTGTCCTGTCGCTGGGAACCACTGAAAAGAGTCTGGCCCCATCCTCCTGACACCCACCCTTCAGATATTTATAGGCATTTATAAGGTCCCCTCTCAGCCTTCTCTTCTTCAAGCTAAACAAGTGCAGCTCCCTCAGCCTTTCCTCATAGGAGAGATGCTCCAGTCCCCTCATCATCCTCATAGCCCTTCGCTGGAGCGTCTCCAGTAGCTCCTCATCTTTCTTGAACCAGGGAGCCCGAGCTCCTGCGCCCCAGCCCTGGCAGAGTGCAGCGTGCGAGAGCTGGCCAGGAGTCTCTGGGTGACTGCCTCGTGCAGGAGCCAAGCCAAGAAACGTGTTGGAAGTAAGCGTGAACAGACTACGGCATTTCTGCCAGCCACCAGCTCGTGAGCCAGGTCAGGGCAGTCCCAACGTGAGCCGGTCCCACAACACGGACAGGCCAGTCTTCACCGTCGGGGACTCCTTTCTCCTCTGTGCCGTGTTTGGGTTCCCCATAACCCCAGTACCACCAGTCTCACCACCAGCCTCTGCTCTTCCAGAGCTAGAGCCTGCCCCCAACTTTGCTTTGCCGTCATAGCATGTATATGGGGCTTTTTCCTAGAGAGGTGGCAGGGTCTGGCTGGGGGTCTGTTGGGAGCAGGATACGAGAGGTGGGTGCTCAGCAGGGGCTTGTGGATTTCCAAGAATAAGGAATACAATGAAGAGAGTTCTAGGAGCATAAGCAGACATCAGGGAATGTATCGGTCCATGCTGCTGATCCTGCTAGCGCTAGCTGAAGCCTGTGATTTTTCTCCATTGTTAAAATGTCCCAGAAAACAGCGCCTTCAGTCACTGCTTCCATTAGGAAATAGCCGGCACAAGGAAAAGCAAGTCTGCGTTAGAACAGTTAATGAGAAAAAGAAGTCTGAGCTGGAGTTCAGCCTTCTCTGGAAGCAGAGGCTGTGCAGGGGCTTGCCAGGACCTGCTGGGATCAGGGCTGTGCTCAGACCCAGATGTAGAGAGGCTGCAGTCTGGGATGTAGGCTAATGATACCCACATAGTCTCAGAAGTCAGAAATGTAGTGAAATAACTGTTTTCCTGCTGACAGAATGAGATTACACCAGCATTTGAGCCATAATACAAGGGTATAGAGTTTGCATCAGAAAATGCAAACACTGGTCTTTCTTAAACTGTCTTGCGCAAAGGACAGGCTTTGGATGCAGTGGCCCAATTTTAGCCCTGCCTTCATGTCTAAAAATAAGCAGTAATCTTAATAAGGGCAATAAACAAGCGGTTGCTAGAACCAGAAGCTGCACAAACTCTTTCCTAATCCAAATTCTCCTGATGTATATGGTATTTGCATCAGGACTGACACTGGTTAGTTTTCCTCACGTATCTCCTTCCCCTGTTAGTGCCATTTGCTATGTGTGGGCCAGCACCAATGGGGCTGGGTGCCCCTGCGTGGGCCCAGTGCCCTCTGCTTCCCCTCGTCTCAGTGGGAGCAGGGCAGAAGCTGCCTGTGCCATCAGCAAGCCTCCAGCTTGCCAGATTTCTGCTCTTCCTCCTCCGCCTTCATCTGCCTACATTTCATAGAGGTCTTGGCCACCTCGTGTTGTATTTCACGGCAGTAAAGTGCAGGAGCTGCCTCCTGTCTGACTCCCCTCCCACGGTCCCCGGCGAAGCCTGTGCAGGAGGGGGGATGTTTTGCCCAGAGCCGGGCAGGGTCCCCAGCCGTGCTGTGCTGGAGTGGTGACCGATGGCTGCTCTTTCTCTAGCTGGCCAAGACCTACTCGTACGCCCACGGCTGGATGCACCGTGGCTGGAACTGTGGGGACTACTTTGCTGATGGCATCACGAATGGGGCATCCTGGTACTCACTCAGCAAAGGTAAGGGCTGGGCAGGCGAGCACCACCAGCAGCAACATGTTGAGCTGAAGAGAGGTGAGGGGACGGATGAGAAACCTCAGGATGGGATGGGTTGGGGAAGGGCTGTGGCAATAGCACTGTGACCATCACCATTCTGGTGTCTGGATCTCGGACCAGGAATTGGCTTGGGAGGACTGGAAGCAGCTTGGGAAAGAGCCACAGAAGTAGCCGAGGTCTGCAGAGACCTGCTGTGTGCTGCTGGACAAAGGAAGCATTAATCTGTTAGTGCATCCAAAAATGCTGCAGCGTAACTCCTTCAAGGCCCGAAACTGTGACCAAAGGGAAGACATTTCTCATAGCTGCTGGCTCCTGAAAAGGCTGATTAAAAAAGGCGTGATGAAGAAACTGAAAATCAGCAAATTAGGCTAGAAAAAAGATTGGAGAGCAACTGGAGAGGAACATATAGCCCCTGCGGTACCCGGCCTCCCTGAGCCTCTGAAGGCAGAGTGGTGAATGGTCCAGCTGAAGGAGGGAGTCGGGCAGCCACGCAGGGAGGGGGCTGCACAGGGGAAGAAGGTGCCAGTCGTGCTGTATGGAGGGAGGAGGCTGTACCTGAGGAGCAAAGAGGGAGAGCAGGATCGTTCTGGTACAAGATAGAGGCCAGGACACCAGGGACATGGGAATGGTGAGGGAAGGGGACCTAGCATTCCCCTAGCCAGGGGTTCTTCTCCTCCAGGCATGCAGGACTTTAATTACCTCTACACCAACTGCTTTGAAATCACCCTGGAGCTGAGCTGCAATAAGTTCCCCCCCGAGGAGGACCTGGAGCGGCAGTGGATGGCCAACCGGGAGGCTCTTGTTGCTTTCATTGAAGAGGTAAGGGGGCAGTCCTGGGACCTACACCCTTCTCCTGCAGGCTGCTATGGCCCCCAACCCCGGTGGTAGGGGACCAGTAGGACCTGGGAGCACAGGGGTAGAAGGGAGGTGGTCATGGAGCTCAGTGGGTGCTCTAGTTGGTGGGCTCTGGGAAGGCTGTTGTGTCCTAGACTGGCTCTGCTGAGGAAAACCAGGAGATCCAAGGGTACAGGGAAAGGTGAGGTTGTCCCCAGAGCTCCTCCAGTGCTTGGCAATGCCCTCTGGAGCAAAGGAGGATCCTTGGCCCAGCATCTGTCTCCCTCCCGGCAGGTTCACCAGGGCATCAAAGGGATGGTGTCAGACGAGAACAACAACGGCATTGCAGGAGCGGTGATTTCTGTCCAGGGAATCAGCCATGACATCACTTCTGGTGGGTTGTCGGTCCCCTTGCGTGCTGTTCATTGTGCGTACAGCCTCTCGGAGGCTATCTGGGTATGTGGGAGGGGGTTATCAGGCAACGCTGTAATACATGTGGCCAGCGTGATCTGCTTCTGAAAAACACTAGCTGTAAGGATTGAGCAGTGCACAGTGCCTGTGCTTGTTGGACTGGGGAGGGCTGAGGAACGCTTAGGAAAGAGGTGAGAACTGGAATGCAAACCTAATTGTGAAGGACATCAGAAAGTCAGCTCTGATTTTAGCTGAGCGAAAGGAGAAAATGTGTTTGTATATGACCAAAGAGAAAGTAGAGTGAATCTACTTAAGTATCTACACAGAGCTGAAAAAGTTGATAGCAAAGGACACGATAGCAGAACAAGATGAAAGGCTGAAAGTTGAAGCCAGACAAATTTAGACTTCGAATGAAGTGCCACTTTAGTTTATCCAAGTTGTGGTGGCTTTTCCTTTGCCAGCCAATTTTAACCTCCTTTTCGCAAACACCCTTCCCCAACCAGACCAGACATTACACACTGGCTGCAGAAAATAGCCGATATTTCAGCTCTCCGTAGGTCAGGCTATGAAATCACGAAAACTCCTGGCCATAGGTCTGTGACTCAGTAGCACTAGTATTTGGCACTTGTTATGCCAGCCTGCATAGGAAAGGGGAGTGTACAAGAGAGCACAGAATCACAGAGGTGCTGGTTGCAAGAGCCCTCCGAGGTGTCCTGCCCGGCCTTCCGCTCAGAGCAGGATTGTCCCCAACATTGGCTCTGATCAGCCACCGCTCCCTCCAGCCAATTCTCACTGACCCCCCAGGACGGAGATTTCACAGCCTCTCTGCTGTCCTGTGGCAGGGCTGCGCCGCCTTTGAGGTGAAGCTGTGCTTCCTGATGGCCCTGAAACTCCGAAGCTGCCATCTGTGGCCGCTGCCCCGCATTGTATCACCTGGCACAGCTCAGAGGAGTTTGGCTCCATCACCTTGGTAGCTGCCTTTCAGGTAGCTGCCAGCTGTGAGCAGATCCCCCTCCGCCTCCTCCCAGCCAGGCTGAGCCTGCCTGGCTCCCCCAGCTCTGCTTGTGGGGCCTGAGGTCTCCCTGTGGGTCAGGTGCTCTGGTTCTCCCACATCTGTCTTGACCTGGGGGCACCAAAACTGGACACCGTATCCAAGTGCAGCCTCCCTGGGGCTGAACTGAGGGAGAAAATCAGTCCCTTTGACCTGCCAGCCACCCGCTTTGTTTTCCCTTGGAAGCCTCTGATGTGTGTCTCACTTGTACCAATTAGCCTAACCTAAGCCAAAATGACACAGATTGCTTGTAATGATTACTCAAATTTGCAATACGCACCCAGTTTCATAGACGGGAATATACTCAGATTATCTCAGTAATCCGTAATGTGCTGCTGCCTCACGGTCGGCAGCCCCCTGTCCCTCACCATACCAGTACGTGGTCCATCAGAGTGCTCCTGGGGCTTCTTTACGCAGGGAGAATCAGGCAGTTGAGCTGATGAGCGATTAAAACCCTGCTGATAACCCAAACTTGGCAAAATTGTATATGTCAGGAATTAAAGATTGAGTTATGTGTAAGGATTCAAACAGGAGCTGTGAATGCCCTCTCTGGCTGGTGAGCGCTCAGATTTGCAGCCTTCCTGTTCAGAGAACAGGAACAGCCAGCGCTGCTGTTCCGTTCCCTTTCCTTCAGCGGTTACTTGCAGACTGACCTCTACTCCGTGGCACTAATGAGACATCACTTGCAGTCTCCCAGTGTGAATCTAGCCTCGCGGTAGCCAGCTCTTTGGAAGAAAGGCCAAAAATTGCCTAGGCTTTGAAGGCTACACATCTTCGAGGAAGTATGCTCAGCAAGACCTACTGGAATATCTGTTGCTCAGCCTCCTGTGCATCCTGAGTGCTTTATCTTCCCATCTTGTGTTCCAGGTGATATGGGGGATTATTTCCGGCTGCTGCTGCCTGGCACTTACACAGTCACAGCCTCCGCAGAGGGGTACCAGCCCCAGACAGTGACAACAACAGTGGGCCCAGCTGAACCTTCATTGGTGAGACAGGCTGCGTAGACACAAGGGTGTCTCAGAATGGGACAGGGAGAAAGAAACGCAGTGGGGGATGTCTAGTGAGCAGCAGAGAAAGGAGATGGGATGTAGAGCATTGCCAGTGGCTGCAGGCTGTCTGCTTTGGCAGACACAGGGCTCCCTGCAGCTCGCAGAGAGAGACAGGGCAATGCCATGTGCCTCTCGATTCCTTACCGAGGGCTCGCAGCTGCACTGGGCGGCCATGCCAGCTTCTGTGTCCCTCTGCCTCTTGGCCATGGGGAGAGCCCCTGGCTGGCCTGGGCTGCTGCTCTTCAGCTCTCACTCCATCCTCCCCACGCTGTGGGATATGATGATGTGGAGACAGCATCTGTTCCCTGAGGCTCCATTATCCCCCTGGCTCTGTGGGTTTCAGTGCTCTGCTATCATCTGCAAACACATCATCAGACTCTTGACAGCAAGAGGCCCTTCTTGCTATGCCCTTCTTACTGCCGAGAGCTCCCAACACAGATGGGGACTGGGTGCCAACAAAGAACAGGGAAGGACCTTTGGGAGATGAAGTGAAACCAGGTGCTCTTGACAGCAGCGTGGTCTCTACAGCACCCTTCCGAGGGCAGGTTGGACCGCCAGAAATTGGTTATAAAAGCAGTGGGTGGTGATTCCTGCCCCTGCTGTCGCCTTGTAAACATGGTGAGACTGCAGATGCAGCTTCCTCTGGGGACTGGCAAGAACCGCCCGGCTGCGGCATCCTGGCACATCACTTGCTTCACTGCGTGTACTGGTCAGGCTCTGCCGTAAATACACTGCGGTGGTTCTCCCACCCTCTGTCTCTTCATCCCACCCTGCCCAGCCTCTGAAGTTCTTCCAGAGCTGCCCTTTTCTCAGGATTAGAAACCTTCTAATTTTCGTCCTAAATTTATTTACGGTCAGTTTATCCTTATTTGTTCTTATGCCAATGTTGTGCTTTAAATAGCTCCTCTTCTTCCCTGGTATTTATTCCCTGATGTATTTATAGAAGGCTGTCAAGCCCAGTCTTAGCCTTTGTTTCGCTAGGTTAAGCACCCAGCTCTTTGTCTTTCCTTTGTGAAATACATTTTCCTTTTACTGTGTTACTGTAGAAGACTGATTTTTTTCCCTGATGGTCTAATTTTGCAGATCTCCCCTCACAGCTGTCCACCTGTCGCCATTTCCCTCCTCCCCTGCAGCACCTCCTGTACCCAGCATTCACCCCATCCTTCCCCAGGAAGCCCACGCAGCCCCATTCCAGTTTCACCTTTTTGTATGGCCTCCCCATTCCCCATTTATCTGATGCTGTGTCCTACATGCTCCCTGTCCCCTTCTCCCTCCCGTAACTGCTTGCATGGCTGTCATGGATGGAGGTTTCTTACCTGGAATTTTTTGCCTGTATCTACTAGAAGCACTAGTTGCTGAAAGACTGATTAAGCAGGATTCAGCTAGAGAGATGCAACTGAAAGGACTATCTGTCCTAAAGTATTCTGTGTATTAAATATTCACAGAGATGCAAAGCGATGCTATTTCTCTACCTTCTGGTGAGAAAAGATGAAGAAGGAGCATAGCTCAGTCCCTTGCCTTTCACAGCTCATCTTCCAAACCATCCTAGGACGTTGCATTGCCACAGGAGCAACTCTCTGCATAAGAAATGTAGCTGATTGTTGGTACAACATTTTCCACAGTAAAAAAAAAAAAAAAAAAAGTGTTTCCAGGTGATTTAAGAACTGAGTTCTCATTGTGTCATAACACTGGCTGAGGCCCCTTGTTGCTTGTTTTGGCCCAAGAGTCAGCTGCGAAGGCTACCAGCAGAGGCAGGTCCTGCAGAGCCTGGAGCCAGCAGAGCACACACGCGGTGTTACATGGTTATTTTTGTTCTTTCTCCAGGTGCATTTCCAGCTCAAACAAGATGTGGTGAGGAAGCCCCCAGACCGTAAGGCCTCAGGCACACACACGAACAACAAAGCCCATCAGAAAAAGGTAGTGCCAAGAGCCACCCGCCACGGGACCCAAAGCTGAGGACAGCTCACTTGGCTGGAAGCTGGGGGAAGCCGTTTATACGAGGTCTGGCTGATGACTCCAGCCAGTGAACTTTCCAACAGTCCAGCATGAAACTAGCCCAAATTATTAGGTTATTAAACGAGGAAGTATTTAATCCCTGAGCAAATCGTGAAGTCATTCACAACAAAATGTGCCTGGGCTGCGGTTCCCCAGGCAGTGTGTCTGTAGCTGCTGAGCTCTTCTCCTGCACTCTCTCCATCTCAAAGAGCTCTGCTCTCTTTACTCTTGGACTCAGTTGCAAAAGCCCACGTGAGATGTCCAGACATTAGTGCATATCAGGGAGAATTAATCCAGGCCCTGGTCTTTGACTGCTGCCCTCACAAGCTGGGCGCATGGTAGTCCTCTGCAGTGCGAGTGCCATGCTTCTTCCTCAGGTAAGGAGGCTTGCTGCCTGTAGACCCTGAAGTTAGGGGGAGGTCAGTTTTAATGCAGTCAGTGGTGTGACCAGCTCTGAGCAGAGTTTGTCCCACGCATAGCACAGCTGTCACTGGTTGGCAACACCACAAGTAGGAATGCAGCACTGGGAGGTGGTGGTCCAAGGTCATCTCCTGGCTGATATCACATTTATCTTGATGTGCAGATGGGAGTTTCTGGTAACTGGTTATTATTTGTAGCCAGACAGGCTGAAATGATACATATTGGCAAAAGCCAAGGATTATCCCATCGCCTTATGTCTTCAGACCCAAACCAGATGGCTCGCTGAAGGGTCTGCTCTAGCCAACACAAACTATTAGTCTGAACACAGGAGCAACTAGGTGAGGTCTGACAACCGGTGATGAGTAAGAGTGTAAGACGGGTGATCTGATCTTCCTTTGAGACAAATACCCTGAACCTTGGTCCTGTCAGTGTGCAACAGGGAAGCATGGATGCTTGATGCCAGCAGTGTGCTGTGCAGGTACAGCACAAGCCATGTTCGTTGTAATTGGGTTAGGGAAGATATGATCCATAGTTATGTGAGATGGGGCACTACAGGCTGGGCCTTAAAATTCTGCCTAGGCTGTGTGGGTAGGTTTGGAGTGGAAGCAAGAGTAGAAACAAAGCTGGTTATTTCCATGATAAAAATATCTTAAGCAGGCAAAACCTTTCTAGCATTCCTCATAGAAAGTAAGTTAACTCCAGAGGCATAAACAGTCCCACCCATGTGCCCCAGTGATTTCTTTTTCCTTGGCTGGTTATCCCAGTCTCCCCCATACAACCTTCCGTTGCAGTGGCTCCGTCCGTGTCTCAAGCCTGTCCAGAAAGTGTCCCCCAGACATCCCCTGGCTCCTCCTCTTTTGCAAACATCTCTTCATCTCTTGTGAGAAAGCTCTACTACTGCCCTACTGCATAGGCAATATTCTGCCCTTCATCCCTCACCGTCACCTCCTCCTCTGTCTCTGCTACAAGATGCAAGTGGCATTTCCAGCCCTAGCAGCACACACACGCTCTTGTAGCTCTGCCTGCTAACAGAAGCTGTTTCTCTGTCATGCCTGTTCTTGGAAAGGCAGAGCAAACTCTCCCTTGCAGGGTATTTATACAGGCTATTGCAAGAAAGTGCCAGGAATGGTAGTGCACTTAACCATGGCTGTGAGTGATTTTGGTCTGCAGAGGCCAGTGTGGGCTGGAGACACTGGCCACTTCCACATTCGCAACCAAAGTTGACTGCAGATTCTCTAATTTTTTATCAGTTGATAGTGGAAGGAAGTTAAAAAGGATGGTGAGGCTGAGATGTTAAAACTCCTCTGTGGCTTAACACCTCTTCCCCTGGCCAAGCCCACCAGCATCACTCCAGATGCTGGACCGTCCTGTTTGAAGCCACATGTCAGTGCACATCCACCCAAAAGATCTCCTGGTGGACATGCAGGCAGGATGAGGGAGGCCACCCTGCGTCCCACAGCCTGGCCCCATGCAGCATGCAGATGGATCTGCTGTCACCACGTGTCCAACCCATGTGCAGGAAGGTATTCCTGCCTTCAACCACAGCACTAACTCAGCTGGCTGGGCTAACCGCTCACTTCTGAGGATGCGTATGAAGCTGAGAGCAAGGAAGGGGCTCCCATGAAGCAGCCTCCAGCTGCCGAATTCAGCTGGGTGGTCCCTGCACAGGGTGCTGCTCAGCCCGACCAGAGCTGCCCATGCCACTCACATCCCATGAGCTTCTCCTCGTTGAGCCTGCTGGCTGCAGGGTGCTCTCGTGTTGCCCTCTTGTGGTCCTAGAAAACGTAGGACCAGCTCAAACCCCCTTTCTTGCCAGGGCAGAGTCAGAGGAGGGGGGATTTTAGAACAGGACAGCCAACCCAGGAGGCCACTTTGCTCACCCTCGCAGGCTGCTGTGGGGTTGGCAAAGCAGCAGCAAAACTAGTCTCAGTCACAAACTTTATCCCCAGCAAGAGGGTTCCTACAAGATACAACCTTCTGGAGGAATCTCTCTGGGCTGGGATTTGTCCAGCTCATTCTCCTCCCAGCTCTGAATATTTTTGTGTTGAACAGTTTGGTAAAGCTCCACTTGGCCATGGCCGAGGTTTCCACGTGAAAACATGGTTACAAAATGTTTCCGAGGCAGCACTCTGTTAAGCACGCCTCTCAAAGGCTTGCCATGAACTTAGCCCCCAATGTTGCAAGAAGCGTGGGCTAAAAAAGGCAGTAAACCTTTGGACACAACATCTGCAGCGCAGTGGTTTCAGGTTCTTTTGAGGTTCTAGTCAAAGCGAAAGCAGTTGGCAGGTTTGTGTCAGAAGACACAGTGACCAGCTGATCTTGCCCCTCCTCTCTGGGCCACTCATGATTTTGTAGACCCCTTCCCCCAACCCATGTCCTTCTTCCAAGCTGAAGAGCCTACATGGTTGTTCACTGTACAATCTGTTCCCATACCTCTGAGCATCCTTACTGCCTGCCTCTGGACCTTCTTCTGTTCTCTTTTACCCTTTCTGAGATGAGGGGACTAGAACTGTACGCAGACACTGGAGAAACTTCTAAACAAAGTGAAAACAGGCCCAGAAGAATGAACCAAAACTCTTACAAGCAAAACTGTGAGGATCTTGGGATGAGCAGAAACCCCAGTGGGGAAGGCGGATGGGACTCTGCGCATGCGTTGTGTGCTGGCATGGAGGTGGCAGAACAAGGGAAAATACGAAAAGCTGAACTCAAAAGAGTGTGGCAGCTTTGCTGGGGGTGTCAGAAGAGGATAGTTGGTCATGGCAGTGACCCTAAAGGCTGCAAAGGTATTAGGATGACAAAAAATGTTCAAAACCTGTCTCAGCAGGCAAGAACAGCAGAAATTTTCGGTCAGAGGACATCTAGAGCACTGTGGCAGGGGCTGGCATCCATTCTTAAGCTCCAGCAAACCATATACAGGCACCCATACCTGCCAGGAAGCGAGCACCCAGCTCCTTGTGCAGCTTCTGGCCCCTGCCAACGGCATTGCACCGTGCCAGCAGCATGGGTCCCCGCCTCGGGAGAGCGGTCGGGGGGTCAGCGCCCAGCCTGCGACCTGGCTCCGGCAGCGGTGCGTGTGACGCGCTGCGCACAGCCGGCTCCTGGCTGGTGGCACGCCAAGCCGGGATCTGGGTGGTTGCTATGGAGAAGTGTAGCTAAACGCACAAACAAGCGCCAAACGGCGATAGCTGCTCTGGGGGCTGAGAGACTCGGGGCCCTGCAGCGTGTTGCTGAGGGATGGTGTCCCTTGGGGCAGGGAGGCTTTTTTTGGCCTGCCAGGAAAACCAGTGCAGGACCTACTGTACTTGGCGTGCCTGACCCCTGCGTGATGCACAAACTGGTCCTCCCTGTCGCGTGGAGTTGGGTTTTTTTTAATGTTTTTCTCCGTCTCGGTGCTCTGGCATGATCTTACGGTGTTACCTAAGCAGCCGAGCCAGCTCCTAGCAGCAAAACTTGAGACTGCACCAGATGGCCAGCGCAGAGCCGCTCGGCAGCTGCTGCCAAAGCTGCAGCCCACCAGGCAGCAAGGGGCTCCCAGGAGAAGGCAGCAGCGGGGATGGGGAGCCCGGCGCTGCCCGTGCCTGCAAGGCGGCCGCGCTTGGCAGCGATGGAGTCACAGCGGGTTTGCGGGGGCAGCTGCCGGCCGTGCTCCCCGCCGGGCTCCAGGGTGCTCCGCCAGCCCCCCCGCACGGCTGCACGGCGCCCGGCCTGGAGCCCACGGGGGTGGCGGCACCCCACGCTGGGCAGCGCGTCCCCCGTGGGGGTGTCCCCAGGCCCCGCGGAGCAGCTCCAGCCCGTCTCGCCGGCCCCGGCCGTGGCCTCCCAGCCGCAGCACGCCGGGCCCGCCGGGCCGGGCCGTGCGGAGGCAGCCGGGCGGCGAGGCGGGCCGCGGGGCCGGGCGGGGCCCTCCGAGGCCAGGCGGGCGCTGGGGGCCGGGCCGGCCGGGGTCCGGGCGGGGCTGGGCGGCCGCGGGGGGCGGAGGCGGGAGCGGGACCCGTAGGGCCGGAGCGGCCGCGGCGCCCGGAGCGGGCCGGGAGAAGGTAGGGACCCACCAAAGCGGCCGGGAGGGGAGCCGGGCGCTCCCCGGCTGCCGCCGCCCGGCCTCGCCGCCGCCCCGCCGCCCGCCTGCCCGCGCCCCCGCGGCCGCCCGGCCTGCGCCTCCGCCGGGCCCCCGCCGCAGCCCGCCCTCGCACACCGCTCCGGCACGCTCTCCCCCCGCCGAGGCCGAGGCCCTGCCTGCCCGGGGGCTGCCCGGGGCCGCGCTGGCCGGCGCGGCGGCGGCGGGAGCCCCTGGCTGGGTGGGTGCTCCCCGCCCCCGGGGCAGCCGGGCCGCGGCAGCCGGGCGCTCGCTGTGCCCGCCGGCCCCGTCCCGCGGGGCGCCCCGTCCCGCGGGGCCCACGCTGCCCTGGGAGCTCCCGGGGCCCCTCGGCAGCGCGGAGCGGCTGCGGGGCGCGGCCGGAGCCGCCCGTCTGCTTCTCTCGTCGCGTCCGCCGGGGTGCTGGGCCCGGGCCGTGGCTGGGCGGCCAGCGGTGGGGCCGGGGTGGCGGCCCAGCAGGCTCCCGGCAGGCAGAGCCCGGAGCGGTGGCGCCGACGAAGGGTGGCACGGGTGGTTGGAGGCAGCGAGCAGAAGCTGCAGCCCGCAGCGCTGTGCCTGCCCCGGGTGCCCCGCTCAGAGCGACTGCTCCGCTGGCGCCAGCCTGAGGGGAGACGCTCGGGAAGAGTTCCCGGTTCGTCCCCGCTCCGGCAGATGCACATCCCTCCGCGTTGCTGCCAGCCTGACGCCGTCACCTTGCACTTCAACGGAGATGGAATGGAGGCGCCTCCTCCAGAGGCCTTGCCGGGGGACGGAGGCTTGGCTCACCCTCAGCACCTTCGGCGAGGCGGCTGCTGCTCCTGTGCCGACACTTTTGCTGACCCTGAGCAGTTCCTCAGCTGATCCCGTCCTTGACGCAGTTTGGCCTCTGAGTTCTAACATCTCTGACGCCGTTCCTGGCGTTGGAAGTACTCCCCCCACCTCCATCCTTTCGCAGCTGGCTCTCCTTGCCTTAGTACCTAGGAAGCCTCCAGCTGTGTCATAAGCATTAACATTTGTTTTGAGCTTTGTCATTTTTCCATAACTTTCACTTTCTTCTGAACAGGCTCGCTCTCCCCTTGCCTCTGCCGTTCTCTCCTTCGCTTCTATTGCCAATTCCTTCCATTCACTCCTTTGTTTCCGTTCCCATCTTTTCCTCCGCAAAAGGCCTGAAAGAGTTTGTCGCTACGGAATCTGCAGTTTTGCAGATGCTTTGCCATCTGTCTCTCTACCATGCTACGAGACGTCACCATCATCCCCCTCATCTTGGCTCACTCTTCTGGCTGCAAGTCGTGCTGGGCATTGTGTCTACGTGTGTCCTGCTTGTCTGTGCGGCCCTCTGTAGCGCCGGTAATGCCCACACCTCTGAGCTGCCTGCTTCTGCTCTTCCGTTCTTGAAACCCTCTGCTCTCCCAAGGCCAAAGGTTTCGGTTCTCCCTTCAGCTGCTCTGCTTAGGATTAGCAGGGGTGTTAAAAACTAGTAGGACCATACGACGATTTTAGAGAAATGTTAACTTGGCAGTGGGATGGGAGGAACTGAGCAGTAGGGGAGAGGAAAGGAGCGACACTCTGCTAGCCATCGTGGGAAGCGTGGCTGTGTGACGTCTCAGGGCTCTGCATGAAGCTGAGGTGTCCCTGCAGTGGGTGACTGTTTAGACGGACTTTGTGACGGTGGTGATGTGAGCTGGGGTGGGACAGCCTGAGTTGTGGAGTTGTGCTTACCTCAGCACTTCACTACCTTAACTAAAAATTTCCTCTCAACCTCCAGCAAAAGTATTTTTCTAATCATGCTCTAATGATTCCTCAACCCCACTTCTAAGTAACACAGCTTTTACTTTGTCTTATTTTTAGAACGTTTCTGTTAGGAAGTAAAATCTATTGCTTCCTTCTCAGGAGCACCTAGGGGCTCTGAGAGGAAGAGGTCCACGTGACACCAGGTATCAGCAGAGTCTTTGCTGGGGATTTAGGTTCCTTGGAGATAATGAGCAGCGCAGAACAGGAGTGAAGGCAGGCAAGGAGCAAAGCTTCCAAGTCAAACTCAAGGAATTTCCAGATTTCTGGACTCCCTGCCGAGCAACAAAGCATCATAATGGACTTCTGTCCAAGATCTGTCTTGAAAAATATTGTTCAGGGTGGGAAATCAAGTGCTCCAGTGTTAAGGAATGTCCTTGTAGCCCCAGTTCAACCTGTTTTGGATATGTACTCAAGGTGTAATGACTAATTTTATGATTGTATACTACTTGCCTGTGGTAGCCCAGCCACAGGTACCACACAGCGGAAGCGGTGCTGCTCTTGGGGTTTTGTCTGTTCCTTAGTCTAAGTTGTATTGTTTTACCCTGTCTGCAAAAATGGCAAGAGAGACCACCGCGTGCCTCAGGGTGAGAGCAGGCAGGACTCAGTAACGGGGTCTGTAAGGTGCGTGCAGCCACTCCAGACAGAATTTGGGAACCTCTTGTCTCCTAAGCTGGTGTTCTGGCCTTTGCAGGCTTGGGTCCCCCGTGCCAGAGATTAAATATCCATCACAATCTCCTTCCTCACATGTTGTGGCAAGGCGTTCTGCTTTACATTAAAAATTGATGCTGCTCTCTAGTTTCCAGATAGCTTTCATTTGCTTGCCGTCTGGCCCAGTGCAAACTCCTCTTCCTTTGTCCCCACACTGTGCTTACCCCACACAAATGCCACACAGCCACGTCGTGCAGCGGAGCTGGTGAGTACACTGTGACAGCCAGGGCCCAGCTGGAGAGAAGAAGTAGTGGTTTGAATGACTTCTGTGGTATGTGGCAGAGCTCCTGTGGCAAATACCTCAGACTGGCACACGTGTGGTGGGAGGCCAGGGCTTGCTTAAGCAGCCCTTTTCCTTAGTGGTCCTGGTTCTGGAGGGCTTGATGCTCCAACCTAAATGAATTCATTTCCATGATTTTTGGTATATCAGGTCACAGACAAAAAAAAAAAGCTATTTCTTTTTAAAATGAGGAGATTCCTCTTCCTCCTGGAAGCCATATGGGCTTAGGAGGTAGAGGGCCGAAGGAGATCTCGTGTTTCCCACTGTGTGAAGCTCAGCAGGAGGGAGGGGGGCTCTTTGGGATCTGCTGAGACAAGCAGCACGTCCTAACGAGAGGCTGCAGCGGTCAGCATTTCACCGATGGGAGAAGGCTCCTCTCCTCCACGCAAGTAGTCGGGTTTTCGCCCTGCTTGCGGTGTTGTCCGTTCTGTCGGGATTCACAGGGTCAGCTCTGCAGTTTGTGGAGCTGCGGTCCCTGCGTTGGCACTATCTCCAGCCGGGGCCCAGGCGGCCTGGCTCAACGGGGTATTGTTTATCCCACCCAGGAATGTGCAGACCAGCAAGGACCTCCGGGAGCTAACAGAGCAACATGTTCTGCTCCGCGCAGGGGGAGTGACTGTGGGTGGCGGCGGCTCCGGAGGCTGGTGTGAGCGGTCAGGGCGTGCTGGTGTGCAGGCAATGCACTGCCCTTGGAGTGTGGATGAGGACTGTGCAGGCTGTGCAGATGCAGTGGGGCGAGGAGGAGGGAAGGAAGGCTGTCCAGATTTGGAGGCCACAGGGAGGAGCAGAGGAAAAGGGTAGCAATGCCTCGGCGTGTAGTTAGTGAGCTTCTGTTCTTGACACAGTGGCGGGAGAAGCCAAGCATCACTCCTGGCTTCCTCCCACTGCGTGTTAGGTACTGATCCTGCAGCCTAGAGCGCGGCGAGAGCTGCAGCAGATCTCTTGTCGAAGCCAGACCAGCAGCTGGAGGCTGCACTGAACGGGGCCGAGGGGCATCTCCATCTCTGCCGGTGGATTGTGTTTTCAGTGAACAGGCATTGAGCTATAGTGAGTGGAAGGAGGCATGAAAAGACCTAGGTGAGATGCATGCCGTTTTTCAATTTTGAAAAAGATCACTGGCAGTATTTGTTTAATATTTCTAATATTAATTTCTTCAATCATTCTGCGACAAACTTGGCTTTTGCACATTTCAGGGAATCTGACTCGTTCGCATTCTACTGCTCAGGCAGGCTCTAAAGTTTTTATAGAGATTGAGACATCTGCTGCACAAGAATCCACTTGTCCCTCTTGTGCAAACCGAGTGTGCCTGTGGAACCCTACACTGCATGTTTTGGTCTGCTTGGTGAAGCATTAGTTTTTCAGTTACCATGCTGTCATGCTGACCATAGCCAGTTCTAACAGCACTGCTTCTTGAATGAGAGGCTGAAAGGTATTTAAATTTAGGGGGAAACAAGTGGTGATAGCACCTGTGAAGTTTGGTTTTCTTGCTGCTGAATTTGTGGCATACATCCATTACTGCTTTTTATCTCCTGTTCTGGTCAGCGCTTTGGCTGTACCATGGGATTAGCTGTCTGCAAGCCCCTTGGGTCTCTCCTTTTACCGGGGCTGCTGATACTTTTTGTAATCAGCCTAAAATGGTCTCTTCATGTTGCTGCCTTATCTCTTAAGGGCTTGAAATCCTTGCTTCAGCGTCTTTCAGCAAAAACAGGGAAGACAGAACTCCCGTTTCTAAGGTACAGAAACTCATCAGAGACTCCTTTGCTCACCCTTACCATCAAAAAG
The DNA here is from genome assembly GCF_030867145.1 of Opisthocomus hoazin. Taxonomy (NCBI): domain Eukaryota; kingdom Metazoa; phylum Chordata; class Aves; order Opisthocomiformes; family Opisthocomidae; genus Opisthocomus; species Opisthocomus hoazin. Next base: position 63,867,924 of record NC_134419.1, read on the forward strand.
ATGCAAAAAGGGCATTTATATCACTGTCTTCAGTAGGTGTGCTTTGATCTAAGTGATGGCACTTGGAGCAAGTGCCTGACAATTATTTGTAGTGCTGGTGAGTCTTGTTATTTGAGACTTCTTACCCTGCCTAATTTCAGCTCCAAAAAGAGAGCAGGGATACAAGAAGTTGTCAGAGTCAGTGTGTAAATGCCTTCTCTTGGCTGCTGTGGCTTGATCCAGTGTGTGCTGAAGGTCTCAAAACAATATTGTAACTGAGTTAATAGCCATCATTTCATTCTGGTCCCTCCTTTCGTCAGCCCACGCTGGACCAGACGCGCTCCAGAGCTCATGGAAAAATAGGATGGGCGGTCTTCCATGGAGGTGATGTTAATGTGTGCTGAGCGTGCATGCAGGCGGGCTGGGGGCAGTGATTAATGCCCTGGGAATCTGCTCTCTGCCTTGCTGCACAACGCTGTTGTGTCAGGCCCAGAGCTTGGCACCGGGCGGGCTGCGGTCGGGCGCCAGGAACGTTACCTAGTTTGTGCAGGATCCGGCAGCGAGACAGACACAGCGTGTTCTCAGCAGGGCGAGTTCGCCGCTGCAGCTTCATACTTGCACAGTGAGGCTCTCTTTGGATGCGGGGCTGCTGCTAGGCGGGGGCAGGAGTCCTGCGCTTCGCAGTCCTGACCTCCGCCAGCGTGAAGCCCCAGTGTTTGTGCAGTTGTGGAGGAGCCCTCCCTCCCTCCGTCCCTCCCTTCCCCAGCAGGCAGGGATCACCCATCCTTGAAGTGAGAGGGGATGGTGCTTGGCCGGCGTCAGGAGCCCTGACTCACTGGGGATCACAGGCGGAGCCCAGCTCTCCCTGCAATCTGCTCTTCCTGCTGGAGCCTCTGCGCAAGCTGTTGCTGAATATTTGTTTTCACTAGATCGAGGGTGGATCTGGAAGAAGCTCGGGTCCACCATTAAGCCTGGAGAGTTGGACTCAGTAAGTTTTCGGTCTGGAAGATGCTGGGAGGGTTCCTTCTCTAGGTGGGGGTTTGGAGAAAAAGTTGGCAGGCAGCACTCCATGGAGTGAGACAAGGCTAAGGTCCTGGAAAACATAATATTTTGTGTTCAATTCATGTTATGGAGCAAGTGGATCCCACAAGACTGACTCACTGCTTTCGAATACAGGGGCATACTGTCTAGACCCAGATGGAGTCAGGGAGTGATCCTGCTCTTCTCAGTGCTGCTGAGGGAACCTGAGCTTGTTGGGATTCTTTTTTTGGCAGTTTCAGAAGTTACTTCATGCTTTCTTACCTCATGGGCTGGCTCTCAGAATGCTGTTCACATTAATACGTTAGTGCCCATGTTTGATTATAACTGCAATTAGTATATACATGGTGAAACAACTGCAATCCTGCCTGCCCCTCTCGATCTTCTTTCTCAGTGGAAAATCTCGTCCATTTTAATGAATGAGTCCCCAGAGCTGCAGGTGAGTTAAGGAAGGAACACGGCTGTGTTCATGGGGAGGATCTGAGCCCCAGGCAGCGGGAGGGCCGTACCCTCAGCCCCAGTGACTGCAGCAAAGCCAGGGTTTGGGTCTGCAGCACACGTGCGGTAATCCTTGCACTTCTCAGCCCACTCTTATATTACACCTTTGACAGAAGAAATGCAAGAAATCTCATTGTACCATCATGTGCTCCTCTAGAAACTACCCCGAGGCAGCAGTTATGCCTGGAATACTTTTCCCCCCCTTTGTCCAGTCCGACTGTGAAGTTTGCATGTTCAGAGTATGGCAGCGATTCCTAGGACCCTGAGCTCAGTGGTGCTCTGTGCCGCGGCGTCGGCAGCCGGTCTGCGGGGTGGAGGGCAGCCCTGGGCACCTGCAAGGTGCTGCTGCTGCTGCGCCTGTCGCTGCTGCTCTCCTCTTGCATCAGGGCATGCAGCAGCGTGTCCCAGCCACCCCACCTCAAACAGCACAAGGCTCCTTCCTTGTCTTCAGTATTTCCAAGCTAATTGATAGCTCTTCCATCTTTTTCCCTGCTCCACATGGTCATGTTTTTCATACTGTGACTCCTTCTGCCTCAGTAGGTTCCCGCAACCCTCAACTGCAGCTCTTTGTGCTGCTGATTCACTCCAGTCCATTCATCTTTTTGGTGGCAAAGTGCTGTCGGCTGCTGGATATTGGGCTCTTTGTTTGTACAGCCAGCACAACGCTGGTGACAAAGGGACAGCCTGTGCCCCAAGGAGCCCACGTGCTACGGGGAAGGCAGTGGGGAGCAACAGGAGTGACAGACGGGACAGCAGAGGTGAGGGTGGCTGGGGGCCGGGGCGCAGGGTGCCAGCTGCAGCGGGGGCACGGCTGGGGGTGGGCAGGGACGTGCTGAGGATGCTGTTCCTGCCGAGCACAAACCCGCTTTGTTCCCGGGAGGTGAGTCGGGCTGGATAAACAGAGCAGCCCCGTCAGCAGAAAGCCTTTCCCTGGCTGATCCCCCACTGGCACTCCCGATGGAAGTTGACTGTACCTCGTCAGCAGGGATGTTTTTCTCCTCCCTGTGTTAGCGTCCCCTCTTCCCGACCCTCGGGGGCTCAGGTGGGCTGTGCACGGCTGTGTGGAGAAACGGGTGTGTTTGCTGTGGGTGGTGGTGCGTGTCGTCACCGTGCTTGTTCTGCTGTTAGCTAGGCAGGACGGTTTGACAAGCAGTGCTGAGTACGGGACGGGTGTCGCTGGCTGGGCAGCACTGGGAGGGTGGCTGCTCACCGTGCACATAGGGCGCTTTGGGACGGAGGAGGCTGGGTCCCGTTGCAGGGAAATGGACGGTGCAGGGACTCTGCTTGTGATGTGGGAGGAAAGCAGCCTGTGCCGGGGGGCTGGTGGGGAGGGTGCTGACGTCCCAGCATCGCGAAGGGCAGAACTCTGAAAGCACCTTGGAGTGGTGTCGGCAGTGCTCTGCCCATCATCGCAGTGGGACAGGAAAATGAAGGGAAGCATTGACCAGTCTGAGCTGCAGATCTGAGGATAATCTTAGGGTTCCTGGTTGCCTTGGGCAGATGCACCTTTCAGTTCCTCTTCTGAGGATCTGAGAAGAGGGGAAGCAGCAGCTGCAGGGCTGCCGCTGCCTCAGCACAGTGTATTGCCTTGATGGTGAGGCTGCCTGATGCAAAGCAAAGATGACGCAGAAGAGTGTCCCAGCTCAGCAGCCACTTCCAGAGAAAGGGGGAATGTTGCTGGGTGTAGGATGTAGCCCTTGATGAGGACATCTTTGTCTGCCTTCGGGTCCCCTGCCAGGGGGGATTTCAGCCTTGGCTCCCAGAGCCTTGGAGAGAGTCTGCACCCTCATCTCAGCCTGGGTTCTGCCAAGAGCCGTGGTGAGGCCTCCCAGGGGATGGCTGAGCCTGGTACCTAGAAGGCAGAAGGGGCATTTCCAGCCAGGTCTGAGAATGCCTAGGTTGGTCAGGCCAGGCAGAGGGAGGAAGCGTTCGCTGGTGGGGAAGAGGATGGTGGGGTGAGCTTGCCCGGGTGGACTTTATGCCTCTCCGCTTACTGAGCAGAAGTATGACACTGCTTCAGCACACAGTTCCTGTGGCGCTGAGCAGTGGCGCCGGGAGGGGGACGCGTGTGCCTGTCCCTGTTCTGCCGGGCAGTGTGTGGTGGGACTGCGTGAGTGGTGCTGTCTGCCCACCCAGCCCTGGCAGGCTCAGGGCCCTGCTCTCCGTGGCAGGGAAGCGCTGAGCTTCCTCCCCTCCTCTTGCGTCCTTCCTGACAGGAATTCACATCCAATTTTCTTGCTGCTTCTCCCCCTGTTGCAGCACAAACACATGTCCCCGCAGAGACAGCCAGAGAGGCTGGACAAGGCAGGTTGGACCACGGGGGCTGTGTTGCTGGAGACCCCTGGCTCCTGCAGCAACAAGCACTGAAGCATGGCAAGGGGTTTCAGGGAGCTCGGGACAGGACCCTTACGCTGTTCCCGCCTCTCACGCTCAGGGAGGGCTTTTCTTTCTGAGCTTATATGTGATAATTTCAGGTGTTTCTGGCTGCTAACGGACTTCCTGCTTGTCTCAGCCTTAGGTACTGATCCACCTTCAGACCCCGTGCAATGGAGGCTGGCTCTGTGGTACGAGCAGTCTTTGATTTCTGTCCCAGCGTCTCTGAAGAGCTGCCCCTCTTCGTGGGAGATGTCATCGAGGTGCTGGCCGTGGTGGACGAGTTCTGGCTCCTTGGCAAGAAGGAAAATGTCACAGGTAAGAGCTGGAAATGTCTGCACCTGGATCTACAGATGTGCCAGGTAACTGTCCACCCTGTGAGCACACCTTCCGTTGGCCAGTGCTATGCAGGATCAGATATGTTTTACCAAACCTTTCACAGAACTTTGCTTGGGACTGAGGGTGCAGGTTCCTTACCACTGGTCTCCTGCCAGCTTTGTGTCAACTGTTCAGATGGCTTGTTTGTTGTTTTCTGAGAGGAATTTGTGGAGTGTCAGTTCTCAAGGAGATGCGAGCTTCACAATACTAGTTGCTCCGTCCTCTGTGGTGGGACAGCCCATTTCCTGGCTAGTTTATGCACTGACTCGTGGCAGTGGAAAGGGAGAGAGGAAACAGATGCACTGAGAATGGAAATGCATCCACATCCAAGTGACCCTGTCAGGTCAAGTCAGTGGGAGACGCAGTGACAGAGTCTGAGTGTCCCCTGGAGCCCTCTGACTCAGCCCCACTTCCTTCTTTCTGCTTTAAAGCATTTTTCTGCACAAGCCACCATCGATATCTGGATGCCTCAAGTGGTGCGCAAGTCTGTTACGCTTTTGCAGGGGTATGAAAAACTTCTGAAGCAGCAAAATGCTCTTAGTGAAAGTCTGTAGTCCCTTTTCAAGCAGCTCTTTCTCATCTGAATACTGGGTGCATGAGCTCTCAGGGAGATGAAGACCAGGCCACTTCAAAGCGTAAGCCTGACTCTGTCCTCAGCATGAGAGTGGGACTGGAGTTTTATCCCTGGCCACGGAGATGGGGCTGCTATTGCAGCAGCAGTCTGGGCTCTGCTAACTGCCACGGGCTGTCTCCTGGTTGAAACAGAGATGGGCAGGAGCAAAGGTGGAGAGGAGGACTTCTCTCCTATGCTCCACATAGCTGATAAATGGCATTGAATGAGCGTGTGCCTGATCCTGGGGCTGCTGAAGTCACTGGACACAGATTACTACTGCAGAAATCACTACAATTTTGTCTCCCAGCATAACTGATGCGCTTGTTGCCTAGAAGTTGAAGCTATTAAGGAATAATAAACAGATGTGTGTTGTAGCTTAAAGATAAAGAAACATGCTGAAGTCAAACCAAATGATTTTTAATGACCTTTAACTCAAAGCCCACTTGCATTCCTGCTTTCTCTTAGAACAGCTGTTGTAGTTTTCCACCCAGTTTTCTAAGCCAAAGTTGTAGGAGATTGAAAAAGTGCTTTTGAATAGAAGCTGTGGAGGTACTGCAGCTTACCAGTAACAATACTCTGTGAGGAATAATTAATGTAGCTCCATGACTTCCTTTCTAACAGCACTGGGTTGTTTCCATGTACAGAGCAGGAGACTAAGACATGGGAAAAGAGGTAGGGTTGGTTAAAACTGTGAAGGAAGCCACTGAGGCTAGTGGCCTGTGGGCAGCTGGTTGCACCTCATGTTAATGACAGCAGATGCCAAACTGCCTAAATCCAATGCAAAGTTCTCAATGTCTAGGATATGGCGTCTCCAAGTTCTACTGGAGTATGTATGTGGATGCCATGCTGGGTCATGAAGAGTGAATGCTGGAGGTGCTACTGGCCCATACTCCAACATATCTCCTTGCCACAAATTATAAAAGATAGGAATGACATTTTTAGTGGCCTTTGCAGTGGCCTCTGCCACGTCCTGTGCTCCCAGGACTGAAATTAGTAGCCGAGCAGTATCTTGTGGTGGCCAACAAGTGTACACTGCCCTGTGTGGCTGTGGCCTGTTCAGAATAGTTGGGCATCCAGCAATGGGTGTCGTGGTGAAACAGGCACACAGAGGGGATAAAGTGGGGAAGGTCCCTGGAGCCTCAGCAGCGCTGAAGCTGTGACAGAGCCTGTGACTCGTAGGCATGGCCGTCCCGAGTGTAGTGGCCTGAATTCCATGCTAAGGCCACACAGGGGCCAAGCCTTGGCAGAGTAAGGAGCACCAGGTGGATGTGCCCAGTCACAAGGCACTGGTCTCGTGGTCCAGCACTACTGGACCTCTCAGTCCTCATCATGGCTCTGAGTTGGGAAGTAAGCAATGAAAGCAAAGAAAACATAGTATGTCTGTTCCCACAAACTCCATGCTGATGGCACAGTCCCAATGAACACAGCCTGTTGGTTGCCTGGAGTGAGCCGAGGGCACAAAGCTTTTTGTTCTCTGTTATCTCTTAAGCATTTAAAACCTCAGGAATTCCTGACTCCCAAACTCGTTCCTCTTCCACCATGCTACTGAAGGACCCTGGGTAGCTCATTATTTTGCTTTAGCAAGAGACTAATAGATCCCAAAATCTGGAAGGAGGGTGAAGGGAGTGATGGTGGGCTACAGGAAAGACTCATTGCTGACAACTGCTTCTCATTTTAGGGCAGTTTCCTAGCAGCTTTGTGGAACCTGTGGATATTCCCCGTTTGAAGCAGGGAGAGAAACTCTTTGTTTGTACCAGTGACTTCACATCTCAAGAGCCAGGGAGCTTGTCATTGCAGAGAGGTAATCTCCATTCCCTTCCTTTGCTGTGTGCCTCACAGCCCTCGCCTGTCCTTCCAGAAGCATAAACCTAGTCACAGCATCCTGCCTAGAGTAGCAGGAGAGACAGGGAGTTTCCTAATACCTCATTATGTCAAATCCACCATGGACCTTTGGGCTTCTGCCACTCTGATACCGGTTTCTCATGATCTGTCGTTGCTCTTGAAACTCCAAAAGCTGGAATCATCTGGTCCTGGTAAACTTAGAGCTGCCTTTTCATTGCTTTCCAGTCCCCAAACCTTACACTTGCACCTGGGGGAGAAATCAAAGCTTTGGTGCACCTTCATGGCTTTGCAGCCAAAACTGTGTATCTTAGATATGTGTGCGCAAAAGGTTGCCAATGCTTCATGCCTTACCTCTATTCTGTGCTCTTGTGCATCCCCAACACACACTACGCTCTGTGCAGAGTGCCAGACCTCACCCGCAGCCAGGAGGCAGACAGAGAGGCAGGAATAAGTGGTGGGAAGCAATCATGAGGGCAGTTTTGAACTGGTGTGTCTCATTCCCTGCAGGAGACCTGGTGATCCTGGGAGGGTCCGTGGCCTCCAGCTGGCTCCAGGGCCGAAGCAGCTGGGGTTCCAAGGGCTTCTTCCCCTCGTCATGTGTGCGGGAGCTGTGCCTTTCAGTTTGGAGCTGTCAGCTGTCCCAGAGTGCTCTCCTGGAGGTGCCTGCCTACTCACTGGGTCAAGCCCGGGCCCTGATGGACCTGTCTGCTCAGCTGGAGGAGGAGCTGGACTTCAGGGAAGGGGATGTGATCAACATTGTTGGTGTCCCAGAGCCTGGATGGTTCGAGGGCGAGCTCAGAGGCCACAGGGGCATCTTCCCAGAGGGTTTTGTAGAACTGCTTACTCCTCTGCGAGCACCAGGAACCTCAGTGGACCCAGAGCCCACAGGGACTTGTGACACCAATGGGACAGTGGAGATGCCCCACAAGGAGGAGGAGGAACCAGGCAGCACTTACGGTGTTGCCCTCTATCAGTTCCAAGCCCTGGAGTCCAAGGAACTGGATTTTGATGTGGGTGACAGGATTCGGATTGTAGGCATTCTGGAGGATGGATGGCTGGAGGGGGAGCTGAGGGGGAAACGCGGCATCTTTCCACACAGATTTGTGAGGCTGGAAGCCTCTGAGGCTTGCAGAGAAAAGGCGGATGGTGGGGATCCCCAAGGTGGAGGTAGCTGCGGAGTGACCATCCATCAAGAGCTGGAAAGCACCTGCTCTGAAGCTCTTCCTTTGCTAGGGAAAGATGGCAGGGAAAAGGAGGATGGCTCAGCTGCACACCCTGAGCCTGACACCATTTTGTCTCACATGGCAGGGAGGCCAGAGGGTCCTCTTGACACTGACTTGAGACAGCATCAGGCCCTTCCCAGCACAGGACACCAAGGGCCACATCCCGAAGGCACAGCAGACTCCCTCCCCTTTGACTGCACAAAGACGGTCAATGGCCTTCTCCCCGCTGCTCAGCTGCCTCCGCAGCAGGGCAACAGGCCTGGCCAAGCAGGTGAGTTAGAGCCTGGGGGGACCGTTTCAGCCTCCCCAGAAAACTCAGAAATTCACACCCTGCCTGAGCATGATGGAGACAGTCCCAGGGTGAGCCCACAGGCTCCCTGCTCCCCCCGAGATCCTTGCAGGAGCCAGGCGATTTCTTCCTCTAACAGCTGGGCAGCAGCCGAGCCCCAGGAGAGTGGGAGCAGTGCGGAGGACCTGGACAACTGGGTGGATGGTCAACAGGAGAAATCCAAACCTTGTTCCTCCAGCCTGGGAGGTGCCCAGGTGGGCCTGGACACATGGGCTGGGAGCTGGGGGGAATGCTGCCCGCTCGCAGCACAGGGGGACGGCTGCACGGACCTCGACTCCAAACTGACAGAGCAGCTGGCACAGTTTGAGAAGAGTCTGACAGCTACCGGCGCCGAGCAGGACAAGGTCTCCCGACACTTCTCCATATTGGACTACAGCTCTGAGAAGGACATTGTCCGTGGGTCTCCTGAGTGTGCCCCCCACGCCAGACAGCCAGAGAGGAGGAAGGCCCTGAGGCCACCCCCTCCTCGCCCCAGCAGCCTTGCGACAACTGCTGTGCACACGCCGGGTGCCCAGGTGCCCAAAGGCAGGTCTCTGTCCTTCTCAGTCAAGCCCTCCAGGCCTGCACCCCGACCTCCATCAAGCAACCAGCGGAAAAACATGGCCCCTGCGCAGCTGCAGCCCAGCGCCCAGAAGCAGCGGGCAGAGGAGGGACGGGAGGACTTGACGCGGGCAGGATCAGCTTCCCCCTGCTCCATTCTGCTGACGAGGATTGGAGAGGTGGAGCAAGACCTGGAGGCTTACGGCAAGACCCGCACTGAGCTGAGCCTGATGCTGGAGCAGCAGCAGGATGAGCTGGTGAGAGTGGAGACCCTGGAAAACCTTGATTTCTGTGACTCCAACATCGAGACCCTCAGCGTGGAGCTGCAGGAACTGAGAGGTGAGTCTGCAGCAGCATGGGATGGGGTTGCTTCAGGGGGACAACTGGCCCCCACTGTTGGAGCCAGTCTTTTATTTCCTTCTATAATTCCCGATTCTGGTTGTGTTGTAAGCATTGTTGCAGCATCATGATTTTGCCTCAGAGAACCACAGTGTCATTCTCTGGACATCCCTCAGCCCTGGCCTTCCCTACCCCCTTTTCCTTCCAACTCTCACGTCTCCTCTTCCAGCCCCACTGTACATCCAGAGACCTCGTCTGATCCGTTCCGGTGTGTTGTTGCTCTCAAACAAAATCACAGCTGCTGCAGGCTCAGCCTCCCTGCCTCACCCCCTCTTAGCTGTAGGGGAGTGAGCAGCAGCTTCAGAGTGGCTTTACTGGCGGTCCTGCAGTGGAGATCTGACTTGATGTCTGCAGTGTGACTGCCTCAGCCTGTCAGGCGCTGGGTTTGCTGCGGTTCCTACTCTCGGTGGTGATACAGACCGCTGGGGACACGTCACTCAAGTCAGAGGGGGTGCACAGAAGGGCGCTGAACCTGGCCTGGGAGAGCAGAGGATTAGTGGGCAAAAGGTAAACCCTGCCTCTACCTCATGGAGTCCAGGACAGGAAAATGACACTGAGCTGTCAGTAACAGCAACAAAGAGCTTTAAATTGTGGCATGTCTGTAGCTGAAAAGGTGGCTTTTGTCCATGCAGCCCAGAAAAATTACTCGGGGAGGAGAAATTTGCCCTGTTTATATCAGCACATTTGGGCTCTGAAACCCAAAGATGCCATATAAAGATCAGTGCTGTTAGTTATGTTACGCTTGACATTACAGGAGACAAAGTGGAAGGACAGGACCACGTGCATCTCCCACAGTCCCTTCCCCAGCTTATCCCAGAAGCTCTGACACTGTGGTTCTGTTACCGAAACCCACGAGGTACAGGAAATGTGGGCACTGCATGCGGGAGGTGGAGTGAAATGCCAGCTCCTGCCTGGGGATTACTCACTCTGACTTCATTGCCTCCATCCTCCCACTGCTCAATCAGCGCTGGGGAGCCCAGGCGCTTTGCTGCAGGATCGTGTCTGATGCAGAGCACATGGGAATGAAGGCTGATACGGGTGCACCAGGGAAACAGGGTGCCAAACAGCCTCCACATCAGTGGGGTGCAAGAGGGATGCTTGGGAGGAGGCGTAGAGGGTTGGAGGCTAGATGAAGTAACTTGAAGGCAGGAAGAGGAAAATCTAGGCTGGATCAAGGGAAATTTTCTTAGGGGATAGATCTTGCTGGGAAATGTCTCCTGCTGTCCCAGTGCTTCTTGACAGAAGATGGGTCCTGCAGAACCTGTGCCCTGTTGGTTACTGGAATTAGAAGTTTTAGGCACTAACACACTATCCCGAGACATCCTACCTTAGTAGTCTTAGGGGATTTTTTTACCACTTCAAGAAACCGGAGAATTTTTACGTAACCTCTCTGGTCCTGTGATAAAGATGTGCCCTACCCAAGCTCTGTTGCATCCCTCCTGCCACATCTGAGTGTGGCCAGAGAGCACGTCTCAGGCTTGCTAGCCCAGCTTCAGTGCAGCAGGCCGGATCAGTAATGCTGTGTTGCATTGGCTCAGCAAGACGTGTCTGCACCATGCCCAAGGCATGGCCTCTGCCATGCTGCCGTTAGGGGAACATGGAGGCAAGCGGGAGGGACGAAAGCTTTGCTTAAGCATTGACCAGCAACCAAAGCAGGGCTGGCATAGTCTTGGGGGAGCCCCTTGGTGTGTCCTTTGGGGAGCCAAAGGAAGAGGAGAAAGTATGTTGTTTTATAAAATACGTGTTTAAAATCTGCATGTTTCTTCTTTGGTATGTCTTATTTGCGCACTGGGCATTTCACTGGTCACCAGACTTGGGCAGGATGAGTGCTTGCCCTTCTGCAGGTGGAGTAGGAGGGTCCTTTGGTTTTATTTTTGTCTCCTATAAGCTGGGAGCATTGGCTGTGCATCCCTAGCAAGTGTTGCAAGAACCTGGGCGTGGATGACATACTTGGACTCTACTGCTTTCTGTCTGTGGTATGTTGTGGTCATCTCTTGGTTTCTCATAGGAGCTCCTGCATTTGATATGGAAAACTGGGAATATGTTTTGCCCTGCAGGGAGAGGAGCATTTCTGTAGTATCCTGGAAACTTGCATTGTGTGTTGGCAGTGGACTCTGTAACCCAGATAGTGCCTTCAAGCCTGTCCCTTTCAGTGGGTGGACCAGGCGTTCTCCCTGGAGCAGGGAACCGGGCAGCTGTGGCTGCGTGGCACTGTGTAGGCACCGCTCGGGGATGCTCTGTCGCCCAGGGAGCGGCTCATCTCCAGCTCTTCGCAGGACCTGTGGGTGAGGGCTGCGAAGGGGATGGGCTCAGCATCAGGTGTGAGCCAGGGGCAGCCTGAAGGCCTTGGTTTCCCCCGGTGAGGTGTGGAGCAGAGCCCAGCCCCTGGTAGACCGTGTCGTTTAGCCTCTGTGCTGGCGGGAGCCTGAAGGCAGGGAAGGAGATCTGGTATCCCGTCTCTGGTCTGTGGCTTCCCGCGCTCTCACACGCCGTTTCCCTTCCCCGAGGACACTGGTCTTGGGGCAGGGCCTCGGCATGCTCCAGTGCCCTGCTTTTCCCTGCCTCTGAGCCGCTTGCAGAGAGGCTTTGGCAAAGCGGCAGAGCCGGTTTGGGCGGCGAGAGCCTGCCCAGCCCTGGCCTCCCCGCTCGGGGCTGGTTACTGATTACTGCGGGCAGCAGGTGGAGGAGGCTGGGGCGGTGGCGGCCATTGGGCCCGTGCCCCTTTGCGCCGTGCGGGCTGGTTTCAGGAAGCGACGCCTGCGTCTTGCCGGGACGGGAGCGCGGGGCAGAGCAGCGTCAGCCCGGGCCTGGGCTCGGGGAGCAGGTAGCAAGGGCAGTCAGCACCTGCGACGTGCCCCAACGGGACTATGTGCACTTACCCCGGGACAAAACACAGCGTGGAGGATGCGAGGCAGGAGCCGCGGCTCCTCGGCTGGGAGTATGAGGACTGTTGCGCCATGCAGAGAGAGGAGGTAGCTGGGGCGGCCGCGCTGCGTGGTGAGGCTCGTCGCAGCAACAGACCCAGGGCCAGGAGGCAGTACCCGGGCTGCCAGAGAGCAGACAGTGGCTGGGACGGTTACGGGAGAGGGGACGGCATCTCCGTGGACCGATGGAGCATGAATGGTGACTGTGGAGGTTTTTGGAAGGGAGATATCCAGTATGTGGACTGCAGGAGAGCAGACAATGCTTGGGAAGGCAAAAGCCAGGATACAGAGGGTAGAAACTACAGAGTGTATGAGAGGGAGGGTGTTCAATACAGAGACTGCAATTCTGAGAGAAGAGAAGGGCGGTACAGAGAGGACAGAGTACCTGGGCAGTACAGGGAGGGGGCAAGGCGGTGTGGAGAGGATAGAGGCCCTGGAGACCATAGGGAGGGGGGAAGGTGGCATTGGGAGGACAGAGCTCCTAGGAACTACAGTGAGGATGAAAGATATTATGGGGAAAAGGAGAGGTGGTATAGGCAGGAGAGGGACTCTGGGGAGTATAGGGAGGGGAGAAGGCAGTGTAGAGAGGATAGAGGCAACGAAGTATATAGGAAAGGGGAAAAGTGGCGTAGAGAGGATGGAGGCTCTGGCGCATACAGACAGCAGGAAAGGCAGTATATAGGTGTCAGGGACCAAGCAGACAAGGAATACAGGCAGCCCAAAGGCCATGCTATGGACCGCAGCAGTCTGGATGGAGGTTGTGAAGCTCCTACATTTGCAGTCTGGTCCTCAGGAGATGGTAGCGTGAGCCTGGGGTCAGGCACCTGCTATACACAGTCCAAGATGCAGGACACAGACTACGACAGCAGTGGGGAGCTGGAAGGAGCAGCCCCGGGGCCGCGGATGCCAGCCAGGAGCAGTGGTGGAGCAGAGCACTCAAGGGTGCGCACGGGCCGGCCGGACTGGAGCCATGTCTGGGAGCAGAACGCCGAGGAAGCAAACAGGGTGGGCTCTGTGCTGCAGCGAAACAGCTTCTACAGACGGACGGCTCCCAGCGCCCTGCGGCACTCGGAGTTTGTGCAGACCAGGAAGAAGCGAGGTACGTGGGGAAATGCCGGGTATTGCCTTGGGTGTACCTTTGCTCTGCCCTGGCACCGGGGCAGCACCGGAACTCTGGCACAGGTGGGTGGCCGGCACAGCCAGGCTCTCATGGGAAACTGTGGAGCTTGTTGAAGTGGGCGTCATCATCGTTACCCCTCTGTACAGTCACCTACATGTACTGCAAGGGCTCTTGCCCCCATTTCACAGATGCCCAAGTGGGAGGAAAGCCAGACAGCACAGACCCACGGCTCACTGCTGTCCTTTCCTTTGCTCCTCCATGTGTGCCCCGAGTGTTTTGGGTGCACCCCAAAAACTGTGGCCCTGATTTGTCTGCTCTCTCAGCGCCCCAAGGAGGTTCCTCATGGGGGAAAGTGTGAGGCGCTGGGGTTATTTCCACTGCCTGTTTTATAACTCATTGTGAGTGGATTCTGTGTATAGGACCCAATTCCTGGCCCTGCAGAGGGCGAGTATGGCAGCTGTTCACAGGCAGCACAAAGCAGGAGGTGGGGGAAGTTGTTGTTGTAGCACTTGGATGGACATGGAGGAGAAGTACTTGCAGTTGCGTGATTACACATGGGCAGGACACTGAGGCATGTGTGTGCTGGGGGCTGTCGCAGATGAGAATGGTACCTCCTGCATCACCAGTCCCTCAGTACTGCGGTGCTCCCTTGCCTGTGCTACAGCAGTTGCGTGCCCTGTGTGCTGAGTCCCCAAGCCGTCTCTGGGTCTCCAGCCCCATCAGCCGGCACCCTGGAGCTGGAGATATACCGAAGCTGGTGGGCTCAGGCTGTCTGGACATGGGCAGAATCATCCTATTGATGCCATGGCTGGGACAGAGTCAGCTGCAGACAGTTTTGTGGGGCTTGGCTCGTTGCAAGGATGATGGTGTGTGCTGGGGAAGGGGCAGCAAGGTGGTAGGGTCTTGGCAGGGGGAGTGAAGTAGCACTTCTTGGTGGATTGGCCTCCCCACTGGGCAGCCATGTGCCTGAAAACCTGGTTGTTCCTGCACCGTTTCTGCCAACATCTGTGTCGGGAACATGTGTGAACTCTCCATGAAGGGGGGTTGAAACAGAGGAAAACAGTCCTGCAGTGCAGCGGCCAAAGAGGTGGCAGAGCTGGAGGCTGTAGCTGCCTGTCAGCTTAAACAGCATGAAATCTGTCCTCTGGAGGTATTTGATTGAGTGGACTCTGCCGTCTGTGTTTCTGTGCTCTCAGCTACCCTGGTAGGATGGGACTTTGCTCGGCTGTGTCCCCAGGGCGAAGGAAGGGAGAGGCTTTGCAGTGCCAGGAGGTCCAAAGGGCAGCGGGGAAGCTAGGAGGAGCCGGGACTGGAGCGGGGAGCGAAACAGCCCACAAAGCCTCAGGAGCCCGGAACACTGCTGGCCTGGCCGACTTTCGCAAGAGCTGAGGGGACAGACTGCGATGCCGGCTGAGGGCCTTTGCTCCTCTGATGTTAAATGGGACACTGCGTGCACCCACGCCTGCGCTGGGAAAGGGGTGTTGGATTTTTTCCCCGCTGTGGCAGGCTCAGGGTGGTGGGAGGTGCGGGTCATGATGCCCTCGCCATCGGGGCCTGTGTCCCACAGCAGGAAGGGGAGGAGGAAGGCTCCAGGCGTTTTCTGACACTGTCTGTCCATCCTGTGGCCCATTTCTGGCTGCAGTTCCCTGGTACGTTCCTCGTGCCCTGCTGGGGCACAGTGCTGCGCCAGCAACAGCCCTCCTTGGCAAACACACTTTGCTGCCATGGCTGCCCCAATGTAAGACCTCAACATCAGCTGGGAGCCTCCCCAAAAGCCCTCCCATCGCGCTTGGTGGCAGACACCCTCCTGTCCAGCTGGCAGAAGAAAAGTCTGCTCTTTTTTCTCCCCTGTGTGTGCTCCAAGCACCTTTTCTAATGCTGCCTACTCTCTCCCTGGTTCCTTCTCCTCTCCACAGAGTAAGAGTTTAGGACTCGAAAGCCGCATTAGAGATGACATGGCCTGATCTTTTCCGTAGGCAGGGTTATTACACTTGTTACAGATTACTCTGCAGTGCAGCGCGGTGGCAGGTACTTGGTTAGAGCATCTCTTCTGGGGTGAGACTCAGATGTGCCTGCCTGTCGCATCAACAGAAGGAGAACCCTCCTGTCATAGCTCTGCTGCTTAGTCACCATCACTCTTAAAGGTTTTGCATCCTAATGTGTTGCATTTCAGCTCTGAACCCCAACCTTGTTATACTAAATTAGAGCTTTTTAGTTGATGGATTTTCTTCTCAGGCAGATACTGTAATTAAGTAATTTTTCAGTCTTCAGTTCTTTGTAGTGAATAGAGTCTTAAAGTACTCATGGCAGAGACTCACAGGAAGACCTTTCACTGTTTGTTCTTACTGATGCTCGCTCATTTTTCAGTTCAGCTTCTTTTAAAATAGTGGACTTCAGAGCTGCGTGAGGCGTTCTGGGTGGGTGTCAGCGCTTGCTTGCACAGAGATTTACCTTGCTGCACTCCTGTGCCCTTGTCCAAGGACCCCAATCTGCCTCTGCAGCGCTTGGGGAACTCCTGTTGAATTTGGCCAACCAAGCAGAAGCATTACTGCCCAGAACGGTCCTGTGTGTGGCTGCATTTCTAGTCTTCATTAATACCTTAATGCATTTTTCTGCATTAAACTTGCTTGGTTTGAATAATTGCATCTTATTCAGAATTCCTTGGGTCACTCAGTGACTCATGTTTATTTGCGATCCTGTTGAATCAATGTTCAGTTCTTTACATGACAGCAGTGATTTTCCATTTACTTCAAAAATACTGTATAGGATCAACTCTAAACACAGTCGCTGGACAACCTGATTAGGAGGGCCCTCTTTTCTGGGTATTCTCTGCTGGCAATGGGTTTTTGAGGTGCCAATTAGCAAGGTCTTATTTCTGCTTTTTAGATGGAAAGAAACAGAATATTTATTGTATAATTCTGCCATTTTGCCAGACTTACCAGGAATTTTACTGTCTCTTCTTATTTGTGGGATCGTGTCATTGAAAGGGTTTCTTTTGTCCTGGGTGGAAATTAAAGTCTAGTATAAATGCAGCATTTTATTTCCTCATTTAAAAAATGAAAACTGAATTCTTAATTCTACCATCCATGGATTTTTCTTGATATCTTTCTGTTCTCATTTTTCTGTACTTCAGAGGTCCTGGTGTGTCTATTGTCTATTATCTGGTTTTCTATATTCATTCATTTATTTATATTTACTGCCCTTATTGAAATACAGACCCAGGACAGATTTTTCATCGATATTGTTCTCTTTCTTTATCATATAACCATGTTTTTTTCCATTATCTATTTAAAGAACTTCCAGCTTTCTTTTTTCCATCAGTGTTTTTGCTCACAATCACTTTTGTTGAAGCTCCGCCTCAGCTTTGGAAGCTTAACTCTTTACAGACCATCATATCGCTTCACATTTTTCTGCGTCACGGCTTGGGACTATGCCCTGTTCAGGCTGAATGCGATGGGGCTGTGTTGCGATGATGGTTGTCATATTACCTGGCCTAGAGACATCGCCACCAACCAGGCTCTGCATGAGACATCTCTGAGACATCAAGCCATTCCAGTGGCCCTAGAGAAGTGTCCCCAGTCTGTTCCTGTTCAGCTCATTCTTGTAGTTTGCCTGGATTTATCTCCTGCTCCGTGTTTTCAGGACTCTGCCAAGGCCGGTGGCTGAATTCACTTGTGTGCGCGGAAGTCCTCTTTTGCCACGGCACCTCTCTGCTGCGCTCCCTGCTTCCTCCTAAGGAGCAGTGAGACGCTGCATCTGTCCAGTCTGTCGCTTCTGGAGCAGTGGATATATTCTGTTACAGGCAGTGAGAGTTTTCACCCTGGCAAGATCCTGCTCCTTAACAGTGAGCTAAACCTTCCCTTCAGATTAATTATTCCCTGCCCTAGTTTCATCCCCTCACTTCTCATGGTCTAGGCAGTGGCTCCTCCCTCCTGGCGTCCACATACTTCAGATTTTTGCAGCTGGTTTGTTTTGTCCTGAGTCACTGCTTGACTCTGCTGAGCTGTGAGCCTGGGGCTGGGCTTGCCTTGCGGGTGGGTCCAGCTCCCATCGAGATTCGTGCTGGCAAGAGGTAGTCCTCAGTGCTGATAGCAGCAAGTTGCTCTGCGTCCCACTGCAGATGGCATTAGCAGCCTGGGTGCCCTGCAAGGCTGCGCCGTGCCGCGGGAGATGCTGGCAGGTGAGCCCCGATGAGGAGGAGTTGTGGGGTGTTGCAGCCTTTTGGGTGAGCCCCCCAGCCCGTGCGTGATGGATACGCGTCCTGTTGGGTCTGCATCTTCATGGGTCAACTCTGCTTCCAGACTAGGGCAGGGAGGAAACCTGTAATTGCATGTGTGCTCCCGCATAGGAGGTTGGGTAATAAGAATTACAAGTTTTCATTGATTGGAAGAAAGTCTGTGAAAGTGGTACTTCTGAGACGAGCAGGATGAGCTGTGTGATTGCAATATTAAATCCTGGTCTCCATGGGAAGGGCAGAGGTGGGAGTGCGCCCCATCTTGACACCTCTCTGCCAGAGCCCGCGTTACAAGTCAGTGTTCAATCTCCCGTGCGTCAGCAGGCGAACTAGCAGCGCTCAAAAGCGGGTGCTCCTGGGAGGCTGTCACAGATCATCAAAGCAATCCAGAGAGCCAAGGAGTTGTCACAAATTTGCCAGAGGGGACAGAGAAAACAATGTTGTTAGAGGTTTTAATTTAGAGAGGCAGATTGCAGAGCTCATGTAACCTATGAGAGAACAAAATTTGAGTCTGAAAACTGTGATTGAGAACATTGTTTTTGGAAATGTATTTCTGAATGCCTGTTTGGCATCTGTGTCATGGGTAAACACAAGTTTGTCACTGGGTTGGAATCTGGTGGTTTCATTAGAAATACCAGTTGCATTCCTGCAGGCTAAGGGAGCCTGTTCCAGCTGTGGTATACGTCTTAGTGCCTCCAAAGTTGATGGGCATAGTGACTCAGACTGAATAGTAACATTTAAATAGAAAATCTGTGAAGTAAAATGGGGATCTGTTTAAAAAGCATTTACTAGATGACCAAAAGCCATAGCTGTAAAATGGGTGGGTTTAGTTGCCTGCTCAATAAGCCTCATTTAGGGAAAGCTGCTATTAGACATACAAGAACGTGTGACAAACAGGAAAAAAGAAATCAATGGCAATCACAGAGATGGTATGAAATACAAAGAGTTTAGGAATGCGTCAGAAACAAATCCTAAGTATTATACCTATTGGTCAGATAGAAGAGGCAGATATTAAAAACAAATTCTGTATTTTAATTTTTTGAACTGCGAGTGTTTGGAAAGAGGCAGGGCAACCTTTGATTTCATTGCTGAAGGAGGATGCCGGACCAGTGATAAACGGCAGGAGTCCTAAGAGACTTGGCTGCAGCGTAGCCTTGTTTTTAAATGAGCCTTGAAATATTCAGAAAGAGCAAGAAGGCCAGAGGAGAATTCATTTGTATGAGCTTTCAAAATAACGCAAATGCTGATATGGTATAAGTGGGTAGAACTGGTGGCCAGCATCATGCCAGGTCAAGCAGGCTGAGCTGGTGACTACTGTGGTCTTAAAACCTGTGCAGGGAAGGTTTTAATTTCCCTCCCACAGGCGGGGATTTGAGACATGCAGAGGAAGGGTGTCATGGAACTGGCAACCTCACGAGTGTCAGTCGAATCCTCACCGCAGGGTGCTCTCTGAAAGGGCCTGACCTAGATTGACTTGCCTGGGGTTTGCGTGGCGGAGCGTGGGGAGCTGCTGCATTCGCTGGCAGCAGTGGGCATCCCCGGCTCCATTTTGGTGAGCTGGAGCCAGACACATCGCGTGGCTAAAACTGGGAGCACAGCAGGGTTGTTTGGTGGTGCGATAAACCCCCAAGATGTCCTGTACAAAGCTTAATCCGGTGGCATTTTGCACGGGGATAAATGCAAAATCCTGTTCTTCGACCAAGGCAAATGTGATCTTTTCTATTTGTCTTCCCAAATGCTGCTATGTGGGTCATTTCTGGCTGTTGTTCTGGCTGGTCTTCATTTTCAAGATTCTTCCCAGGCCACCCCACGCTGCGATATCAGCTCACCCACCTCGCCTGGGTTTCACACACCTGTTTGCATTTCAGATTAACGCCTTCCTGCTTCTTCCAGGTTGCCTTCCCACCTGAGCTTGCTCTCCTGCAAAACAAATACCATTCCCTAAAAAAATATATATCCTTCTTTAAAATAACTTACTTGTTGTTACTTTCTTAACTCTGAGGTGCAGAGAACTGCTGACTGTATTATCTTGGCATTTCTCTGTCTGTCCTGTACGTTGTTCTGTCTCGTGTCCTGTTCAGGCTCCGAGCACTGTGTCTCGGGCAGGATATCCTTGTTGGGTGTTTGTAGAGGACCTTGCACAGCAGTGCCTGGTCTGCTATTAAGGCTTTGCAGATGCTGTGGAAATGCAAACAGCAAACGTTAGACCCAGTGGCTGCTCCCAGGCCCTCCTTACAGACTCCTGCAGCCTTTGAGTTAGTAAAGTTCATCGCTGGGGAGTGACCTGGTGGGGAGCCAAGACAGCTGTTGACTTAGCTGAAACCAGCCTTTTCCCTTATGCAGGGTGGCTGCGACAGGGGTAGTTTTAAGGATTCAGGGAAGCCTGCTCTTCCCAATAATTCCTTACTAAATGTAGTGCTGGTCGCGCCACTGAATGCTCCTCCACAGAGCTGGCCCTTTTGGCTCCCCCCAGGCTTGGTTTCAAGACAAGGGCAGCAGAGACGCCTGCTTAGAGAGATCTCCCTCTTGTGTGGAGGGCATCTTCTGAGCACGGCTTCAGCTGGGTTTCCCATTTGCTGCGGTTGAGGGGTGTCTGAAGTTACTCCTGCAAGAGGCACGGCGGCTCATCCTCAGCCCAGGTCGCTGCGAGAAGTTGCTGTTCGATGCCCATGCTTCTGGTTTCTGTTTGTCGCCGCTGCTCTGCAACAGGAAGGGCTGGAAGCTCTGGCATGGCTTCAGCTAGTTATGGGCTCAGTCGGAGGCGGCTGGGAGCACAGGGGCCTCTCTGGGAGCATGGGGGTCCCCCGGGGCTGGGCGCGGTGGGTGCTGGGGTACCAGGGTAAGTCCCAAGCCCTGCTGGGTGTCCCCGGGAATCCCCCGGGCTGAGCCGCTGTGGCCTGAGGCTGTAAGCAGAGAGCTTGGGGCGGTAGAGGTCTGGAAGTGCCTGTCCTGGATAAATATTTTTACACATGTCCGAGCTGGGGCTTCTCCGCAGCTCTGTTAAAATCCCACTGAGAGCGAGCAGCTGGGGATCGGGTACCCGAGGCGGGCTGGGGTGCTGCAAGGGCCTAGGGGCCCTGCGCGCCTCAGTTCCGCAGAGCAGCCACAAAATGGGGGAGAGCTTGAGCCGGGCGCTGCGGCAGAGGGGCGTCCCGGGAGGCGCTGAGAGGGGCCCTCCCGAGTGGGGGTCGGGGCGGCTCCGGCATTTCTGGCCGGGGGCCCGTGCTTCTGGCAGCGGGCGGGGGGGGCGGAGGCGGCTGGGGCCCAGGAATCCGCGGGGGGATAAAATGGCTCAGGGAAAACCGGAGGGGGCTGGGCCGGCCTGGGAGCCGCAGGTGGGACGGAAAACCAGGAGGGAAGCCAGCTGCCGGGGCCTGGGGCGGGGAGGAGGAGGGGGGAAGGGGGGAGCTGCCGCCTGCGCGCCCCCAGATTGGCAGGCAGGGCAGCCCCCCGCTGCCTCTGCTCTGCGCCCCGGCACCTCGCCGCGGTAGGGCCGGGAGGCTGCTGCGGGGAGGGGGTGGCCCCGGCACGGAGCAGGCCCCCCCGCCGCGGCAGCGTGGCCGCCCGCGGGGTGCATCCAGCCCCCCCCCCCGGGCTCCGCCTCGCCCGGCCGCTGCGGCCGCCGCGGCCTCCCGGCAAAGGCCGCCGTCCCGGCCCGGCGGGGCCCTGCTCGGGCGGTCCGGCTCCAGGCTTTGCCGCCGGCAGCCCCCATTGTGGGTGCCGGAGGCCGTCTCGGCTATTCAGATGGAAATGCCCTGGGGCTGGCGAAGGGGGACCCTGTTCCCAGCCTGAGAGGAGGGGGCGGCCGCCATTGCCCGGCCGGGAAGAAGAGCAGGAGGGGAGCGGGGCTCCTGGCCGCGCCTGCTCAGCCCCGCGGAGTTCGCTGGAGCGGCAGAGTTGGAGGCCGGGGGCGGGAGAGGGGTCTGGACCCGGCCGGCGTCGGAGGGACGGTCTGGAGCAGGTCTGGGCCCCGGTGCTAGGGGCGTTGCGGCGGTGCCGGTGCTGCGAGGGCTGGCTGTGGGAGCAGAGCAGGGCTTGCTCCTGCCCCGGGCCGGGGAGAGCCGGGGTGGCCCCTGGAGAGCTCCTGGGCTGCACAGCCTTCCTCTCTAACGGTCGTATTTGACAGTCTCGCAGGCTGCGTGTGGCACGGTTCGCCTGAATTCGTCTCCTGTCCTCGCGGGCTTGCCAGAGGATGCTGATATTGCTTGTCTGTCTTGCAGAGATGACTCTCCTGTCCTCTCAGACACCGTCCCTGGAGACGTCCTCAGCTGCCACTGAGAGCCCGGAGCAAAGGATGCTGGAGAAGCGGTCCAAGGTTGTTGAGGAACTGCTCCAGACAGAGCGGGACTACATCAGAGACTTGGACATGTGTGTGGAGAGGATCATGGTGCCCCTGCAGCAGGCACAGGTGGGAGCCAGAGGGCAACCTGGAGTGTGTCACTGGTGGGATGGAGTGAGGATACTGAGTCCAGTTTGTTCTTGGAGACTTCCAAGCAGCAACACGGGAACCCACAGGGGAAATACAGCGATGTTGAGGGGAGCAGGATGTGTCTTGCTGCTTCCTGCACTCATAGCAATAGCCCATCTGTTTTGGGATCCTGCTGAGCTCTCACCATTGCTGAGAGCAAGAGACCTGATAGCAAGTATCACAGATTCATTTCCTGGGGCAGGAATTGTTCCTCTGCATTTGGTTTGTAGGTTAAATTCATTGGCAGGAGAAAGAACATATGGGGTCTTGGCATGGGGACAGAGTTGGTGGGAGGAGAGGAAGAATATCAGGTAAACAGAGGCAGGGATGAAATTGCTGGGAAAGAGGAGGACACTGTGTTTTGTAGGACACATAAGGAGTGAGAGTTTCAGTGCACTGGGGGATGAGGAAGGGAATACAGAAGTCACTGTGATGGGAGTAAGTTGTACTGGGTGGCTGCTGTGGAGCTGAGGGTTGATGGGTTGCAGGAGGAGAGAAGGGGTGTTGGGTCTGTCTGGGACATATTCCCCCATCCAGGACATCTCTCTTCCCATTCCCCAGATGCAGAACATAGACTTTGAGGGTCTTTTTGGAAACATCCACATGGTCATTAGCTTCTCCAAGCAGCTGCTGTCCACCTTGGAGGCTTCAGATGTGATCGGTATGATTTCTGCTGTTACCTTTTCTCAGAAGGCTGGGATGGGCTTTGCTAGTGGCAGGACAGAACAAAATAGTTTGAATGTCAGGAGAGTGTCACTGGGGTTGAGCTTCCTCCTCACTGGTTCCTGTTGCTGCTCATCAGTCCTGCAGCGAAGCCAAGAATATCTGTGTTGCCCCATGGATCGCTCTGCTGAGAAGCATGGTGCTTGTGTCCCTCCCTGGCCCCTCGGCCCAAAGAGAGCCCCACTCCTGCCTTGCCAGCTTTTGCTATTCAGGCCTTGGGCAGCCTGTGCCTTTGCTCTTCGTGTGGCTCCCCACCCACACTGCCACTGACCAGTGTCCCCGCTCCTCACCTCTGGGAGAGCTGGATCAATTGAGGTGTCTGGGCTAGTGGGTCCTGGGTTTCCCCTGGGGGCTTGTCAGCTAGGTAAATAGTCCCCTCAAAGTGCAGGTGAGCACATCCTAGTGAGTTATCATGGCATGCCCTTAGCTTCAGCCAGGGGCCTCCTTGCTCTGGTAGACCTCTGATGCACAGCTTCCCATTTCTGTCCCCCTGGGACAGCGACAGGGAAACAGGAGGGATGTGTGGTCATGCTGAGGGTGATGAGGAGGCATCCTCATTGCTCTAGTAATACTGTCCTCTCGAGCTGTGTGTGAGGAAGGGGGCCACTGGGCATCTCACCGTGAGGCATGCCAGGGTTGTTGAAGGCAGCTGGGTACCAGGAGACACTGAAGTCCTGCTTTGCTGCTGTCTGCAGGACCAGTGTTCCTGGCACAGCGTGCAGAGCTGGAGAGCATCTACAGAGTGTATTGCCAGAACCATGATGAGGCCATTGCGCTGCTGGAAACCTATGAGAAGGATGAGAAGATGCAGAAACTACTTCTGGACCTGTTGGATAGCCTCAGGTTGGAGCCTCTGGCTGTGGTAGCCACCAGGCTAGGGTAGGGGGTCCGTCTCCAACATCCCTGCCCCTCTGGCAGCAGTGCTTGGACAGTTCAGGTGGTGACTGGAAAGGGGCTGGTTGTGTCACTGCATAGTTGACCAGGCTTCAGGTTCAGATGGCCCCCTGCCCCAGTGCGCAGGTGCTGGAACACCTGTAGACCCCCTTGAACCCTGAGCAGAAGCCACCAAGGTACAGAGAAGGTGGCATGTCCTGGATTGAGGGCTCCTATTCCCCAAGCCCTGCCCCACCATGGTTTGCGAAAATGGAGCTGCTTCACCTGGCTCAGTGACTGCCAGGGCCCCAGCCTGTGGAGGTTCATGCCCCAGGAGCCAGCAGCGCTGGCTGCTGCTCTGGGGAGACAGGGCTGCCCGCTGCCCGGGCAGCATCGCTGCGGGAGGGGGCGAAGGCGCTGGCTGTGGGATCGCACGCCCGCCGCCCCTTTAACCCGTTGCTTTTCTTTGCTTTTTGGCACTCTGTGGGCCGGCAGGAGCCTGTACAGTGAGTGGTAAGTGCATCCTTCCTGTTAGTCCCCACTTGTCTGTCTGTCCTGGCCTGGCTGCCCCCTTGTAACTAACCTCCTGCCACCGGCTGGGTGCATGTTGGGGTCCCTAACAGTGCCTCGTGGAGTCATGTCTGGGAGGAGCAGGGTGTCTGTGGCGCGATACAGCAGAGGCAGTGGATGGGCTACACAGGCAGGCAGCACAGGCAGGTGATGAGGCAAGGGGAGGTCTTGGGCAGGAAACAGGTTTTGGGAGCCATCAGCCCCAAGGAGCCAGGAGAGCCCTGCATTGGCTGCGGTCCTGAGCACAGTTAGTCTGTCCTGCAGTGGGGTGGTGGGACAGAATCCTCACCTGGTGTGAGTGAGGTCTGGGGTTGATTTGAGACCACTGGTGTTTCATGAGTGCAGTGAGTTTGGAGATGAGGGTGGTGTGACTTAGGGAATACAGTGGATTTAGAGGCTTGGTGTTCTGGGTCTGGTTGGGGTTGGTTTGAGGGGGCAGAATTTGCATGGCAGAGCTGGACTGAAACCTGGTGCATCTCCTTTGTCCCAACTTCCCAGGGGCTGCACGAACTACATTAACCTGGGCTCCTTCCTCATCAAGCCAGTGCAAAGAGTGATGCGGTACCCACTGCTGCTGATGGAGCTGCTGAATGCCACCCCCGAGGCTCACCCTGACAAGGCACCGCTCACAGCTGCTGTCCTTGCAGTCAAAGAAATCAACGTCAACATCAACGAATACAAGCGCCGGAAGGACCTGGGTGAGTAGCTGGGTAGTGCTGGGGAGAGAGAGACGGGAGTGGGTGTGTTGAGGTTGGCGTCTGTCGGCTCCTGAGGCTTGGCTGGCAACCACAGTTGTGGAGGGAATCTGCTCCCAAAGTCTGTGCCCTCACAGGAGGGCAGTAGCACAACTTCATTTTAAAAATTTGGGTATGAGATACAATACTTAAAGTGATGCAGTACACATCTGACTTTCACTGTTTCCAGTGATACAAAGTTGAGAAATGTATGCAGTTGCTGACCACATGGCTATTAAATTAAAACAAAAATAATGATAAGACAATATATAATTAAAGTTAAAAAATGCAATTTTAAACAACACAAGGAATTAATCTGCTAGGGCAGTCTCTGTCTTACTGAGATTTGGAGACTTAAGTTTGAAGGTGTATGTAGACAGGACAGAATCACAGAGGTGCTGGCTGCAAGAGTCCTCCGAGGCCTCCTGCCCAGCCTTCTGCTCAGAGCAGGATTGTCCCCAACATTGGCTCTGATCAGCCACCGCTCCCTCCAGCCAATTCTCACTGACCCCCCAGGACGGAGATTTCACAGCCTCTCTGCTGTCCTGTGGCAGGGCTGCGCCGCCTTTGAGGTGAAGCTGTGCTTCCTGATGGCCCTGAAACTCCGAAGCTGCCATCTGTGGCCGCTACCCCGCATTGTATCACCTGGCACAGCTCAGAGGAGTTTGGCTCCATCACCTTTGTAGCTGCCCTTCAGGTAGCTGCCAGCTGTGAGCAGATCCCCCTCCGCCTCCTCCCAGCCAGGCTGAGCCTGCCTGGCTCCCCCAGCTCTGCTTGTGGGGCCTGAGGTCTCTCTGTGGGTCAGGAGCTGTGGTTCTCCCATATCTGTCTTGACCTGGGGGCACCAAAACTGGACACTGTATCCAAGTGCAGCCTCCCTGGGGCTGAACCAAGGGAGAAAATCAGTCCCTTTGACCTACCACCCACCCGCTGTTTTCTCTTGGAAGCCCCTGACTCATACTCTTTCTGCATAGATCCACTGAAGCTGAGATGATAAAGGCTGCCTGTAATGATTGCTCATATGTGCTAAAGAAGGAATATAAATACCTTCTGTATCTCTAGTGATTATTGTACACCATCTCGTGTGCCATCTTATGCTAATGGTATGCATAATTCTGTGGAAGAGTTGAACGGCGGGCCTACAAATTGTAGGGCATATCAAGAGCCAAACAGGAGATTACAGGTGGCACAGTGCTGTATTTCCAGGTGATGTGTGGGTATAGTACGGAATGTGGAGTGTGGGGGACTGCAGAGGCTTAGGGATGGGGAGAGCCAGCAAGGTAGTTGTTGATGAGGCACTGTAAGACACAGGCATTATGCTGACAAAGGTTCTGATTTCTACATCAATCTTTAGTGCTAAAGTACCGGAAAAGCGATGAGGATAGCCTCATGGAGAAGATCTCCAAGCTCAACTTCCACTCTATCATTAAGAAATCCAACCGTGTGAGCAGCCACCTCAAGCATCTCACAGGCTTTGCACCCCAGGTAACGTGCCATCAGCTGCCGGGTGCACTTACACCCTATGGTG
This sequence comes from Opisthocomus hoazin, assembly GCF_030867145.1. Lineage (NCBI taxonomy): Eukaryota > Metazoa > Chordata > Aves > Opisthocomiformes > Opisthocomidae > Opisthocomus > Opisthocomus hoazin. The sequence goes on from NC_134419.1 coordinate 63,894,330, forward strand.
CTGCTGCGGTGGTATCTGCTGTCCCCCATCACCCCTTCCCCGATGAGTAGCTCTGGTCCAGGCCAGCAAGGCAGAATGAGTTTAGGGTCTGAACCACCCATCTCTGTTGTCCAGTTTGTGGGCAGGAGGCCCCACGTCTTGGACTCTGGGAGGTGCTGGAGTCCTGCATTGCCTTCCTTGAGACATTTTCTCTCACAGCTGAAGGATGAAGCCTTTGAAGAGACAGAGAAAATTTTCCGGATGCAGGAGCGGCTGATCAAGTCCTTCATCCGGGACCTTTCCCTCTACCTGCAGCATGTTCGGGTGAGTCAGTCTGGGTGTAGTGCCTAGCCCTTGGGGCTCGCCATGCACCGGCCCTTCTGCCTACATGGTGTGTACCTGCAATGCCTCTGGCCAGTGCTCCTGCCCTTTGGGGTGGTCTCTGAGGGTCTGGGCTGCCCTGGCAGGCCTCTTCTCCTGGGCAGCAAGCGTGGCTGCGCTGACTGCGTGTCCGTGGTGCAGGAGTCGGCTTGCATGAAGGCACTGGCAGCAGTGAGCATGTGGGACCTGTGCACGGAGAAGGGCAGTGGGGACCTGGACCAGTTCCAGAAAGTGAATCGGCTCATCAGCGACCAGCTCTTCTCCAGCTTCGTGAGTGAGGCTGTGCTCTTGCGTGCTGGGGGCAGACCCTAGCAGGCTGCAGGGAGGGTAACATGGGCTGGGAGAAGTGTGAGCACCCCTGTTTGGCTCTACCCTCCTGTGAGCTTTGATGGCTGTGGGTTGGTGTGTACTGAGTGTGCCTGTTCTGACAGGTTCTAACACATTTTTTCAGCCCTACCTGAAATGCTACAGCCCTCTGTGTGAGTGGTTCAGGTACTTCCCATAGTGTTGGAAGGGGCCGCTAGAGCTGTGTTGGGTGCCACCAGGAAGACAGACCCTATGCTGTCCTGGGGAGGTTGTGTGCTGGAGAGTGAGCTGCTGGCGTTCACCGCACGGCGGGATGAAGCACCTCGTCTCACCTGCTCTCTGCATCTCTGCCCACCAGAAAGAGCGGACGGAGCGGCTGGTGAGCTCACCCTTGAACCAGCTGCTGAGCATGTTTGCGGGACCACACAAGCTGGTGCAGAAACGCTTCGACAAGCTCCTCGACTTCCACAACTGCACGGAGCGAGCGGAGAAGCTGAAGGACAAGCGAACGCTGGAGGAGCTGCAGTCAGCCCGCAACAACTACGAGGCCCTCAATGCCCAGCTGCTGGACGAGCTGCCCCAGTTCCTGCGCTTTGCCAAGGAACTGTTTGCCAGCTGCGTGCGGGGCTACGCTGAGGCGCACTGCGACTTTGTGCGTCTGGCCCTGGAGGAGCTGAGACCCCTGCTGTCGGTGGGTTCCCGGAGCACAGCCAGCGCTCTGGGCTCCATGCAGCGCTGGTGTCTGCGCAGGGCTAGTCCCTGAGCCTCTCTGGGACCCGTCCTGTTGCCGGGGAAGCTGCTGCTGCAGTGTCAGGCCCTGAGTGCCTTGGGGAGGGCTCCTGTGGGATGCCGGCAGGTCAGGGATTGCGGCGTCGCGATGCAATTGTACGTAGAGATTGTGAAGGCTCTGGCTGCTCCTGGAGCAATGGCAGGAGAGTATTTGCATGGGACAATCTCAGGTCAAGAGTCTGGGGACCACAGAGAGCTGGGTCCAGACGGGACTGCAGGTCTGGGTCCGATGCAGGTCACAGGCAGGATTCAGAGCCCCGCTTGGCCCAGGAGCTGGCGTGGTCTCTGCTGTAGCTCTTGGCTACTTTTCCCAGCAGCTGTCACCTAACCATGACCTCCAATCCTGCTCTGGTTCCAGTTGCTGAAGGTGTCTGGCAGGGAGGGGAACCTCATTGCCATCTTCCAGGATGAGCATAGTCGAGTCCTCCAGCAGCTCCAGGCCTTCACCTTCTTCCCAGAGTCCCAGGCAGCTCCCAAGAAGCCTTTTGAAAGGAAGAGTGTGGAGCGGCAGTCTGCCCGACGGCAGCCCCTCGTGGGCTTGGTGAGTTCCCTCTGCCCTGTGTCAGGGCTTGCAGAGCCCAGGACAGCCACTCATGCCGGCCTTGTTCCTCTCAGCCTAGCTACCTCCTGCAGTCAGATGACATCCGAGCTGCCCTCCTGGCCCGCTATCCCCCAGCCAGTCTCTTCCAAGCAGACCGCAACTTCAATGCTGCCCAGGACCTGGATGTCTCACTGCTGGAAGGAGACATCGTGGGTGTTATCAAGAAGAAGGACCCCATGGGCAGCCAGAATCGCTGGCTCATAGACAATGGAAGTAGGTGGCTGCTCCCTGCCCTTGGTGCTTGCTGTGAGTCCTCTTCTTTGGTCCCCCTGTGCCCTGATCTGAGCTCCATTCCTCTCCCTCTCTGCAGTGACCAAGGGCTTTGTGTACAGCTCCTTCTTGAAGCCGTACAACCCACGCTGCAGCCAGTCGGACGTCTCAGTGGGCAGCCACTCTTCCAACGAGTCAGAGCACAGCAGCTCCTCTCCCCAGAGCAACACCACGCTGACCTTCAGCCCCAGCGGGGCGGCCGTCACCTTCACTCAGAAACCCCTGCAGGACTCGGCCTCCCTAGCAGACCCGTACTGGTCCCCACAGCCCCCCTCGGAGACGGACTCCCCCTCTGTGCCCCAGCTCAGTTCTGGTGACAGGACAGCTGCCCTGGAGGCTGCTACAGTGACGTCTCTGCGCTGCTACAGCCGCCCCGAGCTGGGCTGCAGCCCCAGCTCTCGCAGTGGGCACCCTGGCAAAGCACATCTCAGGCCCACACCCTCAGTGGAGGACAGAGACTCTGGGCTGGAGAGCAGCGAGTCGGAGGGCAACCAGGTGAGCCGTCCGCCTCCCTGGCAGTGACCAGGGAGAGGTGGGAGGTGGAGGCTGTTTGGTCCCAGGGGCCTGAGGTGGAGAATGAGACCTTTCTTCCCAGTGGCAGAGGTGCACAGGCAGAGAACTAGGCTGCAGGTCGGGGCGGGGGGGGAGGTTGGGGCAGCTCTGGCAGAGGCCAGGCTGCGGCTGTCACGGTTTGGGGAGAGGAGCAAAAAGCCCACGCATCCTGCGCCATGCGGCAGCAAGGCTGTGGGGTTTGACCGTCCAGCTGACGCTCTCCCTCTGTCTAGCAGGTCTATTACGCTCTCTACACCTTCAAAGGCCGGAACACCAACGAGCTGAGCGTGTCAGCTAACCAGAGACTGAGGATCCTGCAGTTTGAGGACATCACAGGCAATCGGGAGTGGTGGCTGGCGGAGGCGCACGGGAAGCAGGGCTACGTGCCCTCCAGTTACATCCGGAAGACGGAGTACACGTGAGGCGGCGGGCAGGGGCCTGTGCCCCGTGCCTTGCTCCTGCCAGACTGCCTGGGGCCGCAGGGAGGCTGCCCAGCCCTGCAGCCCCCACTGCTCGCCCCGAGGCTGCGTCCCTCGCAGCCGTGCAGTGCTCTGGGGCCCCACAACGCTGGCTGCCACCTCCCCTTCTGGGGAGGGAGGAGGAAGGGTGGGCTGGCAGGGCAGGCAGGAGCAGGCAGCTTGTGTGAGGGCAGGGGGAAGTTCACCTGGGCTGTTTGAGCCGCCTGTGTCCAGCTGGGAGGAGGGGAGCAAAGCCTGGGGCCGTGGCCCAGGAGGGTAAGGCTCGACCAAGGCTAAGGAGCTGCGCTGGGTTTGAATTGCGGAAGGCTAGTGCTGAGTTTCTGGAGTAGGCCTTTAGCCAAGTAGTGTTGAAAGCAACCCAGGCCCTGGGAAGGTGGTCCCTGTGCCTTCTCAGCAGCAGCAGGAGCCTGGTCTCACCTGTCTGTGCTGGACCTCAGGGTGCGATGTCTACACGCTGCCTGGGAAAGGAGCTCCAGGGTTGGGGTGGGCCCGGCCTCTGACGGCCCCTTCATCCCCATGCTTGGTCTCCCAAGGGCTTGGGTCTCTTCAAGCTTTGCTGCTAGCAGCAGCGATTGGGTTCTCATCTTCCAGGTGAGCCAGAGGTCCAGAACACCACCTTTTCTTGTTAGTGCAGTATCTCCAGTGCCCCAGACCTGTCTTTGCACCTGGCTACTGTGAGCTGAGGCGGGGTGGAAGGCAAAGCATAGGCTGCCCTCCAGCCTGTTTTTTTGCGGGCTCTGACCAGGATTGTCTCACCTGTGCTTGGCTGCAGGGTGCTGGATGTGGTGCCGATGTTCTGGGAGGGCTGTGGTGCCCTTTGCCAGGGTGGTGTGTCTTACCTGCTGCTGCTGTGCCCTGAAGGAGGGAAGCTCCCTTCTCTTGGGGTGATGTTTGTATTCTCCTGTACTGCTGCTCTGTAAATAAAGATTTGCCCTTGTGTATAGGAGGTGCCTGTGCCAGTGTCGGGGCAGCTGGGAGAAGTGCCTGGCCATGCTGGGCTGGGTGAGGGGCAAAGCCCACGGACTTTGTGCAGGCCATGCTGGGCCAGGAAGAACATTGACCTTTCACCAGGGTCCAGCAAGCTTCTGCTTTGGTGTTTGTGCCAGCTGCAGCTGAGGCACTAGGAAACCCTCACAGGAACGTTCTTCATCAAGATGGAGTGATTACACTGCCTCTCCCCTGCCCGGTGTTATATGGCACGGCTGGGGCTGCGGGGGTCTTGTGGCCAGGGTGAAGGGGTTTGTAAGGGGGGAAGCAGCGTGCACAGGGGCACAGGCTCCCTGCGTGCCAGCAGCCGAGGTCAGCGCTGCACCTCCTGCCTGTCATGCCCAAGAACAAAGAAGGGTCAAGAGGTTGGCAACGGTAACTACCGTATTTTGCATGCGTGCATGTCAGTGTAGCATGCGTGTGTGCTTGCACCTCTCCAGCGTATCTCCACCATGGTCGAGTTTGTCATCTGGAGCCACGGCCCAGATTCTGCCCAGCTAGTTGTTACGATATCCCCAGGGACTGCCTCGTTCGTTTGCACTGCGCTCAAAGGGAGCTGTAGCCCTGGGGAAGGCAGGCAGGCCCTGGCTCCTCCACCTCCCCTGCTGGGGTAGTGTTTGTGCCTGGGTGTAGCTGTGTCACTCGATTTGGGCTCCTCGCCCGTGTGCGTGTCTGCGTAATGTGCATCACCAGCTTCCCCCAAACACCAGCCAGGTTTAAAGCTTATTTAGCATGGCTTAAAGTTAGGTTTTTAGTGGAAGACTAGAAACAGTTACAAAAAGTAAAAAATTATAACATTCACTCAGATTAAACAATAAATTTCATTCAATAGTGCTAAAGCATTTCCCAGCTAGGTTCCCCCGGCATGGTGAAGTACAAAAACTAAGACCCCCCAAGGGGGCCACGGTCTCCCTGCCTGGCAGATAAATTTTCTGCTCTGTACTGGAATAAATTATGCAGCTCCAGACCCTCGTGTGCACAGCAGGCAGGGTGTGGTAGCGAGGTTAACAGCGCACTCAAGTCCAGGTCCTCTGTCGCTGACAGCCAGAGAAGCCCCCCCCTCCCCTTCGCTTCCCAGCTGCAGAGACAAATTCCTGGGCCGTTCAGCTGCCGGGAGATGCCGGTGCCTGCTTGGTGAGTGCCAGCGGGAGGGAGCTGCCCATGCACGCGCTCGCCCGCTGCCGCGCTCCACCTACAGCGCAGTGATTTCTGTATTTGTGATGCCGGCGTCCTTTGCCATCGCGGAGAAGACGCCCTGCTTCTTGAGCAGCTCCTCGGGGCTGTCGTATTCCACAATCCGCCCAGCCTGCAGCACCATCACCCTGGCAGCAGGGAACGAGAAGGCGTGAGCTCCCGGGGTCCGAGCCGATAGCACTGCTGGCACCAGCGCTACGGCCCCACCAACCATTGCTCCTCCTGCGGCCGTGTTATGTGGTTCACCTCTCAGCACAGAGGTGAGGGCACAGCTCTTCTCCCCGTACTGGTGGGGTGACACACTTAAGGTGTCGACAGCTCCTCTGTGGCCTGTTGCTGTGAAGAAGGATCCCCCAAAACACCTCTCCCCACAAAAGCATAACCGCCGCACGGCCATCCTTCCCACCCTTCCATTCTTCTCTCCTAGAAGCTCTGTATGTTGCTGTCCCAGGCACTACATCCACCGCTGCCCCTCTGGCTGCATCCTTGCTTCTGCTGCTGGCCACCTCTCGCCCCATCCTAGGAGTCCAGAACCCTACTCCCTCTTGCCCCATGGTACCTGCTGCTGTCCATGATGGTGTGGAGGCGGTGGGCGATGGTAAGCACAGTGCAGTCAGCAAACTCGCTCCGGATCGTTGTCTGGATTAAATGATCTGTTTCCAGATCTACAGCTGCTGTTGCTTCATCCAGGATGAGAATCTTGGCTTTGTGGAGCAGGGCCCGGGCCAGGCACACCAGCTGCCTCTGCCCCACGCTGGGATGAAGTGGGGAACCAGAGTTACCAGGCAGACACCAACATGCCACATGCTGCCCTGACCCCAACGCCCTGCCTGCCCAGCCCTCCCTGGCCTTCCCCCAGCTAAGCATCGGCCAGCCGAAGCACCACGTCCCTCAGCATCTTGCTCTCTGGGCCACCATGGAAGGGCTGGCTCACACTGGTTCCCTGACAGCTCTCACTCCTGGACCGTTTTCTCCCACCTCCACTCCCAGAAGCTTCTGTGTCCTTGTCCCTGGACAGCCACTCTGCTGGAGGCTGCTGTTCGAGGCTGGTCCCTGGGACCAGGGGAAAGGAGGGGAGCTGGGCATGCCTCCGCTCCTCTGCTCACCTCAGGTTCTCCCCTCCCTCGCTCACAACATGCAGCAGCCCCTCGGGAAGGTCTTGCACATATGTCTTCAAGTGCGCCAGCTCGAGGGCCTTCCAGACCTCCTCATCTGCGTACTGGTCGAAGGGGTCCAGGTTCATCCGCAGGGTTCCAGTAAAGAGCACAGGATCCTGCCAGGGACAGCATCATGTTCAGCCACACCACGGCCATTCAGCAGGGGTGGTGGCTGCAGGCCCCCGAGTTTGGCCACATCCTGGCCACCCTGCTGCCTGCAGCTGGGCAGGGGAGGTGGTGACGGCACGCTCACAGGCTCCTGGAGTCTCTGTGGCACCCAGGGATGCACTATGGGCGATGCATCGCCCAGGGAACAGAGCCCGGGGAGGCTGTGCAGCAGTAGGACGTGGAAAGGTGAGGATCAGCAAACCTGGGGGATGATGGTGAGGTTCTGGCGCAGGTCATGGAGGCCAATTGTCGCTATATCCACCTCATCAATCATGATCGTCCCTCCAGCAGCCTCCAGCACGCGGAAGAGGCAGTTGGTGAGAGAGGATTTTCCAGCCCCAGTCCGGCCCACAACCCCAACCTGTAGAAGCAGCTATTTAGACCAGCTGACAAGGCAGATGCTCTCTGTCTTCGTCTGGTGGGTCTTCCTGCCCTGCATCTGCAATCGCCGTGTCCCAGACTGTCTGCTTCGGTCCATGCCCTGCAGCTCGAGACCCCAGGACCCACCTCCTGTCTCCCTCCGCAGCCCACAGACCGAAGCCAGGAGGACAGAAACAACTTTAACACAGTGTCGCTCTGGAAAGAGTGTAGTGAGGGCAGATGCAGAGACGTCCTCACCTTCTCGGTGCTCCCAATATTGCAGGTGATCCCCTGAAGAACCAGCTCCAATTCAGGTCGGTAACGAACTTTGTAGTCAACAAACTGGATCTCGCCTTTGCTGGGCCAGCCATGGGGTGGACGCTTTTCTGTCACCCATGGAGCCTGGGGGCACAGGAGCGTTAGGGGGGTTGCACCATGCGACACTGGGTAGCACCAAGCTGTGCAGCAGGTGTTTGCCTGGACCCTGGTCTCCTCACCTCGTTCTTCACCTTCGTGTACTCGTGTACCCGCTCCACAGCCACAATGTTCGTCTCCAGCTCCGAAGACGTCCGCACCAACCAGTTCAGTGTCTGGGTCACCTGCACAGCAGAGCCGCAGGGTGCAGAGCTCAGTGGGACCCAGGAACACCCCCCTCCCACCTCAGCTCAGGCACTCAGCCTGGGCACGAGCATCCGTGGCCCAGCTCCTAACTCTCCTGTCCCCAGCCCTTCAAAAGCTTTGCTGCAGCATCTCTGATCTGCAGCGGGACCATGCTCCTGCCCAAGGCAGCACATATTCCCCTCACGCTGCGAAGTGTGCTCCCCTGGCTCCATAGCAGGTCCCAGGTGATGGGACACCCCAGCTAATCCCCTCTCCATGGATTGGAGCTGGAGGCAGCGCAGCATCCTGCAGCCAGCCCAGAGCTCCTAGGAACAGCCCTGTCCTGGAAAAAGGAAAAGCTTGCATTGACTCACGTTGAGGGCAGAGGAGACAGAAAGACCCACGATGCCGCCCTCCAAAGTGCCCTTTGAAATCACAGCTAGAAGCGCAGAGAAGAAGACCACCAGGCTCCCAACGAACTCCAGACGGATTGCCAGCCACCTGCACCAGGAGAGCATGGCTGAGGGGCGGTGGGAGAGGCCTCTGCCTGCACCCAACACAGGGCTCACTGGTGAGACCAGCACCCCGCCAGCATCCCTGCGCACCCAGCCCTGAGCCCAGCACTCTATACGTGGTACCTGCACCTACACAGCATGCATAGCCAGTTCCGCAAGCGGGTTCATTTTACCTGTCAGCCCCTGTGCCTCACACATAACTTCCTGTGCTGGTAACGCCACGTATGTGAGGACCCCGACCGTTCTACCCAGTAACACGCCAACACCAGATACTGCTCCCAGCACACTCCCACCTGGCCTGGAGCATCAGCCTCCTCCCAGAACCCACCAAGAGCATCGCAGCCCTTGGCAGCACAGCTCATCCTGCCCAGGCTCTGGAAACTTACAGAGGGCCAGACTGTCTTTCAGAATCACCCTAAAATGTCTCCTTCCCACAGATGGTGTCCCTATCCCAAGCTCCCCAGGTTCCTACACAGACCCTCAGATCAAGAGGGAGGACTGCAGCATCTCAGGGACTTCCATCAGGACCCAGAAGCCCCTGCGCAGAGGTGCTGCAGGCTGTGCTGTGGCATAAGGAGTAAAACTCACCGATTTGAGATTATCCAGGAGTAAACGCTTTTCTGATTGATGTCCATAGTGCTCTCATTTTGTTGCAGGAACCGTTTTTGGTGTCCATAGGCCCGGATCACGGAAAGGCCTGACACTGTCTCACCAAAGTGGGAGTAGATGGGAGACCTAGTTACAGAGTCTAGACGCCGCAGCTGGCGTGACGTGGAGACATAGAAGCGCTGAAATGAGGGACACAGCCTGGTTACCAACACAAAGCCTGCCAGTGACAAAGCTACTGCTCTAAGCAGGGCAGAAGCTTCTCTCCAGCCCTGGTTACTCACCAGCACAAAATAGTAGAAGATGCTCAAGGGAATGATAACGAGTGCAAAGTACGGGGTGGCTAGGCAGATCATGATCAATGTGCTAATGATGGCCATGAAACAGGAGAGCCAGCTGCGGAAGGACATGGGAATGGTCTCATCTATCGTGAAGATGTCCTGGAGCATACAAAGAAGTGCAGAGAAGCAGTTAGTGACCCCAGAGGGAGAGAGAAGCCCAGAGGTCCCACACATACAGGGTTCCTACACATTCATGTGGTAATACAGTGCCAGACACTTGCAAAAATATTGGATGACACTGAATTGGTGTTAGGGTCACAACCCCATTTAGGACCACAACCCCATTTAGGGCCACAGCTCTTAGCTTGCGAATGGCTAATTTAACAGAGAAGCTTTCTAAAATATTCCCCTGTTGCACTGACCAGCTTTGGGGACTGGATCTTCGTCAGGACCCATGATGCAGGAGCAGGAACTGAGGCAGAAATAGGGACAGGGCTGACTCTAGGTCCATGCAGGTGCACCCAGGTCTCCAGCGGACCATCATCTCTCCCCTAGCTGGGCACCACTTACTCCCTCATCTCAGGGTAAACCCAGCAGGCCCCTAGGCTTGATCTCAAGAGAGATTTTTATTCCAAAAAAATCAAGAGATGGCACCAAAGGAAGAAGTGGAGTGGCAGCACACTTGAAACTACCTCTCTGTATTCTCCCTCCTTTCTTGTTTTCTCTTTGTTTTATGAGCTTCATTTACATAGCAAAGACTGTATATTTTGCTGAGTCCATAATCAGAAGGACAACTCATTATGGGATGTGAGCTCTAGGTTCCTGCCTCTCTTGGTGACCTACTTTGGACCCTCTTCAGTTTCTCCACACCCCCTTGACCAGGTGGCCCCAAAACAGGACACGGTATCCAGGTGTGGCCTCTCTAGCACTAAGCAGAGGAGACAATAACTTCCTGTGATCTCCTGGCCGCTCTCCGCCTAGTATAGCCCAGGATGTCACAGTCAGCCTCACATCCACCATGCTCTTCTGGTCCCTTCCAGGCCCTGTGCTCGGCTCATCTGTGCAGTGCTGAAGAGCAACAGGGTTATGCCACCACCCAACGCTCTCCAGACCTGCTGGAGCAAACACCTTCTACATGCTGGGGCTGTTCTCTTACCTTGGCAAACCTATTCACAATGCGGCCAGTCGGGGTTGTGTCAAAAAAGCTCATGGGTACACGCAGGATGTTGCTGAGCAGCTGCTGGTGCATAACCCGAGAGGCTTTTGTGGCACCATAAGCAGACAGAATGGTTGCGAAGAGCAGGAAGAGAGCTGCAAGGAGAGCACAGGGCAGTCATCACCTTCTCACGCATGACACTGGCCCCAGGCACCCTTTGGCTCAGGGGACACGTCAAGCAGCTCCAAGCCAGCAGCTCTGCAGCTAGCCAGTGTGATAGTGCTGCACCCCACCTTCTTGGGAGGCCCCAGCAGCTGTGCCCCACCACAGGGGAAGAATGCTAGCCCTTCTGGAAAGCCTTGGGCTCCAGCACTATCTCCAGACTGATCAAGGACAGTGATCTTCAACATAAGGGGGCAAGACGGACTTCTTGGGCCAATTTATGCTGGCTTCAGGCTGATACCTGTCCCCCATTCAGCCAGCAGCAAGAGGGAAGGCAGCAGCAGGCAGACAGACACAGCGCTGGGACCCTGCTCCTTGCTGCTCTGCTGGCTGCAGCCCTCACAAGCCACGTCCCTTCTGGGCCACACAGCTGAGGTGAGCAGGATCCCCTGTGCTCCCACACTCACCCTGTGACACCCCCAGCGCCCCAAAGACACCGATCCGCAGGTTTCGCTGCTCCACGGGATAGGTCTGGTTCAGGTAGCGCTGCGCGTCATCAGTCCAGGCGCTGAGCCACATGTTGGTCCCCACGAAGGCAACATACTGCCCGACGTAGCCCATGGCAATCCAGAGAGAATACCACAAGCCAACAGCACGCAGGTACCGCAGGTACATGGAGAACTTCACCTGTGGACCAATTCAGCCCATCACTGCTGCCCAGCAATACCCAGCACAGCCTTGGGACCCCCGCCTTGCTGCCTGCAGTGGTCCCCTCACCACCCTGCCCAACAGTCCCAGGCAGCTCCTTCTCCTTCAGCGTCCCTTGGCTGCAGTGGGGCCACAGGCAGCCACCACCGGCTTCTCTGAGCCACAGCCAGGGTCTTGTAGCGCTGAGCCAGGGCAGCATAGTGCTTCCTCCACCCATCATCCTCACCCTGCCAGTTTCCACAGCTTCTTTCTCGATCAGTTGCTGGCCCTTTAGCTTCTTGGGCGGCTCCTCCTGGGCCTTCTTCCAGGAATTGGTGCTGTTTTTACTAAGGCTGCAGGGAGGTGATGGGCACCATTAGTCACAGGGTGCTGGATGGGTCCTACTCACCTGGGGGTCCATCCCCATGCTGCACTGTGACACCAGTGCTGGAGCCCTCTGGGAAATAATGTCCTAACTGGGGCAGCTTTGAATGAGCCCTGTGGTAGCTCTAGGCATTTGCAGCCATGAAATCATAGCCCTCGTCCCCAAAAGCAGGACCAACCAGCGGCAGGAGTTTAGGGAAGACCACAGAGTAAGGCTGTGACATGCTAACGTGAGTAAAGGCAAGATCAGATGCTCCCGACCCAGCCCAGCTGGTGGTAGGAGCAGGTAGAGAGGCTCCCAGTCCCTTCTGCCCAGGAATCCTCCCAGCGAAGCCCCCAGACCCCCAACTCCGGAGGAGCAGTGCAGGGGCCAGGGAAGAGAGCTGAGAGCTCAGGTCAAGTTCCCACCTGCGACTGAACTCTCTCTTACGGATGCTGGCCTCTCGCTTCAGGGTCATGGTCACCACATCATCAGGGCCCTCCTCCACACAGGGCTCAATGTCTTCATCACTTTGCTCATTGTCCCCAGCTAAAGCAAGAGCTACAAGCAGAGGGATGAAGGAAGGCAGAGTCAGGCACCCAGCAGATCCCATGCACCACATCTCTGCTGACCTCAGCTCCAGCCCGCACCCTCCAGCCACTTCCAACCCTGCTGCAAGCACAGTACAGCAGGACAAGGAATAAATCCTTTGTGCTGGAGGGAGAACTGACAGGGGACATAGGGCTAAAGGCCTGCACGGAGGCAGTTCCCACTGCTGACTTATCCCAGCACGACTGGTGGGAACTCATGCAGAGATTTGTGCTAGTTTAGGAGGTGAAAGATCTAGTAGGTCACATCACTCCAGTTCAGGAGCACCTCTTTGAGCAGGTGGAGATGGATCCTGTGCAGATGGACTGGGAATAGCCGGGCTCCAGCAGGACAACTGGGCTGAGCCCCGGCAGGGTGAGCATCCACCTGACCTGACACTACTCCTCCACACAGCACTGAGGGACGTGATAAAGATGAAATGTTATCCGACAGCATGTTTAGAATAAATCAAAGGATCTTTGTCACCCCAGCATCACTAAGGTGTGGAGCCTGTTGCCACATAAGATTATGGGACCCATAAACATAAATGAACTAAAAAAGGAGTAAAAAAAATTAGACAGGTCCTTCGCTGGCTGTTCAACACAATGCCTGGATGCAAATCTTAGGCAGAAAGTCCTTGTGCTGCTGCTTGCCAGAAGGTGGGAAGGATTTCCAGCAGCCATCAGTGGGGCCTGGGCTGGACAGAGCCAGGTCAGACTGACGGATCAGGTCTCGGGGTTTTCATATCCCCAAGACACACACACAGCCCCTCTAACTGCCGCAGCCCCATTGCATTCCCAGTACCTGTGGAATTTTTCTCTGAAGCATCCTCCTCCTGGCTGCCATACAAGTTGAGGAACTGGGCAAAGGCCCCCTTGTTTGCAAGCAGGGTGCTGTAGGAGCCATGCTCCGACAGTGCTCCTGCCACCAGCACCACGATGTTATCGACCTGGGGCAGGAAACTGATACTGTGCGTCACCAAGATCCGCGTCTGCAACAAAGCGGTTGCAGGGCAGTGAGCATCAGAGCACCCCTCACCCCCCCGCCATGGGCCCGCAGGCTCTCTGTCCCCTACCTGGGGACCTCTCTGCTTATCACTACCTGGCTATGGGAACACAGGGCACCCCTCTGGGGACCCGTGAGGCTTCTCCTGCCTGCTGCAGACCCACGTGAAAGCCACAGGACACCTCTCTGTCCCAAGCAAGCAATCTCAGCCTTCCCTGGATGGTCAACACTGTGCCAGTGCTGCTCCTGCCTGGCGGGGCGGTGGGGAGGAGGGCACGCACGGGTGCTCACCTTCTTTTGCAGCAGTCCTTTTGGCCCCAGCACGTGGTCAAAGAGGTACTTGCCGACGTGAGCGTCCACAGCAGACAGTGGGTCATCTAGGATGTAGATGTCTGCGTCGCTGTACACCGCCCGGGCCAGGCTGACTCGCTGCTTCTGGCCCCCGCTCAGGTTAATGCCCTGGGAGGGAAGGGACCTCTCTGAGCCCTGGGCTGGCACGGGGTAACGGCTCTGTCCTCTGCTGCAGGTGCAACGGGACACCCATAGCGCCCAGGGCTGGTACCTTCTCTCCAATCTCTGTCTGGTCACCCGCAGGCAGCAGCTCCAGGTCTGGAAGGAGGGCGCAAGCCTTGATGACCTGCTGATACCTGGCTTCGTCCAGTTCTGACCCAAAAAGGATGTTGTCTTTCAGTGTGGCGTTCTGGATCCAGGCCTGCTGGGGGACGTAGGCCAGCGAGCCCTGGAAGGAGAGACACAAGAACACTGCCATCTCCTGCAGCTTGTCCTTGCCCTGAGCTCCAGGACCAGTCCTGCCCTGCTGCCTCCCCGCCGAGCTCCCAGGCAGCCCCACAGCCCCCCGCGCCGGCCAGTTCCCCTCACCTGGATGTTGATATGTCCCTTGATATTCTCCATCTCCCCCAGCATGGCTGACACCAGTGAAGATTTGCCTGAGCCCACAGCCCCCACCACGGCCACCAGGCTCCCGGGAGCGATGTCCAGGTTGACACTGCAAAAACACGAGGGCTGAGGAAGCAGCAGTGCCCGGTCACCCGCCGGGTCCTGCATGGGACCAGCACGGAGCAGCGTCTCTGGGGCACTTGCCTCGAGTAGCACTGTGAGGGGTGACCACCGTCCCCAGCTGACAACGCAGAAAGGCTCCCTCTCCCCACCCACCTGCCCCCACCATGGCGCAGAGCACTCACTCGCTTATCGCGGCGTTGCCATCCTGCTCCCAGGCAAACGTAGCCTCTGAGAAATGCACAGCGCTGTCTGTCAGCAGAGAGAGGTGCCTCAGGGCTGGGAACACCCCGGGCTGGGCCAGCCTGCGACCCACAGGGACTAACCTGGAGGTTCACCTACCTGGAATGGGGTTGTGGTGGATAGCTGACGTCTCCAGATCTTCTCCACCCAGGTAGCACTCCAGCCTCTTAGTTGACACACTGGTCTGCCATGGCAGAAAGAGCATGGCATGTGGGCATGGGGCACAGCTGGGTGGGCTGGCAGGAGCCCCGTAAGCAGAGTACCCCATACACACAGCCCTCACCCAAGTGCCAGCCCCAACTGCTGAGTCCCAAGCCTGTGTCATGTATCTGAGCCCTGTGCGACCCCACTGCCAGCAGAGTCCTGTGCACTGACCCCTGGGTGTCCGAGACCCAGGTCCATCACACCCCTGAGCCCCATGTTCTGGTTTGGGCAGAGGTATCATGAGATCCTCCTGCAACCCTCCCCTACGTAGGACTGACCTGCACAAGGGAAGAGATGACCAAGGGCAGCATGGCCATGGGGAAGCGCAGCACGTTGAAAAGAGAGATGGCAGTAAAGGCCTTCTGTGCATCCAGGATGTTGTTCTCATCCACCAGCACATAGACAGCGAAGCTGGCCAAGGAGACCTAGGACAGATAGCAGGGAGGACCACCATCAGCGTGGTCATGTGCAGCCCAGCCCCTCATGCTCCCCTAAGGCCTCAGCAGAGCCTTCCTGCTGCAGACCTGTTCCCCTTCTGCTTCCCTTCTTCTTTGGGCCCCGTCTCACCACTCTGATGGGACCCCTTTCCAACCATGGCTCTCCTGACAGCAGCCAGGACCATACTCTGTATCCCAGGCATCTGTCAGCCAGCCCCTTCTTTGCTGCAGGAGCACTCCAGGCAGGGTTCCCAGTCTTTCCCATCCCCTTGGACACAGCCCAGCCCCAGCTCTGAGGAAGGTGCAGCCCTCCCCAGACCCACTGGCACTCACCAGGAAGGGGGCACACGTGAACACGAAGATAGAGATTGACTGCAGGTAACTGAAGTTCAACAAGTCCTTGAGCTCATGTGCCCGGATCTCATTGACTCGCTTCTCAAATGAGGGCTCCCAGGCAAAAAACTTCAGGATCTGTGGGGTGACCAGAGTGAGCAGGTGCTAGCCTCATGAGAATGCCCACCACCACACTCAGTTTGCTGGTGGCCAGCACCTCCATCACCAGCTCCTGGCTTGCTCAGAAGCCTTCTTGGCCACTGCATCTCCCCTCTGCTGTCCTGCCCCACAGCTCAGAGCACTTCCCCACAGCATTCCCATTCCCTCATCCTCAGCTTACAGGTCACTGCCAGCCCCTTTGCAACCGTGGCAGCCTGCTCACCACCTCATCCATCCAGGAAACTCTTGGCTCCCAAGTCTTGGTCCAGGTACCCATAGCTCCTCCCCAACCAATTTTTCATAAGGTGAGGAAGCCAAGGGAATTGCAGAGACTGCGGCTCGGCTACCCCAGGCACAGTGTCCCAAAACTAGACTATAATGCTGGTGCTGTAGGGTTTTACAGGTGTGCTGCCTCCAGGTACAGTGCACCAAGAAGAGAGGTGCAGCAGCTGCCCGGGAGGTCTCCACTCCGCTGCTCACCTTGATTCCATTGAGGATTTCACTCATTATTTTCATGCGTTCATCCTTGTTCTTCATGTTCTTCACCTACAAATGGAAGAGCCAGAGGTTAACTAAACCAGACAGCAGTTCACCCTTGGAAATACATCTGGGCTGGCACTGGGAAGGGAAGGATGGGCTCCAGAGCCCAGAGAAGCCATCCTGAAAAGATGGACCTTGGCTCCCTGGGACTCTGGACAACCTGAGAAAAAACAGCACCCTGTTGTCAGGTAGAAGCTAGAGCTTTATTTTATGGTTGGTAATATCTCACTTTCAGCCCACAAGGCTGCACCCAGCCCTGTTCACATTCAGCTGTGATGGTAGAACAGGTCTCGCCTCCCTCCTGCTCACCTCAGCTGATCAACCCCCATTTCAGGTTAGAGACACCCCCAGCCCAAGCCAGATGAACTTCCTAGGCTGGGAAAGATCCACAGCGTAACGGGGAAGGGTAGGGGAGTGTGGAAGACAAGTGTAGGGAGCAATAGAGGGCCTCAGGAGTGGGAGGCCAAGGAGGATCTTGCACCCACCACTGACCTGGATGGTTTTGGCCTTGGCAACCAGCAATGCATTTATGGGGATGAGCAGCACCATGACTGCGATGCCAGCCAGGACAGAGGGCCCCAGCTCTCCCCAGAGGAAGACAATGGACAGGATAATTTGCAGTGGAGATGACCACAGCTGGTGAACGAAGCTGGCCATGTCCATGAACCTCTGGGCATCAGCTGACATTAGATTCACAGTCTCTCCGACCGTGGACTCCTTGCGAGTGGCACTGGACATGGTGAGTGCCTGGAGAGAGAAAGCGTAGTCACTTCAAGCCAGTCTGGGAGCAGCCTGGCTGCCAGCAGCATGGCACAGAGCAGGGAATTAGCAGGCCAGGCTGAAACTGCTCCTGGATTTGCCTCTCTGCTGGCAACGGATGCTGTCATCACTGCCTGTGCACCGGGAGCCACTGGATGCTGGGGGGCAAAGAAACACATTCCCGTGCAGGAACCCCAGTGGCAGCTGCCCTAGGTGCTGCACTGCTCTGAAGAGAAACCTCCCTCTGCCCCTGGTAGCTGTCAAACACACAGCTGCAGCACCCAGGTCCTGGGCAGAACTAGCAGCCACCGTTTCCCCAGTGCTGGGGGAATGTCCCACAAGCCAAGCTCTCCCTCTGTCTTCCTGGGAAGTGCAGGGCATACACTCTAGTCATCCCAGGTTGAGGGGACAGGCAACAGATGCCAGTACCCCCAGCCCAGCTTGGATGAAGCCAATGGGGGTGATGACAGGGCCATACCAACCTTCTTGTAGATGGCAGCAATGAGACTGGCACGCGTATTTATACCAAGCAGGAAGCACAAGGTGAAGTACTGCTGCAGGCAGAGGGACTGGATCAGCGCTGTCAGGAAGAGCAGGATGGCATACAGGTAGCCTTGCCAGGCAAAGGACTCCTCATCAGACACAAAGGCGATCAGCAGCCTGGAGGGCAGAGCGGCCTGTGAGATCCCCACCCTACCGGGACAGACCGAGGCAGGATGCTCCAAACCAACGCAGGGTGTCAGGAGGATGGGGCCAAACGCTTTCCCGTGGTGTCCAGCGAAAGGACAAGGGGCAACAGGCACAGACTGAAGCATAGGAAGTTCCATCTGAACATGAGGAAGAACTTCTTCACTCTGAGGGTGACAGAGCACCGGGACAGGTTGCCCAGGGAGGTTGTGGATTCTCCTTCTCTGGAGATATTCAAGACCTGCCTGGACAAGGTCCTATGCAGCCTGCTCTAGATGACCTTGCTTCAGCAGGGGGGTTGGACTAGATCACCCACAGAGATCCCTTCCAACCCCTACCATTCTGTGATTCTGTGAGAGCATCCTCATGAGCACAGTGACAGAGACCCTGCCCCAACAGCTGGCTCGACATCAGCAAGCTGGGAACCCCCACCCCAGGGACACTGTATTTCACACACAGCAGTGGGTCACTTGTGTCAGATCATCCATGGAGACTGTGTGGCTTTGCCAAACAAGTGGGGCAGATCCTGCTGGGCTGAGCTGGACTGACTCACGAAGGGCCCCCAAGAAGAGCCGGTCTCCAGGGAGGGAGCAGGACCACATAACAAAGTATGCAGGGAGTGGGGAGCAAGGTATCACCTGTAAGAGCTGGCAACCAGCTCAGATCAGTTTTTCATTAGAGAGTAACCCAACACATTCTTACGCCTTTGGTGAAGGCACAAAAAGTCCCCAGGGTGCGGGGCTGGGAGAGGTATACATATGGAGGTGGTGGGGTTGGATGCAGTGCACACAGGAAGGTGGTGGGCCTGGGTGCAAAGCCAGGGCAGGGACAAGGACAGGCAGAAAGGACTCACTTCAGCAGCTGGGGGCTGACAAACGTAAGTAAGTCATTCACCAGCTTGAAAGCCACCGATAGCAGGAGGTTCTTCCAGAAGGTCTTGAACAAGGTTTTCAACAACCAGCCCCTGGCGAAATCCTTGCGAGGGCTGGAGTCCCCTTTGTCCCTCTTCTTCTTCCTCTTTGGCTGCTTCTCCTCCTAGGGGGAAGCCCACACAGAAGTAAAGGAGATGGTTGTGCAGGCTCCTTGCACCTGGAAGAATGCTTCAAGGGCAGTGCCACAGCTCCCAGATCAGGTATCCTGAATGAAGCCTCAGCTTTATCTCCTGTCACGTTCCCTCTCGCTGATCTCTGCTCCTGGCATACACCCCCAGCACTAACACCTCTCTTGTGTGTCAAAGACAATTGTTGCAAACCCCAGACCAGCCTGAACACCGCAGGCCAAAAATTAGGCACTCCAGGAAGAATCTGAGGGGTGATCATAGAGTGATGTTCACTCTCACCTCATTGCTGGGAGGTATCTGGGGTAGGGAAAGACAGAGGTCAGGGAGCTTCTTGTACTGCAGACTTGAGGGCGGTTCCTGTCCTTCCGTAGGGCAGAAGGATGGAGACTTTCTTGGTCTCTCAAAACATGGGGATCTGCTGAGGACAGGGAAGACCCTGTCACGGGTTCCCCCATCCTCACCCAGGGCCCTGCAGAATCCAAGAGGGGAAAACCCAGCAAAGGGGACTGCGGGGAGGTGAGGTGACCCTACTCCCCAAGGCTGCACCTGGATCTGTGTCCCACGCAAGGCCAGGAGGGGGAAGGGATTTACCAGCACCAGCATGTCCTGGCTCTGGGCCTTGCTCATATTGTTCCCATGGTCTGGGCCACCTTCCTGGCGTCTTTTCTTGCGTTTCTGTTTCTCCAGTTCTGCTTGGGCCTTCCTCAACGAAGCCTTCATGTTCTTCTCCCAATCAGCATAAAGAGCCCGTGTCTTGTCTTTATCTTTCAGTTCCCAGATATCCTCTATCTCCAAGGGCTTGCGATAGCCCTTGAGAACTGTGCTGTGGGGCAGAGAAGTCTTCCCTCAGAAAGTCTGCCACGCAATGCCTGTTGGAGAGCCCTCGCTGCAAGCGCAGAGCCCTCACCCCCCACCTGGCCCTGGGCTCAGGCTGCACCCAGTGCGGTGCCTCTCGCAGCTCGCTCCACCAGGCAGGGCTGGGCCAGCCCTAAAGCCCCACCGTGTTTCGCCAGCCCAGCCTCCCGCAGAGCCCAGCTCACCTGGTGTACCATCCGAAGGTGACGGAGCTCAGGAAGGAGGCTGTCACCTCTGGGTTCTAGGGTACAAAGCAAAGTGGGTACCGAGAGGTCATGGGTGCTGAGGGATGGTGCTGACAAGAGTTGACTCAGCACCCCCAGCCTCCCAGACATTAATTAAGGAATCCCAGTTCCAAACTGTGCCAGCTCCAGCCCCAGTAGCCAGAAGCCGCCCCGCCTTGGACACACGTGCAGATGCACCAGGCTGCAGGCTCCAGCTCTCGCTGTACCCCTTGCTGAAGCCCCCAGGTCTTCCCTCCCACTGGGCCAGGAGGAGTCTCTGCAGGGAGCCCACCCCATCCTGCGCATTGCCAGCCAGGATGGCCAAATCCCCGCATGGACCTCACACCTTCTTCGTGATTTCCTTTGTTTCTGGGGCGATGTCTGAGAAGCCTGAGACGAGGAAGAGCAGCAGCTGGAGCCCATAGGAGATGAAGAAAAGGACAAACCGTGGCACGTCGGAGATTGGTGCCTGCAGGAATTGAGAGCCCAGGGTGACTGTCAGGTCTTGTCTCAAGGCCGCCTGGCACTCAGAGACAAGATCTATCCCCAGGGCAGTGAACATGGCTGAGCCCAACAGGGCAGTGCACAACTCAATCTGGGTCATGGCTCAGCCTCCCTTCACCACCTCTCCCTGCTTCTCCCTGACCTCCTTCCATAAGTCCTTAAGGGGAGAAATGGGTTCTGGAGAGCTTATGCCTCTCCAAAGAGACAGGATGAATTCAAACAACAGTTCCTTCTCAGGTCTCTTCTGGTTCCCCAGGTTCCCTAAGGCAGCTGGGACCTCAGTGATACCACTGAGAGCTTGTCAAGAGATGAAGTCTGAAGAGACTTTCTTTGGGGACAGAACAAGACTGTGGGGAAGTGCGGATCTTCCTGCCAAACCCAACCTGCAGAGCTCTGCGGACGAGTGACTGGAACGGCAATATCCCGCAGAGCAGGGACAGGGTCCAGAAGCAGAAAAGCATCCCCGAGTCCCTGCACAAGCAGAACCGTCGCGCATCATGGATCAGCAGTACCAGGATCTGGGGGAAGAATAATCAGTCAGAGATTCGGGTAGGGCTGCAGAGCTAGGTCTGGGCTCTAAATGTGCCTTTGGAGCATGTGTCCCGGGATGCCATCATACGTGATCTGCTGGGATCCTCTGCCTTGAAGACACTGAGCTCCCAGTGCCCGAGGCCCTGCCAACCCTACATAAGCTTCAGGGTTAATTGCACAGGGCAAAGGTTTGTTTCAGGAAGACATAAAATGAGGCTCTTCACAGGAAAAGCAAGGTCTGAAGACACCCTGACATTGCAGCAGGGCACTATTTATCTTTTCAGCTGTTCTCACCCTATATTCTCAGATGCGCCCAGCTGTGAGGAGTCACACCCTGTCTCCTGCATATTGCCTCCAGACCTGGAATTGAAGCCAGATCAGAGAGCCAGCAGTGCAGCCTCTCTGGGCAGTCTCCTTGGCTTATAGTCTCACATGAACTCTGCACGTGAAACTAAATGACATGACAAAATACGAAGGAAAGCAAACGGGGGTGTTACTTTCGCTTTTAAGTGTAGCTCCTGAGCATTACAGCTTTATTAAGATTGTTAGAATGTCCCATGTCTCATACAAGATATCTACAACTTCCATCGAGCTGATAGACCCTATATGCTCAGCTTTCCCCTCTGCCTGGGTATCCCGTGGCAATTCTCAACTCTTTGCACAGAACTGAGCAGCAACCCATGGGAAGCTGTGAGACATCAGAGCAGTAAGCTATGGTCTGATGTCCACGTTGTGCCAGCAGCCCTGTGAAACCCACACTGCTGCTGCGAAGGCTTCCGCCAGAAAGCTCAGCTACACTCACAGGTGTAGTACCCATCCCAGTTTTAAGGATACAAGGACAAAGCACAGTACAACCAGACACCTGCCTGGAGCCTGTCGCCCTTGTGCACCACCCACACACGTTCAGGGCTAGTCCCAACCCGTCCTCCAGGCTACGCTTCTCATGGACATGGCTTCCAAGCCCATCTCTGTGCTATGGGAAGTTTGCGGCTGCTGGGCACTGCAGTCTCACACCCCATCTCTCTGGTGACACACAGGACATGTACCGGCTGATCCCTTACCCAGGTGGCGATGAACAGGCTGGGGTTTGTGTAGTAGACAGCTGGCAGGGGGTCCTGCTCTGTGTCATCTACAAACGCCAGGACCAACTCCACCACTGCCGTCAGCATCAGCAAGGCAGCCAGCACCTGCGGGGAGAGCAGACCAGCCGTGAGGGGAGACCCAGCCCATCGTGGGCACTGGGAACCACCGGGAGACAACGCAGTCGGGCGTAAAAGCACTGTGCCCCAGGCACCATTACACCTTTTTCCACCGAAACCTGGCCTGGGAGAGCTTTTTAGGGTCCTGTGAAGCTGCAGCACTTCCATAGGAGCACTGCCATCATTTTACGCTTGGAGGATAACAGCCCACAAGACAAGAGGCCCCAGTACACACCTCAGCCCTCCCTCCCAGTGCATCCCAGCCCTGTTATCCCCTCTTTCCCAGATACGCCTCATCCAGGGCTCGCCTTTACATTTCTGTCGCAGACTGCCCTGGCCCATTGCTCTTTCTCTCCTGCACTTCTCACCTCTCCACGCCACACCTGACTCCAGCCCAGAGGCTTTCCACTCACCACCTCTCCACCCAAAGCTGCTCCAGCCTGCCCTCTGTGCCCCCTGAGCCCCACTGTACCTGTTTGATGATGTAGAGTTTGGTCACAGATGATTTCTTGGCTCTGGATTTGCACATGGGCAGGAGCTGCCATGGAGCCAAAATCCAGAAGAAGCCAAGGGGGACCCAGACCAGCACAGTCTGCTGGAAGCACACGGGCAGGTCGGCATCCGGACGGGCGAGGAAGGAGTCGTTCTGGGGGCAGCAAGGACAGACAGCCAGGTCACTTGGGATGGCTCGACTCTCATCTAGCTTACGGCACCAGAGCCAGCACTCCTATAGCTCCTGCCCACCCTGCTCCACCCTATCGCACCCCCCTCCTCAACACCCACCTTCCTGGCTGAGCATTTCAGCGGTCATCCAAGGTCCCAGGTGACAGCCCCCTACCCATCCATCTGCCTGAACATGGGAGGGCCTCCCCCACAACCACCCCTCGCTCAGGTCAAGCCAGCTGCGGCAGCTGGACCCGAACCATTCCCCGAGAGGTCCATGCAGGGTGTCCTGTGTTTGCAGGTGAGCTGCGGGGACGAAACAGGACGGGGCTCACTCAGAGAATCATCATTTGCGTCGCTGTCTTGTGGATACCACCCAGGCAGTGCACAGCGCTCGGTGCCACGGCAGCCCCGGGTAAATACCAGAACCTCAGCCGACCGCTGGCAGTTGGGTCCCAGTGGCTGAACACGCTGTGAGCCTTGGGTTTCACTGCCCTCCCCTTCCACCCACCATCCTGCCCCGAGAACGGGCGATGGAGGTGATGCAGCCACTCACCCAAAAGACGGAGCCGCAGAACTCCTCCAGCGCTGCCGACATGGCTCCGGGGAGAAGAGGTGGTGGCTCCTTCCCCTCGATCTGCCTGGCTGTGAGTCCCAGGTGGATGCTTGGGACAAAAGTCCCCACACACCCTCAAGCAGTATTGGGACAAAATCCGTGATGACACACAGTTAATTGTTAACTTGGTGCTATTGCACAACACCACAGACCAAAGCAGTGGCCAAAAGGGCTTTGGAAACTGCATGGGCTCTGGGGAAGGGGGGCGAGGAAGGCCCAAGAAAGCGATAAAAGGGAGATGCAGAGAAGCCACTGTCACAGTCCCTGCAGGACACCACAGCCATCACTCAGAAACCACGGCCTGCACCGGTGCACAACAGCGGAGACGAGCTCGTATGGACCCACTGCAGACCACCTGCTTTGGCGCCACAGACCTTTCCTGCCAGAACAAGCCTGCTGAACGCTGCCAAAAAGCCCAGCAAAGGCTGGTCCCTCGGGAGCTGAAGACAGCAGGACCCTTGTCCAGCAAGGAGGCCCAGGACACCAGCAGTGCTCCAGGACTGGGAACCTGGCAGCTGAGCTGACCGCATGCTGCAGTGCTCAGTTTCTGAGTCCTGGGGACCCAGGCTCCTTTTACCAGCTGCTTCTGACCTGTGCAGCCTGGAGACTTCCCCAGCTGTTCCTTTTGCTTCTCCCTGTCCCACATCTTTGTTTTCTGCATGTTACGGCAGCTGGCTGACGACAAAACCCCAGAAGAGGCTTTGAATTCTCATTCTAAGGCAACCCCCAACATCTGAGACAGCCAGAGGACGACTACCAAGGAGGATGACTGCCACTGAATCATCACCCTGCTGCTTAGAAAGGTGGAGGTGTGGGGGCAGGTAGGGAGGGTGCTGCTCCAAGGCTGGAACTGAAATTGCTCTATCATACATGCTCTTGGGGGACTGTAGGTAAAAGGGGAAGATAGGATGACTGCAGTGATTCTGCTGCCTCATTGTTCATGGAGTCAGTATGTAGCTCAGAAGTCAAGGGTGACACAATGAGTAATCGCTCAGGAACAACCCCCTTACCACCAATACTAGAGAAAGGGTCAATGTCCCACTCATTGGTTAATTATTATTATTGGCTTGTCTGATTAAATCCACTTGTTTTCGTAAATGAAGCTACCCCTCATGCCAGGTCCTCCAGGCCAGAAGCAATCACTGCTGATGAGAGCACCAATGTCACACAACGGATAAGAAACGAGTGAATGGAGCAGTCACTCCCTCAGCTCTTCTCCATCCAGAGCACTGATGTGATTCTTCTGTCTGCTCAGGTGTCCTCCAGCCTTGCTGGCACCCACCTGGAGCGCTGTCGCCAAGTGGAACACTCGCTTGTGACAACGTCCCACCAAATGCTCTGTCCCATCGCTTGTCTTGGTTTTCCGTACATGTCACAGCCCATCCTCACCCCATCTTTCTTCCGTCCCTCATTCAGAGCTGAACTGCCCTTCCCAGCATAGGACGCCAGCCACCTCCGACATTCAGAACAAGCACACCCCCACTTTCTCTGCCCTCATACCTGGGATGTGCTCCTCCTAAAAACCCACAAAGCCACCTCGCTGTCCTTCAGCTCCTTCCATAAAGCTTCCTGCACTACAATACCCACAAAATGTTCACTGGGACCAAGCTAATCAAAGCAGTAAGATCTCTTTGGCCAACAGTACCACACCATTTCCCTCTCCTCCCCTGCCTTTACCCATCTCTTGTCCACCATCTTACAACCGAAGTTTTCAAAATTGGGCATAGCTTCACGCCCGTCTCACACAGGGTCTGGTCGAGGACAGAGGCTTCAATCTACAAATTCATCCAGCCCCCACTGCTCACCTGTGCTTCTGAAGGGTTTGTTTCTCTGCTTTGTTATGCTGTAACTCCACATGAGTTCAAACGCCTTATTTTTTTAAACTTTACACAAAAGGAAAGGTCCAAACTCTGTGTTTATGATGCTGGGGGAGCTGTGTCAGCAAAATATTCATGTTAATTGAGTTACCGGTATCGTAGTCATCACGACTGATGAAATCTCACCACATAAGCCATGAACTCTTACATCAGGTGTCCTGAACTATATTTACCTTCGCCACACATTAAATAATTTCCTCTTCTGAGTTTGGATCCTTCCTACTGCCTGCACATCTGTGAGTGCTGAAGCAGGTTCTGACACCAGCACTTCCCTTCCCAGCTCCTGTGTTGAGAACTACCATGTACATTCCTAAGGCGTGTTTTGGGAGACACGGATACCTCTGAGGGATCCATGTGAGAAGGTGGATGTACCCTTCGGGCTGAAGATACGTAGGTAGTCTGGGTTATAGGTTTTCAATCACCTGATTCTGTTTCAGGTGACAAAAGGTGCTGCCACCGTGTCAAGTATTACATTTTCCCGTACATCCCTACAGGCTGTATGCTGTTGCCAAGACGGGCAGACAGACCTGAACCCTGGTTTTTGCTTCCTAAGCAGGTCCGCTGTCTCTGCTGTCAGGGGGATTCTCTTCAGCTTTGTGGATCTTTTAGAGAAGAGCAGGTGGCAAAAATAAAGGTGCTTTATCTCCGAGTCTCTACTCTCTTAACGGACCACTCTGACGCTGTTCAGATCTTTCACTGGGTATTTTGCAGGGTAACCGAAATGAGTCTAAGGCTTCAGTTCTGACTAGGCAGCAATGACCCAACAGACACATTGCCCCAACCACTGTCTGGACAACAAGCAGATAGTTTGTGCCTCACACTAGGAAAAGGACCTGGAAAGTCCCTGAGAAAAAGCACCCTGTCCTCCCCGTATCTCACCACATGCCCATCCCACCTCAAGCACTCACGCACCACAGCCCAGGACGCCTCACAGCTAGCTCACCTCATCAGTCAGGTAGTCAGAAGCTCCTCCCCATTAAAAGCTCATGTGCTCGGTGTCAGTGTGCTTCTCTCTACCTAGCAGCTGCTGCATTGCTAACTCCCAGCTATCCTACTGGGCAACCACAGCAGGCCTTGTTTCCCAGCGGCGGCTGTGACGTTCCCCTCCCTGGCACTCTGGATGTGATTATTTTCTCCTCTGGTGTAGCAGAGGCCTGACTAGTTCAGCGCAAGTCTGGCTCTTGCCTCTCAGACCCAGCAGGCAGCTCTTAGACCTACCTCTCCTGACACTAGAGTCATGTACTCAGCCCAATGCTTATTTGCTGTTACTTTGTCCTTAGGGAGTGTTTCTGCCTCGTGTCACACAGATGAGCCCATCTGGACTTCTCTGTTCACAGTATATATGTCAAACTGACACCAAAGCACTCTGTACTGAGCTATGAGATATAGATCAAAGTCTTATCTATAAAATAAAAACACATTTTAAAAAGCACAGCAAGGGGGGGGCAGCTGCAGTGTTTATTTGACAATCACATGCAGTGCTACGCAATTCAATCCCCCTATTTGCTCAGCTCCCAAATATTGTCAAACAGCTTGTTGTTGCAACATCCGGGAACGAGTCCTTTTATTTAAAATGGCCACCGTATGTTTCCAGGCCAGGGACGGGTCATTCAGGGGAAGCCAAGGGAAGCGACGTCAGGCTTCGTCACCTAGTTCACATCCTCTGCAGCCCGAGAACGGAAGCGGTACCCGTCTGTCCACGTGGCAGGGAAGACCCCGGAGTCTCAGTGCTCTTGTTCCAGGATGGTGCCTTCCGCTACAGAATGTTCTTTGCGATCGCGTTCAGGGTCCTCACTTTGGCCACATCGGTCACCTTTATGGAGTATTCCGGGGCAGAGAAGGACGCTCCCATGGCGACGTTCGGATTTCTGTCAGGAAAACGGCTGCTTACTAGATGCAGGTGATACAGTTGAGTAAGACACACTACGGAAAGCCCCCTATCTCCCCCAGTCTCAGCAGTGGCCAGAGAACCTGCTGGTACCACCCAGACCAAAGATGAGACAGTAACAGACAGAAGAATAATCCAAAGGCAAGAAACAACAGCATCAACAGAAACCCAGTGCAGACCTGTGGACAAACATAAGCCATCCCTCACTCCTCAGCGGCACAGCCCTCTGCCCTCCCAGACCCTACACACTCCTTTAGTGTTGAAGGCACCTACACCAGAACCTGCCTTCCGAAGCGCCACGCAAGTGCACTCGCAAGCCCCAGGGCAGCAGCAGCAATGCCCCAAGGATCCAGTTACGCACGGAGCTCGTGTCCAGATGCTGAGCACCGCTGGGTTCGTACGCTGCAGAACACAGAGCCAGGCATCACGATCCCAGCCACAAGAGCACAGTTAGCACCCAGAAAGCTGCTTGAAATTGATGCCTGTTCTACAAACTCATGTTCACATTAATCCAGCTTTTCCCCGTACAAGGCAGTTTTCCTAATAAATAAACAAATAACCAGTTACCTGAACTTCATCCCTGAGTCCCGAGCTGAGCGAGCAGAGCAGTGAAACTCAGAAGCAGTGGAGCCTTCCAGAATCCTCTGCAGGTTGCGCTCTGTGATGCCACCCCCTGGTGGGAAGAATCCCGGTGTCACATTGTCACACACGGCACAGACAGCACCGTCCCAGAGCTGAAACCACCCCGGGACCTACCCCCTAAGGGATAAGGGCCAGCTACATAGAGGGGAAAAGACAGCCCTTGGGACAACGGAGACCGGGGCACATGAAAAGAGACGGAGAAGCCTTGGTTCATGCTCTCCCACAGATCTGGAGCTGTCCCCAAATCCTCCAGCGAGCTGCAGCTGCAGGGCTCTGCCATCCCCAGCTGGCTGCATGGCCTCTACTCGCACCAGGGCCGGAGCTCCTCTTCCTGGGGATCTGGCTCAGAAAGCCAGATCAGGCAGCGCACCCTAGGGCGAGAGGCTAGGAAGCAGGACCTAGGGACTGCAGGACCACTTACGACTGACAAAAAAACATTACCTGGCACCACCACAATTCTGCCCTTCGCCTGAAAGAAGAACACTGTGTTAGTGACATTGCTCAGCACTACATCCGCGCGTGCATTTGTGGGGCAGCAAAGAACCTTTACATGCAGTACTATCAGCAAGCTCATGGATGTCACCACGGCTTATGACTCATGTACTCTCACCAATCTTTTCTGTACTACTCATGTTTTACAAGGAAAAGTGGAAAAGACTTGCAGTTACAGCTGACTTGTCACCATTTCCTCCTATCTCTCTATCCCACCCGGCGACCTCTCAGGTGCATCCGTTGCCTTTTCCTAGCAGGAACTGCGAGACCCCAGCAGGGACCTCACTTTGCTGTTTACATGGGCGAATGACATCAGCTGCTGAAAGCAGCTCTTACTGCCCTCCTCCTGGGCTGCGAGTGAGAACAACCCAACCAGTCCGTGCTGTGGGAGACTTCGGGGTCCAGCCACATGGGCTTGGGCAAACAGATGAAGGTCAAGCCAGACAAGCAGGGCAAGCTCTCCTGGAAAGACATTCCCTTGCAGAAACGAGGGCTCCCATGAAAGAGCTGCCTCCAGGCAAGGCCCAGGAAGCAGCCACGGTAACCCAGGGAACACTCACCTGCTCCGCAAGCCTCTTGATGAGGGACAATCCTTCCAGCGCTGAGCTGTCACAGCCACTCGTCAACACCCGCTCAAATCCCAGAGAAATCAGGGTCTCCAGTGCCACCAGAGGGTCGTGCACCATGTCAAAGGCTGAGAGATCGATGCAACAGCTCAGAAATCACTCGGCGCATCATGCTCAAGCCCTGTCCCCCAGACAGCTCAGGAGACAATAATAGGAAGGATCCTTCTCACAGCCAGCCACCGCCGCAGGGAGCCACAGCTCCTGACTACAACGTCCCCCACGCAGCAGTGGCAGGGCCACCGCGCTCAGCGCCTCAGACACCTCCTCTCCACACAGGGCAGTCACACAGCCCCCAGGCCTGGACCTCTCCCCTCCCGGGGGAACAGCAGAGCCACCGCCTGCTCTTGCACAGCATGCAGAGCCTTCCCCCCTCCAAAGAATCACCAACGTGCATTAAGCTCAGCTACCTCCCAGGCCCACCTGCCCCTGGCAGCAGGGCAGCAGTGGGGCAGAGGCCAGTCCCTGCCAGGGCCGCTGTCACTCACCTCTGTGAAATGTGACTGGCAGGGGACGGCACACCGCTGCAATAAGAAGACATATGGTCAGTCAGGGCTGGCACAGAGAGCTCCTTATGCTAGAACCAGAAAAGCACATGAGATGGAAGAAGGCAAAGGTTTCTCAAGCCACTCCTGAGGAGCTCAGAAGAGTCCCAGTACTTGCTGGGAACAATGCAGCTGCTGCTACTGCTTCTCTTTGCCCAGGCTCTTTGGTGGGCAAGAGTTCTTCTGCCCTTTGAGGAACCACCAAACCTTTGTTTTCATGATTAACACCAAAATCCTCCATCTCATGTGGATCATGGAGAACCCTCACTCCCACCAGAGATGTCTTTCTCTGCAGGAAGGGAGCATCTACCTGGGGAAGGGACAGGACCAGTGCCCTGTGAAAGCAGGAGAGTTGATTCTTGTGATTTATTTTGCTACTTACAATTTCTGCTCTCAGATCACAGCAAACTCTATCAGTGATGCTCTATTTACTGGGCAAAGCTCGTTTATTTCTACAAAGAGAAATCCAGCTGCCTCCTGCCCTGGAAAAACTGGTTCCAGCAGAGCACCCTATTGCTCTAGCAGAGACAAATCCTGGCAAGAGCTCTCTTTAGCTGCACTCCCTACAGGACATTCACCTTCACACAAGAACCTCAGCACCACATCACAAGGGAAAGGTTCTTTAGCTCTGGCTGGAGCTCACAGAAAAAGATGTGGAAGCAAATTCTCTTCCTCTCTACATGCTAGGGGTCTGGACTAACAATTTCTTATGCAGCTTCAGTAGCCTTTTATGTGTTTCCACCTCGTTCATTATCTTTTCTCATTGGATGTGTTATACAAAGATGAGTTGCCAGCTACCCACAAAGCCAAAGTCCTGGAGAGACATATCCTAGACACCTGGAGCAGGGACGTAAGGAAAAGAACAAAGCGCAAAGGAAATGGAGGAAGGAGAGACTCCGACAGCTTAATAGCCTGACTCTGACAGTTTAATAGCCTGGTACCCCCAAAGCAGCTCATCTATGCCTCTCTCCTTCTTAGACCCTGCTATTATGTCCCAGGTGGCTTCAAACTGTGTGAACTGCTTGGGGCAGCAGCCCTTGATCTGCAAAGCTTCTTACCTATTTCACATGTTGCAGCTGGAGAAAGATGGCAAGGCCACAGACAAGACCTGCAGACCAAAGCACCCTGCAGTTCCTCCTACAGCATCAGACAGGGCAGCCGTGAACTCCCAGCCCCAGTGACAGCACAGATACCACACAGAGCTCAGCACAGCGTTTCTGACTGGAGACACTCTTACCCAGCAAGGCTGTGCAGAGCTCTGTGTCAATGCGCCCGTCCTCAGTGAGGGCCCCGAACACCAGCCCGTCAGCCCCGTGCAGCTTGGCCAGGCGGATGTCGGCTTTCATCACCTCCACCTCCCGGTCTGAGTAGAGGAAATCTCCGCCGCGGGGTCGGATCATCACGAACACGGGGACCCGCACGCACTGCTTCACCACCTGCAGCAGTCCTGGGGGAGAGGGGCGGGGGAGAGGCAGCTCAGCGCCAGGCTACGGCGGCTGCAGCCAGGAGGAGGTGGGGCACATGAGTGGGGGCATAAGGGGAGGGGGGGAGTCTAATATGGGAGAGGGGTACACGGGGGTGAGGTGGGGCACA
Organism: Opisthocomus hoazin; assembly: GCF_030867145.1. Lineage (NCBI taxonomy): Eukaryota > Metazoa > Chordata > Aves > Opisthocomiformes > Opisthocomidae > Opisthocomus > Opisthocomus hoazin. The sequence goes on from NC_134419.1 coordinate 63,925,208, forward strand.
TGGGGTGGGCAGGAAGGACACGGGGAGGGAGACTGACACAGGAGAGGGGTACACGGGGCGGCGGGCACACGGTGAGGGGGACAGACACGGGGGAGGGGAACACAGGGGTGAGGTGGGGCACACAAGAGGGGCGGGAAGGACACGGGGGAGGGGTACACGGGGGGTGTGGGGTCACACGGGGCGCGGACACGGGGCACGGGCACACGGGGCAGGTGGGGTGGGACGGGATGCAGAGGGCGGGGAAGGGCCGGGAAGGCGCTCAGAGGGCGCGGGTCCAGCTGAGCCCTCGGAGGGGTGCCCCGGGCCGCCGCGGGGCGGGGGAGCCCCGGCCGAGGCTCACCCATGCTCGGGGTGGTCCCTCCTTCCACAAGGCCCGCACACAGCTCGATCCGGCCGGCACCTGGGGAGAGCCGCGCGTCAGAACCGGGGACGCCGGGGCCCGCCCCACCGCCGCCCCACCGCCGCCCCCTGCCCCGAGGCCCCCGGGCCTTACCTCCGCGCTCTGCGTTGACGGCGGACTCCACCGAGTCCACGCACACCTCCATGAGGAAGCCATCATCCATACCTGGGGGAGAGCGGCGCTCTCAGCCCGGCCCGCCCCATGGCGGCCGCCCGGCCCGGCCCGGCCGCTGCCCCGCCCCGCTTCCGCCTCAGCCCCCGCCCCCTCGCTCCTGCTTCCGGCCGCGCCCCCTCGCGGCCCGGGCCCGCGCCGCCCGCGGGCGCGAGGGCGGGCGCGGGAGGGTGGAAGGCCGGCGCGCCTCGCTCGCGCGCTGCGGCGGAAGCCCCGCCCCCCGGCGTCGAGGCCCCGCCCCCTCCCCGGCCCGGGCTCCGCCCCCGCCTCGCACGCGCCCTCACCTGCGCTGGCGCCGCGCGGGGGTCGCTGCTGGCTCTCGGTCACGTGCCGGGGAATTGTCATGGTGACGCCCAGGTGTGTCCGGAAGCGCTCGCCCCGCTTCCGGCGGCGCGGCGCCACTTCCGGGGTCACTCGGGATGCTGCGTGCGGCGCGCGGCTTCCGGCTCCTGCTGCCCGCGCGGGGCTGCGGCGGCGCTGGGGGGCGGGGGGGGCCGGTACCGGTCCTGGGCCCCGCCCCCGGCTCTCTCCTCCCGCGGCGGCTCCTGCAGCAGGCGCTCCCGGCAGCCCCTCCCCGCGCCGTGGGCCGCTGGCTCCTGGCCTGCAGCGGCGCCGTGGCCGGTGCCGTGGTGCTGGGCGGCGTCACCAGGTGAGTGCGGCCCCCCCCGCCCCGCCCCGCCCCGGGAGGCAGCGGACCTCACCGCCCGCCCCTGGCCCGCAGCTGCCTGCGGGAGCTGCCCTGGTGCCTGCCCTCCTCCCGGGTTGCGAGGGGAGGCGGCGGGGCCGGAGCGGGACTGTCAGCGGGGCCGGCCGGGGGTCGCTGCCGGTGACCGGGGGCCCGGTGGGTCACTCGCCGGCCGCCTGGTCTCCGCCCCGTTCCTGGCTGCGGGGCTGGGGGCTGCCCAGTGCGGGCCGCAGCTCTCGCTGGGGTGCAGTGGGTTTGCGTGGTGCCAGGGAGCGAGCTGTGCCCGCCCGCCTGCCCCCAGGCTGACGGAATCGGGCCTGTCCATGGTCGACTGGCACCTGGTGAAGGAGATGAAGCCCCCGAGGACGCAGCAGGAGTGGGAGGCCGAGTTCCAGAAGTACCAGCAGTTCCCGGAGTTTAAAATGTAAGTGTGCGGAGGGAGATTGGGGCTGGGAGCGTCCCTCGGATGCCTGAGCTGCTCGGGGAGCCCTTGTGAGAGCGGGGAATGCTTTCTGACGCCACGGGGAAGGCAGGCGAAGCGTGCCTGGTGGTGGCTCCGACGCGGGCAGCAGGACCGCCCCATCACACGGAGCGTTTCTGTGTGTTACTGTCTCTCACAGCCTGAATCGCGACATGACACTGACGGAGTTCAAGTTCATTTGGTACATGGAGTACTCGCACCGCATGTGGGGCCGCGGTGTGGGCTTGGCCTACATCCTGCCCGCCGCCTACTTCTGGCGAAAGGGCTGGCTCAGCCGCCCCATGAAGGGCCGCGTTCTCGCGCTCTGCGGGCTGGTCTGCTTCCAGGTGAGCGAGCTCAGTCGCCGCAGGGGTGAGCGGCAGTGTCTCCCGTAGTATCTGCTGATGCTGCGGTGGGATTCGTGAGAGCCTGGGGGGAGGCCAGCGCTGGTAGCTGGTTGAAGGTGGAAGAAAGGAGTTGCTTTGCCCCTGATGTCTGTCTGGTCTCCGCAGTCACTGCTGCCCTGTCTGGCTCTTAACTGCTCTCCTGTTGTCAGGGGGTGCTGGGATGGTACATGGTGAAGAGCGGGCTGGAAGAGAAGCCAGACTCGTACGACATTCCTCGGGTCAGCCAGTACCGGCTGGCAGCCCATCTCGGCTCCGCGCTGGTTCTGTACGCGGCGAGCCTGTGGACGGGGCTGTCTTTGCTGCTTCCACGACACAAGGTATGGGGTGGCATGTCGGGAGTCAAAAGCACAGGGTCGGGTCAGTTCAGGCGGCTGGGGGGGTGATGTGAAGGGCGAGGGAAGGGTGTTGTGCTTCCACTTTAGTCTCTGTTCCTGACTCTGATCTAATATTGCATTACAAAATACCCTTTCTGTAAACTTCTCAGTCATGGGACGCTTCCTTCGACTCGTGCTGTTCCGCTCAGAAGCCATTAGTCTCGGAGTTCGTGTAAACTCGGGCAGGGGTGTGCCTGGCCGAGCTAAATGGTTTGTGCAAGCAACTGTCCAGTGGCCTCTTTGGTTTCTGCACAGGGCTGGATTTGGTTGGTTGTGGTTCTGAGGAACCACTGAAGTGTGGCTGTGCTGCGTGGTGGTCCCTAGATTCCTCCTGTCGAATACAGCCCAACCCCTTGGCCCATATATGCAGTGAAGGCTTTTCTTACCTGCTGCAGACAGCACTGGTAATGCTTTGCCTTGATTATTTTCTCTTTTTTTTGCATTTTACAGTTACCTGAGACGCATCAGCTCCTTCGCCTGCGACAGTTTGCTCATGGCACTACAGCTCTCATTTTTCTTACCGCTCTTTCAGGTAAGAGTGTTTCTTACTGCTGCCCCATCCGCAGCTTGTTCCTCTCTGCCTTGTTTTTCTTCTGGTCTGGTGGGGACACTGAGCAAACACATCGTGTTCTCTGGGAAAACTTTATTGCTGCCAGGGAGCTTCCAGCTGAGAGCCTCCCTCACTGGCCTTTCCTGAGCAGGTGGAGATGTGCCTTCCAGCCTGCCTCTTGCTGTGTGACCTCTGTATGTGTTTATAAAAGAAATTCAGGATCAAGCTGAGCTCTTGGGTCAGGCTGGGTTGAAGAGCTGCGCAGCCTGGAGTGCCGCCGGTGCCTGCTCTGTGGTCTCATCCTCTGCTCTGGAACCACAGGTGCCTTTGTCGCGGGGCTGGATGCTGGACTCGTGTACAATTCCTTCCCCAAAATGGGGCAGCGCTGGATCCCAGATGACCTCCTCGCCTTCTCCCCCATGCTGAGAAATATCTTTGAGAATCCTACGACTGTGCAGTTTGACCACAGGATCTTGGTAAGTGCCGTCTTCCTGCGGCGTCTGTGTTGCTTCTTGGTTGCCTCCTGCAGCTAAGCTGTCCTCTCTGGGCCACAGTCCTGTCAACTTGAGTGATACCCAGGGTGTCCGAAGGTCCTGAGAGCGTGTTGCCAATTTGCTTCTGCAGAAAGAGGAAGTTTAGCACACATTTATTTTTAATGTGGTCTCCTTCCTTAAGGATGTCTTCCTCCTGTGCAAATCACAGACTTTGTCTCTTTGTGTCTCCTTTTCCATAACATGAGCTACAGACCCGGGTGGCCTTGCTGCTGAAATATCTGGGAAAGCTATGTGAAATAAAACTGGGAAATCCCAGTATTGGTGTTTCCTCCAGCATTTCTGAACTTGCTTTACACCGGTAGCACCCTGTGAAAAAAGCTGGTTAGGGCAATCCAGGTGTTAAATACCACTGCCGGCACCGCTGGGGACTGAGCCGTCGCTAAGACTAAATAGAAAGATGAAGTGACCTGGAAGAGGGATCACCTGGGGTGACCTGCACAGCTGGTGAGCTGCAGCCAAGCGGTGGAAGTGGGATCGGTTTTCCAGGTGACAGCTTCCACCTTTAGTTGTCGAGGTGACAGGTGGGGAGGGGGCAGAAATAATCCCTAGTGGCTTGAGGAACTGAGGAGAAGCTGTTGGAAAGTAAAGCATTCATCTGGAGAAAAATGGAACTCTCAATAACTTCAGTTAAATTTCAGGTTTGTTAAACTGGTGCGCATGGGAGCTCTGGGATTTGGTCATGGCTGTTAACACCTTTCTACAGTTAAATGCTGCTCACAGAGTTTCTTTTGCTGCACGGAAGGCACAGCCAGCGGCCGCTGCGCCCGTTTCCTTTGCGCTTCCCTTGAAGGGTGGTGGTTTCTCGTCCCTTCTGCAGGGCATCACCACGGTCACGGCTGTCGCAGCGCTGTACCTTTTCTCGCTGCAGATCCCTCTCCCTCGCAGGGCCAGGACAGCAGTGACTTCCTTACTGGCTGTGGCTTGCGTGCAGGTACTGTCTGGGAGGGTTTTTTTTTTTCCTTCTGTTTCTTCCTCCCCTCTAGACCTTTGTCGTGGTTCACGAGGCAGAGCTGGACCCAGGAGCCTGCGGCTGAGAGGTGCCTGGCCTCGGGGCCTCGCCACACTGCATGCTCGGTCTGAATTCGCAAGCGGGAGGTCTGGCCACAGCCGTGAGCCGTTCCACATCACGCTCAGCGTGGGGGACGCGGGTCAGCGCTGCACCCGCAGCTGCTCTGACCCCGTCTCCCTTCTCGGCAGGTGGGCCTGGGCATCGGCACCCTGCTGCTGTACGTCCCCATGCCGCTGGCCGCCACGCACCAGTCCGGCTCCCTGGTGCTGCTCAGCGTGGCGCTCTGGCTCATGACCGAGCTCCGGCGGGTCCCCAAGTAACCGGACAAGGGAGAGCCCTCCTGGGGGAGCTGCGCCGCGGGGCCCGGGAGCGGCAGAGAAACCCCCCCGCACCCTGCCCCGGGTGCGCGGAGAGAGTGGGCCCGGCCGGGCCGAGCGCAGGGAGGAGGCGGTGGGCGCGAGTGCGGACTCTGTAACATAAAGGCGTTTTTACGGAGCGGCTGGTGTCTGGCTGGGTGCCCGCTTCCCGGAGCGAGGTGAGGAAGGGTGCGGGGAGCCCGGCCGGCACCGGGCGGGGGGCGCCGAGCCGCGCCGCCGCGGAGGGGACGGGGCAGGAGGGGGAAGGCGGGCGAGCGTCTCCTTTTGGCGCCCCCTGGCGTCCGCGCGGTGTCGTGTCTCTGCCAATGAGAAGCGACGTTGGCGCCAGCGCGCCGCGCTCCGCCCGCGGATTGGCCGCCGCGCGCGGCAGTGGGCGGAGCGACATCCGGTGCGGCGGCGGTGGCGGCGGTGTGTCGGTGCGGGGCAGCCATGACGGCGCACAGCTTCGCGCTGCCCATCGTCCTCTTCTCCGCCTTCTGGGGCCTCGTGGGCGTCGCCGCCCCCTGGTTCGTGCCCAAGGGGCCGAACCGCGGGTGAGTGAGGGCGGCGGAGGGGTACCGGGGGCGGAGGGGTGCGGGACCGGGCCTGCCCGTCCTAACGCCGGTGTCTCCGCAGGGTGATCATCACCATGCTGGTCACCACCGCCGTGTGCTGCTACCTCTTGTGAGTACTGCGGACCGGGCCCTGGTACCTGCCCCCCGCACGCGCTTCCCCTGCCCTCCATGTGGCTCCAGCGGGGCCGGTGGCCGCTGCCCAGCTTCCTGCCTGTGGATGAACGGGACAGCCTCGGGCTGCGGCCTGGCCCCCTCCCGGGCGCTCCACCCCCCGGGGCAGCAGCGTCCCGGGGTCCTGCTCCCTGCCCCCGTGCTGCCGGGGCTGACGGCAGTTTGGGTCCCTTTGCAGCTGGCTCATCGCCATCCTGGCCCAGGCCAACCCCCTCTTCGGGCCCCAGCTGAAGAACGAGACCATCTGGTACGTGCGCTTCCTCTGGGAGTGAGCAGTCCCTGGGAGCCGGCGCCTGAACGGAGACACTCCCCCCCCCCCCCCGAAATCATTACCGTGAGTGGGTAGAGGGCTGGGGTGGCAGAGGTGTCCCTGCTTGCCAGCCTGTGTCTGGCTGGGGAGGGAGCTGCAGCCTGGTCGTCGCTGGGTGGGAGGTGCTTTGGCTTCTGTGCGTGGTGGCTGTGGGGAGCTGGTCTCAGTGTGGGGCTGCTAGCACTGCGCTGGGCCTGAGCAAACCGAGCGCTTCCCCCTGAGCCAGTGGTTCTCTAGGTTTGTGGGGGCTCCGTCAGGGGTGCACTTTGGTGCTAACTTCTCCTTTCTCCCTCCCCCAGCTCTTGCCGCTGTTCCAGCCTCTGCCCTCCCGTACCAGGCAGCCCCCAGAGGTGCTGGGACAGAGGCTGGACCCGCTGCCCCAGCGCACCCTGAGCACTGCAACCTGGACCGATGATGGCTGGGCCCCTGAGCGTGGCAAGCAGCACCCCTGCCCGGGACGAGGGCCTGGTAGTCCCGGCCTTGGGAGCAGCCGTGCTGCCAGGGAGAGATCCCCTCAGCTGGCCAAGTGCTGCAGTCACGGACACTGAGCACCAGCCTGAGAGAGATCTCTGTGTAGTGCCAGCGGGTCCCATCCCTGCAGTGCTTGTCCTGCTCCCTCCACGGTGCTCAGCCCTAGCCCCCCCCCGATTGAAATCCCTGCCCATAGCCCAAGCTGCGCAACTCCTTACCATATCCCTGGTTGCTTCAGGCACCGGCTGCCACTCTGCGTGGCAAGGCGGGAGCCCATAGCATCCTCTGTTGTGTGGTCAGTCCCCTGCGGTGAGAGTGATCCTTGCTAAGACAGATTCTGGCTGTGGGTGTGAGAAGGGAAGGCTGGTCCTGGAGGAGCACGCGGACCCCCTTGGGCACGATGACGAAGGTTCAGGGCAGCGGGTTCTGCCGCTTGGCAGCCTGCTGGAGGGGATTACAGGGGTGCTGTGTCTCCTCCCACTTCAGCAGTGGAGGTGCTGCAGTAGTGTCTAGGTACCACCACCCCTCAAACCTGTGTCCAGGCTCTGAGAAGAACCGAATAGAGCATTGTGGTTTAGGTTTCCCCTTATTTATCAGATTATTTATTTATTTGTCTGTGTTAAATTTGTGTTGTGGAAATAAATCCTTTTTCTAGTAAGTGATGCTGGAGACAGAGTCACTTGCTACTTTAAGGTTGAGGAACAGTCTTGGCTTTATTCAGACTTCCCCCCCTGAGCCTCCTCTTGCACCATGAGAATAAGGCTGGGATCCTCAGTTGTTGAGCAGGTTGGCAGCACACTCATGCATGGAAAGTTTTGTCCTTGCTGCCACCTGCATGCTCGTCCTGTGGGACCAGGGTCACAGGTAGGCAACAGCATGTGCTGGAGAACCAGGTTCCTGCCCAGCCTCCCTGGTGGCAGGCAGCTGGGCTGGGGCCAGCCCCGTGGCTGTGCAGCAGCTGGGGAAGCTTAGGGGCCTCTTACCCAGGCAGCTTCTTAAGACTGAGGTGGGGAACAAGGTAAAAAGCAGGGAGCAAAGCCTTCAGGGGCTCTGAGGGGGGCAGCTTTTCCACTTAGGAGGGCAGCAAAGGATGCCCTCTCCAAGGATCACAGCAACTCAGTTGCCACTACCAGCTCAGGAGTTGAGCTCAGCTGTCCTGCTGGAATCACAGAGAGCAGCTCCACCATCCCACCGTGGCAGCAGGAAGCCATGCCGACAGCCAGGAGCCGTCACTGCTGGGGAGGTGCTCGCTAGAAAACAAGACTGGTGCTGGATGGCTCAAGAGGTCTGTTTATTGCTACAGGAATGGGAACAGCTGAGTTCAAGTAAAAGTGACGAACTTCATTGGGTCATCGGGGGGCTCCAGCCCCAGGGGAGGAAGGCTCATGCCTGTGCGCACAGCTGCAACCCCGACCTGCCCTGGGGCAGTGAGCTGGGCTGGAGCGATGTGGTTCCCCCACAGCAGGCCCAGCCTGCGCTCAGGGGCGAGAGAACCACGGGTCCTGGCACTAGTGCCCAGTTAGCGTGTGGGACAGCACGGAGCACGTGTGCCCAGCACAGAATGGATGCAAGGAGACGCAGCCCGCTTTGGTGGTGACTGAGGAACCGATCCCAGAGCCCTCAGGGCTGAGCCCGGGATATTGGCCAGGACCATGGGAGGATTGTCCTAGGAGAAGACGTGGTACAGAGCAGGGCACCTCTTAAGAAAGGCTCTGGGACAGGCTGAGCAGAACAACTCGTGGCTCGCCTGGTTCCTGCAGTAACTTTGCTGGTGACTGCTGTTCTCCAGCTTGTGGGCTTGTAAGAGATTGCAGAATGGCCACCCCAGCTGATGAGCTACAGCCCCTCACCAGCCTGCTCTGCAGACCAAGGCATGGGGCAGCCCAGTGCTCCAGGCCCCAGCCCTAGGCTGGCTGCCTCGGTGGTAGCGTCCTGCTTATTGGAGGGAACTGCCAGGGCTGCAGCCTTGAGCCCGCTGGCAGCGGGGGACTTTGCTCTACAGCCATGGAATGCAAAGGTTGGCACTGGGGCGAGGCGGAGAGCACAGCTCCGTGGCTGCCTCGGCCCGCAGGCACTGGTTCTGACATGGAAATGGAGTGCAGAGTTGAGATGGTCTTTAAGAAAGTAGTCCGAGCCCTCGGAGCCCAGGCTGACAGCCAGTCCTGGTTCTGCTGGTGCAACTGCACGGTGGGTACCACCGGTGTCATGGCCCACTGCCCTGGCCTGGCGGTGGCACCACCACCTTGTCCAGCCAAAGCAGGGTGAGCTGGGCCGAGCGCAGCTGCCGGCGGTGGATGCGGCGCAGCCGCAGGAGGTAGAGGACGATGGCCAGCGCTACGACCAGGATGCAGGCGAAGAAGAGATAGTGATTGTAGACAAAAGAGAGGCGCGGCCAGGAGGCGTGCGCTTGCCGGACGCTCTCCTGCCGGAGATCCCTGCGGGGAGGAAAGTCGTTGAGATGCCGCGGGGTGCTACCAGGGTCCTGCGCCGCCGCTCCCCTTGCTGGGGGTCTCGGAACCCTCACCCGCTGCGGGGACTCCTGCTCCTCCCCAGCCACCCTTCCCTGAGCGATGCCGCCAGCCAGCCGACAGTACCTGAGTGGCAGAAACCGCGTCTTGTAGAGGATGGCTCCGAGCGTCCACTGCACCTCCCGGTCGTACACCAGCTGGGCCGTGTGCAGGCTCGGGTAGTCCAGGGGGAAGCGGAACCCCTGGTGAAGGACCTCGTACATCCAGGCCGATTTGAAGCACTGGTACCTGCAGGCAGAGCACACAGGAGCATCAGTCTGACGCTGTCCTTCGCACCACGGTCCCTCACCCCAGAGAAAGCCCCTCCAGGAGGTCCGGTCGTGCCACCCCCCAGCAAAGCCGCTTACTTCAGCCGGTGCTGGTCAGCGTGCGCCGAGTAGAGGCCGCCGCGGAAGCGCTGGGTCAGCACCTCCCATCGCTGGCTGCAGTACTCCTGGGGAAGGGAGAAGTCGGGGCTCAGGGAAACAGCCCCCGCTCCCTCCCAGCCCCAGGAACGGTGGCTCCCCGGCAGCACCCACCTGGGCGGCGGAGGTGAAGGTGGGGGCACTGTAGTGGCCCCCCAGGCGCAGCACATCCTCGGTGCAGTAAAAAAACTCAGAGAAGCCGTAAAATTCGCTGTTGCCAAAGTCAATGGGTGCTTTGTAGGCGCCCAGCAGGGAGGCCTGGCTGCTGTTGGGGCCGGCCAGGAGGGGCTGCAGCAGCTCCACACAGGCGGGCCAGTCCCCTCGGCCCCGCACGTACAGGGTTTGGCCCCCCCTTGCCACCGTGTCCTCCAGCCCCACGGGCAGGCAGGGGTCCAGGAAGGGCGTCTCGGGGCTCAGCCCTGTCTGCTGGCCATGCAGGCTGAAGACAGACCAGGAAGGAAAGGCAATTGCTTGGGGGGGGGTCTTGTACCACCCCCCAAAGGCCGAGTCCAGCACTGCCCCGCATCCAGTCCCACCCCCCCGCACCAGACCAGGCCGTGTCCCCTCATGCCCCACGGTGCTGGGACCCTGCCACCTCCTGCTGAAGCCGAACTCGCTGGATCTGCCACGCTGACCTGTGGCTGCGTGCCCCGAGCACCTGAAACAAGGCACGGCCCACCCCACCCAGCCTGTGGGGATCCGCACCCCTGCACAGCCCCCCGGGACCTAGAGGCAGGGTTTGCTCCCGGCACAGGAGTACCTGGGCACTGAGCCGCTCTGGCGACAGCTTCACGTAGCACTCTGGGAAGGGAAGGAGAGACGGGAGACAGAGAGCTCGAGGTGGGGATGCGGTGGAAGGTTGTGCTGAGCAAATCGGTGCTGGAGAAGGAGGGAAAGTCAGAGCAAGAAAAGCCAAAAGCCAGCAGAGGGGCCTCCCTGCAGCCTGCCAGGAGGGGAGGAGGAGGAAGGCAGGGAGCTGTGGCACTGGTAACGCCTGCCAGGCTCGGAGAAGGGCAGGGCCCACACACCCTGGGCCAGCCAGGGCATCTGCTGCTGCCAGCGTGGCTGTGGGAACTGTTATCGCCACGGGCAGCTCTTGGGGCAAATCCAATGGGGACAGGGCGGCGTGAAGGAACCTGCACCCCATTTCGCAACGTCCCAGCACAGGCGACACAGCAATACCGGTTGTGCACATAGGTCTGGTTCAGCACAAGGTCCTCGTAGCGCTGCCGGGCAAAATTGCCTCCGAAGCCCAGGAAGGTGTTGACGTAGACGCGGTACACGTGGCCAGTGTGCTGCACGTCGCAGCCCAGGTTGAATTCTGCCAGCAGGCTCTTAGCAGCCTCCTCCTGCGGACGCAGAGAGGTCCATGATCGGCAGCGACCCGGGGAAGGCAGGGGCTGCTCTTGGGGCCGGATGGCCAGATACGTACCTGCTGCGGGGAGGAGAAGGCTCCCGAGTCGGGCACTTCGTAGGCAATCTGCAGGGAGGCACCGCCCATGTCCATGATCCCAACCGTTCGTTTCCGAACCAGGGACTCTCCCTGGTCCCCCAGCGCCACAGTGACCACCGCATCCTCCTCTGCAACCCATGGCGGCATGTCAGCCAAGTGCAGGGCCCGGGGCAGCATCTCCTCCCCTCCACCGTTACCCCCTGGGGCAGCCTCATGGGGCTCCTCCACCCCTGCAAGCAGCCCCCGGGGATCACTTGCGGGGCAGCGGGTCCTGGCACTGGGGGCTGGCTGCCCCCCAGCTTCCCCCAAAGTATCCGTGGCTGAAGCCACTATAGCAATACCACTACAAGCCCTCTCTGCCTGGTTCTTCCCCCAAATGCTGCAGGTGCCCCCCTCACACAGGGACTTGTTCCTGTGAGCGGGGCAGGTGCCCCTCCGGGCCCCAGGTCCGGGAGGGTTTTGCACACACAGCTGGAGTCAGGCATTGCCTGGCCAGAGGGGAAGACGCCGCCCGCTCCAGAGCCTGCTCTTGGCCCCAGTGCTGCGGCGAGTTCCGGGAGGGCTCCGCTCAGTGCCTCCCAGCCACTCTGCAAGCAGCCAGACTCACCGTCCTCGTGATCAAACCGGCCCAGGACAAAGTTGATGCCGATCCAAGCATAGACACCTGCACGAGGCAGAAAAGGACATTACAGCAACGTGCTAAAGGGAAGCAAGCAGCGCTCCGCGGCGGTTCCTACCTTCCTGTTTCCCCGAGATCACTTCTGCGTGTGATTTGGAGAAGAGGAAATCAAACTCCAGGGGCACGTTTCTCACCAAGTCCTCCAGGATTGCAGCTTGCTGCCTGCAAGGACGCAGGAGAGGGGCAGATGCTAAGACACCTTCACCGGCGATGCTCCACTGCAGCAGTGCAAGAGCCAGAGGGAACCCCGCTGCAACACGCCCCGTGTCCAGCCCCGCTAGCCCCGGAGGCTCCCGCCTGCGCCCTGGTCGCGGCTGAGGAATCCCGGGGGGTCCCCAGCTCCCCGACGAGGGTGGATGGATGGACTCACCGCTCGGGCAGCAGCCGCATCCCGGCCGTGCACAGGACGTAGAGCGGCGTTTCCTTGTGCTTCCGCGCCGGGACGTGGGCTGCCGCGAACCAGAGCAGCGGGCGCAGGTAGGGGGTAGCGTGCTCGGGGGTGGCCGCCGCCGCCGCGGAGATGCCTGCCCAGGGGCGAGGGAGGCTGTGAACCAGCCCAGCCCCACCGCGGGCACCAGCCGGACCCCTCCGGCGGGCGGGGGTATGGGGCGGCACCGACCTGGTTTAATTTTCTTGACGACGGGGCGGCTGCTCCGGTCCCTCATCTGCCTGATGTCCAGCAGGTCGTGGGGGTTCCCGTTGTGCGGGGGCCAGAAGTAGACGAAGACCCGGGACCCGCTGCTCCCGCAGTCCACGACCACCCCGTAATTGAGGGCCGGGTCCTCGGTGTCAGTGGCCGCCAGCTCCTGCATGCGCGCCAGGTACCTGGGCACCGGGAACGGGGCGGGGGGTGGAACGGGGCGCCTCAGCACCGGCGGGCAGCGGCGAGCCCCGGGCTCCCGGCCGCCCCCGGCCCCGCTCACCTCTCGTCGCGCCGGGCGGCGCGGGGCGGCGCGGCCCAGCGGCGGGGGGCGGCGGCCGCCAGCAGCAGCAGCAGCCCCACGGCGAGGGCCAGACCCAGCGCGGCCGGGCGCTGCCGCAGCCACGGGCAGGGGCACGAGCAGGGTCCCGCTGAGCGCCACGACGGGCAGGAAGCGCCGATCCTGCGGGCAGAGGCCACAGCTCAGCACCGGCCCGGGCCGGGCCCGGGCCGGGCCCGGGCCGGCCCCAGCCCCCCCCTCCCAGCCCCGCTCACCTGGCCATGTGCGCGCGCCGCCGCCCGCCCGCGCATCGCCCCGCGGCCGGCAGCCGCCGCCGGTACCGGCAGCCACGTCACCAGGCGCCCCCGTCGCGGCCAATAGGGGCCTCCGCAGCCGAGCCCCGCCGGGCGGCGCTCCGCCCCGTCGCGGCCGCGGAGACCAATCGGCTCCGCCGCCCGCCCCCGGCGAGGCCACGCCCACGCGGCGCGGTGGCCAATCGGGGCGGGGCGGGGCGGCGCCCCCAGGCGGCCGAGGGCCGCGCCTGGCTTCGCCCTTCTCCCTCGTCCGACCTTCGCCGGCAGGCGTCAGGCGGGGACTTCCTCCCGCGCCGCCTATCGCGGCCTTCCGACCGCCAGCGCTCAGCCAATCCGAGGCGCCCAAATAAACAACACGCGCCGAGAGCCGGAGTGGCGGGAGAGGCGGCCAATGGCGACTCTCTGACCCCGCCGAGAGGCACAGCGAGAGGGCCAAAGGTCGCGGGCTCGCCGCCCAATGGGCTTCGCGGCGGGGCGGGGCGCGAAGTTGAGGCACCCAATGGGCTGCGCGGGACGGCGGGGCGGGGAGTGCCGGCGGCCAACGAGCAGCGCTCCCGAGGGCGCCGGAGGGAGCGGCCGGCCAGTGGCGGCGTCCGAGTCGCGGCGGCGGCGGCCAATGGGCGCGGCGCGTGGGGGCGGGCGGGCGGTGAGCCGAGCCAGTGAGCGCGCGGCAGGGGCGGGCGACGGGCGGTGGCGGCCAATGGGCGCGGCGGGGCGGGAGCCGGGGGGCGGGGCGGCGCGGCGCGGGGCCGGGGCGGCGGCGGCGGCGGCGGCGGCGCCATGGAGCTGGGGGCGGGCGCGGGGGCAGGCGCGGGCCCCGGCGCGCGGGGCGGCGCGGAGTCGGGCCGCGTCCTGCTGCTGCTGATGGGCGGCGGCGGCGCGGGCCGGGCGCGGCGGGGCGGCGCGGAGGCGGAGGCGGGGCCGGGGCCGGGTCCCGGTGCCGGCCCGGGGGGGCCCGAGGCGGCGCGGGGCCCCGAGCCGCGCTCCCCGCCCGCTCCCGATTACGAGGCGCTGCCGCAGGGTGCCGCCGTCTCCACGCACATGCTGGCGGGGGCCGTGGCCGGCGTCATGGAGCACTGCGTGATGTACCCGGTCGACTGCGTCAAGGTGCCGGTACCGGGAGGTGGGGCGGGGGCGGCAAACCGGGGCCCGCCGGGGAGGGAGGCGGAGGCTGCCCCGGGCGGGCCCCCGCCGTGGGGGGGTGACGGGCCTCCCGGGCGGGCCTTGTGTTGCAGACGCGGATGCAGAGCCTGCGGCCGGAGCCCGCCGCCCGGTACCGGAACGTGCTGGAGGCCCTGTGGCGCATCGCCCGCACCGAGGGCGTCTGGCGGCCCATGCGGGGCATGAACATCACTGCCACCGGCGCTGGCCCGGCCCACGCCCTCTACTTCGCCTGCTACGAAAAGTTAAAAAAGACGCTGAGCGACGTTATCCACGCGGGGGGCAACAGCCATGTGGCCAACGGTACTGCTCCCGGGGCCCCCCGCCCCGGGGCTGCCGCGGGGGCTGCCGGGGCCGCCCCGGGCTGGGGAGCGGGGCGGGAGAGGCCCAGCGACGCGGCGGGGAGCTCCGCTCCTGTCCCGCCCGGCCGCAGGGTCGGGGTGCCGCCGCGGAGCCTGAGCCCGGCGGTCTCCCCGGCAGCGGGGATGCCCCGGCCCCGCGCCTGCCGGAGCCGCTGCCGGTAACCAGCTTGAGGCAGGCTGGTGGCGGGCGCCGGCCCTGGCTGGGAGGATGCTGGTGGACAGGAGCTGCCCGCCGACGAGCCGGGACCGGCCGTGGCGCTGTGGGTTGGCGGAGCCGGAGCTCGCCCCAGGAGCGCTGCGTGGCTGCGGAGCCCATCTCGCCGTGGTGGCTGCCGCTCGACCGAAGGAGCTGCCGCGGTGGGGAGAGCGCGGGGCCGCTCGCCGTCCTCCGGGCCCCCACCGGCTGGTGGCATCGGGCTGTCGCCGGGGACTGGGCCCGAGGGCGTCCCGCTCGGCCCCCCGGACTTGGCAGCCCGTCGCGATCCTCTCCCTCTTTCTTGAGCTCTCTCCGGGTGGGCACCGCTGAGGACCGCTTGGAGGGGAGATGGAGGCCGCCTCTGGGTCTCGCCCCCTTCCCGGGGCCTCCTCCTGTGCCTGGGTGGGGGACTCGGGGCCGTGGCGGGGCCCCGGGGTCCCTCGCCTCCCCGCGCTTCACATGTGGCAGTTCTTGTTTTGCAGGTGCAGCCGGGTGTGTAGCAACGTTGCTCCACGATGCAGCCATGAACCCTGCCGAAGGTAACGGTGGTCCTGGCCTGCCGGGGATGGGAGGATCGGGGGCTGCCTGGGCCGCTCGGGTCCCCTCTGCAGGACGGAGGGTGTTCTCCTCGCCACTGGCCCCACGCGAGGATCCTTTGGGGGCCAGCGGCCGCGGCTCCGGTTGGGGAGCCCAGTGGCTGCCCGTTACGGAGGGGGTAGGTAGAAGAGGTCAGTTCTGGGGAACACAGCAAACCCCAGCCTGGGAGGAGCCGGAAGGGCACCGGCCTTTCCCCCGGGGGTTTGGCTGGGGACAGTTACCTGGAGCAGGAGAGAAGGCGCGATCCGTGCTGTTGAAGTCGTTCCGAGCGTGTGGAGATTGGGCTTTGTGGTGGGGAGATCTGGGGCAGAGGTGGTACGGTTCTGGGTTCTGTGCTCAGGAAGAAAGTGGGAAGAACGGGGTGCAGAAGGCGCGCTGGAGAAGTCGGGAGGAGGGAGACCTAGTGTTGCGAGGTGTCTGGAAGAGGCTGATCTGCTTGAGCCTGGCACGTGTGAAAAAGGCAGAGGGAGTTTGTAACCAAAGTCTGGGAACGTGGTGGGAGAAGGAGGAATAACGAGGAAAGACCAGTCACGAACGTGTTTTTCCCTCTGGAAACTGGAGGGCGTGTGGTGGTGCAGGCTTCACCAAGGCTCTTGCGTGCCCGCGGTCTGGCCAGGACCCTGGGCAGCCGCCTGGCCAGGTCGTTGTCATTCCTTCCCCGGAGCTCGTCCTGGGGAGGAGGCAGGACAGCAGCAGGCTGCGCTCCCCTGCCCCGCTCTTGGATGGGCCGAGCGGGCTTTGGCGTCCGGGTCTTGCCCCGGAGCGGCTGCATTTCGGCAGCAGCCGCTGACGATTCCTGGCTGGTGGGCTCCGCGACGCGCTGTGGTTATTCTGGGCTGCAGCGGGGGTGGCTGGGGAGGGACCGGCTCGTCCGGATCAAGAGCTGTTGGAGAATAAGCGAACAGAAGCAGAGTTCCTGGGTTCCTGACTGCGTGGTCGCTCTGCGGTGGCGGGTGGGGAGACGTCGGGTGGATCCGGAGCGCGAGCGCCTGGGTGTCGGGACATTCCTGGGGGCTGCGGCAGCTGTGGGGTTTGTGGGCGGTGACGCCCATGCCGCAGCGATGCCTCGGCGGGGCTGAGTGGCTGCAGCCCTAGGGCACCGCTGGCCCAAGTTGTCCGTCGCTGGCTCTTAAGGCAGCGTGACGAAGCTCCGGGCGCCGGGAGGAAGCCTGGCTCCATGCTTACCCTTTCTCTCTCCTCTTCCCCTCCGCACCGGGGTCCTGGCTGCTGCTGCCTGCTGCCGCCGCCTGTCCCAAGTGGTCAAACAGAGGATGCAGATGTACAACTCACCCTACCAGCGTGTGACGGACTGTGTGCGGGCTGTGTGGCGCAACGAAGGGGCCGGAGCTTTCTATCGCAGCTACACCACCCAGCTCACCATGAACATCCCCTTCCAAGCCATTCACTTCATGACCTACGAATTCTTTCAAGAGCAGCTCAACCCCCACAGACAGTACAACCCAGGCTCCCACGTGGTCTCCGGAGCCTGCGCAGGGGCTGTCGCTGCCGCTGCCACTACGCCTTTGGACGTTTGCAAAACGCTGCTCAACACCCAGGAGTCTCTGGCCTTGAGCTCCAACATCAGCGGACACATCACAGGCATGGCCAATGCCTTCAGGACGGTGTACCAAGTGGGCGGCGTGACCGCCTACTTCAGAGGGGTCCAGGCGAGGGTCATTTATCAGATGCCCTCGACGGCGATCGCCTGGTCCGTCTACGAGTTCTTCAAATACATCCTCACCAAGCGCCAGGAGGAGAGGCGGGCTGGGAAGTGAGCCAGAGCCGCACGCCATTCCAGACCTGCTTCACCTCCCCTCCTGGTTTGTCTTCTGACCCCTCTCCCTTTCGGTTTGGTTTGTGTTGAAGAGAGGGGGCGGCGAAGCCCTTTTGGGGTGCAGCGGTGCCATTTTTTTGCCTTGCGGCTGCTGCGGCTCCACTCAGGCCACGCAGCTTGCTCTCTCCCAGGGCCCTCCGAGATGTCCCGCTGGGAGCTGCAGCCTGGGTCGTCTCCCCTGGCGCTTCAGTGGAGCTGTGCTCCTGTCGCTTCCCTGAACCAAAACCCCCTTCCGCGCAAAGCTCGCCCCTGCTCGGAGGGGAAGGCAAGTGTCCTGCCCTGCCGCCGGCGGGGCCAAGCCGAGCTCGCCGTCGCTGACGAGGGGGCAGCGGCACCGCCCGGGGTGCCGGGGGCTTGGCCTGGCTTTTGGCTGAAGCGAAGTGTAAGCCTTGCCGTTGTCTCGTAGCACGCACACATGACGCTGACTGCCCTGGTGGTGGTGGGGAGAGAGGATGGCACTTGAGGAGGGGAGCCCGTAGGTTTGTTGTTGTTCCTGCTCTTGACACCTCCAATAAAAACAGTTCTGCTCTGTCCTCACATCCCCTGCTTACTCCTGCATGGACCAGCTCCTGGCACCATCGCCTTTCTGGCTGTGCCCGGTGCTGAGCTCTTGTGATGGGTGCCAGAGGGGGAAGGGAAACGGGGTCTGGGGCTGGCGGTGGGAGGAGGGGACCTGGCAGCGTGCGGGGAGGACGGAGGTCCCCATCCCCATTGGCTGGTGGCGCAGCCCGTCGCCTGCCTCTGGCGTGGGCTGTGACCCCGCTGGAGAAGCTGCGGTTTCTGCTCCTCGACCAGGCAGTCCCGCGCCCCCCAGGTTGGACCGAGGGTGCTCAGGGTGCCTCCAGACGGCTCCAAATGGAGGTGACAGCAGGAGGGTCCTCGGTTGCGTGCGCTGGGGATGGAACAGCAGTTCCGGCACAGGGTGAGGCTGGAGGGCTTTGTGCACCTCGCACGGGAGAGCTGGGGTCAGCAGGGCTTTTTGCCTCCTCATTTTGAGTGCGTAAACTAGCTTGTGCCTTGTTGGGCATCTTAAAACTCGATCAACACACTTGCTCAAAATCCTAATATTTTGTCTAATCTAATGATAATTGAATAGGTTATTTTGTTACCAGCTTGTTAGCTGTCTTGATACTGAGTCCTTTCAGGGTCCCACCCAGCCTCTGGACCTGCGAGCCAGCCTCCACGGGTCCTGTGCCAAGCACTGAAGTATCGCTGAGCTGCGCTGACCCTCCGAGAGGAGGGCTCTGGGTTCCTCGAGGTGGGTGCCTGTGGGTGACGTCTGCCTCTCGTGGGGTGCTGCCGTAGTGCTCGCAGGAGGGGCGTCCGTCCCACCGTGCCATGCCCAGAACGGCTCCCTGGAGGAAACGCGCTCACAGCCACAGTATGTGCTGCCGGCGAGCGTCTGCGCCGGCTCGGCTCGGGGCTGCTCCCGAGGATCTGCCGGCCCGGGCAGAGGGCTGCTGGGGTGGGCTGTGGTGAGGGGAACGAGGGCTTTCCTGTGGCTGGAAGGGCTGCTGGGTGAGCAGGGGGGATGCACAGCCCTCGGGGAGGGGCATCGGGGCCCCAGCACTGCCAGGGGGCTGGAGGGCAGGGACCCCCGCGCAGCGGGGCTGGGGGCTCGACGCCCTGCCCAAGCCCCAGCCCAGCCCCGGCTCCACTTTCCCCTGAAGCATCTCTCTTGTCCCTGGTTCCCGAGGGTGGGTGACAGACACCGAGTGACCCTCAGTGGGATTTTCGACGGCTGCCCAGCAGGTCTGGGTGTCCCTGGGCACGGAGCAGCCACAGCCACTGCTCCGCAGCCCAGGGCTGCCTGGGTTGTGTGCCCACCCTCTGCTCCCTAGCGTGGGCTGCAGGCCCCTGGTCCCTGCTTCTTCCGCACAAGCAGGAGGAAAAGAAACTCCTTAAAGAAACAAAAGCTGACAAAAAGCGGGAGCCTCCAGTTTTCCCACCATTTCAGGAGCTGGGGCTTTAAGAAATAGCCCAAGCATTGCAAGATTTGGCAGCCCTGCGGCTCCTCCACCCAAGAGGGAGAAATCTGAGAAGCAGAAATGGCTGGGAGAGACCAGGGGAGGATTAGCTTGGCGGGCAGGGCATTCGACAGAAGACGGGTACAGCTGGGCTCTGCCAGGATGAGTCTCCCTGCCCAGAAGCTGAAAGCTGTTGGTGGTGCAGCTGCAGCTTCGTCTTTAACCCTGGCCACGCACAGGGGCAATGACAGACCCCACGGAGGAAAAGGCATGAACACGGGCTGGGGAGAGATTCATGTTATGAAATACATCAGCCGCTGGAAGAAGCTCTATAAACGTCAGCAGGCGAGGGCATGGTTGAAGGCAACTCCAGGATATTTCCAGGAATAACTGCCCGCAGAAGAGCCAGGGAAGGGAGCGAGACCCCCTGGGAATGGGGAGATGAGAAGTCAGCACCGCACGTGAGCAGTCGGCCCGAGCGTTCCCCTGGCAAGGGCACGGCCTTTCTGGTCTCCCGGCGCTTTGCCAGCTTGCGCAGCAGCAGCTGGATGCTGCCCAGTGCAGGCAGCAGCAGCACCCCCGCAGAGGATGGCTTTGCCTGTGAGGGGTCCGGCGCCACAGGGACAGCAGAGCCGTCCACGGGGTTTCCAGATATCCCCTGTGGCGTGGGACAGGCCGTGAGAGGCTGGAAAAACCCCCTGTCCTGCTGCCATCTCTGTCCCCTGAGCTGAACCTCTGCTGCAGACCAAGGGCGGCCATGGCGATACGTGACTGCTTCCCAGCTCTGCCGGGGTGGGGTGTCCCCTCGCCAGCCAGCCCGGTTCCTCTGGCACCTTTGGCACGATGAGATGCCCAGGGGTAACAGGGTTATCTGCTGGTGCAGCTACAGCCGCTGTCCTTCCAAGGTCTGGTGACACCTCAGCGAAGCCTCGCGGCGCTGGGTCTGTCCTACGGCCTCCTAGGTATTTGGCTGCGCTTTGGATGAGATCCCTCCTACAGCCTCTTCTGAGTAAAGATACTATTTTTAGCTTTCCAGCAAGGAAGCCACGCTCAGCCCAGCAGAGTTTTGGAGACAACCCCTTTTCCTCTCGGCTCCCCGCAGGATCCACATTCAGTGCCGGCAGGGATGTGCTGCCTCGCCTTCCCATGCCCAACCGCCCCTCGAGCCCTGTCCTGCTGCTGGTGCCTGGGGATAAGGAGTCTTGGGGGGGGGGGAGCCCCGCAGCCCCCTGAGCGGGCAGAGTCGGGCAGCACTGCTGGCCTTGCCCTGCTCCAGGTGATGGATCCAGGGCCGCTGCAGCTCTGCCGTGGCATGAACCCAAGCTATTTCAGGCAGCCGGGGTTTGCCATGCCAGGACAGCTCAGGAGCCCCGGCCACCTTCCTGGGGTAACCGGAGATGGAGACGCCTGCGCTCCCGCAGGTTGAGGGCAGGGCTGGCGGCTGAGTCACTGCTGGAGGGGAGCTGAGGGGGTCATCTGCCCCAGAGCAAGAAGGGGAGACCCTCCAGCGTGTCTGCCCCACACCTTTGGCCAGGGGCTAGTGGGCTCCTGAGCTGCCTCTGCCTCGGGGACCCCACACAGGGCGCTGGGTCCCAGCTCACAGGAGCCTTTGCCAGCCCAGCTCAGAGGCCAGCAAGAGTGCAAGGACACTGCCCTTCCAAACCACATCCCTGCCCCTCCTCTGCCAGCGCCCTGGGCTACCCCGAGCTTTCCTGCCCCCCAGCCCCTCGGCAGTGGGTGCCTGACAGCCCTGCTCGGTGGGAGGGGGTGGTCGGAGCCCGCGGGGAGCGCAGAGGTGGGCTCCCAGCCCCCCTCCAGCCCCAGCTCTGGGATTCCTCAGGGCTCTGTCAGACCCCAATAAAGTCGTACAAGTTCTCATGACCCCACGGCCTTACAGCAGTGGTAAACGCGGGCGCCGGGGCTGCCTGGACACAGAGCAGACATTGCCTCTGGTGGGCCCTGGGAAACCTGCTTCTGACCCACGTTGCTGCCTGAGTTAAACCACGGAGAGACAACCCCTGGCTGGGCCGGTCCCAGCCTGCCTGGCTCCAGCCGAGCATCGCAGCGGTGCAGGGAGGCAGGGAATGCAGCCTGAAAGGGAAAGCAGAGCCTGAAAACCTGCTTTCTTGGCTGTAAAGAGCCACCAGAGGAAGCAATCCCCAGGGCTGGGCTGGGAGTGCTCTCAGGGTGTCTGGTTTGATGGGGAGATACTGGTAATAACTGTGCTTAGTGCAGGGTTATGTGTCAAAGACCCCCCAACAAGGGTCTGCAAAGCAGCCCCGGGAAGATGCTGCCTGGCTGGACCTGGGGTGCGGGCAGGCGGCATGTCGCACTGGGGAGGGGGCAGAGGTGGGCGAGGAGCCACTCTTCGGCTGGATGGGGCCGGCACAGGGGTCACTCTCGCACAGACACAGCAGTGAGGACACTGGGGACAGCTCAAGCACACCATGACACTAGGGCCTGCTTCAGGACCCGTCGCAAAAGCCGCTGAAGCAAGGGCTGGTCCAGGAGCTGGGGGGACTCCAGCACTAACCTCCCCGACCCGGCACGCCTGCAGGTACGGCACTGCCGGCGGTGCTTGCCCCGGAGAAACCCTACAACCCCCCTGGGACACCTGTGGCATGGGGGCTGACTGAAGAGTCTCCTGGCAGGGCACCAACCATGCCTGGCATGGCTAGGCGGCTGCCAGGAGAAATGCAAACCCAAGCACCCTTCTCCTCTATCCCCGGCACCTTTGGGTACCCATTAGACCTGGGCAGCCTGTCGCCTGGAGCACTGCCAAGGGCTAGAAAAAGGGGAGGGAGCGGGGAACTGGGCCAAAATCAGCCTGTTCCGCCGACAGGGACGCAGCTCCCTCTTGCAAGGACGCAGCCGTAACGGGCACCGGGCGCCGGACACCGCAACCACCCAAAATGTCCTCGGGCAAGGACTTGCCAGCGTGAGTGCGGTAGCTGGAGGCTGCGGGCGCTGCTGGGGCGTCGGGAGCTTTGAGGGGGGCTCCCAGCCGCGGGCCAATTGCACTGCTTTGAGCTGGAGAAGATACTCAGACAACCAGCTCCCGCGGAGCTCGGCCGTGGGGAGACAGCCAAGGCCAGCAGCCCAGCCTTCCCAACGCCCAGCGTGTCCCTCCGCCGTCCCCAGCGCCAGGGACGCGATGCCAGCGGGGGGACGCAGCCCCGCCCGCCTGCTCTGCAGCCCTCCAAGCCTCGCGGGGTCACTCGGGCACCCCCAAACCAAGCCAGCGCGGGACGGAGTCCCCGCGGCGTGGGGTGGCGGGGACAGAGGGGTGCTGGTCGCTCCCTGTCCCCGGCTGCTTGCCGATAGATGGCGGTGGCGCATCTCGGTTGGGGACAGGGCTGGCAGCCCGGGGGACCTGGGGTTCCCAGGCAGCACCCCGAGGGACCCCTCTGCCCTCAGCAGCACCCGCCTGAAGCAGCGGGGTCATCCCCCGGGCAAGCGCCCGTGGATGTCATCGCCCAGGCAGGGGCAGGCGGCAGGGTGCCCCTGGGAAGGGCTCTGGCCTTCAGCCATGCTCTGCTCTGGAGGGGACGAAGACGCAGTCACCTTCTGCGGAGGGGTCGCCCGAGTCCCTCGTACCAGCGCTGTGCTCGGTCATGCCGGGAGGAGAGAAGGAACAGCTAAAATACGCAAGTCTCCCCACCCTGCTTAGTCAGGTGTCGGCATCTTGTGATGTATGGGAGAGGTTGGAGGACCGGGGAGGGTCTGTGGCCATCGGTGACATCCCAGGAAAGGAGGCCGCTCCCTGGCCCTGGTGCTGGCACGCAAGTAGTGAGAGAAACCCTGACTGAAGGCTCCACAGCACACATGCTGATATTTTAATTTAATTACCTGATCCATGGCTGGCCACAGCTGTCTTGGCACTGGAGAGTGCTTGTGCTACAACCATGCATTGCCATCACCAGGAGGAGCTTCCAGCACCCCCGGCGCCGGCTGCCCGCCGAGCACTGACGGCTCCGCAGAGCAGCCTCGATGGCTCCCAGCTCGTGGTGCGGGGCATCTGCAGTGGGAAGCACTGCAGAGCTGGAGCTGCTACTCCAACCTGGCTCCAACATAGCGGTGCAAGAGCTGGGCACCACCCCACCACGCAGCTGGGTCCCCGGGTTCCCGGCCCTGAGGCAGAGGGAGGTGGCTGTGCCCAGGTCGAAGTAGATGGGACCAGAACTCAGCGAGGTCTGCCCAGGTCCATAGGCAGCCTGTCCGGCCTCACTGGGAGCAGGTGTCTCGCTCCACGCCCAGGAGAGCTCCTTGCTGGTGGCAGCAAGTGGGTGGCGAAGAGAGAAGGATGAAGGGCGCGAGGGGGAGGGATGACTGCAGCTGGGGAAAGGGAGGAATGGGAAAAGATGTCGGGAAGGAGAGGAAACAGACCACATCTGCAGTGCTGCAGAGGGAACTGCGCTGCTTCCACATGATCCTGACCATGATGGAGAGGCCTCAGAAAACCAGCTAGCCCTGGGGTTTGGATCGAGCGGCCCTGGGAACCACTGGACAGAGGCGGGTTCTGCTCATGGGCTCCTCCTTGGCCAGGAAACTTGAATGAAAAACAGAACTGGAGCCCGTGCAGAGTGGGCCTGAGGCCTGGTAGTTAAAGCCTGGCCGCCCTCCAACCCCTCCTTTGCTTTAGGTCAGTGTGTTGTTTTACAGCATCTCGTCGCTGCCCAAAATCACTTGGCACCTCCCCTCCCTAACTCCCAAACAGCAGTAAATCCCCATCTGACTGGGAAGAAACAACACGTGCCCTCTGCCCCTTGACCATAGCCCTCTCCATCCCTCCCTCCCTCCCCGATGTCCCCCCGGCCACCCCACCACTGCAGCAGGACCATGCAAGAAGGATTTCCACCAGCACCCTGCGCCTCTCGCCTCGCCGGTAGAGCCATGCTTCGCCCCAGGGCGCAGGGGACGGGGTACGTCATGGGCGGGTGCTGCCTGCAGCGCGGCCACGCAGCCACTTCCCTCCATTGTGTCTCCCCTCCCTGGGCTGCCCGTCCAATCTGCGGTCTCCCACCATCTCCCTCCCACCGGTCTCCGCCGGCTGTTCCTCCTCTTCGGAGCGCTTCACTTCCGCCACCCTGCTCCGGGCCCTCCGGCACCGCCGGCTCTTTGTGCCGCTCCGTCCTCCCCATCAGCTCGGGTGCTTTGGGTGAGAGTCTGCAGAGGGGTCCCTCCCACCAGCCCCCCGCCCTCCCCCCAGTCTGAGCTGGTGGGACAGCTGGGATCTGTCCCAGGAATGGGGCTCACTATGGTGGACATCTAGAAATTTCCACCACCGTGCCACATCAGCCTGTCAGCCGGGCCTCTCAGCTTCCCCCAGCTGGGCACTGCTCCAGCTCAGCGTGGGGAGAGCGGGTCCGGGGAGCAGACACGGGTGTTACCAGACGCAAGTGGGGTGTGAGCACAACACTGAACTCACGCCTACGGCAAGGCTGGGTGCTCTTGTGCTTGATAATGCTGGTACAGCCCTGCATTGCCTCTTGGAATGCGGCCGCAGGGTCCCTGTGTGCCCCTTCACTTTACTTAACTGTGGCTACGGACGTAGGCAGCGCGTCGCATGCCAGGGTTTTGGCGTCGACCGGAGCTTCTGGGTGCTGCCGGGGATGCAGTGGATTTCTCACCAGCTGCCACGTACTTGGAGGGGATATGCTAAGCTGGGAGCTCTGTTTAAGGTCCCTTCCAACCCTTACAAATCATTCTCTGATTTTGGAGGAGCTCGTATTATGGTTACGATTCCTGCAGCTTGCGCACCAAGGCACGAGCTGACACGGGTCCCCTATTTTTGCAGACAACAGTCTGGCAGAACATGGAGGAAAACGCAACTCTTTCCTACGGCAGAGACAAATCTCCCCGGCCTGACCGCTGCTGCGAGGAGACAGCATTACCTATCTTTGTTCTTGGCTATCCTGTTTCTACCCACGAGACCGCAGGGCCTTAACCGCTCATCTCCGAAAGCCAAGAGCGGGGCCTGGGCTTCCTCTCCCGCGACACCTTGCTGCCATCCAGCAAACAATCGGCTGGGTGTGCCGCATCCTCTCCCAGCACCGGCCCCGCGAAGCTGCCGGCCTTGGGGTGGCTCGCGGGACAACGGGGTGCCGTGCCGTGCCGAGCCGTGCCCAGCCAGGGCCGGGAGCCGGGGCTGCTGGTTGCCCGCTCTGTCCCCGAGGTGCTGCAGTGGAAAGGATTTATCCGGTTCCTTTCAGACAGCAAACCCCAAGGGTGCGTGCACAGCTCGCGCAGTGGAAACACGCGGCGTAAATCTGTGTTTGGCAGCGTGAGCGGTTGTTACCTACCGCTTCTGTGACGGCGGGCTACAAAAGCGGGTCCTCTGCTCGTGGCGAGGGGACCGTCCCACGACAGGCACGGGGAGGGCACGGTGGACACTGCTGGGCGAGGGGGGAGGCGGTCAGCCCCCCCGGACAGTCAAAAAAAAAAAACCAGCGTCGCGGGCGGGGAGAGGTGCAGGATGGTGCGGGAGCTCTCCCGGCAGCGCCGGCCGCCGCCGCCGCCCGGGACGAGCCAGACGGGGCTCCGCGGGTGTCCGGCCGGCCCCGGCGCTCGGCGGGACCCGCACGGCTGAGACGCGGCCGCGGCGGCGGAGCCGGGACCGCCCCGAGAGCTCCGCGGCGGCGGGACGGGCCGAGCTGGGTAGGTTGGGGGGCGACCCCGCGGCCGGTCCCGCCGGGGTCGGGGGGCCTCGGCCGCCCCCTCCCCCGCAGCCGAGCGAAATGGCTGAACGTGTAGCAATAATGCCCCGGCATTCAGGCTGCCCGGCCCGGCCGGCCCTAATCAGCGGCCCGCGGACCCCCCTCCTCTCCCTCCGCGCTCCCAGAAAGGGGAACAAAACCCAGCACGTTTCTGCAGCCCCCGCGCATAAAGCGCCGGGCCTGGGCCTCAGTGGGGGGCAAAGCGGCCCGTCAATCTCGGCGCCGGGGCCCCTTTGTCCCTCGCCTCCCTGCCACACCTTTTGTTCCCGAATCCAATAAGCGCCTATTCCCGCTACCTTCCTCGGCGGCTCCTTTCAGCGCCGGCCCGGCGGCCACAATGGGCCCGGCTCTGAGCTGCGCGGCCCCATTCAGCGCCCTTGGCACGCTCACAAGCCGGCCGGGCCGCCCTGCCCCGCGGGCACCGCCGCCGCCGCCGCCCCGCCGCCGGGCACCGGCCGCCGGGCACCGAAGGAGGGAGCGGGCGGCGGATATTGCACCTGGTTTATTGACCGACACGGCGAGCTGGCGCTGGCAGTAACCGATACAGAGTAGGCAGAGGGGCCGCGGCACCCCCGGGCCCCGCCGTCGGCTTTTTACAAGCAAAGCTGCTCCACTGGCGCGGCGCGACCGGCCCCGGCCCCGGCCCCGTCTCGCCTGGCCGTCGCGGCGGGCTCCGCGGGGCTGCGGCGCTTCCCTGCGCGCTCGGGCGACCCCGTCCCGCCGCGCCGCTCCGCTCCGCCGCCGGCCCCACAACCGCGTCCCGTCGGGGTCCCGCCGCCGCCGCTCCTCCGGTCCAGGGCGCGCGAGCGGCGCGGGTGGCCGCGGGGCCCCGCAGCCGCCGGTCCGTCCCGCCGGTCCGCTCCGCTCCCGGCCCTCAGTGCGTGTGGGCTACCAGGCCCGGATGCCCTGCAGTGCGCCCTGGCCGCAGGACGGCCCCCCCGCCGGCTGGTGCAGCGGCTGCCCGCCGCCGCCGAACCCCCCCAGGCCGCCCACGTTCACGAAGGGGCCGGCGGCCGCCGCCGGGCTGCAGGCGGCTTGCACGGAGGCGGCGCCGGTGCCCGCCGGGTAGGTGCAGCCGTAGCCGGGGTTGTAGGAGCCGGCGTTGCCGTAGCCGTAGGCGGGGAAGCCGTTGTAGGAGTAGGGCCCGTTGTACGCCGAGCTGTAGCCCTGCGAGCCGCCGAGGCACGGCTTGCCGTCGCGGACCAGCACAGGCACGGCGACCCGGCGCGGCGGCGGAGGCGGCGGCGGGGCCGCGGGGCCGCCCAGCTCCAGCGACTTGTCCTGCCGCTGCCGCTTGCACTTGTAGCGCCGGTTCTGGAACCAGATCTTCACCTGCGTGGAGGTGAGCTTCAGGCTGCTGGCCAGGTGCTCCCGCTCGGGCGCCGACAGGTAACGCTGCTGCTTGAACCGCCGCTCCAGCTCGAAGACCTGCGCCTGCGAGAAGAGGACGCGCGGCTTCCTCCGGCTCCGCTGCTTCGGCCTCTCCGCCTCCTCCGCCTTCTCCGCCGTGTCCAGCGGCTTCTTCGGGACGCAGCTCTCTGCGTGGGGAGGGGTGGGGGGGGCAAGGGTCAGGGTCGCAGCTCGCCGACACCGCCCGCTCGCTGCTCCCGACGGGCCCCGCCGAAGGGCGGGAGCCCCCGCGCCGCTGCGCGCCCGTCGGGGAACAGCGGTGCGGGCGGGGAGGCTGCGCCGGGACCCGGCCGCCTCCGACACCGCCTGTGCTTGCGGGGGAAACGCTTCGGGCGGCGCGGCCGGGCGCGTCTCCCGGGCCGGCGGCGGAGTTTACCGCGGCGGCACCGCGGGACCGAGCCCCGAGCCGCGCACGGCGCCGGGCACCTGCTCCGCCGCCTCGCCTTACCGGAGGGCCCCGCCGCTGCGGGCGCCCCTCGGGCCTAACCCGCCCCGTCCGTCCCTCTCCACTACCGAAACTGCGGAGCGCGGGCCCGACCCGCCGGCTCCGGGTCGGGACCCCGGGGAGGGCGGCGGCAGCCCCGCGACGTGCCAACCCCGGGAGGGGACGCGGAGACCGGGCTGCGGCGCCGGGACGGGGGCTAGGGACGCGCCGCGGGGAGCAAGAGCGGGCCCGTCCCGGCGGCGCGGGGGAGCGCGGCGGGGCCGATACTCACTCGGGTCGCGGGTCGCGGGGTCCAGCTCCTCTCCCGGGCCGGGGGCCTCGCAGGAGCCGCGCAGCACGGCGTGCACGTAGCTGTCGGCGGAGATCCGCGCGTCCGCCTGGCCGCCGGGCGCGGCGATGGCGCTCAGGTAGGACAGCTTCTCCTCCTCCTCCTCCTCCTCGCCGTCGGAGAAGCGGGCGCCGTCGGCGGCCGCCAGCAGGCAGGCGGCGGGGTGGAAGTGGTGCTCCAGGTGGTGCGGGAGCTGGGCCCCATAGTGCGGGTCCTGCTGCTGCTCCAGGTTGAGGATGTCTTTGACAGAGAAGGGGGTGGAGGTGACGGGGCTCGGTAACATCATCGGGGCAGCGCAAGCGGCCAGGCGGTCCCGCGGGCCCGGCGGCCGCTGCGGCGGCCGGCTCGGCGGGGAGGGCCGCGCCCGGTGCGGGGGGAGTGGGGCAGCGCCGAGAGACGAGGGGCCGCGCCTGCTCCTAAGTCGCCTCCATTAGCCCGGCGCTGGGGGGGTCTGCGTTTTGTTACAGCTTCTGCAGGGACAGCCAAGGGCTCGGGAGCCTCCTCTGCCCCGGGCCGGCACGTCACGGCGAGGAGGGGCCGGGGGCGGCCTCGCCATTGGAGGGAGGGGGAGGCAGAGCCGGCCCCCTGCCCGGCTCCGGCCGCCCGGCCAGAAATAGCAATGTATTAAGGCCGAGCTCGGGGAGGCCGCGTCCCCGCGGAGAGTCCCGCCGGGCCGGTGGTCGGGGCCGGGGTCCCCGCAGAGAGCCGCGGCCGCCGCCGCCGCGCCTCCCAGTGCTAAGCACGTGTAGGTAGGTAGGGACCCCCGCCCCGGCGCGCCCCGCTGGCCCCTGCCCGCGCACGGCTCGGCCCGGCCCCGGGACGGGTGAACACGTACGGCCCCGCCGGCGCGGCCGCCCGGCCCTGCAACAGCCTCCCGCCGTCCCGGGGAGGTTCGCCTCCGCCGCCCCGGACTCCTCCCGGAGCCGACGGCGGCCCGGTCTTCCCGTAGCCGGGCGGCGTACACGTACCCGACCCGCTCCTCGTCCCCTGGCACCCCCGCCGCCCCCCGCCGGTGCTCCCGCAGGTCCCCCCGCCACCGGCCAGTCCGCCGCCCGCCCCGGCTCGCCGCAGCCGATGCGACCCGCGCCCGCCCGGGGGAAGGCGCGCTCCGCCGCCGCCGCCGGATCGGGCCCTGCGGCCCCGCAAACGCCAGGCCGGCGCCGGGCCGGGGCAGGCGGGCAGCCCGGGGCTGGGGCGGCGCGGGGCTGGGAGCGCTGTCCCGCGCCTTTCGGTGTTTCCTTTCGTTTCCTTTCGTTTTCTTTCGTTTCGTTTCGTTTCGCCCCGCCGGTAACGGGCGGCGAACAGCTCCGCGGGGCCGCGCGCCCCTGATAGAGGGGATTTTTTCTACCGGATCTTCGAATCAATGCCGTTCCGGCCGGTAACGCGCCGAGCGAGCCTGGCGAGCCCCGTCCGCACCGCGAGTCCCCCGGCCCCGGGACAGCGCCGAGAGCCGGCCCAGCAACCCGGTGCGGCGCGGCGGGGGGTGCCGCGGCCCCGCACCGGCGCCCCGCGGCCCCCGGGCCCCGCCGAGGGCTCAGCGCCGCCGCGGCGCGGGGAGCGGGCGCACCGGGGGCGGGGCGGGGGGTCCCGGGCGAGACATTTCGTTGTGATTAAAATCCCGCCGCCCCGCAGGGCTCGGACCGGCGCCGAGGAGAGGGCACGGGGAACGGGGCGCGCACGGCGGGCAGGTGAGTGTTCGCGGGGCCGGGGCTTCGCGGGGCGTTCCCGGGGGCTTCTCTCGGGTCGGTACCGGCCGGCGGTTCCGCTGTTTACCGGGCTCTGTTGGCAACCTCCTTTCTCCGGCTCTCGCCGCTCCGCGTACCCCGGAGAAAACCGTTTACCGGTGGCGAAGCCCCGGACGGGAGCCCGGGCCCCGCGCACCTCGCCGCAGCTCCGCGGCGGGCCGATTCCCGTTTCCCCCGACGCGCCGGATCGTTCCCACCGCGCCGCTTCAAACCCGTTCGGTGTAAATCGCGGCGGGTCGGCCTCTCCCCGGCCGCTCCCGGTGCCGGCCGCCTTCCTCCCGGCCCGAGGCCGCCGGGGCCGGGTGGCGGGCGGGGAAAGGCGCTTGCCGCAGCCAGGCCTGGCCGGGGCCCGGCTCTGCCCCGTGCCGCCGGTGCGCGGAGGAGCCGCGGTAACAATTAGTAACAATTAGCACCTGATCGGTGTTACACGTCCGCGCCCGGCCCGCTCCGCTCCCGCGGGTTGCAGGCGCGGAGGCCCGGCGGCGGCTATCCCCGGGTCTCCGCGTTGGGGAGAGCCGCGGCAACGGCCGGTGCCCTCGGTGGCGGCGGGAAGGGGGGTGCCGGGCCACTAGCAGCCGCCGTGCCGAGGGCCCGGCCCCGGGCCCGTCGGGGTTTGGCTCGCCTGGCGCCGTGGCGCTCCCGCCCGCAGCGGGATCCCGGACGGGCCGAGCGCCAGGCGCGGCCTGCGGGCAAGGGGAGCCCGCACCGGGCGGAACCGGTGCTTCGGGGACGTCTGCCCGGCCGTGGGATCCGTTCTCCCGTGCCGCCGCCGGGCAGAGACAGTGGTCAGGGAACCCCGGATCAAACCCCGGCCGGGCACGGACACTCGTGGGAGCACCTCTGTGTCACCCCGGCCTTTCCCGCGGCCGCCTCGTCCCCTCCCGGTGCGGTAGCGGGGTCCGCACCCTTCCCGCCCCGCCGGCATCCGGATCTCTCCGGGAGTTCCTTGGGGCCGGACCAGGCCCGCTTCGGCGGGACGCGAGCGGCCATTTCCCAGCTGGGGAAGCCGAGGTAGAGGGGAGCTGCTCGGGCGCCGAGGGGCAGGGCCAGGCCCGGGGGGGGATGAACGACGCGGGGGTGCGGGAGCCAGGGGAAGGCGCAGCCCCAGTACCTGCCGGCGGGTGTCAGCCCCGGGATGCTTTCCCCGAGCCGGCCGGACTTGGGGTCAGCTGGCTATTAATGGTTATTTTATTTATATCATTAGCGGCGTCCCCTGAGCTCTGTTTACAGCGGGGCCTTGTTGTCCCGGCCGCTCCTGCGCTCTGTTTGGACAGGGGATTATCGTAATGGATGGAGCTCGCCGTGCGGATGCTGCAGCGGAGCCAACACCCCCCACACCGGGCCCGGGGAGCAGCCCCCCCTTCCCCCGCCCCCCCCCCCCAGCGGGCGCAGGCGGCCCGGTAGCAGGCGGCAGGGGGCCTCGCTCGGGGCGATGCTATCAGCGCCGGGGCCGCTAATTGCTCCATTAGCCTGGCGGGTGCCGAGCGCCGGAGCCGGCCCCGCGCTAATGGCCGTAAACAAACAAACACGTTAATCCGTCCCCGTCTCCAGCCCCGGTGCGCAGGGAGCCGGCGGCGCGGCCGCGGGAGGCCCTCGGGCGGGCGGCACCCACCTGCCCCGCCGCCCCGGAGCCCCCGAGGACCGGGCCGGTGGGGACCCGCGCCGCCGGGAGCTGCCCCCCGCGCCGGGCCCTATTTACACAGAGCCTGCCCTTGTGTAAACGCTGCGGGCCGTGGTTTATCTCAGGGCCCGTCTGTTTCTCGTTCTCTGTCAGCAGCGCCCGGTGAAGGATGGCCCTTTCCCAGGGGCTCGGCCCTGATTTATGTGAGAACGGCAGCGCGCCGGGGACGCCCGCGCACGGCGGGGCCGGCGGCGCGCACCGGCGGGGGGGGGGGGGGGCAGCGGGTCCCGGGGCCGCGCCCGGCCCGCACCGGCATTGCTCGCCGCGGACACCTGCCGGCAGCCAGCCTGCCGCGCCCGGGCCGGGCTCTCCCCGCACCG
Organism: Opisthocomus hoazin; assembly: GCF_030867145.1. Classification (NCBI taxonomy): domain Eukaryota; kingdom Metazoa; phylum Chordata; class Aves; order Opisthocomiformes; family Opisthocomidae; genus Opisthocomus; species Opisthocomus hoazin. The sequence continues at coordinate 63,956,761 of NC_134419.1, forward strand.
CACCGCACCGCACCGCACGGCCGGCCCAGGGAGCTCCGCGGCGAGCGGGTCCCAGCCTCACTGCCCGTCCGGGAATGACGCTTCTCCACGACTTTCCGAAGCGAAATGTCGTCTTTCTTCGCCAGGAGCGCTTCTGCGGGCGGCGGGGCCAGGGCCAGGCAGGGGATGCTGTGCGCTGGTCCAGCAGCGGGCTGCCTTCATCTCCCACTGCCCCCTCCCAGCCTGCCCGGGCCGTGCCCACTGCCCCCTCCCAGGGTCCCCAGGACCCCCTGCCTTGGCTTTGCCAAGAGCCACCCACCTAACGCCTGTTTTCTTGAGAAATACATCGCTGCAAATGTTTGCTTTTCTTCTGTATTTTCTCGCTCTGCTGGCATTGGCCGATTTACCCGTGCTTCATAGTTGTCGCAGGGACGCGTGGCTTGGACGCGTGTCCCAAATCAAAGCCTTGGTGAGAAATGTCTTTCCTGGGGGTCAGAACCAGGCTTTTTAGCACCCTGAGAAACGGGTACGTTTCCAAGGCGGGGGGCTTGATCTGGGGGTGCCGGTAGCTGTGTGCAACACTCGGCGCTCCGCACTTTGGGAGACAGGAGCAGCGCGTGCGAGGGTGCTGGTCGTTGCGGCAAGGGGAGCTCGGTGGGTTTGGACACCAAAGGGAAGGCTGCCCTTGATTTCAGTGCCCAGCGTGCCTCTGAACCTGCGGCTGATGCGTTGAGCTTGGTGAAGGCCACGTCCCGGGAGCAGGTAAAGGTCATCCCACATCTGAGGCAATGCAGGATAGGAAATGTCAGTGCCAAGGACCCCTGCCCGCCTGCTTTTATTTGGTGTCTCTCGTGCACAAAGGATATCCAGGCTGCACAAAGCCACCCTGCTGCACAACACGGCCCCGCGCCTGGGGACGTGCGGAGGGTAGCAAAACCCCCCCTTCCTCTGTAGGAGAAGCTGTCGTAAATCACGGTTTACTGCTTGTGCGATGAGAAGGTCTCGTGTCGAGACTCCTGCTGGAGGAAACCGCCGTGGACACATGTACACCAACCCCTTGCCACTCACGCAGGGCAAAACCCACGGCCCTTCTGGGAGCGCCTTTGCTCTGTGCCTTGGAAGCCGCTGCTGCGTGTTTGTGTCCTTGAGGTTGAGAAGCAGGGATGAAATTCATCCTTCAGCCGAGCCCGGTGAGAGGCTCGCTCGCCGCTCGCATCTGCAGGCCTGCGTACCGCTCGCATCCCATAGGGCTTAAGTGGAGCCTAAGTGGACCCTGGGCCTTGCGCTGGAGGCCTGCCCGGCGCTGGATTTCAGCTCCGAGCCCAGGCCTGCAGCTCTGATTCATGCACGTAATCCTGCTGAGGTCAGCGGGTTTCATCCTGCTCCCGCCACAGCCCGCAGGATGGTTCGCACGAGAGTGGCAGGGTCAGGCTCTGTGTTTGCATGGGCTGTAGAAAATGGAACCATTAAGATTAAACCAATTAAATTTTAACAGGTCTGGAAAGCGTTTTATTACATAATAAACAGGAGGGATTAGCCGTGCTGGGTTTTGCTGCCTGTGTGCTGGCGGAGCGGTTCCTCGGCGTTCCTCCGGGCCGGGGACCTCCCCGCGCTGCCGCTGGGGCCGGCCCGCTGACGAACACACAGGCTGCGAGCACAGCTGCGCGCTGGCTCCAGTTCCCGTCCAGCGCCTTCCCCCGAAGCATTCTGGGTGCGACGCTTTTCTTAGCCCCAGCAAAGCCTTTTCTAGAAGAAATTTTGTGAGTTATTCAGTGGCTGTTTCTACGGCGTCCTCCAGGGAGAGGGAAGCCCTCGTGCTTCTGTGCGGGCATGCTGGTGACGAGCGAGCGGCTGGGCTGGATCCGTGAGAGGTGGTGACACATGTCTCATCTTGGATACAGAGCTGATAAGTTCCTCTTGTTTAGGGCATCTGCCCGGCAGCCAGTCCCCACTTCTCCCCCTGCTTAATCAAGATTCCTCCGGCTGCAAGCGGGGCTTGTTGCCGTGCAGATGAGGCCATCCTGGGAACGGCTATCCCTGGAGCTGGCAAATCTGCACCAAAAATGGCACACGGCTGCGTGTTTGCCAGAGTGGTTTCAGGGTAGTCGGACTGAGAATGGATGCAGAAACCAGCTTTTGGTAGAAACTATGCTGCAGCCTCAGCTAGGCAGCTGCCTCGGTGGTGGCACTTGCTCGGCTCTGCTGGCGTTCGTCTGCAGGGGCTGCCACGGGCTCCGAGGGGCACCCACAGCCGGGGGCTGTTGCACAGCTTCATCTTCTCAGCCATAACTCGCCGCCGGCCAGCTCAGAGGGGCTGTGCACACATATTCCCCCGGCCTTGCAACAACCTGCAGCTGGGGGCGAGGGAGGAGGCTGGGGAACCTCATCCTTTCTGTCTCCACCGGGTAAATACAGGATAAGAGCCTGGCAGGCTCAGCTGAAAGGCATTTTGTACGCTGCTTCCAGAGGCCACCGCGGGCCAGCTTCCGATGCCATGGCGGGTTTTTCTCTGGAAGTGGAACGGCTGCTGTGGGTGGGGGCTGTGGTGTGTCCAGGGGCAGCAAAGGCAAACAGCTCCCTGGCTGCCTACCGTGCCTGGAAAGGTTAACGGTGGAGCATGCGCTTGGTCTGCACGCTCCTGATAGGCACCCGTTCTTTCGTTTTCCTTTAAAATACTTTTCTTCTTTTGCTGTGGCTGCTCGTGCTGCTCCCTCCTGCGACAGCTCCTCGCTGGAGGCCGCTGTGTAAATAGAGCAGACCCTGGGTCCCGCACGCAGGCAGGCAGGTGGGAGATTCGAAAGTTTCTGTTAATAGTTTATCTCTGAGTCGGCCTAATGATTTCTCCTTGTAATTACTGCGCAGAAATTGTTAGTGTATCCTGATGATTCAGAACTTTCTAACAACAACTCCGGACCAAATTATAAACTGTTTTTCTATCTTGGAGTGGAGACTTGAGAGAGGATTCCTAATTGTTCTTGTCCCCTCGGGGGCCAGAGCTGGATTATTCCACACAGCCTCCTCTGCAGACTTGTTTTTAGTCTATCAGCAGGCCCTCTGCCAGACCGAAGGGATGGGGAACTCAGTTTTCCACTTTTAAATCCCCCCCCTCCACCCTTCCACTCCACTTACACCTCTAAGGAAGAGCATGGATTAGAAAGGATTTGCCCTCATGGGGCTTTGGTTTGGGTTTGTGAAGATCTGTCCTTAAAAGCTTGCTTTTTTTGTTTTTATCCCCATGTAAACCTGACTCCCGGCCTTATACTGGGAATGGGCAGAAGCGAGGCGCTGTGTTGTTCCGAGAGCAAAGGTCTCCCCTTTCTTTTGAAATACCTGCCTTTAAATGGCATTTCCTCTTCGAGACAACAGCTTACGGCGAAGGACAAGCAGGTGGGGATGGGCGAGGGTGATGTTTCGGGAGCAGAGCATGGCTGGAACCCTCCTGCTGCAGTTGCTGTGCTTTGGCCACACGTGCAAAAGGCTGGGTGGGCCCAAAGCTCACCCAAAATGTGTCCCTGTGCCAGCAGCGACAGGGAGACCTGGGTCTCTTGATGCAGCTCCTGGCTTGTCCCTGTGCCGCTGACGTCCCAGTGTACTGGAGGCCATGGGCATCCTGGCATGGCTGGGATGCTCTCCCCAGGACCCACCCCGGTGCCCTCCCCCAGGACCTGTCCTCCGCTGGCCATGACCCGTGCAATGATGCCGTGTCAGGCCATCAGTCCCAGGGCGCTGGGGCCGTGGTGAAGGCGGCCGGTAGCTAACACGGGGCCAAGGCGGCTCTTCCCTTCCTCGTCCTCCCCTTTCCCGGGGAGGCAAGAGGCCACGCCGCCGGCCATGCCCTGTCCCGCTGGAAGCGCTGACGCCCGTCTGGCTGCCGGGACACCCCACCATCCCCATCCCAGGCACGTCCCCCACGCCCGGCAGCGATGAGCGGGCACCGTGCCGCATCACGTGGCCGCCCGGGCGCCCTTCCGCAAACATCCCTCCCGCCACGCACCCGCGGTACCCCCACGGCTGGCCCACGTCCGCCCCGCGCACCCGCCCTTGCTGACGGCAGGGAAAGTAGGAGCCGTGTCCTTGTGCTGACCTTCGCCTGACCTTCCAGTAACGCTCGAGAAACCCTCGGTAAGGCTTTCTCATTGTGCAGCCCCAGGGTTTCCAGGGAATTAGTCAGCAGGCTGGAATTGTGCTCTGTGTATGTGACCCCCCTGCTCCCCCCCCCCCCCCCCGCCCCGCCTCTCCCATCTCTGGAGCCGGACCAGTCCAAGAGATATGTTGCCAGGGTGACAGCGAGGTGTGATGGATGGACAGAGAGTGGCTGTGGAGTGGCAGGGCCGCTGGTCAGTAACCCAGGGCTGTGTTTATAAGAAGGAAGAGGCTGTTTCCTGGAGCGAACATAATGCAGCTCTAAAAAAGGCAGGGGAAATACATCATGCGAGGCGAGCGCAGCCCTGGGAGGGGAGGGCCGCTGGGGAGCCCAGCACCAAAGCGAGCCTCCAGGTCAAGGTGCCTTTGACAGGGGCCTTTTTTATAGGCCATTTGCGTGAGAGTTCGCTGCTGTTTCTCTGCAGCCCTGACAGCGGCTCAAGGCCCAGCCGGGGTTTGGGGAGGGTCTAATCTAAGCTCGCCGTTTTCCAGCCCTTCTCTTGCGGGACCCGCTGATTTATTTGGAAAATAAATAATCGCCCCTGACTATTGTTTTGTCACTGCAGAGTGACAGTCCCCCCCCCCCGGTGTGTGTCTGTGCCCTGTCCCGCAGCGGATGCTTGGAGGTATAGGGAAGGACCCCAGGGCGGAGGGAGCGAGGGGCTGAGCCCGCAGCCCGCATCTGCCCCTGCCTTGCCGGGCCCTGGGAAGCGGCGATGCCCATAGCCACCATCCCCACACGGCGTGGGGACCCAGGGCATCACCCCCCGTGCTCATGGTGCCTGAGCTCGGAACTGGGACAGAGGTGACAGGCTGGAAATGTGAGGGGACATCTCACCCTCCTTCCAAAACGCCATCCGTGGCAGTCCTCCACTTCCCTTTGGCTGCTCCGCAGGTGTGTGACGTCCTCGTGCCTGGCGCCCGCATCTCTCTGCGAAGGCTGTGGGGTGGTCCCCGCGCCTCGCGTCACCCCCGAGCCCCGCGGCCATGTTCCCTGCAACGTCACCACTCTGCCAGAGGGTCCGGCCGTGGGAGAAGCGGTGGCTCCTGGTGCTGCCGACGGGGTTTTCGCTGCGCACCCGGCAGCGTGGGAGCTGAGCCCCCCGGGTGGGCTGGGGCACCGCCGCGCCCTCACCCCTGCTCCCGCTCCCAGGGCTCTGCCCTGCCCTCGTCCCCTCCGGGCCTTAATCACCCCAGCTGATCGGAGACCGCTGCCCCAGAAAACAGCCCCCGATTGGCCCCGTACCAAAAAAAAAAATTCAATTAAAGCATTTCGAAAAGAACTTCACAAAAAATTAGGTTTTTTTGGCTCTAAGTCCCACCATTTTCTATGTAGGCACAAATTCCTTCTATTACAGCTGAAAAATTATTGAAATCTTGAAAATCTTATCTTCTTTCTTCTCCTATTCCTTTTATTCTTATAGCCCCTTGATAGCTGAGCAAGTGATATTGCATTTAGGGTTTTTTTTAGTTTTCTTTTACAAGGGTGCCAAAGCTTTGAAAAGTGTGAGCATAAGGAAGAAAAGATGAGAAAAAAGAGGAGGAAATCTAGAGTGAACGTCAGGCGTTCTTCAAGCAGCTTTGGGGCAGATGAGAAAAGAAAGACAGGAAAATATGAAAACGCAAAACCACAGAGATTCCAAATTTCAAACAACATGATTCTGGTTTAGGAAACTGAAAGAAAAAAATTGTTTCAAAATATTCTATTGAAAAGCTAAACATAATTGTTTCCATAGAATAGTTATCAATCTAATTCTTTTTGGGTAAGAAAATTTTACAGTAATTTTTACACTGAATAAGTAAGTTTTGTAATTTATTTTTCAAGATGTTAACAATAATAACTCTACCTCGACATAATAATAAAAATCCTCAGTTTTCACCTTTCCAGCAAATATCTGGGTTCTGTCCTGTCCTCACTAACACGGGAGTAATTTTTTGAGTGGAGCCTCAGTTTTGGCTCAGGGCTTTGCTTTTGCCTTTTTTCTTCGGAGGAGTGCTCCGTTTTCGGCGTTGTTCGTACTTCCCCTGCTCTAATTCATGCACATACTGCCACATGCACAAATTCCTCAGTGAGTTCAATATTAATCAGCAAATAATTTTTTTTGCAGCCCAGCCTGATCACTGTCTAAAAGCCACTTTCTAAATAAGTATTTGATGAGTATTTGTATATTTAATGTTTGCGTTGTTCTAAGTGACTTTTAACATGAGCTTCTCTCACCCACTTTCGACTCAAATTAGCACGTTCACACGCACTTACACTTGAATTTGCTTTCGGCTCAGATTTTTTACAGCTGTATTGAACGACTTTCAAAAAGCCAGTCCATATTTTGGAGTTACTTGGTTTTGTCTGACATATCCGTCACAGCTGCCGGTGCAGGGGAAGGCGAGTCGTACTTCTGGAAGCCCCTGTGCCGGCAGCCCAGGGCAGCACTGCCTGTCCGGCGGGAGTTGGACCACGCTGGTTCCCAAGCAGCCCCAGCGCCGCTGCTCGGGTGTCATGGGGCTGCAGAGCTGCAGCCCTCTGAGATCAGCCATGAGCGTGGGCTGGTGGTTTTTTTTTTTAAAACACTGTTTATTACCGTTTCTACAACCAGTTCTTGGATTTGCGTCGGCCCCCTGTGGCACCCCCGGACACGCGTGCCCGGGGGGGCAGCGGGGCTGTCCAGGGGGGCTGTGGGGGACTCATCATTCCAGCTCTGCAGATCAAGGCAGCCTGGCTCCTCTGCGAGCCTCTCCAGGTGGCCATGGTATTTCTAAAGGACTTGTCTGTGTGCCGCAGTAAGCTCATTAGCTAATTCCCTTATTACGCAGCATCAACTGAAGCATGTGTGCTTGGGCTTCCAGGCAGGGCAGACCCCTCTCGCCTTTCTCCCTGGCTCGCCTTGCCGCCTCATTACTCCCTTCTCTTTGTTTCAGCTAAGAAGGCAGGTTTTTAAAAGTCCCCTTGGCCCAGCCATTTTGGGTGCGCACTCACCCCTCCCTCACCAGTCCCAGTCCTGGGGTACCCCCAGCAAGAGGAGCTGCTGTGGGCTGGGGCTGCAGCGGGCAGGACGCTGCTTGCCCATCGGCGCGGCGCTTTTGCCTCTGCCAAAGTGGCTTTTCGGGCCTGTTTGCATTTCCGTGTCAATCTTGGAGCCCGGCCGGGCGGATTTGATTCAGACAAAGAGACGCGCGGGGAGTTTCCTAGGAAGGAGGCTGCGGTGTGAAGCTGCCGTGGCGCGATGCTGCTCTATGCGGGGTCGCCCCACGTTTTGAGAGGGTCGATGGGCTCTCGCGTCTTGTTCGGCAGAGAGACGCCAAGCCCCTTGCTCCCGACCTCAAATCTGGCGGATGCTCACCTGGAGCTGGGGGGTCAGAGCCCGCGGGACCAAGCCTTTCTCCCCTAAATATGGGGAGCCTGGGGGGCCCTCTTCCCTCGCTGCCTGCTCTGGGAGAAGCCCGGTCACAACCCCTGCCCAGGGAAGAGGGACGGAGCCGGCATCCCACCCTCTTCCTTCTGGGGGGCCACATGCCGCAAAATCCACCTCGCGCCGGCGCTTTCCGGCCCTCTGTGAGAATGTACAGTTTGTGGCTCCTTCATTGACTTTGAAGAATGTCCCTTTATTCACAATGTTATTTCCTTTAATCACTGTGAGGTTGCAGGAAATCTTCTTGGAAAATTGTTTCAGATTGGCTGGAATCACCGTACTGTCGCAGGGATGGAAAACTCACTTGAACTTGTTTTTATTTTACCCTAAAAAGTCACTGTCCCCAGAAGGTTCAGATGAATTTGGATAAACATGTGAGTTCCGAGGATTTAGTTGTTGTTGAGCAGTTTTTCCCCGCCCCCCCCCCATTTTTTTTTTCTCCCAAATGAACCTCTGTGGCTTTCCAAGTTCCTGAGCTTTACTCAAGACCAGGGGTGCAGAACTGAAGGAAAAAGGGGCCATTGGCATAAACAGATTGAAGACAGGCAAATACATCATTAAGGGACACAACACGCGAGCAGAGATAACGAAGCAGTAAGTGACAGCTTTGGCCATCAGCTAAGAGCCGAACTGACTGAATTTTCTTCTACTCGAGGATAACTACCCTGGCTGACACAGGAAAAACAAGATGTGCTAAAGTTTGACTTTAACGGGAGTTTAGTCCCATTCCCACATGAAATTTTTGTGAGCAATGGAGAAATGTGGTCTATGTGAACGTGTGGCTACATGAGAGCACAGCTGGCTGGAGAACTGTGTTGAGAGGGCAGTTACCAGTGCTCAACCCTCAGATGGGGTCTGATCTGGGTCTGGGGCTAGTCAGTGCTTTCATCAGCGATTTTTACCTGCAGCACTGCTCTGGTGAGCCTGCAAGAGTGATTTTCTTGAGAAACTGGAGAAATCTGGAATAAAACTGTCAGTAAGAACAAATATAAGGCTTTTGAATGAGTTGGGAAAAATCACCATCACAAGTACTAGCTGGGGAAAAAGCAAGGTTGCTCTGTGGGAAAGTAGCTGGAGGTGACAGTGGATCCCGCAGGGAACGTGAGATAGCAGCATCCCAAGTGAGAAGAGCGAAATCAGGCTGGGATGTATAAACAAGGTGTTTGTGAGACACCTGATGTGATCCCGCTGCACTTAGGAAGTGTTAGCCTGAGCGCTGAATCCCACTTGGGGCTCAGCGTTTCAAGTTGCGGTTCTTGGAGGAAGCCCAGGGAAGAACGAGATCAGAAATTCAGAAAACATGACATACTGGAGAAGGCTGAAGGACCAGGGTAGCTTAGTATCAAGAGGAAAAGACTGCAGGGAAATAAGATAAAAGTCTTTAAATGCATAAAGCCCTGCTACAAAGAGTGAGATAATGGGCTATTCCTCGTTTTTAGGGTGGGTGGAAGAAGAAGCCATAGGCTCACCCTGCAATGACAGCGGTAAAGGAGATTAAAACTCGTTTTTCTTGGGAGCCGTCTTCACCACTAGAGGTTTATTTTAGGAAGAGTTTAGACAAAAGCTCCACCAGGAAGGGTTTGCCTTGTCTAGGGGCAGGCAGACAGGCTAGGTGACCTTTCAAGGGCCTTCCAGGCTTATTTTTTATAATTCTGTGAATACGGATGCTAAAAAGAGACAAGATCATTTTGCCTCTAGCCAGTCTATTCGGGACTGGTCCTTGCCAGGTGTGTTTTGCTTCAGCTCTGAATGCCGTCCAGGTTTCCATCAGCTCCATCAACTTTTTTTGTTCTTCACTCCTAAGCATTTTTTTTTTTCCCTATCTGATTTTTTTTCCCATTTCTGTACATCCTTGTGGTCCTACTTTTCCTGGAATGGTCGTATGCCTTGTGCGGTTCCCCCAAGCCATGCACAGAGAGACCTCCTCTTCCCCAGCCAAGGGACTACATGGCTATACTTGGGATCCAAGAGCATCCTGGGGCAGACCCCATCTCGCTCATGAATTTGCCTGGTGACAGAGTCCTGGTATGGCACGCTCATGTCTCGCTTGTGGTTTCGCTGCCGTTGCAAGGCCCCTGCAGCTCGTCCGTGGGCTGGGTGTTTTTCTAAAACAGGACTAGCAACTGTCATCCCCCTCCATCCGTGGATTTGCAGATGCCGACTATTCAATGTTTACACTGAGGTCGTGTGATGGGAATTTTTCTCTGCGTATTGGTAACACGATGTCTTTTTACTCATGATGTTTAAGATTGGGGTTAGTCATGAAATCACCTATGCCCATCTCCCTGATGGCCTTGTCTTGTTACTCTTGCTAGATCCGAATAACTTGGGGTTTCGCTAATGCCCAAAAGCATCTGGTCTGGAGGAGTGAGGGAGTTCATGGTTTGGTCTTACTTAATCACTGATGGTTAATCCGCCAGCTAATCAGCCTTGCTCAGAAAATGTATGTCGTATTTCTTATGCAGGTTTGTCTGGCTTTTAATTTCCAGCCATTGATTCTTGTTCTGCCTTTTTTGGCTGGAATAAAAACGCTTTAGCACACAGTATTTTCTTACCATGAGAGTACTTGTTCATAGCAGTCAAATTTCCTAAGCTTTTTTAAGAAGAAAACAGGTTGAGCTTGATTCTGTCACTGTGGGGTGCGTTCTCTTGCCCTTCTGTCTTTACTGTGGCTGTTTTCTGCGCCCTCTCTCATTTCGCAGAATAATTTTGGCCTCAGGAGCTCTGGCAGTACAGCCCGCTGGTTGGGCCTCAATCCACTGAATTTTGGAAATGTCTGAAGACGCAGATCCCACCGCCTCGCTGGGTCCCTGTGCCAGCTCTCAGTTTTTAACCCACCTCGCGTTCCCCAGTTCCAGCCCACACCTCCCCACTCTGGCTGCAAGGATGCTATGGGAGAAGGTGAAAACGGGGAGCGGGGGGGAGTCACACCTACAGCTCTTCCATCTGCATCATTTTAAAACGGGGCACCAGGCTAGTCGCAGTATCTCAGGGCTGGCATCCCATCCCCTGCTGCGTAAGACACTGCCTCATCACTCCCACTCGCTGTGCTCTCTGCTCTGATGCCCAGGACTGCGTTCACCATGTGGTCCTAGCACTGAGCCCACATTCCAGGACCCCAATCCAGCCCTGCTCAGCGCCAAAGCCCTGCCTTAGCCCCTGCCACCCAGGGGGACAGCCCTTTTTCTTTGTTGACACATCCAACTTGGCATTCTGCTCAGTCAAAAGCCACAGCCGGGTGACTCCATCTCCTCTGTTGTGTCCCAGACTGCAGTCGAGGTTGGCAGCAGTGAGTTGGTTCTGACTCTCAGCTCCCCTGCGCCTGTCCTGGGTACCTGAAGTCCAGTGTTGACCTTTCTTGACACCATTTCAGCAACGTCTCCCTGTTGAGAACGGCTTCTGGAGACTGGTCAGGATGTAGGTGATGGGCAGCATTAATTAGGACAAATACTTAACTGGAATATTATTAAGCACCTTGCAGATACCCATGTGTCTGACACCTGCAGCCTCACTGCTCCCTGTTTCTCTGAAGCCATCGCTTCTGGCCACTCAGGCGGTTTGAGTCCCTGCTTGAGTCCCACAGACAGACGTCTTTGCTTCCCGTTCCGAAGCAAGACTTCCTTGGAAGATCCTATGAAGACAGCTATGGACTAATAATACCTTCACCATATATGGTGCATTTCATCCTCGGCTTGTGCATGGCTGGGAGCGTGCGTTACTCCGTGTGCCGCATGCAGCCAGCTGCTCGCCAGCGAGCATGTGCTACCCAGCCTGGCACGGCTGCACGCTGTGGAGACCCAACACTCTGGTACGAAACCAGGTACGTTTTGGCCAGACCTCTGCTTTTCCTTCCACGCAGAGTCGAAGCTGGACGGGTTTGGCCTGTGCAGTGCGGATGACTGCTAACGCTTACGTGTGCTTTTATAGTGTAGCATTTCAAAGGGCTGGTTGCGAGGAGGTGCATGCACATTTCCTGTACGTCTGGCCAAAAATCCGACACTTGAGAGTGCTGGGGAACCCTACAGTTTCACAGAACATGCCATTTTGATGTTCACAAAAGACAAAGCATTGCCAAAACCTGGGGTACGGCATGGAAGGTGCCAGCACTATTTTCCTGCTCCTGGCTCCACTCAGTTTTATTTCTTGCTCTGCTCCTCCGTGACCATGCAGCTGGCTTGTTCCTGCACTGCACGGGTCCCAGCCCTGCGAGGGGTGGTGGTGGGATGTGCCCCAGCTGGGATGGGGGCTCAGGTTTAGCCTTGGTCTCTGACAGCGACTCGGAGGTGGCCAAGGTGTGAGCCACTGCACCGGTGCCGGTGTGACACATGCCAGGCTGGAGGACTGCAGGTGTCCAGCTCCGGAGGGCAGGTATGTCCCCAGGTGCCAGCCGTGCCATCAGGGGCACCTTTTTGTGCAGGTCACCCCCTCCACCCTGCCCAAGCATGCCGGGGGCTCTCTAACGGCCGGGCGGGAGGACAGACCCGCCGCCTCCAGGTCTCCTCTCATGACATCCGCCGAGTCCCCTTCCCGCACTAATCTTGTCCTTCTATCCAAAACAATTATGGAGGGCTTGTTGTTTTTGGCACAGTCCTTTATTTACAAATCCCATCCTGCTTATAGCTCATGGTTTCATTATCCTCTAGATGTTTACAGAGATCCTTTTCTTAATATTTGTGCCATTATTTTGCGAGGGACCCGGGTGAGACTTTCCAGACAGTAATTGTCTGGCTCATCCTCTCCCCCACCAGCTCTTTCTGCAGAAGTGCACATCTCCCTGGTGTCCCTGCCCGCCCAGGGCACCCGGTGTGGCAGGGACGGGCAGGGCTGTGGGCAGCAGCAGAGGGATGTCCCGCTCCGAGGACGTGGGCAGGGGTGTGCAGAGGGGGCAGCTGCCCCGCTGCGCCTCGTCCCCGTGCCCTGCAGCCCCTTGTTGCTGCGCCTGGGTCACCGATGTCGTCCCATAGCCTTGAGCTCCTGATACACACCTCCCGTCCCCCTTTCCCCCTGCACCCCTGTGCTCCCTGCTCCCAGGCTCAGGGCACGGGTGCATATCCCTGGCTGGGGGAGTAGCCCCTCGGCGGGCTTTCGGCTGGCTGGGGGCCGCATCCTGGGAAGGCAGACGGTGGCAAAGCCAGCGCTGGGATTGTGGGGTCATTAGCATGGTGCAGACGTGGGACGGCAGCTTATGCTGTGTATCGCTCTGATGCTGGTCCCTGCCCCTGGGCCGTCTGTCATGGGGACTTGTTTAACCTTCTTTGCCGCAATATCTCGCAGTCTTTAATCTGTTTATCCTCGTAACCCCGCTACGAGGTGAAGGGTGGTTATCCCCATTTCAGAGGTAGGGAACCGAAGGGATTCTTTTCAAATGTAGATCAGTGTTTAATGACGCAGAGATAAAGATTTTAAAAACACGCCCAAGACAACAGTACGGCGTGTAACTGAGCTGGGTGTTTCTGCAAATCCCATTAGGCACCTCTGCCTTTTTCAGCTGGTGCTGTCTCAGGGCAGAGCTGGTGCAGGGACCTGCGGAGGTGCTAGGCCGGCTCCAGCCTCCCAGCCCGTGAGCTGGGCACGGGCAGGGCATGGGGAGACAGAGCTGACCCCGCGCCTGCCGTTCGGTTTCGCTGGGTGCGCTGAGGGTGCACGGTGCCACAGCTCCTGCCCAAAGCAGGGCTGAATCCTGAATTGCACAAGCACATAAGAGCCTTGGCTGCGCTTAGGGATGAAACTTAGAGCCTATTTGTGCTGCAAGTGTGCAGGTGTAAGGCAGGGAATACGAGGGGAATGCTTGTGCAGCATCCCACTGGCCACGCAGCGCAGGCAGCGCCGAGCCCGCCACACCACGGAGAGAGGAGCGAGCAATAGCAGCAAGCTCTCCGTGCTGTCGCTGCCTGGGCAATCGGTATAGACGGTAGATCTGGTTAAAAACCCCACGCTGTGGTTTCTGAGCAGTGATGGTGGCGAGGGGTGTCAGCGGCTGCCGCGCAGGCTCTTCCCAGCGGCTGGCCGGCGGGGTTCGGTGCGGGTCTCCCCGCTGCTCCTGGGCAATTGTTGCTGTGCTTGTGGGAATGCAGCGGCTCGGGCTGCGCGGAGGTCAGTGCTTTTGTCTTGCTGTGGGGAGTTTATCTCTGCGGATCTTGCCTGCTTTCCTGGGTCAGGCTTCACCTCCGCTGTTATCAGCAAACGCAGGAACAGCCCGGTCCAGAGCCGGGCTGCGTAGGAACCTCTCGACCCCCTCGCAGGGGGAGGCAGCTCTCCCACATCCCTCCCATGCTAACGGGCACCAGCCGGGCCCGAGCCCAAGGGTTGGGGATGGGGCGTGCAGGGCCCTGTGGTCGCCGTTCCCCCTGCACCGCTTCAGCAGCGCCGTCCCCGAGCAGCCCGGTGGCATGGGGCGCAGGCATCGGGCACGGCAGCGTGCCGGCAGCAGCCCAGCACTTGCAGCACGGCTGCAGTCAGTGGCGAAGGAGGAGACAGCAGAGCCGTCGGGGCCCTCCCCGGCCTCATCTCCTGCTGGGACTTCCACCTCAAGCACAGAGGGGACAGATCTCCACCAGCAGCACCGCCACGACCGATTCCCCCATGCTCGTTGGGCTGCCCCATCCCGGCGCACCCTCCCCTTCCCAGCAGCTCCGGCCGGACCCCTCCAGCTGTCTCCACAAACCCAAACCATGAGCATTTCCTGTTCAAACATGTCCAATAAATAAATGGAGACATCATGCCACAAGCCCGTAAGTGACCCAGAGGCGGGTCCGAGGCCGGGATGGACACGACCACCCAGCACCCGACCCCCTGGCTGGGCGCCAGCCCTGCCTTTGTTTGAATTCCCGGGTGAGTAAGCGCTCGGCTGACGCCAGCCAAAACGCCATAAGAAATTATTTTTGATATTAAATAAATTGTTTTCAGTAAATCTGCTCGTACACCAAGGTCCAGAAGCTACCCACAGCACCAGGCTCCCTGCGAGGGAGCCGGAGTCCTCTTTCCTGTCCGCATCCTGGCACTGCCAAGGCACGTGCCCGAACCAGAGGGGTCCAGCTGGGACCAGCTGTGCTGCGGATGCCTCCGGCCCACTGGCCCCATGGGCGCAGCCAGGCTCCCGCAGCTGCCCGGCAGCCTGGGCACACCGCGGCGGAGCAGCTCCCTGTGACACACTGGGTGTCTCTGTCCCGAGGCACGAGCCAGGCTCACTGGTGGGGGGGAAGAGGCTTGGGCAGGGGGTTCGCTGCCTCTGGGGGTGGCAGTTATCTCCCCACATCGAACCTCCCAAAAGCAGCTTCCTTGGCTGTGCAAAAGTCCATGCCTTGACACAGCAGTGCCTGTCCTGCTCTGGGGCTGGGGATGCTCAGGGACTGACAGCCCAGCCTTTTCTCCACTGGTCCTCTGCAGCCTTGGGAAACCATCTTTAATGCACCGGGGTACCGGGTGTCAGCACCTGGGCAGGTCATGGTCCATGGGCTGGTCTCCTGACATCTGCCAGCAGGTGCTGATGCAAAAGGGAAAATTAGGAGAAGGCAGGTCTCTGAAACATGCTTTCCCAGCCCCAGTAGCTCATCCCTTGGTGAGCACTGGACCAGCCCATCCCTTGACCCTTTCTGGGCCAGCGGTTCTCCAAGGTTCCTGTGCTCCTGTGTGCCTGGGGGATGAGCAGATGCAGAGGAGGTGAGCATGGCCATGGGGCAGGTCCTGAGTGGTCCGTGGTCTGGGCTGGAACTTCAGGGACACCAGGACTAACATGCAAAATGGGTTTAAATAGAGAAACAGTGAGCCTCTGGCTGTGCCCAGGCAGCAGCGACAACAGGAGAGGTTTGAGCCCTATTGGGTTGGTGCATGTGTTCCTTCTCAGAGGTGCACAGGCTTTGTCCTTGCAGCTCTACGTTTCACTCTGGCTTTCAGGTGGAAGCAAAGAAGGTGGATTTGGAGCTAACCAAACTCTGCCATGGTGGCAATTAGGAAAAATACCAGGAGTATAGCTTCCACTGATTTTTTTTTTTAATTATGTTTTGATGAAACCAAAATTTCCTGTAGGAACATGGTGTTTAAAGGCAAAATTTTGCTGTTGAAATTTTCTGAAGCATTTAAAGAGGTTGCAATGTTCTTTGAAAGAAAAGATGTAGATGTTCTGCTCCAGAAGTTTCATTCAGTGGGGTGTTATGCTCTGGCGTTATAAGACTTCAGAAACTGAAATGCAGTGAAACCACTTTTTAAATAATTTGTTTTAGGGATAAATGGTAAATCTTTTCTGATTTGGAATGATTTCATTTCTTTACAGATTCTGCCTTGCTCAAGGGAAAATCCTGTTGCTCTCACGTACAACAGGTGAGAGTGGAGGTGGGATGATGTGCCGGGGGGTGCGCGGTGCCGAGCAAACGGCTACTGAGCACCCACGATTTCACCTGCAGCTCAGCAGAGCATGAACTGCTTTTTTTTTGGTGCTGGTGGGGGAAATCCCTGGTGCTCCCTATCTGTGCGTGCAGCTGGGCAGGAGGTGGGTGCTGCAGGGCAGTATGGCCGAGGGCTCAGTCTCGGGGACACCCGTGGGGCTCTGCGTGGACACTGTCCGTTGCTGGCCATGCTGGAGGCTGAGCCGCTGCCGGTGCCCCAGCGCAGCAGGAAGGCAGCAGCGGGGGCCCCTTCCCAGCCCCTGACGGTGCCCCTCGGCAGGACCCACGGCCCCAGCTGCCACCAGGTCTCGGTGCCATCAGCACTCACAGGCGCTGACAGACGGACCCGGCAAGGGGCTGGTGGGGGCCGGAAACTCCTCATCCCTCTTTATCTGCCCCTCACCCTGCTCTCTCATCTCCCCGTCACGCTCTCCGTCTCGCCTGGTATCTCACACTCCTATTCCCGCACCTCCCCGGCTGCTGGGGGGCCGCCCCCCCCTCCTCGCAGCACTCTGCAGCCAGGCACCGGCCCCACACTCCCCCATCCCAGCCGCAGTGCGGGGCCCCAGAGCCCCCCGGGACAGGCTAGGCTGGCTGCCCACGAGGAGCACCAGACCTGAGTGAGGGAAGGCACCTCAGGGCCCCCCCGTCCCATGTCTGCACGCTGAGCATCAGCCACAGCTGCGGGCAAGTGCCTGGGAGGGGGCTCCACGCTGGCGGTGCAGTGCAGGTTGGAGTGGGAGGAAAGGATCGGGCCCAGCTCAGCATCATCACGTGCGCTGGGGAGGTCGAGGAGGCTCGTTGCTCTCTTCCCTAGACGTACCGGCTGCTCCCAGGCTGGGGTCCAGCTGGGTACCAGCTCAAAACCAAGCATGAACCTTTCACTCGGCTCTCCCGGCATCCCCGATGCTCACCGCTCCAGCGCAAACCCGCCGCCCCAGCTGGGCGGGGTGGCAGCGGGAGGGTCGGGATCCGCCGTTAATGTAGCTGCCCCTAAACGCACTGCCAGAGATCAGCTAATCTGATAATTACAGCCACAAAAGCCATTTAGACAAACCATGACCTGACCCCGGGAGCTTGGAATGAAAACATTTTACCCTCCTCTGTCTGGATCCTGCACTGAGAAAATATCTGTATTCGGAGGACGGCTGGGAAAACAGCACCCGCTGGGAGCGGCCGTGGCTCTGCTCCCTGCCCGCACGCTGCCAGCGCCCGGCCCCAGCCCACCACGGGCAGCACCCCGGGGCAGGGCACCCCAAACCCTCGCTGCGATGCCGGGATCGAGGGTGCCCCAGCGCTGGGCAGGGCTGTTGGGCGAGGAAGAAGATGAGGCAGAGGCTGGAGGGGTGTGAGGGTGGACCTCGCAAGGGGGGCTGAAGGGGACGGGGTGAGCGGAGCTCACCCGCACCCTCCCGGGAAGCGTTTTTCGCAGGCCCCTGCAGCGCTTGCCAGCACAGGGCGGGCAGCAGCTGGTGCCTGGCGGTGCCTGCGTCCCTGCGGCAGCCTGAGCTCTGCAGGAGCCGCGCTGGCGGCCGAGCCCCCCTGCCTCTGGCTCCCAGGAGGGGCCGAGCATGGGGGGCCATGCCTGCGTGCGGCAGAGGGTGCGCGCCCGGCGGGCTCCTTCGCTCAGGGTAAGGTGTGCGAGCCTTCCCGTTGAGTGGCAGGTCATTGCTGGCTGTCAGTCGGAGGCAGGAGATGAAGGGAGGGATGCCTCAGGGCCGGCTCCCATGTTTCTCGTGCTTTTACATACATTTTGGTGGCACCCTTTGTGTAGGCTGGGGAGATGAAAGCTCAGGGCCAGAGGGATCTTGCTAACACACAGCCACCCGGCTCGGGGGCCCGGCAGCCTGCTGCTTCGTGCCTGTCTGTCTCGTTCCTGCATCTGTTCCCAGCAGAGCCCCACTCCGCACCGCCAAGGGCACGGGGTGCCGGCCGGGCTGGGGGCAGCCGGGCGCCCCGGCAGGTAACTCCTGCTGGGTCAGCGACCCTGGCCTTGCGGGCACGGGCAGTGGCACAGGCAGTCTCCACCGGACTGGCACCGCTGAGCCTGTGCTGCCCAGGAGCCCCCGAGGAAGCAGAGCAAGACAGTGCTGATTTGGGGAAAGTATTTTTTTCTTGTGACTGGCACCGCTCAGCCTGCTCCGGCGGTCCCAGGCAGTGGCTCGGTGCAGCCAGCTTGGCAGCACCCCTGCGCCTTCGTGACTTCCTTGCTCTGCACTGGGAAAGGGCCTGGCCGTGTCCCCAAATATCCCGGTGCTCTTTGGAGAGTGGTAGGATTAGAAACCAGTAAGTGCAGTGAGAGCCTGCCAGTCTGGGGACTCCACAGCGCTTCTGCCTGCTCCAGAAATAGGGTGCTCTGGGCAGCCCTGGTCGGCTGTTCCCACTGCAGCATCGCCCTTGTGCGGCAGGTTACTCCTCGTGAGCGGAAAACGTGACTCGCTCTGCGGTGGGCCACCCCCGTTTACCTCTGATGCTCCTGTTCTCACCAGCGGCACCCCTGCCCAGCACTGCAGCGTCCCTCACGTAGCAGCACACACAGACCTGAGGAAACCCAAGAGCCCTTCATCCGTTAAGTTAAGCTTAGGGGTAGGGTTAGATCTAAGGTCGGGTTAGAGTTAAGGGCAGGGTTTGGAGATGCCCTCACAGCACCTTGACCAGGCCAGGTGTTTGCAGGGGCTCACAGCTACGGCAGAGAGCCGACCTGAAGCCCTTTCTGGGTTTCCACGCAGCCCCTTCTCAAGGTCTGACAGAGGTTTTTGTCTGAGTCGGGTGAAAGACCCCACCAGGGCATCGCTGCTGCCTTGCTCCTCAGCCTTCCCACCATGCCGTCTCCTCCAAAGCGCCGCCGGGCTGCTTCCCCGCTCTCATGCTAAGCAGAAAGCGCACTGGGCAGTTCTCCCAGGTCCTGCCCGGAGCTGGGGGGCTCGGGGGCTCGGGCCGTGCCCCGGGGCTCCCTCCCAGGCAGCCGGGCCATGGAACCACCCTGGGCACAGGCGGGGGGCGAGACGCCGGGCCAGTTTTCGGAGGGACCTTGGCCCTTGGGGTTCACAAAGCGGGCGTACGGCAGCGGTTGTCCGCCAAGGCGTTTGAGGCCGTCCCATACCCCCGCGTTTTGTGTCAAGGGGGGGTCGCCCTGCCGGGGCTGCTGTTCGCGACGTGCTCCGTTCCCCACGAAGCCTTCCCCAGACGCCGCGGGGTCGCGAGTGGATCCCCACGAACCCCAAAAGCCGCCGGAGACGGGTGGCAGGTTCCTAACGGGGCCGGCCCCGCACCGAGGACGCGCGGGAGGAGCCGCGGGTGGGATGCTCGGCCAGCCGCGGGCCGCCCCCCGCCCGTCCCGCCGTGCGGTGCGGGGTAAGCGGCGGGGCGGCACCGGGCGGCACCGGGCGGCGGCGGCGCGATGCGCGGGCCGGCTCTGCCCTCTGCCGACACCCCCGGGCACCGCCGCCGCTCCCCCGCGTCCCCGGAGGGCCCCGCAGGGCTGGAGGGAGGCTCCCGGGAGCGTGCGGGAGGGACGCGGGGCTCGTCACAGCGCGGAGCCGGGAGAAATTCGGTGTGGCCGGGGGCGGGGCCGGGCGCTGGGAGAGAGGGGCCCCGAGCGCTCCCCGGGGGCCAGAACCAGGGCTCTCCTTAGCGGCGGTTCCCGGCGGCCAGAGGCTCCGGCTGGGAGCGGAGACGCCGCCGGGTGACCCCGGGCACCGAAACCCAGAGCGCTGCCGCAGGGCAGCGCGGCCCCGGAGCACAGCATCCCCGTGCCGCGGGCACAGCACCCCGGCACCACGCCGCGCCCCCGGCGCTGCAGCTCCGGGACACCCCGCACGCCGGGCGCCGCAGCCCCGCGCCCCCGTGAGGGCTCCGCGCCCCCGGCCCGCCGGCACCCACCGGAGCCACACGGGGGCGCCATCACGCGGCCCCAGGCGCTTCGCCCCGGCCAATAGGCAGCGCCTGCGCCTCCGCGCCGCTCGCGTCACCAGGCGCGGGGACCGCCGCCGGCCGGCGTCCCCGCCACGATTGGTTGCCCGCGCTCCGCCCGAGGGGCCGCGGGGCCGCCGCTGGCTGGTGGCAGGGGCGGGGCCGCCGGCTGCCCGCTGATTGGCGGCGGCGTGCGGCGGCCCCGCCCCGCCGGTGAAGGTGAGGGTCTCCTCCAGGCGCCGCGCGCCGCCCGTAACGGAGCCGAGGGGGCCGCGCCGCCATGGCCGCCTCCATCTTCACCGCCGTCCCCCGCGCTCCGCCCGTCGCCGTCTTCAAGCTGACGGCGGACTTCCGGGAGGACGGGGACGCGCGGAAGGTCAACCTGGGCGTGGGCGGTGAGTCCGCGGCCTCCCCCGGCCCGGCGGGGCCTCTCTCGGCGGGGCTGGGCCGGCCGGTGCCCCCGCGGCGGGCCCGGCGCCTGCCGGAGCGCCTGAGCGGCAGCAGCGGCACCCGGGCCGCGAAGGTCACCGGGAAGGGCGGGCGTCAAGGTCGTGGGG
This sequence comes from Opisthocomus hoazin, assembly GCF_030867145.1. Classification (NCBI taxonomy): domain Eukaryota; kingdom Metazoa; phylum Chordata; class Aves; order Opisthocomiformes; family Opisthocomidae; genus Opisthocomus; species Opisthocomus hoazin. The sequence continues at coordinate 63,977,140 of NC_134419.1, forward strand.
GCGGACCCGCGCCGGCCCGCCCGCCGGCCTCGGGTGTCGGTGCCCCGGGCGGGCCCCTGCGGGCCTGGAAAGGACGGGTCTCCCTCTCCCGGCAGCCTACCGCACGGACGAGGGGCAGCCATGGGTCCTGCCGGTGGTGAAGAAGGTGGAGCAGCTGATCGCCAGCGACCACAGCCTGAATCACGAGTACCTGCCCATCCTGGGCCTGCCCGAGTTCCGGGCCAACGCCTCCCGCATCGCCCTGGGTGACGACAGCCCCGCCATCAAGGAGAACCGGGTAGGTGGTGGGCGGGGAGCGCGGTGCTCGGGGGGACGCTGGGGTCCCCGGGGCGTCTCTGCAGCAGACCGAGCAGAAGAGCACGAATCTCGGGAGTAACTGCGTTTCGGGAGGATTTGGGGATTTTCTCTGACGTGGTCTTTGCTGGTTGTAGGGTACTCAGTGAACCTGTGTACTTGGAGCTGTTTGTGCGAGTAGTTGTAGTTTTGGGGAAAGACCAAATGTGGGCTGTGATTGGAATTTGTTTTTTTCCTTCGTCTTTTGATGGTTCCCCCTCTGGAAACCGAAGCCATGTAACAGACCACCTTTCCTGAAACAAGCTACTAGCTGGGAATCCGTTCTGTGCCAAAACGTAGCAGGAATAACTGGTGTATATTTATAACGGTAGAAGGTGTCAGGATGGGCCTGAGCACTGGAGGAGGTTGAAGGCCACCGGAAGGGGGTGGTGTCCTGGCCAGGGTGACCCCAGGGAGCACGTCTGGGATCCTGTCTTGCTGCGGCAAGCGCCTCCGGTCTCTGTGCACCAACAGCCAGGCTGACCCGGGTGGACCCTGCCGGCAACTCTCTTTGTTGCAGATTGGAAGCGTTCAGTCCTTGGGTGGGACAGGCGCTCTGCGTATCGGCGCGGAGTTTCTGAGGCGCTGGTACAACGGAAACAACAACACGGCGACCCCAGTCTACATCTCCACTCCGTCCTGGGGTGAGTGCTGTCGTCAGTGCTGCCGCCTCCTTGCAGGGGGCCTGTGGGTCGGTGGGTGAAGGAGGAGTGGCCGGGGCCTGGGCAGTGAAAGAGGGACCTTCCCCGTGTGAGGAAAGGGAGCAGAAGTGTTTCTGTTGTGTATTTTGGTGATGTTTAGGCAGATATTGGGACTGGAGAAGGTGGCTTGCTGGAGGTGGGACTTGCTTTTTTAAAAAGTGGTTTCTTTCCTCAGAGAACCACAACTCTGTGTTTGTGGATGCTGGCTTTAAAGATATTAGAACCTACCACTACTGGGATGCTGCCAAGAGGGGTCTGGATCTCCAGGGGCTGCTGGATGACATGGAGGTGAGTAAAACTGGCATGGGGTGGGCTGAGCTTGGTGCTGTGCTGTCAGCAGCAGGCTGGGCTCTTGCGTCCTGTGCCTGGAAGTGGATCTCTGCAGAAGAGACTGCCAGTGCCCAGAGCAACACTGGGCCTCTCCCTCTGCTGCGGGTGCCCAGTCTCACCTGAGCATATGACCGAGACCTGCTCTCTCCTCAGAAAGCCCCAGAGTTCTCCATTTTCATCCTCCATGCCTGTGCGCACAACCCCACGGGCACAGACCCGACTCCCGACCAGTGGAAGCAGATTGCTGCTGTTATGAAGGTATGGGCTGCTGCTGGGGCTAAAGCGGTGCTGAGGGGACAGATAGTTCTTGAGCCAGCTGGAGATGGGCTGTAGGGAATGATACGAGACATGGCAGGAGCTGAAGAGTCCCACAGGGCAGATATTGAGGGAGAGGCTGGCAGGATGCTGGTCATCTGTGCTCAGAGAATAGAAGCATCCCGGTTCTGCTCATGCCTCCAAGTTCTTGCTTTCAGACTCCGTGGCATGGGCTGCAGTGAGGTTTCTCATGCTGGAAGGATTCTCCAGGAGCACCTGCTCTTCACAGGTGCTGGATGGTAGGATAGAAGGTGGTGCATCTCTTGCGCCCTGTGTCCTCCCGAATGGGGAGGAGGCAGCGGCTGTAGTTCTCTCCTGCATTTGACCTTTTCTTGGCCACTTTAGTCTTCCTATTCCTTTAGCCCAATAGAAAGAAAATACCCCAGTCTGGTGTTGCCGGACAAGGTTTTCTTTGTATTCACCTGGAAGCTCAATGGTCTTTTTTCCCTCCTACAGGGACAGCAGGGGGTGAAGTGAAGGTTGTGGGGAAAGGGTTTCCCTCTAACACTGTTCCTCCTTGCAGCGCCGGTTCCTGTTTCCGTTCTTCGACTCGGCGTACCAAGGTTTTGCCTCTGGCAGCCTGGACAAGGATGCCTGGGCTGTGCGATACTTTGTCTCCGAGGGCTTTGAGCTCTTCTGTGCACAGTCGTTTTCCAAGAACTTTGGGCTCTACAGTGAGTGTCTGGCAGTAAGCTGGCCCAGTAGTACCATACCCAGACAGATGGGGCTGGCATGCTGGGGGGTGGGGAGAGCTCTGCTTTGCCGTGATGTGTGGGACCAATGGCTCACGTCTCTTGGCTTGTCTGCAGATGAACGTGTGGGGAACCTGACTGTGGTGGGGAAGGACGCAGACAACGTGCAGCGTGTGCTTTCCCAGATGGAGAAGATTGTGCGTACCACCTGGTCCAACCCTCCCTCCCAGGGAGCGCGCATTGTGGCAACCACACTTTCCTCCCCGCAGCTCTTTGCCGAGTGGTACGTGTCGCCAGGCTGGTGGGAGAAGGAGGGGGGGAAGTCTGTCTTCCTGAGAGGCAGGCTTGGCCAGGTGGCTCCAGACCAGAAAGGTGCCTGTCCTCACGCTCTGCATCCTGCCTACTGCAGGAAGGACAACGTGAAGACGATGGCAGATCGGGTCTTGCTGATGCGGTCAGAGCTCCGCTCTCGCCTGGAGTCCCTTGGGACCCCGGGCACCTGGAACCACATCACAGAGCAGATCGGCATGTTTAGCTTCACAGGGTTGAACCGTAAGTACCAGTTGGCCTGGTGAAGGGAGGGTTGGGCGAGGACAGTTTTGCTGGGGCTAAACTGGGCTGAACCAGTCCAGGCAGATACCTCTCTGGGACCTCACTGGAGTCCTGGTATCACTGCCTCTGTGCCTCGGCAGGAGTGAAGCATTTTAGTGGCCAGTGCTGGGAGTGTTCTGCTTGTTGCAAAAGACTCAAGCATCTCTGACTGGTTCTTTGGGCTTTTCCGAGCTGTGGGGTCAGTGCTCTGACCTGATGTCCAATTGTTTCCCCAGCTAAGCAGGTGGAGTACATGATCAAGGAAAAACACATCTACCTGATGGCTAGTGGGCGCATCAACATGTGTGGCCTGACTACCAAGAACCTGGACTATGTGGCCAAGTCCATCCATGAAGCTGTCACAAAAATCCAGTGAAGCACATGAACAACCAAACCTACGTGAAGACACCAAAGCAGTAGTGTGTAGTCCGTTTCTTTCCCTGCTCATGGCTTGCCTTGTCCCACACCTCTTGGGGTTTAATAAAGATGGGAGCAGTAGCTCGATCAGGGATAATCATCTTTTGACCTTTTTGAAATACCCCTTGCAGTATGGTAAGCCAGTGTCCCCGGGAGGGTGGGGGCAGCGTGTGCCACCCTGGCTCTTGTTTGACTGACAGCAGCCTGTTCTTTGGGCATTTAGAGCTGTGTCTTTAGCACATCCAAACCAACTCCATGTAACTGATCAGTTTGATCGAGGCGAAGTCTGGTGCCAGTGCAATGCGTTGAGACAACAGCCGAATCGTTTGGGATCTTGTACGGCTTGTGAACTAAGGTGACTCAGTAGTATTTTGGGGAGGGATGAAGCTGTTGCTGTCTTCCACTCACCCCGAGTTCTGAGCCTTATGTGAGCAAACATTCTTAATTGTGATAATTGCTTCTTTGTGTTGCTGACAAAAAATTAAACCTCCATCTCTGAACAGTACCCCCGCCTTCTGTGATGTGGTGCCTTCAGGCTGTGCTAGCCTCCTCCCAGGCTGAGTTTAAAGCCTCAGCATCATGGTTTGTCCGCTGGGTCTTACTTTGTTTCGAGGCTTTCCCTTTCTCCCTTGTGGTGTGTTGCATCTCTAATGGTCACTATGGCTACTAATGGCCACGGCCCTACTGGGAGAGCGTAGCTGCGAGCTCCTTGTGACTCCACATGAAGCTGGCCAGTTCCTCCCATGTCCATCTTGTGTTCCTCTTTCCACCCCCCTGCCCTGTGTTGTCCAGCCTGTCCTGTCCATCTGTATGTCCTTGCTTTCTGGATGATTGTGTGTTACCCAGCCATCTGGCCATCTCTTCCTGGCCCAGAGCTCCTGGCCTGCCACTAACGTGTCCAGAAGTGGATCATTCCTGTTCCTCCTGCTCAGTAGGCCCCTGGTGAACCACCACCTCCTCCCCCTGGCTTCAGCAGGGCCTGCCAGCAACAGCCTGTGTTTCTGGCACTGAAAAAGGGCTGGGACCATCTGCTTCTGCTCGCTGCAGTCACTGTTTGCGGATCTGTTTGTGAGCTGATATTACCACCTTGATAGAGCAGCCTCCTGCCAAGATCTTGGTGAAGGCAACAGTCCCTTAGTGATAGTCACTGTTGCCCTGGTTGATTTTGCTCATGCTACAGCTTAGACAGCAAAGGTGAAAATGGTGCCTTGTTCCCTTGCTGTGTTTGCAGAGACAGTGTGTGGGGTCTCTTGTTTGTCCTTTTCAGATTAGTGTTTGTGTTACAAGAGAGTGAGCCAGAGGCAGCCTTTCCCCTGTGCAGCTGGGGAGCTTTTTCCCCTCTTGGTGCCCACCCACAGCTGGGACGATGGGGTAGTGGATAAAGGGTGACTTCTAGACGTGATCTCAGCAGAAAGAGTTCCAAGGAACCAACTCTGCTTTTGTTGTTTCTGACATCTACCTACACTTCTGTCCTTACAGACCCCTAGGTGTGGAGCCTGGCCCACCCCACATGTGATCTGTGCCAGTCCTTTGCTGGCTTTACCAGGCTTGTTTTTCCTAATCAGTGACCTAAATTTCTCCCTTTCAGTAGCGTAAGCTCATTAGCCATTATCTCATTTACCATGGTAACAGGGAACTGATTATTCCTTTCCTCTTTGTAACAGCTTTTTATGTATTTGAAAACTTCCTCCCTCGCCTTTACATCCTTCACCAGTTAAGATTAAGCGACTCCATTTCCTCCAGCCTTTGGGGTAGGTTGTTTTCCAGCCCTTGCTTTCCTCTGCCCGCCTTTCAATTGCTGTGGGTTCCCTTAGAAGGGCAGTGCCCAGATGGGGATGCAGTTACCCCAGCTGAAGTTTTATCAGCATTGGTGGACTCTGAGATTTCTGTTGTTATCTGTCAGCCTGTACTCCAGCATGTGTATCCCACTCTTGTGTTTACAGCAGCATGATATTAACTCCTGTTCTTCCCTAGTCCTTGTCTGCACTGCGCTGGTGTGTAACTCTTGGCACTGCTGAGTGCTTTTCCGGCAGCAAGAGTGACAGAGAGCCCAGGGCACAGGGAGAAATGGGGAAGCGCTTGCTGACCTGGTCCTCTACCTGCTCCCTTCAGCCATGCTGACTGCTGTTACTCCAGCCACTCTGCCGCAGGTACGAGGGCAGCCTAGCCTGGTGGGAGAGGTTAGCCTGTCTTTCCCTACACCCATTGACACAGACAGGGCACTGCTCAGGGAGAAATCACTTTTAATATCCCCGTTGCGTTCAGCCGCTACAAAAACTACTGACTGGTCTGTACCAACCCGAAGGCTCCGTGCAAGCCTCCGTCGCGCGGTGCGCAGAGAGGCGGATGGTTCGATGCGGTGTGGAGCGGCTCTCCCCAGGGAGGGGGCTGCGCTCAGGGGTGAGCTGGGCTCCCTGTCCTGGGCCTGGCAGGGCTGCGGGACCGCTGGCCTGCGATGATGGACAGCGTGCGCAAGGTGCTGCGAGTGTGCATGTCAGTAGGCACGGCACAAACGTGTGCTGGGGCCCTGAGCTGTGCGTGGCACCCCGCCGAACAGCACGTTCTCCTCATGGTGGAGACCACATCTGTGCAGCACCCAGCACCAAGGGGCTCCGGGGTGGGGATGGTAAATGACGCTAAGGGCAGTTCTGGGTTGGGCCGCCCCTCCCTGCTCTGCCTGCAGGGATGCTGTGCCAGACACTTCTCCACCTCTTCCTTGAGACCAGATGCTACCAGGGAGCAGCTGGGCAAGGGCCCTCGGACTCCAGCTAGCTGGTCCAGGCCCCCGGGCGGTTCAGCCCCGCGGGGGCACATCCTTTCTCGCCTGGGGATGGGGCTCTGCGCAAGGCCTGCAGGGGGGGGGCGGCACGAGCGGGTGGGTGGGCAGCGGACGAGTGCAGACCTGCTGCTGTCGAACATGAGCCTCGCGGCAGGAGACCCCCATGCTGCAGACCTGGAAGACACAAGTGCAGTCTGGTGCAGGTGGCCAGAGCTTGCCCTCCCTGACCTGCTGCTGCTCAAGCCTGCAGCACCTTTCCTAGCCAGGCTCAGGGATGTTGGTGCAGACACGCAATTCTAGCTGTGAAAACACGAGTCAGGGTCTCTCTCACTCTCCCTCCAACATCCATTCCCGCCCCAAGGATGGTTGGGGTCTGCTGCTGCATCCCTTGACCCTGCTCCAGCCCCCAGTGACATGCGTGCCTGCATGGGCTCCAAACCAAATCTTTGCTGCTTGAAACTTGATTTTACGCTATTAAAATTGAGCAACCTTCCATTTTCAGGGGAAGGAATATTGTACCGAGAGGCAGGTTCCTACCTCCAGTCTGCATGGGCCTCCAGCATTGTGCTCCAGCCACGCTGCTGCTCAGGTGATTAATGGGGCGAGGTTGGAGCTCTCCTCTGGTGTCTTCTCACCCTCCGGCAATGGCCGCTGCTTGCGCCCACCTGCAGCAACAAGGGTGCGCAGGGCTGGGTGCTGGGGGTCAAGGGTGCTTAGGGCAGGGGGTGCACGGGGTCAGGCCAGGACCAGGTGGCTGGCTCTGCCCAAGCCAGCCCTAGGTGCAGTTGTGCCTGCCGCTGGGGTACTGCTGGGGAACGGGGCTGCCCCCTTGCTCCGTGCCAGCCCTGTGGCAGGGTGTCCCCAGGACAGGACTGGGCAGGAGCTGACCCAAGCAGCAGGGTCAGAGCTCTCCCCGGGGTGCTCCATCCCCAGGTCAGTCACTCACTGAGGGATCTCAGCAGCCTCCTGCCCAGTGTCTCCTCAGAGCTGCTCGGCGATGAGCTGGTCCCGGCCTCTCTGCCCAGCGACTCTGCCTCCAGGACGGTGCCGCAGCACTCACTGTCTGCAAAAGCCCAGCCTGGCTGCAGCGCCCCAGGGCACCACAGCCCTCGCCACCCCCGGGGTCCTCTGTGTGTCCCCTACCCCAGCCAGACTCACTCTGCCGCTTGCTGTTCTCCTCGTTGTTAGCCAGCTCCTCCTGGATGAAGGGAATGCCCTCCATGCGCAGGAACACCGACTCGCTGGGACTGCGCAGCCCCTCGGAGCGGCTGCCTGTGGGGACACAGGGCGGGCATGGCTGGATGCAGCGGGACACAGCGAGACGCCTGCCGCCGCCGCCGCAGGTCGCAGTGCCAGGGACCCCCAGGGGAGCACGAGCACATGGGGAACAGGGATTTACGTGCCTGCACACTTGCACCTGTGTGCATGTTCAGGCACAGAACAGCATCCACAGGCGTGTGTGTGCAAACGCCCACATGCCCCAGTCCATGTGCAACTGGGTCTCAGTGGTCGCGTGCCAGCGGGTCCCAGCACAGACCCCCCCACATGGGACATGCGGGGAAGGGATGTTGCTGGGTGACTCACACATGACGCTGTTCCTCTCATTCAGGAGAGTGGTGGCATCTTCCTTGGGTGTCTGTGGGGTTCCTCGTGCAGTCGAGGCCTTGGTGGAATCCCTGTCGAAGGCCTCCATGTCGGGGGACTGGGGTGAGCTGTCCATGCGGCTGGCCACCAGTGCGTTGTGGTACTGCTGCCGGGTGACCTGGGCACACAGACCCGCACGCCCAGCTCAGTGGGCACTGAGCCACACTGGGACCTCCCAGGGACTTGGTGGCACCAAGCCCCCAGTCAGCAGGAGTCCAAGGCCCCCCCCCCCCCCAGCACCCACCAGGCTCCCAGGGCACAGTGGGGCGAGAGGGTGCCTGGGCAGGGGTGGCTGGAGTGGGACAGTCCCTGCCAGTGCAACCCGTACCTTGACAAACTGCACGTCGCAGAGGATGTGCACGGAGTAGTCGGGCGTGTAGATGTTGTTGCTGCTGCTGTGGAGCTGCGTGGTGCTGCCCCCGTAGTCGTTGTGATCCCGGCTGGGGGACTCGGAGCGGTTGAGCCCGCTGCACCGTGACGGTGACCTGTTCACTGCCGGAGGAGATGGTAGAGAGGCACTCACTTGTGGTGCCGCTCGGGTCCAGGGTGGACCAACACCTCCGGTGGCTGTGCCTCGTGGACACTGGGGCTGGCAGGGGACCTGCGGTGGGGTCCTCCTTGGTGCACGCTGCCGGTGGAGACTCTGCCACGCCAACCCCAAACCAAAGAGAGTAGGCAGGCAGGCATCTGACCTGGTGAGATCCAGGTTAGGGCTGCTGCCTGCCTGTCACACTGACTGACTGACAGCTCTCCTGCTAACACAGGCCTTCTGCACGGCATTTGGCACAAATTCTCCTGGTTGCAGCTGGCAGCCCACAGAGGTTTACTCAACCTGCCTCAAGGGCACGCTCCTGTCCACCCCGCCTCCGACAGAACAGGAGCAGAGACTGCCACAGCAAGCTGGCCCGTCACTCACGTTGACTGATGGCCTCTGACACACGGCATGATGGATTTTGTCTGGTCAGTGATTTATTAGGGAGCAAAGGCAGCTTGTTCCTTGCACGGGTGACGTCAGCATCTTGCTGACTTTGCTCTGCTGCTAAAACACCCTTCTATTACCAAGACTGCCAGAAAGCAAGGGAAACAGGGCAGTGTGCATGCAGGGCTGCAGGTAATCGCTGTCAGAAGTAGCAAGAAAACCCAAGCACTGAGTACAAGAAATTACAGAAGCTGCATGCCAAAGAAAGCCTAAGCCATCCATGGCTCCCCCTTGTCCCCATCTCATTCTTCCTGGGATTTACAACATACTGGGGAGGCTGCAGCAGGGCTGCTGACCCCGGTCTGCCACCCGTGCTCCAATCAGTGAGGGGCTGCCCGGCGTGGGGTGCCCTCCCGGCACTGCCCAGCATCCAGGGTGGAGGGGGCTTGGCACACCAGGGACAGGGAACTGGAAAGAGCCTGGCACATGTGGAGGTCCCTGCCCAAAGCCATGCCCTGTTACCTGGAGAGCCAGCCAGGGAGTCCCCTCTGCTGAAGGCGAAGGTACGGGACACGGAGACGGGCACTGCAGAGAGAGGGAGGGAGAAGGAAAGAGGGGATGGGGGAAGGCGAGGGACGGAGGCGAGGGTCAGGGACAGACCAAGAGGAAGAATGAGAAAAAGAATCACGTGCCAGCAGCCCCATGCTGGGCTTCCACCACTGCCTCCAGCATCCCTTCCCAACCCTCTTACACCCTCCTGCTTCTGCTCCGGGGAGGTGCTCACCAGTCCCAGTGACAGGGACACTGGCAGGAACACAGCCTTGAATGCTGCAGATCAAGAGGCTGCCCTGTGACGTGGTAAAAGGAGGTGAGACCAGGGGGGACCAGCTGCTGCCAGGCCTGTCTGCGCAGCCAGACATCTCCCTAGAGCCATGGTGTGGGCAAAAAGCATCTCCCTCCCATCGGCTGGGCGCTGGCACCCTGCTCCAGCCCTTCACCAGCTGCTGCCAGGAGTTGGGACTTTGTGGCCAGCTTGTGCTGCCCAGGAGATGGGCGGAAGCTAAACCAAGTCACCGTGCTTGGCATCTGGGATGCTCCTGTGTGTGCAGGGAGGTGGCAGAGAGGGAATGTGCTCTGCAGCATCCCCTGCCTCCACGCAGCCCCACAGCCACAGGCAGGGGCTTGGCAGAAGCCCCTCAGCATGATGCAAAGCAAAGGCATTTGTACTGGGCTGCCTGCAGTTCCCCGCAAGGCCCTGGGTCTCCACAGACCTGGGGCAATGCTGAGAAGATCCACCTACCGGGAGCTGCAAAAAGCCAGGACCCTGCATCCTGGGCTGCCTGACCCATCGTGACAGAGAGGGTGAAAACAGGCTTTCCACGTTTTATTGCCACGGGTCGCAGCAGCAGTGACAATTTCCAGGGCAGGCGTTCCCCCTCCCTGTGACTGGCTGCCTGCGGGGAGCTGCCCTGCTCCCCTCCACAGCATCCCTGGCCATGCCACGGGGTGCAGGGCTGCCCAGGAGAGCACGGAGAGACAGGCGCACAGCGTGAGCGACGCACTCCTTAACGTCTCCCGATGCCCCATCTCTGCTCTCACTGTTGGCAGTGCCCACCTCGAGAGCAGCGGGAGACGCGAGCCTGCTGGCTGCCAGCCCTCTCCTCCAGCCACCGCCATGCTTCCCCCAGCTGCTGGCACTCCTGCCCGGGGCCCGCTGCCCTCCTCATGCCACTGTGCCCGCAGCGTGGCTGCAATGCTCTAGGAACTGTCTGCTGCCTACACAATTTATGTTTTTAAATCGGTTCGAAGGTAAAACCTCCAGAAATTTGCCCTCCTTCCGATCTCCCTGCTCCTCCCCCAGTAACTCCTGTTCTGGGTCCTCCCCTGGACCTAAACCTTCTGCAAATAAAAGTCCAAGCAAAGGCACCGGCACAAAGCACTGCCCAGAAAAACCTCATCCAGCCGGGAGCAAAGGATGGCTGATAACCACTAGCACTCGTTCCCTGCTCCCACCACCCAACCCTCCCGCAGCGGGGCTGCTTGTGCCGGGTCTCTGCCACCGCACCCCTGCCCTGGCCACCAATGCCAAAGGTTACTTGGCAATAAAAATGTTGCATAAGAACAGTTAAAAACAAATTGTTACTGCTCAAGGTTTAACGTCCGAATTCTCTGCTGTGACATGCTACTCGCACTCATTTCTGCTGGGCTTTGCCAGCCCGACACGGGAGATGCCCTGCAACCTCCGCCTCCCAGCCTGCCTCCTCGCTGGCAAGGGGTGCAGCCCCACACGCACCACACACACGCGTCCCGTGCGGGCAGGGCTGGCTGCATGGCACAAAACATCTCCCGACACCGTGTCAGCGCGAGCACGGGAAGCAACAGAGCCCTGAGCGGCCGCATCCTGGCAGGCGGCACTGCGGACACGCGTGGCCTCACCGACACGGCTCCCACCATGGCTCACGCCCTGCCTGCCCCACGACCCACAAGCAGTTCTCACTGCCCAAGCCCTGGTGGGGTCCCAGGGATGGTCACCCAGGGCACAGGGGCATCGGGACATGAAGCAACATCCCAAGGGAAATCGGCTGCGTCATCAATTTGCTCTGTCTGAACCGAGCGTGCTGTGGACGCACAGGGAGCAGGAATGTGCACTGCGCGGTTAATCCAGCAGTCCATGAGCCAACCTTCTGAATGGAAGCAAAGCAAGCAGGACGAAACAGATGAACCATAGAGCTGGACGCAGACTGGGACCTATGGGAGTGAGTCACCTGCCCCAAATGACTCTCCCTCTTCTCTCCATGACATCCCTCCCTAGACCTCCCTAAAGGTTGAATTTAGTGGGTTCTTGTTTGGATCAGGCACCCAGAGCACCCTCGCCTTACCATCTGCACTGCAGATCCAACCGCAGCATCTGGGGTTTGGGATGAGGGATGTGCTGGACTGGGGGTGGGCAGCACCTCTGCCTGCTCCCAAGCCACCAGGCACTGATCGCTTGCAGGGGTGATCAGCAAAGCAGGGGGAGGCTCACGGTCTCCCCTGGTCAGCACTCCCTCTGAACTCCTGCAAGCAGGGGATCTGCTCGTTCCCCCATCAGCTCTGCAGGCAGGGACTTTACCAGGACTGGAGCATCTGCTTTTGACTCTGCTAATTTCCCACACCAGCACGTGTGAACGGCTCACAGGTAAACTGACCCATCTCTGCAATTCCCAAGGAGCGCCTGTTCCCCCGGTGTGGAACCCATGTTCCGCTCAGGCTCTGAGCCTCAGGAATGTGAATGGGTCAGGGACATTAAGCCAAGACTTAGACGCACCATGCCAGAAGTTGTGGGGTTTATTGCTCCCGCCCGCATGGGCACGCTGCTACCCATGGGCAGTGCTCCTTGCAGCGCCAGCCATGCCGGGATCCACTGCAGGGATCCAGTGCACAGCTAAACCCCCAAAGGGACCTCAGAGGGACCTCAAAGTCCCTCTATGGCAACTTTGCTGCATCAGCCCCTCAGCACTTTGTTTCTCCCCTGAGCTTTTTAAAAGGCGTGATCTTGATGCAGAGCCCAGCTGCTCTTTGCGGGGTGCAAACCCATTCCTCCTCCAGCTGGCCAGAGCCGCAGAGGAGAGGTTTTAGAGTCCCAGCCTGCCCCAAAATACTTACGTAGGAAGGAGGATCCAGCCAGGCTTCCCACTTTCCGCACATCGTTATCTGAAACAACAGTTGGAGGTGTAGCAGTCGCAGAGGAAAGGCTCCTACCTGCCCTGCACCCCACGGCAGGGCCACCCCATCCCACGGCCAGCCCCTTCTCCTGGCCACCAGTCAGCTTAGCCCCTTGTGGAGGCTGCCAAAGTGAAGGCAGGGCCAAAGAGAGCCCACAGAGCCCTTACCAGAGGAGACAACGGCCATGATGGCAGGGACGCCATAGTAGGTGAATGCCCCGTTCTCAAACCGCAGCCCTTCCTTGCCAACCTCCACCTCCACCTTCCCCTGGAAGGAGAAGGAAAATCTGCTCAGACAGGCACCCCGTGCTCCTGGCCACCAACCCACCCAGGGCTGCACCGCCCTGTACAACATGCAAGGCAGCAAGGAGAGACGGGCCACCCCCTGCCACCCTCTGCTCGCTGCTGCCCCAGGCACCTGCAGGATGAGGACGAAGTAGTCAACAGGGCGGTTGCGCTGGTAGAGGTAATGTTCCGCTGCCTTCTTGTTCTTTCGGTCGTACTTGAGCTCCTGGATGACATTGGGGTGTTTCAGGAGCCGCAGCAGGATCTTCTCGGAAAGGTAGGGGGACTTGAAAGGCTCCACTTCTAGACGGGAGGCAACACACGCTTGTTCAGTGGAGCCGGGGCTGCCAGGAGCCCCTTGTCCTCTGAGCTGCACGGCCTCAGTCGCAGCACCCTACTGCACAGAGGAGAGGCAAACGCAGACCCATGATGGTGGAGCAGCACGATGCCCAGGGTGGGGGTCCGGGCAGGTGGAAACTGCTCGCTGTGTGGGGAGCCCGACCCAGGAGCAGCTCAGGGATGCCCTGCAGGGCTGGAGCTGCTGCAGAGAGACCCAAGGGCTTGCACAAGGGCCAGGGTACCTGTTGCCATGAACCGGTGCGTAGCCAGGAGGAGCTGCGGGGAGATCTTCACCTTCATCTCACTGTCTGAGAGCCTGAAGATGGAGAAGTCCTGGGGCTTGCGTCCCCGGTGGGGCACCCGCTCCTTCTTCCGATTGTCCGCTGCGGAGCAGAGAGCAGAGCAGTTGCCTGCTTGCAGCAGCCACAAAGGCACTGCAGCTGCAGGGTCCCATACTGCATGCACACGTATGGAGAGAGGCATGTCTTGCTGGATCCTATGGCAGGGCTGCTGTGGAGCAGCAGCCAGAGCAGCAGTGTGCACAAAACATGCCGTGCGTCACAGCCTTGGAAACAGCTCCCTGGGGAGGCAGCAGGGTGGTGAAACATGCTGCTTTCTCAGGAACAAGTCCTGGGCTGCGCTGGCTGGATGCATCACCCAGAGTTGGAAAGGAGCTTGGGAACCACCCATTGGCACGTCATGCCCAACACATGTGTCCCTGGGTCAAGCCCTGCCCAGCCACCGGCTGCTGATGCTGGTGCTCCTCTGTCTCGAGCATTCAAGACTCCCCGACATCTGACCAGCATCTCTCCATCACTCATGTCTTTCCCACCATGACTGTGAATTGGTCTGGGGAAGGACCACGATTTGCTCTGGCCTGTTTCCTACCCACATGTCTGTCTGTGCGGGCTCCCACCCTGGGTCCTGCAACAGCAGTAGCTGCTCTGGGACACTAACTGTACAGATCCGTCTCATCCAGGATCTCGGACTTGATGATCTCCTCAATGACATCCTCCAGGGTGACAATGCCCATCACCTCGTAGAACGGGTCTCCTTCCCCTTCGTTGTTCACTCGCTGCACGATGGCCAGGTGGGACTTCCCTGCGGAGGGAGAGCAGAGTGGCAGTGAGACCCCCACCCCTGGCAAGAGGGGTCCCCAGCTGGCGGGCTGGCAGGCGGATGGGGCTCCGTGGGAAGCATGGATCACAGCCAAACCTCAGAAGCAGCCAAACCCACTCGAACCGTGCTAACCCAAGGAGGAGGGCTGGACACACAGCCCAGCCTAACAGGGCTGCTTCTCCCCAGGCTGATTTCTAGGTGTCACAAGACTCTGCCTGGCTCTTTTTTGGGGCCGCTTGATTTCTTTATCCAGGCAGTCTGCTGCGAGTCACTCCGCTCTGCTCTTTGACAGCCTCCTGTGCAGGCATGAAGTGTACATTATACCAGCTGCTTCTTGCTTACACTCAGCTTCGCTGGCATGAGAAAACTCTAACAGAGCAATGAGACAGTGTCCTCCAACACAGAAATGTGAGCATGTCCTTGGGCTCTCCTGGTTTCCTTCATCCTCCTGGTGTTTTCTCATTCTGTTGTTAAGCATCTTTCCTATAAAATTGCCAGAAACTGCTCCCCCACATCTTTCTGTGCATCACTGTCTGGCCTGATCCTAAAGCTTTTCCCAAAACACGGGCAAAGACTCCAGCTCCTCAGAACGGCAGCTGGTTTTAATGCAGAAACACGTATGTTTGTTTGCAGCTTTCAGCCCAGCTCCTGCAGAACTTTTGGGTGAACCATCCGGATGCAGAGGCTGAATGCTTTTCAAGCCATCAGCTTACACCTGAACATCTTCTCCAAACCCTGCCCCTAACAGCACCTCCTTTCTGCTACCTTCAAGAAGCAGACTGGGACCAGGACCTTCAGCTGCAATGATGGTGACTCCTGCTTGGAAGTCGCAGTGTTTCTCAATCACCATTTCGGCTCCCTCACTTGTCCCGAGTAAGCTGGCAGCTCTGCTGACACATTCTAAGGCTTCTTGCTTTTGCATACTTGAAACATCGCTATTTGTTTTCGCATGTCCAGCTCTCTGTAAGCTGTTTTGACATCTTCAATTTCTCCCTTCCTTTGTCGTCTGCTCTGATTTCTGCTCCTGCTCAGCAGCCTGACCAGAACCCAAGCTCCAAGCCACAAACAACTTCTGGGTTTCTAGCTCCAATGTACTCTTGGACCTGCCAACGAACAGCACTGGTTTTCTTACTGCCCCTGTGGCTCCTATGCTTCCCAGCAGCGCCCGCAGGTTCTGAATCTCCAGTGTACTTAAAATGTAAAAAATATCCTTAATCAGCACTACA
Organism: Opisthocomus hoazin; assembly: GCF_030867145.1. NCBI lineage: Eukaryota > Metazoa > Chordata > Aves > Opisthocomiformes > Opisthocomidae > Opisthocomus > Opisthocomus hoazin. The sequence goes on from NC_134419.1 coordinate 63,992,534, forward strand.
GCCAACAGCTTCCCCTCCCTCTGTTTGCTCTGCATCCCTGGGGTCTCCTGTTGCAATGCCTGAACAAACCCCACTGTACTGGGGACAACGCAGGGACCTCCGGAAAGCTGCAAACACCTTCTTTTCCCCACGGGCTCAGAGCTGAGCCCCTTGAGCAGCATTGGTCACCCAAAATGGGGGCATGTTCCTTCTGCTACGCAGTTGTCTCTGCCTCTCCCATAAAGCCTCCCCAACAAACCCGCCTGCCACTCTGGGCAAGCGGATGTGACCAGGATTTATATAGAAAGGTGCAACAGGGGTGGGCTCCTGCCTGCTGCACAGCTCCCTCCTCGCCCGCCGGTGCCTTCTGGCTTGGCCCTGTGGTGGGACAGGGATGCCCAGGAGTCTCACGGAACAAGTCTTGCTGGGGACCACGCGACCTTCAAACAACCCTGCCCTGGATCTTAGACAAGCAAATGACACTTCTCAGCCGAAGATCAGCACTACACATTTCTCACAGCGAAGCTTGGGCATTTTCCACAGTATAAATTCCCTCCTCCTCATACCAAACTTTTATTGCAAGATTTCAGAGAGCAGCTCACTGCCTCCCACGCCTACAGAATTAGAAACGAGAACATAACATCGCAGCAAGTAGCACCGAGATGCACTTTAAAAAACCAAATCGATAGCCTCGGGGCATTGAAAATTCAGCATGTTCTTTGGACCGGGCTGTTTCACTCCCTTCATACAGGGGTTTGCGCATCTTGTCTGTTCAGCGGGTAATAAAGCAACACGACTTGAGACTTAAAAAGCAAAAAGCAGCAGAGCTGGCCGCAGGACAGCATCAACAGCTACGTTTCATCTTAGCAAAGTCCAACTTTCGAAAATGTCTCCTCTGCCAAACCCCGCTCCCAAACACTGGGGCCATCTGGTCTCCTAAAAGTCTTCGGGTGAGCAAGGAGAGGGGAGAAGTTATTTCTTTTGGCTGAAAGCTTGTTGTTAATGACATTTACATGCAACCCAAAACCACCAAGCCCTTACAAAAAGCTTAGGTGCTACTTAAAGGCAGTCAGAGAGTAATGGAGGCAATTCTTTTTTTGGCTAAACACCTACATCGACACTGTAATTTACTCTAGAGCAGCCTCAGAGAAATGTGATTCCAGCTCCATGTTCACATAGCAGCAAATGAGATTATTTAGAAATAACCCAGCACGGTTAGCCCAGGAGGAGACCCACGGTTTCACTGCGCTGGAGGTAGAGCCAGGAGGGCTGCTGGAGTGCTCAAGAGTTCTTTATTTTCACAGAAAATAAACACTTACAGCCACACTATAAACCCCCAGGTTTGGGTTTTCAGGCCAACACCCACATTAGAGACAGAGCAGGTACCCAGTGATGGAAAACTCTTGCAATTCCTGTGGCCGGTCCTGGCCCACGCAGAGCAAGGAGATCCCGACCCCTGCCCAGCCAGCTGGTATTCCCACCACAGATGCCCCCCCCAAACCCGCTCCCAGCCTTCACAGAGCCCGTGAGAGTGGCTGCTGCTCCCCACCGGGGAAGGGCCGACGTACCCCCACCTCTCACCCGAGGGACAGGAGATGGCTGCAAAGTCCTGCCCCCCGACCCGGCTGGGTCCTGCACCTCCTCCCATCGGTGCTCAAACAGACCTCGGGAATTTGGGACGGTGGGGGTTTGCAGGTGCCCTGGCTGTATGCTCATGGCTTGTTCCCTCGTGGGCTGGGGGTGCTGCCGAGTACGGCCATGCCCCATTTCCCAGCCCTGGGAGCTGCTACGCTCACCAGAGGACGAGCAGTGGATTTTGGAGCAGGTATGAGGGCAGAAGCTGGGCGATTTTATGAGGTGGAAGCACTGTCCAAGGGATGGCGGCACAAGGATAGATCTGGGGACATCAGTGGGGTCACCTTGTCTTCTCCATCCGTTACCCTGCAGGTCTGCCTCAGTGGGAGCACAACAGAGTGAGATAAATCATTTAAACAACACCCCAAACTTGATCTAAACCAGCTTTAAGATCTGTAAAGCCGATCCCAAAAACTGTGCTATTGTAACTGTTGCTTGATAGCTCAAATGAAATGAGTTATAAGGGCGAGCTGCTTCCCCACCAGCAAGCTGTCACATGTGAATTTTACAGAGCTATCACCGATGCAGGAAAGCACAGTGAAACACTTGAGAATCAAAGCCTTGGTTTGGCAAACGCTAGAACAAATGGGCAATTAACTTTACTTGTGCGAATAGCTCCTCCGGCCTCCGCAGGACTGCTCTCGCACAGGAAGTCTATAGGTGATTAAGTGTCTGCTCAGCATGGGATACAACTGTACTAAATTCTTTATGAGCTACATGAAATCTGCTCTTTTCAAACAACAGCTTCAGTGGAAAGTTAATGCCTCAAAATGCTAAATTACAGAGCTAATATAAATAGCTGAAAGCTTCCGGATGGACCAAGCGTCTGAGCAGATATCTGAAGCTTTTATACCCATTTTTAGGAGCCTTTTTTTTTCAGACGTACCTAAATGACCTTGGGCTCGTAGCTCCACCTCCAAGTGTCCTCCCTGATGGGAAAACAGGGTCTGAACACATGGAAATGCCTTTACTTGTGGGAAAGAAAGTGCTGTTGACTGCAAATACAGCCCAGACTACTTCCTTATCTTTTTTTTTAATGTAGGTGATCTGCCAGAGGAATGTTAAAGACGTTTTAGTCTTGTCTCTCATTCCACAGGATGAGCATTCTAAGCATGAAACTTATATTTTCATGATTTTTATAGTAAGATCTAAAGCTGTTACTAGGAGATCAAAGGTACAGGCACAAGCCATGAACCATTTACAGCTACAAAATGGAAGGCAAAGACCAGTAACTGGTAAATCAGGTTGATTCGTGAAACAACCATGATGTAAAATCTATCATGCGTGTGCTTTTCATCAGCACTCTTCTCTGGGCCAGGGGCTGCCAGCACCTCTGTGCCCCCTTACAGACCTGCAACTGAAGCAAGTGAGGAGCCAGATTCGAACTTCCTGAACTGGAAGCGCCTGTGTGAGTGTGCTCTTGTGTTACCACGACTCTGGACCTCTGGACGGAGGGTGAAACCACATGCCTGAAGAGTTGCACCTAGAGGCAATGCACATCCACACCTAAGCAGGGGGGGTAAAATAACCAGGAGGGCTGCAGGGGCACCCAGCTCTATGGGGAATCAGAGCTATGCGAAGGGAAAACTGTAAATCCTAATCTAATCCAGATCTTCCACAGAAACGAGAACTTCATCTGCTGACATCTGCCTCTAGCAGAGGACAACAGCCTTTCTCATACTCTGCTTTGGTGCTTTTCCTAATCCTAAGGAGAAGTAGGGGAAAGATGGAATAACTGGAATAACTGATGTATTACAGTTGACAAAACAGATCAGGAGCGTAAGGGTGAGATTAGAGGGGGCACGGAGTCCCATCTTCCATCTGCTGTACTACGGGGCTCTGACCTCCTGGGCAACGACCCTGCCTGCCTGCAAATGGTCAGTCACCTTGCACGTTACTTGGAGCCTAAGGAAGCCTAAAAGGATGCTGAAGCTTTTTCAAGCTAAAAGACTGCTAAAGAGCCAGTGCAAAACTGTTTTCATTGGTGTCTGTAGCACAGAGCGCTTGATTCTTTCCCACGTCTCAGTCTGAAGATGCCTTTGACAGCTCCCAAGAGGTGGATGGCCAGCCGGGCGCCCTCTTCCCCAGGGACACAGCTCCCCTCTTGCTTTGCTGAACACCTCCCTGGAGCAGGCCTGCTCCTGGGCGTGCTGGGGTGGGGTAAAGCAGCCCAGAGTTCACACAGTAAGATTTAGCACAGTTTGGGGGGAGGGAGAAGCAAACTAACATTTCAGGCAGAGTTGCAGCATGAGTCACTGAAATCATCTTTTGTGTATGGGGACCTCACCCACTCCCAGCCTGGCAACCGCCCTTCAGGGCACCTGTACAGGATAGTTCCTGGGCAGCAACTGGCTAATCCTTAACCCACAGAACTGGCCAGGGAGGTCACTGCTTCAGCCCATCAAGGTGCCCAAGGCAGTGGCTATCACACTTGCAGAAATCCCTTGAAGGCTGGTTTAAATTTCAAGCCATGCTTTGTGCTTGCAATGACTGCAGGCTCAGGAGAAGGCCAGTAAGAAAAGCAGGTGAAATGGTACTGAGCCCAGTTCCTGGCAAGGGTAAGCACCTTCTCCAGATACATTCAAGCTGTAGAAGTCTAACAGAGGCTGTGGAGTATTTTGAAAAGCAACGACATACCCTAGGGCAGAACTGTCCTCCATGGGACAGGTTGTTTTCCCTGCTAAGCCAGGAAGTTTGTTTTTGGAGAATTTACTTTTAGTAACTCTTAAAAGATGCCAAACCGCAGAAGGCTAATTTGAGTTGCACCTCAGCCTCTGCCCTGCTGCAGGAAAACAAACATAAGAGCAAAATTACACTGACAGAGGGAGGTTATTTGCTGAAAGGTGCCATTGCTATATATGGACCCCCCAAAAATTCGTCAACAAAATCCATAAATGACTTCAGTAATGGGATAAGACTACGACTTCCCAAAGGCACCTACGGAACGAGGAGGTGGACCTGATGGTAGAGCTTCCCATGAGGAGCTATATCACAGGACTGAAGCTGCAACATGCATGGCTTGGTTAAATTCCAGGGATCGAGGAGAAACAGACTGCATCACCCACAGCATTTCACAGTGAATGAATGCATGAACCTTTCCTCCTAGCTCCATATTCCCAAAGTGAAGTTTATCCTACTGGGACCTCACCTGCCCCTCTACATTGTTTTAGCTTGCTAATATGGTGCAGTTATTTCTCTGGTGTATTAGATAATTCCTCCTGTGAGCCTAGAATAAAGCCAGGTAGTCCGAGATGCACCAATACAATTTGTCAAGAAATTGTCTCCAAATTTTTTTCACTCCTTCAGTAGTTTCAGCTTCTTTCAGGCTGCAGGTGGTGAAGTTACCGTACTGGTGTGCGTTTTCTTATTTCTAAAGAAGAGGGGACACAGATTTAGTGTAGTGTCCTCCACTCAGCACTTCTGTGTAAAGGCTGCACAGCTATGCATGCCTTCCATAGCGACCCTGTCTAGCTTGCCTGAAAAGACAGCAAATTGGGTGTCCAGGCTTCATTATTTCTGAGTTAATTTCACTGCATTTTGATGAGGAGATCAAGTCAAAATCATCATCCAGCACGAGCAATTCCTGCCTTCGGCTTGAGCTGCCTCACACTGCTGTAATGTTGTTTTCAATGCAGTTTTAGCAGCTGCCCTCCTCTTTCGGGCCATGGGCTGAAGTCCAAGCTATGCATCCTCTCACAGGTCAGCCCCCCCACTGCTGCTTGCAGCCTTCTCTGGGTTTTTCCCAGTTCCCATTAGTGCCCACAGTTTAACTACCTTTCTCCAGGAATTAGTGCCAAAAGAGATATCGAACGACGCCGGCAGCAGCAGGCTTGTGAAGGAGCAGATGTGAAGGGTTTGACCAGTTCTGCCGTGATGGGGCATGGGCCAGGTTTCACCAACCAGGGGCTCACAGCTGCCCTTGGGCGCTGTAACCACTCTGGGCCATTAGCTCCCTAGGTGCTGCTGAAGCATACACTACTATTTTGGTACAGGTTAAATATATTGGCAAGCGGACGCTATAGAAGTGCCCTTCCCCCGGCCCGTGGAGGATAATCCCATCTACACAAGGTCCTGCTGAGGGAGATGGGATTTGTGACTCATATTTGGACTAAACTCCTAGCAAACATCAATGCGTCTTAATGGAACTGAGCTCAAAGGAGGTTGGGTGTGAGCACACCTAGAAACCAGTGAAGGAAAACTTCCCTTCACCCTTGCTATGAAAGACCAGTGAGGAAAAAAAGCTGACAATCTTCATAGCTAGGAGAGCACATCAAGAGAAACAGGTAAACAAGGACAATACAGCGTGATGTCTGTGAGTAGGAGGAGAGGCATGAAAGGGAAAGTGCTGCCGGAGGTGTGAGCAAGAGTCCCAAAGTGCTGTATTTAATCATCCCTTGACATTTTCAGTAAGAAAGAACAAATGTTTGTGTACTGTGGCAAGGAGTTCTGGCACTGAAATTGTGTTACTTATATATTATGCAAAAAAATGACATTATGGGTATAGTGTAGATGGCAGAACATTAATCATTAGTGAAACAGATCAGAAGTATACATTGCTATCCAGGAAAGACAGATATAAAATGTGATGGGTATTTTGTATAAACACTGTAATAACAAAAAGAAATAGAGGATACAGAGACTGTTTGAGGTAATCATGGGAGAAGGAAAAGAAAGCTGGCAAGGGTTCTCCAGAGGTTTGTCAGGGACCTAAGGACCTGGAGGTGGTTATCAATGCCCATCCTTACTGGACAGTTTAATTTCCTAGAAAGAGACCGGGCCTTATGCGAGGGAGCATTTGCTGTCCCGCAGGCACCCTGGATGTGTGAAGTAATGAATGCCTTCATTAAGCACTCGCTGAACCAACAAGTAATTAGCCTACTCTCTAATTAGTGGAGGTGTCACAGAAGACCTGGCCGTGGAAAGCAACCTTGATTGGATCAAACAAGATACTTCACCATAATTCAAACAGACACAGAAAAGGAGACAGTGATGAAGATTCTTAATTACAAACAGGAAATCTTTATTTAGAAATTAAATAGTCAAGTGAACGGGGCTGAAAAAGCAATGGATGGAACTGCAGGCAGCTGGGAGCGAACGCCTGTTGCAGTGTGGGAGCTGGAACGGGAGCCTGTATTTGGAACTGGGGAAAAAGGGTTTAGGAGGGGTTCACGGCTGGGCTGGGGGGTGGCCATCTACAAACACAGGGTGCTGGGGGTGACCAACTGCCTACAAATAGGGGAAAGATGAACTGGGAGAGAACAGCAAGACCTGGGGAGAAGAACAGTTGGGGGAAGAGCTGGAATTGCTAAACGCCATGCTGAGTTAGATACTAAGACGAAACGTAAGGCTGTTCAGCCATGTAATTTAGAAAACACAAGGAGAAATGACGTGGGAACAGAAATAAGTTTTAGGGAGAGCTCTACACAGGGGCTGTAGCAGAAGGCCCCAGAAGGCCATGATGGCAAACAGATGTAACGGAGGAAGAGCCTGATGCGAAGTGCCAAGAGTTAAATGAAGAAAAACTGAAGGACAAATAATCTTCATTTGAGATGAGGACTAGCATGGGAAAGTGCAGGGCAGGTAGCGAGGCTTGTTAACACACCCGTCAGCTCAGGGAGCGACACACACAAAAGGTCTCTGTTTAAGTAGGGCAGAGAGGATGGCAAGCAAAGGGCAGTGAGCTAAGCAACCACAAGTCCACTTCTGTAGGTCTATCATCCACAGGGTACCAGGCTGTAGAACAAATTTGGAGGGGGAAGTAGCCGAATACATCAAAGTAAATCAGATAAAGCGCAGGGGAGGCTGACCAAGGGGGACTGTGCCAAAGTCATCTGACGTCTTTGGTAACACCTAACTCTCCAGACAAAGGAGAGGTAGCAGAGACCTCGGGCGAACTTCAGTAATGTTGTAGTATCATGCGGGAAGCCACAGTCAAGAAGGAACTGCGAAGCACAGAAGGAATTAGGAAGAGAGAAAACTGCTCATGTTAGAAGAGGCATGGCGGGGGGGGGGGGGGGCGGGGAACTGCTGCAGCTCTTCAAGGTTGAACCCGGAGAGAAATCTTAATGCTTTTGCCAACCGTCCTGGTATAAAACCCAGGACTTCCCCAAATCACACCATTGGGAGTCTCCAGTCGTGCTGAGGGGCAGAGAGGGTAGGTGTTGTGTGCCACACAGAACTCCTCTCCCTGTGATCCTGGGAGGCAGTGGGGACACAGTCGTGTATCTCCAGAGAGGATGCTGACCTGCATCTATCTGATCATCACTTTCCTGGCACACAAGAAACATCCCGTCCTCCCCTCCTCCCAGCTCTAAAAAGCGAGCACAGAGATGACTCACGGGGAGGCTTTCTCTGTATCTGGGATGGACCAGGTTGCCCTTTCTCACATGACCAGCTCTGCTTGCGGCAGAGCGGCCCCAGACAGCCCGGGAGCCAGCGCTGCCCTCCCGTATTGCATAATGCAGGATGTCACCGCTGCAGCCATTTCTTAAAGACTCACTCACCACCCTATGACGTACCGAGTAACACGCAGCAAAACATGATTCACAGAGGGGGGGAAAAACCACATGCTGTGTGTATTCTCAAGGTACAGTTAATGAAACACAGCTCTCGGCATCTCTGGGGCTGCTGGCAGCTGCTGCATTACAAACACTGTCACAGCTGCAAAAAAAGTACGGCTCCTTCCAAGGGTTTAGGCTTTTCTTCTTCCTCTAACCCACTTGCACAGAAACACTTTCTAGAGCTGCTTCTCACTGCTAAGCTGAAAACGCGAGAGCTAAGTAACGAGATGCGATCTCCTGCCACAAACTCCTCCATACAGAACAGAGCGGAGAACGCTGCCTTGCCCGGGCAGGAGCACGAGGCAGGCACCGTGCCCATGCTTCCAGGCCCCCGCAGAGACATCAGCCCCATGGGACGGGCTGACCTGCTGAGCCACCAGCCTCTGAGGCCGAAGGCTCTTACCAGTCTCCATAACATCACAGGCATGACCAGCATCGCAGGCCCTCGCTCCACCTGGGGGCTCTCCCACCAGGTGACACCAGGGTCACCGCCACACCAGCGCATGCAGAGCCCAACTCCCCCCAGCATCCCCGGTACCTGCCGGGTCCTACCAGGAGGCTGTGTGGGGTGGACCACGGGGGCCGCTGACCTGGGAATCATTGGGGGTGCAGGGGGAGCCCGGGGGGTGGCGGCCCGGCGGCCTCACCCTTCTTGAACTCCTCAAGCAGCGTGTCGAGGCGCGTGTCATTGAAGACGCAATGGAGTGGTCGGTGGTAGAAGCGGGTGACAGTCTGCAGTGGGGTGCAGTCGTCGGGGTCGACGAAGGCCAGGTCCTTGACGAAGAGGAGGTCGACGATGTTGTCGCGCCGGTCGCCCTCGTAGACGGGGATGCGGGTGTAGCCGGAGCGGAGGATCTCGGAGACGGTGGCGAAGTCCAGCACGGCATCGGCGCGCAGCATGAAGCAGTCGGCCAGAGGCGTCAGCACGTCCTCCACCACCTTGGTGCGCAGCTCCAGCGCGCCCTGCACCATGGCCAACTCCTCCCGCACCAGGTCTCCGTGGGGGCCGGCGGCCCGCAGCGTCTCCAGCAGCCGCTCCCGCGTGGAGAAGACGCTGAGCTCCTGCCGCAGCGCCCAGTCCAGCAGCCGGCTGAGCGGGTAGCAGAGTGGGAAGGCGGCCAGCATCAGCAGCCGGGTGAGGCACAGCGTGCGGGAGGCGATGGCCAGCCCGTGGCGGGAGCAGACCGAGTAGGGCAGCACCTCGCCGCCCAGGAAGACGGCGGCGGCGCACAGCAGCACCGGCAGCCACGGCGCTCCCCGCGGCCCCCCGGCCGCCGGCCCCCCGGCCACCGGCCCCCCGCCGCCGGGCAGGGAGGCGCAGAGCCAGCCGGCCAGGGCCGCGTTGGCCCCCGCCTGCCCCAGCAGCAGCGTGCACAGCAGGTAGGTACCGCCGCCGCCGCGCACCGCCTGCACCCGCCGCGCCTGCTCCCGCTCGGCGGCCGAGCCGCTGTTGCGCAGGACGCGCAGCTCCAGCGGGTCCAGCGAGAGCAGCGAGAGGCGCAGCCCGCTGAAGAGCGCCGAGAGCCCCAGCAGCAGCAGCGCGCCCAGCGCCCGCAGCCAGCCCGCCTCGGGCAGCGGCAGCAGCCAGGCGCCCAGCGCCGGGGCGGCCGGCCGGACCCGCAGCAGGAAGCCGCCCGCCGCGCCGTGGTGCGCCCAGGCCCGGCCGTCCCAGGCGCACAGCGAGAAGAGCCGCCCGCCCGGCGCCGCCTCGCCCTTGCGCGGCTCCCGCACCCGCACCTCGGCCAGCGCCGAGCCCGCCGCCCCGCCCGAGCGCAGCGGGCCCACCACCTCCACGTCCGAGGCCCAGGCGCTGCGCTCCCGGCACCGCTCCGCCGGGCCCCGCGCCGCCTTGCCGCCGCCGCCCCCCCCAGCCGCCTCCTCGATGAAGACCAGGCGCGGCTCCCGCTCCCCCGCCGGCCCGCGGCTGCCGTTGCCCTCGGGCGACGGCTGGAAGTAGAGGCGCAGGAGGAAGCGGCTCCCCTCCGCCGCCTGCACCGCGCCGCCCTCCAGCGACACCCGGCCCGGCGCCGTGTCCTCGGGCCGCAGCCCCAGCAGCCAGGCGGCCCCGGCCGGCGGCCGCGGCGACAGCGAGAAGAAGAGCAGCAGCACGGCGCCCCGGCTCCGGCCCCAGCCGCCGCCGCCGCGCCCGGGGCCCGCCGCCGCCGCCATGCCGCTGCGCCCGCACCGCAGCGCCCGCCCGCCCGCCGCACGGGGACTGCAGCGGGGAGCACACGTGGGCCGGGGGGGCGGGCAGCCGCCGCGCCACGTGCGACCGGGAGCCGGCCCGCGGCGGGAGGGGCGCCTACGGGGGGAGGGGGGGGCTCGCCCCCGCACGGCCCACGCGGGAGCATCCCCACGGCAGGGGGCACCGTGCGCTCTCGCCGCGCCTGGCGGGGCTGCCCGGGAGCGCATCCTCGGGGGATAACGGAGCCGACCGCTTGCTCCCGGTCCCACGGCGGGGGGCGGAGGGCTGCGCTCCCCGGGCGGTCGGGGTCTGCTGGAAGGCTGCTGCCAGCGGCCCGCAGAGCTGGGGTGCGCGGCCAGCCCCCCTCTGCCGCCGGCCGAGCCCCAGCTCTGCAGCTTTTCGGTCCAAACCCATCTCCCTTCTGCCCGTGGGGGCGATTTTATTTTATTTTTCCTTTTTTTAACGGAGGGCCGATAGCTGTTAGTGTGCGGTCTTGCTAGGAAACAAACGTACCATGCTGTCACTCACGTTTATCCTTGTGTCTAGACCTGAGGAAGAGTGGGATACTTGATGATCTTAGAGGCCTTCTCCAAACTTAATGATCCCATGAACCAGGGCTGATCAGTTCCAGAAGCACGTGCTGAAGAAGACACTCAGGGACTGTCAGAGCTTTGGGGTTTTCCCCGGACTGACATCCAGGACAGCCCTGAAACAGAGGGAGGGGACCTGGAGAAGAGTCAGTCGCTTACAACTATTCACAGGCTCGATAATGGCAGAGCAGGAAGCTAATCAGAAAATGAGAAATCAGAAATGAGGCAAAGGTATCTCACCCCAAATTCTGACTATTCACTCGTTATTGCACCCATGAAAATGGCTGCTTTCTGTGTCAGTGCCTCAGCAGGCAGATGGGCACGAAAAGCTGCCGGGGAGACCTGCGCTCCTGGCTGTGTTAGGAGAGACTCTTCCCCCTGTCCGGGGGAGGCAGCTAATTGTTTTCCGAGGCTGATTAGTTCCTTGGGACTTCACAGGTGTTGCATTGTGCTTCGGAAGTACTTGCTGATCTCCCCCTTCGACCTACCCCAACTCCAGTGGGGAAATAACCGCCTGGTGCTGTGCCTGGGCACGATTTGCGGAGGAGGCAGCTGGTAACCTCCTTTTCCAGACCTTGCCCCATCGTGTGCCACCCGAGGAACAGATCTCACAAACTGTCCGAAACATTACCCGGAGTGGCTGGGGACAAGGCCAGTCTGCTCCTGCCCTCCTGTCTGCAGCTGGGGGGGACGAGCCCGTGGCTGCTCCTTCCGTCTTCAGACCCTGCGGGGATTACTACCTGAGACTGTCCCAAATTTTTGAAACTGCAGGCTGTCATCAGCCCTCAGTTTTTCACAGTTTCATTGATGCTGAGAACGTTGTGAAGACGATCTGGTTTTGTGCATGGCTGCTGTAGCATTTTGGATCACTGGAAGCTACGTACCTGCGGCAGTAGTTATCCTTGTTAACTTGCAGATCAGATTCCTGAAAGATTTTCTAGTGCTGAGTTTCTCAGTACAGGAACTGAAGGCTGTGAGTCACAACCTTGCTTTTTTAGTTCAGTAAGTACTTGGAAATTATTCTTGTCCATAGTGCCCTTGTCAGCAGAAACGCTCGGACAGCGGTTTGGAAACCACTGGTCTAGGCTAGTACGGTCGAAAAAGCCCAAACATGGCACTGCAGGAGGAGGAACCACAAGGTGGCAATCTCTCTCCGTACTTCTACTGGCAAAATAAACCTCTGGCAAGAAAATCTCGGACAGTGACTGTGGAAAGCTGCAGAGACGGTTGGTCACTTCTTGTATCTTCCAGAGTCGTGGCAATGTTCATTTCAATGCTGGGTTTTCTCTTCTGAACGCTTTTCCCTTTAGGATGAAACCCTCAGGCTTGAAGAGGTGGCACTGGAGGCTGCTCTTTGCTAGTTTTTCCATCCTTTGCCCCAAAATGGGCACCAGATGTTGCTTGTTAGCTTACCAGCTGCCAGTGCTGCTTGCGTGCATGCTGACAGAGCTACTGTGTGCTTGGACTGAAAGTTTCCTCCTACACTGGGGGCACTCCCTGTAGCAGCAGGTTCGGAGTGTTGCTAACCTCGTGCTCTGTTCATGTACGATACAACCGTTGTGCCAGGATCCTGCTTCATGCAACGGGAAGCCTCAGCAGGAGCGACATAACCTGGTTGTTAGGACTAGGCAGCGACCTGCAGGTGAAGCGTGGCAGATGGTCTCGAGGGGACTGCAAAGCCTTGGTGACAACAGCTCCACTGCCAGAAAGGTGTGGCCAGCAGGTGTAGAGAGGCGGAAGAGAAACAATGCTCAGCTTGGGGTGGAGCTGCCCTGGTCCCGCAGTATCGAACACCATCTGCTGCGATGAGCTCCATCTCGATCAGGACGTAGCTGTGTTCTTGCCAGATGTGAGCTTACATGTGCTACGTGTAAAAGTAAACTGGTGCGAAAGCTGTGGTCTGATGTGCTTTCGGTAGGATTTGCCCTGCATAAGTGACGATGTGCTAGCCAGCCTCTCACAGAGAGGATGCACTCCAGAAGTCGCAGGTGTGTGGCTGGAACGCATTCAATGATTCAAGATAGGAAATATCTTCCAAAGCTCCAAATAAGACAAAACAAACTGAGCTTTAGCACATGCTCAATTGATTGAGTCTTTGGCAAAGTATGACATGAATTTGCAAGGCTCTCACTGAGGCCTGTCCCAGCTGTATCCTGCCTGGTGAGTCCTTCAGCAAGCACGGCACAGCTGCCCGTGCTTTCTTCTTCTGCTCGAGTCTCCTTTTGCCTGTTCTCCCCTTACGACGTTTCTCTCCAGCTAGGAATTATAACCTGCTTCCCGCTCACCAGGACCACTCAGGTTCTGCTTTACACCGCGTCTGCCACTGCTGAGCTCCCTCTGCGGCTTCTGTGTCGCAGCCTGCAACGTCCACATCCCCTGCCAGTGGTGACATCACTGATCGTGGCTGTCCTCTTCCAGCCCTGACTGTGCAGGTCTGGGCAGGACCTGGAGGAGGCGGGAAGCGTGGATGGGGGGAGTTTTGTGAAGTCCCTTCGCATCACCTTGACCTTGAGGTCTGAAGCCAGAGTCCCAGAGGCTGCAGGTTGCAATTTGTTTCCTTCCTGGCTGATGGGAGCCTCGGGGGGGTCTGGTGTCTGCTGGTGCCCTAAAACAGGGCCAGGAGCTGCCAGGGGACTGCTAGTGGGAACAGAAATGTTGGCAATCCAAATCGTGATGGGAAACAGAAACAGAAGGAGAAAAGAAAATCTGGATTCCTCCCCCTGCTCCGAAAGCAAGCACAAGACTGGCTTCTCCTAGAACATGTGTGCAACATGATTGTCACTAATGCTCTGTAGCCAGCTGAGAGAAGATACTTTCCCCAAGTAAGTGAAATCAGCACTGAGAAGTGGGATATATGATAACTTCTGAGGCAGAAGGAATAAGACCCCAGGCGATGGAGCTCCAAACAGTGCACTGTGTCTTTTTTTTTTTTTCCCCCATCTCCGAGTCTGTGGTGTTCAATTAACCCCTTTTCTCTATCCTGGTCACGGTTGCTGCAGGTTTGCAAAGCTTTACCCAGCCTTCTGGATGATGATGTGTTAAGCGCTTGGTTTATGATAACCAATTTTCTCCTGAAATGATACCAAAAGTCTGCTGTTTTGATTTAAACTGTTTTCCAAGCATTTTGGTTAATAACAACAGACAGTCCACTCCAAGAGAATCTAACTTGGGGAAGCCATGAAATTTAATTCATTTCTGCAGCTTAAATACATAATCAGTGACATATGGTAATACTAAATACAGGGGGAATTGTCGTTGTTTAAGTCAAATTTCTGCATTCAGTCAAAACCCAATAGTTGTAACGTCAAACTGTAGTTTCCATTGTACAGGAAATAAAGCATCATTTTTTCAAAGAAAATAGACATGCAATTGCATGCCTATTACATTGCTTATACAGCTTTATTTTTAGCTTTCTCCATCTTGCTGTTACTAAAGGGCTAACAGAAGGGAAACTGTGGAGGGGGAAGAAACAAGGCAACACCCAGATGCTGGTAGGAAGGACAAAGGAGATGTCTGCGCTATGGATGTATGGTCTTTCCCTGCGGTTGTTTCTGGGTGATAAGCAACTGTGCCTGGGCTAGGGACCCCACGCCTCCCCCCTCGCTTCTGCAGCCCTGCCAGCACCAAAGCAGTACTGGGGTGAGGCGGTGGTGCTGTAAGGGCTGTGGAAATGCTTCTCTCAGAGCTCTTTGCCATCACGCAATGTTTTTGTCCTGCCCAGTTGCTCCTAAGACAGGGGAAGGAACTGTTTGCTTGTTCGTTGTCAGGAGGAGGGATGGGGTTTATATCAGATCTGTGTAAAGCTGCAGGCAGACTGTGTCTTTGCATGGTTAGAGGATCCCAAACAGATTCACAGATTCTGTACTTTCAACCGTACAAGTGATGCTTACAGACCTTCGTCGCTCTACCACTGCCTGAAAGAGGAACAGATCAGGAACTTAACTGTTGTTACTGGAATTTGTGCAGAAAGATGTTTGCTTTTTCTGGATTTATTTGGGAGCTTTTGCTAGACAATGGAAGCACAGTGTTGTTTTAAGGTCTATCCAGCATCAGCCCACCTCCTCCTCCCCCCATCGGTACAACTCGGTGAGGTACTGCTGGCCTTTCCCCCTCGTTTGGTGGTGCTCACTTCTGATCCTCCTCATCTCCTGGGTTCATCCTGGGCATCCACTGCTCCTACACCACTGGCATTTCACTTCGTTTCTCCATCTGCTTGCCTCATTCTCAGGCATGACCTGAGACGTAGCTCTCAGTGGTTCCTCCTTTTGCTCTCTAGCTGTGAGTTTCACAGTTTGCTTCTGATTTCTCTACACAGAACAACGGTTTGCAGCTGATTTCTCCTCTCTGTCCATAGCAGGTCCATGCTCGGACATCCAGATACAGCTGGTGACAGAGTTGCCATAATCAAGTAGATACAGAGGACAGAGGTTTACAATTGTATCTTTACCTGAAAGATTCTGATTTTTTTTCTGCCTCCCTCATCCCAGCAGCGTCTCTGACGTGATAGCATTTTGGCTGCTGTTTCTTCCCCTGAGCTCCATCTCCTTGTTGGTCTCTGCACACAGCCTCTTACTCTTGTGCATAATTGACTCGTTTGCTCCTCCAGCCTTGCACTTCATCCATCTTCCTATTTCCCCTCTCTGATCTACTCCTCATGTCCGCTTCCTTCATTTTTGCTGCTGGAATGTGAAGCATCTCTCCAGAAAAATAGAAGGTCTCTGTGAACTTTTACCATCCCCCCCGTATTCCCTCTTCCTTCACCTCTATCATCTCCTCCCAGATGGTGGGACAAATGCTTGCTCGCATTCATTCTCAGGCTTGTAAAATTGGCATATTCGCTTCTTTTTCACGTGATAATGTGAAACGAGGATAATTCTACACATCTTTCTGCTCCTCAGGGCTGGGCTCCGCGTAAGGAAAATGTTTCTGAGGCTATTGCGGTCTTGGGAGTGCCGCAGAGCTCCAGGTCTCACTGTTGTGTATGTCCTCTCTATCTCTTTGACTATGACAAAAGGCTGCCACGTTTGCTTCTACTCAAGATATGAAAGACAAAAGCTGAATCAGACCCAGCCATTGATGAGTACCAGGAAGGTCACGGATCTAAAGAGCGTTTTCTGTCAAAGAGTGTTGTTATACACAGAGGTACTCTCAGTCATTATGTGGGGTTTTTTTCTGCTTGCTGAAGAGGCATCGGGCGAAGGGGATTTCTGCCTGCTGGGACAGCACCTGGTTTGACCAGCCTCCAGAGCTGATCTCACAGCTTTATGGAAATCATGCATCTCAGTTGCTCAAGAACCTCAGAACACCTGTTGGGAAATGGATGCTGTGAGAGCTCACTAGTTCTCTCCATAGACAAATCTGCAGGGCTAGGGTACCCTGGGTTTGTCAGAATATTTTTGAGACCACGCATCAAATTAGACAGATTAAGGAAAACAGTAAATTCCATTTATTCTAGCAGAGTACATAGTGGCTAACTGCTCACAGACCTGGGAATGAAGGTACAAAAAGAAAAGAAGAAAAAAATCCATTGATCAGCAGCTGCCTAAAACTCAACTTCATCCCCCCAAGTTTCTCGTGTGCTTCCCGTGGTGTGCCAGCAAGGGAGAGCCCACACTGGCAGCCTTTGTGGGACTGACGCTTTTTTTGTGTCCCTGTCCCTTATTTTTAGTGGTTTCTTAATTGGGCAGCTAGTTCACACAGACTGACTCTCAAAGGAAAGCCTGGCACCACCGTGTTCTATTTTCCCATGGCTAGATCAGGAGATACCAGTTTGCGTTCCTTTCATGCTGGCGAAAATGCAAAGGCAGCATTGCCAAGTGTGCTTTTCCTGACCAGGCAGTTGGGTTTGATCGATGCCTTGCTTTTTGCACATGTGGAGGGAGGAAGCGCTCGCAGTAGGCTTGCTTTCCCCCTGCTGTCTCTGGGCTCCCTACCCAGCCAGTCCTCCTCAGCCCGGACAGATGTATTTGCTTGTTACAGAAATTTCCAGGTCACCTACATTAAAGAGCAATGCACGGATATGGTATTAAATCAAGCAGTTGTCCTCTGCCTGCTTGTTCAGGTTTGAAGTGATACATAAAAGTGCTAGAAAATGGTTCCAGCAGTGGAGTTCAAACTGTGCAACACCCACCTTCAGGCACTGGCAATTGTAGGAGGTTACATTCCAGACATTAAGGCTCTTGTGGTGAAAATGATGGACGCTGCAGTGCAGAAAGAGCAAAAACCTCAATAAAAAGAATCTACCATGCAATTGTGTGCTCTGATGACTGCAGCTTTACCACATTCACTGCTCACACTCCTCTTCTCAGAAATTGTCATGCCATGGTTCAGGGCAGGAATTTAAGAGTCTGAAATGAAATTCTATTTTGGTAATCTGTGGATAGCACTCCTAATTTTCACTTGCCGAATTTTCTCCTTGCTGGCTTCTTTTAGAGCATCCATTACTCAGGTTTACTTGACAGCACTACAGAAACAGACACGGTTGATATCTTGGGAATCAAAGACATGATGACTTTTTTTTTAAAAAAAGGCTGTCTAGCCTGTTTTATCCTTCCCAGCCTAATGGAGGTTTGTTTGGTACAGAACATCCTCTGATGATAATAACTTTCATCATTTATGAGCAGAAGTTTATTTTCTAGTGGACTAAAAATGTTCACTCTAAGGAGATTTTCCCCATTTTCTTTTGGGTCGATTTATACAGCCTGCGATCTCAGTTTAAATTTCCGTTGTACTTTTTCTTCTCCTTCTTTTTTTTTTTTTTTTTTTTTTTTTTGTATCAGCTCTGCCATCCGAAGAGTTTCCTGTGCTGAAACCCTTCAACAACTGCTCAGATCATTTACAACAAGCACTTTCACAGGCAGTTGCTCTACAAAAGTGAGGAAAAATCGAAGTTACTACCTATAATAACGAAGTTAAATGTAGATTTAAGTGTTTGTGAACTGTGAGTGACTTAAAGGGTGCCAGACATTTTGCAAATCTACAGAAAAAGACAGGCCCCTGCTCTAATCTGCTTATAAATTAGAAGGAAAGTACATTGGCAAGAGCAGAAGAGATGATATGACATGCTTTAAATAGTTTATAGGGAGCTGGAGGATTGTTGTTTATTTGGTGATGTTGGGAAAATATTTAATGTGCTTTGGTTAAACTCTTTATAGAAATGGTTCTCCTCCCCCAGTTCCCTTTCCCAATGACTGTTTTGGAGATGGAAACCAGCAAGTTTAGAGTAGATGGAAAATGGGGAAACGCATTTCCAAATCGACAAAACCGCGAGTAAATCTTTATGGATGCTTTTTATGTGAGTCAAGCTTTCTAAAACAATTATGGTAACGTAGGAAAGGACCAGCGCTTCACCAGCCCTGCGGACGGCGACCCGGGGTCGCAGCTGGTGTAAACCGAGATCCCTCCCTACCTGGTGCGCGTTGCTGCGCAGGGGGTGCGCCGGGCCCCCCCCTGCAGGTTCCCGGGCCGCCCCCGAGCTGCGCCGGGCGGCTCCCGGGGCTCCCCGCAGCTCCAGCGCTCGCGGGGAGCCAAAGCTTTTTAGCCTTTAAAGGGCTCCCATAGCAAACCATCAATTTATTAAAAACAAAACAAGCCGAAAAAAACCCAAAAAACAGAAACCCCGACGGGTTTATTTTTAGATTCGACTTGCCATTGCTGCAGCCAGATGCAAAGTGGGGTGCAATGGCTTTTGCGGGGCCACCGGATCGGGGCAGGCTCCAGGTGTCGGTCTGGAAAGCCGAGGCAGGTAAGTGAACATTTCCTTTAGCGCCGTCTTCCCAGAATCTGGAAGCTGTCCCTAGCAGCTGGGAGACTTTTTGCTCCTTTCCCTGGTGCTCGCTGTTGTTGGTGATAGCTCCGCAGATAAGGGACTGCGCTGCATCCGGAGTTCGCGTTCAAAGCGGAGACTAATTGTGAGGAACGTTTCGAATAAACACATTTCTCTTCCAAAGTAGTTTGTTTGTAAGGAAAAATAATAAATACGTGAAGGAGGTTAAACGGGACAATTGGTTTTCTTTCTTGTCCTTTACTACATAACGCGCTAGAGTTTCGTTTTAAAATAGAGCCACCCTTAGCAGGAGGCACAACACAGAATTTCGGCCTGCAACCACACCACCGGTTTGAGCACCGAATGCCCCGTAAGCTTTGCCGACATCCTCTGATAAGGGGGGGGGGGGGGGGAATAAATTATAAAATAACGCGACGACTCAGAAAGTCGTGCCCCTCTTTCGGAGGTCCCCCGAAACCCGAGCGGCTTCTGCAGGGGAGGCTGCGGGTCCTGGGTCGGTTCTCAGCGCTGTTGCAACCCGCGGCTGCAGCCGAACACAAACATTTCCAGACTCAAATTGCCTCCTTCCTGTCCCGGGATGCCAGGAGGGCTTTGTACGGCGGAGACTGCGCAGCCCCTTCCCCCGGATCCTCTGACTCCTCGCAGGGCTCAAAGCCCCGCTGCTCCGGGCACCCCTCGGCTGCTTTTTGTCAGCCCGGGCTGCGCTCGGCAGCCTCTCCCGAGGGGGCGGTTCGAGCCCCGCTCCCCCCCTCCGCCTTGGCGGGGAGATTTCCCAGCAAATCCCCGTTTGTGCGTTGCCTGCTCGCCCCTAGCACAGCCAGAGAGGTACGTTTCATCCTTCCCCCGGTCACCGTTCGTTGCCCCCGCAACCCCTGCCTCGGTAGCCCGGGGCAAGGCGATGGGGTCGCAGCGCTTCGTGGGGCGGAGAGGCGATTTCCCCGGGACCCGGGCCCGAGCGCATCCACTTTGCGGGGGGGCTGCGGGACTTGCCCTCGTAGAAGGCATCGGGTCCGCTCCCTCCGCCTCCCGGGCCCTAGCTGCGGGAGCGCAGGTGGCTCCGCACCGGCACCGTGAGGAGCGGGAGGGGGTCGTACCCGACCCCGGCCGGGCTCCCCGAGGGAGGCTGCCGGGTCCCCGCCGTCCCGCCGCCTCTTTCCCTGCGGCGCCCGGAGAGATTTGTGCCTCCGTCCCGGAGCCTTGCTGCTCCCCGCGGCCCCAGCACCTCCCGACCCCGGCGCGGGGGTGTCCGCAGGTGGGTGCCGGCTCCGGGCCCCTCACCAGCAGATGGTGCTGCGGGAGCCCCGTCCCAGGGGCTGCGGGGCCCCGACGGACCGCACCGGGCTCGGCTCAGCCCGGCCGCTGTCAGCCCCCCGTCCCCGGTCCGGGCGGAGGGGGAACCGGGGCGGGCCGCGGCGGCGGAGGGCACAGGTAGGGCGCGTTGGGTGTCCCGGGCCTGGCCCGGGAACCGGCTGCTGGCGGGGGAGAATTGCCCTGTTCGGGTGGACGCCCCCCGAGACGGGACATCCCTCCCGGGGCGCTCGGCAGCCCCCACCGGCCCCGGGCACGATGCTACCAGCCCGCGCCCAGCGCCGAGAACCCCGGCCGCTTGCCCCTCTGCGGCCCCGAGCCCGGGCCGCTCTACCCCGGTCCGTCCCACAAGCAGCGGCCGCGGGCTGGCCCCGGCACCGGGGACGTCGTCGGTCTCATCGAACCGTGCTGTCCTTCGCACCCCCCCGACACGGAGATTTCCCCACCGGGCGCTGCCGCCGCCGCCTCTCTCCTTTCCCCGCCGCGGGTCGGACACCGAGGCCAGCGGGAGAGGGCGGCCAGCGGTCCGACTCCCCGTGCCCCGGTTCCCCGCCTTCCTGCGCCGGCCGGGCCGAGCCGGTGGCTCCGGGCCGCCGCCGGCCCCCGGCCCCGGTGCACCCGTCGGGTCCCGCGGAGCCGCCAGCGCTCAGCCCCGGCGGCCTCGCCCAGCACCGCGGGTCCCGGCTCGGCTCGGGGCGAGCTCTCTCCGCGGGTAGGGCTTTTTTTTTCGGGGTGATGACACCCACCCCCCCCGTTTCCCCCCGCCCGCTGCCTTACCGCCTCGGCCGTTCCTGCAGCCGCCGACGGCCTAGGGCCGTACCGTGCCGGGCGGCCGCCGCGCTCCGGTCCCGCTCCCGAGTTCCCCGGCGTCTCGACGTCCCGGCTCCGGCCCGGTTTTGCGGGGGTTCGGGAGCTCCCGCGGCAGAAAACGGCCGCCGGTGGGGGCGGCGGGACCGGCGCAAAGCGAAAGCTCGGTGCCGGCGGGGCGGTGGCGGGTCCCGAGCCGAGGGGGTTAAACCAGGAGCCTCCCCTTACCTTCAAAAAGTTAAAAATGTCTGGAGCCTGCATCTCTTAAAGGGGCGGTGCTGGCTGCAAGGAGTCTTGGCACCGGCTGCGAGAAAGGCTGGTCAGGGGCGTGAGTTCCCCTCCACCAGCACCAAAACATTGCAAAAAAAGGCAGAGCGCCCCACACTTGAGATAAGGACAATTAGCCACCAGCGAGCCCCTGCAGACAGCGAGTTAATTAGGGGTTTCCTGCTCTCCGGCATGCCCTGTCCCAGCTCCTGCCCCCCCGGGCTCTTAGCCCTGATGGCACCTGGGCTGGCTCTCATGGCCACCTTCTCGCTGCCCTCCCAGGCCGGGGACAGGAGAGCGCTGCCGGTGGAGAAACCTCCAGGTGTGAAGGGAAGAACTCTCATTCTCCTTGATGTCAACACCAAGAGCCCTGTCAGGATAATCAGTGAGAATTTCCTCTCCCTGCAGCTGGACCCCTCCATCATTCATGATGGCTGGCTCGATTTCTTAAGGTAAGGCAGGAGCCCCCCCGGCGCCCTCCCCACGCCGCCCCGGCGGCCCCGCCGCCCAGCCCCGCCGGGCTCCGCGCTGCTGGCGGAGCTCGCTGCGGCGGAGGGAGCGAGGCCATGGTTTCCATTAAGATGCACATGTTTGCAATGGAGAAAGCATTTCGGAGACTTATCAGTTACGACTGCAAAAATGTCGCGCTCCCCTCGCTCCAACAACCGCTCCCCTGCAAAAAGCACAACACGGGGCCGAGGCAGCACAGGGGGAAAAAAAAAGGAAAAAAAAAAAAAAGAAAAAGAAAAAAGCAAAAACCAAACCAAAACCCAGCAGTAGGGACGGGGCCGCCCGCCGAGCCGAGTCTTCCCCAGGTCCCGACGGGCGGAGAGCGGGGTGTCGGCCAGGTCTTCAGAGCCCTCCGCTCCCCGGACTGGCAGCCCCGCCGCGGGGGCAGAGCCGGGCTGCGGCTGCGCTGGGCTCCACCGGCGGTGCGGAGCGGTGCGGAGCGGCCGCGGCCCGGAGGCGCTGGGACGGCCGGAGAGCCCCTCTCCCTGCTGGGTAAGTCGGGGAGGGAGAGCGGGTTCCCCCCCGCACGGCCGCTCTGAGGGTCCCTGCGGCCGCCGCCTCCGCCCCGGGGGAAGGAGCGGGGCGGGAAGGCGCGGGAGAAGAGGAGCGGGGACGGATCCCACTCCCCCCCCACCCTCCTTCCCCCGAACCGCGGCACGGTCCGAGCGCTTCTGCCTCCGCGGCCCTGCTGCACTTGTCCGGGGGGACAGCCGGGCCCCGCCGGCCTGCGGGCCCCCACCGGCAGGCGGGGCGGCTCCCCGCTCCCGGGCCGCGCCGCAGAGCCCCGCGGCCGCTGCGCTGCGGTGGTACCCGCGGCGGGGCCGGGGAGGGCAGCGGCGAGACCCGGAGCCCCGCGGCCGCCGGTCGCTGCCGGTACCGGGTCAGGAGGAGCCCGGCGCGGCCCTCAGCCCGCTCTCTCCTCTCCCCAGCTCCCGGCGGCTGGTGACCCTGGCGCGGGGCCTGGCCCCCGCCTTCCTGCGCTTCGCGGGCAAGAGGACGGACTTTCTGCAGTTCCACAACGTGAAGAACCCGGCCAAGAGCCGTGGCGGGCCCGGCCCCGACTACTACCTCAAGAACTACGAGGACGGTGAGCTGCGGGGCCGGGGCGGGGGCGGGGGCGGGCGCGGCCGCGGGCGGCTGCGGGCACCGGGCGGTCCCGCTCCGCCTGCCCCGCGCTCCCGGAGCCCAGGCGGGGCTGCGCTGCCGCCGGGCACCGGGCACGAGAGACACCCCCCCCCCCCCCCCGTACCCTCTCCCCTTCCGGAGCCGGGGAGCTCGGCGGAGCCCGCCCGCGCGCCCGTTGCCGGTGGATCCGGCGGATGCCGGCCCCGGGGAACAAAAGGCCGGCACCGGGGAGCGGGGCTGGGGGGCTTTCCGTGTGCCGCCCTTCGCTTCCGATCCCCGGGCGGGCTCTGCCCCGGCTGCTGGCGGGGACCGGGCACCGCAGCCCCGGGATGCCCGCGCAGCGCATCCCCGCCGCTCTCGGGGAGCCCTGCCTTTCCCCGCCGACCCCCGGTGTCGTTCCGCGTTTCTCCGCCCGCCGCGGCCCCGGGGCTCCCCGCCGCCCCGGTCGCGGCTGGGCCGCTCGGTCCCGTCCGGCCGCCGCTCTGCTGGCCGGTGCCCGGCCGGGGCTGCTTGCCCTCCGGGCCGCTCTGCCAGGGCAAGGGCTTTCCGAAAGTGTGTGTCCCCCCCCTCCCCGGCTTCCCGCCGCTCCCCTCTCCTCCGCCGCTCTGCCCGCCATCCCCCCGGTCCCCGGCTACGGGCACGGCTTTCGCCTTCCGCGGCCCTTGGTGCACACAAAGAAACTTCGCGGAAAAGTCAGGGCCAAGTCTCCGTCCGAAGGCATTTGCTTTCAGAAGCAGAACACCACGTCCGCATGCAAGAATTTATTGATTTTTCTCTCTTGCTTGTGCTTTTTAAAAAAACCCCTTTTTTCCTTACTCAACGACTTACAAAAATGAGCTGAAGATATTTCCCTGAGTAATTCTGAAGGCCAATTAATGCCAGACAGATCCCAGCGGGCAGGTCTGTGGAACAGAGGAAGTTTTGCTGAGATCTAGTCGGCAGCGCAGCGCTGAACGGAAAAAGCAGATGCATTTGCCAGTTTTCTGATGGCTCTCGCTCCCGCTGTTCCCCCACGTAACATCTGATCTCCCCGAGATGACTGTCCCTCTGTTCCCACACGCAGGCAGGTGGGTAAGCTTGCGTGCTCCGTCTTTCGCGTGGTCTCCTAGCCGGAGCAATCCCGGTGTTCTTCCTTGCTTTTCTTCTCGTCACAAATCTCGGGCGAAGGGTTTGGTGTAAGCTCTGCCTCCTGAGGTGCGCTTCAGGAGAAAATGCTGACCAAACCTGCCGCAGGCACCTTGAACAGAAGAAATTAAGTGTAGTGCATAAAATCATAGGTGGGACTCATACAAAATGTTTGTAAGAATAAATTTTCCCGCTTTCAATATTTCAACAACCTGCAGGAGAGAACTTACACTTATTAAATGTCTTCACAACAGCTTTCAAGTTAGGGAAGGACTGAAAGCTTTTGTTTTTTTCAGTTTTCCTCGTGGCAATAAAGTTGAAATGTAGCAGCCCTTCAAAATGAAGCTTCTCATAGAAGTTGTAACCACAGGTCTTAACTTTTCATCACTTAAATATGGAACAGAACCATTGCAAATTTGGGTGAGGGAAGGAGGGGACACATGTGGTGTGTATCAAGCACCGGTGTAAATCAGCAAGGTGTGGTAAAAGGGATTTCCTGCCTGGAAGCAAAGCTTTCGTGTTTGTTCTTAAGATCTGTGTGCAGACTCCAGGGCTGGAGTTGCTAGTAGCTCTCATCTTTTTTGTGCTGAGGCTGTGCTGAGCGCTTCACTACAGGAACCCGGTTCTGCAAAATGAAATCCTGATGCCACTGCGTCTCTTTGCCCCACTGTACTGGGTCTGAGCAGCCATCTTTTTCCTTTCAGAGCACTGGTATGGTTTCTGTTCCCTCATCTGTAGCTCATCCAGGACCTGCTTGGGATCAGGGCATGCACAAACGTGCAAGCCGATGCCCTCGCTACAAAAACCTTACAGCACAGAAAGAGATGGCAATCGGTGCCTGAGCGTGGGGGAAGCCAGCGAGCATCCCGCTAGGTACCCTTCCCCCTCCCCAGGTTGAATGGGGTGGTTTGGGTTGTTTTCCTTGTCTGTGGGCTTCTCTATGGCCAGCATCTATTTTCTGAAGTTTCTTGCCTAAACTTTCATGGCATGGGAGTGGGGGAGAAGCTGGGGAGCTCGATTAGTTAAAAAAGTCAGAAAATGGTTAAAAGAGAAATCTGTGAATTTCTAAGCCTTGTGCATCACCTTTGTCATTTTTAGTGATGTGACAAGCGATAGCTTGGTTGTTTTCTGCCTGAAGTGTCTATCTTTTTGCCCATTCACCCTGTGGGTGCACGCAGACTTCAGGCCTGTGACCCCAGTGCCTGGGCTCTCTTTGCAGCCCTTGTGGGTGTTACCGTGCCTTGTGTTCCCGTGTGGCCTGCGTGTACGTCGGGAGGGAAGCGCACATCTTATGTTCCTTAATTTCGTCTTGGCTGTGGTTACTAGTAAGTGACTCTGCGAGTGGTGGTCACGTCACAGGCAGCTCTGCTCCTCTGCGTGGTCACAGGCCACCCCAACGTGGCCATCTGAGGCATTCAGACAGGCAGCAGCAGCAGCAACAGGAGCTCTGCACTGTGGCCATGCTTGCTGGAGTTTGGGTGAATCTCCGTGCAGGGATCTTTGTGCTGTAAACCACTCTCTGCCACCCTGTTGCCCTCCAGACCAGGTATTCCTCACTGCTCCCTTTGATGGTCTTTTGTATCTCTGTAGTGCTCCACCTTCCAGGCGATCTGAGCTCCTCAGGGATTCGTCCTACTCTTTCCCCTCCATTTAAAATTGTATTTATTTCCCTTTCAAACTGTTACAGTCATGCATACCTCCACTTTCTGAAAACTGCCTTTACCTAGCCTGCTTTTGGGTTCACCAGCCCATCTTTTTCCTCTGCTTTCCTCCATGGAGAGCACGGGTGGTCTCTGGGGGTTATAGTGGTTGCTTTTGTCTTGTATCAAAAATGTACTTCGTTTTCCTCAAATAAGGGGTTTCCTTTAGGCTTTAGGGTCATTCTTGTACCAATCCTTCCTGGAAGCACAGGCCTGGAAGTATTGTGTAATAGCAGGTGTGTACGGCGTCTTTCCTTTGTGACTCCAAACAGCCTCACCCCAGTCCAGACCAGTCATGTTTGGGCAGTAGAGGTAACAAAGTGGTGAGTGATCTGTGGTGGCAGCCTGTGATGCCCACGAAGAGGGTGCATGTGGCAACTTGTTTCAGCACAGAAATTTCGTCACCTGGATGCAGATTTGTCCATACCTGACAGAGCAACTTGTAAAAGCGATTGCGTATGAGGAGTGGTTCAGGTGAGCCATAGGCCGTGCAGTCCCTGTTGATGGTGGCACGGCCATATGTATCCTCTGAACTCTGCTAAATGTAAGAAGGTCATCTAACTAACCTGTTACATTAACACTCCCGTCTATAGCATACACCAGGTGGCTGCCATCCCATGCAGCCCACGCTTTGCATGGTCATTCCTGGAGTCCACCCTATTTGGACATGGCATTGGCCAGCCTGAGGTCTGTTAGAAAACCAGTTTAGTGTATGCCAAGCTCTGTGGTACCAGGAGGTAGGGCTGTGCCAGAGACTTTTTCACATTTGTTGATCAAGAGGTGTAGCATTTTTAGTCCGAGAGACTTTTCTCTCCCTTAAATGGTGTTTCTCTGTGTGTGCCCTACTGAGTTTGTTTTTCTTCACCAGCTGTGTTGAGAGTTGTGCTTTGTTATCTGGAGATGCGTTTCTCTCCTGCCATAGGCGCATGTCCGATTGCTGGGCAGGTATCAAGAAGTAAGGTCTCGCGCTCAGTCTGTGTCGTAGACCTGCTTCTCCTTTTGCTGTTGGATTGTCTACCAAGCAATCCGCTTGGCCTGTCCTTTCAGCCACCTCCCATGTTGCCACGGACCAGTCGGCTCTGAGGAATAGGACCATAAGAAACATCAGTCCCCAGGAAAACGGGCTTGAGCTGCTCCTTTTTGGAGCAAATGCACGGGGCTACCTCTTTGCTCAGGCTATAGCTGCTGGAAGTCTAACTGGCTAATCTCCTCTGAAGTTTGGTTTGCTAAAACCTGACTCGCGTGCTGCCCTGGAGCTTGGTGTTGGAGACTTAGGTGTGGTGTGGAGACCTGGTGTTTGTTTGGCAAGGGATGCTGCAGGTGCCATCTCAGTGCCTGAATTTAGAGCCCATTTTGGAAGCTCCCTCCTGGTGCTACAGCATGAGTTTGGTGGGCTAATCTGGAACCTCCTGGACTGCCTCCCACTTTGAAGCCACACAGACCAGCTTTGGACAGTCTGTGGTAGCATAAACATTGCTTAGAGTTTCCCCCTATGCATGTGCGTTGTGAAGGAAAACTCAAGGGAAAAAGAGAAGTTACTGGTAGCTGGAGTTCTTCAAGATGACTTGGTCCAAGCATGCAGCTTCTCCAGCCTGTCCCTCAGACTTTGTGTAGCCTCTTGGGGTTGTGTGGCTGAGAAGGGACCAAAGGACATTTACCACACACAGCCAGCATGGCCCCGCGTGGGTCATGGGAGGCAGAGGGGAAGGGGAGCACATATGTGTGCTGTAGGTAGTGCGTCAGAAAAGTTTCTGAGCTGAAGTGCATATGGACAACATATTTCAAAAATACTCTCTTAATTGCTGGTAAGTTACTTCCTTCTATTTTATCTCCTTTTTTGGAGAGGATACTGGGCATCTGGAAAAATGGCAAATTACCACAAAAACCTGGAGAAAGACATGTTTCTTATGCCTTCCATACTAGTCAGGAGATATTGCTGTATAGTGTGGGAAACTTTGCGTTATTCAGTGGCATAGGTTTTTCTGGGTGTCAGACACCTTCAAGCACCTGGCACAACATCTGAACGTCGAGATTTGTGCAGCAGTGGGAACACTGTTTCACCTTTGCTCAGTCTGTATTGCACAGGCAGTTTCTAGGATGTTGTGCTTCCAGAGTATGTCCAGGGCCTTTGGTATCGAGTGGAAAGGAAAATAAGAAATGATAAATGACCTGAGGATTCCTCTACATGTGTGTGTGTGGTTGCACAGGGGCTGGGGCTGACCTCAGCCAGGGCTGCTGCTCCCACTCTTCTGTCCCTTCTGGAGTGTTCCTGCCCTCTCCTGTGCCTGGAACCTGAGTTTACACGGTGAGTCAGTTCAGGGAACTCAGCTGGCCAAAGCCTGATGGTGGAGGGCTGATGGCACTTCAGCTCATTCAGCCGCCTGAACCGATTAACGGTGTGTGACCACGGAGGCATAGAGGACAGTGCTGGGAAAGGAAAGCCTGCAGCGAGAGGTGGGACTGCAGCAGGCTCAGCCTTGGCTGGATTAAATCCTACAAAACTGCATCCTGAAGGTGGTGAAGCTCATCTCTTGGTTGTCTGCCACCAAAAGGGCAGGTGCCCATGCCTTCTTTTTGCTCTGTGCGGTGTCCTGCTGCTGCTTTCCTTGTGTTGGCTCTGGCACGTTTCTCATCCTCTGCTAAGTCAGCACAAAACTAATTCAGGGAAAAAACGGCAACTGCTTTTCTGTGAATCTAACGAGCAGGATGGTGAGGGTCATCATGGGGTGTGAGGATCCCAGAGCCAGAGCAAGGGGGGGTTACTGCCATGTGGCTGGGACTGCCCCTTTGGCTCCGCCAGGCCATGAAACTTTGTAGCAGGTGTTTCCACATGAAGAACCATCCTGCTGTCCCTTTAAAAAGGAACAAACAAGTTTTCCTTTATTCAAGGAACTGCCTTCTTTTTCTGGTCACCCAGAGCTTCTTTTTGTCTGCCTAAGCATCCCTTGACAGTGTGGGCATCTGTCCTTTCAGAGTTTGCAGAGGAAATAGTTGTTGTTTGACAGAAGAAAGTGTTTAAAAGAAGAAAGTGTGTTTAAAACACAGCTCCTTTGGGAGGGCTGTAGCACTTCAGATACTGCAAGCGCTCAGTCCCAAAGACAGGTAGATCCTCTGATGTCCTTCGGTCTTCTGGGGTTTGAGAGACCTGGGGCTGCTCGTAGGCAGACTTCGTGCCTTGGCGTGAGCTCCGAGGCAGCCTCGTGTTCTCTAGTTCCCAGGGACCACGGCTGCAGGGAAGGAGCTGCAACCTGCTCTGCCTGGCAGGGGTTTCTGTATAAGGAGCCCCAGTGCTTAGCTGTTTCCTCAGAAATTAAAAAAACGGGATGCAGAAATCACCTTACACAAGGTAAGGGAGATACTGCCTATGCAGGAGATACTTCCAAAGATTGCCTGTTTATCTCTGTTTTTTCTTTTTAAATTTCTAACTGATTTGCTGGACTCGTGCATTAAAATTGCTTTAACAACTGCAGGAAATGGCACCATCAAACAATCAGATCCTGATTTGTTAGCTATTTGCTGGTATGTGGGTGAGACAAAAGATTTCTATGATTATATGTTCGATTGTTTGTAATAAGCATCCTAAATTCTCTAAAAATCATTACATATTTTTGCTAATTCCACACTTCTTTCTGTGCTATGCCTCCTTTTTATGAATTAAAAGTGATTAATGGGAAGTTAGGTGCACAGGGGAAATGCATGTGACTTTTCGTATACAACTATGGGTTTTAGATTAGCAGTTGCCATTCAGGGAAAATGTTTTGAATTTATTACGGATTGGTCTCTGAATACATTCAGGGAAGTAAAAAGTGAATCCGTTGTTAGGAAATACTAGACAAGAGTTGGAGAAACACACTGAAAGCGTTCTTACGCTATCAGCAAACTAGTTGATGGCATACTAATCAGTGCAAGGAATATATATGTGTGGAATAGGGTGATAGAAATGATTGAAGTCACAGCTTTCAGTCATCTAGACCAGGTTTTTTTTCAGCTTGGAAAAAATGACTGAGGATATGATAAACGCTGTGAACTCAGGGGCATGCAGACAAGACAATTAGGGAATGATTATTTCTTTGTTTTCATGGCACAAGAAATAGGGAGCATCCAGTGGAATTACTACATATAACACAAACAAATATGGGGTTTTTTATATATAGAGGGAAATAACTTGTGGAAGTCATTGTCGGGGAATTTTTCCCAGCTAAGAGAAAGGAATGATACTAATGTGTCAGATATTTGCCTGTTGAAGACTGACATGATGAGGATGCAGTTTCTGGCTAGAGAAATCTTCAGGCTTTCTAAATAGAAGCTGTGTTCCCAATTTCACAGTCACTGGGCATTTTATAATAATTTCAGCAGACAAATCTATTTTTTAAAGCATTTTAAAATGTATTGATTATAAAAGTAGGTATTTTACAAGCTTGGCAACCTGCAATGCGTAAGAGTTTTTCCTGGTGACCCATTAAACATCCCTCTAACTTCTTCACTTACACCATTATCTAATATTCCATTTTTTAAGTAAGACTATTCAATTTTTGTTAACATAAAATAGTTCATTTTTTTCCTTCTAAATTCACTTTCTAAGACTGGAAAGCTGAAGCAAACGGTCCCACTAGGAAGATGGGCAAACTCAGCTTGTTCTGGTGCCATGGCAGTGGTGACTGTGGCTTTTGCTGGAGTGGTGCTGGCTGTGGGCAGCGCTGGCTCTCACACACACACACGCAGAGAAAGATGAGTTACTTCTCCTCTCCACCCTTCCATCACACATCCCTTTGACCATAATCATATCCCACATCCCTTGGACCATAACCATATCTCTCTGCCCTGTCCCCATAAACCTGGGTCTGTGCCCCCCTCCTCCCATCTTCCAGCTGATCAGCAGCGACAGCCCGTGTCTGCTCCGTGACTTCGGCGACTCCTGGAAGGGACCTGCCTATGGGCAGATGGTGGCATGAGCCGTGGGACCGGCACTTGTGCACAGGCTGCGCTGACGCCGGGTGAATTCCCACGCGCGGAAGCTGGCTCTGTGGGCTGGGGAGACCTGGGAGCTGTCTCTGTGTGCCAGCCGGGAGGTGTCACAGCTTGGGAGCTCTCTGGCCTGGTGGGAAATGGTTCGCGCAGCCCCTCGGTGCAGGTGACTCGCAGAACGGGACTGCCAGAGCTCAGCCAGTCCTGGGGTGGGCACCTTGCCCTGGGATGGGATTGCCGTGCTTGTGTCGCTCCGGATGGGTATTTTCTAACCCGTTCTTCAAAATCTCCGCCGGTGGATTCGGTGACCTGCGTAGGCGGGATGCGTGTCAGCTCTGGAGACGCACGGATCCCGAAGCGGGACGGAGAAACGCGCCGGCTCTTGGAAACGCAACGCAGCCTTGGCGAAGGCAGCCTCCTCCGTCCAGGTTCCACAGCCCGGCGAGGGGAGAGCTCCCGCAGGACCCCGACATCCCAGCTGCTCCCGCCCGGTGGGAGGCGGCCGGGGACGGCGGCCGAGGCCGGTGCCCCCCTCCCTCCCCGCCACCGCCGGGCTTTCCCCGCCGCTTGCCGGTGCCTCCCGCCAGCCGCAGCTCACCTGACCGCCACACGGGTGTGCTCCCACCATAGCGCACGGCGCCCGCCGGCCCCGCCACCGCGGGCCCCGCGCCGCGAGCCGGGCCGCCCCGCAGCGCCGCGCCGCCGGGGGTCCGCCGGGCCCCGCCGCGCTGCGGGAGGCTGAGCTGGCCAGGGTACTGACCCGGCCCGCCCCGGCCCGGCCCCGGCCCCCTCGGGGCGCAGCTCGCCGGCTGCCGCCTTTGGAAACCATTTGGCGTCCTCTGGGGCTCCCACATCTGGAGTTCTTCTCTCGCACTTCTGGCAAGGGCTGCGCGGTTTCGTGTTTTGCTGGGCAGTTTATTTCTTTTTTTTTTTTTTTTTTTTTTAAAAAAATCGCCGTTCAGGAAGGCAGTGTCCTTCTGCGGGAGCTCCCGCTCGGGGGCTGCCCTGCCCAGAGCCTCCTGGGGTCCCCTCCTCCTTGCGCTCCTTCCCCTTTTCTGTCTCTCCCTTTAAGATTTGAAGCCTGCGGGCTGCTTGCTGGCTGTTTCCCCTGGGTTGCTCTTGCTGAGATGGCCCCTGAGTGTCCAGCGGCTGCGGCCGGCCACCCCTATTCCCTTCCTGCTGCTGGTTCAGAAGAGGGGTGCGAAGGCGGCCTCGTCTCCTCCCCTGCGCCGGGTACAGCCCGCTGGGGTCTGGATGACTAGGCACTAAGTTCTCCGAGGAGCTCTGTATCCCAGACGTCTTCCCACTGTTTAAACTGGAGCTGTGATGAATGTGGGGTCTACCTCCATTTCCTCCATTTTTAGGTCTTGGGGAAGTGTCTTGGGTCCTTCGTCAGTCTGAGAAGCCAGGACTTTGCATGCCTTGCCTCTGCTTCCTGAATGTCTGCAGCAGCAGCTTTCTGAGAACCCCTTGCAGATGACTGCCAGAAGGGCGTCCCCACTTTCTGTGCCCTGCATGCCTTCTCCCAGACCTCAACATCTAACACCAGGGATTTGTCTGAACATGGCTTGACTTCCCTGTACTAATCCCTGTTACAGCAGCTCCATCACCTAAGGGCAGGACTCCAAACACTGCTCTAGCCCCTTGTTCCTGGGTCTGTTCTCCTGGGCCTGCCCTTTGTCCGCAGACCCTGCCGACAGTGCACACAGGGCCCATCCCTTGCCCAACCATGTGTTTGCCGTGACCTGTGGCCCCTGAAGACAGAGGTAGGGATGTGGCACAGACCAGCTGCCACGTCCTCTTTTGCACTCCTCAAGGTGCTGTCCTGACCACTGACCAGGAGGGCATGGACGCTGGTCCCAGGCCGATGGTTCCTCTATATGAGTCCACATTGGCCCTGGTTTGGGTTTTAGGAGCCCTCCATCCCTTTCAGGAAACAAACTTGTTTTGACCCAGCCTGGACTCGATTACAGCAGTTTGAAAAGAATTGGATACAGTGTATTGACCATCTGGTTTCAAACCTCTCTGCCTCCCAATCTTCTCCTTCAGGGTCTCCTTGATGTGTTTTGCTCCATCTTGCCTTGGGTGTGGGGGGTGTACAACTGTTGCATTCAGTCCTGTGGAAAAGGAAATCCATCACCCAGGAAGGTGAATGACTATCCCTGGAGCTCCAGGTGACACCAGTAGCTGTAGTAATAGGCTTTCTGGTGCAGGAGGGCGATCAAGTTGTGTTTCTTAGTCTTCAGTTCTCCAAATACCCCACACAACAGCGGTTCAGGATTGTACCACTCGTTAGTTGGACAGAGATTGGTTAGGCCCAAATCTTACTCGGTGACTGCCTAAGAGGTTGTGCACCAAAAGCACATGGTTAGGGGATGTGTGCTCATTATCTGCAGAGGAACTTTATTCCTTCCTCTTGCTCCATCTTGTCTCTCCGCATTAAAGCCCATGTGCTGGATGTGGAAAATACTGAGCCATATTTTCATGCTGGCTGGATGCTGTCCTATCTCCACTCGTGAGCACGCTAGCTGTAGGTGGAGGGAAGAACTCGTGTCCCTAACTACAGAACACAGGTGCTTTTTCTGACATTACTGTTCTGAGCAGTCTTTTTTAGGCATGCTTTAGAGAAGCTGTGTCAATCTCAGACTATGCAGTGAAGAGACAGACAGAGCACAGCCTGGGTAAGACAAGCGTAACTACTCTAGGAGGAGGCTCAGAGACAGGAAGATGACGTGGCTTCCAGTCCTCCACCCCACCTTTGCAGGGACTTCCCTGTCAGCCCAGGACATAGCAGAGCTTTGAACCTAGGTTTGCTGAACCTCAGATTTGACACCTTGAAAGACAGAGACATGAATATTGGAAACAACTCGGGTGTTCCTTGATGAGCATAACAACAATGGAGCTGGTGAGCGTACGTGGAGCAAGACGTCACTCTCTTCTGACAATAAGCTCCTTCAGAACTTCTAACTAGATGGGAATCAAACCAAGAAAAGCGCAACCTCATGATGCAAAGGGTGACCTCATGCAATGCGGTGGAAGAACTCCATCTTCCATCCTTGCTTATCAGCGCTGGCCGCCTAACGTTTAGTAAGAATTAGGCACAGTATATGGTGCCTGTGGATCTAAGCATGTTACAGAGTTTTTGAACTCGGAAAGGGACCTTGCAAGGACTAGTTTGCACCGCTCCTCTCCTTTTTAGGCTGGACACATCGTACTTTATTCTTGTTCTGTCCCACTACCCCCATCTTTCCTTTTCCCCAGCAGATGAGTAGGTCTAGGAGAGGGAATATCCTATTCTTATTTCACAAGATGACTTATAAAATGCTTATGTGAAGAGAAAACAGTTGTTAAATAACCCTCCTGCCTCCTGAATTGAATGTCAGGAGTTAGAAGCATACAGAGGCCTGTCATTAGCCGTGCTGGCCTAACTCTAGCTGTGATAGCTGCAGTGAGGATAAACAAGGCAAGAACAAGCCTTCTTCATCACCTCTTTGACAGGCAAGGGTAAATAGACGCCAGAGGTCACCAGAATGGGGTTTAGTTTTTTCTCATTATTTAGAGTCAAACACACCAGTAACAGGGTTGTAACACAAATATTGGGAGACTTCTGCACTTCCCTGCAAGGGAGGGGTCATCATTGTAAGAGATCAGCTGCCAGGCAGGTGAAGGATGGAAGGGGCGGTAGCTTGTGTTAGCATATTAAAGTCAATGACTTCAGCTTTCTGTGGGAGAAAAGGAGACTTGAGCAGAGGAGGTTCATCAGACAGGTGGATCCCAGGGGTTTGGACCCTTTTTTTGGGTTGTTCGTGCTGAGTGATGGTTGTGTGACTGTCATGTTGGCTGGTTCTGATCCAAGCGTCTG
This sequence comes from Opisthocomus hoazin, assembly GCF_030867145.1. Classification (NCBI taxonomy): domain Eukaryota; kingdom Metazoa; phylum Chordata; class Aves; order Opisthocomiformes; family Opisthocomidae; genus Opisthocomus; species Opisthocomus hoazin. The sequence continues at coordinate 64,026,938 of NC_134419.1, forward strand.
GTGAAAATGCAAGCTGAGGTTTGGCCATCTCCCTTTTTTCTTTCCCTTTTGCTGTAGACATTGTTCGCAGCGACATTGCCCTGGATAAGCAGAAAGGCTGTAAGATCGCCCAGCATCCTGACATAATGTTGGAGCTACAGAGGGAAAAGGCTGCTCAGATGCACTTGGTTTTGTTAAAGGAGCAGTTCTCAAACACATACAGCAACCTCACATTAACAGGTAAGGCTGCAAGACCAGCTCTGGAACCAGGAGCTGGGGCTAGTTCTTGCTAACTCACAGGTGTGTTAAAACCCTCGGGTGCTTCACCTCTGTATGAATCAGCATCTCTCTGGCTGCCTCTGTTTCCTACTGAGATTACTGGGTGCTGGGAGGGAAAGGACCTGCAGGAACTCGTGGTGGACTCATAAGGCCTCTGCGGCTGGCACCTACACAGGCACTCCAGATTTGGTGCCCCTGGACAGAATGTTTTCTGCAGTCTGACCTAAGCAGAATACCACGGCACGTGAAGTGCTGGAGAAATCTCCCTGCTAACTGTTCATGTCCATGGGGCTGCAGCAATTACTAAATTTGGAGTCCTTTAAGCTGCAGCTGATTTTTTTTTCTTTCCAGAGCATGCACTTTGTGTGAACCCAGTAAATATTAAAGAGCAAATATAAAGGGATAATGGCCCAGACAGAGATGAGAGGATACTCTTTTTCTGGCAACTGTTTGCATTATCCAGGGAGCAGAATCTCAAAGGATGGAGGAGACTGCCACATTTTGGATACACATTTAATGGTGCTTGTAAAGGACTGATGTCTCAGGCAGTGAGTGGGCAGAAGGATGGGATCCCAGCAGCCAGCAGTGTCCTTTCATAGCTGTTCTCCTTATCACTGCAACTGGATGAGCTACAGACGATGGGAAGGAGGAAGAGACTAATAAATCAAACAAGATCCCCTTCTCCTCTTGCTGGGTCCTTTTCCTGTGAAAGGCAGGGAGGCATCCGATTTTTATGGGAGGGAGGGCCCTGCACTCTGGCTGGGGAGGAGATGGCAAGCTCTGTGGTGGCCCTCCCCTGCTGCTGGGCTGGGAGAGGCAAGTGGGTCCTGCGCAACCTCCCCCCTCTCTGCTGCCATCCCTAATTTAATGTCTGGCCCCTGCCTTTAAGCCAGCACGGGTCTGCATCCTCTCCAGGGACAGCAGTGTGGCAGTGAGCTCCGGCTCTCCTGGGGAGATCAGCTGTGCTGGACCACTCGAGGACCCCACGGAGGTGGGACGGCGATAGCAGGGCTGGCAGAGGGCTCAGCCCCGGGGGGCTGTGGGCATCGGGGCCAGAGTGTGGCTGAATCGCATCATTCCTGAAAGCCCAGTATTTAAATGGGATCCTCAGAGCCGTTTCTCATTCTCTGTAACGTAATCCACTTGGCTGTTTATTCCCAGTACAACTGCTGGAATCAACATTGTCAGCTTTTCCCCTGACAACTTGCTTACTTTCCACTAAACAAACTTCCCTCGAGAAGAGAAGCTGCTCTCTCCTATCCTCCTTCCCTCGCTGCTTCAAAAGCTCTCCGGCATAGCTCACATTTTTTACAGAACCTGCAGAGCAGAGGTGCTACCTGGTTATCAGCTCAGCTCTTAGCCTTTCCAAGTGTGTTTACAGGATAGTTCAGAAGGTTTTAGCTCTAACTCTCCAAGAGGGAGAGAGCAATTTCACTGGAGTATTACCCAAAGAACTATTTTAATGTCCTTTAACTCCCTTTGAATGTGAGCAAAGCAGCTTCATAATTGTTATGAAGTTTAATCTTTTATTTCATAGACATAGTCTGAGAACATGGACTCTAGACAGCTAAGCATAATATTTAACTGGAACTCTACTAACTTGTGTAAATATTTCCCTTCTCTGTGATGGATCTGGTGTTTGGGGTGGGCAGAGGGGGTTGTACATCTGTTGCAGAAGGGCATTCCTTACCTTCAAAATTCAATCAGCCAGAGTTTGCTTGAGGACTTCTTTTTGTTCTGCACAGTGTTTTTGTACAGTGCTGTAGGCAGTCCCCAGGTCACGAGGCGAGGTGCGGGAGCAAGGATCCAGACCTGGTTTGGGGAGGGACAGTGAAGGGCTGAGATGGCAGGGATGGAGTATCTGGGGGATCCCTGAGAACAGGGTTTCCTCCTGGAGGTCTGTAGGCAGGAGTCACTTGGCCTCATGCAGTGCATGTGCTGTGGATGGCCCTCAGTACTCCATGTCCAGCCTAGACTGGGGGAATATTCAACCCCACACCTCTGTGTAGGAGGGGCTCCTACTACTGCTAGCTCCTGCAGCACTTTAATTGTACCAAAGAAACCTAAGTGGAGTATCTTGCCCAGTGTCATGTGAGAATAAAGGTGCTTTACAATGGAATAGCTCCTCTAGGAGAACTTGGGAGTAGGAATACCACCGTGAGGCATCTTTATTCCTTCTGCTACTACCACTACTGATTTGGATAAAAAGTCCCCTTCTCTTCCTTCTCCTCCCAGATGGCAGAGTTATATGACCAACTTGAAAGACTATAGATCAGGCCTCCCACGCTGTCTGCAAGTGTGGGCAAGTGATACTGCCATCAAACTTCCATGCAGTATCCTCATGGCTTTAAGAATGAAAGCTCTTACAGTGCAGGGAGTGTGATTCTGGAGTCCCTGTGGCATCAATGTAAACCAGGGGCTTTTTCAAATCTATTCACCAGTTGCACATGGTTCCCAGTGTGCTGCTTATCCCAGCGATCAGGCAGGGTTGTGGTTTTGCACTGGGATTTAAGCTGCTCCCAGCAGCAGGTACCTCCAAGGAAAAAGGGTGTCTTAAAATGAAATGTGTTTTTGTGTGCTAAGACACAACTGAGACTGAGTGAAACCAGGCAGTCTTTCTGGCTCTCATTACTCCAGGAACACATGTTAGACTCTGGCTTAGGCCACTTCGGTTTCTCTAGACAAGTATGAGCTTTCCTCGGCTCCTGTCTGCAGGCTTTCTCTTGCATCTTGCATTTGCTTGCTGTGCGTGATCTTTCTAGGCTTACTGAGCCTGCCTCACTGAGATAAGCGATAGTCTTTGATCTGTGACAGTACTATTTAAATGCTGTATAACACTTTGAGGCTTATTAATCTTAGCTGCTTCCCTCTTGGTGCTCAGAGATAGGCATCTCGTTTCACAGATCAGCATCTCTGATGCTCTCGGGTGAACCTGGGGTAGAGCAGGGGGAGAGTGCACAGCATCGCCTGCTCTCCTCTGGGAACTGGCTCTCTCAATTCAGCCTGCAGTGGGATAGGGGAGGAGGAATCTTTCCCTAGAAACACTGCTCTGCTCCTTCCCAGTTGAGTTCGGTGAAGCAAGCACTGATTCTTTTATGGCTTGTATCAGCAGGAGCAGAAATTGCAGTCATCACAGCAGGCTCCCCTCCTCTGCAGCCCTCAGGTGACATGTCCCGGTGACAGTAAGGTGATTTTGGAGCCTTGGAGCTGAGGGGTGAATGCACAGCATCGGGCTGGCAGCGGGTGAGGAGCTGCCTGGGGCAGGGGAGACACAATGTGTACGCAGGTTTTTGGGAGCGAGCTTGTGGAGAGCGGGGCAGCAGCAGGCAGAGCTTTTATAGATTAAATCTGAAACCCTCCGTCTGTGGTACCAGTTTGTGCTGCATTCATGTACTGCATTTGTACTCTAAGAGATTGGATATCCACAGGTTTCTGCACTGTTATTAAGTAAAGCCTGCTAAGCCAAATGGAAGAGGGAACTGCTCAGGTCAATAGACATATGTGAAAACCTGTCCCCTCCTGTATTTACATGAAGCGTTAAGTGTAACTGAGCTTCCCAAGATACGAGAACGAACCATAAATTTGCCTCTAGGAGTGCCCGTCCTGAGGAAACAAAATAGTGTCCTACTTCTCATTCCGGAGAGTGAAAACGTCTCTCTTCTTTCTGCTCTACCTTCTGCTTGAAGCTACAATGCGGATTACTTCGCTGCATCAAGAGACTGGTGATGACAGCTCTCCAGCCTGTCCTACCACCCCACTTCTGCACTGAAAAACCAGTGAGGAGAACGCAGAGTGTTTGTTGGGAGTCTCCCACCCTGTCACATAATGCAAGAGAGCCTCTAAGAGCAACAGTTAAGGGAGGAGACCCTCCCCTCAGGGTACATAATGCTCCTGGTTGACCCTCTGCTGACACCCTTAGCAGGGTGGGACCACAGAGGATCTGTTCCAGCTGTACTGAGAGAGACCTGGGGAGATTAAAGCCAGGTGAGGGATGCTAGGAACAGAGATGACAGCTGCCGAAGAGTTCATTTCATTGTCTGTGTCCAATGTTGCAATCAGGTGTTCTGTACTGGCATCTCATTACCCCTGTTAAGGTTGTTAGGTAACTTAAACTCTGCCGTAACTTTGGCTGTGAGATCTGTATGAGGCTTTCCTTGGAAAAGGTCAATTCTAGAGATGTTATCAGCCAGGTAGAGACCCTCTTTATCCAGGGTAGGTGGTATGGGTGTGTGAGGTGGTGGTGATGGAAGACACACACTAGTTTTACCTAAGTAGGGGTGTGTGAAGGTGGTATGAGCAGAGCAAAGCAGAATGATGGGGAGCAGAGGGGTGTGTGTGGCTACTGCAGAGCAACCATGTGTGGGGTGGCATGGAGCAAGGAAAAGTGTCTGCCTGAAGACCTTGTAAGAGAGAAGCTGCCCTGCAGAAGTATGTTTTTCTCTTCTCCCCTGAGCACAGCAAGAACTGTGGTTGTGCTTGTTCCTTGGCAGGGAATCACACAGCTCAGGTCGAGCACCTGTGACATTTGTGTTTCCTGCACTTGTGAACCTCCCCCAGTGGTTTTGTGATTCCTGCTGAATGCTGTGGGGTTTGTGAGATGGTGGTCCTGGAGCAGGACATGTCTGCAGGGCTCGGGACCTGTCCTGTGGGGTGCTGGGTCTGGAGGGGACTGTGGCTCCAACACTGCCCTCGCAAGAGGGTCTGTATAGAGAGCGGGGCACAGGGCTGGCTGTGCTTTTGGTGACTGTGCTGTCGGGCAGAAAGGCTGCTCTGCTAATTTTTGCTGGAATTTTCCCCAGATACATGGTTTTGTCTCCAGTTGTAGCTAACCCCGTGGGGCTGGAGGGGGGTGCACTTTGTGAGATGGGAACTGGGAAGGTTGTTGCAGAGGTAGGTGCAGCTTTCTTGCCTTTTTGGTGCCTTGTTTGGGATCAGCAGCCTAAGCATCTTGCAATCCGCATGGCAGTGATGTGTGCTTTACTGGGTGCTGCACCAGGGTGGTCTGCACTGTGCTTGCTCCTCGACTTTTCTTCAAGGAGGGTGCTCCATGGGGCTTTGCAACAGGTCTGCGAGCGGCTTTTGGGTGAAGCTGTTTGCCTTTCTTCCATTGCAGCCCGTTACGTTAGATGCGTTATCCACAGTATTGTACAAAAGAGATCTGAAAAGGACCTCAAGAGGGCATCTTCTAGCCTTTTCCATGACAAATCAACTGTACCTGGTCCCTGCTTGGGGAAAGGTGTATAAGGAGAGGCAATATCTTTTATCTGACCAGTTGGAAAACCAGACAAACTTGGGGGGGGCTTGAACCCTTTGTTGGGGCTGAAGAATAAAAAACAGCATTTGAAGCTAAATACACAGTGAAAATAATTTCCCTGAGTTTGTCTCCTTGATTAGCACAACCGAGATACTGGTGGAGAAGTCATGTCAGAAGGAGGAAGGCAATTATTTCATCAGCTCCTGTAAGAAAGAGAGAGGGAATTGCTGTGATATGCTGGGGGGTATCCTGGGAGGAAGGGAGCAGAAAATTTGTAATATGTCATTAAAGCAGTATCTGTGTTGAGCCCATAGTTAATGACCAGCAGAGCTGCTGGCTCCATTTTGAGGAAGGTTTGCAAGTGTCTTCTGGGACCTCAGGATCTGAACCGAGGGGATGGTGGTGAGAAAAACAAACTGTGGAAAAACAATGTCTTATAACTGAGTATTTTTGTGCTGTTATCAGTTGTTTATATGAGCTCATTCTGAAACAAAGTGGCTGTTTGGTTCTACTACGCAGCTTTCTGAAGGCATTTGGCGTGTAGCTGACATATACTGTGTTCCTGGGCACTTCTGTGTGAAGCCAGCAGGCTGTCAGGGCGCAGAGGCTGGGCACAGGCGCTGTCCAGGCTGTGAGGACATCCCTGTTAACTGATTCAAATGATGTGGCTTTATCCTTGTTCTTAAATCTCCTGTCACGGGAGAGATGTACCTTCCCTCAGCAGTTAGCTCCAGGGTGTAATTATCTATATCATTATGGAGTTGGTGTTTTAAAAATCTCTTGCTTCAGTTTAAGCCCGTTACGGCATGTCCTTTCCCTGTGGACATGGAGAGCAGCTTACAGCACTCCTTTTCTCTTTGCAGAAATCTTTACATATTTGAGGCTTGTTATCGTGTTTCCCTAAAGACTTTTGTTCTCTGTGCTGCACAACTGCCTTTCGTTTGCTTTTTCCTCATGGCTGTGTTATTTTCAAGTTGAATGACACGTCTGCGGTCGATTCTGCCTCTTGAGGTCCTTTTCAGCCCTCTTTAAAATTTTTTGTGGTTCTGTGTCGTGTTGGGGTCCCTTGGGCTCTCTTCGCCTGGTTTGGGCTCTTTTTGAAGTGCGTTGCCTTGAAATGAGCCCGGTACTGTAGCTGAGACCTTTCTTGATTGAGAAGAGCAGCAGGGGCTATTTCATGTACGTTGTGTGTGACGTTCCTGTCCATATACTCCTCTATAATCATGGATTTCTTTTGGTACGGTATTGCTTGTTCATGCCTGCACTTTTGTGTCCCATTTCCCAACCAGCTGTGCATTTCCTGTATGGAATTTCTTCTAGATGTTATTTTGTTATTTTCCTAATTTGCTAATTAAAATGTTATACTAGACTGGAGTTAAAGCCTTGTGAAAGTAAAGGTACAGAACATCTGTTGCCTCTATCTCACAGAATCACAGAATAGTAGGGGTTGGAAGGGACCTCTGTGGGTCATCTAGTCCAACCCCCCTGCCGAAGCAGGGTCACCTACAGCAGGCTGCACAGGACCTTGTCCAGGCGGGTCTGGAATATCTCCAGAGAAGGAGACTCCACAACCTCCCTGGGCAGCCTGTTCCAGTGCTCCGTCACCCTCAGAGGGAAGAAGTTCTTCCTCATGTTCAGACGGAACTTCCTGTGCCCCAGTTTGTGCCCATTGCCCCTTGTCCTGTCACTGGGCACCACTGAAAAGAGCTTGGCCCCATCCTCCTGACACACACCCTTCAGATATTTGTAGGCATTTATAAGGTCCCCTCTCAGCCTTCTCTTCTTCAGGCTGAACAAGCCCAGTTCCCTCAACCTCTCCTCGTAGGGGAGATGCTCCAGTCCCCTCACCATCCTTGTAGCCCTCCGCTGGACTCTCTCCAGTAGCTCTTCATCTTTCTTGAACTGGGGAGCCCAGAACTGGACACAGTACTCCAGATGAGGCCTCACCAGGGCAGTGTAGAGGGGAAGGAGAACCTCCCTCGTCCTACTGGCCACACTCTTCTTGATGCACCCCAGGATCCCATTGGCTTTCTTGGCAGCCAGGGCACACTGCTGGCTCATGGTTAACCTGTCGTCCACCAGCACACCCAGGTCCCTCTCCACAGAGCCTGTTTTCTCTGTCAAAGAGAAGGCAGGCTGGTTTCATGTGGAAGGGCTATTGCTTCCAGCCCTTCCTTGCAGAGGGATTGTTTGATGATTTGTTTCAAATTTTTTCCAGGAATTGAAGTTATGTTGACTGGCCTGCAATTTCCCTGATTTTTCAACCTGCTGAATATAGCCACTATATTTGCCCTTTTCAAGTCTTTTGAAATCTCATTTGTCTTCCAGAAATTCCCAGAGATAGTTGCTGACAGACCTCAGCCTATTTGAAAACATCGAACTTCAGTAATCTTTATTCCACTCATGTGCTACTATACCTTACATTTCTACTCTGCTGCTTTTAATTGCATTAACTTTGTAGTCTTAATTATCCTGTTCACGAAGTCTGAACCAAAAAAAGCATTAAACATTTCAGCTTTAACTCTGGGAGTTGTTGGCTATTTGTGAAATTGTGTCCCAATTTATACCTCTTTGCTTCCTGAGACAGCTGTGAGCCAAACCCCTGGGATCCCCTGCCTCCTCTTACCCTAATTAGTAGTTTTACAACTGGTTGTGTGCTGACGGCATGTGTGTGTGTGAGAGAGGTCATGAAGGTGAATCTCTTTTTCAGGTGACACTCTCTAGTCTGTTAAACAACACTTTGGCTTTCTCATTATCTGATTTGGTTATTGCTTTTGTAACTGTGGGGAACGTGGCTTCTTATGACGTGTTCAGTATTTATTAAATTCATTTTACTGTCCAATTTAACTAGCCTCACAAGAGAAGATATTTTATAAATTGTGCATCTTAAAATTAGCAATTATACATACATTACGATATGTAATGTCATTACCAGAACCAGTCAGTTCTGGGTGCTGTGTAGAGAATAAAGAAAACACATAAACCTAACAGAAAACAGATTTCATGGGAGGGGGGAGGGCTGACATGCACTAACAGCTTTGGAAGGGCTTGTGGCATGTTCGGTGGCATAAACCGATCTATTAACCTTTTCTCCCGGCTCAGGAGGTGATGAACTCTTTGGTCTGCCTCTTCCCACTGATGTAGTTATCAAATGTCTGCTCGTTACTGCTGGCGATCCCCGCTGCGAGCGGTTTCTGTTGAACACTTGGCTCTTTCGCTCAGTCCCTCTCTCCTGGTGCCGTTCCCTCCTGCGCATCCACATCAGCCTGATGGAGTTTCCATTTCTCCTTCGTGTGCTGCAAGCCGTGGAGGAGTTTGTGGTTTACCCTTATCGCACCCCCACACTAAGATGATTTGCATTTGTTCCCTTATCTTGCTGCGTGTTTACCAAACACCATCTTTCCTGAACTGCCTGTTCATTCTGCATGAAACCTCCCTTGCCAGCCCTCTGAGCTTACTGAAGCCCCTGTCCTTACGTGGCGCTGCCTTTACCCTGCTGCTGTGTGCCCTTCTATTCCGAACGACTACAAACACTCGTTTCGGGCTCCCTTGCCCACAGTGCTTTCCACCTTCGTGTTTTTTGCCAGTTCCTCTGCTGGTGAGAATCAAACCCCGAGGAGCCTCCTTCCTAGTTTTGTTCCTGTCTCTTCTTTCACAATTTTTTTTCTTGGTGCATTCCAGGAACATGATGGAAGGCTGTGTCTGATGTCTTCCTTTCCCAGCAAATGTGTGGGCAGTTAAAGGTCCCTAATTACCAGTGAGTTCTGTGTTTCAGATGCTCCCAATAAGCCTGTGCTTCTGATCTCCCTGATTTTGTAGCCTAAAGCAGACCCCCAGTGTGCCAGTGTCTGGGCTCCTTCCACTCTTACGTGACACAGAGGGTTTTATACCTGCCCTTTGTACTACTGAATTTCACCCCCTGCTTTTATGCTGGGCCCCAGGATCACCCAGACCTTCTTATGTGATGTTTCTCTGCTGTGCTGATGGTAATTTTCCTCTTTGTCAGCATCATGCCTACCTCTGACTTTCAACCCCTGGAGCTTGCTCTGCCTCTCACCATCAGGTTAGAACCCCCCTTTCCTCCCATGCTAATGTAACGCCTATGAGCAGCAGCCGAATCTTGTGGGTTTTCCTCTTTCATAAGCTGAGTAGATTTGGCTCCTTAAGCTTCACTTTGCCAAAGTCCTTTCATAGCTCTTCCTTTGTCCTGTGACTGTGCAGAACAGTTTTCCATCTTGAAGATACGAGCTCTATATTGTCTTCCCGTACACGTATTATCTTGTGCTTGGCTGAATGAAAGCACGCTCAGTTGGATGGTGGCCATTTAGCCGTACAAATTGGATCGCAGGGTAAATAGGGACTGTTTTGTTCGTTATTTTACTAACCTATGTTTGCGCTATCTGCAAGCTGCCTCCAAGGATCTTATGTTTATATTTATCTAAATGGTTGGTAAAAACACTGTGTCCTGTGGGATGGGAAGAGGGTGATGGATATGTTTTTGTCTCATCAGCCACTTCTATCCATCTAGTTAAGCCAAATTATTTCTATTAACGCAGTTTCTTAAATCAAGCTGCAACACTGTTAGACAGGACTTGATTCTGTACAACATATGTTGGCTGGTAATTAGATGAGACATGAATATAATGAATTATCAGTACATTCTCATATTGGCTTTTAATTACTTTGTCTAGGTCTGCTGTCAGGCTGACTGGCTGTCGCTCCCTAGGTCAGCTAGTCCTGCCTAAGCACCAGCACGGGGTTAGGGCTCTCCTACCCTTCTAGAATTACTTGGCATTCCAAGATTTATTAAAAATTAGCATCAGCAGGTCAGAGATCTCCTTAGCACACTCAGAGGTGCAAATTATCCAGGGTGGGTGATTTAACAGTGTTTATCCAAAGCAGATGTTATCTAATACATTTCTTGGTCATTAGTAAACTGTGAAGTACATCGTCTTATGATGAGTTCATCATCATCTCTTTTTCCCAAATACAGAGCGCGTATATTTTTATTTTTGTAATTACATAGGTAATTTTACCATGTGTGCAAAATAATGTCTCTTCACATTTTCCTGCTTTTCTCTATATTTAAATTCCCACTATTAACTCAGCAAGGCATGAATTTTTCCATTGTGTTGCTGAAATACTTCATTAATTTTCTACACTTTGTGATTTGCAATGGGTTGCTATTTCTTTAGCTTTATAATCGTGGCTTACATTGTTTTCTGCTGTTGCTGTCTGTACTACTGCATAAAAGGATGGGTTTCCAACCAAAATCCCCTTCCATCATGGTGCTGGAATATACTGATTTTTGGCCATCTAAATCATCTAAAAACAAGCTAAAAAAAAACTTTATTATTTTGGATTCTGTTGTCCAGTATTTTCTTCCCAATAATTTAATTAGATATTTTTTTTCTCAGCCTGGAGAAGTTGAAGCACCTCCTGTGTGTATTTCTGACTGGGATGGCAGTTCCACTAGCTTTTCTGAAACGCAGGCTTTGAGGAGGTGGCTGCCGATGCGGACAGAGCAGGGAACTCCATGTCTGAGTTCTGTGTTTTTAAAAAAATTTCCTAGCAAATTGTGACATAGCAACAAATTTTGCTGCAGTCGGAGGAGTATTGCCAGCTTCAGTGCTCCAGCCACCATCCCTATGTATTTGCTTCCAGTGAAAAATAACAGGAATTATTATTTAAGTGCTGCCAGGCAGCTTGCAGCCAGGAATCGGGGATGCGTGTCAGTGGCATGCAGGATACATCTCTGACAGACCTGCGCTTTGCGGCTGGGCTAACTCATGGAGAAAGCAGAGAGGAGAGGGGAGAGGCGGCTGGTGAGGCTGGCTTGGCGGGGAGCGATGGGGATAACTTCTGCGGCCGGCCCCTGGCTCCTGCCCGCCCCGCGCTGCTCGGTGGGGGCACTGCCTGCTGGTGGGAACACAGTTTGGTTCCCAAGGCTTGTTCTCCAGTTGCTCGCTCTAACCCCTTTTCCATCTGTCCGTTCATTTATTATTTACCGCCTTCTCCTGCTCTATTCCGCGTCTGCCGGTTCCTGATGCCCCTGGCTCAGGAAGGGGCTGTCTTGTGGGGAGCGCGAGGGCAGCAGCGAACACCGCTGCCCTGCTGCTCTGCCAGCCCTCCTTGTTGCGGGGACAGGAGCGTGAGGCATGCACAGTTAATTAAGTTCTTTAATGTTTTTCCAAGTTGAGAAAAGGGTCAAAATCATAGAAGTAAGAGGTTCCCAGTCCCACACACAGACTATGCTCTGCTCTTTTAGAGGCTCGTACTGAGGATGGATACGCTGGGGTGGGAGGGTAATGTGAGAGCCTGTGGAAATGCATGCTTTGTGCAGCTAAAAGTGGTGTGGGGAAAAGCGAGGTTACAAGGTGTTCAAAAGAAATTTTGGATCTCTTTTTACTTCATTAAGTTTTATATTGGGTTGCTGTGCCAAGAGACATAATCATTGACTTTCTTAAAGAAAAGAAAAACTCCATGACTTTAAATACACTTTTTTTTTTCCTGTTGCAAAGGTGGCAAAAGCAAAGGTTTTATAGGAGAAACTGAAACTGATTCAGATATAATTCTATTAACTAATTAGGGGAGCCCTGGAAATGGGGCTGAGACTTGCAAGCCTTTTTTCTTCTCTTTGCTGGGGCACTCCAAGAATCGGATCACCTGGGGAAAGCATGTTTAAGAAATACCAGATGGTCTCTGCGATGCTCCAGCTGTGGACAATCACTCCCAGCCAGGCAATCTGCCTTGCTGTCGAAGCCCTCTAAAACTGTGCTGCCCATTTGTCATGCTTCTCCAATTGCAGCGCTCTGGATAGCTTCTTTTTTCCTTGTCTGGCTCTTCCTTTCCAGTTTTTATCACCCACCCCCTCCATGAGCTAATGTAGTAACATCCCTTCATTGGCTATAAATCCATTGAAGAGCCATATATAAAATATTACTTTGTTAGGGAAGATTGGGAAACATCTGGTTTTTTACCCGTAAGAGTCAGTCTCTACTTGTCTCGTATGACGATGTGCCTATTTATATATTTGTAAAGTAAAAAGGAGGAGAGAAAGATGGGAATCCTAGAAACAATTTGCATGGAGCCTCTAAATGAAGGAAACCGATTCAGCTCTGGGATTTGTTTGGAGGCTAACGCTTGGTGGTGTGGGGGGGAACAGGCCAAGAAATTGCTTAGATGTCTGACAAAGTAAGGGTTGTACCAGCTGCAGAATGTCCTTCTGGAAACCTTTTCGTCTTCTATAAATGCTTCTAGGTGCTCCCCGGCACATACTCAGGAAAGCTGTGAGTCTAAACCATTGTGTATTATTTACTACATAGAACAGGAATCTGGGAACAGTGGCAGTCCTTAGATCACCAAGAGACTGTAACCATAGGGGTGTACATGCATAGCAGCAACAGTACGTACCTACGGACGCTTTGCGTTTAGGTGGGTATGCCAGGGCATGGTGTCTGAGCCTGCTGGCCTGAACTGCCTCTTGCCCAGCCTGCTCAGCGCTAGTGCCTTGCAGAGCTGCCCACTTTTGCTCACACGTATGGCACTTAGCCTACATCTCCATCCCCTTGCGGGACAAGGGCGTTGGTTTCTGTGAGTGTGTGGAGGGCTGGCTGCGGGTACCCCAAGGTAGCAGTGATGCAAGAGGAGGATGCTGGGGGTGTATCATGCCTGCCATGGAGTGTGATGTGAGAGCTTGGAGGGATATGGGGCCTCTGGGGCTGGTGGGGGAACACTGTCCCAAGGAGCCAGCTGGGCTTGGGACACTATGTTCATGCTGCTGGTGTAAGCTTCAGAGTGAGACACTTTGTCAGCTGTGCTGAGATTGCAAGGAACAAGTCTGTCTGTGTGAGGAGGGTGACTGGAAGCAAACAAGCAAGGATGCTGCTTCAGGTGAGCTGGGCGGGCAGGGAGGATGCACCTGCAGAAGGCTGCCTGTAGTGCTGTGTACCTCACTTGCAAGGCAGCTTCTTTGCAAGTGTATGAGCCCCTCAGCAGGTGAATGTGGAAGTACAAAAAGGAGATTTTGGTGCTTGCATGCAGGTAGTGGCAGGGTTTGCCAGGTGACCCATGCCATGGCTGTTCTGTGCCCTGTGAGGCTGACATACAGTAACAAAGTGCCAGAGCTGCTACTGATGGACGCCATTCCATGCAGCTTTCAGCCTTTCCTGGTTGGCCCTCAGCCTGCCATTGCTGCACAAACATGAGATCCTGCTCTTGGTTCTCTTCTCCTCAGGGTTATGGGTTGCTGTGTTGGTTTGGATCCAGCTCACCTGTTTGAGGTGGGGAATGCCTTGGAGGGGACCTCTTCCTTTCCTCTGCCAGCCAGCCTTGCACATCCCATGTAGCCTCCACGATGGATTGCTGCCTGCTCTTCTCAGCCTGGCCAAAACCAAACGCTGTGTGTGTCTCTCCTGCTGAGCCCACTCAGGCTGTGGTTGCAGGGCTGTGGTTGACAGCTGTGTCTTCCCTGTGGCCTCGTAATGCGCTCTCCCCTTCTCCCACACACCAGCCGCTGTGCTGCTGTCCCTCCTGCTGTGCAGGAGCTCAACCTGTTCTGATGGTTATCTGCCCTCGATGTAGCCTTGTGGCCCTTCTGCTTGGCTTTCATGGCCTTTCCGTTTTCAAGCTCCCTTACTCTCCCTTCTGTGGTCCTATGATAGTTGATCATACCTTGAGCCCTCTTTTCCTCCCTCTGCCTGGTCTGCTGCCCGGTCAGTGTCGAGCTGTGCTCCGTATCTGCCAGGCACTGGCAAAAGCTCCCAAAGCCCCCCCCAACTCCACCTGGTGCAGCTCCCCTGAAAACCAGCTCCCCTGAAAACCAGTGACAAGTAAAAGGTTATTTTAAAATGGTAAGATATTGAATGGACATTGCTGCTCCAAAACCTGCTGTATCTTTGTCATCTCTGTGCCAAAACCATCAGTTAGCTTGCACAGCATGTCAAGGGACCAGTGTAAAATCTGCTACTTGGCTTTAGCAAGCTCCTGCAGTGGCAAGTCCTGTGCAGCTCTGAGCTTGGAAGTGGCATCGGATAGTTTCACAGGTGAACACACGTTCGTGTGTTTTGATGCTGATTGTAAATTTAGACTTAATAGGATTGAAGAGTATAGGCTAAATTTGTGAGGCGGAACCAGATAATGAAAAAGGAATTGGAGATGTTGCAAATATCTGGGTGGGCATGAGCCACGGGAGCAGAGCAGCGACTGGGAGGACAGGCACAACCAGAGCCCTGTAAGGGTCGATAGGAAGCTCTGGTGTGAATGGTGTTGGTGAGGCAGTGTTAGGCACCATGTCCAGTTCTCTAGTCTATTTTAACAGAGAAAAGATGCTGTAGAGTTGGAAAAGATTCAGAAAAGAGCAATAAATGTAACAAAATCCTTGAAATACGGAGCTATAGACAAGGTTTTAGTAAGATTCATCTACTTAGGGAAAATTAAAAAATAACTTGATCCTAATGCACAAGTACCAACAAGGGGAAGAAGTTCAGAGTAAATAGCTCAAAATCTTAGCAAAGACACAAAGAGAACCCGTGATTTAAAGCCTAATGCAGGACAAACTTGGGCTAACAATGTGCAGTTTTTCAATGCTGAGAATAAATGCTAGAAGGTTTCTACTGTCTAGGTATGAGGTAGATTAACAGCCACTATCAGCCTGAAAGCCAGACTCCTGCTGAAACCGTTTCAGACAGAAGTTATGGATTTTCTTGTAGTGATTATTAGGGGTTAGAGGATCTAACCTACCAAGCAGGAAGCAAAGCTATGTTATATTAATGGTTCTTTCCATCCTTATAATCTGAATAAATGTGTAACGTGAACATTGTGCATCCTAGAGAAAAGGTGATCGCAGCAATTAATTGCTCCCTGAAACCAAACTGAATTAGTTAGCGTTTGCTAGTAACTTGGCCAAATGGACCTTTCACTCTGTTGGGAGCAAAGCTAAGCTCGGACTACAAGCTCCAGTTCTGTCCTGGTTAAGAGAAGAGTTGATCTTAGCCCCTGCCTGGCCTTGGTGTGATGTGCATTGGTACTAGAAGAAAGACCAAGTTTAGGTCAGGGTTTTTTTGGCTGGAGGTGGCTGAGTTAGACAAGCTTAGCTGCTTCTCCTTGCCACAACCACCCCCAGGGAGGAGCTGATGTGCTGGCCAGGACAGTGGGGCCGTCTTCACTCCCTGTCACCAAATCCTTCCCTGAAATGAGATCCAGAGACCAACCAGCTGAAATACAAGAGCTTCCCCAGGAGGGATCTATGTTTGATACAGTAGTCTTTATTTTCCTGCTTTATTTTAAAACTTGTTCATTCCTCAGAAAAAAAGATTTAGCAGATATTTCACTGAATAAATGAAGTAGAGCTACTTCTGAACTTTGGTGTCCAAAAGTTCATTTATGATCTTGCTGTATATAAATTCGCAGATCTAGGGTTTTGACACAGAAATAGTCTTCATTTGATAGAACATTACAAATTCAAGTTTCAGAAATTATCCTCTTGAGCCATCTCTGTGGTGTTTGGCACCACGACAAGTCATTAGTCAATCCTGAAATAGTCATCAAGCAGAGGAGCAGCTTATTTTATATACTGTTTCTTAGAGAGTTAAATATTTCCACATATTCAGGCTCTGATTGGAGTCTTGGATCCTTTCCAAATGTTCAACCTGTAAAGATATTTGAGAACCTCAGGACTTAGGCTCTTTCCAAAAAAAGATAGATTTCACTTGAATTTTCACAAATGGAAAACCACAACTCCCTATAGCTGCAAAGAAGCAGCTGTCATACCAGGTATGGAGTATGAGAAAACACTTTCTAAAAGCTTCAGGGACTTCCCATTATCTGGAAGTTTTTAGTGCTCTTAAAATTTGTGAAGAAAACAATATTTTTTTTTTTTTTTTTTTTTTTTTTTCCCCAGCACAGCGTTGTCTCAGATAATCGGCTGCACCTGTTTGGAAGCAGAGCTCCATGTTGTTCCCTCATACAGACCCTTGCACGTGTTTCTGTTAATTTTTCCTAGAAACCCAAGTGTCAACAAATCAGAGCCCTTGCATTGCAACTCTGTGCAAAATTCCAAATTGATGTGTTTGAGTGCTTTGCCATGGACAGTCTGGTCTTGAGTTACGGAATCGGCTTTGGAGTTTCGAAGCTGAAACCCTGGAATGTGGGGATACAGGCAAAAAGCTATCGAAAATGTCAAATCCAAATTAACAGCTCCAAATCCAGAGTTCTGCTTTCTGTTATTGTTGTTGCTGCTCTTTTCAAAAAAAGAGGCAATTTTCCGATTCGGAAATCAGGATGCATTTTGGTAATGGGCTTCATTCAGGAAGGGTTAATTTTTGGTGAAATTCATTGCAGACATGCATGATGAGAATCTGGGAAATGAGGAGTTAAGTCATGATGATGTAAATCATTGTTCCGCATTTAAAATAATAGCGCTCGGATAATTCTGGTGTTGAGGCTTCTGCTTTTATTGGCTGAGAGGTTGCCAAAACATGTGTGTGTTGCTCTGAATTGGTAAATGATTCCTATTTATAGGACAGGTGTCTTCTGATGTCCCAAGTTCAGTCTGTTCTGTAATCCCAGATCCTGTTTCTGATCTACGTTTAATAATGTGTGACAGAAGAAGATAGGAACCTTGCAGACCAAATCAGGCTAGGAATGTTTTGAATTTAGCTCTGCCCAGCTCTGCCTGCTTGTTACCCAGGGTATCTTTTCATAAGGGACTCGCCCTTCTAAAATTAATTTCTGGACTTCTCTTTTCTTTCTGAAACACGTTGTCTTCTGGCTCGTTTATGTGCAGCCTGAAGGCTGCTGAGTGTGCCAGCCTCCTGCCTTTGCACTGACTCAAGGGGAAAAAATGCTTTCTTACATATATTAATTTTTTACATATATTATTATTCTAATGCAGGAGCCGCAGCAGGGCTACAGGGAGGGACGTGGTGGCAGGAGCAGAGTCGAGGTGTACGTGACAGCGGCTGTGCAAATAAATCCTTGTGTTTCCACTGACATCTAAATTAAACCGCGCTGTACAGCTATTGGTTTGGGCTACGCAGTGTCGTTGAACAAAGGGTCAATTAGTTGCAACGAGCTATATGACCTGCAAAATGACTCTGTCCTGTTATTTTGCAAGCTGGTGCTGGAAATGAAGACAGACTGTTACTGCGATGCTGATGCTTCTGCTCTCATCATTACACTGCCTTTTGAAAATAATTATTAAAAAAAAAAAAAGCCCCCTCACAGTGTGAAATGAATGTGGAGCCAATGGAGGTGTTTAAGGGAGAGGCAAAGGCACGGCCAAGCTCCTCTTCTAGAGAGGGGCATTCAAAAGAGGCGCAGGCTGTTGGTAGGAGGGAGAGAAATGCAGGTTCACAGGCAGGGGAAGCTCTTGAGATGCCCAGCTCAAGGGAAGAGGCGCAGCTGCAGTGCCAGGGACTGGGGTGGAGGGAGGCAGGAGTCAAGGTCCCTGCTGCATCTGGCCACCGCAGAGCCAAGGCCTGTCATGGCGTGCCTGGCCATGGCGTGGGATGGCAAAAGCACTGAAGTCCCAGGCGAGCACGCTGCCGCAGGGTGGGTCGGCAGAGCAGTTTGCGAGGAGCAGCTTGCTGTCAGGCAGGCGCTGAGGATACCATTGTGCCAGAAAAGGAACTGGGTCTGGGGGGAGGTGGGAGGGGGCCATGAGAACTGGATGGGAGGTTTGGCTCTTTTTCAAGCAGTTTCTGAAGCCGATTTAGTCCTCTTCGCCAGCTGGTGTGAGATGTTAAGTTTGTGTTATTTTTGGCAGCCCCACAGGGACTGGGAGTAACTCCATACTTCTTGTTTCTCTTCGTGAGGACAGGATAGTCCAGAAGCTGTGCAAGCTTTGTGTTCGGGCCCCCAAGAGACAGAAGTGCTGGTTTGCCCTCAGGTAGAAGGTGTGAGGAGAAGGACCCAGGCTGCTGTGCCTGTCTTTCACCTCTGATACCACCAGCATCCTCTGCTGGCTGCATCTCCTGGACTAGCCTGCTGTTCGCATCACTATCTGTCCAGATATCCCCAGTCGTCTTCTCTTGTCTGTCACTGCCCAGCCAGATTTGGGGGATTCAAGTGTCTACTGGCCTTGCATGCTGCCGTGCGTGCACCGAGACTCTGACTGGACTGCCCTGTGTCTGGGAAGCCCAGATGTGTCCACAGATGCAGGAATCCTGACGGGCTGCCAAACGTCTGGAAAAGTAGGATGTGCCCAAATGCATGGGAGCCTTGAGCTGCGGCTTGTCTGGAAATCGCCGATACTTTTGTGCGCAAGGGATTGGACGCTCTTGGGGAGTTTTAGATGGGCCCAACTGTACACGTGTTATACAGTTGCTTTTGGTGCACTTGAAGGAAACACAAGATCTCAAAGAGAAGTTGGTCTGTGTGTGTCCAAGCCTAGTATGGCCCCAGAGGTTTAGGATTAGGCTTATTGCACATGCACATGCTGCTCTGTACAAGCATGCATACTTTGGAAATCGCTGCCAGACTTTCCTAGTCCTCTACGTTCCCTTCCTAGGTGGGGGTATTTTCCATCAGGATCAGTAGGAAGGCCCTCTGTGTCGTGGTCTTGCTTTGAGGCAAGTCCTTGTATTTGTCCTGTGCCTAAAATTCCTTTTTCTGCCTGAGCTTTGTACTTCCTTGTTGGGCTCCTCCATCCCATTTCTGTACAGGTCCCAGCAGGGATCCATACCTTCCCGTTCATCTCTGCAGCAGGGAAGAGCAGAGGACGCAGGATAGGGTGACTCTAACGTATGTCTGACATGCTGCTCTCTTGCATTTGGGGTGTGGAAGGACTGTAACTGGACTGCAAGCTGCTGTGTTTGTACTGTGGCTTTCCTGGACCAGGATCCCAGATTGTTGTGGCAGGCTGGAGAATAAAGTGGGGAAAGATTAATAGCTTTCTCTCCTAGATTCAGGCAAAATGCAAGCAAATTCACCAGCCTTTCTCTGTGGCACTTCTTTACTTCCCATTTACAGACCCACAATATTTGGCCCTGGCTTTGGAAGCAAGCGAAGCTGCTTTCCCACAGCTGCTGTCACGACATGCGATGGGTGGCGGATGCCTCCCACCTTCCCGAGAGCCATTGGGTGATGTGCCTGGAGTGTGGCCAGCGCAGAAGCCACCCCATTCCCTGAGCCACTGTTCTGGGGTGACCAAACTCCCGATATGTTCCCTTTTTCTTCTTCTGGAAAACAGATTTGTTCTGGCATTCACCCTTGTCCACACGCTCCCCCTAGTGAATTCCAGGGTTAAAAAAATCATGTAGGTTTTTCCTAAGAGCTGCCTCGCTTGTCATTTAATGATACCACCTCTGAACTGGGACTCTGCTGCTTCACTGGCTGCCTTGACAATATCTCATTTGTCTTTTCTTCTTTTATTTGGCTTTTCCTACATTTTTTGCACATTCTGTAGATTCTCCTGCATTCCGAGTGTCTTATATTTTCATGCCTCCTTTTATCTATCTATTCATCTATCCCAGTATAGACAACAGAAATGCTAAGTCCACATAATCTGTAGAAAGCATGAGCTGGGTTGTTAGACATTTTCCAAACATTACACTTCATGGAAATATTTTCCTGTAAGATGTAGAAACGAAACAGCTGTCTCCCACTCTCTCCTGGGCTGTTCCTGTGCAGACTTTCCTGCTCTCTGAATTTACAGCACCATCCCTTGGACAAGTGACCAATGGCCACCTTCAAACAGCTGTATTTATGATGTGCCAAGCAGTGGTGAAGATGATGGTGTTTATATGCTAGTCAGATCTATGTGGTGGGATTAATGTACAGTGAGAGACCTGGGGCTGATGTTTCCAGCATTAGGAATGTTTCACCAGCAAAATTGCCACTGGGAAACTTGGTGCAAGTCATGGTGGCTGTCTCACAGCAAATTGTATGAACTTTTGGTAGACTATGGGAAAAGCAGGGATGCTCCTCACTCATGTGTCGTTCTTTATCCTGCTCGCCCCTGTCCTTCTGGCTTTGTGCTTGGCCAAGCAACAAAAACCCTCCAGCTGCTGCCAGGAGCTGAGTACTGAGGTAAGGAATGACAGGAATAGGTGCCTCAAGTAACCCAGCTCCCTGGAAGACAACGGACACCTGGCTTTCGTCCTTCTCTCCCTGCCTTGTTGGGTGGCATCACCTCTCAGCTGGCCCAAGCATGGGGTAGCAGCCTGACTCCCTGCTGGGGTACCTGCTGAGATGGGCACGGTTCGGGCACCCCTTCCTAATGTCATTGCTTATTCTGCTTGCGTATTGTATAACTTCAGCACGCGGCTGAAGATGTATTGATCGCTGGAGGGTAATTATTTCTTGATTCTTATGGGAATTTATGGGAAGCTTAATGCATCAGTGGAGTTGTCCAAACTGGAAAAGTAAATCAGGAAATACAAAAACAACAACAACAACAAAATCCCACATACAGCAAAAATGTTTGGGCTGAAGCAAGCAATTCTTCCCCTTCCACACAGACAAATGAACACCAGGCTTTTTGGACAGAAGCATGAACATCAGTGTTAGTGTGAGCTAGCAGAGTGGACTCCCGAGTAGATGATGGAAGAGGAGAGAAATAGTGAAATTCGTATGTTACCATCTCCAAACTGAGCAACTGGAAAAAGCATGAGAGAGAGACCAGAAATGATTTGAAGATTCGCTTTCTTTTAGTATTTTACTTGAACTGAGCGAGCAGATATTTGCAGGCTGTATTTCAAGCTGAGGTTATTTCTTCAGAACATGTTCCAGCAAAGGACTTTTGGCTACGGGCTGTCTTCAACTGAAATGACTGGGTGATACCACGGGGAAGAAATCAGCTAATGGTAAATCATGGATCTAAACTTCAGGCAGTAGTTGACTGTGCATCTGTTATGCTGCCTTTTTATATCTCGCCATATTTGTAATCCAGTGCTTTTGGCTTTGGCCTTGATACAATAAAGCAAAACTACTCTTACCCTTCAGCGCTGCCCCAAGGGAAACGTGGTGCCTGTGTGTGCCAGCAGCAAGGGTGCTCTGCTCCACGGGAGGACCAGGTCGCTGCAGAGGGGTCGGGCAGTCTCTCAGCATGTGCCACCCTAGTGCACCGCGAGGATCTCACGGTTTGGGAGCTACTCTGGCGCGTGTCCTGATGAGTCACATGTGCAGCTGGGGAGTGCTGGAGACTTCAAATGGGAGCACATCTGGATACGCACGGAGCACATCTGGAGCATCAGTTGCTGTGTGTTTGCAGCATCCTTGTATTGTGTGTGCGATGAATCGCTTTCTGCCCTTTCTGTTCTCTCTTGGGGAACCATTATCATATTTACATAAAATAACACTTGTGAAACACCTTCCTTTCTTTGCCTCCATGGTGAGGCATCACATGTCCATCTATGCAAGCGGCTGGGTTGTTGCACTGAGGGATGAGCTGTGTCTGGACTCGATGTGAGTGCTTCAAGATTGAATCACTGGTTGTGTTGCCATGTGCTGTCCAACGCTTAGGTATCCAGTGGTGTCTGAGAAATGTTTGTCAGTGTGTTTTGCTGGGTAGCCTGGAGGGCCTTCCATATCTTCACCAGGTGTTGGTCTGTTGTATCGTTTTTCCAGGCATGATACAGCACTTGACACAGCAACTCTCCAGACTTTGCCCTTGTAAAGACTCCAGAGTTATTCCCTGTGATGTGACTATACCCTGGGAGACTTGATGTTGCCCATTCTATCGATGTGCATGTGGACAACACAAGGGAAAAATATCCCATTATGTACTGGCACCAAATTCTTCAAAATGTGCTATCAGTATGGACTGTGAGCACCTTCCAGCCCTCTTCTGTTTCGGAGTCTCTTTACTTCTTAGGGTGGGAAGAAATGAGGGGTGTGGGATGCTCCATTTTCAACTATGTCTGGCTATATGTGATGATGGCTATGGCTTATCGTACACCTGGTCACCTATCTGGAGCCATTTTTGGGATTTATGCTGTCCTGTGTGCACAGAAAGACCATACTTCTCAAAGTGTACTGGCTACATTAACAGTTACCTGGGCGAGAGGGCAACTTTTGATCTTTCAGCACTTGCCACTGGCAGTCGTGTTGTTGCCAAGTCCCCGCTGCCCTGGTATGGGGAGGGGATCACCCTCCCCAGGCCATGGCAGGCGGAGGCTCGACTGGGCATGGGCAGTGGGTATCTGGCCAGGCTGGTCCGTAAGTCCTGGGTGCCTGTTACAGAAACAAGGCGGGCAGCATTTTCATTTGCATGTTGCCTGATGCAAAGTGATGATGTCTGTAAACCAGCACAGTTTGGTTTTGAATAAGTAGAGGAAAAGAAAACAATTTTCTAACCTTACAAGTAGAGATAAGAAAACTGAGAAAAGACAGCAGAGCCCTAGAACATCTCTGAAAGCAAATGTCCTACACATTCAGCACAGCTCAGATGCATGAGTACCAGGGCTGGTTTGATTGTGGCTAAGAATATGTCCTTGTAGGGAGGTGACACCAGGTAAAGGCAGATTTTTATATTGGGATGGGATATGGGTCGCAGATTTGACATTTCTTGTGTTTCTTGTATTTGAAGAATGTTATTACTGGATTTGAACAAAACCACTGCCAATTGCTATTTTAAAAGACTTTCAGAACTGGTCTTACACTAAGGTTGTAAATGAGGAGAAGAAAAGTGAAGGAAAAAACATGCTCAAGTATATTACTAATTTAAACCGAATATTTCACAATTACTGTTTCAGAGCATTTAGGAACAATATTTTCAGTTGCTTCCTATCTAACAAAAAATACCCTGCTTTCTGTACCTGTTTCATGGTGGGAAAGCTTGAAACTCATCTTATCTCTGTTGGTATCAGAAATACCGCATGTGGCACTGCCTTAATGTCTTTTTTTTTTTTTTTTTTTTTCCAATTTCCTGGATTACCTGCAATGTCTTTGAAGCAAAGCATATTCAGACACTGAAGAGCCTTGTAAGAGAGCTAAATTAATCTTTTCTCCTGAGCTTTGCAAAACAGTTTAAACCAACACACAGTCCTCATGGATGTTATAAGTTCACACATGCACATAAAATGTGAAGCTACTGAATTAAGACGTAACTGCTGTTCAGTGTTTCAGCAGCTTATTGTAATTATCTCTTCATTTTCTCTACAATTTTTGCCAGGCAGAGACTATCACAAAATTGAAAATGAGTTTAATATTGAAATATCTGCATTACTACTTGTGCAAAACCAAGAGTTTCAACAGCCACATAATGCGAAGGGAGAGCTGAACTTGGATATGTAACACAAAGCACATTAACTTGTTGGAAACTTGGGCACAAGAGTTGTTCTTCGATACACACAGCCAGCCCCTATTTCCACTGCTCTCAGTGAATGCTTGCTTGTTCCCAAACGCTTTGTCTGGCACAGCTAATGAATTTAAAGTCTTCTGAAAATGCTGGCTTCACCAGACACTTCAATACATGAAAATGCTTGTGTTTTAAATCTCGGTACTAATGCTTTACCTCAAATTTTTCAGGTCCTGTGCTATGCTTGTTTAGGGACAGTCACAAATTAATCCTGTGCCACTGTCACGGTTTGCCTGTGGCTGAGGTGCTACCCTGTGTGACTTGGTGCTGCAGCTGCAATGCTTCCGAGAAGTGTTGGGCAAAACATTCAAGGAGATATACGTAGGAAATTAAAAAAATAAATTAGAAAATAAAATAAAAATGTATATCTCTTGCAATAGGAATGTATAGCAGATTTTTGCAGATCAAGTGTTAGCGCTGAGCAGATCAAGACCCCAGTCCATGGTGAGGGTTGTGCAGTACTGAAGAAGGAGAAATAATCTGGAGAATGAAGGGACTTGTGTTAAACTGTGACAGCCCTGTGATTTTCTAACACAGTTACTGTCTTCTGCTTCCATGTCCTGCAACTTATGGTGAGAGCTGCTGCTAAATTGCTGAGTGAAGAGCCTGAAATGTTGCATCAAGTGCATCTCAACGCTGCAGCTAGTGGGTGGAGTGGCTGTCCTCTGAGGAAATCGGGACCACCAGGAGCAGAGATCTTGATGAGCTCTTGGCTTCTGCTGTGCTGAGTCCAGTTCAGGGTATCTTCAGCAGACTGTGGCAAATCCTGTTTCTGCCGAAGGTGAACACGTGGGAAATGAACTGGGTGTTCTGGGCACTCTTCCCAACTGGAGTGTTACTGAGAAGGGGCAGAGACCCGTGGCTCTGCCACAAAATGCAGTGATCCACGCTGGTTGTGGGCCAAGGCTAGATGCAGTAAGACACCCTCCTTTTCCTCCTGCACCTTCCATGGCTCCTTGGCCTGTCTGAGGCTGTTTGAAGCTCAAAAGAGTTTAAATGCTTTTCCCCTGTTTGTTCCTGTGTGGCTTTTCTCCTGCATTTCAGAAGAAAGCTGCAAAAGAGAGAGTAGGGATGTCCATCTGCTCAGTGCCTCTAGCCCAAGCATGGTTGGGGAACTAGAATTGCTGCAGAAGTGACTTCATATGTTGTGATAGTCAGCCCATGTATGTTAGTTTTAGGGCCCTCATGTCCTGTTGCAGAGTCAACCAGACCTCTGTGATTATCCAGGTATCCCCCAGCTCTCCTGAATCTCAGCACCATGGTCTGGAGCTGCCGATCTGCCATCAGAAGTGGCCTGTGATGTACAGTCTGATTAGAAGCAAAAGCCACTTCCCATAAGTGGGGGATCAGACAGGGGGTCTTTGTATTTTGGTTGCAGCTCTCCCACTGCAGAAGAGTGGTGTTAGCTGGTCGTTGGGCTGAAAACTGTCCTGGAGGAGCCCAGGAGCTGATATCTCCACAAATGTGCCAGGGTCTGCTTCCCAGCTAGCTCCCTGGCCTTGGCCAAACCAGGCAGTGCATTGTCAGTACCTCTGGATGAGTTGCTGTGGTCTTGGGAAGGGGCCTCCAAGGGCTGGTGCAAGACAAATGAGTCCCGCCTTTTCCTCCTCTCCTCCCAGAACCGCATGTATCCATGTGATTTATGTGACTCTGGATTTTAGCTCGTGTTTACTCTGTGGAGAGTCTGATGGCTTCTCTGTTTGCCTTGGTGCTTGCCTTAGCACATTGTTCTTGCCGCTGACGTTGTGCTGGCTGTGGTTTTATTTGGAGAGTAGCAGGGGGGGTGGCGGTGGTGAGGAAGACGGCGGTGAGGAAGAGGTGTCATGCTGTGCGGAGCTGGTGCTGCCGGCTGGGCTTCCTGACCCCGGGCAGGCAAGTCCCACCCGCGCTGTGCTGCTCAATGGGAAACACAGACAGGAAAGCGTGTTAATGGGTCAGGAACCAAACAGGTTGGAGATGCTTGGAGCATTTCTGCAGAGGCTGGAGACCCTGACTTTAACCACCTACTGGCAGGTAAAAATCTGCCTCCCCCACCCCCGGCAGGCATCAGGCTGCTAACACCTATGAGAAGAAACTGATAACTCAAGTTGAAGCTGAGGGAGATGAAGGCAGCATTTTGCATGATGTGAGATACAATCACTGCTCTTCAAAAGCTTTATTGCCTGTAGGTAATGTGCACGGTTCTGCAAACGGGAAAGAAAGAAGCAGAGGGGGTTATCACAGGCTCGTTCCCATCAGTTTGGTTTTATTTTGTGGCTCTTTAAGGGAGGACGGAGCAGGAAAAAAAGCAGGATCTTATGCAAGCCTGTGCAGCGCTGAAGCTGGGAGGAATTCTCAGCGGGTGGAAGAGATTTCTGCACAAGAGAGGGGCTCGCGCGAGCTCTGCTGCTGAAGACACATCTTGAAGTAATATGCAGCTCTTGATGACACCTCCTCAACACTTAGTAAATTTGACCTCTTCTTTCATGTGTCATTATACTGCCTCACATGGCAGCGCAGGCAGCTAGCACGTTGAATCCGAACTTTACGTTTTCAGGCAAGGAACATGTGCTGTTTTCAAATTGAACAATGATGCTACCAACGGCTGGCTCTACTTCCCCTTGGCTGGGCGGTACGAGGTCAGTTGACAGGAAATCTCATTCTCTGTCATCCAGGAGAATTGCCATCCTTCACGCAGAGGCAGGTTTGGTTTGGTTGAAAGCCCTTGTGTGTGTTGAAGAGCACAGGTGCTCAGCCCCTCCTAGAAGCACTTAGCTTTAAGTACAGCATACTCATCTCTGGTGTTGTTAAATAGCATTTATAAACACAGTCTGAAAGTGTTCTGATTATACATGAGCTTCCCCCTCTGCTTAGTGTCATCTCATTAATCTATCTATTAGGTGAATAATTCTGTTTTGGGAACAGAGCAAATATAGAAATTGCACAATGAAACACAATAAATATATTCAAACAACTTTTTCTTAATATGAAAACAATCACTTGCTGTTCATTTTTCATGTCGTGTTGAGTATTTGCAGGCCAACATTGGAAACAGGCTGGTAATTTGGCCCTCCTTAATTTTGGCACCTGTAGTTATTTTAGAACTACAGGCTGTTTTCTGTGGCTTTACTGCTCTGTAATTCAGTACCCTTTTAGGACCTTAATGCTGCCATTGGTAGCAAGTTGGCCTCTATTCTGAATACAACTCTATTACTTTTGTTTGTTTAATTTTTATTAGAGAAGGGTTGCCCAACAACCACAGGGAATGAATTTCCTAGGAGGTACAGGGGCAGTGGCTGAAATCCCTTTCCCGTAATTGCTGGTGTGAGCGGGAAAGCCCAAGTTACTGTTGGGATCTGCAGGGTGCAGATGGTTAGCCCTGGGCTTCAGGTAGCCAGCCTGACAGTGGTGGTAGCAGCATCTTCTCAGCCCCTCAGCCCCTCTCTGCACCTTTGAGTAGTGAGGTTTGTTATCTAATCTATGCGCAACTGAGAGCTCAAAGTCCTGTATATACTTTCTCCACTGCCATGCTTTTCGTTTTTCCTTTGCAAGTTTTTTTTTCCTGAAGAGATAGTTATTGAAATTCCTTCATCCATTTTTTGACCCTTTTCTTTGCCTAGTGTAGCTTGTCTGGTTTTGCCTTTCTCTGTGTTTGTGTTTGCCGGGGGGAGGATGAGGGCTGGGACCGGGGCTGCGAAGGGAGAAAGGGATGGTGTCTGTGCCCCCTCCTTTGTCTCAGTGACTGTCATGCTCATCAGAGTGGTGGTTTGCTCACAGGGAGGAAATTGCTGCCAGGACTCTGTGGACTAGAGAAGAGGAGAGCCCCTTAAGCCCCAGTTCCCTGTTGCTGGGACAGGGGATGTTGGGGAGCCTGACCAGGGCTGGTGCTGATGGATGTATCTGGGGTTGGGGGTGCTGACAGGGAGGGAGCTTGCTCCTCCTGCTGTGTTTTGGAAGTAGATGCCTGGTCCTGCTGCGTCCTTCCTGGCTGGCCTTGGCTCCTGATCTCCTGGGCCAGCTCTGCACTAGAGCTAGGAGAAGCTCAGCCATTTGGTGTCCATCTCCCTGGGAAAGGCGTTAGTGCAGGAGGTCGGTAGGAACAGCTCATGCCACCAACGCCCAAGGGTGGCGGCCAGCATGGCTCTGTCCTGCTGCTGTAGGCCAGCAGAGTTGCGGCAGTGGTGTCCCTAAGCCTGTCTGCCTCAGGACAACGGGAGGCATTTCCCCCTTCTCTGTTCACCATTTGCTCATAGTTTTACAGGTCTAACACACACAAAAAATGGAGTCTTGTTCAAGCAGATGTCTGACTATGAGCACGCAACGTCCACCTACACCAGAGTGCTGCCGAGTGCCTCTAGCACAGCGAAGAGCTCAGACTTGCTAAGTTCCAGCATCTCCGTCTGCTTAGAGGGAGGTGGGGGCGAAAAAGACCTAAACCCCATATGCGGTGGAGTGCCTGTTATGTAATTGCTGCTCCCACCAGTTGCTCTCGTTGCTGAAGAGACCGAGGTCTCTGTCGCTTCTTTAAGGTCCTGAGTTCAGGTTCTGCTGCAGGCATGTGCAAGTAGTCCTGTATGTTTGCATAATCTTGTTCTTATTTCTCTTGTTTCTGTAACGAAAGGTAATCCTAGACAACGCATGCAAAACCTTCTCTGTAAAGCTGCGGAAATCAGTTGTACAAAAGTTAGAAAATACCCAGGCCCATGCTACCTTAATTCAGTTCCCTTGCATATATGCGTTACAAGAGTATGTGATCATGTAATTAAAAACTATTGGCTTGGCAGGACCTTGGCTTACTCCTTGCACAGAATAAGATAGAGGACTGCAAGAAGAGAGGGAATGTTTACTTGTAGTTAAGGCACTGGTGAGGGATGTGGGAGAACTGGATCCTAACCCTGGCGCTGTCACAGGATTCCTGTGTGATGCTGGGCAGAGCCGATCCCCCTGCAGCCACAGAGGCTGTTGAACTCTATTATCAGCAGCTTGCCTGCTCTAGCTTCTTGAATATTCAGCTTTCCAGCCTAAAAAAAAAAAAAAAATCTGTTAGCGCTGGTTATTTGTAGAAGATATGAATCTGAATAAACATATGTGCAGACAATTGTAGGGAAAGGATGAAAACCTCTTATCAGAGGATTTATCCCAGATTATTTCCTTCTGTGGCCACTCTAGAGCCCGTGAATGAGGCTGGCTGTTTTCATGTTAGAGCTCTCAGGCTTTAAGGGCTCTCTGTGTCCAATTAAACAGTAGCGTATCTCTTGAATATTAACACATTAAAAGCAATATACTTCCAGCAAAGAAATCTGATCCTAATTGGCCCTGGAATATTTTATTTTCCAAACTGAGCTGTGAGCTGTTAAGCTTCCTTTTTTAAGACTAAGCAAACATTACATTCTTAAGGGAAAGCCAGTCCAAGGAATGGGGAAGAATAGACTCTCAGTCTGTACCTGTCAATCTCCCATTTTCCAGTGTTTTGCCCAGAAACAAGTACAGGAACTAATTGACTTCTATCCCCTTCTGTCATTGTTAAGGGGGGGGGGGGTGAAAAATAGTGACTCAAATTAAAACAAAGATAAAATTCCAGGGGAAGCTGGCATTAATCAGGGTTTGGATTAAATTAAATTAAGTGTTTTTTATTGAACTCAGCAGTATTAGTTATTAAAACCAGAAGGCTTTTCCCAACTAGTGTAAAAAAGCAAACAATGACTCATACTGTGGCATAGATTTTATTGGGAAATTAAAATGCTCATTTTCTCCTATTCTTTCCTTTTTTCTTTTTTTTTTCTTTTTTTTTTTTTTTTTTCTTTTCTAACTTCAGACGAACACATGTAAACAACTGCTGGTAAGCCCATGCTCACAGACCCCTTAGCCCTAAGCCACGCTGTTGTTGCTGGTGCTGGGGCTGGCTCTGCCCGTGGTGGCACCCAACCGTGGCAGTGTGAAATTGCTTGTGCAGAAATGGTGCTTCCACAGGTCTCTTGTGCCCTTGGTGTCAAAATGTGGCTTGTAATTGATACAAGGACCAGTCCTTTGTGGTGGTGAGCTGGCACTAGGTGGAGGTCAAGACTCTGGGCATCATTTAATGGCAAGCAAGTATTAGTGGGGGAGATTCAAAGGTAGAACAGGGATACCTGTCCCAGCTTTCTAGCATCCTCCCCAACAACAACCAGCCATGTTCTCACCCTCTTTTCTTGCATGAGGCTTATTCTTCCAGAGAAGAATTCAATTCAGTTTATCCCTGCTGGACCCATGATCAGGGATATGAATACCCTGTTTATGCCATGCAATGCCAAGTCCTGTTATTAATCCCTGAGAGAGGGTTCAGTCTCAGCTTTTCACATCCATGGGGTGGTGGTTTCCCTAGGACCACCTGTTCTGATCCCAGGAAGGACAGAGGGATGTGGCTGAGCTGATGCTGTGGCATGGCAGTCGACTAGATGAAGCTGTGCTGGTGTATGGCTCTGGGAAATGGGCACCATGCTGGAGTCTGGCTGGCGCTGCCAAGGATGCAGATCATGAGCCCTCTCCAAAAGCATCTGTGAATGTGGAACACGTGTGGCTGGGATAGAAAAATGGCTTAGGAAAAGATTTTAGAGAGTGTATAGATAATCCGGTCTCTGCATCAGAACAGCCGTCTTCAGCGGTCCATAGAGGATGGGTTGTGCCCTGGCAGAAGGGAGCACAACAAGCATAATCCTTCTTCTCTAAGACAGGAGACCTCGGTAATTGTAAACTGGACATTTTGACTTTGATAACAAGGAAGATACTAGAGCAAATTATGAACTAATTTAA
Organism: Opisthocomus hoazin; assembly: GCF_030867145.1. Lineage (NCBI taxonomy): Eukaryota > Metazoa > Chordata > Aves > Opisthocomiformes > Opisthocomidae > Opisthocomus > Opisthocomus hoazin. The sequence continues at coordinate 64,057,519 of NC_134419.1, forward strand.
AAACACTTCTAGGATAATAAGATGACAAGAAACATTGGTCTAACCTAGACTAGTCAAAAACAAATTTGTTTTCTTTTTTGACGTTCATTGATCTAGGAAGGTAATAGTAGCTGTGATATGTTTTGACTGTGAGGTAGTATTAGTCTCAAAAGCAAACCAAGTACGCTCAGTTTGGATTAAATAATTGAAAAACAGGTGAAAAAGAAATATCCAAAAAATACCTACAGCTAGTTCTCTGTCAAACTGGGAAGAGAAGTTGTGTAGGAAGCTTTAAGAGCCAAGTCCAGTATTATTTGATAGTTTCATTAGCTTATTTCATTCCTTCCATTCAGATTCAATTTAGAGGGGCTTCAAACAAGCACGTTTCTGTTGTGGATTCCCTGTAGCATGCAAATGTTTCTTAATGAAGACAGCTGAGAAGAAGAGAGATCAGTGGGAGAGGGCATGCAGCACTCCCCACCATCAGGGTGAGGGTGATGTGAGATGCTGCAGTTACTGACCTGAACCAGTCTGAGTTTAACCCCTCCTTCCTCCCCTAGCAGAGGTATAACCTGCTGAGAGGCCTTGGGGATGGACAAAACAGCATAAACTGAGCGCTCTTGACCAGTCAGCTCGAATTGCTTTACAGATAGTATAAAAGCTTTGAATTCAAGGCAGCTGGACTGAAGCACTAGAAAATCTGACTGTAGTTCGGCTGAAAAAAATATGCCTTTTCCTTAGATGTTGGGCAGGTTTATGTTACCAACAGAGTGATAATATGTAAAGTGTTATAACATGTCTGGTGCAGAAGCACACCTGGGAGAGTAAGGGACGGCTAGGACTTTGTCTTTTGTGGGCAATGCCTGATTTTTTTTCATGATCATTTTGGGCTATTCATGGCCAGTTTGACTAGGAATTGCTTTTAGCTAAGCAAGGACCAGATAGAGGAGGCTTGCTACATCTTGCTGTAGAGGAGCACGCCTAATGAAAAGCCGTCTCTGTGTATCTGCCCGCTCCAAGTTGGTGCGTACTCGTGTGTCCCGAGCATGTACGTGAAGGGGAAAGTGTTTAAGAATCCGCACAGCACAGGAATGTGGGGCACCTTGCATCTGGATTTTGTTTGAGGGAATTAAGGGCTGCTCCTTAGCTGGAGTATGAATCTCATCTGATTGTGTCTGTGTCGACTAAAAGAGATTGTGTGGTGTGCGTGAGCCGGAGCTCAATCTAATGTGGAAAAGTTTGATCCAGAGCTCTGGTTAATTTAATACTTGACTATTCTACCTATTTTAGTTCTGACTTGAAGTGCAGCATTCTTTCTCATCGGCAGTTGTTTGTATTAGCAAAGGACATGTGTGCAACCGGCGGAGAAGGACCTTCCTGCACCCAAACTTCTGCGAGTCCAGGAGCAATGCGTCATTGGGCTCTAATATTTCGTCTCGGTTGCTAGAGGGACTGGAGAAACTTTCCCTTCACCCTGCTGCCACAATGGGGGGAATTAATATCCTGTGACATCCCATCAAATCCCCAAATGCATTCATAGCACTGGCTTAGTAATCCATAGTTTTACAAGGTTTTAAACTCCTAATATACTTCAGATATTTTACATGCTTCAGTAAGTCTATTGTGCTATATTAAATATATGTTAAGGAAAACTTCCATGATTAGTTTTAGTACCTTTTGATATCTAAATAAACACTGACTGAAGAAGAATATCTATATCAAAGCAAAAATTTTCAGAATAGTTCAAAGAAATACAATTTAGCTCCCTTAATATCATCTCCTGTAACGGGAAACCTCTCTCATTACAATCATTCTTGGCTTTTAAGGTCAGTAGGCACTAATACAAAAATCTTGTCTGTCTTGCATAATAACATTGAACAAAAATTCTTATTCAGAAATTCGTACTCGGAACTTGCAACTTCTGGTTGAACCAGAGCAGATTTTAATAAAACTTTCTATTCTTGCCTTAAAAAGATAACATGTGACGAAGAATCCTCCACAATGTAGATAAATTGTTCCAATGATTAACTGCCTTCACTGTATGTATGTATCAAAAGGAGGCTGATTTCTAGCACATACATTTGTCTTGATTCATTCTGTCTCTAAAAATTGTTCTGGCTTTGATAAATTGAAGTGTAACTTATAATTAAAAAAAAAAAAATTCTTTTCAACATATTCCGGTGCTTAAGAGGTGATTGACGTACTATCTGTCACTGGAATAAATTGAATAGCTTGAAGTTCTTTAGTATCTCACTGTGGAGTCGTTATGCCAGCATTTCTAGGAGCAAAGCCATCTTCCATTCATCTGCTAATTTCCCCTTCTTATAGCCAAATTGAAAGCCCTTGTTTCCTGCCCCAAGGAGGTCTAAGTGAATGACAGAAAGTGAGACTTAATTTTTTTTTAAACTAAATATATAAAAATATAATCTGTAGGCCACTTTTTTTGGTGGAATCTTTTTTTGGTGGGGTTGCGAGTGGGAATTAGGCTCACTAATAGAAAACTTCAATCTACAGGTTTTGGGCTTCCACAGAGCCCCCTTCGGTGCTGCATTCCCATGGGCATCGGGGGCCCATGGCAGCGGTGCACGAGGCTCCCTATGCCCTGGGAGGCTGAGTTCATCTTTGTAGGTTTAAGAAATGGATTGGAACTTGCCTCTGAGTAGCAGCCTGATCAGTCAGGAAGGTTCAGTGGGGAAAACCCGAGGCTGGAAAATGCAGGGACAAGCAGGTGGTGAGAGGAAGAGGCTTGTGCACTGCTCAGAGCAGTCTGGATTTTTTTTTTTTTTTTTAAATATGCCCAGTTACAGAGTTAGACCTTTCTGTAGCCTTACACCTATTTCCACCTCCAGCCCCAAATTTTCCACCACTCCCATGTTTGCGATATTCCCTATAAAAATAATGTTAACCTTAATAATACAGCCGTGTTACAGACAGCATTGCAGCAGGCTCTCCCGGGAGGCACCAGTGAAGCCAAGAAAGTGTTGCTCAGGATAAATACCCTGGTCCTAATTTCATCATCCATGGTACTGTGCCTAGTCTTCACAGCCATGTGAATGATGATGACAGAATATGCTTAATACCAAATCACATTAATTTATGGTGGAAGCAGCCAGGAACTTGAACCAATGCATTTCCCAGTTACTGGTTGTTCATATTTTATGAAGACCAAGGATTTCCAGTATGGTTGTAGACACAGTCCTCAAACTCTCTAGCACCCACAGCAAAATTATTCTGAACCCCCAGAAGACTAGCCTGTTTCACAGTACCATCCTTCCCATCTCTGCTGTTGTCCTTTATCTAGAAGTCCTCGTTACTGGGACCTTTTCCCAAAGAACATTCTCAAAGTGATAATCAGGGTGATGGCAAGTCTCCTTTGAGTGTTCACCTTCAGCCTTCCCTGGTTCCGGGGACTGCTTCTCCCTCCCTCTTTCCCTCAGAGGGACCTCCTGCTTCTCACCTTTAGCAAAGAGCCCTGGAGTGTAGAGTTGTGGAATTGCCAGTGCAGCATCTGCAGCTCTGTGCTCCTTGCTGGTGGTGGATTTCTTCTTGCCCGTTCATCTTGGAGCACTGGGAATCCATCCAGCCTTGTGGCACCCACAGTGCCCTTCTGGTAACGAGCTCCTCTGCTTAATTACATTGTGTGTGGGGGAATCTGGGACTGGCAGTGTGAGCTGATATTTCCACCTTGTAATTTCCCAGCGCTGGCGTTTCCTTTGCTGTGAGGAGTAGTGACCAAAGTTCCCCTGTCCTGCCCAGCTCCACAAGCCCCTGTTGTTGCACCTCTGGTGCTGAGGCTGGAGGCATTCCTCTGGCTCATCCCACATAGAGCAAGGGTCTGCTGTGGGAACCTTCTTAAGCCTCTTCATACAGATGCCAAGAATTAATTTAGCTTTTCTGCTGTAGCCTTATCTTTTTTCCTCAGCCATCTATTGGCTATACAGACTTCCTGGCAGGCTTCCTCCTTTTGATGTACTTGAAAAAAGCTTTTATTAGCTCTTAAGGCTTTAGTAAGTTGTTTCTTAAAATCTTTTTGACTTGCTTTATTATGCTTTTACACTTAATTTGCCAGAGTTTATGCTTTTTCTGCGGGAATTTTTTTAAGCAGTCTATGTGGAGCATTGCTCAGAGAAAAGGCTTTTCAATAAAATGGTTTGTGGGGGTTTGTTTTCCACATAAATGTCCCAACCTGCCCTTCCTTCCCTGTGATCAAGGGGCCAGTGCAGTGCAGGAAAATGTACTATTTAAAAAAACCCAACAACCCAGTGTCACTGCACTGAGTGCAGAAATGCATTCTGACTGTAGTGATGTACCCTGCCGTAGCCGCAGCCTCAGCCTGCTTTCTGCATGCTGAACACCAACCAGGAGGGTGATTTAGTGTGGCACCATGGTGTGGAGGTCACTCCACAAACAAACCCTCAGTCATTATCTCTGAGCTGGATGGATCAGCCGCGTGTTCCTCTGGTGCTGTCAGAGGTGCAGGAACCTTCTGGGAAACCTCTTCAGGAAAAACCCCACATAACAGGCACCAGTTACAGATGCCGTGCAACCAGAAGGTGCTTGGCTGCTGTAGCTACAGATGTGTTACCCCGCAGCGTCCCACTGACCCACGTTGTGGTGCGGGAGCAGGCAGGCTCCTGGCTGAGAGCAAGCAGTGCTGCTGTCACCGCGCATATCCATCACTGTCACAGGGTGGTAGCTCCTGGGGTGGCTGTGGCAGGAGACCAGCGGGATCTGCTGCTTGTGAGCACGATGCAGCCAGCCTTCAGTGGGATCTTTTGCGCTCCTGGACTCCAATCTCCTCCTTGCTCTGATTATCTCCTCTCAGCCCAGGACCGTTTACCTGCAGAGTTTAAATGTCTACTGTATCAGCATAGGGAAGCACCCCATCCCCAGAGCAGTGATGCCTAATTTAGTTCATATCCATCCCCTCCTGTGTTCCTAGCCTGTAAGCTAGGCATCCGGGTATCTTATCCCCGACAGAAGCCCATCTCTGCTAGCTGTGCTCATGTGCCCATCGCTCTGAGCACCAGCCCTTGTTTAATTTACTGGTGTAGAGTTACTTGATATGTAAGTATATATTGCTAATTGCTAATATCTAAGTACATCTCTTCTTTCCTTTCAAAGATAATTATTTTGCCATTTCCTCGGCCTTCTCCGAATGAGCCACTGCTGGTTTCTGGATTCATGCGTGACATTTGATTACCTTTTCATAGGCGTATCTTACTTAACTGTAAGTGTTATTAATGGCCATAAAATTACCAGCCCTGAAACAAAGTAAAAATGCGATAAAAGCTTTAGCTTCAGTGAACTCCTGAGAGTGCAAATCCCAAAAAGGGGCTGTATGTGACGTAGCAATATGTGCCCTTGGGGCAATCGTGTCCCCAAACCCAGAACTGGTTACAGCCACTGCTTCAAAAAACTCATGTGTGAGTTATGTTATGAATTTGGGCTGCTTGTATTGCCTTTGTAGCAGCAAAATACATGTGCTTTTCTCCTTGTTGGATTTGTTAGTATCCTGAACAGTAAATAGAAACAACCTGGTAGTTTTTCCGGATAGGTTTTGCTGTTAGCGATGCTCCCGTAGTCCCTCTGTCCTTGTCCAAGAGCACTGCAAGGCTGAGCTCCTGCTAAGTGAATATCCAACTTCAAAGCCAGCTGCTTTGCAGCAGCAGAGCTCATGGATGGTGTTTTTATTAGTGTCGCCATCATGTTTAAGCTGCTTTAAAATGGCAGATTTAAGTTCCAGAAACATGAGGTTTAAGGGGTTTATGCTTTGCAGAAACGTTGTCTGGGACCTTGTGGGGCAGATCCATGCTGGTGGCTTTCTGTAGGCTCAGAGCAGCACCATGTGCTTTGGCACACCATGACATCGATGCTGCCTCCTGCCCGCCCACATGGCCGTGAAGCTCGGGGGTGCCTGGGGCTGGAGCCCTCCATGGCATGTGTTCCTCAAAGCAGCATCCCGAGGGAAGAGTGCCTCCAACGCTATCATTCAGTGCCATTTGGGTTTGTGCTGTTTGGATTGTCAGCTCTTGATGTAGGAATGCAGTTCCCTGGTAGCCCCCTCCTCGGGCATCGAAGGAACCCGATTACCGCTGATGAAGGAGTCGGAACAGAAAGTTAAATACATCCCATGTTAAGGCTGGGACTTGAAGTCCCATGGGTTTCTGTCCTTGAGAGGGATTTATCTCACTGGATGAGCAGGGTGATGGAAAAGACGAGGAGGAGAATAACACCAGCTGTTACGGTGTGTCCTCATTTTGGCTTGTTGCAAGTAATGACAAATGGACTGCATGCACCCAGGGGATTTGGCTGCCACAGTGCATCTCTCATCACAACAGACGTGCAGGCTTTGGTTTGCTCAGCATTTGAGTGTCTCGGTGTTTAAGTAACTAGAGATGGACATGAGGTTTTATATGCTCGGAAATAAGTTGGGCATCATATGCAAAGAGCATTCCTCCCAGTGGAAGTTCAGGTGTGGTAGTATTGGGGATAATGATGATGGGAAGAGGAGACTTAGGGCTGGTTGTTGAGTAATGGCTAGGGGCTGCTTGGGCACGCGGGTGCTGCAGCGGTTCTGCTGGGTTATGATGCACACGTAGGGGGTATCATTCTGGGGAGAAAAAGCCAGGTTTTACTGTAAGTAACTCAGTGGGTGACAGGCAGGTGCAAGTCTTTGGAAAGAATTAAGAGACCAAAAATATGACAACTAGTAGAGGTGTTCATACACCAGAAAGCCTGGGGGAAAATGAAGGGTTATGGGAGGCTGCATGCAAATACAAACCTCATGCTTAGGGAAAAGCAGTGCTTGCCCAGCTGGAGAAAGTGCACGTATGGATACCCAGGAGTTAGATGTGAGCATCACCCAGGAGAAGTCCATCCCTCTCAGGATGCTGGTGCCTCCTGGTGTCTGAAGGAAGCTTTTGTTAAAGCAATGCAGGGGAGGACACCCTGTATGCTTTGGCTGTACAGTAAGGGTCTCATTGTAATCTTATTGCTTCATTTAATTAAAAGTCGTGCTAGAAATTAAAATTGCTGCTCTGTCCCTGCCGACAGTCATGATCTTGAAATCACGTCTTTGTGTCCCAGGTGCCTCCCTGTGCTGCTGAGGAAGAACTGTGTCCAGGAGCCCAGGGACTGCTCCCTCCCTGGCCCCTACACCCACTCTGTACAAAAGATGCATATAAAACTAGCTCTGTATCTCTTTTTTTTTTATTGTGTGGTGCTTGACCTCTGCTTTGAAATGAGGAAGGCACGCAGCTCTGCTACTCTGTGACTAACTGATTTCGCATCTATTTCTTGAGTGGCTTCTTTAGGAGGTCCAAGAGAGCCTGTAAAAGCTTTTGTGTTGGCAGTGAGCTCTTGGTGACCCACGAATCTTAGACGCTCTCTCTGCTATCATGCTATTTATTAAGCAGCTCAGGCTAACCTTTTCCAGAAAAGATGTTTCTCATAACCTGTGAATTCGTGTTACTTGCTTAATGACCAAGTCTTTGCAATTAAATGGGGGATTGGCCTGAGTGAAGTTGGAAGATGCAGTGAAATAAAAGATGCACAGAAATTATAACACCACCATAGCACTCTGGGGTGTAGCCTGGGCAGGGAGGGGCCCCCTAGTTTCGGTGCAGCATGGACAGAGCAGCATGCTTGCAGCCCATCTGACATGACTTCTCTGGGGTGCGGGGCAGATGTGGTTAGCAGTGGAGAGCCTTGGGGTCAGGTTTATCACTAGATAGGGCTTAAGTGACACATTATTTCCCTAACCTGCCCAACTCATGGATTTACAATGGTACGGCAAAGGTATAAAATAATAAAATGCATTGTCATTTAAAGATGCTGCCTCGGAGGCTGCAGTTTCTGGAGGGTCTGAGGCTGGCTTGTCAGTCACTACCACTCTCCCAGGACCGAAGTGCAGCGTCTTGGCTTCTCCGATTCCTCAGACTGCTACTCACAGCAGAAATAGGTGATCTGGTCCTTTTCTGGCTTTCCCCCATTTGCCCAGCCCTGGTTCCCTTGGGTGCGTGCTGGAGTATTGTAATGTGTATCATATTGTTATATTGTGCGTGACCATGTGGAGATCTGTCCACTTTTGTCTCCTCTTAGCTCTGGTTCCCTCACTGACACTTCTGCTATACACCATCAGGAGACAGGGATAATTGGGTGAGTTACAAATCACCGTCTGCTGTGGGCATTGCAAAGTGGGTATTTTAATGCCCAAGAATCCCATCTCATACTTGACGTCTTTGTTCACATGTTGACAGATCATGATAGTCCATTTGTTCCAGCTGCCCCATGTCTGAGGCTCCCAAACCCTCACATCAGTGCTTACGTCCTGTCCCAGGAGATATTTAATCCTTCACTGAGTGGGCAGCAGTATAGAAGTGTATCTGATGCACATGTTTTCTGTTTAAGAAAAAAATCTTAAATCTCATGCTTTTTGCTATGGAATAAAATTCAATTCACTGAGTTCAGTGGAGGTGGCTCCGGGAGGTACCTGGCTTTGTCTATGTATGAGGGTAGCCTAGATGATCTGATGACCTTCTCTGGCCTTCATATGGACGGAGATTTTTTTCAAGGATCGTTTTCTATGCCTTGATGTGTGCATCACATGCGTGAATAGGAATGGCGCTTTGGATGTTGCTGTATCCATAGATCTCTCCACTCTACAGGACAGAGTTTAATGCAATCTCCAAGCTCCCCTGGCTCTTCCTTGCAGCTGAGAGAGAGTTGTTGTTCCCCTTCACTGCTCCCTCCCATGCACCAGCTGAGGCACGTATCTACTGAACACATTCAATTTTCTATTTTGCCTGGATGTGTGGAAGTTAAGGGGTGGAGGGTGCTCCACAGGGTGCCCAGAGGTATTGGCTTACCATGAGGAAGGAGTACCCCGCTGCAGGAGCCCTCACAAATTTCGTCAGTTTAGTATATCAAGAAGACGACCAAAAGGGTACTTGGCTTGTATGTTCTCAGGAAAAAATATATATAACCTACTGCAGAGTCTCTTACTCTAATGGCTACAGGCAGAAGAAGAATCAGGGGCTGGAAGCCAAAACCAAAGAATTCCAATTAGAAATGGGACACAAATATTTAGCCGGCTGCATAAACTACCTGAGGAAAAAAAAAAGAAAAAAGTGGCTTGTCTTCGTCTTGTAATATTTTATATTCAGTCTGGATGCCTTAATAGAAAATACACTTCAGCCAAATTTGAGTTATTTGGCTCAGCACACATATAAGTGGGTGAAATACTATAGTGTGTGATGTAGAAGGGGTCAGACAAGGTGATCTGATGGTTCCTCCGGCTTTAGAGCCTCTAAGAATTTTTAGCGTGGCCGGAAGGATGGGGCCAGTTAAGGTGTGAGGCTGTGACTCCATCTGTGCTCTCCTGGGACCAGCAGAGGGTCTGCGTATGACCCTGCCTTTTGTTCCCGCAGTCTCAAGAGGGGATGCTCTGAAGAAAAGCTAAAGGTTATGAGTTTGGAAGTCATATATAAAACTGAATCCCCGTGTTCTGTGTGGGTGTTTTTTTGTTTTGGTTGGTTTTTTTTGTTTGTGTGGTTTTTTTTTTTTGTAACCAACACTTAAGCCATGCATGAGCCAGCCCACATACAAATTTGAAATGTTCCATCATGTTTTCATTATTTGTTTAAAAATGGGAATTGTCAAGACCTCTTTTGCTTTAATTACCTGACGCTACAGGGCTTCAGTGTGCCTTTTTACACTCTCCAGAACGTGCCCTTGGGATAGGACAAGTCTGAGTTCTGCAGCAGATGCTTTCAGAAGAAAGTTGTTGGCATGAGTGGCTGAAAATAGAAGCTTGTTTACAAGGCTGGTTTTGCATTATCAGCTGTAGTGCTCCAATAATTAAGGCTGTGAACTTAATTAGCTCAACACTTCATAACTCTCTTCTGCCTCTCCAGGGGCTTGTCTGCGTACAGCTCTGTACAGCTTCAGCTTGTGCCGGGAACATCTTTATCCTGGGGAGGTTGCGTTCACACGAGTACCACCTTAACGGCCATGAATCCCATGCTCCGTTTTTGAGTACACAAACCTTCCGTAGCACTTTCTGGAGAGCCTATCCCTGGATTATTTGGCTGTTTTTATTAAAACCATGCAGGCAGAAGTACTGATGTCGACTGAAGCATCAGAAGAATTGAATGATGCCATTGTTACTACTGATTGAAAGGGTGCTTTTACACTGGCTTCAGGCTTGTGTCTGTTCTTAAGTGGAAAATGTTTCTTAATGCTAAATAATGTAGTAACATTTCTGGCCAGCACAGTCTTTTTGACAATGAAATATTGCCACATGCTTGAGAATGGACCGGGGCTGCTGCTTTCACCTTTCCCATCTGGGTTAAGGGGGGCTTCCGAGCAGGGGATGGCGTCCTCTCCAGCCCTGACCCACAATGGCCCATTTCCCAGTGACCCCACTGCCGCGTGCCCAAGCACAACCCATGGCTGAGGCTGCCCTGTCCCTGGGCATCATCTCCTGTGTATTTCCTGATCCTCAGAGCCAACCCACGCACAACTGGGAGATGTTTTCCTTCTCGAGCGTGTGAGCTTCAGCTGTTCTGACTGTCTCGTGTGTGCATCCTTCCTGTTTGGACAGACACTTGATGCATACACCTCAAATGGAAAGGGTTGGACATGATTAAAATACACAGTCTAGCCACAGGCATCCTTTTTCACTCAGTACACCCCCCTCCCCTGAACCTGAGGGCTTGTAAGGGTATTTAGGGTTTATTATGCAAAGCATTGAGCAATTCTTTAAATTTAGATGCAGAGGCACAGATTCAAGGCGCTGCATGCTGGTGCAATGTGCCTACCTGTACCATGGCTGAGATTAGCTATGTTCATGCTGAGGTACTTTCTATTTCTGCAGTAATATCTTGGCATAACCAAAACCTTCCTGATTTATTTTGAGTTAAAGCTGGTATGTAAACTGATTAGCTTTATCAAAATACTTACATTTTCTAAATTCTCTGAACTCCCAGGATAACTGATGTTCCCAGTTATTAGCATGTAACATTAACATTTCCCCTTAATTACAGGGCTGTGATGAAAGCCTCTCTCCCAGCGGGTGCGTAGCCCTGGAACTAGCGATGGTTCCCGGCACATGATTAACAGCTCTGAATCAAGGCAGGATGGTTCCCTTGGATGTACGGGCCCTGCTGAGGGTGATGGCATTCCCGCCGTGTATCCGACCTCACCATTGCTTACATACAAATGCAAAAACATATTTGCTTTACTCTTTTAAAAACAGTGCTTGTATAGCTCATATGCCTTGAAAGTCAAGGTAAAAGCAAATATCGGTGTGCTGGTTTTCACAAGCCCCCTTGTTAAATGGTTATGTATGACGTGTTTGGCAGAACATCAGCAACTAAAGCAAACTCACTCATGCTGCTTCTTTCTCATCCTTGTTCGTACCGTGTGGGCTTTCTGCCGCACACTGCCTTTCGGCACAAAGCTGGGCTAAGCATTGTCCCCATCAGTACAGTAGGGAGTGGGACTATGACTTTATCCTCCACATTGTCTTTTGTTCTGGTTCCTGAATGCTCCACTGAGTTAATTGCTAGCAGAGGGAGAGGGTAAGGAAGAGCCATATACAAAATAGGAACAGGATATTTTCAGCTGGGACCAAGGCAAAGACACAAGCTGTGAGGAGCAGAGATACAGAGACTCAACTTTCTGGCCTTCCGCTGGGGAACGCTTCTGATGGGACCGTGAAACTGCGAGGCTGGCTTGCCAAGCAGAGCCGTGAGGGCAGGTCCAGAACTGTTTTGCTAGACAGCGTAAAGGCAAAACTTGCTGAACTTATAATGGATAATTTATGATGTAACCCTCACAGCAACGGAGCCTCTCCATTTTGTGAAACAGAATGTCCTCTAGAAAATATTTGCGCTTAGCTAGTACACGCAGATTCAAGGAAATTCTTTCAGGAGGGTTTGAGTCTAATAAAACGGGAATGTGTGACCTGGCCTGCACCATTGTTTGCCCAGTTTTATCCTTTTGTTATTATTTCCAAATGTGGAATTCTCATTCTTCTACAATTCTGCAGGTGAAACTAGGCCAAGAAAAAACGATGGTCTCCTGCAATTACAGGGAGCACCTATTAGGGCTGTAACGAGCCTTGCAAGGCCGGCCGGCATCCAGGATGGCACATGTTCCTGGGGGGCTGAGGAAATGTCCCCGCCAGTGCACAGGAGCTCAGTCCCCACATGGGTGAAGAGGCGCTGGTTGGAGCGGTGGGACCCCTGCGGGGCTGGGGGACGTTTGCTCGCAGCCCTTCTCTGCGAGCAGATGGGCTGCCTTGGCCAAAAGAGTGCAGCGTTTGGCTCCGATGTTCCAGCATGCAACGGCTTACAGATGGTACCGTCCCCTCCTCTTCTAGGACACAAATCCTCTGGGACGGAGGCTGTACCATCTCTACGTGCTCGTGTTGGGATATCGATCCTCGTGTAATGCAAAAGACAGAGCTGTTGTAAGCAATCCGCCAGCAAGCTCCAGGTCTTTTCTGCTCTAATATTTACGATTCTACCTACCAAAAGAGCTCCTTTTAAAAAACATGAATGTTCCTACGTCTGCCTGCCAGGTATTACAACTGGGAGAGCTGGATCCTACAAGTGTGTCCTTGTTTCTAGTTATAAAACCAGATTTGGACAGCAACATATAATATTTGTGAAAGGTTTTACGTTGGCTTTGTGGCACAGATGTGGTGGGTCCTGGTGTCTGGTGTTAACCAGGGGCTGGTGGGGCTGTGGGCTGCAGCAGAGCTGCCACAAGCACGGCATGGGGACCCTGTGGCTGCGGGACGAGGAGCAATCAGGATGAATGCAATTACTATTTCCCAGAATGTAAACAGCCTCGCAGCTTAATGGCTCTATTTACATTGACAGAGATCAGGAAACACACTTTGTTATTTTAGTCTGAATAAGCTCATGCAGATGGTAAGCAGAAGCAACGTGTTTGGAGTTTCTAGAGTTCTCTGACAAGCCAGGTTGCACATGAGTGTGTTAACCTTGCCTTTGAGAAGTGCTTGATTTTTATCAGCTTGTTTACCGAACTGTCACAACAAGGCATAAAACCACAGAAGACTCACATGCTGATATGAGAAATGTGCGTGTTCTTGGTAGCGGAAGAGGAATAGGAGCTTTCTGCTCTTTGTTAAACGTGGTAACAAACTGGGGCTTTTTCTACAAACCACAGAGCGAGCTGGCGAGCGGGGAGCCATAGCGAGAGGAAGATGTTCTATGCAACAAGTTGCTTTCCTTTCCCGCCACCTCGAGCCTCCACAGATGCGTGGGGTGGGATTTGTCAAGTTGCTCAAAAAAAGCCATTTCTAATGAATTGTTTACCAGTGCCAGCGAGTCCCCGTTTCCGTCCTGGCCAGAGGCTTCCCACACCGATGGGCTGGCTCCCCACGAGCCGGTGTTGCGCTGCGGGAGCCGAACGAGTTAAGCTGTGCTTGCTGTTCCAAGTGGGAGCAAAGAGCCATTGCAAAATGTTTTTCCCCCCGTTGGCTCTGCGTGTTGTTTTAAAATTAAATTGGTTCTGGTTAGCAAACAAGAACAGGACGGCAAAATTAAATTTTCTGAGGAATGTTGTGAATCCTGTGTGAAAAATAAACCCCAAAATGTTTTTTCCCTCCCTCACTCTTTGGCTTCGTCCCCTCTTTGCCTGCCATCCTTCCCTCTCTGCTCCCTCCGTGGACATGTCGGTGGGTGGCAAGTCTGGTGTCCTTGTGCTGAGGTGCTGTGGTGAGCAGCAGTGGGAGTTAATTGGAGCTGGGACATCATGGCTTGGCCAAAGAATATTTTTCTTTCCCCTTCTACTTATTGTCCCGCATCTTGTTTTCTTGCTCCTTTGTTCTTGCTGTCCCCCTAGCCTATGCTCTGCCTGAAGGACGTTGTTTCTCCCTCTCCAGCAGGTGAATGCTGTGCAGGTCCAGAGTGCCTTGGATGTGTAAAGGACATAGTATTAATTTTAGAGGCAGAACTGTACCTATAAACTGTAATTCAGCCCTACACAGATGACTACCGCAGGCCATCTGCAACGCTTCAGTCTCGCTGGAGTTCAGCAGACACTCTGCATTGGAGGAGCTACACCCACATAGGGCTTTGTGATGGACAGTACAGATTCCTCCCTGTCTGCTTCCATCTTCCTTATTTATTTATTTACGTGCAGATGGAAAATCTTTGACACAAATTGGCACTCCTTAGATTATGTTCCTCTGGAAAGCTCCTGCAGTTCTTAAAAGCTTCTCCTCCATTTGGTCAGCCCTGCAGGCATTCATTGCACACTCCATAAGTCATTTCTCTAGTCATTGCCTCAGTATTTGTGTCAAGTCTTCTTGGATCTTTATTTATAATTTGGCGTGAGTTTGTTCTGAGGGCTCAGCAGACTCGCTGTTTTGTGCGAACGAGGACATCTTGCTCTCAGACCTCTAGATGGGACAGCAGGTTATTCTGAGTTGAGTTTCATCATACTTGTGGTGCTTGTGAAGTGCTGGGGCTATTGTTACTTACTGGCTTTTGATATTGCTTTTATTTGGAAAGTAAGAACCCTGATGACTTGTAAAGCTCAGTGCCCTGCGTAACTGATTCCTGAAGGCCAGGACTGTAACCTGGGAGGTGTCATAGCACGGTTGCCCCTCTTGCGCTCTTCTCCATGCATATCCTCTTGGCCATTGCTGGAGACGGGAGACTTGAGTGGTCCTCTGTCATGATGTGGAGCAACTATGTGGGGTCACCTGACTGGGGAGGATGGACAGGATCAGACAGCAGGTCCAAGAGAAGAATAAACATCTCTGAGGGGGCAGCATTGGTCTGCTGAAACTTCGCCTCCAGGCAGCAAGCGAGGATGGGCGCCTCATCCCTGTGAGCAGTGTTTTCTGGAGCAGTGCTGTGCTTTCGAACCCACATTTGGAAGAGGTCTGTGGCTGTCGCGGGCAGCCAGGGAGCACTCCTCCCTCGCCATCAGACCATTAAAATAAATAAAACAGCTCCACTTACACTGGATGAAATCAAGTCTTCTGGATTGTGGCCTAAACACAGTCAACAGCTCCTCTGGGCCCTTGAGCTGCCAATAGCTTGCACCTCCTAGTGAGTCTGTCCTTGGGAAGAAGCCATTAGAAGCTAAGGAAATTTTGCAGATCTCCATCCTTCAAGAAGCAGGAAATCATCATTGATAGGACTTGCAGCACCTCTTGTGTCAAGGAAAGGGATACGCAGATAACAATTTGATTAGAACCTAGCTCTGAGTACAATGCCCCAGCCAATAACCGTGCTCCAGGAGGACATCAACAGCATTGCCAAAACTCCTCCAAGCTTGTGGAGGCTGGGTTTCCCTTCTGCTAAGACCTTGTGGTTATTAAATGGCACTTGTGTGAAGAGCCGTCAGCAAGCTAATAAGGTTTTCCAGGCCCCCACTGATAGTTACGGGCTTATGTTGCTTTCATCATGCCAGTACTTGTGTGCACTAGGGTGTCAGTAAAGTTCACCAGAAAGAAATCATGATCAGCTAGGGCCTGAAGAGCTTGATAAACCTTTCCCTGCTGCTTCCACCTCTTTTAACGCAAGGGCTGCATATATGACTGCTTGATTGGATGGCCTGAAGTGCTCTAGAAGGATGTAGTCATCCATTTCTACATGCATACACACAAAGTAGTTCACATTACTCCATAAATCTCCGTAGATATCTCCTTCTTCATCACTATCAGTCTTTGATCAGAGCTGTTGTGTTGCACAGCAGCGCACCACTGCTAGGTCTGGTTGACGTGCACATTTGGGGGTTGGGGCTGCTGGGAAGAGGCTGGAGCTGCCCAAGTTTGCTGCCACTGCTGCCCTTGTCCCTGGCACCCTCTGATCCTTTTTGGTTTACTCTCCAGGAGGTGCTCCTGGTGCCTAACTTGTCCCTCTAGTGTCCAGCCTCTCACCCCCTTTGTGCCCTTGGTGCTGATACAGCACAAGAGCATGTGGAAGCCTAGGTCAGTGGTTGCAAACCTGGTTTGAGTGTTTATAGTTTTATTATATCATTTCTCTTAAATGGGAATTCCTTATGCTAAAGTTTCAGACTGATGGCTTGAGGACGTGACCTGAAATCTGAGTGAGAATCTGTCGAGTCATTTCTGAGGGCTGTGAGCATAAATATATTTCCCAGTTCTGAAAGTGCAACTTTTATCAGCCGTACAATAATGTGCAACCAGCCTCATTTTGCAGGATCAGGCTTCCAACATCCGCTGACCTCAGCAATAAATGGAGCAAGGTCGTTGCTAAGCTGGAAAGTAAATTCTTTTGAAGCACTTCCTCCCAGGATAAGACCTAGTCTTCCAACTGCTAACGCTTTCCTCCATGCTCAGAGCAAGCCTGTAACCTTGCTCAGATATGGAAACTTTCCGGTTTTCTGCTGTCAAAAGCTTTCAGCGCACGTTTTTTGTCCCCCTTTAGTCTTCCCCAGCATGCTGTGGTGTGCTCTTCTGCCTTTCGTTGGGCTCACCTTTTCTTGCACTTCCCTCTTCTAATGCTGCCCACATGGTTCCCATTTACCAAAGGTGGGGAGCCAGTGGGTATATCCCATGTGATCTGAGGGGATGGGTTTCTCAGGTGGAATTATTTAATTAGACTGCCATGCAGTTTGGGGGGAATTTATTTTAATAAGTTGATTTTAATATTTTCCATGCACTTATTTTTCAGTGGAGATTATACCATATCCAGAAAGATAACAGTTTACTTAACCAGAGAGATGCATTCAGTTAAACCTTGAGAAATTGTGCTTTTTTAGATCAACCTTTATCCTTGAGAATTGTCTTGGAAGGCTCTCGCCTCTGCCTGGGGGCAGAATCCCTTTCAGAGGCTTAACGGTGGTTATTTGTTTAGCTGAGTAAGTTTAAAAATCTCACAAGTAAATTGCAAAAATCTCGGATCCCTCTCCCAGAAGGCAAGCCAATGACACCATTAGCTTAATCCAGCACCTTGTATACTTGGTTTTAGTACGACTCCTTAGCTCCTGATGTATTTTCAGTTAAAGGATTTGTGTTCCAGTAGTAAGAGGGGAGAAGGAGGGAGGGCAGTGCTGTAGGTCACTCATCAGTTGGGTACACGGATGTATTAAAAAACACGCAGAGGGTCTCTGGAAAAGAGCTAACATCTGACATGTAAATCCATTCATTGCTTGGAGTAACTTGCGGCAGAGCCTTTAGCTGCGTGTTTAGCTGAGTCCCACATAGCACGAGTGAGCTGTGCTCTCGTCGGCCTCTTCTGCCTACGTGGCTCCCTGCGTTTTTGACAGCCACCTCTAGGCATGATACGATTAATGGAAGATATTTGGAGCTACTGTCCTGGCAGGCTGTGCGAGCACCCCTCTCCATCTCCACAGCGACTGAGGGTGTGCTAACTAATGCGGAGGAGTTGTTCTGGCAGCAGTGGCTGCAGAGTAACTGTTGTGAAATTTAACATCCATCCCATCCAAGTCCATGTATCTGCAGTGTTGGTCTCCAGGGCTGGGCTGGCTTTGGGTTGTTCTCCAGGAAGATAAAGAGATACAGAGCTCCTGTGGAGTCCACCTGAGCCGCTTTAGGTGCTTGCTTCACAAGGAGTCATGGCTGTTCTTCCCTGCTCACCTTAAAAGGATGAAGATTAGGATATCTCTATTGCAATAGAGCTGGAGGAGATGCATTCCCCTGAAACACTGCAAGCAGTGAGAGGAAGCTGAGGGTATCAAGGAATGCATCTGCATCCAGGGGAGAAAAGCAATAACTACACTCTCATTATATCAGGAGTAAAACCATTTCAGCTAAGTGCAGTGTTATTGCAAGAGGGCATGCTGATACTGGCAAAATTCTCTGTGAAAATGCAGAAAAAATATTTATTGAATACATATGAATCTTCTGTGTTTGACAAAACAATCTGACACAGATTTCATGGTGATAACTGAGCACTTTTGTGGTTTAGGTTTCCTAAGTGGTCTTTCACTTGTTCCTTCCCTCTTCAGGTCTGCTTCTCTTTCACACTTAAAATTAATGTAATTAACAGCCACATCACAGTTAATTTTTTCCATGAAAGCTAACACAGAGAGCTGTCTCTTTGTCAATATGTTGTTCCCTCTTCTGCACTGAGTTACAGATTTATATTTTCTTCTTTCTTCCTCTTATTTGTATGTATTTGCAGGGTATTTTCCTGCTGCTCTTTCAGCTGCTTTCTCCCCTGGACCCACAGCACAGCTGTTGCCTCTCCATGTCTCACTGGTTGGGAAATGCTGTCTTAAACTCCTTTCCCCAGAGATCCTCTTGACCTGTGCCCTGAATTTGTTCAAATTTGCTTTTTTTTGAAATACATTATCTTTAATCTGTTGCTCTTGTTCCTTCACTGCCTTGAATTGCTGAACTTTCTGATTTTGTAACCGCCCGCACTCAAATTTACTCCTGGTTTTGGACTATTAATCAACTTTCTGTATCAATAATATCCAAGTAATAAACATCCCCTCCCCTACTACTTTCCCTTCTTCAGACCAACTTTTCCCCACGCATTCCAGCAGCTTGGTCTATCTGGGACCTGCTCTGCTCTGTTTTTAGCAGATGCCAAGGTAATTAAAATTACCCATTCCTGCCAACTTCAATTTGGCTGCTTCAGTCAGATGCTCAAAAAGGCCCTGTCTGTGTCGTCTTTCTAATTAACAGAGCTCTGTGGGCTGTCTCCTGTGCACCTTGTCTCTTTCTCTGTCGCTGGGGACATGCACAGAGTCTGTTTCTCATGTCTTCGTGAACCCCAAAGTATTCTTCATACAAAAGAGCCCCTTCCTATTTCCTCTTTCTGTTTTCTAAAGAAGTTACGTCTTCTCATACCAGTATTCCTCTCCAGTGATGTCTTTCCAGGAAGCGTGTGTGAGGCTAAATGCTGTAGTTGTATATGAGGGCTTTAAAGTAATTTTGTTTATTCCCTGTTCTCATGGCATTTATGTGCAGACGTATAATATGATTAGAAGGCTGCCCTGTTATTCTCACTCAGAATTTTTCTCTGAGCCTACCGCAATTTCCCTTTCCCTTAGCCATATCCCAAGCCTTCAGTTGGTTTTAGGGCACCCACTAACTTTTGTGTGTGGCTCCCTTCAGACCTAGTTTCCAGTCCTCTCACTAGGTTGGGGAGGTACCAACCATCTTCACCCAGACACTACTTTTTCCAGTATCCTCTCTCTGCAGAAGACCATCTCACTGGGGCAGCAGTGGGCACTCAAGCACAGCTCTTTGACTGATGCAGAGGAGCTGGAGTCTGAGCAGACCTGTCCTCCCTCAGCACATCCACATCGTTTCGTGATATCCTAAGAGTCACGCATTGCAGCGGGTTGCTGACGTAGCTTGCTAAGACTTGTAGGACAGCAGAGCTACAGAATTGGTTGGAAGCTTGGAAGAACTTGCGTGACCGCGAAGACACTGAAGACTGCAACAAATGCTTCTTAATGAAAGTATGTTTAGAGGAGGCTTGATCTTATTCTTCTCAAGAATAAGATCAGAAGAAACAAAAACCTAGCAGGCAGGGGTATAGCAAGATCCGGTCACTAGAAGGCTGAAACAGGTAAGTTTGGTCTAGAACCCAGGTGCCTATTTTGACCACGGACATTAAATAACTTCAACATTTTACATGGCGATAGGCTGATTTCCTTACTTGCAGCAAATTCTAAGCCAGTGGTGGATACCTTTACGAAAGATCTGATCTGTCCTGCTGAGGGACTGGGTTTGACTCCTGCACTCCTTACGTGCGTCCCAGGCTGCGCGGTGTGGGATGTCAGGCTAATGACGCTGGCCTTTTCCAGCCATTCATCTGTGCCTCCAAAATCAGGTTCAGACTCCACCCTATGTGCTTTGGTACAAGATTCCCCCAAAGATTAGCTGGGAAGAGCTCCTGCCAAACGGGGTCCCTCCAGCTGAGCCGTATCTGCGAGCCCAGAGGAGCAGGAAGAGCCAGGGCCAGTTCCTTCAAATATTTTACAGATTAAGGCCAGGGTCTGGGATCTGTGGGAAGTCAAAGGAGTTCACAGACCCCAGCGGGTTATGGTCCTTGCCGCAGCGCTAGCCGTCTGCGCCAATAATTGCCGTCTTCCTCATCTGCCTAGCCTGGTCATTCGCGATCGCGTTCAAATGCAACGACACTCGGCAGTGTGGACAAGCCCTCTGACATTATTTAAGTGCAGCTGGAGGCATCTACTTTAGCCTTGAAAATGCCTCTTTTTTTGGCAGTGCTTTGTGTTTATTATAATGCTGTCTGTAATGTGCAAAAGTACATTTCTTTTTTAACTTCCTTCTTTATGTACTAAAGAGTGTGGTTTTAATTAAGGATTTCAGATTGAAACATTTCCGGTTTTATGTGTTGTTTTTTGGTTTTGTTCTTTTTTTTTAGGACAGTTTTCAGTTAAAATGTTTTAGAGTTTTGAAAAATACCAGATGCCCAGCTCACAAAGTGTGCGAAGAGCCCTAGTCACTCCCTCTTCCTCCCAGGGAAATCAGCTGCGCCGCTGAGCGGGAACAGCCAGGGATGGCCGATGGCGAGAGCGGAGTCAGCAGGCAGGAAAGGATGAGCTGGGACTGCAACTGGCGGCTTTCAGCAGCACGCCATGGCTGCAGCTCCTCGCACGATAGAAAACGTTGACCCAGACCCATAAAATGAAGCACCTGATTTTTTTGTGGGTTCTGGGTTTATCCCCCAGATAGCTAGGGACGAGATGAGCAGGCCCTTGCTTGATGGCAGAGCATCTCTGTTGCAGCGCCCGCCGGCGAGGGGTATCAGACGTGCCCCTGCCACCCTTGGCCGCCGGCTGCAGCCCCCACCCATGGCGAAGCGAGGCCAACCCAAACAACTTGTAAAATAAAACAGTTGTTTTGCTGCACTTCAACTGCTGTTAAAAAGGAAAATAAAAACAAGCCAGATTTTAGCTCTGCTATTAGCAGAAGAGCTTAATAATTTCCTATAAAGGCACCCAAAATTTTTGAAAACAGCAGGCAATAAAAATTATGTTAAAACCAGGTTTTCCGAGCCAGTCCCATGTTTTTTGGGAGCTTGACTCATGATTTTTGAATGTTGGGGTTTGGCAACGCTGAAGTCCTCAATTTGAATTTGTTCCCGATGTGGTATTTCAGCTTCCTAGTATGACTGATCAGTGTCACTCTCCTCCGGAGCAGCAAGAGACCCAGGGGGCGGGAGGTAGGGAGGTCCGGTACCAGGCGCTGCGCCTTCTGCAGCTCCGGGGATGCCGTTGGGTGGGTCTGGCTCACATCCCCGTGCGAGACTTTTCTGAATCAAGCCGTGTGTCTGCCACATGACAGCAGTTCAGGCAGCAAAAACTGAGTATCGGAGCTGCCGGACAGACTGAAGGGAATGGGTGAACTGGATGCCCAGTTTACCTGGGTTAAGCATTTTACTGGGATTAAATGAACATGTTAAAAACATGCTTCATACCTGTTCACCTTTCATTCCAGTTTAGCCACACAGCATGTGCACGGGGTGTTGCTCAGCCCATGCTGCCCAGCTCACGTTTTGCAGGAAAGCACTGAAAACATCCATCCTCTTGCTGCAGTGTTAGCACTTCAGGTGCTGTTGAGAAAACGTATTTACAAAGAAACTGGAACTGTAGCACCTTGGAAGAATGATGTGGATGCAGCTTGCCTGAGCAGCACGTGATGCACAGGAGAGTGGGTCCCTGTGACGGCTGCTGTTGTCTGCCCTGCCGCGGCAGGAGGAGGTGAGCGTGGGGACAGGCATGGTACCTGCCCTTGTGTCTTCTCGCTCTGCGGTGTGTTACAGCGTATGGCTGTGCAGCAAGCTACCATGTTATCTTGTACACACCTCTGTGCGTTGGCGCTGCACGGGGTTTCCCATGCCTGGGAGGTGAGACTCTGTTGCGGGAGGAGATCCCCCTCCGTGTGGCTTCCTCGGCTGGGGAGCAGCAGCACCCAGGGACCAAGCCACCTCTCTTTTGTGGCAGCACAGAAACAGCTAACATTTGTGCCTTGGGCCAGCTTTAAACAGTAGAAGTCCCCATTCCCCCCACCCGTGGGTAATGCTCTGCAGCTGCCCAGGTGCCCCTGCCTCCAAGCCCCCCACCCCACCGGGATTCACTGCGAGGAGGCTGGAGAGGGCACTCTGTCCTCCCGTCAGCTGTCCTGGTCCGTCACCGTCTGCCTGCCTATTTGGGAGCTCGCGCATCGCTGAGTGCTCGAAGAGCTGACCACTTCTTGCCTATTTGGGAATGCTTTTAAATTGTTCCAGAAACTGCTGTTTGTTGATAAATTGGGGCGATCGCAGAGAAGTGTTTCAGCTAAACTGTGTAGAACAAGGAATGAACTGCTGCACAGCACTGCCAGCTGTCATTGGATTTAGAAACACACATCATAGATTTTGTTGCTTTTCAGACAGCTGCGCTTATAGCTGCTCTTATAGCCATATAAAACAGTCATTCTGTCAGCAAACGGTCTGGCAGCAGAGCTGGGTTATATCTGCAGCCGTGTTCCCAAGCCCGGTGGGTTCACTCCCTCCACGTGCATAGGTACAGCCTGGAGGAAGGCAGATTTGTAGCTCGAGCCGTAACCTGTCCTCAGCATTGTAGCTTTGCACAGGATAAAGGGCAAAACACTGGGCTGTGCCCACCACCTGCGCAGGGGATAGTGCTGACAGGGCTTGTCTTTAGCACCCCTGGTCCTTAGGAGTGGATAGTTGCTGCTCTGAGAGAGTGTTTTGAGGTTTTTTAACCAAAGTCTGCAGTTGCTGCTCCAGGGTCTGGCTGATTTACAAACCACATCTTGTTATATCAGTGCTTACAGTGATCGGACCCTGTCCTCTGTGGTCCATCCTATTCGGACTTTGGAGTTACAGCTGAGAGCCCCAGGGACCGCAGTTAGATTTTAAAGGATTTCCTCAAGGGGAGGGAGATAGTGCTGATTTACCAAATTTGAAACTTTTCACAGGAACAGTATCGCTTTCGATAAAACAATGTCCAGGAAGGGTTTCTTACATAACAGGCCAACTTTAAATGCCCACTCAAAGTAGTATTTGAATATTGTATATAAATTTTGTTTGCATTCGTTTGTACAAAGTGCAATGACTTCAAGCAAACTAGCCTTGCTGCGTCAGGAGGCTACTCCACGAGTGAGCTGTGAGAGCAGGAGCGAGTTACTGGTGCGCATGCTGATTCACACCGATGCCTTGTACAAGCAGCGTCAGGGAGAAGTAACTGCGACGCAGGCTATCACCATCTCTCCGTGGGCTGAGCTGCCTCCTGCAGAGGCCCCGAGGACGCCCAGCGGTGCAGGCACTGTGGAGCAGCAAGGATGCTGATGAGCTCTACCCGTGTTTTCTCTGGAGCAGTTTCCATGGATCAAGCCCAGTGATCTGGGGTGGCCAGCAAGGTGCGCAAGAGCAGGTGGTGCTCACTGTCTTACTTTTTCTTGCTCTGTTCTTCTGCCCTGCTCAAACCTGTAGCGCTCTCCCCAGCCACCTCTATTTCCCTCTGAAACTTTAGAAGATGCTGGATTCATCCTGATCCAAACGGGAAGACATCTTGCAGAAGAAAGCAGCTTTCTTAGCTGTAATGTGATCTTGGTTCCTTCCCAGGCACCAGGCTGGAACAGAGGGTTTGGAAATTGCCCCTCTGGCCATTATCTGAGCTTTACAGAATTTGGAGATTGAACCCAGATCCCACATCTCTTCTGAAGCTCTGTGTCAATTTACACTTGGTCCTAGAAACCATTACTGTCCTGTGAGCTCTTTACCATGCAAGGATTGAAAACAGAGCTATTCAGCTCATTTGAGCTCTTTTTTTTTTTTTTTTTTGCACGAGGGCAGAGCTCAGGGCTCATTCCTTTTTCTCACCATCTGAGGATTAATCCCAATCCTGACTGTTATCCGACCTCGATACCATTTACACACTGAACCCAATGCCTACGGCTTTTATCTGAGCCCTTACAGCATTTGGAAGTGGGCCATGCCCCTTGTCTGGTATCAAAAGCATTATATTAATTTGGGATTCATTCCACAAAATGAGGCTGTCAGCCAGACTCCTTAGCAATTGGATATTGAACCCAGACCTCGTGGTTGTCTTCCAAGTTGTATGCCAGCTGGGAACTCGGCCCACAATCCATGGCGGCCAGCCAAGCTCCTTATTGGCGAGAGATTGACACCAAGCCCCCAGACTGCTATTTCTGTATGGTGGTGTTAAGGACTAAACCTAGCTCACGTGGTCAGCATAATCACCTCTGCATTGGCAGTGAAATGAAAAATCTAGTTAAAGACTTGAATGGATATTGAGGGTCGATGTTCAGCTGCTTAAAGACCAGGGATGATGACAACAATTCCCTTGGAACAAGGCCCCCTTGATACTCCAGGGGGAATAGCCCCAGATCCCCCACCTGTCATCCATCTGGATATAAAATCCAGGTTCTCATTAACACACAGCGCGCAGCATTTCTTTACTGGCTGGCAGTATTAAAGCCAGTTCCTCCAACTTTCAGGTATTCTTCAGATGGGATTAAACTAGATCCCTTTTCTATAGCACCGTTAGGCTCTGCCAAAGCACTTCATGTCACTCAGAGCAGACCTCCAAGGCTGCACCTTGCCTTGGGAAGCGCTTCCTGCGTGCAGCACGACCCCAGCCTTTGCTCCTCCGTAGAGCGATGAGGAATCCTGGGAGGTAAACGAGAGCAAGGGACGGCTCCACACACCTCCATCCTCCTTGGGGGAAATTGGGAGCCTGACCAGGTAGAGGGAGCATTTCAGGTGAAACGTGTGTCTGTCTGAGGCAAGCAAACTTTTCCCTCCTGCCAGTAATTTTGCCTAGGAATTCTTCAGCATCTTTACACGGTGTGGTTTTACTGCATAGCAAAATGCTTCAGAAGACGGAATTAAAACCAAACAGCTTCCCAGCTGGGATGGTCATCATTAGAATGCAATTTCCAGCAACTGTGTGGGTTTCTTGGTAGCCTCAAAATTTTTAAAATTCTCTTTAAGCAGCAACTTTGAAGGAACGGTTTAGCATGCAGTGAGAATAGGAAAATCTTCCCATGATCCAGTGGATCAGGCTGGATGTTATAGTGTCTACAGACAGTATGCGATGTTGCTTTTCCTCTGAACTTGCAGTGATGGTGAAGGCTATTCTTTGGTGCTTTAACTGGGCAAATTGTGGATGGGGGGGTTCTGGTTTCCCTGTCTGAAATGGGGATGGAATCCGTGGGAAGATTTCAAGCCAGTTTTGCAGACCTGTCCCATGGGTCTGGAGTTACTCTGATTGCCTGCTGAATATCTTCTGATTCATATTTATTTGCTAAGAAAACATTAAGTTCTTGCCACACACGTGGGTTTATGAGGATTTTCAGCCCAAGAGAGCCAGTGCAAATGGGATTCAGCTGACTGTGGTGGCAATTTGTTTGTAAATAAACTTTCTGTGTACCCACTTGTTCTTCTGTAAGTGGGAATACCTTTCTTTTTCCATCCATTGCTCTTACCAGCCCTCTTACTCATCTCTTGTCTGAACAGTCTGTACCACCCTTTCTGCCCCCTCCCTGTAAAGCTCTCTTTGGGCTTCTTTTTGCTCTTTGCCAGGTCTTTCCCAAACCCTTCCCTCCGCTATCTCTTGTGGAGTCCTCGAGGGTCAGGAGATACTGCTGGCTTCGGTGCTGGCACCAGGAGCTGTTTGCAGGGACGATCCAGCATTGCTCAGAATTTATGGGGAATGCAGAGTTGAGCAATACCCGTGATTAGTTGAATTCGTTATTTCTAGAAATGCATTTCTTTGCTTTATCAACAAACGGGTTCATCTGTTGTACATTTGCTTGGTCTCTCAGCTAACCTGCGGATGGGGGAGTGCAGTGTGCACTGCCCGCCCCGTGCTCAGCTCTCGCACCGTCCTCTTTGTCACTGGCACACGATGTGCATGCTAGAGACAGACGTGGTGAATGGAGAGGATAGAGGGAGAACAGGCTCTTCTTTCCTGTCCTCCTGGTTGTCTTCCCAGAGTTACGAAAGCCCCCAGCATGCTGTGCCATGCCCCACCACCCCTCAGCCCACTGGCTGATCTCAGGCTCTGTCTCAGCGCGCACATGAATTTCCACTCTTCATGCTGAACCCTGCCAAAGCAAAATTCCTGAAGCAGAATAAAAAATGTGGAAGACTTTCAAACCCAGAAATTATTGAACTGTCCCTCTTACCAAATGGCAGTCAATACCATGTTCTTTATAAAGTATCTAGTATAATGTTTATTTCAGTAACTACAACTGGAAAGTCTTTCCAATAATTTTAAACTGACAGAGATGTTTTAATGTGCCTCAGATTTTGTGTTGGCATGCCACAGAGTTAAGTGCCATCCATCTTCCAGAGAATTTTAAATTTTAGCCTTGTA
The DNA here is from genome assembly GCF_030867145.1 of Opisthocomus hoazin. Taxonomy (NCBI): domain Eukaryota; kingdom Metazoa; phylum Chordata; class Aves; order Opisthocomiformes; family Opisthocomidae; genus Opisthocomus; species Opisthocomus hoazin. The sequence goes on from NC_134419.1 coordinate 64,083,868, forward strand.
TAAAAAGGAGAAAAATGGGAAAGAATCCCAAAGGACGTATTGATCCAGTGAACCCCACCACCATTTATGGTCTCACAGACACCTTCTCCTGCATTTTGAAATTGTTTGTCTCCCTCTGTGCAGGGTGAGAGATCCACGCAAACAGCCAAGATTTTTAATTCCTGTACAGAGCTTCAGTTGAGGGCAGGATTGCGAGCAGATCTTCACTGGCGGCCACCCAGCCATGCATTGCCAGGCGGCATTCACTCTCCAGATGCATCCAAGCCTCTGCAACCAAGGATGTAAAAGGTTGAGAAAGCCCGAATATCTTCCAGTTTCTTTTTTTGTCCCAGGGCCATGGGGCCTCTGTCTCTGCCCACCGGCTGCTGTTAGTCCCAAACCCGCCAAGGCAGGCATCCATCCCCACTGAAACATGCCAGCAAGCACTGCCGCGGGGCGTGAGGGAACAGAGCACGTAGCTTTGCTGCCTTGGTTAGCCTCGCTCCAGCTATCCGAGCATTAGTAAGTGGCAGAAGCGGACTCTCAGCATCCTTGTACTTTTTGTTTTTTCTCTGTTTTTCATCTTGGTTTTTTGCTTTATTCCTTCTCCCTGAGCTCAGTGGCACATGAGTACCGAGTGTGTGCATCTCTGCACCAGGCGGAGGGGGAGAAGGGGCAGGGAAGAATGTCTTATAAATCTAGTTCTGCTCTATTAAGATTCATTCTGGTACGACAATGGCTTTTTCTGTTGAAATGCTTTGTGAAAGCCTTGCCTAATGATCTGTTAGCTGGGGAAAGGTTAAGTTCCTGGAAGATTCTGTGTTTGATGAAGAAAAAACAGTGCAATTATCCAGAATTCAAAGTCAGTTTTAGCCAGCTGTTAATAATACTGCTATTCTTCATGTTCTCATTACTCAGAAGTAATGTGCCCATCCCTAGTCATGGCAGTAAAATATTTATAGCATTCTCTTTTGGCCCTGTTTGTGCTTGGGGAGGGCTGGACATCACTCGAGGGCTTCTAAATATGCTTCTTTTTGTGCTTTAGCTACCCGTGACAGTACTCTTCTTATCTAACCACATCTGTCTGCAACAGAGATGTCCAGTTTGAGGCAGTCACCTTAGAAGGGGTCAGATATGCTCTTTAGCCACTAACAGTTGGGCATGTTGTGCAAACTGATCATCAAGGCTCTGCTAGAGTCACCAGAGAGACCGATGCTTCCAGATTCACACCATCCTTAGAGAGCTGCCAAGGATAAAGGAGATAAACAGGCTTGATACCTGATACTCTTGATGGCAAGAGTGCCCATATTAACAAGCTGGTTTGATGCAGAGATAGGTTTATTAGTAGTTTTCTGCTCTTCGCAGCCTCGTTGTGGTCTGCAGGTCGGTTTGCGTGCTGGGAGACCACTGGAAACCTGCAGGAGCAACCCCCAGACATCTGTGTGTTTCTCCTAGCTCTCTCCGCTGATCACTGAGGTTTCCAGCTTGGAAGATAGTGGCAGAACATGAAATACACGTGGCATCTCTGTGTCCAGGCGCATGGAAACAAAAGAAGCGTCATGGGGAAAATATAATTTCACAGTGGCAGGCCCTGCACTGGGATAAACAGACGGCTTGTTTCCTCTGGTGGATGCATGGAAAATCAATTCCCAGTCCTCTGCAAAGGCTCCTAAATATGAATCAAATCCCCTCCTGTAGTATTTGAAAACTGCAACTGTTTTGCACCAGTGAAAATGTTTTATTTCTAGCAGGGGAACTGCAGGTAACACCTTTTTGCTATCTTCATGTTGTCATTTAGGTGTCTGTCTTAATCCTCTTCATAGCGGTCTCATTTCAAGCGCAGCCTTTTGTCTGGAGGTCTGAACTAAATGTGTATTAAGTAACTGTATCTGTCTCTAATTCACTAAATATCCAGAAAAACAGCTAATGTGCCTGAACCAGTGGGATGAAAACATTAGGTTAATCTAATTCAGCTACTTTTCACTCAAACAACCAGTAGCGTTTAGAAGAAGGTTGTGAAAGGGATTAGGAATTTCTTCGTCACATTTTCGCTTTCTTCTCCTTTCCATGACTTTTCTGCGTTCCATTAAACATTAGCTATTCAGTTAGCGTATTTCCTTGACCCTCCTTTAAAAGTTGCTTTGAAAATAAGTTTCTTCTTCTCAGACCTTGGAGCTGGCTCTATATTCACCAAGGCTTTTGGTGACCAGGAAAGTCAACAGAATAAATGCAGGTGTACAGGCTGTGAGCAGCTTATCCTGACCAGAGCGAGCAGCTCCTGGCTGTCACCATCTCGCTCGCACCTCAGTCGGGCAGTGCAGGCACAGGGAGTCTCAGAGCATCGCCCTGGGCTTAGAGCAGCTCCCTGAGCATGCAGTCACCTCCTCTCCATCCCCTTCAGCTCCCTTGGCCATGGTGGTGCACGCTAGCACCTTAGTGCCACAGCGAGTCTGATGTATCTATCCTCTGCTCGTTTGTACCCCTCTGTATTGGAAAGGTGTAAAGACACCCAGAGCAGGCTGCCTAGACCCTGCAGTTGAACAGCAAATTACTGGTAGCTGCTCTCGGTGTGCATATTTCTCACTGTGGTTCTGACTAGACCAGGGTTACCTCACTTTCTAGAGAGAATATCATGTGCAGTCATGTCAAAAGCCTTAAAAACCATCGAAGTATAAGACCTAAATGGCTGCTTTGCTGCCCGCAAGCCTTGCTCTCCTGTCAGTAGATTGCTTCAGTGTGATTTGTTCTTGACGCATTCCTGCGGCTGTTGATCATCTCCTTATATTTTGTAAGTGCTGACAAGCAGCTTGATTATTTGTCCAAGTATTTTTCTGGGACCTGAATCTAGTCTGCCTGCTCTGAAATTCCCCAGCGCCTCCTTCCCCTCATCTGCAAGCAGAGCCCCTGGTCTGCCCTCCCCAGCCCCCTGGAACCTCCCCATCCCCGGTGGCTCCTCACAGTTAAGTGGTTGCATCTCCGAGGCTGCTTCAGGAAGCTCGCGGAGTGTCCTGGGATGCAGATCAACAGGCAGGGACGACTGAAAACACCACAGTTATCTAATTGCTTTCTAACCAAATCTCCTCTCGCTGTCATGTGAATTTGTATCCTGCTAACATTGGCATTTAGCTTCGTCAGGCATTTGATTGTTTTTGAGTTTTTAGGGAAGACTGAAGCAGAAAAAGGTATTTAATACTTTGGCTTTCCCAGTAGTGCCCTGTGCTAATGTCCCTCCCCCCTGAATAGTGGGTCAGCTCTTTCTTTGGTGTCTACTTCTGCTGCTGGCTGGTACCTCACTGCTCATCAAGGCCACAGCGTGGCAGGGTAGTTGCCAGCCGGCGAGCTTTGGGACCGGCAGGTAGGACATGAATCCCACAGTGAGCCAGCACCCCAGGAGGGCCACCCCAGCAGCAGGGCTTTGCCGTGCTGTGCCAGGCAGGGAGCTCTCCTCTCTCCCTGAGCTCAAGAGGTGGCACAAATCTCCTCTCTCTGCGTGCAGAGCAGAGGTTAGCCAGGCGCATGGTGCACGCGTCGGAGGCTCTGCTTGGTTATTGCTGGGGCTTGGTTACGGCACAAGGGGCTGTGGGAGCAGAGAGCAGGAGAGGTGGCCATGAGCTGGCAGCCCTGGGGGGCGTGATTTCCTCCTCTGCTCCTCAGACTCTGCAGCGATCTGCTCTGAAAGAGATGCAAGGCAGGATAAGCACAGGAAAGACTGAGATTTCCTTGCCAAGAGCAGATGAAAAGAGATGTTATAAAGTCACTTGTCTCTGGTAACATGGCCCCTAGCTCTGACACAGTGGTGGAGGGCATCCAAGTTTCATGCTGGAAGGAGATGAGCCCACACCTGGAATCCTATCCCGGTTTCAAAGGTCAGGTGCATTTCTGCGGTTACAGGTGCCGCGGAGATGGCATTTGACCCTCGCTCATCCTACACAGAAGCTAAGGTCTGATGGACAGCAGGATCATTTGAACCTCTCTGGAAGTAGCTTTCATTTGAATTACAAGCTGTTTTTTGTTTTTTCCCAGCCAGGTCTCTAGATAAACTCTATAACTTTGCTGACTGCTCTGGCCTTCACCTGATCTTTGCACTGAATGCTTTGCGCCGAAATCCCAACAACTCCTGGAACAGCTCCAATGCCCTCAGCCTGCTGAAGTACAGCGCCAGCAAGAAGTACAACATTTCCTGGGAGCTGGGTAACGGTGAGTGTGGGAACAGGAGAGCCATAGGAACAGAGCTCACGGTAGCAGAAAGGTGTTCCCTTTTGGAATAAGATCTTTGCAAATCTCAGGATGTTTTGCCAATGTAGGTTCAGAGGGATTTAAAGGTTCCTGCTGTAAGGCAGCACCATCTCTGAGACAGACCTGGCTTGTGTTTGCACCTTATCTGGATGTTTCCATCAGTTGGTATTAAACACATGAAATGCTTCTGCCCTGGCTGCTGGGTACAGACAGTCCTGGGGTGGGAAGACCAGTAGCTGTGTGGACTTGTGTGGTGGCTGCAGTGCCAGGGGAAGCGGGGGACCCGATAGGGTCAGGAGCATGACACCAAGGTGCAGGTCCTTCACCCAGCACACAGCAAAAGGAATGCAGGAGAAGATGCTGGCACAGGAGAGCAAGCGATGGCCCTCATCCATGCCTCCGAGCCTCCTCATGCTGCTCCGCAGAGCAGGCAGGCAGCTCGGCGGAGCTCAAGCTGCGCGACAGCATGTGAGCTGTGTGTCTCTCTCCGGAAGCACGGATTAAGGAGCAGAGCTGGCAAGCCTTGCTTGTCTATTTTTATTTTCCCAGAGCCCAATAACTATCGGACCCTGATCGGCCGCTCGGTGAACGGCAGCCAGCTGGGGAAGGACTACATCCAGCTGAGAAGCCTGCTGCAGCTTATCCGCACTTATTCCAGAGCAAACCTCTATGGGCCAAACATTGGGAGGCCCAGAAAGAATGTCATCGCTCTCCTGGAAGGGTAAGTGATGTTGCTTTGATCAAGAAGAGATCAGAAACCCCTTCTGAGACTGATGCCCTCAGCAGCAGGTAGACTTGCGCTTTGGCTTCCCAATGTCCAAAAGCTGCCAGGACAGCAAGGCTCTGTGCAGCCCAGCCACCGCAGTACCAGGGGCTTGGGGACATGGTCATCTGTGCTGCTAAACTTCTGCAGAGGGCCCTGATGGGATTATGGGCTGGATAGATTAACACTTTCCCAAGTATTCCCAGCATTTTCTAATTATAGGCAGATTGAGGTGCCCACTGTGTTGGGATATGAAGATAACACTGTGGTGTGGGTGCAGGATGCTGCACCCCTCTGGGCTGCAGGGCCAGGAGGTGGGTCCTGGCACCACTTACCAGTGTAGGTGTTGTCTCAGAGTCCTCCTGGACAAATTGGTTTGCTCTTCCTCTTTGGTAGTTTCTTCTCCCTGTGCTTTCTCCATCTGTCCAGAGGAAGAACCTGCCGTGACTTTCTTTGCTGCCCAAGCCCTCTGCTCCCTCCTAGGAGAAATGACATTTCCCTAGTTTGGGGAGGCCAGAGGTGGAGAAGGAATGGTGACAGTGAGGGACGCAGACACCTGGAGGTGACGTTGGACAGCTACAGGAACCAGGGAGGTGTGGGAGCCTGCTGGCAGCAGGAACAGGGACTGTACGGCTCAAAGACCATGCAGCAGAGGGGAAATTCCCTGCAGGACTGTAAACAGAAACTCCAGTGCAGAGGGCTGGGCAGGGGGAGGTGTGGAAGGGATTCTGCTGGGAGCAAAGCTGGGTCTAGCATTCATTAACATCTGCATGAATGATCTGGCAGAAACAATAAACAGCACACTGATGCAGTCCCCGGTGAGGTGGGGAGGGAGCCAGGGCCAGATTCTCAGCTCTGCTGCAGCAGCACAAAGAGACCATAAAGTTGGTTGAACCAGGTGCGACGCCAGCACCCCTCCCGCTGACGAAGGTGGGGGAGCAGCCCCTGTGCCCACACCACGGCTGCCACCGACGCCACACGAGTGCATCGCTTGCAGGAGCCCTGGTGAAAGCGGCGCGGGGGAGTTACAAAATGCTATAGTAGCCTTGATCAGCAGGAAATCTATTAGCACCGGGAAGAGCGGTCTGAGTAAGGAAAACAGCAGGGATGAGAGCCAAGAAGCTCTTAGAGAAGTCCTGCTGCTGCATTTGCCCTTCATGCACTGCAGCCGGGTGGTAGGGAAGAGGGGTTGGAAGAGCCGAGTCGCATGGCCGGGGTGGTCCGGCAGCTCTGCGTTGCTGGAGCCGTGCTCTGACTGATGGCGACCCGGGAGCGAGGCTGTAGCGTACAACCTGATGGAGAGGATGGCAGAAACACCATCTCGAATGACAGGGAAGGAAAGTAAGAGCTGGGGTTTGAGCAGCCCTGGTGACGGGATCGTGGGGGCTCTCCAGACCCCCACACTCGTCCAAAAGAGCTGTGACGAGCAGGCCCGCTCTCCAAGCTATATGCAGTTTCTCTGCTGCCATCCCTGCCTGCCAGGGTGATGCTGGTCCACAGGCGCTCAAAGTGATTTCTCTCTCCCGTGGAGAAACATTGTGTGCCGCACTCCAAACCCTGGCTGTCTGCAGCTCATGGTGAGCGGCACGTGCCTTCATGGCCTCACAGCCCATGGGGTCCTGCGAGACAAGAGCTGCTTGTCTTCCCGCATAAATACCCCGTTACTGCCCGGCAGGGTGTAAAGAGGAGGAACAAGTCTGATTACACAAAGACAAAGGACTAAATGCTCATTTGCAGTATTTGGAAATGGAGTTGCAAAAGGACAAACAAATAAACCCCAGTGCCTAAGCTGCTTGACAGCATGAGCTTTATTCCCAGCAGCTCCCTGAGGTCTCTTCAGCACTCTCGGTTAGTGCTACTGAGAGCTCTGCCTTCTGCAGGAGCATCACAGACTGGTCAACGGGATGGGGCTCAGCACCTGCTGGGGCTGTCACAGCCAGGACATGCCTCTGGGGATCCTGAATAAGCACCACACAGTCAACTAGTGGGAAAGAGGAGAAGGAATTTAGGAAGATGCTCTCCGTGGCAAGCCTGCTGTCTGCCTTGCTAGACCACCATGAGTGGTCTACGTAGTGCTCGCAGCAGGATGAAGGCTCCAGAGCAAATAAAGTGTGTGCAGTTAATAGTCTTGATGATGTAAAATCTGCAATGTTTTGCTCTTTTTTTAAAAAAATGTGATGACAGCAGAAGTCAGATAGATAGGAAGAGATATGCCAAGTGGAAGATTATCACTTAAGTGTTAAGTAAGGCTGGAGGGGAGAGATGATACACCCCAGTGCAGAGGTCAGGATGGGTGGATTAGTCTGCCAGGCAAGCAGTACCCTGTTTCACAAAGCAAGGAAGCGGATTTGAGGGGAACGAATAATGGAAATGAGCTGAAGTGGGAAAAGAGTGCTCAGAGAGGCCCAGGGAGTGCAATCTCCAACAGTAGAAGCTGGAATTAGATGTTATCCAGGGAAAGCCTCTAGAGTTACCTGAGGTGCTGAAACATTTAGGATAGTCTCATTGTGCAGTATTACCTAAAATTACATTTTCCTGTTGCATGCTCTGTGTTCTAAATATTGTAGTCAACTGTTTAATTGTTATCTCAAGCAACCAAGCTAAACTGATTCTTTATGTTTAAACCTTGTCCTGCAACAATGGTAGTGTTGACATGAATTGGGCATTGCACTCTTCTGTGCACCAGACTCTCTCTGTCCCAATGCTGGGAGGCAGACACCTCCAGTGCCATTCTGACCCAATCCTAGGGCATGTCCTCCAGCACAAGGTGGGACTGAACCCCTCCAAGGGTGCCACCTTTCTCTGGGCTCTGCTAGACAGGCTAGGTGATGAGTGCAGATCAGGCACCTGAAGGTTTGCAGCATGTAGAGGTGTGTGCACATTGTCCCACTGCAAAGGCTGCCCTTAGACAGGTGACACTGAGCTGTCCTGGGTGAAACCTATGCACTTTCCCATGATGGAGGGGTAGGATATGGTGAGGGGAAGAGAGCTCTGCCTGAAACGCAGCAGCATGGGCTTTCCACGCCTTTCTCTGCTGAGTTATTGCTCCTGAGCTCTTGCACCACCTTGCACGGTGCAGGGTGTCAGAGCAGCCACAGACCATATCAGTGTCACTCTGGGCTGGCAAGTCCTGGAGACCAGACCAGGACTGCTACTGCTGATGTAAGGACGGGCTCTGCAGTGATAGAGCCTTGCTCCGATGGCTGGGACCTGCTGTGCGCAAGGCTAGGAATGGTGTCTTGTGAGTGCACAGGTGCAAGAGGGAATTTCTCCAGGCACAACCAACAGTTGAGTTTGATGAGGTGTTAATTAGACCATTCATGCAGCCTGAGCTGTGGGAGAGCAGACCACGTTAGCTACCTACTGTGTTTGTGGGTACAGGAACACCAGAACTGCTCAAAATTTGCTTGGAGAAAAAATAGTGAGATTCTAAGGAATTAATGCAGATTTTAACAGCAGATCAGGAATCAGACACAAAGGTTAATGCATGTCTGAATCACACACCGAGTGCTGGAAGAGAAGAAACACCAGGGAAAGCTATCAGGAGGAAGAGATACTAACACATGTTAAAGCTCAGAACATTTGGTACAAAACGTAGGCCGGCACATCTGGGCAAATTTGGCTAGGGGCTCTCATGGCCTGTTGTTCCTCCACTGGTGTAGCCTAGTTTTTGTCACCGGACACTCACAAGTGTCACGGTGTTACCTCCACCACGGCGGAACCTGCAGTGCCAGGAGGGTAAGGGCTGGCAGGCACTTGTGTCCACGCTGGGCTGGCTGTTGTTGATGCTCTGTGGCCACTTTGGGTCCTGAGCGTACTGAAGTCACCAGAGAAGTGAAAATCTTTCTCGTCTGGAGCTACAGCTTTTCCCTACCTCCTCATCCCTCAGCTCTCAGAGCTGCCAGACCTGCTGTCTCCTTCGCTTGCTGTCTGCCCTCTTTCCAGCCTCCTTGGCCCGTGCTTGCTGCTGCTGTCACCACTGCACATCCACCCTCTGGTCACAGAGCCATAGCACCCCTGGCCAGGTGGCCTCAGCAGGTGAGGAAGCTCCCACATGTCAGTCCTCACCTCACAAGGCACAAGAGTTTCTCATCCTTCATGATTCTACTGCCTTCTACTCCTGGTTTGTAGTACCTGTGGAGAGTATAACTACCAATCTGGGTCACTTTGGCTCCTTTTGGTGATGATGTCATTCTACAGTGCTCTGAAAGGAGCCCATAAAGCTGAGGAAGCACGTTTTTCAGTGATGATGAAGCCATTCCTGCCTGCCAGCTGTGGATGCAGCAGGGTAGGGAGGGGGCATGGAGATGGTGTCTTGATCATCTTAACCTACCCCAGGTAAGGGTCAGGTTAAAACTTTTCCCAATCCCCAGCCCTGCTCCCTACATCCACAAATCAACCCCAAGACCCGGTTCCCATGTTGTTGCTTATGTGGTAGAGAGAAATGTTAGCATGTAGCTCATGAAATGGCACAGGCATTTGGAGTCCAACACAACCAGAGGCCAAAGCAAAATCAAGGTGTTAAAAATGGGAGAGTCTTTAGTATTTTTACGATGGCTGCCCATGCCCTTTGTCCGTGCCGTTATAAGGGCGAACCAGGCTGTGGCTGTCTGAGCAGGTCAGCACACATCAGTCAGTCTGGGCATTGCTTTTTATCTGTGACTTGTTCTGGAGCAGCAGCCAAAGGCAGTGTATGGACAGAGCTTGTTTGTTTAAATTCGAGTAGGGAAGAGAAATAAGGAGAGCCTGGAGTAGGCATTATCTGGCAGAGGGAAGGACTCTGGGGGTTTCAGGAAGAAATGCAGGTATTTGTCCTGTCCTCTTGCTGACAAGCACTTCTGCCCTGTTTGGCACAGGGGACTTGTAAGCACTGTGGTTTTTTAGAAGCTCTGTTTTGGTTGTTTGACTTTCTTTAGAAAACACATCCTTGCTGTATTGGCTTAAGTCTCTTTAGTGATGTCGCAGAGGCGAGCCTGTCTCGGTCAGCAGAGCCAGAAGCTTTACCCTTATGCAGGCTACCACAAGGCTGGTGGCACAGGCTGTACCAGGACACTGAATAGGTCCAGAGCAAGAATTTTGTGCAAAAAATCAAGCCACAAGGTAAGCAACATTAAATTAATGATACAAAGGAAGGAGGAGGTCACTGCAGCATGAACTCAAGCTCTGGTAGCATTGAACTTAGGAGTGAATTCATTCATAAATACATTGAAATGAGGTGTGAAGGATGCGATAAGGCATGGTTATATAGTAGGGTCAAGGATCTGAGATATGAGCAAAGGATTTAGCTGTTGCTTTCAGGAGGAAAGGGTTAAGAGAGTTGTTGCTGAAACTTGATCCAGATGGCTGGTATGCCAAGACCACCATCACCTGTATAGGAAGAATAAAATGGGTAAGAGAAGACATAGATGAGATTATGCCACTGTGTAAGTACACAGTGTACCTTCATCTTGATTGCTATCTACAATCTTAGTCATATTATCTCAGAGAAGACGTAATAGAAGCAGGAGGGTTACAGGGAGAGGAGCAGAGGATGTGTGAAAGTATGTGATATCTTCACCTAAGAAGAGATTAAATAGGCTATGCCTCTTCAACTCAGAAGACAGACAGCTCAGAGGGAATGTTATTGAGGCCCATGAGCTGGTGAATGGGGTGTTTTTTCCACAGTGCAGAAAGTAGTTTGGAAGGAGGTTTTGGAAAGCAGGAAGCTTTTTCACATGGTATGCAATGGCATTGTAGAAGTCATTGTATTGTGGAGGCCGGAGGTGAGTGTTCAGAAAGGGACTGGACACATCAGTGGTGGGAAAAAGCATCAGCAGTAATGCAACATCATGGTCCAAATGCAGCCTCCAGAGTCCCTGGAGTGCAGATTACCAAGGCTGGGTAGGACAGTCTGGGACATAAAGCTCTCTTTGCTGGAAGGCTTGTGCAGCCCTACCATAGATTGGGTTGGCTGAAGAAAAGTGATGCTGAGCAGAGAGAGACTACAACATAGCAGCAGATTTATATGTAGTCCCCACCAGGCTCTGCTCCCCGGAGTGAAATCCCTGTCTGAAATCTGGTGCTGCAGGTCAAAGTTTTTGCAGTAGGTGGCATGAGTTGGGTCTAGTACCTGTCTCTGCTGCTGCAAATATTTAGTTGTGCTGTTGGAACCTGGAGAACTTAGTAAGTGAAGCCTGTGCCTTAGTCCCCCTCACCAACCAATTCACGCACAAGACAAAGCTATTTCTATCCATCGCTCTTGGCTCAGAGGGCAGAGATCTGCCACCCAGCTGTAGAAATCCACTGTGGCACCACAGGCAGACCAATGATGCTCCTATATTTGGGGCCGGGGGGGGGGGGGTCAATTTGCTTTTGTAGTGTTCCAGGCAGTAAGAGATGAAATAACCCATGTTTGTGAAGTCCAGCACCCAGGAGTCAGAGGATGACGCTAAACCACCTGGGAGCCTGTGCGACAGTAACTTGCCTCCTTGTGCAGCTGCATTCTTTGTTGCAGGATCACTTTTTTATGTTATTTAAAGGACGACGATCTGCAATTACCTGCATGGGAAAGAGATTTCCAAATGCAGATGGCTCTTTAATGTATCGGGCATAAGCCTAGGCAGTTACAGTGGCTGGAAGCTGAAGCCAGACACATTCAGATGAGAAATAACATACTTGGAGGCTAATTAACCGTGGGAGCAATGTCTTTAAGGTTGTAGTAGGTGCTGCATGACTGGCAAGTATTGAATCAGGACAGGAGATCCATTTCAGAGATGTGCCCACACTCAAGGGAAAGTTGCAGCTGTGGGAGATGCTCTGGGAAAGGTCAGATTTGAGCCACAATTTCTCAGTATAGAGTTGTGGTGTCAGTACCATCTCGTGGTGGTGCAGTCCTCCTGCCCCACTCATCTACAGCTCATTACTGACCTGCGAGGTGCTGTCCCATGTTATGCCAGTATGGCCTTTTCCGGCACAGAGCTGTGGACTGTTTGGGTGACTGATGAATGTTAAATCACATTTTTCTCAGTGCTTATTTAAAAGCAAGCTCAGATCTAGCTCAACACAGGCCCCACAAGCAGTCCTGCTGGCACAGGGTGCTGGGACACAGGCAACTGCAGGGGTAAGGAGATGGACATATCCAAGCTCAGTCACTCTGACTAATCTTCAGTATCACAGACTCCCTGCCCAAGGCTCCTGTTCCTCCACGGGCCTCCGACGTGTTCTGTTTTCCCACCTAGAGATACTGCCCCGGCAGATTTTGAGGACTTTTACATTTTCCCCAGTTTCAGATGCGTTCAAGTCCAGCCAGGGGTACCACACGGCCATGCCCTGCGGCTACCACCCATCTGCCGGGCATTGCTACAGGAGTTGCCCACATTGCCTGCACAGTGCGGGCTCAGCTTGTCCCACTGCTCCGGGGTGGGGGGTGTGAGGTGATGATACTGCACATGTGCTGCGTGGTCGATTGGTGCTCACAGAGAAAGGCCCGTGTGTAGGAAAATGGCAGATTTACTGCGCCAGCCTGGCCCATCTGTGCAGCACATGTGCAGGGATCTGAGCCCTCCCGGAAGCGTCTGGTTTGCTCTGCCTGCGCCACGCTGCACACATGGACATCGCGCAGTCCAGGAAATCCCAGATAAAGATGTGCCAGCGCTGGTCGCTTGGACCATGTGGATCTTCACTGGCCTCAAAATCTGTGGTTTGAGCAGCACAGGTGCTGCAGGAATAGAGGGATTAGTAACATCTGCATTCCTAAACCGACGATATTTGGATACCTGTGCAGCAGTGCATCTCCACCTGCCCTGGGATTTCATCTCTTGCTTGTGCAATACCAATTTTTGGCTGTTGAGCTACTCTAGGTTCCCTTTGGAGGGTAGAGACCATTGACCAAGTCATCCAGGGTGCTACAGGCACAACTCCACCGTTAAGGCAGGACTTGAAGTTTTACCAGTAACTTTTGAACTTCATCCTGCAAAAATCTCAATAAAAGTACAAAGAAAGAAAAAGAAAAAAAAAAAAAAGAAAGAAAAACAGCCATGGAAAGCAAAATTTGAGCTAGATATAGATCTTCTATGGTAAATTTTGAAAATTACCAGAACTAACCGATTTATTTTGCTCTTCTGGAGACAGAAGAGAAACACTAAGCAAGCCAGGGCCTTTTCTGTCCTGCTTTTGTTCTGCACTGTGCTGCCTGAGTGATGCCTGTGTCCTAGAACAACATTTTCTGAGGAGCTTTTTAACAGGTCAATTAGCTTCCTAGAGACATGGGAGATGGCACAGATGGATGTCCTGCTTCTGCTGCTCCAGGGGTGCTGGAGGTTGTACAGAGGGTCTGCTTTGCTTTTCAGTCCCTGCTCTAAGTCCACTGTAGCAGGGGTGTTTGCAGCAGGGCTTGTAGGCGCTGTGGAAGTGGTGAGGAAAACCAGAGAGCTTCTTCCTCCAAGCTCGTTCTGCTCATAGTAGTTTTGGGCTGCAAGGGGAGAGTGCCAAGCTGCGCCTGTAGAGGTGATCTAGTAAAGTCCAGGATGATTTATTATGCAGTCAGAACATAAAGCATTTGAGGTTAGAAAGCAAGCTTGGCTAATCTTCAAACCCAATTGCAATATATCGATCTTCAAACCCAATATAGATTGTGTTCATAATTTCAGTTTAGAGTTCATTAGTTCACTCTTGTACACTTCATGCATTATATTTTAGGCAGCAGTCCCTGTACTGAGCATTTAAAACCTGGGTGTTGGGTGTTTTGATTCTTTTGGCACATTTCCATGCACTCAAGTTTTGTAGAACGATACTTGCAAAATCCCCTTTTCGTAAGATGACCCATGTGGGTTGTGGGGAGCTCGCACCTCTCCCTCCGGCTGCACCATGGCTGGTCCAGCTGGTCTCCTTGCCCTACTCAGCAGGGGGGGAACCATCCCCAGACCACTGCCCTGGTACTGGTCTCCCAGGACTGACCCTCAGGAGAGATGTAAAAGCCTTTCTGGAAGGCGAGCCTGGGAACTGAAGCTCGCAGCACTGCTAGGCAGCAGAATCAGGGATGCATCAGTGCTACTTGGTTTTGCAGCATGTTATTGTTTTTCCACTTCTAATTGTATCTCTTCTTTCTCTGTCTGCAGGGATTTATTACCGCTGTGTTTGCCAGCGTCCTCTTATGCTTCACAGGGTCCAGCTGCCCTTTTGTCCCAGTCTATAATTGACCATTGTCATTAATTTAAAGTCAGAATGATTGTTTCCGAGCTATATTTAGCCTGAAGTTTGCTGCTCTTGTTTCAGACCTGATTAGAGGCTTGTGTGCTGGAAAGCTTGCTGTTCTTCCCTGCCATGACAACTGGTCTGATAAAAGGTCTCATCTTTCCTCACAAACCTTCCCTTTCCTTCCCCACGCTCGCTCATGGGGCTGTCCTTGGGGAGTGGGGGTCGCAGGACCCAGCACCACTCATCCCTGCGTCCCAGTGGAGTCAGGACAGCTCTGTGATTCCTGTTGTGTTCCTGGGATCCCTGCGCATCATAGAGCATCCCAAGACAATACAGCATCAGTTTCTTTCTCATCACGTTCACTTGCTCAAGCCAGTGTCTCCTGTCATGTGTGTACGTTATCACTTCCAAAATGCATCGGCTACACAGCACACATTACGCTACTCAACAGAAAAGCATGTCTGTCCAGTTGGTATGTGCCTTTATGTGTTTTTGTATCGCTGCTCTGCAGTGTAAGAACGTATTAACTGCTTGGGCTTCCTCCTAGGAGCCGCAGTTTTCCAAGGTGTCGTTTGGATTGCTGGACCAAGAAGCCAGGGTGGGACCGTCTTGGATGGCAGCAAGCTTGTGCTAGAGGATGCTGGTGCGGTGGTTGTCCATAGTCCCCAAGATTAGGAGTTGCTTTGGTTTTGGCATCGGCAGCGTAAGCAGATACACCTGTATAGCCTCAAGTCTGATTCAGCCAGCAGCTGTCCAGAGGAGGTGTTTTGTCGTTAAGATAGTTGGGTCGCAAGCCATCAGGAGGCTAAGGCATACACGTGACTCACTGTAACCTTATGCATGGAAATGCTGTCGTTAATCGTAGGAACCGGACAGGCTGAAAGTGCACCCAGGTTGGAATCCCGTCAGTTTTCTGACAGCCAATGCCCAAGAAAGAGCACCAAAAAAAAGGGAAGCATGTAACAGTATTTGTTCAGCCTTTCATCCTGTCCTCCAGTGCTCAGGGGCTTCCTGAGCTGAAGGTGGCATCTTTGCATCTAATAGCTTTGCTCTTTTTTTCTTCCATTTTCTTCTGTTTTCCCAGTCCTTGTTCAGGACTTAAGAAGTTCCTCAGCTTAAACACATGTTGGGTGAAGAAGTGTCGCATTTTAAGATGGGCATTTAAAAATTTTTATGTATTCACTATTGAGGACTGTTGCAGACATAGAACTAAGTACATACCCCAAGATCTTGTCCATGAAATGCTGTTATGCTCCGAAAACTCTCCCTGCCTGCCCCAAAATGATGTTTAGAACTCTGCTGCCACTTGGGCTTCATGCCCTTACTCTCAGCTGTGCTTACTGCAAGCATTTGTATGAAGAATAATTTATTCTTTCTGTTTAAGAATGCAGAGGTTTCACTAGAAAGGATTTATGAGTGCCATGACCACCTTTGGTATCCTGTGATGTGGGATGGGCATCAGTTGTTTTAGGACTTCTCCTGTGACAACACTGGGCTTATATGGTTTCTTCCTCTCTTTCCTATAGGTTCATGAAAGTGGCTGGCAGCACAGTGGATGCTGTTACCTGGCAACAGTAGGTATTCACCACTTCTACTTTCCAACACTAATTGCAGTGATCAGACAATGCTGGGAGCAGAGCTGATGTGCTGTCTGCGTGTATAAGGGGGCAGCTGTGAGACAGCCACCTTCTCCATCCTCCTGCTGCATTTAAATAGGTGAAAGGGGCTCTGTCCCTCCCTCTGAAGCCTCTCGAACAAATACAGGAGGGGATGTATTAACCTTTACCACTGCAGCTGAGACAGAGGCTAAAAATACCACTGCCTGCATGCCTGGCCTGCCTGACTGCTGGAAACAAAAGCCCTGCACTGGACCACTGAGTCCCTGGAGGCAGCTGGGAGGACAGGCAGCTCCAGTGGTGGCCAGGGTGGGGATGACAGGGAAGGAAAAGCCACCTGTGAAATGCATGGGACCATCTGAAAGCCCTTTTCCTTGCACCCCGATCACTGTCTCCTCGTGACCGCTGGCCTGAAGCTAAGCTGGTTTGGCCCAGAGGAGGGAGAGGCAGCTCAGTCCAACGGCAAATGCGTCATGCTCCGTTCCCTGCTCCATTTGGTAAGGGTGTTTGTGTCGGATGTCCGTAGACACATTGCTGTCCTATGCTGCAGATGGAGCCCGGGGAGCAGATGTCGACAGAAAGATGGTGAACATCCAAGATCCAGGCCCAGCTGGGGCTGCCAGAGAGATGCTGATACCTGATTTCCCCCCGATTCCTACACGGGAGGCAGTTCAGAAGAGGCAAAGCAAGTTCTGAGCTGTAGCACTGAGAGTGATAAGCATCAGGCGGAGGGAAAGGATTTCTTATTTGGGGGAAAATCCATAAATGTCTTTTTCCTCCTCTTATTTCCAGCTGTCCTCGTTTGCACATGGTGGCCAGAGGTACCACAGCACGCTGTGACCTGCTGCAGTGGGAGTGCAAAAGCCAGTGCAAAGGGGTGGCAGCATGCAAGCACAGCAGCAGCCACCAAAATTGATAGAAAAAGGGTTTGTGGGGCAGGCAGGATGCTCTCATGCCGCAGAAAGAACACATTTCAGAGACAGACATTCACTGGAGCAGAAACCATGGTGAGACCCTCCTGTTCCCAGAAAAAGTGGGTTTGCTCTGAGACTGGGTTAAACTTTCCATGCGGGGCACTGGTCTTGAGCATGGGAGCTGGGGTCTCAGGTCCAAGGTGGGCTAGTGTGTGCTGCCCACAGGGCTTGTTCCCCAGGCTGGTCCTTTGCAGTGTCCCTTCGTGGGGTACTCAGGTTGTTTTGCTGCAGGGTAGCAGCGTGGTTTGTAAAGCCCATCTCTTGTAAAGCCCACCTGGAGACTTGCTCTTATAAAGAGCCTGGTGGGTTTTAAGCCATGAGGTTTTCTTGCAAGTGTGCCCAGGGTCTCTGTGTTGGTGTGTTAACCTCGGAGCCTCCTGCAGAAGCAACTGTTGGCATCTCAGAGCAGTTTATAGCACCAGCATCCAGCAAGTCCTCTTCCTCAGGGAGCTTTGCTTGCCTTGCTGTGACACAGGGTTGCTTGCTTGAGTGTTTGGCTCCTGGGGCAAGGAGCTACCAGGCAGCAGCAGCTTGGTGCAATGGAGGCAGTGGGGTAGCAGAGCATTCGGAGCGGGATTTGTGTTACTTACAGACTCATGCTGTGCAATGATGATCTATGTCTCAGCTGGGAGTTTACTTTTCATGATTACACGATGTGCTGATCACATTTACTTAGTCCAGGAATTTGCTTTCTGCAACAGGGCTTGATCCCTGGGCCAAGCCCGTGGAGGAGTTGAAGGAACAAACTTCCAGGCTTCAGATGCGGAGTTTCATCCTGGTGTGCAGGGAGTCTGCCCACATGGCTGCTTTGAAACGTCTTCCTATAGGATCAGTGCAAAGCACTCGGCAGCTCCGGTGCCGAGCAGCAGCCTGCAAGCAGGAGGGCTGGTGCAGCTCCCGCGAGGGCTGGCAGAGCTGAGACGCTGCTCGTTGACCCATTTCCACTGTGGCGTAGGAGCCGCTTCTCCCCCAGCTCGGGTTTGCAGCTCTGGAGATCGCACCCGTACGCATTTGTGAGGACTGGCAACGGCCACAGCTCCGAGCTGGGCTTCTGTACTGTTTATGAATAAATGTCAAAACAGTGTCTCATCCCTCTGCTCCAAACAGCAAAACAAACCAAAACAAGTTCCTTTGTATCCAAGAAGAAAATTATTAGCAGGAAACTAAACTGCTATCTAACTTGAAGTATGAACATTTCTGTTCCAAACCCTAGCATTCTCCCGAGATATCGGTTATAAATTTGTCAAATCTGTTATTCCTTTGAAAAGGCTGCTCTCAATCCAGAAAGGGAATTGAGAAGGGAATACATTGAGGGATCTCTGTTCTCTGTGTGAAAACAGAATATATCTGAAATATAGCTGACAGAAAAGTGACACTCGGTGGAAATAAGCAGCCTCGCCAGCCGTTCTGTGTACGGTTTCACTGACATGTGTAACTCAGCATGTGTGCCTCCCTCTTCAGAAGTAATGTGTTGCTGGAGAGGGATGTGTGAACGGCTTCAAAACGCTCAGGGGATCTCCACTAAAGGAGGGTGTGGCAGGTGGGACTGACAGTGGCTCCAAGAGTTTTGGCATTTCCCTGATAATTTAGTTTTTTTGTTATGTTTGGTTAGGAGTAAATGCTCGGTTCTTTGTGGACCCCCTCAGTCTTTGGATGCGGGTTTCCACTGCTCAGAAACCTCCCCACAGCCGTCTCTCTACTTAGCTCTGGTGTCCTCACACGTGGTAAAGATTCGTTGCCCACTTAAACCTGCGACCATGCCCGGTCCCGTCCTCAGGCGTGCTCTCGCAATCTGTACGGCTGGTTTTCCATCCGAAGTCTTGTGCACAACTCCAAGATTGGCATATAATGGGCAAATCCTTATGCAATGCTGCCTCTGAAGCACAAATCCCTGTTATTTAGGGGAAGGTGAATGTTTGTGTCTTCAAAGCCAGTGGACATGTATCCTTTTGGCTCCTTGGAGGGTGCCACGTTATCTTCCAAGATGGAAAGTCACTTGCCCTATGTGGCAAATCAGAGATGCCAGGCACATGGGCATGTGCGAGATGCTGCTTAAAATGCTTCTGCTGAGCTTGGTTTGGATGATGTCTGTTCTGGCTTAGACACGTTCAGTGTGCAGGTGGAGATGCTCACGAGTCAGTAGCAGAGGGCAGATTTCCCAAAGGTGCTGTGGGAGGGTTGCCCAGCATGCACACACACGCTCCGTTGTATGTACCAAGGGAATATATTTGGGCTCGCATGAGCCTGCTGCGAGCGCTCAGACTGTAGTGTCTTCAGAGGCTGTGCCTGGAGGAAGGCGTTGCGTGAAGGAGTCACTGGCCCATCTCCACCTGTAAATAAATCTGGCTGGGGCATGGCTTTGCCCACTGGCTTGCCATCTCCTGCACTGTCTGATGGAGGGCACGGTCTCTGGCAGCATCATGGCGCTGGCCACCAGCACGAGCCCAGGCAATGCCAGGGCATGGCTGAGGAGATGTCATGGGCCAGAGATGGCTCCCACCAGCAGGACGGACCGAGGCACCTCGTCTGGGGGCAGAGAAAGGCACAGATGTGAGTTGTGCCTTTGGGGCCAGAGAGCAGCCGCCAGTCATCCTTCTCTATCAGTGCATTTATTAGTTGGCTGGAGGTGGGCAGTGCCTATCTACTGTGCTCGCAGGTCTATAGCTGGGGGGAGCAGGTGGCACCCCACCTCTTCTCTCCGGGGAGCAGTGGGGCTGCCCTGTGCCCTGTGCTGCAGGCAGGGGCTCTGCCCCCTCCTTGGGAAGATGCTTGGGGATGGGGTCCACCTCTGTTGGCAGAGGTGTCTGTGTTCCACAGCTGCGGTAGCGGCGGGGTGTCACGCTGATGGCAGGGGTCTGCCCCGCACGGCGTCCCCAGCAGGCGGGTGCCCTAATTCCTAGCAGGCTCTCCTCGTAGCAGCAGGCAACAAAGTAGATCCGGAAATTCCTGAGCTTTGGGAAGTGGGCTTTAATGTAATTAACTGCAACAGAAGAAGAGGTCAGATAATAGGGGCAAAGGTTTCTCTTTAAAATGAAAGAGGCGGTAAATGAAACCAGCTGCCCAGGAGCCAGTGCACTGCCTTCATTAAGCATGGGATGATGCTCATGGTCCCCCACAGCAGATTGTGGATCTTTCCAGAAAACCATTTTAAAGGTAGCGCAAGTCCCAGAGGTGACAGAATAGAAATATGTGGCCAGCCCCGGGTGTGCCCAAGTGCTTGGCGCTGCCCTTCTCTGCGGGGTGCTGGGGAGCTGCATGAATCCTGGCCTTGCAGCCTGCCCAAGAGCAAGCGCATTTCTGGCTGGCAGCTGCACTCAGCCCTGCCTCACTAGACCCTTTGGCAGCAGCTTTTTTGGCGTTCTGTTCCCAGCTCTTGTCTTTGAGTCTCGAGTCTCATGCTGCAGTCCCAGCCAGGGATGGGGGCCGGGAATCGGGGTGGTGCATTTCCTCACGCTGGCACAGATCCCTGCCCAGCCCTTGGCCAAGTCCTCCCCCTGCGCCATGCTCTGGTTTGGCCGCCACTGATACAGTCACACCTCCCTTTGCAAAGTGAACTGATCACATCCTGGGTTTCTAGGGTGTATTCAGATGGGGTTTTTAGAAATGGGGTAATGTAAACGGAAGGTGGAGAACTGGCCTCAGCTTTGTGTGGCATAATAGGGCACCTAAAGTGGCTGTACATGGCCTTTCCTCTGAGACGTATGTCTCATCTAGGATTTGGTTGCAAGATCCTTCTTTTCCTTGGCTGGCTCTCCTCATGTTCCTGCAGATTGTCTGTCTACAGAGATGGTGGCATCAAACTGGGAGACACGATGAGTCAGCTCTGCGTGCAATTGCCCATATCTGTTCTCTCCTGTGGTATGAGAAATGGCATGGTCTGTGCCCATGGTGTGCATGCTGAAATCTCCTAGGTTTCAGAGCCAATTCTGGTGCTGCATCATACCCAGAGCCCACTGGAAGATCTGCCAGCCTGTGTTGGAGCTGAATAGCTTGTCCATGAGCTAAGTGTTCTCTGCCTCTGCAGAACCGTGGCTGCCGGCAACCCGTGCCCACGCTGGTGAGGGTCTGTCCCTTCGTCTGCTTTGGCACTGAGACCTCGTCGGCACCAGAAGAGGAGGATGCGGATGCTGTGGCCCCCGGGGCTGGCTCAGCCTGGCTGCCTGTGCACCGCGCTGCTGCCTGGGGAGGCTCTTGTCAGCACTGGAGCTCTCTGCAGCTGCGGCTGGCTTTTTTGGAGGTTGGAGAGTTGCGACTGTTCGGGTGTTGATTTTTTTTTTTAAAGTCAAGTGCACTGAGTCATCGTAAATACCAGCAAAGCTGCAGCCTTTGCTCCTGGGAATACTCCATGCCTAACGAGCGCTTCTCCTGCTTTAAAGGCCTGTCAGTTGTTTGCATTTTGTGGATTTCTGTACTGTCTTTACTGGTGGTTAAAGTTCTCAGAAGGAGGTGCCCAAATCTCGATGACGAAGTCTGCAGCTGGAAACAGCTCACCCATTCCTCAGTAGCCTGGTGCCAGCGAAGACCTCAGTGCCTCTCTCTTCCTCACAATCATTGTGCAACGTGTGCCATTTTCCCTCTTTCCCAGTTTGGGGAGGTTAAAAGTACCTGTTGGTGTCCAAGAACCTCCCAGGCAGATCTGCAAGAGATCCTTGCCCATCTTACAAGCTTGTAATTGTCTTCATGCTCTGCTTAAATACCCAAAGCCAAGGTACTCCCCTCCTCACTTCCCGCTGCCAACAAGATTTCCTGATACTGAAGCAGATTTATGTTTGCCTTTCATCCCTCTACCAGTCCCCATTTCTCTGGGTTGTTAATGAAGGTGTCTAAAAACAGTGACTGTGGCACTGTCCCACAGCATTTCTCTTCCCTGCAGGGTCAGCGCAGCAGCACCTTCCCAAGCTGCCCCCTCCGTGCGGTCCTTGGGAGGGCAGAGCCTCCTCTCAGGCTGCTCCTGGGGAGATGTCCCTCTCCCTTGGCAGTGGATCTGTAGGTCAGAGCACACCTTGTGCTTGCATGAGATGATGAGGAGGTGCAAGCCTGCCTTTGCTCTCTGAAGGGTTTATTCTGGGCTCTGGGAAAGTATTGGCTTGCACAGACAAGCTGAACCCTGCAGAAAGCCTGCTGCTTTGGAGGGGCCATACACAGACTGAGGTCTCTCTTCCTCTGTCTTTTCCCAGTAAATGCAACATTCTTTTCATGGCCTTTCAGCCAGTTTTCGGCCCAGGTGATGGGGCTTTTAGTCCACAGCAGTCTGAAAAAATTGTTTCTGTTCAGCTCAAGTGCTGTGCTAAAATCCAAACATCTGCCATCCCCAGAGACCATTGCTTTGTAATTTTGTCTTAAAAAGTAATCTTTGTAAACCCCACCGCTGCCTGCTGCTTACAGATCTGCTTTCCTCCCGGCAGCCAGTGGTTCAATAGTGTATAAGTGATCAGAACAATTTTGAACACTTCCTAAGTCGCCCCTGGAGATAATCTCTGCCCTTAGCACTTTCCAGTCACCATGGACATACAGAAATGCCTGTTTCCCTGGCCCCTCCTTCACTGGGTTACACAATGTTGGAGTGAAATTGGGGTGAGACTGGCATGATCCCCTGCTTCGCTGGGGACGCAGCTGGGACTGTACGCCTGGGGGAGGGTTGACAGAGGAGGTTCTTTTAATTTAATGCATTTGCAAGTTGAGCCTGTAATGCATTTCTGTTCTGGGACAATTAGTGCTGGCGTTGTTGCCCCTTCACCGCAGCCCTGCACAGCTCCAAGGGCGCTTACTCTGTTACCTGCATAGTGACTTGACACAAAAATCCTCTCTGAGCACTCATGCATGTTGCACATGTGCCGGGTGCTCTGGCTGAGGCTGAGTTAGCCCACAGCATCCTTTGGGGATGCTCCTGCATTCCAGCACCCAAGTGAAGCACCCATTACGGCCGCTACAGCTGCTCGCTGGTGCGGATGAGATGCATGTTATGGAGAAGTCAGCCCTGGAGAGGCGAATCCACCTTTCTTCAGACCCCAGGTCTTCAGCCCATTATGCGTCCCAGCACCCATGGCTGCACTGAAGTCTGTGGAGAGGGAGAAGGGTCTGTGTAACTCTGATGAAAGCCAAGTGGACCTGGCTCCAGGGAGGGATGGGAGGCAATGGCTGAGCCCTGCCAGCTGCAGCCAGAGCTGCTGTAATTCCTGTGCACCTCTGTGCCCCCAGCACGGCTCCGACGCACTCTGGGGCTCACTGTATTGAGCGTCTGATGCATGCTGCAGATTTAGGAGGAGAAGGTTCAGGAAGTTTCTCTTGCAAAACCTATTTATCAGCCAAATGGCCATCCTAGCGATACGTCAGTGCATACTGCAGCGGACGTCCTGGTGTCCCTGCGAGGCTGGGAAGAGCCTCTGGGAGATGTGCGAGGGCTGCCACTGCTCCTTGTGTGGGGGCAGAGGTGCCAGCCCCAGGCGCTTCCTCGGGAGGAGCTGGCTGGGGTCACCTCCAGCCACAGGGTAGTTGCGCTCCAGGACAGGCTGCTTCACCTTATGTTCTGGAACCAGGAGAAAGTATTGAGACAGTTCAGAGCCTTCCTCCCACACTTGGATTCACATCATGATTGGCAGCCCTATAGCTGTGTTTTATATAAGCAAGCACACGGAGAGCAGGAACCAGCCTGTATGGGAAAGGCTCCCTGGCATTCCCAGGGCAGAAGGGATTTCTGTGAGAGCAGGCCTTTCCCCACAAGTGACAGCCAGAGCTTTTCTTAAGCAGGGGATTCAGCTGTGGATTTTGCTGGAGGAGCGAGCAAGGAGGGTACAGGTGGGGCAGGGGGGCTGGGAGCAGGGAGCAGGGCTCACTCTGGTGCCTGGGTCCTCAGCCCATGCACCCAACTGTAGCTAATCCTTGCCTAGAAACACCACCAGGGCTCAGCCTGAAGGGTTGTTATTACAGCATGATGTCCAGGAGCAATTCTGGTTCTCAGAAGAGGCTCTGTACAGTCCCCCTGCAGACCAGCCGCTGAATGGAGAGTGTCCCACGACCTGGGCAGAGCGATGCAGTTATTCCCATGGCTGGGAGCACAGGCAGCCTCCCCCGTCCCCTCTTGGGTGTTTAATGCAGCAATTTCCAGTGTGTCTCAGAGGGTGTTTGCTGCTCGGGATCCTTCTCCTCTCTGGTGTCTGCATAATGTCCTCCTGTGACTAAGGGGCCCTTCATTTGAGCCATTAGGTTTGCATCTTCCATTTTGCCGTCCCATAAAAGCAATCTTTTCGGTAGCATAGGTACTGGGCCCAGGGCTGACTGGCTTACCTGCATGTTGAAAACAGCGTGTCCCTAAGACAGGGGACGGGTACAGGCAGGACAAGCTGGGTGAGCAGAAGATCTCCCAAGATCTCCCTGGTCACGGAGCGCAGGCGCTGCTATCACAGGCATCGTGTCGGAGGGCCTCTTTCTGTGGGGTCTCCATGAGACCAGTGCAGAGGGTGCAGCAAAGCCTTTGGAGGTGGCATTTTGCTCCCAGCCTTTGGTATTCTGCTCCCAGGATTTCACCAGCAATAATTAAGCAAGTGCAAGATTTCCTGTGGTTTCTGCAGTGCAGGATGCTCAGCGTTCAGGGTGCGCCCACCTCAACCCTGTTGTGGAGACTGAAAGCATCTGCCAGACACAGGCACAGCCAGAGGGCCAGGGCAGGGTGCAAGCAGGGACTCCCCGGGAGCAGAGGAGGCTTCTTGGCGTGGGGCAGCAGCAGGGCAGGAGGAAGTGGTTCGGGCCAGAGCTACTCCCAGCTGTCTGATCCTACTCTTCTTATTTTCTTTCCAGTTACTACATTGATGGTCGAGTGGCCAAAGTGACGGACTTCCTGAAAACGCGCCTGTTAGACACGCTCTCTGACCAGATCCGGAAAATCCAGAAGGTGCATGAGTGCAGAGGGTCTGCGAGGGTGCACCGTGCCCGCGGTGCCTGGCCTTGGCACAGCTCATGGCCGGGGCTCTGGCCTCAGCACCAGCACGCTCCCAGGGGAGCGGGCGTGGGGCAGGGATGGAGGGCAGCTGCTGGGGGGGCTGTGCTTCCAGCCCTCACCCAGGGGGTGGAGGAAAGTCCAGGCATCGCGGTGCCTGGTGGGTCGGGAGGGACGTGGCCATGGGCTGCAGCGTGGTGTGGGCTGTGCAGGTGTGCCGGGACGTGGGCTGGATGCACGGGGCAGGGGCAGACAGTGCCATGCAAAGGCTTTCTAAAGCAGCCAGCTCTTTCCAATCTCCCATCCGTCCATTCCTGAAACTGTCTCCCGAGGAAAAGGTGAGGAGGGAGCAACCAGGAGGTACCAAACCAGCAAGAGCACAGCCAGTGCTGGGTTTTTTTCCCTGATGATGATGTTTTGACTGTGTTATAAACCCCAGCTGTGTCAGAACCCACGGCTCTGCCTGGCTAGCGCAGCCTGCAGTGACTGCTCCTCTCACCACTGGTCAGCAGGACCCAGCTCACATCTCTAGCAACTGAGCAGGGGACGGGGGCTTCTCAGGGTCCCCCCGCATTGGCTGATATGGGGGCCAGGGCCATGACCGGCCCGCTCAGCTATCAGTCCTAGAAGAAATAAGGAACACCTAGTAAGCAGGGAAGGCTTTAGGGACTAGAGGAGATGTCTGTTCATCTGTCTTGTCTAGGTTTTCATACCATACCGGTCACCACAATGTCTTACTGTTGCAGTTCCTGCACCATAGGATGAGTAAACAATTCAAAGAGGCCACAGGAAAGGGGATGCGAGGGTCAGCACAGCAAAACTGAAGGAGAGGAGCCGCTTGCTGAGCCCTCTGGCACAAGCTGGGAATTATCCACACGTATGGATGATCCTCCTGCTGCAGAGAGGCATGGCAGGTGGCCGGTGGCATCAGCACGGGGGCAATCGAGAGGCACAGGCCAACCCTGCTCCCACTGGGGGTACAATACCCCACCAAAAGTGGTGGCACGTGTTCCACCTCTGCTGCAGGTCAGGAATCTACTGGGAAGGGAGCGGGACCCCATCCATTCACAGACCAGAGGCAGCAGGGAGCTGCCCTCAGCATGGGCTGGGGGAACCCTCACACCCATAGGGCAGGATTTGGTCTACTCGGGGCAGGGCTGGGGAAGGGCTCTCCCGGGAATGCCAGTGGCTGAGCAAAAGCACAGCGCTGGGTGCTAATAGCCTCCAGCTTGGCTTTGAGTCCGTGCATCCTGCCGGGGCTGATTAGAGCAGCTGGGCTTGTCCACTTCCCTGTTTTATTGCTTCCTCTCCGACGGAGGAAGGTGGCGGGCTTAGATAATTACAGGCAGGATGCCAACACCTCTGGGGCTTCAGTCAGCGATGTCGACTCTCACAGGCTGTGAGTGGGAGGCAGCCCAGAGCTGGCGTATTTAACATCTTTGAGGGATCCCAGTCCATCCAGTGCATTCCAGCGCTCCTCACTAACGGGGCAGGATCCATCAGGCTGCACGGAGCGCTCCTCGGGCAGCTGAGTTTGCAGACATCTGGTTGCGGGAGCTCGTCGCCTGGCCTGGAGAAGTGGGATTGCGAGAGAGAGGATGGGGTGTTGTGTGGTGCTGGAGATTGCTCTTGCTGGGAGAGAGCAGCTCCGGCCATCCAAGCCCTCCAATCCCACCTGGCATCTCACGGGTGTCTGCGCTGCTGGCTGGAGCCTTGTAAGGGGGAGGCCAGCATGCTTGGACCTGCATGTCCCGCCTGTGCCAGGGACCCCTCAGGTGGTGAAGCAGCCCCTGCTCAGCCATGGAGCTGGGTCTACCTGTACCCCAGGGGCATTCACCTCTTTCTTCTTGAGTGCCCGCCGTTCCTCCACGTGGCTTCAGTGAGTGTCCCAGTGCTCCCATGCCACAGAGCCATTGGGTCTCGGGTGCTCCTTGGGGCTGGCAGCCACCTTGCATGGGGACATGGAGAGCTGAGGTGACATGGCAGGGCAGCCTGTGGGACACAGCGCGTGGGGAGATCACGAGGAAAGAGCAGGGTCCAGGTTTCAGAGTATGAGAGCACGTTTGGGATGGCATGTTCAGAGTAGCTCTGGAGATGGGTAGTGTATGTGTGGCAGTGGCAGGTGAGAGTGAGGAAGAGTCTCCCACCACCTAGCCACGGTGAGAACACCGAGTGACCATGCCAGGGCCAGGCAAGCTCTGACCGCCCACCAGCACTGTTACCAAAGCCTTCCCAGGGTGTAGCACAGGAGGTGTCTGCCTTGGCTTTAAATCACAGGTTCATGGCAGTCATTTTGGTTGCTTTTGTCTCCCGCACAGGTAGTGAACACGTACACACCAGGGAAGAAGATCTGGCTGGAAGGTGTTGGCGTGACCGCAGCTGGAGGCATGAACAACCTCTCCGATTCCTATGCGGCCGGGTTCCTGTGAGTCACGCCGGCTCGCTGGCACCAGGGCACTGCCACCCCCATGGGCTCCACGGGCTGAGGTGCTGCAAAGCTGCTGCAGCCGGGAGAGGGCCAGCTCTGTGCCCTGAGACCCCACCTGTACTCCCCCTCGGTATTCCCCAGCAGCCTGGGCACTGTTATTTTCTCCGCAGCATCCCTATTGCCCCTCCTGAGCTCTGCTTTCCTGTAGGTGACCCAGTCTCAGGTATACCCAGAGAAGTAGAGCAAGGCGCAGACCGCTTGGGATCCCAGTGGGTACCCATGGTGTGCCCACAGGGCACAGGCATGGAAAGGAGGTGTGATCCAGGCACACCAGCTCCAGGACCCAGGGTTGGCATCCCAACAGGCTTGCCTCACTTGGCAGTTCAGGATTGCCCAGGCCGCTTTCCGCTCTGCGTTTTTGGTTCAGGCTACAGACACGCGTCCTTGCGTGCATTCAGTCGCTGGAAGTGCTCGGCAGGACTCTGCTCTGGAAACCATTTTCTCTCCTTCTTCAAAGCCACAACCATTCCTGGCTCCTGGGGCTTGTGTACTGGCACAGCCCTGTGGCACGGGCATCCTGCTGCGAAGCCGCAGTTCACATCGTCAGAGCTGGCTGCGATCATGAAGGATGAAGGAAGATTATCTGGGCTGTGCAGGGAGGAGCAGGGACATCCCTGGATCTGGGCTATGGCAGGCTGTGGGGGGTGAAGACTTTGCCTGGGGGGTGTGAGGAGACAGGCTGCTGCAGTGCTCCGGTCCCCACGGCTCAGATGGTGGGTGCAGGGTGCTGGCAGGCTGGGGGGGCACCCCAGGCTTTGGGCGTAGGGCTGCAACGCTGGGGTGTACACAGGGGCTCAGGCACGGTGTCGGGACATGCAAGATGGGCGCAGCTGGGGCACCTGAAGGCTTCAGCTCAGGGGCTGGGAGTAGGCGCCAGGTCAGGTGCACAAAGGCAGTGCCGTGTGCCGGAGCATGGCTGTGCCGCCGGGGCCGGGGGGTCCCTCCGCCGTGACCTGACTCTGCTCCCTCCATCCCCAGGTGGCTGAACACGCTGGGCTTGCTGGCTAGCCAGGGCATCGACGTGGTGGTACGGCACTCCTTCCTCGACCACGGCCACAACCACCTGGTGGACCAGAACTTCAACCCCTTGCCGGTAGGTCTGCCTGGGGGCATCGCGCTGGCGCTGGCTGCTCCCCGCTCGTTTGTGGGGAGGTTTCTCTCCTTGTGGCGTGTTCGAACTCTGTTTGAAAATGAAATTTTCCAGATGTGTTTCTTGCAGGATTAATAGGAGACATTAGTTCATGTCAAACGCAACATGTTGGAGGCAGATGGGAGAGCGTTGCCTCTGTAGCTGAGACTTCATCTGGTGCCCAGGGCTGGCAGCACGGGGGGAGACTGGTGCCACCAAGGGGTGTCAGCGTGGGCTGCGGAGTCGGAGGGTGGCGTGTGGCAGGGCCAGGCATGGCATGGGGCAGGCGGGCGGACCGGCAGTGGTGAGCTGCAACCTCAGCACCCCACTTCAGATCTCTAAAAACCGAGGTGAAGGGCATTTGAAGTGCATTCCCGGCTTCACAGGGAGCAGCGGTTCTCACCAGCACCCCGCAACATCCCTTGTTCTTCGAAAACACCTGGGCAACAGGGGACTCCCAGCACACATGGTGCTGATAAAGAAACCATATGAAAAACCCTGTTAAAAGTAACAGGTTTCCTTTTCATCTTTTTAGGGGTGGCAAGTAAATACCCGGCCTTGTAAGTGGAGAGCCATGCAGAGTGGGTGGGTGCTCTGCATCTCTCCTGGAAGGGGTTTATGGGTCCATGACCCAGGAGACACTGCCAGCAGGCTGGGGGTCTGCGTCGAAGAGGTGCACAACCCTGCTGCTGCAAACCTGCCTTTGACACCGCGCTGGGTCTCAGGGGTGGCTGCAGAGGCTGAGGGAGCCATGTCTCGGCTGGCTCTGCCTACTCAGCTGGTGAAAACACCATTCCCGTAGCAGCATCCCCAAGACTCAGGGGAGGATACGGGAGGTGTCTGCAACATGAGGGCTCTGCTGAGTCCCCCAGCATGCCTAGTCGGTGGCTCCGGAGAGCAAACCAGTGAGCAGGAGAGCACAGTCCCCTGCTGCTCCAGGTATCTCCTGGAGCACTCTGGTCTGCTCCTGCATAAACCCCTCCGACAAGCGAACCTACCAGCTCCGGGGCCCCAGACTGTGGGGAGCCTGGGGGGCTTTGAACTTGGTTTGAGATGAATCTCAGCCTGTGGCAAGGACTTGATGGATTTCTTCTCAAGAGCCAGTTTCCCCTGGCCAAGCCACATCCCCACCCCTCCCCAGGGCCTCGGGGCCCCCCCGAGTGTCTCCTGGCTGGACGGGTGCAGACCAGCTCTCCCAGCACAGTGGGGACAGTGGCCCTGGTGTGGCTGGAGCAGGCGTGCAGTTAGGAGCGGGATTAAAGCCAGGGAAGGAGTTTGAGGAATAAACCCCAGGCTGTTAAACACAATGGAGGTCTTTAAAATAGATTTTGCTGTGTTTTTAGATAACTCTCCCCATAAGTTAGATGCGACCCCCCTCATGGCTCTTCCCTTGCCCTCCCACGTGTTTCAGTGCTTACCTGTCATCTCCCGCGTCCCACCACCGTGTTCCTGCACAAACTGCAGGAGAGCTACTGGCAGGTGCAAACTGATGGAGGGTTCAAAAGCTGCAAACACCAAAGAGCCCAGTGAGACCAGACCATGACCTGCTCTGCAGGGCGGCTTTTTTCCCGTGGGAGCTATCAGGGAGATGAAAGCTGCTGGCCGTACCTGCGCGGGGCCACAGCGCTGTGAAATACAATCTGCTCGTTAGCTGCCACGACAAAGGGGTTTCCGCACACGGGCTGGGCGTGAGGCAGCTGTCTGCTGAGAGAAGGGCCGCACCACCGCAGCATCAGTTGCGGCTCCGGCTGGCAGCTCCTCAGGGAGCCAGGGCTGGGATCCCTGTAGCAGCCTTTGCACCTCCTCCCCTGCCGCTGCTGATCCCTGCTTGTCAGATAAGAGGACGGTGTGTTTCGGGATGCTGGGCTGAAGATGAGCCTTTTACAGTGGTGTCCATAGGTTCTGGGGAGCTGCACGGTCCAGGGAGAGTTTCCTGCATGGTCCAGGGATGGTGCGGCAATGCAAATACAGCCCTCCATCCTTCTGCTGAAGAACTTCCCGTATAAAACCAAATGATTTGGAGTCCATCGCCGTACAAGCACTCTGCTGCTGCCGTGGGAGCCCTCTTCTCTGTCCTTCGGCTGGGCCCCTTGGATGCTGCTGGTCTTGCTTATGTTAGTGCTGTCTCTGCTAGGGCATGTTACAGCGAAGGGGTAAGGAAGCTTGTAAAATGTGGTTTGGGTGCCACTTATGTGGATCAGGGAATGCAGATAACGGAGGTCGCTTGGTGGGCACTGCTGCGGGAGCGTCGGCTTCTAAATCCCCACGTTTCTTGCTGCCTCTGCCAGGGGACTGCGGCACTGGGGGGATTTGTGACGTGTGGGAGAAGGAGCAGGCAAAGCACTGCACAGCTCTGTGTACATCAAGATGCCAGCTGCTGCCGTGGACCATGCTGTGAGCTAGCGAGGGGTGCTGGTGCATCAGGCGGGCAGAGAGCACGGCCGCTCTCTGCGTGCAGGCGCTGGGCAGCAAACCCAGGCAGCCTGGTGGGGTTTGCTCTGCGTTTTCAGAGGGTCAGCCTTGGCTTGAAAACAAACATGTAAACGCTGGCCATTTTGGTGGGAAATGCAAGAGCACCTGGGAATAGCTGCCTGCAGGCAGGGATGCAGCGAAACCTTGAAAGCGGAGGTTTGAGCTGGTCCATCCCTGGCTTTGCACCTGAGTGCCTTACTGGTGCAATGCAGCCTGCCCCCTCAGAAATGTTCTCAGCCGGCAGCGGCGTGGCCAAGGGGCACTGCGGGTTCGTGGAGGAATTAGGGAGATGCTCACGTCTCTGCTGGGCTTTCCGCACACAACTGTCTCACGAGCTACGCAGCATTTTGTGGCTTCTGGGGCGTTTTACAAGGGGTAGTTGTGCCTCCATCCAGGTTCCTCACCCATGAGAGAGCGGCTCTGGGTGCCCATCCTGGCTGCCAGAATTGCCCGTCCACCCTCTCCGCAGAGGTGGTGCCATCAGCGTCCCGTGCAGGGGACGGGCGCTGCGGAGGGGAAGGCGAGGCCGTCTCTCTGAGCCTCCTTTGAGGTGCAGATCCAAGGAAACAAATTGCTGTTGCTGGACTAGTGGGGACCCAGTCAGGAGAAACTGAGTGACACAAGGTTCCCTGGCCTGGGCACGGGGGCGATCAGGCTGGGGAATGGAAATGCTCCTGCCGACCTTAATGCAACTGCTCTCAAGTGTTTTAATGCCTTGTTATTTTAAAGATAAGTTTTCCATGTATCATTGGAGTGCTTTTTCTTCCCGAGTGATTGGGGCAGCCAGCTGTATAATAATCAGGGCTTGTGCTTGAGAAGCCCTTCAAATAAAGCCTCTTGCAGCTACGTCAGTCTGCCTGCCTGCATCTCAACCCATCCGTGCATGTGTGTGGGAGTGAGGAGCAGAGGGAAGGAGGGCAGGAGCAGCACTGATATTCACCCTTCACAGGGCAGTGCCTTTGAAATGCTGCTCTGGCATTTAGTAGCTCTAGGCTCATTTCAGGCCCCCAGTGTACATACTCCATCTCTCTTTCCTTAATGTCACTCTGAAATAGTCCAGAGGGATGCAATGCATTTGTTTCGTTGGAGAGACTGCCGCAGGTAGGTGTGAGCTTTCTCTTCAGATTGTTAGAGCATGTTAAAGACATTTCTGCATGCTCTTTCTCATGGCATCGCCTCTTTTCTATCCATCCTTGGTAGTGATTTCTGCTCCCTTAATGCACAGTGCTGTAAGGTTATACCTACGCGTGGAAAAACTTGGGCGTATTTCTAGGCAGAGCCCGAGCAACACAAACCCCATGGGAAAGCCAAAGCTGAAATGCAGACTTCCACCTGCCGATAACTGTGGCTCCTCTTGGACCTTCTGCTAAAGACTGTAGATGGTGAGACACTTGGTTCTGCTGGGTTAAGTAGATGCTAAAACTTCCCTTCTGCATAGAAGTTTCATACACAGCATGAGAAAGGCCCGGAGGGATCACGGGGTGAGGCGATGGCAGGGGCTGCCTGCTCAGCTGTGGTAGTAGAAGACAGTATGATATTGCCTGTGGATTGATGGCGTCCTTGAGAAAGCATTGCAGCAGTGTGGAGGTCTGTGCCTGATGGTGCCGTGGCTGGATGCTTGGATGCTGCGGGTGATTTTTCAACCTCCTTTGCTTAGCCCAAAGGCACTGAGGGGCTCGATGGGAAGGTTACTGTCTGTCCTGGAGGAGGGAGGACACTGGGCTTGTATCAGGTGTGTCCTCAGCGACCTGTCCCCTTCCTACTTTTCATAAAAGCCCTGGCATGAATGAGTTCAGTGCCAGGCTGCGGCCATCGCCAGCATCCCTTGGGGTCCCCGGGGCAGAGCCGCGGTGTGAGCTGTGCCCTTGGGCTGCACCTGGGAATTCAGTACCTGCAGCAGCTGCCCCACATGTCCTGAGCACCTCCCCATCGGGCTGCAGGTTGGGCCCCCTGAGCCCCAGGTGCACAGTGGCACGGGGCCCACCGCCACGGTGCTGCTCTGGGTGCCAGGGGCAGGAGCGGGTCCCCCAGCTGTGCTCCTGCCCGCTGCACGTACACGCTCCCCAGTGCGCTCATTAGCTGAGCTGGCTTGGCTGGAGGCACCGCTAATTGCAGCTGGAGGTCCCAGCCGTCTCCCCGGACGGTGCCTCTCCCGCCCCTGCGCTGCGCGGGAGGGGGCCCTCCCCAGGCCAGAGCCGAAGGGGCCAGGTCCTCGCCCACCTGCGCCCATCCCCACCCTGCCATCCGCTCGCCCAGTGGCTGCCCGGCTGCTGGGCTGGGCAGTGTCCAGAGGCAACGAAGAGACCCAACATCCATAGGGGGAAGTGTACGGAGGGCTGTTCCCCGCAAGCGCTCGTGCTCCCACCGCCGAGGACGGCCAGCTGGCTGCGGGGCCGGGGGAATTCATCCCTGCTTCTGTGCCGGCCCATCTGCACGCCCGGCACTGAGTCACCACGCTGCGCACATGCAGCCGGCCGAGCTGCTGGGGGTAGGACTGCGGCTGCTGCCCCCCCCGGCAGGGACCCTCAGCTTCGGGGTCGCTGTCGGGGAGAGCTCGGGCTGCAGCGTGCCGTGCACCGTGCAGGCAGAGGCACGATCCCGAGCTTGGGAGTGGCAAAGGGTGGGGAGATGGAGTGGGTCCAATGGAGCTCGCACACACATGGAAACTGTTCCTGATGACCATAAATCTGCCGGGCGGGTGTCTGGCACCCCATCTGCCCCGCACGCTGGAGCACTGGCGCCAGCGGGAGCGATGCCTGCAGACAGGGAAGGGGCGGGAGAGGTGAGGACGGGCAGGAGCTGTCTGTACGGGACGTGGACGTTCACTCTGGCCATGGGAGAGAGGGGTGGCATTCCGGGCGGTTCAGGTGTGTCAGGGGGAAAGGCTGCCCCAGGAGATGTCAAGCCAGAGCGTGGTCTGCTGAAGGGCAGAGTGGAGAATGTGCCCTGCAGAAATCTCCCGGCCAGCCTCAGCGCAAGTGTCTGAAGCGGGTCGGAGCAGGACATCCCCTCCGCTGCCTTGTCCTTTCAACCATGGTTGTACCATGTCTCAAGGAGTGCGGCATCCTCTGCTCTCTCCAGTCCGGCTGCATTCAGCCTTCCAGGAGATGTAAGTCTGCCCTGAGGCTCATTTTATCTGCGAACAAGGGGACAGATTTAAAGCATCTAAACTCTGCTTGCTGTCACAGCGGGTTAAGGGGCCTTTTTTTCTCAGTGCACCATAAAGAACATCTCTGAAGCGCATATGCTTGGAGTCTCAAATGCATCAAAGCCATGCTGCGGCCAGCAGCTCTGGCACCCACCCGTCAGAGCTGCAGGACATCTGCAGACCCAGAGCCAGGCTGCTTCTCCCGCACCAGAGACTGGGGCAGACACACGCACCGGCTGGGACTGGCAGCAGTGGTTGGTACTTGGAAGAATGGACACAGCCACTGCCCACGTCTCCCAGAGGCACCGTGCTAGTGACAGACCTGCCCACCTTGGTGACAGAGCCATGCTGGGGCTGCAGAGGAGGTGGGACAGGGTGGCGGAGCAGAGGGAATTAGCATCCTGGTGAAAAGCAATACAAGAACGGAAGAGAGCAAAGAAATTGCATTTGGTTTCCAAGCCCTCTGATCCAGCAGCTCTGCTCCCTTCCTGCGGCCTCCATCGCCTGGACCCTGTTAGGGAGAGGTGATGACAAAAGAGGGGTTTGGCTCTTCCTCCATCTGCTCAGCTCCCCAGGAAGGTGGAGGCCACTGGCTGGGGGCTGGCTTGCGAAGGGCAGTAGTAGGCAGGGGCCACTTCCCACACATCACTTTCCCAGTGCCCGGGCAGGCTGTCCCCTCCGTGCCACCGGCACCCAGCAGCGATTCCTGTGGCTGCCACTCCCACAGCTGGAATTTTGCCTTAATGTCAGCGTTTGGCCTTTCTCCAGGATGGAGAAAAAGAGCAGAAGAGACAGAGACAAGGCAGAGAGGCTGAGCAAAGGGTGCAGTGGCTTGAAGGCTGCAGGGACGTGATGCTTGTTGGAGGCTTGATGGGTTGTGCTGCTGGCACAGCTGGGGGAGACCCTGGGCTGTAGGGTTAGTGGCTGACGCTCAGCCCAGACACAGATCTTGTGGTGCTGCTGGCACTGGTGGATGAGGATGCTGCTCTCCAAGCCTGTAGGTGCACGCACATTAGTAGGTTGGTTGGGATGGGGGTGACTCTCCTGGCTGTCCCCATGTGCTTTGGGACTTACTGCAGAGCTGTTGCAAAATGTGACCCAGTGTTCTTTCCCTAAGCATGAGTAGATATTCAGCCCACAGCATCAGACAGGAGCCAGCCTGCCATAAGCCACCATAAGCACACAGGGTGCGCAGTGTGGCCGCAGCAGCAACTGTTCTGCTCTAGAGAGCTGCTCCTGCACTGGCTAATGTCCCACTGCCCTCCATCCCTGTGCCTGCCTCCTCTCCTCTCCTCTCCTCTCCTCTCCTCTCCTCTCCTCTCCTCTCCTCTCCTCTCCTCTCCTCTCCTCTCCTCTCCTCTCCTCTCCTCTCCTCTCCTCTCCTCTCCTCTCCTCTCCTCTCCTCTCCTCTCCTCTCCTCTCCTCTCCTCTCCTCTCCTCTCCTCTCCTCTCCTCTCCTCTCCTCTCCCTCCTTAGCCGAAAGGCGCTGGGGTGCAGGACTGGTAGCCCCTCGTGTCACACTTCAGCTGTAGACCGCTTGCCAGCAGAGAATGCTGATGGGAAGATGTGAAGGCAGAAGGCAATGCAGGAAACAGTGGCGTGAGATGAGGCTCTCGCAGCCGTTAGAGCAGGAAGGAAGAGGATCAACACAATGAAAGCAACGGTCACCCAGGCAGAGACATCAGCAGCTTCAGGGGGACTGGTGGTGGGCACCTGCGGGGACTGAATCTAAGCAAGGAAAGAACTGGGCAACGTCGGCCAACCCTTTGACAGGTGCAGGTGCCTGGACCAAAGCAAGGGTCTGTCCTCCCCTGCCAATGCCACTGGCTCCCGGCAGCCCAGTCCACCTGAAGCCCCCTCATTTGGGACTAGGAGGAGCTTTGTTCCCCGTAAGGCTCTTCCAGGCCCTTCGTGTGCTCATAGACCCTCTCTGCAATGTCCCCCGTGGTGCTCAGGGCACACTGGCAATTTCTGCAGTACAGCATAAAGACAGCAAATGTTGTAAGAGACCACTCACCCAAGTCCCCAGCTCTCCAGGACCTCCACACAAGGAGGGTGCGCGTGCAAAATGGCAAACAGCTCATGTCCCCGAGAATGGGTGCATGTGAGCTCGTGAAGACAACATCACAGCCCACTCCCAGAGTTGATCATTTTGACACTAACAAATGTTCCCTTTGTGGAGAGGCTCTGTCCCGCTCTGCTTGTCACAGGACCTTGCACAGGACTTGGGTGAGAAAGCCTCAAACTCCCACAGTCCAAGAAGCACATAAAACTCAGGGATAATGTTAAAAGCGTCATCAGTCCAGCCTTGCTGAAGGAACAACCAG